>NC_135233.1:55752500-58385000 GCF_051348905.1 Ranitomeya variabilis
GGCAGATGGCGGCTGTGTAAGACAGCCGGCATCTATCAGGTATTGTGCAGACTCCGCTTTGGCGCCCGCTCAGTATATGGGAACACAATGGACGTAGTACTACCATCCCATGTCAAGAAAGTATTTAAAAAGAGGGCAGTACATTATGATCACAGCTACACACAAGAGAAGAGCAATGTGGCCTCGATCGCTGGGCCAGGATTCACCCTACTGACTGGGATATCCATTATATCAGCAGCTCCACTCTTGCCATTTTTCCTGTTCGCACAGCACACTGCTACATATAACAGATTACATATACCAGTCATTAAAACTCTGCTCCTAACACCACATTTGCTCTCCGCGGTCATCTTTGTCCAGACATTTGGGTGAAGCCTTCCACTAATCTCTCGACAAGGTTACTGGAATTTTGGGCCATTTCTCAGAACTGGTGCGACAGTCAGGAATGTAAGCCAATAAAGTATTAAAATTTTAGATTGAGGGCAACGCTTTGCCACTTCATTACCTTCGCTTTGTTGTTCCAAAAATCGCAACAATTTTCTGTTCTTAATGACCATTTGTGCAACCTGCAGAACAGCACGACGCCACCCTCTTAGGCTACGTTCACATTTGCGTTGTGCGCCGCAGCGTCGGCGCCGCAGCGCACAACGCAAACAAAAACGCGGCAAAACGCACGCTAAAACGCTGCGTTTTGCGCCGCATGCGTCCTTTTTGGCCGAAAGTTGGACGCAAAAAAAATGCAACTTGAAGCGTTTCTTGCGTCCAACGCTTGCGGCCATGCGGCGCAAAACGCAGCACAACGCATGTCCATGCGCCCCCATGTTAAATATAGGGGCGCATGACGCATGCGGCGACGCTGCGGCGCCCGACGCTGACCGCAAATGTGAACGTAGCCTTACGTATTGGTTGGGATGGGTTTTTGGCTTGCAGTCGCCTCCCCCTTTTTCCTCTGAACATAGATATTGTCATTTTGGCCAAACATTTTTGTAGTTATTTCATCAGACCAGAGGAAGTTTCTACCAAAAATAAGATATTTGGCCCCCAACATGCGATTACAAGATGTATCTGGGCTTTTTATTTATTTATTTATTTTTTTTTTTTTTGAACTATGCCACTGCTAAGGAGTGGTCTTTCGGGTCAGGCTCTATACATCTATCTATCTACCTACCTATCTAAAACACACCCAAAACAAACCACACACTACATGTACATCTCCAATTACCTCAAATGATGTCAAACTAGCATAGATAAATCCAGGAATGTAAAGGAGAACCTGTCAGCAGGTCAAAAAGTGGACATTTATTGCTTTTATTTTATTCGCCGAGTTCACTCGCTAAGTGACATAGATACAGTGGCAGGTAAAAGTTAGGGCACCCCTGGTCAAATTTACTGTTATTGGGAACAGTTAAGCAAATTGAAGATGAAATTATCTAACAGGTCTAAAGTTACAAATGACAGTTTTTGTATTTTAGACAAAATTTTTAAAAAAAATGACAGTACAGACCCAAAGTTTGGACACACCTTTTTTAAAGATTTTTCTGTATTTTCATGACTATGAAAATTGTACATTCACACTGAAGGCATCAAAACTATGAATTAACACATGTGGAATTATATACTCAACAAAAAAGTGTGAAACAACTGAAATTATGTCTTATATTCTAGGTTCTTCAAAGTAGCCACCTTTTGCTTTGACGACTGCTTTGCACACTCTTGGCATTCTCTTGATGAGCTTCAAGAGGTAGTCACCGGGAATGGTTTTCACTTCACAGGTGTGCCCTGTCAGGTTTAATAAGTGGGATTTCTTGCCTTATAAATGGGGTTGGGACCATCAGTTGTGTTGTGCAGTAGTCTGGTGGATACACAGCTGATAGTCCTACTGAATAGACTGTTAGTATTTGTATTATGGCAAGAAAAAAGCAGCTAAGTAAAGAAAAACAAGTGGCCATCATTATTTTAAGAAATGAATGTCAGTTCGAAAAATTGGGAAAACTTTGAAAGTGTCCCCAAGTGCAGTTGCAAAAACCATCAAGCGCTACAAAGAAACTGACTCACATGAGGACCGCCCCAGGAAAGGAATACCAAGGGTCACCTCTGCTTCTGAGGATAAGTTTATCCGAGTCACCAGCCTCAGAAATCACAGGTTAACAGCAGCTCAGATTAGAGACCAGGTCAATGCCACACAGAGTTCTAGCAGCAGACATCTCTACAACAACTGTTAAGAGGAGACTTTGTGTAGCAGGCCTTCATGGTAAAATAGCTGCTAGGAAACCACTGCTTAGGACAGGCAACAAGCAGAAGAGGCTTGTTTGGGCTAAAGAACACAAGGAATGGACATTAGACCACTGGAAATCTGTGCTTTGGTCTGATGAGTCCAAATTTGAGATCTTTAGTTCCAACCACCGTGTCTTTGTGCAATGCAGAAAAGGTGAACGGATGGACTGTACATGCCTGGTTCCCACCGTGAAGCATGGTGGAGGAGGTGTGATGGTGTGGGGGTGCTTTGCTGGTGACCCTGTTGGGGATTTATTCAAAATTGAAGGCATACTGAACCAGCATGGCTACCACAGCATCTTGCAGCGGCATGCTATTCCATCCGGTTTGCGTTTGTTGGACCATCATTTAATTTTTCAATAGGACAATGACCCCAAACACCTCCAGGCTGTGTAAGGGCTATTTGACCAAGGAGGCGATTGATGGGGTGCTACGCCAGATGACCTGGCCTCCACAGTCACCAGACCTGAACACAATAGAGATGGTTTGGGGTGAGCTAGACCGCAGAGTAAAGGCAAAAGGGCCAACAAGTGCTAAGCATCTCTGGGAACTCCTTCAACATTGTTGGAAGACCATTCCCGATGACTACCTCTTGAAGCTCATCAAGAATGCCAAGAGTGTGCAAAGCAGTCAAAGCAAAAAGTGGCTACTTTGAAGAACCTAGAATATAAGACATAACAAAAAAGTGTGAACAACTGAAATTAAGTATATAATTCCTCGTGTTAATTCATAGTTTTGATGCCTTCAGTGTGAATGTACAATTTTCATAGTCATGAAAATACAGAAACATCTTTAAATTAGAAGGTGTGTCCAAACTTTTGGTCTGTACTGTATATGGTCATTGTTTACATTATAAAATTTACAAAAAAGTAAAGTGGGCCCATGCAAAACTTTGGATACCCTGCATGATCATAACTAGTAGCGCCCCCATTTGCAAGTTTCACAGCTTGTAAACACTTTTTGTAGCCAGCCAATAGTCTTTCAATTCTAATTTCAGGGATTTTCATCCATTCTTCCTTGGAAAATTGTTCCAGTTCTGAGATTCGAGACGTCTTACATTTACTGCCATTTTGAGGTCCAGTCACAGATGTTCACATCAGGTGACTGAGGGATAATGTAAAATCTTCAACTTTCGTCTTTTGAGGTCATCTATTGTGGATTTTAATGTGCATTTAGGATCATTACCCATTTGTAGAGGCCATCCTCTTTTTAACTTCACTTTTACAGATGGTGTTAGGTTTTCATCAAAAATTTGTTCAAATTTCATTGAATCCATTCTTCCCTTCACCCATGAAATGTTCACCGTGCCACTGGCTGCAACACAACCCCAAAGCATGATTGATCCACCTCCATGCTTAATGGTTGGCAAAATGTTATGTTCCTGAAATTGTGCCTTTTTCTCCACACATACCTTTGATCATTGTAGCCAAAGAGTTTTATTTTAACCTCATCGGTCCACAGGACTTCTTTCCAAAATGCATCAGGCTTGTTTAGATGTTCTTTTGCATATTTCCGAAGCTGAATTTTAAAGTGAGGATGCAGGAGAGGTTTTCTTCCGATGGCTCTTCCATGAAGGCCAAATTTGAGTAGGTGTCTCTGAACAGTACAACAATGTACCACAACTCCAGAGTCTGCTAAATCTTTCTTAAGTCGGGGTTCTAATTTGTCACTCGAGCAATTTTATGAGCAGCTCTCACTGAAATGTTATAATTTATAATTACATTTCAAGCTGAGGAAACAGCAACTTGAAAACGCTTTGCCATCTTCTTATAGCCTTCTCCTGCTTTGTGGGCCTCCACCATTATCAGAGTGCTAAGCAGCTGGTTAGAAGAGCCTATGGCTGCCATTTTTGGCACAATGTTAGAGGAGGCTGGGTTTTTAAAAAGTTGGGAAATTAGCATCACCTGGCCTTTAAAAAAAAAAAAAAAAAAAAAAAAAAACTTCTAGTGAACAAGCCATAACCCTAAGCAGCTAATTAAGCTCTGGACCCTTGTTCAAAGCTATCTGAGCATAGAAATCTCCAAGAATGCTGAAACATTTGCATCGGTCCATTTTCCTTTTTGTAATTTTTAACTTTAGGTCTTTTAAGGCTGAGTCGTTGCAACGTCATGCTTTTTGTGACGTAGCAACGATCCCGCTAACGATCTCGTTATGTGTGACAGCGACCAACGATCAGGCCCCTGCTGGGAGATCGTTGGTCGTTGGGGAATGATCAGGACCATTTTTTGGTCGCTGATCACCCGCTGTCATCGCTGGATCAGCGTGTGTGACGCCGATCCAGCGATGTGTTCACTTGTAACCAGGGTAAATATCGGGTTACTAAGCGCAGGGCCGCGCTTAGTAACCCGATATTTACCCTGGTTAACATTGTAAAAGTTAAAAAAAAAAAAAAAAAAAAACAAACACAAAAAACCACTACATACTCACATTCTGATGTCTGTCACGTCCCCCAGCGTTCACAAGGTTAAAACTGCTTTCGGCAGGAGCGCTGCTAATGCACCCGCTGCTGCCGAGAGCTTCCCTGCACTGAGTGTGTCAGCGCCGGCTGTAAAGCAGAGCACAGCGGTGACGTCACCGCTGTTACTGCCGGCGCTGACACATTCAGTGCAGGGAAGCTCTCGGCAGCAGCACGTGCATTAGCAGCGCTCTTGCCGAAAGCAGTTTAAACCCTGTGGACGCCGGCGGGGGACGTGACAGACATCAGAATGTGAGTATGTAGTTTTTATTTACTTTTACAATGGTAACCAGGGTAAATATCGGGTTACTAAGCGCGGCCCTGCACTTAGTAACCCGATGTTTACCCTGGTTACCCGGGTGCTGCAGGGGGACTTTGGCATCGTTGAAGACAGTTTCAACGATGCCGAAGTTGTTCCCCTGATCGTTGGTCGCTGGAGAGAGCTGTCTGTGTGACAGCTGCCCAGCGACCACACAACGACTTACCAACGATCACGGCCAGGTCGTATCGCTGGTCGTGATCGTTGGTAAGTCGTTTAGTGTGACTCCAGCTTAAGAGATCATTTCATCTTTAACTTGCTTAGGCTACGTTCACATTAGCGTTGTGCAGCGCAGTGTCGGGCGCAGCCACGGCGACACATGCGTCATGCGCCCCTATATTTAACATGGGGGGCGCATGGACATGCGTTGTCTTGCGTTTTGTGACGCATGCATCATTTTGGCGCAACTGTCAGGGCGCAGAGGACGCTGCATGATGTAGTTTTTTCTGCGCCAAAAATCATGCAAAAAATGAACGCATGCGTCACAAAATGCTGCGTTGTGCATGCGTTTTGCGATGCGTCGCCGACGCTGCGCCGCACAACGCAAATGTGAACGTAGCCTTAATTGTTCCCAATAACAGTAATTTTGACCAGGGGTGCACAAACTTTTACATGCCACTGCAAGTCTACGTACGGATTTTGGCAAGTACCACACTGGGCAATTTTTTGCCTAAACCTGGGTGCTTGCTGTAGACATGGGGGAGTTCTTACAAAATGTAAATCATTTCCTTACCTCCATACTGTTTTTTGTTGGACAAGCTGTTCTTTTAGGGACGAGAGTTTTTCTGCGAAGTTGATATGGACTATTCTGTGCACCAGGACCTGATTCTTCTGCAACCATGTCTGCAGGCACTTCATCTGCAAAAAGGCAAAAACGTGTGTCATTACATGCACCGAAACATGCATACTGCAATAAACTCGACCGGCCAGATAAAAACCTGACGATCTATGCAGCCAAGCAAACTATTCTGGATACAGCCGAATTCGTGATGCAACAAACTGGTACTACTGAAGTTTGATGGAAAATTCCAGGAAAACTGCTCACTTTACCAGTGGGATCACTGCCAATAATAGAAAGAGTGGGGAGGGAAATCAACACTTGCTCCTGTTGAATATATAGATAGCGCTGTTTTTGGCAGCCTGTATTCTTAAACAGAGGTTAGCATAAAAAAGGGAATATTCCCATCTGAAAAAGTGATGGCACGTCTCTACAACATTCTATTAGGATCAATTATGATCTGTGGTGGTGAAATCACGGATCCTGAACACGAAAGGGCCGCAGCAACTGGTTGGGCAACGAACTGAAGCTGCCCCATGGTCTTCACACTGCGTGGTTTGGGGGGCTGCTATGCAGAGGAAAAACACTAAGAGTTTTCCAGGCAGAAATGAGAAGTCTGCAGTCATTCTTTCTGACTTTAGACTGCCAAATTGTGCCCAAGTGCAATGCGCCCACCTTCACCTTTCTGCTGTATTTGCGAGTGGGCAGTCATGTAGACAAATCTAAAGAAACTCCGACATCAGACCCATCTAAGTGATGGTTTCTTAGAACTTGTTCCACAGTCAATTTTTCATGAAACCTAATACCAAAGTTGTTGGTTTTTTTTTTAGTCTAAACCACATGCAATTAAGACAGAAAAAAACAAAAAATGAACGTCTGTAATTAGGATTCATCCTCAAAGCAGCAGGGGATATCTTCATTCTAAAAACTATTACAAAGTGCGCTGCTGGCTCTGTTCTTTCTACAAAATCGGTAATGCCGTCAAGTCAGCTTTTTAGTCATTTTTAATTATTAAAACTTAACTTCAAACTGAGCTACAATTGTGAAATTAAAAAGGAAATCTTTTTTTCTTTTTCTTTCAACCCTCCTGAGCTGTCTATATGGACATACAGGTCATAGAAAGTTGCATAAAATGACACCTTGGTATCTGCGATATGAGGTCTTATTCCAGAGAAATCCACATTTTTTTTTTTAATATGTAAATGAGCCATTAGGATCTAAGGGCTGGACATAGATCTTGCTTAGAGAACCCGCCTCCAGAGCCTATTTTACATAAAAGGCGGAGTTACCAGTGCGAGAAAGCAGTCAGTCAGTCATTACATGTCACACTGGCAACTCATCCCTTTCTTTACAATAAGCTCTGGAGGCAGATTCTCAGGGAGATCAATGTCCGGCACATAGATCTTAAGGCCACGTTCACACGCTGCGGGTTCCTCTGCGGGTTAATCCCGCAGCAGAATTGATAAATCTGCAGGGCAAAACCGCTGCGGTTATCCCTGTAGATTTATCGCGGTTTGTTCCGCGGTTTCCGCTGCGGGATTACTCCTGTACTATTGATGCTGCATATGCAGCAATATGCAGCATCAATAGTAATGTAAAAAATAATAAAAATTGGTTATACTCACCCTCTGACGTCGCAATCTCCTCGGTGCTGCAGGCGGCTGTGCCGACAAGGACCTTCGTGACGTCACGGTCATGTGACCGCGGCGTCACCACAGGTCCTGTTCGGCACAGCAACTGAGACCGGACGCCGCGGGCAGCGCTGAGAGGTGAGTATAGCATGATTTTTTATTTTAATTCTTTTTTTTTTACACCAAAATATGGTTCCCAGGGCCTGGGAGGAGAGTCTCCTCTCCTGCACCCCGGGTACCATCGGCACATTATCCGCTTAACTTCCCGCAACGTGGGCACAGCCCCATGCGGGAAGTAAGTGGATCAATGCATTTCTATGGGTGCAGAATCGCTGCGATTCTGCACCAAGAAGTGACATGCTCCTTTTTTTCCCGCAGAAAAGCCGCGCGGCTTTTTTTGCGGAAATCCGCAGCGTGGGCACAGCGGGTTTTGTTTTCCACAGGGTAACATTGTACTGTACCCTGCATGGAAAACTGCTGCGGATCCGCAGTGTCAAATCCGCTGCGGATCCGCGGCAAAACCCGCAAAGTGTGAACATAGCCTAACAGTTCATTTACACACTAAGGAAAACTTG
The DNA here is from genome assembly GCF_051348905.1 of Ranitomeya variabilis. NCBI lineage: Eukaryota > Metazoa > Chordata > Amphibia > Anura > Dendrobatidae > Ranitomeya > Ranitomeya variabilis. Next base: position 55,760,533 of record NC_135233.1, read on the forward strand.
AAATTCCCTGGAATAAGACATCGGATCACAAATACAAAAAGTATTATATTCAACCTTTTTTGACCTGCACACCCGTATAGACGGTTTGTAAGGATTTATCCTATCAACCTGTTTCCTTTAATCTAAATGGGTCAATTGTGTGGCCATTATTTCCATACTAAATATGGATGGATAGAAGATGTCCAGGGTGTTTCTTTTTTGTATTCCATCAGAAGTGCAGCATTTACTGGGCTAATGATATGAACTACGACCGATCCTTGAGGCCCTCATATACATTAGACAAAGGTTAGTCAAACCTGCTGGGAAAAGCCAACTAATATGTATTGGTGCCTCCCAACAGACTGTCTAGGGACCCAAGAGGTGGGTGGTGTACAGTAATGCTTTTGCCTAATCCTTCCTTTCAGCATGTAGATTAACTACTGCCAGATTGTTTTTAGGGCAGCAAAAGTCAGGAGTATTGCACAGCCCTTTTAAACCAGGACACCATCTGAACCCATAAGAAAACTTATGAGACGCTGAGCATGTGCAAATTATGGCAAAACGCTGCCGATAGAGAAAAGGAACATATGCTGCTTAAATTCAGACGCCATTTAATCTAATGTCAGTTTATGATGGTGTGGGGGCCAAGTTTACATATTTCTTAAATCTAGCTGGAAAAAAAAAAAAAAAAAAAAAAGCCGACACCCTCACTGCATGAATACAAAAATACCTACAGCCATTAACACAACCTCCCATAGTTTTGTTGTATGTGATTCACCCTGGAAGGTAGATATAATGGCTTCTATCTCTAATGCTATAATTATCTTACGCTGAGTCGCGTTGCCTCAGATAAGCTCAACTGCATTCAAAGACTTGATTCCCAAGAAAAAAAGCTGATAGAAAAAAAAAGTGATGATTATGAAACCACTGGCGAAAACTGCAATGGAGAAGTAAAAAAAATTCAGATCTCAGTGTTGTGGATATGTAGGAAATATGGACAAAAACAAAAAAGTAGCAATAAGGGGGAAAAAAAAAGCCTGTGAGCACAAAAACTGCATTAGAGAACAAACTCACGTGTGCCGCTACTTAAGAGAAATGAATATTCACATCTCTGGGCGTGGAGAGGGGTGAATATTAATTTCTCTTAAGTAGCGGCACACGTGACTGCCCGGCAGCACCAGGAAGGCCCCAGCTGACACTGTGTGCACTACTGAAGAGCAATGAATACTCACTGCTTTCTGTGCGCACAGTCCCGATGTGCAGAGCAGTGAGTATTCCAGCAGCTGTGCTCTGCTTGTGAGCAGAGCATGACGTCCCTGCCATGCGCTGCTTACAAGCACAAAGAAGCTGCTGGCACTGGACCAGGATGCTGCAAGGGAGCGCCAGGAAGGTAAGTATAATGGTGTTTTTTACTTTGTTTATTTTATGTTTTCTGATGGGGACATGCATACCAGGATGGGGGTGGGAACCAATCATAAGGATGGGGCCATGCATAGCAGGACCATGGTTGGGGGCCAATCATAACAAGACGCTATTAAAGAAATGAATATCCATTGCCCTCCATGCCCATGGCTGTGGAATGCAGCGAATATTCATTTCTCTTTAGCAGCTGGCACAGGAGTTAGCTGCAGCCATCGGCTCCGGCCTCGTGTGACCCACTGCTCTGCCGATGCCGCTCCCCCACCAACCCACCACAGCCAGAGTCGGTACATCCGGACTATAAGATGCACCCCTCATTTTCCTCCACTTTTTTTTTGGGGAGGAAAAAAGTGTGTCTTTTAGTCCCACATCAAAAACTTCTTGCAATTTTCACATAGGCTTTATATTACTTCCCTTTCTGTAGAGCGGACGTATTTATTATGCTTGTTTATATAGCACAATCATATTCTGCAGTGCTTTACATTTATCATCATCTATATCCTCATTTGGGCTCACAAATGTCTAGATTTCCCATCAGTAGGTCATTGGAATGTGGGAAGAAACCGGAGGAAACCATGAAATAACTGGGAGAACATACAAACTCCTTGCAGAGGTGGTTCTTGGCAGGATTTGAACCTAGGACCCCAGTGCTGCAATGCAACAAAGCTAACCTTTTGACATCGCTGCACTGCTGCTGGCCCAAACCAACGCAGTTAGCCTATCCAGCATAAGAGGAGCTCCGCGACGCTGAAGCCAGCCGCATCCAAAGAGGCCATCCACTGCAGCACGGTGGCTCAGTGGTTAGCACTACAGCCTTGCAGCACTGGATTCCTGGGTTCAAATCCCACCAAGGACAACATCTGCAAGGGGTTTGCGTGGGTTACCTGCCACACTCCAAAGACATACTGATAAGGAGAATCTAGATTGTGAGCCCCATCGGGGACAGCGATGACAATGTGTGCAAACTGTAAAGCGCTGTGGAATGTATTAGCGCTATATAAAAGATTATTACTATTATTATCATTGTCCTCAGCGCAGCGTTTCCAAGCTCCATAGAAAGCAGCTTGTAAGTCCTGTGCTCCTAAGTCCCAGACAACCGCCAAGTCAAATGAGGCAGAAATGCATCTACAGACACAGCCCAATGGATATGTGGAAAGGAGAAAAAAAAAAAAAAAAATCGTGACCCTCACCAATCCCAACAATCAAGGAGAAGCTATAGAGCCGATTTGGTGGATCTTTCCAAGCCAACCGGAACTGCAAAAACTCCAGTGAATGAGAATATGGCAACCGATGTGCAGGTACAAAAGACTAAGCTCTTACAAGCTGGGTCATCTTTATGTTGCTTTAATTATTGCATTCTCTTTAAAGTTGTTCCTTAGGACTTGGATATGAACTGTATAATTGTAAAGCGCTGCGGACTATGTTGGCGCCATATAAAGATCATTATTATTAGTCATCCTGTAGCAGTCGGTGAATAGCTCAGATCCTAGCTATGTGCCACTGTATGATTGATACACTTCCTTAATAACAAGGAATCTGAGCAGTATGATTTCATGGTTCATCCTAGAGCACTAGGTCGAATCCAACAAGGACCGACAATTACTAAACTGTGAAAGTTTCTATAGCACCGAGGGTAAGTCAGCAATAGTTCAGGAATATGACAGCCCTTTGTCTCCAATACTGGTGGAGACGCTCCCAACATTGGTGAATAGCCTACAAATATAAGGGCACTAAAGAAGTAATGCATAAGGCTAGGTTCACATTGCGTTAGGGCAATCCGTTTAGCGCATACGCTAGCGGATTGCGCTAATGCAATGTCCCAAAAGGGATCGCGTTTGGCGATCCCGCTAGCGCAGATGCCCGATCTGCGCTAGCGAGGAACGGACCTGCAAGCTGCAAGCAGCGTTTGAGGTCCGTTCGAAAATAATGGGACATTGCTAGCGCATGCCAAAAATGGCATGAGTCAGCGATGCGTTAGCACATTGCAGTCAATGGGTGCGCTAACGGACCCGTTACATAGCGTTAATTGCGATATTAACGTAATGTGAACCTAGCCTAAGAGGAGGGGAATGGGTCAGCGGCAGATGCCTCTGGAGGCAGCTTATTTTCTTTAGTAACAAAGGTGTTGAACTTAAAGGAGTACTCCCATCTGGTTCATTTATGGCACATCCACAGGACAGAGCCTGGAGACTTGTCCACCTCACACCATTACTTGGCCTTCAATGTGAATCGCTCCATTCGATCACTTCGGATCACCGGAGCCTTTGTCACCAGCTCAAACTCTAATGAGGGTTGTCATGTGAGAAAAGTGATGATCTGAGATCCTTATCACAAAGCTCCTGCCAATGACCATGTCAACTACGAAGCGGCGATGACGTCGGCAACAAAAAATAAATAATGATGTTATCCGAGACCAAAGATTAAAATGACTTGTGAGTCACTGAGCACATCTGGCCGGCAGCGTCCGAGAATAGGAGCAAAGCAATAATTACAATAGAATAGGACTAACGTTACATGTCACAGGCGGCTCCGGCTCACCATTCAAATCACCGGCGATGCTGAAAAAGTATCTGTCATTTCACCTAGAATATGGAGAACAGCATGGCCCTGCTTCTCAACAAGTGTTCTGTTTCAAGGAACTCCCTGAACTTGCCATTTACGGCTTTTTGATAGGTGGTTGCTTTTTGATTAGCACTCTGCCAGCACTAATAGAGCTGGAACTTCCTTTTCCTCACTCCCCATAATGCATTTAACTTACATATCATGGTCAGTTTTCACCAATTTTATATCACTGTTCTAGGGTTACACAAAAACACCACAGCTGCCTGTGTTAGGGGTCAAAACACAGATTCTTGTAATGGGAGAATATCACCACACAGGCCGAGTCCCATAGAGAATTCAACATTTTTTTATATTATCTTTATGCAGCATCCAACAGAAACAAAACAGTTAAAAAGGATCCAGTCAGCTGATTCTTATTGTAGCTGCTTTGTTCTCTCTGAAATGTGGCAGAAAAACCGAACTAATGCAGGTCTGTTAGTCTATAAGAGCAGTGTCAAATGCCGGTGTGAGCCTGCCTCTTGGACTAGTCACATTTCCCCCCAAAACCAACTCTTTACCTAAGGATTTATGTAAAATGCTGAAGAAACACGCATGCCTGTGGCTCGGACAGCATAAATCTGAAATTTGAGACATAGTAAAGTTGGATGACCCCTATAATAGGCTTGAATCCATCAAAAAGATCCCTCCTGTTAGCTTTCTACCGTCTGCAGCTGTCAGGAACTTGGCGCTTGTTCACACGTTGCATTTTTACCTTTAATTGGGGGGGGGGGGGGGGGGGTTTTAAAGCACCGGTGAAGTGAATGACATGTCTGAAATCTCATGCGGCTTCTTCTTCCTTGCAGATCTCAACAGCGGCTCAGTGGTTAGCACTTGCTTTGCTGCGCTTGGGTCCAAATCCCACCGAGGACAACATCTGCATTGAGTTTATACGGTTTACCCACCATGTTTGTGTCAGTTTCCTCGAACACTCCAAAGACATAATGATGGGGAATTCAGACCGAGTTCCAATGGGGACAGCGACTATGATATCTATAGAGTACTGTGAAATTAATGGTGCTATATAAACAAGCATGATAAATAAACCGTCAAAAGAATTTTCTCATATCTCCAGCATGTCAAATCTCAGTTTCTGCAGCAGTTTTCCATCCAAATAAATGGGGGGGGGGGAAGCATAAAAGTGTTTATTTTGTGCAGTTTTTCTCCTTCCAACACTAGTATTTGTGCAGGTTTTTCTACTGCAAAAAAACTAAATGTGTGCACATCCCCTCACGGTGTGAAGACCCTGGACAAATGCAGCACTCCAATTTGGGGTTACAGTCGACTTACCATAGAAATGCATGTGAGACATCTAAACAGGAAAACTATGCCCAATTTTGACACATTGATTATGGACCCTGGGGCACTTTAATCAGCAACAAATGAGAACATTTTCATCAAATCCCAAATAAATAACTGCACAATTAGTCCAAATTTTAAGTCTTAAACCAACAATAAAGCATTACCATGTTTTATCACAGTTCCCAAAGTAAAGAGATGATAACAAAAGAGGGGGGGAGGAAAAGCACATTCCCATAGTTAAAAGGAGACCCCAACACTACGCTAGTGCATTTTAGTATCTGTAAACCGTCACAAACGTTGATCAGACCACCAAAAGCATCAAACACAAAGTAATGCACTAAAACCACAATGTAAAACATTACAGGAAGACAAAAGGAAAAAACTGCATAGCGGCACACAGATTAGAGGAGGCCCAAATGTCTGGTGTGCGCAGCGGTCACCAATGTGAGAATCCGGATTACCAACTCACCAATTTAATGCTTTACCAGATATTAATCTCGCTCTCCCCGAGAGGTTACAGCCAAATAAGGTTTCAGGAGGGCTAGGAAGCAAGAAACTGTGAAAAGGTGAAGCCGACCCCAGTATAATCCAAAATCCCTACTACACAATGAGGCACTGGGCAAGACACACAGAGGGTCTGAAAAGACAACTCAGCGAGGGCCAAGACTCGGAGGGGGATGGGAACGTAGCAGACAACGGGAGGCTGGAAAGACATTTGTCTCAGCAGGTCACAAAAGAAAAAAATAAATAAATAAGAAAAAATTGCGGTCAAAATAACATGGATGCACATTAATTTGCTCTATGTACAGGAGAGATAGCAATAGATCACTGCAGTGATGAACAGACCGTACACAGAACAGCTGTTGTGCTCCTCAACTACAACCACCATTATTTCCAGACAGTGACTGGGCTGAGGAAGATGGGGGATGATCCAGCGACAGCTGGAGTGCAGATGGTGGCCCAGTCCTAATATAGGAGCTCTGACACTCGACATTACTCATCCGCACTTCCTTTACTCACCGAATCGGGATTTTGGTTGGAAATACACACTTCGTAATTCCTTAATCAACAGCTGAAAACTAAGACGTGAAGTCCATCTAATCCCCATCTTTGTCTTCTCGCCCTTTACCGACGACGCTTCCGCAACCAAGAACATGACTATTGGATGGTCAAGAAAAAATAAAAAAACGTTCCTGCCCTCCAACGTGTCAATCATTGGCATCTTTTGTGGCCCATGGGTTGAGAATAGTGTGAACAGTTCAGCTTTAGTCCTAGAAGCGTTCATGCACTTCCAGCACCTTCAATAACACATCGCCTTTAGGGGGATTATAGGGAGACCCATGGTGGTCCCACACAAGACAAATTTATACTGAAGACTCCCTACTGCAATTAATTTAAAAAAGATAAGACCTTAAAAGCATAGAATAGATTTCTACAATGACCAGTCACCCTAGCAGGAACTTGTAGGTCAGACCTAAACCTCGTGATCACCAGAACAAAATGTGGCCGCCTACAATGTATGGCCTTATTCATACATCAGTATTTTGCATCAGTGTTAGTATACCAAAACCAGGAGTGGAACTTAGAGAAAAACTGTAATTGAAAAATTGATACCCGTTCTGTGTTTTGGAGACACTCCTGGTTTTGGCATACAAATGTGGATCAAAAAAATACTGACGAGTGAATAAAACCTAAGACAATCAGGATTTAATAGCCTGTTCAGACAGGGCGACTGCACTTCTATAAGCACAGAATGATTGATAATATGATGATGTTCTGTGAACATAGAATATCAATGTTCTCGACAGCACAAGTCCTCTTTATATAGGACAATGTGCTGCTGAGAATGATAATTTTGAAGCTTAAAACTAATTTAATTCGATAAATGAGGAATTTGCTTGTTTGTAGGGTGACTGGCAGTCTGTTTAGACAGTACAATGATCAGGCACCGAGCATAAATTCCGTTTACAAACTAAACGCCCAAGGGGATCCCAGCAGCTAGACTGGCAATCATGTTTATAAAAGCCAATCACAGTGATACAAGACGAGATGACCTGCAATAGGTATACAACACCAAATTTGCTAGAAGTCAGAAACAAGAACAGTGCTTCACATCTCTACAGGAATCTACAGAAAGAACAGGTTGGACTGTAGACATCAAGCTGTTACACACCTGGTATACGACAATGCGACAACATGAAGAGCAGAAAATGGTCAATTTGGTAATAAAAGATTTTAAGGCGATGCAGTTATAAGTAAGGGCTCCTGCACAGACCATAGAAAGATTCCCAAACTGCCCATAAAAGTCCCAGGGATCGTGTAGTAGTCACTGTAAGCCATGAGATTAGGACTGGGAAAAACAGATAATTTTCACAAGGGGGTCACATGAGAAATCATGACTGCTATAGATGGTCAAACCAATAACCCCATAATGACCGCCAGTACGTCTTTTTACTGACCTGAGATATTAGAGGATAGCATCCATCCTCATACAGGTGACAATCCAGCAGGTGTCGGCTGTACACTATGGCTGACAACTTGCTGCATCAGCCACGATCATTGTCGGCACCGTGTATATCTGTTTAACCCCTTAGATGTTGCTGTCAATAATGACTATATCATACTAGCTATTGAACCCGTTCTACGCCTGGGTGGCGACATTTTTATTGGTATAAGGTCTTTATCCTGGTATGTGCTGATTCCATCCTGTGCCCTAATTTTGTCATGTGCTGGTACAATCTTGCGCCCCCATCCTGTCATGTGCAGCCCCGATCCTGCGCCCTCATCCTGTTTTGTGTGCTTCCATCCTGTCATGTGCTGCTCTCATCATGCACCTCCATCCTGTCATGTGCTGCTCTCATCGTGCACCTCCATCCTGTCATGTGCTGCTCTCATCGTGCACCTCCATCCTGTCATGTGCTGCTCTCATCGTGCACCTCCATCCTGTCATGTGCTGCTCTCATCGTGCACCTCCATCCTGTCATGTGCTGCTCTCATCGTGCACCTCCATCCTGTCATGTGCTGCTCTCATCGTGCACCTCCATCCTGTCATGTGCTGCTCTCATCGTGCACCTCCATCCTGTCATGTGCTGCTCTCATCGTGCACCTCCATCCTGTCATGTGCTGCTCTCATCGTGCACCTCCATCCTGTCATGTGCTGCTCTCATCCTGCGCCCCCATCCTGTCATGTGCTGCTCTCATCCTGCGCCCCCATCCTGTCATGTGCTGCTCTCATCCTGCGCCCCATCCTGTCATGTGCTGCTCTCATCCTGCACCCCCATCCTGTCATGTGCTGCTCTCATCCTGCGCCCCCATCCTGTCATGTGCTGCTCTCATCCTGCGCCCCATCCTGTCATGTGCTGCTCCCATCCTGCGCCCCCATCCTGTCATGTGCTGCTCTCATCCTGCGCCCCCATCCTGTCATGTGCTGCTCTCATCCTGTGTCCCCATCCTGTCATGTGCTGCTCTCATCCTGCGCCCCCATCCTGTCAAGTGCTGCTCTCATCCTGCGCCCCCATCCTGTCATGTGCTGCTCTCATCCTGCGCCCCATCCTGTCATGTGCTGCTCCCATCCTGCGCCCCCATCCTGTCATGTGCTGCTCCCCCATCCTGTCATGTGCTGCCCCCATCCATATGCCCCCGTACACTGCTCCATAAAGGTTGATGGCCCCCATATGATGCTCCATAGTATAATATGCCCTGTATGCTGCTGCGATTATAAAAAAAAAAAAAAAAAATAATGAAATACTCACCTATCGTTGCTGTGCACCGAGTGCCGGGGACCTGAGCAGGCGGGAACACCGGCGCGCTATTGGGGTCAGGTGCCGGAGTCGCCACTGGCTCAGGCCCCGTCACTTGCTATATTCACCTGTTCCACCGATGCGCACCGCTCAGTCTTTCGGGTCCTCTGGCTGTGACTGTTCAGTCACAGGACGTGCACTAATCACGTCATCGCGCCCTCTGACCTCAACGTCACAGGCAGAGGACACGGAAGACAGGGCGGCGTGCAGCGGTGGAACGGGAACAGGCGAATATAGCATATATTCACCCTCATGGCACGTCCCTACTCCTCCGTCGGAGATCGCGGTATGCGTTCAGTGCTTACGCATACCACGATCTCCTGGGCTGCGTCACTCTGTGGAGTCCAGCTTGCGCAGTCTATTAAGGCTTCAGGCAGAGTGATGCTCCCAGCGTTATATTAAACATAAATGGTTGACAGTGTGGGGGCTTCCTCTTTATCTCCACTGGTATCCTGAGATCATGATCATGTCGTCCTCAAGTTTGCCATGGCAGTTCACGGCCAAAAAGTGGCCTTCGAGTCTGATGGCTACAGTGACCTGTTCAAAAGTTACCGACATTTAGGTGGTAAAAATATACTTTCATTCCTGTCATGCCACTTTGTATTAATTCCTGAAAATCACCTGAAGGGTAAATAAACTACGGTACCCGACAGCAGTTTTCAATATGTCAGGGGGTGCTGTTTTTAAAATGGTATCACTTTTTTTTTATATAGGACCCCTAGAGTTTCTTCAAACCTGGCTAGATCCCTAAAAAAAATATATATATATATATATATGTTGTAAATTTCCATGAGAAAAAAAAGAAAAAGGAAAAGAAAAAAAAATTAAAAAAAAATGCTGCTGCGTTTTTAAACCTCCTAAAATGCTTACAAAATCAAACAATATTTTACACGTGGTGCTGATATAAAGCAGACATGAGGGAAATGTTATTTATTAATGTTTGTGTGTGGTATGACTATCTGGATCAAAGAGATAATCATTCAAAATGAAAATTGCTATTTTTTTATATAAATAAACAAAACATATCGACCTAAATCTACCATCATAGATTATAATGTGCAACAAAAAAAAAAATCTCAAAATCACTGGAATATGTTGAAGCATTCCAGAGTTACAAATACATAAAGTGACACTGGTCAGATTTTAACAAATTTGGCCCAGTCACTAAGGGTTTAAAAGTATTATAAAACATTTAATATTAAGCAAAATGTAAGTGTGCAGACTAGCTGCTATTACTAATCTACCAACTATGCATTTTTCAATGGGGCTTATTATAACCTATATTCTTACCAATACCAATTAACGAAAAACTATACAATTTACGGCCTTTTCTATCATTTATTAAAAGCAGTAAATCATACTGCTGCTTAGACTCCGCCAACAGAAAATTATCTATTGCTTAAAGGGAACCTGTGGCACCCCAGGAGTCCAGTTGCGATAGTGGCATTGCCTCCCTCACAGGGGGTGATGTCATGCCTGGAGGCAAGGAGAGGTCCCCTTGCCAGGTAACACCAGCATACAACACTTTTCCTGACTCCAGACCAGAAGGGGGAGCTCTAACACCTGGTTTCAGGGGAGCTTCCCTATAAATTCTGGCCTGGAGGTGGGGTTAGTCAGTCTAGTGAGGAGTCTGAGAGGAAAAAGTTGAGGAGAGCCTGGGGAGTGGAACTGTGGCCAAGCTGACCCCAGAGCCGAGTGCCCAGAAACTCCCATCTTCTTGTGATGCCGCCCTCCTGCTTTCTTCACAGGCTCCCCAGCATTGCAATCCTGTGCAGGCGTACTTATCTGGCCTGTTGAGCAAAGTACTGCAGTGCGCAGGTGCCAGTAAAGGTTAGAGGCCCAGACCATCTCTTCAGACCATAAGTGGGCCGGGGTCCCCATACATATTAAACCGTTGGCCGAACCCATGGATATTGGCAGATTCGGCTGAAATTAGTCTAATGTGTATGGGGCCTTAAGTTACAAGTTATAAGGAATCCTTTCCCACAAAGCTACATATTCTGCTCAGCTTATCTAGACCATGCTGCCCACAGATCAGACTGCATGTACAACGTGACAAGTTCCCTTTAAGTAAAATAAACATTGATGCACCTTGATCGGCTGAGATCCCATGATCTTTACTATGGCCTCCATCCTTGTCTCAATCTGCCTATGTTTGTTTCTCCTGCTCTTTGCCTTGTTCCCGTTCTCGCCCTCTCGTCATTCACATTCCTTCTGTCATTCTCCAAGGTCGTGTGTGAACCTGACAGGTCAGGTGCCATTTGCCATGGGGCGAGCACCCAGCTGACATGGCGTGAGCACCGGGTGCTCGCCCCATGGCAAAGGGCACCTGACCTTTGTAGATTACATATAACACTGAGCGCCAAATCCACCAAACACATGTAGATGTGGCTCAGAGAAAGCCACTGCTAGTCTCACGACAGGATATACAATTAACAATTGTATATTGATGGGAGTCAGTGGCAGACATTTGCAACCATATTCAGCTCCATAAGCCTGTGCTAGGAGGTCTGGTGTCTTCACCAAAAACTGGCGAGCAAAGCCCTAGTTTGCTGAGAGACCGGTTTAAATCCATAGGCTCGACCAAAGAAAAGGTCTGCACAAATCTCTCCGAACCCAGCCATCGCTCTAGCCGTCTGTGCATCTTCACCCATAATACAGATTCCTTCACCTATGTGTTCATGACACTCGACGGCTACAGAAACTGATATTTTATGACAAGTCACTAGTCCGAAATTGTAACACCCTGCCCAATATACTTCGCATAGGAGACAGTAACACGCATTGCAATGCCTAGATCGACTAAAGGCCCCCATACACAATAGACTAGTGCCCACCGCAGCCACCGACTGACGACCAAACCAGTCTCAAATGTACATTGAGCAATCTGTAATGAATCGCTCAGTGCACATAGGCTGCTATGGTTCTCGACACGAGTTCTGTTTACATAAGACGACGCACCGCCAAAACCCACAATCTTTCTGTGCAGTGTAAAGGATCGCTTCACCTGCTGAACAAGTGCTTTGCTTTTTCTTTGCGTAATCAGCAGCCGGTTTACACTGCAAGATATTCACAAAATTAGCAGTTTTAAGAACGGTTGTTGGCAATAATTGCAGCTTTATTTGGTGTGGATGAACAGCAGTGGTAAAGATTTCAGATAATCTGGATAGCGTTAGAAAAAAAATAAATTTAGAGGTCTGTTTCACGGTTACAAAATGTACCCCTATTATAGTATATTGGGCTGTGCATGTTTAAGGCTATGTGCCCACGTTGCAGAATGTTCGCAGAATTTTCCTGAACAAAACCGGACTCAGCTCGTGTTTTGTTTCGCGTTTTTCCAGAGCTTCCCAATACTATATTATATAGTGGCAAATCTGCAGATTTTACGCCAAACTAATGAAAATGCTGCGGTTTTTTTTAGGGAAAAAAAAACCGCAGAATGGGCACAAAAATTGCAGAATGCATTCAAAGAATGGGATGCTTAATGTAAGCATTTTATAAGCGGGAAAACGCCATAAAAACGCTAAAAAAAAAAAAAAAAAAGCTAAAAATCCGGAACATGGCCACACAGCCTTAGTGTGTTTTTACACCTAAAAAAAATTTCTCCATAGGTGCAGATTAAAATCATCCATACAAGTCTAGGGGGAAGGGGGTCTGTGGAATTCATAGAGAACATGGATTCTGTGTTCTGCACATTTTAACACTAATAACTAAAAAGCAGTGTGAAGGGTTTTTTTTCACGTATCCGATGATGATAATGATCATTATTGCGCCATTTATTCCATGGCGCTTTACATGTGAGGAGGGGTATACATAAAAACAAGTACAATAATCTTAAGCAATACAAGTCACAATGGTACAGGAGGAGAGAGGACCCTGCCCGCAAGGACTCACAATCTACTAAGATTTGTATAGGTAATTTTTGATGAGCGACTGAGCAAAAATGGCAGCATTTAAAAAATAAAAAAAAATAAAAAAAAAATCATCTGAATGAGGCCTCAAGGTGAGAAATAAAAAATAGCATAGAGGCATGACCTTCAGGCCAGGGATTGGCTTCAGCGGGTATGTGGATGTATTAATTTTTTCATATTCTCTGGTTCTAGACGTCTATTTTGGTCTGCCTGTGTGAAGGTTTACCGATAGACGGCGATATCATGCCACCCGCCAGTCCATTTAAACAGACCCCGAGGTCTCACCCAGACACTGTTCTTTTCATAAATGAAAGAAAAACAAACTAACCCTCATCAGCATTTGGTCCACGTTTGTTTCTCGGATGCATTTTCAGCCACAAGCATTTGAACAGTCCCATAGGGCATATACCCATTATAGTCTATTGCTTTGTTTCCAGGATAGCCTTTAGTATAGGACAGGTGAGAATCTGTGGCTGTTTCTGATGCCTTAAATAATGCCATCACCTGGGCAAAACTAAGGCAATCCTGAAAACATGACGTGTGGGGCATCGTGAGGACTGGAGTTTGGGAAATACTTGTCTATAGGACTGCTTACACGTTTGCGATTTTTTTTTTTGCAGATCAAGTATGGAGTAAATAAAAACCTGAGAAAAGTCCCTTTTGATTGCAAGTCACACATCAAACTTGCCAATGCAAATATATAGGTCCATGAAAAACCTCAGACACCACCAGAGCAATGTCATCCCAGTAGAATCTGCGCGCTGTCCGCTTTTTCCCTGCTTGCTTAAAGTGATACAAGAGGTCCGATAACGCCATCAGTCTCCAGATATGGGGTTAATCGTGTTATGAAGGGGTCTGGTAGCAGTACCAAAAGTGTTGAACTTTATTTCTCCCAGGAACCACCGGCTTTCCGTCATAGAGACAGGTAGGTGTGTATTCAGGGATGCAAGTGGCAGCTGTTAGTGCACCCCCGCAGTGACTGACAGCCAGCTCTACACGGATGCAATGCTGAGCGGGAAAGGAAAAGTTCTATACACAGAATGAGGCGCATGATACACGTATTATTAGCAGCAGTGAAACCGCATTAAACTCAGAGAGAGAGAGATCGATAACAGATTAAGCATTCCAGGTCTGCACCGGATACCAACACTAGTCCATTATGTTTTATCATCAGATCTCACAGCATTAACCCACGAGCTTCTACACACGGCCAACACACAAACCATTCATCACCTGCATCCGATACCTGGCTAAGAATAGAAGCAGGAGATGTAGATACCTGGCATTAACCGAGCGAATGCAGCAGACCCCACGCCACGAGATCAAACCAACATGTGGCAAGTAGTAAATGTTTGGATCCTCCATACAGCCGCTTACGTTACAGCTCTCTGCATTGTTTAGGACGTGTTTGTTTCCAGTTGCCTTTGGTTAGAGGGCTGTACAACACAAATCAATCTGTCCCCAGCTCCCTGTGGCTACTACTCCCATAGCAATGTGTGGATAGAAACAGTCACTAATATGGTACGATGCTAGGAGCTAATTGTTGTTATGTCTATTAGTAATCAAACCGGGAATTTATAATTAAAATAAAATCGTTAAGCTGAAGCGTTCTTCTAATTATAGGAGCAGTCATTCACCGAACAGATTAGTAATGTGGGATACAAGACAGGTCAATGGAGCGGGGCCACGTAAAGCCTGCTGTGATCAGTGGAGGCACGTCAGCCTCACCTTCCGCCACGTTTCTATAATGTATACACAGCATTATACGTGTTATATTGACCTCGGCGACTGGCTGACACCTCAGTAAATACACCTAACAACAGGATCCTCCAGCGGTCTGCCCAGGACTAACACCATGAGGCCATTAACACAAGGATACCATATAATGAGGCCAACCAGGAGCAAACAGGACAGACTCCAGCTGCAGGAGAGACCCCTGTATACAAGGGCAGATACAAGCTTTTGGATTACCAATGCCACTTGCTGATAATCAAACGCACACATAAGAGCATGCCATATTTTATATGTTGCCTAAATGGCATTGAAATCTTATTTTACAATTATTTGGCAAGAAAGAGCAACTTTGCCATAAACAATCCCCTCCCTTCAAGAACAGAGGGATTTTTAATTCTGCAGTGGGCTGCTTGATGCCCAAAGTACTGGCCAAATCTGCCGTCTTATCCTAGGAGACTATCCACCTAAGAAAAGAGTGCAGCACTTACAAGCCATCGCCATAGAACTTGCAAGCGTCGAACATGGCCAGCTTCTGTGCCCTTGAGCTTCTCAGATTCAGCAAAACATTACAGTGTAGCAAGCTTCCATGCCACTGGTCTGGACTGTCAATCATCTGGCGTGCACAGCCCCATGGCGGCAGTGGAGCAGTGCGCTCCAGAGGATAGCAGACAGGAATAATCCTTTTAAGTTAATTGTCTGCAGCACATCTTGTCTGATTAATGTGGGAAAACAAAAAAAGGACTGGTTAGAAGATTTCCAAGACCAAGGCTACACGACCGTATTTTCTCACCCGAAAAAAATAAATAAATTAACAATTCAGTAAATAAATTTCTCCACTGTCAGTCCATGAAAATCGGACAGCACTTAGATGTCATCCGAGTGCAGTCAATTTTTCTCCATGGCACTCTGACTTGCACGGACGATTGCGATGGGACACGAGTATCAGATGCAAATGGTGCATGCTGCAATTTATTCCTCAGACTGACAAAAAAAAAATCTTACAGGAGAGAAAACCTTAAAGATTAGACCTTCTATTTTTCAGTGCACTGGCTACCTGTCTTCCCAGATTCTAGAAGCCAATGGTTAGGATTGTGCTCCTTTGGACACCAGCACAAGTCTCGCAGCTCCCACCTCCTCACCCATGCCCAGAATACTGATCCATGGCGTACCTTGTGATGCCAAGTATCTCGAGTGACCTGGACAACGCAAACTAACTGGCCACCATGCTGAGGATCAATCACAAGTTAACCCCATATGCCTGGCGTGGGGTAACAAGCACTAAAATCATCCTCAACAATATATAAAAAAAAAAAAAAAAACCCTAATATGACAAGACAAATTATCAAAACGAGTTTACTTTTAGAAACGTGACAAAACAGAACAGTACGTTCGCCTGCAAGACTAGCGGATGTGTGAAGCGTCCCCATGTTTTGTGCTTCTGCCCCCGGTTTGCTATGATTATCACAACTCTGCCTTATGCAAAACAGTTACTGGGTTGCTGCTGTCCTCAGCTGCCCTGACAATAACATACAAAGACGGGACGTGGTGCAATTCACAGCGGAGCACAGCACTTCTCCTTGGTCTTTCCAAGTGAATGTGCACCCAATATACAAAACCCAAAGCCAGGATTTCACTTTCAATTTTGAGGAAATAGAAAAAAAAAAAAAAAGTCAATGAACAGAAGATACTGAATGAACTCTTACACCAGATTAAAACACTATTCAGCCAAATAACAGCCTATGAGGAGTCTGTGGGCAACAAAGTACTGTAGATGAAGCATTTTAAGGGTAACCTTTCAACCTGCCCAAACCATGGGCATGGATCAGAGTCAGGCTGCACATTTCCAGGCTTGTTCATTTTTCTCTCAAACATCAGTTTGTGTCAGAAAAGATCAAGTGACAGACTGGTCTCTAATAACTACATTTAGGCTGTGTGCACACGTTCAAGATTTTTTTGCGGTTTTTCGCTATAAAAACGCATACATTAAGCATCCTATTATTAGAATGCAATCCGCATGTTGCGTTTTGTTCCGCGGCGGAATGACATTCCGGAAAAAAAACGCAGCATCTTCATTCCTTGTGTGGAATTGCGGGGATTCCGCACACATAGGAATGCATCAATCCGCTTACTTTCCGCATGTGGCTATGCCCACCATGCAGGAAGTAAGCGGATCATGTGCGGTTCGTACCCAGGGTGGAGGAGAGGAGACTCTCCTCCAGGCCCTGGGAACCATATACCTGAAAAAAAAAAGTATTAAAATAAAAAATCATGATATTCTCACCTTCCGTCGGCCCCGGCAGCCTTCCCGCTCCTCACGATGCTCCCGTTCCCAGGGATGCTTTGCGGCAATGACCTGTGATGACGTACGGTCTCGCATGGTGGTACGTCATCTGGGGTCATTGCCGCGAGGCATTACTGGGAACGCAAACATCGCAAGGAGCGGGAAGGCTGCCGGGGCTGACAGAAGGTGAGAATTTTATATTTTAATTATTTTTAACACTAGATCTTTCACTATTGATGCTGCATAGGCAGCATCAATAGTAAAAAGTTGGTCACACTTGTCAAACACTATGCTTGTAAAACGCTAGTGTTTAGTGGGAAAACGCATGCCAATTCCGCATGCGTTTTACCCGCAGCAGTTGTGGAATTGCAGCAGAAATTTCGGATGTGTGCACATAGCCTCTCTCTGATCAGCTGTAGAAAAATGTATACCTGGCCTGCAATCGTGCAGCCAAGCTCTGATTCATGCTGCCCCAAAACAGCTGATCAGTTACCTTTCGTGGGGGTGGCAGGTGGTTTCCAGGCATATTATTAGGGATCAATAGATTGGCGAGTTAACCTCCCAGCACCCCCACCATTCAGATGTGAGACTTGCTACCATTGAACCAAGATGCACAGTACAGCTTCATTCAATGTGTAGCAGTCGCTGCCAAATGCTGCAGAACAGATCCTGTTCAGTTTAACAAAACATGCCCATGTCAGATTCGGGCAAACCAATTTTTTATTTTTTTTATTTTAAGCTTTCCACTCAAGACAAACTGTCCATAGACCATTTTAGAACATATGCGTGTCTTCAGCTTTGCTACCAGAACACAAGCACTTGGCTCAGGAAAAAGCTGCCAAGTGTTCATTTGGCCATTGAGATGTTCGATCGCTTACTGACTACAGGATTATGCTAGAAAAGGATTGTTTGCCGTCTGTTCACATGGAGGACACATTAGTCTTCATAGAAGATATAGACGCAAAATGGTGGGATATTTTTTATTAAAAACCATTATGGAACATCAAGTGTTTAGTACATGAGGATACTTAAGCCTGGAAGTCGAGCAAAGCCTCCCACCATAAATCTGGACATCAGAAACTAGTGTGCACCAGGTAGGTAGAAAATAGGATAATCCCCTGAATTAGGGTTTGTTAACATTAATAATGTAATCCGGCCAAGAACGGTGTGTACTGAAGGAAGACATGGTCTGCTCCAGTTACAGGAGGTGACTACTGTGGATGTTGGCTCCTCATCCTACTAACTAGCCAGTCCTGAGTCACAGGTATTTCCTGCCTTATTAACATAGCACCTTCCTACATTATATTGGCATCAATAACCTGTATTTACCCATGAACAATTTCGATAGCAAACACTGTCAGGAGCAGATGTGTAGGATGACGCAAGGAGTCACCAGGTCACATGGCGTTAGCTTTCATACAAAAACATTTTGGCTGGTATACAAAATGCAAATGATGGGACATTAGTCACCTAACTAAGGAGACAGGGTGGGAATCTTATGATAATCTGAGGCTTCAATACAGATTAGAGACACAGAATTAGGATCCACTTAAGGCAGTGGTATCAGAGCTTTTGTCACAACTCAATGGCCATTTCTTCTCTGGGGCCTGAGTGTCTTTGTTTTTGAGAACAGATCAAATATTTTTACCAAGGTTTCATTTTGAATATAATAATCTCTTTGGAGGAGATAAACCCAGCAGGCAATATGCTCCCATCCAGCACACAAACATTTAGGGTACTGTCACACAGTGCCATTTTGATCGCTACGACGGTATGATTCGTGACGTTCTAGCGATATCGTTACGATATCGCAGTGTCTGACACGCAGCAGCGATCAGGGATCCTGCTGAGAATCGTACGTCGTAGCAGATCGTTTGGAACTTTCTTTCGTCGCTTGATCACCCACTGACATCGCTGGATCGTTGTGTGTGACAGCGATCCAGCGATGTGTTCGCTTGTAACCAGGGTAAACATCGGGTAACAAAGCGCAGGGCCGCGCTTAGTAACCCGATGTTTACCGTGGTTACCAGCGTAAACGTTAAAAAAACAAACAGTACATACTTACATTCCGGTGTCTGTCCCCCGGCGTCTCAGCTTCTCTGCACTGTGAGCGCCGGCCAGCCAGAAAGCGAGCACAGCGGTGACGTCTGACGTCACCGCTGTGCTTTCCGGCCGCTTACACAGTGCAGAGAAGCTGAGACGCCAGGGGACAGACACCGGAATGTAAGTATGTACTGTTTTTTTTACGTTTACGCTGGTAACCAGGGTAAACATCGGGTTACTAAGCGCAGCCCTGCGCTTAGTAACCCGATGTTTACCCTGGTTACCCGGGGACTTCGGCATCGCTCCAGTGCCGTGATTGCAACGTGTGACCGCAGTCTACGACGCTGGAGCGATAATCATACGATCGCTGCGACGTCACGGATCGTGCCGTCGTAGCGATCAAAATGGCACTGTGTGACGGTACCCTTACTCCCTGAATTACATTTTACAATCCAAAAAGTCAATAATGTGTTTTTGGAGGAGTCAAAAAAACAAACAAACAAACAAAAAAAAACCACCACACAACCCAGACACTTATTCACATTGCTTACAACAATGAACACATTGGTTGGTTTGTTTGTGTTTTTCTTTTTTTTTTTGGGGGGGGGGGGGTTCTCCAACAAATTCTTACAGTCTGGAGTGCAGCTCTCTTTTTTTTGGCCAACGACTGCACTCGTCAGCAGATCCCATACAGGCTCTATGGAGATGCACTGAATTTGATGTTAACTATAATTATACCATCTCATCATATGGGACAGATAAAAAAAATTTTTAAATAAATACCGTAAGTGTCTTCTCTTTTGCAAAAAAGGAAAAAGCAAAAAAGTTACTTTTACCAGTAGGGAAACAGCTACTCCATGTCTCCTCTGAGCCCTTGCACAATTGTGTTGTCTGGTTTACAAAGCTTATTTCTGAAGACACTCAAGTAACCTAAAGAAATCCAGAGTTTATAATGGCCATCCATGATGCAGGTCCATTATTAAATCACAGCCCAGCCATTTCAGTAAGAACTATGTAATGTAGCATTTTCCCCTGCGGTTTTGCGGCAGGTAACTATACACTTTGAGCCATGCTCATTAATGTGTTTATGCCACAACTCTGGTGTGAAACACGAAAAATTTCAATTTTTTTCTGCTACTATGTGGTTCAGCTACAAAATTTGAGACGCAGAGTTTTCATGCAAGTAGCGGCCAGCTTCATCTGAATATGCATAAAAGGGCATGGCTAAGGGCACTCATCTAAAGCATAAAGTTACAAACTGGTGGCGCAAGATTCACCAGGAATGTACTGGAGTCCTTGCCTGCACGCAAAAAAACGCACCTACATACACTAAGGGTATGTGCACACTGGTGTCTGGAGTTTCATTTTAGTAAAATACTGCAACAAACCGATCCATCCCATGATGGAATAATGGGGCTAGATGGATCCTTATTTTCTTTGGTTTTTGTCTGGGTAGAAATCAGTGTGAAAAGATCTCTGCATTCTTTCTTCATGTAAAAATAGTGACTTGCTACAATACAAGTGTGAACCTAAATCAATAAAAATAAAAAAATCACCAAATTATTCGACACCTGTTTCCTAGATTCACTTTGTATGGCAGTCACGTGTGTATATATCAGAAACATGTGGCTCCTACAATGCAAAAGTCTTGTGTTCTGGTTGCTCCTAAGGCCAAATCCACACAGCAGAGTTATTCTAAAATAAAACAAGCAGTGATACTTACATAGCGATTCTGCAGAGAATTTTACGCTTTACATGAAAAGGGTAAAAGCGGGAGGAAATCTCCCAAGATTCTCTATAAGATCGTGCACATTCCACTATATTGCTTGTTATGGCTTTGGGAACGTTATGTTTTGCACTGCCAGGAGTCCTCTTAATGATACACACTAGCTGAGGAGTCCTGCGTATTCATGAGCTGCACCCTCCTGCCCGTCAGACGATTGACAGAATTTTGTCCAGTAGTTTGGCCGTTTGCAGGGCTGAGCAGCTCTCAGCGTGGGTGAATGGACATGACTGACAAGTCTACTCTCTGGCCACAATACACGTCACATTCCCGAGAGATGGCTTCACAGCATTCTAAGGCCCCTTTCTCACATCAGTTTTTTGCCGTCAGTCTCAATCAGTCGAATTTTGGAAAAAAAAAAAAAACAGATCCAGAGACTGATGCCGCCAGATCCATTTTTTTTTCTCAGACTTGTATTAGCGACAGATTGCCTCACGTTTCATCCGGCGGCTGGAGACAACGGACCAAGTAAATTTTTTGTGTACGTCGAGAAAACGGACAGCAACGGATCCATTGTTTGCTAGAATGGAAGACTATGGTGCCGGATCCGTCAAATGACGGAATCTGGCGACAGAGTCTGGGTTTTTTTGTTTTGTTTTTTTTAAACTGAGCTTGCTCCGATCCAATTAGCCAGATCCGATAGTCGGATCCGTCACATCAGTTTTTCCACAATCTGCGACGGATCCATCGAGCCAACGGATTGTGACTGATGGCAAAAAAAGGTGTGAAAGGGGCCTAAGGCTGCTTTCACACATCAGTTTTTGCCAGTCAATCTGTTGAATGTAAAAAAAAATAAAAAATAAATAAATCTGTTGCAGATGCAGATTGTGAAAAACGGATGCGATGGATCCATTTTTTCAACAGATCTGACTAGCTGATCCAGCTAATTGCAGCAAGGGAAAAAAAAAAAAAAGTTGGAGCATGCTCAGTTAAAAAAAAAAAAAAAAATTGGAATCCGTCGCCGGATTCAGTCATTTGACGGATCTGATGCCATAGGCTTCCATTCTAGCAGACAACGGATGGCGACGGACGTTTTTTCAATGGACACAAAAAAAAGTTACTATGTCCGTTTTCTCAGGCCACTGGAAAACCAATTTGACAGATCCAGCAAAAAATGGATGAGACGTGAGGCCATCCGTCGCCAATACAAGTCTATGAGAAAAAAAAAAAAATGGATCCGGCGGCAACTTTTGCCAGATTTTTTTTTTCCTTCAAAATTCGCCAGATTGTGACTGACGGCAAAAAAAAAAAAAAAACTGATGTGTGAAAGCAGCCTAAGGCTACTTTCACACTGGTGTTAACTGCAATACGTCGCAATGCGTCGTTTTGCCGAAAAAACGCATCCTGCAAAAGTGCTTGCAGGATGCGTTTTTTCTGCATTGACTAACATTAGCGACGCATTTGCGACGCATTGACACACGTCGCAACCGTCGTGCGACGGTTGCGCCGAGTTGTGGCGGACCGTTGGGAGCAAAAAACGTTACATGTAACGTTTTTTGCTCCCGACGGTCCGCTTTTTCCGACTGCGCATGCGCGGACGGAACTCTGCCCCCACCTCCCCGCCTCACAATGGGGCAGCGGATGCGCTGGAAAAATGCATCCGCTGCGCCCGTTGTGCGGCGGAGACAACGCTAGCGTCGGTGACTTCGGCCCGACGCTAGTGTGAAAGTAGCCTAAGACATGTCCAGTCACACGCCATTATCTGCAGGTGTGTATTTGATAATAGTCCGGGCTGTATACTCACACAGAAGTAGCAATGTTCAGTGCGCACATACTGCCCATGGACGTCCCTTACACACCAAACTACATTGCTTGTTGATACCAAGCTCCCCACCAAAATAAAAAAAATAAATTTCATCACCCAAATATGTAGGCACCATACAAAGTATTAATATTACCCACTAGAGCTCCATTCTGGAGCAGTTTATTTCTAAACTCCAAATTGTTTTTTTAACCCTATTCCACTTGGAAATGTATAAAATTGACAACAGGGTGCTAAAATCAAGCTTGTCAAGGGGTGTGTCACTGACAAGATTGGACAAAGTGCATATTAACACTTCATTTTTCCAGTACAATTTTTTTTAAATTTAATAAGACATTTACAGTAAATCACCTATGTAACGATGCGCAAGTGCAATAAAATACTTACGGTACTAATCGTCGTCTTCAACAGTTTCCAGCACAGCTCTGCTCCTCTTCTGGCCCACGTGACCTGCAAACAGACTAATCAGATCACATGGGGGTTTTGTCTGAACGCTTTCTCAATGTAAGTCTATAAAGCCTCATCCTTAGCCGCTATAGGCTTACATTGAAGGAAGTAGCCATGTCAGGCACAATGGTCCATGTGTGAGGCGGCAAAGAAGAGGAGCGGTCAAGTGGGAATGGAACTACGCTGGAAACTGGAGGAGACGGCGATAAGTATTTTAAAACACTCATCATTACATTAGTACAGTTTATGAAATAAAAAAAGTTTGATGGGACATCTTAAAAGGTGGAATAATAAGAACAGCACTCACTGAGCAGTCAGGAGAAAAAGGCTCCAATTTTTTTTTTCCATGCACATCACAAGTATTTTCTAATAACAGACAGGAGAAGAGGATAGACAATCTTTAAAGCTCCCTTATATAAATATCAGCAACGGTATGCTCAAGTCGTGACGTCCTAAGATCTATTTTTTAATCCTATTTTAAAGGGAACCTGTCACCCCGTTTTTTCCGTATGAGATAAAAATACCGTTAAATAGGACCCGAGCTGCGCATTATAATAGTGTATTTTGTGGACCCCGATTCCCCACCTATGCTGCCGAGATACGTTACCAAAGTCGCCGTTTTCGCCTGTCAATCAGGCTGGTCTGGTCGGATGGGCGTGGTGACATCGCTGTTTCTTCCCCCAAGATCTCGCTTATTTTTCCGTTGGTGGCGTAGTGGTTTGCGCATGCCCAAGTGCCGAATCCACTGCACAGGTAAGGAAAAAGAGCGCGATCTGCGCTATTTCCCTGGTGATCGGTGGGGGCGGCCATCTTCCTGTGGCCGCGCGTGCGGAGCGCTCTGCTGCCCGGGGCTTCAGGAAAATGGCCGTGGGTGCGCAGATGGAGATCGCGGCGGCCATTTTCCTGAAGCCGAGATGCGAACACGTCTTCAGGAAAATGGCCGCCGCGATCTCCATCTGCGCACGCGCGGCATCCCACGGCCATTTTCCTGAAGCCCCGGGCAGCAGAGCGCTCCACACACGCGGCCACAGGAAGATGGCCGCCCCCACCACAAGTGACACCATTTTGGAAAGTAGACCCCCTAAGGAACTCATCTAGATGTGTTGTGAGAGCTTTGAACCCCTCACTACAGTTTATAACGCAGAGCCATGCAAATAAAAAATATTTTTTTTTTCGACAAAAATTATTTTTTAGCCCCAGTTTTGTATTTTCCCAAGGGTAACAGGAGAAATTGGACCCCAAAAGTTGTTCTCCAATGTGTTCCGAGTACGCTGATACCCCATATGTTGGGGTAAACCCTTGTTTGGGCGCACGGGAGAGCTTGGAAGGGAAGGAGCACTGTTTTACTTTTTCAACGCAGAATTGGCTGGAATTGAAATGGGACGCCATGTCACGTTTGGAGAGCCCCTGATGTGCCTAAACAGTGGAAACCCCCCAATTATAACTGAAACCCTAATCCACACACACCCCTAACCCTAATCCCAACGGTAACCCTAACCACACCTCTAACCCAGACACACCCCTAACCCTAATCCCAACCCTATTCCCAACCGTAAATGTAATCCAAACCCTAACCCTAACTTTAGCCCCAACCCTAAATGTAGCCCTAACCCTGGCCCCAACCCTAACCCTAGCCCTAATGTGAAAATGGAAATAAATACATTTTTTTATTTTTTTTTATTTTTCCCTAAGGCTACGTTCACATTAGCGTTCTGCGCCGCAGCGTCGCCGCATGCGTCATGCGCCCCTACATTTAACATGGGGGCGCATGGACATGCGTTGTACTTGCGTTTTGCGACGCATGCGTCACTGCGGCGCACGCGTCATGGCGCAGAGGACGCAGCAAGTTGCATTTTTTGTGCGTACAAAATCAAGCAAAAAAAGGACGCATGCGTCGCAAAACGCAGCGTTGTGCATGCGTTGTGCATGCGGTGTTCCTGCGTTGTGTGTTGCGTCGCCGACGCTGCGGCGCACAACGCAAATGTGAACGTAGCCTAAGCGGGTGATGAAGGGGGTTTTGATTTACTTTTATAGCGGGTTATTTAGCGGATTTTTATGATTGGCAGCCGTCACACACTGAAAGACGCTTTTTATTGCAAAAAATATTTTTTGCGTTACCACATTTTGAGAGCTATAATTTTTCCATATTTGAGTCCAGAGTCATGTGAGGTCTTGTTTTTTGCGGGACGAGTTGTCGTTTTTATTGGTAACATGTTCGGGCACGGGAGATATTTTGATCGCTTTTTATTCCGATTTTTGTGAGGCAGAATGACCAAAAACCAGCTATTCATTAATTTCTTTTGGGGGAGGCGTTTATACCGTTCCGCGTTTGGTAAAATTGATAAAGCAGTTTTATTCTTCGGGTCAGTACGATTACAGCGATATCTCATTTACATCATTTTTTTATGTTTTGGCGCTTTTATACGATAAAAGCTATTTTATAGAAAAAATAATTATTTTGGCATCGCTTTATTCTGAGGACTATAACTTTTTTATTTTTTCGCTGATGATGCTGTATGGTGCCTCGTTTTTTGTGGGACAAGATGACGTTTTCAGCGGTACTATTGTTATTTATATCCGTCTTTTTGATCGCGTGTTATTCCACTTTTTGATTGGCGGTATGAGAATAAATCGTTGTTTTTTGCCTCTTTTTTTTTTTACGGTGTTCACTGAAGGGGTTAACTAGTTATGTAGTTTTATAGGTGGGGTCGTTACGGACGCGGCGATACTAAATGTGTACTTTTATTGTTTGATTTTTTTTTAATTTAGATAAAGAAATGTATTTATGGGAATAATTTTTTTTTTTATTATTTATTTAGGATTTTTTTTTTTTTTTTTTTTTTTTTTTTTTTTTTTTTTTTTTACACATGTGGACATTTTTTTTTTTACTTTTTTACTTTGTCCCAGGGGGGGACATCACAGATCGGTGATTTGACAGTGTGCACAGCACTCTGTCATATCACCGATCTCACTGACAGGGCTGCAGGCTTACCAGCGCCTGCTCTGAGCAGGCACTCGGTAAGCCACCTCCTTCCCTGCAGGACCCGGATGCCGCGGCCATCTTGGATCCGGGACCTGCAGCGAGGAAGGAGGTAGGAGACCCTCGGAGCAACGCGATCACATCGCGTTGCTCCGGGGGTCTCAGGGAAGCACGCAGGGAGCCCCCTCCCTGCGCGATGCTTCCCTATACCGCCGGTACACCGCGATCATGTTTGATCGCGGTGTGCCGGGGGTTAATGTGCCGGGGGCGGTCCGTGACCGCTCCTGGCACATAGTGCCGGATGTCAGCTGCGATAGTCAGCTGACACCCGGCCGCGATCGGCCGCGCTCCCCCCGTGAGCGCGGCCGATCGGGCTGGACGTACTATTCCGTCCTTGGGAAGTAGGGCCCACCCCACATGGACGGAATAGTACGTCCAATGACAGAAAGGGGTTAACGGTATTTTTATCTCATACGGAAAAAACGGGGTGACAGGTTCCCTTTAAATGTAAAAAAACGTAGTGCAACAAAAGAAAAAAAAAAAAAAAAAAGAGTTAATAAAGGTTAAACCATGAACAAAATATAAAGACGCCAATCACAGTATGGCTAAAATAAAGAATTACCCTGTCTACATCACAGAAGATTTCCATCCATACAATGTGTTCCCCAAATGCACCATTTAACTGGGGGCCAATGTTCCCTTGATACTACTGTACTTGACACATGGCTCTGCCTGAGGTGGATTTCTGTACTTGGTATATGCTAATCATTGACGTGCGCTTCTTGTGATGGTTACACAGGAGCAGAAGTGACCCTGCAACGATCAGAAACCTCTTACCGAGAGGCACAGTGCCAAGATCATAATCATTAGGACTACTAAGGGATCACAAAGCAAATTTTGGCAAAAGCTCCCTGCTGACAAAGACTTGGCACCGATGAGGCGCAAGTTCCTATAGGATTTATATAGAACGTTCACCTGTACATACAAGCCAAAAACAATCCCAAGAAAATAGCTCTTTTTGATAGTTTGAGAATCCGTGAATGAGCGTTCGTTCCAGATTATGAGTCCGATGAACGAGCACAATGCTGGTTCCCCCAGTGAATGGATTGTTTATGGTGGATATAGATATATAGATATAGATATAGATATATATATATATATATATATATACATATATATACACACATACACACACACACAGTACAGACCAAAAGTTGACAACTTCTCATTTAAAGATTTTTCTGTATTTTCATGACTATGAAAGTTGTACATTCACACTGAAGGCATCAAAACTATGAATTAACACATGTGGAATTATATACTGAACAAAAAAGTGTGAAACAACTGAAATTATGTCTTATATTCTAGGTTCTTCAAAGTAGCCACGTTTTGCTTTGATGACTGCTTTGCACACTCTTGGCATTCTCTTGAGGAGCTTCAAGAGGTAGTCACCGGGAATGGTCTTCCAACAATCTTAAAAGGAGTTCCCAGAGATGCTTAGCACTTGTTGACCCTTTTGCCTTCACTCTGCGGTACAGCTCACTCCAAACCATCTCTATTGGGTTCAGGTCTGGTGACTGTGGAGGCCAGGTCATCTGGCGTAGCACCCCATCACTCTCCTTCTTGGTCAAATAGCCCTTACACAGCCTGGAGGTGTGTTTGGGGTCATTGTCCTGTTGAAAAATAAATGATGGTCAAACTAAACGCAAACCGGATGGAATAGCATGCCGCTGCAAGATGCTGTGGTAGCCATGCTGGTTCAGTATGCCTTCAATTTTGAATAAATCCCCAACAGCGTCACCAGCAAAGCACCCCCACACCATCACACCTCCTCCTCCATGCTTCACGGTGGGAACCAGGCATGTAGAGTCCATCCGTTCACCTTTTCTGTGTCGCACAAAGACACGGTGGTTGGAACCAAAGATCTCAAATTTGGACTCATTTCCACTGGTCTAATGTCCATTCCTGGTGTTCTTTAGCCCAAAGAAGTCTCTTCTGCTTGTTGCCTGTCCTTAGCAGTGGTTTCCTAGCAGCTATTTTACCATGAAGGCCTGCTGCACAAAGTCTCCTCTTAACAGTTGTTGTAGAGATGTGTCTGCTGCTAGATCTCTGTGTGGCATTGACCTGGTCTCTAATCTGAGCTGCTGTTAACCTGCGATTTCTGAGGCTGGTGACTCGGATAAACTTATCCTCAGAAGCAGAGGTGACTCTTGGTCTTCCTTTCCTGGGGCGGTCCTCATGTGAGTCAGTTTCTTTGTAGCGCTTGATGGTTTTTGCCTCTGCACTTGGGGACACTTTCATAGTTTTCCCAATTTTTCGGATTGACTGACCTTAATTTCTTAAAGTAATGTTGGCCACTCGTTTTTCTTTACTTAGCTGCTTTTTTCTTGCCATAATAAAAATTCTAACAGTCTATTCAGTAGGACTATCAGCCATGTATCCACCAGACTTCTGCACAACATAACTGATGGTCCCAATACCATTTATAAGGCAAGAAATCCCACTTATTAAACCTGACAGGACACACCTCTGAAGTGAAAACCATTCCCGGTGACTACCTCTTGAAGCTCATCAAGAGAAAGCCAAGAGTGTGCAAAGCAGTCATCAAAGCAAAAGGTGGCTACTTTGAAGAACCTAGAATATAAGACATAATTTCAGTTGTTTCACACTTTTTTGTTAAGTATATAATTCCACATGTGTTAACTCTTAGGGCTATGTTCACACGATCCTTTTTTCGCTGCGGATCCGCAGCGGATTTGCAGCTGCGGATCCGCAGACGTTTTCCATGCAGGGTACAGTACAATGTTACCCTATGGAAAACGAAATCCGCTGTGCCCACTATCCTTTTTTCGGCTTGAAAATCAGCGCGCATTTTCAGCGGAAAAAAAGAAGTACCATGTCAATTCTTTCTGCGGATTCCGCAGCGGGTTTCCACCTGCACCAATAGGAAAATGCAGCTGGAAACCCGCAGTAGAAAAAGGACTGAAACCCGCAGTGGAAACCACCGCAGGTTTTGCACTGCGGTTTTCACAAATCAGGACCTGAAAAATCCGCAGCGAAAAAAGGATCGTGTGAACATAGCCATAGTCTTGATGCCTTCAGTGTGAATGTATAATTTTCATAGTCATGAAAATACAAAAAATCTTTAAATGAGAAGGTGTGTCCAAACTTTTGGTCTGTACTAAAATATATATATATTGTACACTGTATCTATACCATTAAAAAGTGATCCACATAGAAATATGTAGCCGATTACATAGCGATCATCCTGAGAGACTTTCATTTGCTTGAAGTTGGTTCTGTCACCCCAGATCCATGTAGAGTCTTTAAGGGATCATGCAGACATACATGGATTTTGGAAAGCAATGTGCGGTCTGACAGTGGGTCTTTCAGCCAGAGCGTGACTGTTTAATGGAAATATATGACGCCTTCACATACAGGTAACCCGCGACTGGCCCATGCATTAGCCATCCGTACTCGGACATTTAAGTGAGCCCTTACTGATGGGTCATTGAGTATTTGGATTTGCACTGCCCCGAAATGGCAGTGAAGATCAGAGTTCTAAAAAAGCTCTAAAACTGATTGATCTACCGCAAGTCAGAAAGGTCCAAAAAGGGAACCAATCACTATTGGTCTTATAAACAAACTAATCTTAGAGAATTAAAAAAAAAATAATAATAATATATGCAAATATTCTCATTTGGCACTTATACCATGGCCTTGAAGTTTCTGCTGGAAAAGTCCAACTTGACAGCTGACTTTTTTCAGACAGCCTGCTGGCAGCCACCGTATGTGGTCCTCTGCACATATTTACGGCGTCAAAAATAGCCCATTTTGGATGCCTATTGATTTTGTCTATGGGCTTAAAGAATAGTGGTCGCCAGCATCTATTCATTTTGCTTTTATTTTATTCCTGTTGCATGCAGTTTCTTCTGATGTTATATTCATATGGTCCCAGGAATATGGACCAACATGTTTAGTGGTGAATTTTATGAGGAGTCGTTAACAGAATGCTCTACATGTCTTTGGACTTCTTTGCAAATTACCACGCGAGTCACACCACTTGGAAGAGACCAGAAAAATTAGCGCTGAAAAGAATGGCCCATAACTGTAGATTAGGATGCAAAAAAAAAAAAAAAAAAAATCAAGGGAGAAGAGGAACTAAAAATCATACCAAAAATGGATACTTAGGCATGTGACTCGAAGCAAGGACCACCGAGCTCCGACTTGTCTACTTTGGACATATATACGAAAAGAGCAATCACTGGGGAAGGACATCATGGTCGGAAAAATAGAAGGAACAAGTGGAAGAAGACCAGCAACCCGATGGCTTTAAACTATGGAGAAGACACTGGTGGACCTATCTAGATTTTACCAAGATCGATCATCAAGTCGCCATGGCTCGAGTTTGAACGGAAAGCAGTTTGGAAAAAAAAATGGCGACAGGTCCTTTTTAAAAGAGGTGGAGGAGAGGCGGAGCTGTCCACCTTGGAAAACATTTTTTTTTTTACTTAAATTAATGTATTTGGGGCTAAAAAAAAAAAAAAAAAAAAAAAATTTAAGCACAATTGTGTCTCATGAAAAAAAACAAAACTTAGCCCCGATTTCCTTTCCAACCTCTGTGTATTGCACCATCGCCGGTGGCTGAACGATTGCGGTACGTGAGAATCAGTCTATCACTCCGCTATGACCGTACGTTTCTCTCTTATCTGTCTATTTCTGAGCTCTCAGACGATTTATGAACGCTTTAAAAAAGGTGAATAATCAGAGAAAGGGCGAAAAGGTACAAGATTACTAATGAAGCCCAATTGTAAAAAAATATAGAAATAAAATAATTATTTTAACCTTTTGTTTGGCTAGATCGGCGACAATCATTTACTGCGGATCCACAACACAGACGATGTCGGAGGACGAACACAACATCGCAAAGCAGCAAAACAAATCCACTGAAGGAGGAAATGTAAGAATTGCCGGCTCCGGACACAGGAGATCGCAGCACAATGGAGGGCGAGTGCGGGGGGCTCAGGGGTCGCCGCTGCTCTCACCTCCGGCAGGTATAGTGGGCGCATCGTGTGATGGGGGCAGCCTTTGTATGGAGCGGGGCCCCGGGACGCCAGATGCGGGGCCCCGGGACGCCAGATGCGGGGCCCCGGGACGCCAGATGCGGGGCCCCGGGACGCCAGATGCGGGGCCCCGGGACGCCAGATGCGGGGCCCCGGGATGCGGGCACTGGGCCGCGGTCCGCAGTAGACAAAGCGCGGCCTGAGGCCCCGCACAAGCCTCGCTCTTTCCTGGCAGCGCCCCCCGAGGCTGCGGCCGGACTAGGCCCCTCGCAGAGCGTGCGGCCCTCGCCTGTAATCCGCCCCCCGGCCGCGCTCCCCTCCCCCGGCCTCCGCCTCCGGTCTCCCCGCCGTCTCTTACCCCGCTCCCCGGCGTTGTTTCTCTCCGGCTGTACCGGGCGCGGCCTCGACACTCGCCTGGGTCTCCTGTTCGCTGCTCTGACCGAGTTCATTTGCTGACTGTCGGGGGGAGGAGGGCCGGGCTCCTGGCTGCTCGCTGAGCTGGGCTCGCCCCTGTTTCGGTTGCGGAGTGAGAGTGCGCGACCTGCGGTGTACTGGACAGTCTCGGCTCCTCCCTCCCCGTCCCGTCACTCTCCGGTGTGTGGAGCTCTCACAGGAGCCCCGATACGATCCCCTCCCGTAAGCCCCGTCTGTCCGCGGCAGGAGGAGCCATTGACACCGCCAGAGACACAGTCACACAGCTGAGGAGGAGGAGGGGGGAAGGGAAGACGCACACTCACAAGCCTGGCTCCCGCCTCGGCCAATCACAGCCTGCGATACAGCGTGCTGCCTACTCGTCCACCAATAGCGCTCGTCAATACAAAGCTCGACTTTCTCGGCAGCCAATGAGCGGCGGCGTCTTTCTGTCACTCACACACAGAGCAGTGAAGGAAGATGGTGGCCGGGGTGGAGTTGTAGCGCTCAGTCAGTCACACAGAGCAGGGACGGGGCCGTGTATTTATAGTCACTTCCCCACACAGCCGGTGCGAGGGGATGAGGGGCGGCCCCGGCTCCGGGCGGCCGAGGAGGGAGCACCAGCTGCCCAGTAATGGCTGGCAGGGTGAAGGTCTTGCTGGTGACGCAGTGCCCGAGGACGTGACTCTCCTCAGCCCTGGGCACTGCCTCTTGTCAGCAGCACGGAGCCGGCAGTGACGGGGAGCAGTCAGCTGTCGCTGTGTGCCATCACATGGAGGGCAGAGGGTCTGCGGCTTTTTGCAGCCCTTCCTTCACACCCTGCGGTGTTTTAGTGTTTTTGATGCTTTTTTTGTCTTAAATGTTTTGTAGCCTCATTGTTTGCAGAGAGGCAGAAAATTAGTCTGACCCTTAGATTTGTAGCCCTGCCCTACATCCGGCTTAGGATGGTCCCATTCCTCTAGGCGGGGAAAAAACTGCAGTGTGTGAATGGTGGCATGGACTGCAGGGTAAAACAATACAATTTTGGTGCACAATACTCTTTGAAAACCATACTAATTAATTTCAGAGGAGTCTGTCACCCCTACAATGCCATTTAAACTAATTAAAGGGATTGTCCAGGACTTTAACATCACTGGCCTATCCTTAGGACAGGTCATCATTGTCTGATCGGTGAGGGTTGGACACCCCGCTAATCAGTTGGTCCCAGTACCTGCGGCTGCACAACACAGCTCTGTTACTCAATAGGTGGTGAATGAGCAGTACACGGCCACCGTACACCCCGGCTGACATGGGGAATAGCTGATCGGAGGGAGTGTCGGGTGTCCCACCGATCAGATACTAATGACTAGCGATAATCGAATAGCTGTGGATAATCCTTATCCGAATAGCTGCCTCGATAACCTGGATACCTGGAGCGCTCCCGATAATCAGCTGTTCTGCGCTGCAGCTGCATGCGGACGCATCCGCATACAACACATGTCCCTGCGTACCTAATGTTAAAGATAGGTACGCAGGACGCATACAAGTAGGTGGAGCTTCAGGGAGGAAGAAAGGAGAAAGTAGGCAGCCATCAGCAGCCCTCCTGAACGCAAATATGAAACCAGCCTTATCAAGGCAGCTATTTGGGAAGCACTATGCTATTCAGATAAGCTCTTATCGGAAGCTATTCGATCATCCCTACTAATGACCTGTCCTAATGATAGGCCATCAATGTTAAAGTCCTAGGCAACCTCTTTAAACATTTATAATTAGGACATAGCAGCTATAAGAATCACACAAGTAGACTACTATTAAGTAGCACAAAAACACTTGGTGTGGTCGAGGCTTCGGTGCTCACTTGGCGTGGTCGAGACTTCAGTGCACACTTGGTGTGGTCAAGGCTTCAGGGCACACTTGGCGTGGTCAAGGCTTAATTTATTTAATCTGCAAATGAGGATGTTTCGGTGCACACTTACTGTGGTCGAGGCTTTGGTGCACACCTGGCGTGGTCGAGGCTTCGGGGCACACTTGGCGTGGTCGAGGTTTTGGGGCACAGTTGGCGTGGTCGAGGCTTCGAGGCACACTTGGCGTGGTCGAGGCTTCGAGGCACACTTGGCATGGTCGAGGCTTCGGTACACACTTGGCGTGGTCGAGGCTTCGGGGCACACTTGGTGTGGTCGAGGCTTCGGGGCACACTTGGCGTGGTCGAGGCTTCGGGGCACACTTGGCGTGGTCGAGGCTTCGGGGCACACTTGGCGTGGTCGAGGCTTCGGGGCACACTTGGAGTGGTCGAGGCTTCGGGGCACACTTGGAGTGGTCGAGGCTTAGGGGCACACTTGGCGTGGTCGAGGCTTCGTGGCACACTTGGCGTGGTCGAGGCTTCGGGGCACACTTGGAGTGGTCGAGGCTTCGGGGCACACTTGGAGTGGTCGAGGCTTCGGGGCACACTTGGCGTGGTCGAGGCTTCGTGGCACACTTGGCGTGGTCGAGGCTTCGGGGCACACTTGGAGTGGTCGAGGCTTCGGGGCACACTTGGAGTGGTCGAGGCTTCGGGGCACACTTGGAGTGGTCGAGGCTTCGGGGCACACTTGGCGTGGTCGAGGCTTCGGGGCACACCTGGCGTGGTCGAAGCTTTGGGGCACACTTGGCGTGGTCGAGGCTTCGTGGCACACTTGGCGTGGTCGAGGCTTTGGGGCACACTTGGCGTGGTCGAGGCTTTGGGGCACACTTGGCGTGGTCGAGGCTTTGGGGCACACTTGGCGTGGTCGAGGCTTTGGGGCACACTTGGCGTGGTCGAGGCTTTGGGGCATACTTGGCGTGGTCGAGGCTTCGGGGGACACTTGGCGTGGTCGAGGGCTCAGAGCACAGTTATGCAGCTGAATCTACATGTCAAACACTTTCTTTGAGCTTGATTGACAGCACTTGCTTGTCCAGAGCTAGCGCTGCCTGAACTCAATCTGTGTTTCTGTGCGTGTGCACTGACTCTGGAGGAGCTCATTGGTGAGCACACAGTCTGGGTGCAGGCCTGCTCTGATCTCTGGCTCCTGTCTGCGGCTGCTGCTCACTACACTGATGCACTGTGTGACACTGAGCATACTGCTAAGCTACTCCAGTGTCAGTGCAGACGCTCAGGAAGTGCCCTGACTTGAGCAGCCCTACTGAATAACACTGGGCCGTGTGGTGTGGTATTTTAACACCGACACGTAAAATACACTCCTCTGAACTTCTCCTGAACTAAAACATTTCACACTTAGACTACAGTAGATAATCTTAAAATGCACTAAATTTATCAAAGCGGTTCATGCTCCTGTCCTTTGGCCAGTCAAAACATTTTCTATTGTTACATTCAAGTGGTATATCAGTCCTACATCACATCTGCATTGTAAAATTCAGACTTTTAGGTGAAAAATAACAATATGGCGTCAAAGCTGAGTTTCTCTCCATACAGTGGATATTATTATTATTTATTATTATAGCACCATTTATTCCATGGCGCTTTACATGTGAAAGGGGGTATACATAATAAAAAACAAGTACAATAATCTTAAACAATACACGTCACGAGTGGTACAGAAGGAATGAGGACCCTGCCCATGAGGGCTCACAATCTACAATATATAAAAAGTCTACAACGGGGGCCTGGCCTGGTTTTGTCTCCACTCCCTCTACTGCACCGAGAATCGTCCAACTGCGATCAGATAACACCTTCAGATGAAGACTATGAGTAGCAGCAGATGGGGAAGTCATCTGGGCGCAGTACAACAGAATTACCATCTGAACCCAGAGGAATCCAGCGCTTTTCCTCTGGGCAGTCAACAGACCTTGTCATGCAGAGAGAAGAAAACATGGTCGCCAGCACTTTCAGCTATGTAGAAGCTGCTTCCTTCTGCGCCACCTTAGACACAGCTCTGCAAAAGGAATCAAACTCCCAAAAAGACTCTGGGCCGTCAGACTCCCTCCGGAACTTGGGGGTTACGACCAGGGGCTCGAGCAGACAGTTGGCGGATATGGATGCAGCAGAGACTCAGTCTGCGCATGGAGAAGGAATCCTCTCGTGGTGTGACACGCTCAGATGACTCCTACAATACAGACCCAGATTCTCCAGGTACGTTACAAAAGGCCACCTCACCGTGCATCACTGGGCCCAGCCTAAGGACATAGAGATGGAGCTTTCTATGAGGGTGTCTTGTGGACAGCTAGCTTCTCTGATGACCCCCCACAGACACTGACAAAGGTTGGTGAATGCAGAGCCACTGTTGGGATCTGTACTTATGGATCTAACAAGGGCTCTCCCACCCTGGTGATTCCTCTCATCTTAGATGAAGATACTACATGACCAAATACTCAGAGGATGGGGGTTCTGGCTGAATTTGGGGAAATTCGCTCTCGTATTACAGCCTTACCTACTAGAGAAGATTTGGAGGCCTACATTACTAGGCTGGAAAACGCGTACCGCATCAAACTATCTTCCTTGTGTACAGATGTACAGCAGGTGCACATTTGGGGTCAATCTAATGCAAACAAAATCAGACCCCTTGAAGGCAAGGTACGCTCTCACCAATCTGTATTAGGAACAACATTCCTACCAAGTGCACTACCTAATAGATGTTATGGATGATACAGAAAATAGAGGTTGATGCAATAACATCAGAATATGGGGTCTGCCAGAAACTGTTGAATCTAAAGATCTTGCCCACACCCTGCAACATATCTTTAATAAGGTCATGGGAGAACCTCACGATACAAAGATAGAACTGGATAGGACTCTCAGCCCCAAACCAAAGGATCCTGATCGCCTGCACAATGTGATCTATCTCGTGCATCGCTACGTTCAAAAGGAGGCCATTATGCAAAAACTTCTCAACGGATCCGTGGCTCTCTTCCACAAGTCAAAGAAATTTTACCTGACTTAGCTCGTTTTACCCTACAGAAAAGAAAGAGCCCTAAGACCTCTTCTAGACTTGCTTCAGTCATATGATTTACTATACAGCTGGGGGTTCCCATTTCACCTCCAGATGCTCCATGCGGTAAGATGCTCACCAGATTACATCATTACTAGTGATGAGTGAATATACTCGTTACTCGAGATTTCTCGAGCATGCTCAGGTGTCCTCCGAGTATTTTTTAGTGCCCGGAGATTTAGTTTTTCTTGCCGCAGCTGAATGATTTACATCTGTTAACCAGCATAAGTACATGTGGGGATTCCATAGCAACCAGGCAACCCCCCACATATACTTATGCTGGCTAACAGATGTAAATCATTCAGCTGCAGCAAGAAAAAGAAAATCTCCAAGCACTAAAAAATACTCGGAGGGCCCCCGAGCGTGCTCGAGAAATCTCGAGTAACGAGTATATTCGCTCATCACTAATCATTACCTTCACCACAGCTCTGAATCTCCCTTCAATTGACATTGAAGATTGTCCAGCCATTCCCACAGAGTTCTGAGAGTTCCAAACAACACCCAGCACCACAGGAAGGAGATGATTCCACCCTCCTTAGGGTACCGTCTCACAGTGGCACTTTGGTCGCTATGACGGTACGATCCGTGACGTTCCAGCGATATACTTACGATCTCGCTGTGTCTGACACGCTACTGCGATCAGGGACCCCGCTGAGAATCGTACGTCGTAGCAGATCGTTTGAAACTTTTTTTCGTCGTCAAGTGTCCTGCTGTGGCGGCATGATCGCATCGTGTAACAAAGGTATGCACGATATTGTATACGATGTAATGGGTGGAGGAGCTTGATACGTAGGAGCGTACGACTTCAACATCGCAAATACGTCATGAAATTATCGCTCCAGCGTCGTGCATTGCGAAGTGTGACCGCAGTCTACGACGCTGGAGCGATAATGGAGCGACGCCGGAGCGTCACGGATCGTGCCGTCGTAGCGACCAAAGTGCCACTGTGAGACGGTACCCTTAAGATCAGGGAGATATATTCGTGCCCTTTTTTCTGATATTTTCGGGACCCTCCTGGTAACCTGAAGATAGAGTGACTATAGGTTTGCTCTATAGTTTCTGAATACTGTATTGTTATTCCAGTTACAATTGTTAACAAGTTCGTGAAACTAATATGCTTATAATGCTTATCTGAGTAATTATATGTTAATTTATCCTTGTTTGTTTTGGTGATTTATAGAAATGGTCCCTTGTAGGACCTTGTTTTATAAATAAGAATATTTTTATAAGTATAATATTTAACATGGACCCTAATAGCATTTGACAAATACAATTATTAACCTGTTTTCATCTTTCAGGTCTTTAAGGACAGGGAGCTTGTCCATAAAAAGCATTCCCCCATTTGGGAACCCACATCACAGTGTGCAGTGACATTAACTTACTATTTTCCTTGTGTTGAAGATTGTGTATGCTGATTTACTTACCTCCTCCAACTTTCTTTGACATCTACTAACACCAGGCCTTACTTCCTGGTAAAATGCTGGTACCCTAGCCCTTTTTCTTTTCTTTTTCTTCCATATCTCTCTTATTCTTGTTCTTTTCTTTTTCCAATAAATTTTTAGTGAAATTTTTATGTTAACTTAGGGAGGGAAGGGAGGATAGGGAAAGGAATTAAGAGGAAAGAAGGATAAGGGTTAAAAGGAAGGGGAAAACAAAGGAAAGGGAGGAAAGGAAACTAACCATCAATCTTCCACACCCATTCTTTTGACTTTGTTTCTTTCTTTCCCTCCTATCTTTCCTTCCCCTTTCCCTCCTCTCTTTCCTTCCCCTTTCCCTCCCTAACCTTTAAAATGACGCAGATCAACTGCGGGTCCTTTAATGCTCGGGTTCTAAATGTTCCACAAAAACAATTCCAAATCTTATATGATATGTATAAAAAGAGGATTCAGATCTTAATGCTTCAATAAACTAATTTTAAGACAGGTCATCTCCCCACTCTATGGGATAGATACTATACTTCATGGGTGCACAGTACTAACCCCGATTCCAAATCAAAGGGTGTCTCCATCGCTTTACACAAATCATTAGTTCATTTGGTCTTGGATACAAAGATCAACCCAGAGATTTGTTTTCCTGAAAATTAGTGCCAATTCCACAATATTTACCATAGCTAACTGGTACCTCCCCAATAGAGATCCAACTTTGGCCTCTTCTTCTATACTGTCACTGTTGACTGATTTTACAGAGGCGGCTTTGGTTGCAAGCAGCGACTTTAATTTTACTCTTGACCCTAAGGTGGATACCTCCTCTGGCTGTCACTTTACAGTATTTCCCTTAAACGGATCAATGCCCTCAAACGCTCTATTCAGGGCCTATGCCTGGTGGATACATGAAGGACCTTACATCCCACTGAGAGGTTATACCTATTACTCTCCTACACACTCTTCCTATAGTCAAATTGATATGTTTTTAGTCAGCATGCTCTAACCTGGCAAGTTAAGAGATTGATTGAACAAATATCTTGGTCCAACCACGCTCCTATTTTTCTTCACCTTGCCCTCCCTGACAGCCTCAATCGTCCATGGACTTGGGGACTTAATGACAATTATAGACTAAATTTGTTTAATGGACATTCAGAATTCTACCTCAAAATTTTTGGAAAAATAAGGACAGAGGCCATGTGCACACGTTAAGTATTTTTCGCGTTTTTTTCGCGTTTTTTCGCTATAAAATTGTGATAAAAACGCGAAAAAAACGCTTACATATGCCTCCTATTATTTTAAGTGTATTCCGCATTTTTTGTGCAAATGTAGCCTTTTTTTCCGCGAAAAAATCGCATCGCGGAAAAAAAAGCAACATGTTCATTAAAATGCGGAATTGCAGGGGATTCCGCACACCTAGGGGTCCATTGATCTGCTTACTTCCCGCACGGGGCTGTGCCCACGATGCGGGAAGTAAGCAGATTATGTGCGGTTGGTACCCAGGGTGGAGGAGAGGATACTCTCCTCCACGCACTGGGCACCATATAATTGGTAAAAAAATAAGAATTAAAATAAAAAACAGTCCTATACTCACCCTCGATGTCTTCCCGCCTCCACTGCATGCTGCCGCTTCGGTTCCTGTAGCTGGTGTGCGGTGAAGGACCTTGCCGATGACGTCACTGTCCTGTGATTGGTCGTGAGCGGTCATGTGACCGCTCACGTGACCGTGACGTCACGGAAGGTCCTGTGCGCACAGACCAGCTATAGGAAGACGAACGGACGCCGGTGAGGAGATGTCTGGGTGAGTATAAGCATTTTTTTTATTTTTTTTATTATTTTTAAACATTCTATCTTTTACTATAGATGCTGCATAAGCTGCATCTATAGTAAAAAGTTGGTCACACTTGTCAAACGCTATGTTTGACAAGTGTTACCAACTTGTCAGTCAGTTTTCCAAGCGATGCTACAGATCGCTTGGAAAACTTTAGCATTCTGCAAGCTAATTACGCTTGCAGAATGCTAAAAAAACGCGAAAAAAACGGAAAAAAAACGCAAAAAAAAAAATGCGGATTTCTTGCAGAAAATTTCCGGTTTTCTTCAGGAAATTTCTGCAAGAAATCCGCAACATAAGTCTCTCCCGACGCAGTGGGAAGCTCTGAAGTGCCTGATAAGGGGCTTCTTAATCAAACATGGTGCTAGGCTAAGGGTACTGTCACACAGTACCATTTTAATCGCTACGACGGCACGATCCGTGACGTCGCAGCGATCGTATGATTATCGCTCCAGCGTCGTAGACTGCGGTCACACGTTGCAATCACGGCGCTGGAGCGATGCCGAAGTCCCCGGTAACCAGGGTAAACATCGGGTAACTAAGCGCAGGGCCGCGCTTAGTAACCCGATGTTTACCCTGGTTACCAGCGTAAACGTAAAAAAAACAAACAGTACATACTTACATTCCGGTGTCTGTCCCCGGCGTTCTGCTTCTCTCCACTGTGTAAGCGCCATAGCCGGAAAGCACAGCGGTGACGTCAGACGTCACCGCTGTGCTCGCTTTCCGGCTGGCAGACGCTCACAGTGCAGAGAAGTTGAGACGCCGGGGGACAGACACCGGAATGTGAGTATGTACTGTTTGTTTTTTTTACGTTTACGCTGGTAACCAGGGTAAACATCGGGTTACTAAGTGCGGCCCTGCGCTTAGTTACCCGATGTTTACCCTGGTTACAAGCGAACACATCGCTGGATCGCTGTCACACACAACGATCCAGCGATGTCAGCGGGTGATCAAGCGACGAAAGAAAGTTCCATACGATCTGCTACGACGTACGATTCTCAGCAGGATCCCTGATCGCTGCTGCGTGTCAGACACTGCGATATCGTAACGATATCGCTAGAACGTCACGAATCGTACCGTCGTAGCGCTCAAAATGGTACTGTGTGACAGTACCCGAGAAAGCATGCGATGTTGTTTCTCCTTTGCAAAAGATTAACAACCTTGAAAAATCTCGCAAAAAGTCATTCTCTCCTTCTGTTTTTGCTGATCTTATAAAAGCTATGGAGGATCTTAAAGATCTTTTAGATCATAAATTCCTTTGTCATAAAACTAGACTACATATATTTCTATATTAACAGGTGAATAAATGCAGGAAACTGCTCGCCAGGGTCCTACATCCCAGGAAAGACCCCAGTTACATTCCCGTCATCAGAAAGCCCAATGGTTCCACTATTCAAGACCCAGACCAAATCAAAAGAACCTTCCATGATTTGTATAGAGAACTGTATAATATTAAGGGGCAATTCAGTGATATGTCCTAATGTCCTTTACCATAAGGTTAACGAATATGTGAAGCAGACTGCTCTCCCAGCTATCCCTGCAGGGTTGGCAGACACAATGGACAAGGACTTGTCAGAAGAAGAGAATTATGTCCATAAATTAGAATTCCCCAGCAGGGAAGAGTCCGGGACCAGATGGCTTTGCCCCCAAATATTATAAGATATTTGGTGCCCAGATCGTCTTTTTCCTAACTGAAGTTTTTAATTCTAACTCCAAGAGTTCCCAATTTGTTGCCCAGTTCTTGGAGGTCCACATAAGTGTTATTCCTAAACCAGGGAAAGGCCATACAATGGTCCCTTATTATTTCGTTGATCAATGTTGATATAAAAAACTTGTCTCCAAAGCTCTGGCTGATAGATTAGATCCCCTATTACTGGGAATTATTCATACAGATCAAATGAGGTTTGTGATGGGCCGAGAGGCCAGAGATAATGCCAATAAACTGTTTCTCCTCATGGCCCGGGTGAGGACCAGATCTTTTCCAATGTGCCTGCTCTCCATAGACGCAGAGAAGACCTTTGACCATGTCAATTAGAATTTCATGTTGGCCTCTCGATGCCAGCTGGGACTGGGCGGCAAATTTATTGAGAAGGTCTCTTTACTCTACAGGGGCCTGTCGGCCAGAGTTAAAGTAAACGGGTTCTTATCCTCCTCAATCCCTATCTATAATGGTAACAAACAGGGATGTCCCTTGTCTGCTCTACTCTATGTAATAATAATGGAACATTATTGGCAGTAGCTTTCAGAAATAACCCTAATATTTATGGCATTCCGGTGGCACATGGGCAATGCAAATCGGCTTTATTTGCTGACGATCTCCTCTTGCTCATCTCAATGCATTGGATCACCTTCCCTTCATTAATGAAAGAATTTATAGTCTTTGGCCATCTTAATTTTAGTAATTTCAAGGTTAACTACTCTAAGTGAAAGGGGCTCAATGTCACTTTGCTAAAGCATGATGTAAAACAAATAACAAAAAAATTCCCTTTTAAATGGCAGAAAACGGCTTTAAAATATCTGGGGGTTGTGGTTCCTTCGGACTCTTCTAAAATCTACTCTTTAAATTATCTCTTTTAGAAAAAACTGCAAAAGATTGTTACAGGAGTCTTTCTTGGTTTGGACGTATTAAAGCCCTTAAAATGGATGTCTTCCCCTGATTTCTGTATCTGTTTCAGACAGTCACCATAGCTCTCCCTCCTATTGTCTTCTGTATACTCCAATCTGACATTTTGAATTTGTTTGTGGAGGCCATGACCTAGAATAGGCACTAATACCCCATATAGACATAAAAATGCAAGAGGTGTGGATCTTCCTAACTTCAAATTGTACTGCAGGGCAGCCCTTTTGACACGGCTGTTTGGCAGTTACAGTACACAAAAACAATGGGTGAATATCCAACAGAAAAGCTCAAGTTTACCATTGCAAAACCTTCCCTGGATTAGCTTGAAGAATAGAGGTCAAGTTGAATAAGAAGTTGACTTAAGGTCATGGGACTTGATAACTAAAAGGTGCACTCTCTCTTGGCAGGGGGCCGCTCACACCTCTTTTTTTCTAATCCAGAAATTCCTCAGGGTTTGGATATTAAATATTTTATGTGTTGAAAGGCATCGGATGACCCTCGGTTTTATCACGTTCTTATGGGCACCACACTGCCTCCTCACTCATCCCTTCCGATTTGTAAAGTCAATACTTCATGGCTGGAACACTCGCAGTTGAAATCCTTTTTCCTCTGCTCTGATAGACAAATGTTGCTTATATGCACCCCTACTCAATTTGAAAAGCTAATTTTGCTTAAGTCACTGTCTGTCCATGTTGTTTCTTTTATATATGCTTTTCAGAACCAAAATGAGTGATTGGACAGACCAAAATGCATGGAGAGGTGGATTGAGGATTGATATCTCGGGAGCTGAGTGGAGAAACTCATTTTTATTTTCACTCTATGGCCTGCTCAGCTCAGGATAAAAACTACAAAATCCTGACACACTGATACCGATGCTCAGAAAATGTACATGACGTTTTCCCCTGGGCATCTTATAGATGCTGACGTTGTGGTAAAGAAAGTGGCACTATGTTACATTTCTGATAGTGTTGTAGCTGCTTAAAGCCATTCTGGGACTCTATATTCTCCGTTTATCAAGTTATCGACAAGAGTGGAGTAGACAAATCCCCCCAAGTGGCCCTCTTATCCGTCCTCTCGGGTTCAATCAATCCCAGAAAAATTGAGATTTTACGTAAAGGCAGAAAGTTCAGTTATCCTGAGACACTGGAAGTAGGCACAACCTCCATCTTTTACCAAGTGGTTTAAGAAGATGACCTGTCTCCATAAAATGGAGGACTTGATAGCTGAGATTAGCAAGTTTTTAGAAGTTTGGAGCCCTTAGATTATGTTGCTGGACTCCCCTCAATTTGACCAAATTTTCAATGCTATATAAGTGATTTTGTCATATCCCCCATCCCCTAGCTTGCTCTTTCCCCCTTTTCCTTCTTCCTACCTTAACTTTTCTTCTTCTTACTTACC
The DNA here is from genome assembly GCF_051348905.1 of Ranitomeya variabilis. Lineage (NCBI taxonomy): Eukaryota > Metazoa > Chordata > Amphibia > Anura > Dendrobatidae > Ranitomeya > Ranitomeya variabilis. The sequence continues at coordinate 55,804,256 of NC_135233.1, forward strand.
GTGTGCCCCCTTTTTTCTTATTATGTTTCCACATAGTGGTAAGTTCTTCCTTTCTTAAAATCATATACATTTACTGCTCTGGGACTGGTATCCTGACTATATACGATTTGAAACTAAATGTGACAATTTGTGTTTTAAGTTTTACAAATTAATCATTGTGTACCCTGTAGCTTAAGTTTGTAAGTCTTGTTTGTACTTTGTATATACCTTCATATCTCTTATGCTGTTATTTCTATTTGTTATATGTTATTACTTAGTAAAACAGATTAAACATAAAAAGTCTACAACCCCTTTTAAAATGCCAGGCTTTTGGCTTTAAAAAACAAACAAAAAAAAAAAAACATAAGAATAATAATCTCGGAACTGTTTACACCTTTAATGTCACTCATAATCTGTACAAATCCATTGAGAAACAAAGTAAAATCATTTTGAAAGGGAAAATAGAAAAAAAAGTAAAATAATGTGATTGGCTAAATGTGAACACCCTCTTATAATTGGGGATGTGGTTGTATTCAGAATTTGCCAATCACATTTACATTCGTGTTATATAGTAGTCAGTACACAGCTCCATCATTTACAGTGATTTTGATTAACCCCATATAAAGTTTAGCTGTTCTACTAGGATTTTCCTGACATTTTCTTAATTGCATTTTACTGCAAAATCCATGGTCCATATAAACAGCTTGTAACACAGCAAAGGGATATCATTGTCTAAAGTTATCAGTCAGGAAAAGAGTAACAAAAAAATTATAGGACATTAGATCTACCATGGAGCACTGTGAAGATGGTCATCAAGAAGTGTCTTATATTTGACAGTGACATTACCTAGAACTGAACACCCTGAAAAATTGATAAAAAGACAAGAAGAATATTAGTCCATGAGGCTGTCAAGAAGCCTACAGCAACATTACCAGAAGTGGAGGCTGGCTGTGTGCTGCATGTGACAACAGTATCCTGTATTCTTCATATGTCTGGCCTATTGGGCAGGGTAGCTAGAATGAAAAAGATAAACATAAGCCAGCTCACTAGTAACCACCGCAGGTGCTCAGAACTCTGCTGCAGGCAGACGTAGTATTCAATAGAAGAAAAAAAAGGGGGTTTGAGTTCCAGCTCCTTAAAAATAACCATTTTATTAATACTATTATAAAAACATATTGTACAAGGTGTACAAGCTTCCTATGGTATATGCCTATGTGTCTCTGTTGTCCATCGGCATATACCTTAGGGAGCTTGTACACCTTGTACAATATGTTTTTATAATAGTATTAATAAAATGGTTATTTTTAAGGAGCTGGAACTCAAACCCCCTTTTTTTTCTTCTATTAGCTAGAATGAAGCCTTCTCTTACAAAGAAAAACATCCAAGCCCGACTTTGTTTTGTAAAATCTACATCGTCAACCACAAACGTGTGGGAAAACGTGTTGTGATCTTATGAGACAGAGATTGAATTTTTTGGCCATAATTCCAAAACATATGTTTGGCACGAAGCCAACACTGCACATTTCCAAAGGAACTCCATGCATATAAAGAAACATGGTGGAGGCACCATTATGCTTTGGGGCTGTTTCTTGGCAGCTGGAACTGGATGTTTAGTTAAGGTGGAGGGACTTATGAACAGTTCCACATATCAGATAATCTTACATCAAATCTTTCAGGCCTCTGTTAAGAAGATGAAGAGGAATTTTACCTTTCAGCACAACAACAACAAACCTAAGCATACTTCCAAATCTATTATAGAATGGTTTCACCAGAAGAAAATCAAAGTTTTGGAATGGCCCAGCCAGAGCCCAGACCTGAATAAAACTGAAAATCAGAGGGTGCTGATGCAGAGCTATTGCAAGGAAAAGTGGAGAGAGATTATCAATTCCAAATGATCCATGCTGATAGACCCCTGCCAAAAAAAGACTGAATTGTGTCATCAATTCAAAGGGTACTTCAACTAAATATTAGTTTAAGGGTGTGCATTTTTATGCAGCTACATTATTCTAGTAATTTATTTGTCTTTTTCCACCCAAAGAGATTTCAGTTTATTTTTTTCAATAGCATTCTATAGACTAGATGACATTAAAGGTGGAAAACATTCTGAAATGATTCTTCTTGGTATGATTATTTACATGACAAAAAGTGGCATTCTAACAGGGATGTGTAGACTTCTTATATGCACTGTACATATGGGGTCTAAATCACAATATTGTGCACAAGAGTGCCCATGTAAAAGCTCTACAGAATACTGTTTCATCCCTCTTTGCACTACTGGGAGGAGAGCATGTCGGATGTCCTGTAACCCTGTACAGCAAGGATGCCCTCCAGGTTTACACCTAGCCTAGCTACTACAAAGAAAGGAACAGTTTTTCATAAGAAAGCGGTTCACTCACCTTCTTTTCTTCAAAAACTCTTTTTAGCAGCAGCAGCAGCACTTAAAAATATTATTTGACTAATTCTAAAACTTTACACTCAATTTGATGCACTTACTAAAAATGTGTAACTTCTTATCTTGACAACTCACTATCAATTTTAGACCCATTAAACTAAAGGTACCGTCACATTAAGCGACGCTGCAGCGATATAGACAACGATGCCGATCGCTGCAGCGTCGCTGTTTCGTCGTTGTGTGGTCGCTGGAGAGCTGTCACACAGACAGCTCTCCAGCGACCAACGATGTCGAAGTCCCCGGGTAACCAGGGTAAACATCAGGTTACTAAGCGCAGGGCCGCGCTTAGTAACCCGATGTTTACCCTGGTTACCAGTGTAAATGTAAAAAAAAAAAAACACTACATACTTACATTCCGGTGTCTGTCGCGTCCCCCGGCGTCCGCTTCCCTGCACTGTGTAAGCGCCGGCCGTAAAGCAGAGCGGTGACATCACCGCTGTGCTCTGCTTTACGGACGGCCGGCGCTGACACAGTGCAGGGAATCGCACGCCGGGGGACGCCACAGACACCGGAATGTAAGTATGTAGTGTTTGGGTTTTTTTACATTTACAATGGTAACCAGGGTAAATATCGGGTTACTAAGCGCGGCCCTGCGCTTAGTAACCCGATGTTTACCCTGGTTACCAGTGAAGACATCGCTGGATCGGTGTTACACACGCCGACTCAGTGATGTCAGCGGGTGATCCAGCGACGAAATAAGGTGCTGGCCTTCTAGCTCCGGCCAACGATGTCACAGCAGGATCCTGATCGCTGCTGCGTGTCAAACACAACGATATCGCTATCCAGGACGCTGCAACGTCACGGATCGCTATCGTTATCGTTGTTAAGTTGTTCAGTGTGAAGGTACCTTAACTTTTTATTAGCAAAATCTATTAGGGCTAAGTGCATACGTTGCAGAATTGCGGTGGAAATTTCCGCGGCAATTCTGCAACTCCCTGCCACGGGTATATCGCATGCGGAATTGGCATGCATATTCCCGCTAAAAACTAGCGTTTTGCAAGCATAATTAGCTTGCAGAATGCTAAAGTTTTCCAAGCGATCTGTAGCATCGCTTGGAAAACTGACAGGTTGGTCACACTTGTTAAACATAGTGCTTGACAAGTGTGACCAACTTTTTACTATTGATGCAGCCTATGCAGCATCAATAGTAAAAGATAGAATGTTAAAAATAATTTAATAAATGGTTATTCTCAACTTCCGCAGACAGCCGATCTCCTCAGCGGCTTCCGTTCCTATAGATGCTGGGTGTAGCAGGGCTGTGGAGTCGGTAAGCCACAGTTGCGACTCCGACTCCGACTGGATTTTATCAGGCTCCGACTGCGACTCTGGCTCTGACTCCTTCATAAATGGCCAATTCGTAACAATAAATTTACTGTTGTTAAATTATTAACATCGTGCTTATTCAGTTTCTCACCATCATATAAGTAATCAGACCACTTAGAGCAAAAACTATATTTATTAGAATACAATTAGAATATAGCAAATAACTTTTATAAACTTTTCTAAACTCTTGTAAGTAAATATGCAATAAACACTGTTATGCAGTTAATAAGAAGAAAACTATAAATTTGTCCTCAGAAAAAGTATTGCCTCTGTCAGATCCTCCTTCATGGATGCCCTCAAATCTGATCTAATTATTTTGAGAGCAGAGAACAACCTCTCTACACTAACTTGGGTTGGTGGCAAAGCAGTAACCACTCGGGCAACATCTCTGACAATGTCAGGATACAGAGGAATCGCTTGTTGCACTGTTATTTTTGATGAACAGTCAAATTTCTCAATTTCTTTTAGTGCACATGAAAAATTCTGCTGAAATGTACTGGCTGTGTTCTTTGATGGGGATGACTCTTCTATGCGGGAACGCTTTGCACGGTCCTTGTGATCCAAATATTTTTCAAAATTAAATTCTTCATCAGTTGATGAGGGTGAAGATGTGGCAGGACGACCAAATTCTTCTTGTTCCTCCTGACTGTTCTGCAACCCTTTCATCCTTACTGCTATTTCAAACAGAGCTTTTTTTCCTTTAGTTAGCTGTTCATCATCTAGAAGAATCCGATGCATTGGGTCTACATAAACAGCTGCCAAAAGAATGTTATTTTGTAATAGTAGCTCCTCTCTCTGTGTCATTGATGTAGCAATGCCAGTTGCAATTAACCCTCCTCTTTGGGACAGGCGAAACATCAGGTTCTTCCACTCCTTTAAGAAAATACCTGGAGTTAAGTCCTCTGCTTGTAATTTTTTAGTCACTGTAAATGGGAGCTCTAGCAATTTTTCCAGCTCAGTCACCTGATTCCACTGACTTTCATTTAGCGTCAGTTGAGGGTAAGCCATGTCTACAAGAAAGGTTTTCAGTTCAAGCAAGCGCTGAATCATTAAGTAAGTACTGCCCCATCGTGTGGCTTGATCAATAATTGCCCCTTTTCCAGCACGTCTCTTCAAAATTGAGTCAACTTTAGGGGTTGTAGCAACAGTAGCCAATTTTCTCACCTTGCCAATCAGTGCAGCAGCATGTCCTTCTTGCAGACTGTCTCTTATAGCCAGCTGTAGCGTATGCACAACACAGCGCATGTGATGAATGAAAGAACGTATTGACACAGTTTCAACAAGATCATCTAAACTATCATGTTGCTGTTCATCTGAAGCAACTTCAGTTTGCTCCTCACTTACAATACTGTGTTCCTCTATTTCAAACATTTCTGTGTCTGTGGACCCAGAATGTTCTTCTAGCTGCTGGTCACCATCATTACTCTCATTCATTAGCTTAATAGTACTTATCATATTTGAAGCATTGTCAGTTACGACAGAAAGAACTTGCTCTTTTTTAAGTTCATAGTCTTGCAGAACCTTTTCCACCAAGACCTGGAGAAACTCACTGGTGTGATGAGCTTTGGTGTCTTTTACTGCCAATGTCTTGGTAACTATTTCATTTTTGTCACAAACAAATCGGACATTGATGGCAAAATAGTTCACTCTGTGACGTGTGCAGGCATCCATTTTAAGAAACAGAAAGCGTCCCTTGAGAGTTTTTTTAAGTTCTTCCTTTTGTTTAAAAGCTTCTTCGATTACTAATTTTCTAATACTCTCTCTCTCCAGAGAAACACCAAGCTTGCGGGCCATTTCCCCATTCAGACACATAAAAGCTGGTCGTGAAAATAATGAAATAGGCACACTATCCTTTACAACAAGCTCTGTGATCTGTTTTTTTAAATGTATCTACTGTCATTGTCACAGTAACTTTGTCACTGACAAAATATCTTGCAACTGATGGCTGCAAAGTTCTCTGCTCCTTTGTTTGGCTGGAAGAGCTGGGCACTGGTTCATTGGTTTGGATGCAGTCTTTCTCATCCACTGCTTTCAGTACTTCTGGATGAAAGTGCTGTAAATGTCTCTTTAGATTAGAAGCTCTGGTAGGAGCATTTTTATCTTTACCTGAATATGCACTGATCTTGGCTTCACAGCATTTGTTTTCGTCTGGATCATTTGTCATACACTGACAGACATAATGTTTTATATCTTGAGTTATGGTGAAATGTTCAAATACAACTGATTTTATGTGACGCTTCTTTGACATCACAGGTTTTTAATTCTGCATTCACAATCCAAATGACAATTGTTTTTCCTAAAAACAATTGTACAAAATTATTGCCAGGTCGTACAACTGATATAGTGGTCAGTAATACTGTTATTCCTCATGTACTCACAGTTAACTGATGCAAAGTTTGTTGAAAGGATAATACTTCTTACAGTCTTCCTCTTCTGAGTAGCAGCTGTGAGATGCTTGGAAGACGCACACCTAGTAAACATCTAGTCTAGAGGAGGAGCTTTACTACTAAGAATTTGCAACACATTTTCACTTTCAGTTTCATACATTGTAAGTAGGGGGGTTGGGGCACCATGAGGTTAACCAAGTATAAGATTAGATAAGGGCAGTGGAGAACAGTGACACACAAGAAGTAAGAAATGTCTACAGCAGAACTGCTTATCACTGTTGTTCATAGTTTGATAGAACATATATATTTGAGTAACATTTATAAAATTCATATGAAAGTTCAATTATGAAATACTAATACATTTTTTTTAAAGCTGGAGTCGGAGTCGGTACATTTCTACCGACTCCGACTCCAACCAAAACTAACTCCGACTCCATGACTCCGACTCCACAGCCCTGGTGTGTAGGACCTTCGATGACGTCGCGGTCACGTGACTGCGACGTCATCGCGGTCATGTGACCGCGACGTCATCGCAGGTCCTTCACACACAGCATCCCTGGGAACGGAAGCCGCCGCGTGCACCGCTGAGAGGCGGGGCGACTCCAGGGGCCATCGAAGGTGAATATATCACGATTTTTTATTTTAATTCTTTTTTTTTTTTAACAATTACAGTATATGGTGCCCAGTCTTTGGAGGAGAGTCTCCTGTCCTCCACCCTAGGTACCAACCGCACATGATCTGCTTACTTCCCGCATGGTGGGCATAGCCCCATGCGGGAAGTAAGAAGATCAATGCATTCCTAGGTATGCGGAATCTCCGCGATTCCGCAAATTTAATGAACATGCTGTGTTTTTTTCTGGAATGCGATTTTGCTCAGGAAAACAACGCAGCATGTGCACAAAAAATGCGGATTGCATTCTATTAAATAGTATGCTTAGTATGAGCGTTTTTTCGCGGTTTTATAGCATTTTTATAGCGAAAAACCGTTAAAAAAACGTGCAAAATCTGCTACTTGTGCACAAAGCCTAAAGTTTTAGACTCACCAGGATTAAGTAAAAGACTTTATTGAGACTTTTGTGTAAAAGTTATTCTAATGGTTAGAATGAAATAAATATGTAGTAGAAATAATAATAATTTTATTTATATAGCGCCAACGTATTCCGCAGCGCTTTACAACTTATAGAGGGGACTTGTACAGACAATAGACATTACAGCATAACAGAAATCACAGTTCAGAACAGATACCAGTAGGAATGAGGCCCCTGCTCGCAAGCTTACAAACTATGAGGAAAAGGGGAGACACGAGAGGTGGATGGTAGCAATTGCTTTAGTTATTTGGACCAGCCATAGTGTAAGGCTCGGGTGTTCATGTAAAGCTGCATGAACCAGTTAACTGCCTAAGTATGTAGCAGTATAGACACAGAGGCTATTGACTGCATAAAGTGTATGAGAACATGATGCGAAGAACCTGATTTTTTTTTTTTTTTTTTATTAGGCCACACAGGGATAGTTAGGTTAATGCGTTGAGGCGGTAGGCCAGTCTGAACAAATGCGTTTTTAGGGCACGCTTAAAACTGTGGGGATTGGGGATTAATCGTATTAACCTAGGTAGTGCATTCCAAAGAATCGGCGCAGCACGTGTAAAGTCTTGGAGACGGGAATGGGAGGTTCTGATTATTGAGGATGCTAACCTGAGGTCATTAGCGGAGCGGAGGGCACGGGTAGGGTGGTAGACTGAGACCAGGGAGGAGATGTAGGGTGGTGCTGAGCCATGGAGTGCTTTGTGGATGAGGGTAGTAGTTTTGTACTGGATTCTGGAGTGGATGGGTAGCCAATGTAATGACTGGCACAAGGTAGAGGTATCGGTGTAACGGTTGGTGAGGAATATGATCCTGGCTGCAGCATTCAGGACAGATTGGAGCGGGGAGAGTTTGGTAAGAGGGAGGCCGATTAGTAGAGAGTTACAATAGTCCAGATGAGAATGAATAAGTGAGACAGTAAGAGTTTTTGCAGAGTCGAAAGTAAGAAAAGGGCGAATTCTAGAAATATTTTTGAGATGCAGATAAGAAGAGCGAGCCAGTGATCGGATGTGGGGGGTTGAATGAAAGCTCGGAATCAAGGATGACCCCAAGGCAGCGGGCATGTTGCTTGGGAGTAATGGTGGAACCGCACACGGAGATGGCAATGTCAGGCAAAGGTAGGTTAGTAGAGGGAGAGAACACGAGGAGTTCAGTTTTTGACAGGTTCAGTTTCAGATGGAGGACATGATGTTAGAGACAGCGGTAAGACAATCACTGGTGTTTTCTAAGAAGGTCGGAGTGAAAGCAGGAGAAGAGGTGTATAATTGGGTGTCGTCAGCATAGAGATGGTAATGGAAACCAAATCTACTGATTGTTTGTCCAATAGGGGCAGTATACAAAGAGAAGAGGAGGGGGCCTAGGACTGATCCTTGAGGAACCCCAAAAGTAAGGGGAAGGGGAGAGGAGGAGGAACCAGCAAAACATACAGTGAAGGATCGGTCAGAGAGATAGGAGGAGAACCAAGAGAGAACGGTGTCCTTGATGCCGATGGAGCGGCACCGCAATAAAATATAGGATATACAAAGCATACAATGACATCGCGGTCTGCAGATTTCCTTGCAAATCGGTCCGAGATCGGACCGTAATGCAACAAGACTGGCCGCGGGTCTACCGACCCGAGCGTAACAACCTTACTGTATATAAATATATAAAGTTGTCACGCTTGTAGTCCATGTATTAGCCTTCTGTTCTTGGACCAATTTGCATGGACATCTACATGAGTCTTAAAACTAGTCATTTTTTTTGCCCCCATAGTCCAAGATCTGTAGGTTTATGAGAGTTTGTAACTATTATTATTTGTTTTTAGAGCACCATTGATTCCATGGTGCTGTACATCAGAAGGGGTTACATACAAAATACAGATATAAATTACAGTGAACAGGCTAACTGGTACAGAGGGGAGAGGGCCCTGCACTTGTGGGCTTACAGTCTACCGGATAATGGGGAAGGAAACAGTAGCTTTGGGGGTTGCGGCAGCTCTGGTGGCGGTGAGGTGGCAGCGAGGTCAGTCAGGCTGTAAGCTTGTTTGAAGAGATGCATTTTCAAGTTCCGTCTGAAAGTTTGGAAAATAGCAGATAGTCGGACGTGTTGGGGCACAGAATTCCAGAGTATGTGGTATGCTCGGGAGAAGTCTTGGATGCTATGAAGTATGGAGAAGAGAAATATGTCTTCAGAGAACCAGAGATTAGTTTGGAGATTTATGGAAGAGACAGATTAATGACAGCTTTGTAGGTCAATGTTAATACTTTGAACTGGATACGTTGGGGAAATGGGAGATAATGAAGGGATTTTCAAAGGGGAAAAGTGAACAGCGAGCCAACAGCGAGGCGAGAGGTGGATGTGTCGACCAGCAGTGTTAAGGGTGGACTGAAGTGGTGCAAGAGTTTTCGCAGGGAGGCCACAGAGGTGGATATTGCAGGAGATGATGAGGGCATACATTTAGTAGATTCAGGATTGAGAAAGGACGGATTCTAGAAATATTTTTGAGTTGGAGGCAGCACGCATTATCAAGAGCTTGGATGTCCGGTTTGAAGGACAGCGCAGTATCGGGGGTTACTCCACAGTGGACTTGCGGTACAGGGGAAATTTATTGTGATAGATCACGTAGGGGACATAGGTGAGATGGAGGAAAGATAATGAGTTCAGTTTTTTCCATATTGAGCTTTAGGAAGCGTGATGAGAAGAATGAGGATATGGCTGATAGACACTCAGAGATTTTAGACAGCAGAGAGTTGACGTCTGGGCCAGAGAGGTATATCTGAGTGTCATCAGTGTATAGACGGTAGTGGAACCAAGGGACTTTATGAGTTTTCCCAGGCCAAAGGTGTAGATTGAGAAGAGTACAGGTCCCAGAACAGTGTCTTGAGAGATACCAACAAACAGAGGACGGGATGAGGAGTTAGTGTGGGTGCGGGAGACGTTAAATGTGTAGAGGTATGAGGAGATCCAGGAGAGGGCAAGGTCTTTGATGCCAAGGGAAGAGAGGATTTGTAATAGGAGAGAGTTGTCAACTGTGTCGAAGAGGAGTTAGAAGAGAGGTGGGAGGAAAGTTCAGCATGGACATGCTGTTCATTAGAATGATGCTATAATGATACTTGCCAGTGTGCAACAATACATTTTCAAGGGCTTACAGCAACACAACGTGGCCATACACTGAAATAAAAGTTACATATTCTGAAAGTTTTCAAATGATGAGAAGGAAAAATGGTTTTAATTGTAGACATTTTTTCAATAAATATCAAGAATGGCCGGCGGCAAGTTTTTAATTTTGGTCGCATGTGTATTTGACTTTGACGTCCCTACATTACAGTCTATTGCCTTGTTGTTTGACTGATCGTGTGTCTGCAAAAAAAAAAAATCACCTAAACATGTCAGATTTTTTTCTGAATGATGCTTCAAAATTACCTATGAAAATCACGGAGAGCATGGGTATGACATCTCTGGGCAATCCATGTACTGGCTGTTTTCCACATTGCATTGAGTAGAAGAAACGTTGCCATTTTTTTTCTATCCGAAAAAAAAAAATCACTGATCGTAAAAACTTGACACACGTACCGAACAGTATTGAGAATTTGATCTAGCTCAATGATTTTTCAACTATGAAGAGAAAAAAAAAGGTCTGAATGAGACCTTAGTGTCACCTGAATGAGCAGCACAGTGTACAGCAGGTGAAAATACCTTAGTTGTTGTGTCCACACAGGACAACATGGTTTCACACGGCAGTCACAAGGGTGTGGTGTCCACATATACCTGCACTGGTCAATTAGCAACTGGAGTCAAGGTAGTTAGCAGAGCTTTTTAGAAGCGCAAAACAGACGCTTTACTACAACCCAGGCGTGCGGCCAACTATTGTTCTATACATGTGAGGACTCATACAGTATCCGCTTCAATGCCAGTGTGCCAACTGAGCTGTGCCGAGGCTTTGTGTACACTGTGGTAGGTGAATAGCCAGTGTGGGGATTACGCTGTCATGGGTCAATTAAGGTACTTATCTCTTGCAATGATGGAATACCACCTTAATCTAGTGGTTTATTACCTCCTTCTAACTAATATGTTTCTCCAGGGTGTCATAAAATATAATTGTTGTAGGACAATAATATTCCCTTGCCGCAAATTTTCGTTTTTGCCCTTTCGTGTTTTCTTCTCTTGCTTCCAAGAGCCATAACTGTTTTCCAACAACATAGCCATGTAAGGGACTGTTTTGGGTTTTTTCTTCGCAGGACGAGCTGTAGTTCTGTTATGGATTATATAACTAAAATCCAATATCATTGGACACCTGTCTCCTCTGCGAGTAGATAATTAAACTAACGAGGAATCAGACGGCCTATAAGGAGACGAAATGCTCTTTGCGTCTTTCCTCTCTAAAAAAAAAAAGAGGTGCAGAGGAAGATAATTGTCCTCAGGTAGACTAGACGTCTCCAGTCTATACCAGGGACATCACATGGCACAATGGAAATCCAATATTCCCATGCTATAGCTGCAATAATCTGACGTCTACGCAATTCACGGATCTGTGACTAGGGGACATAATTGCTTCAGTGGCTCCAAGCGCCAGGATTTTTAGCCTTGGAAACCATAGAAATGTAATATCAAAATGAATTATGGATATACTCTATCATAGCCATGTTTGGTGTGCCTGGGATGGTGAAAGTTTGTTTGAAAATATGGCGGTCTTATTATTCCACTAGGAGGTACCTGTGGGAAAATATGACGTAAATTAGAATTATATCCTACACCCATTTTTTGTTACATACTTTTAGCCATCATCCTCTCACCTCAGCAGGCGGAGGCGTGACGGGTGCTGATGGGACACATTCAAATATCTCATCCATAAAGATTCATGGTCTGACCCAGGAGAAGTCAGAAGTTTTGTAGATCTGTCCAAATTTCCGCGGTGTCTCCTCTGCCAGAAACTCTCAGAGATTAATCTGTAAGACTTTTCTGCATTTATCCCATTTGTCTTTGCACCGTTTTTGCCTTGTATTTATGTCTTTTTATCATTTCATCTTTTGTAACTTTGAATGTACGGTACTTGTTTTTCATATGTTAAATCTAAAATTTAATAAGTTTGTTTATTGTTGCTTTAATCATAAACCACAACCGTGAAGAAGTATAGCCTTGTTGTGCTTGCCGGAGTACAAGCAGTGTACCTGTCTGATGCATGGGAAAGCTGGGTGTGCGCGTGTACCAGTATAATTGTATTTATTTTTTGCTTTACGGCATTAACAAAACAGGTTAAACCATTTTAGATTTTGATGCTGATATCAAACGTTATTTATTTGAATTGAGAAAATAGTGTGATTGAAACTTTCATGCTTTTTTTTTAAATAATTTTTAAAAACTTTTTCTTGTCTTTTTTTTTCAACTTTTTCAGTTTCTTTCAGGATCTTGAACTTGCAATTGGTTGATTGCTTGTATTTTATACTGCAATTCGGAGGTATTCCAGTATATAGTGATTTTAGCAATCATCTATGAAACCCAACCACTGGCCTTCAGGAGAGCAGAAACACAGCGGTAATGGAAGCCATTAGTCGGCCCCTGGCTTCCGTGGCACCCCGTTGAGAAGGGCGGGATGGGGACCTATATGGGTATATATGAGGCTGTTGACTTTGGGTTGAAAGACCCCCAACCAGTATGTGCATCATGGTCCATACTCGATGTTTCACCGTCGTCTGAATTCAGCCTAGAGGAAAACTCCACCTTTACGATGCAACAGCTACTTGTGTAGACACGTCTCATATTTGCTCCCTGGTGATCATTTCCATAATCTACAAGATCCAGAACCTTGGTTCCTTAAATTCATCTGACTTTTTAGCTAGAAGAGTCATCTAAAAATAAAATGAAAAATGTGTAGAGGTCACCTGGCTGCAAGTGTTCAAATTTTCTACAGAGCCACCACAGGAGAAATAAGGCATTACACAATATCTATAGAAATTCACGTCTGAGTAGTTTATGAACTAGATGATCATAAAAAGAAGTCAACGATACTTTATTAATTTGGAATTCACTACTATGACGTTTAAAAATGTCATTACCAAACCAGACAACCTCTTTTAGAGAGTTCAACTACTTTCTCAGTCTTCACATTTTGATCCACTAATTAAATTGCACTTTTCTTCTCCACTTTTATGGATAAAGGGATTCTTATTCTGAAAAAAAAAAAGCTGCATATAATATAAAAAAATCTCTACTTGCCTCTTCTTTCATACAACACTGGTGGTCCTACAGCTGCAGCCAGTTTATGACCACTGCAGCCAATCAGTTCTTCCAGGAGAAGACACATGCCGAGTGGAGATACCAATGACCAATTGGACCTGGCTGAAGTTCCTTGTGCTGCTGGGAGGATGTAGTCTTCATTCTCAGGCTTGTTTAGTCCTAGAAATCAGATACCACTCAGTGATCATTAAAAGCTGTGTACACCTTCACTTAAAATGTTTTTTATTCTTCACTTGCTTCCTAAATGCAACGTTCCTAAATAGTAGATTTTTTTTAAATACAGACAGTTCTTCAACTGCAGAGTATCTGTAAGTTCTAAATTCTTTGCAAAACTGTTACAAATCGTTCAGAGCTCCTGCTCAGTTCTGAGGGCTCTCTGCTCTCCCCTTCTCGCAATGTAAGGTCACGTTCACACGGTCAGTATTTGGTCAGTATTTTCCATCAGTATTTGTAAGCCAAAACCAGGAGTGGAACAATCAGAGGAAAAGTATAATAGAAACATGTCACCACTTCTGCATTTATCACCCTCTCCTGGTTTTGGCTTACAAATTCTGATGTAAAATACTGACCAAATACTGAAGGTGGAAACGTGGCCTTAGGTTAAGTTCACATGATTTTTGTCATCCGTATGTCTGTCTTTTACACCTGTATCACATCCGAATGGCATATCCTATGGTATTCCTTTCTATACATCCAGAATGATGAAAATTTACAAGACCGTAAACAGTTTCCTCTGTTAAGAATTGCAATACAGCTGTAAAAATTGGATGCTATATAGTTGATCAGTACGATATCTGATTTTTTTTCTTGCACACCAATATACTTTAATAGGCGAGTTTCATATGAAATATGGAAGAAACTAGCGCATGTTGCAATTTTTTTTTTACACTGCCCAAATGTCAAAATGGTGATCTGAAAAAAAATTTTTTAATAACATTAGCCCAAGTGCCGTCTATATGGTCATTTTTTTCCACAGACAGTATTCGGATTGAAAATATGGTTTTGTGAACCTAGTTAGTGATAGCTGTCAGTAGATAGAGCGTGCTGTTCAGAGATCTCCAATGTAAAGTGAGGGGAATGCATGTATGGTCTCAGGGAGGGAAGAGAAAAGAAAAAAAAAGTAAACGTTTTTCAGTCGCCATCATTTCCCTCAAAAATGCAATGAAGATGTTGAACATAGGTCAAAATTGTCTCAATAAAAATGTTAGCTTGACGCAAAAAACAAGCCCTCACACAGGTCCATCGAGGTAAAAAAATCAAAAAGTTACGGGTCTCAGAAAATGGCAACACAAAGTTTTACATATTTTTATTTGCTGAAATATATTAAAGAAATCTTCGGAATTTGCTATCGCTATAATCATTCTGACCTAGAGAATCATGTTGACAGGTCAATGAATGGCGTGAAAACAATACCCAAAAAAACAATGGCTGAATTTTTTGTTGTTTTTTTTTTTACTATTTCACAGCACTTGGATTTTTAGCCATCTTTCAGGATATTATATGGTTAGATAAATGGTGTAAATCGAAACTACAACTCGTTCCGCAAAAATACAAGCCCTCATACGGCTAAGTCTACAGAGGAATAAAAAGATTATGATTCTAGGAAAATGGGGAGTAAAAACAAAACAAAAAATCGTTGGGTCTTCAACCCCTTACCATAAACATAAGGATCCAGAACACTGCCCCCATCCCTAAAGGGAAATATGCAAATGCATGTAGAAAAGCCACAGAGACACCATCACGTGTTTCTCAACGCAAGCAATGAATACCAGGTATTTCACCGGGAAGGAACAACCACAGGAAGGGCAGCATCCAATAAAGGAAAACCACCTATGCCAAAACATGGTATCCATCCACAGACAGCTGTTTCGGGGTATTTGCCCCTCATCAGTGTGGAGTAGGAAACTGGCTATTAGGAGCAGTGCCTAGTGAAAGTCCTGGCTATTCATTGCGTTGAGAAACACGTGATGGTGTCTCCGTGGCTTTTCTACATGCTTCAACCCCTTACCGACATAGGGCGTAATAGTCCCCCAATGTCGTTATCCCCCGCCAGAGTCCACAGCTTTTCTGGGACATGTCGGCTCTTTTGAACAGCTGACATGTGCTTGCAATAGCCATGGGTGGAATTGCGATCCACCCGTGGCTATTAACTAGTTAAATGCCGCTGTCAAACTCTGACAGCGACATTTAAATTGCACTTCCGGCCATCGGGCCGGAAATACGCACACCGGTGACCCCCGAGATCTCGACTCATTGGTTCATTGGTATGACAACCAGGAGACCTCTATGGTTCTCAGTGCCAGATTGCTATGAGCGCCACCCAGTGGTCAGTGCTCATAGCAACTGAGCAATTCTACTACAAAGAGGCGATCTGAACATCGCCTCTATGTAGCAGAGCCGATTGAGTTGTGCCAGCTTCTAGTCTCCTATGGAAACTATTGAAGCATGGCAAAAGTAAAAAAAAATGTGTTTAAAAATATTAAAAACATTTAAAAGTTCAAATCATCCCCCTTTCAACCCATTTCAAAGTAAAACAATAAAAATAAAATCTAACATACACATATTTGGCATTGCTGAGTTCAGAATCGCCCGATATATCAAGAAAAAAAGGATTAACCTGATCGCTAAACGGCGTAGCAAGAAAAAAGTCAAAACGCCAAAATTACGTGTTTTTGGTCACTGCATTTGGTCACTTTGGTTATTGCATTAAAATGCAATAACGGGGGGATCAAAAGATCGTATCTGCACCAAAATGATATCATTAGAAACGTCATCTCGGCACGCAAAAAATAAGCCCTTGGCCAATCCGAGATCATGAATAATGGAGACGCTACAGGTTTCGGAATATTGCACATTTTTTGTTGTTTTTTTTTAGCAAAGTTTGGAATTTTTTTTCACCACTTAGATAAAAAGAACCTGGACATGTTTGGTGTCTATTAACTCGTAATGACCTGGAGAATCATAATGGCAGGTCAGTTTTAGCATTTGGTGAACCTAGCAAAAAAAAAGACAAACAAAAAACAAGTGTGGGACTGCACTTTTTTGCAATTTCACCGCACTTGGAATTTTTTTCCAGTTTTCTAGTACACGACATGGTAAAAACAATGGTGTCATTCAAAAGTACAACTTGTTCCACAAAAAAACAAGTCCTCACATGGCCATATTGATGGAAAAATAAAAAAGTTATGGCTCTGGGAAGTAGGGGAGCGAAAAACGAAAACCGAAAAAAGCTCCGGGGGTGAAGGGGTTAAGGAGTCAGATTGCCCTTCCCTGTTGTTGGTCCTTGTCCTGATACAAAATGAGTCCAGAAATCCGTGCTGCCTAAAGAAAGGGTAATGATATGGATTTTTAGAAAAGGACGGTGACAGGTCTAGAACAGAGGAAGAAATAGTGCCGGGGAAGAGCTGATAGAGGATAATGGCTGACCGATATGCCATAGCTGAAGTCATACATAAAAATGAATGTTGCAAAGAAAGCAATCACGGTCTGAGGAATGAATGAAAAATAGAACAATTTGGCAGCTGCCGACTTGAAGGATTAATTCCCTTTAACATGTCACAAAATGTTCTTCTGCAAGAGGGGCACATAATAAGACGGAGACATTGCAATGTATTTGTTTTTATCATTTAATGATGTGATTCAGAAGGAGCCGATGTTAACATATTGATAGGCATTTTTATTATTTTTTAAGGCAGTGGTTATTGAGCAAAACCAAAATCACCTAGGCAACTCAGACACGGGAAAATTCGTCTCGGGCTCAATGGTGAAGGCGTCTGAAGGCACCTGGTATCATGAATTACCTGGGAGGCAGGAAGGCAGACAACACGACCTTCATCAAAAAAAAAAATTATCTGCAGGGACCCCAAAAATATGACTATTATTATGATTTAGGAGAAAAAAGAAGCAAAAAAAGACCCAGTGTAACATTAGAACTGAAAATAAAAGAAATTTGCGCTATAAATACCTTCCAAGGCGAGGAGTGGGGTGGTCAATACATGATGTATAAGGTATAAGGATATGTCCCTCAAGAGATCCTAGAATAAGTGAATTTTAATATAAAACAATTTCAGTAAACCATTGGTTAAAAAGATATAACATTATGTGGAAATTCACTAATTGCAGCTGAAAGTCAGACTTGCCAGGTAGAGATACAACCAAAACATTTGTGCTCACTGGTCAGTAGTGGTCATCCGTGCAAGAGTATACAATCAATGGGAAAGTGGTTATACTGAGGTAATTACTAGTGATGAGCGAGTGTACTCGTTGCTCGGATGGTCTCCGAGTATTTGTGAGTGCTCGGAAATTTAGTTTTTGTTGACGCAGCTGCATGATTACAGCTACAAGCCAGCCTGAGTACATGTGGGGGTTGCCTGGTTGCTAGGGAATCCCCACCCTGTAATAAGGTAGCACCCCTATAGGCAGACCCTGTAATAAGGCAGCACCCCCATAGTCAGACCCTGTAATAAGGCGGCAGATCCCCATAGGCAGCCCCCCATAGGCAGACCCTGTAATAAGGCAGCCCCCCCATAGGCAGACCCTGTAATAAGGAAGCAGCAAAAAAAAAACCTCTCCTCTCTTCATCCTGGTTCCTGCGCTGCTACTGCTGATCTCCTGACAGCGGGCGCCGGGCAGTGACGTCATCGCGCCCGCTGTCAGTGTCGGCGATGTCAGACGCCGACACTGACAGGGGGATGATGGGAGAAGGAGTGCAGCGCTTCTCCCATCAATGCGATCAGCTGTATCGGCTAAATGCCGGTACAGCTGATCTTCCGATGACGGCAGGGGGCACACTGCTGGCACCGGGCCCCCGCCTGCACAGAGGCCGGGCGGCAGAGCAGGGAGATCGAATCTGCACCAGAATGTAACTGTATCGGCGCGCTGCACGCGCTGATACAGTTACAGTAGCGTAGCTCTGGGTGGGCCCCCTCTGAGCACCGGAGACCACCCGAGCAACGAGTATACTCGCTCATCACTAGTAATTACCTTTCCCCGTTGGTGGGGTAGTGGATGAATCATGCACTGACAAGGAGAACCTCCGGTGATGTCTGCGATGTTCGAAGTGGCTTGTGGCAGCTGATGAATCTGGGCTGCGGGGCGCTGTCCTGGCCAGTGACAGGCGCTCCGTGTGGCTTCTCCATTAGTGTGCGGGCATCTAGGCACCGTGATAGTCCAGCGTGGTCGCGCTGTCTGAGAGGTAGACAAGGTGGTCACATGAGGTGCACGTGACTAGATGGAGTTAGAAGCGAGATAAGGACCAATTCCTACGCGTTTCGGAAAAACACGGTCAGGGATGATCCTGATGGTAACGTAGCTGCCTTATATCTTGCTTGTCATGTCAATCATTTAGTAAAACGCAAATAGTTCCACTTCACTGTTTAGTCCTTTTGGCTTTAGAGAGTCCAAATTAAAAATTCACCGGGTCTCTGCAGGAGACATTTGTTTAATGTAGTCCTCTTTCCTCCAATGTTTATGGACAATCCCTAAGGCTGTGATCAACATCCCCTGAATATGGCCACCATGGACATCTAGGTAGTGCTTAGATAAGGGGTGCCCTTCAAACTTATTCTTAATGTTCCTTAGGTGTTCATTAATTCTAACATTCATGGGCCACTTGGTGCGACCCACAAGAGCATTTTAAGGTGTAGATAACTCCTACAGTAGTGCACGTAATAAAATCCTGAATAATAAAATCCATTCCTCCTCTAGGGATTACTATATTGTTTAAGTGTTTTTAACAGTTGGCATGTTTTACATTTCCAGCAAGAAAAAAAGCCTACTAGGTTGTCTACATAGAGGGGGGAGATTTTCTTGGAAGGTTAATGTTCTGGGCTGATGGAGCAATCAAATTCCCCAGGTTTTTTGCTTTTTTATCAATAAACCTAGGGTATAAGGGTAACTGTTCCCCTATTATTTTGTCGTCCCTCAGAGTCTCCCAATGTTTTTTCACAATTTTCCAGGATCTTGATATTTGAATTGAATTGAGATATAACAGGTACTGTATATCAACCTGTATATCAACAAGGGCTTTCAATTTATCATCCTTTCTTTTATTACCCTGAAGGAGATCTACCCTGGACACAGAGTGTCCACTGAGTTTCTGGCCCCTAAGAGGAGATGGCTATCATAACATTTGATGATACATTTATTAGTGAGTAATTCTGCTTCTAGGACAAAATCCTGGGGTTTTGAATAGTTCCGGAGGGCGCGCATGAACTGGCTTTTAGGTGTTATGGAACTGCAACACAGAACTAGGATAGAAGGGGAAAACTGACCCTGCACTGAGACTAGGCTGATACCCTACGATGGAGTGGGTGACCCATTCCTTGCGAATAGACCCACCGACGATTCTAGGTTAATCTTAGCGAAGACCTATAGATAGGGGGATGGAGGTCCCTGAAAGATCTAAGGACTGGGTATAAAAACAGGTCACCTCCTAATAGAAAACACAGAGACGGCTGCAGAAACCAACTGAAAACAGAAACTAAAGATAGCAGAACCAGAGATCCCAGAACTGCACAATATCAAACACAGAAAGCTATCAAATCCCCTAGCCAGAACTCTAGCTGATTAACACTGGAATGGGAGGCAGGTGCTGGGTAATAAAGGGTGATACAATCACCTGACCTAAGGCAACCCAGCACCAGGGGAAAAAGACCAGCAGCCAGAAAACCACAACAAGATGGCGGATGGTCAAAAACAAAACAGATTCTAACAGTACCTCCCCTTTTACAAGGATCCTCCGGATCCTCTTGGCCGAGCCTTATTCGGAAATCTCCTGTGAAAAGCCTTAATCAGCCTTGAGGCCGAGACGTCCTCAGCTTTCACCCAGGAATTATCCTCGGGACCGAAACCCTTCCAGATCACGAGATACTGCAACCTTCCTCTGTGCCACCTGGAATCTAAAATGCGTGAAATCTCAAACTCGCCGTCCTCATCAACTGGGGTAACAGTCGGCATCGCCTCCTTATCTGGTGTGTCAACTTTCTTCAGTAAAGATACATGAAAAACTGAATTAATTCTCCAGGACGAGGGGATGTCTAATCTCACTGCTGCCGAGTTGACAACCTGAACCACTTTGCAGGGTCCTACAAACTTAGGCCCCAGTTTTTTAGAAGGGATCTTCAAACGCAGATTCCTAGAGGACAACCAGACCATGTCCCCAACTGCAAACAACGCCTCCCTTCTTTTCTTGTCAAAATATTTCTTTGACCTCCTATTTGCCTCCTTCAGATTATGGCGTACATTGGTCCAAACCCTGTCCAAATTTCCAGAAAAACTCTCCTCCTCAGGCACCGCTGCCCCAATCTTTGAAAATTGACCGAAACATGGATGCCTCCCTGTACAGCAAAAAAAAGGAGAACACCCAGCCGAGGAATACGTATGATTATTAACAGCAAACTCAGCTAGTGGTAGATATTCTGACGACATCTCCTGATTGTCTGCTACAAAACATCTCAAAAACTGCTCGACGTCCTGGTTCTTCCTTTTGGTCTGTCCATTGGACTCCGCATGATAACCTGATGAAAATGACAAATGAACCTATCTATCACAAAAAGCACGCCAAATGCGAGCCACAAACTGTGGTCCTCTATCGGAAACAATGTCCGTGGGAACCCCATGGAGCCTGACAATCTCTTTCACAAATGCCTTAGCTAGAGTCCTGGTGCAGGGTAATTTATTGAATGGGATCAGATGACACATCTTACTAAACCGGTCCACAACAACCCAGATGACAGAAAAACCCCCAGTGACCGGCAGAACGGTGATAAAATCCATAGCAAGATGTGGCCATGGCGAACTAGGAACCTCCAAAGGGCACAGCAACCCTGCAGCCGGGGCATGTGAGGCCTTCGACCTAGCGCACACAGTACACTGACGCACCCACTTGATGATTTCTCTTTGCCACCCGGGCCACCAGAAACAGAAACTTCAACAGATCGACTTTCTAGTTTCAGAAATCCCTGGATGACCCGCCAACCGAGACTCATGACATTCAGCAAACAAAGCTCTCCGCAAGGCTCTAGGCACAAATAATTTACCATACAGAGTGTTAGTTGGTGCTGCATTCTGGGCCTCTAGGATGCTACTTTCGAACTCAGAACCTAATGCTGCCACAACAACCCCTCTCTGCATAATACATTCCTCCTCAGTATTAACTGCTGGAGAGAAACTTCGAGACAAAGCATCAGCTTTAACATTCTTTGTCCCAGGGATAATTGTTATGGAGAAATGAAACCAGGCCCACCTAGCTTAACGGGCATTCAAACTTTTAGCAGCATCCAGATTAATCAGATTCTTATGATCAGTAAAAACCTGCATCGGACGTCTAGCCCCCCTCCAAATAATGTCGCCAATGCTCAAACACAAGTTTAATGGCCAGCAACTCTCTGTTCCCAACATCATAGTTGTTCTCAGTCTCCGAAATCTTTTTAGTAAAGAAATCACAGGGATGCATCCCCATCCTCTCCCTCCTGGGACAGAATTGCCCCCACCCCTACTGAAGAGGCATCAACCTCTACCAGAAATGGCTCGGTCTCATCTGTCTGGATCAAAACAGAAGCAGAGCTAAACCTCTCCTTGAGATGCTCAAAAGCCTTAACAGCCTCAGAGGATCATTAAACAGCATTAGAACCCCTTTTGGTTAGATCAGTTATAGGTTTAGCGATCACAGAAAAATTCTTTATGAATTTTCTATAATAATTAGCAAACACTAAAAATCTCTGAACCGACTTCAAACATTCAGGCCTAGGCCCTCCAGCACTGCCTGAACCTTCACCGGGTCCATCTCAAACCCATCACTGGAGACAAAGTACCCCAAAAAACTCATTTTCTGTACCGACCGCAAACTCGCACTTCTCCAATTTAGCAAAGAGTGAGTTTTTGCTTAAAATCTGTAGAACTTTGCGGATTCTCTGCCAATGCGACTCCAGATTGGACGAGTAGATCAAAATATCATCCAAATAAACAATAACACTCCTACCGATCAACGACCTCGAATGTCATTAATTAAATTTTGAAAAAACGCAGGCGCATTAGTAAGGCCAAAAGGCATCACCAGACACTCAAAATTACCTTCTGGGGTATTAAAGGCTGTCTTCCATTCATCGCCCTCCTTCACCCACAGCAAATTATATGCCCCACAAAGGTCAATCTTAGAGAACCACTTCGCTCCGGTTAGTTGGTTAAACAAATCCGGAATCAGCGGCAATGGGTAAGGATTGCACACAGTGATCTTATTAATCTCCCGAAAATCCAGACACGGCCTAAGGCCCCCATCCTTCTTTTTGACAAAAAGAATCCTACAGCCACAGGGGACTTAGAGGGTCTTATATGACCTGCAGCTAAACTAGTCTGTAGGTATTCCTTTAAGGCCTCCCTCTCGGGAATCTTCAGATTAAATAAACGACTCTTAGGAAGTGTGGCACCTGGGACAAACTCAATAGTGCAGTCATAATCTCTATGGGGTGGTAGAACTTGTGACTCAACCTCCGAAAATACCCTCCAGAAATCCTGAATGGCTTCAGGTAGTTCCTTCTTCACAACAGCAGCAATGTGAACATTACAACAATTACCATAACACCCCTGACCCCAGGACCTTATAGTACTAGATGACCAGTCCAGCAAAGGACTGTGAATTTTTAACCAGGGTAAACCCAGGACGACTGGGCAAGGTAATTTAGCAAGGAAAAACAAGTCTATACACTCCTGATGTTTCATATTCACAGTAAGTGAGAACCCAGTAACCTTTCGAGAAATACACCCATGTTCCAGAGGAGTGTTATCAATAGCCACAACAGGAGTAGGAGATGAAAATGGTTCAGAATCAAACTTATGTTTGTCTAGGAATTGTTGATCAATCAAATTAAGTGCAGAACCACAATCTACCATTACCTGAAAATCAATGGAATGACCATGATATGTGGTATTACCAGAAAAATAAACTCCTGCGGATCGTAAAAACGCAGTATGAACTGGAGTGTTACTCCTACTGACCTTTTTTTTTTTTTTCCTTATGCAAACCTTATGTTGCTTAATAAAATGGTCAGCTTTACCACACTATAAGCATAGCCCTTCAGAAAACCTCTTCTCCCTCTCCTGGGAACGAGAGGACATCGCCCCAAGTTGTATCGGTTCCCAGCTGTCGACGGGGCTATCCTGAGAGATGGGGTTCAGCATTATAAGAGCTTTCTCTCCATTCTGTCTGTCTCTCAATCTTCTATCCACATGGATAGCTAACTGCATAGCAGTTTCAAAAGTATCAGGTGCAGGATATGCAATGAGCAAATCTTTAACTCTTTCACTCAAACCTGCTAAAAACTGACTCTTGAGCGCTGGGTCAATTCCATCTGACCTCTGCGGACCATCGTCTGAACTGGGTGCAATACCTTAAACCCTGTTTAAGCCATCTGAGCTCTGCCTCAGCTGATGTGACCCGATCAGAATCATCATATAACAACCCCATAGCAGAAAAAAATGCTTCTACTGATATCAAACAAGGATCATCAGGATGTAATGAAAATGCCCAGATTTGGGGTTAATTTCGCAATAAAGACATAATAATCCTAACACGCTGTAATTCACTCCATGAGGATCTGGGTCTAAGCCGAAAATATAGTAACCATGCATTTTTAAACTTAAAAAAATTCCTGACGTTTACCAGAAAAAAACTCAGGTAATCCTACCTTAGGTTCTTCAGGGCATGCTCCAGAGTAATTACGTGCTGTTGCAGGTTGTCTACTTCTAAAGTTAACCCTTGCAAGCGGTGAGCAAGTTCCTGGATGCTGTATATATTGAAGGAATCCGGGAGAGATTTTTTTTCTGTATGGCTGGACAAACTGTTACGGAACTGCAACACAGAACTAGGATAGAAGGGGGAAAACTGACCCTGCACTGAGACTAGGCTGATAAACTACGATGGAGTGGGCGACCCATTCCTTGCGAATAGACCCACCGACGATCCTAGGTTAATCTCAGCGAAGACCTATAGATAGGGGGAAGGTGGTCCCTGAAAGATCTAAGGACTGGGTATAAAAACAGGTCACCTACTAATAGAAAACACAGAGACGGCTGCAGAAACCAACTGAAAACAGAAACTGAAGATAGCAGAACCAGAGGTCCCAGAACTGCACAATATCAAACACAGAAAGCTATCAAAGCACCTAGCCATAACTCTAGCGGATTAACACTGTTGTCCAGCAAGGAATGGGAGGCAGGTGCTGGGTAATAAAGGGTGATACAATTACCTGACCTAAGGCAACCCAGCACCAGGGGAAAAAGACCAGCAGCCAGAAAACCACAACAAGATGGCGGATGGTCAAAAACAAAACAGATTCTAACATTAGGGACATTAGTGAGCCAACTGGGTAGATGGCAACTATCAGTTGAAATATCACTGTTGGAGTCTGTAGGTTTATGGTATGTGCGAGTATGTATCAGCCCTTTTTCTATAAATATGTTTAAATCTAAAAAGTTAATAGTCTCAGTACTGGTGGATGAGGTAAAGTTTAAAAAGAAATCATTTTTGTTTATTTCAATTAAAAATTCGGCTGATAATTGGGGTCCTCCGTACCAAATAAATATAACATCATCGATAATACGTTGCCAAAGGACCAGGCTCACGTGCAGTCCATCATCAGGGAAGATAGTGTCGAGTTCCCATCTGCCCACATACAAATTGGCGTAACTGGGTGCGAACCTGGTCCCCATTGCAGTACCCCACTGCTGGGAGTAGTAGTAGTAACGTTAAAACTGGAAAAATAATATGAATGTCTAAAAAAAATCTGTTATTTTATCATCGACATGCCACTAAATAATATTTTAATAAACTTCATATCCAGATGTCAGAACCTGATTATTGCAGATACTAGATGGTGGCCCAATTCTAACGTATCGGGTATTGTAGAATATGCATGTCCACGTAGTATATTGCACAGCCCACGTAGTATATTGCCCAGCCCACATAGTATATTGCCCAGCCACGGAGTATATTGCCCAGTGACGTAGTATATTGCCCAGTGACGTAGTATTTTGCCCAGTGACGTAGTATATTGCCCAGCCATGTAGTATATTGCCCAGTAACGTAGTATATTGCCCAGTGACATAGTATACAGCACAGAGCCACGTAGTATATTGCCCAGCCAGGTAGCATATTGGCCAGTCACGTAGTATATTGCCCAGCCACGTAGTATATTGCCCAGCCACGTAGTATATTGCCCAGTCACGTAGTATATTGCACAGCGACATAGTATACAGCACAGACCCACGTAGTATATTGCCCAGTTACGTAGTATATTGCCCAGCCACGTAGTATATTGCCCAGTTACATAGTATATTGCCCAGTGGCAAAGTATACAGCACAGAGCCACGTAGTATATTGCCCAGCCACGTAGTATATTGCTCAGCCACGTAGTATATTGCCCAGCCACGTAGTATATTGCCCAGTCACGTAGTATATTGCACAGCGATGTAGTATACAGCACAGAGCCACATAGTATATTGCCCAGTTATGTAGTATATTGCCCAGCCACGTAGTATATTGCCCAGATACGTAGTATATTGCCCAGGGACGTAGTATAAAGCACAGAGCCACGTAGTATATTGCACAGCGACGTAGTATACAGCACAGAGCCACGTAGTATATTGGCCAGTCACGTAGTATATTGCCCAGCCACGTATGTCACAAGGTAAAAAATAAAAAATAAACATATACTCACCTTCCAGGGACCCTTTTAGTCCTGTCGCCTCCTTCTCGCACAGGCGCGCAGGACCTGTGATGACGTCGCGGTCACATGACCGTGTCGCGGTCACATGACTGACATCACGGCAGGTCCTTCTCATGCAGGCGCGCAGGACCTGTGATGATGTCGCGGTCACATGACCGTGACGTCATGGCAGGTCCTTCTCGCAGACCATCCTTGCCACCGGAACCTGCCGCTTGCATGGAGCGGTCACCGGAGCGTTGCGAGGAGCGGGAAAGGTGAGTATATAATGATTTTTTATTTTTTTATTATTTTTAAACATTAGATGCTTTTACTATTGACGCTGCATAGGCAGCATCAATAGTAAAAACTTGGTCACACAGGGATAATAGCGGCGGTAAGGAGTGAGTTACCCGCGGCATAACGAGGTCCGTTACTGCCGGCATTAACCCTGTGTGAGCCGTGACTGGAGGGGAGTATGGAGCGGGCGCCGGGCACTGACTGCAGGGGAGTAGGGAGGGACTAATAGGACTGTGGCCATAGCTGATTGGTCGCGGCAGCCATGACAGGCAGCTGGCGAGACCAATCAGCGACTTGGATTCCATGACAGACAGAGGCCGCAACCAATGAATATCCGTGACAAACAGAAAGACAGACAGACAGAAAGACGGAAGTGACCCTTAGACAATTATATAGTAGATGAGCAGCAGAACATTGATGCTACTTATCTCTTCATGCAGAAGAAGTCCGCCACAGATTGCTTTTGCAGGAAGTTTGTTATTATGTGGCAGCCACTGATTGACTGACATGTAATGTTACCTTTCTCTTTAAAGGGTAAAATTGCAAAGTGCTTATAACAACAAGCAACTTTTTAATTTGCATATTCTCTAAAATGGAGGATTTTTTCATTGAATTCTTTACCACTTGTTCTTTAGGTTAACAGCTCCCATTACAGTCTATCGGCAGTTGTCAGTGTCCTGACAACTGCACAGCGCTTGCAAGCTCTATAACAAAGCTGCACTGAAGGTGAGCAGATGGATGCTGTTGCAGCATCGGAGATAGCACAGTCATGATACAACTCCTTTAACTGGAATCTATCAGCAGGTTTTTGCCATATAATCTGAGAACAGCATGAGGTAGGGGTTAAAACAGAGAATTCAGTGATGTGTCACTTATCAAGCTGTCTGCAGTCGTTTACTTACATTGAAGGTTTTATCTTAAGGACATTATCATTGCTTTGACTAACTGGCACGTGAGCAGTTGTCCAACCACGTCCCCTCCTGTGATAAGCAGCTCACTGTCAATAAATAAATAATAATAATCTTTATTTTTATATAGCGCTAACATATTCCGCAGCGCTTTACAGACATTATCATCGCTGTCCCCAATGGGGCTCACAATCTAAATTCAGTATGTCTTTGGAATGTGGGAGGAAACTGGAGTGCCCGGAGAAAACTCACGCAAACACGGAGAGAACATACAAACTCCTTGCAGATGTTGTTCTTGGTGGGATTAGAACCCAGGACTCCAGCGCTGCGAGGCTGCTGACTATGTACATACAGAGTCTGGTGTGGGACGGGGGCAGCTTTTTCATCTCTTATTGTGTCTGAACTGCTACACCCAGTAAGTGAAGGATCGCTGGAATCAGGGTCTCTTTTCTTACATCATGCTGCTCTCAATTGAATTAGCAAAACTCCTTTAAGAGGTTCTTCAGCAGCTACAGTTTGGGGCAACACTACAATACACATCTCAGCTGCTGAAGATTTTTTGGTAAGAGTGTAGCAAATCGGCTTACTAAGCTGTACACGGGGGTAGACATGGGAACACTGTCCCTTTAAGATCTTCACTGATTTATTATGCATGCAGCATAAACCATGGTGAAGTAAAAATACACCCCTTTAGCAAAAACAGGAAAAAAAAGTGGTAACACAAAGCACAATCCTTGTGGTAGCAGGTATCTGCCAGTTCAGTTTGCCTCTCTTGACACAATGAACACTGAATACCTCAGGATGTCGACTATTTAAGCCCCAGACTACACCCTAGGTTGGAGATAAGGTGGACAACCTCCCACCCACTCTGTGGTTGTCCACAAAAACCCAGCCCTTAAAATGGACCTTTATCCCCTCTCAACACATAATGTGCTGGAGCAAACTTATGGGTTTCAAATCACTGAAGCTAATAGCCTCAGTGAAACGTATCTCCCCTGCAGCACTTTGCCAGTGACTTTGTCACAAGAGGATGAGTAATGTTTATAACAATAGTGGATAGCAAGTGCCACTTTACTCCTTAAAAGAGGCAGCTGTTGTAGTGTATTATAATAAATATTGCCCCTCAATTATAAGAATATTTAAGGGCTTGTCCACTACTTGTCCACTACTTAGACAACCCCTCCTCAATTTCTATATTCGCCTATATAAAATTAAAAAAAAAGTCTTTACTCACTTCTGATGTTAATGCCGCTCAAGTGATGTCGACGTTGGATTTCCCGGAGCTCGCGTAATGTTGTTACGCCATGGACCCCCTTCAGCCAATCAAAGTCCGCTAATGGACTGCTTCACTCTCACTTTCTGAGGATGAAACCGATATCTGGATGAAGTGAGAGCTGGTGCTGCTCTGCGACTTATTCAAGACGTCCGTTACTTTGTAAGGAAGCGAGAGTGAAGCCACCGGTTGACCGCGGCGCTCACGTGGCATAACAACATCATGAAGCACGTCTCGAAATACCGTTAACAGAAGCTCAGGCAAAATGACCACCCCCCCATAACCAGGTACAGAAAATAAAATGAACAATTGGAAACTACAGACAGATTGTTTCAAAATCGGGTAGCCATTGGCCAACGTGGGATAGTCATGTCTCAGATGCATGACCGGCGGCACCGTCTTATCTCACCCAAAAAATACAAAGATCATTTAACAAAAAAAAACAACAACTTCAGTCACTGAGGACCAGTGACCTTCTTCTTCCTCTCTCTGGTGCCAGACTGGAAGTGCTGCCAGTGAATGAATATGTGCCACCAGGTCTTTTAGAGAATGCAGATGACACATAAAGTGTCGCCACAAGAGTGTGTCACCCACGCACAACAACCTGCCTGTCATCCAGGACTAACAAAAAAAACATTAATTAGCGAGCCTCATTAATTCCCTGGATCTAATTAACTCATTGTTTTTGCCATTACTACCACTTGTGGTAGACAAACCACAACTTAACCGCTTTTACTGTACAGAAGCCCTACTATTAATGATGAATGGTGTATTTTATCTAGCCGTCATCACATCGACCCCTTATTTTTGTTCTTCTGCAATTCTTGAATTTATTATACTAAGCCTTCATGTATATTTTGTGTGGTTTGGTTGTATATAAAAATAAAGAATAAAAAGGGTATTGTACGTGAAGTGTTACATTATGTCACTCCTTATTTCTTTTTGTCTGTGTGTGGTGTGATTATGAATGTGTTAATGAAAGTGTTAAAATCCAGTTTGGGTTGTGTCATTCTTTTGTATCTGGATTGCTCACAAATTGCCTGGAATACGAGAACAGTTTATAAACTATGGCAGCCGTCTCCTTTTAGTAGAGAAGCCAGACATCAGTAATACAGCTGCTGCCCTCTAGTAGACGCACAGAATGTATTGCAGTAGCCGGAGGTTGTAAACTCCCTGAGTTGATCCAAATCCGGGAGGTTCAAACTTTTCTGGTCCAAGTGCCGCATTGTCATACTGAACCAGTCCGAGGGGTCATAATAAAACTTAGAGGGGAAATTTCCATCTGAGACACTTATGTCATACCATCAGGTTTGGACTGGCTCACAGCAGAGCAGAAAAATCCTTCGGTAGGCCCCTGTCAGCCCCAGAGAGCTGATGAGCAGTGCTATTACAATTGATTCGCAATTTGCAGGAAAAGGTATCATGTGATCATTCATTAAACAAGCCAAATTAATATGCAGAAGCAAAAGTTAATTTGTATACTAAGGTCAGGTTGTATTTGCATGTAACTGGACAGCATTCCATTGAAGGTCTCCGACCTTTTGAGAAACTGGGGGATCCCTCCTTCCCGTTCGCACTCACTCAGATAATGCAGATATGGCGTCTTGTCCATTCTGGTCTATTTGTGTTGCTAAAACACCTAAGTATTTTACTACGCCCATAACCGCACTAATGCATGGCCAACTCTCTACCTGATGTGCTCCATTCTAGAGTGCCACTGGAGACCCTTATTTTGCCAATATTTGGGGGTCTTATAATTGTCACATGGTGCATCATTAGTACTTACCCGTCCCTGCCCCTGTGCCGTACGACACCCCTCTATGGCATAGGAAATACACATGAACAACCACAGGACAAACATATTCATTGTAAACTTAACCCTTAGGCTAACTCTATACTACTGGCCCCTATACACTAAAAGTCGATTGTGACTGTTGTTTCGAATGTAGACATGAACTATTTATAATGGCCGACAGAGGACTGTTGTCTTCCAAAACACTGATCTGTCATGTTGGAATTCTTCAGCCATTGTCAATTGAAACCGAATGACAACACAACTGATCATTTGCCATCTTTTAAAAGTGGATTAGACATTACAAAAAAAAAAGCAATATGTTCATGATTTTCCAGTTAAGTTTGGTATTTTGATGGTTTTAAACTGTACATGCTTTGATTTTGCCAAACGTGATTGTGCAAGGAGAGGAAGAGGTGAGCTGTGATATTACCTATTGTTAATGGTGGATATTATCTAATGAACGTAGAGGCGTTTAGTGATATTATTATCCTGTCTGTGATGATAGCGAGACTGCTGAAAACTCTTCTGAATGGAAGAGGAAGTGTGAGTCTAATTGGAGGCTTATTGGTCAATTTGAAAATTGAAAGATTTATATATATATTGTAGGGATTTCACTCACTCAGGTGCGACGGCTGACACTCAGGAGGCACGTTCCTTTAAAAGTTCACAGGGTTTATTACTTCATAAACCACATGGCAAAATAACAGCAAACAAATTGCCTTTAGTTCAGGAAAAGAAAAACAAAGTGTCCAGTCCACCAGGCTCAGACCTGTAGCCTTAACACACTCAGGAGGGTTTCACCTCCACACATATCTGCTGTGTTAAGCATTAGCCTGTCTTATATAGAGCTAACCACACCCAGTAACCCATCACATGATTAGCCATGTGGTATGACATCACCACAGGTCCTGGAACACACATATATATACATGGTTATGTGCAACAAAGAAATACTCCGGGCTACATTACAGCAACAAGCCACCTATGTGATACATATCTCCCGTCGACTACACACCCTTTAGCCATGCTACATACCTCCCCCCTCTGCCTAAAGCCGTGGGGCTTGGCACTTTCCCCCACTGAACAAGGGATTCTTGATAGGGCATCTGCATTACCGTGCAGCTTTCCGGCCCTATGTTCCACATGGAAACTGAAGTCCTGCAGGGCTAAGAACCAACGGGTGACCCTAGCATTTCTACCTTTTGTTTCCCTCATCCATCTAAGTGGGGCATGGTCAGATATTAGTCTGAATTTACGACCCAGCAGATAGTACCGTAATGTGTCCACCGCCCACTTTATGGCCAAACACTCTTTTTCTACGACTGAGTAGTTCTTCTCAGATGAGGACAGCTTTCTACTCAGATAGAGAACAGGATGCTCCTCCCCATGTAGCTCTTGGGAAAGGACTGCTCCTACCCCTACACCTGAGGCATCTGTCTGAAGAATAAATTATTTCTTGAAGTCCGGAGCCATCAGAACGGGCTGCTTACATAGAGCCCCTTTCAACTCTTGGAAGGCTGACTCTGTCTCTTCAGACCATTTAACCATCACCGATTTTGTCCCCTTTAGCAGATCAGTCAGAGGCGCAGCCACTGTGGCGAAGTTCGGGATGAACCTCCTGTAATATCCCACGATTCCCAGAAAGGTTTTAACTTGCTTTTTAGAGAGTGGTTTCGGCCATGTTTGGATTGCCTCCACTTTCCTGATTTGGGGCTTTATTTCTCCACGACCCACTATATAGCCTAGGTATTTAGCTTCTTCCTTACCCAAGGCACACTTCTTCGGGTTTATTGTAAACCCCGCCTCTCTTAGAGCATCAAACACCGCTTGGACTTTCTCCAGATGACTCTCCCAGTCCGGGCTAAAGATGACGATATCATCCAGGTACGCAGCAGCGTATGCCTTATGGGGTGCAAGGACTCTATCCATAGCCCTCTGGAAGGTCGCCGGAGCTCCCTGTAGGCCAAACGGCATCCGGACATACTGGAAGCATCCATCAGGTGTCGAAAAGGCCGTCTTCTCCTTGGCTTCCTGTGCCATGGGGATCTGCCAATACCCCTTTGTCAAATCCAAGGTGGATATATATCTGGCGTGCCCAAGCCTTTCGATGAGCTCATCAACGCGGGGCATGGGATAAGCGTCAAACTTGGAGACCTCATTCAACTTCCGATAGTCGTTGCAAAACCTCCACTCTCCATCAGGTTTTGGGACCAGGACAATTGGGCTCGACCAACCGCTCTTGGATTCCTCAATGACTCCAAGCTTCAACATACGCTCCACTTCCTTGGAGATAACTTCTCGACGAGCCTCAGGAATACGATAGGGCTTCACGTTCACCCGCACATGTGGCTCTGTTAGGACCTCGTGCTCTATGACCTTCGTGTGTCCTGGCAATTCTGAAAACAGGTCCCTGTTTTTCTGGAGTAACTCCCGGCACTGCTGTTTCTGGGTCTTCGATAGCGTCTCCGCTATAGTAACCGCTCCAACCTCACCTTCTGGGTTGCTTAACAACGACGGAGTTACTGTCAGCTCTCTATCTTGCCACGGCTTGATGAGGTTGACATGGTATATTTGGAATGGTTTCCGTCTTCCTGGTTGGTGAATTTTATAATTTACTTCACCAAGTTTCTCGACAACCTCATATGGCCCTTGCCATTTGGCCAAGAACTTGCTTTCCACCGTCGGAACTAACACAAGAACTCGGTCTCCCGGATTGAACTGCCTCACTCTTGCAGACCGGTTGTAGACTCTGGCCTGAGCTTCTTGTGCCTGGAGGAGGTGTTCTTTCACGATAGGCATCACCTTTGCAATCCTCTGCTGCATCAGGGCCACATGCTCAATGACGCTTCTGTGGGGCGTAACTTCGGCTTCCCAGGTTTCCTTGGCTATATCCAGGAGTCCTCGCGGATGTCGGCCATATAGAAGCTCAAACGGTGAGAACCCTGTGGAGGCCTGTGGAACTTCACGAATGGAAAACATCAGATAGGGTAAGAGACAATCCCAGTCTCTACCGTCTTTCTCTATAGCTTTTCTCAGCATGCTCTTCAGTGTCTTGTTAAATCTCTCAACAAGGCCATCTGACTGGGGATGGTACACCGAGGTCCTCAACTGGGAGATTTTCAGGGCTTTGCATAACTCCCTCATCACCTTGCTCATGAAAGGTGTCCCCTGGTCAGTCAGGATCTCCTTCGGCAGACCTGTCCGGGAAAAGACATGGACCAACTCACGGGCTATACTCTTCGAGGAAGAATTTCTCAAGGGAATTGCCTCAGGATAGCGTGTGGCATAGTCCAGGATGACTAATATATACTGATGGCCCCGGGCTGATTTAACTAAGGGACCAACCAAGTCCATGGCAATTCTCTCGAACGGCACCTCAATAATGGGCAGTGGCACAAGGGGGTTCCGGAAATGAGGAGTTGGAGCAGTTAGCTGACATGTAGGGCAGGACCTGCAATAGTTCACTATTTCCCGGTGACACCCAGGCCAATAGAACCTCTGCACAACCCGTTCCTGTGTTTTTTCCACCCCTAGGTGTCCACCCAAGATGTGTGAATGGGCCATGTCCAACACCTTCCGTCTATATGGACCCGGCACTACCAACTGCTCTACCAACTCCTCCCTTATTTTCGTGACCCGGTACAACAACTCCCCACTCATCAGAAAATGGGGAAATCTTGTGTCTGCCCCCGGCTCCTGTACAACCCCGTCAATAACTGTGACATTATTAAAGGCTTCCCTCAGAGTGGGGTCCCTATGTTGGGCAGTCCCAAAATTTTCACCGTTAATGCTTGCTGGCTTACAACAGACTTGACCCAGGACATCCAATAATAGACTTACGTCTCCACTGGGAACGCTGCCCGCACGTCTACCACCAATTGTAGGGATTTCACTCACTCAGGTGCGACGGCTGACACTCAGGAGGCACGTTCCTTTAAAAGTTCACAGGATTTATTACTTCATAAACCATGTGGCAAAATAACAGCAAACAAATTGCCTTTAGTTCAGGAAAAGAAAAACAAAGTGTCCAGTCCACCAGGCTCAGACCTGTAGCCTTAACACACTCAGGAGGGTTTCACCTCCACACATATCTGCTGTGTTAAGCATTAGCCTGTCTTATATAGAGCTAACCACACCCTGTAACCCATCACATGATTAGCCATGTGGTCTGACATCACCACAGGTCCTGGAACACACATATATATACATGGTTATGTGCAACAAAGAAATACTCCGGGCTACATTACAGCAACAAGCCACCTATGCGATACATATCTCCCGTCGACTACACACCCTTTAGCCATGCTACAATATATATATAGATGTGAAAAAAAAATAAAAGAAAATCAACAATTTAAAACATGACACTAAACTTCAATACCAAATTTAAGCATTAGATCATTTTTCTAATGACACATTCCTTTTAAAAATTCTTACAATTTTATGCTAGAAAACAGGTTGCTCTGTATTATTTAATTAACAAAAATTATGTGTCCGTCTTAAATATTTTCTATCCTTTCTACACCCTGCTTAAAAACTGCCTTGGCGTTTTTCTAAAAAACATATATGTATGAAACCACCCCTAAAAAGTAGAAACGATTTTTTTTACATTATAGAACATTAGAATAAATAACTTTCTTGGAAAACTCTTGATAAGGTTTTTATTAAATAAAAGGAAAAATCTGAAGTTCCGTTAAAAAAAAAATGTAAAAAAAAATTAACAATAAGTTTATGTGTCTTAAAACGGTATCAATAAAACCTACAGCTCAAAAAAAAACAAAACTGTCACTCCGTTCTGAAAACAGAAAAAAATTATTTTTTTTTTAAAAAGTGTTTTTTTGTGTGTGCAAAAATAGTAAAACATAACAGAAATATATGATATAAAATATTACCATAATTGTATCAATTCACAGAATAAAGTTAACGTGTCCATGTCCATTATCCGGCATGGTGAACCTCATTAGAAAAAATAAAAATAAAAACAATGATCCAACTGCTAATTTTGTTCTTCCTGACTTGCAAAAAAAATAAAGTGGTCAAAAAGTCATATGACAGTGTGATAACTACAGCTTAGTCTTCACAAATCAAGCGCTCACTGTCTCTGAAAAAAAATTAAAAAAAATAGGGATCACAGAAGATGACAAGCAAAAAAAAAAATTGTATGATTTTTTTTTATGTAGAAATGTTAACATGCCGATTATACTGAATGGTAAATGGTGTTTAAAAAATCCAGAATTGGTATTTGTCCCTCAAAAGTTTCTAACAGAGCACTGTTGACAGAAAAATGAAAAACTTACACCATTCAGAATATGGCAAAACAAGAATATATATGTTTTCAAACTATTTATTTATTGTATCTTAATATATACTTACCTTGTAATGTCTTCACATCCTGTTCCGTCCAGATGTGTCCGGATCCCAGAATTCTAAGCGGCGGAAGTTCACCGACCTCCATATTGGGACACCCAAGTGATGGCTGTCTCAATATGGAAACTGCTGGTGGTACCAGCGTCTTGTGCGGTACCACCAGCGGAACACTGCTGCATCACACACACTGTATACGCTGTATGCACCACACACACACACACACACACTGTATACGCCGTACGTACCACACACACACACACACTGTATACGCCATACGCACCACACACACACACTCTATATGCCATACGCACCACACACACACAAACACACACACACTGTATATGCCGTACGCACCACACATACACACACACACTGTATGCGCCATACGCACCACACACACACACACACACACACACTGTATATGCCGTATGCACCACACATACACACACACTGTATACGGCGTAGGCAGCACACGAACACACACACTCTATACGGCGTACGCAGCCTCTTGCGCAGTACCACCAGCGGAACACTGTTGCGAACACGCCACTGCCGGGATCAGCCGAATGATTCACTGATCGCCGCCATCTTTGTACAGGAGGAGTGCATGCACAGTTTTAATGTGACCGCCGCTATCTGTCTGCACAAAGATGGCGGTGGGCTGATTTACTGTGTCTGCGTGAATTCCGCGCAGGCGCATGGAATCATTCGGCTGATCCTGGCGGCAGATGCGCGACGTGTCTACAGGCAGAGGAAGCCGCTCACATTAAAGGGGTTTTCCCACAAACAAAAGTTCATTTTAAAAATTGTCTGTGTCTGACCGTGTACGAAGCATACCACATCTCCTGGACAGGGGAGGAAGCAAAAGGCAATACTGACATAACAGCAGGGGATCACAGAGGATTTCTTTTGATAGGTAAAATATTTTACTGACTGTTTTTAAACAATATTTTACCTCACAAAATGCATCCTCTGCGATCTCCTGCTGTAATGTCAGTATTGTCTTTTGCTTCCTCCCCTGCCCAGGAGCTGTGGTATGTTCGGTACACGGTCAGACACAGACAATTTTTAAAATGAACTTTTGTTCGTGGGAAAACGCCTTTAAAAAGCAAATATCAGCACGAACATGGCTTCTCCTAAAATGTAAGCCAATGAAACTGAAAGGAAAGCAGCAAAAGCATAACGTCAAAGACAACAAAGGGCAAATGAGACTCTTGAAGAGCAATTAACAACGCTGCAAAGCCTGCCCCCATCGTGACATTACCGCCCTCCAGATGCGATAGCATCGGGCCCCCATCTAGTAAAAGTAATAAAACATAACTAGAACTATGTACAATGTTGTAGCCTTAATAGTACTGACCTACAGAATAAAGGTAACACTTTGTTGTTGTTTTTACTGTTTACATTTTTCTCTTTTAGGGTTTGTGCACACAACCGTTTTAATCTGATGAGTGCTGCCTGTGATTTTGACAGATAACACTCGTCCCCATGTTATTCTGTCGGGCTGTGCGCAAGTCCAAATTTTTCCTCGGACCACTCACAGTATGCAGGATTTGCCTCTGAGAATTTGATGACACTTGCCCATTCAAGATAATGGGTCCGTATAAAAAAATCAGACCACACTCAGATAACATCCGACTGCGGTACAATTGTAGCGGACTGACACAATGGAGAGGATGTAGATTTTTTTTTCCTCTCCACCTTTGAGAAAATCAGATCCCACTATGACTCTGATTAACATAATCAGACTAGATTTTAGATGGAAAGAAAACGTTCTTGCGGCCCTAGCCTTGATATGATAAACAATGGCAGAAATTTGTTCATTTTTTTAATTTCACCCCATAAAGAGTAATTGAAAGATTGTTAAAGCTTTTGTCCACATCAAGACAATGAATTCATGGCCAAGGGTTTTGAATACATTTTATAAAATCTGTTTTTACCTACCGGACTGGCCCAGAGGCTGCTGATTGGCTGCAGACTTCACAGTGATAGACATGTGAAGGCTGCAGCTGTGAGCCAGTTGGGCTTGATGCCAGCACCGGCACCTGTCCACGCACTTGTCATCACATGTTCAACTGTATCGACATGTATGCCAATACAGGTGAAAGCAATAATAAAAGAAGGGGCCGTCCTCTCCCACCTCCATCGTTCTTTCTCGGCGTCTGAGATCTGACGTCTAAGCGCACTACATGTCACTACATGGTGCCCCCTGTGCCAAGCAGTGAAGACAACGATTCAGAATGCTTGCTGCATAGACGGGACCAGCGGGGGAATGAGGGGGAGACGTGAGTATTGTATTTATTTATTTAAATCAGTGCGTACATTGTGGTGGCCATCATACTGTATGGAGGTGTATGTGGGGTGTATTATTCTATATGGAGGACTAGTGTGGTGTATTATACTACATGGAGGACTATGGGGGATGCATTATACTATATGGAGGACTATGTGAGGTGTATTATACTATATGGAGGACTATGTGGGGTGTATTATACTATATGGAGGACCATGAGGTGCATTACACTATATGGGGGACTATGGGGAGTGTATTATACTATATAGAGGACTATGGGGAGTGCATTATACTATATGGAGGACTATGGGGTGCATTATACTATATGGAGGACTATGGGGTGCATTATACTATATGGAAGACTATGGGGAGGGCATTATACTATATGGAGGACTATGGGGTGCATTATACTATATGGAGGACAATGGGGTGCATTATACTATATGGAGGACTATGGGGAGGGCATTATACTATATGGAGGACTATGGGGTGCATTATACTATATGGAGGACTATGGGGTGCATTATACTATATGGAGGACTATGGGGAGAGCATTATACTATATGGAGGACTATGGGGTACATTATACTATAAGGAAGGCAATGTGGGACTCATTATACTATATGGAGTGTTATGTGGGGGTTATTATACTATTTAGAGGGCTATGTGGGGGCCATTATGCTATTTGGAGGGCTATTTGAAGGCTATGTGGTGACCATTATACTAATTGGATGGCTATGTTGGGGCAAATATACTATTTGGAGGGCTATGTGGGTGCATTTATACCTTATGGAGGGATACGTGGGTGCCATAATTCTGTATGCAAGCAATTATCAGTCAAATTGTCAGTTTTTAACATCAGTGTTTAGTTAGAATTTTAGCAGCTTTTCTCGGATGAAGAAAAAAACCTGATGAAGGTTCCTTAAGCTTCTCCTATCAAACAGTATGTGAAAAATGGACTGTACAAGGATGGCATCCAAGCTGTCCAGTTTTTTCACAAACCTATAGACTTGCATTGGAGAGTTGGATCCAACGCTCGGACCAATATTGGACAAGTATCCATGCTTTTGTGCAGACCACTTATTCTGGGGAAAAATCAGACATGTGAACCACTCTGTAGACTATCATACTGTAGATATGAGGGCTATCTGTTGAAGACATGGATAGTACTGGTGCAAGAAAAGCTGATGTCTGAATGCGCGCTGTGTTATGGTTCTCAATGGCAAGAGAACATAGCCCAGCAAACATACGAACTAGCTCTTGGAAGGATGGAAACTAAACTGACCATGAACTAAACCTGCCGCACAACTAACAGTAGCCGGGTAGCGTAGCCTGCGTTTTATCCCTAGACGCCCAGCGCCGGCCGGAGGACTAACTAATCCTGGCAGAGGAAAATATAGTCCTGGCTCCCCTCTAGAGAAATTTCCCCGAAAGGCAGACAGAGGCCCCCACAAATATTGGCGGTGATTTTAGATGAAATGACAGACGTAGTATGAAAATAGGTTTAGCAAAATTGAGGTCCGCTTACTAGATAGCAGGAAGACAGAAAGGGCACTTTCATGGTCAGCTGAAAACCCTATCAAAATACCATCCTGAAATTACTTTAAGACTCTAGTATTAACTCATAACATCAGAGTGGCAATTTCAGATCACAAGAGCTTTCCAGACACAGAAACGAAACTACAGCTGTGAACTGGAACAAAATGCAAAAACAAACAAGGACTAAGTCCAACTTAGCTGGGAGTTGTCTAGCAGCAGGAACATGCACAGAAAGGCTTCTGATTACAATGATGACCGGCATGGAAGTGACAGAGGAGCAAGGCTAAATAGCGACTCCCACATCCTGATGGAAACAGGTGAACAGAGAGGATGATGCACACCAGTTCAATTCCACCAGTGGCCACCGGGGGAGCCCAAAATCCAATTTCACAACAGTACCCCCCCCTCAAGGAGGGGGCACCGAACCCTCACCAAAACCACCAGGGCGATCAGGATGAGCCCTATGAAAGGCACGGACCAAATCGGAGGCATGAACATCAGAGGCAGTCACCCAAGAATTATCCTCCTGACCGTATCCCTTCCATTTGACCAGATACTGGAGTTTCCGTCTGGAAACACGGGAGTCCAAGATTTTTTCCACAACGTACTCCAACTCGCCCTCAACCAACACCGGAGCAGGAGGCTCAACGGAAGGCACAACCGGTACCTCATACCTGCGCAATAATGACCGATGAAAAACATTATGAATAGAAAAAGATGCAGGGAGGTCCAAACGGAAGGACACAGGGTTAAGAATCTCCAATATCTTGTACGGGCCGATGAACCGAGGCTTAAACTTGGGAGAAGAAACCCTCATAGGGACAAAACGAGAAGACAACCACACCAAGTCCCCAACACAAAGCCGAGGACCAACCCGACGCCGGCGGTTGGCAAAAAGCTGAGTCTTCTCCTGGGACAACTTCAAATTGTCCACTACCTGCCCCCAAATCTGATGCAACCTCTCCACCACAGCATCCACTCCAGGACAATCCGAAGATTCCACCTGACCAGAAGAAAATCGAGGATGAAACCCCGAATTACAGAAAAAGGGAGACACCAAGGTGGCAGAACTGGCCCGATTATTGAGGGCAAACTCCGCTAAAGGCAAAAAAGCAACCCAATCATCCTGATCTGCAGACACAAAACACCTCAAATATGTCTCCAAGGTCTGATTCGTCCGCTCGGTCTGGCCATTAGTCTGAGGATGGAAAGCAGACGAGAAAGACAAATCTATGCCCATCCTAGCACAGAATGCTCGCCAAAATCTAGACAGGAATTGGGTACCTCTGTCAGAAACGATATTCTCCGGAATACCATGCAAACGGACCACATTTTGAAAAAACAGAGGAACCAACTCGGAAGAAGAAGGCAACTTAGGCAGGGGAACCAAATGGACCATCTTAGAGAAACGATCACACACCACCCAGATGACAGACATCTTCTGAGAAACAGGAAGATCCGAAATAAAATCCATCGAGATGTGCGTCCAGGGCCTCTTCGGGATAGGCAAGGGCAACAACAATCCACTAGCCCGAGAACAACAAGGCTTGGCCCGAGCACAAACGTCACAAGACTGCACGAAGCCTCGCACATCTCGAGACAGGGAAGGCCACCAGAAGGACCTTGCCACCAAATCCCTGGTACCAAAGATTCCAGGATGACCTGCCAACGCAGAAGAATGAACCTCAGAAATGACTTTACTGGTCCAATCATCAGGAACAAACAGTCTACCAGGTGGGCAACGATCAGGTCTATCCGCCTGAAACTCCTGCAAGGCCCGCCGCAGGTCTGGAGAAACGGCAGACAATATCACTCCATCCTTAAGGATACCTGTAGGTTCAGAATTACCAGGGGAGTCAGTGTTGTGAATTTGGATTCTGGGCTCCCCCGGTGGCTACTGGTGGAATTGAACTAGTGTTGTCATCTTCTCTGTTCACCTGTTCCCATCAAGATGTGGGAGTCGCTATATAACCTTGCTACTCTGTTAGTTTCTTGCCGGTCAACAATGTTATCAGAAGCCTCTCTGTGCTTGTTCCTGCTCCTAGACAACTACTAGATAAGTTGGACTCTTGTCCATGTTTGTTTTTGCATTTTTGTTCCAGTTCACAGCTGAAGTTTCGTTACTGTGTCTGGAAAGCTCTTGTGAACAGGAATTGCCACTCTGGTGTTATGAGTTAATGCCAGAGTTTTAAAGTAATTTCTGGATGGTGTTTTGATAGGGTTTTCAGCTGACCATGAAAGTGTCCTTTCTGTCTTCTGCTATGTAGTAAGTGGACCTCAAATTTGCTAAACCTATTTTCATACTACGTTTGTTATTTCATCTTAATTCACCGCCAATACATGTGGGGGGCCTCTGTCTCCTTTCGGGGTATTTCTCTAGAGGTGAGCTAGGACTAATATTTTCCTCTGCTAGCATTATTTAGTCCTCCGGCTGGTGCTGGGCATCTAGAATCAACGTAGGCATGCTACCCGGCCACTGCTAGTTGTGCGTTAGGTTTAGTTCATGGTCAGCTCAGTTCCCATCTTCCAAGAGCTAGTTCCTATATATGCTGATGCTATGTTCTCTTGCCATTGAGAACATGACAGTTTGACCGGCCCACTAAAGGGTTAAAATCCTTGGCTGAGAAAGGAGAGAAAATAGAAGTCTGCTGAGAATTTTTTTTTTTTTTTTTTTTCTCCTTCTAATCTTTGAATGGCTCTGTGTCCACCTGTTTGTAATGGATCTTCAGAGTGTAACTGCAGGTTTGAATAATCTCGCCACGAAGGTACAAAATTTGCAAGACTTTGTTTGTCATGCACCTGTATCTGAGCCGAGAATTCCTTTGCCGGAATTTTTCTCGGGGAATAGATCTGGGTTTCAGAATTTTCGAAATAATTGCAAATTATTTTTGTCCCTGAAATTTCGCTCTGCCGGAGACCCTGCACAGCAGGTCAGGATTGTGATTTCCTTGCTCCGGGGCGACCCTCAAGACTGGGCTTTTTCATTGACACCAGGGGATCCTGCGTTGCTCAATGTGGATGCGTTTTTTCTGGCCTTGGGGTTGCTTTATGACGAACCTCATTTGGAGCTTCAGGCAGAAAAAACTTTGATGTCCCTATCTCAGGGGCAAGATGAAGCGGAAATTTACTGTCAAAGATTCCGTAAATGGTCTGTGCTTACTCAGTGGAATGAGTGCGCCCTGGCGGAGACTTTCAGAGAGGGTCTCTCTGATGCCATTAAGGATGTTATGGTGGGGTTCCCTGTGCCTGCGGGTCTGAATGAGTCCATGACAATGGCTATTCAGATCGATAGGCGTTTGCGGGAGCGCAAACCAGTGCACCATCTGGCGGTGTCCACTGAGAAGTCGCCAGAGAGTATGCAGTGTGATAGAATTCTGTCCCGAAGCGAGCGGCAGAATTTTAGACGGAAAAATGGGTTGTGTTTCTATTGTGGTGATTCTACTCATGTTATATCAGCATGCTCTAAGCGCACTAAAAAGCTTGATAAATCTGTTTCCATTTGCACCTTACCGTCTAAGTTTATTCTATCTGTGACCCTGATTTGCTCTTTGTCATCTATTACCACGGACGCCTATGTCGACTCTGGCGCCGCTTTGAGTCTTATGGATTGGTCCTTTGCCAAACGCTGTGGGTATGATTTAGAGCCTTTAGAGACTCTTATTCCTCTGAAGGGGATTGACTCCACCCCATTGGCTAATAATAAACCACAATACTGGACACAAGTAACTATGCGTATTAATCCGGATCACCAGGAGATTATTCGCTTTCTGGTGCTGCATAATCTACATGATGATTTGGTGCTAGGATTGCCTTGGCTGCAATCTCACAACCCAGTCCTCGACTGGAAAGCTATGTCTGTGTTGAGCTGGGGATGTAAGGGGGCTCATGGGGATGTACCTGTGGTTTCCATTTCATCATCTATTCCCTCTGAAATTCCTGAGTTCCTGTCTGACTATCGTGACGTCTTTGAAGAATCCAAGCTTGGTTCATTACCTCCGCACCGAGAGTGCGATTGTGCCATAGATTTAATCCCGGGTAGTAAATACCCAAAGGGTCGTTTGTTTAATCTGTCTGTGCCTGAACATGCTGCTATGCGAGAGTATATAAAGGAGTCCTTGGAAAAGGGACATATTCGTCCATCGTCATCTCCCTTAGGAGCCGGTTTTTTCTTTGTGTCAAAAAAAGACGGCTCTTTGAGACCATGTATCGATTATCGGCTTTTGAATAAAATCACTGTAAAATATCAATACCCATTGCCGTTGCTGACTGATTTGTTTGCTCGCATAAAGGGGGCCAAGTGGTTCTCCAAGATTGACCTTCGTGGGGCGTATAATTTGGTGCGAATCAGGCAGGGGGATGAGTGGAAAACCGCATTTAATACGCCCGAGGGCCACTTTGAGTATTTAGTGATGCCTTTTGGTCTTTCAA
Organism: Ranitomeya variabilis; assembly: GCF_051348905.1. NCBI lineage: Eukaryota > Metazoa > Chordata > Amphibia > Anura > Dendrobatidae > Ranitomeya > Ranitomeya variabilis. The sequence goes on from NC_135233.1 coordinate 55,848,293, forward strand.
ATGCTCCGTCAGTTTTCCAGTCCTTTATGCATGATATTTTTCGCGATTATTTGGATACATTTATGATTGTGTATCTTGATGATATTCTGATTTTTTCGGATGACTGGGACTCTCATGTCCAGCAAGTCAGGAGGGTTTTCCAGGTTTTGCGGTCTAATTCTTTGTGTGTGAAGGGTTCTAAGTGTGTTTTTGGGGTACAGAGGATTTCCTTTTTGGGATATATTTTTTCTCCCTCTTCCATTGAAATGGATCCTGTCAAGGTTCAAGCTATTTGTGATTGGACGCAGCCCTCTTCTCTTAAGAGTCTTCAGAAATTTTTGGGCTTTGCTAACTTTTATCGTCGATTTATTGCTGGTTTTTCGGATATTGCTAAGCCATTGACCGATTTGACTAAGAAGGGTGCTGATGTTGCTGATTGGTCCCCTGACGCTGTGGAGGCCTTTCGGGAGCTTAAGCGCCGTTTTTCCTCTGCCCCTGTGTTGCGTCAGCCTGATGTTGCTCTACCTTTTCAGGTTGAGGTCGACGCTTCTGAGATCGGAGCTGGGGCAGTGTTGTCGCAGAAAAGTTCTGACTGCTCCGTGATGAGGCCTTGTGCCTTCTTTTCCCGTAAATTTTCGCCCGCTGAGCGGAATTATGATGTTGGGAATCGGGAGCTTTTGGCCATGAAGTGGGCTTTTGAGGAGTGGCGCCATTGGCTTGAGGGGGCCAGACATCAGGTGGTGGTATTGACTGACCACAAAAACTTGATTTATCTTGAGACCGCCAGGCGCCTGAATCCTAGACAGGCGCGCTGGTCATTATTTTTCTCTCGGTTTAATTTTGTGGTGTCATACCTACCGGGTTCTAAGAATGTTAAGGCGGATGCCCTTTCTAGGAGTTTTGAGCCTGACTCGCCTGGTAACTCTGAGCCCACAGGTATCCTTAAGGATGGAGTGGTATTGTCAGCCGTTTCTCCAGACCTGCGGCGGGCCTTGCAGGAGTTTCAGGCGGATAGACCGGATCGTTGCCCACCTGATAAACTGTTTGTTCCTGATGATTGGACCAGTAGAGTCATCTCTGAGGTTCATTCTTCTGCGTTGGCAGGTCATCCTGGCATTTTTGGTACCAGGGATTTGGTGGCAAGGTCCTTCTGGTGGCCTTCCCTGTCACTAGATGTGCGAGGCTTTGTGCAGTCTTGTGACGTTTGTGCTCGGGCCAAGCCTTGTTGCTCTCGGGCTAGTGGATTATTGTTGCCCTTGCCTATTCCTAAGAGGCCTTGGACGCACATCTCGATGGATTTTATTTCAGATCTGCCTGTTTCTCAGAAGATGTCTGTCATCTGGGTGGTGTGTGACCGTTTCTCTAAGATGGTCCATTTGGTTCCTCTGCCCAAGTTGCCTTCTTCTTCCGAGTTGGTTCCTCTGTTTTTTCAAAATGTTGTTCGTTTGCATGGTATTCCTGAGAATATCATTTCTGACAGAGGGACCCAATTCGTGTCTAGATTTTGGCGGGCATTCTGTGCTAGGATGGGCATAGATTTATCTTTTTCGTCCGCTTTCCATCCTCAGACGAATGGCCAGACCGAGCGGACTAATCAGACCCTGGAGACATATCTGAGGTGTTTTGTGTCTGCTGACCAGGATGATTGGGTTGCTTTTTTGCCATTGGCGGAGTTCGCTCTCAATAATCGGGCCAGCTCTGCCACTTTGGTGTCCCCGTTTTTCTGTAATTCGGGGTTTCATCCTCGATTTTCCTCTGGTCAGGTGGAAACTTCGGATTGTCCTGGAGTGGATGCTGTGGTGGAGAGATTGCATCAGATCTGGGGGCAGGTGGTGGACAATTTGAGGTTGTCCCAGGAGAAGACTCAGCTTTTTGCCAACCGCCACCGTCGTGTTGGTCCTCGGCTTTGTGTTGGGGATTTGGTGTGGTTGTCTTCTCGTTTTGTCCCTATGAGGGTCTCTTCTCCTAAGTTTAAGCCTCGGTTCATCGGCCCGTATAAGATATTGGAGATTCTTAACCCTGTTTCCTTCCGTTTGGACCTCCCTGCATCCTTTTCTATTCATAACGTTTTTCATCGGTCATTATTGCGCAGGTATGAGGTACCGGTTGTGCCTTCCGTTGAGCCTCCTGGTCCGGTGTTGGTTGAGGGTGAGTTGGAGTACGTTGTGGAGAAAATCTTAGACTCTCGTGTTTCCAGACGGAGACTCCAGTATCTGGTCAAGTGGAAGGGATACGGCCAGGAGGATAATTCTTGGGTAAATGCATCTGATGTTCATGCCTCTGATCTGGTTCGTGCCTTTCATAGGGCCCATCCTGATCGCCCTGGTGGTTCTGGTGAGGGTTCGGTGCCCCCTCCTTGAGGGGGGGGTACTGTTGTGAATTTGGATTCTGGGCTCCCCCGGTGGCTACTGGTGGAATTGAACTAGTGTTGTCATCTTCTCTGTTCACCTGTTCCCATCAAGATGTGGGAGTCGCTATATAACCTTGCTGCTCTGTTAGTTGCTTGCCGGTCAACAATGTTATCAGAAGCCTCTCTGTGCTTGTTCCTGCTCCTAGACAACTACTAGATAAGTTGGACTCTTGTCCATGTTTGTTTTTGCATTTTTGTTCCAGTTCACAGCTGAAGTTTCGTTACTGTGTCTGGAAAGCTCTTGTGAACAGGAATTGCCACTCTGGTGTTATGAGTTAATGCCAGAGTTTTAAAGTAATTTCTGGATGGTGTTTTGATAGGGTTTTCAGCTGACCATGAAAGTGTCCTTTCTGTCTTCTGCTATGTAGTAAGTGGACCTCAAATTTTCTAAACCTATTTTCATACTACGTTTGTTATTTCATCTTAATTCACCGCCAATACATGTGGGGGGCCTCTGTCTCCTTTCGGGGTATTTCTCTAGAGGTGAGCTAGGACTAATATTTTCCTCTGCTAGCATTATTTAGTCCTCCGGCTGGTGCTGGGCATCTAGAATCAACGTAGGCATGCTACCCGGCCACTGCTAGTTGTGCGTTAGGTTTAGTTCATGGTCAGCTCAGTTCCCATCTTCCAAGAGCTAGTTCCTATATATGCTGATGCTATGTTCTCTTGCCATTGAGAACATGACAAGTCAGGCTCAAAACTCCTAGAAAGGGCATCCGCCTTAACATTCTTAGAACCCGGCAGGTAGGACACCACAAAATTAAACCGAGAGAAAAACAACGACCAGCGCGCCTGTCTAGGATTCAGGCGTCTGGCGGACTCAAGATAAATTAGATTTTTGTGGTCAGTCAATACCACCACCTGATGTCTAGCCCCCTCAAGCCAATGACGCCACTCCTCAAAAGCCCACTTCATGGCCAAAAGCTCCCGATTCCCAACATCATAATTCCGCTCGGCGGGCGAAAATTTACGTGAGAAAAAAGCACAAGGTCTCATCACGGAGCAATCGGAACTTCTCTGCGACAAAACCGCCCCAGCTCCGATTTCAGAAGCGTCGACCTCAACCTGAAAAGGAAGAGCAACATCAGGCTGACGCAACACAGGGGCGGAAGAAAAGCGGCGCTTAAGCTCCCGAAAGGCCTCCACAGCAGCAGGGGACCAATCAGCAACATCAGCACCCTTCTTAGTCAAATCAGTCAATGGTTTAACAACATCAGAAAAACCAGCAATAAATCGACGATAAAAGTTAGCAAAGCCCAAAAATTTCTGAAGACTCTTAAGAGAAGAGGGTTGCGTCCAATCACAAATAGCCTGAACCTTGACAGGATCCATCTCGATGGAAGAGGGGGAAAAAATATATCCCAAAAAGGAAATCTTTTGAACCCCAAAAACGCACTTAGAACCCTTCACACACAAGGAATTAGACCGCAAAACCTGAAAAACCCTCCTGACCTGCTGGACATGAGAGTCCCAGTCATCCGAAAAAATCAAAATATCATCCAGATACACAATCATAAATTTATCCAAATACTCACGGAAAATGTCATGCATAAAGGACTGAAAGACTGAAGGGGCATTTGAAAGACCAAAAGGCATCACCAAATACTCAAAGTGGCCCTCGGGCGTATTAAATGCGGTTTTCCACTCATCCCCCCGCTTAATTCGCACCAAATTATACGCCCCACGAAGATCTATCTTAGAGAACCACTTGGCCCCCTTTATGCGAGCAAACAAATCAGTCAGCAGTGGCAACGGATATTGATATTTAACCGTGATTTTATTCAAAAGCCGATAATCAATGCACGGCCTCAAAGAGCCATCTTTCTTAGCCACAAAGAAAAAACCGGCTCCTAAGGGAGATGACGAAGGACGAATATGTCCCTTTTCCAAGGACTCCTTTATATATTCTCGCATAGCAGCATGTTCAGGCACAGACAGATTAAATAAACGACCCTTAGGGTATTTACTACCCGGAATCAAATCTATGGCACAATCGCACTCCCGGTGCGGAGGTAATGAACCAAGCTTAGGTTCTTCAAAAACGTCACGATATTCAGTCAAGAATTCAGGAATCTCAGAGGGAATAGATGATAAAATGGAAACCACAGGTACGTCCCCATGCGTCCCCTTACATCCCCAGCTTAACACAGACATAGCTTTCCAGTCAAGGACTGGGTTATGAGATTGCAGCCATGGCAATCCAAGCACCAACACATCATGTAGGTTATACAGCACAAGAAAGCGAATAATCTCCTGGTGATCCGGATTAATCCGCATAGTTACTTGTGTCCAGTATTGTGGTTTATTGCTAGCCAATGGGGTGGAGTCAATCCCCTTCAGGGGTATAGGAGTTTCAAGAGGCTCCAAATCATACCCACAGCGTTTGGCAAAGGACCAATCCATAAGACTCAAAGCGGCGCCAGAGTCGACATAGGCATCCGCGGTAATAGATGATAAAGAACAAATCAGGGTCACAGATAGAATAAACTTAGACTGTAAAGTGCCAATTGAAACAGACTTATCAAGCTTCTTAGTACGCTTAGAGCATGCTGATATAACATGAGTTGAATCACCGCAATAGAAGCACAACCCATTTTTTCGTCTAAAATTCTGCCGTTCACTTCTGGACAGAATTCTATCACATTGCATATTCTCTGGCGTCTTCTCAGTAGACACCGCCAAATGGTGCACAGGTTTGCGCTCCCGCAGACGCCTATCGATCTGGATAGCCATTGTCATGGACTCATTCAGACCCGCAGGCACAGGGAACCCCACCATAACATCCTTAATGGCATCAGAGAGACCCTCTCTGAAATTCGCCGCCAGGGCGCACTCATTCCACTGAGTAAGCACAGCCCATTTACGGAATTTCTGGCAGTATATTTCAGCTTCGTCTTGCCCCTGAGATAGGGACATCAAGGCCTTTTCCGCCTGAAGTTCTAACTGAGGTTCCTCATAAAGCAACCCCAAGGCCAGAAAAAACGCATCCACATTGAGCAACGCAGGATCCCCTGGAGCCAATGCAAAAGCCCAATCCTGAGGGTCGCCCCGGAGCAAAGAAATCACAATCCTGACCTGCTGAGCAGGATCTCCAGCAGAGCGAGATTTCAGGGACAAAAACAACTTGCAATTATTTTTGAAATTTTGAAAGCAAGATCTATTCCCCGAGAAAAATTCAGGCAAAGGAATTCTAGGTTCAGATATAGGAACATGAACAACAAAATCTTGTAAGTTTTGAACTTTCGTGGTGAGATTATTCAAACCTGCAGCTAAACTCTGAATATCCATTTTAAACAGGTGAACACAGAGCCATTCCAGGATTAGAAGGAGAGAGAGAGAGAAAGGCTGCAATATAGGCAGACTTGCAAGAGATTCAATTACAAGCACACTCAGAACTGAGAAAAAAAAAAAAAAAAAAAAATCTTCAGCAGACTTCTCTTTTCTCTCCTTTCTCTGTCAATTAATTTAACCCTTTTAGGCCGGTCAAACTGTTATGGTTCTCAATGGCAAAAGAACATAGCCCAGCAAACATACGAACTAGCTCTTGGAAGGATGGAAACTAAACTGACCATGAACTAAACCTGCCGCACAACTAACAGTAGCCGGGTAGCGTAGCCTGCGTTTTATCCCTAGACGCCCAGCGCCGGCCGGAGGACTAACTAATCCTGGCAGAGGAAAATATAGTCCTGGCTCCCCTCTAGAGAAATTTCCCCGAAAGGCAGACAGAGGCCCCCACAAATATTGGCGGTGATTTTAGATGAAATGACAGACGTAGTATGAAAATAGGTTTAGCAAAATTGAGGTCCGCTTACTAGATAGCAGGAAGACAGAAAGGGCACTTTCATGGTCAGCTGAAAACCCTATCAAAATACCATCCTGAAATTACTTTAAGACTCTAGTATTAACTCATAACATCAGAGTGGCAATTTCAGATCACAAGAGCTTTCCAGACACAGAAACGAAACTACAGCTGTGAACTGGAACAAAATGCAAAAACAAACAAGGACTAAGTCCAACTTAGCTGGGAGTTGTCTAGCAGCAGGAACATGCACAGAAAGGCTTCTGATTACAATGATGACCGGCATGGAAGTGACAGAGGAGCAAGGCTAAATAGCGACTCCCACATCCTGATGGAAACAGGTGAACAGAGAGGATGATGCACACCAGTTCAATTCCACCAGTGGCCACCGGGGGAGCCCAAAATCCAATTTCACAACAGCGCTGATACTGTGTCATACACATTTTTCGGTGAGGCTGCCAGCAGGATTGGGCAGTTACAATGGCGTCCTCATGGGCATAACGATCGTGGTCACAGAGGTCATGACCAGGCCTGTGTGAGTGGGTCACCACCAACACCAGCGCAAACTTCAACTGGATGTACGTCCTCAAATGCACTTTCAGCTGAAGTGTATTTTGGTGCAGAGACTCGCTGGGTTTTTTTTTTTCTATACATTAAAAAACAGCTGCAGAGTGGGGAACATTTATACCAGGATGGGAGATTTATATACCAGGATAAGGGGCATATATACCAGGACTGAGCCCAGGAAGGGGGACATTCATACCAGGATGGGGATATATATACCAGGATGAGGGACATATATTAGCAGGATGGGGCCCAGGTGAAGGGACATATATACCAGAACTGGGCCAAGGAAGGGGAACATTCATACCAGGATGGGGGACATATATACAAGAATGGGGGATACATATACCAGGATAAAGGGCATATATACCAGAATGGGGGATATACGGTATATATGAGGAAAAGGGACATGTATACCGGGAAGGGGAACATATATACCGGGATGGATTACATATATATATCAGGATGAGGGACATATACCAGGACGGTGGACATATATACTAGGACAGGCCTAGGATGGGGGACATATATATCAGGATGGATTATATATATATATATATATATATATATATATATATATATATATATATATATATATATACCAGGATGGGGCCAGGATGAGGGACATATACCAGGACGGTGGACATATATACTAGGACAGGCCTAGGATGGGGGACATATATATCAGGATGGATTATATATATATATATATACATATATATATATATATATATATATATACACACACACCAGGATGAGGCCAGGATGAGGGACATATACCAGGATGGTGGACATAAATACTAGGATAGGCCTAGGATGGGGGACATATATACCAGGAAGAAGCACATGATGGGGGACATTGCTACATAATGGTGGAGGAAGTGCAACTTGTATGTCCTTATAGGATTTAGAATGCTACAAGGGCCCATACATCTGACCAACATGCGGTGGGACCCAGGTCCAAATCTTGCACCGGGGTCCATCGGACTCTAACTATGCCACTGGATTTCCTTTAGGCTAAGTTCCCACCTTTCGAAAACACAGCAGATTTTTTACAGTGCCAGCAAAGTGCATGAGATTTCTTAAAGGGAACCTGTCAGGTCCCCCATGCTCTCCAACCGAGCAGCATTCACTTATTTATGAGTAAATTCCCTGCCTAACCATCCCTGTATAATGTTTTTCTGTAAAAATGCGGTGGGAGGGCATGGGGGGACCTGACAGGATCCCTGTACAATCTCATGGACATGAAATATATCTGCAGTGTAAACTGACAGGAGCTGCAGGCTTAGACATCCACAACGTGTCCATTTATGCTGCGGATGTAGGTGTAAATTTCACCCACTCCTGCCATTTTTTTCCTCCCCTTCTTCCCAGAGCCATAACTCTTTTATTTTTCTGCCCATACAGTCATGAGAGGGCCTGGTTTTTGGCGGGACGAGTTGTTCGTTTGAATCACACCATTTATTTTACTACATAGTGTACTGGAAAATGGAGAAAAAAATCCAAGTGCAGTGTAATTGTGAAAAAAAAACGCAATTCTGACATAATTTTTTGGGAATTGTTTTTATAGTGTTCATTTTGTGGTAAAAATGACCATGCAATATGATTCTACTCATCAATGCAATTACAGCGATACCCAACATGTCCAGTCTTTTATTATTTTAGTAGTGAAAAAAAAATCAGACGTTTGCCAAAAGAAATATTCATTTTCTGAGACCCTTAACATTTTTAATTTTTGGCGGATGGAGCTGTGTGATCGCTTATTTTTTCACGGGTGAGAACTTTTTTTATTAATACCATTTTGGGATAGATGTAACTTAGTGGCAGGTCCTGGCAGTAACACATCGCCATCACCTGCCGGGTATAGGGCGGGCTCGCAGCGTGAGCCCGCTTCATACACTCACTTCTGACTTGCACCATACATGTATGGCTGATGTCGTTAAAGAGTTATCATTGTAATAGGTAGGATAAGTTTTTCAAATTTTTTATGCATACAAAAAAAAACCTTCTGAAAAACGGACATTGTCCAAATACTAATGAAAATCTGACTAAGGCTAAGTTCACACTTTTTTTTATTTTTGGTCCCTTCACTGTCCATGAAAAAAATATTATATTCCGCTGTTCAAATGAGCGCTTTTCTTTTCACGTCCCAAATCTACCCATGAAAAAAAAAAAATTGCAGCATGAACCAGTTTCTTCTGTATGTTGGATGAGACTCGCCTGTTCAAGTCTATGGATGTGCAAAAAAATCGCATCCAAATTTTTCAGATAGATTGCGATTATAAACTAGGAAATTGTATTCAATCATTTACACTCTAAAATGTTGATGTTTAAATACGGATTCCACATGGATGTAAAATACAGACACACGGGGACAATAGGGATTACGATATAGAAGCCGCTCAATGAATTCTGAATGAATTTTTTCTGACATTTTTCAGTTAGACCAATGTCATTGACAATGAATGAAGAGACAGTGCACATACCAACATCTGCTGCATTCAGCTAGTTATGTGGGACCCATGATCACTGGGGGTCCCACTGGCATCACCCATCTTGGAGATAGCCCACCAAAAACATTTAATACCTATTTTTTCAAATAATTCATCCGCTTTTCTACTAATTCTCACACGGCCACTAGATGGCAGACTTGTGATTATGATTGTGCTGCTGTATTAGTGAGACCATTACACATAGCTGGAGCTGAGCAGTTATTCAGGATTCCGCTCGGAATCATAAAGTGTTGTTTTGTATTGTGTATTTCTATTTTGATAGCTCAGAATTGGATAAAACCATATCCACTTTGGGAAATCGTCTATGAGTATAGCACACATACAGTATACATACAGTACATATTTCTTGTGCTAATAGTTGCAATGTATCGGTACAGGTAACACTGGACATAGGTCACACAGTTATCATCATCTGCTTGAAATGCTACACATAAAGGAAAATGTGCAAGAATTAGCAACTGCACCAGTGCAGGTGTGGGTATCACATGGGGCGTCCAAATTTGGCTGTGTAATCCATTAGTATTGAATTTTGAAAAAAAAATGTTTCAATGAATAATACAGGAAAGATATACACTCACCGGCCACTTTATTAGGTACACCTGTCCAACTTCTTGTTAACACTTAATTTCTAATCAGCCAATCACATGGCGGCAACTCAGTGCATTTAGGCATGTAGACATGGTCAAGACAATCTCCTGCAGTTCAAACCGAGCATCAGTATGGGGAAGAAAGGTGATTTGAGTGCCTTTGAACGTGGCATGGTTGTTGGTGCCAGAAGGGCTGGTCTGAGTATTTCAGAAACTGCTGATCTACTGGGATTTTCACGCACAACCATCTCTAGGGTTTACAGAGAATGGTCCGAAAAAGAAAAAAAATCCAGTGAGCGGCAGTTCTGTGGGCGGAAATGCCTTGTTGATGCCAGAGGTCAGAGGAGAATGGGCAGACTGGTTTGAGCTGATAGAAAGGCAACAGTGACTCAAATCGCCACCCGTTACAACCAAGGTAGGCCTAAGAGCATCTCTGAACGCACAGTGCGTCGAACTTTGAGGCAGATGGGCTACAGCAGCAGAAGACCACACCGGGTACCACTCCTTTCAGCTAAGAACAGGAAACTGAGGCTACAATTTGTACAAGCTCATCGAAATTGGACAGTAGAAGATTGGAAAAACGTTGCTTGGTCTGATGAGTCTCGATTTCTGCTGCGACATTCGGATGGTAGGGTCAGAATTTGGCGTAAACAACATGAAAGCATGGATCCATCCTGCCTTGTATGGAGCATCTTTGGGATGTGCAGCCGACAAATCTGCGGCAACTGTGTGATGCCATCATGTCAATATGGACCAAAATCTCTGAGGAATGCTTCCAGCACCTTGTTGAATCTATGCCACGAAGAATTGAGGCAGTTCTGAAGGCAAAAGGGGTCCAACCCGTTACTAGCATGGTGTACCTAATAAAGTGGCCGGTGAGTGTATATATTGGTACCGTGTTAGCCAGTAGATAGAAAAATATTGAGAATTGAGAGTCCTCAGTGGTTGATACCTTTTAATGGCTAACTGAAAAGATGGTAACAAATTGCAAGCTTTCGAGACTACATACGTCTCTTCATCAGGCCAAGACTAAAAGAAATTCTGGAGAATCACATATTTATGCACAACATAGCACAGAAAAAAAACAAAAACATGGATAAGACAGGTGACATGAGGCAGAATTACCATGAGTGATAAACAGTTATGTCCATAAATATTGGGCCAGTTCTTAGATAAGGAATGTTTTATTGTCCTCTGATTGGGGTCTGGTTCTGTTGTGATGACCCCTCATAGTCTGAGGGGCAAGTTCCTTAGTTGATGTAAAAAGACATAAATCCATGCGACACATTCATTCCTGCAGTGAGAGTGTCAAAGGTCGTCATCAGCTTATATTCCCAGACTCTTCTGTCTCTCTTAGATTTGAAGTTACCTTTTAACACAAGTAATTTCATGTCCATAATGTTATGATTTGGGAGACAAAAATGTATTGCCACATGTAGATCCATTCTTTTTTCTCTTATTGTGTAGCGGTGAGAATTCATTCTTGTTCTAAGCTTTTGCCCTGTCTCCCCCACATACAGACTCCCAGTTGGACATTTAGTACAAATAATTAGGTATTCCACATTAGAAGTGACGCAGCTGAAAGTACCTGGGATCTTGTAGTCCTGATGTGAATTGGGGATCTTTATCTTGTCCGTGGTCATTATAAATGGACAGGTTTTACATTTTTTTCTGGTTGCAAGGAAAGGTACCTGCAGCTGTTGGAGAGGACAGGGAGCTCTTGACAATGATGCTTCATAGATTAGGGGGCTGCCTAAAACACAGTAGTGGGGGGTCTGGGAAAATGGATTGTAATCGGGCATCTTTTTGCAGTAAAGGTTGTAATTTCCGTGCAGCTCCCCTTAGCACCTCCAGATTTGGATTGTAGGTAACTACTAGAGGTACCCGGTTATTTACTTCTTTAGCTTTGTAATGTAGCAGGTGATTCCTTGATATTCTGGTGGCTCTTGTAATCTGGTTTTCAATTGTTCGTGAATTGGATTAATTGGATTCATCAGGCCCAACATCAGTACCCAGGAGAGAAAGGCCATACAGTCTCTGAAAAGCAACAAAGAAATCATCATCAAACCTGCTGACAAGGGAGGTGCAATAGTCATGATGAACACATCAGACTATATGAAGGAAGCAAACAGACAACTTATGGACACACGCTACTACAAAAAATTGGAGTCGGATCCTACACAGGACTATTACAAGGAACTAAATAAGTTGGTATCTTGTCTGCCTGACGAATCCATAAGAGCCAATGACCTTATACCAGAAAGTCCAAGAACAGGGACATTCTACATGCTTCCCAAAATCCACAAATCTGGAAACCCAAGAAGACCAATTATCTCATGTGTGGGCACCTTACTGAGCAGGTATCTGGATGGGTAGAGGGTGTTCTTAAACCCCTGGTAAAGGATACACCCAGCTACATTCAGGACACAACTGACCTATTGAATAGACTATCAGCAATAGGTCCTCTACCAGAAGGAACCATCCTGGCCACCATGGATGTGGAATCTTTGTACTCCAATATCCCACACCAGGATGGATTAAATGCCTGCAAATTCTTCCTGGAAAACACAGGGACTGATGCAAATTCCGTGGTGAAACTTATAAAATTCATCCTCACCCACAACTACTTTGACTTTGACAAGAAGATCTATCTACAGGAGACTGGCCCAGCAATGGGAAGTATAATGGCCCCACAGTATGCAAATCTTTTCATGGCCAAGCTTGAAAGCGACTTTTTGTCCTCGTGTCCCATCAGGCCTCTGGCCTACTACCGCTACATTGATGATATTTTAATCATCTGGACGGAGTCTGAGCCACAGCTAAAGACGTTCCATGAACAGTTTAATCAATTTCATCCCACCATCAACTTGACACTCAACTACTCCTGCACTGAAATTAACTTTTTGGACACCATCATTAAGCTGCAGAACAATAAAACAGAGACATCCCTGTATCAGAAGCCAATCGACCGTCCAACATACCTTAAATGGGACAGTTTCCATCCAAAACACATAAAAAACTCTATTGTCTACAGCCAAGCCATCAGATACAATCGTATATGTTCCAGCCCAATGGATAGGGATGAACACCTTGGTCGCCTCAGAAAGACCTTTTTGAATCAGGGCTACCATCCAAGAACAATTGAAAACCAGATCACAAGAGCCACCAGAATATCAAGGAATCACCTGCTACATTACAAAGCTAAAGAAGAAAATAACCGGGTGCCTCTAGTAGTTACCTACAATCCAAATCTGGAGGTGCTAAGGGGAGCTGCACGGAAATTACAACCTTTACTACAAAAAATGATGCCCGATTACAATTTTTCCAAACCCCCCACTACTGTGTTTTAGGCAGCCCCCAAATCTAAGAAGCATCATAGTCAGAAGCTCGCTGTCCTCTCCAACAGCTGCAGGAACCTTTCCTTGCAATCAGAAAAAATGTAAAACCTGTCCATTTATAATGACCACGGAGAAGATAAAGATCCCCAATTCACATCAAGACTACAAGATCCCAGGTACTTTCAGCTGCGTCACTTCTAATGTGGTGTACCTAATTATTTGTACTAAATGTCCAACTTGGGGTCTGTATGTGGGGGAGACAGGGCAAAAGCTTAGAACAAGAATGAATTCTCACCGCCATACAATAAGAGAAAAAAGAATGGATCTACCTGTGGCAATACATTTCTGTCTCCCGAATCATAACATTATGGACATGAAATTACTTGTGTTAAAATGTAACTTCAAATCTCAAAGAGACAGAAGAGTCTGGGAATATAAACTGATGACGACCTTTGACAGTCTCAGTGCAGGAATGAATGTGTTGCATGGATTTATGTCTTTTTACATCAACTAAGGAACTTGCCCCTCAGACCATGTGGGGTCATCACAACAGAACCAGACCCCCAATCAGAGGACAATAAAACATTCCTTATCTAAGAACTGGCCCAATATTTATGGACATAACTGTTTATCACTTATGGTAATTCTGCTTCATGTCACCTGTCTTATCCATGGTTTTTCCCTTTTTTTTTTTTTTCTATGCAATGTTGTGCATAAATATGTGATTCTTCAGAATTTCTTTTAGTCTGTGCCTGATGAAGAGACCTGTGTACTCTCGAAAGCTTGCAATTTGTTACCATCTTTTCAGTTAGCCATTAAAAGGTATCAACCACTGAGGACTCTCAATTCTAAATATAAATGAATAATAATAATAATAATAATAATAACAATAATAATGTACTAATAATGATATAAAAGCAATAATAAAATAATATAGTAATAATAATATAGTAATAATAAAATGATACTATAGTAGTTATAATGTAATACAGTAATGTAATAACGTAATAATAATAACCACAACAATGTGATAGTGATATATTAGTAATAATAATAATAATAAATAATAATAATAAAATAATGCAGTTATAATACTACAGTAATAATGAAATAATAAAATAATAATGTAGTAATAATATAATAGCATAGTAATAATTATTATATAATACAGTAATAATGAGATAGTTATAAAAATAAAGTAAGAATCATAAAATAATAATATAGTAGTAATAATATAATGCAGTAATAATATACTAATACAATACTAATATAATAATACAGTAATAATATAGTTATAATAATATAGTATTACCTGTGTATAATGTCACCAGTGATCCCTGTATTACCTGTACATTATACACTATATACAGAGCTCCTGTGTATAATGTAATCGGTGATCTCTGTATTACCTGTACACTGACACTATATACAGAGGCGGCATAGGGAAGCATCGCGCAGGGAGGCAGCTCCCTGCGTGCTTCCCTGAGACCCTCGGAGCAACGTGATGTGATCCTCCCTCCCTGCAGGCCCCGGATCCAAGATGGCGGCTGGGCTCCTTCCGGGTCCTGTGAGGTGGCTTGCAGGCGCCGGCAAACCTCCTGCAGTGCCTGTCACATCGCTGATCTTACACAGTGCATTGCAAAGTGATGTCCCACACTGGGACAAAGTGAAAAAGTGAAAAAAAATATTTACATGTGTAAAAAAAAAAAAAAAAAAACCTAAATAAAAAAAAAAAAATATTGTTCCAATAAATACATTTCTTTATGTAAATAAAAAAAACAAAAAAACAATAAAAGTACACATATTTAGTATCACTGCGTTCGTAACGACCCGACCTATAAAACTGTCCCACTAGTTAACCCCTTCAGTGAACACCGTAAAAATAAAAACTAGGCAAAAAACAATGCTTTATCATCATACTGCCGAACAAAAAGTGGATTAACACGCGATCAAAAAGACAGATATAAATAAACATTGTACCACCGAAAACGTCATCTTGTCCTGCAAAAAAGGAGCTGCCATACAGCATCATCAGCGGAAAAATTAAAAAGGTATAGCCCTCAGAATAAAGCGATGCAAAAATATTTTTTTTTTCTATAAAAATAGTTTTTATTGTATAAAAGCGCCAAAACATAAAAAAATATAAATGAGGTATCGCTGTAATCGTACTGACCAGAACAATAATATTGCTTTATCAATTTTACAAACATAGAAAGGTATAAATGCCCCCCCCCAAAAAAAAAAAAGAAATTCACGAATTGCTGGTTTATGTTCATTCTGCCTAACAAAAATTGGAATAAAAAGCAATGAAAAAATGTCATGTGCCCGAAAATGATACCAATAAAAACATCAACTCATCCTGCAAAAAACAAGGCCTTACATGACTCTGTGGACCAAAATATGGAAAAATTATAGCTCTCAGTTGTGGTAACGCAAAAACATTTTTTTGCAATAAAAAGCGTCTTTTAGTGTGTGACAGCTACCAAACATAAAAACCCACTATAAATAGTAAATCAAACCCCCCATTATCACCACCTTAGTTGGGAAAAATAATAAAATAAAAAAAGTATTTATTTCCATTTTCCCATTAGGGTTAGGATTAGGGTTGGGGCTAAAGTTAGGGTTGGGGCTAAAGTTAAGGTTAGGGTTGGGGCTAAAGTTAGGGTTGAGGCTGAAGTTAGGGTTGGGGCTAAAGTTAGGGTTATGGTTGGGGCTAAAGTTAGGGTTATGGTTGGAGCTAAAGTTAGGGTTGGGTCTAGAGTTGGAGTTAGGGTTTGGATTACATTTATGGTTGGGTTAGGGGTGTGTCAGAGTTAAGGATATGGTTAGGGTTGGGATTAGGGTTAGGGGTGTGTTGGGGTTGGGATTAGGGTTAGGGGTGTGTTCAGGTTAGGGGTGTGGTTAGGGCTGGGATTAGGGTTATGGGTGTATTGGGGTTAGGGGTGTGTTGGGGTTAGGGGTGTGGTTAGGGTTGGGATTAGGCTTAGGGATGTGTTGGGGTTAGGGTTGGAGTTATAATTGGGGGGTTTCCACTGTCTAGGCATACCAGGGGCTCTGCAACCGCAACATGACGTCCGATCTCAATCCATACAATTCTGTGTTGAAAAAGTAAAATGGTGCTCCTTTCCTTCCGAGCTCTGCCGTGCACCCAAACAGTGGTTTACCCCCACATATGGGGTATTAGCGTACTCAAGACAAATTGGACAACAACTTTTCGGGTCCAATTTCTCCTGTTACCCTTGGTAAAATAAAATAAATTGGATCAGAAGTAAATTTTTTGTGCAAAAAAGTTAAATGTTCATGTTTTTTTAACATTCCAAAAATTCCTGTGAAACACCTGAAGGGTTAATAAATTTCTTGAATGTGGTTTTGAGCACCTTGAAGTTTTTAGAATGGTGTCACACTTGGGTAATTTCTATCATATAGACCCCTCAAAAGTGACTTAAAATGTGATGTGATCCCTAAAAAAAAATGGTGTTGTAAAAATGAGAAATCGCTGGTCAAGTTTTAACCCTTATAGCTCCCTAACGAAAAAAAATGTTGGTTCCAAAATTGTGCTGATGTAAAGTAGACATGTGGGAAATGTTACTTATTAAGTATTTTGTGTGACATATCTCTGTGATTTAAGGGCATGAAAATTCAAAGTTGAAAAATGGGAAATTTTCAGAATTTTCGCCAAATTTCCATTTTTTTCACAAATAAACTCAAGTAATGTCATGGAAATTTTACCACTAACACGAAGAACAATATGTCACGAGAAAACAATGTCAGAATCACCGGGATCCGTTGAAGCGTTCCAGAGTTATAACCTCATAAATGGACAGTGGTCAGAATTGTAATAATTGGCCCGGTCATTAACGTGCAAACCACCCTTGGGGGTAAAGGGGTTAAAGAAAAATACATAAAAATATACCTAAAAAGATAATTGGATAGTTTAGGAAATATTTAATAGGTAAGAGTAGACTAGGGCCTGGCCAAAAGAGTCTACGGGTATGTGCCCACGGTCAGGAATTGGCAGTGCTTTGGACACAGCACATGTCTGCTGCTTCCAAAGCGCTGGCGGCTCTTGAATGCAGGTGATTCCGCATGTGTTCACTGACCCGTCACCGGTTCAGTCACCTGTATAATACATTGTACAGGTGACATTTATCTTGCGGAGACTCATGTCTCTGCAAAATTAAATTGACATGCTGCGGTCTGGAAAGACGCGCCGCATGTCCATCTCCGCAGGTACACGCATAGTGGACATGGGATTTTTTGAAATTCCATCCACTATGCTGTAACATCTGGCCGCTGTGGGTTGGACGCTGCTGAGGTACGCAGCGTCCAACCCGCAGCGTTTACTGACGGTGAGGACATACCCTACCTTGTCGTGGTGGCGGCTTAAATTTTTTTTTCGCCAGAACAAAAGCTGCTGGTTATGAATGTGATCTGGTGTTTGATGGAAACTGTTAATATCTGATTTTTAAACCATATGGCTGTCTAGTGGTCACATGTGGTACTGCAGCTTTCTTTTTGCTTTTTTTTCATTGTTTATTTGGCTTTTTGGTATCCCCTCCAGCTTATCAAGAAATCATGAACAGACAATATTTTTTTACTGACATTTTTTACTGACATCTTAGAAAATCATAATAAATCCTTATAATTAACACATACCTACATCCCGTAATTCTGATAAGAAGAGATCAGCTGCGTTCAATATTAACAGTAAAATGATGATAACTATAATCAATATAGTCGGTATAAGTTTTTTCAGCTTAAAAAAAAAATCATTTTTTTTACGGACAGCAAAAAAAGTGAACCAGTTTATACAGACTGTCCTGGAATTTCTCGTCCCCACTAACTATAACGACATATAAAGCATGCCAATGTGACCATATAAAATATAGACTATCGCTACCAGACTTGGTCATTTCTTTGTCTCTGAGGTTAGGTGGGAATTCTCCTATACATAAACACAAGATAAAACCCAATTCTGCATCCCGTTTCCATGGTTATGCCCTACTTATAGCACATTAAACTGATTCATGTCTTTTTCTCATCCCTCCGTTAGTAAACTATTGCGGTTGATGGGGGATTAAGCCAGCTGGAACGGATGCACAGTATGGATAATTGATTTGTCACGTCATTCTCCCGAAAAAAACAAAAAACAAAAAAAAAAGCTGTATATTTTTACATTTGGCTTTACACGAGGCAGACAGACGTTGGTAATCGCAATTGATCGTCGAAGCAAATGTCGTATTCTTAATACAATTATTAATATTCAGCAGCCGGAGATAATTACGCAGAAGTGAAGGGATTAGGGGGGAAGTTACGAGGGGGCGTCCGTGTCAGGAATTCACAGATTAAGTGATTGTGTAAAAAGAAGATGAGTGGGGATGATGAGGAGAGGCTGAGGAAAGTGGAAAATGAGGTGTTTCCTGACACAATGGCGGCTATTGGAGAGAGGCAGGCCGGGGCTATCAACATAAGAGGCCGCTTTCTTACTTAGCATCACAAAGGGGTAATGAAGAGGTATTCTAAATCCATCCGCCGCTGTTTTTTTTTTACATCATATTAGGTTTGCAATTGAAATAGATTTTTGCCTCTCGCAGGCGGCTTCTCGAGAGCTCTTGACCTCCGGAGAGAGGATGGTAAATTGGTTTATGGATAGAAGACAGACCCGTCCAGGGCCGGCGTAATGTAAACCTTTATGATATTTGCAGAACGTAATGTGGGATGTACAACAGTTCGGGGGATAATGGATATTTTTAGCTGATAAACGCCAAGGTCATACAAGGTAACGTAATAATCCAGCTTTTTGCCGAGTGTCTGTAACGTGACTCTTCCAGGAACGCAGACGCTCACAGTACACGATAGACTTGTAGGGTTTCTCCATAGATCAAGGGGAACTTTCTAACAGATAAGGTCAAAGTCAGATCATTCTTCTAGCTGATCATAGACTCATTCAGGAAGGAATATGGCAGATCACTAAGGCCTCATTCAGGCACACACGGTTTTTCCAGATGAACACATAGCCCTATAGTCTATGGAGCTGGTCACATGTCTATGTTTTGAGAACCCGAATTATCATTTGCGTTTTAGTTTAAGTATCTGCCCCCATCTTCCTTTCTTCTTAGTCCTCATTCAGACATCTGAGTTTCTCATACAAGTGCAATCTGAGGTTCTCTAGTAAGGGCGCATTCATACGGCCATATAACACAGACGATGATAGTGCACGGACTGGCCGGTGGCTCTTCTGACCTGAGCATGACAGCTGCATAGAAATACATGACTTTCAGAAAGGAGAAGATGGAGAAACTTTTTTTTTTTTCTTCATATACAAGATTACAGTCGGACCACACTCTAATCAAAGTCTGATCAAAATAATCTGTCCGTTTTTCTTGTACATGAGACAAATGGACGTCTGAATGATGCCTTAGGTGAATTTACTGCTGTTGTATGGCAGCGAGAAAATATGGTGTGCTGAGATTTGCAGTCTTATAGCAGTTGGCAAGCTAAATAATAGGGCCAGATTCTTCATTTTTTCTTAAAGTCACTTTTTTTTGCCTTTTGGCATTCTTTAACTTTTTTATATGTAATTTTTTTTCAAAATGGCACAAAATAAAAACTGCTCTTTCTTTTTGTCTTTAATCTGTTTTGCATCTTACTGCGCATGAAGTCTTATGTTCTGCTAAAAAGGTGCAAATATTGTAAAAAAAAAAAAAACCTATATAAAATCACTCAAGCGGGGTGAAACTAAATTTACGCAAAAATGTAGCAACATTTTAAAAAGTCACAATTAATGAATCAGCTGGAAACCCTATATCCCACTCACAATGGCGGACATTAAGGCTGTGTGCACACGTTGCTGATTTTTTGCATTTTTTTCCAGATAAAAACGCTATAAAACCGCAAAAAAACCAGCATACAATATGCATCCCATCATTTAGAATGAATTCCGCATGTTTTGTGCACATGATGCATTTTTTTCCGCGAAAAAACGCATCGCGGTAAAAAATGCAGCATGTTCATTAATTTTGCGGATTTCCCACTATAAAATGCATTGGGAAATGTCCGGAAAAAAACGCTCCAGAAAAGCGGCAAAAACGCATGCAGATTTCTTGCAGATTTCTTGCAGAAAATTTCAGGTTTTTCTCAGGAATTTTCTGCAAGAAATCCTGAACGTGTGCACATAGCCTGAAGGGAATCTGTCACCCCAAAATTCGCCGATAAGCTAAGGCCACCGGCATCAGGGGCTTATCTACAGCATTCTGTAATGCTGTAGATAAGCCCCCGATGTAACCTGCAAGATAAGAAAAACAAGTTAGATTATACTCACCCAGGGGTGGTCCCGGTTCAGTTCGGGTCCAATGGGTGTCGTGGTCCAGTCTGGGGCCTCCCATCTTCTTACGATGACGTCCTCTTCTTTGCTTCATGCCATGGCTCCGGCGGAGGCGTACTTTGTTTGCCCTGTTGAGGGCAGAGCAAAGTACTGCAGTGCGCAGGTGCCGGGAAAGGTCAGAGAGGCCCAGCGCATGCGCACTGCAGTACTTTACGCTTTAGGGCTTTAGGGCAAACAAAGTACGCCTGCGCCGGAGCAAAGAAGAGGACGTCATCGTAAGAGGATAGGAGGCCCTGGACCGAACCGCGACGCCCATCGGACCCAGACCGCACCAGGACCGCCCCTGGGTGAGTATAATCTAACCTGTTTTTCTTACCTTTCAGGTTAAATTGGGGGCTTATCTACAGCATTCCAGAATGTTGTAAATAAGCCCCTGATGCCGGTGGCCTTAGCTTATAGGCAAATTTTGGGGTGACAGATTCCCTTTAAATGCAAACAGACGAACACCTGAAAAAATGCACTTTAAAAAAGGTTCAAATTAATAAAATAATGAAAAAACAGGTTTCTGAATAAAAAGGGAGACATATCCGTTTTTGATCCATGTCACGGATCAATCTCACCCATTTAAATCAATGTTTGCTTGTGAAACTCAGATGTTACTTGTGTGTCATCCTAGCGTTACCTTTTTTTTTTCTTACTAAAGCCGGTTTCACACGTCCTGATATTTCCGCTCCCAGAAAAAACAGTTCCAGAGATATTCGTGTCCGTGCATGTAATACTTGCGGCACATGTGTGGCAACTGTGTGCCACATCAGTACCACATGTACCTACGCCTGCGATGCATCAGTACAGTCAGTTCTGTTCCTCGGCGCCGAGTGCTGTAGACAGCTCTCATCATTTTCCCCTACTCCCGCTGTGATCAGCGCTAGCAAGGGAGAATGTTGAAACTTGTATTTAAGTGATAACAGTGAGAGCAGGCAGCGGCTGATGGGAGTATTCCTCACCCGCTGCCTGCGCTATAAATAAATAAATTAGCATAGGTTTCCCTGTATTTTTTGATAACCAGCCAGGCAAAACTGACAGCTGGGGGCTGCAACCCACAATTGTCAGCATAAGCAAGGCTGGTTATTGAGAATAGAGGGGTCCCCACTCCAATTTTTTTAATTATTTAAACAAATAATTTAAAAAAACGCCATTGGGACACCCCATTTTTTACAACCAGACAAGCTAAAGAAGACATCTGGGGCTGATATGCTCAGGTTGGTAAGGGATCATGGATATTGACCCCCCCAGCCTAAAAATAGCAGCCCGCAGCCGCCCAGAAAAGGCACAACAATTAGATGTGGCGCTTTGCCCGGCTCTTCCCACTTGCCCTGTAGTGATGGCAAGAGGGGTAATATTTGTGGGATTGATGTCACCTTTGTATTGTCTGGTGACATCAAGCCCAAGGCTTAGTAATGGCGAGGCATCTATAACGCTGTTATCACTTGAATATAACTCTCACCATTCTGCTCATGCTTATAGCCGGCAGAACAGGGGCGAATGATGAGAGCAGACATCAGCACCCGGCGCCGGGGTACAGGGCGAACAGTAATGCTGTTTCCCAGGCGCAGATGTGTGTCACACTGATGGAACACGGATCTCAGTGTACATGTGTGCGGGAAGTTTTGTGGCCCATGCTGCCATTAAAAAACAGACACACGGGCCACGGAAACACACTGACATGTGCACAGACTTGTTAACTTGAATGGGTCTATGTGTGTAAGTGGTACATGTTCAGCAGAGCACATATAAAATCGGCTGATTGTTAGCTAGAAAAAATGAGCAATTTGTCATCCTAGGTGTGTTCTTTCTCATAGAGGACTCTATGAGACTCGGCAACTCTGATGAGCGGTGTAGTTACTGATGTCACCGCTGCTCAGAGCTGCCGGGTCTGGAGGGAGCCTGCAGCTCTAATTCAGTACTGCAACCTATGGAGCTTTGTTCTGAGAATGACGCTTCAAGCGTTATTCCCGGTCATGTCTCACACTCGATGATGTTATTGAGTCACTGACGTCATCAAGAGTGAGACATGACGGGGGCGTGGCCTGACCGCTAATGAAGCAGGTCGCATAACGCGGGAGCTCCGCTGCCAGGAATACCTAAACGGCTCATAGCGACACACTCGTGGCCCTTCCGGTCCTGTACCGTCACGTACCGGCACCTCACCCAGCGGTGAGTACATGGGGAAAACGAAAGCCAGCCCCAAGGACTCCACAAGGCGCATTGGAGATTTCTTCGCGGCCTCTCCCCAGCCGCGCCAGAGTTCCAAGATGGCGCCGCTATCACCCAGGCTCTCCCGCTCAGCGCGCCGAGGTTCTCAATCGTCCGCCTCGAGCGCAGCTGCATCGGATCTCACCGACACCCCGATCACAGCGTCCTTAATGAAAATCATGCTGGGAGATCTCCGCACCTCCCTTCAAGAAGATATGCGCGCCATGATGGCAGACCTTAAAGGAGAGGTGGAGGAACTAGGAAGCCGCACAGACCACCTCGAACAAAAGATGTCAGAACTTGTGGCCTCTCATAATGATTTGTGGGATGCTCACGAGAACTTAAATTCTCTCGCCAATAAAACCCTCTCTAAAACTCTGGACCTAGAGGACAGGTCTAGAAGAAATAACGTTAAGCTCAGAGGCATTGAGGAATCGGTGGGCTCAGAAGACTTAAGATCCTTTTTACAAGACTTCATTCTTGCTGTTCTCCCCAACACAGCTAAAGAGGGAGTTATTATTGATCGTATTCATCGGATCCCCAAGCCTCCAGGATTGGGCCCCACGGTTCCCAGAGATGTGCTGGTACGTATACATTTTTTCATCATGAAGGAGGAATTCCTGCAAACGCTAACAAGTAAGCCATCGCTACCTGAACGCTTTGCTAATGTCTCTGTCTTCCCTGACTTATCAGCCGGCACCCTGGCCCAACGCAGGGCTTTTTTGCCATATACTACTTTATTAAGAGAGAAAGGGATCCTATATCGTTGGGGCTTCCCTACTGAGCTTTGTATTCGCAAAGACGGTACGGTTACCACCTGCTTAACCCCCTCGCAAGCAGCAAAGACTCTGTCCCAATGGGGGTTGAATCCCCCCGGCCCCCCACCCTCGTCAACCTCCTCTCCTGGTCCTGGCGGATCTCGACCTGGAAGACGCCGGATTTCTCCGGACTGGAAGGTTGCCTGAAGTCTCAACTTCATTGGTTCCTGGCTGGAATCCTCTTTTTTTTACTTCTTTTTCTTTTTTGGTATATTATTTTTCTCTATTCCCGCGCAAACCTTTTTTTTTTTTTTTTTTTCTGCTGAACTTGGTCCCTTGTGGGCCCTCCTCAGCATATTGCCCCATAGGTGAATTGTTTTTGTGTGTCACCTCTGCATTCGGGTAACGCCTGAATGGACTCTCAGGTTATGGTTTTTTTGTTGTTTGTCTGTTCATACCTTACTCTCTCCCCTCCTTCCCTCTCCCCCTTTCCCGCACCATTTTACTTGCTGCCAATTTATGTTGGTCTACCTTCTTGCCATAAGATATTGCAATGTTTTAAGCTGCATGTTCTCATTTGCATGTATTTTGTTATTAATAATGAGTATCTCACTTTTTTCTATAAATGTTAATGGCCTCAACTCGCCTGGGAAGAGGTCATTGGTTTGGCGTCAACTCTCTAAAATGCATCATGATATCATTTGCATTCAAGAGACTCATTTGTTAGAGCGTGATAACTTTAGAATGCATTCAGGCCTATACCCTCACCAATTTTTTGCCAACGCCCAATTCAAAAAAGCTGGGGTTGCCATTTTTGTTAACAAAGCGATTTCTTTTCAATTAGTTAACTCTGTAGCAGACCCTATGGGCAGATTCCTCATAGTGCTATGCTTAATTAATAACACCAACTATACTGTTGCCTCCATTTACGCCCCAAACTTTGGCCAAACCAAGTTTTTAAACACCTTTTTTCAAACGTTGAGCAGCTTCCAACACGGCTATAATTTGATTGCAGGTGACTTTAACATTCCCGTATCTAAGGACCTGGACTGCTCGGCCTCTTCTTCATCCAGAGGTGAAGCAGCCCAACTTATAAATACATTTAACCTTCATGACATCTGGAGATACTTCCACTGTAATGAGCGGGATTACACATTCTGGTCATCCAGGCACGGTTCTTATAGCAGAATTGACTATATACTGGTGAATGATGTGGCCCTCCTTCACTGTATTTCCGCGGAGATAGGTAATATTACTTGGTCTGACCATGCGCCTGTTTCGATCATCCTAAATGACCCCCTTGCAATTAAACCCCCTTCACGTTGGCGGCTCAATGAATTCCTTTTAAAAGATCAGTCAAATTCTCAAATGATAGAGACCTCTTTAAAGGAATTCTTCTCTATTAATGATACTGAGGAGATATGTGATGACTCCCTTTGGTTTGCTCATAAGGCGGTGCTTCGTGGCCACTTTATCAAATTGGCTGCCTTAGCTAAGCGGAAATATAACTTGAATCTCCACACGGCTTTGGGTGCGATAGCCCAGTTGGAGGCTCAACATAAACTACTCCCTTCTGCGCAGTTGCTCTCAGCTCTCTCAGAAGCCCGTCTTCATCTCCGCCAGTTGCTTCTCCGCAACACAGAGAATGCTCTCAGGAAATCCAGTGCCAAATTCTACTCAATGGGGGATCGAGCAGGTGCATTGCTGGCCAGGCGTGTCAAAAAGAGGGAGGCCCAGTCCAAGATTCACTACCTTATGAGATCAGACGGCTCTCGCATTTACAATCCAATCCACATTGCGGAAGAGTTTGCGTCATACTACTCCTCTCTATACAACCTTAACTTAGATGCCAACACTCCTCAACCATCCCAGCTCTCCATAAAAGCCTTTCTAGATAAAGCAAATTTACCTTCAGTTACTTCAGAGCAACTTTCCTTCCTTAATTCGCCAATTGAGATATCCGAAATAAACCAAATTATTAGAGAAACTAAAAAACGTTCTGCCCCCGGTCCGGATGGCTTCTCTTTTTCTTATTATTCCCAATTCTTTTCCATTCTGTCCCCCTACATTTTGCGCCTCTTTAATCATTGGCTCTCCGCAGGCAATATTAAAAAAGAAGGTCTAGAAGCCTCTATAGCTACCCTTCCTAAGCCAGGGAAGCCTATGACCTCCCCAGGGAATTTTCGCCCCATTGCTCTTTTAAACTGTGATGTCAAAATTTATGCTAAACTTTGGGCCAATAGATTAATGACAATACTTCCCTCTCTTATACACCCGGACCAGGTTGGGTTTGTTCCTGGTAGACAAACCAGAGACGGCACAAGACGCTTAATTGATCTGCTGGATGTGGTGGAGAGGGGGAGCCTTCCCAGTGTGTTTCTGTCCCTTGACGCAGAGAAAGCGTTTGACAGGGTGCACTGGGGGTATATTGATCTTACCCTTCAAAGATTCCGTCTTTCTGGCCAAATTACCAAAGCTATTATGGCCCTTTATTCTAATCCCTGTGCATCTGTCCGCTCCGGCGGTTTCATGTCCAACGTTTTCCCCATCTTCAATGGTACCCGTCAAGGCTGCCCTCTCTCTCCCATCATTTTTGCGCTCATTATGGAGCCTCTTGCTGCTAACGTAAGACAATGCCCTAACATACGGGGGATAAGGGTGGGAGATCATGAGCATAAAATCGGCCTATACGCCGATGATGTAGTCCTAACTTGTTCGGCTCCCCTTGATTCTCTTAATGCGGCCTTCGACATTCTTGCGCAATTTACTGAAGCATCATATTTCAAATTAAACTTATCTAAGTCTACAATTTTCCCCCTATTCCTCCCATCCTATCTCCAGCGGCATATCCAATCTAAGTTCCCCCTCCTGTGGTCTCCTCTTGGCTTTACCTACTTAGGTATCCAAATAACCCATATAAAAACATGGTCCGTATTAACTGTGACGCTACTCTCTCTGAAATCAAAAAAGATCTAGATCAATTCTCTAACTCTCGCTTGTCCTGGATGGCCAGAATTCAAACTAGCAAGATGCTAATCCTCCCTAAGCTCATTTATCTCTTCAGATGTCTCCCTCTCTCTTTCCCATCTAGATATATATCAGCATTTCAATCACTGATCGATCGTTTTATTTGGAATGGTAAACCCCATATAATCAAACGATCGCTAATGTCACTCCCATACTCCAAAGGAGGTCTTGGTGCTCCTAAAGTCCAAGCCTACTATAAGGCTGCTCTTCTAGAACCTCTCAAAATCTGGTGGGAAGGTGATTCGTCGCTTATGTGGTTTAATATAGAATCTAATTTCGCTCCTAGACAATCTCTTAAAGTACTGTTGGAATTATGTCTGCTCCAGTCTACCCCACATGGCCCCTCTCTTAATACAATTCGCTCTGCCATCAAAATTTGGTCAGAATTATGCCCCTCCCTTCTCTCTTTTTTATCTCATTATGTGTCCCTTCAGACTTTGGAATCTGCGGTTGATGGTTTGTCTCTCTATTCTTGGAGGGGGTGTGGGATTATCTGGGTATGCAACTTATTTAACTCTGTTGGCCTAATTCCATTCCCGGAATTGACTGCTCGCTACTCTCTCCCTAGAGGATGTCTTTTCCAATATTTCCAAATTCGTAGCCTCCTGAAACGTTGTACTCAATTCGGGCCGCCCCCCCCCCCCCACCCGGGAGAGGAGACTCCATTCCAAAGATTTTTTAGACCAAATACGTTGATTGCTCATGGCATTTCAATCATTTACAAAGCTCTCCTTTCACACGACTTAGTATGTAAACTTCCTTTCATGTCCTCCTGGGAGGCTGCCCTTTCTTTCTCTGCCCCCCTGGCTGACTGGGACTTCGCTATGACACACCCATCCAAGTTTTCTTCTTGTATTGGGCACTTAGAGCAAATTAAAAAAATTCACCTCCAATGGTACTTTACTCCAGCCAAATTGGCCAAGTTCCACCTCTCTTCCTCCTCCCTGTGCTGGAAAGGTTGCAACCTCATTGGTTCACTAGCCCATGTATGGTGGGAATGCCCGTGTCTCAGGGCATTTTGGTGTCAAGTTGAATCCATATTAATAGAGATTACTCAGCTCCCTCTTGTTTTAACAGGCCCCCTCGCCGTCCTGGGTATATCACTCTTGAATTTCCCCCGACCTCTTCAACCCGTAATCTCTAATGTCCTTGTCGCTGCAAGGCACTGTATTTCTAAATATTGAAAATCCCCTACAGTTCCTCTCAAAGATGAATTAGTTGCAAGGGTTAACCTGCATCTTAGCTACGAGTTGATCACAGCTGACTGTCTCTCTAAAAAAACCAAGATCCTCACTTGGTGGGACCCTTGGATGTCATCCTTTCTTGTTTCAATCCCAGCCTCACTTCTTCCTACTCCTACCAATTAAATGAGAAGCATTATGTTGAACCCTCTTTGTAATGTTATATTTTCTTGTAACTTGGAAATATTGTGTATATTGACCTTTTGTAAACTATCAATGGTGCTTTCTGTTCCTTGATTCCCCCTTTACCCGTTTCTTATTCTGGTGTTTTTATATATCCTTTATTCAATAAAAATTTGAATGGTTAAAAAAAAGAGTGAGACATGACCAAGAATAACGTTTGAAGCATCATTCTCAGAACGAAACTCCATAGGTTGCAGTACAGAATTGCTGGGCGTTGTCGGATCTCGATGGATTACGTCAGAGCTGCTTGGATTTTTTAAAATTAAGAAATTGGTGAATGAGGGAGTGTTTCTTGTCTTTATTTAATTCTCTCTTTTTATGTCTTTCAGGTTACCATTATTGGATGACTTTGGATTCCCAGGACTACTTTGAATCTTCATTGTTTTTTTAATTAAATTGGTGAACAAGGTGTGGGGGAGTGTTTATTAAAACAAAATTTTTTCTGTGTGTTTTTATTTTTGATTACTAGGTTAGTAATGGGGTATCTCTCCATTACTAACCCTTGGGCTTGATGCCAGCTGACATTACAAAGCTGACAGCAACCCCATAAACTATTACCCCAATTGCCACCGCACCAGGGCAATTGGGAAAAGCCGAAGCAAAGTGCCAAGATTGGTGCATCTAATGGATATGCCAATTCTGGGGTGGCTGCCGGCTGGTATTTTTAGGCTGGGAACGGCAGATAACCATGGGACTTCCCAGCTTGACAATATAAGCCTGCAGCTGTCTGCTTTTCCTTAACTGGTTACTAAAAACAGGGGGGACCCCACATAAATAATTTTTAAAAATTATTTATTTAATAGGTTTAATAAGGTTAAACACCTTTTAATGTCACATGAAAGTCACTAAGGGATGCACGTTTACTATATGTAGGGGGCTTGTGACAAATTTGCGTGTAAATTTCTACTTGACACCTATCTATCAATCCCATATCTATCTATTCTATATCTCTCTGTTCTATCTATCTATCTATCTATCTATCTATCTATCTATCTATCTATCTATATCTCTGTCTTATCTATCTATCTATCTATCTATCTATCTATCTATCTATCTATCTATCTATCTATCTATCATTTATCTATCATCTATCGATCTATCTATCCTTCTATGTATCTATCATCTATCTATTATCTATCTATCTATCTATCTATCTATCTATCTATCTATCATTTATCTATCCATCTATCTATCCTTCTATGTATCTATCTATTATCTATCATCTATCTATTATCTATTCTATATCTGTTCCATATCTCTTTTTTATCTATTCTATTTTGATGGTTTTGGCTGTAAATTTCCTGTACTTGGCTGATGAAACGTTGGGTTTCCTTTGAGATGGGTGCGTAAAAATCGGACGGCACACGCATGGTCCATGTTCCATGCAATTTTCTTTTTCTAGCACCCATTGACTTACATTGGCGAGCGCAATCCGATTAGATTAGTTTGATTAGAGCTGAGGAAAGCCTCGCAGATGAGCCCTGACTCATTTACTAACATTGGTCAGAGTGCAATTGCACTCGTCCGATTTATACACAGATGTGAGTGAGCCCTTAAAAATGTAAACATCGACCCCAATTTATCAAAGCAATATCACCAGAATTCTGGTGTAAACGGATTTTGAAAAGTCGCAATTTTTTTGTGCGCATTTTTTCTTCCAGCTCCGACAAAACGGGTGGAGCTGGTATGTGATGCCACAGCTCATATAATTCATTTCCTTACCCCAGAAATCTTACTCCTAATTTCTGCAATTCTAATAAAGTCCACTTGTCAGTTTCCTGTACGTTGCCGACACATGGATCAAGGACCTTACATTACAATACATGAGTTGCAAGTGGTTAGAGACCAGCTCGTCCCTCCCGGCCCTATGGCACTACATCGGTAATTAGCATCACTCAGTGCCATCTGCCTTTAACGTTAGTTTTTTTTTCTAGGGTCAAAATGTTCTGTACAGTTGCACTGATGCCACATTCACGTCCTGAGACACAGCTGCACTTTTCCTATTCATGGAGGGAGAAATGCACAAAACTGTCCCGTTAATGGTAATTAACCATCTGCCAAGCCAAGCCACTCCTGCCTACACCAACTAATGAAAGAAGGTGAATAGATAATTGTCTCACTGACTGATGGAAGAATGCTCAGGCCAAGGAGAAATCGCCGCCCAAGTCGCCTGTCCGCCACTAACAAGGCAAGCAATGTCTGCATTTTAAATGCCTCCAAACTTTATATGAAAAGTATAGCAACTACATAAAATATAATACGGAGGTCGGGATGTCAGTCGTAACTAGCGCATTTTTGAAAGTAAATGCAAAGAGAAACAAAAATATTTTGGAAACAAAAATTCCCCGATCCCATGACTCTTTGCTGGTTATCACATGAAGGGTGCGTCTCCTGAATATCTTGTCTTCAACACCGAGTTCTTGATTTTTTTGGGGGGAAAATATTCATCCATCTTCTTACTGGTCAACCTCTTCTTCTCAATTAAAGTTTAAACCTGACAGCTCATACATGTGGCCCGATCCAAGGTTCAGGCACTGGTTGTATGATCTCAGCCTGGTATGTTTGACTCCGAAACACTGTGGCGTTTCAGAAAAAAACATTCTTTAAATGAAATGTCTCCGGGGACCGAGCCGCACTGAATACTAATAACAAAAGACTGACTGGCACTTCCAAGCTAGTGTAAACAGGTGCATAATAGGAGCAGCCACCTACATATACAATATACAAAAGAAGTTGCACTCCGCCATGCTAAAGCATGTAAACATGGAATATATGAAAGATGACTAGCAATACTGCTCTGGATAATAAGAAAAAAAAATTGAGACATTTAGCACATAATTTGGCCAATTCATGCATGCCAAGCAACCAACGACAAGGCTGTCTCACGCTGACCTATATGTCTAGTGTAAGTACCTCTCTTAGGCTGAAGTCTGAATTCCTGGGTAAATGTGGATACCTCTCTTTAAAGCCTGTATGTATGGGTAGGTAGGATCCTGCTGTAATTAAAACCATCACATGTTGAAGGGCGGAGTGCTCTGCTGAAGCACTCCACCCTTCAGCATGTGGTGGTTTTGTGGAAACCTTCATTTTTTTGTCCACTGGGACCAATAAGTTTGCTTTTTAGATACATTGACCTTGAAAAAAAATCACCACTCAGTTAGACTTGCCTGTCCTTTCACAATTGAAATTTCTATGTATGGAAATAAGATAGAATGGGCAAACTGAGCAATCTAAGTGAGGTCTGGTCATTGGGGCCAGTAGAAAGGTTATGGAAGGCGCTCCAGCAGGATCTTGGTTCTCGAGGGATGGATGATATCCATTATCCAGACAATAATTCACAAAAAACCACAGCACTCCTTCATTGCAGTGAAGAACATTTTATTGATTTGTCAGCATGTCACGTTCATGGGTAACACATTTTACAAGATGGCCAATGTTCTGGTCCTCTCGGGCTTTGATCATGGCCTGTTAGGAGCAGTATGGTGGAGTAAATCAATTGTTGTGTTGGAACAGAACAGCTCCATACACTGTTTTGTGGCAAAATATAGTTCTAACAGTGTCCTTATGGGGGGCTGCATGAGTGCTGCTGGTGTTGGGCTGCATTTCATTGATTATATCATGAATGCACAGATGTACAGCTGCCATCACTCAGTGCCCTTGGTAGATGTTAGAGCAGCGCTAGCACCCCTGCATGATTTCCATGTGCCCTCTTGGCAGGGATGCCGGCATCCTCCCTCACCTATCCACGCTGCACCGGTCCCCGCAGCATCTACTTACCTCCAGGGCCTGCACATGTCAGACAGGTCTCCTGGGAGTGTTCTTAAGGCATGCGCGCACTCCTCGCCTGTTAAATGGGCAGCACACACGCTTCTGAAAATGTCTACAGCCAATGGCTGAGAGACATCATGTATTTAAGGCACACTCCCCTATATGGAGGTGCCTTAGCAACTTCAGCCTCTAGCTTGTTACATGAGTGCCTAGATGTAAGGTCCCTATAACTGTGCTCCCTGATTCTGTTTCAGTACATCTTTTCTGCATCTGTACCTGTCTGTCCTCCTGATCCTGAGTCTATCAATCCTGCCAGAGAGTGTGTCAGGACTCTGAACATTTTTTATTACCTTTTTGTGCATTACTGCCCTTTTCCAAGATGGCGTCTTTGGTCTCATGTGCACTGTCTTCCTGCTATAAAACTCCACCCCAGCCTTCAGTCTGTGCTAGAGTATTCTGCCTTGCATCCAGCTCCTGACCTCTGGTGACTCCCTGTAATAATTATAGGGGATAACTCAGGAGACTCTTTGCGTGGAACAAGACAACTACAGGACACAGTTTTATAAGTGGTAAAGTCTATATTATCACATGGTGATTCAAACAGGTGCAGAGAGAAACTCAAGTCCACAACAGTTGGTGCAAATATTAAACGCAGCTTAGCAGTCTATAGGAAACTTCAGAGGAAAATGCAGTAAAGCAGAAAGTCTATGAAGCACAGTTATTCTTGAGGATACTTGACACGAATAAATCCTTGTCTTAGTCCAAACACAGATAGATAAGCTTATAAGGCAGTTCAAATCATATCTTAGCTCAACCAGGGAGGCCTGGTTAATAGTCTCAGGTTTTTGCAGAGCAGAAACAGCTTACATGTCCAACAAATGCAGATGTTAGTAAACACGAGCAGCAGATGAAGGAGGATTACTGGAACTGGTGTATGCAGCAGGAACTCAGAGCAGAGTAGCAGGATCACCACACAGGTTCACAGGAGCAGGTATATAGCCAGGGAGTAATCAGAGGTCAGGTGTTATGATCCTTAGTGGTTAAGGATCACAAATTACTCCAGCTAAGTAACAAACGTAGGACAAGCTCTTGGGAGGTGGCAAACTGGACTGACCGCAAATCTGAACCTATCCAAACACACTAGAAGTAGCCGGTGAACGTGCCTAAAAATCCTAGACGTCTCGAGCCAGCCTGAGGAACTAACTACCCCTAGAGAGAAAGAAAGACCTCTCTTGCCTCCAGAGAAATAATCCCCAAAGATATAGAAGCCCCAACAGATAATAACGGTGAGGTAAGAGGAAGGCACATACACAGGGGTGAAAGCAGATTCAGCAAATGAGGCCCACTAATACTAGATAGCAGAAAATAGAAAAGGGAATCTATGCGGTCAGCAAAAAACCCTTACAAAATATCCACACTGAGATTTCAAGAACCCCCACACCAACTCACGGTGTGGGGGGAGAAACTCAGTCCCCTAGAGCAACCAGCAAGCGAGGAAATCACATTTTAGCAAGCTGGACTAAAAACATAATGAACACTGATAATCAAAAAATGATCAAACAAAAACTTAGCTTGTCTTGGAGAGACTGGGAGCAAGGTAGACACAAGGAATCTGAAGAGCATTGAATACATTGATAGCAGGCAAGGAACTGAGTATCCAGGTGACCTAAATAAGAAACCAACCAAAGATAACGAACCAGCTGATGCTGCAACCTGCAGAAAGACAACACTACACAGTACCGCTTGTGACCACTAGAGGGAGCCCAAAAATAGAGTTCACAACAGTACCCCCCCCTTGAGGAGGGGTCACCGAACCCTCATCAAAACCCCCAGGGCGATCAGGATGAGCCGCGTGGAAGGCACGAACCAAATCGGCCGCATGAACATCAGAGGCGACAACCCAGGAATTATCCTCCTGACCATAGCCCTTCCACTTAACCAAATACTGAAGCCTCCGTCTAGAGATACGAGAATCCAAAATCTTCTCCACCACGTACTCCAATTCGCCCTCGACCAGCACCGGAGCAGGAGGCTCAACAGAAGGAACCACAGGTACCACATACCTCCGCAACAAAGACCTATGGAACACATTATGAATGGCAAACGATGCTGGGAGATCCAAACGAAAAGACACCGGGTTAAGGATTTCCAAGATCTTATAAGGACCGATGAAGCGAGGCTTGAATTTAGGAGAGGAGACCTTCATAGGAACATACCGAGAAGACAGCCACACCAAATCCCCAACACGAAGTCAGGGACCCACACCGCGGCGGCGGTTGGCAAAGCGCTGAGCCTTCTCCTGTGACAACCTCAAATTGTCCACCACATGGTTCCAAATCTGCTGCAACCTATCCACCACAGAATCCACCCCAGGACAGTCAGAAGACTCAACCTGACCCGAGGAAAAACGAGGATGGAAACCAGAATTGCAGAAAAAAGGTGAAACCAAAGTAGCAGAACTAGCCCGATTATTAAGGGCAAACTCGGCCAAAGGCAAAAAAGTCACCCAATCATCCTGATCAGCAGAAACAAAACATCTCAAATAAGTTTCCAACGTCTGATTAGTTCGCTCGGTTTGGCCATTAGTCTGAGGATGGAAGGCTGACGAAAAAGACAAATCAATGCCCATCTTAGCACAAAAAGTCCGCCAAAACCTGGACACAAACTGGGATCCTCTATCAGACACAATATTTTCAGGAATGCCGTGCAAGCGAACCACATTCTGAAAAAATAGAGGAACCAAATCGGAGGAAGAAGGCAACTTAGGCAAGGGCACCAAATGGACCATCTTGGAAAAACGATCACACACCACCCAGATGACAGACATTTTCTGAGATACTGGAAGATCCTAAATAAAATCCATGGAAATGTGCGTCCAAGGCCTTTTCGGAACAGGCAAAGGCAAAAGCAAACCGCTGGCACGAAAACAGCAAGGCTTAGCCCGAGCACAAATCCCACAAGACTGCACAAAGGAACGCGCATCCCGCGACAAGGAAGGCCACCAGAAGGACCTAGCCACCAAATCTCTGGTACCAAAAATCCCAGGATGACCCGCCAACACCGAAGAATGAACCTCGGAAATAACTCTGCTGGTCCATCTATCCGGGACAAACAGTCTCTCTGGTGGACAACGGTCAGGTCTATCCGCCTGAAATTTCTGCAGCACTCGTCGCAAATCTGGGGAAATGGCAGACAAAATCACTCCCTCTCTGAGAATACCAGCCAGCTCAGAAACTCCCGGAGAGTCAGGCACAAAACTCCTAGAAAGTGCATCAGCTTTCACGTTCTTCGGACCAGGCAGGTATGAGACCACGAAGTTGAAACGGGAGAAAAACAACGACCAACGAGCCTGTCTAGGATTCAGGCGCTTGGCAGATTCAAGGTAAATCAGATTTTTGTGATCAGTCAAGACCACCACACGATGTTTAGCTCCTTCGAGCCAATGTCGCCACTCCTCAAATGCCCACTTCATAGCCAACAACTCCCGATTACCAACATCATAATTCCGCTCGGCAGGCGAAAACTTTCTTGAAAAGAAAGCACATGGCTTCATCACAGAGCCATCAGAGCTTCTCTGCGACAAGACAGCCCCTGCTCCAATCTCAGAAGCATCAACCTCGACCTGGAAGGGAAGAGAGACATCTGGCTGACATAAGACTGGAGCTGAAGAAAACCGGTGCTTCAGCTCCCGAAAGGCCTCCACGGCCGCAGGAGACCAATTAGTCACATCAGAACCCTTCTTGGTCAAATCCGTCAAAGGTTTAACCACGCTAGAAAAATTAGCGATGAAACGACGGTAAAAATTAGCAAAACCCAAGAACTTCTGAAGACTCTTAACAGACGTGGGCTGAGTCCAGTCATGAATAGCCTGGACCTTGATTGGGTCCATCTCCACAGTAGAAGGAGAAAAAATAAAACCCAAAAAGGAGACCTTCTGTACACCGAAGAGGCATTTTGAGCCCTTCACAAATAAAGCATTAGCACGCAGGACCTGAAACACCATCCTGACCTGCTTCACATGGGACTCCCAATCATCAGAAAAGACCAAAATGTCATCCAAATAAACAATTATAAATTTATCCAGATATTCTCGGAAGATGTCATGCATGAAGGACTGAAACACAGAAGGAGCATTAGAGAGTCCAAAAGGCATCACTAAGTACTCAAAATGGCCTTCGGGCGTATTAAATGCTGTTTTCCATTCATCTCCCTGCTTAATGCGCAAAAGGTTATACGCACCACGGAGATCTATCTTGGTGAACCAACTGGCACCCTTAATCCGAGCAAACAAATCAGACAATAGTGGCAAAGGATACTGAAATTTGACTGTAATTTTATTCAGAAGACGATAATCTATACAAGGTCTCAAAGAACCGTCCTTCTTGGCCACAAAAAAAAATCCTGCACCAAGAGGGGAAGAGGATGGGTGAATATGTCCCTTCTCCAAAGACTCCTTTATATAACTCCGCATCGCGGCATGCTCTGGAATAGACAAATTAAAAAGTCGTCCCTTAGGGAATTTACTACCAGGAATTAAATTTATAGCACAGTCACAATCCCTATGAGGGGGCAGGGCACTGGACCTGGGCTCATCAAATACATCCTGGTAGTCAGACAAAAACTCAGGGACCTCAGAAGGAGTGGAAGAAGCAATAGACACCAACGGAGTATCGCCATGAATTCCCTGACAACCCCAACTTGACACAGACATAGCTTTCCAATCTAAAACTGGATTATGAGCTTGCAGCCATGGCAGACCCAAAACGACAACATCATGTAAATTATGCAGAACGAGAAAGCGAATCACCTCCTGATGTACGGGAGTCATGCACATGGTCATTTGCGTCCAATACTGAGGCTTATTCTCAGCCAATGGCGTAGCATCAATTCCCCTCAGAGGAATAGGAAATTCCAAAGGCTCCAGGACAAAACCACAGCGCCTGGCAAACGACAAATCCATCAGATTCAGGGCAGCACCCGAATCCACAAAAGCCATAACCAGGTAGGACGAAAAAGAACAAATCAAAGTAACAGACAAAATAAATTTAGGCTGTATAGTACCAATGGTGACAGGTTTAGCGATTTTTTTTAAGCGTTTAGAGCATGCTGAGATAACATGAGTAGAATCACCACAGTAAAAGCACAACCCATTTTGACGTCTATGACTTTGTCGCTCAATTCTGGTCAGAGTTCGGTCACAATGCATAGACTCAGGTCTCTGTCCAGAAAATACCGCCAAAGGATGAGCAGATTTGCGCTCCCGCAAACGCCGATCAACCTGAATGGCTAAAGCCATAGAATCACTCAGACTTGTAGGGGTGGGAAACCCCACCATAACATTCTTAACGGCCTCAGAAAGACCTTCTCTGAAATTTGCAGCCAGGGCACACTCATTCCATTGAGTAAGCACCGACCATTTCCGAAATTTTTGACAATACACCTGTCATGATCTCCATGGCCAGAGAACTAGCATAAGCCTCAATAGGAACAAGCTCTTGGAAGATGTAACTATACTGACCATGAACTAAACCTACCGCATCATCTAGAAGTAGCCAGGTAGCATGTCCTACTTTTTATCCCTATATGCCCAGCGCCGGCCGGAGAACTAAATAATGCTAGCAGAGGGAAATATAAGACCTGACTCACCTCTAGAGAAATGCCCAAAAAGGAGACAGAGGCCCCCCACATATATTGGCGGTGATATGAGATGAAACAACAAACGCAGCAGGAAAATAGTTTTAGCAAATTTGAGGTCCGCTTTCTAGATAGCAGAAGACAGAAAGCATACTTTCATGGTCAGTAGAAAACCCTAACAAAACACATCCAGAAATTACTTTAGGACTCTGGCATTAACTCATAATACCAGAGTGGCAATTCCTGATCAACAAGAGCTTTCCAGACACAGTAACGAAACTGCAGCTGTGAACTGGAACCAAAATACAAAAACAAAACATGGACGAATGTCCAACTTATCTAGTAGATGTCTGGGAGCAGGAACAAGCACAGAGAGGCTTCTGATAACATTGTTGACCGGCAAGCATCTAACAGAGAAGCCAGGTTATATAGCGACACCCAGATCTAATCAGAACAGGTGAACAGGGAAGATGATGTCACAAGTTCAATTCCACCAGTAGCCACCGGGGGAGCCCAGAATCCAAATTCACAACAGTACCCCCCCCTCAAGGAGGGGGCACCGAACCCTCACCAGAACCACCAGGGCGATCAGGATGGGCCCTATGAAAGGCACGAACCAGATCAGAGGCATGAACATCAGATGCAGTGACCCAAGAATTATCCTCCTGGCCGTATCCCTTCCACTTGACCAGATACTGGAGTCTCCGTCTGGAAACACGGGAGTCTAGGATTTTTTCCACAACGTACTCCAACTCACCCTCAACCAACACCGGAGCAGGAGGCTCAACGGAAGGCACAACCGGTGCCTCATACCTGCGCAATAACGACCGATGAAAAACGTTATGAATAGAAAAGGATGCAGGGAGGTCCAAACGGAAGGAAACAGGGTTAAGAATCTCCAATATTTTATACGGACCGATGAACCGAGGCTTAAACTTAGGAGATGAGACCCTCATAGGGACAAAACGAGAAGACAACCACACCAAATCTCCAACACAAAGCCGAGGACCAACACGACGGTGACGGTTGGCAAAAAGCTGAGTCTTCTCCTGGGACAACTTTAAATTGTCCATCACCTGCCCCCAGATATGATGCAATCTCTCCACCACCGCATCCACTCCAGGACAATCCGAGGATTCCATCTGACCGGAGGAAAATCGAGGGTGGAACCCCGAATTACAGAAAAACGGGGACACCAAAGTGGCAGAGCTGGCCCGATTATTGAGGGCGAACTCCGCCAATGGCAAAAAAGCAACCCAATCATCCTGGTCAGCAGACACAAAACACCTCAGATATGTCTCCAGGGTCTGATTAGTCCGCTCGGTCTGGCCATTAGTCTGAGGGTGAAAAGCAGACGAAAAAGACAAATCTATGCCCATCCTAGCACAGAATGCCCGCCAAAATCTAGACACAAATTGGGTTCCTCTGTCAGAAACGATATTCTCAGGAATACCATGCAAACGAACAACATTTTGAAAAAACAGGGGCACCAACTCGGAAGAAGAAGGCAATTTGGGCAGGGGAACCAAATGGACCATCTTAGAAAAACGGTCACACACCACCCAGATGACAGACATCTTCTGAGAAACAGGCAGATCTGAAATAAAATCCATCGAGATGTGTGTCCAAGGCCTCTTAGGAATAGGCAAGGGCAACAATAATCCACTAGCCCGAGAACAACAAGGCTTGGCCCGAGCACAAACGTCACAAGACTGCACAAAGCCTCGCACATCTCGTGACAGGGAAGGCCACCAGAAGGATCTTGCCACCAAATCCCTGGTACCAAAAATTCCAGGATGACCTGCCAATGCAGAAGAATGTACCTCAGAGATGACTCTACTAGTCCAATCATCAGGAACAAACAACCTATCAGGCGGACAACGATCCGGTCTATCCGCCTGAAACTCCTGCAAGGCCCGCCGCAGGTCTGGAGAAACGGCTGACAAGATAACTCCCTCCTTAAGAATACCTGTGGGGTCAGAGTTGCCGGGTGAATCAGGCTCAAAACTCCTAGAAAGGGCATCCGCCTTAACATTCTTAGAACCCGGTAGGTACGATACCACAAAATTAAACCGAGAGAAAAATAATGACCAGCGCGCCTGTCTAGGATTCAGGCGCCTGGCGGTCTCAAGATAGATCAAATTTTTGTGGTCAGTCAATACCACCACCTGATGTCTGGCCCCCTCGAGCCAATGGCGCCACTCCTCAAACGCCCACTTCATGGCCAAAAGCTCCCGATTCCCAACATCATAATTCCGCTCAGCGGGCGAAAATTTACGGGAAAAGAAGGCACAAGGCCTCATCACGGCGCAGTCAGAACTTTTCTGCGACAACACTGCCCCAGCCCCGATCTCAGAAGCGTCGACCTCAACCTGAAAAGGAAGAGTCACATCAGGCTGACGCAACACAGGGGCAGAAGAAAAACGGCGCTTAAGCTCCTGAAAGGCCTCCACAGCATCAGGGGACCAATTAGCAACATCAGCACCCTGTCTAGTCAAATCGGTCAATGGCTTAACGACATCCGAAAAACCAGAAATAAATCGACGATAAAAGTTGGCAAAGCCCAAAAATTTCTGAAGACTTTTAAGAGAAGAGGGCTGCGTCCAATCACAAATAGCTTGAACCTTGACAGGATCCATCTCAATGGAAGAGGGAGAAAAAATATATCCCAAAAAGGAAATTCTCTGAACCCCAAAAACGCACTTAGAACCCTTGACACACAGAGAATTAGACCGCAAAACCTGAAAAACCCTCTTAACTTGCCAGACATGAGAGTCCCAATCATCCGAAAAAAATCAGAATATCATCCAGATACACTATCATAAATTTATCCAAAAAATCGCGGAAAATATCATGCATAAAGGACTGGAAGACTGAAGGGGCATTAGAAAGACCAAAAGGCATCACCAAATACTCAAAGTGGCCCTCGGGCGTATTAAATGCGGTTTTCCACTCATCCCCCTGCCTGATCCGCACCAAATTATACGCCCCACGGAGATCAATCTTAGAGAACCACTTGGCCCCCTTTATGCGAGCAAACAAATCAGTCAGCAACGGCAATGGGTATTGATATTTAACCGTGATTTTATTCAAAAGCCGATAATCAATACATGGTCTCAAAGAGCCGTCTTTTTTTGACACAAAGAAAAAACCGGCTCCTAAGGGAGATGACGATGGACGAATATGTCCCTTTTCCAAGGACTCCTTTATATATTCTCGCATAGCAGTATGTTCAGGCACAGACAGATTAAATAAACGACCCTTTGGGTATTTACTACCCGGGATTAAATCTATGGCACAATCGCACTCTCGGTGCGGAGGTAACGAACCAAGCTTGGATTCTTCAAAGACGTCACGATAATCAGACAGGAACTCAGGGATTTCAGAGGGAATAGATGATGAAATGGACACCAAAGGTACGTCCCCATGAGTCCCCTTACATCCCCAGCTCAACACAGACATAGCTCTCCAGTCAAGGACTGGGTTGTGAGACTGCAGCCATGGCAATCCCAGCACCAAATCATCATGTAGATTATACAGCACCAGAAAACGAATAGTCTCCTGGTGATCCGGATTAATACACATAGTCACTTGTGTCCAGTATTGTGGTTTATTATTAGCCAATGGGGTGGAGTCAATCCCCTTCAGAGGAATAAGAGTCTCCAAAGGCTCTAAATCATACCCACAACGATTGGCAAAGGACCAATCCATAAGACTCAAAGCGGCGCCAGAGTCGATATAGGCGTCCGTAGTAATAGATGACAAAGAGCAAATCAGGGTCACAGACAAAATAAATTTAGACTGTAAAGTGCCAATGGGAACGGATTTATCAAGCTTTTTAGTACGCTTAAAGCATGCTGATATAACATGAGTAGAATCCCCACAATAGAAACACAACCCATTTTTCCGTCTAAAATTCTGCCGCTCGCTTCTGGACAGAATTCTATCACATTGCATATTTTCTGGCGTCTTCTCAGTGGACACCGCCAGATGGTGCACTGGTTTGCGCTCCCGCAGACGCCTATCGATCTGAATGGCCATTGTCATGGACTCATTCAGACTTGCAGGCACAGGGAACCCCACCATAACATCCTTAATGGCATCAGAAAGACCCTCTCTGAAAGTAGCCGCCAAGGCACACTCATTCCACTGAGTAAGCACAGACCATTTACGGAATTTTTGGCAGTAAATTTCAGCTTCATCTTGCCCCTGCGATAGGGACATCAAAGTTTTTTCTGCCTGAAGTTCCAAATGAGGTTCCTCATACAGCAAGCCCAAGGCCAGAAAAAACGCATCCACATTGCGCAACGCAGGATCCCCTGGTGCCAATGCAAAAGCCCAATCTTGAGGGTCGCCGCGGAGCAAGGAAATCACAATCCCAACCTGCTGTGCAGGGTCTCCAGCAGAACGAGATTTCAGGGACAAAAATAACTTACAATTATTTCTAAAATTCTGAAAGCTAGATCTATTCCCTGAGAAGAATTCCGGCAAAGGAATTCTCGGCTCTGATACCGGAGCATGAACAACAAAATCCTGCAAACTTTGCACTTTCGTGGCGAGATTATTCAAACCTGCAGTTACACTCTGTAGATCCATTATAGACAGGTGAACATAGAGCCATTCAAAGATTAGAAGGAGAGAGAAAAAAAAGAAAGACTGCAGCATAGACAGACTGGCAAGTGATCCAATTAAGAGCACACTAACTACTAGAGAAAAAAAAAAAAAAAAAAAAAAAATTTTCAGCAGACTTCTTATTTCTCTCCTTTCTCAGCCAAGGATTTTAACCCTTTAGTTGGCCGGTCAAACTGTCTTGATCTCCATGGCCAGAGAACTAGCATAAGCCTCAATAGGAACAAGCTCTTGGAAGATGTAACTATACTGACCATGAACTAAACCTACCGCATCATCTAGAAGTAGCCAGGTAGCATGTCCTACTTTTTATCCCTATATGCCCAGCGCCGGCCGGAGAACTAAATAATGCTAGCAGAGGGAAATATAAGACCTGACTCACCTCTAGAGAAATGCCCAAAAAGGAGACAGAGGCCCCCCACATATATTGGCGGTGATATGAGATGAAACAACAAACGCAGCAGGAAAATAGTTTTAGCAAATTTGAGGTCCGCTTTCTAGATAGCAGAAGACAGAAAGCATACTTTCATGGTCAGTAGAAAACCCTAACAAAACACATCCAGAAATTACTTTAGGACTCTGGCATTAACTCATAATACCAGAGTGGCAATTCCTGATCAACAAGAGCTTTCCAGACACAGTAACGAAACTGCAGCTGTGAACTGGAACCAAAATACAAAAACAAAACATGGACGAATGTCCAACTTATCTAGTAGATGTCTGGGAGCAGGAACAAGCACAGAGAGGCTTCTGATAACATTGTTGACCGGCAAGCATCTAACAGAGAAGCCAGGTTATATAGCGACACCCAGATCTAATCAGAACAGGTGAACAGGGAAGATGATGTCACAAGTTCAATTCCACCAGTAGCCACCGGGGGA
This sequence comes from Ranitomeya variabilis, assembly GCF_051348905.1. NCBI lineage: Eukaryota > Metazoa > Chordata > Amphibia > Anura > Dendrobatidae > Ranitomeya > Ranitomeya variabilis. The sequence continues at coordinate 55,891,181 of NC_135233.1, forward strand.
GCCCAGAATCCAAATTCACAACATACACCTCTGCTTCATCCTGACCTTGAGAGATAGCCAGCAATGCTTTTTCTGCCTGATTCTCAAGATTAGGCTCCTCATAAAGCAGTCCAAGAGCCAGAAAAAATGCATCTACATTAAGCAAAGCAGGATCTCCTGGCACCAGAGAGAAAGCCCAATCTTGTGGGTCGCCACGCAACAAGGAGATAACAATTTTAACTTGCTGAGCGGAATCACCAGAGGAATGAGGTCTCAGAGATAGAAATACCTTACAATTATTCTTAAAATTTTGAAACCTAGATCTATCTCCAGAAAACAACTCAGGAATGGGTATCTTTGGTTCTGACATAGGGCTACGAATAACAAAATCCTGAATACTTTGCACCCGTGCAGTAAGATGATCCACACTAGAAGTCAGAGTCTGAACATTCATGTCTGCAGCTGAGCTCAAAACCACCCAGAGTTCAAGGGGATGAAAGAAGCTAAACAGACTGCAGCAAAGGAAAAGCGGGAGGAAAAAAAAAAAAAAATGTACTCAGGTCTTCTTTTTATCCCACTTCTGCGATGCATTAAACACTTTTTGGCCTGCTATACTGTTATGATCCTTAGTGGTTGAGGATCACAAATTACTCCAGCTAAGTAACAAACGTAGGACAAGCTCTTGGGAGGTGGCAAACTGGACTGACCGCAAATCTGAACCTATCCAAACACACTAGAAGTAGCCGGTGAACGTGCCTAAAAATCCTAGACGTCTCGAGCCAGCCTGAGGAACTAACTACCCCTAGAGAGAAAGAAAGACCTCTCTTGCCTCCAGAGAAATAATCCCCAAAGATATAGAAGCCCCCAACAGATAATAACGGTGAGGTAAGAGGAAGGCACATACACAGGGGTGAAAGCAGATTCAGCAAATGAGGCCCACTAATACTAGATAGCAGAAAATAGAAAAGGGAATCTATGCGGTCAGCAAAAAAACCCTTACAAAATATCCACACTGAGATTTCAAGAACCCCCACACCAACTCACGGTGTGGGGGGAGAAACTCAGTCCCCTAGAGCAACCAGCAAGCGAGGAAATCACATTTTAGCAAGCTGGACTAAAAACATAATGAACACTGATAATCAAAAAATGATCAAACAAAAACTTAGCTTGTCTTGGAGAGACTGGGAGCAAGGTAGACACAAGGAATCTGAAGAGCACTGAATACATTGATAGCAGGCAAGGAACTGAGTATCCAGGTGAGCTAAATAAGAAACCAACCAAGGATAACGAACCAGCTGATGCTGCAACCTGCAGAAAGACAACACTACACAGTACCGCTTGTGACCACTGGAGGGAGCCCAAAAATAGAGTTCACAACAGTCAGGAGCTGGATGCAAGGCAGAATACTCTAGCACAGACTGAAGGCTGGGGCAGAGTTTTATAGGAGGAAGACACAGTGCACATGAGACCAAAGACGCCATCTTGGAAAAGGGCAGTAATGCACAAAAAGGTAAAAAATGTTCAGAGTTCTGACATTACTCCCTCCTTAGAAGCGGCCTCAGGACGATCCTGCACCTGGTTTCTCAGGGAATCTCTGATGAAAACGAGAAATCTTCTGTTGGGCATTGATGTTTTCCACAGGTTTCCAAGAGTCTTCCTCAGGGGGATATCCCTGCCATCTTATCAGATATTGGAGCCGATTCCTGCGAATCCTGGAATCAATAATTTCCTCGACCACAAATTGTTCTTGCCCATCAATCACCACAGGCTGCGGAGGTGGCACAACACATCCCTGGAAGGTATTAGGAGATACAGGCTTTAGTAAAGATACATGAAAAACTGGGTGTACCTTCATAGTCCTAGGCAGCTTCAGCCGGCAGGCCACAGAGCTCACAATACCGTTGATCTTGAAAGGGCTAATGAATTTCTGTCCAAGTTTTTGTGAAGGAACGTTTAACTTCAGATTCTTAGTTGCTAACCACACGGAATCTCCTACCTTGAACATGGGTGCAGATTTACGGAATCTATCAGCCGATCTCTTATAACGTTCTTGAGCTGTGGTCAGGGATTCCTTCAGAACCTCCAGATTTTGTCTCATCGCAGTCAGCCTTTCCTCCACTGCCGGAACCGGAGAATTAATTGGAGACCTAGGTAAAATACATGGATGATAACCCAGATTGGCAAAGAAAGGTGTAAATTTATTGGAGGCGCTCTGAGAATTATTATATGAAAATTCGGCTAACAGCAGCAACTCCAACCAATCACTCTGGAGATGGCTGACATAGCATCTTAGATATTGTTCCAGTGTCTGGTTGGTACGCTCAGTCTGACCATTTGTCTGAGAGAGACAGGCATTAATATTGAGGGCAAAGCAAAACCCCTTCCAGAATCTTGAAGTGAACTGTACTCCACGGTCAGAGATGATCTCATCCGGAACCCCATGCAACCGAAATACATTCTGTATAACCAAGTTCACTGTATCTTTAGCTGAGGGGAGGCCAGTGCACGGAACAAAATGAGCAGCTTTAGTCAGGCGATCAACTACCACCATGATTGTATTCATGCCCCCCGATGTAGGCAGCTCCACAATAAAGTCCATTGATATAGACCCCCAAGGGTGGGACGGAACAGGTAATGGTTGTAGAAGACCCGTAGGTGCCACATGAGGAGTCTTGTAATGGGCACATAGCTCGCAAGAGAGAACATAGTCCTTGGTATCCTTCAGGCACGTTGGGCACCAGAAGAATCGGCTCAGGAACTCTTGTGTCTTCTGTACCCCCCCCTGTGACCAGCCAACTTGGAGTCATGTACCAACTTGAGGATCTGCAGACGGACGACCTCAGGGACGTAGATACGTCGATCTCTGAACCACATGCCACCCTTAAAGACAAGACTAATATCCACAGGTGGGTTGGCCAGAAATACATCACCGTCATAGGCCTCCCTGCACTCCTTCCACAAGTCCTGATTGTGGATAACTCTGATGAAATTGGCATCAGATAGAATGGTCGTGGACGGGGCTCCAGGTACGGAATCCGTAGCATGGATTCGGGATAAAGCATCAGCCTTCCCATTACGAGAACCTGGATGGTACGAGATAACAAAGTTAAATTGATTCAAAAACAAAATTTCGTGGCTTTGTGAATCAATGTATGCTATATTTTGATGTGCATGCTGACCGTTTTCCTAATGATAGATCCAAAGTATTGTGTGTAATAATGCTGCTGACCTCACGAGCTCTCGCCTGGGTGAATCCAATGATTGAATCTCGTGACCCATGGTTAAATAACTTGGATGATTTCTTGGCCGCTATGGCATTAATGTTTGTTGATCCTAATCAACGTGCAACTACTGAATCTGCTTCATTGTCTTTACGCCAGGCAAAACGTTCTGTTACTGAGTATGCTACTGAATTCAGGAGATTAGCGGTAGATACCAATTGGGACAGTTAAGAACAATTGCCTATTTTTAAAAGGGGCCTGTCTAGTATTGTAAATGATGAACTAGCTCGCTCTGAGTCACCACAAGAGCTAGAGACATTTATACAGCATTGTGTGCGCATTGACTTTCTCCTTACTGAGCGTAGGCAGGAGAAGTTTGCTGCATATAACCGTATTTCTAACTTTTCATTTCCTTCCAAAGAGCCTGCAGGTAAAACATCTCGGAAGGTGGAGGAGGTGCCCATGCAAATTGATTCCGTTCAGAGGCGCGAGATCAATGAGTGCCGGGAGCATCGCCTTCGTGAAAGTCTATGTTTCTACTGCGGCCAGTCTGACCACTTCTTGATCATTTGTCCTAAGTGTCCTAGACGGCCTAACAAGGTGCTAGCAGCAGTAGGGGAGTATGACAACTGTGATGATGAATCTGACATCTCTGAATGTAGCCTACCTTTAAACGCTGTATTCCATTCACTTTCTATGACTTCACCCCCCAAGGAGCTGAAGGAGAAGAACCCTCACTGTTATCTCCCTTATTAAGATCCTGTGTTCAGGACAGTGGATTTCCAGTGCAGCTATGATTGACTTAGGTGCAGGTGGCAATTTCATGGATATCACATTTGCCAAGGAACATGGTATTGAAATTCAGCAAAGAGCCTCTCCAATTACCATGGAAACAGTGGATGGGTCACCTTTCATCTCTGGGCCTGTGGATCAGGAGACCGTACCCCTTGAAATTTTGTTGGAGCCTAATCATCAGGAGCAACTTTCTTTCTTGCTAATTTCTTCTCCTCATTTTCCTGTGATTTTAGGCATTCCTTGGTTGCATTCTCAGAACCCAATTATCAACTGGGAGACAAAGGAGATTATCTTTCCAACAAGGAGCAACTCAGCGTTAACAGAAGCTGTCCCTGAGTCCACGGCTACGGAACCACATGTACAGGTATTTTCTTTACCTCCAGCATATAAAGAGTTCTCTGACATCTGTGACAAGAAGAATGCAGATCAGCTTCCTCCACACAGGCATTATGACTGTCCCATTGAGCTGCTTCCTGGGGCAGCTATTCCTTTTGGTAACGTATACCCTTTGGCGGCACCTGAGCTTCAAGCCCTAAAGGAGTATATTGATGAAAATCTGGCCAAAGGCTTCATACGTCCTTCTTCCTCACCAGCAGGGGCACCTATCTTTTTTGTAAAGAAGGATGAGACCCTGAGACCCTGTGTTGACTATCGGGAACTCAATAAGGTAACCGCACGATACCGTTACCCTTTGCCTCTGATTCCTGAATTACTGGAAAGAGTCCGCCATGCTAAGGTGTTCTCTAAACTGGATCTTCGTGGGGCTTATAATTTGGTGCGTATTCGTCCAGGGGATGAGTGGAAGACAGCATTCAGATGCCGGTATGGACACTTTGAATCTCTTGTGATGCCCTTCGGGCTTTGTAACGCCCCTGCAACATTTCAACACCTTGCTAATGACATTTTCAGAGATTTGTTGGACCAGTTTGTAGTGATCTATTTGGACGATATACTAATCTTTTCTGACTCTCTACAGGAACATGAAAAACATGTCAAAACTGTTTTAAGACGTCTGAAAGAGAACCATCTGTATATTAAGCCGGAGAAATGCGAGTTCCATTGTTCTGAGACACAGTTCTTAGGTTATATCATCTCTCCCCAGGGGCTGGACATGGAATCTGGTAAAATTCAGGCTATCCTTGACTGGCCGGTACCCAAGAATGTTAAGGAGGTCCAACGTTTTATTGGTTTTGCAAATTTCTACAGACGCTTCATTCGAAATTTTTCTGATATTGTCCGTCCCATTACTTCTTTGACAAAGAAGGAAAAGCCCTTTAAGTGGTCATCACAGGCTCAAGAAGCTTTTGATCGGCTTAAGATCTGTTTCACATCAGCACCGCTGTTGATACACCCAGATCCAACACTTTCTTTCATTATGGAGGTGGACGCTTCTGATAATGCTTTGGGGGCTATTCTCTCCCAAAGAACTGGAGAGAAGGGTCTGCTACATCCTTATGCTTTCTTTTCCCGTAGACTAACCTCAGCAGAGAAGAATTATGATGTGGGAGACAAGGAAATGCTGGCTATTATTGCGGCTTTCAAATAATGGAGGCATCATCTGCAAGGAGCTGCACAACAGATCATAGTGCTAACTGACCATCGCAATTTAGAGTTCCTTAGATCTGCTAGATGTCTTTCTCCTCGTCAGGCTCGTTGGAACTTGTTTTTGAATCAATTTAACTTTGTTATCTCGTACCATCCAGGTTCTCGTAATGGGAAGGCTGATGCTTTATCCCGAATCCATGCTACGGATTCCGTACCTGGAGCCCCATCCAAGACCATTCTATCTGATGCCAATTTCATCGGAGTTATCCACGATCAGGACTTGTGGAAGGAGTGCAGGGAGGCCTATGACGGTGATGTATTTCTGGCCAACCCACCTGTGGATATTAGTCTTGTCTTTAAGGGTGGCATGTGGTTCAGAGATCGACATATCTACGTCCCTGAAGTCGTCCGTCTGCAGATCCTCAAGTTGGTACATGACTCCAAGTTGGCTGGTCACAGGGGGGTACAGAAGACACAAGAGTTCCTGAGCCGATTCTTCTGGTGCCCAACTTGCCTGAAGGATACCAAGGACTATGTTCTCTCTTGCGAGGTATGTGCCCGTTACAAGACTCCTCATGTGGCACCTACGGGTCATCTACAACCATTTCCTGTTCCGTCTCACCCTTGGGGGTCTATATCAATGGACTTTATTGTGGAGCTGCCTACATCGGGGGGCATGAATACAATCATGGTGGTAGTTGATCGCCTTACTAAAGCTGCTCATTTTGTTCCATGCACCGGCCTCCCCTCAGCTAAAGATACAGTGAACTTGGTTATACAGAATGTATTTCGGTTGCATGGGGTGCTGGATGAGATCATCTCTGACCATGGAGTACAGTTCACTTCAAGATTCTGGAAGGGGTTTTGCTCTGCACTCAATATTAATGTCTGTCTCTCTTCCGCTTACCATCCCCAGACAAATGGTCAGACTGAGCGTACCAACCAGACGCTGGAACAATATCTAAGATGCTATGTCAGTCATCTCCAGGATGATTGGTTGGAGTTGCTGCTGTTAGCCGAATTTTCATATAACAATTCTCAGAGCGCCTCCACTAAATTTACACCTTTCTTTGCCAATCTGCGTTATCATCCGTGTATCTTACCTAGGTCTCCAATTAATTCTCCGGTTCCGGCAGTGAAGGAAAGGCTGACTGCGATGAGACAAAATCTGGAGGTTCTGAAGGAATCCCTGACCACAGCTCAAGAACGTTATAAGAGATCGGCTGATAGATTCCGTAAACCTGCACCCATGTTCAAGGTAGGAGATTCCGTGTGGTTAGCAACTAAGAATCTGAAGTTAAACATTCCTTCACAAAAACTTGGACAGAAATTCATTGGCCCTTTCAAGATCAACGGTACTGTGAGCTCTGTGGCCTGCCGGCTGAAGCTGCCTAGGACTATGAAGGTACACCCAGTTTTTCATGTATCTTTACTAAAGCCTGTATCTCCTAATACCTTCCAGGGATGTGTTGTGCCACTTCCGCAGCCTGTGGTGATTGATGGGCAAGAACAATTTGTGGTGGAGGAAATTGTTGATTCCAGGATTCGCAGGAATCGGCTCCAATATCTGATAAGATGGCAGGGATATTCCCCTGAGGAAGACTCTTGGGAACCTGTGGAAAACATCAATGCCCAACAGAAGATTTCTCGTTTTCATCAGAGATTCCATGAGAAACCAGGTCCAGGATCGTCCTGAGGCCGCTTCTAAGGAGGGAGTAAAGTCAGGACTCTGAACATTTTTATTACCTTTTTGTGCATTACTGCCCTTTTCCAAGATGGTGTCTTTGGTCTCATGTGCACTGTGTCTTCCTGCTATAAAACTCCACCCCAGCCTTCAGTCTGTGCTAGAGTATTCTGCCTTGCATCCAGCTCCTGACCTCTGGTGACTCCCTAGCTATATACCTGCTTCTGTGAACCTTTGGGGTTATCCTGCTACTCTGCTCTGAGTTCCTGCTGCATACACCAGTTCCAGTAATCCTCCTTCATCTGCTGCTCGTGTTTGCTTCCATCTGCATTTGCTGGACATGTAAGCTGTTTCTGCTCTGCAAGAACCTGAGACTATAACCCAGACCTCCCTGGTTGAGCTAAGATATTATTTGAACTGCCTTATAAGCATATCTATCTGTGTTGTGGTCTAAGCAAGGACTTATTCGTGTCAAGTATCCTCAAGAATAATTGTGCTTCATAGACTTTTTGCATGATTGCATTTTCCTCTGAAGTTTCCTATAGACTGCTGAGCTGCATTTGATATTTGCACCAAGTGTTGTGGACTTGAGTTTCTCTCTGCACCTGTTTGAATCACCGTGTGATAATATAGACTTTACCACTTATAAAACTGTGTCCTGTAGTTGTCTTGATCCACGCAAAGTCTCCTGAGTTATCCCCTATAATTATTACAGCGTGTTCCTCAGTCCGTCCTACCTATACTTGTCCCGATCCACCTTGTCTGCACCTATACCGCTTCCCTCAACGATCCAGTCTGAACTTGCTCCTGTGATCCTGCACCTGTCCATCCTGTGTTCCTGATGTCTGCTCTGTCTGTTCCTGTGTTCCAGAACCGTTATGTTAACCAGCCTTACAGTATCCGTTCTGCAGCTATCCAGATCCTGGCCGTCCTGACTCTCCGAGATCATCCCTGCTTTCCTACACCTCTTTGGGGTCAGCTGCTATGGCTCCGGGGTCTGTCCTGGTGAGGTACCTGGTGTCCACCTGGGCTCAAGTCTAACCACTCCATCAGGGGCTCTAGTGAAGAACCAGGTGATTACTTAGTTATGCCCCTCCAGGCTCTCTCCCAGTCCCAACTGTGACACAGTTGTTCCACAGCTATGTAGTTGACAGTAGACAAGCCCTTTTCCAACATGACAATGTTCCAAAACACACATTTGTTGAATTTCTAAAGAAATGGGTGAAAGTAATTCAGTGGACAAGTGTCTCCTGATCTGATCCTAATTGAGGAGAATTCTGAAGAGACAAGATGTCATCAGTCCATCCAGCATCTAGGCTCGAAAAGAGATTGTTCTTGAAGAATGGAAAAAGATAGATGTTGCTTGTCACCAACTTACTCATTCCATCCCTAGAAGACTTGGTGTTGTCCTTTAAAACCCATGAGGGTCATACAAAATACTAGCGGCAGTATCTTTTGATGTGGGGTGTACTTATTTTTGAATCAACTAATTTGAGTAAATCTGAACATTTTTGTAATGAAAGTTACTGTATATTATTATATTATATTATTAAGTCCAATGGGACTGCTGCTTTCCATAATGTTTCATGATTGAGATGATTTATGTTCAGTAAAATCCATGTAAACATGTCGCTATTATGTAATTTACAGGCATTTTAAAATTAGATTATGTTCATTTTGCTGAAAGCTTTAAATGAACTTCAATTACAAGCATAAACTAGATTATAAATTCTATAAATAATATTGGTAATTGGTTAATAATTAGTTTAGTTATGCATCTTTTTTTTTTTAACCTAATAGATGAGTTTAGTAATTGGTCACAGTCATTTCTACAATTTGACACCTGTAAATGATATTAATGCCAGTAGGTAGCATGAAGTTTTGAAAGACTGACGTTAAGAAAAGTGTTTTATCCTTGAAGGTACATGAAGAAGCAGAGTAAAGGAAGTTCACATACACAGGCAGGGCTTATGTTCTTGTTAAAGCCCTATTTAGAAAGCTTATATAGTGCCAAAAAAGTCCAAATCCTTTCTTTTCTTTTTTTTCTTTTAAGCTTTGTTTTTTCCTGTATGATTCCGAGGGCCCAATTCATGGCAGGATTTTGTCGTAAAAGCTCTAGAAAGTCAAAATTTAGGCACAACTCGGAGTTGAACCAAAATGTTGTGAGTTTTGGCGTTTTCACGTAAGTTTCTCCAAGCTCTGTCAAAATTGGCTGAGCTGGGCAGAATGGGGGAAAGTGGTGACCAATGCTCGCCACATTCATGAGCTAGAGTCGTATTTTTGATGAGGTGTACACAGAGGCACTGTCACGGTTTTACAGTGACAGAGAGGAGCCAGAACACCGCAGCGTCTGATTATTCCAACTCCTGCACGGATTAGGAGCATTTCACCTTCATATTAAACTGTGTAAATTTCTTTTTGCAGTGCAGGGGTTAATCTGCTCTGTTGAGAGCTCCTGTAGCTAAAGGTACCTTCACACGAAACGACATCGCTAGCGATCCGTGACGTTGCAGCGTCCTGGCTAGCGATATCGTTTCGTTTGACACGCAGCAGCGATCAGGATCCTGCTGTGATGTCGCTGGTCGCTGAATAAAGTCCAGAACTTTATTTGGTCGTCCGATCGCTGTGTATCGTTGTGTTTGAAAGCAAAAGCAACGATACCAGCGATATTTTACACTGGTAACCAGGGTAAACATCGGGTTACTAAGCGCAGGGCCGCGCTTAGTAACCCGATGTTTACCCTGGTTACCAGCGTAAAAGTAAAAAAAACAAACAGCACATACTTACATGCGTCCCCCAGCGTCTGCTTCCTGACACTTACTGAGCGCCGGCCCTAAAAGTGAAAGTGAAAGCACAGCGGTGACGTCACCGCTGTGCTGTTAGGGCCGGAGCTCAGTCAGTGTCAGGAAGCAGACGCTGGGGGACGCATGTAAGTATGTGCTGTTTGTTTTTTTTACTTTTACGCTGGTAACCAGGATAAACATCGGGTTACTAAGCGCGGCCCTGCGCTTAGCAACCCGATGTTTACCCTGGTTACCCGGGGACCTCGGCATCGTTGGTCGCTGGAGAGCGGTCTGTGTGACAGCTCTCCAGCGATCAAACAGCGACGCTGCAGCGATCGGCATCGTTGTCGCTATCGCTGCAGCGTCGCTTCGTGTGAAGGTACCTTAAGGCTCTCAGCTGTGTACTGTTAGCCACTCCCATCTTCTTTATAATCTGGGTCCTGGCTAGCACTCATTGTCAGAGCAGCTTTTGCTTCATGGCTGGTGGTTGTTGTTGGTTATTTTTGGAGAAGGTGGAGCGCCCCCACGTTAAGGGCAATGGGGTACTCGGTACCGGGTCTTTCGGTTCGGGGGATGTCATGGTGGCCTGACCCGGTCCGTGGCCCTTTGAGGGGCGTCCAATTAATAGGTCTTGTTTGTCTAGTGTTCGTGACGCCACCTGTGGTATTCGGTCAGGGTGACCGACGCTGCTAGGGGTCCGCTGGGGTGATGGAATGGCAGCTAGATGTTGTAACTTCCCACAGGTGAAGTGTGTCCCCAGGGCTTCCCTTGATGAGTAGACGGTAATGGTGTAGGTCGCAGTAAATGACGAAGACACAGGGTTGCAGTCTCTTTACCTCTTTACTGAAGGCTTCGGCATCCGCAATCCAGAGCACTGCTAACAGGGCTGGCTGAGACCGGCCGGTCCGAAGGCACATCCAGAGTTCCCTTTGCAGGTGGAAATCAGTAGCCTTCCTACTAGCGCCTGTGTGTTGTAGTACTTCCCTGCTGAGCACCACGGGATAGTCCTCACAACTGTCGTGTATGTTTCTGTTCTTTCTCTCCGTCCCCCAGATGGTTTGGATAGGACACACCCGTATGACAGGGTAGGCCTGGAGTTATTTTATAGGGACCCTAGAGATGCCCCTCTCCCACAATTGCCTCCGTTGTCTTCATTAGGTGTAAAGGTGAGACAGCCAACCTAGAGTTAACTGCCCTGCCGTAGTTCAAAGTAATGCGTAGAGTCTATTACTTCCTCGGCGTTCCGGCCGCCGGCTACGCGCCTCAGAAGGATGTTGCTGATCTTGGGGCACGACTCCTTCTGGTTCTATCTCCTTTGTGCTGTGATCTCGTTTCTCACTTCTCCACAATATACTTCGCTTCGTGTCCTTTCTTATGATGCCGCCGCAATGAGGTGCAGGCACGGCTCCGTAACGATCTGTCCTTTGCTAGGCCACTGCCAGGATCCCAGCCCTGACAGGGAACTCCCTGAATCTTCCCAAGCAACCCTCTCTCTCACTAGATGTTACCTGGGCAAAACCCAGTCAGCTTCTCTCTAACTTCCTATCCGACTCCCAATTTTACCAGAGTGTGAGGAGTGGCCTAATACATAGAACCTTTTGCTCCCCCTGGTGGCCGGAGTGTGAAGTGTAGTGTGTGACTGTGATACCTGGTCAGGTGAACTCCTTTAGTGTCATCAGACGTACCATCACTCCCCTTAGCGGCAGAGCGACAATACTGCAATGACCAGGACTCTGGGGTGCTGCAAAGGCATTTGGTGGATTTAAATGTGACTGTTGCTAGGTTTTGAGTGTGTGATAATTCCCTTTCTTCTCCTACTTTGGTTTTACCCCATCTGTGGAAACACTGGGATCAGCAGGCGCCCCGGTCCGCTACCCGGAACCGCATGGACTGGAGATGTTCCCGCCAAAATCCTGCTCTCTCTTTAACGTGGGCGTAACGCTACTCAGGCAACACAGGGTGAGGGTTAAACAGTGTGGCAATGCTTTATTGAACCACAATACAGGCAGATAACACATAGAACAGTCCCATCACAGTACCCAAGATGGTGCACATTACAGAGTTTGACCCTTCCGCTGACTCACCGGGATAATAGCAGCTGTGACTTCAGATCTTCCAGGGTCGCTACCCCACCTATGGCACGCATACATAGAGGAGGTAATGACAAGCGTAGGCAGATGACAGTGCATTCAGTCCATACAAGGCCATTTGATCCGAGGATCACAACTTGTCTTCATATTCCAGGGTCGGTTACTCTACCTGTGGCACGCACAGAGAGGAGGTAATGACAAGCGTAGATAGACAGTCCATTGATTCCACATAAGGTACAAAGCCAGTTAATCCGAGGATCACAACCTGGCTTCTCAAAATGTATTCAGGGTTCAGCGATGATCAATGGAGCAGATCTCTATTCTTCAACCAGGGCCAAAAACCCATAGGTTGTTTCCTGTAGAATGATAGATCTGTGTCACTCGTGATGGAGCCATGATTTAAAATGGCTGCTGTCCTGTCTCTGGTCCTTTGGATGCATGGACGTCTTGGCAGAATCTATCTGGCTGTTTCTCTCTCTCGGTCTCTTTATACAGAGGCATGTAACCTATTTTTAGACTTAACAAGTGTCCCTCATTCAGTATTTACATAAAAGGGTAAGAATGGAGATGAGATCAAGTAGCATTACTTGATTATTTAAACTATTTGCATAGATTTCCCTCTCTGCTTTTGAAGTCAACAAACTGGCTCCATAACACAATGCATAATTAGCATAGCAGCAAACATCACTAGTGATCAAGGATAAGTGCATAATACAAGTCAATATTACCAGCTTACACAAACAAAAGTCTGTTCTCTTGACCAGACAGAAATCAACACTTAATTTCGAAAGCCAACATACAGATAACATTCCATTATTCTTGGTTTGCTAAAAACAGTCCTCTGGTTAATTAAGACACAATGCTGTGTCTTCACACCATCCTCCACTTCCCAGTGCATTCCTCTGTTTTATGTATAAGTATATTTGTATGTTTGGTATTTTCTGTTACCCCTGATCATATTACTTTGTTAGTCTGGTTGGGGTATTACAGTACACTACTACTCCCCCTTTCTTGAGTGGGGGAAGGGTATAGATGGAGGGCGGATTCAGGATCTAAGACAAGGTATGTGGCCCTGGCATCTTCACCATCAGAAGTAATCCGGGGAGCAGGGTGAGCTAGGGCACCCCTAGCGTTAGGGACTGGGAAGGAGCCCCTCGTCCCAGGACACCCGACAACAGAGCCATGTCAGGACGCTTGCATGATGCTCCTGATTAATGAAGAGGCATATGACTTTTCATGAATCAGAGCTTCTCACTCCAGCATGCCCCCTGTTCAAGACTGGAACAACAACAGTCTTAGTCAAATGGGCCCATAGTTTTTATTTTTACCGTTGACATAGACAGGTGACGGCTTCGTTTTCTGTGGGACGATTCGTAGTTTTACACAAAAAAAGATGTAAAAATCATATTGCCAGATCGTTTAACCACAGATATATGTATATATTTTTTAATAAAGTTTTTATTAATTCAGTACACATAACATCGTGGGTTATAGCTAATTTAGTGACAAAATGTATAATTGGTGGAGAAAGGTTGAACTTGATGGACGGTGGTCTTTTTTTAACCTTTGTAACATTTTTTCAGAATACTTGGATAACACCCATCATGCTGCTCTCAGATTACATGGTATAAACCTGCTGACAAAGACCCTTTAAGCTTCTGACATGTTCCCGTTAAGGTATCGTTGGCTGTCACAGCTCACAAATCTGTTATCTGTCGGAATATGATTTTAGGTGGAACTTTACCTTTATCCATGCGTTTGTTTTTGCCATAGAAATGATTGTAAATGGATTGAAAGAGAGATGTTGGATCTTTTTATGCAGGAATTGAAGAAGAAGGTGTGTGCAAGACTGAAACCATGTTACTTATTCATGTGCGAATGTAAGTCAAGGAACACTAATAGATCCAAAAACTGGTCATACGGGATTGCAAAGCGCTGGCAGTGCATTGTGCCCGTGCCTTTACCATGACAAAACCCATAGTTCCAGTGAACATCAGATAAAACCATGGTGTATAGTGGAGCTGATGAGCAGGAATAATGCTGGTAACACCCAGGTGTGCGCTGACACATAATTACAGACTCAGGGTTAATGTAATTAAAGGTGTTTAACTGGTTGCTATGATATGCATATGTAAAATCGTGCTCCGCGCGTGATCAAGCTGTTTTGCTGCTATATTTTTAATTCTCAGATGAATCTCATGGTAAATGAATATGGAGTCAGGGGAAAATAATTTCATTAGATGTAGAAGACAACGTTGCAGATCTGTTACTTCAGTTGATAACGAACATGTTGTTTAAAGAAAACAAGTAGAAACCAATTAGCGACATCAAATACCTTAATTTATGAGACCACATTAATTTATAGGTAGGAGATCAGCTTATCCGAGGATTCTTTCATGAAAGGGAATATTTAATCCGAAAATAGGTATTTATGTTAAGTGTATTTTTTTTCATTTTTGATATTTTTTTTATATCATTATCTGTATAAAAAAGGAAAAAAATCTTGCAATTTTCACACTCGCCAATAGATTCATACTTCCTGTTCTTTTGTACATTATGGCTATATAGTGAGTCTGATTCTATTGCGTTGTATTAACCCTTCACCCTGGGGCAAATTTTTGCTTTTTACTCCCCTTTTTCCAAGCGCAATAATTTTTTTATTCTTCTGTCCACATACTTGTTTGAGGACTTGTTTTTTTTTGCGGAACGAGTTGCACTTTTGAATTACATCCCTCATTTCATCATGTGCTGCACTGGAAAGAGGGAAAATAATTCAAGTGCGTTGAAGTTAAAAAAAAAAAAATGAATTTCCACAATTGTTTTTATTTTATTTATTTTTTCAATTTATTTATTTGATACGATAAAACTGACCCGTCAATATGATTCTCCAGGTCAGTACAATTATGCAGATAGCAAACATGTATAATTTTTTTTACATTTGAAATGGTTAAAAAAAAAAAAGAAAGGAAATTTGTAAGGAAAAAAAAAATGTTGCTTTTGTCACCATTTTACAAGAACAGTAACGTTTTAATTTTTTGAGAAATGGTGCTTATATTTTGCGTCCTGAGCTGACAATTTTACTGATACCATTTTGGGGTAAATATGATGTTTTGATCGACTCTTATCACATTATATAGCAATGTTGTGAGAACCCAAAAAAAATAATTCTGGTGTTTGGATTATTTTTTTTTTTTTGTTACACCATTTACCGATTGGAATAATTTATTTTATATTTTGATAAAATGAACTTTTATGAATGCAGCGATACCAAATATGCTTATTTATTTTTTTATTTTTAATGAGGCAAAAGTGGGGTGATTTGAACTTTTGGGCTTTATTTTTGTTCACATTTCTAAACTTTTTTTTTCCACTTTTTTCTTTATTTGTTAGTCCCCTTAGGGTATGTGTCCACGTTCAGGATTGCATCAGGATTTGGTCACGATTTTATGCAGGTAAATACAGTGGGGCAAAAAAGTATTTAGTCAGTCAGCAATAGTGCAAGTTCCACCACTTAAAAAGATGAGAGGCGTCTGTAATTTACATCATAGGTAGACCTCAACTATGGGAGACAAACTGAGAAATAAAAATCCAGAAAATCACATTGTCTGTTTTTTTATCATTTTATTTGCATATTATGGTGGAAAATAAGTATTTGGTCAGAAACAAACAATCAAGATTTCTGGCTCTCACAGACCTGTAAGGCTACTTTCACACTAGCGTCGGGAAAGACCCGTCGCTGTGCGTCGGGCCGACGTTCCCGACGCTAGCGTGGTCTCCGCCGCACAACGGGGGCAGCGGATGTATTTTTCCAACGCATCCGCTGCCCCATTGTGAGGTGCGGGGAAGTGCGGGGAGGTGGGGGCGGAGTTCCGGCCGCGCATGCGCGGTCGGAAAAAGCGGACCGTCGGGAGCAAAAAACGTTACATGTAAGGTTTTTTTCTCCCGACGGTCCGCTAACACACGCCCAAGCGTCGCAAAACGGACGCGACGTTTGGCAATGCGTCGCAAATGCGTCGCTAATGTTAGTCTATGACGAAAAAACATATCCAGCAAGAACTTTTGCTGGATGCGTATTTTCGGCCAAACGACGCATTTGCGACGTATTGCAGTTAACGCTAGTGTGAAAGTAGCCTAACTTCTTCTTTAAGAGTCTCCTCTTTCCTCCACTCATTACCTGTAGTAATGGCACCTGTTTAAACTTGTTATCAGTATAAAAAGACACCTGTGCACACCCTCAAACAGTCTGACTCCAAACTCCACTATGGTATAAAAATGTTATTGAAACAAGCATATTGAAACAGCATATAGATGATATAACTCCACACAATTGGGACCACTAAATACATACAATATGCGTACAGGACCAATGGGGACCAGCTGCCTAAATGAATTTATAACAACAACAACAAAAGAGAAGATGCAGCCATAAAGTCCCATATAAAATACAATTTATTAGAAGAATGTTAAAAAACCACCAGATAAATACAATGTTACACGAAAGGGGGAGGAAAAGGTGTGCACCAAATGGTCAAAAACGGGCACGAACATCAGTGCTGACCTGCCTGAACAAAGTACCCTGCCTGATGCTAACATGGCCACTCTGGCTGCTAGGCATAACAATCATGGCATAGTGCCACAGACCAGAGTAAAATACAATATTAACAGAATATCATCCCATGAGCATACAGGCAAAAAAACCAAATATGGCAATATAACAAAAGGGCAACGGCTCAGCATGAGCCCATACCTGATATGCGTAGAGCAGGCAAGACAGCAGGATGACGGGCCCGACCCCGACGCGCGTTTCGGAGCGGGCAGCTCCTTCCTCAGGGGGTGGGTGCATTGTAGACTGTGTCTGTATATATACAGCAATTCACCGGAAGTGTGTATGGGCCCAGCACGCCGCACCAGAGCAGCGGACAGTGCGCCGAATCCCCATCATGGCCGCCGGCGCCGGAAACACGTGGGGCCCCACTCGATCAGGCGCCGGACAGGAAGAGGAGAGACCGCACACCGCCGTACAAACTGGCGCATGCGCACTGGATGCAAAACACACCGCAACCATGTTGAAAAAGGGCAAGATGTACTGACATACTATATAAATATAGAGTATGCTGGCACTACATGCCAGCAAAGAATAACAATCAAATAACAGCAAAAATTAACAAAACGGCAACAAAGTAACAATCAAAATAACTAAATATAAAGACATAATTATGCATCTACCTAATACAATACATACAAAATTACATACAACATCAATGATACAGCACAGGACAATGGGAACAAAAACACCATATACATAGAATAATAATAAACAAACCTATGCGTACAAAAAATTAATTACATGCACATATATACGAAAAATATATTAAACTATGCATATACTTTATATAAATCCTGCATGGTGCCAGTTACTTAATACACACGCCCCCACACTATAACAAACAACATGTACATAACCGGAACAAATAAAGCAGTAGAGTATAACAAGAAACCACTGACTACAATATTAAATAATATAATATATTGACACGCAGGCACTCTTGACCCGTAGAGATGAACAGATTCCAATGCACCCAGGATACGCTCACATAGATGTAATATAGAGCAGTACTGGTAAGAAAACACAATAAAAAACAGAATAAAAAATGACATAAAACCATATAAATATATAACCAAGGAACACACCAACCCTACTAGATATGCAGCATAAAATTGTGGATCACAAAAATGGGGCGAAAGAAATATTTTCATTCAACCCATCCGGGTGAATGGTACGCAGTGTCCATATCCATCTTGTTTCCAATTGTAAGAGGCGCTTGGACAGATTGCCTCCCCTAATATTAATACTGAGGAGATCAATACCACGCACCCTCAGTAGCCGTGCATCGCAGGAGTGATGTTCTTTGAAATGTCTTGGTATTGTTTTTAGGGTTGTGTCATCCTTGCATTCAGCTGCGGCCAATATACCCAGAACGTGTTCTCTCACCCTGACCTTTAATTGTCTAGTCGTTAAACCGACATATATTAAACCACAAGGACAAGTAGCGTAATAAATCACGTATCTAGAGATACATGTTATTCGCTTCTTGATGATGAAGTCCTTGGTACCATCAGAGTTAGAGAACGAAGAACAACGTTCAATATTAGGGCAAGCAACGCATTTGCCGCAAGGAGCACAACCACCCCGCGCAGCAGTGCCACTGAGGAATGTTGGTATGGACTGGCCAACATAATGACTACGAGTAAGATGATCCCTCAAGTTCCTAGCCCGCCGAAATGTAATAAGTGGTTGGACTGGAAGGAACTTTTTGAGAATTGGATCGGCTTGTAGAATTGGCCAAGCCCTCTTCATTGCCAAGCGTACCCCCACATGTTGGGAATGATAAGATGTGACAAACCTAATTTGATTACCTCCTCTAGATCTTTCTGTATTATGGTTATACAGAAGGTTATTGCGGTCAGAATACTTAGCCCTGTGGTAGGCTTTTTTAATGACCCGTCTACTGTATCCTCTCGCCAAAAAACGTGACACAAGATCTTTTGCCTGAGTCTCAAAATCTTGTGTGTCAGAACAAATACGTCTCAGGCGTAAAAATTGGCCAACAGGTACGGCCCTAATCATGTGGGAAGGATGGCAAGATGAGGCATGCAAGAGGGTATTAGTGGAAGTGGGCTTACGGAAAATATCCGTACGAATCACCCCCCCGCATCCCTACAAATCGTGACATCCAAAAAGTCAATCGATGGAGGTGCCCTGCCAGACAAAGAAGATATCGTCGATATAGCGTGTCCAAAGAAGGACACGATCAATCGACCCCTGTTTGTCTGACAGGAAAAGGTCCCTCTCCCACAGACCCAGGAAGAGACACGCTATATCGACGATATCTTCTTTGTCTGGCAGGGCACCTCCATCGACCTTGCGCAGTTCATGGCCTGTTTGAATAGCAACGACCTTAATATACATCTGACCCCGGTGTGGGATGATATGAGGATTGACTTTTTGGATGTCACGATTTGTAGGGATGCGGGGGGGGTGATTCGTACGGATATTTTCCGTAAGCCCACTTCCACTAATACCCTCTTGCATGCCTCATCTTGCCATCCTTCCCACATGATTAGGGCCGTACCTGTTGGCCAATTTTTACGCCTGAGACGTATTTGTTCTGACACACAAGATTTTGAGACTCAGGCAAAAGATCTTGTGTCACGTTTTTTGGCGAGAGGATACAGTAGACGGGTCATTAAAAAAGCCTACCACAGGGCTAAGTATTCTGACCGCAATAACCTTCTGTATAACCATAATACAGAAAGATCTAGAGGAGGTAATCAAATTAGGTTTGTCACATCTTATCATTCCCAACATGTGGGGGTACGCTTGGCAATGAAGAGGGCTTGGCCAATTCTACAAGCCGATCCAATTCTCAAAAAGTTCCTTCCAGTCCAACCACTTATTACATTTCGGCGGGCTAGGAACTTGAGGGATCATCTTACTCGTAGTCATTATGTTGGCCAGTCCATACCAACATTCCTCAGTGGCACTGCTGCGCGGGGTGGTTGTGCTCCTTGCGGCAAATGCGTTGCTTGCCCTAATATTGAACGTTGTTCTTCGTTCTCTAACTCTGATGGTACCAAGGACTTCATCATCAAGAAGCGAATAACATGTATCTCTAGATACGTGATTTATTACGCTACTTGTCCTTGTGGTTTAATATATGTCGGTTTAACGACTAGACAATTAAAGGTCAGGGTGAGAGAACACGTTCTGGGTATATTGGCCGCAGCTGAATGCAAGGATGACACAACCCTAAAAACAATACCAAGACATTTCAAAGAACATCACTCCTGCGATGCACGGCTACTGAGGGTGCGTGGTATTGATCTCCTCAGTATTAATATTAGGGGAGGCAATCTGTCCAAGCGCCTCTTACAATTGGAAACAAGATGGATATGGACACTGCGTACCATTCACCCGGATGGGTTGAATGAAAATATTTCTTTCGCCCCATTTTTGTGATCCACAATTTTATGCTGCATATCTAGTAGGGTTGGTGTGTTCCTTGGTTATATATTTATATGGTTTTATGTCATTTTTTATTCTGTTTTTTATTGTGTTTTCTTACCAGTACTGCTCTATATTACATCTATGTGAGCGTATCCTGGGTGCATTGGAATCTGTTCATCTCTACGGGTCAAGAGTGCCTGCGTGTCAATATATTATATTATTTAATATTGTAGTCAGTGGTTTCTTGTTATACTCTACTGCTTTATTTGTTCCGGTTATGTACATGTTGTTTGTTATAGTGTGGGGGCGTGTGTATTAAGTAACTGGCACCATGCAGGATTTATATAAAGTATATGCATAGTTTAATATATTTTTCGTATATATGTGCATGTAATTAATTTTTTGTACGCATAGGTTTGTTTATTATTATTCTATGTATATGGTGTTTTTGTTCCCATTGTCCTGTGCTGTATCATTGATGTTGTATGTAATTTTGTATGTATTGTATTAGGTAGATGCATAATTATGTCTTTATATTTAGTTATTTTGATTGTTACTTTGTTGCCGTTTTGTTAATTTTTGCTGTTATTTGATTGTTATTCTTTGCTGGCATGTAGTGCCAGCATACTCTATATTTATATAGTATGTCAGTACATCTTGCCCTTTTTCAACATGGTTGCGGTGTGTTTTGCGTCCAGTGCGCATGCGCCAGTTTGTACGGCGGTGTGCGGTCTCTCCTCTTCCTGTCCGGCGCCTGATCGAGTGGGGCCCCACGTGTTTCCGGCGCCGGCGGCCATGATGGGGATTCGGCGCACTGTCCGCTGCTCTGGTGCGGCGTGCTGGGCCCATACACACTTCCGGTGAATTGCTGTATATATACAGACACAGTCTACAATGCACCCACCCCCTGAGGAAGGAGCTGCCCGCTCCGAAACGCGCGTCGGGGTCGGGCCCGTCATCCTGCTGTCTTGCCTGCTCTACGCATATCAGGTATGGGCTCATGCTGAGCCGTTGCCCTTTTGTTATATTGCCATATTTGGTTTTTTTGCCTGTATGCTCATGGGATGATATTCTGTTAATATTGTATTTTACTCTGGTCTGTGGCACTATGCCATGATTGTTATGCCTAGCAGCCAGAGTGGCCATGTTAGCATCAGGCAGGGTACTTTGTTCAGGCAGGTCAGCACTGATGTTCGTGCCCGTTTTTGACCATTTGGTGCACACCTTTTCCTCCCCCTTTCGTGTAACATTGTATTTATCTGGTGGTTTTTTAACATTCTTCTAATAAATTGTATTTTATATGGGACTTTATGGCTGCATCTTCTCTTTTGTTGTTGTTGTTATAAACTCCACTATGGTGAAGACCAAAGAGCTGTCAAAGGACACCAGAAACAAAATTGTAGCCCTGCACCAGGCTGGGAAGACTGAATCTGCAATAGCCAACCAGCTTGGAGTGAAGAAATCAACAGTGGGAGCAATAATTAGAAAATGGAAGACATTCAAGACCACTGATAATCTCCCTCGATCTGGGGCTCCACGCAAAATCCCACCCCGTGGGGTCAGAATGATCACAAGAACGGTGAGCAAAAATCCCAGAACCACGCGGGGGGACCTAGTGAATGAACTGCAGAGAGCTGGGACCAATGTAACAAGGCCTACCATAAGTAACACACTACGCCACCATGGACTCAGATCCTGCAGTGCCAGACGTGTCCCACTGCTTAAGCCAGTACATGTCCGGGCCCGTCTGAAGTTTGCTAGAGAGCATTTGGATGATCCAGAGGAGTTTTGGGAGAATGTCCTATGGTCTGATGAAACCAAACTGGAACTGTTTGGTAGAAACACAACTTGTCGTGTTTGGAGGAAAAAGAATACTGAGTTGCATCCATCAAACACCATACCTACTGTAAAGCATGGTGATGGAAACATCATGCTTTGGGGCTGTTTCTCTGCAAAGGGGCCAGGACGACTGATCCGGGTACATGAAAGAATGAATGGGGCCATGTATCGTGAGATTTTGAGTGCAAACCTCCTTCCATCAGCAAGGGCATTGAAGATGAAACGTGGCTGGGTCTTTCAACATGACAATGATCCAAAGCACACCGCCAGGGCAACGAAGGAGTGGCTTCGTAAGAAGCATTTCAAGGTCCTGGAGTGGCCTAGCCAGTCTCCAGATCTCAACCCTATAGAAAACCTTTGGAGGGAGTTGAAAGTCCGTGTTGCCAAGCGAAAAGCCAAAAACATCACTGCTCTAGAGGAGATCTGCATGGAGGAATGGGCCAACATACCAACAACAGTGTGTGGCAACCTTGTGAAGACTTACAGAAAACGTTTGACCTCTGTCATTCCCAACAAAGGATAGATTACAAAGTATTGAGATGAAATTTTGTTTCTGACCAAATACTTATTTTCCACCATAATATGCAAATAAAATGATAAACAAAAACAGACAATGTGATTTTCTGGATTTTTTTTTCTCAGTTTGTCTCCCATAGTTGAGGTCTACCTATGATGTAAATTACAGACGCCTCTCATCTTTTTAAGTGGTGGAACTTCCACTATTGCTGACTGACTAAATACTTTTTTGCCCCACTGTATCTAATAAAACCTGGCACACAACTTTTTATCTGGAAATGTATTTTATTATCAGCAACAAAACGTTTCGGTCGCAAACTGGACCTTCATCAGTTACTGAAAGTGCAAATAAAACAATATACAAAAAATGAACAAAATAAAATAAACAAAGTATATACAAAGCTGGACATCCAGTGTATAAAGAGCATGGCAATGTAGCTACTGAAAAGGTACAAAAAACAGTACAGAACCGACCAATATTGGCACAATACTACTTCGGTTGGTGAGGGGCTTATCTATTGAAAGTGAGAGGGTAGTCACATACCGTGCTATGCAGGTTATTTAGGAGAGACGTGCCCGTGTGGGCGGATGGTAGTTAGCTTCTGAAATAGAGGGTTGAATAAATGAGTGATAGGCCAGGGGTGTAGTGGTATAGAAGGAGCAAGACATACCCATAAAGATGCAGAGTATTAGTCTGTGTAAGGCTGTATGAGCAACAACCTACTGGGTATAGAACGCAAAGAAGGTTAGGTGAAAGGCATCAGCCTATGTGACCAGGCAATATGTGGGGTTACCTTACCGTGTAGGGATGGCGTGGCTGACGCGGTGTCCACCGCTAGTCTGACGCCATGTACGCTGATTGTGCGCTATATATACATACTGCCCGCGGGAGCCTGTGTGCCGCTAACCGGAAGTGGACGTGTCCGACACGCAATGATGTTAGCTGAGGCCGGGAACGACGTCACCAACCAACATTCTCCATAAACATATTAGAAGACACTGGC
Source organism: Ranitomeya variabilis (assembly GCF_051348905.1). Classification (NCBI taxonomy): domain Eukaryota; kingdom Metazoa; phylum Chordata; class Amphibia; order Anura; family Dendrobatidae; genus Ranitomeya; species Ranitomeya variabilis. The sequence goes on from NC_135233.1 coordinate 55,914,645, forward strand.
CCATTCCTCCATTGCATGCCTCCACACAGATCATCGCACCCACGTGCCACCTAGCATCGATACCCATTTAGGACCAGGCACACACATCATCTCTGGCGATATATTACCACACTTGGCATATCACCGCTCTGTGCAAGGGAGCACCTCCTCCTATTAGGCACACCTCTTGGTGTGACACGCAAGAGCTGCTCCTTGGAACGCACCACCATGTTGGTGACGTCGTTCCCGGCCTCAGCTAACATCATTGCGCGCCGGACACGTCCACTTCCGGTTATCGGCACACAGGCTCCCGCGGGCAGTATGTATATATAGCGCACAATCAGTGTACATGGCGTCAGACTAGCGGTGGACACCGCGTCAGCCACGCCATCCCTACACGGTAAGGTAACCCCACATATTGCCTGGTGACATAGGCTGATGCCTTTCACCTAACCTTCTTTGCGTTCTATACCCAGTAGGTTGTTGCTCATACAGCCTTACACAGACTATTTCAGAAGCTAACTACCATCCGCCCACACGGGCACGTCTCTCCTAAATAACCTGCATAGCACGGTATGTGACTACCCTCTCACTTTCAATAGATAAGCCCCTCACCATCCGAAGTAGTATTGTGCCAATAGTGGTCGGTTCTGTACTGTTTTTTGTACCTTTTCAGTAGCTACATTGCCATGCTCTTTATACACTGGATGTCCAGCTTTGTATATACTTTGTTTATTTTATTTTGTTCATTTTTTGTATATTGTTTTATTTGCACTTTCAGTAACTGATGAAGTTCCAGTTTGCGACCGAAACGTTTTGTTGCTGATAATAAAATACATTTCCAGATAAAAAGTTGAGTGCCAGGTTTTATTACATATTGTTATGGTGTTGGAACCTACCTGAGCACCACAAGTTTAAAGGCAGTGCACATGTCTATTTATTAAGTTTTATGCAGGTAAAATCCTGACCAAATCTGCACCTGAGGTCACTGTCAGGTCACCTGCGTTGTCCTTGAGTTTTTTCTGCAATGTAAGGACATGCTGCGTTCTTAAAAGACGCGCCGCATGTGAGTTTTCTCGGGTGTGCCGCATGCGTCTTTTACTGCATAGTGGAGACAGGATTTCATGAAATCCCCTCCACTATGCTGTAACATCTGGACGCTGCGTTTTTTATGCATGCTGCTCAATGCTGCGTCAAAAACGCAGCATTTCCTGAACGTGGACACATACCCTTAGGGGACCTGAAGCTGCGACTGTCTGATCGCTTGTGCTATACATTGCAGTGCACTAGCAGTTATGTATAGAGAAAATCTCGATCTCCTATGAGGCCTGTTTAAAACGTCAGTGGCTCCGGTACGTGTGGTGACAGTTTCCGCACGTACCGGAGACACTGACACACGTAGACACATTAAAATCAATGTGTCTCTGCACATGTCAGTGATTTTTCGCGGACCGAGTGTCCGTGTGCAAAACAAGGAGACATGTCTACGTTTTTCCGGCAGCACGGTCCGCAAAGTGTCCCGCACACGTGCACACGGAGAACTGTGTGCACGCTCCTCCGTGTGCACGTACCGCCGCAGGAGAAACAGCGCTACAGTAAGCGCTGTCCCCCCTGCGTGTGGTGCTGAAGCCGGCATTCATTCCTTCTCCCCAGCAGCGTTCGCGGGAGAGAAGGAATTTAAAATCAAGGGTTTTTTTTATGTGTTTAAAATCAAGTTCGTGGTCACCTCCCGCCTCCCACCCCCTGTGCGCCCGCCATCCCATAGGGGTGGAGCCGCATATTCATCCCTGTAATGAGCGGCACCACGTGACCGCTCACACAGGACAAGCTGCCGGCGCTGAGAGGAAGCATCGCGGGAGCTGGGTGAGTATTTTAATGCAAGCTGGAAGGCGCACAGGGGGTGGGAGGTGACCACGAACTTTATTTTAAACACACAAAAAAAACCTTGATTTTTCATTCCTTCTCTTCAGCGAATGCTGCTAGGGAGAAGGAATGAATGCCGGCTTCAGCACCACACGCAGGGGGGACAGCGCTTAACTCTAGCGCTGTCTCCTGCACGGTCCGTGTGGTCCTCAGTCGGCACACGGGCGGCACACGGCTGCCGAACGTGTGCCACACTGATGTGCCACGTGAGCACATGGACACACGGACACGGATAACTCCGTTACCGATTTTTCCGGTACCGGAATAATCTGGACGTGTGAGACTGGCCTGAATGCCAGCATTTCAGTGCTCGATCACCACTACTAATTTTATCTTCCATTTTTTTTTACCATGACTGCCAACTGTGACTTGACAGAGAACCAAAGTAGATAGAATCCTAGTAATTAACAGACACATATTAATAACCTGTAAAGAACCTATGTAATAAGATTCATGGACACAGAGGAGGACAAACAAGAAAAATTATAATGGAAGGGCAGAGCCAGTGATTATGTGATCTCTGTGGTGCAGGACCACCTCTAACACTGTCAGATATTCTTCTCATATCGTGTATTGTCTCTCAGGACCTTGACGTGGAGTAGAATCTTACATTTGTGACTTTGCCATCCATCCTCTGTCTTATATCATTACTAAAGCAGTAAAACAGTCAAACTGCTATTTTTATAGGGTAAATTAAACTTTACTTGGTGCCGAATGGAACCACGTAAAGTACTAGCATATAGTGCTAGCAAAATACTGGTAAGAGAAACAGCCCAGTCAAAAAGGAGTGGATGAAAAGTTACATGTTATGTCTCACCTGGTGAGGAGGCTTTTCAAAGTGCTCGGTTCTAATGACGTTTGTTTAGCTGATGCAGCAAGATGATCAGGGTAGAGATCTGGAGACTGGAAAAAGCTGGGTAGTAAATGGAGGAGTAGAGTAGTGAACCACAAGGAAACTGGAATGGGTTGATAAAACGGCAAAGCAAAGAAGACTTGGCAATGTGGCAAGGCTGAATAGATCAGGAAACTCACTATAGTAATATAGAAGAGCCTAACTATGTTGCAGAGTTGATACCCAATTTAGAAAAAAACTTGGCACTCAAACAGTGGTTTTAACGTGAAGGGAGAGGTTCCATTTATTATGCATCCACAGAATATGTTGTTAAACGTTTTTGGTCCTCAATAGGACCTTCATCAGAACTGGTTCAGTAGAAGATGACAAGATGATTCTATAATCCAATGAGGACATCCTGCCGTGCGCCAAAATTCCACGGGGAATTGAAGACGCCTGAATGGAGCCCACATGGGACAGCGCATTGTGGTGTGCGACCGGGGTCGTAGGAGGATGAGCGCTCATCATAATAAATGGAACCTCTCCCTTCACGTTAAAACCACTGTTTGAATGCAAAGTTTTTTCAAAATTGGATATTTCTGGGTTGTATACCCTACTTGAGCACCTTTGGCTGTTTTTTTGTATGAGTGCTGTTATGACCTGGTTATGACCTGGTGGTTACGGAGCGGTACTGAGATGACCTGGTGGGTAAAACAAATAATGTACTAGCTCTGAGGAGCTCTGAGGAGGTGGTAACTCTACTGACCGCAATCCCTACTCCTAACACCAATACTAGAAATAGCCGTGGAGCGTACCTAACTCTGCCTAGACGCCTCTGCACAGCCTAAGAACTAGCTACCCCTGAAGATGGAAACGGAAAACTATCTCGCCTCAGAGAAACCCCCAAAGGAAGACAGCCCCCCACAAATATTGACGGTGAGTGGAGAGGGAAATGACAAACTCAGAAATGAAACTAGATTTTTTAGCAAAGGAGGCCAATACTATCTAAATAGACAGAGATAGGAAAGGCTACTGTGCGGTCAGTATAAAAATGAAATGTCCACGCAGAGTTTACAAAAAATAACCACCACACCGACTCACGGTGTGGAGGGGCAAATCTGCGACCCCAGAGCTTCCAACTAGCCGGAATATTTCATAATGACAAGCTGGACAAAAGAGACAAAATTAAACTGAACAGAAGGTCATAAGCAGGGAAACACCCAAAAACTAGCAGACTTATCTTAAGCTGAAAATGGACTGGCCAACAGAGAACTTCCAGGAAAGGACTGAATCCACAGGAAAAACATTGACAGCTGGCATCCACTACAGCCAAAAGCCCAGTTAAATAACAAAGGCCAGGGAACCGATTAGTGAACGCAGCTGCTAAGTTCCACTTGAAACCACCAGAGGGAGCCCAAGAGCAGAACTCCCAAAAATACCATTCGCAACCACAGGATGGAGCCCAAGAACGAAATTCACAAGAGTACCCCCCCCCCTTGAGGAGGGGTCACTGAACCCTCACCAGAGCCCCCAGGCCGATCGGGACGAGCCAAATGAAAAGCACGTACCAAATCGGCAGCATGGACATCGGAGGCAAAAACCCAAGAGTTATTCTCCTGGCCATAACCCTTCCACTTGACCAGATACTGAAGTTTCCGCCTTGAAAGACGAGAATCCAAAATCTTCTCCACCACATATTCCAGCTCCCCCTCAACCAACACCGTTGCAGGAGGGTCAACAGAGGGAACAATGGGCACCACATATCTCTGCAACAAAGATCTATGGAACACATTATGAATGGAAAACGAAGCTGGAAGGGCCAAACGAAAAGACACCGGATTGATAATTTCTGAAATCCTATAAGGACCAATAAAATGAGGTTTGAACTTAGGGGAAGAGACCTTCATAGGAACATGACGAGAAGACAACCAGACCAAATCCCCAACCCGAAGCCGGGGACCAACGCACCGACGGCGGTTAGCAAAACGTTGAGCCTTTTCCTGAGACAATGTTAAATTGTCCACCACATGAGTCCAAATCTGCTGCAACCTGTCCACCACAGAATCTACCCCAGGACAGTCCGAAGGCTCAACCTGCCCTGAAGAAAAACGAGGATGAAAACCGAAATTACAAAAAAAGGCGAAACGAAAGTAGCCGAACTAGCCCGATTATTAAGGGCAAACTCGGCCAACGGCAAGAAGGTAACCCAATCATCCTGATCAGCAGACACAAAGCATCTCAAATAGGTTTCCAAGGTCTGATTGGTTCACTCCGTCTGTCCATTTGTCTGAGGGTGAAACGCCGAAGAAAAAGACAAATTAAGGCCAATACTATCTAAATAGACAGAGATAGGAAAGGCTACTGTGCGGTCAGTATAAAAACTAAATGTCCACGCAGAGTTTACAAAAAATAACCACCACACCGACTCACGGTGTGGAGGGGCAAATCTGCGACCCCAGAGCTTCCAACTAGCCAGAATATTTCATAATGACAAGCTGGACAAAAGAGACAAAATTAAACTGAACAAAAGGTCATAAGCAGGGAAACACCCAAAAACTAGCAGACTTATCTTAAGCTGAAAATGGACTGGCCAACAGAGAACTTCCAGGAAAGGACTGAATCCACAGGAAAAACATTGACAGCTGGCATCACCTACAGCCAAAAGCCCAGTTAAATAACAAAGGCCAGGGAACCGATTAGTGAACGCAGCTGCTAAGTTCCACTTGAAACCACCAGAGGGAGCCCAAGAGCAGAACTCCCCAAAATACCATTCGCAACCACAGGATGGAGCCCAAGAACAGAATTCACAACAGAGTGCCATCCTTCTCCTACATCAATATGGTGCATAGTTGATTAGCCAGCCAAAAAACATGGTGGGATTGCTTGTTAGGCATGAAATATACGGCTGTGGGAATGCGAACATGTCACTTGATCACCCGCGATACTCACTGGATACCCGAGCATCCTAGACAAACTCGAGTAACGAGCTCTTGCGCTCATCACTAGTCAGGAGACTAAGGTGCCCCGTACTCATAGACAGCTGTCAGCTGAATCATGGTTCTGCTGATCATGCAACTGACAGCTATCTCTCCCGACTCTTCCATACACAGGAGTGTTTTGCCGAGTACTCCTGTGATCTCATAGAGAGACGCTGCCAGACTCCTCTGGCGGCTTTTCTCGCCAAGACCACAAGGCACATGCTGGATCCTTATCTTCGCTGACATCATCTGTCCGGAGAGAGTCAAGAGGCCTTGACACATGGAAGAGTCTAATGTGTATGGAATAGTCCAACAAACAATCTTCAAACTGGTGTGGATACCAACTACCTGAATATTCAGACAGCATGCTGCTTCTTCAGCCGACCTATAAGACCTTGACTTCTGATTTGTATGACGATTTTGGTAATAGAGGAACAGAAGGAAGCTTCGTGCTGAAGCCAGGACAGGAGAGGAAACCTGGGCAATTCCTGGACAACTGCACCAAAAGCAGTTTTAACTTGTAGTTGATGAGGGCAGCATGACCAGTATTTTCTACAGGTTTTGTGTAAAAAAAGACAGGTGCGCTTATAGAGGCTGCTTCCTAAAAAACTTCAATGGATTGCAAAAACTGGACAAATGTCCAACTCTGCTTACGCAATAAGTGGTATTAGGCCGGGGTCGCACTAGTGAGTGCAATGCGAGAAACTAGCACGAGTCTCTCACATCAATACCCGGTACTGCCACCGGCACTCGGAACAGGAGCGTTCAGCTGTATAGAAATACATGCAGCCGCACTCTCGGGTCCCAAGGGCCGGCGGCTGTGCCAGGTATTGATGCGCGAGTTTCTCGCATTGCACTCGCAAGTGTGACCCCGGCCTTAGCAAAAAAAATACCTTTAGCTATGTAAGGCATTCCAAGAAATGAGCTTTGCCAGTAAGAAGTAAATAAGAAGCTTTTAAATAAGTGTCAGAAATAATGTGATAACTTGACGTATGCCATTGTTCTATTTTTTTTTTTAAACCTCAGCTGCTCCATCTCCTGGCAATCACGCTTTCATTCGTGATCTCCACTGTCTTTGACAGTCTGAACTAATGTCAGATCAGAAAAGGAAATTCATGAAATGTTGCCCCAAGGCCCGGGTCACACTATGGTAAAAGTGATTTGGTTGAGAAAGAAAATACAGTGTGTGTATTTCTTTCTAGAAGTCTTTCCATTCTTCTTAAAATAACTGTGACCTAATGTAAAGGGCACATGCATTTTTCTCACAAGGATTTAACCCCACTAAAGAAGGAAAAACAGTGACAGCAACAACTACAAAGCAAACAGGAGACCCTCATAGGAGATTAATCCAAACTTTTTTGTCAATTTGTGTTTTTGCTGCAATTTTGGCAAAAACTGCAATGTGACTGATGTGCGAAATCACTCTATGTGTGGTCATTATGGTTATTAATACAAATACTGGGAGAGATTCATCAGTTGAGAATTTTTTTTATGTTATTCTGCTTCACATATCAATTGAATTCCATAACTAGAAATTTGAGCCTAATTCAAGATGAAACATTTAAAGAGGATATCCGGGACTTACAAAAAAAGGCATGTAGTTGTAACAGAGGCAACTACCTGCCTGTTTTACCTAGCGCCAATCATTGACTGATCCTCCAAGAGATTCAGCTGCTCCCTGTCAACAGAGCAGCAGTTTCTCTTCCTGTTGACAGGGCAGGACTACTGGCGTCATGCTGATTGACAGCTGGCTTCCCCTAATTAGGCAGTGGAGAGCAGGCTGTCAATCAGCATGACACCAGTAGTCGTCCCTGTCAACAAGAAGAGAAACTGCTGCTCTGTTCACAGGGAGCAGCTGAATCTATGGCAAGAGCAGTCAATGATCGGCGCCGGGTACAACAGGCAGGTATTTTCCTGTGTTAGCAACTACATGCCTTTTTTGTAAAGTTCCGGATATCCTCTTTAAAGGTGGTCGTTTAATCCTAAAAATGTTATTCTTATTACACCATCTTGGCTAAAAAAAAAAGCATTTTCCTAATTTACATTTCTAAAACAAAATGTACCCGTTAGTCGTTATCGCTCATGGTCACTTGACATCCTGCTATCAGATGCCATCTACTGCCGATTCCATTCTGCTCCAATTAACCATCATGCCATGTGCCAGAAGAGAACACCAGCTAATTGTACTGAGAATGTGCCCATTGGCTGTCATGAGTGTGTCACACCAACCTGGGAGATCTGGGGTAGAAGATCACAGCATATTGTGAATGCAGGTCTTCCACTTAGCCTGTTTATTTGGATCCCATTTTAAATTAATGTAGTTTTCCTTTGGTGCTGAAGAGGTTAACGACCCTTTTTATGCTGGTCAGAAACTTGCAGCTCCATTTCAGCTGCTTCTGATCTAGTCCTTAACTTCCGATAAAACCTGTTCAGACCCTCTCTGTCCTGCAGGTGAAAGCTCTGCTTCCTTGCTCTTAGGAGACGCTGTGTTGAATAGGAGTTTGTTGTTGCTGTTGGAGATTTGTTTTTCGGTGCTGTGTGCTAAAGCTCAGTACTTGAAGTTTGGAGATGGAGTTGTGGTGTTCTGTAGCTTGCTGTTGAGTTTATCTCCTGGTCCCTTTTCCCATTTAGTTTATTCCTCCCAGTCCCTATCCTCCTCCCTATTGTTGGTTAGTGCTTTTGTTTGATAGAGATTTTTTGTTATTCCTGTTTTGTCTGTGTCTGGTTTACCTTTAATTTCTGTCCCATGCCTCATGGGAAGGGGGAGGGTACAGATTAGGGTTTTTACAGGAGCATAGTGAGGTCGGAGACTTGGGCCTCTCTGCCTTTAAGAGTACCCCTCGGACAGGGATAGTTAGGGTCCCAGCTGCATGGACAGTTTGAGGCCCCTCTTCATTACTGCAGACCGTCACAGCGTGACATTGGCTATTCTGACACATTGGGTTATAAAGAACATAGCGCAAATTATTCCTGAGAATTTGCAGAAATTAGATAATAAATTGACTCCTAAGAATTAACTGATTATAGTGCATCGTACTAGTCTTATAACTATTTAACATCCATCAATATATGATATTTTAGGTCTGATTCCTTCAACTTCAATGATTAACAGAATGGTGATGCCAAACTCAGCCGTTTCACTGCATCATATTGCAGTCAGCCATACCTGTGTGTTTGGTACTGTGGCTCATCCTCAAACACGGGAGAGTGGTTTGGACACTACTGATTTGTATTGATTTTAGGGAAGAGTCATTAATGTAACATCATAAAACAAACTTTTAAAGTGGCATACATAGCAAGTTCTATATACATTATAAATAAGATAGGATTGCTCCATCCTATTGTGTATGGTGGTATAGTATACGTAAATGCATAGAATACAGGAAAAATATATTTTTGTTCTTTGTTAGCTAGCAAATAGAAAAACAATAAAAAATGAGAGCCATCTTTTAATGGCTAACTGAAAGGTGATAACAAACAGCAACGTTTCCACACTGCTTGGGTCTCTTCGTCAAGCATAATTTATGACAATAGAATCCTATAAACTGAAAAGCATGGCAAACAATATATAGGGACCATAGTACCAAGTTACCTAGGGAACACCCAAATAGTTATATCCTACAAAATCCTGGAGTCGGCAAATCCCCAAAGAAATTAGTCATAAGAAGGTATAAATTATGAGCAATAATTAAGTAAAAAATATCCAGTTTATTGTATATCAGTATCTCAGTGATTCGAGCATACCGCTGAAACTTTTCTTGCACGTTAATGCTATCTGATAGTGTAATGATTTTATTACATACTGTGCTTGGATCTTTTTGAGAGTAAGCTCAGCTGAATGGTAATATTTGCTAATTATATTTTATACCCATCAACTATGTACTAACATTGTCCTTCTGTTCGTTTCCTTGTGTCCTTACTAATGACCTACTATTTTATATGATTACAGTTGTCCAATTGTCTATCTTTGACACTAATTTATTTTTGATATACAATAAACGTGATATTTTTTATATATAAAACTGAGATATCGCGCTAAAAACACTATGTGTCTTACTTGAATCTGTCAACTAAGACACAAGGACCAATAATGATAATAACAAATAGTAATAATAACAAGTGATAATAATAATAACAACAACAAACTGCCGCCACTATGAATGCCAAAACCAGAACCAGTGTAGATATTATAAAGAGAAGTAAACTCTGCTCCTTACTAAGGGTGGCTTGATGGAGATTGCGGCTGGTATAGAGGCGCTGGTAGTAGGTGTCAGTGGTTGTAGATATTAGACACCCGGCGGCAGGAGTGGATATCAGGATGCCCATGTCAGGGGACGCGCAGAGCCAGCAGCGCTCCGGCCGGTAGCGATACTGGATGCGCGTATGAAAAAATGGCCGCCGCTGCTAGGAAGCAGCGTGTGACGTCACAGATACTACGGCGTGTAGGACAGGGCAAAAAGCTAAACCAACGCGTTTCGAGGGACTCCGTCCCTCTTCGTCAGGGTTACCGCCCCCTCACTGCCGATCACTATATATGCTATACCAGTGTAATTAATAAATTAGCCAATTAACCCCTACAAGGAAGTATGAGTGTGCGACAATTGCTTGCACTAATTTGTTGTAATAAGTGGGATAAAATGCATAAAGTTACCACCAATTCCTGCATAAAATAAAATACGATAAAACCAATTTTATTGATATCCTAATTAAAACCAAACAAGTGTTAAAATACATATACCAATATAATATAATAGGATGTATAAAAAATTTTATGTATATAAAAAATTATTTGTATACAAAGTTGCTGGCTTTCCATATAAGGAAATAAATACGGAATTAAATAGGGAATTAAATAAATATAGCATGTGCTTGGACAGTATATACATATGTTTGAGCTACACTGTCTCAAAGCTACTATATTTTTTATTAAAATTAAAAATTAAAACCTATACCACCAATGCGAAGACATTAAAATGCATATAATTCTAATTCATAGTTCAGGCCCATAGGGGCCAGACTATTTAAATTAAAAATCCATAGGGATTCAACCCTGGACATTTTCATCAAATAGTCCCCACCCCTTTGGCTATGGGGGACGGTCTGTATACCGCAAAAGGTGACATTTCTCAAAGATTGATCGTGTCTTTCTTTAAAATGGCGGGAAAGGGGGTGTCCCACAAAGCCCCTTTGTATATTTCTGAAATGCTCCTTAATGCGCTCCATAAGGCGGCGTTTAGTGCGACCAACGTATAACTTCCCGCATGGGCATTTGATCAAATAAATTACCCCTGAAGAAAAACAAGAGATATTTTCTTTAATTAAAAATTCTTTAGTACCATTTGTGTCATAAAATGTATTTATTCTGGTCTTCTTAAAAGAGATGTGTAGGCAGCCAAAGCAGCCGCCGCATGGCAGAAAACCAGCCTTTAATTGGTTGGCTGTTTGACCGCCTTTTCTGGTATTATTAGCCACAGTAGGGGCTATAAGATTGCCCAATGTTTGTGCCTTCCTATATATAAATCTAGGGCGAGGGTGAAGAAGTTCGCCTACCACTTTATCTTTCTGTAGGACAGGCCAATGTTTGCGAATGATGCGGGTAAACTTATTGTAACCCGCATGGAATTGTGTCACAAATGGTAAACTGTACACTTGTTCCGATAAACCCCCATTGATTGGGTCCTTTTTAGATGTTGATACAAGCAGGGCACGCCTATCTGTTTCGGCCAATTCAATTCTTGTTCTTTCCAACAACGGTCTAGGGTATCCCTTTTCCACAAATTTTTTAGTGAGAAAGCTAGACTCCAAGTGATAATTGTCTATGGTTGAGCAATTACGTCTGATCCTTGTAAATTGCCCCTTTGGTATGTTTGTGAGCCAAACCGGAAGGTGGCAGCTAGTAAGATGTATAAAACTATTAGAGTCTACCACCTTCCGGTGGCATTTAGTACACAATTGGTTATTCTCCACATAGATAGTGAGGTCCAAAAAATTTACCTCCACAGAGCTTGTATGTGAAGTAAACTCCAAACCATAGGAATTATTATTAAGTCCCGATAAGAAGGTGTTAAGTTCCACTTGGGACCCCTCCCATATAAACAGGATGTCGTCTATAAAGCGACGCCACATCACCAAACCAGGGTGTAATTTGCCTTCCTTATATATGTGGGACTCCTCCCACTTGGACACATTTGTAGGTAATACTGGCCCTCGTATGTGAAATAGTTGTGTTGTGTTGGGATCCTACTTTACATTATATTAGCAAACTGAACGTCCTGGCACAAAAAGGCAGATCATCGGGCATTCTGAGTGTTAAGGAATTCAAATATATAATGAATAAGAGTCCAAGTAAGGCTCTATTTTATCATATCCCTGTTGTGAAATTGGATTCTGGGCTCCCCCGGTGGCCACTGGTGGAATTGAACTTGTGTGCATCATCCTCTCTGTTCACCTGTTCCCATCAGGATGTGGGATATATAGAGACATATAACCTTGCTCCTCTGTCAGTTTCATGCCGGTCAACAATGTAATCAGAAGCCTTTCTTTGCATGTTCCTGCTACTAGACAACTCCCAGCTAAGTTGGACTTTCGTCCTTGTTTGTTTTTGCATTTTGTTCCAGTTCACAGCTGCTGTTTCGTTACTGTGTCTGGAAAGCTCTTGTGATCTGAAATTGCCACTCTGGTGTTATGAGTTAATACTAGAGTCTTAAAGTAATTTCTGGATGGTGTTTTGATAGGGTTTTCAGCTGACCATGAAAGTGCCCTTTCTGTCTTCCTGCTATCTAGTAAGCGGACCTCGATTTTGCTAAACCTATTTTCATACTACGTTTGTCATTTCATCTAAAATCACCGCCAATATATGTGGGGGCCTCTGTCTGCCTTTTGGGGAAATTTCTCTAGAGGTGAGCCAGGACTGTATTTTCCTCTGCTAGGATTAGTTAGTCCTCCGGCTGGCGCTGGGCGTCTAGGGATAAAACGTAGGCACGCTACCCGGCCACTGTTAATTGTGCGGCAGGTTTAGTTCATGGTCAGTTTAGATTCCATCTTCCAAGAGCTAGTTCTTATATATGCTGGGCTATGTTCTCTCGCCATTGAGAATCATGACAGTTTGACCGGCCCAAAAGGGTTAAATTATTGGCTGAGAAAGGAGAGAAAAAAGAAGTCTGCTGAAAATTTTTTTTTTTTTTTTTTTTTTGTCTCTAGTTCTGAGTGTGCTCATAATTGAATCACTTGCTAGTCTGCCTATACTGCAGCCTTCCTCTCTTTCTCTCCTTCTAATCCTTGAATGGCTCTGTGTTCACCTGTTTGAAATGGATCTTCAGAGTGTAGCTACAGGTTTGAATAATCTCGCCACGAAGGTACAAAATTTGCAAGATTTTGTTGTTCATGCACCTATGTCTGAACCTAGAATTCCTTTGCCTGAATTTTTTTCAGGGAATAGATCTTGCTTTCAAAATTTTAAAAATAATTGCAAATTGTTTTTGTCCCTGAAGTCTCGCTCTGCCGGAGATCCTGCACAGCAGGTCAGGATTGTAATTTCCTTGCTCCGGGGCGACCCTCAAGATTGGGCTTTTGCATTGACACCAGGGGATCCTGCGTTGCTCAATGTGGATGCGTTTTTTCTGGCCTTGGGGTTGCTTTATGAGGAACCTCATTTAGAGCTTCAGGCGGAAAAAGCTTTGATGTCCCTATCTCAGGGGCAAGATGAAGCTGAAATATACTGCCAAAAATTCCGTAAATGGTCTGTGCTTACTCAGTGGAATGAGTGCGCCCTGACGGCGATTTTCAGAGAAGGTCTCTCTGATGCCATTAAGGATGTTATGGTGGGGTTCCCTGTGCCTGCGGGTCTGAATGAGTCCATGACAATGGCTATTCAGATCGATAGGCGTCTGCGGGAGCGCAAACCTGTGCACCATTTGGCGGTGTCTACTGAGAAGACGCCAGAAAATATGCAATGTGATAGAATTCTGTCCAGAAGCGAGCGGCAGAATTTTAGACGAAAAAATGGGTTGTGCTTCTATTGTGGTGATTCAACTCATGTTATATCAGCATGCTCTAAGCGTACTAAGAAGCTTGACAAGTCTGTTTCAATTAGCACTTTACAGTCTAAGTTTATTCTATCTGTGACCCTGATTTGTTCTTTATCATCTATTACCGCGGACGCCTATGTCGACTCTGGCGCCGCTTTGAGTCTTATGGATTGGTCCTTTGCCAAACGCTGTGGGTATGATTTGGAGCCTTTGGAAGCTCCTATACCTCTGAAGGGGATTGACTCCACCCCATTGGCTAGTAATAAACCACAATACTGGACACAAGTAACTATGCGTATTAATCCGGATCACCAGGAGATTATTCGCTTTCTGGTGCTGTATAATCTACATGATGTTTTGGTGCTAGGATTGCCATGGCTGCAATCTCATAACCCAGTCCTCGACTGGAAAGCTATGTCTGTGTTAAGCTGGGGATGTAAAGGGACTCATGGGGACGTACCTTTGGTTTCCATTTCATCATCTATTCCCTCTGAGATTCCTGAATTCTTGTCTGACTATCGTGACGTTTTTGAAGAACCCAAGCTTGGTTCACTACCTCCGCACCGGGAGTGCGATTGTGCCATAGATTTGATCCCGGGTAGTAAATACCCTAAGGGTCGTTTATTTAATCTGTCTGTGCCTGAACACGCTGCTATGCGAGAATATATAAAGGAGTCCTTGGAAAAGGGACATATTCGTCCTTCGTCATCTCCCTTAGGAGCCGGTTTTTTCTTTGTGTCTAAGAAAGATGGCTCTTTGAGGCCGTGTATTGATTATCGGCTTTTGAATAAAATCACGGTTAAATATCAATATCCGTTACCACTGCTGACTGATTTGTTTGCTCGTATAAAGGGGGCCAAGTGGTTCTCTAAGATTGATCTCCGTGGGGCGTATAATTTGGTGCGAATCAAGCAGGGGGATGAGTGGAAAACCGCATTTAATACGCCCGAGGGCCACTTTGAGTATTTGGTGATGCCTTTTGGTCTTTCAAATGCCCCTTCAGTCTTCCAGTCCTTTATGCATGACATTTTCCGCGATTATTTGGATAAATTTATGATTGTGTATCTGGATGATATTCTGATTTTTTCGGATGACTGGGACTCTCATGTCCAGCAGGTCAGGAGGGTTTTTCAGGTTTTGCGGTCTAATTCCTTGTGTGTGAAGGGTTCTACGTGCGTTTTTGGGGTTCAAAAGATTTCCTTCTTGGGATACATTTTTTCCCCCTCTTCCATCGAGATGGATCCTGTCAAGGTTCAGGCTATTTGTGATTGGACGCAACCCTCTTCTCTTAAGAGTCTTCAGAAATTTTTGGGCTTTGCTAACTTTTATCGTCGATTTATTGCTGGTTTTTCTGATGTTGTTAAACCATTGAGTGATTTGACTAAGAAGGGTGCTGATGTTGCTGATTGGTCCCCTGATGCTGTGGAGGCCTTTCGGGAGCTTAAGCGCCGCTTTTCTTCCGCCCCTGTGTTGCGTCAGCCTGATGTTGCTCTTCCTTTTCAGGTTGAGGTCGACGCTTCTGAAATCGGAGCTGGGGCGGTGTTGTCGCAGAGAAGTTCCGACTGCCCCGTGATGAGACCTTGTGCTTTTTTTTCCCGTAAATTTTCGCCCGCCGAGCGGAATTATGATATTGGGAATCGGGAGCTTTTGGCCATGAAGTGGGCTTTTGAGGAGTGGCGTCACTGGCTTGAGGGGGCCAGACATCAGGTGGTGGTATTGACTGACCACAAAAATTTAATTTACCTTGAGTCTGCCAGGCGCCTGAATCCTAGACAGGCGCGCTGGTCGTTGTTTTTCTCTCGGTTTAATTTTGTGGTGTCATACCTACCGGGTTCTAAGAATGTTAAGGCGGATGCCCTTTCTAGGAGTTTTGAGCCTGACTCCCCTGGTAATTCTGAGCCCACAGGTATCCTTAAGGATGGAGTGATATTGTCTGCCGTTTCTCCAGACCTGCGGCGGGCCTTGCAGGAGTTTCAGGCGGATAGACCGGATCGTTGCCCACCTGGTAGACTGTTTGTTCCTGATGATTGGACCAGTAGAGTCATCTCTGAGGTTCATTCTTCTGCGTTGGCAGGTCATCCTGGAATCTTTGGTACCAGGGATTTGGTGGCAAGGTCCTTCTGGTGGCCTTCCCTGTCACGAGATGTGCGAGGCTTTGTGCAGTCTTGTGACGTTTGTGCTCGGGCCAAGCCTTGTTGTTCTCGGGCTAGTGGATTGTTGTTGCCCTTGCCTATTCCGAAGAGGCCTTGGACGCACATCTCGATGGATTTTATTTCGGATCTGCCTGTTTCTCAGAAGATGTCTGTCATCTGGGTGGTGTGTGACCGTTTCTCTAAGATGGTCCATTTGGTTCCCTTGCCTAAGTTGCCTTCTTCTTCCGAGTTGGTTCCTCTGTTTTTTCAAAATGTTGTTCGTTTGCATGGTATTCCGGAGAATATCGTTTCTGACAGAGGGACCCAATTCGTGTCTAGATTTTGGCGGGCATTCTGTGCTAGGATGGGCATAGATTTGTCTTTTTCGTCTGCTTTCCATCCTCAGACTAATGGCCAGACCGAGCGGACTAATCAGACCTTGGAGACATATTTGAGGTGTTTTGTGTCTGCGGATCAGGATGATTGGGTTGCTTTTTTGCCATTGGCGGAGTTCGCCCTCAATAATCGGGCCAGCTCTGCCACCTTGGTGTCCCCGTTTTTCTGTAATTCGGGGTTTCATCCTCGATTTTCCTCCGGTCAGGTGGAATCTTCGGATTGTCCTGGAGTGGATGCTGTGGTGGAGAGGTTGCATCAGATTTGGGGGCAGGTAGTGGACAATTTGAAGTTGTCCCAGGAGAAGACTCAGCTTTTTGCCAACTGCCGTCGTCGTGTTGGTCCTCGGCTTTGTGTTGGGGACTTGGTGTGGTTGTCTTCTCGTTTTGTCCCTATGAGGGTTTCTTCTCCTAAGTTTAAGCCTCGGTTCATCGGCCCGTACAAGATATTGGAGATTCTTAACCCTGTGTCCTTCCGTTTGGACCTCCCTGCATCTTTTTCTATTCATAATGTTTTTCATCGGTCATTATTGCGCAGGTATGAGGTACCGGTTGTGCCTTCCGTTGAGCCTCCTGCTCCGGTGTTGGTTGAGGGTGAGTTGGAGTACGTTGTGGAAAAGATCTTAGACTCCCGTGTTTCCAGACGGAAACTCCAGTATCTGGTCAAATGGAAGGGATACGGTCAGGAGGATAATTCTTGGGTGACTGCCTCTGATGTTCATGCCTCCGATCTTGTCCGTGCCTTTCATAGGGCTCATCCTGATCGCCCTGGTGGTTCTGGTGAGGGTTCGGTGCCCCCTCCTTGAGGGGGGGGTACTGTTGTGAAATTGGATTCTGGGCTCCCCCGGTGGCCACTGGTGGAATTGAACTTGTGTGCATCATCCTCTCTGTTCACCTGTTCCCATCAGGATGTGGGAGTCTCTATATAACCTTGCTCCTCTGTCAGTTTCATGCCGGTCAACAATGTAATCAGAAGCCTTTCTTTGCATGTTCCTGCTACTAGACAACTCCCAGCTAAGTTGGACTTTCGTCCTTGTTTGTTTTTGCATTTTGTTCCAGTTCACAGCTGCTGTTTCGTTACTGTGTCTGGAAAGCTCTTGTGATCTGAAATTGCCACTCTGGTGTTATGAGTTAATACTAGAGTCTTAAAGTAATTTCTGGATGGTGTTTTGATAGGGTTTTCAGCTGACCATGAAAGTGCCCTTTCTGTCTTCCTGCTATCTAGTAAGCGGACCTCGATTTTGCTAAACCTATTTTCATACTACGTTTGTCATTTCATCTAAAATCACCGCCAATATATGTGGGGGCCTCTGTCTGCCTTTTGGGGAAATTTCTCTAGAGGTGAGCCAGGACTGTATTTTCCTCTGCTAGGATTAGTTAGTCCTCCGGCTGGCGCTGGGCGTCTAGGGATAAAACGTAGGCACGCTACCCGGCCACTGTTAATTGTGCGGCAGGTTTAGTTCATGGTCAGTTTAGATTCCATCTTCCAAGAGCTAGTTCTTATATATGCTGGGCTATGTTCTCTCGCCATTGAGAATCATGACATATCCCTAAGCTCCACAAGAGCCTCACCTGCCCCCCGGGTAGGCCTATAATATCAGGTATCAATAGTCTAACGTCTAATTTGTCAAGATATGTTGACATACACTTGCAGAAATGCATGCCGAAAATACCATCATATTTAAAAGATACAGGCCACACTTTACAAGTTTTGGACACTATTAAATGGGAACGTAATTACATTATAGGTACATTAGACATTAAGTCACTATATACGGTCATTAACCAGGATAAAGGGTGCCAAGCGGCCGAATATTTCCTTATGGCCCTGGATATATATGTAAGGGAACAGGTTCTCTTCATTGTGGATTGCATTAAATTTATTTTGCAACACAACTATTTCACATACGAGGGCCAGTATTACCTACAAACTTGGGGCACCGCTATGGGCACGCGGTTTGCCCCAAGTTATGCCAACATCTATGTGGCCAAGTGGGAGGAGTAAGACAACCCAGGAATAAATGTGCCACTTTGGTGTATGTAATTCTACATCAATTAAAGGAATTTTTTATGTGGCTAGAACTTACTGGCAGGTAGTTGTTAACTACTTCGGCTTTCTGCTCTGTGATGATCTGTTTCAGCTCATAGACCACTCTTGCCTGCTTTTCCTGCTTCCGGTGACATCACAGCTTTAACTCTTTCGCTCTGCTCTGTCAATGGGAAGTGTGTCGTCGTGCTGATTGACTGCTGGCTCCCCAATGCCTAACTTCAGGGAGCTGGTTTTCAATCAGCATGTGTAACAATTATAGGGGATAACTCAGGAGACTCTTTGCGTGGAACAAGACAACTACAGGACACAGTGTTATAAGTGGTAAAGTCTATATTATCACACGGTGATTCAAACAGGTGCAGAGAGAAACTCAAGTTCACAACACTTGGAGTAAATATTAAACGCAGCTTAACAATCTATAGGAAAATTCAGAGGAAAATGCAATCACGCAGAAAGTCTATGAAGCACAGTTATTCTTGAGGATACTTGACACGAATAAATCCTTGTCTTAGTCCAAACACAGATAGATATGCTTATAAGGCAGTTCAAATAATATCTTAGCTCAACCAGGGAGGTCTGGTTAATAGTCTCAGGTTTTTGCAGAGCAGCAACAGCTTACATGTCCAGCAAATGCAGATGGAAGTAAACACGAGCAGCAGATGAAGGAGGATTACTGGAAACTGGTGTATGCAGCAGGAACTCAGAGCAGAGTAGCAGGATCACCACACAGGTTCACAGGAGCAGGTGTATAGCCAGGGAGTCACCAGAGTCAGGAGCTGGATGCAAGGCAGAATACCCTAGCACAGACTGAAGGCTGGGGTGGAGTTTTATAGCAGGAAGACACAGTGTACATGAGACCAAAGACGCCATCTTGGAAAAGGGCAGTAATGCACAAAAGGTAATAAAAATGTTCAGAGTCCTGACAGCATGACATCGGCAGTGACCACCCACCAACAGAGCAGACTGGAAGAGAAAGGGATGCTCTGTTGACATGAGATAAAAAAATGCAGAAGAATCAACCACTTGACCTAAAAAAAGATTGTCATAGGGCAAAACAAGCAGGTAGTTAGCAACAACCTGCTGCTAAATTCTGAGCCCCATAGCAAAAAAAACCCAGCAAAGTCCTGGTAACCCTTTAAGAAATGTTCTCCTGGCATCTCGAGGGGCATCACATCTATGGATCAAATCTCAATAAGAGGGCAGTAAAAAGTTCACATTCATATCTATGATCTGACCAATATTTACTGACATCTTCTTTCCCCTTTCTGTCATGATAGTTCTACTTTGCGTCACTCGTCTTACTTACTGCACTATTCTAGGTCGTGATGTGTATAAATAAGATTTTATGCTACACTACGCCTAATGAAGAGACCTGAGTAGTGTGGAAACATTGTGTTACCATCTATCCAGTTAGTCATTTCCATTCAAATATATATTTTTAGCTATTGTAAGACCTTATTAAACGCGGACAGGACGCATGATCGTGTGTCATTAGTAATAATGATCCTCTGCGAACATCTGTATTTTCCTGGGAACTGTAGAAACATGCAGGGTATTTCTCCATTGTCCTCTATGCAGAATGTATGACTATGTGGATAGATAAACTAACCACAGTTCATTTTCTTCTCCTTTATATAGTCATCAGTCTGGGAGAAGATAGTCTTGGAAACAAATAAGATGTGTCATTTAATAGAGTGCTTGGCGGCGTAGTGTAGTGGTGGCTCCCTGGGTTGCAAGCCTGTTATCTTACCACAGGCAGTGTGCACACGCTGTAAAATCAGCCTCTTCATTTTCTGCTTGAAAAGATCATTGTTGAAAAAAAAATGTCACAGAGAAGAGGTCATGCTGATTTATTGGTAATTAACCCAACAAGATTTGCTGTGCATGCTACAAAATGTCAGCTCCCTGAGTATCCTGCCTGATAGACTGCCGGCTCGTTCACTTGATCGCACAAGTATTAATGCCAAACGTGAGCAAGAACATGTATAGCGATGTCTAGGGGACATTGTCATCTGTCGTTGTTTTACATTGCGGTATCGGGGCTGTCAACATAGCTGCTAGACTCAAACGCCAGGTCTAAAGAGGGTCTAAGCGCCATATATCCACATCCCGCAGGTGGATTAGAAGCAATGGCAAAGGTTTATCCAGTACCTCCACCATAGTCACAAATGATTTCACAGTTTAAAGGGAAGCTGTCGGGTGTGTGTAACCCTCTGAGATGCCATCACTACCATTCAGTTCTGCTCCAGTACTTGCACCGTATGGAAATTATGGGACTACAAGCCACGAGGCTGCAGACGTATGCGGAGATGTTGCGCTTAATGAGCCTTAGGATACAATCCCACATCTGCGTGAAATGTCAGAGCGCTGTCCAATTGCTTTTATCGGACAGAACACAGACCCCTTGAGTTAAATCTGTCTATTCACACATCTGTGAAAATGGCAGATCCAAGAACGATATGTGTGAAACTCACAGTATTTCTTATTCTGATACGATTTTGAGTATCCGAATAGGATCTGTGTGCTCTCCGATTAAAAATCGAGCAGGACACCGACACTTCACTCTAATGTGTGAATGCAGCCTAAAGGTACCATCACACTAAACGATATCGCTAGCAATCCGTGACGTTGCAGCGTCCTGGCTAGCGATATCGTTGTGTTTGACACGCAGCAGCGATCAGGATCCTGCTGTGATATCGCTGGTCGTTGATTAAAGTTCAGAACTTTATTTGGTCGTCAGACCGGCGTGTATCGTTGTGTTTGACAGCAAAAGCAACGATACCAGCGATGTTTTACAATGGTAACCAGGGTAAATATCGGGTTACTAAGCGCAGGGCCGCGCTTAGTAACCCGATGTTTACCCTGGTTACCAGTGTAAAATGTAAAAAAACAAACACTACATACTTACATTCTGATGTCTGTCACACGTCCCTCGCCGTCCGCTTCCTGCACAGACAGCGCCGGCCGTAAAGTGAAAGTACAGCACAGCGGTGACGTCACCGCTCTGCTGTTAGGGCCGGCACTCAGTCAGTGCAGGAAGCGGACGCCGGGGGACGCGAAGGTGAGTATGTACTGTTTGTTATTTTACATTTTACACTGGTAACCAGGGTAAACATCGGGTTACTAAGCGCGGCCCTGCGCTTAGCAACCCGATGTTTACCCTGGTTACCCAGGGACCTCGGCATCGTTGGTCGCTCGAGAGCGGTCTGTGTGACAGCTCTCCAGTGACCAAACAGCGACGCTGCAGCGATCGACATCATTGTCTGTATCGCTGCAGCGTCGCCTAGTGTGACGGTACCTTAAGGCTATAGCCACACATCTGTGTGTGTTAGCATACGAGATAAATGGATCATTTTTTTCCCAGGTGTCATCCTAATGCTTCTGTTTATTTTTTCTTCTTCACTATAGCAAGTTGAGAGTCTGAACTTTTTTCCATCCATTGAGACTTAACAATGCATCAGCTAAAAATTGATGAAATTCGGATAGAGCTTTCAAGTAGATAGTCTGACTTCAGAGTGTAATCTATTTTACCCCGATCCCCATAGACTTTAATAGTCGAGTCTGAGTCGCAAAACGGATGAGAATGGCCCCTGGCTGTTCAGACACTGTGGGCCCCTCGGTCATGTGACGGGGTCATGGGATGGGGTCATCATATACCTGAACAAGATTATTCCAGAAAAATAGTTGCTGTGTGAAACTATAACCTGTCAAACATCCATTGATCTAGTCAATTTACCCTTCAGTTCAGTATATAGTATACAGTGTCAGTGTATAGGTAACACTGACTCACCAGTGACGTCTCTAGGTGAAGTCCTTCATCTTTCATCCAGCACAGACCGCCATCATGTCTTCCAGCCAGGACTCGTCTCTGCAGGAAATAACACAGTTATCTCGAGCTCCGCTTGTAGAACACATTATTTAATTTTTCCCAACTTCTACATTACACCACATGAAGAAAAAGAGGCGACATAATGTCACTCTACACAGTAACAGGACCTCCCCCCCATTTAAAACAGTGTCCTCAAAAAATAAAATAAATACATCACTGCAGTAATATCACTTAATTAGCCCCTATGGTAATAATAATATCCCCCATCCTGGCGCCGTGTATCTCATTCCTGGCTCCAGCCATATGTTCTCCCATCCTGCCCTCATGAGTATCCATCCTGCCCCATATGATCTCCCCATCCTGCCCCATCAGTCTCCATCGTATCCATCCTGCTCCATGATCCTGCACGATCTGTCTCCAATCCTGCCCCATGTCTCCAATCATGCTTCGTATCTACATTCTGCCCATGTCTCCAGTCCTGCCCCCAGTGTGTCCAGCATCTCTGCCCCCAGTGTCTAGCATCTCTGCCCCCAGTGTCCAGCATCTCTGCCCCCAGTATCCAGCATCTCTGCCCCCAGTGTCCAGCATCTCTGCCCCCAATGTGTCCAGCATCCTGCTCCCAGTGTCTCCAGCATCTCTGCCCCCAGTGTCTAGCATCTCTGCCCCCAGTATCCAGCATCTCTGCCCCCAGTGTCCAGCATCTCTGCCCCCAATGTGTCCAGCATCCTGCTCCCAGTGTCTCCAGCATCCTGCCCCCAGTGTCTCCAGCATCCTGCCCCCAGTGTCTCCAGCATATTGCCCCCAGTGTCTCCAGCATATTGCTCCCAGTGTCTCCAGCATCTCTGCCCCCAATGTGTCCAGCATCTTCCCCCAGTGTCCAGCATCTCTGCTCCCAATGTGTCCAGCACCTCTGCCCCCAATGTGTCCAGCATCTCTGCCCCCAATGTGTCCAGCATCTCTGCCCCAATGTGTCCAGCATCCTGCCCCCATTGTGTCCAGCAATCTGCCCCAGTGTGTCCAGCATGTTGCCCCCAGTGTCTCCAGCAATCTGCCCCAGTGTGTCCAGCAATCTGCCCCAGTGTGTCCAGCAATCTGCCCCAGTGTCTCCAATATTGCCCCCGGTGTGTCCAGCAATCTGCCCCAGTGTGTCCAGCATATTACCCCCAGTGTGTCCAGCATATTGCCCCCAGTGTGTCCAGCAATCTGCCCCAGTGTCTCCAGCATTGCCCCCAGTGTGTCCAGCAACCTGCCCCAGTGTCTCCAATATTGCCCCCAGTGTGTCCAGCAATCTGCCCCAGTGTGTCCAGCATATTACCCCCAGTGTGTCCAGCATATTGCCCCAGTGTGTCCAGCAATCTGTCCCAGTGTCTCCAGCATTGCCCCCAGTGTGTCCAGCAATCTGCCCCAGTGTGTCCAGCATATTACCCCCAGAGTCCAGCAATCTGCCCCAGTGTGTTGAGCATATTGCCCAGCATTCTGCCCCAGTGTCTCCAATATTGCCCCCAGTGTGTCCAGCAATCTGCCCCAGTGTGTCCAGCAATCTGCCCCAGTGTAACAACCCTGCCAGCATCACTGCATGGCCTTCCTTTCCCCACCTGCCTGTCACATCAATTCACTCACCCAGTGCCATGCTGTGAGATCTGTCTGCTGCCGGCTCCATGCCATGTGCTTCATGGCGGCTTGCTCTGTGTACACTTCCTGGCTGTGTGCATAGGGGGGCGGCGCCAGCCACTCCGGATTCTTATTGAGACTGTGTGCACCTCCCTGGGGTGTTCCTGGCCAATAGCCTTGAGGCCTCTGATACTTAAGGCATCCTCACCCATTGGAGGATGCCTGAGCAAACTATTCCCCTCAGTTAGCATTTGCTACTGAGCTGCCAGGTCGTGTCTGTTTCCTGTGTCAGAGGGCTGCAATACTGCAGGCCTTCATCTGTGTTCTGTATCCGTGTCCGTTCCTGTCTGAACTCTGGTCTATGTCCGTTCCTGTTCCTTCTTTGTCATTTGTCATTTCCCACTCTGCTGTGTGTACCTCCGCCTTATCTTTCTGCTCTGCTTGCCACTATCAGTGGCTCTGCATCTTACTGCTCTGTTCTGCCACAACCTGTGGTTCTGTGCCTCTCAGCTTCCCTCGCCACAACCTGTGGTTCTGCACTCTCTGGCTCTTGGCGTTACCTCCTGCGGTTCTGGCTCCTGGCTCCGCCTCCAGCGTCTCAGTTTTTGGCTCCGCCTCCAGCGTCTCCGCTCCTGGCTCTGCCTCCAGCATCTCCGCTCTTGGCTCCGCCTCCTGCGGCTCCGTCCTTGGCTCAGCCTTCTCCTTCTCTGCTCATAGCTCTGCCTTCTCCTTCTCTACTCTTTGCTCTGCCTTCTCCTTCTCTGTTCATAGCTCTGCCTTCTCCTTCTCTACTCTTGGCTCCACTTCCTGCTCTTACTCCGCCTCCTGTGATTCTGCTTTGCTTCCACTCTTGCTCTACCTTTATTCTGCACTTGCCGTACTGGTCTCTACCTGTTTCTTTATGTTCTCCAGTCTGAACAGGTTCTTACCTGTTTTCATCCATCCATCTGAATACCAGTTCCTACCAGAGTATCACCCCTATCTGCCAGTGCCCGCCTGAGTGCCAGCCGCGCCCGTGTGCCTGTATCTCCGTCAAGCCAGTCTGCCCGTCAGGGCCTCTGCCATACCCATCTGTCAGCCAGTGTCACAGCCGTGCCTGCCTGTGTCTTGTCCCCTGGAGTGGTACCTGGTAGCTTCCTATTGCACAAGTCTGACCTCACCATCAGAGGCTCCAGCGAACACCTAGGAAGCTACTTAGTTACGCCCCTTCCAGGGAAGTTCGGTCTGTGGTCCAGTGGGGTCACGCCCCCAGGCGCCCGCGCCAACCAG
Organism: Ranitomeya variabilis; assembly: GCF_051348905.1. Lineage (NCBI taxonomy): Eukaryota > Metazoa > Chordata > Amphibia > Anura > Dendrobatidae > Ranitomeya > Ranitomeya variabilis. Next base: position 55,939,667 of record NC_135233.1, read on the forward strand.
TCTCGGCGCGAGCGTTACACCCAGTATGTCTAGCATATTGCCCCAGTGTGTCCAGCAATCTGCTCCAGTGTCTCCAATATTGCCCCCAGTGTGTCCAGCAATCTGCCCCAGTGTGTCCAGCATATTGCCCAAGTGTGTCCAGCAATCTGCCCCAGTGTGTCCAGCATTGCCCCCAGTGTCTCCAGCAATCTGCCCCAGTGTATCCAGCATATTGCCCCCAGACAGTATCCAGCATTCTGGCCCGGGCTCCCCGGATTGCCGTTCGCAAAAGAAAAAAAAACAAAACGAGTTCTTCTCACCTGACCTGCGCTCCAGCGGCGAAGCTCCCTCCAGCAGTGCGCACTCGCCGGCGACTGACAATGACGTCAGACGCCGGCGACGTGTGCGCTGCGCCTGCGGCCGACTTCAGCTGCCAGCCTCTAATTGGCTGGCGGCTGTTGTTAACTATTGACGTACGGGCGCGTGACTGCACGTCAATAGGTGAAACTGCCGCAGCGCCGGTAGGGGCCCGGTGAGCAGATGAGACGGGGCCTGATGCGGGCCCCCTCTGCCCACCGGGCCCATACGCCAGTCAGGGCAGTAATGCCCTGATGGTGGCGGGCAATCTCAGCGGTAGCCAAGGGCCCCCCCAGACCACTGGGCCCTGGGCTACCGCCCAGATTGACCCTATTATAATGCGCCCCTGCCTGAGTCTCATGTACCAGAGGCATTGATCTGTTTTTAAAACTGTGTATAGATCAATGAAGTTGTATGGGATGCGTTCCAAGAAAATACAGCTGTAGCAAAAATTATGAGACCACCACATAAAAACCCTGTCATGGGCAGCCCAATCTCCAGACCTGAACCCCACTGAAAACCTCTGGAATGTAATCAGTAGGATAAGGTATAGTCACAAGCCATCAAACAAAGAAGAACTGCTTACTTTTTTGCACCAGAAGCAGTGTGAAAGACTGGTGGAAAGCATGCCAAGACACATGAAAGCTGTGATTAAAAATCATGGTTATTCCACAAAATATTGATTTCTGAACTCTTCCTGAGTTAAAACATTAGTATTGTTGTTTCTAAATGATTATGAACTTGTTTTCTTTGCATTATTTGAGGTCTGAAAGAACTGTTGTTTTTTTTTTTTATTTTGACCATTTCTCCTTTTCAGAAAAAAATAAAAAATGTATTGCTTGGAAATTCTGGGGGCATGTTGTCAGAAGTTTATAGAATAAAAGAACAATTTACATTTTACTCAAAAATATACATATAAAGAGAAAACTCAGACAAACTGAACATTTTGCAGTGGTCTCTTAATTTTTGCCAGAGCTGTAAACAGACAGCACTAGGATGTGTCACATGGATGTGTGAATTACCCAAATTGGCTGGATTGAAGCTCTTGAAAACAGGGTACGTTATCCTTAACTTTTCTGAAAACGTGCATATATATATAGCAATGATGTCTAGTTCTGACACATGCAGTTATCCAAGGAATACTTGTTGCACAGGCGATGTATGCATTCATACAGTGCACCCTTCTTCCCAGCGCATGTGCCAGAACTAGGAGTCAATTGCGCATTTGCAGCATTTCATAAATCTAGTCCCCAGGTATGTAAACTGAGCCCGATTAGGTGGAATTAGGGCATGGCAACCTTGACTTCTCCACTTTAGTGATGGGCAGTCCGGCTCTTTTTGGTGATCCGGCTCTCATGGCTCCGCTCACCAAAAAGAGACGGCTCTTTCGGCTCACAAAACTGCTCTTTTTGGATCCTAAATGGATCCCTATTGAATGTGTGTTCAGGCGCCTGAAACCACGCCCACCTACCGCAGGAACTCCGCCAACTTGCTAGGAACCAATTAAATTGATGAGTAGGTGGACTTTTGCTCAGGTGGGCGGGGTTACACCTGCCAAAGTCAGGGATTTTACGCCCAGTGAGAGCCATTCATGGATTTTAGTGGCTCTCACGGGGGTGTCGGCTCCCATCGTTCATAGCAGGGAGCCGGCTCTTCGTGTCAGATCGTTCGCGAACGACACATCACTGCTCCACTTGCTTGACTGTAGACCAGTACTCTGGATATGGTGCTCCTGGATTGGTGTAGGACAAATAATGCAAAAGGGTTGTCTTTCAGGGGTCGGTCTAGTGTCTTAGTTCCAGTATAGTGAAATCTTAATGCTTCAGTGTAACAAGGGCAACAGGAGGGTAGTTATTGTCCAGCTATTTAAAGGCACAGTACATACACAGAGTCCACTGAGCAAACGGTCAGTGAGCACCCCCGGTCCTTTGCACATAGATAGACGGGACCAACACAGCTTTTCCCCACAGGTTACCTTCTCTTCCTCTGGCCACGGTAGTCCAGGCGAAATAGAGTCCAATGAGGCAACTGTTGTCCAACAGGGAATAATGTTTAATGAACAAGGATGGAAAACAATGAAAAGAGTACAACACTGGATTTCCTGATCTCTCCCTGCACTTGGAGCGCCCCCAGATGCAGGGCCGCGGGGCACTCGGTACCGGGCCCCTCGGTCTCAGTTCTGGGGTTGTCACGGTGGCTAGACCCGGTCCGTGACCCTGCTAAGGGGCGTCCAATGAAAGATGTAAGTGGTGGTGCAAGTCGCGATGAATAACGAGGACACAGGGTTGCAGTCTCTTTACCTCTTTACTGAAGGTTTCAAGGTCCTCAATCCAGAGTACGGTTAACAGGGCTGCAAGAGACCGGCCGGTCCGATGGCACCTCCAGAGTTCCCTTTGCAGGTGGAGATCTGTGCCTACCTTCTAGCGCCTGTGTGTTGTAGTACCTCCCTGCTGAGCACCACGGGATAGTCCTCACAACTGTTGTGTCTGTTTCTGATGTTATTTCCCACAACTTATGTCTGTTCTGATGTTCTTCTCCGTCCCCCAGATGATATGGATAGGACGCACCCGTATGACGGGAAGGCCTGGAGTTCTTCCAGGACCCTAGTGTCGCCCCTCTCCCACAGTTGCCCCCTATGTCTTCTTAGGTGATTTTGGTGAGACAGCCAACCTAAAATCAACTGTCCTGCCGCTGTTTGAAGTATTGCTTGGAGTCTAATACTTCCTCGGCGTTCTGGCCACCGGCTACGCACCTCAGTAGGATGTTGCCTCGACCTTACAGCACGACTCCTACTGGTGTTATCTCCTTTTTGCTATGATCACGTTTCTCACTCTCCACAAATAAACCTCGCTTCTTGTCCTTTCTTGAGATACCGCCGCGATGTAGTGCAGGCGCGGTTCCTTAACGTTCTTTCCTGTTCGCTAGGCCTCTGTCAGGATCCCACCCCTTACAGGGACCCCCCTGAATCTTCCCCTGCAACACCCTCTGCCACAGGATGTTGCTTGGTTCCAACCCAGTCAGCTTTCTGTCTAACTTTCTGTCTAACCCCCAGTTTTACCAGATTGTGAGGAGTGGCCTAATACATAGCGCCCTTAGCTCCCCCTGGAGGCCAGACTATGAAGTGTATTGGTGTCTGTGATACCTGGTCAGGTGAACTCCTTCAGTGCCATCAGACGTACCATCACTCCCCTTAGCGGCGGAGCATCAGTACTGCAACGACCAGGACTCTGGGGCGCTGCACACTCTCTACAGCTGCACCCACAGTAGCTGCAGCAGCCAAAGATCTGCAGTAGTCCACACGCTGGAATCTGGGCGCCTGAGACCCCTTCATCGGGGGGCCCGTGTTGCAGTCCTTAGTTCTGTCTAGTCCTGTGGACCCCTCTTGAGTCCTGGGAGTCCTTTCCAGCTCCTCTGTGTCTTTGGAGTCCGGGGCAACAGATCTCTCCCCTCTGGGAGTCTGGCAGTGCCCCTGCAAGTCTGCTCAGGGATGATGTACCTCAAGGAACAGCATTAATACAATAAAAGACATGGCAAGCACAGCACATACAATGGGGAATACAGAAACATTACAAGTTAACACAGATATACAAGGCAATAAAGAAACAGGTACACCGTCCGGATACCGCACCAAGCACACAGGGGGTCCACAATGAGAAGGAGAGGCCGCAACTGAGGGGACCGGCCATCCCCTTACATCAGCATACCAAGACATTTGGGGCAATTATAGGTTCCATCTATGTGTAAACAATTTAGGGAAGTTCCATTTCTGTTCCAGGATGACTGTGCCCCAGTGAACAAAGTAAACTCTATTAAGACATGGTTGGGTGAGTTGTGTGTAAGAACATGACCTTAAAGGGAACCTATCACCCCGTTTTTTAAAGATTTGATAAAAATAGTGTGAAATAGGGGCAGAGCTGGGCTTTACATTAGTGCCTTTTTGTTGCCTTTATTCCCCCGTTAGGCTGCCGAAATACCTTTGTGAAGTGTCCGTTTTGTCCTGTCACTCAAGTTGGTCAGGTCGGATGGGCGTGGTTAAATAGCGGTTCCTCCCCCCTGCTTCTCGGCGTCTTTCGTAAACGCGATCTGTGAATGGCACAGATCGCGCTTTTTCTTAGCAGTTGCGCAGTGAATTTGCCTCCGGCGCCTGCGCATTATGTTTTTCCCAACTGTGGGCATAGCATATTTTATATCATTGCGCATGCGCGGGTCGTAACTTTAGCCTTGGTGCCCCGGAAGTGATCATATGGGCATAGTGTTTATCTGGATGCCGGTAAAAAACGATAGATAGAACGATAGGCAGGCGAGCGATTTTGGCACCAAACTTACGCTCGCAGTTCGGGCTGAGAAAAAATTACCGGCATCCAGATAAACACTATGCCCATATGATCACTTCCGGGGCACTAAGGCTAAAGTTACGACCCGCGCATGCGCAATGATATAAAATATGCTATGCCCACAGTTGGGAAAAACATAATGCGCAGGCGCCGGAGGCAAATTCACTGCGCAACTGCTAAGAAAAAGCGCGATCTGTGCCATTCACAGATTGCGTTTACGAAAGACACGCCGAGAAGCAGGGGGGAGGAACCGCTATTTAACCACGCCCATCCGACCTGACCAACTTGAGTGACAGGACAAAACGGACACTTCACAAAGGTATTTCGGCAGCCTAACGGGGGAATAAAGGCAACAAAAAGGCACTAATGTAAAGCCCAGCTCTGCCCCTATTTCACACTATTTTTATCTAATCTTTAAAAAACGGGGTGATAGGTTCCCTTTAATCTCACTGAACATCATTAGGATAAACCAGAGCAGAGATTGTGATCCCAGGTCTATCCTCCAATATCAGTGTCTGATCTCACAAATGTTCATCTGGATGAACAGGCAAAAATTCCAACAGACTCCTCCAAAATATTGTAGAAAGCCTTCCCAGAAGAACGGGAGCCGTTATAGCTGTAAAGGGACCAATTCCATATTAATGCGTGTGAATGGGAGGTCACTAAAGCCCCTGTAGGTGTAATAGACCGGTGGACCAGTTCTTTTGCCCATATAGTACATATCCATACATAAACTGACAGCATATGGGCTCAAAGGTGATGAAAAGTTTAACATTGATGGTTAACTTTAGTTTTTGTGTTATATTACTGAAAGGTCAGCTCATAGCGCTCTGGGAGATTTTAGCTTTGCAGCATATGGAATGCAGATACATAGTGATCAGTGCAAGAAATGTACAAGGTTTTCCATAGACTTTACAGTATTTCAGAATATGGGCAAAATGAACTTCTTGAAGGAGATCCTGATGAATTGCGCACAAACGTTAAGCGAGTAATTATATTTGGAGTATTGTGTCTATTTATTTTACAGAGATAATGGGATTGAGGCTGATTTTAATGCCTTATGGAAAGTGACAATCTGTAATAATGAATATTTCCAAAACAACAATTAGGCAGAGTGTCATTGGAATTAAGGGAATGCAACGCTTCATTGAATTCATTTGTGGAGTCCCTTGAGAAATACACTACTGGATTCTGAGCACTTGTGCCTCTCTTGTGGCTTACAGTCAGGTCTGATAAGGAGTATTAGTAACTAATACCCAAAATGTTCCTTATATGACAAACTTCTGCCAGGCACAGGAACACAGATGAGAGACCCCACGACAATGATTAAAATTGACCTTTTTTTGCTGCAGGTCAATAACTCCAAAGCTATATACATATATACTGTATGTATATATATATCTACTATGTTATATATTATGTGGCTGCTATATACATGCATACATACATATTCTAGAATACCCGATGCGTTAGAATCGGGCCACCATCTAGTCTACTATATAATTGTCTAAGGGTCACTTCCGTCTTTCTGTCTGTCTGTCACGGAAATCCCAAGTCGCTGATTGGTCATGGCCGTTTGACCGCAACCAATCAGCAACGGGCACAGTGCGGCCGCGAAATGGCCGCTCCTTACTCCCCTGCAGGCAGTGCCCGCAGTCCATTCTCCCCCCCAGTCAGCGCTCACACAGGATTAATGGTAGCGTTAACGGACCGCGTTATGCTGCGGTGTAACGCAGTCCGTTAATGCTGCTATTAACCCTGTGTGACCAATTTTTTACTATTGATGCTGCCTATCCAGCATCAATAGTAAAAAAATCTATTGTTAAAAATAATAAAACAAATAAAAAATTATTATATTCTCACCTTCCGGCGCCTTTCCCGCTCCTCGCGCCGGTCCAGTCCATGCATTGCGGTCTCGCAAGATGATGACATAGCGGTCTCGCGAGACCGCTACGTCCTCATCTCGCGAGACCGCAATGCACTCTTGGGATCAGAGCGTCGCGAGGAGCATCGGTAAATGCCTGGGCTGGATCCTGGGGCCGACAGAAGGTGAGTATATAACTATTTTTTATTTTAATTCTTTTTTTAACAGGGATATGGTGTCCACATTGCTATATACTACGTGGGCTGTGTTATATACTACATCTCTGTGATATATACTATGTGGGCTGTCCTATATACTACGTGGCTGTGTTATATACTGCATGGGCAGTGTTATATACTACATCTCTGTGCTATATACTACTTGGCTGTGCTATATACTATGTGGCTGTGCAATATATTACGTGGCTGTGCAATATACTACGTGGCTGTGCTATACACTACGTGTCTGTGCTATATGCTACGTGGGCTGTGTTATGTACTGCGTGGGCTGGGCAATATACTACGTGGCTGGGAAATATACTACGTTGCTGGGCAATATACTATGTGTCTGTGCTACTTACTACGTGGGCTGTGCTATATACTACGTGGCTGGGCAATATACTACGTGGGCTGTGCTATATACTACGTGGCTGTGTTAGATACTACGTGGGCTGTGCTATATACTACGTGGCTGGGCAATATACTACGTGGCTGTGTTATATACTACGTGGGCTGTGTTATATGCTACTTGGCTGTGCTATATTTCTCTGCTGTATCTGTGCATCATGAATCGTGGTATGTGTTAAAGAGGGGGGCCCACTGAGGGCCCGGGGCCCTTAAAAACCAGGAGCCGGCCCTGGCTTGACTGATTGTTCGCGGCAAGGCGTGACCAATCAGCGACAGGCGCAGTCCTCCCGCGAATTGGCGCGGAATTTGAACCACGCTTCAATAATTGGTCGCGGCCGGTCGAATCCTGTAAATTGCATTATTCTGAAAACTTCATAAACTACATACATATTCTAGAATACCCGATGCGTTAGAATCGGGCCACCATCTAGTATATACTGTATATATATATATATATACGAGCAGCCTCCTCGTCCGTAGCCACTATGTCCCATCTATCATCAACCCTTTTAGCACTAGGGGTCCTGTACTTGGCTCTTACCAATGCGGACATTGCATGGCATGTGCCAATATTACACGGGCTACTACCTTTAAATCCTCTGATGGTACAAAAGAATTTTCCATCAGACAGCGCATCACATGTGGCACATCTAACGTTGTATACTATGCCACATGTGGTTGCTCCCTAATCTACATCGGGTTGACATCCAGGGAGTTGCGCGTACGTGTCCGCGAACATGTCAGGGACATATGTGCTGCCAAAACTATAGACGATGCCTCTGACCTGAAAACAATCCCACGTCATTTTAAGATGTTTCATGGGTGTGACGCCAGGACGCTTCAGGTCAGAGGCATCGAAAGTATCCATCTTGGGGTACGAGGCGGCAACTACAAAAAGGTCCTTGCCCAGCGTGAAGCGGGCTGGATTGTCCGTGTAGATACCATGGTACCAAAGGGACTTAACGAGTACCTAAGTTTCTCCCCCTTTCTCTAAAAAACTCGCTTTCCGTATCGAGTATTAGTGCAGTGCTATTTTGCACGTAGTAGGTGTCCCCCATCGTTTTGCTCTATTTCTCCCATGAACAACCCCATTGTCTTTTATTTATAAAAGACAAAAAATCCTCTTGTATTGTAGTTCTATTATGGTTTTTGGCTCCTGTTCATCTCCTGCTCTCCATGTTTAACATCTCCCCCCTGTGAGTGGATACCTATTTGGGGTCCCTGTGTATGTTTTTATTATATTTTAAGTATGTCTCTCATATATTTTTTTAGTTACATCATGATGTCTGAAGTACTGATGTCCTTTTTGGCACAATGTTCTCCTGCCCGAGTTGAATTTACCGCTGATAAATGACTACACTTCTGCTACAACCAACCTTTAATGGATCAGTCTACCATCTGTAATTTATGCTTTGTACAGATGTGTTACCTTGTATATTGGGCTTAAGGCCCCGTCTCACTAAGCGATTTACCAACGATCACGACCAGCGATATGACCTGGCCGTGATCGTTGGTAAGTCGCTGTGTGGTCGCTGGGGAGCTGTCACACAGACCGCTCTCCCCAGCGACCAACGATCAGGGGAACGACTTCGGCATCGTTGAAACTGTCTTCAACGATGCCGAAATCCCCCTGCAGCACCTGGGTAACCAGGGTAAACATCGGGTTACTAAGCGCAGGGCCGCGCTTAGTAACCCGATGTTTACCCTGGTTACCAAAAAAAACAAACACTACATACTCGCCTTTCGGTGTCCAGGTCCCTTGCCGTCCGCTTCCTGCTCTGACTGAGCCGCCGTACAGTGAGAGCAGAGCGCAGCGGTGACGTCACTGCTGTGCTCTCACTTCTCACTGTACGGCCGGGAGTCAGTGAGAGCAGGAAGCAGACGGCAAGGGACCTGACGGACATCAGAAGGCGAGTATGTACTGTTTGTTTTTTTTTACATTTACGCTGGTAACCAGGGTAAACATCGGGTTACTAAGCGCGGCCCTGCGCTTAGTAACCCGATGTTTACCCTGGTTACCAGTGAAGACATCGCTGGATCGGTGTCACACACACCGATTCAGCAATGTCAGCGGGGCCTCAACGACCAAAAAAAGGTCCAGGCCATTCCGACACGACCAGCGATCTCGCAGCAGGGGCCTGATCGCTGGTACGTGTCACACATAGCGAGATCGCTATGGAGGTCGCTGTTGCGTCACAAAACTTGTGACTCAGCAGCGATCTCGCTAGCGATCTCGCTATGTGAGACGGGGCCTTTACTTTAGCTATATATGTTGATTGCCCTTTGTTATTCATTGAGGTACTCTGTATGTGTTATGGTACATTCCAATGGTTAAACGATTTAACATCTCTTTGCTCGCATTTTCTCACCTTAAAAATTTTCAAGTGTCATCAGCGGACAGACGTCTTATCAGGGCAGGTTTATTGCGGTGGTGCGCATGCGCTGCATGCTCCGCCGGTGTCCCAGCGGCGTCTGTTAGTGCCTTGCGCGTGCGCCCTTGGTTTTTTCCTCGGGCGCTCCCGCGATGCATGACGCGGGCTGTGACGTCTGGCTCGGCCTGTGATGCGCGCATGCGCCCGTTCACTCCGCAACTTCAGGCCGACACCCCTCTGGTGTGCGGTAGTGCGCCTGCGCTGCGCACCTTGCCCTGCCCGTTGTCCCAGCGGCGTCTTGTTTGCTTGGCACGTGCGCTCTGGGGTTCCCCAGGCGCGCCCGCCCTGCATGACGCGGTCTGTGACGCCGGGCCCGGCTTTTTGCGCGCACGTGCGCCGTCTAAATCCGCAACCACTGGCTGACTCAGATCAGGTGCCCGGTCACATGTATCTTCATTGATGCTATTTAAGGACGTCATATATACTCACTAGTACCTTCCCTTGAAAAAGCCGTCTCTTTGTGGGCGAAACGCGCGTCGGGGGTCGCGTTCTGTGGACCCCAACCGGTGTGCTCTGCTTGGTGCCTCCCACGGGTAAGCGCTGCTCCTTCAATCCCTTAATTCTCTACCACACGCCACATGATTTGTCTTTTGCTACTATAGCGATATAGGTGTTTGCAGCAGCTGGCCTCACACTATAGAGTTACGTTTGGTGGTTTCCTTGCAAGCGCACACCGGGGGTTACCCACACTCCTTTTTTAAAACATCCTTGTATAGTGTTTACTTTCCTGTATGTTTTGTGCTTTCTTGTATTTTGCTACTAAGCTAGTTATTTATGTGCTATTTAATAAAGCATTTTTCTACTATTTAAATATCCATACGCTCACAGGTTTCTCCTTTCTTCAGTGACTGTTATGGAGCTGGTTTTTCTTTCTGGTGGGGGGGTCATTGTGCACTATTTAGTGCCTGTTGCTTTTTCTCCCCCCCCCCCCCCGTCTGTATCTAATAAGCTGCCTGATTTTGTACACACATACACACACACACACACACACACACACACACACACACACACACATACACACATACACACATACACTCTATAAACATCTGAGTATGAAATTCTATTAACAGATACTGTATCCCGGGAACAAAACAAAAAGCCACTGAACTTGCATCAGACGCACCCGCACGGCCCTTTGTTCTGCCCACTCCCCTACTGAAAGGCATTGACAAAACAAAAAAATCATTGTGCCACCAGCATTGTCTTAGAGAAGATGTAATAGCTCTGCTCTGCCTCCAGTACTGACATGGAGTGTGACTCTATGACTGTGTGCACTCTCTGCTCTTGTGCACTACCCTGCTGACCTATTTTATTTTCTGCCATCTGCATTAGTATAGCTTCCCGTATGTTTTTACGTCGCTAGCTTTTTCTACACTCCTACACAACATAGATTGTAATCACTTGTCACTGTTTGTTGCCTGCTGCTGACACATGATAATGTGAAACTGCAAATGCTGCTCTGTTGATGCATATGGCAGAAGATAATCCTCTGCCATATGCATCAAAAGAACAAGATTTACTCTTTCATACCACTGAAATAGTCATCAGCATGGAACTAACACCACTCAACTCTGCAGCGCTTAATTACAAGCTCCGTTGTGGAGGAGTGCAAGATAGTTGTGTTCTGAAAGAAACAAGATAACAATGAGGCAAAACCACACAGGCTGCTTTACTGATGTAGATGGCAGTAGACAAAATTGGTCAAGCATGGTACAAGTACAGGAGCAGAGAATGCACAGAAGCATAAGAAACTGTACACTTAGTTTAGCTTGATAATAACTCAGAGTGGGACAGGCCAAATACACACAGAAGACAGAGGAAGGGGTCTGCAGCAATGAGGAGAAGCAAGGTGCTGATGGGAAATGTTGCTTTAACAGAATAGGAATAGGACAGGCCATTGAGTTCTGTGAAGTTTACAAAGTAGAACAACACAGATCAGTACACTGTGCAGTGGCTGTTGCTGAGAACTCATCGACTAATCAACAGCTAGTCTATCCTGTGAAGTCTGGTTAACATAGCAGTACATGAAATTTGACATAATCTCTGTTTACAGTATATGGTAAACAAAGAGAAAAAATGTAATCTGAACAGCCCCTTGGATAATCATCGGCTAAACTCAGTGGGATGGATTGACCATGTTAAAGGGAACCTGTCACCTGAATTTGGCAGGACCAGTTTTCGGGTGTTTGATTCACCCTTTCCTTACCCGCTGGCTGCATGCTGGCCGCAATATTGGATTGAAGTTCATTCTCTGTCCTCCGGAGTACACGCCTGCGCAAGGCAATATTGAGCAGGAGCCGAGTGTCATGCGTCTGTGCTCCGATTCTCTAGCACAGGGAGGATCGGAGCACAGCTGCGGAGGAGGCGGAGAAATGAATTTCTCCATCTCCTCCATTGCTGGGGTCCGCTTATAACACACGTCACTCGGATGATATCCGAGTGGTGTGCGCTGTCTCACTCGCACCCATAGGCTTATATGGGTGCGAGTGAGCCCAGAGTTTTCCTCGGCATGCTGCGATTGTCTCGGATGGAAGAAAACGGCCGACAAAAAGTCGGCTGCTGGGAGCTGCCCCATATGTTAACATTGGTCCGAGTGCAATGCGATTTTTTATCGTATTGCACTCGGCCGTTTAAAACGCCAGTGTGACGCCGGCCTAAGGGCTCAACTCGGATGAGTCTCGCATGTTAAAACCCGGCGCTGCTGCCGGCACTCAGATCGGAGCGTGCGGTCGCATAGGAATACATGCGGCCGCACGCTCCGCTCCTCTGTGCCAGGTGCAGTGCCGGGTATTGCCGTGCGAGACTCATCCGAGTTGCTCGCAAGTGAGTATGAGCCCTTATAGTGGCCCCAAAAAGGGTTAGGGAAAAGGCCCTTCACCCCAACACCATGCATTGACAAGACAGTTGCACATAGTATTTGTTCTAAGGTGTAGGACAAGTTCACACTAAGCGTTTTCGCGGTGTATTTTTTATGCAAATTTTCAGCTGCGTTTTACAGTACCAGGAAAGTCTATGAGATTTTTTAAATCTCATGCACACAGCTTGTTTTTTTTTTGCCATCAAGATTTTGTGCTCTGCATGTTTTTTTGGACAATGTAGCATGTCAGGATTTCTTTCAGCGTTTTTCACCCATTGACATGAAAAGGTGGTGAAAAAATGCTGAAAATCCTCACCAAAACGCAGGTATCATGTCTTGCTGCACTTTTTGTGCCAAAACCTGATTCTATAGAACAGGACTTTTTTTTCCCAACACTAAACTTAATCAGCATGAACAAGAGACAAATCTAGCATGCGAAAACCGCAGCAAAAAAAAAAGAAAACAAGAAAAACCTGCTTTTTTCTGCAGCTGAAAAACTCCTAGTGTGAACTTACCCTTATAGCAGCACAATGGAGCTGAAGCATTACATTTATGGCCATCTGCTGCCCCTTGTCCCAGTCTACACAAATAAACTGCACAAAGTAGTAGATATAAACTTTCAAAGACATTTTTGTGTGATTCCCCCACTTAGAAAAAGAAAAAAAGGTTCCATGGACCCCTTTTCTGCCGATTGAGCTGGGAAATAAGAAAATACCTTCAAGGCCCAAAATTTCTGTATACTGAAGAGGTTAAAATCTGCAACACATATGAGGTGTCTGAACATGCTTGAGCATTAGATGTGGCTACTCCATCATTTCTCAGATATTTCCTCACTCTCTGGTCGGTTTCTGGGTAAAACGTCCTTTAGGGTATGTGCACACGTCAGGATTTCTTGCAGAAATTTTCCTGACAAAACCGGACATTTCTGCCTGAAATCCACAAATTTTTTTTTGGCGTTTTTTTGCATTTTTTTTTTTTTTGCGGAATTTTTGCAGATTTTCTCCTGACATTCCAAAATCATGGGAAATCTGCAAAAAATCCGCAAAAAGAGTGAACATGTTGCTTCTTTTTGCGGATTGTGCAAAATTTGCACAAAAAATGCGGAATGCATTCTAAATGATAGGATGCATAATTTAAGCGTTTTTGGTGCAGAATTATTGCGTTTTTATTGGGGAATTCCGCAAAAAAACGCAAAAATTCCTGAAGAAATCCGGACGTGTGCACATACCCTTATACTCTTTCTTGTTAGCTTTGTAGCAGGCTGACGTGGATGTTCGGAAATAATCTAGGACACCACCTCGGCAGATCTTGGACTGCACCGTGTTCTCGAGCTAATCCGAGTCTCTGAACATCTGGGTGTGCAATCAGAATTACATCCTGAAACTAATTCTGTGAAGGATTTTCCCGGTCTTTACTAGATTTTCAGGAAGTTTATGCTTTTTTTACGTCTAGTAAACATTCCTAGTGACAATTTAATAAACAGAGAGCAGTATTACCCCGTACTAACAGAGCTCTTGTGTGACAATATGGGCCCAGAACAGAAGAAGATGGGTTTATCAATAGGTATTTGGGGGTCAATATTGTGGAGTAGTCATAAAATTGTTACATTGTTTCCTAACACACGTTTGTTGGGCTCTGTTCACATTCTGTCTACCTGAGATGATGCAAAACATGTAGAGGCATACAGGGCCATACTATGCCTTACCACGTAGTATATGCATTTGTGCAATCTATTACCTTTTCCATACCATATTAAAAAAAGGATATGCCAATGCGCAGTGTATACCAGCCTGGCAGGGGGTTAAAGGGCACCCTCTTGGCTCACCCCAGGCCTATGGGCTGTATAGATACACTTATCAATAGATTCCGGGCGCATAAACTGTTGGAGCATGATGTGAGCAGAAGGGCTTTTCTGGTTTTATCCAAATTACGATTATTAACACAATAAGGGCAGGTACAGACGAGTGTATTTTTGGTCTGCGTGTGATTCAACAAAACACTTGGACCGATGTTACTCTATGGGTCCGTGCACATATCCGATTGTTTTTCTCGACAGAGACTGTCCAAGGAAACAAATAGCAGCATGCCCAAGTTTGATCCAATATTCGGATCCTACTCAGCCATGTAAGTGAATGATTTCATGAAAACCATCAGTCTGCACTCAGATGACATCTGAGCGCAGTTTGATTTCCGCAGCTTCATTGAATGGAGAAGATGGAGATTTTTTTTTTCTCAATCTTCTCCTTATCCAAGAGAACCGGATGACACGATGGTCCAGCTCTAATCAGAGTGTGATTAGCATAATTGGGACGATTCTCTGCTGCCGTCTGCACCTGCCCTAATGCTAACTACAGTATATATGGCAAAAAATCATGATATCCCCATTTAGGGGAGGCTGAAATTGGAAGAGACTTGTAATGCTATCCATGGTCTAAGCTAAAGCATTAATCAAGGTTACAGCATATCCTTTTTCACAGGTAAAATTAAATAACCTCTACCAACTTACGGCAGTATCAAAATATCTGCCTCGCCCCATTTCTTTCCCGCTGATTACACAATGTCATTTTCACCTAGACGCGCTCCTTTCCCTGGTGGGGTGGGTGTCCTGGATTAATTGACTCATGCAGTTAACAACATTATAACCATAACACAAGGCTGCAAGGATGACACAATGCTTCTAATTTCATATCCCTTCATGTCCAAGTGTAGCTTGTAAAAAAAAAAAAAAAAAGGTAGGAGTGCACCACTCCCCAGCCTCCTGATTGCTAGGGGTGAGCGCTCCTGTTTGAGTGCCAGTGCCAGGTTGTTGCTGGCCTTAGGCGGCCTTTCCACTGCACGCTCCAGACCATCCTCACTGCAGTGCTTACAAGCTCAATAGGACAGAGATTGTAAGTGGATCGCCCCCAGGCGCAGGGCAGTGGGGCACTCGGTACCGGGTCCCTCTGTCTCGGTTCTGGGGATGTCACGGTGGCCCGACCCGGTCCGTGGCCCTTTGAGGGGCGCCCAATTAAAGGTGTAGTTTGTCTGGTGTTCGTGACGCCACCTGTGGTACTCGGTCAGGGTGACCGACGCTGCTTAGGGGTCTGCTGGGGTGATGGAATGGCAGCTAGATGATATACCTTCCCACAGGTGAAGTATGTCCCCAGGGCTTCCCTTGATGAGTAGGTGGTAATGGTGGACGTTGTAAGGCGCGATGAATAACGAGGACACAAAGGTTGCAGTCTCTTTACCTTTTACTGAAGACTTCAGTGTCCGCAGTCCAGAGTACCGTTCACAGGGCAGGCTGAGTCCAGCCGGTCCGAAGGCACATCCAGAGTTCTCTTTGCAGGTGGAAATCAGTAGCCTTCCTACTAGCGCCTGTGTGTTGTAGTACCTCCCTGCTGAGCACCACGGGATAGTCCTCACAACTGTCGTGTATATTTCTGATGTTCTTTCTCTCCGTCCCCCAGATGGTATGGATAGGACAACCCGTATGACGGGGTAGGCCTGGAGCTTATTTATAGGGACACTAGAGACGCCCCTCTCCCACAATTTGCCTCCGTTGTCTTCATTAGTTTAAAGGTCGGGCAGCCAACTTGCAATTAACTGTCCTGCCGTTGTTTGAAGTAATACGTAGAGCCTATTACTCCCTCGGTGTGTCCGGCCACCGGCTACGCGCCTCAGAAGGATGTTGCCAATTTTAAGGCAGGACTCCTCCTGGTTCTATCTCCTTGTGCTGTGATCTCGTTTCTCACTCTCCACAATATACTTCGCTTCGTGTCCTTTCTTAGGATGCCGCCGCAATGATGTACAGGCGCGGCTCCGTAACGTTCTATCTCTTGCTATGTCTCTGTCAGGATCCCACCCCTGACAGGGACCCTCTGTCTGCAGCTCAGATGTTCCTCCTTCTCCCCCTGTCTGCCTGACAGGTCCTCTCTGGGTCTCACCCAGGTAGCTTTCTGACTAACTTCCTATCCAACCCCCAGTTTTACCCGAGTGTGAGGAGTGGCCTAATAGATAGAACCCTTTGCTCCCCCTGGTGGCCGGAGTGTGAAGTGTAGTGTGTGACTGTGATACCTGGTCAGGTGAACTCCTTTAGTACCATCAGACGTACCATCACTCCCCCAGCTGGAAGAGCGACATTACTGCAACGACCAGGACTCTGGGGCGCTGCACTAGCACTGCACATGTTTAGCAAACTTATAGCAGTGGCCAGTCCACTTGACAAAGATCATTAACTAAAATAAAAATAAAAATGAGAAATTGGGGTACAGCGAATGTGCTTATTTTTACAATGGCTATATAATGCAACCCTATCGGAATCATGGGAATAACCCTTTAAGCTAAAACCAGATGTCTTTCCTAAACTGTGAAAATATATCATAGGAACATGCACTGCTTTATTTCTGCAGCCACATCTGATTAGGGTTTAACAAAAAACGGAATATGATTTAATATGCACTAGGAGAAGAAAGGATCCCCGGCAATTTTAGTGCCGGAAAGTGTATTTGGACCATAAAAGTTTAAAAAAGTGAAGAAAGGAGAATATGGTGCCAGTCCCAAAGCAAGAGTGATCATAGAAAGAGGTAACCCTTAAACGAATATTAAAAAGGGCCCCTCTCTTTATTGTCATTAATTAATTTTTAGTTGGAAGCCAAAGATGAGTCAAGTGTAATCAGACATCAGACAGGAGTTGATTAATCGGGTGATTATATTAATCATGCGTAACACAATACAAACAAATAAGGTGTTAGAATAAACATAAGGCTGGAGGGAGCCCCTCCGTCCAACTTCGGATTCAGAATAATAGTATGTCTACAATAATAATATTGTTCCCTTCTATTCAGTAAGACATATCAAATCAGTAACCTTAAATAAGTAACACATACAGAAAGTGGAGAAGAAAAGAAAGGAAAGAATTGGGATGTCACTGGTTTCCATAAGTTAAGAATCTTAGGCCCCTTTCACACATCATTTTTTTGCCATCAGTCACAATCCGTTGGCTCCACGGATCCGTCACAGATTGTGAAAAACTGATGTGACAGATCCGTTTTTTCGCCGGATCCGACTAGCGGATCTGGCTAATTGGATCCTAAAAAAATCGGAACATGCTCAGTTTAAAAAAAAGGAATCTGTCGCTGGATTCCGTCACTTGATGGATCCTGCGCCCATAGGGTTCCATTTGAGCAAACGAAGGAGGGCGACGGATCCGTCGCTGTCCGTTTTTTCTAAGTACACAAAAAACGTTACTTTGTTGTCTCCGGCCGCCAGACAAACAATTTTCGACGGATTCGGGGAACAACGGATGAAACGTGAGGCCATTCGTCGCAATCCGTCACTGATACAAGTCTGTGAGAAAAAAACGGATCCGGCGGCATCAGTCGCCAGATCCATTTTTTTTTCAAAATTCGACGGATTGTGACTGATATCAAAAAACTGATGTGTGAAAGGGGCCTTAGTACCTTTACTGGATAGCTATTTGGTAAAATTACCTTACGTGATCCGAATCTGGAAATGTTGAGATTCTTTACATTTGACTCCAGGGATGCCATGTAGCAAACCACACCGAACCCGACCCGTTATCAAACACCATGAGTTCCCCCAATCATTAAAGCACATTCACCGCCTCCACCCAGTGTATTTTTTTTGGTGTGGAGGATGGCCTCCAGAGTCTGGGAATAGTTTGGTCGGTGGCTAATCTATCACAAAATATGGCAACAATTTTATCTTAAGTTTAGAGATAGATCCCGGGAACACAGATGTCAGAGCTATTTCTGGAGAAGGCTCAATCCGGGCGTTGTGACGGTGATAGTAGAGAGAGAATACATCATTCCAGAGAGGCCAAACTCCTCGACAGCTCCACCAAATATGTTATATTGACCCAGATGTACCTGAGCACCACCAGCATGCATCTGAAATCGCTGGGTTCAGTCCCTGGAGTCTGCAGGACCAGGTTAGCTTGTAAAAGTGAAGGATCTAGTCCACATTTCGGTTGGGATGTCATATCCCAATTCTTTATGCCATTCATCCATACAGTTATGGAGTGTGCCCTCTGCCTCCCCCCAGTACTATTATATTATATATAACAGAGATATGGCAAGGGTTGGTGTTTCCAATGAAAGGCATAACTGTTTAAAGGAGGCAAGAGAAAGAAATAGCCCAGATCCAGGAGTCAGAGAGTTGATGTAGCTGTGAAGTTGAAAATATTGTAGCCAATGTCTAGGGGCCATCCTCCTACCCTCTAAAATGGTCTCCATAGTTATAATAACTGCTTGGTTATTCCATCTTTAATGCGGGGTATGGAACCCTGTGGTGAGAGGAGCAGTATGGAAAAATGATCGGGTGACTTTAAAGGAACCTGTCACCTGATCCTGATTCATGCTGCTCAAACCACTGGCAGCATCAGTCAGATCCTGGCTACACGATGGCAGTTATAATTTTTTCATTAAATGTTCCAACACTTCAGAGAAGATCTACTTTAATGATCCATCTGGGATCTAGGAGAAACCCTAGAGAGATGACCCTAGTCCAGAGCTGCACCCCAGAGGCGGCTTTTCTTTGGGCCACACCTGTCAATCACCTGGATCGGCACTAGGAGTTGTATGATTCAGGTAACAGGTTTCCTTTAAGCCAGGATCAAAGAAAGGTCTGTGGTTTAGATGGATCTTGGAGAACTATCCATCAAACCTATAGCCAAAAGATTTCTCCACGTGTAAAAGATGCTCAACTCTTCGCGATATGAGAGCCTATTGTGCTCAAAATAGTAAGGCTAGGTTCATACTGCGTTAACAGCAGCCCGTTGAACACATAAGTTAACGGGCTGCTGTTAACGCAAGTGCCGGTATGGCATCTGCTAGCTCTATCTGCGCTAGCGGTGACGGACCCGGAAACGCTGCAGCCCGCGTCTCAGGGTTCGTCACTCAATGACGGCACATCCCTAGCGCATGCCCATTGTGGGCGTGCGCTAGCGATGCGTCCGACATTGCATTCAATGGCGGCCTTAACGGACTACGTTACACCGCGTTATGCCGCGGTGTAACGTAGTCCTTTTAACGGACGCCATCAACGCAATGTGAACCTAGCCTAACATGGAGGACTGTGAAGGACTAAGGCTTCTTTTACACTTGCCGTGATTTTGCGGCCCGTTTTTGCGACCCCAATAGATTTCTATGGGGCCGCAAAAACGGGTGGCAATAATTCCACGGAGCGCTGTGCGCCATATGGCCGTGAGGGCTGTATTTACGGCTGTCTAAAAAGATCGAGTCTGCTCGATCTTTTTCACGGCTTACGGACACGGCCCCCATTGTAAATCCATGGGGTCGCAAAAACAACGGAAGGTTGTTTTTGCGGTGCACCGTGACTTCCGGTTTTGCGGACCACCACCGTTTTTTTTCCCAATACTTTTGCTATAGTATTGGGAAACCCGAAAAACGTCGATCTGCAAATTTTTTTAGGTCCGTTATTGCGGCAGACAGTGAAAATTGCGGCAATACGACCCGCAAAAAAGGCCCGCAATAACGGGTCGCAAAAAAAACGGTAAGTGTAAAAGTAGCCTAAGGGTGCTTTCACACTAGCTTCGTACGACGCATGTTGCAATGCATCGTTTGGGATAAAAAACGCATCCTGCAAAGTTGCCCGCAGGATGCGTTTTTTCTCCATAGGGTTGCATTAGCGACGCATTGCCACACGTCGCATCCATCGTGCGACGGATGCGTCGTGTTTTAGCGGACCGTCGGCACGAAAAAGTTACATGTAACGTTTTTTTGTGCGTCATGTCCGCCATTTCCGACAGCGCATGCGCGGCCGGAACTCCACCCCTCCTCTCCGCTCATCACACTGGGGCAGCGGATGCGTTGAAAAACTGCATCCGCTGCCCCCGTTGTGCCTTTTTTTTCACAGCATACGTCGGTACGTCGGCACGACGCATTGCGTCGTGCGTCGTACGACGCTAGTGTGAAAGTAGCCTAAGGCTAGGTTCACATTGTGCTAGCAACAGCCCGTTCAGCACATACGCTAACGGGCTGCTGCTAGCGCAAGTGCCGGCGTTTGCATCCCGCTAGCGCAGATAGAGCTCTGCTAGCTCTATCTGCGCTAGCAGTGACGGACCCGGAAACGCTGCAGCCCGCGTCTCCGGGTCCGTCACTCAATGACGGCACATCACTAGCGCACGCCCATTGTGGGCGTGCGCTAGCGATGCGTCCGCCATTGCATTCAATGGCGGCGTTAACGGATTACGTTACACCGCGTTATGCCGCGGTGTAACGTAGTCCATTAAATGGGTCACACTAACGCAGTGTGAACCTAGCCTAAGGACCGATAAGGAAAAAAGGATCCTCCATATGCAAAATAGTGTCTAAAAAGTATTGATTTTTATTTAACAATTATTTAAAAAAAGGACATAATTAAAAAGGAGATGGCAACATATACAAACAGAAAACGAAAAATACACTGTGCAGAGGTTACATTAAGAATCACTCCATTTACTGGGGTTTATACATATAGAGGCTGTAAACTAGTAAGTACCTAATATTGATGATGGAAATATATGCAGCATTCCTAATCACACTAACAATGCAATATACATCATAATGAACATCCAAGACAGTAAGGGTTAATATGCAAGAAACAAAGTGCTCAGTGCTTAAGGGTATGTTCCCACGGTCAGTAAACACTGCGGATTGGACGCTGGATACATCCGGAGCCTCCAACCCACAGTGGCCAGATGTTACAGCATAGTGAAAGGGATTTCAAGAATTCCCATCTCCACTATGTGTGCACTGACGCCTCCGGCTTCCCTGAGGAGACGGACATACGGCGCGTCTTTCCAGACCGCAGCATGTCTATTTATCTTGTGGAAACGCTCAGTGTCCACAAAATAAACATTACCCGTACAATGTATAGGGTGCGGTGATTCTGCACGGTTCAATGAACACATGTGGAATCACCTGCATTCAAAAGCCGGCAGCGCTTTGGACGGAGCGGACATGTGCTGCATCCAAAGCGCTGCCCAATACTGACCGTGGGGACGTAGCCTAATACATACACATGATGCTGGAAGGTGCCGGAGACTGTCCCAGGTGTGTGGTGCAGACCAGACGGCTTGGATATTAGAAATAGGGCTGTTATAGCATGATCCCAAACCATCTGGGAGCAGACAGACCAAGGGCAGTGACACAAATATGGTTTACTAAGCAGATCTCTAAGCAACACTCAGTGTAGGCATACAGACAGGCATATTTACCAGAGCTCCAACCTGCAATAGTGGACCCTTTTAACGGCCATTTCGGCAGTTCTTCCTCAGAAGAACTTTTTTATTATCGGTTCTTGCTCTTCGAGATATGAGTTAACTGGGTGTAAGGCCACCCTCAGGCCAAATTCACACATTGAGGAGAGTCTCACATGTCCAGATAATTCTGGTACCGGAAAAATCGGTACCGGAGTTATCCGTGAGCTCACGTAGGCCATCCGTGTGGCACACATGTGCCGCCCGTGTGCCGACTGGGTACCACACGGAGCGTGCAGGAGACAGCGCTAGAGATATGCGCTGTCCCCTGCATCTGGTGCTGAAGCGGCCATTCATATCTTCTCTCCAGCAGCGTTCGCTGGAGAGAAGATATGAAAAATCCTTTTTTTTTTTTTTTTTCGTGATTGAAATAAAGATCCCTGTCCCCTCCCACCTCCCACCCCCTGTGCGCCCGCCCGCTGTTAATAAAATACTCACCCGGCTCCCTCGAAGCGTCCTCTCCGCGCCGCACCTTCTCCTGTATGAGCGGTCACGTGGTGCCGCCCATTTCAGTCATGAATATGCGGCTCCACCCCTATGGGAGGTGGAGCCGCATATTCATGACTGTAATGGGTGGCACCACGTGACCGCTCACACAGGAGAAGCCGGCGGAGAGGATGTAGCGAGGGAGCCGGGTGAGTATTTTCTTTCCAGCGGTCGGGCACACAGGGGGTGGGAGGGGGGGGGGGGAAACAAAGATCTTTATTTCTACCTAAAAAAAACCCAAAATACAATGATTTTTCATTTTTTCTCTCCAGCGAACGCTGCTGGAGAGAAGAAATGAATGGGGGCTTCAGCACCACGCTGGGGGGACAGTGCTTACTGTAGCACTGTCTCCTGCACGGCACACGGACTGCACACGGACAGCATCCGTGTGCGGTACGTGTTTTACACGGACCCATTGACTTTAATGGGTTCGTGTGATCCGTGCGCTCCCACGAACACTGACACGTCTCTGTGTTCTGCACGCGGACACACGGTCTGCGAAAACACGCTGACATGTGCAGAGACACATTGATTTTAATGTGTCTACGTGTGTCAGTGTCTCCGGTACGTGAGGAAACTGTCACCTCACGTACCGGAGCCACTGATGTGTGAAACCGGCCTTAGGCTGCCGTCACACTAGCAGTATTTGGTCAGTATTTTACATCAGTATTTGTAAGCCAAAACCAGGAGCGTGTGATAAATACAGAAGTGGTGCATATGTTTCTATTATACTTTTCCTCTAATTGTTCCACTCCTGGTTTTGGCTTACAAATACTGATGTAAAATACTGACCAAATACTGATAGTGTGACGGCAGCCTCAGAGGTCAGGCACGGCCATTACACACGGCTGGCTGAAAATCCGCTTGAGAGCTATAAAAGAGAATTGGATTCAATACTCAAGTCGGCAAAAGATGGTGGGGTGATTACATCTAAGATGATGGAGGGCCTGATGGTAGAACATCCCATAGTCCCCACATTCTACCTTACACCCAAAGTCCACAAAAACACTACTAATCCGCCTGGCCGACCTATTGTGTCGGGCATTGGGAGCCTCACTGAAAGTATCTGTAGATACATTGACTTTTATCTGCAGCAGTGTGTGGAGACTTTGCCATCCTTCACTAGAGACACAACTGACATTCTCAATCGCCTTAATGGTATACAACTTGAGGAGGACATGTATCTTGTTACATGTGACGTGGAGTCACTCTACACATCTATATGGCACGACCATGGGATCACGGCGTCTAGATTTTTTCTGACAATGGCTCACATTGATGAGCGACTCTGCCGTTTTATTTTGGACTTGTTATACTTTTCCCTCACGCATAACTTTTTTGTTTTTAAAGACCGCTACTTCCTACAGCTCCAGGGAACGGCGATGGGGGCGACTTGCGCACCCTCATACGCCAACCTATTCCTGGGGCTGTGGGAACGTGAGGTAGTCCACAATACTGAGGGCATTGACGCCGTGGTCTCATGGTCTCGCTATATAGATGATGTACTTTTTATCTGGCAGGGCTCTGAGACTTCTCTCATTTCTTTCCTCAACAGGTTGAATTGTAATCAATTGAACATCAACCTGACGTGGAAATACAGTCATGACAAAGTGGAATTTCTTGATGTGACTCTGGTGAAGGATGGTGATGGATTTATTTCCACAGATGTATTTCGTAAGTCCACTGCCACTAACGCTTTACTACACGCAACATCATCACATCATCCCCAGACATTTAGATCGGTTCCCACTAGTCAATTCCTGCGCATCAAACGCATTTGCTCTGACGACGGTATTTTTGAGCAACAGGCTAAGATCCTTAAGGATAATTTGCGACAACGAGGGTACAATCACAAAGTGATACGTGCAGGCTACAGAAGGGCCAAGTTTGCATCACGTGATGCACTTCTGGCCCAAACTGGGCACAGATCCCTGAATAGACATGAGCATGATTTACCTGTTCGGTTTATTACATCTTTTAATTCCGAATGGAGGGAAGTATCGGGCATTTTGAGGAAATATTGGCCAGTACTTCTGGCAGATGAAGATGTAGCTCCACATATTTTGGATCATCCGTCCGTGACATGGCGTAGATCCAAGAACCTAAAAGACATGTTAACCAACAGTCATTATGTAGCCCCCCAAAAAACATTTTTTTCTGAAAGGATTGGACAAAGATGGGGCTCCTTTAAATGTGGTAATTGCTCCGCATGTCAATTTATAGAAAGAACCTCCACATTTGAGAATAGCAGTGGAAATGAATCGTTTTCTATCACCCATTTCATCAATTGTAGGACAGACAATGTCATCTATTATGCCACATGTGCATGCAATCTAATATATATCGGCATTACCATACGCGAATTGCGTGTACGCATTCTAGAGCATGTACGAGATATTAGGAATGGAGCTGCGGTAGACAATGTGGAGTTTTTGAAAACCATACCCAAGCACTTTCGAAAATATCACAAAAGTGACCCTAAATACTTCAAAGTAAAAGGGATTGATCGAGTACAATTAGGTATTAGGGGGGGTAACTACAAAAAAGAACTATTAAAAAAAGAGACCAGATGGACGGTGGTGTTGGACACTGTAGCCCCCAAAGGGCTTAATGAATACATCAGCTTCAAATCCTTCTTAGGTTAGCGCGAATTTTATATAGTTCTAGTGGCTTGTGGTCTAGTTGTTTTTATTTCTGATCTTTGATCCCTCCCCCTCTTTCCCCCTTCCCCCCCCCTCCCTCCCTTTATCGGTTATCCTACCCCCTCTTTCCCTCCTGTCCCACCTACTGCATCCATATGTCCCCTATGACCGTGATGCACTGATATTTAAATATATTAGAATTGTGTCTAATCTAAATTCTTTTTTTAGAATTCACTCTAATTTCTCCTTGGGTGTTATCGGTCGAGTTCCACCCCATTTCAGACTACCCTACAAGCCCTGACCGCATTACTGCCACTTTCAGATGATCTTGGTCGTCGGAAGGAGGATGGATGAAGCACCAGATTATACAATGATATGTTATATCTGTGTATGTGGGCTGTGTGACTTATGTGTGAAACATGACATTTATGTACTATTGACTGTATGACGGCTCATACCTCTGTGATACTCTGGCCGTTCAGCAATATGGTTTATTTGTAAACATCCCCTTTGGACTGAATACGGCCTACACACATGTGGATGCTTACTATGCACGTATGTGTATATGTGATCCTACCTAGAATATGGGCTCTGTTTTATTAGGGTAGTCGTCATACCAACTCCTGGGGGGGTAACACAGTTTGTTTGGTGGTGACACGTTTATGTTTTTGTATAGGTTAATACACCATTTCTTACCGGTACTTGTGTGCGCACGCCGCGCATGCGCTGCTGCGCCTCCATGGGGAAGCGCTCCAGGACCTAGCGACGTCGCCTGGGTCACGTGCCCGATCATGTGATCGGAGCGCGTGACTGGGTGACGCGCAGGGTGAGCGCGGTCCCCTAGGTGACGCTGCAACATGGCGGCGGTGCGCCACTTAGCAGGTGCCGCGCATTTTCATATTAGGTTCAATATATATAGACCCTCACCACGCCAGTACCTTACCTCCTGACGAAGCTGCCGTCGCAGTGAAAAGCGCGTCTAGGTGCGCACAGGCTATACGACCCCTCTTCTCCTGGTTCAATATGACTACAGGTAATTACTGCTGCTAGCTAGGACTTAGTACTTTTCACCTGTTGACCACTATGTATATTCAGGGATGTTGAAGTATAACTATAGTCATATACCTTGTGTAGACTCAATATATATGTGGTAGCAAGCCGGTTACACGGTATGTCTATCTAGACTTTATGGTGAGTTGACACCTTGCTGATGATTGTGTACAGGGGTCTTGTTAGTCTGTAGCTTCTGTTTCCTGACTCTGCATCTGTTTATTATAACGTCTCACCAGTACGTGTGTTTTTTATCTGTATGTAATTTTAGACATTTTTTGTAATAAAAATTGGGATTTTATATTTACTTTATGATCCTGAGTCTTCATAGTTCTCTATTGGTGTGCAATATGTATCCGTGAAGGGATCTTATCATTAGATATGAGGGTATTTTGTTTTGTACGGCCATTACACAGTACACAGCAGGGGCACATTTATAAGATTATCTCAGCACAGGAACATTCTATTTAAACACATCCAATTGTAGAAAGTATTATTATTCCAAGATCTAGTGATTAAAATGAACTTTTGTTCGTGGGAAAACTCCTTTAAGGAGATTTTTTTACATGTGATCTAAGTGTTTCTCCGCGTGGAAGAGACATCTGATCAGCATGTTAGATGTTCGTTGGTGTGACTGTAGTTGGGTATTAGAGGTCAAAACAACTTATTCTATGCAATCAACCTTAAAAACGGTTATGGTTACGGTTGTATGATAACTAACTGCTGGTGATTAGTGATGAGCAAGTGTACTTGTGGCTCGAGTTTTCCCAAGCACGCTCGGGTGATCTCCGAGTATTTGTTAGTGTTCGGAGACTTAGTTTTCATCACTGCAGCTGAATGATTTATAGCTACTACCCAGCCTGAGTATATGTGGGGGTTGCCTGGTTGCTAGGGAATCCCCACATGTGTTGAAGCTGTCTAGTAGCCGCAAGTCATGCTGCTGAGGCGATGAAAACTAAATCTCTGGGCAGTCATAAATACTCGGAGACCACCCGAGCGTGCTTGGGAAAACCCGAGCAACGAGTACACTCGCTCATCACTACTGGTAATCCGACTGCTCGGAACACCAGCAAGCCATAGCAAGGGGTTTTGCAGAGCATTGTTTCAATGGAGAGGATTTACAGCATATGCAGGAAACAGACGGAAGATGGGCCATTGAAGACCGGTCCAATAGGGCTCAGTGGGGTTTGACTCCAAGTCATAGTCCAACTTTTCCAAAAGTTTCTGAAAAGCCTGAATACTGGCCTGTATTATGGTCAGCAAGGCAAGATGGAAGAACAGCCCACTGTTTATGGAAAAGCTGCCCTCAATAAGGCATTTGAGAAGTCACTCTTATTAACAAGCCTGCAGACACCTGAAACGATGAGTGCTCTCAGATTCACTGCTAAGTATAAACTAAGCACAGAAATCATGATTGACTATTGTATTTGTAATAGTCTAGTTTTTGTGATTTTTTTTTGCTTGTTTTTCATTTACACCTTATTCTTCTCTTAATTTGTGACTTTTTAACCCCTTTAAAGGGAACCTGTCACCCCCAAAATCGAAGATGAGCTAAGCCCACCAGCATCAGGGTCTTATCTACAGAATTCTGTAATGCTGTAGATAAGCCCCCAATGTATCCTGAAAGATGAGAAAAAGACGTTAGATTATACTCACCCAGGGGAGGTCCCGGTCCGGTTCTGGTCCAATGGGCGTCGCGGTCCGGGGCCTCCCATCTACTTATGATGACGTCCTCTTCTTGTCTTCACGCTGCGGCTCCGGCGCAGGTGTACTTTGTCTGCCCTGTTGAGGGCAGAGCAAAGTACTGCAGTGCGCAGGTGCCGGGGAAAGGTCAGAGAGGCCCAGCGCCTGCGCACTACAGCACTTTGCTCTGCCCTCAACAGGGCACACAAAGTACACCTGCGCCGGAGCCGCGGCAGGAAGAAAAGAAGAGGACGTCATCGTAAGAAGATGGGAGGCCCCGGACCGGACCGCGACACTCACTGGACCCGGACCGCAGCGGGACCGCCCCTGGGTGACTATAATCTAACGTCTTTTTCTCATCTTTCAGGATACATTGGGGGCTTATCTACAGTATTACAGAATGCTGTAGATAAGCCCCTGAAGCTGGTGGGCTTAGCTCAACTTCGATTTTGGGGGTGACAGGTTCCCTTTAAGGGAACCAGTCATGGTGTACATGCAATCCGATCTGTAGACAGCATAGTATACAGAAGGAGGAAACATTTTTTTGGAGGAAAAAAAATTTGGCTGCAGTAAAATGGCGCCGGTGCAGCAGCATCTATTGAAAAGCGATAGCCCGCTACTGTGCATGCGCCGCCATTTTGTTGGGAGCAAGAAAAAAATGTCTCTGGACAGCAAGATGGCGGCGGCGCATGTGCAGTAGCATCTATCGGTAAGTGATAAATGTCATTTTGCTCGATGCCCATACAGATGAATATATAAGCAGAGCACCACATCAAGACCCCCCACAGGACCGGAACACGGGTATATCATTAACTGAAAACTACAAATAAAGATCAAACAACAACCACAAGACGGATTTCATCACCAGGTATCATTTTAATCAGTATAATGGAGCCGACCTGACACTGTGTGTAGTTTACTGTGCACAATCCTGCTGACAGGTTCCCTTTAATTCATTGTATAATTTAATAGATAAAAATTGTATGCACACTGCAGTATCATTATTTTTTTGTACATTTCTACATTTCTTTAATTTTAACACAGTTAAAGGGGGGGTTGTGATTTGCATTTTTATTTTTTTGTCAGCTGCCTTTGAACCTGGGATTGTTTTATTGCTTGTCCTACAGCACCTTTTACCTCAGTATTGGTGCATAAAGTAAAAAATCATGGTCTCTGACGGTGCCCAGCCTGTGGCCAGACGTGACAGGTAAAACATGGCCGGCAAGGGGGCATGCTTCCAGCTGTCCTACCAGCCCATTGGTCCTCAAGTGATGGCATCTCAGAGACTAATGGGTGCCTGAACGGATCCCCGGCCAGACCGCTTCCGTCAGTTATTGACCGATCGCTGCTGTCAGTGATTGACCGATCGCTTCTGTCAGGGATTGACCGATCGCTTCTGTCAGCGATTGACCGATCGCTGCTGTCAGTGATTGACCGATCGCTGCTGTCAGTGATTGACCGATCGCTTCTGTCAGTGATTGACCGATCGCTGCTGTCAGTGATTGACCGATCGCTGCTGTCAGTGATTGACCGATCGCTTCTGTCAGTGATTGACCGATCGCTGCTGTCAGTGATTGACCGATCGCTTCTGTCAGTGATTGACCGATCGTTTCTGTCAGTGATTGACTGATCGCTGCTGTCAGTGATTGACTGATCGTTTCTGTCAGTGATTGACTGATCGCTTCTGTCAGTGATTGACCGATCGTTTCTGTCAGTGATTGACTGATCGCTGCTGTCAGTGATTGACTGATCGTTTCTCTCAGTGATTGACTGATCGCTTCTGTCAGTGATTGACCGATCGTTTCTGTCAGTGATTGACCGATCGCTGCTGTCAGTGATTGACTGATCGTTTCTCTCAGTGATTGACCGATCGCTGCTGTCAGTGATTGACCGATCGTTTCAGTGATTTACCGATCGCTTCTGTCAGTGATTGACCGATCGCTTCTCTCAGTGATTGACTGATCGCTTCTGTCAGTGATTGACCGATCGTTTCAGTGATTTACCGATCGCTTCTGTCAGTGATTGACCGATCGTTTCTCTCAGTGATTGACCGATTGCTGCTGTCAGTGATTGACCGATTGTTTCTGTCAGTGATTGACCGATCGTTTCTGTCAGTGATTGACCGATCGTTTCTCTCAGTGATTGACTGATCGCTGCTGTCATTGACCGATCGCTGCTGTCAGTGATTGACCGATCGTTTCTCTCAGTGATTGACCGATCGTTTCTCTCAGTGATTGACTGATCGCTGCTGTCATTGACCGATCGTTTCTCTCAGTGATTGACCGATCGTTTCTCTCAGTGATTGACCGATCGTTTCTGTCAGTGATTGACCGATCGCTTCTGTCAGTGATTGACCGATCGTTTGTCAGTGATTGACCGATCGCTTGTCAGTGATTGACCGATCGTTTCTGTGATTGACCGATCGTTTCTCTCAGTGATTGACCGATCGTTTCTCTCAGTGATTGACCGATCGCTTCTGTCAGTGATTGACCGATCGCTGCTGTCAGTGATTGACCGATCGTTTCTCTCAGTGATTGACCGATCGTTTCTCTCAGTGATTGACCGATCGCTTCTGTCAGTGATTGACTGATCGCTGCTGTCAGTGATTGACCGATCGTTTCTGTCAGTGATTGACCGATCGTTTCTGTCAGTGATTGACCGATCGCTTCTGTCAGTGATTGACTGATCGCTGCTGTCAGTGATTGACCGATCGTTTCTCTCAGTGATTGACCGATCGTTTCTCTCAGTGATTGACCGATCGCTTCTCTCAGTGATTGACTGATCGCTGCTGTCAGTGATTGACCGATCGCTGCTGTCAGTGATTGACCGATCGCTTCTCTCAGTGATTGACCGATCGCTGGTGTCAGTGATTGACCGATCGTTTCTGTCAGTGATTGACCGATCGTTTCTGTCAGTGATTGACCGATCGCTTCTCTCAGTGATTGACCGATCGTTTCTGTCAGTGATTGACCGATCGCTTCTCTCAGTGATTGACCGATCGCTTCTCTCAGTGATTCACCATTGCTGTGGTCAGAGATTGACCGATCGCTGCTGCAGATGCCAGCTAGGTAATACAGCCAGCACCACTTGCACTGCTTGGGCCGGGCTCACGTACTGTTTTCCCTCCCCTTCTGTCAAGAGCCATAACTTTTATCTAGAACTAGAAGTCCCAGCACAGCACAAGCTTCAGCAGCTGCTTCCACACACACGCAGTACACACAGTAGAGAGACAAAGGGGGCAGACAGACACGTGACCAGCCTAACACGTGACCAGCCCGTGCTCTACATTCCTCCTCCGTGTCAGGCGCATGCTCAGACCGAGCGGGATGTGTCTCCATGGAAACGCATCGCCTGCCTGCAGCAGATTTCCCGCGTCACACTTCTGTTTTTTTTCCATTTTGGCTCCGCCTACCGAAAAAGGGTTAATCGTACACGTCATCAGGCAAAAAAAAGTCACATGGCCGAGGGGGCGGGAGAGTCTAACATGTGCGTCAGCGCCACAGCCACGCCCATAATGTTCCCACAAAGAAGCCAAAAAATCAAAAAACCAGGGAGACGTGTTCATAGCGCTCAGGGGGCGGCTCCCTGTTGTGTATCTAATGACACCGGACTGCAAGTCCTTACACCGGCCAACCGTACACGTACTGGAGGGAGAAAGGGAACCCTGAGGTAAACCGAAAGCTTGATCAGAGTGGGCGTGGCGCGCCTAGGGGCGGAGTCATGTCGATAAGGCGTGGTACTGAGCGATAGCAAGAAAGGCAGTGGCTAATTTGAGGGCGTGGCTAGACGTGCCGTGCCTCACGCCGTAGGCGGGGAAAAAAGAGGTGGGAGGAGGTTCCATTGGGCGCCTCGTTACCATGGCGACTCGGTGGGGGATTTGGTGGCGTTGCTTGTACGCGGATGGAGGGAGCAGCTGCTGATCTCTGACACATCCTCCCCCCGAGCTCCGCCGCACTGCCACATTGTACCGGGACACGGTGCATGCCGGTGAGTAGCTTCCCGCCCCGTGCCCTTGGCTTGTGTGTAGGCCCGGAAGGTGACTGGGGCGACCATATGTGACCGGGGGCTGCTGGTACAGATGTGGGGGCGGCGGCACGGTGGGCTGTGTGTGTGCGGAGGGGTCTGCGGAGCCCCCGGCCCCCTGCACGCTCCGTGCTCGGGCAGCAGGCTTTGTTTCCGCGTAACCCCTGAGGTGCCGGCTGTGCCACGTCTGCCCGCCACTTCCTCCCCGGCTGCGGCACGTTTGTGGCTCTAATTGTTGTTCCCCCGTTTCCTGTTTTCTCTCCATGTGGCCTCTGCCGTGTGCCGCCCTCAGTGGTGGCCGCTGCCGTGTGCCGCCCTCAGTGGTGGCCGCTGCCGTGTGCCGCCCTCAGTGGTGGCCTCTGCCGTGTGCCGCCCTCAGTGGTGGCCTCTGCCGTGTGCCGCCCTCAGTGGTGGCCGCTGCCGTGTGGTGGCCTCAGTGGTGGCCTCTGCCGTGTGCCGCCCTCAGTGGTGGCCGCTGCCGTGTGCCGCCCTCAGTGGTGGCCTCTGCCGTGTGCCGCCCTCAGTGGTGGCCTCTGCCGTGTGCCGCCCTCAGTGGTGGCCTCTGCCGTGTGCCGCCCTCAGTGGTGGCCTCTGCCGTGTGCCGCCCTCAGTGGTGGCCTCTGCCGTGTGCCGCCCTCAGTGGTGGCCTCTGCCGTGTGCCGCCCTCAGTGGTGGCCTCTGCCGTGTGCCGCCCTCAGTGGTGGCCTCTGCCGTGTGCCGCCCTCAGTGGTGGCCTCTGCCGTGTGCCGCCCTCAGTGGTGGCCGCTGCCGTGTGCCGCCCTCAGTGGTGGCCGCTGCCGTGTGCCGCCCTCAGTGGTGGCCGCTGCCGTGTGCCGCCCTCAGTGGTGGCCGCTGCCGTGTGCCGCCCTCAGTGGTGGCCTCTGCCGTGTGCCGCCCTCAGTGGTGGCCTCTGCCGTGTGCCGTCCTCAGGGGTGGCCTCTGCCGTGTGCCGCCCTCAGTGGTGGCCTCTGCCGTGTGCCGCCCTCAGTGGTGGCCGCTGCCGCGTACCGCCCTCAGTGGGCGCCGCTGCCGGGGAACTTCTCTCCCCTTGTTCCATTTTTACTCTGTAGCTTTTATTCCTGTTTTTGTTACTTTGTTGCACTGTAGGCTGTAGTTCCACATTTTATTTTAGTCTTTTTTTTTCATTTTTGACATTTGCGGCCTATAAAATCCACATGAAAAGCGGCATCCACTAGACTCCCTATTGATTTCTATGGTAAATCCTCCTGTACTGCACATGGTGTTGTTATTCCACATGGAGAAAAGGAGCAGATCAGTGATTGAGGGGATTGGAAAAAAAATCCAAATGTAAAAAAAAAAAATCAGCAATGCAAAGTGCCCACCCAAAAGTTACTTGAGATTTTTTGCTATGTGGATTTTTCAGCCATGTAAACCCCCCCGAAACCTTCAATTAATACAAAGGCCATTGATGTAATGTTCCCTAAAAAGAATTGGGAACTTGATCTGTTCTACAGTTTCTGGCCTTGCTCCCCCCCAGGGGACTGGATTTAGTACAAGTCCAGGGTGGGTGCAAGAGAAGCCCCCAATCCCCTGTGGGTCATATTTGGTGAAGAACAGGTCCTCTTTTATTTTATGGGCCTACAAGGCTCCAAACCACTATAGTAAAGTTTCTCTTAAAGACATACCACTAGGTTATGGATTGTTAGACTCGTGTGCTTTCTTAGGGGTTGGTATTATTACACCCTGTCATTATGGGTTCATTGTCCCTTGGGCTAGTAAAATATTTTTTAAGCTACTGACTAATGCAATTCTATGCCTTGGAATTATTACACTTATTTATGTTTTAAATAATGGAATGAAACAAATATTATGTAAAAGGAAAACAAAAATTCACAGTAAAAATACTCTTTTTATTTAAAGTATAAACAAAGCAGACATAATGTGGCGTATTGTAGTTTTACTCTGGGTTTCGGCCTGTGATCTGTGGCGTTTAATTCTCCGGTTGCCATGTATAAGCAGATTAATCGTCTCGGTCTGCAGATGTGGGCTAGTATGAATGATGACTAATGTCTATTGTCTTCGGTCACAACAGCAGTGCCAACTGATTTAATGAACTGCCGCCTGTGTGTAAATGGCACGAGGTGTTTGGATCTGTTCGCTGTGTGCTCTTTGTCCTCCACAGCCCTTGGACTCTGTTGGTTTTATAGTCTTTCCATCCATAAACTGCATGAAGGTTTGTCATTGTGCCGGAAGATCGTTACCACTTTTGTGACCCCACTGAATTCTGGCATTGAGGCTTTTTTTCCAGCTGTTTTCTCTAGGAGAGTCAGCTTTGCTGTTTGTGTGGACTCCTA
This sequence comes from Ranitomeya variabilis, assembly GCF_051348905.1. Lineage (NCBI taxonomy): Eukaryota > Metazoa > Chordata > Amphibia > Anura > Dendrobatidae > Ranitomeya > Ranitomeya variabilis. The sequence continues at coordinate 55,973,577 of NC_135233.1, forward strand.
ATTTTTGCTGTGGGTTGTGACAGACACGTGGTGAGGAGAAAGCTGAGCCAGCAGTAGCTTGCCCTGGCTGGTCACTGGCTGGGACTACTCCACCCACTAGTTCTCATCCGCTTGCCTATTTCGACATTCCTATGTGTTCTTCTTTGTTACGTGCTGTCTCTTGTGGTTGAAGCTTCCTGTTTAGGCAAATGTGACATTTATTCAGTTTGATATTTTCTGCTATTGTGTTACTGGTGAAATGGATTATTTAGTTATTGTTTTTAGTTTTGTACATGGCAGCTCTTCAGAGGAATTTATGACCCCATGGAGCAACATCAATTAAAGGCGTACTCCTACCTTATAAAATGATGGCATGTTGCTAGCAGTGGCCACCACTTTTTGTTTGGTGACCTCTTTGACTTGGTCAATCCTGCCCGTGGGCCATATTGCTGGTGTACTTTATCGCCTCCATCATAGTTTCATCCTGCACAGCAAGTGGCGCAGATATTCGACTGCATAAGAGGAAGGCTATAAGGACCTGCAGCGCACCCTATTCCAGGGAACTTGGCAGGCTGCAGTTCCCTGCACAGCCAAGTGACAAGGTGTGGCACTGTGCATGGGGGTAATTGCTCGAAACCCTTTATTTTTAAGTAAGTAGTGATGAGCGAATATACTCGTTGCTCGGGTGGTCTCCGAGTAATTGGGATTTCTTGGAGATTCAGTTTTGTTGACTCAGCTGCATGAATTACGGCTGGTAGCCAGCCTGAGTACATGTGGGGGTTGCCTGGTTGCTAGGGAATCCCCACATGTAATCAAGCTGTCTATCAGTCGAAAATCATGCAGCTGAGGCGAAGAAAATCTCCGAGCAGTCACAAATACTCGGAGACTACCCGAGCAACGAGTATACTCGCTCATCACTAGTAGTAAGCAGTCCCATATCATTCATAAGGTCCAGCTACATACTAGCAACAGGGGCGGACATACCATTGGTGCAGCCGCACAGGGCCAGAGCGGTAAAAGGGACACTGCAACCCCCCAAAAAGATGGCATTGGACTGCAAAGGGCCCATATACTGTTTTTGCACAGCACTGGGTCCCTCTTCTGTCTGTCTTCCAATGTCTAGGAACATGCCATGATTTTACTAGATAGGAACACCCTTTTAAGGTGCTTGTAGATAAAGCAAAGGTCTGTAAAAAGTTATCCGGTAACACAAGGCTCTGTAAAAATGAGGAGATTTATGTAAGGAAGTTATGCAAAAAAAATGGAGTAAGTTGAAGTCCTGGTTGTAATGGCAAGGGAACCATATAGGCTTCAGGAAAAGTGGGCATAGTGGCACGTTTTCTGTAGAGATTTTCTAAAGCAATTTTGCCATGTGTGAGCATACCCTACATCTGTAAAAGTGGACTTTTTTTATGAGGCAACACCCTCACTATAAACCACTATTGTCATATATGGTAAATACATCTGTTAGGCATTTAGCTCATAGACAAAGTGAATTTTTCATGTTTTAGCAAATTGTCAGTACAGTAGTGCTAGAAATAAATGAAACTTGCTCTAGTTGTATCACCTTTGTGGCCGACCTTTGCAATATGTTGATGGACCCTTTCTGTAGGAGCAAGAAACACTCTTGATAAGCAGCTCTCGGCTGCGGTTAAAAGGGCTGTTCTAAGTGGAGGACCTCCTCCCGAAACAGGAAATTCATTGCCTGAGACATCCCCTTTAAAATGACTGGATATCTTGTAAAGGGGTGCCAACTACTGGGTTAATCCAGCCTAATCAATTCAGTGCACCATAGAAAATAAAAACAATATATATTTGCCTCCATCAAGTGGCATAGTTCCAGTGGGGTCAGTGCTGCTATTCCCAAGTCTTGTCGCATTACTTTACAGGGTCATCTGACCGCTGCCGCCAATCATCTGTCACTGATCTGCAGTTCATCAGTATTACATCAGCGTGGATGTCTGCTCTGATGAAATAGTAAATGCTGCAGTTGGAGATGATTGGGTTCAGCACTCTCTTGACATGATGTAACTCGAGCATTGGGAGAGCCAGTGCTGAAGGGCAGCGTAAGTGTTTCTTCTTTGCATCTGGCATTTATGAATGTGTTGTCAAAACAGTGGCCAACTCTTTTCTAGAGGATCTATTACCCCTTGCAATGGGGTGTGTTCCTACAGTCTGAAGGCACCAGCTCTGATAAGACCTTGTATACTACTTAGTCTACGTTCACATTTGCGGTCTGCGCCGCAGCGTCGGGCGCCGCAGAGTCGCCGCATGCGCCATGCGCCCCTATATTTAACATTGGGGCGCATGGACATGCGTTGCACTTGCGTTTTGCGACGCATACGTCACTGCGGCGCACGCGTCCGGGCGCAGAGGACGCAGCAATTTGCTTTTTTGCTGCGTCTAAAATCAACCAAAAAAAGGACGCATGCGTCGCAAAACGCAGCGTTGTGCATGCGTTTTGCTGCGTTTTTGTTTGCGTTGTGCGTTGCGTCGCCGGCGCTGCGGCGCACAACGCAAATGTGAACGTAGCCTTAGGCCATGTGCACACGCTGCAGATTCCATTGTGGAATTTTCCGCAGCGGATTTGCTAAATCCGCAGTGAAAGACCGCTGCGGTTTTTACTGCGGATTTATCGCGGTTTCTTTTGCGGTTTCCTCTGCGGGTTTTCACCTGCAGAATTCTATTGGAGCAGGTGTAAACCCGCAGCGGAATCCGCACAAAGAATTGACATGCTGCGGAAAATAAACCGCTGCGTTTCCGCACGTTTTTTTCCGCAGCATGTGCACTGCGGATTTCATTTCCCATAGCTTTACATGGTACTGTAAATGCATGGGAAACTGCTGCGGATCCGCAGCTGCTGAAACGCAGCAAAATCCGCAGCGTGTGCACATACCCTTAGGCTGCCGTCACACTAGCAGTATTTGGTCAGTATTTTACATCAGTATTTGTGAGCCAAAACCAGGAATGGAACAACTAGGGTATGTGCCCACGTTGCGGATTTGGAAAATCCGCAGTGCAAAACCACTGCGGTTTTCACTGCGGATTTTCTCGCGGTTTCTTCTGCGGATTCCTCTGTGGGTTTTCAACTGCACTTTCCTATTGGTGCTGGTTGAAAACCGCTGCAGGATTCCGCACAAAGAATTGACATGCTGCGGAAAATAATCCGCTGCGTTTCCGCGCGGATTTTTCCGCAGCATGTGCACAGCGGTTTTTTTTTTTTCACATAGGTTTACATGGTACTGTAAACTTTTAAGAAAACTGCTGCGGATCCGCAGCGTCAAATCCGCTGCGGATCCGCAGCAGAATCCGCAACGTGTGCACATACCCTTAGAGGAAAAGTATAATAGAAACCCATGCACCACTTCTGCATTCATCATCACCCACTCCTGGTTTTGGCTTACAAATACTGATGTAAAATACTGACCAAATACTGCTAGTGTGACGGCAGCCTTACAGACATGCCTATTTATTTTGAGTTTCCTAGGAGGAGTAACAGAGGAACGGCCCAGCGTAATGTTCCGAAGATGTTCCAGAATTGTTATATGTAAGGCTTGTCAGGGGAAATGAAGAAATGTACCAGTTGAGCAATATCCAGCCAGCGCAGTCTGTTGTGTAACTACAGGAGTGTTGTGCCTATGAAACCACTTGTAAAGAATAGCTGCTCACTGCTGCTAGTACTTGTGGAGATGCAGTAATTCATTGCTGATAACATAATCCAGAGCACTTTGTACCGCTGCCCATATTGTATAATGTCCTTGATAATACATATTTACTCGTTGAGCTTGTGTAAACTCTGGATATGTGCAATATAATTGAAACCATCGAGTGCAGATTTGGAATATGGGAAGCAGTTCATGGGGTTTATTGATATAGGGTGCTGTATAATTGCTGAACTGAAGGGTTCACATCCCTTTATAGATCCCCACTTATTGTTACTGTAGTGATATATTTTTTTTTATCGGTGTCCTTTTCTGAATATATAATATTGACTCTTAGATTAATCTATGTTCATTGCATTCATTAAATATTCAGCTTATTAAAGTCAGGATTTTGTAGAGGCAGTAACTTTCATGAGGTGCCTGATCTATGCACAGATTCACCTTCTGACCTTTGTCATGGTTCAGTAGGATGAAGAAAGAGAAAATAAAACTTCTACAGCCATGAATTCTTTTACTAAAACCTTATGCAACTGGTAAAGTTATTATGGGGTCCCTATCGGTCTTGTAGGCACTGAAGGGCAAATCCTCAAGACTGGAGTTTTGTGCACCAGTTCTGGTCCATGGCCCACAAGATGCACCAAGCATTAGGAGGTGCTGTCTGAGTCCCAAACTCTGAAATCTATATCTGCTCTGAGATGGTGTAGATGTTTGCTTTAATATCCATGTTTCTGCTGTAAATGTGTTTTCAATCTGGTTGACTGCATTCTCCAGGCTGGTATAAAAAGTCACAATCTTTCCGCAACAAAGGGTTGTGCAAGGGTTTCCCCTCTGTGCATGGCAAAATGCCTCTGTGTATCCTCCATCTGTTTCTAAGGGAAAATATTAGGGTATGTGCACACGCTGCGGAAAATGCAGCGTTTCCGCAGCTGCGGCTCCGCAGCAGTTTCCCATGAGTTTACAGTTCAATGTAAACCTATGGGAAACAAAAAAAACGCTGTGCACACGCTGCGGAAAAAACCGTGTGGAAACGCAGCGGTTTACATTCCGCAGCATGTCACTTTCTGCGGATTTCACAGCGGTTTTACAGCTGCTCCAATAGAAAACCGCTGTTGTAAAACCGCAGAAAAACCGCGGTAAATCCACGATTAAGTCCGCAGCCGTTTTGCACTGCGGATTTATGAAATCCGCTGCTGAAAAATCCGCAGTGGACCAGAATACGTGTGCACATAACCTTAGAATTGGTGCAAGCCGACTCACTGTAGACGAGTGTTCCCCAACTCCGGTCCTCAAGAGCCACCAACAGGTCATGTTTTCAGGATTTCGTTAGTATTGCACAGGTGATTGAATGCTTGCCTGTCCAGCTGATGTGATTATCACCTGTGCAATACTAAGGAAATCCTGAAAACATGACCTGTTGGTGGCTCTTGAGGACCGGAGTCGGGGAACATTGCTGTAGATGGTCCATCCCCCAGGTCAGTAATCTGTGGCAGTCGGACAGGAGCCCTGAGAACCACCTACCTCTCAGCATCTGTGGCTCTTCTTTTAATAGGTCTTCCTCGCATGATGCACATGTAACCTCACTCCAGGACAACTAATCAAAGGAAGATGCAATGTCTGAGTATCAGAAAAATAGAGGGCACTCACCGGTCTTCACTAGATAAAGTCCTTTATTGTTAAAATACAACACACGAATTCATGGCCGGAGTCGATGGAGCCGAAGCTCGTGTGAGCAGGGGAGATAGCAGACGACGGCCGTTTCGCGCTGTGCCTGCGCTTCTACGACGGCCGTCGTCTGCTATCTCCCCTGCTCACACGAGCTTCGGCTCCATCGACTCCGGCCATGAATTCGTGTGTTGTATTTTAACAATAAAGGACTTTATCTAGTGAAGACCGGTGAGTGCCCTTTATTTTTCTGATACTCAGACATTTCATATATACGTCTATTTTCAGAGGAGCACCCGAAGTCTGGATTTCTGGGATGTGTCAAAGGCACCAATATTGCAGTCTGTAATATACCTCACACAGTCAGTGCCGCCCCATTTTCTTTCTTTTGTTGGACTGTTAATCAAAGGAAGAGTCTTGTATGCCAGAAGGGAGAAAGTAGTTCTCGGGTTTTCTGTCTGACGGCCACAGATTGCTCACCTGGCTGCTGGACCGAGTTGTTCTAATCGTTTAGTACCAACCCTAAGAAATATCTTCAGATTGGACTGATTGCATGTGAAATTAGAGCCACGGTTATGTAGGGCTAATGTCGCAGACCTCTTGCAGATGTAGCAGGTTCTCCTGTGGAAACCTGCAGCGTTACCCCAAATCTTTGCTAGCCAATTGAAGGCCGGTTTCACACGTCAATGGCTCCGGTACGTGTGGTGACAGTTTTCTCACGTACCGGAGACACTGACTCACGTAGACACATTAAAATCAATGTGTCTCTGCACATGTCAGCGTGTTTTCACGGACCGTGTGTCCGTTTGAAAAATACGGAGACATGTCAGTGTTCGTGGGAGCGCACGGATCACACGAACCCATTAAAGTCAATGGGTCCATGTAAAACACGTACCGCACACGGATGCTGTCCGTGTGCCGTGCAGGAGACAGCGCTACAGTAAGCGCTGTCCCCCCAGCTTGTGGTGCTGAAGCCGCCATTCATTTCTTCTCTCCAGCAGCGTTCGCTGGAGAGAAGGAATGAAAAATCATTGTTTTTTTTGTGGTTGAAATTAAGTTCCCGGTAAGAAACCCCCTCCCACCCCCTGTGCGCCCGCCCGCTGGAAATAAAATACTCACCCAGCTTCCTCTCAGCGTCGCAGCTTGTCCTGTATGAGCGGTCACGTGGTGCCGCTCATTAGTCATGAATATGCGGCTCCACCTCCCATAGGGGTGGAGCCGCATATTCATCACTAATGAGCGGCACCACGTGACCGCTCATACAGGACAAGCTGCGACGCTGAGAGGAAGCATCGAGGGAGCTGGGTGAGTATTTTATTTCCAGCGGGCGGGCACACAGGGGGTGGGAGGGGGTTGGTTACCGGGAACTTTATTTCAACCGCAAAAAAAAACCAATGATTTTTCATTCCTTCTCTCCAGCGAACGCTGCTGGAGAGAAGAAATGAATGGCGGCTTCAGCACCCAAAGCAGGGGACAGTGCTTACTGTAGCGCTGTCTCCTGCACGGTCCGTGTGGTACCCAGTCGGCACACGGCTGCCGCACGTGTGCCACACTGATGTGCCACGTGAGCACACGGATAACTCCGGTACCGGAATTATCTGGACGTGTGAGACTGGCCGAAAAGAGTATATAGCTGGAGATAAGATTACCTTTACGGATGCCTGCATTTAGAAGGTGAATCAAAGGATGAAAAGAGAACCTTTCAGCTCATGTTCACACATTGCAGTCACTGTACGTGTACCAGTATTTTTTTTTTCTTGTTTAGCAGCAATTTTTAAAATCAAAGTAAAAATACAATGATTTTGCCACTAAGTAAGGAACGTGATTGCCTTTTAAAGGGAATCTTTGGTTTTGTGGGCAAATTATGCAAAGCGTTAACATTTAGTACTAGTTGCTGCCTCATGTGTCAGTGTCTATCACTGTTCCACTTACCTTATGTTAATGAACAACCTGTGCTCCTAGAGAAGAGCATGTTACATGTGCTCAGTGATGGCTGATGACCTTGTCTGGCCATAGCGCCTCAGGGCCTCTTGATAAGGGGGCAGTCATCCATCAAGCTTTGTACATACGTTTTTTTTTGTCTCTGTTGTTGTTGTTGTTGTTATTATTATTTTATTATTATAGATCCATTTATTCCATGGCGCTTTACATGTGAGGAGAGGTATACATAATAAAAACTGGTACGATAATCTTGAACAATACAAGTCACAACTGTTACAGGAGGAGTGAGGACCCTGCCCGCGAAGGCTCACAATCTACAAGATTCTTGAGAAACAAGCAATCACTGACATGAGTTTTATGCTCCTGCTGAAAAGTCCACACTAACAACATAGTGACATTGGAAAGTTTGCATTATGATAATGTGATAAAATAAGGAAACTATTCCTTGAAGCAGCTTAAAGGAGCAGCAGTTTCTATTGGTTACATTTCAGTCACATAATAACAGAGTACAAAGGAATGAAGTGGAAACCCGCCAGAATAATGCTTTCTCCTCTCCAAATAGCCGCAGTACTTGGGTCTGACATTCTCATGACTTTTGAGATTTGTTCCACATAATTCATTTGGAAGGGGGGTTTATATGTTTAACCAATTATGTTTTCTTGTAATTTCTAGTGTTATTATTCTATGACTTCCCATGATGAAAATCAAATAAGTTGGTCATTGTCATGATCACTCTCCTGCAATATAGTCTTAAATCTTTGACAAAAGTTATAGAAGTTAACATTTTTCAGTCGCCAATTCCACTTAATCAGCATTCTGCCAGCTTTGTAGGTGCAGGAACTTCCTTTTTAACCAGTTTACATTCCTCATAATCTGTTTTGACATCTCTTCTGATAGAGATGGAGTAAATTTGACTACAGGCAGTGAAGACGTCTAGTGGTCTGCATTAAAATGATTTTATTTTCTCCTATCTATCCCTCTCAACCTTTCCTGAGTTCTTAACATTTTAAAATATCAGCTAATGTGCAAATTAATTTATAACATCTATAAAATCAAGATCCAGTAACTTTTTGAAGGGTGTTGTTTCTAATTGTTTGTCTCTGCCCCTACATTATGTTGGTCTCAGATTAAAAAGCAAAAACATGTTGATAGATTTCCTTTTATGGCATATGGATGTAATTGGGGTGGCATTTGGGACCCCAAATCTATGATCTGGGGTGGAGACCTCGTTCTTCCATGATTTACTAGGATGTCAGTTTATTTGACCCCTGCGGGTAATAACGTTCCCAGGATAAGTTGGCAATGTTTTGGGAACTTTTTTGGGGGAAAATTTGACAATCGGCTGCCTACACTTTTCAATAATTTAAGGTAAAGTAGTTAAAAAAAACCAAAAAAAGATCTTGTCACTGCTAGTAAATTGGAGAATATTTTTAATATATTTATTTAAAGTGCAGGCAATCCAAACAGTGAAGACGTTTCGAGTGACCATCAGTATGACGGATTGAAAAAGGAAGAACGTGCAAGTGCTTCTCATTAAATTAGAAGAATATCATCAAAAAGTTAATCTATTTCAGTTCTTCAATACAAAAAGTGAAATTCATATATTATATAGTCATTACAAACACAGTGATCTATTTCAGGTGTTGATTTTTGTTAATGTTGATGATTATGGCTTACAGCCAATGAAAACCCAAAAGTCATTATCTCAGTTAATTAGAATGATTAACAAAAGCATCTGCAAAGGCTTCCTAAGCTTTTTAAAAACTCCCTAAGGGTACCGTCTCACAGTGGCACTTTTGTCGCTACGACGGTACGATCCGTGACGTTCCAGCGATATCCATACGATATCGCTGTGTCTGACACGCAGCAGCGATCAGGGACCCTGCTGAGAATCTTACGTCGTAGCAGATCGTTTGGAACTTTCTTTCGTCGCTGGATCTCCCCCTGTCATCATTGGATCGGTGTGTTCGCTTGTAACCAGGGTAAACATCGGGTTACTAAGCGCAGGGCCGCGCTTAGTAACCCGATGTTTACCCTGGTTACCGTCGTAAATGTAAAAAAAAACAAACAGTACATACTCACATTCCGGTGTCCGTCAGGTCCCTTGCCGTCTGCTTCCCGCACTGACTGACTCCCGGCCGTAAAGTGAAAGCAGAGCACAGCGGCCCTGCGCTTAGTAACCCGATGTTTACCCTGGTTACCCGGGGACCTCGGCATCGTTGGTCGCTGGAGAGCTGTCTGTGTGACAGCTCCCCAGCGATCACACAACGACTTACCAACGATCACGGCCAGGTCGTATCGCTGGTTGTGATCGTTGGTAAATCGTTTTGTGAGACGGTACCCTTAGTCTGTTTCAGTAGGCTCCACAATCATGGGGAAGACTGCTGACATGACAATCCAAAAAGAAGTTAAACCGCACCCTATGTCCATACAGCCTCTATGTGCATGTTGGCGCACGTCAATACCAGGGGGTCCAACCCGGCTACTAGTCCATATCCAAAATAGAAAAAAGACAGCGCCACAATGGACAGTGATAATAATCTTACGTTTTTAATCTGCCTCCTGCGGCGACGTTTCGACCGAAACGTCGCCGCAGGAGGCAGATTAAAAACGTAAGATTATTATCACTGTCCATTGTGGCGCTGTCTTTTTTTCTATTTTGCTGATATGACAAGGTCTTAAGGCAGTCATTGACACACTTCACAAGGAGGGTTAGGCCTCTTTCACATTTGTTTTTTGCCATCCGTCGCAATCCGTCGTTTTGGTAAAAAAACGGATCCTGCAAATGTGCCCGCAGGATGTGTTTTTTTTCCATAGACTTTTATTGACGACGGATTGCGACGTCGTGCAACGGATGCGTTGTGTTTTTGCAGTCCGTCGTGACAAAAAAAACATTGAAGAGAACGATTTTTCGTCCGTCGGATCCGCCATTTCCGACCGAACATGCGCGTCCGGAACTCCGCCCCCTCCTCCCTGGACTTCATAATGGGCAGCGGATGCGTCGGAAAACTGCATCCGCTGCCCACGATGTGCACAATTTTGCACAACGTACGTCGGGCCGACTGTTTGCGACGGCCCCGTACCGACGGAAATATGAAAGAGGCCTAAGCCACAAAAGGTCATATGCTAAAGAAACTGGCTGTTCAGAGTGCTGTATTGATGAATATTAATGGAAAGTTGAGTGGAAGGAAAAAGTGTGGTAGAAAAAGGTGCACAAGCTAACGGGATAACCGCAGCCTTGAAAGGATTAAGAAAAGGCCTTTACCAGCGACCAAGTATTGAGTGCATTTATTGAACATACATTTCAGTAGGCCAACGTTTCGAATTTTAAAATAACTTTTCAAGCTGGTGTTATAAAGTATTCTAATTTACTGAGATAATGACTTTTTGGTTTCATTGGCTGTGAGCCATAATCATTAACAGAAATAAACACTTGAAATAGATCACTGTTTGTAATGACTCTATATAATGAGTTTCACTTTTTGTATTGAAGAACTGAAATTAACTTTTTGATGATATTCTAATTTAGTGAGAAGCACCTGTATAAGCTAACGCTGTGGGTGAGTGATGAGCACTGCAATTGCAGGAAACGTCTGCACTTGTAAGGGTGCGTGTCCACGCTCAGGATGGCCGGCGGTATCGCCGCAGCGACGAAGCCGCTCGGCGCTAAGCCCCGCCCCCTTTCTGGGACACGATGGTGCCGGATGTGTACAGTACACATCCGGGATCATCGCACCCCTCGCCATAGGGCCCTGTGATATGCCTTGCGGGGACGCTGCGTCCCCGCAAGGTGTACGGACATGCTGCGATCTGAAAAGACGCGCAGCATGTCCGGAGTCGCAGGGCCGCCGCGTGCGGGTTTCCACGCATAGTGGACACGGGATTTCAACAAATCCCCTCCACTATGCTGGAACATCGGGACGCTGCGTGTTTGACGCTGCAGTGTCAATCACGCAGCGTTTACTTACCGTGGACACTCGCCCTTATATTGCCTGCACTTAAAGTAAAAAAAAAACAAAAAAAAAACGAAATTACCATCTGGTAATAGGATAGGATCCTACTTGTGCACCATATATAGGAGTCCTGTGGTACCACTTTACTGTAACTTAACCCCTTCCCGCCTCGGCCCTTTTTTTTTTTTTTTTTTGCATTTTAGTTTTTCACTTCCCTCCTTCCCAGAGCCATAACTTTTTTATTTTTCAGTCAATATGGTCATGTGAGGGCTTATTTTTTGTGGGACGAGTTGTACTTTTGAACGACATCATTGGTTTTACCATGTCTTGTACTAGAAAATGGGAAAAAAATTCCAGGTGTGGTGAAATTGCAAAAAAAGTGCAATCCCACACTTGTTTTTTTGTTTGGCTTTTTTTTTCTAGCTTCACTAAATGCTAAAACTGACCTGCCATTATGATTCTCCAGGTCATTGAGTTCATAGACACCTAACATGTCTAGGTTATTTTTTTTATCTAAGTGGTGAAAAAAAATTCAAAACTTTGCTAAAAAAAAAAAATAAATAAAAAAAAAAGCGCCATTTTCCGATACCCGTAGCGTCTCCATTTTTCGTGATCTGGGGTTGGATAAGGGCTTATTTTGTGCCGAGCTGACGTTTTTAATTATATCACTTTTGTGCAGATTCGTTCTTTTGATCGCCAGTTATTGCACTTTAATGCAATGTCACGGCGACCAAAAAGCGTAATTCTGGCGTTTAAATTTTTTTTCTCGCTACGCTGTTTAGCGATCAGGTTATCAGGCGATTCTGAACGCAGCGATACCAAATATGTGTGTTTTTTTTTTTTTATTATGGTTTTATTTAGGATGGGGAGAAAGGGGGTGATTTAAACTTTTTTATATTTTTTTTTATTTTTTTTCATATTTTTAAAAACTTTTTTGGAACTTGTGTCATGCTTCAATAGCCTCCATGGGAGGCTAGAAGCTGGCACCACTGGATCGGCTCTGCTACACAGCAGCAATCATCAGATCGCTGCTATGTAGCTGAAATGCAGGCTTGCTATGAGCGCCGACCACAGGGGGGCTCTCACAGCAGGCCAGCATCAGTAACCATAGAGGTCTCAAGGACCTCTATGGTTACTGTCCTGACACATTGCCGACTCCCGATCATGTGATGGGGGTCGGCGATGCGCTCCTTTCCGGCCGGGCGGCCGGAAGCTGTAGTTAAATGCCGCTGTCAGCGTTTGACAGTGGCATTTAACAGGTTAATAGCGTCGGGTGAATTGCGACTTCACCTGCCGCTATTGCACACACATGTCAGCTGTACAAAACAGCTGACATGTCGCGACTTTGATGTGGGCTCACCGCCGGAGCCCACATCAAAGGGGGAGACAAGATATGCTCAGCACTAGTACGGTGCATGTCGTGAAGGGGTTAAGATAAGGCACTCCTTGTGTCATATGCCTGGCTAATGAAAGCCCATGGATATGCTGAATGCATGTGACGGGAGAATTTCATCATGAATATACAGTGTAGAAAACAAGAATTTTTATACACTGCCGATTTTGCAAGTTTGTCCACCTACAAAGAATGGAGAGGTCTGTAAGTTTTATTGTAGGTACACTTCAAATGCGAGAGACAGAATCTTATTAAAAAAAATACAGATGATCATATTGTATGATATTTGAATAATCTAATTTGCATTTTATTGCATGAAATAAGTATTTGATACAATACAAAAATATAGAACTTGTTTTTGATTCAGAAACCTTTTGTTTGCAATTAGAGGTCAGATGTTTCCTGTAGTTCTTGAGCGAGTTTGCACTCCCTGCAGCAGGGATTTTGGCCCACTCCTCCATACTTATCTTTCAGGTTTTGGGGCTGTCACTGGGCAACATTGAGTTTCAGCTCCCTCCAAAGATTTTTTCTTTTTTCTTCTATTGGGTCTGGAGACTGGCTAGGTCACTCAAGGACCTTGAAATGCTTCTTACAGACCCACTCCTTAGTTGCCCTGGCTTTATGTTTCGAGTCGTTGTCATGCTTAAAGACCCAGCCAGGACCCATCTTCAGTGTTCTTACTGAGGGAAGGAGGTTGTTAGCCAAAATATTATGATACATTATCCCATCCATCCTCCCTTCAATACGGTGCAGTCATCCTGTCCCCTTTGCAGAAAAGCACCCCAAAAGTATGTTTCCACCCCATGCTTCACGGTTGGGACTGTGTTTTTGGGGTTGTATTAATTCTTCTTCCTTCAAACATGGCAAGTGGAGTTGATACCAATATTCTATTTTGGTCTCCTCTGATCACATAACCTTCTGGATGATCCAGAAGGTAATTGTCGAACTTCAAACAGTCCTGGACATGTGCTGATGTGAGCAGCAGGATTTTAATCCATGACGGCATAGTTACTAAACGGCGTCAGACTGGAGCACCTTTAGCCCACCAGAGAAAGTCGTTCTTGGGGCCCACTATGTAGCTACATAGAAATAAATACAAGACCACCAATTGTGTGGTAAAACACGCCAATATCAGGGTATAATATAAGGTAGTACACGTCTTAATTATGTAGCAAGGGTTAGGGTAGAATCAGAGGGGTAGCCTCCCTCATAGAATATAATGTAGCCCCCCCTCATAAAATATAATGCAGCACCCCACAAAATATAATGCAACCCCTTCAGGTATAACGCAGTTCCCACCATAGAATATAATGTAGCACCCTCATAGGGTATAATGCAGCCCCCTCGTATAGTATGATGTAGCCCCCCAGAATATAATGTAGTCCCCTGAGAGAATAATGCAGCCCTCCAAAGAGTATACTGTAGCCCCCTCGTATAGTATGATGTAGCCCCCAGAATATAATGTAGTCCCCTGAAAATAATGCAGTCCCCTCACAGAATATAATGTAGTCCCCTCATAAAGTATAATGCAGCTCCTCTCCACCCCCATAATTGTCCATCACCTCCTCCATCATTGCCTTCTCCCCCACCACCCGATCACTGCCCTTTCCACTACCTCCATCATTGCCTCCTCTTCCACCACCATCATTGTCCATTTCATCATCTGCATCATTGCCTCACCTCCACAATATCAATCATTGTCCTTCCCCACCACACACGCGCAGGCACACACACAGCACAGCTCACCTTCCCGACAGCCTCTTCCTCGCCGGCAGCTTTCTGTCTGACGTCATCCAGCTGGGCTGTCTCAGACAGGAAGCCGGGATGTGCTGCGCTGTGTCTGTGTGCCTGCGTGTGTGTATGTGGTGCGGTGCTTTGTGTGTGTGGTGCGGTGGTGGGGCTTTACATGCGGGCAGTGTTAGCTGCAGCCTGAGATCTTGCATGGAGCCCCTGACAGAGGATGATATAAAGTTATCTTGTGATTCATTGAGTGTCTTTTTATACAGGTAACAAGTTCAAACAGGTGCAATTAATCCAGGTAATGAGTGCAGAGTAGGAGGGCTTCTTAAACTAACAGGTCTATGATAGCCAGAATTCTTGCTGGTTTGTAGGTTATAAAAACAGTACTTACTGTAGACCTATCTGACGATTCTCCATAGTAAATGCAGAAACGTGTCCAGATTTTATTATATATATCAGAGGTCACAGGCTTTCTGCTTGCTTGAAGGGTAGATATCACTTTGTCTGACAATCCCCTTGACTTCAGGACTTGCCTCTCAGGATCCATGCTGAGAGTTGAAGATTGTCCGGATTGCGGTGGAGACCTGGGTCCTGGTGGAGGAGGTCTTCTCTCCTTGGAAGGAGGATGGAGTCGTCTTCCACCATCTTCCTCAGCAGTGGGAACCAGCTCCTCTTCGGCCTGAAGGGCACTACCAGAATGGTCTTTGCCCTTTCTTCCTGCACTTTCCTCAGCACTCTCGGAACCAGAGGAAGGGGGGAAATGTATAGGATAACCCCTCTCCCCATGGTTGGGACAGTGCGTCAACTTCCGCTGAACCGTCTAGGGGGTTTAGGGAGAAAAATCTTATGACCTTTGCAGTTTCTCATACCGAACACTTCCTCGTTCAGCTCCCAGTCTGTGGGGGATAACTTCTGCCTGCTCAGGAAGTCTGCCACCTGGTTCCTGGATCCTTCCCGGTGTACTGCAGAGACGGAAAAGACCATCCTTTCTGCCCATCAGAAGATCTTTTTGGCCATGTGTTGCGGTGTAGGATGCTTTGGTCCTGATTGATGACGCAAGAATTCCACCACCGTCATGTTGTCGAACAGGATATTTGTGTCTGCCTCTGACCATTGACTGGACCTGAAGTAGTACTTTCCATACTGCATACAGTTCCCTGAAATTTGAAGATCTGGATCCCATTCTCTCCCTGGAAGTATCTGCCTTCCTCATGGGCTCCCTCCTGCCTAGCTGACTTGCGTCAGTAGTGAACACAATGCATGGGGAGAGAATCCAGGGAACTCCCGCCTGGAAGTTTTCAGAGTAGTCCACCAGCGTACAGATTGCTTCACCAGGAGAGATGGTGGCATTACCTTGTCCGGCGACAGTTGATGTTTGTCCCAGGCAGATAGAACTGTGCCCTGGAGCTCTTGTGAGTGGAACTGACTCCACCTTACACAGTGGATACTAGAGGTCATCAGTTCCAGGATTCTCATCGCTTCTCTGATGGAGCAGCGGCTTCCTGTAAATTGGTGGATTCTTTCCATCATGGCGTTCTGCTTCTCTTCTGTTTAAAAAAGATGTTCTTAATTGGGAGTCTAGCAGAACCCCTAGGAATCGCTTTCTGTATTCTGGAATAAGATCCAAATTTTCTCAATTTATGACCCATCCCTCTGAAGCGTGGAAATCTAGGTCCAGCAGTGCTTCAGTGTTCTTCGTAGCTGGCTATGATTAAAGGGAACTTGTCACCCCGTTTTTTGAAGATGAGCTAAAATAGCGTTAAATAGGGGCAGAGCTGGGCGTTACATTAGTGTCTTTGTGTGCCTTTATTACCCACCTATGCTGCCGAAATACCTTTGTAAAGTTGCTGTTTTCTGCTGTCACTCACGCTGGTCTGGTCCTATGGGCGTGGTGACAGCGCTGTTTCTCCCCCAGAATCCTGCTCATCATTACGTTGGTGGCGTAGTGGTGTGCGCATGTCCAAAAGGCTAATCCACTGCCCAGGTGATGAAAAACAGGGCGATCTGGGCTATTCAGCCGTTTACCGGTGGGCGTGGCCATCTTTCCTGTGGCCGCGCGTGCGCAGATGAAGCGCTCTGCTGCCCCGGGGCTTCAGGAAAATGGCCCCGGGATTCCGCGCATGCGCAGATGGAGATCGCGGCGGCAGCAGAGCGCTCCATCTGCGCACGCGCGGCCACAGGAAAGATGGCCGCGCCCACTGGTAAACGGCTAAATAGCCCAGATCGCCCTGTTTTTCATCACCTGGGCAGTGGATTATCCTTTTGGACATGCGCACACCACTACGCCACCAACGTAATGATGAGCAGGATTTGGGGGAGAAACAGCGCTGTCACCACGTCCATAGGACCAGACCAGCGTGAGTGACAGCAGAAAACGGCGACTTTACAAAGGTATTTCGGCAGCATAGGTGGGTAATAAAGGCACACAAAGACACTAATGTAACGCCCAGCTCTGCCCCTATTTAATGCTATTTTTAGCTCATCTTCAAAAAATGGGGTGACAGGTTCCCTTTAAGAAGTCGTCTAGGTAGGGTACTATGATGATGTCCTGTTTCCTTAGATAGGTGACTAATTCTGCCACAAGTTTAGTAAATACTCTGGGTGCTAAAGCTAGGTCAAAGGGAAGACAACAGAACTGCTAGTGACGGACTCTCCCCTGGAGCCTCAGAGCAAACCTTTTGGAATTTCTAAAATGAAGCATAGACGGGATAGTACTAGTGATGAGCGAGTGTACTCGTTGCTCGGGTGGTCTCCGAGTACGGTATTTATGACTGCTCGGAGATTAAGTTTTCATCGCCTCAGCGGCATGATTTACAGCTATTAGCCAGCTTGATTACATGTGGGGATTCACTAGCAACCAGGCAACCCTCCACATGTACTCAGCCTGGCTAATAGCTGTAAATCATTTTGCTGCCGTGATGAAAAACTAAGTCTCCGAACACTAACAAATACTTGGTCACCCAAGTGTGCTCTGGAAAACCCAAGCAAGAGTACACTCGCTCATCACTAGATAGTACGCGTTTTTTAAATATAGGGTACACATCACCGCATTCCTGTCTATAAGGGCAATCATAGATTTGATGGATTCCATCTTGAACATCTTGTATTATATCCATTGATTTAGGGGCTTTAAATTAGTTATTGTCTTGCTTTTTTCTGAGGTTTTTTTTTTACTCAGAAGAGGCTGGAGTAATGGCCCTTGCATTTTTCCTGCTCGGGTACCAGAACTACTGCTCGGATATTTATTTATTTTCAAATAGTAGATCCTGAATGTCAGTCCACAATTGGGAAAGCGGCTAACTGAAGGCTGGAGTTTGTTTATTATGAACCTTTCTGGAAGTAGCTGGGTGAACTCTGTTTTGTAACCGTGGGAAACTATCCCCAAAATCCACTGATTTTTCTGAGATCTCCTGCCAGCCCCCCGGGACCTGCCCTAGCTGACCACCCCCTTCCCCCCCAATGGTGTCATTTTCTATCTGAGCCTGAACCAAGAATAAAGTTCTTATCCCTTTCTGCTTTGGGGTAGCTCCATCTGCCCGTTTTGCCCTTTCCCTTATAGCCTGACTTCTGGCTAGATTGGAGCCTACAAAAGGGCTGGTATTACTTTGGTTTCTCCTCAGGGAACCCCTTAATTTTGTCTAATGCCTTTTCCAGAATATCATCTCAAACAGGCCCAAACACTTTATTGCCCGAAAAGGGAATGGAACAGAGTTTGTTTTTGGACTGTGTCCCCGGACCAAGTCTTTAGCCAGATAGCTCTTCCAGCTTTATTGAATAATTACCCATTCCTGGCTGCGAATTGTACAGATTCTGCTGATGCGTCAGCCATGAATCCGGTCGCCAGTTTCAGTTGGGGAAGGTATTTTAGGATGGTGTCCCTGGGGGGTCTTGGACCTCAAGTGTTCCTACATGTCATCAACCCATAGATGCATTGATCAAGCCACTGAGGTTGCCAAGATGTTAGCTTGGCTTATGGCTGCCAAGGTTTCCCAGGTTCCCTTTAGGAGGCCGTCCACCTTCCGGTCCATGTGTTCTTTCAGGCTGGAGGAGTCTTCAAACAGGATTGAGGTGGTCTTCTCCACTTTGGCTACCAGAACGTCGATCTTGGGGATGTCTTCTGGCTTAAAGGGTAGGGGAAGTTTGAAGTCTCTAGGAATAACCAGTCTGTCGTTTGAGGAAAAGAGGTATCTCTTCCCTCCCTCTGGTGGGTCGGTAAATACTTCCCCCTCTTCCTGGTCTGATTCATCCGACATCATTTCTTCCTCAGAGGACACTTCTATCTCCCTTGGTCTTTTATGGGACCCAATCTGGGATGAGGTATGGGCGTATACTAGCACAGAATTTGAGGCCTGGACCTCCTCTCTGATTATGGACCTTATGTCCGACAGCAAAGAGGTCTGCTCTTCTCTGATAATTTTTGAAGTGCAGTATTCACACAGGTGCTTCTGCCAGGTATCTGGTAGTTTGACGTTGCAGATCTACCCTTTCCTGACTTCTTGCTATCTTTCTTAGGAGTTGCCGAGACAGGTGGCCCCCCAGAATACATAGAGTAGATTCTATGTGTGTGTTTACTCGCATGCCCCTGGCTCTCTTCCAAGACAGTGTCAGTCTTAGTAGAATCCTCCATGTCCTAAGCATACAGTAGGGCAGCCTACACATATTTCAGGACCCTATTTATACGATGCCCATCTCGGATCTCTTCTGCTGATGTCTTCGCTGGATCCTCCTTTCTGCGTTCCGCAGTGGAACGCACGCTGGCTGGGACCCGGTAGTGCTCTGTCAGGCATGCAGAGATGACGTTCCAGGAAACACGCCTGCAGGGTTTCAGCGTGCCGGAGCCGAGAGCCCCCAGTAAGGAGGAAGCGGCTCGCAACTCAGGACCAGCGGTCATTGAGGTAGGCTGAGGGACCCCCCATCGGAGGGCGTCAGATGCAGATTTCTTGACAGAAGGAAGGGAAAGGCTGGGTCCCCCATCCATGCTGATCTGCCCGGTGGAGCCAGGAATAGGAGCATCCTCTAGTCATTCCTATCCTTAATGGAACAGGAAAAAACACCGAGAGGGTGGAGATGGGAAGGTCCTTTTCATCTCTCGTTTCCTGTCCCAATGAGGCTAAGAAGGACTTCCTCAATGGTGCTGTCAGGATTGGTGAACTGGAAATACTTATTTCACGCAATAAAATGCAGTTTAATTATTTGAAAAATAGTGCAATGTGATTTTCTGGTTTTAATTTTTAAATTCTGTCTCACATTTGAAGTGTGCCTAAGATAGAAATTATAGATGTCTCTATTCTTTGTAGGTGGGAAAACTTGCAAAATCGGCAGTGTATCAAATACTTTTTTTTTTTTTCCCCACGCTTGTGGCCCAATCTCACATGGATCTTGTTTACAATGCTGTGTTTTAGTTAGTTTTGCTTCTGGTATGTGAAGAAGCTGTAAATCATGTCCTTGTCATGTTTTACGTCTTATATACAGTAGATTTGCCATATGTTAAATACATACTCAGGGCAGGGAGCGCTGGCTGCTGTAGGTTTTTGCTCCTGGGCGGTATAACTCCCGATTTTCATCTTTAACAAGAAGATGACGCAGAGACGAGAGTGCTGATGAAGCAGTCGTGTTGCCCGTCTACATTTTTCACACCTTGTCCTTTAGCGCTTACCATGATTCATTAATGGAACCTGAAAATAGCTGATCGTATTGTCTTTCAATTGATGTTAAAATTACACATTCAAAATATTATAGGGAATCTCTGGCAACACACCATTTTTAATTTATTTTTTTCTCAATGTCCCATTATTGCAGTTATAGATGTATAAAAGGATGGTAGTGTCATCATTACCCCCTTTGCACCACTTCTGCAGAATCATAGGTGATGACATCCATCCAGTAAGAGTAAAGTGCAACAGCGTTGTCTCCTAGCTTCCTACTGATCTAGTTGCTAGGCAATAGCTCAAATATTTTGATGTTGTCAAGGTAACAGACAATACTTATGGTATAATATTTTTACTGTGAGGTTTTTTGTTTTGTTTTTTTTTTCCTTTTTGATATTCTGTTCGCAGCGGGTGAAATAAGTGTTTAACATATTTCTAAAGGTTCTATTGATATGAAATTCCCACCAGATGTCTCTAACAACCAATCCTAACTGGATCCTAAAAAAATCGGAGCATGGTCAGTTAAAAAAACAAAACGGAATCAGTAGCCGAAATCAGTAGCCAGAATTCAGTCATTTGACGGCTCCGGCGCCATAAGCTTCCATTCTAGCAAACGACAGATGGCGACGGATCGCTGTCCGTTTTTTTTTTTTCAACGGACACAAAAAACTTTACTATGTCCGTTTTCTCCGGCCGCCGAATAAACAAACAATTTTTGATGGATCCTGCGAAAAACGGATGAAACGTGAGGCCATCCGTCGCTAATACAAGTCTATGAGGAAAAAAAAAACTTTTGCCGGATCCTTTTTTTTTTTTTTTTCAAAATTCGTCGGATTGTGACTGACGGCAAAAAAAGTGTGTGAAAGCAGCCTACGACGCACCCCAAATTTTGGGGAGAAAAATAGGAATAAAAATGCTTTTATTAAAATGGTGTTGCATCTCGGCAGCCTGATTTTACGGTAGCTGTGAAGAAGTGCGATCTGATTTGTCATCAGTGTGCAGGGATTTTTTTTTGTTTGTTTCCCCCCCCCCCCCCCCCCCCACCCCATGGACTCATTGACTTGCAAAGCTGAGTGCAATCCCAATATTGGATGAAAATCATGTACAGCTGCATAGAATAAAATTTGTCCGGGTGTGAGCTGATATTTTGTTGGACCGCACTTGGACTGAAAATACAGTTGTCTTCACTAGCCCTTGCCAAAATAATGGCTACTTATGTCCTCTTAATAAATGTGACCATATTAAATAATAATAATATATTTTTGTTTATAGCGCTAACATATTCCGCAGCGCTTTACAGTTTGCACACATTATCATCGCTGTCCCCGATGGAGCTCACAATCTAAATTCCCTATCAGTATGTCTTTGGTATGTGGGAGGAAACCGGAGTACCCCGAGGAAACCCACACAAACACGGGGAGAACATACAAACTCCTTGCAGATGTTGTCCAAGGTGGGATTAGAACCCAGTACTCCAGCACTGCAGTGCTAACCACTGAGCCACCGTGCTGCCCCCTTAAACTCCCCTCCCCCACCCCACCCCAAGAATATTAGAAGTCGCCAAGAAGTTCGGTGATCATATGGAAGTAAATAGACCAGTGGCTGGGTGCACTATTCCTGTCATAGAATGCTAATATAATTAGTGTTATCCCCGGATAATCACCAGATTCTGACATGAGACACTGATGTTTTATGCAAATATTTACAGGTATGGTAAGTCAATAGGAACTTTCTAACGACGTGTATTTTATATAGATAGATAGATAGATAGATGGATGGGGTATTCTGTTATCCAGGCAGTGTAAGCTAAAGGCTGAGCTGTAGATGTGCTGCGTCTTCAGGGGCCGGCAGCATTGGTCGTGTGTGTCCTCTTTGTATAAAAAACAATGGGTGCAATGTACCGAAGACAGGCTTTGATTTTGCTGAAGTGCTTTCTTGTGTCCAGTTACCCAGTCACATGGGTATTGTACCACTTCTCTTTTTTCACACCTTACATAGCCAGGGTCTGATCTTCAGGCCTCCTAATAATACCCTGTTGTGGGGTCTTTTCTGGGGCTCACAGCTATTCACATTCAGATTGTTCAGGATTTGCATAAGAGTCGCATACTTGAGTAGGATGAATGCTCTTTGTTATCCATTCATCTAGTTTCCAAATAAGCACCTCCTGCCACAGACAAGTCAAGAGTAGTCTCCAACAAAGAACCTTGTTTCAAAAGGGCGACTGACGGGTGGAGTTGGGTAAATAATTTATTTTATTTTTTTTTAACATAAAAATTATTCTTATGTAATATGCCTGGCAGATGGTCCTGCCATCCAAGAAAACTGCTTGGATTTCAACCAGTTCGATCGTATTGCGGTCCATCTATTTCAGCTTGCTCCACAAGACTGTTATGCCGATTAAGGCTACTTTCACACTAGCGTCGTACTCGGCCCTTCGCAGTGCGTCGGGCCGACGTACCGACGCTAGCGTTGTTTGCGCTGCACAACGGGTGCAGCGGATGCTGATTTTCAGCGCATCCGCTGCCCCATTGTGAGGTGCGGGGAGGAGGGGCGGAGTTCCGGCCGCGCATGCGCGGTCGGAAAAAGCGGACACGTCGCACAAAAAAACTTACATGTAGCGTTTTTTTGTGCCGACGGTCCGCCAAAGCACGACGCATCTGTCGCACGACGGTTGCGACGTGTCAATGCGTCGCTAATGTTGGTCAATGGGGGAAAAAACGCATCCTGCAGACAACTTTGCAGGATGCGTTTTTTCGCCAAAACGACGCATTGCGACGTATTGCAAAAAACGCTAGTGTGAAAGTACCCTAATTAAGTTTGTGATTTCTGATTTTATAGTGCAGCTATGGTTCTTTTAAAGATTTTATCGTGCAATAATTTAACAAGTATCCAAAGTAAAGGTGACGACTTTTTGACCAGTGGGTTGAGTTCCTCTCCGATCGCAAGAAAGGGACACTTTGTCCCCCATTAGAAAATTAAAGCGAACCTGTCACCAGGTTTGGCCGCTATAAGATACGACCATCGCCTTTCAGGGCTTATCTACAGCATTCTATAATGCTGTAGATAAGCCCCCGCTCCATTGCAGGCGTACTTATCTGCCCTGTTGAGGCCACAGCAAAGTACTGCAGTGCGCAGGTGCCAGGAAAGGTCAGAGGCCCTGCGCACTGCAGTACTTTGCTGTGGCTTCAACAGGGCAGATAAGTACACCTGCACAGGAGCACGATGCCGGGGAGAGATGGAACAGGAGGGCGGCATCGCAAGAAGATGGGAGGCGCCGGACCTGCAACACCGACCGGACCGCCCCCCCAGTGGGTATAATAAAACTTATTTTTCTTATCTTTCAGGTCTGAACAGGGGCTTATCTACAGCATTATAGAATGCTGTAGATAAGCCCTGAAAGGCGGTGGCCGCATCTTAAGGTACCTTCACACGAAACGACATTATAACGATATCGCTAGCAATCCGTGACGTTGCAGCGTCCTCGCTAGCGATATCGTTTCGTTTGACACGCAGCAGCGATCAGGATCCTGCTGTGATGTCGCTGGTCGCTGAATAAAGTCCAGAACTTTATTTGGTCGTCCGATCGCTGTGTATCGTTGTGTTTGAAAGCAAAAGCAACGATACCAGCGATATTTTACACTGGTAACCAGGGTAAACATCGGGTTACTAAGCGCAGGGCCGCGCTTAGTTACCCGATGTTTACCCTGGTTACTAGCGTAAAATGTAAAAAAAACAAACAGCACATACTCACATTGCGTCCCCTGCAGTCTGCTTCCTCCTCTGACTCAGCGCCGCAAAGTGAAAGTGAAAGCAGCACAGCGGTGACGTCACCGCTCTGCTCTCACTGTACGGCGCTCAGTCAGTCAGGAAGTGGACGCAGGGGGACGTGAATGTAAGTATGTGCTGTTTGTTTTTTTTAGATTTTACGCTGGTAACCAGGGTAAACATCGGGTTACTAAGCGCGGCCCTGCGCTTAGTTACCCGATGTTTACCCTGGTTACCAGGGGACCTCGGCATCGTTGATCGCTGGAGAGCGGTCTGTGTGACAGCTCTCCAGCGACCAAACAGCGACGCTGCAGCGATCGACATCGTTGTCGCTATCGCTGCAGCGTCGCTTCGTGTGAAGGTACCTTTATATCGGCCAAAACAGCTGACAGGCTCCCTTTTTAAGAAAGTGTTGAGCCTGTACATTTCCACTCCACGCTGTGGGACTGATAAAGTTCTGTCACCTTTCTTTTTTTTTAAGGCACTCTATCATGTGTTATCAGGGTGCACTGATCACTAAAATGTATGAAAACCACTAGACACAGTAATATTGATACTTATGCCAGACGCAAATACGTAGTCATGCCCAAATTTAGAGAATCCAGACATGCACCTGTTTATTTGCCTATGAAAGGGAAGTCTTCATTAAACTAATCCCTTTAATTCAGAGTCTTATCAATACAATTAAAGAAGTATTCCCATCACGGGTAGAGACAGCATATCACTAGTATACGCAATCAGTGCAAGGGAAGGCAGTTTTTCCTTCCTTTTGTGGCAACAGAGAATGGAAAGGGACACTGCACTGAAGCAGCCTTCTCACAATTGATGGGGATGCTGCCTCTTCTCATTTGATGACTGGCAAGAAGATGACTCCTCACAATGAATGCTGCTTCATTTGCAAGAATTATTGCAGAATAATACCTGATGTAGATTGCTAGATACTTGGGGACCGATTCATCATTTGCTTTTTTTTTTTTTCCTTAACTCTTTGACTTGTAGTATTCATTGACATTTTTATCCCAAATTTTTCAAGATGGTACATGTAACAAATTCTCATTATTTCTGTCTGTTCCATTTTTTGCAAAGCAAAAAGTCACATTTTGCTAAAATGTTACAAAAATGTGCTCAAACCTAAATAACAAAGTACATTGTTGCAAAAAATTTGTGACACTTTTTTTTTTCTCTCAAAAATTGCCATTTGATAAATTAACTGCAAATAAAATATAGAAAACAAAAACTCACCTGCATTGGCAAATATTAAGTGGAAAGAAAAAAAAAAATGTGTAAAATAGATTTTAAAAACAGTAAGATTATCAAGAAAAACCACACCGGCGCTACGCTAACCTGTACCAAACAAGCTGCAGGCACCTACGCAGGTGTTGTGTGCACACCTGCTGACACTTAATAAATACCAATATTCCCAATATGGGATGCCGCGCTGAAAGAGGATAAAACTATTTGTGACTGAAACATGAAAACGGTGAATATTCAGTTGTATTACCTTGTAAGTGTAACTGGCTTATCCACCGTATGGAAAGTGAGCTGTTGCTGCAACCGTGCCGTTCGCACTACTGAGGGGACGCGTTTCGAGGGAACCGTCCCTCTTTCTCAAGGTGTCAGAAAAAGAAAGAGAAAAAGAGGGACGTTCCCTTGAAACGCGTCGGGGTTGGCCCCTTGCTAGTGTCCGTCAGATGGACAGGTGACGTCACCGCTTTAGCCACGCCCCCCGCACACCACGCGACTGCACGGCGGCACCATTGGCCGAGGCTGCTTGCCGGCACATCCAGCAGCGTGCGCACAGGGGACTCGGCAGATCGGCAGGACGCTTCCTTGCATTTGTGGTTTGCAAAACGCTGCTTCTCCCCTCAGTAGTGCGAACGGCACGATTGCAGCAACAGCTCACTTTCCATACGGTGGATAAGCCGGTTACACTTACAAGGTAATACAACTGAATATTCACTGTTTTCATGTTTCAGTCACAAATGGTTTTATCCTCTTTCAGCGCGGCATCCTATATTGGGAATATTGGTATAGATTTTAAAAACAATTAGTTGAAAATTAAAAACTCCAAAAACTAGACAACAAGAGAGCATAAATATAATAATGAATTGGGCCCTATGTCTGCTCTCGGTTCACTGCCCTGATAATTAAGAATTGGTCAGATCTCCTGACATGTCGGTGTTAGTAAATACACCGATAAATGACAATTCTGAAACACGTTTTCTAAGAATTTTGCATTGAGCTTTTTTCGCTTTCATCTGGAAACGTATGACTAAATTAACAGGGTTGATACCATTCCCTTTGGCAAACCTGTTTGTCTCTATCCTGCCACCTCTGATTGGACTGTGTAGGGACACACCCTCCAACTGCTGACGCCCAGTTGTCAATTTTATTTATAGCCTACTATTAGGAATGACAGGAGCAGCACATCGGACATCTGAGATAATGCAGAAATGATGACATTTCATGGGCAACATAGATATGAGTTTGAGGTGTGCAGAATTTTATTCAGTATATTCACACAGTATACCCTTTTTTTTCCTATATAAAATATATATAGATAGTGTGGTGTAGTGACCCCTGTGGCAGCTAGGGGGCGCTGTGTGTGCTCCTTGGGATAAGCATGGAGGCATATTTATCATTATAATCATGGTGAAACAGTGACTGGCAGTGTTGTGAATGGCCGATATGTGTCACAGAGGGAGTCTGCGTGGTAAGTCTGATGCAATGTTGTTGTTCTGGGACCTGTAGTCCCTCAAGAGTGTATATCTATGGTGTAGTTGTAAGGGAGACTTATTAGGCTAGTGGTGTGAGGTGGGCAGGACAAACTAGCCACACAAACACACTCCCATCTAGGGGAGTGGTTAGTAGCATATAATGTGACTGAGGTTTGGTCACATGGGCTCTGAGTGTGGATCTGAATGGTCTGTGCTGGAAGGTCCTGGAGAGAGCCCCATGTGTTGGGGGTGTCGGCTCCCTGAAGAGCACATGACGGGGGCTCTGAACCTCGCACAGACCAGGCTGTGGAACGGATGGACATCCATGTTGTACTGACCGGGGTCAGAGTGAGAATGTCGGAAGGATGCCTCTGGTGAAGAGAGGTATCCGAGAACCTGTGCGGCAATGGCAGGTAACGAATGGAGATTCGTGTTCTGACCGGGGTCAGAGTGAAAGGAAGAGAAAGACATTGTGTCTGGGGCACCTCTGAGGCCAAGAGGTGTCCAGGAACCCGTGAAGGTTGCCAACGGGTAACGGTCTGAAAACCGTGTGTAATGCTGACCGGGGTCAGAGACGAACTGTGGTAAAGTTGAATATGTCCAGATACTGTTCAAGCTGTTACTAAGTTCCTATGGATGTGGTTTAATGTTGTGCGAAATAAACCTAAAAGACTCTGTTTTGATAGAAAACCGTGCCTGAGTGCATTAATCCTGTGCCAAGCGAGTGTCCCCCAAGACAACGTAGTAGGCGCTATGCTACAATAGATATAATTATATAATCAAATTCTAATGTTGGATGTTAATGCTGTTAAAGGGCAGGTTATATTAATATGTAGCAATCCTGAGTTATCATTATGCTCTGGAGTTCACAGAATGGAAGAAAAACTATCTGTACATATCTAGCAAGATGCATCTAAGCTTAGAAATTGAATACATACCTGTACTAGTGGTACAAGAACTCCACCTGTCACAAGGTTCACTCATAATTCATGTACTCATTATCTAACTTGCTGTTGGAAGAGAAAATCACAATGTATTGTAGGCTCTAAAATGCCTAAATGACCCTAATTTTCTTATAGAGACGTCAGAGTTATAAGGTTGAGGTTCGCCCATTCATTGCAGCTGGTTTAAAGAGTATCTCACCCTGGAATTCTTTCCCTTGCCAGGCACTTGGCATCTATTCCATTGCTGTGTGTGTGTATGTATATGTATATCTATATGTATATCTATATGTATATCTATATGTATATCTATATGCATATCTATATATATATATATATCTCCAGTCTCACACGTCCAGATAATTCCGGTACCAGAGTTATCCGTGTCCGTGTGCTCACGTGGCACACGTGCGGCAGCTGTGTGCTGCCCGTGTGCCGACTGGGTACCACACGGACTGTGCAGGAGACAGCGCTAGAGATAAGCGCTGTCCCCTGCATCTGGTGCTGAAGCCGGAATTCATTCATTCCTTCCCAGCAGCGTTCGCTGGAGAGAAGGAATGAAAAATCATTGTTTTTATTTTTTGAGGGTTTAAAATAAAGATCCTTGTCACCACCCCCTGTGCGCCCGCCCGCTGGAAATAAAATAGTCACCCGGCTCCCTCGATGCTTCCTCTCAGCGCCGCAACTACTTCCTGTATGAGCGGTCTCGTGGCACCGCTCATAAGTGACGAATATGCGGCTCCACCCCTATGGGAGGTGGAGCCGCATATTCATCACTGTAATGAGCGGTATTACGTGACCGCTCATACAGGACGTGCTGAGAGGAAGCATCGTGGGAATAAAAAAACAATGATTTTTTCATTCCTTCTCTCCAGCGAACGCTGCTGGAGAGAAGAAATGAATGGTGGCTTCAGCACCACACGCTGGGGGGACAGCGCTTACTGTAGCGCTGTCTCCTGCACGGCACACGGACAGCATCCGTGTGCGGTACGTGTTTTACACGCACCCATTGACTTTAATGGGTCCGTGTGATCCTTGCGCTCCCACGAACACTGACATGTCTCCGTGTTTTTCAAACGGACACACGGTCCGTGAAAACACGCTGACATGTGCAGAGACACAATGATTTTAATGTGTCTACGTGAGTCAGTGTCTCCGCTACGTGAGAAAACTGACACCACACGTACCGGAGCCACTGATGTGTGAAACCGGCCTAAAATGGGAAATATGGAGAGTTACAGGAGTGAGTGTATGTATGTGTATATAATATATACAGATGCTTCTCACAAAATTAGAATATCATGTTATATATTTTTTTTTTCAGTTCTTCAATACACAAAGTGAAACTCGTATATTTTATATAGTCATTACAAACAGTGATCTATTTCAAGTGTTTATTTCTGTTAATGTTGATTTATTATGGCTTACAGCCAATGAAAACCCAGAAGCCAGTCATTGACACACTCCACAAGGATGGTAAGGCTACTTTCACACTAGCGTCGGGCTCGGCCCGTCGCTGTGCGTCGGGCCGACGCTAGCGTTGTCTCCGCCGCACAACGGGGGCAGCGGATGCATTTTTCCAGCGCATCCGCTGCCCCATTGTGAGGTGCGGGGAAGTTCGGGGAGGTGGGGGCGGAGTTCCGGCCGCGCATGCGCGGTCGGAAAAAGCGGACCGTCGTGAACAAAAAACGTTACATGTAGCGTTTTTTGCTCCCGACGGTCCGCCACTGCACGACGCATCCGTCGCACGACGGGTGCGACGTGTGGCAATCCGTCACAATGCGTCGCTTCATGTTAATCAATGCTGAAAAAACGCATCCTGCAAACACTTTTGCAGGATGCGTTTTTTCGGCAAAACGACGCATTGTGACGGAATGCAGTTAACGCTAGTGTGAAAGTAGCGTAAGCCACAAAAGGTCATTGCTAAAGAAGCTGGCTGTTCACAGTGTGCTGTATCCAAGAATAGTAATGGAAAGTTGAGTGGAAGGATAAAGTGTGGTAGAAAAAGGTGCACAAGCAACTGGGATAACTGTAGCCTCAAAGGATTAGGAAAAGGCCATTCAAAAATTTTGGGGAGATTGACAAGGAGTGAACTGCTGCTGGAGTCATTGCTTCAAGAGTCACCACACACAGACGTATCCAGGACATGGGTTACAAGTGTCGCATTCCTTGTGTCAAGCCACTAATAACCAATAGACAACGCCAGAAGCGTCTTACCTGGGCCAAGGAGAAAAAGAACTGGACTGTTGCTCAGTGGTCCAAGGTGTTTTCAGATGAAAGTAAATTTTGCATTTCACTTGGAAATCAAGGTCCCAGAATCTAGAGGAAGAGCGGAGACCACAATCCAAGCTGCTTGATGTCTAGTGTTTAAACTTCCACAATCAGTCATGGTTTGGGGAGCCATGTCATCTGCTGGTGTAGGTCCACTGTGTTTTATCCAGACCAAAGGCAGCGCAGCCATCTACCAGGAAATTTTAGAGCACTTCATGCTTCCCTCTGCTGACAAGCTTATTGGAGATGGAAATTTCGTTCTCCTGCAGGACTTGGCACCTGTCCACACTGCCAAAAGTACCAATACCTGGTTTATAAACAACAGTATCACTGTGCGTGATTGGCAGCAAACTCGCCTGACCTTAACCCCATAGAGAATCTACGGGATATTGTCAAGAGGAAGATGAGACACCAGACCCAACAATGCAGATGAGCTGAAGGCTGCTATCAAAGCAACCTGGGCTTCCATAACCCCTCAGCAGTGCCACAGGCTGATCGCCTCCATGCCACGCCGCATTGATGCAGTAATTGATGCAAAAGGAGCCTCGACCAAGTATTGAGTGCATTTCAGTAGGCCAATATTTTGGATTTTAAAATCATTTTTCAAGCTGGTATTATAAAGTTTTCTAATTTACTTAGATAATGACTTTTGGGATTTAATAGGCTGTAAGCCTAATCATCAACATTAACAGAAATAAACACTTGAAATTGATCACTATGTTTGTAATGACTCTATATAATATAGGGGGTTTCACTTTTTGTATTGAATAACTGAAATAAATTAATTGTAAAGTGCTGCGGAATATGTTGGCGCTATATAAATAAAAATTATTATTATAAGTTTAGCTTTTTGACTATATTCTAATTTTGTGAGAAGCACCTGTATAATTAATTTTAATGCTAGCTATGGGGCTCTGCAGACCTAAAATGGAGATCAATAAAAATGTTGATCTTCATGTTGTGTTTTGTTTTTTATATATTTTTCTTTTTCCCAGTACAGCTTTGGGTCATTTGTTCCAGACGAGCGTCTAATCAATAGACGCTCAGACCAGGACACATTTTAAAGGTAAAGATATCGATCAGCGATCACTTATCAAGAGCAAAACTAAAAAAAAAAAAAAAAAAAAGCTTTCTTGGTCTAATGGCTGTTAAATGCCAGTATATAATATTTGATAGTTTATAAAAGTGCTGCCATCTAAAATAGCGTCTTTAAAAATGGTAATGCTAATGTTTTCATGGACAAATGCTTTAGTTGCTCAGATACATTAAAGCTGGCCTTAACCTAGTTCTTGTATGTAGCAATGACACAACAGGAAGGCAACATATAGAAAACCTGCCAGAAAAAGCCCTGTACCAGGCAATAACTCCTTTTAGAACAGTTTGGTGATATCTTAGTATCTGCTGATATGTCACTTTGTTTCACGTCCAAAGACCTTTTGCTGATGCACAGCGCAGTGGGTCCAGCACGGAAGTGCTGCATCATACTAGGCTCTAGATGGCCACTTCTTGCTGCTCATTTCCACATTATTACATGTATGGAGCCCACTTCTACATCAATAATGGCAGAGCTAACGTTAAAAGGAGTGTCATCCCCAAAACTCAACCACTTACACATTCATATAGGGCACTTGGCTGCTATAAACATCATACCTGTAGTGTACATATTAGTTTCTTTTTATATAAAAAAAAAAGTTTTATTACGTATTTTCCAGTGTATAAGACGACTTTTTAACCCCTCAAAATCTTCTTAAAAGTCGGGGGTCGTCTTATACGCCGGGTACAGACAAATGTGCATATGGTAGGTGGGGGGGAGTGGTCCCGATGACGAAGAGAGGGGGCTTCTCACAGGAAAGTGTGAGTGGAGTAGCCCCTTATTACCTCATTGCGGCAGCGTGGGGGTCTCTGTGCTGGGGAGCGGCGGCTCCTCATTGCGGCAGCATAGGGTTTCTGTGCTGGGAGCGGCAGCTCCTCTTCGTGCTGTGGGGGCTCTGTGCTGTGGGGCGGTGCATCTTCTTGCAGCGTCGGGGCTCCTCCGGCATCTCCTCAAGGCCCGGAGGCACCGGCAGCTCCATTGCTGCGATGCGGTGGCCTCCGGGAAAATGGCCGCTGGGGGCGGCGCATGCTCAGATTGAAATCTCGTCCCGAGATCTTGGGAGACGAGATCTGAATCTGAGCATGCGCCGCCCCCAGCGGCCATTTTCCCGGAGGCCACCGCATCGCAGCAATGGAGCTGCCGGTACCTCTGGGCCTTGAGGAGATGCCGGAGGAGCCCCGATGCTGCAAGAAGATGCACCGCCCCACAGCACCCACGGCACGAAGAGGAGCTGCCGCTCCCAGCACAGAAACACTATGCTACCGCAATGAGGAGCCACCGCTCCCCAGCACAGAGACCCCCACGCTGCCGCAATGAGGTAATAGGGGGCTACTCCACTCACACTTTCCTCTCTTCATCATCGGGACCACTCCCCACCCCAAAAGGCACATTAGTCACCGGCCCTATAAGACGACATACGGCATATAAGAAGACCCCCGACTTTTAAGAAGATTTCATATTTTAACTGCAAAAGTTGGGTCGTCTTATACGCCCAGTCGTCTTATATGCCGGAAAATACGGTACATATGTAAATGGGGGGTCTTTGGTGCTGCCCCACTGTGTCCAAGTCTCAGTACACCGTTCTGGCCCATCCACGATCATGCTCTGAACTTACGGTAGCCTTACTTTGAATGACCATGATTACTTTGGAAAGCTGCCTGAATTAAGTCCTCATCCCTGCGCACACTGACTGTGCAGAGGTCGAGAGCACAAGTGTCGGTACAGGCATGTTCCACTCCCTGTCTACTGTGTTCAGCGAGCGGCCGTACTGACTGTGTGTGCTATTACTGTAATCCCTGCGGTGCCAGTGTGTGCGGGGATGGGGGGGGATGAGGATTCAGTTATTGCAGTGCTTGGAAGAGAGCATTGTCCATCAACATGAGGGGAGGTGCTGAGCATTGTAATTAAAAGGGCAGAATGGTGTCTTGAGCTGTTAGCCACAGCCAGGATAAACCAAGGACCCCTCATTTACTTTTTCAATAAAATAAAGGTTTGCTTCCGCCTTTTTTTTTTCTTTTAAAAGTTAAACTATAGCTGTCCGAAGAATGAACATACTGCTTCTTTTAACCTCTTCATGGTTTCCATACCCTGCAGTGGTTAAAAAAAGAAAAAAAAGTAACAAAAGACTGAATTTGTGCACTGACACTCCTTTTTATATTGCTGTGCATTACTTACTTTTTGCAGCTGACGCTGGGTACATGTACCCTTAAACTCCTTTATCCAACTAATGTTTTTAAAAATGGGAGTCAAAAGATCCTGGTTGTAAGTCTTCACTGACTAGTGTGACTCGTTGTCATCTACACCAACATCAGAATAATATGATATCGAAGTGATTACAACATTTGGTTGTCTAGAATATTATTAGCTAGTAACTCGCCCTTGTCAGTACAGATGTCCCAAGATTATCCTGAAGACACGGTCAATCTGTTTTGTACTCCAGCACTAGAACTGCTGCAGGGACACTCGCTTCTATATATTGTCATTATACAGGTCATGCATTCTTCAAAATGGCACATACTGTCACAGCATGACATGAGGGATGGATCACTGGTATTTAAATTGCCCCTATCCATGCCCTATCCTAACAGCATGGCATGTTCTGGTGATACGCCCTCAGGCTATGTGCACACGCTGCGGAACCGCAGCGGATTTGACGCTGCTGATCTGCAGCAGTTTTCCATGCGTTGTAGAGTACCATGTTAACATATGGAAAACAAAATCCGCAGTGCACATGTTGCAGAAAATAATGTGCAGAAACGCAGCAGCGTTTTTTCCGCAGAATGTCAATTCTTTGTGCAGATTCCGCAGCGGTTTACACCTGCTCCACAATAGGAATCCGCAGGTGTCAAACCGCAGGTGGAATCTGCAAAAAAAAAAAAACGCAAAAAAACTGTGGTAAATCCACAGGTAATCCGCAGTGTGGATTTTGCAAAAACAGTGCGGAAAAATCCACACACCATTCCGCAACGTGTGCACATAGCCTCAGTCTTCAGAGACTTTTTTTATACTTTTTTTTTTTTTTTTGTGCGGATTCCACCTGCGGTTTTACAGCTGCGGATTCCTATTGTGGAGCAGGTGTAAACCACTGCGGAATCCGCACAAAGAATTGAAATGCGGAAAAAACAACGCTGCATTTCCGCGCGTTTTTTTTTTTTCTGCAGCATGTGCACTGCGGATTTTGTTTTCCGTACATTAATATGGTACTGTACAAGGCATGGAAAACTGCTGCAGATCCGCATCATCAAATCTGCTGCGGATCCGCAGCAAAATTGCAACGTGTGCATGTAGCCTGAAGGATTGCAGCAATGCAGCCAGTAGCCAAATTCAAATATTTTATTATTTGCACAATCAGAATGTTTATTAGAAGAGCAATGCAAAATATAAGGCGTGGGGCCTTAAGATGTTCTTTCTGGAAATGTATGACTACATTGACAACTGGGTGATACCTTTCGCCTCGTCATTAAGATGTCTCCATACACATGAGAACTCGCTCACACCACCGTATTTGTCGGTTGAGTGCTATCGAATTTTTTTTAATCAGATAGCTCTTGGACCAATGTTATTTAATGAGCTGATTACTGATTTTTTTTTTATTTTTTTTAATTTTAAACTTACTGAATCTGTGGAAAAAAAATCGCAGCCTGCTGTGATTTCACTCTGAAATCAGAAGCCACTCGCCCATTAAAGTCCATGGGTGCCTGAAAAATATCAGACTGCACTTGGAGGACATCTGGGTGCAGTTCAATTTCCATGAACTCGCACAATGGAAAAGTGTTGTTCTCCATCGTCTCGTCTCCTCACCTCTCACCCGAGAGCATTGGATCACACTAAGGCTAGTTTCACACTAGCGTCGGGAACAACCCGTTGCTGTGCGTCGGGCCGACGTTTCCGACGCTAGGGTGGTCTCCGCCGCACAACGGGGGCAGCGGATGCATTTTTCCCACGCATCCGCTGCCCCATTGTGAGGTGCGGGGAGGTGGGGGCGGAGTTCCGGCCGCGCATGCGCGGTCGGAAAAAGTGGACCGTCGGGAGCAAAAAACGTTTTTTTTCTCCCGACTGTCCGCTACCACACGCCCAAGCGTCGCAAAACGGACGCGACGTTTGGCAATGCGTCGCAAATGCGTTGCTAATGTTAGTCTATGACGAAAAAACGTATCCAGCAAGAACTTTTGCTGGATGCGTATTTTCGGCAAAACGACGCATTTGCGACGTATTGCAGTTAACGCTAGTGTGAAACTAGCCTAAGCAGTCACTCAGATTAGAGTTTGATCAGAGGGTCATTACCATGATCTATTCGATTCTCTTGGAGGAGAGCATGTTCACTCCTGTGACCCCGGCCTGAAATTGTTCGTTTTCAATGTCAGAATGAGTACAACTTATCCCATTGACAAAGGAATACTAAAGCTCAGTTGTCAGTCGTGTCATAAATTTCCAAGATGAATAACGTGTGCCATGGTGCAGTCTTGAGTCTAAGAAAAGATTAATCAGAATTTGCTATTTTATTGGAGAATACAACGGTTTCTGAAAGCAGAGCTGCCAGGAGAGCGGACTGCCCCTCTGCAAGGATTTAAGATATTGGTTTTGGTATATTTCAAATAATTCCCCAGGCTAAAAAATACTTAAGAGCAAATCATGTGCTAAGATGCTAATGTGAATTCCATCACTTCAATTGTCCTTGTTGGTCTATGCTTTTTTTTTTTTGTTTTTGTTTTTTTTTGCTGGTATCATCATTTGACCAATATTTACCGTACATGTTTGCTGCAGCCAATCCCTGACCTCAGTGGTTTTGCGCCAAGCATGCAGAGATCACCATTGAGGACAGTGATTGGCTGCAGAGATCACCACTGAGGACAGTGATTGGCTGCAGAGGTCACATGAATATACAGTGACAAAATAAATGCCACTGGAAAGCGCCAGCTGTGGAGCAGCTGCTGAAAATGGCATGTAACTTTTTTTTTACTTTTCTTTATTTTCTTACATTCTTTGCTCTTACAATTTTTATAAAAATCCTGTAAAAAACCCCTTTTAGGAACATTAGTTATTTTTTCCTTTTTAAATATAGGCATTACACAGATAAATACTGTTCTATGTCAATCAATAGATAAAGGCTAATAGTGTAATTTTGTGTATAAATGGTAAGTCCATAAAACCAGATCTGTTTTCCCTTCTGTCATGCTTTGATAAAGACCGGCAGCTGCACTTGTGGCCTAAGCTTTTACTGCGGCGCGGCCCGAGCAGACACACTAATGCCTCAGTTGTCCTGGATACTGACATCGTGCTGCATTGTAATCGAATCTCGCCCTTTTGTTGGGCGTTTTGGGATTTAGATCTGACCTCCAATCTTAGCAGCTGCTTATGGAGGAGACGGACAATACCCGGCTGTAGGGGAAACGTACACAAAGGGGTCGAAGTTTCATGGCACAATTTCATTACTTGTACAGTAAAATATCTAAAGGGATTTTCCAGCATTTCCTAAATGGTAAGAACTGCGTGATCTACAGGTAGAGGAAATGTGATTGCTGCTTTCTTACGTGACTCACTAGGTTGCCTCATTAATTGGCCTTTGCCCTGTTCTTCCTATAAGCCAGCGCCTATTGAACTAAATGGGAGACACGTACAGGTCTGTCCCATTCTGGTGACAAAAGCAGAGATTTTTAGGAGTATTTACAGTATCTGTGTATAGGAACAGAGAAATGGAGCTCAATGCTAAAGAAAGTGAGTTAAATAACCTTATCAATCAGGGCAGAGTCTCTGCACACTGGTATGCTGATGATCAGAAAGCTTTGCTCTATGTAATTGTTAAAGGGCGCCGACTTAGTGGTGTTTTCCAGTAGATAGAAGTAATCATCTATTCTTAGGTTAGGTGGTAACATGTAGATAGGAGGAGGATCCCTGGCCATAATGGATGGGACACAGCCTAGTACGAATGGCGTTTGTGTGCACGCTAGGACATCGCTCCATCCATTTCCCTTAGGGCTGCCAAGCGTTGTATTCGGCTTTTGCCGGCAGTTCCATGGGGAATGAATGAAGCGACGGACAAACAAGTATACAGTCATGGACAAAAATTTTGACAACTACCCTATTCGTGGGCAGAGGTGGAAAATACAGATGCAATTGAATGTGCCTTTTGTAGGTGCTCGGACATTCAGTGCACAATTGTAAGCCAAAATCAGGAGTGGGTGAAGAATGCAGAACTGGTGCACGTGTTACTTTTCTCTGTTGTTCCTATGTTGTTGTTCATCAATGTTTACAATGCCAATCACGGACAGATGATGGCCAGCTATGTCCTGTCTTTGATTTTCACAGACCCATAAACTTGTATGGGAAACGAAGATCCATGATTCAGATCAAAAAAAGGTCATGCATGTCTCTGGGATTGTTTTCAGACCACTTGGTCCGCAATAATAAATGGGCATGTGAACGGCTCCATATGCTATTATGGGCACTTGTTCTATCCTTGAAAGACACAGAACACATACGTAACTCATGGACTTCTGAACAAAGCCTACGTGCCAGTAACTGCACTACTGATTAGCATTTTATCACTTGTTTTTTTGGAGACCCATTTAAAAAACCAAAACAAAGTATACAGGACACTTAAAAATGACTTGAAGAATTGCAGCACTTTGTCTAGCACCTTTGGACACACCTTCAATTTCTCACATTTTAAGTTTTGTTACCTTGCAATATTTTGTGGAAATTTTAGATGCCCTTTATCATTGCAGTAATTTTTATTTTATTTTATAGGTTTAGTTAAAATACTGTATTTCCTCCAACACCAGTCAACATATAGGACAAGGAGCTATTTGTAATGTGTGACAAATGGCAGAGCGTTGTCAGTTCAGTAAAAAGAGCTTGTTTGTATTATGTCTGGCTACAATATTTGTCTGTCAGCGGCAGGTCTGCAGTATATTACTGTTTGACTTTCACAGCATTTTGATATCTTGGCTGTTTGCGCTGCAGTATTATATTGATTAATTACAATTTGCCTAAGGCAACAAAAAAAACATCTAAGCACCATAAAGTGTAACTTTTAATCCTCTATTTAAAAGGAATGAATTATTTAAAAACCTACAGAGGTCAGAGTGTGTAAGGAGCAGATCAGATAGAAGAAGAAGAAGAATAATAATAATAAATAGAATATATCTCTTACTGGTCATAGTACTTATCTCCTTGCTCATAGTCATTGGCCTGTACCACGGTTTGTAGGGATTTCTTGGTGCGGCCGCTGCCTTATTTCCTTCAAAATCCCCATACACATCTGACCGATGTTAAGTAAAAAGTGCCCTAAAGCCTCCCTGACATGTTTCACCAGAGACCTGGCGTTGTCAGGGGAAAGAGGCTGAATGATTTCTTATCTTTTTTGTGTTTTTGAATATGCAGTATTATAGCGATACACAGTGAGTAACTGGGGGCATCATGGTGGCTACAGTAAGGCTGGTATCGGCTCACAGCCATTTGTTCCTCTAACATTAGACTTGATGGAGATTTGGCTTTGTGAGCCTGGGGAATTGTCCATCACAGATCTCTGTCTGATGGGGAGGGCAGGACAGTGACCATATGGCTGTACATTTTTCTTCATGGGGGGAAAAAATGCAAATGGTCTCCTAGGCAGCACCTGATGGCAAAAGTCTGTGAAGGGTGGCACTTATTTCTGTCAGTGTTTCCATGGATCCCAATTTTTTTTTTTTTTTTACTTACGCAGAATCGGTGATCTTTCATTCTAAAAGGCCTCAAATATACGGAGCGACAAAGGTGCTGCGGATTATCATCAGCGGGATAATGATATGACTTATCAATAGTGTAAAAACAGCGTTAGTGTTTGATCCCTATGCTATAGTAGAAAAAATAATTTCCATTCAAAATGATAAAGTTACTGTTTTGTAGCTTTTGCTAGTTTTACTTAAAGGAAATCTGTCAGTAGGAGCATCCCTACTAAGCAGTCTACATGGGCATGCAGGTCATAGAAAGTTGACTAAAATGATACCTTGATATCTGTGATACCATGTCTTACTCAAGAGAAATTCCCGTTTTTCTTATGTAAATGAGCTGTTAAGATTTATGGGCCGGACACAGATCTCCTTGAGAATCTGCATCTGAAGCTCATTGTAAATGAAAATGGGCGTTACCCTGTCACACTCGCACAGATCTATGTCCGGCCCTTAGATCTTAACAGCTGATTTACATATTAAAAAAAACTGGAATAAGACATCGGATCACAGATATCAAGGTATCGTTTTATTTAGCTTACTAGGACCTAAACACTGATATAGATAGCTTAGGAGGGTTCATTATACTGACAGATTCCCTTTAAGTATTTAGAGATGTGAAAAATCCAAATTTTAAACTAGCCATAGGTCTAAACATGAAAACTGAGCCAAACCATTTTACAATAATTGAAAGGGGTTGTAAGGGTTAAAAAAAACCAAACAAAATGTCACCTGCTTAACCCAGCAGGAAGTACAGCGGCGTCTAAAAATAACTAAAATTGACAAATCTCCGGGCCCGGATGGGATACACCCCCGAGTACTGCAGGAACTAAGTACAGTCATTGATAGACCATTATTTTTAATCTTTAAAGACTCCATAATAACAGGGTCTGTACCACAGGACTGGCGTATAGCAAATGTGGTGCCAATATTCAAAAAAGGGGCAAAAACTGAACTCGGTAATTATAGGCCAGTAAGTTTAACCTCTACTGTGGGTAAAATCCTGGAGGGCATTCTAAGGGATGCTATACTGGAGTATCTGAAGAGGAATAACCTCATGACCCAGTATCAGCACGGGTTTACTAGGGACCGTTCATGTCAGACTAATTTGATCAGCTTCTATGAAGAGGTAAGTTCAGGACTGGACCAAGGGAACCCAGTGGACGTAGTATATATGGACTTTTCCAAAGCTTTTGATACGGTGCCACACAAAAGGTTGTTACATAAAATGAGAGTAATGGGGATAGGGGAAAATATGTGTAAGTGGGTTGAGAGCTGGCTCAGGGATAGGAAACAAAGGGTGGTTATTAATGGAGCACACTCGGACTGGGTCACGGTTAGCAGTGGGGTACCACAGGGGTCAGTATTGGGCCCTCTTCTTTTTAACATATTTATTAATGACCTTGTAGGGGGCATTCAGAGTAGAATTTCAATATTTGCAGATGACACTAAACTCTGCAGGGTAATCAATACAGGGGAGGACAATTTTATATTACAGGATGATTTATGTAAACTAGAAGCTTGGGCTGATAAATGGCAAATGAGCTTTAATGGGGATAAATGTAAGGTCATGCACTTGGGTAGAAGTAATAAGATGTATAACTATGTGCTTAATTCTAAAACTCTGGGCAAAACCGTCAATGAAAAAGACCTGGGTGTATGGGTGGATGACAAACTCATATTCAGTGGCCAGTGTCAGGCAGCTGCTACAAAGGCAAATAAAATAATGGGATGTATTAAAAGAGGCATAGATGCTCATGAGGAGAACATAATTTTACCTCTATACAAGTCACTAGTTCGACCACACTTAGAATACTGTGCACAGTTCTGGTCTCCGGTGTATAAGAAAGACATAGCTGAACTGGAGCGGGTGCAGAGAAGAGCAACCAAGGTTATTAGAGGACTGGGGGGTCTGCAATACCAAGATAGGTTATTACACTTGGGGCTATTTAGTTTGGAGAAACGAAGACTAAGGGGTGATCTTATGTTAATGTATAAATATATGAGGGGACAGTACAAAGACCTTTCTGATGATCTTTTTAATCATAGACCTGAGACAGGGACAAGGGGGCATCCTCTACGTCTGGAGGAAAGAAGGTTTACGCATAATAACAGACGCGGATTCTTTACTGTAAGAGCAGTGAGACTATGGAACTCTCTGCCGTATGATGTTGTAATGAGTGATTCATTAATTAAATTTAAGAGGGGACTGGATACCTTTCTGGAAAAGTATAATGTTACAGGGTATATAAACTAGATTCCTTGATAAGGCGTTGATCCAGGGAACTAGTCTGATTGCCGTATGTGGAGTCGGGAAGGAATTTTTTTCCCCATGGTGGAGTTACTCTTTGCCACATGGGTTTTTTTTGCCTTCCCCTGGATCAACATGTTAGGGCATGTTAGGTTAGGCTATGGGTTGAACTAGATGGACTTACAGTCTTCCTTCAACCTTAATAACTATGTAACTATGTAACTAAAATATTGCATTCCTCATCTGTGTCCTGAGTACCGCTGTTGCTTACCTTGGGAGTTGAAGGACTAGTAAGCGCAAGAGGCGACCGGCCGGGTCCTGCTGCCTCGGAGGTCCGGACTGGATGTCCAACTAGCGCAGCATCTTTGCTCAACTCTAGGAATTAATCATTCATGTTTTATTTAGGGTATGGAGTTTTGTGTTTGTTTTTTTGTTTTTTTATTGCTCCTATGCTTATGAGATGAAAGTGGTGCAACTTTGCAAGTTTGTTTAGCAATATCCTAAGGCTGAAGTATAGAGCCTTTATGTAAACCTTTGTGTCTCTGGTTTAGTGCATCTATTACTCTTCTCCCTCTGATCCTCCTGGGGGGCAAGTTCCAAGTGCATACAGCCCCAGAAGCTCCGCTACATGCTCATATATCTGTGCTGAATATACAAGATACCAGGAGATTCAAAATTGTAATCAAGAACCTATTTTTTTCTGATTGCGGGTAGGGGTTGGTGGGTGGGAATTTGCATATGAAAAATGTGTAGGCTTTTTGCAAAGATGAAACGCTTACCGCAATATAAACTGTGACTTTCCATTGTTTGTTGCAGGGAATGTATATGTATGTCATAACCAAAAAATATTATCCCTTGTGAGTTCAGGGAGATACCTTTTTATGTCTATGATCATAAATTACAAAATGTGTCAGTGCATGAGAAATACATAACTGACTTGAAGTACTAGATTCGATAGGTTAAAGAACTAGAAACATAATAAAAAATATCTTGAACCTATACTGATTCTTTTATTTTTTTGTCTTTATCAGAGATATAAGGTTGCATGGGTCCGGTTACGGGAATGACTCCAGACAAAAATATAGAGACCCCCGGAGCTGAGAAAGTTGCAGGATTAAGTCCACTTGACACGATGGGAAGTCTACCAGAAGAGGTTGGTGCCGACAGACCAAAGGCCTCTGCAGTGGACTGCGCTCCGGCAGACGAAGAGCTGACAAACTTGAACTGGCTTCATGAAAGTACCAATTTACTGAACAACTTCAGCCTGGGGAGTGAGGGGCTGGCCGCAAATAACCCACTGTATGATATTGAAGGTGACAGTTCCCCAATTGGTTGTCGAAACCCCGAAAAAACCTCTGCCTCCTCAAAGCCTCCATATTCATTCAGTCTCTTAATTTATATGGCCATTGAGCACTCCACCAACAAATGTCTGCCGGTGAAAGAAATCTACAGCTGGATCCTCGACAGGTTTCCGTATTTTGCTACTGCCCCAACTGGCTGGAAGAACTCTGTCCGACACAACCTTTCATTAAATAAATGCTTTCGGAAAGTTGAGCGCAGCCATGGTAAAGTAAGTAAAAATGTTGTTTTATATAACTCACATTACAGCATTTACAAAAGCATTGCCATAGGGAAACAACAGAAAATGGCAATCTCTGGATAATGTCACTCCAAAGAGGAACACTTTAAATTTCCACTACCATGAAAGTGATACTCCCATTTTCACCATAACTCCTTAAAGGGGGTATCTGGGAGTATAATTTATTTATGTTACGGTCTGCCTAAGAACTAACAGGCGGCCTGTTGCTACCTACCCATTGTGTTAGGCACAGATTTCTGGTCACAGGCCGCTGACATTGTGTCGACAGCAGCCGCTTCTCTTCCGCTCTGCTCTGTTGATGGGATGTGATTGACAGCCGGCTCCCCGCTGTCTATTGTTGAGCAGCATGACGTTGGCAGTCTTGCCCTGTCAATAAAGCAGCCTGGAAGAAGATCCACTCCATTGATGTGAAGCAGCCAATTTTCTTTTTTGTGCCATCATTTGTTTTGCACTATTTGTATGGTTAAAATGACCTACAACCTGCTTCACCAATCCAGCAAGATTATATTACTTCGCAGAGATCGCGCGGGCTCACACTGATCACCGCCACATTTGGATGCGGGTGACCGCTATGTGAGAGCTGACACCCTGTAGCTACACCTACGATCGGAGCTAGCACCGATAGTGGACTTTTAACCCCTTTGATTCCACTGTCAATAGGGACAGCGACATCAAGGTGCATCGCATAGGGAGGGAGCTCCCTGTCTGCTCCCTATGGCACAACACAATGCGATAGCGTTGTCGATGGTCTCCATGGTGACCCTGGTCAGCAACATGGCCACAGGGTCTTTCAAGGAAGGTGTCAGACGCCGCTCTGATGCCCTGCAGTGCAGAAGCATTACAGAGTATAAGATCAACGATCTGTCAGTATAAAGTTGATGTCTCTTCCTGGGACAACGTTAACTTTTTTTTTTTTTTTATTAAAAGTTTTCTAAAAAAAAATCCTCAAGTAAAAAAATAATTTTTTTTTTTTTTTTTTTTAGATAAAAAAATTTAAGTAAAAAAAAAAAAGAGAAACAAACAAAAACAATAAGGAACACATTTGGTATTGCCGTCAGCGGAAGAATAAGTTATAGCTCTTAGGATAAAGCGATGCAAAAATATTTTTTTTTTCTACAAAATAGTTTGTGTGAAAGCGCCAAAACATAAAAACAGATATAAATGTGGTATCGCTGTAATCGTATAGATCCATAGAATATAGCTGCTTTATCAATTTTACCACATGCGTGATGGTATTTAAAAAATTAAAAAACAGAAAACCGTTTCTGAATTGCTGGTTTTTGTTCATTCTGGCTCCCAAAAATCGGAATAGCGATCAAAAAATGTCATGTGAGCGAAAATGGTACCAATAAAAACGACAACTCATCCCACAAAAAAGCAGTTAGCAATAAAGAAACGCCTTTTAGTGTGACAGCAGCCAAACCCAAAAACCGGATGTAAATCTGGTATCGCTGGAATCACCCCGTCCCTAAGAATAAAGTCACCTAATCACTTATACTGCACGAACGGTGTAAAAAATAATTTAAAACAAATTCTTCACCAGTTGTTGATTATTATTTTTTTTCCCTTCTGAGCCCCAGTGTGTCTAAACCACATTTAGAGTCCATATGTTTGGCATTTCTGTAGTGATGAGAGCCCTCCTAATTTACAGGTGTGTGTCTCCAGAAGCATGTCCTGGTCACTGCAACGTCCTGGTCACTGCAACGTCCTGGTCACTGCAACGTCCTGGTCACTGCAACGTCAGTTTGCGGTTTTCACTCGGCAACATCCACTGCTGCTTGTTTCTGGAAAACACCCATGGAGTCAAAATCATCACTACACCTGTAGATAAATTCCCAAAGGGTTATAATTTCCAAAATGGAGTCATTTGAGGGGAGATTCTGCTCTTCTAGCACTTTGCCTTTCATTATAATTTTCTGTATGTTTGCAGCGACCAAAAGTAAAAGCTTTATTGAGGGCATGGTGGAGAATTTAATCGCTTTTAGTCTATCCTAAATTCATGGATCGCATTGACTGACTCGATGACACACCTATTTGGTTGAAATAATTTTGCCTCTCACTTTATCCCCCCCCCCCCCCATCCCATAAAAAAAAAAAAAAAATGGCCCACGGGTTTCGCTGCTGTCTTTTGTCTGCCTTCTGGTATAGACCAGAAAATCTTTGGGCTATATATAGTGGGAGAAAGCTGCTGCACAAGACTGGGGGCT
Source organism: Ranitomeya variabilis (assembly GCF_051348905.1). NCBI lineage: Eukaryota > Metazoa > Chordata > Amphibia > Anura > Dendrobatidae > Ranitomeya > Ranitomeya variabilis. The sequence goes on from NC_135233.1 coordinate 56,018,109, forward strand.
GTGACGTTTTTTAATGTCCTCTTCTATTGCTATTGTAGCTTTCTGATAATCATCTATACGCTTGTTGGGCATTAAAATGAAAGACCACCTTCATAATGCGGTTTGCCTTTTACTTCCTGATGGGCCTCAAAATAAGTTCACGCTGAACAGGCCACAATCGCCATTGATTTTGCCTTCCCATCATAGACATTTATGGCAAGTCCACAGGATATGTTATAAATGTCTGACAGTGCTGATCCCACCTCCACGGTCCAGAACAGTCTGCAGAAATGAGTCCTCTGACCCTTGTGGTGGCACTCCATCCAGACAGAGAATAAATGGGGCGGTGGCTGTGCACGAGGTGCTCTTCATTCACTGCTATGGGAGTTAGCTGAGCAGGTGCGCTTGTCTGCCAAGACCATAGAACTAAAGGCAAATGCACAGCCACCGCTCCGTCCTTTCTGCGCCTCAATGCTGAGCACCAACATTTTTTGCACTGGGGCCTTTAATTGGGAGAAGGCTTCCCTACAACCCGCAGTCTAAATGCATCTCTAAACCAGGTGGCATAAGGATCGAGGCCCCCACATACCGAGGATGGGAACAAGTCCCTCCTTTAAGACATTTATGATCTTTTCTGTCACTCTGACTCAGACTTGAACACGGAAAAGATCGAATATCGAAGCCCTTATAACTGAATGATGCCTGGTTTACGCTTTTTTTTTTTTATATGGAAAAAATTTAACCATTTAATTTTGGAAATCAACATCATTTTTTTTATATGTGTGAATATATATTGGTCACTATAGGGAAGCCTATATTTGGAAGTGTTTCCCACCAGCTCCATATAGGCAGTCGCTGTACACTTGCACGTCTCGCTCTGGTCTCGGATAACAGTCTGGTTTGGGTTGCCATGGCAGCACTTCCTCCTCCTGGCTCTATTCTTCAGCTCTCAGTAATGTGAGATCATACTTGGTCTTACTAAACTTGAAGCTGCGTGCTCCTTTATTAAAGATTAGAAGAAGCAGGCGATTTCTGATTCCCCCCACATCTAAAACATGTAGGTGCACTGTAAGCACAGGGTCATCACCAACAATGCATCCAACGTAACTGGCTAATTTGCTTCCAGTGACTTATATGCAGGGCCGAAGGGTATTTTAAAGGGTTCATCCACTTGTGACATTCATTTTTAAATGCCGCAGTGTCCTGGATAACAACATATGGAAGGAGAAAAAAAAAAAAAGCATATTTGTCCTCCCGGACTGGCGTCGCTCCTCTTCTCAACACTGACGTTGTTGATCTCCGCTGCCTCTGATTGGCTGCAGTGTTTGCGTGAAATAAACAGTGTCACTAGATCGCCTCAGCACTCTGGGAGGTGGCGCGGTGCTAGTCCGACAGGTAAGTATGTTGTTTTTTTTTTTTTGTTTTGTTTTATTCAGCACACTGAGAGCATTTAAAACGGGGTTTTAAACAATAGTGGACACCCCCTTTAAATTCCCAACCTAACTTCCTGATGACCGCAGAATAGGAATGCACATTGTGGTGTAAAAGTTGATTTGGTTTTTATAGTCCTATATGGAATAGCTCAGGTTCTCAGATCTCCAACAAGTTACCAGGTCAATACACAGCTTTCACATTCCTGATTGTCATTATTAAAGGGAGAGTGTTCTGAGGCTCCTTCACACGGCTAGCCTGTGCGTGAAAAAACTGTACCGGTGTAATCAATGTTTTCCATCATGGTCTCATCCGTGTTTTTCTGGTATAAATGAAAGAATTAAATTACAAAGCTTCTCCTACACTCCTAAAAAAGTTTCACATATGTCTTGCATTGTTCATGCTTGTACAATGGAAGCAAAGCTGAATGTTGGGGTCCTGAAAAAGGCAGCAAAACCTGCTTTTTGTCTGCCAAGAGATCAGATTTTGTTGGCAACAAAAAAGCAACGTGTGAACATAGCCTTAAATCTGCAGCATCTCAATTCTTTCGGTATTTTTGCTGCAGGTTTTGTCATACAAAGGACTTTTTCGTCAGGATAAAACCTATATAGGTCTTTTGTATGACTTCAAAACGCGTTGACTTTAAACCTGTTCAATAAATCTTTTGTAGTCAGATAGTCGATATAATTTCAGTCATCAGCAGCACATCCAAGGACACGTTACCTGGATTTCTAAAACAGGATAAACACACTGGTCGGTATTCACATGTGTGGTGCAATATTTGACAGAGTTCAAATGTAACATATCAAAAAGTAGATTGTCAGTGACTCCGGTAGTATGAGGAAACAGTCACGGGCCGCTGACCTGCTGAATATTGTTTCTCTGTATCCCTCTCCACCATGCAAACAAAATAAACAGCTGCTTGCTCCTACTACTGTCCTGATGTGTTATATCCAACCGTGTGCCTTCTGTTGCCTCCATGTATTCTTGGCTGCATAGTTCAGTGTGAAATCTGAGGAACGAGCGATCAGACTTTTCGGTCAATACCCTCTGACTGCTCTCCTGGAGTCTGATAGAGCTCACATCCCTCTTCATGGACCTTTTTATTTTATTTTATTTGGCTTTATCAGCTTAAATTTGTGTTTTAGAAGAGCAGAGTGATGGGTTACACCTGCTACAAACATTAGATGCATATCGGCCAAACCTGTGGATTTCAGCAGGATATGTGTATTGGTGTTTTATTAAAAGGGTATTGTATTCCCAACTCGAAGATCCTATCCCAATATGTAGTTGGTGTAATAATCATATTAGCAAATACCTATAATTAGAAATGTAGTGTAGTTCTTCTGATAAGCCATGTCGCTTACCCCATATGCAGGGCGTTGCAGTGGCTTAGCTAGCTGCTGGTGGATGTAACTAATTAACTGTCACAATATGAGTGGTCATAACTAAGCTACTGTAATTCCCTGCACATGGGGTAAGCGAAATGGCTAATCAGAAGAACTATGCTACATTTTTAATTGGAGGTATTTGCTAATATTATCATTACACCTACTACATATTCAGACAGGATCTAGGAGATGGGAATACCCTTTTAAAGTGTCCTTGACAGTACACTACGACTGTTCAAGCCCAGCACAGGCACTCTGTGCACTCTTGTTGTGACCATTCTTGTTTTCCATCTATATCCACTTTTCTCTGACTCATGTAAAGCGAGAACTGTAAATTAAGGTAGAACATAGATTTAAAAAGTGGGAAAAAAAAATAAAAAAATTGCTGTGAAGGTGGGCTAAACTGCTTGGTCATGCACCGAGCGCCTGTGCTTGGTTTGAACAGTCATTTTCTGCTGACAGACTGCCTTTTAAGTATCCACAGACTTTACAGGTATGTTCCTACAGATGGGCATTTACTGGTTTTAGAAGTAACACAGGTTCGTCTTCTACATGGTAATAAAGCGACAACAATGATGGAGTCCAGCTCTGATATAATGAAGGCTGCCACCTTCTGGGGCCAGATCTGCTGGGGCATCAGACGTCTTTTGGTATGGTATAGGCCCTGGGATGTCGACCTGTGACTGGTTCAAGATGGTATTTGTACTGGCTTTTTTTTTTTTACATTAATAGTTACTTTGCGTTTTTTTTTATTTTGTTTTAGGTAAATGGAAAAGGCTCCTTATGGTGTGTTGATCCAGAGTATAAACCGAACCTTGTACAAGCACTGAAGAAGCAGCCCTTTTCTGCAGCGCTTGCATTGTACACCCTTCCTGCCTCTCCTTCCAGGTACGCAGGGATATGGGTACTTGGCATAAGTGAAATACTTAATTTGCTGCCCTCTGAAGATTCCATCCTTTTTGAGGCTAAGAGGTTCAACTTCTTAACATTCCAAGTCAATCCTTTATACTTCTCTTCTGCACCAGAAGGAACGTCTCACTTTGCTCTTCTCTTTTGAATAACCACACTTAGGGTACCATCACACAGTGGCATTTTTATTGCTACGACGGCACGATTCGTGACGTTCTAGCGATATCGTTACGATCTCGCAGTGTCTGACACGCTACTGCGATCAGGCACCCAGCTGAGAATCGTACGTCGTAGCACATCGTTTGAAACTTTCTTTCGTCGCTGGATCTCCCGCTGTCATCGCTGGATCGTTGTGTGTGACAGCGATCCAGCGATGCGTTCTCTGGTAACCAGGGTAAACATCGGGTTACTAAGCGCAGGGCTGCGCTTAGTAACCCGATGTTTACGGTGGTTACCAGCGTAAAAGTAAAAAAAAACAAACCGTACATACTCACCATCTGATGTCCGTCAGGTCCCCCGCCGTCTGCTTCCCGCTCTGACTGACTGCCGGCCGGAAAGTGAGAGCAGATCACAGCGGTGACGTCGCCGCTGTGATCTGCTTTCACTTTACGGTGGCACTCAGTCACAGCGGGAAGCAGACTGCAAGGGACCGGACGGACATCAGATGGTGAGTATGTACGGTTTGTTTTTTTTTACTTTTACGCTGGTAACCACCGTAAACATCGGGTTACTAAGCGCGGCCCTGCGCTTAGTAACCCGATGTTTACCCTGGTTACCCGGGGACTTCGGCATCGCTCCAGCGCCGTGATTGCACAGTGTGACCGCAGTCTACGACGCTGGAGCGATAATCATACGACGCTGCGACGTCACGGATCGTGCCGTCGTAGCGATTAAAATGGCATTGTGTGACGGTACCCTTAGTCCAGCTCCCTAAAAGCTCGAGAGACTAAACAATCTGATGTGAGATGGTTTCTCACTTAAATACACAAGCCGCACTTAAGCTGAAACCGGTTTTTGATAAAACAATAGCGTCTTTGCCCTGGGTGCCTCCATTGTTCTGCTTGTAGTCCGAAGAGTATAGTAAATATGAACATCAGTTAAAGGGAACCTGTCATGTTCTTTTTGTGTATTAAACTGGCCTTGGTGTGGTATTAGTGATGCAATGTACATCACTAACATTGTTTTCTCAAAGAAAATCTGGCATGCGCACTGAATCTGGGTGTCCGTCCCCAGCGGGCGCGGTGGCGAGCTGGATGACAGTGGCGCACATAGTTTGTGAGCGCGCATGCTATCATGTGGCCACTGACTTACAGCGGCTCCGGAGCATGCGCACATGTGAAAAGAAGCTGGGGATGTACATCCAGAATCAGTGCGCACACCGGGGAGCCGATGAGCAGGGCGCAACCATGGGATTTCTGAGGCCGCTGCTGTGGCGTCATGCCAAGCATGCAATCGCAATATGGTGGGCGTGAATAATATTGAACAGGACCATGACTGACTGTGACAGAAGCTGTAACAAGTGCCACCTTTTGTTTGTCATAGCGCTATGTGATGCAATCTACTAATGGTAGAAAGTGTTCTTACACATATACTGGGAGCTTTTCTTTGAGAAAACAATGTTACTGATGCACATTGCATCAATAACAACACACTGGGGGGTCAGTTTAATACACAAAAGGACATGAACTGTTCCCTTTAAAGACTAACTAAACTTTCAATTTTTTATATATAGAATTCTTGCCCTGCATAGAAAGCTTTGCAACTTAGCAAATCACTTTATTAGGGGGATTTGTCTTAATTGCTGGGTAAAAATGCATGTAAATGGTTTCCAAACCCCAGCTTTTACTCAGTCTGTTTTCCTGCTTTCACCTGCATTGATATGAGTGTTATCATTGGGAGTACAGCTGATTGCAGTGATGAGTCGGCTCCTGTCTCCTCCTCTGAGTGTTGGGCTGATCAGAGCAATCGCCTGCAGCAGCTTCTCCAGGGCTGGGTTCACATTGCGTTATAGGCGTCCGTTAGACGGACTACGTTACACCGCGGCATAACACGGTGTAAAGCAGTCCATTAACGCCGCCATTAAGTCATATGATGGGCGTGCGCTAGCCGTCATTGAGTGACCGACCCTGGGACGCGGGCTGCAGGTCAGTCACTGCTAGCACTAGCAGATACTATATCTGCGCTAGCGCGATGACATATCGGCACCTGCGATAACAGCAGCCCGTTAACGCATGTGTTGGACGGGCTGCTGTTAACGCAGTGTGAACCTAGTGACGCAGGAGCTGACCCATCACTGCCATCAGCAGTGTTTCCAATAAGTACGTCCAGATATCAGTGCAGCGGAAGGCTGGCAAACAGGCTGGGGAAAAAGCAGAGGTTTGGAAGCAGTTTGCCACATTTTCTTTTCTTTATTTTTTTTTTTTGGTACAGGAATGAATATGAATTTTCTAATTAAAGAGACTGGCAAATTTTATAACTTTCCGTGCTAAACAAAACAAACAAACAAACAAAAAATCTATATATCTGGCTCTGTCCCCCTCTCGCGCTCTGTCCCCCTCTCGCGCTCTGTCCCCCCCTCTCGCGCTCTGTCCCCCCCTCTCGCGCTCTGTCCCCCCCTCTCGCGCTCTGTCCCCCCCTCTCGCGCTCTGTCCCCCCCTCTCGCGCTCTGTCCCCCCCTCTCGCGCTCTGTCCCCCCCTCGCGCTCTGTCCCCCCCTCTCGCGCTCTGTCCCCCCCTCTCGCGCTCTGTCCCCCCCTCTCGCGCTCTGTCCCCCCCTCTCGCGCTCTGTCCCCCCCTCTCGCGCTCTGTCCCCCCCTCTCGCGCTCTGTCCCCCCCTCTCGCGCTCTGTCCCCCCCTCTCGCGCTCTGTCCCCCCCTCTCGCGCTCTGTCCCCCCCTCTCGCGCTCTGTCCCCCCCTCTCGCGCTCTGTCCCCCCCTCTCGCGCTCTGTCCCCCCCTCTCGCGCTCTGTCCCCCCCTCGCGCGCTCTGTCCCCCCCTCGCGCGCTCTGTCCCCCTCTCGCGCGCTCTGCCCCCCTCTCGCGCGCTCTGCCCCCCTCTCGCGCGCTCTGCCCCCCTCTCGCGCGCTCTGTCCCCCTCTCGCGCGCTCTGTCCCCCTCTCGCGCGCTCTGTCCCCCTCTCGCGCGCTCTGTCCCCCTCTCGCGCGCTCTGTCCCCCTCTCGCGCGCTCTGTCCCCCTCTCGCGCGCTCTGTCCCCCTCTCGCGCTCTGTCCCCCGCTCTGTCGCGCTCTGTCCCCCGCTCTGTCGCGCTCTGTCCCCCGCTCTGTCGCGCTCTGTCCCCCGCTCTGTCGCGCTCTGTCCCCCGCTCTGTCGCGCTCTGTCCCCCGCTCTGTCGCGCTCTGTCCCCCGCTCTGTCGCGCTCTGTCCCCCGCTCTGTCGCGCTCTGTCCCCCGCTCTGTCGCGCTCTGTCCCCCGCTCTGTCGCGCTCTGTCCCCCGCTCTGTCGCGCTCTGTCCCCCGCTCTGTCGCGCTCTGTCCCCCGCTCTGTCGCGCTCTGTCCCCCGCTCTGTCGCGCTCTGTCCCCCGCTCTGTCGCGCTCTGTCCCCCGCTCTGTCGCGCTCTGTCCCCCGCTCTGTCGCGCTCTGTCCCCCGCTCTGTCGCGCTCTGTCCCCCGCTCTGTCGCGCTCTGTCCCCCGCTCTGTCGCGCTCTGTCCCCCGCTCTGTCGCGCTCTGTCCCCCGCTCTGTCGCGCTCTGTCCCCCGCTCTGTCGCGCTCTGTCCCCCGCTCTGTCGCGCTCTGTCCCCCGCTCTGTCGCGCTCTGTCCCCCGCTCTGTCGCGCTCTGTCCCCCGCTCTGTCGCGCTCTGTCCCCCGCTCTGTCGCGCTCTGTCCCCCGCTCTGTCGCGCTCTGTCCCCCGCTCTGTCGCGCTCTGTCCCCCGCTCTGTCGCGCTCTGTCCCCCGCTCTGTCGCGCTCTGTCCCCCGCTCTGTCGCGCTCTGTCCCCCGCTCTGTCGCGCTCTGTCCCCCGCTCTGTCGCGCTCTGTCCCCCGCTCTGTCGCGCTCTGTCCCCCGCTCTGTCGCGCTCTGTCCCCCGCTCTGTCGCGCTCTGTCCCCCGCTCTGTCGCGCTCTGTCCCCCGCTCTGTCGCGCTCTGTCCCCCGCTCTGTCGCGCTCTGTCCCCCGCTCTGTCGCGCTCTGTCCCCCGCTCTGTCGCGCTCTGTCCCCCGCTCTGTCGCGCTCTGTCCCCCGCTCTGTCGCGCTCTGTCCCCCGCTCTGTCGCGCTCTGTCCCCCGCTCTGTCGCGCTCTGTCCCCCGCTCTGTCGCGCTCTGTCCCCCGCTCTGTCGCGCTCTGTCCCCCGCTCTGTCGCGCTCTGTCCCCCGCTCTGTCGCGCTCTGTCCCCCGCTCTGTCGCGCTCTGTCCCCCGCTCTGTCGCGCTCTGTCCCCCGCTCTGTCGCGCTCTGTCCCCCGCTCTGTCGCGCTCTGTCCCCCGCTCTGTCGCGCTCTGTCCCCCGCTCTGTCGCGCTCTGTCCCCCGCTCTGTCGCGCTCTGTCCCCCGCTCTGTCGCGCTCTGTCCCCCGCTCTGTCGCGCTCTGTCCCCCGCTCTGTCGCGCTCTGTCCCCCGCTCTGTCGCGCTCTGTCCCCCGCTCTGTCGCGCTCTGTCCCCCGCTCTGTCGCGCTCTGTCCCCCGCTCTGTCGCGCTCTGTCCCCCGCTCTGTCGCGCTCTGTCCCCCGCTCTGTCGCGCTCTGTCCCCCGCTCTGTCGCGCTCTGTCCCCCGCTCTGTCGCGCTCTGTCCCCCGCTCTGTCGCGCTCTGTCCCCCGCTCTGTCGCGCTCTGTCCCCCGCTCTGTCGCGCTCTGTCCCCCGCTCTGTCGCGCTCTGTCCCCCGCTCTGTCGCGCTCTGTCCCCCGCTCTGTCGCGCTCTGTCCCCCGCTCTGTCGCGCTCTGTCCCCCGCTCTGTCGCGCTCTGTCCCCCGCTCTGTCGCGCTCTGTCCCCCGCTCTGTCGCGCTCTGTCCCCCGCTCTGTCGCGCTCTGTCCCCCGCTCTGTCGCGCTCTGTCCCCCGCTCTGTCGCGCTCTGTCCCCCGCTCTGTCGCGCTCTGTCCCCCGCTCTGTCGCGCTCTGTCCCCCGCTCTGTCGCGCTCTGTCCCCCGCTCTGTCGCGCTCTGTCCCCCGCTCTGTCGCGCTCTGTCCCCCGCTCTGTCGCGCTCTGTCCCCCGCTCTGTCGCGCTCTGTCCCCCGCTCTGTCGCGCTCTGTCCCCCGCTCTGTCGCGCTCTGTCCCCCGCTCTGTCGCGCTCTGTCCCCCGCTCTGTCGCGCTCTGTCCCCCGCTCTGTCGCGCTCTGTCCCCCGCTCTGTCGCGCTCTGTCCCCCGCTCTGTCGCGCTCTGTCCCCCGCTCTGTCGCGCTCTGTCCCCCGCTCTGTCGCGCTCTGTCCCCCGCTCTGTCGCGCTCTGTCCCCCGCTCTGTCGCGCTCTGTCCCCCGCTCTGTCGCGCTCTGTCCCCCGCTCTGTCGCGCTCTGTCCCCCGCTCTGTCGCGCTCTGTCCCCCGCTCTGTCGCGCTCTGTCCCCCGCTCTGTCGCGCTCTGTCCCCCGCTCTGTCGCGCTCTGTCCCCCGCTCTGTCGCGCTCTGTCCCCCGCTCTGTCGCGCTCTGTCCCCCGCTCTGTCGCGCTCTGTCCCCCGCTCTGTCGCGCTCTGTCCCCCGCTCTGTCGCGCTCTGTCCCCCGCTCTGTCGCGCTCTGTCCCCCGCTCTGTCGCGCTCTGTCCCCCGCTCTGTCGCGCTCTGTCCCCCGCTCTGTCGCGCTCTGTCCCCCGCTCTGTCGCGCTCTGTCCCCCGCTCTGTCCCCCGCTCTGTCGCGCTCTGTCCCCCGCTCTGTCGCGCTCTGTCCCCCGCTCTGTCGCGCTCTGTCCCCCGCTCTGTCGCGCTCTGTCCCCCGCTCTGTCGCGCTCTGTCCCCCGCTCTGTCGCGCTCTGTCCCCCGCTCTGTCGCGCTCTGTCCCCCGCTCTGTCGCGCTCTGTCCCGCGCTCTGTCCCCCGCTCTGTCGCGCTCTGTCCCCCGCTCTGTCGCGCTCTGTCCCCCGCTCTGTCGCGCTCTGTCCCCCGCTCTGTCGCGCTCTGTCCCCCGCTCTGTCGCGCTCTGTCCCCCGCTCTGTCGCGCTCTGTCCCCCGCTCTGTCGCGCTCTGTCCCCCGCTCTGTCGCGCTCTGTCCCCCGCTCTCTGCACCCCTCTCTCGCTCATATATTGTGTGGTCCTTTGTAATAAATTGCTATTTTCTTTCAGTGCATCACCTCTTAGCTTATCGTCTGCAACAAAACCGACTCGGGGGCAATCTGTGAAAGGTATGTCTAGTATGTTGGATTATTTACTCACACACTGACCATTGTTAAGTGTTAGAAATGTTGGCGGCCTTTAGGCTATGTGCACACGTTGCGGATTGGGGTGCAGAATTTTCGGAACAAAATCTGCATCTCCTGGCAGAAAACGCAGGTGCAGATTTGATGCGTTTTTTTTAATGCGGATTTTGTGCGTTTTTGTTGCGGATTTCATGCATTTTTTTACCCCTGCGGATTTCTATAATGGAAGGGTGCAGAACCACTGCAGATCCGCACAAAAGAAGTGACATGGTCCTGATCTTCAAGTACATTGTGCCTGGCCAAACACTTCTCTAGTACTGCCAGTGGATGTTTTGTTAGGGGCTCTCTACTTTGTCATCTCCCATGATGTCCGTATTCCTTATTCTAAGTTTCAGCTGCCAGTTTTTTTGGGCTCTTAAGCATCCTTGACCTTGTCTACGCTTCCTGCGAGTTTATATTACAGGACACATTTAGAAGTACTATATCATGAAATTGGAAATGTTTGAATTTTCTCGCTAGGTTTTATAGACTAGACTGCAGACTCTCTCATGCTGTTCTGTACAGAAGAGTTTTCAGCAGTATGGTTACCGGTAATTATAACTGTCTGATAACATCTCCTGGATACTGTACAGTAGATGACGCAGGATCCCCCATAGGCGATATCACAGCTCACCTTCTCGCCCTCCTGTGCAATGACTGATAACACCTCCTGTATACAGAAGATAACAGCTCACCCACTACACCTCCTGTAAAATGAATGATTGACTGATTACATCTCTATATACAGTGGATAGCAAAGATCCACTATTCAGAATAGGAGATATCACAGGTCACCTCCTACCCCTCCTGTACAAGGACTGATAACACCTCTAGATACAATAGATAACAGCTCACCCTCTCCTGGAAAATTACTGATTATACCTCCTATACATGGTAGATAACAGAGGATCCACCATTTATAATAGGCGTTATCACAGCTCATCGCCCCCTCCTCCTCCTGTACAATGATTGATAACACCTCTATATGCAGTAGATGACACAGGATCCACCATTCACTGTAGGCGGTCACAGATCACCTCCTCCCCCCCTCCTTATAATGACTAATGACACCTCTATGGTCAGAGAGAACAGAGGTTCCACCATTCACAGTAGGTGATATCACAGCTCACCGTCCTGTACATTGACTAATAACACATCTATATACAGAAGATAACATAGGATCCACTATTTACAACTGACAATGTCACAGCTCACCTCTGCCTCCTCCCTTCACATCTTTGTGCAGTTACAGCATGATTATTAAACACTTCCATACAATTCAGTAGGGTTGGGGTAAGTCAATTGCTTCTAATGCCCATCTGATATGCAGGAGGTAGGAGTCTAATATTAGGCCTAGTGGGCAGTGTGTAAACTGCAAGATTTTTGTTTTCAATATACACTAGATAGTGATAAAAATATAAATGTAATATAATAATTTTATTTCTATAGTGCCGACATATTCCCCAGCACTGTACATTGTAGAGGGGACTTTTACTTACAATAGACATTACAGCATAACAATAAACACAGAGCAAAACAGATACCAGTAGGAATGAGGGCCCTGCTCGCAAGCTTACAATCTATGAGGAAAAGGGGAGACACGAGAGGTGGATGGTAACAATTGCTTTCGTTGTTCGGACCAGCCATAGTGTAAGGCTCGGGTGTTCATGTAAAGCTGCATGAACCGGTTATCAGCCTAAGTATGTAGCAGTACAGATACAGAGGGCTATAAAATGCATGAAGCGTATGAGAACATGATGCGAGGAACCTGATTATGGTAAAAATGTTGAATGGGCCACACAGGCCAGTCTGAACAAATGCGTTTTTAGGGCACGCTTTAAACTGTGTGGATTGGGGATTAATCATATTAACCTGGGTAGTGCATTCCAAAGAATTGGCGCAGCACGTGTAAAGTCTTGGAGACGGGAGTGGGAAGGTTCTGATTATTGAGGATGCTAACCTCCGGTCATTAGCGGAACGGAGGGCACGGGTAGGGTGGTAGGCTGAGACCAGGGAGGAGATGTACGGTGGTGCTGAGCCATGGAGCGCTTTGTGGGTGAGGGTGATAAGCTTGTACTGTATTCTGGAGTGGATGGGTGACCAGTGTAATGACTGGCACAAGGTAGAGGCATCGGTGTAACGATTGGTGAGGAATATGATCCTGGCTGCAGCATATGTGAGATAAATGTTTGATTGATTGATTGACAGGGCAGGGGTCAGGTGCTGTACTCACCGCCTCATGCCATTCTTTGCTGTATATTCACCATTATCTTCTGTTCTGTCTGAGCTCAGCGGAGAACCTCATCGTGCTGCAGCGCTTTGGTACATGATGTACAACTTTGTCATTTGGATGGATTTTGCAAAATGTTTCTAAGGGCCAAGTGGCAAGTCTAAAATGTACGTGGATACTAATAAATTATACTTTGTCAAATTATAAACCTTAAAAGATGAGCTGTGAAAATCCATCCAACTAGAGGCTAATGATGGGGCTCATCAGCGTAGAAAACAAATTGACAACTTTTTTGCCAAAAAAACCCAGATGTCTTATTAAAGGTGTATTCCATCTTGTTCATACTACCAATGTCTTGCGTTAATGGCTTGTTGGTGTCACCACTGAGACCCACATCTACATACAGAGCGAGGCCCTGATGCGCGCGGTTAGTGGCGAGGTATTCATAGTCTTGGGAATTCCTATACATGTGCATGGGAATGCCATCCACGTCTCCACGGACAGCAGCGTATTCTCCAATCATTTATGGCAGATCCTGTGAATATGCCATAAACACACGAGATGGAAATATCCTCTCTAAAGCACATTGAAGGTAGTCGGTCACCAGGAATGGCTTTCTTTAACATGGGGCCCAGTAATTGGCCCACAACTGTAAAGGAAAGCCTTCCATACTTAAGTGCAACCACGTGGCCAGATGGATGAAAGATGTTTACTACTGAGTGTATATGGTGGGCTCGGCAATTTTGCCCAGACAACTTTGAAGAAAGGACTTTCTCGCTTCTAAATCTCTTCTTTGTACTTTGCAGATTCTGATATTGACGCTGCCACTGCGATGATGCTCTTAAATAGCTCTATCAAGCAGGAACCTTTGGATTGTAAGAATCACTTTTTTTTTTGCGTTCTTTGCTTTAATATTTTGTTTTGTATGTCAATCTTATCTATAGTATTTAAAGGGATCTTGTTACTAATGGTACACATCCATTATTTGCACAGCACAAACGATAATCACTCAGTGGTGCATCGTTCCATGTAAGCTGGTCTGCCAAGAAGCCGAGAACCATGGCAGCCCATGTGCACTCAGCATCTATAGACCACCCAGTGTGTATCGCTTATTTTAGTAGTCTGCCTGTGTAAACATATGACCGCCAAATTGTAGAGATTTACTGACCTATGGTTGTATTGTGCGGCCAGTCAGTCTGTGTAAATGGACCCTTGGTGTGTATTATTTCCACCGCCCAAATGGACACTCTAATTGCTATATGTCATGGTCTCTGAGTATTTGGGCGTACTTGGAGATTTAGTTTTTGTCACCGCAAATGCATGATTTGTGGCTGCTAGACTGCCTGAATACATGCAGGGGTTGTCGGTTTGTTAGGGAATCCCTGCATGTGTTCAGCCTGTCTAGCAGCCACAAATCATGCAGCTGCGGTGGCAAAAACGAAATCTCCGAGCACGCCCAAATACTCGGAGACCACCCGAGCATGCTCGGGAAATCTTGAGTAACGAGTATAGTCGCTCATCACTAATAATTATCTGTAAATTTCAGTCTGTTTTGCAGTTGATTTTGTTTGATCTTCTTTTCTTTAGACCAGAATCCTCAGCCCCTCAAGGTGGTGCTACCGAAGAAACGCAATTACACCAGCGCATTCAAGCATTGTACGTCTCTGACTCTTCAAGAAAAAGATTCTACTGTCATCACCATCGATCCCAAGGAGGATCACAACTACAGTGCGAGCGGCACCAACTCTCAGCGATGTGAATCTCGGTCCAGTGTGTCTTCCTTGTCGTCGGTGGATGAGGTCTACGAGTTCATCCCAAAGAACAGTAGGGCAGGAAGTGATGGCAGCGAAGGGTTTCACAGCGAGGACGAAACTGATATTGACTATGAAGAAGATGCTCTTGGTGACAGTGGTTATGCTTCCCAACCCTGCGTGAATTCCTCGGGCAAAGATTTGCACAGCAAAAAGCTCAGAAAGGAATCATGCCAAGATATTGACGAGGAGCTCAAAGAGGCGGCCGGCTCTCTGCTCCATCTGGCTGGAATCCGCACTTGTCTGGATTCCCTTTTAAAAACTGCTAAAGCCCAATCACAAAAGCATAGAAAATAGTCATCAGGCCAGTTCCATTTTGCTTTACCTGGTTATTTTGTTGGGGGGCTTCTTTTCGCCTGCCTTTACCCACTCAGTGTGGCAATATTCTTCATTTTCTTTTTGTTTTTTTCTTTAGGAGATCAAAGCCATAAAAATCGTGAGGCTTCATTTTTATTTTCTTTGCAAGGTTGATTTTATTTTTTTATTTCTTTTTTCTAATTATAATTTTAAAAATTATCTTCCCTACCCCCACCACTTCCCAAGATTACTGCCTTAGAATTTTTTTCTTTCATACCAGAAATGCATAAAATGCAAACGCCCTGCAAAAAAAAACACAACATAAAAAATAAGCTATTTTTTTTTATTTTATATTTTTTTTTATTTTATTATATAAAAGTAGTGATGATCACAGACAATTCCTCAAACTGCAACATAAACTTCACCCAGAGGCTGCTGGCGCAACACTGACTGCTGTACCTGCTTTTTATTTTTGGCCACTGTACAACCAAGTGATAAAACATTTCAGTATTAGTGATAATTTTTGCCAACTATTTATATGTCGAGTCGATGCATAATGCAAAACAAGTAATGTATGTAAAGCAAAAGCTTCTCTTTCCTTCCGCTTTACACGTGAGTTTAAAGATAAGAAGTCTATAACTTTTGTGACCCGTTCAGAATATTGTCTGCTATAAAGAAATGGTCCCTTGAATGTTTAAAAGTTGTACCACTGTACCCATCCTTCCGTGTACCTGCTCCGGCCATGCCAGTCGGTCTGTCTATTTGTGTGTGTACATCCCATTACTTCTGTCTCCAAAACAGAGTTAAAGCCTAACTCCACTGCAGAGACCGCATACACATAGAGTTCATAGCACTTCTTACGCTTCACACGTGGCCACATTTCGAGAGGTGGTCGCAGGAAGTTTGGTCTTCTAATGCTATGCATCGCGGCCTAGTGCGCGAAGAACAAGACAATGGCGGAAGAAATTGTGCATCTTCAAATGGAAGGAGGCGGCTACAGGGGCAGGAAATCATGTATGCTTGAAGATGAGAAATGGAGTCAGGCTTTAATCTAGCTTTTTAGTGATATCGGTCATTGTGCATGAATCATAACAGAGCACACTGTATTGCGTGCTGTATAGACACTGAATTATTGCTTGGCAGTGGTGACCATAGCATTTTGTGTACAGTTAAAGGTTTTGATACAGGTTTATCGTGGTTTTGTAATGATCATTTTGTAGTGGCTTTATTTTTATAAGTTCTGTATATAAATGGGTAAAACTCCTTCTTCACAATCCCAGTGTCTTCATCTCACAAGATTGTACGTATGTCTCCGGGCACACGCTGATTCCAAGAAATTTTTCACCATGATGACATTCTTTTTACAGATGCTCAGAAATCAAAACCACTAAGACAGTCTTCCAAAGTGCCAATTAGGAAATTGTAGAAATGATTTTGCTCCCCCCTGTCATCTACGTTCGAAAAGAAACTAGAAGGGCGAGTCCCAAACGCTTCCTGCAGCCGTGACTATTTCAAGGGTGGAGTGGGGGTCACATAGCATAACATCTTTATTAAAATTTCAATTTGCAGTTTACCTCTCAGTTCTCAGGAATTGAGGGATTTATAACTTATATAGTTTACAGCTCATTGCCAAGGTTACCGGCCACCACTGCAGGCTTTCAGCGGTGACCGGTTTCCTTGCGTTTTTCAAGCTTCTTGCTATCGATGGAGCTGTGGGAAAAATCATCGAAATAGGGTCTTTGTAATATCCGGTGGATATTACAAATATCGGCTCAGATCATACTAACCTGATATATCCAATAATAGAGCGAAAATCATCAGGGAGATGTCAGCTGCTGCAGATCTTCGGGTCAACAAGTGACCATATCAAACTTTAGAATGAAAGGAATATTGTGGATATTACTCGCGTTGCTGAATAAGATTCCAATCCAAACGAAATAAGTGAAAGATTTATTCGAAATATTCAATTACTACTTCATCATGAAATCACCACTTGTATTAAGTGGTTTTTTCTGATGAAGAAGTAATTGAATACTTTGAAACACGTAGAACAAACCACCATCTTTCACTTATAACGTTTGGATTGGAATCTTATTCAGCAGCGCGGGTAATATCCACAATATTTTATTCTAAAGCTTCTGGCTATAAAGCTTGTAAGTGCTGCTCTGAAGCTGGCATATCGTTAGATCCAGTCCGTTTTGGTGTCCCTGCACTCCTCCAATGCTATAAAGGCAAACATACCCACAGTTGAGGCCGGTGACTGAGACTGTCAATCAGGGGTCCACTGCTTCCCATCGGGAAGGGGAACGAAAACATACCCACAGTTTAGGCCGGTGACTGAGACTCAATCAGGAGTCCACTGCTTCCCATCGGGCAGGGGAACGAAAACATACCCACAGTTTAGGCCGGTGACTGAGACTCAATCAGGAGTCCACTGCTTCCCATCGGGCAGGGGAACGATGTGTTACTGAACCTAGGATCCTGAAAAAATACCTTTAAAGAGCTGTTGCTTCCACTGCCCCTTAACCAGTCTTGTGCAAAGCTTCCCATTAGAATTAATAGGACGGGTGTATTTTACCTGCCAATACCTTGACAGCCAGCGGTTGCCACATCAGCAGTGCCTCTCGCTTTCTAAGGAAGGAAGAGGCGCTGGACACTTTTTTGCCGACAGCTATTTCTCCACTTCCCTCTGTGTAAACACGTGGTGTTAATAATGGGAATAAGATGCTACCAGACATTCCTGCCAGCAATTTATCTCCTGTGAGCACAAAGGATCTGAGGTGGACTTCTGCTATTAGGTTAAGGACACCACCACCAGCCCTGCAAACATCCGGGCCCCGCGGAACCTGGGAACAGCCGCTCGGTGGGGCTGCTGGCTGGCTGTCTGCCACCCATCGGATATAAATCACCTATTCTAACAATAGGTCAATAATATCCATCATTGACATCAACTATTAGAAACTAGAATGGCCAAATGTGTGCGTAAGCATTGGGTGGGAAAGTTGAACTATTTTTTTATTTTTTTGCGTTCCTGTTTACTTCCACTAATCAGGTTTCCATAAGACACCCTACATTATATGCTTAAGCTTTTTGGAAAACGTAGGATAATTTTACAATACCACTGGGAATCTGATACTTTAGGTTGCAATTGTAAGTAACCCCCTAAAATGTTAAGTACAAGATGCTTCCAAACACGTCAATTCTTCACGCTTTTTGTTGACATCCATTTCTCCTGTGTTAGTTATTTGCCTGCATGATGCCATGTGATAGTGATAATTTACCATAGACTGTATATTCAGGCCTACACGGCCTATAGAGTAACATTATGTACATTCATGACCCTGATGATCTGTGTTCGTGGCTTCAATTTATCATTACTCTGTTTTGGGGGCTTCCTTTACTCATGCGTACATGTATATAGTAATCGAGGCTACATTCTCTGCATTTAGTCTCTTTAATTTCACTACCATTACATGTGTATATAGTCATTCATTGTCCCTATGTTAAACAGGTTTGCAAAGAAAAAAAGTAGGAAATACAAAATTGCAAGACACTTATTAATTTTAATTACATAAAGTGCGGCACAGATTCATCAGCACTAAAAGCCGAGATCCATAGACCAGGAACAGAATAGACATTTAATAACTTTCCCAAATTCTTATGAAAACATTTACCTCATTTACCTCACATCCTGCATTGTATCACTGTACCCAGTTGATTATATTTTTTAGGATTCTGTCCATTTTATACCGATTCCACCAAAATGGACAGACTCCATGACTGGGGACTCCACAACCGTGCTGCAGTGAGCATTTGACAGCGGGTGTAAAAAGCAAACTGCAAAATATTTAATGCAATCGGATTGCCAAAATAAATATTAGCTAAAAAAATTCATGCATTTAAGTAAAAAAAAAAAAAAATCATTGTGGCTACGCTTAAGCTCAGCATCTTACATTGGAAGGTTTTCATTTGCTTCAGGTTGCACTGTTGCATTATAACTATGGCTATGGAATTACCTTTGCAAATGCCCTTTAAAAAGTTAATCTGCCAGCAGATTTTTGCTATGTAATCTGAGGACAGCATGATGTAGGGGTGTGAGGTATGTGTACACGTTGCGGATTCTCTGCGGATCCGCAGCGTTTTTTGCAGTGCAGAAACGCTGCAGATCCGCAATTGATTTACAGTACAATGTAAATCAATGAGAAAAAAAAAATGCTGTGCACACTTTGCGGAAAATCCGCTGCGGAAACGCTGCGGTTTAAAAGAAGTAGCATGTCACTACTTTTTGTGAATCTGCAGCGTTTTTATACCCATTCCATTATA
This sequence comes from Ranitomeya variabilis, assembly GCF_051348905.1. Lineage (NCBI taxonomy): Eukaryota > Metazoa > Chordata > Amphibia > Anura > Dendrobatidae > Ranitomeya > Ranitomeya variabilis. The sequence goes on from NC_135233.1 coordinate 56,036,819, forward strand.
GAAAACCGCAGGGGTAAAAAACGCAGCAAATCCGCAAGAAAACCGCTGTGGAACCGCACAAAAAAACGCAGTTGCGTTTTCTGCCAGGAGAGACAGAATCCGCACCAGAAATTCCTAAGCCTAATCCGCAACGTGTGCACATAGCCTTAAACACTGAACTCAACCATGCGTCACTTGTCAGGCTGTGTGATGATGTTTACTTGAGACTGAACAATTAATCAGCTGATAATTAACATTGCTGTGACTATAGGGCATGCAGGGGAGCGTCAGACCACACTCTTTTCTGTGATGGGCAGCTCACTGTCTATAGACAATGTACATACAGAGCCTGGGGGGGCAGGGGCAGCTTTCTCAGCTCTGCTGCATTAAAAACTGATTGCGTCAGAATGACTGCACCTAGTAAACTACATCGTTGGATTCAGTTCCTCTTTGGCTACATCATGCTGCTCTCAGATGGGGGGAGCAAAACCTGCTGACAGATTCCCTTTAAGCAGCTGATGGTCTAATTGTTTGGGGCAGTCACCCACTGGCTTTTTTGGGGGGTTAAATCAAGATTCGTTATTTGGATTTCAGCTGCTGATCATTTATTCTTGGGATTAGGCAGCCGGCAGCTCCTTCCTCCCCTCTTATTTACTGTGAACTTGTGCACACTTGGCCAAGTTGAGCGTGCATGTGTATAGTGGTCAAGGTATACAGGCGGGGTGAGCGTTTCACTAATGTGTATATACAGGGTAGGCCACTATTTCCTCTGTAGATGTGCATCTCTTGGGCTACTTTCACAAGGAATAGTCTCCAGTATTGCATCCTTCTATTTTACACTCTCCCATAAGATTTATTTTAGAACCACATTTGCAGAACTCTGTGCTTTTCTTTTTTAACCTACAGTTACACTATATATTTTTCCTATTAAGGCCTCATTAACGTACAAGTGCTTTTTTTTTTTTTTTTTTTAGTTTTTTCTTCCCCTCTCACAGATCACATTTTTACCAGTGACCATCTATGGGGCTGTTCACTTGTCAGATTTTTTTTTTCCCCCACCGGCCGAGTGGTCTGTACAAAATCGGAGCCCTTTCTGAATATCGGCTCGAGTTTGGTGATGCAAATCTATCTGTAGGTGAAAAGATTTGACCGCATTCAGATGCCACTCGGATCAGCATCGGACATCTCCATGATTTTGCATGGACGTTCATACAGCTCCATAGATTGTCATTGGTATGAGTGCTGAAAAAATTACATCTGAATGAGGCCTAGGGATTATCACACAGGTATTTTTACCTTTTATTCTTGGGTTTCCTGCAGACATTTGATTCTTTAGGATCTCAAGAGTTGAAAAACTTTTTTGTCCAATCTTATAAAAGTAAGCAAAAAAACAACCAGATAATATTGGCGCTATACAGCGGAGTTACTGGCCACGTGTCAACACGTCACTTTTAACCCCGACAGGAAACCTATATATCCCACCGCATATTGGCCGCAGATCATCTTCAGGATGTAACACTGCGAACATCTGCAGCGCCTTCCACTACTTTTTTTTTTTCTTCTTTATTTGGATAATGTTTCAAGCTATTGTATATAGTGTAACTACAGTGACAATGTCGATCACTTGAGGGGGGATCATTCTATTAGTTTTCTAAATAATTAGAACTTAATTTTTTTTTTATTTAAAAAAACAAAACAAAACCCCTTTTTGAAGGAATTGATTCTGCAGGGACTATTAAAAGTTGCATAATTGCTCGAGTTCCGAGATAATTGCAACGGAACATAAACATAATGTAAAGAATCATAGTTGGCTGCCGCCCCTAACGTGCCCCATGTATCGGGACGGTCTCGGAGGAAGATATGGCTATGTCCATAGTAGTCAATCACAGCTCCGCTTTGGTTTACTAATCTGCACTGGAAAAATGTAAAATGTGGATTCTGATAAGTTACAATCGTCTGAAAAGTCTCGATACATGCGGGCCCGCTCCCCAAGTGACAAAGCCAAGAACCCTTTCTTTAAAGAATAACTGCCAGTGCCATTATTATTATGATTATTATTATTTCCTGACCTTATTTATGACTGAATAAAGTGCTTACATGACGAGTATTATGTTGCCATCCTTTTAGTGATCTACAAGAGAAAAAAAGACATTTTGTGATTGCCAAGTCATTGTATCTATTATTTATTTAAAGAAATGTCAGAATACGTTGATCAATGTGAAATATTTGTTTAAATTAATCTTACCCTTATTTTTGGTTAGTTGGGGAAAAAGTGTATAGGTTTGTATAGATATAACTGCCAGTAGAAAACCAAGGGACCGCTCCTCAGATTTTTTTTTTTCTATGCCCCCTCCTTTTCTGAATAAACTTCCCTCAGCATAAAATAGTTTACAGATGTTTAGTTTTTGTATGCTAACCTCTGTTAATGGAAATGTTTATAAAGTTTATTTTTACCAAAGATATGCAATTCATTCTGATAAAAGTATTGCAAAATAAACTTTTGTTTTATAACATTCATGTGTTGTGTGCTTTTTTTTTTTTTTTTTCTTTTCCCCCCCTCCAACATTTTCTGGTTGTATTTTGGCTAAAGCTCAGCTGACCCCATAACACGTAATTGGGGTCTGTTACTGTTTGGACTCTTAAAACCAAAGCGAAGGTATTTGTGAACACTTGAGTTTTTTGGAATGGATCTGCAAATGAAAAACTGTTGAAAAATAACTTCAAAGACACTTAAGATGCCACCTACTAATTTTCTGTTGTAAAATAACTTTGCGTTTCATATGATCAGTCTTTTGAGCGTTATTTTTGCTCTTCAGGTTTGGAAAAATACCTGGTGGGGGATAAAAAGATTGGATGTCCTTTCTTCTGAAGCAGAACAGGATGGGATCTTCCCCCAAATGGGCACTGTCCAATCAAACTTGTTTTGACCACCTTTAAAGAAGAAAAAAAAAAAAAGAGGCTGATCCTAAGGCCACGTTCACACGTTCAGTATTTGTTCCTCTCCTGGTTTTGGGTTACAAATACTGATGTAAAATACTGACCAATCAGAGGAAAAGTATAATAGAAACACGTCACCGCTTATGTATTATGCACTCACTCCTGGTTTTGGCTTACAAAATATATAAAATACTGAACGGGCACACCAGTAGTGCTTCATACAGTATAATTGCCCCACGTAGTCCTCCATGCAGTACAATGGCATCACGTAGTCATCCATGCAGTACAATGGCCTCATGTAGTCCTCCATACAGTACAATGGCCTCACGTAATCCTCCATACAGTATAATGGCCTCACATAGTGCTTCATACAGTATAATGGGCCCATATAGCGCTTCATACAGTACAATGGCCTCATCGTGCTTCATACAGTATAATGGCCTCACGTAGTCCTCCATACAGTACAATGGCCTCATAGTGCTTCATACAGTGTAATGGCCTCACGTAGTCCTCCATACAGTACAATGGCCTCCTAGTGCTTCATACAGTATAATGGCCTCACGTAGTCCTCCATACAGTACAATGGCCTCACGTAGTCTTCCATACAGTACAATGGCCTCACGTAATCATCCATGCAGTACAATGGCCTCATGTAGTCCTCCATACAGTACAATGGCCTCATAGTGCTTCATACATACTCTCCTCTGCCCGTTCCCCAACACTGCTATTTTCATAGTGTCTTCAGCACCCCTGCACACCTTGGTACAGCAGGCTCGTTGTAATGACGTCGTTGCGCCCACTGCGCTGAGACGTCAGACACAGAAGGGGAATGACGGGAGAGGCAGCGTCAGCCGATATAGTGCGATGTTGGGTGAAAGTGTGATGCTGGGAGGAGGACCCGCCTGGCCTCGTGGGCCAAATCTACTCATCCTGTGGGCCAGAGTTTGACATACGTGCTGTAGACAAAGCACACATGTAATCCGCACCCAAAAAAATGCCTCGCAAGAGACCAGGTTTAGGCTGCAGATTAAAAAAAAAAAAAAAAAAAAAAAAACGCAGCAAAAGCTCTGCAGGAGGACATGGCGTTGGGCTACATTCTTACAATGAGCTTTTGGTGAGTTTTTGATGTTGCAGAATTTAGGTAATTTACGGTAGGTTACTTGTGTATTTTTGAGTGCATTTTTACAGCTACGTTTTTTTGGTATGTCATGTTTTAAACAAAACTGGCTTTCACAAAACTTTATTGATATAGTCATGTGTGGATTACATGCATTATTTTTTTTTTACGTGTTTCCACTGCAGAAAAGCACTAAAAACATCATGTGCGTTTTTTACCTGCGAATGTTCAGCATCTAATGTAAGTCTATGGGGGGAAATCTGCATATAAAATACAACGTATCCGCAAGAGAAACTGACGTGTTGCGTACTTGAAACAGGCATCGCAGGGCAGATTACGCTGCGGAAAAAGTAAAAAGCTCAAAAAGCTCTGCCACAGTCAGACTAGACTTTACATCATTATTTGATCCGTGTATGGAGTCTCTCACCGGCTGCGGTATGTCAGTGTATATTTAACCTCTTCACTGCCACAGCCGCTCACCACATCATCGTGTAGACTTGTTAGTCCGACGATATTAACTAAATCTGACATCACCTCTGACCAATCAGGACGCTTCGTGCGGAGGAAGTCTTCATCCCCTGGCCAGAAATCAAGCAAGTAGCAGCCGCTTCCCTCCATGCAGCCGTCGCTAAGCAACAAGCCGGAGTCATCGCTTACAAGGGAACGTTTCCCTCCCGATGAGCAAATGTTATTTTTATTCCTTCTCCAAGTCTAAAATTAGGCAATCCATTATCTGATCGCACCGGTTTAAATCCAATTAATATTAGATAATAGATGACGTTTTCCTTGTAGCTTGCCGGTATCTTAACCTCTGAGGAATTCCTTTGTTGCAAAGGATCTTTATGAGGAAAAAAAAGTAGATAGATATAATTTTTTTTTTTTTCTCTTGTGTGTTCGCATGGCAAACTTTCAATCATCGGGGTCCAAAAGGGTGGTCATAATAATCAAATCAAAATTTGTTTTTCTCTCCAGCTGATGATGCTGTCATTGTTAGCATAAAGGGTTTGTCCGACATTCATTTTTTAGTGGAGAGATTGCCTCCATTTATTATTTTGATTAAACTCCCCATATAGCAGCCCCATTGATCCAGCTCAGACTGTTCTCGAGGTCTGTCGCAGAATCGCTGCAGCCTGTCATTGCCTGCAGCGGTCGGTTGACTGGACCAGTGCTTCCTCAGAGAAACAGTCAATGATGGCGGCAGCCAATAGTAAACTGCAGCGGTGCTCTGACTTCCGAACCGGGGGCAGACACCGCTTCCTGAGCCGAAGTAAAACTTTTGTGGATACGTGGAAGGTTAGAACTACTATTGAGCGAACGTGGTGGGATAAGGTGTTATCTGAGCATGCTCGGGCGCTAACTGGGTGGCTTCGGCGTGCTCGAATACTATGCTCGAGTCCCCGCGGGTACATGTCTCATGGCTGTTCGACAGCTGTAACACATGCAGGGATTGTCTAACAAACAGGTAATCCGTCCATGTGTTGTGGATGTCGAACAGCCGCGACACATGTACCCGCGGGGACTCGAACATACAACCCCTGGCAAAAAATATGGAACCACCGGCCTTGGAGGATGTTCATTCAGTTGTTTAATTTTGTAGAAAAAAAGCAGATCACAGACATGGCACAAAACTAAAGTCATTTCAAATGGCAACTTTCTGGCTTTAAGAAACACTAAAAGAAATCAAGAACAAAAAATGTGGTAGTCAGTAATAGTTACTTTTTTTTAACCAAGCAAAGGGGAAAAATTATGGAATCACTCAATTCTGAGGGACAAAATTATGGAATCATGAAAAACAAAACAAACAAAAAAAACACTCCAAAACATCACTAGTAGTGATGAGCGAATATACTCGTTGCTCGGGTTTTCCCGAGTATTTGTTAGTGTTCGGAGATTTAGTTTTCATCGCCTTAGCTGAATGATTTACAGCTACTAGCCAGCCTGAGTACATGTGGGGGTTGCCTGGTTGCTAGGGAATCCCCACATGTAATCAAGCTGGCTACTAGCTGTAAATCATTCAGCAGTTACAAATATACGGAGATCACCTGAGCGTGCTCAGGAATAAACATCAATCAGGCTAAATTAGTCAGGCCGTCCCCTACCGCTAAACACCACACATTTTTCAAAAAGTTGCACAAGTACGATTTGGGTGAAAACTTTGCAGCATTTTAGTTTTTATCCCAGTTTTCGGGTGCAAACTGTTTGATAAATTGGCTCCATGGATTACTGCAAGCCCCAGTTAGAAAGGGGTTTTCCACTTTTACAAAAAACGGACCCTAACGAAAAAGCAGACCCTGATGAGAAGTTAAAGAATGCAAACTAAGATAGTACTCACCCTCCCTCGGTCCAGCGCTGTTCCAGTAATGGCATGCCGATAGTGCGCATGACCTGTGCTGCAAGTCACTGAGATCAGCATCTCTGCACAGCACAAGGCACTGAGCTCAATGATTGGCTGCAGCGGTGATGTACTCTGGTGACGCAACGTGCGCCACCAATCTGCCACATGTGAATATCTTATAGCAAAAGTTAAAAGGAAAGGAAAGCACAGGCTGAGGGATTAAACGCGAACTCTCCAAGGCCGGGTATAGCAGGGTAGTACAATGCTAATGATGGTCTCTTGCTAGAATGGGATGAAATCCTCCATATTTACACGCTCAAGACTCATTTCCCTTCTCCAGAGTCGGATGTGTGATGACATACCAGCTTTTCTGCATTTGCCACGGTGAACACAATCTGAGCATTTAAGGGTGTGATGAAACGATCATTAATTATACGCTGGGTTTGCTCCATGGTACAAACATCTGGTATTACCGGTCGATCCATGCATTTGATTTAACATGCAGCGCAAAGTCATTAGGAGGAATTATGAAAATGGCTGATTCATAGTTAAAGGGGTAGCACTGCAGAATAGAAACATGGCTGCTTTTTTCCCCCAAAACAATGTCACCCTTTGTGTGTCAATGGAGCTGATCTGCATTACCAATCACAACCCATGGACAGATGTGGTGCCGTCTTTGAAAGAAAGCATCCATGCTTTTCTAAATTTGGACAGTCCCTTAAACACACCATCTAGACATTTCCATTAGGATCTGCAAGTGAAACGTTTAGCTTTGTTGCAGACCCCATTACTGGACTTGCGCTGTATGATATCCATTAGGGAGGGTCTCTCCGATGGGTGCCACCATGGGAGCCACTAATTAAGGCCGTAGGGCTCATACTCACTTGCGTGAAATACGGCCGAGTCTCGCATGTTAAAACCCGGCTCTGCCACCGGCACTCCAGAGTGGAGTGTGCAGCCGCATAGCAATACATGGAGCTGCACGCTCCGCTCCCAAGTGCCGGCGGCAGAGCCGGGTGTTACCATGCGAGACTCAGCCGTATTTCACGCAAGTGAGTATGAGCCCTTATTCAGACATCCGTGAGTCATGTAGTGTTCTATCCATGTTCTTCACGGGTGGAATCCGTACCCATTACGGTCCCACTATGAGCTTTTTACGTTGCGTTGAAAACACAGCTTCTTACAGTTCCAGCAAAGTGGATGGGACTTAGAGAAATCTCCGGCTCTCTGTGCTTTTATTTTACTCAGTGTTAACTGACCTGGGGTGCGTGTTTCAAATCCACAACATGTCAATTTCTCTTGTGGGTATGCTGAGTTTTCTGTGCAGATTTTCCCCATAGAAAATCTGCAGGCATAAATTGCACATGTAACATTGCGCTGCATGCCTCATATTTATCCGTCATTGCTGGTAGTAACTTCATAATTCACCGGAACATAATGCTTGTCATCACTACCCAATAATAGACAACACTCACGAAGACCGTCATGAAGACTCTTAGCAATGATCGAACGTGCTCGGATTAGGTGTTATCCACCACGCTCGGGCGCTAACCAAGTGTCTTCGACGTGCTCGAATAATATGTTCAAGTCCCCGCAGCTGCAGGTCTCACGGCTGTTTGACAGCCGCAACACATGGAGGGACTGTCTAACAAACAGGCAATCCCTGCATGTGTTGCGGCTGTCAAACAGCAGCGAGACATGCAGCCGTGGGGACTTGAACATATTATTCGAGCACGCCGAAGACACTTGTTAGCACAGGAGCATGCTCAGATAACACCTTATCCAAGGACATTCACTCATCACTAGTAGCTAACTGTTTTGGCTAAATAATCAACAAAGAGTATTTGGTAAGTTTTTGATGTTGCACTTATTAGCTAAATTAGGTTACTTGCCTTTTTTGTTGCGTTTTTATCCCGCCCGTTTTGATGCTGCGCTCTGTATCATTTTGGTATGTCATGTTTCAATAAAGCTGCATCGTTTTTGATACTTCCTGGCATTTATCTTTGACAAAACTTTACTGATGCAGTCTTGTGCGGATTCCATACATTTTTTTACATACAGATTTTCCAGCTATGGAGAAAAAAAAGCTTGTTCTGTGCGAGTCTGACTCAGGAGATCCCAACCTGTCAAAACTTTTTTTTTCTTATCCAGCATGAAACAGAACCCTGTAGTTCACATGGTCTTATGCTCCCCCTGGTGGAACAACTTGTTAATTATTACATACATGTGTAGCACTCCCCCTAGTGGACAGTATGTTGTTATTTGTTTAAAAAAAAATCAATATAAACATAATTCTTTTTTTTACTGAGGGGGCACAATATTTTGATAGAAACTTACTTTATTAATTCCAAATTCTTTGAATGTCATGTCCAGTTTGCCCTGCCATTCCTTGCACACCTTCATATCACCATCATGTGAGAAATTCCTGCCCTACGCTATGTGAGATCACATCGCCTACCAATCAGAAAAATGGAGCTGAGCGGCTCTACAAAGAAATCAGAATGGCAGAGGACGTACCTTGTGCTTTAACCGTGGGGATCACAGTAGTTGGACCTCATACAGATCTGGTTGATGCGCTAACACAAAAACTTGAGAAACTTGGAATTTCTTTTATTTTAGGTGCAAATGGTAATAATAATTGAAGAGTCCAATGTTTGACCCTCATGGACTATTAGGTCACACTCACATTGTGTTTTTTATTTCTTTCTTGTAGCTGTTTTCCTGTAATTCTGAACATCCTGTGAAAAAAAATAAAAAACATGAGACAACCTCAGACAATCACCGTGGCCAAAACATCTGATCACTTCTAAAATGTATACACAAGCAGTGTAAATCGCCATTTTGCTATTGATTGATGACCTCCGCAGTATGAGACTTCGGACATTCCTGGTCTGAGGCTGCACCTGCCGCCGGCCTCCTGTCTGCAAACCATCAGCCTCATAGACAAATCTTGAAAATTCTAGAAAATGAGGCAAGAAGTAAATGGGAAAATGACAGAACTATTCAACAGGCAAAACCCAGAGGACCCCTGTAACCCCTGTAACCCAAGAACGTCAATCCCACAATGCACCGCAGTACTGTGGGCGATCGAGTGACCGCAGGGTCCCCAAATGGACTCCCACACACATATGTGTTCACGTGCAGAAATTAATTTCATGATCAAATCTGGACTCCCTTGACAGGAAATCCGTTTTTTTTTTGCGGATTTTTAGCGTTTTTTTCCCAATGGTCCAAATACAATTCTATAGCGGCAAAACCGCCGATTTTCCGCAAAATTAATGAACATGCTGCGTTTTTTCCACAATGCTTTTCCACTGCGGAAAAAAAACGCAGCATGGGCAATGCATTAAAATAATGGGATGCTTAATGTGAGCGTTTCCGCAGCTGAAAACTGCCGCAAAAACGCTAAAAATCCGTAACGTGGGCACACAGCCTAACAAGTATAAAAACTTACATCACCTCTCCCCTCACTCTCTTTGTTCCCCAAAACATCAATAGAAAAATGTAAAATTAAAAAATACAATGTAAATACCAATAAAGTGAGCGCGTGCGGTATCGCTGTGTGCGGAACAGCTCGACCTGACATAATATAAAAATAGTTATCCCCTAAAGTCAAAAAATCCAGAATCGCTGCACTTCACCCGAAAATTGCAAAAAAAAACCCCTCATAAGTGTCACAAACCGGTATCAAGAAAAATTCCAGCAGATCGTCACAGCAAAAACTAAAACCAGGTCGGTGTGCGGAGAATGGAGACGTCACGGGGAACACAAACTAAACGGTTACATATTATTATTAATTTATATATACAGTATATATATATATATATATATATATATATATGTAACACTACACAAGTTTGGTCCCGCCGCCATGTTACCAGGTCATTTACCAGAATATCATGAAACAACCAATAACAATGTTGGAATGGCATTTTTTCTCCTTTTTATCAGCACATTATATGGTAATGTGAATGGTATCATTCAAAACTACAACTCATCCCTAGAAAACAACAACAAGCCATCATAGAAAAGTTGTGTCTCTTGGAGCAAGAAAAAAAAAAAAAGAAAGAAAAATGTCCCGGTCCTGAAGGGGTTAATACTCTGCACTCTGACAACAGTGAGTGGATGAGGCGGCGCCGAGTCACTTAGCTACGCCGGATCTGGCCAATCACAAGCCTTTTTACATTCGCCTCCCGTCATGTTGGAGATGACAGCTGAGTTGTGATTGGTGAATCGTGCCGAGCTAATCTATTGGTTGCGAGTGACGGCTGTGGGCGGTGCCTGTCAGGCACCAGGGAAGTGTTTGGCGTTGTGACTTCCGGTACACACACCGCATCCCTCAGCCGCACAGCGCCACCCTCTGACCGACCTGTGCCGGCTCCGCGGGGAGGGATGGTACATGCAGGAGCCCGGACCTCCAGTGCACCGTGTCCGGGAACCGTCGTGCTGCTGTGTGCGGGGCCGCATCCCTCTGACACTCCTCCTTCATCCATTCAGTGCGCCGGCAGAGTATGGCCGCAGGGGAGCTGCAGGGCAAGTACCAGAAGCTGGCCCAGGAGTACTCCAAGGTGAGGAGGCCTGTGCGCTGCTCCTCCTGGCTCGTGTGTGGTGCTGTCCCTCAGTTATTCCTCCTGGAAATGTCAGGGTGAAGGTGACGCCACTGCTGCTGTGTTGTGATGCCCACTGGGGTAGGATTTCTGCCCTTCATGCCCAGTGGAGTTGGGTTTTCTCCCCCTTACTAGTGGCCCAATGATGTCTGTGCAAACCACATGACCGCCAGTCACATTATTAATTCTGCCAGGTTTCTACTCACCAAAAGGAAGAGAAGGGGTTAACTTTGGTTGCAATTTATTATTGAAATAGAATCTGTCACCAGGTTTTTCCTCCCCATCTACCTGCAGCGTGATGTAGGGGCAGAGTCCCTGATTCCAGCAATGTGTCACTTACTGGGCCGCTTGCTTTAGTTTTTATAAAATCTCCGTTTTCTCTGCTTAAGATCTAGCAGTGGTCTAAATGCTGAGCTCTGTATAGTCCCGCCCACAAAACTGATTGTTAGTTTTATTGTGAACGCTGTGCATAGGCAGAAACCAGTGATGGAGGCAGAGCTCATGAATATGGAGGACTACATGGCGGCAGGATTACTATTCCAGTAGTGATAATCTCCTGCTGAGAAAAACTGATCTTATCAAGACTACGCTAAGCAGCCCAGTCAGTGACACATGATCGGAATCAGGGTCTCTGTCTCTACATCATGCTCTCAGATTTGGTGGCTAAAACCTGGTGACAGATTCCCGTTGATAGATGATTGTAGTAAATACTTCTATTCCCCCTGACATAACATTTCTGCACCCTCTTTCTTTAGAGCTCCGCATTGTTCCGTTCCTCTGTTTATTACTCCTGGAAATATGTGAATAAAGCTCGGGGTACAAGGTGTCAGAGACGACACAGGTCGCGCGGCCAAAGATCGCTATATGCAGCCACGGCACAGTACAAATGATTGGGTTGTGTCACCATGAGAATCGGACCCAGGTGGCTTTTTTGAGCCGTGCTGATCGCGGTTCTCTAGGGGCCGCAATGTCTCGCTGTTCACATGTATTGTGCTGCGATCTTTGGCTGAGCCACCTGTCACAAACCGCCCCCGGCCTGACATGACGGCTGTCAATATGGCTTCGTTCAGACATCGGTTTTCACAGATGATTTTGCTTTCTCTATTCTCTTATACAAAAAAAAAATTGTTTGCATGAGGCCGACGCATGTCCGTAGTCAGCCCAGCGATGACGATGGTAGTGGTGAAGCCCTCTCGTCCATATGTACATACATCTCCAGGAGAGTTTACTGAGGAAAAGCGCAAGCTGGGGGCTATAGCATGGCTACTGTCTGGGGAGTACAAGTATTTACTACAACATACACAGTCACAGCCGTGACTACCGGCAGAGAGTAGAGGCGGCTCACAGCCGTGACTACCGGCAGAGAGTAGAGGCGGAGGTGGCTCACGGCTGTGACTACCGGCAGAGAGTAGAGGCGGCTCACTGCTGTGACTACTGGCGGAGAGTAGAGGCGACTAACGGCCGTGACTACCGGCGGAGAGTAGAGGCGGCTACCGGCGGAGAGTAGAGGCGGCTCATGGCTGTGACTACTGGCGGAGGGGTCTCACGGCTGTGACTACCGGCAGAGAGTAGAGGGGGCTCACGGCTGTGACTACTGGCGGAGAGTAGAGGCGGCTCACGGCTGTGACTACTGGCGGAGGGGTCTCACGGCTGTGACTACCGGCAGAGAGTAGAGGGGGCTCACGGCTGTGACTACTGGCGGAGAGTAGAGGCGGCTCACGGCTGTGACTACTGGCGGAGGGGGCTCACGGCTGTGACTACTGGCGGAGAGTAGAGGGGGCTCACGGCCGTGACTACCGGTGGAGAGTAGAGGCTGCTCACAGCTGTGACTACTGGCGGAGAGTGGAGGCGCTGCTGTCACTCCTAGAGATGTGAGAAGTGGTTCCTCCTGTGATTACTGTTAAGTATTTATGTAGAATGTTTAAAGAAAACGTTGGCCACATGTTTTTCGCACATAATCCATGACCGGTCCATCTGTGCCAGCCTCAGTGCTTAGTAACATATTTTCTAGCCTGGCTTCCATCCTATCTGACCTGTGATCATCCTCCGGCCGATCAGGGACTTTGGTCGGTCAGAGAAATCTGCAGGTTAATCTTTGTTGTGTTCGGAATAGCAACATTTTAACTCTAGAAATGTTCATTTCCTTCTTTCTAGTCTGCGAGTGGAAACCCTGGAGTTCACTTCTATCTAATTGAATAATCCTGTTTTGCCTGCCTGCAGGATAAGTGGTGATTTTGGGATCCATGGGGGTCCAATTGCTGGGACCCTCACCATACCGCAGAATGGGCCTCTTATCCCCATTGGCATGGAGTGGAGGTGCCCAAGCGCTGCTCCATTCATTGTCTATGCGACTGCTGGAGATAGCCAGCGCAGCGTTCATCAGTCCGAGAGAGAATGAATGGAGCAGCGCTCTTACATGGGCACCTCCACTGTATTCTAAGGGGGATAAGTGTCCTGTTCATCTGAGAAGAAGAAAACCGACTTCTTCCACCCCTTCCTTTGAGACTCCCACTAGTCCTGGGAGGAGCGGGACGGACACTGGTTTATCTCTGCAGCCCTGTTACTGTTTTTCCGCACAGTTGCCCCTCTTATTTAATAGAGCCGAGCATCTGCGGACATTTATATGCCTGCACCAGATCGGCAGTCCTACATCCCTGCATGCATCATTTTGACTATACTTTTTTTTTTTTTTTTCAGCTGAGGGCCCAGAACCAGGTGCTGAAGAAGGCGGTCGTAGATGAACAAGCCAATTCTGCAGCTTTGAAGGTATCATCGCATGTAAAGACGTCACGTCAGTGGCGGAAATCAATGGTAATGTAGTAACGCCGCTGTTACATCTCCCAGGAGCAGCTGAAGATGAAAGATCAGTCCGTAAGGAAGCAGCAGCAGGAGATGGACAGCCTGAGCTTCAGGAACCAGCAGCTGGCCAAGAGGGTGGAGCTGCTGCAAGAAGAGCTGTCCGTAATGGAAGCCAGAGGCAAGAAGGCCAAGGTGCTGGCGCGCGTTCCTGTGTCCAGTGTTCTTGTGTCCCGTGTATAACAGCAGTGATAATGCACAACTACTTATGGCCTAGGCGGCATCTCTGGTTTTCCACCAGCAGGCTTCCATTTTAACCCTTAAAGTCCCAATTATCATATTTGCATCAGCCAATATGCCTTGAGAAAGGCAGAGAAATCTGCCGAAACGTTACTGCTAATGGTTCAGTAAAGCCACGGTTTTCCATTTAGATTTTTGGAGTCCTGCCTGTTTTTTTTTCTGATTTTCTACTTTACATAGTTATTAAGGTTGAAGGAAGACTGTAAGTCCATCTAGTTCAACCCATAGCCTAACCTAACATGCCCTAACATGTTGATCCAGAGGAAGGCAAAAAAAACCCATGTGGCAAAGAGTAACTCCACCATGGGGAAAAAAATTCCTTCCCGACCCCACATACGGCAGTCAGACTAGTTCCCTGGATCAACGCCTTATCAAGGAATCTAGTGTATATACCCTGTAACATTATACTTATCCAGAAAGGTATCCAGACCCCTCTTAAATTTAATTAATGAATCACTCATTACAACATCATACGGCAGAGAGTTCCATAGTCTCACTGCTCTTACAGTAAAGAATCCGCGTCTGTTATTATGCTTAAACCTTCTTTCCTCCAGACGTAGAGGATGCCCCCTTGTCCCTGTCACCGGTCTATGATTAAAAAGATCATCAGAAAGGTCTTTGTACTGTCCCCTCATATATTTATACATTAAAATAAGATCACCCCTTAGTCTTCGCTTTTCCAAACTAAATAGCCCCAAGTGTAATAACCTATCTTGGTATTGCAGACCCCCCAGTCCTCTAATAACCTTGGTCGCTCTTCTCTGCACCCGCTCCAGTTCAGCTATGTCTTTCTTATACACCGGAGACCAGAACTGTGCACAGTATTCTAAGTGTGGTCGAACTAGTGACTTGTATAGAGGTAAAATTATGTTCTCCTCATGAGCATCTATGCCTCTTTTAATACATCCCATTATTTTATTTGCCTTTGCAGCAGCTGCCTGACACTGGCCACTGAATATGAGTTTGTCATCCACCCATATACCCAGGTCTTTTTCATTGACGGTTTTGCCCAGAGTTTTAGAATTAAGCACATAGTTATACATCTTATTACTTC
This sequence comes from Ranitomeya variabilis, assembly GCF_051348905.1. Lineage (NCBI taxonomy): Eukaryota > Metazoa > Chordata > Amphibia > Anura > Dendrobatidae > Ranitomeya > Ranitomeya variabilis. Next base: position 56,051,944 of record NC_135233.1, read on the forward strand.
TACCCAAGTGCATGACTTTACATTTATCCCCATTAAAGCTCATTTGCCATTTATCAGCCCAAGCTTCTAGTTTACATAAATCATCCTGTAATATAAAATTGTCCTCCCCTGTATTGATTACCCTGCAGAGTTTAGTGTCATCTGCAAATATTGAAATTCTACTCTGAATGCCCCCTACAAGGTCATTAATAAATATGTTAAAAAGAAGAGGGCCCAATACTGACCCCTGTGGTACCCCACTGCTAACCGCAACCCAGACCGAGTGTGCTCCATTAATAACCACCCTTTGTTTCCTATCCCTGAGCCAGCTCTCAACCCACTTACACATATTTTCCTCTATCCCCATTACTCTCATTTTATGTAACAACCTTTTGTGTGGCACCGTATCAAAAGCTTTGGAAAAGTCCATATACACTACGTCCACTGGGTTCCCTTGGTCCAGTCCGGAACTTACCTCTTCATAGAAGCTGATCAAATTAGTCTGACATGAACGGTCCCTAGTAAACCCGTGCTGATACTGGGTCATAAGGTTATTCCTCTTCAGATACTCCAGTATATTATCCCTTAGAATGCCCTCCAGGATTTTACCCACAGTAGAGGTTAAGCTTACTGGCCTATAATTACCGAGTTCAGTTTTTGCCCCTTTTTTGAATATTGTAGAAAACAGGGTGCACTCAAGCCGTATATAAAATAAAATAAATTGAGGGCGTGCAGAGCCAAGTCCACTAATGTGTAATTGAAGAAAAAGAAGAGGAAATGGACTACAAGAAGGCTCGCACAGCCATGTATATTATGAAGATGCAAAACATATGTTTATTCAAAATACCACAACACAACAAATAAAAACATTTAAAAACACACAATATCTAATATACCTCACCCACATGCAGTTGTATGAATCAAAATAGGAGAAAGAAACCCCTAAGTAATTGTATCCTGCATATCATGTCACGGACCCAATCAACCACCAGGTATAATACCTCAAGTATCATGACGGCTGACGATCCCCCATAAATATAGTCATACCTAATGGCACAAAGACATCCCTCAGTAGGACCTAGATAAATAAACCATACCAAGGTATGAACCTATAAGGATATATAGGGTGATGTAGCGCAAAATAGTCGGTCTATGTGGCTGAGTAGCAAAAATGAGCAAAATGCATCACCCAAACCTCAATATACCATGAGGTCTTACATGAGGGTCCAAGTCAGCTGTCCGGCATGTGGATACAAGAAAATAGGGTTTCTGTCCATCACCCTATTTTCTTGTATCCACATGCCGGACAGCTGACTTGGACCCTCATGTAAGACCTCATGGTATATTGAGGTTTGGGTGATGCATTTTGCTCATTTTTGCTACTCAGCCACATAGACCGACTATTTTGCGCTACATCACCCTATATATCCTTATAGGTTCATACCTTGGTATGGTTTATTTATCTAGGTCCTACTGAGGGATGTCTTTGTGCCATTAGGTATGACTATATTTATGGGGGATCGTCAGCCGTCATGATACTTGAGGTATTATACCTGGTGGTTGATTGGGTCCGTGACATGATATGCAGGATACAATTACTTAGGGGTTTCTTTCTCCTATTTTGATTCATACAACTGCATGTGGGTGAGGTATATTAGATATTGTGTGTTTTTAAATGTTTTTATTTGTTGTGTTGTGGTATTTTGAATAAACATATGTTTTGCATCTTCATAATATACATGGCTGTGCGAGCCTTCTTGTAGTCCATTTCCTCTTCTTTTTCTTCCTTTTTTGAATATTGGCACCACATTTGCTATACGCCAGTCCTGTGGTAACTTTGGAGGTTTGGAGAACACCTTTACAGGTTTATTGCACCCGTTCTATTTGGTAGTGTTGCCAAATTTTCTTCAAGTATACATATTTTAGTTTAAAAAAATTTATAACTTTGTAAAAGAAAAAACAAAACATTGTGTCGCCATTTTCTGAGACCTGTAACTTTTTTTTTTTCCATTTTGCCGTTGATGGAGCTGTGTGCTGGGATGTAGTGTTAGGCCACGTTCACACGTTCAGTATTTTATATCCGTATTTATAAGCCAAAATTAGGAATGTGTGAAAAATACAGAAGTGGTGACATGTTAATATTATACTTTTCCTCTGATTGTGCCACTCCTGGTTTTGACTTCCAAATACTGATGTAAAATATTGAATGTGTGAATGTGGCCTAAATGTTACTATTTTGTGGTACATAAAGGGAGCGATTCATCACAGCTTTTTCTCCAGATTTATGGCAAAAAAAAGCTTTAATAAGTCGCAAAGATACTACTTCTGTCGGTTTCACACCATTTTTCGCCTCAGCTACGACTAAGTGGGCAGGACTGGGTGACTCCTGCTCGTCAAATTAATGGCACGGAGGCGTCGCGAAGCCCAAATCTTAATGCAGCAGAAGCTGTGCCCACTACGCGCCTCGCCCGTACTCTCCTACGCACCCCATCATCAAGACCGGTGTATAGTGTCTTTTTATTGCATTTTTGTGGAAGGAGAGGCAGTAACAAAAAAAAATAAAAAATCACGAAGCCTGGCAATTTTGGCTTTTTAATTTGATTTGCTTTTTTTTTTTATGCTCATAGTACAGGTGAAATCATTCTATATTTTCATAGATCACAATTTTATGGGTGTGAAAATACTTTTCGGATGTAATATCCTTTCTCAAGCCATCTACATCCAAAACGTCACCACGCCATGGGGCAATAAAGTCCACTCTTTTCATGTTTTTTTTTTTTTGTGCTGCTTTTCTTTTTTTGCTTTATTATGGGGAGCCACTGAATTGTATATATATTTTTTTAAATATATTTTTTAATTTCTTTATTTTTAACCTGGAAGGAGTGGATAGTTTTCTTTTTTGTTTTTTTGTTCAGTCTCAAAAGGGCCTTGAATTTGATTGTCACCACGTTGCAGTATATAGGTCAAATATGGATCTTGTATGAACAGGATTACAAAAAGGGAACAGATAGGAGTACCAGAAGGCCCCTAGCTGCCATGTGACACCCCATTGTCATGCTACTGGTGGGGGTGAGGATGCTAGGGTTGGTGGACTCCCAAACAGACCCATTAAATGTCGCAGCGTTTCAGGAGTTATTCAGCATCTAATGTTGTTGGCTGATTTAACAGGCGGATGCTGACTGTATTAAACAGCCTGCGCCGGCCTGATATGTAGTGAACTCGTCTCCTGAGCTCACTCCATGCACCCTGACCATCTCTCCTGACTTGTTCATTTCCTTAGAATTCTGTGATGTTCCTCTGTTATTCCTCCAGGAAATTTATAAACAGATTGTCAGCTGGTTTACCATTCTTTGTCAAAAAGGTGAGTTCCTACACAGACTGACACTGTGAGAACGTATTGGATGTTGTCAGACTGCAGGGCAGTACCTTTCTGATGAGTAATGGTGACTTTTGGTGCGTTATTGATGTTTCCCGGAGAAATGACCAATGAATCGCACAAAGCTCAGTGGGGGAAAAAAGGATTCGTAAGGGTTTTTATATTATGGGGCGCATAAGTATACACTAACACAGACATGGAGGCTACGGCGTACTGTATTAGATGACTGCCCCAGAAATGCATCACTTCATACATCGGCGTCTTCGGCAATTTCATACAGCCTTATAAATTTATCATAAAAAAATGGAACTGTGCCATCAACACCCCTTTCCCGACTGCATTTATAGTACATGTCCTCTTGATTCTGAGCATTTAATATTTAACTATTCTGTTCTTTCGCCCTCTAGAAACACGTAGATTCGTCTCAGATGAGTCAGGAACAAAAAAGTGTCTTTGATGAAGATCTTCAGAAAAAAATCGAGGAGAACGAGAGGCTGCACATACAGGTTGGTTCAAGTAATATCTGTGTATATATTCTTCCTTTTTTCAACTTTAGGCAACTCTGCAAATGATGGCACAATGCCGTGTCATACTAACTGGTGAAGATGTATGCTATACTAACTGGTGAGGGTCTATGCTATACTAACTGGTGAGGGTCTATGCTATACTAACTGGTGAGGGTCTATGCTATACTAACTGGTGAGGGTCTATGCTATACTAACTGGTGAGGGTCTATGCTATACTAACTGGTGAGGGTCTATGCTATACTAACTGGTGAGGGTCTATGCTATACTAACTGGTGAGGGTCTATGCTATACTAACTGGTGAGGGTCTATGCTATACTAACTGGTGAGGGTCTATGCTATACTAACTGGTGAGGGTCTATGCTATACTAACTGGTGAGGGTCTATGCTATACTAACTGGTGAGGGTCTATGCTATACTAACTGGTGAGGGTCTATGCTATACTAACTGGTGAGGGTCTATGCTATACTAACTGGTGAGGGTCTATGCTATACTAACTGGTGAGGGTCTATGCTATACTAACTGGTGAGGGTCTATGCTATACTAACTGGTGAGGGTCTATGCTATACTAACTGGTGAGGGTCTATGCTATACTAACTGGTGAGGGTCTATGCTATACTAGTTGGTGAGGGTCTATGCTATACTAACTAGTGAGGGTCTATGCTAAACCAATTGGTGAGGGTCTGTAGATTTAGACCAAAAAGTTTAGAAAAGTTTTCATTACTACTTTGGACTTTTATCACTGTATCAAGTATTTCAACCAATTCAGTTCAGTTCTCTGCAGAAGATCCTGTTAGAAGAGGCTCTTTCATTTTATAATTGGGCTACAGATATTCTCACTTATTCCCTGCTTGCCAGTATGGGCGACTTGTGTCCTGTTCTCCTAAGTTCCACCTCTTGTCAGATGGAGCATCCAGTCACGCTGTCTTGTCACTTTATCTAACTTCCAATGCCCTGATGAAGAAAGCAGAGTGCAGGAAAAAACCAAAACACTTTGTTACATTTGATGATCTTCATCAGTACATTAGACTTTGAGTGGAGGGGCAGTATATACATATGGCCGACCACTTCGTTCCACTCCCCTTGCCCAGGAGAGAATTGGAGGACGCAAGTTCAAGCCGTTCTTTCTGTCGCCACCTATTCATTGGATCTGTGATCACTTACTGTACATAGACTGAGTACCCCTTTAATCTTTAAGGGTCAGGCCGGTACTGATTGTCATTTATTGCTCCATTTCTTTAAAAAAAAAAAATAATAATTCAGCCACTTAAACCGTTCTGTGCCACTGCTGCTGCAGAACATTACAGTACACGGCTCACATCAAACTTCACATCCGTATGTAAATGTATTTTCCTTGGATCCTCACGGAGAGTTGTACCTTAAAAATGCTGGACCCCAATCTACCAGTTACTTGGGGTCTTGGCACCCCCCGGGCTCCAGGGATTACCTTTTGAGCATATGCTCTCCTGTTTCTCTATTGTCACAGAACCCTTAGGGACTAGGGGAGGGGGATGGTCTTATGGTGAATTTATCCTAAATACTTTTACTTTGGACCCCTTGCCAGTGCAGTTTTGGTCCAAACACGTTCAGTGTTTATTGCTTTCCACAGGTTGCACAGCACCAACGCTCAAGCACAATTCCCAGGCGCTAACTAAACAGAACCAGACCCTGACTACTCCTACACGCCTGAGTTAGCTCCAGCTCGGACAAACAAAACATCTATTGTCTATAGCAACCACTGTTACCTGTGATTCTCTGCACTTGGCCTGTGCAGTCTCTTCTCAGAGAGAGATTATTTTCTGTCTCTCTCTTCGGCTCCATAACACATCCAGTCTGGTCAAATTGACCAACACCTCCAAACAGAATACAACAAGTGTGAACAGGTCCAAGCCGTCACAACTATTCAATATAACCAAACAAATTGGCCATTTCATGAGAACCCATCAGCCACGGTAAGTCATACCTTTTCTCTATGGCCTCTCATTGGGGGACACAGGAACCATGGGTGTATGCTGCTGCCACTAGGAGGCTGACACTATGCAAATAAAAAAGTTAGATCCTCCTCTGTAAGATAACACCCCACCGACAGGAAGTAGGATATTCAGTTTAGCTTAGTGTCAGTAGGAGGTGGACACGGGTCTTTCATTAGACCCTTATCTACCTCAATGTGCGTCGTTTTCTTTCAGGTTTTCTGGAGGGATACAGGGTGAACAGTCACACCTGTAATCCCACAATACGGACTATGAGTACGACGAGTACTACTGCCACCCCCGTGAGCACACAAGCGTGCTCAGAAGTCCGGTCCTAGCTCCGTCCCCCACCCACTCGCCCACCAGAGCCTGTCGGTTGGAGGAGACGAGGACGTCCACCAGCAAGTTCAGGATGTCTTTTTGCATCCGGAATAATGAGGTATATTTCTCCTTTTCCTCAGGTTTTTTTCCGGAAGAAGATATACAGATGAAGAAGGTGAGTATTTAGAATGTGTCCCATCTATTTGCTTCAGGACCTTTTAAGTTAGGGATTCCCTTTAGGGAGGTGGGGGGCCTTTTTCCTAGGGGAAATACCAGGGCTTTCAGCACTTTTAGCCCTGCTCAGGCCTCCTTAACACCCCCCAACCTCCCCCACCCCCAGTCTGGACGCAGGGGGGGGGGGCACAAGTTCGGGCCAACTCCAGCGCTACGGCCGCTGGGTTTCAGTTTAGGCTCCGGCTTCTCGGGCCTACTTCGGCGCAGCGGTCACCGGTTTCTAATTTAGGCCCCGGCTTCTCGGACCTACTCTAGCGCAGTAACTCCGCCCCCCATTTGCCTTCCTTTGGGCGGGCTTTCTCCCGCCGGTACCTTCTTCCTGCAGGGCGCCTAGCTCCGTCCCCCATAGCAGTGCCCGCAACTGGCGCCATATTGGTTACCCTGGTGTGTGTGCGCTTGTCTCCGCCCACTTCTTCCCAACCACCGCTCTACAGCCAGCGCCAGCTTCCTGCCCCAGGCTTGCGCTGTCGGCCCCGCTCCTCTTCCGGTTTTAATAGCGGGCCTTTTGCCCTCCTTTTCCTGGTGCAGCATCCAGCACGTCTTTTATGGTTCCTCTGGCGTCACCATGGGTCGTCGCATCCAGCGGTGCATCTGTCTGCAGGACCTGCTCCTCTACAGCCTGGAAGCTACAGGACATCTGCTGTGAGTACCTCTACACAGCAGACTGACATGGGCGGTGCACTTCCCTCTGCCTCCGTCCCCTAACCCTCTGGCACCATGTCTAATTCTAAGGGAGAACTCTCCCGTCCTCCTTCTTCTGCTATTTTGGTCCATCACTTTGTATGTTCGCCCTACATATGCAGATTTCCCTCCCTCTGTCAGGACTGCAACAGCTCTGCGGTGCCCACCGCCCTGGACACCCCTGCTGTCCGAGAGTGCGTTCCCTATCCCAGGGTGGGTCTCCTCTCTGTCCCTATCCCTGCGATCTCACCCGAGTGTCTCAGACCCTAGTGTCTGTGCTTGATAGGTTGCCCCTGACGTCTTCCGCTGTGGCCAGCGGGTCACAGGAGGCTCTGTCCTAGTCTACCAAGATTGGCCGCAAAGGATCTAGACAGGAACGCCGGTCTTAGGGTTTTTTTCCCGGTCTTCCTCCCCCGAGTCAGGCGAAGCGTTCTCGGATGCACCTTCGGAAGATGTGTTGAAGCTGGATTCTAACCAAATCGCTAGCATGATGGATATGGTTCAGAACCTCATTGCTGCAGTTAAACAGACCTGTGGCATCAAAGACTCTGCTACAGAACCCGCAGATCAGGCGGTTTCGTTTAGACGGTCCAAACCACCTTCCAATGTTTTCGCCGCTCATTCTGAGTTCGAGGAGCTGATGGCCACAGAAAGAGAGAATCTGGCCAGACGCTTTCAAAGAGGACAGCGCCTCGGCGTGTTATATCCTTTTTCGCCGGAGCACCGCCAACTGGACAGCTTCTCCCTCCGTGGGCCCGCCAGTCTCCAGACTACACAGTCCGGCCCTTTTCCTGGTGCAGCATCTTTGAAGGAATCTAATGGTAGACATTTAGAATCCTTTGCGAAGTCAGCCTTCAAATCGGCTGCGTCCACTCTTTGCCCGGCTTTTGCCTCCTCATGGGTTTCAAAGTCTGTGGCCAAATGAGTGAAGCAACTCCGTCAAGGCACTCTGGCTGGGCCCAACCAGAACAGCTAGCGGAGCTTACCAACCAGATTTCTCATGCGAGTGAGTATTTGGTCTCTGCCTCCCTGGATGCCGCGTCTCGTGCAGCTCAGGCATCCAGCAATGTCGTGGCCATCCGCCGGACAGATTGGCTTAAGGCCTGGCAAGCGGACCTGTTTTCTAAGAAGGCACTTACCACGTTGCCCTTTCAGGGATCACGTCTTTTGGTTCCAGACCGGTCCGAATTATTAAGGACACGACCGGGGGGGACAAGTTCCCTTCTCCCCCAATCCAAACCTCGCCGACCTCTTCCTCTACAGCAGAGGTCGCAAGCGCGCCAAGATAGGAAGAAGTTTTCCTTTAGGTCCACTTCTTCTTGGCTCTCCTGCTATTCCCAAGGAAGATCCACCAGGTCTAGACCTGGAAGATGTACCTCGGCATGATTCTCACTGAAATCCCGGCGCATCTCCCAAGCTAGGCGGTCGCCTTCCTTTCTTCAAAGACGTTTGGCTTATGGCGATGGAGGATGCATGGGTCAGGGAAGCGATATCCTCGGGATACAAAATCGATTATTCTTCTCAGCCCTGGGATCGTTTCTTCGAATCTCACCCTCCAAAAGACCCGACTTTGGTTCCGGGTTTCCTTGCAGCCACCGCCTCTCTCCTCAGTGTGGAGGTAATCGTTCCCGTTCCAGAAAGAGAAGGATTCACAGGCTTCTACTCGAACCAATCCCGGTTCTCAAGTTACTAAATAAAAGGGTTTGTCTGCGACTTTCGGAATGGAATCCCTTCGTTCAGTAATCACTTCCATGGAGGCATAGGAATTTCTGTACTCCATACATGTTCTGGACACCTAATTTCATGTCTCTATATTTCCAGGACATCACGGATTCCTGCGCTTTGCGGTACATCAGGAGCATTCCCAGTTGGTCACCCTGTTTTTCGGTCTCGCAACCGCTCCCAGGGTTTTCACAAAGATCACGGCGGTGCTGATAGCCATCTTGAGAGTCAGGGGAATGGTACTTTTCCATAACTCGACGACATCCTCATCAAGGCTCTGTCCTTTTCTCAGGCTCACGAGAGCCCGTTCATCGTCCTCGACACTCTAGCCCGTTTCAGGTGGCTTGTCAACAGGAAGAAATCCTGTCTTGTTCCCTCCCAGCGCCTCGTCTTTCTGGGCATGCTCTTCGACACTCAGACCAAAGTCTTCCTCCCCGAAGATAAGAGATCCATCCTTCGTCGGGACGTATGCTTGCTCCAGGATCCTCGGCTTCTCTCCTTTCGATCGGCCATGAAGGTTCTGGGGAGGATGGTAGCAACATTGGAAGCGATTCTCTTCGCCCAATTTCACTCTCAACCTCTTCAGCAGGCCATTCCGTCACAGTGGGACAGGTCTGTCTTCTCTCTGAATCCCGAGTCAAGCGGTCCCTCAACTGGTGGCTGACGTCACCTCTCATCCCCCAGGGCGGGTCTTTCCTTCCAGTTCTCTGGCGGGTGGTGATGACGGACGCCAGCATGCTCGGCTGGGGTGCGGTGTTTCGCCGCCTGACTGTTCAGGGAGGTTCTCCTGTCACTTCTATCTTGGAAGGTGGCCTTTCTTGTGGCCATCACTTCTATCCGCCGCGTTTCCGAGTTGGTGGCCCTCCCTCCTTTCTTGGTCATCTACCAGGACAAGGTGATCCTCGGGCCTCCGCCTTCCTTCCTTACTCAGGTGGTTTCCACCTTCCACCTCAACGAGGGCATCGTTCTACCTTCCTTTTGCCCAGCTCCGACTCATCCTCTGGAGCGATCGTTGACCAAGCTGGACCTCGTCAGGGCAGTGAGGATCTACCTGGATAGAACGTCCGCTTTCCGGAAGATGGATTCTCTTTTCGTCATTCCTGATTGCACACGCAGAGGCCTGCCGGCTTCCAAGGCGACTATTGCTCACTGGATCAGAACGGCAATTTTGGAGGCTTACTGGGTCAAGAACAGAGTGTCCTCTCCGGGGATAAAGGCTCACTCGACCTGGGAAGTCTGCGCCTCCTGGGCGATGCACCACAGGGCTTCCGCCCTACGGCTCTGCAAAGCGGCAACCTGGTCTTCCATCCACACGTTCGCCAAATTTTACAAGGTCCATACCTACGCTTCGGCGGATGCCAGCCTAGGCAGAAGGATCCTGCAGGCGGCAGTGGTGTGTCCTTTGACCTGATGGAAGTTTATTTTTCCCACCCCAGGGACTGCTTTTGGACGTCCCATGGTTCCTGTGTCCCCCAATGAGAGGCGATAGAGAAAACAGGATTTTTGGTTGCTTACCGTAAAATCTGTTTCTCGGAGCCTTCATTGGGGGACACAGCACCCTCCCAAGTTGAACAGCTGTTTATTCTGTTATACTGTTAACGTTCGAGTTCTTTGAACGCTCTTTGAGTGTTTGAAACTGTAAAGCGCTGCGGAATTTGTTGGTGCTTTATAAATAAAGATTATTATTATTATTATATTATTATTCTTTCTCTCTTACACGTTGCTTCTCCTACTGCTTTCTCACTAACTGAATATCCTACTTCCTGTCGGTAGGGTGTATACTGCAGAGGAGGAGCTAACTTTTTTATTTGCATAGTGTCAGCCTCCTAGTGGCAGCAGCGTACACCCATGGTTCCTGTGTCCCCCCCAATGAAGGCTCCGAGAAACAGATTTTACGGTAAGCAACCAAAAATCCTGTTTTTGATGGGACCCTAACTGCATATACCTCTCCCAGGCTGCCCGTAAAATTATTGGCTTTCAGGCCAGGAAGGGCATATACGGTTCAGGTCCCATCAAAGGAGTACTCCTTGTGGCGGCTGATGGGCTCTAATGAATTGGTTAATTAATGTGCTAAGTATTTTCATTTTTTTAACATTTTCTTTATCTGTAACGCAGTTCCAAATTCATATATTTAATGTTTGCATATTATAGCATTTCAGAGTGCAACTGTATTTTCTTGGGAACAGTGTTTGATGGCTTTTTTGTGTTTTCAGTTTTTTGAAGCCAGCGAGAAGCATCGGCAGATAGTGGACGAGCTGAGGAGTCGACTGCAAGTCCTGGAGACGGGCGCTGCCCAGCACCAAGCTGTTGTGGAGGGCTTGAAGCAGAAATACATGGAGACTATTGAGAAGTTGCAGAGTGACAAGGCCAAGTTAGAGGTGAGCGGTCAGTGATTCTGTTTTTGAGGGAAACTCTGTCATCAGTCGTCACTCCCCTTCCTTCCTGCATACATAGTAGAAGAACTGCCGAGGAGGCAGAATCTCAGACGAGTGATTAGTATAGGACCTGGGGTTTAGCTGTTCATCTACCTTTTAGTAGCTTATTTCTTATGTTATTATTTTTGTATATTGACTGTAATGGTAAGTAATTATAAGAACGCTACAATAAATCTTGATTTTTTATTTTTTTTTTTACATTTTTTTTTAAGAAGCGCAACACCTATAAAACTGTCTCCTCACAGCTGCAGACAGTACCAGGAAGGTGAATGAGAGTTCTGAAATCTCACGCACGCGCTGCTTATTTTTTCGTTTTGGAACCATCAAAGCGTTTTGTTTTTTTTTTTGTTTTTTTTCAGATCTGCAGTAAGTGAGCTCTTTCTGCATCTTTGCAGCATATTTCACCTATTCAAATGAATGGGAAAAAAATTCAAGTAAAACACCATAACAAATAAACGTAAAAAAAAAAGAAAGTGTGTATTTTACATAGTTTTTTTTTTTTGCCAACACTGGTGTTACGGAACCCCCCAGCACCCAGAATATGTTGTGCAGTTATATGTATGTATAATAGGTTCCATGTGAGATGCATGTCCCCAATGCATCAGCCCACAGGCTGCGCCCCTGGGCAGAGGGGACAAGATATCCCCCTTCTGACCTCCCCAACCTTTGTAATTCCCACAGTAAATATCGGCAGGCTCCGGCCACCTGCGGCTATTGTAATGTATGTCTGGCCTGCCGCTTTTCAATTGGCCCGCCCTCTGTATCTGTGTGATATATTCTGTGTCCTGTGAGTAAAGTGTTGTCACACTGGAAATACGTGGAGAAGCAGTGATCTTTTATATGCGCCCATGTAACCAAGCAATTCCAGCCAGCGTCCTTCATTCAGACTCCAGCCAAAGCAGAGTGGACCTCCTGAAACACGGGGTGGTATTGAAAGAGGTACTCCAGCACGGTAGACCCCGTTACACTGGTGACAGACAGCAGGATGTGATACCCCGTCTACAGGAGGAAAGGAATGAATGGAAAACACCATATTCTGGGTGCTGGGGGGTTCCGTAACAACTGGGTTTTGATGTAGACAAATGTGCTGCAATCACTTATTGCATACCCTTACTGTTGAAAATGTTTTAAAGTAATTTGGTGATGGATTTATTTTTAATAATATATATTTTGAACAATTTTTGAAATTTTGCACATTTCACACTGTTTATTGGGCCTCAAAATAGGCTGACGCCTCCTGTTCTGTAGAGCTCACGTCTTAGCAGTCACCATATTATCACAGGCAAGATTGCAATGACTGGTAACACCTCTATATACATTACATGGGATCCACCATTCATATCCGGTAGTGTGACGGCTCCCCTCTCTGCACGGTGACCACTGCACCGGTCACAGAGCATGCCTACAACACTCCCCCATAAAAGTCAATCGGCCATTTGCTGACTGCGGTTTTCTATAGTCCTTGTGACTGCAATGAAGTCAGGGGTGGACATATAATACACAGGGGCCCAAGAGGTAAAAAACATTATAGATTACCTAATAATGACCCAATGATGCATATCCTAGTACATGGGCTGCAGATTATTCTGCCTGCATACTAAGAGCTCAGACTTGCATCACTCACATTCATTATTTATTCCCCGGTGATGAGAACTGTAGCATAAATCTTGGCCGTGCACTTTCATGTCATGTCATGTTGCCTCCTCAGGTAAAAGCTCAAGGGCTGGAGAAAGAGGCGAAAGAGTGCAGGCTGCGGTCAGAAGACTGGTAAGTGTGCAAGAATGGAGGTCAGGGATCGGCTGCAATGTCTTAGGAAGAAACTTCCAGTGCGGCACTAGAAAACTGGAACTTTGGTCCTTGGATATGAAGGTCCAAATACAGGACTGTGAGATACAGTATCATGGGCAGGGCAGAGCGCGCTCAGCCCCAGCTGGGATCAGGATGGTGGGCAGCTATGTCTCGCCCATCACCTCTGGAACGTGGAGTGCTGCTAATGTATTAGGAAATGCTTTTTAATACATGGTGATATATACATTTATTTATTTTCTCCACAGTAGGTATTGGACAACCGTTGTCCATTCTTGACACATTGTGTCCTCTATTGCCTTACCATGTGACAATAATTTTTTCTGATCCCATGGATCAGAGTTAACTCAGGGTCTCGAAAGCAAAATGAAAGCACGGCCATTGACCTCATTATGAACAGGCAGTTTTATGTTTTTGTGCTTTTTTTTTTTTCTTCCTCATGGTTAGTGGTTGGGTGAAGCCATTTATTGTCAAACTACTGTTTTTTCTCTTTTTAACCCCTTCACCCCCAAGGGTGGTTTGCACATTAATGACCGGGCCAATTTTTACAATTCTGACCACTGTCCCTTTATGAGGTTATAACTCTGGAACGCTTCAACGGATCCTGGTGATTCTGACATTGTTTTCTCGTGACATATTGTACTTCATGATAGTGGTAAAATTTATTTGATATTACCTGCGTTTATTTGTGAAAAAAATGGAAATTTGGCAATTTCGCAATTTTCCAACTTTGAATTTTTATGCAATTAAATCACATGGGCATATGTCACACAAAATACTTAATAAGTAACATTTCCCACATGTCTACTTTACATCAGCACCATTTTGGAACCAACATTTTTTTTTTGTTAGGCAGTTATAAGGGTTAAAAGTTGACCAGCAATTTCTCATTTTTACAACACCATTTTTTTTTTAGGGACCACATCTCATTTGAAGTCATTTTGAGGGGTCTATATGATAGAAAATACCCAAGTGTGACACCATTCTAAAAACTGCACCCCTCAAGGTGCTCAAAACCACATTCAAAAAGTTTATTAACCCTTCAGGTGTTTCACAGGAATTTTTGGAATGTTTAAATAAAAATGAACATTTAACTTTTCTCCTACGCCTCATTGGGGGACACAGACCGTGGGTGTTATGCTGCTGCCACTAGGAGGACACTAAGTGATACAAAGAAAGTTCTCTCCTCCCCTGCAGTATACACCCTCCTGCTGGCCCTCAGCTAACCAGTTCTTGCTTAGTGTCTGTAGGAGGCACTTGGGTCTGTTTTCAGACCCCAACTTTCTTATTTTAATTTTTCTGTAAATTTTTATTTTTTATTCAACGGAGTGAAGGGGGCGACGGATCCTTTTTTATGGGACCCGCTCTCCCCCGAACCAGCAACAGGCGAGCACGGCGAGTATACCTCCCCGTCCCTCTCCTGCGACGCGGGAGCACGCCAAATTTTACTCGGGCAACGGGTTTTCCATCTTTGGTCCCAATTTCCCTTCCCCCTGCAAGACGGCGAGCACATAGAGCCTGCTCTAATGTTCCTCTCCGGTGGCCCGACATACAAGGCCCACATCACATGGCGTTGCATACTTGCGGCAGAGCCCAAAGGGATTGCAGATGAGGATGGAGCGCGCAGGGACAGGGGGACCTGCATTACCGGACTGTGAGTACATCAGGAGTTCCCCTCCTGCGCTCCGGATCGCTTTGCGGCCGCGCCACCTCACACCGCCGGGCAGGCCGGAAATTTAGTCCCCGGCTTTTCAGCCGGAGTAGGCCGCAGTGGCCTCTATGGGGTAGGCGCCGGCGGTACTTTCGGCAGAGCCCCTGGGGACAGGCGCCGGCGGTCGGGAACTGCGGCGGTTAGCGTCGCTCCGTGCGGCCGCCGCGCATCCCCAGGCAGGCTGGAAATTTAGTACCCGGCTTTTCAGCTGGAGTAGGCCGCAGTGGGCAGATCCCTCCCACGGCCGTAACTCCGCCCCCTATATCGGCGCTTCTCGTCTGGGACGAGAGGCGCCCTGCAGATCTTGGGGGCCATGCTTCCTCACGCTGCCTGACTGGAAGATGCGGTCTTGGGGGTGCCACTGGCCGGTACGCCAGCGGCAATCATTCGGCGCGCGGCCCGCCGACGCGCTCCACCGGCAGGCTCCATAAATTTAGTCCCCGGCTTTTGCAGCCGGACTAGGCCGCAGTGAAATACCTTTCAGGAGCGGAGGTGCTTTCATGGTCCTGATGGGCTGAACTTCGTGGAAGAAGCCCCCCTCCATGGTCCGGGCAGCCTCCACCACTGTGAAAGCGGACAAGGAGGCGGACGGTTCCTCTCCACCTCCCTAACAAAGGGATGATGGATTGAGGTTTACCTCTCTACCCCTGCACCGTCCACGCTGCAATACCCGACATCCGCGGCGGCTCCATGCCGGGACGCGCACCGTTGGTAAGTGGATCCTGCCAGCAATGGGCTTCTGCAGCGGGATATTGACAGGCAGTCTCAGACTTCCCTGTGACCACCTCCCTGAGGTAACGCTCCAGCCGGCTAACAAATTTAGCTCCCGGCTTCGGCCGATGTGTAGTCCGCACCTCCAGAAGCGCACTGTGTCGCCTCAAGGCGGCTTAGCCTTTTTTCCTGGCGCTTAGCGCCTGACGCGGAAGCGCTCAATTTTCTCGAGCAACGGGTGACCACCCCTAACTCTTACGCTGACGCCGGCTGCAGAAATTTACGCCCCGGCTGGGGCCTATCATGGAAGTTTCGAGGCTCCGCCCACGTCGTGCCTGTAGCTCCGTCCCCTAAATTGGCGCTTCTCGCTCGCTGCGAGATTTTACCTAAACCCGCATGACCAGTATTCCCGGTCTTAAAGTCACACGACCAGTATTCTCTGGTCTTAAAGGCACGTGACCAGTATTTCCTGGTCTTAAAGGCTCGTGACCAGTATTCCCTGGTCTTAAGGGTACGTGACCAGTATCCCCTGGTCTTAAAGGCACGTGACCAGTATTCCCTGGTCTTAAAGGCACGTGACCAGTATTCCCTGGTCTTAAAGGCGCGTGACAGGTATTCCCTGGTCTTAAGGGCGCGTGACCAGAATTCCCGGGTTTTAAAGGCACACGTCCAGTTTTCCCTGGTCTTAAAGGCACGCGACCAGTATTCCCTGGTCTTAATGGCGCACTACCAGTATTCCCTGGTCTTAAAGGCACACGACCAGCATTCTCTGGTCTTAAAGCCACACGACCAGTAATCCCTGGTCTTAAAGGCACACGACCAGTATTCCCTGGTCTTAAAGGCACACGACCAGTTTTCCCTGGTCTTAAAGGCACACGACCAGTTTTCCCTGGTCTTAAAGGCACACGACCAGTTTTCCCTGGTCTTAAAGGCACACGACCAGTTTTCCCTGGTCTTAACGGCACACGACCAGTATTCCCTGGTCTTGAGGGCACCATGACCAATCCGAAACTGGTCATAATTGAGGAGCCCTCTGCCGCCGAGCCCAGTTTATCCCAGTGTAACTAGTTCCCTCAGCCTAAACTCCCTCGTAGAGCTTTTGCCATCCAGTCCGGATATGCGATTCACTGGACAGAAGCCTCTACGCGGGACGCTATGCCTGGTCTGATTTTTAAGGGCGACAGGCACTTTAAAGGGCGCCGGTCTCCCCACACCATCAACAGACGGGCACTCGAAGGTCCAGGCCTAACGCCAGACAGCCTGTCCTGTCCACCCGGAGACCTGCACTCTGTGGATGTACAGAGGCATCCTTTTTTTCGGGCGTCTGAGCACCCCCCTCTGCATCACCACTATTTAACAGAAGATGCAAGTAGGCGAATTTCCCTCTCCACTTCCTTGTTAAGAGGATGGTGGATCGAGGCTCCTAATTTTTAACTCTGCAATGACCTGCTGGAAGCAGCGGCGCATTCTGCCACTCGGCAGATTAACCGGGTACAATCTCCTGTGGGTTACCTACCAGTATCCCTGCCCGATATGTCCTTAATTAAAAATGCCACGATCTGTCAAATAGCACATCTGATTTGTTCCGTTTGGCAACTACGGGTCCAGCCCTTTAACCTCCCTATCCGCCGCATGGATGCTAGAGCAACGGTCTCCTGCTTAGAGCCCTTAACTACTTTGATTCACACCAGTATCCCTTTCCTGAAGACAGTTCAGCTGGTCAATCATATTCTTGAGCGGGAGACTAACGAACAATCGTACGTTTCCGCAGCCCCGACCAACAGTGAAAGGGTTGTCCAGGACAGTCTAGATCTAAGGGATCTTGGTTACTAAAAGGTGGAACGATAAGTAGGACCGATTCCGGACCTCAAACTTCTAACAATCTTTTCACAAGGTTCTTCTTCTTCTTCGAATGGAGTCTCATCCGCTCAGCCATTACTTCAACAAAAAAGGTGCAGTTTCGGGCATCCATCGACATTCGGGATGCCTAACCTCTTCAAAAATTCCTTTGCTTTTCCATTCGTGAATAGCATTTAAGTCACGACCTTGTTCTTCGGCCTTGCTACCGCATCCAGGGTGTTCGCAAGGGTCATGGTGGCTGTCATCTTGCACCTAGAGGCGTGGTCGTCCTATCCTGTTTGACCGACTGTTTACCCACCCTTGCAGGACTACGCTAAGTCGTCTATATCTCTTGCGATACCCTCTCACCTGGGCTGGTGGCTAGACTTAGACAACTCCTCATTTCCAGCCCAGCAGATATCCTTTTTGAGGATGATCCAGTATTCCTCCAGAAGGGTGGTATATCTCCCTCCGGACAAGGTCATGGTTTTTCAACGGGAGCTCGCGCTCTTGCTCACTCATCCCCTCATTTCATTCGATTTGCTGGGAGGGTTCCAAAAAAACAAACAAAAAAAAAACAAAAAAAACACGGAGACGACAATGGAAACAGTTTCCTTTGCTCCGTTAGTTTTCAGCAAGTCAAGCAGCCTTTCAGACGATAGTCTCTGAGTTCCTTCATCCGGAGTTTTTTCTCCCGGTTCCATGGTTACTAGTAACTTCCAATGCCAGTCCTCTTCTCCCGATCATTGCTCTGGAGATCTCAAGGGTAGTCCTATAGTAGGTCCACTCCTTATGGCGGGTCAACCCATCCGAATTCAATTGGACAACGCCACGGCTGTGTCATACGTCAATCATCTAGCGAGTACCCACGTTCAAGCACCATGGCCAAGGTACCTCACATGGGCCGAGATCTATCACTCGGTGATATTGGCAGTTCATATCCCAGAAGTAGAACTCTGGGCTGCGAACATATTTAGTCGTCAGGGTTTCCCCTCAAGTGAGTGGGAACTTCACCGGAAGTATTCCATCAGACCCGCCTTCACTGGAGCTCTACAGTTGTAGCTCGGATAGCGTCCTGACTGATCGCCGGTGTACTGGAGTTGGTTGTTCGGCCTCGAGATCCAGGAGCCTTCGCACTGCATGCTCCGGTTATTCCGTGGTACCAGTTTCCACTTCCGAAAACTTTTCAGAAGCAGAAAGGGCCCCAGTGATCCTCGGACATCCGTACTGACCACGTCAGTTCACTTGCGGAGCTGGTAGCTTTCTGTATTTCTGCAACAAAACTGCAAGTAGGGACCACCTCGCAGGATGTTTTTCACATGTAATTCTTCCCTATTGCATACCGTTAGATCATTGGGATCTATTCTATTAGGGAAGGTTGCCCCCTTTTCTCTCGGCTATATCCTCATCCTGACGAGTCTTCGGTGCTAACGGGTCTTTTTCAGTTTTTTTTTTCTCTTATTTCCTTCAAGGCAAGGTTGTCCTCAAGCCTTCCCTGTCCCTAGTTACCAAGGTGGTATTGTATTACTACTGTCATGAGGGCATAGTTCCTCCCTCATCTCTTTTGGCACCACTCCACAAAATGGAATGAGGTCCCCATATTCCGGACAGAGCAAGTGCTCTGAGTAGGTATGTCTTGAGGACGGCGTCCTTCCGAAGGTTGGACACTGTATCTTGGGTTTCCTACCGGTAAGAGGAAGGCTTCCTGACTTTTACAGGAAGGGTTTGGCCGTCTCCATCGGCCATTTAGCCTGGTGTATTCTTTCACCATCCAGTAGTCCTTCCGTGTTAGATGACAGCCTATCTCCCCGTCTATCGTGGGTTCCAGGCACCAGGCGTCAACAAGACACGCCTGCACGTTTGCGCATTCGTCCAGTCCGCATGCATTCTTGAAGCATTATAATTCCCAGACTTCCACAGATGTGACTCTGGGCAGGCGGACTCTGCAGGCCGCGGTGGCGCACTTGTAAGTAGCGGTTACACAGAGCCTGATCTGATGTTGTCCCCACCCAGGGACTGCTTTGGTACGTCCCACGGTCTGTGTCCCCCAATGAGGCGTAGGAGAAAAGGAGATTTTTGTTTACTTACCGTAAAATCTTTTTCTCCGAGCCAATCATTGGGGGACACAGCTCCCACCCTAGTATTGGCTTATGCTTGTTTTTACAATCCGATATGCTATACTCTCATATATGATATGACATGCTGTAAGCTAATATGTTGTTACTGATCTCCTACTGCTTTTTGCACCGAACTGGTTAGCTGAGGGCCAGCAGGAGGGTGTATACTGCAGGGGAGGAGCTAACTTTCTTTGTATCACTTAGTGTCCTCCTAGTGGCAAGCAGCATAACACCCACGGTCTGTGTCCCCCAATGATTGGCTCGGAGAAAAAGATTTTACGGTAAGTAAACAAAAATCTCCTTTTTTTCACACAAAATTTACTTCAGTTCCAATTTGTTTTATTTTACCAAGGGTAACAGGAGAAAATGGACCCCAAAAGATGTTGTACAATTTGTCCTGAGTACGCCGATACCCCATATGTGGGGGTAAACCACTGTTTGGGCGCATGACAGAGCTCGGAAGCGAAGGAGCGCCATTTGACTTTTCAATGCAAAATTGACTGAAATTGAGATGGGACGCCATGTTGCGTTTGGAGAGCCACTGATGTGCCTAAACATTGAAACCCCCCCTTAAGTGACACCATTTTGGAAAGTAGACCCCCTAAGGAACTTATCTAGAGGTGTGGTGAGCACTTTGACCCACCAAGTGCTTCACAGAAGTTTATAATGCAGAACCGTAAAAATAAAAAATCATATTTTTTCACAAAAATTATCTTTTCGCCCCCAATTTTTTATTTTCCCAAGGGTAAGAGAAGAAATTGGACCCCAAAAGTTGTACAATTTGTCCTGAGTACGCTGATACCCCATATGTGGGGGTAAACCACTGTTTGGGCGCATGGGAGAGCTCGGAAGGGAAGGAGCGCCGTTTTACTTTTCACTGCAAAATTGACAGGAATTGTGATGGGACGCCATGTTGCGTTTGGAGAGCCCCTGATGTGCCTAAACAATGAAACCCCCCACAAGTGACACCATTTTGGAAAGTAGACCCCCTAAGGAACTTATCTAGATGTGTGGTGAGCACTTTGACCCACCAAGTGCTTCACAGAAGTTTATAATGCAGAGCCGTAAAAATAAAACACAAATTTTTTCCCACAAAAATTATTTTTTAGCCCCCAGTTTTGTATTTTCCCGAGGGTAACAGGAGAAATTGGACCCCAAAAGTTGTTGTCCAATTTGTCCTGAGTACGCTGATACCCCATATGTGGGGAGGAACCACCTTTTGGGCGCATGGGAGGGCTCGGAAGGGATGGAGCGCCATTTGGAATGCAGACTTAGATGGAATGGTCTGCAGGCGTCACATTGCGTTTGCAGAGCCCCTAATGTACCTAAACATTAAAAAAAAACCACAAGTGACACCATTTTGGAAAGTAGACCCCCTAAGGAACTCATCTAGATGTGTTGTGAGAGCTTTGAACCCCCAAGTGTTTCACTACAGTTTATAACGCAGAGCCGTGCAAATAAAAAAAAAAATTTCGCACAAAAATTATTTTTTAGCCCCCAGTTTTGTATTTTTCCAAGGGTAACAGGAGAAATTGGACCCTATATATTGTTGTCCAATTTGTCCTGAGTACGCTGATATCTGGGGGGGGAACCACCGTTTGAGCGCATGGCAGAGCTCGGAAGGGAAGGAGCATCATTTGCAATGCAGACTTAGATGGATTGGTCTGCAGGCGTCACATTGCGTTTGCAGAGCCCCTAATGTACCTAAACAGTAGAAACCCCCCACAAGTGACCCAATATTGGAAACTAGACCCCCCAAGGAACTTATCTAGTTGTGTTGTGAGAACTTTGAATCCCCAAGTGTTTCACTACAGTTTATAACGCAGAGGCATGCAAATAAAAAATATTTTTTTTTCCACAAAAATAATTTTTTAGCCCCCTAGTTTTGTATTTTCCCAAGGGTAACAGGAGAAATTGGACCCCAAAAGTTGTTCTCCAATGTGTTCCGAGTACGCTGATACCCCATATGTTGGGGTAAACCCTTGTTTGGGCGCACGGGAGAGCTTGGAAGGGAAGGAGCACTGTTTTACTTTTTCAACGCAGAATTGGCTGGAATTGAAATCGGACGCCATGTCGCGTTTGGAGAGCCCCTGATGTGCCTAAACAGTGGAAACCCCCCAATTATAACTGAAACCCTAATCCAAACACACCCCTAACCCTAATCCCAACGGTAACCCTAAGCACACCTTTAACCTAGACACACCCCTAACCCTAATCCCAACCCTATTCCCAACCGTAAATGTAATCCAAACCCTAACTTTAGCCCCAACCCTAACCCTAACTTTAGCTTCAATCCTAACTTTAGCCCCAACCCTAAATGTAGCCTTAACCCTAGCCCCAACCCTAGCCCTAACCCTTGCCCTAACCCTTGCCCTAACCCTTGCCCTAACCCTTGCCCTAACCCTAGCCCTAACCCTAGCCCTAACCCTAGCCCTAACCCTAGCCCTAATGGGAAAATGGAAGTAAATACATTTTTTAAATTTTTTTAATTTTTCCCTAACTAAGCGGGTGATGAAGGGGGGTTTGATTTACTTTTATAGCGGGGTTTTTAGCGGATTTTTATGAATGGCAGCCGTCACACTAAAAGATGCTTTTTATTGCAAAAAATATTTTTTGCGTTACCACATTTTGAGAGCTATAATTTTTCCATATTTGAGTCCACAGAGTCACGTGAGGTCTTGTTTTTTGCGGGACGAGTTGACGTTTTTATTGGTAACATGTTCGGGCACGGGAGATATTTTGATCGCTTTTTATTCCGATTTTTGTGAGGCAGAATGACCAAAAACCAGCTATTCATTAATTTCTTTTGGGGGAGGCGTTTATACCGTTCCGCGTTTGGTAAAATTGATAAAGCAGTTTTATTCTTCGGGTCAGTACGATTACAGCGATGCCTCATTTATGTCATTTTTTTATGTTTTGGCGCTTTTATACGATGAAAGCTATTTTATAGAAAAAATAATTATTTTGGCATCGCTTTATTCTGAGAACTATAACTTTTTTATTTTTTTGCTGATGATGGTGTATGGCGGCTCGTTTTTTGCGGGACAAGATGTCGTTTTCAGCGGTACCATGGTTATTTATATCCATCTTTTTGATCGCGTGTTATTCCACTTTTTGTTTGGCGGTATGAGAATAAAGCGTTGTTTTTTGCCTCGTTTTTTTTTTTTTTTTTTTTTACGGTGTTCACTGAAGGGGTTAACTAGTGATATAGCTTTATAGGTGGGGTCGTTATGGACACGGCGATACTAAATATGTGTACTTTTATTGTTTGATTTTTTTTTTTATTTAGATAAAGAAATGTATTTATGGGAATAATTTTTTTTTTATTTATTTAGGATTTTTTTTTTTTTTTTTTTTTACACATGTGGACATTTTTTTTTTAACTTTTTTACTTTGTCCCAGGGGCGGACATCAAAGATCGGTGATCTGACAGTTTGCATAGCACTCTGTCAGATCACCTATCTGACTTAGAGCAAAGCAGGCTTACCAAGCGCCTGCTCTGAGCAGGCACTCGGTAAGCCACCTCCCTCCCTGCAGGACCCGGATGCCGCAGCCATCTTGGATCCGGGACCTGCAGCGAGGAAGGAGGTAGGAGACCCTCGGAGCAACGCGATCACATCGCGTTGCTGCGGGGGTCTCAGGGAAGCACGCAGGGAGCCCCCTCCCTGCGCGATGCTT
The DNA here is from genome assembly GCF_051348905.1 of Ranitomeya variabilis. Classification (NCBI taxonomy): domain Eukaryota; kingdom Metazoa; phylum Chordata; class Amphibia; order Anura; family Dendrobatidae; genus Ranitomeya; species Ranitomeya variabilis. Next base: position 56,075,048 of record NC_135233.1, read on the forward strand.
CCCTGTACCGCCGGCACACCGCGATCATGATTGATCGCGGTGTGCCGGGGGTTAATGTGCCGGGGGCGGTCTGTGACCGCTCCTGGCACATAGTGCCGGATGTCAGCTGCGATAGTCAGTGAGCGCGGCCAATCGTGCTGGACGTACTATTCCGTCCTTGGGAAGTAGGGCCCACCCCCACATGGACGGAATAGTACGTCCAATGGCAGAAAGGGGTTAAATCACAATGGCAACCCAAAACATCCAAATGACCCTGATCAAAAGTTCACATACCCTGGTGATTTTGGCATGATAACATGCACAGAAGTTGACAAAAATGGGTTTGAATGGCTACTAAAGGTAACATCCTCACCTGTGACCGGTTTGCTTGTAATCAGTGTGTGTGCGTAAAAGCTGATTGAGTTTCTGGGATCCAGACAGACTCTTGCATCTTTCATCCAGTCACTTATGTTTCTGGATAGTGAGTAATGGAGAAAGCAAAAGAATTGTCAACGGATCTGCGGGAAAAGGTAGTTGAACTGTATAAAACACGAAAGGGATACAAAAAGATATCCAAGGAATTGATAATGCCAGTCAGCAGCGTTCAAACTGTGATTAACAAATGGAAAATCGGGGGCTCTGTAAAAACAAAACCACGGTCAGTAAGACCAACAAAAATGTCATCCACAACTGCCAGGAAAATTGTTTGGGACGCGCAGTTCATCCTAGACAGCCCAGGAATTTACAGGAACTGGAAGTTTTTTGCCTCTGGGATAAAAAGGCCAAGAATGTAAAAATTCTGCCGGGTATGTAAACCTTTGAGCACAACTGTGTGTGTTTGTGTGTGTGTGTGTGTGTATGTGTATATATTCTATTCTATTCAGTAGGACTATCACCTGTGTATCCACCAGACTTCTGCACAACACAACTGATGGTCCCAACCCCATTTATAGGGCAAGAAATCTCACTTATTAAACCTGACAGGGCACACCTGTGAAGTGAAAACCAATCCCGGTGACTACATCTTGAAGCTCATCAAGAGAATGCCAAGAGTGTGCAAAGCAGTCATCAAAGCAAAAGGTGGCTACTTTGAAGAACCTAGAATATGACATAATTTCAGTTTTTTCACACTTTTTTGTTAACTATGTAATTCCACATGTGTTAATTCATAGTTTTGATGCCTTCAGTGAGAATGTACAATTTTCATAGTCATGAAAATACAGAAAACTCTTTAAATGAGAAGGTGTGTCCAAACTTTTGGTCTGTACTGTGTGTGTGTATATATATGTATGTATGTATGTGTGTACGTATATGTGTGTACGTATATGTGTATATATATATATATATATATATATATATATATATATATATATATATATATATATATATATATATATATATATATACATACACTGTGTTCCAAATTATTATGCAAATTGAATTTAAGTGTCTTAAAGATTTAATTGTTTTGTTTTTCAAATAAACTCGTGGATGGTATTGTGTCTCAGGGCTCAATGTATCGCTGAAATCAATCTTAAACACATGGGATAGTTAGTTTTCCAGGTGATTCTAATTAAAGGAAAACTACTTAAAAATGATGTTCCACATTATTAAGCAGGTCACAGTTTTCAAGTAACATGGGAAAGAAAAAAGATCTCTCTGCTGCTGAAAAGCATCAAATAGTGCAATGCCTTGGTGAAGGGATGAAAACATTAGAAATTTCCCGAAAACTTAAGCGTGATCATCGTACTGTTAAGAGATTTGTGGCTGAATCTGAGCACAAATGTGTTTGTGCTGATAAAGGCAGAATGAGGAAGGTTTCTGCCAGGCAAGTTCATCGGATTAAGAGAGCAGCTGCTAAAAAGCCATTACAAACCAGCAAACAGATATTTGAAGCTGCTGGTGCCTCTGGAGTCCCTCGAACCTCAAGGTGTAGGCTCCTTCAAAGGCTTGCTGTGGTGCATAAACCTACTATTCGGCCACCCCTAAACAGTGTTCACAAGCAGAAATGGTTGCATTAGGCCCACACATACATGAAGACTAATTTCCAAACAGTCTTGTTTACTGATAAGTGTTGAGCAACCCTGGATGGTCCAGATGGATGGAGTAGTGGATGGTTGGTGGATGGCCACCATGTCCCAACAAGGCTGCAACAACAGCAAGGAGGTGGAGGAGTCCTGTTTTGGGCCGGAATCATGGAGAAACAGCTGGTAGGGCCCTTTAAGGTTCCTGAAGGTGTAAAAATGATCTCTGCAAATTATACAGAGTTTCTGACTGACAACTTTCCTCCATGGTATAAAAAGCAGAAACATGCCTTCAGGAGCAAAATCATCTTCATGCATGACAATGCACCATCTCATGCTGCAAAGATTACCTCTGAGTCATTGGCTGCTATGGGCATAAAAGGAGATAAACTCATGGTGTGGCCACCATCTTCCCCTGACCTCAACCCTATAGAGAACCTTTGGAGTATCATCAAGCAAAAGATCTATGAGGGTGGGAGGCAGTTCACATCAAAACAGCAGCTCTGGGAGGAGATTCTGACATCATGCAAAGAAATACAAGCAGAAACTCTCCAAAAACTCACAAGTTCAATGGATGCAAGAATTGTGAAGGTGATATCAAAGAAGGGTTCCTATGTCAACATGTAACTTGGCCTGTTAGGAGGGTTTGGAGTTAAATAGCTTTTTTGTTCAGTGAATGTGACCTCCTAATGCTGCAAATTCCACAAATGACCATTTTCAGTTCTTTAAAACATATCAAATGTTTAGAAATTCTACTGCCTAATAATTTGGAACAGTGCATTATGAGGTTTTATTCATTTTGGAGATTATACTGTTATCATTGGGAGGTTTCTTCAATACAATTCGATGTATACTCTAACGGGTGATTACTTTTATTAGACTGACTGTCATTTGCACCGACCATTTAGGAAAATCAGAGAAAAATGTCATTTGCATAATAATTTGGAACATAGTATATATGTCATGGCTGCCGCGACCAATCAGCAACGGACACAGTCCGATTAGTCCCTCCCTACTCCCCTGCAGTCACTGCCCGGCCCCGCTCCATACTCCCCGCAGTCACCGCTCACACAGGGTTAATGCCAGCGGTAACGGACCGCGTTATGCCGCGTGTAACGCACTCCGTTACCGCCGCTATTAACCCTGTGTGACCAAGTTTTTACTATTGAGGCTGCCTATGCAGCCTCAATAGTAAAAACATCTAATGTTAAAAATAATTTAAAAAAAATAACAAATCATTATATACTCACCTTCCGACGCTCCGGTGACCGGTCCATGCAAGCGGCAGGTTCCGGTGCTAAGGTTGGTGTGCGACAAGGACCTGCCAAGACGTCACGGTCATGTGACCGCGACATCATCGCAGGGCCTGCGCGAGCAGGACCTGCCGTGACGTCACGGTCATGTGCCCGCGATGTCATTACACTCTTGGACCGGAAGCTGCCGCCTGAACCGAACACAGGCGACAGAACTACAAGGGGCCCCTCGGAAGGTGAGTATGTTTATTTTTTATTTTTTAACCTGTGACATACGTGGCTGGGCAATATACTACGTGGCTGGGCAATATACTACGTGGCTGGGCAATATACTACTTGGCTCTGTGCTGTATACTACGTCGCTGGGCAATATACTACGTGGCTCTGCTGTATACTACGTAACTGGGCAGTATACTACGTAACTGGGCAATATACTACGTAGCTGGGCATTATACTACGTAGCTGGGCATTATACTACGTAGCTGGGCATTATACTACGTAGCTGGGCATTATACTACGTAGCTGGGCAATATACTACGTCACTGGGCAATATACTACGTCACTGTTCAATATACTACGTGGCTCTGTGCTGTATACTACGTCGCTGTGCAATATACTACGTGGCTCTGTGCTGTATACTACGTCACTGGGCAATATACTACGTCACTGGGCTATATACTACGTGGACATGCATATTCTAGAATAGCCGATGCGTTAGAATCGGGCCACCATCTAGTTAGATTTTTATATGTCCCTCACTAATAATGTTAGTAGTTTGTGTGTGTAAAATTTTGGAGCTGTAGGTGTTAAATAAAAGGATTAATTCACAGAGAAAAACTGGCATGGCCTCCCGCGCAATTTTCTCCACCAGAGTGGGAAAGCCAGTGACTGAGGGCAGATATTAATAGCCTAGAGAGGGACCATGGTTATTGGTTCCCCATGGCTAAAAACATCTGCCCCCAGCCACCCCAGAAAAGGCACATCTGTAAGATGTGCCTATTCTGGCACTTAGCCTCTCTCTTCCCACTGCCCTGTAGTGGTGGCATATGGGGTAATAAGGGGTCAATGTCACCTTGGTATTGTTAGGTGACATTAAGCCTCTTTAATAATGGAGAGGTGTCAAAAAGACACCTATCCATTATTAATCCAATAGTATGAAAGGGTTAAAATAAACACACACACATTAAGAATAAAGTATTTTAATGAAACACACAGGTGTTACATCTTTATTACACTCTCAATCCAAAGCAAAGCCCGCGTTCTTTTGTAAAAAAGTCCAAAATAAAAAATCAACACTATCCCATACCTGTCCGCTGTACAGTCAAGTCCCACGCTGCAATCCATCTCAAGGAATTAAATAGTTTACAACTCAGAGCGGTGCTAATGCTACCGGCCAGGCTGTGAACCACTGAGGAATGAATGAAAAGCTGCCTGCCTGCCTGACCGGACATGAACTCTGTAGTGTGGGAAAGTTTCTGAACATTTTCCCACGCTGTCAGTTCACCACGGGTCAGGCGGGGAGTCTGCGCATGCTCAGTGACGTCAGTGGTAGTTGGCCCTGCCTGAGGTGAACTTGACAGCTTGGGAAAATGTTCAGAAACTTTCCCATGCTAATGAGTTCATGTCCGGTCAGGCGGGGAGGCTGCCCAGGCCACAGTCCCTCTGTCGCTCCTCTATCCCTTCCTGATTGCAGGACCACCACAGCTGCCCCTAGGGAGAATCCAGCTCCATTGGGGCTAATTTACACATCCGATTTTTTTACACTTGGGAGTAAAACGGACTGATTATTCTAATCAGAGTTTGAGTCTGGGTCAGGGTCTGAGTGCCATCCTTTTTTCTTGTATGTAGGTAATTAAAAAAATAAGTTTCTCCACCTTCTCCTTTCTGACATCCCTTGAAAATTGGACCGCACTCACGTCATCTGAATACGGTCAGATTTTTTTTACTTGTGTTATCAATCATGATTCCTTGGATCAAATTCAGACATGTCTCCATAATATTCTGTGGACCACTTGATCCATGAAAAATCACAGACATGTGAATGGGCCCCATAGAGAATCAGAGGTACGAATGCTATCCGTGAAAATTTGACGTGTGAGTGAGCCCTGAGGCTGAAAGTCCATACCCATTCCTAGGCCCACCAGAACGGCATAGTGCAAGGACTAAATATTTGGCAAGAAGATTTGTTCTCCAGGACAGGCTTCTCTTGCTCTTCCGCACCCCACCTGACCACTCTCTGGCCTGGAAAGTGGTTTTCCTTGTCATTGTCTAGTCCATCAGAAGGGTCTTGGAGTTCGAAGCTCTCATGCTGCTCTAAAGACATGGTGGCCTTGCACCATGGCCTTTCCTCCTCAAGATGGCCTCCTCTTTACTTAACAAGAATTATTCCTTTCTTTTGCATCTCCCTATCTCTTCACAAGCTCCATGTTGTCAGTTCTGCCCATCTCTTCTTGTCCGTCACTTATCCCTTCAGACTTATGAGCTTCTTATTTTTCACCCCTGATGGAGCATGCAAAAATCCACCCACTTCTAAGGCAACTATTTCAGTGCAGCATTCGGTCTTCTATTCTGGAGGCTTATTCTTAAGGCTGTGAGCCCTCCCTACAGGATGCCCTCACACCACTCCACTCAGGTTGTGGGGGCCTCATGGGCGGTGCGTCATCAGACCTCAGCGCTTCAGATCTGCAAGGCCACAACATAGACTTCAAGCCACACATTCTGGAAGTTTTTCAGGGTGCACACTTTTGCAATCTCATCCTGTGGTCTGATGGTCTGCTTATTCTTGTCCACTTAGGGACTGCTTTATTGTGTCTCTGGTTTCTGATGTCCCTCAATGAAGTGACTTGAGAAAAGAGGATTTTTAATGCTCACCATAAAATAAAATGTTGTAGCCCTCATTAGGGAACACCTCTCCCCCTTTTTGTGTTCCCCTGATGGGCCCTTGAGTTTCATTCCTGGAGTTTGAGTGTTTCTGTTCTCTTACTTTATTTTTTCTGTCATTAGTGTCAGTCTCTTGGTGGCAAATGCCAACACCCATGGTTCCCGTGTCCCCCAACAAAGTCTTCGAGAAGAGATTTTTACAAGGAGTACTAATAATACGAATAATTTTCACCCCATTTTTTTCCCCCCATTTTTTATTACAGTAAATAGTATAGTTCAAAACTACAACTCGCACTGTAAAGAAGAAGAAGAAAAAAAAAAAAACCCTCATACAGCTATATTATTGGGAAGGGAGGGGTTGGGGTGAGAATGATCGCTCTTGGAAGAAATGGAGTAAAAAAAAAAAAAAGTGCCAAAATGAAAATTGGCTCAGTTAGGAAAGTCTTAACTCAAGTTGTCAAACTTGTTTTTAATAATTTTTCTTAGTTTTTTTTCCTTCATTTTCCATGTTATTTTCTGTATTTAAAAGATTCTTAAAATCTATCAGTTTACGTTTTGACCACTGAGTTTCATAATAAGCAGACCCTTTCTGTTCTGTAGGTATCACTTCCCAGCAGTCATCTAAAAATAAAAAATATATATTTGTATGTATATATATGATTTCCATTTGTAAAAATTAATATAAATGATATATAATTTTTTTTTAATTTTTTTTATACATTTTCCTTTAACTTAAGGGTTCTTACATATACTTCTATAGTAAGTAAAGGAGCGATGTAAAGGTATACATGTACATGCAGCCTTATGTTGTAAATTCTTGTTAAAGGGTTGTCCAGGAGTGAAGTATTGATGACCCATCCGAGCTGCAGTACCCATGAACGTCCAGTACTGTGTGTGGCGCTGTGCTGTTTCTACGCCATACACTGTGTCTCTTCGGTCACGGTTCAAGCAGCTGATAGGTGTGAGGGGCGCTGGGGGTTCTGATTTTCGGATAGGTCATCAATATGAATGTCCTGGAAAATCCCTTTTACAAGTTTGTGTTTTCCGTCTCCAAAATATTTTTTTTTTATCTTTCCCTCACAGCCAGAATCAGCTGAAGACTCTTCATTCGGACCTGAGCTGTAGACTGGAGGAGTCTCTGGGAATCGTCAGTGAGAAAGTGCCGTTCAATGATACAAGTAAGTAATCCTGGGCTATTCCGCGCGGCCGGTGATGGAGCGCTCTTCTTCTCCAGTGCGGCACTTCATTGATCTCCAGCTGCTATAAACGCTGCTTTTCCGGTGATGTATAACTTGGAAAAAATAATTTAAGTAAGCCGTGAATAAAGGAAGTGTCAGAGTCCCGCTGGGCGACTTCCAGCACGCCTCGCCTTGGATATCATAACACTGAGTTGGTTGACTATTAAGTGTCATTTATCAGTGTATCGGGTGACATACGCACACACGGCGCTACAGATGTAAAGAAAACAAGCGGTTTGTGGATGCGGAGTATTCGTTTTAGGGGTTGTTTGGGGGGTACGTGCAAAACCTGATATTACAGCTTCAGGAACACAATGCAAAGATCAATACTGAGGACTGACACAGGGGAGAGATGGAGTGGAAGCTTTCAGTAATAGAAATAAGCATAGGTACAAGAGGCTAAATATGCTGCAGCCGCTTCATAGACAGATTGCTTAAAGGGGAAGTCTTTTAGTCCCTAGACTATTATCATCTCTTTGTATAAATCTGAAGAAAACACTCTTTAATCCCATATGCTATTTTGTGGGCTCCGTGACTGAGCACCGTTCCTCCCACTGAGTTTGGATCCTTTTTTTCCCCCTCCCTGGTGATTATCAGCATTGGCTTGCTCAGAGCGTAGTCTCGGAAGAGAGCACTTGTGTCTGAACTTGTTGTCGGAGTGCCTGGAGCGGAGCGGCCTTCACACAACTCTCTCCCATCTCTCCTCTGCTGCGGCTGCTCAGCTACACGTCTGGGGGTCGCTGTTTTGGGGCTCACAGACTATTAAAGGGTTATTCTCCTTACTAAACATTAAGATGGAGCAGTGGCCAAACTCGCACTCCATTCAGCCTTTATTAGACTCCCCCAAAAAAGGGCAATCCCAAAGAGAAATAATAGAGTGGTCACCACCTCCTTTTATTCCAAGCATTTTAGAAGATGCACCAAGAAGTGGTCAACATTGAGGACCATAAATGCAGTGTTTAGCCAAGGAAGCTTAGTGCAGCAGATGAAAGACTCCTCACGATTACCTTCCATCCAAATCGGAAGATGTCCAGCAGTGCCATCAACTCAGAACTAGTCGCAACTAGTTACAACCATGTGATGTTCGTAGAAATCTAACCAGAAGTTGTCTTCACGGAAGAACTGTGGTCAAAGATTGAGTAACTCAACATAATGCTTGAAGTGCCTATAATTCTTACATAACGATTGGCTAAATATTCTTCATTTAGAACCTTCACGTATTCCAAGAATATTTGTTGTTACATGTGCTGAATGACCACAAAAAGTTCGGCCTACTGTACAACCGGCTGCCTCTCTGTGATACACAGACTTGTTTTAGAGCTCTTATTCTATATCCTGGAGATATAGGAGTATACCAACTTCTATTGTTCCCATTCTCCTGGTGCCAATATATTCCCTGGCCTACTGCACAGAGACGCCCCCCTCTTGATTGTATGCCCAGTTGTCAAGGAAGCCAAGATTTCCAGGAGGAGTAACAGATGGATTGCACAATAGGAAAAAGAACAAAAAGTTCCCCAGCAATGTTATAGCTGAGCTTTATCTGTATTTCTATGTGTCTATCATAGCTATGATATGCTGACAGGCCCAGCCTATCCATAAAATTAATGGTCGGCCATTGATTTCAATGACTATGATGTAAATTACATTTCTCCTAATGTCAACTGCTGCCTTCTAGACAAGTCTGACAGCACAAAATGACTGTTCAAACCAAGCACACGAGATAAGTGCACCCTTGGTGTGGCCGAGCAGTTCAGGGCACCTGCCCACTTGGTTTTTTATCTATCTGCTTTCTTTTCTCCTTTGATTGACAGTGCAGGCTTTACAGGAGCATGAGGAGATGGGGAGATGCGCTGAACTGTTTGGCCGTGCCATAGGTGCACTAAGCATCAGTGCTTGGTTTGTACAGTCGTTTTGCGCTGCTCGGCTCCCGTTTAAGCCCTGACTCTTCACTTGTCCATGACTGTTAGACACTTGATGGAGCTCGCGATCCTTTATTCGGAAAATGTTGTTTCAATAGAATCAAGTTTGCTTGTCAGACTATCGGGTCGAACTAGAAAATCATCGAATTTCATCGGGAATTGTGAAACGAGGACTAAAAGAAATTAAAAGGAGTTGTTGATTGTCCAGGACTTGGATATGGATGATCTATCCACTAGGTCATCAGTATCAGGTCAGTGGGAGTCCGACGCACATTACCCGTCACCTCCACTATCGGCTTTTTCAAGACCCTCAGTGGTCAGGAGTAAAACTTGTGCAGACTGGCAGCGGCACAGCTCCACTCACTGTGTGGTGGCCGTTGTCAGGTACTGCAGCTCGGTTCTCATTGAAGTCCCCTCAGACTGCCACTGATTTAGTATTGATGCCGTATCTCTTAGGATAAGTTGTCTATATCGAAGTCCTGGAAAGCCTTGTAATGTTTCAAGAACAGCAAGCACAACACTGGACTAATCAGAAGAACGTATCTCCGTCTATAATCCCTCTATAATGCCATTTCTAGTCTATTTCTTCCGCACTGCACTGGAAGTAAAGTATAATTAACAATTTATAAAGTAAGGCTGATGAGGCCTATGAGGACACACAATGTGGTGAAGTTGGAGAATAACACTCCATTAATCCCTCTCTTGGCTGGAAGGCTCCATTTCCTTAAGAAAAAATAAAGTCCTTCTGAATAATGTATGCACTTGTCTCTCCAGCTCATCTCCTGTCTATAAGTTGGGCATGACTCAGGGCTTACATATTGCATTTTCCTTTCTCATTATATGGTTAACCCCTTAGCACTAGGCAGGCATGTAACAGAACAAGAAGTGCCTGCTGCCCCCAAGATGGAAGCGCGCGCGGCAGGCGATGTGCGAATCAATAATTCAGGAGGCCGCAGAATCTGTATATCTCTCCTCTCCCACCATTCATCTAGTATTAAGAAAATATATATATATTTATCTTTTTATTATTCTTTTTTTCTATATCTCACTCTGGTGTTTATCAAAACAGCATTAAGTCTGCGGAGGTGATGGTGTCTGAGCGTAGGACCTGAGCGGTATGTCATTCATAATACAGGACGACAAGTGCATCCATGTTTGTCACTGACTTAAACAGAGAAACTTGCAAAGCATGAAAAGTAACATAAACCTCACAATACACATGGAAGCCAGCACTGAAGGCAATGATGCACAGAACTCCTCATCTAAGATGTTGCCTTGAGCATGTAATGGGTTATATATGTATACTTCTTACAGAAATACATTACATTACCCCTATAAGCACCATTCTGTAGTTCTGGTATCATAATGTGAACAAGTCACTAATTGCAGCCCCAGATGCAGCAGTTCCCTTAGAGTAGGTTAGGAGCATCGCCAAATTCAGTATATGTGTGTGAGAGTATGACAGACATAGGACTTGGCTCAGATAAACCAGATCAGATGGAATCCTAGAGCGATTGATTTTTCTCTTGTGAACAAGTGATTCATAAATATAAGTAAGATTTTACTTTTTACATTCTGAAACAAAAAAGTGACACATGCACCTCCAAATTGGGTTTATAAAGTGCAAATACTTCAACTCACAAGAGATAAAATAACAATCAGCATAACATAACGTGAAAAGTCCAGCTGCCGGTTTCACCATGTCTGCTTCTTCTGTGGCTTGGTTATAGGACAGTACTGTCAGGGCGGAATGATCTTTTATATTACTCACAAAAGGTAAAATAACCATCAGCATAATATATAACGCAGTGTTCCCCAAGTCCGGTCCTCAAGAGCCACCAACAGGTCATGTCTTGAGGATTTCCTTAGTATTGCACAGGTCATTGAATGCTTGCCTGTCCAGGTGATGCAATTATCACCTGTGCAATGCTAAGGAAATCCTGAAAACATGACCTGTTGGTGGCTCTTGAGGACCGGACTTGGGGAACACTGATATAACGTGAAAAGCCCAACTTGAGTTTCGGCATATCTGCTTCCTCTTGGCCACGTCCCGGATGAAGCCGATGTGGTGAAACATGAGAAGATGAGATTTTCACGTTATGTTATGCTAATGGTTATTTTATCCCTTGTGAGTAGTATAAAGCTGAGAAGAAGCAAGTGAGGTAGAAACTAAGACACTTTTTAGGTCTCCGTCTGATATACAGGGGCCTATGGTTATGTTCTCCATATTGGCCGGGACATAAGGTTCAGTACACAAAACCATATAAAAGGCTGCGGTGGTCCACCCTGAACATTGCTCATATCCAGCAACCGCCGGAGCAGATAACTGATTATTGAGGGTGTCCGACCCCTACAACCCTACGGCTCCGACATTGATCTGATATCCTATTGATAAGTCAGGGATATTTAAGTCCCGGACACCGTCTTTATGCATCCCCGGTGCTTTCTCCCAACCAGAAGAAAATAGAGCCTTGTGTGTTTGTGGACACCGCTCCATTATCCCCTTGTTGTCTCCTTTGATGGGATGTAAGCGTCTCTTAATTAGGGAACATTCTCACATTTTATTCTTTGTTCCACTGGCAGGCATAAGGCAATAATTGGATGTGGTCGCCCCATTATCTCCCTACGAAACGTATGCATGATCTGCTTAAAAGAACACTCTTTAGGTTAACAGATACATGCGTACTGCCTTGTGTAGTACTGGTATCGGCAACACCAAAAAGAAAATCTGTGTTGTGGACCATTTTCTCAGACTTGGCACTAGGACTGGCAAAATGTGTTCTCATATTTTGTGAAGAGTTCCTTATCATGCCCAAGAAATCTAAATGACCAGCACTCGCAAATACCTTCTTCTGGTCAGTCCCAAAACCGTGCGCCTGGTTAAATGGAAGAAACAGTGAAGATTGTCCAGCACTCGGATCAATCCAATAAAATCTTTTAGCTCTAGTGTATAGATGGAAAGAACATCAGATCTGTTAAAAAAAAATAAATAAATAAAAACCTCCAGCGCGTTTCAAATTCTATTCAAAACGCGTTCCTGTTTTTATGGAACCAAACCTGTTTGAAACGCAATAGATGCTTTTTCTCCTACGCCTCATTGGGGGACACAGGACCATGGGTGTTATGCTGCTGCCACTAGGAGGACACTAAGTAGTTAAAAAAAATATAAACTCCTCCTCTGCAGTATACACCCCTTCACTGGCTACAATTTCAACCAGTTCTTGCTTAGGCTACTTTCACACTAGCGTCGGGAACAACCCGTCGCTGTGCGTCGGGCCGACGTTCCCGACGCTAGCGTGGTCTCCGCCGCACAACGGGGGCAGCGGATGCATTTTTCCCACGCATCCGCTGCCCCATTGTGAGGTGCGGGGAAGTGCGGGGAGGTGGGGGCGGAGTTCCGGCCGCGCATGCGCGGTCGGAAAAAGCGGACCGTCGGGAGCAAAAAACGTTACATGTAACGTTTTTTTCTCCCGACGGTCCGCTACCACACGCCCAAGCGTCGCAAAACGGACGCAACGTTTGGCAATGCGTCGCAAATGCGTCGCTAATGTTAGTCTATGACGAAAAAACGTATCCAGCAAGAACTTTTGCTGGATGCGTATTTTCGGCAAAACGACGCATTTGCGACGTATTGCAGTTAACGCTAGTGTGAAAGTAGCCTTTCACACTAGCGTTAACTGCAAACCGTCTCAAAACGTCTTTTTTCAGAAAAAACGCATCCAGCAAAAGTTTTTGCTGGATGCGTTTTTTCCCCATAGACTTGTATTGGCGACGTATTGCGACGGATTGGCATACGTCGTGTGCGTCGTACGACGGATGCGTCGAAATTTGGCGACACGTCGTCGGCAAAAAACGTTGCTTGTAACGTTTTTTGTCTCCGCCTAAAAAACGTGTCGCGACGCATCCTGCGGCATGCGTCGTTGGCTACAATGGAAGCCTATGAGCGACGGATGCGTCGGGACACGTCGTACGATGCAATGCAGCGCTGCAATACGTTTTTTTACACTGAGCATGCTCAGAAGCTGGATTTTGTTGCCAATTGGCCAGACACCCCCAAATCTATATAAACCTGGCCTGGGCCTTCAACCCCACATATATGGCCACGTACTTAAGTGCCACGTACTTGAGTGCCATGTATATAGGTGCCACGTATTTAAGTGCCACGTACTATAAATACTATAACCACGTGGTTATACGTGGCACTGAAATATCGTGGCACGTAAATACGTGGCACTTAAATGCGTGGCACTGAAATACATGGCACTGAAATATCGTGGCATTTACGTGAAATACGTGGCACTTATGTACGTGGCAACTATGTACGTGGCACCTATGTACGTGGCACCTATGTACGTGGCACGTATATAGGTGCCACGTATATAAGTGCCACGTATTTCACGTAAATGCCACAATATTTCAGTGCCACGCATTTAAGTGCCACGTATTTACGTGCCACGATATTTCAGTGCCACGTATAACCACGTGGTTATAGTATTTATAGTACGTGGCACTTAAATACGTGGCACTGAAATACGTGGCATTATGACTGTCAGAAAATGTTCATTAAACGGTTAGGTGTGAGGTTAGGGGTAGGGTTAGGGTTTGGATCCCTTTATCATCATCCGTAGTTCATTAATCGGATGTATCCAGAGTCGCCTCCGTCTCCGTTGCTGCAGAAGCATCCTACGTCTTTCCGCTGCCGCCTCCTTCTCCCGCACTATGATATCCAGGCGATTCGTCTCAAAGATAACGTCGGTAACCAAACTAGCAATCCTCACAAGAACACCTTCCATCGCTGCCACAAAACTAAAACCCTCAAAGATGGGCTGTAAAAACAGTAACTATATAGTTTTCCATATTTTCCAGTAGCCAATCAAATTTGGGAGCCTCCCATTTTAAAAACGGATCCGTCGTAAAAACGGATGCAACGGATGGTAAAAACGGATGCAACGTATGCAACGCATCCAGTATTTCGACGGAAACGTTTAGCAGATTTGCGACGGATCCGTCGAAATGCTGTATGCGTTGCATACGTTTTTCACTTTTTTTGACGCATCCGTTTTTTCGGCAAAAAACGGATTTGCGACGTAATGCAGTTAACGCTAGTGTGAAAGTAGCCTTAGTGTCTGTAGGAGGCATTTGGGTCTGTTTTCAGACCCCAACTTTCTTATTTTAATTTTTATTTTTCTGTAAATTTTTATTTTTTATTCAACGGAGTGAAGGGGGCGACGGATCCCTTTTATAGGGCCCGCTCTCCCCCGAACCAGCAACAGGCGAGTATACCTCCCCGTCCCTCTCCTGCGACGTCTGGGGCACGAAAAGTTTGTACTGGGGCAACGGTTCCTACTTGGTCCCGATTTCCCCCCACCCCCACCCTTCCTCCCTGCAAGACGGCGAACACATAGAGCACTGCTCTCATGTACCTCTACGGGGCATGACAGAGGAAGATGTGCCACAGCCCCAAGACAAACCCCTTTGGGGGACAGACGAAGATGCATCAGGGGCCTCTCCATCCCCCATCCAGGGTGCATGGATTGAGCGCGCACCCTCACAGTGACAGACTGTGACACTGTGAGTACATACCTTCCCTGCTCCCCCTTGTGCGGCAGCGATGCGGTCTGGGTCCCCGGGGAGAGGCGCCGGGGGTCAGCGGTGCTCGGCAGCGCTCCGTCGCGGCCGCCGCCGCGCATCGCCGGCGGTGCCCGAAAATTTAGTCCCCGGCTTTTTCATCCGGAGTAGGCCGCAGTGGGCAGATCCCCCCACAGCCGTAACCCCACCCCCTATATCGGCGCTTCTCATCTGGGACGAGAAGCGCCCTGCAGATCTCGGGGGCCATACTGTTCCCTCTCCCTGCAAGGAGCCCACGCGTCCACAGCACTCCAGAGAACCGCCACGGCTAATTCCTCCCCGGGGACACAGGCACAGGACCGTGGGTAAGCTCCTTCAAGAAAGCTTAACCCCTTCCCTGCGTATACTGCCCGCTCTGTCTCCAAAGACACTGTCTCAATCCAAGGAGACTAAAAGGGGTAACAAGAAGCACACAGTATTTTTCACTGTATGTGCCACTTGCAATGCGGCCCTGCCCCGAGCTCACACTAGTCCTTTGTGTGCGGATTGTGTCCCGGCCTCTGTGCAGCCGCCTCCCGCCGATACCGCCGCCGTTGCCGCCGCCGACGACCCTGTGGAGCCTGGTCTCCCTGAGTGGGCAGCTTCTCTGACACGATCTATGGATTTACTAGTCAGGGCGGTTGATTCCCTCCAGGGCCCCCCTTCAGGTCAGTCCGCGGTGGATTCGGGCGACGGTACGGATCCGTCCACCAGCAGGGGGCGTACTCTATCTCCTCCTTCTCGGGGTTCCAGAAAACTGGTCCATGTTCCATCCCCTGACCACGGGCCAGTTGGTTTTTCAGCGTCGGCGACCTCCGCTTCCCGGTCCCCTTCTCCAGACAACCTGAACGATTCTGAATATGAGTCCGACGATTCCTACGTTCAGAATTTCTCCCCCTCTCAAGAGACACTCTACTCTCTCATAGAGGCGGTTAACCAGACCCTGAAGGTGAACGAGGAATCCATATCTACGCCCGAAAACACGTGGTGTCGTTCAAAAAGACTAAACGTGTCCAAAAGGTTTTTGTCACTCATCCTGAGTTCAAGGAAATTGTACAAAAACATAGGGATCGTCCCGATAAACGCTTCATGGGTCAAAAGCCCATAGAGGCCAAATATCCTTTTTCTCAGGACCTAATCAAGGACTGGCTGCAGTCCCCATCAGTCGACCCTGCTGTGTCACATCTCACTTCCAAAATCATCCTATCTCTGTCAGATGGCTCCTCTGTTAAGAGCCCCTCTGACCGCCAGATTGATTATCTGGTTCGCTCCGTCTTCGAGGCCACAGGAGCCTCCCTCTTCCCATCCTTCGCTGCCTCCTGGGTGGCTAAGGCTATGGTCGCTTGGGCCGAGTCGCTTTCCACAACCATGCAAGTTAGAGACTTGCCTCCAGAAGCGGTCAACCTGGCTAACCAGGTAGCCCAGGCTGGGGACTTCGTAGACAATGCCTCAATAGACGCAGCCAATTGCGCGGCACAGGCAGCCGCGAATGCAATCTCCATTAGAAGAGCCCTGTGGCTCAGGGATTGGCGAGCAGATTCGGCCTCCAAGCGCTCTTTGACATCTCTGCCCTACCAGGCTGGTCGTTTGTTTGGAGAAAAGCTAGACCAAATGATCTCGGATGCCACCGGGGGAAAAAGTAAATTCTTCCCCAACAAAAGTCTACCCGGCCGTTTCAGTATCAACAACAATCCCGATTTCGGCCTTTTCGTAACAATACCAACTGGTCTTCCACTCCCTCTACCTCCGCATCAGGGCAAGGCCCGCGCGGTGGCCGAGGCTCCCAGGTCTCTTACAGACCTAACCGTAATTGGAATCCCATAGATCCTCCATGCAATGACTCCTTGCGGCTTCCGGGGGGCTCCAACAGGGTAGGAGGGCATTTATTTTTGTTCCGCCAGGCCTGGCTCTCAGTCGTTTCCGACGAATGGGTCAGGGAACTGGTATCCACCGGATACAAAATAGAATTTTCTTCCCCCCCCGACGCGCTTCTTCCAGTCTTGCCCTCCAAAATCAAAGTCAACAGCTCTTCTTCAGGCCATACGGGCACTTCAAGGGGACGGAGTCATCATTCCGGTTCCCCTAGACCAAAGGTTCAAAGGGTTCTACTCGAACCTATTCGTGGTCCCAAAGAAGGACGGATCGCTCCGTCCGATCCTGGACCTAAAACTGCTGAACAAATTTGTAAAAATTCGTCACTTCAGGATGGAATCCCTCCGATCTGTGGTCGCGTCCATGGAAAAAGGAGAATTCCTGGCGTCCATAGACATCAAGGATGCTTACCTCCACATCCCAATTTTTCCTCCGCATCAACAGTTCCTCCGCTTCGCATGTTGCGGAGAGCACTTCCAATTTGTGGCCTTGCCTTTCGGTCTCGCCACCGCTCCCAGGGTCTTCACGAAGGTCATGGCGGCTGCCATGGCCATTCTTCATTCCAGGGGAGTGGTGGTACTTCCGTACCTGGACGACCTACTGATAAAAGGTCCTTCTTACCCAGCCTGCGTAGAGTCCGTCGCTCTCACGGTGGATACTCTTTCTCGCCTGGGTTGGAAGATAAACTCCGTGAAATCCTCTCCGATTCCGGCTCAGCGGATCTCTTTTCTTGGGATGACTCTGGACACTTCTCGCGGTCTGGTCATCCTCCCTCAAGACAAGGCCTTGTCCTTGCAGCAGGGAGCTCAGAGTCTTTCCCGTCCAGTCTCCCACTCCATCCGATTCAGCATGAGCGTTCTCGGGCAGATGGTAGCTGCCATGGAAGCGGTTCCATTCGCGCAATTTCAGCATGCGCTACTGTTGGCGTGGGACGGCAATCCGTCCTCCCTCGACCGCCGCTTCATCCTGCCCCCACTGGTCAGAAAGACCCTCAGGTGGTGGACGTTGAAGTCCTCCCTAACCCAGGGAAGATCTTTTCTGCCTGTGCAGTGGCTGGTGGTGACCACCGATGCCAGCCTCATAGGCTGGGGGGCGGTTTTCAACCATCACACAGCTCAGGGGCGGTGGTCCGCTCGAGAGTCTCGCCTTCCCATCAATCTCCTGGAGATACGAGCTATCAGACTAGCATTGTTCCAGTTTCACCACCTTCTGGCGGGTCACCCAGTCAGAATTCAGTCTGACAACGCCACTGCCGTGGCGTACATCAACCGTCAAGGGGGAACCCGCAGCAAGACGGCTATGCTCGAGGTGTCCCACATCCTGCACTGGGCGGAATCCAATCATTCGCCCATCTCGGCGATCCACATTCCAGGGGTGGAGAATTGGGCGGCGAGTGGTCCCTTCACCCGGAGGTTTTCCAGCAGATCTGTCTTCGCTGGGGGACCCCGGATGTGGATCTCATGGCATCCAGGTTGAACAACAAGGTTCCACAGTTCTTTGCTCGGTCACTCGACCCACGGGCCATCGGAGCAGACGCCCTGGTCTTGCCTTGGCACCAGTTCCGCCTCCCGTACATTTTTCCCCCTCTTCCCCTGCTACCGAGGGTCATCAAGAAGATCAGGGCAGAGGGGGGTACCAGTGATTCTCGTCGCACCAGACTGGATGCGCCGGGCATGGTACGCGGAACTGGTTCAGCTGGTCGCCGACGCCCCCTGGCGTTTTCCAGATCGCGTGGATCTTCTCTCACAGGGCCCGATTTACCACCAGAACTCAGGGGCCCTGTCTTTGACAGCCTGGCCATTGAATCCTGGATTCTAGGCCAAGCGGGTTTCACTCCCAAGGTGTCTTCCACCATGATCAGGGCTAGGAAACCTGTCTCCATGCGCAGTTACCACCGTACCTGGCGAATTTTCTTCTCATGGTGCGACGCACAGGGGAGATCTCCTCTGGTATTTTCTATCCCTACCATACTGGAGTTTCTTCAGTCTGGACTAGAGTCGGTACTTGCCCTTAGCTGTCTAAAGGGTCAGGTTTCGGCATTGTCAGTCCTTTTCCAGCGAAAGATTGCCAATAGGTTGCCGGTGAAGACTTTTTTCCAGGGAGTCTCCCACGTGGCGCCTCCCTACAAAATGCCCTTGGATCCGTGGGATCTTAATTTAGTTCTCGGAGCTCTCCAGGAGACTCCCTTTGAACCGCTACAGGACGTTTCCCTGACCTTCCTCTCCTGGAAGGTAGTTTTCCTAGTGGCTATTACGTCCATCAGATGGGTTTCGGAGTTGGCTGCACTCTCCTGCCGCCCTCCGTTTCTAAATTTTCATCCGGACAAGGCAGTATTGAGGACCTCTCCCGCTTTTCTGCCCAAGGTCGTTTCTTCTTTCCACCTCAATGAGGAGATTGTTCTGCCTTCGTTCTGTCCGGCACCAGTCCATCGCATTGAAAAGGCTCTGCACACTCTTGATGTGGTAAGGGCTCTTCGTCGGTATGTCTCGCGGATGGCTCCCTTCCGCACGTCGGATGTCCTGTTTGTACTTCCAGAGGGGCCAAGGAAGGGTTCTCCCGCTTCCAAAGCTACTCTAGCTAAATGGATTTGTTCGGCCATTGAAGAATCCTATCGTGCCAAAGGTGTTCCTATCCCAGCTGGGATCAAGGCCCATTCTACCCGGTCGGTGGGCGCTTCGTGGGCTGTTCGGCACCAGGTGTCAGCACTGCAGGTCTGCAAGGCTGCCACATGGTCCAGTTTGCACACTTTTACCAAGCATTACCACATTCATTCTCTCTCTTCTGCAGACGCCGCCCTTGGCAGGCCTATTCTGCAAGCGGCAGTTCCTTAGCCGCAAGCCAGTGGTACATGGGGTATTAGCATATTGCTCCCCACCCAGGGACTGCTTTTGTACGTCCCATGGTCCTGTGTCCCCCAA
Source organism: Ranitomeya variabilis (assembly GCF_051348905.1). Taxonomy (NCBI): domain Eukaryota; kingdom Metazoa; phylum Chordata; class Amphibia; order Anura; family Dendrobatidae; genus Ranitomeya; species Ranitomeya variabilis. The sequence continues at coordinate 56,094,738 of NC_135233.1, forward strand.
TGAGGCGTAGGAGAAAAGGAGATTTTTGTGTACTCACCGTAAAATCTTTTTCTCCGAGCCAATCATTGGGGGATACAGCACCCACCCTGTTAGCCTGTTTGGCTTGTTGTTACTTTTTGGTTTTTTTACATAGTCTGTCTTTTGTTCATGCTCCTACTGCTTTACTACCGAACTGGTTGAAATTGTAGCCAGTGAAGGGGTGTATGCTGCAGAGGAGAAGTTAATCTTTTTTATCTACTTAGTGTCCTCCTAGTGGCAGCAGCATAACACCCCATGGTCCTGTGTCCCCCAATGATTGGCTCGGAGAAAAAGATTTTACGGTGAGTACACAAAAATCTCCTTTAAAAAAAAAAATAAAAATTTGTAGATCCAATGCTCTTTCCACTTAGACAAGTCCAATAAAAACATTAAACTTTATTGTGTGAGTATTGGAACAGCTTCAATATTTGACGGGACATGCATCTCTACGGTGCGGTCAGGTGTCAGCTTTCGTATATTGTCTGGAGAGATCAAGTTTGTAGTTGATAGTGTTAAAATATTATAGCCATACAGCTTTTCGTTTTGACAATGAGAAGTATGGACATCTAGATATAAAAAAAAAATTGTTGAACCTTTAGATTGCCGAAGGTATTTGTAATGTATAATAACATAAAATTAGTGTCATGACTTGAAAGAACGAGTTGTGGGCACTTGGGGCAAGGAACCATAAGAGGAGCCTTTTTAGTGCCCACAATGGTACTCATGAAGGTCATGAAGCTTTGGACTTTGAGCAAGATGGAGAGTATGATTGAGGGAGTAGATGTCAAAAAGGAAATTTTGATTAGGCTAACTGGTCAGATGTAGAATACCCGGGGCCTGAAGGAGCACCCGACCACCCACCCTTGGGTTGGTGCAAAAAGAAGACCTTTTCACGTTTTTTAGTATGCTTATTACATTGTGGAAGTGACATCCGGTAGGGATGAATTTCACAAAGTTGGGCCCCCATATTTGAATTATTACCCTCGTAGGGTATATATGATGTTTAGTTCAAGTCCGGAGACCCATGGCCAGCCCAGATATTGTGGTTTGTGCTCAGGTCATAAAATGCCGAAGTATGGAGATAGCCTCAGTTGGTGTTTCAACCAGCAAAGTTGCCTCAGTAGGGGGGCCCCTTGGTGAACTAAGCATATTTGGGAAAGTCTTCCATTTGAGGGAGAAGTTACCGCTTAACAATTGGTTCCTCACTGTGGGTCAAGCAGTGGCAGAGGGCCAACTTCTGACTCAAAAATACCTCATTTGGACAGATGATGACTGACTGGCAATGTGTCAGGTTATAAACCAGCTACATGCTGGAGGTCCAGCCAACAAAGTATAGGATTGAAGATTTGGCGACATAGTCTGATTGATGCTTGATCGATCATCTTTATTCTCATTTGTACAAGGAAAGACTAGAAGCAATGGGATTAAACTGAATGGGAGGAGACACAGATTAGATATTAGAAAAAACTTTTTGACAGGGTGATCAATGAGTGGAACATGCTGCCACGAGAGGTGGTGAGTTCTCCTTCCATGGAAGTCTTCAAACAGAGGCTGGACAGACATCTGTCTGAGATAGTTTAGTGAATCCTGCATTGAGCAGGGGGTTGGACCAGATGACCCAGGAGGTCCCGTCCAACTCTAACATTCTATGAGATGATTCTATGCTGCAATTTGGGTTGGATTTTGAGATAGGCTCCTTCAGATTTGGTCCAAGTATTTTTTCCGTATGTCTCAATCCGAGTAGGTAATTTACACATTGAGGATCTTCTGACCCAAACTTAACAACCTCAAAGGTGTCTGAGGTTTATGAGTTCCATCAGGAGACCCTTGGACGATCCTAAAGTCATGGTCCTTACTCGGACAGTGATGTACGGAATTTGTCTGAAGATTTCAGTTACTTGCATGTAAGAATTAAGTGACTTTTGACTCAACCAGACTTCAGCAGACAAGAACAAAAGGTCTGTGACCCAGTAGATAAAATGGTGCAAACTTTACTTAGATTTTATGTCGCTGAAACACATCATTAAAGTTGTTCCATCCATGTTTATGAAGTCCCTTTTGCAAAGAGTCTGCCAAGGCTCTTCTACGTCCCGCCGGGCTAAATTACGTACGCTGTTGTAGAAATCTGGAGAATGAAAGCGTCCGCTCCAGCCTTACACAAGGTTTATTAGATGGAACTTCAGGATAATGACCGGCGTCACATTTTATATGGCGGATGTATTCATGGCTCCATTACAGGAGCAGTTCTGAAGGTCAGGGGCCGCCATGAGCTCTTCACCGATGCAGCGCCAGGTTTTATTGTTATCCGTTCACACTTTCTTCCATTGCCATCTTGTCTCCTGTGTAGTAATTGACCTTGTCTCTCCACTCAGTGTATCTGACTGCTAATATGTGTTCTTTCCTTTCACAAGCTTATATAATTTATTTATTTTTTTTACTAGGAATTAGCTATTTCAATGCCCTGAATGTACCTTTACACAGCAGAAGACATCAGGTTTGTTCTGATATCTTTTCCACTTATCCATCTTTTGTACCGTTACCAGTTGTGCATCCTATTTCGAATTATTTGAAGGTGCTTGAATTCTTTTGTATGTTTTATACCTGTTACCATTGACAAAAATGATATTTACATATGTTAGTTGGTATTTTTCATTAATAAAATTGCACTAAGTTTCAGTTTGGAAAGTTTATTCATTCATTTTCACACCCCCTGATACGCAGTTAGCAGCCTGATGCAAGTTTGAGATTTTTTTTCTCGTGGGAGTGTCTCTCCCAGTAATACAGGCTTGGCGTGTGCTCTGTGGTTATACAGGATGCTGCTGTCTTAGCTTATTTATCAGCATATTTCTGTCCTGCAATTGTTTTTTTTATTTTTTCCTTCTTTTCTATAGCTTGTTTGGTGTTGTCCAAGAAGACTATAGATACTTTCTCCCCTCTACACTTGAAATCTGTGTACAGATCCCTCCCTCCTGCTATCTCTAACACTCAGAGAAGGGAGCGGTTAGAGCTGAGTTCACGGAACTGAACAGAACTGCTGACGGATTTTTAACATTTCTGCAGATCATTCAAATGCATAAAGGGCATGAAGGACTTACAAAAAAATAAGGCAGAATTTCTGGCACTGTTAACACCCCCGCTGGGAATTAATTTAGGCAAATGTAACTAGCAGATTTCCATCTTGAGGTAAAGCATTACATAATTGTGAGCAAAAACAGTATGAAAACTTAGTGACAGCGGCACTCACCACTGGTATGTGAAAATACAGCACTTCATTGTGGTCGTCACATGAAGAGAGGAGACATAAAGAGGTAAGAAAGCAACATCTGTTTCGCATAAACCACGCTTCTTCTGGCGAAACAACGTTCTTCTTGGGCGGAACAGCTGTCACTTATCTCTTTGTCTCCTCTAGTCATGTGACGACCACCATAAAGGGCTGTATTTTCACATACCAGTGGTGAGTGCCGCTGTCACTCAGTTTTTCATGTTGTTTTTTTTTTTTTTCATGAAGGACTTAAACACACTCGGCAACAGCAATACGGTAGAACATTTTTAACGTCTGAAAAGTCATAACCCAGCACCTCAAAAAATATTAAGACTATCTTCATTAGACAAATGTCTCCATAAAATGAATTTAAAAAATCCAAAATGGAGAAATATATACATTCTTACTCGTTTTGGACTGCTAAGAGTCCTTAGTCATAGAAGTATTAAGTCCAAATTTAGAAAGTTGCTTAACTTTACTATTGGGAAGCAAATTATTAATAAAATATGCAAAGGAGTATGTAGCCTTTAACTATTTGCGAAGTAGCAACCTCTGCCCTACCACGTTTTCCTCTTCCTTTACAAAAGAATGTGACAAAAAGTCAGCAAAGTTTTCAAGGAGTACACCACCATGGTATTGATACGCTGCGGCTTTCGACATCACTCCAGAGCATTCCTTTGAATGTCTTCATAGACAATTTGGCAGGTGCAGACCCCGCAGACTCGCCTTTGTCCTGGGAGGTTGGGGCGTTGGCGGTTATTGTGGATATGATGTCAGATGAATGACAGTGGCTGCTTGTTTGCAACGCTCAACTTTGGCCAATAGAGAGAAGTCCTGAGTTGGGAAACCGCCTCATTGATGTCTAGGCTTGTGTATAGGGACCGGGATTGTCCTTATAAGACCACTCTCTAGTAGACTTCTGTCTGTCTTCTCATGTATCCGTCCTGTAGCCTTCCTTATTATAAGGCTACGTTCACACGTTGCAGATTTGATTATGGATCCACTGAGAATTTTACATGTGCTACTTGCGAATTTCACCCTACTCCATTTACTAAGCATTGCCTAGGGTGAAAGCCGCAGTGAAATTCTTAATAATAAAATCCTTTCATTTTTCTGTGGATGTTTTTTCCAGAACTTGTTACTGGGATTGTGAAAAATACGTTTTCTTGTATTTTTCTGTAAATTGCTGCGGACTTGCAGTATGGAATCTCCATCGCAAATGTGTGATGTGTGAACTTGGCCTAAGAAATCCCTGGCATTAGAAGCCGTCTCTCTGTTCCGGGTGTTTGTGGCCTCATTTTTGCAGAATTTTCATATCCTGATAGTTTGTATTATTACTTGGTTAAACTATGGCTTGAAGGGAATGCCTAGTAATCTTTCTCCATGTCCTGACAGCAGTAGAGTATGATGTCTGTGATCTTATCTTGGCTTCTGTGGTTCGTAGGAAATATTCCTATATACTCTATCATGCGATAAAATTAATAACCTTAGCACCTAGTAAGAAGTGAGATATATTGGGCAGCAATTCTTACCGTAAAAGTGGACTTGCCACAAGCTCAAAAGTTTCTAGTTTTTGCACTAATTTTAATTCCACAGCTCCCCTTAGTTTTTACTTTTTTTAAATCCGCCATACAGTTACAGAGATACAGGCCTTTCCACTTGGCTCTAATTTCTATGGCCTTTACCCAGGGGCGTGGCTCACGGGATCCTCTGGGGCGTGTCTTTAGACTATTCTGCATAATTATCATGTAAGACACGCCCCATTACAAAGTCCATAAATAATGAGCTGTCACTATAAAGGACGATATCTCTGGAACCGCATAGCGGATTTAAAAAAAGTAAAACTTGCAAAACTCTGTGGATCAGCGGGAATAAAACAAGACCATAAACTGGTTAATTTAATGTCTTGGAAGCTGGAAAAATGGGCGAGTGTAAGGATTTGTGTTGACAGTGATGAGGACCGGATTATGTTGGCTAGAAGATTGGGTGGGAGCACTTCCAGAGCTGCAGATCTGGAGTCTTGAGAGTTCAATGTGTTGACTTGATCTTAAAATACCCAATATCCATTTCTGGGCAGATAATGTGTAATTCACAAAGGCACGTTTTCTGTACAAGACATGCAGTCTACACACAGGGTTACTGCTTGTGTTCTAGTCCTGGGCTGCACACAATTCTGAAGGCTTCAGAGCTGCAATTCCCTGCTTGTACAGTGTCTGCTGTCCATAAATAGCTCAAATCGTCTCCATTTTTTTGTTCGCTGACAACCAAAATGAATTGATGACTCCTGACTTTTTTTCTTTCTTTCCAGCTGAAAGCTCGGGAATTAGCCGGCCAGTCTCTGGCCTTTGTCCAGGATCTGGTCACTGCCCTGCTTAATTTCCATACGTACACAGAACAGAGAGTCCAGATCTTTCCCATAGACTCTGCCATCGATGTCATCTCGCCATTAAATCAGAAGGTATGTGTGATGTGCAGAGGAGGAAATCCTACGGTATACGATGGCGTCAGTGCCCATTATTTCTGATAGTCCGGCACTTGTGTCCGGCCTACACAGTACATCTACGCTAAGAAAAGCTGTTAGCGCACCCCAAATCACCGTTGTGTCATAGTGAGGATGCGGATACTGCCACTGTCCCCACATGAGCACCGGTGCAAGAACGGAGCACTACAGCCGGGCACAATGCTACTGCCTGCATGTCACCTGGACGTGACGGACAGCGCTCCTGCCGTAAATGCCGGGATGGAGGTCGCCCTCTCAGGGCCTTGTCACTATGGACAGACCCTGTACTCGGGTCAATGTCCCACCGCTATTTCTAAAAGTCTTAGCTCAGTGACTGGAGACCAGTGCTACCAATGCTATACCCTAACCGGTCCGTGTGCATAGAAAAATGCATATCTGTATATTGTAAAAGAAAAATGTATGTTGATGACCCGGCTTCTGTTGAGAGAAAAAAAAGCTATTTAAATATTAAGTATTGTTAAAGAAATTAATAAAAAAAAATTTCATAAAAACACTATATAACCACTAAATGACCCCACTAAATGACTTATTGCTGACCTCTAATAAGTCTATGTAAAAATAAAAATACAATAAAAAGTGGTATAGTGGTGGGGGCTTAACATGCCCTCCCCCTAAATTGAATAAAAAAGTATGATTATCTAGATCTTTAATTTTTTTTTATTATATCTTTGTTTTTTTTGTCTTTCTCTTTTTTTTCTTTCTTCTCTCTTTTCTTTTTTTTTTCTATTTTTCTGTCCTTTCTTTCTTTCTTCTTCTTTCTTTTTCTTTCTTTCTTTCTTTCTTTCTTTCTTTCTTTCTTCTTTCTTTTCTATCTTTCTTTCTATTTCGCCTTTCTTCTTTCTCTCTTTTCTTCTCTTTTTTCTTTCTTCTTCTGTCTTCTCTCTTTCTTCTTTCTTCTCTTCTTTTTTCTCTTTTCTTTCTCTTTTCTCTTCTTTCTTTTCTCTCTTCTCTCTCTTCTCTTGTCTAGTCTCTTTTTTTTTTTTTCATTCTGCAATTTTTCTCATGCAAATTTGGTTTGAGAATACAATACAATGGCAGCATGCTGCATCGGATAATCGGATCACGTGCACCCATACAAGTCTATGAGTGTGTGTGAGACATCAAACTGCACTCTGTTATCACCCGAGTGCAGTCCGGCAATGGCGGAGACAGAGAAATTACTTTCTCCCTCTCCACTGCATTCGAGACAATCGGATCACACTTTGACAGAGTTTGAGGTGAGTGTCATTTGCATAATCATCCCAATTCTCTCGCATGATAGAATTGATGGCCGTGTGACCCCATCTCTTTTCCTCTCTTCACTCTATTTCTCTTACTTTCTTTTTTTTCTTGTCTCTTTTACTTTCTCAACTTTTACTCTATTTACTTTTTTCTCTGTCACATTTCTTTCTCGCCTTTTTTTCCCAGTCTTGTGTCCCCCACTCCTCTGTCAGTGTCCGTCCTCCGGTTGTCTCTTTTTTTTCCCCTTTTTTCTTTTTATTCTTGCACTCTGACACTCACACACAAACTCACACTTCCTTTCTTTTCCTTCCTTTTTTTTTTCTCCCTTTCTTTGTCTTTTTTCCTTCTTTCTTTACTCTCTTTCCTTTCTTTCTGTCCTTTTTTTCTTTCTTTCCCCTTTCTTTCGTTTTCGTTCTTTCTCTTTTTTTCTTTCATTCTCTGTATCTTTCGTTTCTTTTTTAACTTTTCTTTTCCCTTCCTTCCTTCCTTCCTTCCTTCCTTCCTTCCTTCCTTCCTTCCTTCCTTCCTTTCTTTCTTTCTTTCTTTCTTTCTTTCTTTCTTTCTTTCTTTCTTTCTTTCTCTCTTTCTTTCTTTCTTTTCTTTCTCTATACCTCCTCTCTATTCTGTCATTTTCTGTTGAAACATTCCCATTTCTTCCTGGGTATGTGCAGTAATGTGACATTAGAGAATGTATCACTGCATAAATAGACAGATTTGACATTTAGGAGTCTGGGACAGCTGTGTGACAGGCCCCTGGGAGCAGTATGGAAGCCATATTGGTTGTCCCCCCAAGCTAATGGCAAACCCATCTGAATTCAATTTCTCACAGTTTGACAGAAGATGACGACTCAATCATTTTATCTTTTCTGCATTTTTTTTTAATTTTCCCCCCCGTATATGAATAGTGGTTGTGCACCTGCATTGTGGCATAATGACCAGTAGATGGCAGTATTTGCTTACAGTTGTTTCCACCTTCTTATGTCTTGCCCGTTAACCCCGTTACTTGCTGCGGGGCCGATTTCTGTAGAAGACAATGCGATTATTACACAGGGCGGACCCGTCTTGAGATTAAACTACCTTTCTTTTTTTGAGTTCTAATGAAGGATCATCTGCTTTGGTGATTCCTCAGTCTTCTATAATGGACAGTGATGTATCCACCATGCATGATGCAAGGTATAATCTCCTCCATTACATCCATTAACGGCACTGATTTTGTTTTTTTTCCCTTCTTTCTGCAGTTCTCTCACTACCTTCATGAAAATGCCTCGTACGTGCGTCCTCTGGAGGAAGGAATGCTCTGGCTGTATGAAAGCATCACCGAAGGCACCGTTACCTTCCTGGTAATCCATCCGGCCCTCGTTATTTCACCTCCCGCCCCCCGTCTGCCTATAAATCACTATCCAATTTACATGTCAGATTCCAATTTAATTTCCAGGAAACCGCGGTGAAGCTGCAGTTTTTTTCTGAGCACTTCACATCATATGTCTCGTACCTGCAGAAGATCCTTCCCTACCAGTTACAGAGGTACACCGTGTAATTACTAGGCATTATAACGAGGATGGGGTTGGCTTTGCTAATTTTGGAAGTTCTCTCTGCAGGGCGGGCGGCTTGGTTTGCAGCCATTGGGAATGTGAAGCCGTCTCGCTCCGTGTTTTGCCCACAGCAGAGAGCGTAATTAAAGTTAATCCCCGCGGCTCTCCTGAGCGTCTCTCCGCCAAATTATGCTGTAATGCTGCTGCCGCAACTGCCAATGAGCCAGTGCTTTTTTTTTTTTCCCTTCTCTTGTCTGCCCTTAACCCCTTCCCGACATGTGACGGAATAGTACGTCACATGTCGGGACCCCCGCTTTGATGTGCGCTCCGGCGGTGAGCGCACATCAAAGTCGCGACATGTCAGCTGTTTTTTACAGCTGACATGTGCGCGCAATAGCGGCGGGTGAAATCGCGATCACCCGCCGCTATTAACTAGTTAAATGCCGCTGTCAAACGCAGACAGCGGCATTTAACTACCGCATCCGGCCGTGCGGCCGGATATGAGCGCATCGCCGACCCCTGTCACATGATCGGGGGTCGGCGATGCTCCTCCATTGTAACCATAGAGGTCCTTGAGACCTCTATGGTTACTGATTGCCGGTGGCTGTGAGCGCCCCCCTGTGGTCGGCGCTCACAGCGCACCTGCATTTTAGCTACATAACAGCGATCTGATGATCGCTGTTATGTAGCAGAGCCGATCGGGCTGTGCCTGCTTCTAGCCTCCCATGGAGGCTATAGAAGCATGGCAAAAGTAAAAAAAAAAAGTTTTTAAAAATGTGAAAAAAATAAAAAAAACATAAAAGTTTAAATCACCCCCCTTTCGCCCCAATCAAAATAAATCAATAAAAAAAAAAAAAACCTACACATATTTGGTATCGCCGCGTTCAGAATCGCCCGATCTATCAATTAAAAAAAAGCATTAACCTGATCGCTAAATGGCGTAATGAGAAAAAAATTCGAAACGCCAGATTTACGTTTTTTTGGTCGCCACGACATTGCATTAAAATGCAATAACGGGCGATCAAAAGAACGTATCTACACCAAAATGCTATCATTAAAAACGCCAGCTCGGCACGCAAAAAATAAGCCCTCACCTGACCCCAGATCACGAAAAATGGAGACGCTACGAGTATCGGAAAATGGCGCAATTTTGTTTTGTTTTGTTTTTTGCAAAGTTTGGAATTTTTTTTCACCACTTAGGTGAAAAATAACCTAGTCATGTTAGGTGTCTATGAACTCGTAGTGACCTGGAGAATCATAATGGCAGGTCAGTTTTAGCATTTAGTGAACCTAGCAAAATAGGCAAGCAAAAAACAAGTGTGGGATTGCACTTTTTTTGCAATTTCACTGCACTTGGAATTTTTTTCCCGTTTTCTAGTACACGACATGCTAAAACCAATGATGTCGTTCAAAAGTACAACTCGTCCCGCAAAAAATAAGCCCTCACATGGCCAAATTGACGGAAAAATAAAAAAGTTATGGCTCTGGGAAGGAGGGGAGCGAAAAACGAAAACGGAAAAACGGAAAAAGCTCCGGGGGTGAAGGGGTTAAAGCACCACTGCAGCTTTGTTTTTTGTGTTTTTTTTTTAATTATTGCGCCGTTGGAGTGGTGCTTTATGTGTAATTCCCCTGTCTGATCCTCAATTGCCTTCATTGGTTCCCAGAGTCGGTCTCCAATGAAAAGTGACCTGCTGACGCACCCAGTGTTTCATGGAGCGGTGCAGGAGGTCACTTTTCAATACAAGTCTGAGAGTTTCGAGCTGGCCTCGTCCTGGCTCTGATAGACTTGCATTGATCTCTTCTGACTATCAGAAGCTGGGCACACTAGTTGACCGGAGTGGTGCCGAAAAACTGCCGCCGGAGGGTGAGTTTATGACCGGGGGCAGATGACGTACATTTAAAGCGCCACTCCAGTTGCATTAAAGGCTTAGACATGGTTATCCATCCTCTGAGAAAATCCTTTCTGTAAGATCTGGGTAAGGCTGTCGCTGAGCAAATTTCCAGGCAGTACAGATCTACTGGCAGGCTGGGCATTATAGAATGGCGGCAGGGGATGCAAGTCAAGATTGACGATCATGATGAATAATAAATGGGAGTTATTGGTCTTGTATTGTAAAGATCAGAAGAGCTGCAAGTAAAGGGATCATCTCATAATCGCACCACCCCCATGTATCTTAGCTTCCAGCTTCGGGGCGGAAGGGAGACAATGTGCTCCTCAAGATTGATACTGCGTCTCTGACCCAAAAGACAAGTTCTCCAAGGCTTTGCCTCTGCTGCATCAGACTGAAGCCGGCCAGATACAGACAGCTTCAGAGCAGCACTGACTGGTAGGGTTGAGCGAAACGGATCGTTCATTTTCAAAAGGCGCCGACTTTTGGCAAAGTCGGGTTTCGTGAAACCCGACCCGACTCCAGCGTGGGATCGGCCACGTGGTCGGCGATCTTGGCGCCAAAGTCGCGTTTTGTATGACGCCTTCCCCGCCATTTTTTCAGCCAATTAAGGAGTGTGGGCAGCGTGATGACATAGGTTCCGGTCTGGTTTCTGCGGTGTCTGGGCTGCAGTGATTTCGAGAGAGATCGAGAGAGAGAGACTTTACAGTAGAATCGGCCGATTTCACGCGATCAGACTTTCGAGAAGGTCGGGTTTCACAAAACCCAACTCGATCCTAAAAAAGCAAAAGTCGCTCAACCCTACTGACAGGCTGAATAGCAACAAGCTTGTAAGCGCTGTGCTCCTTTCCTAGAAGAATGCAGAGGTTGCCGGTAACTAAGGTAATCAGCAAAATAACTATAGAATTCAAAAATTCTTATGTTATAAAGAAATGGGGCAGATTTTTAATAAAGGGTAATTTACAAGTTGCTTTTTTTTTACCCATTTGACAAGATAAGGTATGTAGCAGAAATGCTCACTTCCCATGAGCACCGACCGCTGGGCGGCGCTCAGAGCTATCCAGCTATGACGGCCACAGGGGTCTCCTGTAGACCCTGGGTTGTCATGCCAACCCATCAGCGACCTGCGGTCATGTGACACGGGCGCCTATTGGCGACATTAATGACGCGCTTCCTGTGCGTGCATGTAAAATGCCGCTGTCAGAGTTTGATAGTGGCATTTAACATATTAACAGCTGCAGGTGGATCGCAATTCCACTTGCGGCTGTTAGGGTAACATGACAGCTGATCAGATCAGCTGTCATGTACTGGAAAAGGTGCGGGCTCCAACTTTAAGGGGTTAAAGTGGTGTTCCCATCTCAATATGTAGTAGGTGTAATAATAATATTATAGGCAATTACCTCCAAATAGAAATGTAGTATAGTTTTCCTGATTTGCTATGGTTCTTTCTTTATGTGAAGGTATTGTAGGACCTTGGGTATCCATGGTGACAACCACTAGCAACTAACCAATTGTCATTATATCAGTGGTCGTAACCACGAATACCTAAGGTCCTGCAATGCCTACACATGAGGAAAGAGACATGGCAAATCAGAAAAACTATACTACATTTCTAATTGGAGGGATTTGCTAATAATATTATTACACCTACTATATATTGGGATAGGATCTTAGAGATCGGAATACCCCTTTAAATACTCTTCTGAGGCTACCTGATAATCTGGCTACCTGTTGCATACCATAATGGTGGGTTAAAGGGATATTCATAATTATAAATATACCTCTAAATACTTCCAGTAATGTCTTCAAGGAAAGCTTGAGAGTGGGTGAAGCAGCTTCCAGACCATGGGAATCCCCCTTTAAGCTACATCTTTGCAAACCAGTGCTCCTGGCCCTGCACTAAAGAGTCCAACCACAGTCAGTATCACTGGTGAGCAGAGAATGCCGTGATCACTGCACTTCTCTGCTTGGGTGGCGCAATTTCAAGTTAATAAGTGTTAAAGGGTAAGGAGTCCTTGACATGTTACACAGACCCCTGTAGCTACCTCTGCTAAATGACTACCATTCAGTCATGGCCGAAAGTGTTGGCACCCTTGAAATTGTTCCAGAAGATAAATTATTTCTCCCAGAAAATTATTGAAATTACACATTTTTTGTTATACACATGTTTATTTCCTTAGTGTGTATTGGAACAACACACAAAAACAGAAAAAAATTGGACATAATTTCACACAGAAGCCCCAAAATTGGCCGGACAAAATTTTTGGCACCTTTATAAAATTGTGGGCAAACAATTTTGTGGTTGTTTTTCATGCATGTGATGCTCGTTCAAACTCACCTGTGGCAAGTAATAGGTGTGGACAATCTGAAAATCACACTTGAAACCAAATAAAAAGGGGTTAAGTTGACTCAGTCTTTCCATTGTGTGTGTGGGTGTGCCACACTAGGCATGGAGAGCAGAAAGAGGAGACAAGAACTGTCTGAGGACTTGAGAACCAAAATTGTTGAAAAATATCAACAATCTCAAGGTTTCAAGTCAATCTCCAGAGATCTTGATGTTCCTTTGTTCATGATGCGCAACACAATCAAGAAGTTTACAACCCATGTCACTGTAGCTACTCTCCCTGGATTTGGACGGAAGAGAAAAATTAATGAAAGGTTGCAATGCAGAATAGTCCGGATGGTGAATAAGCAGCCCTAATGAAGTTTCAAAGAAATTCAAGATTCCTGCAGGCTCAGGGTGCATCACTGTCAGCAAAAAATATCCGTCGATATTTTGATTGAAATGAAACTCTATGGCAGGAGACCCAGGAGGACCCCTCTGCTGACACAGAGACATAAAAAGCTAGAGTGCAGTTTGCCAGAATGTATGCAAGTAAGCCAAAGTTCTTCAGGGAAACAGTCTAGTGGACAGATGAAGCCAAGATAGAGCTTTCTGATAAAGCACATCATTCTACTGTATACCGAAAACATAATGAGGCCTACACAAAAAAGAACGCAGTACCTACAGTCAAATATGGTGGAGGCTCAAAGATGTTTTGTGGTGTTTTGCTGCCTCTGGTACTGGGCACCTTGACTGTGGGCAAGGCATCATGAAATCTGAAGATTACCAAAGATTTTGGGTCGCAATGTTCTGCCCAGTGTCAGAAAGCTGGGTTTGCTTCCTAGGTCATGATTCTTCCAACAGGACAATGACCCCAAATGTATTGTAAGAAGCACCCAGAAATGGATGGAAACAAAGTGCTGAAGAGTTCTGAAGTGGCCAGCAATGACTCCAGATCTAAATCCCATTGAACACCTGTGGAGAGATCTTAAAATTGCTGTTGGGAGAAGGCGCCTTCAGATATGAGAGATCTGGAGCAGTTTGTAGAAGAAGAGGTCCAAAATTCCAGGTGAGAGGTGTAAGAAGCTTGTTTATGGTTATAGGAAGCAGTTGGTTCCAATTATTTATTCCATAGGACACGCAACCAAATATTAAGTTGAGGGTGCAAACAATTTTTGTAGTTTTACATGAAATTACATCCAATTTGCCAATTTTTTTTTTCAGTTTATTTTTTTCCCCCCAATACACGCTAAGGAAATAAACGTATTTAACAAAACAATGTAATTGCAATAATTTTCTGGGGTAAATTTACTGGAACAATTTGAAGGGCGCCAACACTTTCAGCCATCGTAAATGACGTGCACTGCTGAGACTAAACGGAGGACACGATGGATCTCCCACCTATAACCGGCCGCCTTTAACATCTATGAGAGAAGCTTTGTGTAGAACCGGTTTTGATGGAAGCTTTTGTTTCCCTTTTTCTTTCAACGTTTGCCCCTCAAGTTTGGAGGAAGAATCCGAGTTTTCCATTTGCACTGCTGCTTTACGAGAACGCAACAGGGAACTGCAGCGGGACGTGAAGAGAATGACCGCACTGTTTGAGAAGCTGAAGACTTACATTGCCCTCCTCGCCTTACCCAGTGAGTAAGAGATACTAAAGAATCTGTGATCTTCTGCAATTCTCGCGGTTTTGTTTAAACAGGACAGTGACACCCCGACGCCTCTTCTGATTAGTAGTTCCTATGACGTCATTATGTTGCAATGTAAGCACGACATTTAGATGGCCTACTAATCCGAAGAGATGTCGGGGATGCTAGAGTAGCGAGATGTTCGCCAGGCTCCGCTCCAGTGGCCATAGACCACCTACGTTGTAATGTATCTCGATTAGAGAAATCTGATTCTTTCCTCTCCTGAACTGATTATTCATTCAGTGAAGACAGATTTTCATATTCCTGATATAAACGACAGTTGGTGCTGATAAGGTTCTATGTAGAGGGGATTTGCTGTAGGCAGACACGGACATTCTTCTGTAGATTCTCCTATAGAACTTTGAGCACCAGCTGTCATCTATCTCAGTAATGGGAAAATCTATATTCACTGAAGAAGACACATTTTGCCTATGAATTGAGAATATTAAAAATGATTAGTCCAGGAGCAGGAAAAAAAGCTGATTTCTCTGAGATTTAGTACTTACTTTACTTATTTTCACGTGTACTATTGATTTATGTAATAAAAATTAAAATAACGGTTTCTCTATAAATATTGACGTGGCTCACACTTTTTACTTTGCACTGACATTCTAAAACGTCAATGCAAAGTAAGCTGCTTGCACAAGATCATGTAGCTGCTGTAGCCCAGAGACGCCTGTCAAACAGAGCCGCGCTCCCAACAGAGAAGGCAGTAATGGGTTAATATATCTTTGTTTTCATGGTCGCGGTTTACCCTGCGCTATACAGATTACCTCTTCCAGACCTAGTGATCATGTGATTGCTGGGCATAGGGAATAAACAGAAGCTGCTGGGTTCTAGTAATCCCAGGCAGCTCTGCTATGCAGCTAATAGGCTGAATTTCCCCTGTAACCGGGGATAATATACTAGCCTCAGTTATAGGGGAAATCGGCTGCTGGATGTAAACCATGTACAGACCCGGAGCAGCACAGCACCATACACCATGTAGTGGCTGTTCTCATGTACTACACCCAGCTCTGTGCTGCTCTGGCTCCTCACACTATGTACATCCGGCTGCTGCGGGACCTGCTAACACCAGATGGGTGCGGGTGTCAGACCAATCTTACTCATGAAATATCCTAAAGATAGGTCGTAAATATCGTCGTCCTGGACATCCCCTTTAAGTGCCCTCATTGCTAGCCAGAAAGGGTGCAGATAGGGACTGACCTTGCCATACCCACTGGATGTCAGGGACGACTTCCACTTTCTTTGTATCTCCCCCGATTAATATTAATATATATATATATATATATATATATATATATATATATATATATATATTATATATATATTATTTCCTGTACACTGCAGGCAGCACAAGTTTAATATTCACATTTTTCCTGTGCAGTTTATATAAAAAAATAAGCATTTTGGTGACACTTTCCCCTCCAACCATAAGAAATGAATTCTGTTTGTTCCCAGTCATAAATGTTCTCTGCGCTTTGGATCTGCCATTAACGCTCCAGTCCTCCTTTCATCGAAGCCTGCGCCGTTCTCTCCGCGTCCCTTATTTGTGAGATAAAGGGTCTTTGGTCGTGCAGAATGAGATTTTTTTTTTTTTTTCTTCAGGGTTTCTCTGCAATATTAATGACATGGTTCACATTTTAATAATCTAATTGTTTTTTTTACTAATTACTCCAGGCACAAAACCAGAGGGTTTACTGAAAGCCAACTATGGTTCCATCCTGACCCAGATATCGGACGCTCTCCGGGGACTCCACGACGTTATCAAAGGTGATGCCGCACAAGTCATTTATCCATTAACGCTCTCTAGTTGTCGTCTTGATTGCTGCATTTCTTTTTCTTTTTAACAAACCAATTATTAGCTGTAATCCCGAAGTACAACTCTGTCCCATGACATTCATATCGGACCGGGTGGTGCTTGTAGCTTATTCTGGGAATGGCTCATGCATCGACCACACGCAGTCAGGTTAGGCCCAGGCAGTAGGCCAGGCTTAGTTTACACACCGCAGTTTTGGCTCCTGTCGCACAGATTTCCTGGCGTAGGTCCGAGCTCTATATTTACAAGCCGCGATCTGGCACCCGGGTGGGAACAGGAAAGAAATTCTCCAAATAAATCCTTTCCACGAATAATAAGCTTCCTCTTCTAAGAACAACATAAACTTAGATCTCATAGTGATTGAATCCAGTAGATCTGACTATTCTGCTTTTCTTGAGTAGACATTAATGGGATAATCTGTCACTGTTTGTTTTCTGCATTGTATAGGGGCAGAGACCCTGATTCCAGCAATGTATCACTTACTGGGCCGCTTGCTGCAGTTTTGATAAAAATCCGTTTTTATTTCCTGGGAATCTTGGATTGCTGAGCTCTGCAAAACCCCGCCCCCACCACTGATTGGCCACTTTCTGTGTACACTGTGCATAGGCAAAAAGCTGCCAATCTGTGATGGGGGCGGGGTTATACAGTGCCCATGAATATGGAAGACTATATGGCTGCAGAATTACTAGCCCTCTAGTGAAAATCTCTTGCTGATTAAAACACCAGTATTATCAAACACTACAGCCCAAAGTCGTGCTTAAAAGTAACAAAACCACCTTTAACCCTAACGTTTCCTCTCCTCTGCTCCCTTCCATTCACCTTCCTAGGTCTACAGCACGTGATCCCTGCAGCCGACCACTGAGCTCAGGAGTTACGCTGGGTTAGATAGAATGAGACTGTTCAGTTCAGTGATTGGCTGCAGCGGTCACATGTTGCAGATTGCTGGTAAGTGATGATGAATTGTTCTTATTCAGATCAAGCATTTGTTCTATTAACGTTTAAAGCTGAAAATCCCTTTAATGTAAGGATGGTAACAAAATTGCACATGGTTGATACCCTCTAATAGATCCAACCCATCTTTACTGTATACACTACCTATGCAAACGGTATACTAATTAAAATATATTTTGTCAACAGTTTTTATTTTCTGATTGATTTTTTTTTTTCTGTTCTGGTTATGGAGGCAGACATCTTGCCTGAGCTGCGGCTCTGAACAGCAGTAGAGGGATTTGCTTCGCCTCAGTCTTAATGACTTTTGTGGAAGTTTTGTGGGCATGCTCAGTGGTCTGTGCAGAGGTCCTTGTGCAGGGAGATGGTGGAGGTCGGCTATAACATCACCTGTTGTGAATAGTGAATATTGTGTTATCTCCTATTATACAGGTGTTAGCCGTCATTGTACAGGAGGGGGGAGGAGGTGAGCTGTGACTTCACCTATTGTGAGCAGTGAACCTTATGTATATACAGGTGTCTGTGATGATAATGAGACTGCTGATAAGTGATCTGTACAGAACGGAAAGGGTCAGGTTGTTTTTTTTGCCAATATGGTAATTCTGCACAGAGGGCGGTATGAAAATTGCAATTATTTCATGGTAGCGATATGGTAAAAATAAGAAATGTCTTTTGTTTGTGGACCAGCATCACTTCCATCCCAACACTTTGTCATGAATTGACTAGATAATTGACAGACTACCATTAGAAATGTCCTGTTTTGAAAGATGATACCTCTTGTTTCTCATTTATTTTCAAGCCTACTTTCCGCTGTAAAACATATTTTTTTTTTCATTCATTTTGGAAAGGTAAAGGCTTCATAAACCCTGAGACCCTGATTCCAGCGATGTCACTTACTGGGCTGCCTGCTTTTGATTTAATAAAATCCCAGTTTTTTATCAGCAGGAAATTATCATTCCATACATATAAGCTGTGTATAACCCCACCTCCACCACTGATTGGCAGCTTTCTGTCTATGCACAGTGTATACAGGAAGTGGCCAATCAGTGGTGTGGGTGAGGTTACCAGAGAACCGGTAGATCTACAGCAGAGCAAACTGATTTTTTTTTTTTTTTCAAAATTGCAGCAAGCAGTAAAGTAAGCGAGACATCACTGGAATCGGGGTCTCTGTCTCTACATTATGCTGAATGGGCAGCAAAAACCTGTTGTCAGATTCCCTTTAAATGGAAAAATGAGGGCGTTGTGTAAGGTGACCATATGGCTATGCGGTGCCCCATGTGCTGGTTCACAGATGAGTGTAGGCTCAGTCACTATAAATGAGAATGGTCTGTTATGTCACTTCTGTTATTAGTGCGTTATTCCTGGCGTTTTATACCATTTTTCTCCATTTTTACTTGTTTATGTAATTGCAGAGCTTTCCAGGCATTACAGTCATAAAGCTGCTCTGGAGCAGGAGCTGCCGGGAGCCACCGATAAGCTGAAAACCACCAACGACTGCATCTTGTCCTCACTAGTCGCTCTGACCAATGCAGCAAGCAAGGTAATGATATGGCCGCCGTCCTCACCGCTGCTTCCATCTCATCACTGGGTGGAAACTAACAACTAATGTTATACCTTGCGAGTGTCATACTCCACAACTGTATATGAAGGGCCGGCAGAAGTATGTGAACCCCCTCGTCTGAAGTTTTAGTTGGATCTCTTCATTAAAGTTTTACCCCCCCTCTGATCTAACATTAATGTTATATAATATCAGCATGCCATGAATATTATTGGAGGGAGAAAACCCCCTACCTGCATGGCCATGTTCCCCAAATACGATGGCTTGTGCAGAGTCATAGATAAGCTGCTGATGTCGCCGGGCCATGAGGTGTCCGCACACATTACATGAGGAGCAGCCAATTACCTAATGAGTATACAATCGGGAAATAAGGATGGGACATGATGAATTTCAACAAGCGCAATCTTTTGTGCTTTTCTGCAGTCTTTCTCTCATTGACTTAGCCCAAGCCATGATAATCGTGGGGAATAATTGTCAGCCAAAGCAGGTTGTAATAGATGAACTTCATCTGATCCCTTTGTTTCGGCTATCTAACCTACATAGGAAAGTCGTAACTACAACTCTTGAGAGAAAGAGAGTGGTCGGGCATGTTGCATTCAACATGCCTGATTCTTTGTTCTCACAGTGGAGTAAGATGCTGCCAGAGGAGTCTGGCAGCAGTTTATTCCTCTCTAGCGATGAGCGCACGTGCTCAGATAAGGTGTTATCCACCATGCTCGGGTGCTAACAGAGTGACTTTGGTGTGCTTGAATTATTTGTTTGCATCTCCGCGGCTTCATGTCTCACAGCCGCAACACATGCAAAGATTTCCAGTTTGTTAGGCAAATCCCTGCATGTGTTGCGGCTGTCGAACATCCACAAGACATGCAGCCGCGGGGACTCGAACATAGTATTCAAGCACACCAAAGTCACTCAGTTAGCACCGGAGCATGCTCAGATAACACCTAATCCGATCTTGTTGGCTGATCACTACTCTCTACCCATTGAGAACAGATAAAATGCTGAGTCAGGACAGACCACTGTGTAACGTGTACGCACTTATAGGCATTTTTTTTTTTTCGCCCATCGAAAGTTACTGATAACTGGGAACAATATGCTACATACACTGCACAGCAAATACTAGGGTTGTACTAAAATTTCCCTATAGTCCATGAGCCGGGCCAGATATCGGTACCACCCGGAGTGACTAATTTTCTTTGGTATTTTTAGGTAGATGCATGTCTGTAGTTTATTTTTTGATATGATAGCCCTTACATATACGTAGCTTATTAACCCCTTCAGCCCTAGGCCTATTTGTACCCAAGTGCCTAAGCCAATCTGACCTGTGCCACTTCATGGGCTAATAACTTTGGAACGCTTTCACCTATCCAAGCCATTCTGAGATTGTTTTCTCGTGACATATTGTACTTCACGTCAGTGCTAAATGGGAGTCAATATATTTTACCTTTCTATATAAAAAAATGCTAAATATTCGGAAATTTTGGAAAAATCGGCAATTTTTTAACTTTGAAATTCTCTGCTTTTTACAAAAATACTGATACCCCCCATAATAGTTATTAATTTACACTCCCCACATGTTTACTTCATATTGGCATCATTTTGAAAATGAAACCTTATTGTTTTACGACGTAATAGGGCTTATAGTTTTATGCGCAATTTTTCACATTTACAGCAAAACCCACTTTTCAAAGGACCAAGTCACTTCTGAAGTCACTTTAAGGGGCTTACATAACAGAAACCACCCATAAATTACCCCATTTTGCAAACTACACCCCTCAAGCTGTTCAAAACTCATTTTTAAAAACTGTTAACCCTTTAGGTGTTCCACAGGAATTTTAGCATGAGCCAAGAACCAAATATGACGATATCGGTACCACCCGGAGTGACTAGATGTAGTATTTGTAACAAAATTTAATCCAAGTTATGTAAATACACACTGAACATGTCATGTGCATATATATATATATATATATATATATATATATATATATATATATATATATATATGTTACTCCATAATATCTTCAACATCGGACTCTGAATCTGACTGTTGTTCTACTGGCTCGTCTTCAGTACCCTTGTTCTGGCATGTCTGTAATCTGCACATGTCTGTGCACTTCAGGCCATTGCTGAGGCAAGTACACTGAGGAAGTTCACATGACCGCACACACTTGCAGGACAGTAGCTGTATAATAGCTTCTGGTGCTGGTGCCCCTTGCATCCACTTGACAACAAGCTTTCCGTCGTTATCTATCATCCAACCGCAGTCTGTTGGGTTTGCAACCCATGGCTGGCTCTGCAGACTTCTCCTCCAGATCGCAGCCTGGTAGTTTGCACGCAGTGCATGCATGAAAAGGCAGTCCTGGCAAGGAGGGAGTTGACTTGACTCTACCACTCCACGTCTGGCACAGAACAGCTGATAACGGAGCCTGTTTACCTCAGTTGTTTGGGTAGTTGGCAGGTACATGTGGCAGGTGATTTCCTGTAACTTCTCAAAAAGTTCGGTAGACACTTCCCATGAACGACCAACTTCCTGAAAGGCATCCTGGTATGTCTTGTTCATCTTCAACTGCTTGAGTGTCGTCATCTTCCCACGGCCAGCGAATGCACTGACGGTGTCACAGCCTGTAAATGCATGCATACCAATCAATGAATCACATACGCTGCCTCCCAATGTTCGGCTCAGAGTGGTGATATCCAGGAATCTTGTCCGGTTCTGTGTACCGCATTTCTGGAACAGGTGGGATGGGATTTTGTGGCACATGCCCAGACACAGGACCATGACATCAGTATCCTCCGAAGTGATGATGACCGACTTGTAACCAGATTCTGCTGCATGAAGAGCATGGAGAAGGAGGCGTGTGTCTGCTTCTTCTTGATTTGACTTAAGGTCAGCAGCCTCTTCCCACTGTTCTTTGGTGATCTTAAAGCAGAGCTGCTCACATGTGACATACAGCTCCTTCTCCTCAAGCTTCTCCCTGTGGTGTTTCGCCTTCCATTCTTCTACCAGAAACTTTATGAGACTTGCCTTGTTGGAGGAACTACTTAGAAGCTTTTTCCACTGCTGGATGTTGTGCCCATGTTGAATGTTCTTGAAATGGATCCCTGTGCCTTCATATCTGTTGACTCTTTCTGTATCTTTGATGGATGTCTCCTTGTAGACGTCAAAGACAATATCAATGCGCTTGCTCTTAGCACCCTCATGGATAGCGCGACTCATTGCTGTGCCTGCTAGCTGGCCAAATGTTGCATTGTTTCCCTTCAGTTTCTGAACCAGGCTCATCCCATCAATGATGGTTGCAGAGGGCTCGGGGATCACTTCTGCAGGACGAGCATTCCTCTCCAACTCCCTTGCGAGGGCAGCCTTGTTGGTCTTGCGGATAGACCCATCACCATTGGCAAGTGCCCATGGCAATGGACCCAGGGGATGAGTCAAGACATCACTCATTTGTAGCTTTCTGTTCTCAGCTACAAGTATCATCTGGCCAAATAGGTTTCTGTCAGCCTTCAAAATTACCTCCTTGCCAAGACCTTGTCTGCGTGTCTTCATTTGGATGTTAGAGAACGTTTTAAGTTTGTTCTTCGTCATCTTGTCATGAAACAATGTAGTTGGCTTATCGGTACCCAAACGCTCATCCTTGAATGTTTGATATGCATCCTCTCCTATACTGTATGCCCCTTGAAGGTCTTTGGCTACATCTGGTGGTGCTACAGTCGCTGTTGACAAACTGATAAGTTCACCATTATGCTCTTTGTTGAAGGGGTTCACCCAACCTGTCTCCAGCAGTTGAACGAAAGATTGGACATCGGCTTCATCTCTTCTAATCCTAGACACCTGTAGGTCTGAATGGCTGAAGTCAGTATATTGTTGGCCTACCAGGGCCCTCAGCTGCCTCAAGTACATACTGCGGTACTCTGATGTCAGGTAGAACCTGGAAACAGCTCCAACTTTGAGGCTGAAGCCTTTTGTGCCCCCTGGTGTCTGGGTGTCTTTGTTGATTGTCTCTTCAATGGTCTGGTCCACAGGAATTCGTCCAAAAGGATTCTTGCTACCGATCTGGACCGAAAAGCCACCTTGCATGAAGTATTCATGGACCTCTGGGTGTTCTATGGGCAGCCGAGACATTGTGGCATAGTAATAGGTTAGGTATCGGGCATAGTTGACCTTGTCATAGGCAAAACACCATGGTATCATCTGTCGGATTGCTCCTAGGTGAAGCATCCAGTTGCCTTCTCTTGAAGCTCGAACCAGGGCCAGCATGGTCTCGACCATGTCCAAGTATGACATCCAGAATGCTGAGAGTTGTTCATTTCTGAGGGTCTCAAGATAAACTTGAAAGAGCTTCAGGGTAAGTGTGCAAGATTCATTATCCAAGAGCTTTTCGAAGGATCCCTGCGACACACTGATGCGAAAGTTTGTGATGTTCTTCAGTGTTTCATCCAGATGGTGAAGGTCCCTTGCATGGTTTTCTTCTAGCCATGGAAGGAAGTTTTTCCATGCAAGCCTCATAAGTGCTTCATAGACCAGCTTGTGTAGTCTCACTGCTCTGTTGTACCTCCGGCCGTCCATCACTCCAGACACTGATCCTTCAGCGATTACACCGGATTCAACACACAGATCTCTAAGGCCTGCATCCTGAAATCTGTTCCCTATGATAGAGAGGAGATTACAGATTGTGTGGAAGACACCCATTCTAATTATAATGTTCTTGAACTTCTCCTGTTTCCAGATAACCTCGGCAGCTTTGGCATAGAGTGCTTGATCAAACACACACACAATTCTGTTAAGCTTCAGGGTCTGCATGATGGCATGTGTTTGCTCCAAGACTTCATTCACAGTGGACATGGCTGTTGCAGGAGCATTGATAGTGGGCAGGTAGCTTACAGTGTCCTGGGCCACTACAATGTCGCTGCGGATTTTTATGTTGAACCCAGTCCAACTGCTGGTGGTCTGATCCTCATGGTCTGACATTCTAGCCAGAAGCCAGATATGGTTTTTGGTTTTTGAATCCTGGACCTCCTTGGTAGTGTTAACATTCGAAGTCTCAATCCTGGGTGGCTCTCCCCGCTGCCCAACATTGTATATCGGTAGCATTAATTCTGTCAGAGTTATGCTTCTTTTCTTCGACTTGGTTACATCTGGCAGGACTTTCTTTGTTCCAGTGAATCCGCCACCCAAAAACCACATAGCGCTCCTTCCGTGTTGAGCTGTGCTGTGTGCCCATACTTTAGTTTACGAGTACATGTGGGGTGTTTCTATAAACTGCAGAATTAGGGTAACCAAGTTTGGGTTTGCCGTTAACCCTTGCTAGGTTGCAGGTAAAATTGGATTACAATGTAATATCTGGAAAAAAAATGAAATTTTGAAATTTCGCCTTCATTCTGCTAAAATTCCTGTGGAACACCTAAAGGGTTAACAGTTTTTAAAAATGAGTTTTGAACAGCTTGAGGGGTGTAGTTTGCAAAATGGGGTAATTTATGGGTGGTTTCTGTTATGTAAGCCCCTTAAAGTGACTTCAGAAGTGACTTGGTCCTTTGAAAAGTGGGTTTTGCTGTAAATGTGAAAAATTGCGCATAAAACTATAAGCCCTATTACGTCGTAAAACAATAAGGTTTCATTTTCAAAATGATGCCAATATGAAGTAAACATGTGGGGAGTGTAAATTAATAACTATTATGGGGGGTATCAGTATTTTTGTAAAAAGCAGAGAATTTCAAAGTTAAAAAATTGCCGATTTTTCCAAAATTTCCGAATATTTAGCATTTTTTTATATAGAAAGGTAAAATATATTGACTCCCATTTAGCACTGACGTGAAGTACAATATGTCACGAGAAAACAATCTCAGAATGGCTTGGATAGGTGAAAGCGTTCCAAAGTTATTAGCCCATGAAGTGGCACAGGTCAGATTGGCTTAGGCACTTGGGTACAAATAGGCCTAGGGCTGAAGGGGTTAATAAGCTACGTATATGTAAGGGCTATCATATCAAAAAATAAACTACAGACATGCATCTACCTAAAAATACCAAAGAGAATTAGTCACTCCGCTTGGTACCGATATCGTCAAATTTGGTTCTTGGCTCATGGACTACTAGGACTCTTGTCCAACAGTCTGTACTCCAGAGTCCGTTGGGCATCTCCTCCTACCAGCATCATCCCCGGCACCTCTTTTGGTTTGTAGGCATCACATCATGCACCACAACGACTACATCGCCCCAGGCCTGTTGATCAGAAGAGGCGCCGGGGATTCCGCAGGTAGGAGGAGGCTCGCAAGGCTCTGGTCCGGCAGCCACGGAGTAGGATCCTGCAAACTCTAGGAAATACAGAGCATGACAGTCTTACAAATAATAACCTTTTATCTTTATTTTTCCTTTTTTTTTTTTTTATTTCTCTCTTCAGATTGCAACCTTTTTCTCTAACAACCTGGACTACTTCATGACATCCTTGAGTTACGGACCAAAAGGGAGGCCGGGCTTCACCAATCCCCTGTCAGCCGAAATGATGCTTCAGTACAAGCAGAAGGCCGCCCAGTACATGAGCGCTTTACAGACGGTTTGTATAGAAGGCGCAGTCTCCAACCTCCCAGTATTTAACCCCCATTAGAGCCCTGATTAGAGAACAAACACGGTCTCTCCTCCGGCCGTCCTCGCCTCTGCCGGTGAGATCTCCACCACAGGTCATTAAATATTTAGATCTCAGGCAGAGCGGATACTGCTGACAATTTGTGCTGAACAAGTCTCGGCCGCAGCGTTAATTTGTTTTCATGCCAGCGAAATGTCGGCAGTAGGATCCTTCTGAGCCTTGTGATATTTAAGGTTTTCATTATAATTGGGTAGCGGCGGCCCCAGGAGCAGCTTCCACCCAGAAACCGTACAGCCATTAATTGTCAGAATGAATCGATTTTTTTTTTTCTCTATAATGATCGTGTTTCTTTTAAGCTAATTTTTAACAACATTTGTTCTCGGCGAGGTACGTGGAGAGTGAACCTATTTTAGGGATGATGGTAATTGCGCAGGAAGGAGGATCTCAATTTCTTCTCTTAGTTTAAGGTCAGATCCAGTTTTTAAAGTGCTTTTTTTTTGCCAGCATTGAAGCCCCGGATGCAGATGATTAGCACATAAGTTATGTAGTCAGTATTCATTTTCCGTATGTCGAAAGAGCACATTCATCCATGGAACATTTTATATCTGGCTGCAATTAACATCCTTGTATAAGTCCAACATCACTAAATGCATCTTTCCTACCATCGGCCATGATGCAAAACTCTGCAATAAGATCTGATCTCCATATTACGCTTCCATTACTGTGTGTCATATGGGGAAGGAGATTTAAAGGCCCATCCTTAAAATAAGTCATTCCCTTCACCCTTGCATATCTGCATTTTGCTAGGATCTCCGCTAGTTTGGAATATGTGTTCATTTTAGTCCCGTTCCCTGGAAGGAGTGCAGGTCGTGATCCTCCTCTTACATTGCAGAAATCTCAGCGACTTTCCCATTGCATTGGTTTAAACCCCATTTAACATGAATGAATCTGATTTTCCAAAATTTCTGCAACAAATCCATTGTGTTTCTCGTACTGTTCACCATCATGGACAGTGAAGGAAGATATTGTGCCTTCTTGACGTGATGGCGACACAGGTGGCATGTCATCCTTGCATGCCACTTGCCACGTACAGTTCATTAGACATTAACTCTGTGCATTCTGTGGCCTTACTTGCCCCTTAATGACTAAAAGTGGCACCTGTATGATGCCACCCGTCCACTTCAAGGCTTAAGATTTTGAGATGTTCTACATTTACATACCAACGCTGATTATATAGTGGTTATTCAGGTTTGATCTTGGCTTTTGCTTGGATTGGAAGAACCCCTTAAGTTCTACTAATACTATAATACAATAATTTGTATACTATTTCCCAAAAAGCCATACTGGTCAGATTCCCCACAACAGCTGGATCCTCTGCAATCCACAACCTACCCAACCAGTACCCTACGTTGTCCCAACGAGGAGCAAGAGCTCTGAATCGTCTGTCACCACCAGGTATCTCTAGTATCAGTAATCATGTTCCAGGCTCTTTTTAACTCCATCACATCACATGTCGTGTGCCGGTGTATGGAGTGGGCTCAGGACCTGATACATCCGGGAGATGGCACCGGCTGTGGGACCTCTTTGTGTAATAGCAGCAACCAGAGCCATCTCTGATCGCTGCTGTTTATCTATTTAAATGCCGCTGTCAATCACTGATAGCAGCATTTTAATGGTGCAAGCTGAGGGCTTTTGCACTGGTTCCCAACGACTGCCACAACCCTATAGTTTATTGCAGCCGCCATTGCTTTGTCCTCCTGTGAAGCCCAACCTGTGGCTGGACTTTGCGCCATTTCCTCTGTAGTACTACAGTGTATAGAACAGGTTCAAAGGGCAAAGTCTCCTAGGAAGATGTAAAAAAAATATTAAAAAATGTTTTTTTTTATTTTTTTATAAATCTGAAAGATAAAATTAGAATTACCCCCCACAGGAACACTTGCTCAGCTGAGAAGGACGTTGACTGACTTGTCAGCCGGCGTCTTATCTGTTGGAGAACAATGCGATCGGCAGTCCGAAATCGGACATGTGCGATCAACATGTCTCTCGACCGTCAGTCTGACGGCGCCACCATACACATTAGGCTGTCGGCAAAATCGGTCAAGATCAGCGGATTCAGCCAACTTTGGTCTAGTGTGTATGAGGGCCTTCGATCCTGGCCACCAGCTCTCACAATCCCATCCTCCCCTCTAACTTTTAATGAAATAACTTTCTGCGATCAGTCACTCGGACCGCCCGTCCTCCCTGTTCTTGGTGTTTGCACGCTGTTTTGC
Organism: Ranitomeya variabilis; assembly: GCF_051348905.1. Lineage (NCBI taxonomy): Eukaryota > Metazoa > Chordata > Amphibia > Anura > Dendrobatidae > Ranitomeya > Ranitomeya variabilis. The sequence continues at coordinate 56,122,368 of NC_135233.1, forward strand.
ATTTAGTCTGTGCCCCTGATTGACCGGTTGGATATTTGCATTGGCTAGCAGATGTCCAGCGTACCTAATAAAGTGGCCACTAACCGTACAAAGGAGAATAAAGCTGATAGGACTGGGTGCAGCCAGTGTAAAGATAAATGATTCAGCGTACTTATATGACCTCCTTCCATCCTCCGTCTTGTCGCACCTTCGTGTCCTTCTCGATCCCTTAACTAATTTAGTTTTCATCGTTTTACTGCTCTTTGTTTCCAGCCCGCTTCCCTCTTGCATAGTTTGAGGCTTTTAGTCTGTATTATTACGTAAAGGAAGGGTACTAGGAGGGCTCATTATGTCTGGATTTCCAATTAATGCGACAATAAATCCACTGCCTTGAAGTCCTGACGCATCCAGATGCCACGTGCAGTCTCCCCTCCGCCTCCGAGACTGTAGACCGCCATAGTCATCTATGATCTGGACTTACGATGGAAGTTAGTGCAGCTTCCATTCTGCTATTATTCTCATTTTCCTTGTGAATTGTCTATAGATCTGTACATTGCGTTCGATTTCCCCACATGTATAGTGTCCCTGCAGAGTAACCTGGCTTTAGCAAGAGCTCAGATGACACTTGTGGCCTTTATATATGAGAATTTGGCTTCTCAGATCAGTGCAATATAAATGCAGATATAAATAAAATATATGAAGAAATCTGTATTTTCCAGGAGTTCAGCCATGTCATCCTCCCCCTTATCGTGTGTGTGGCTGTAAGACAGCTGCCTTCAGCAGGAGCCTCCCCCCACTGCCCTGTCTGAATTAGGATCAGTTATGACTAAACTCCACACCTCGGTCTTTCCAAGCCAAAAATGGAACCGAGTAGTAGTCCATTAACCTCGTGTTCTCTGCTGCATTTCGGCAAGATTGTTTGATGATGTAATAAGCAAAAAATCCTGGTGGTTTAATTTTTTTAATGTAATTTAGGGAATCTGACAAGCACAGTCAACCACCACAAACTGTTTACGTGACCCTCTCAAAGATAATGTCATCTACACATATACTTATGCAATCTGTGGCTCCATTTCTGAAAAGATCGCTGTTTTAATTCATATGCAAATGAGGCTTAAATGCTCTGGGAGTGTCAAAGCATTTCCCAAGCCTTTGCCTCCCTGGCTCTATTTCCTGCCCAACCCCACTTTCCTTTGATTGATTGTCTGATAGCTCATCAGCCCTGACTACACACTCAGCATATCGTCTGTCAAGCAGAGGAATAAAGCCAGGGAAACAAAGACTTGGGAAGTGCTTTGACACTCCCAGAGCACTTGAGATACATTTGCATATGAATTTAAACAGTGATTTTTTTTATTTTTTTCCCATTAAATTTTGTTTTCCCATCTTCCTCTTTTGGACACTGCTTCAGAAGAGTAATGTCACACTGTGCCTGTCCGCCCTACCCTGCCCCTGTTCTGTTCCGCCCAAGACCCTGGGCTCTTCCGCCATACCACTTGTAAGTTCCGTGTGCGGGGTCCATCTCTGCCTACCACTTCCTGGGTATTAATAGTTGGAGAAAGTGCTCATCTGATTGTCAGCCCATGACTACCTCCGAGATTACATCGGAAGCTGAAGGCCTGCTCTAGATGGGATCCTCTCACATAATTGACTTCTCTATGAAAGACATAGCGATTGATTTTTCGGCTGTTGTCATGTTTTGTTTTGTTTTTTTTAAATTTGTGCCTTTTTTACGTTATCTTTTCTTGTTTCCGTCTCTTTTTTTCAAATTTGTCATAATGGCTGTTTTTTTTATTTTCCAGATATTTTAGGCCTAATTCATCATTTGCGACTTTCTGAAGTGAAAAGATTTTGTGGATTTCTACCCCAATACCCTAGTGGAATGCAAAATCGGTGTTTTTCTTTCCCACATCTTTCAGATGTGAATCCTGTGGGAAAGTCACTAAAAGACGAAGGATCGGGTCCTTATGTCTGATCATTGCTGTTGAGCTGATGTCCTTCTTCTGTTGCAGCCCTGTCCAGACTCTGTGCCTTACGAGGAGGCGTTGGTGAATCGCAGAGTGCTCCTAAGTTCTACAGAGAGCAGAGAAGGCCTCGCACAGCAGGTACGGCGGGGTACACTGCTGGGAACACTGGATATTATTATTTATTATTATAGCGCCATTTATTCCACGGAGGGGTATACATAATAAAAACAAGTACAATAATCTTGAACAATACAAGTCACAACTGATACAGGAGGAGAGAGGACCCTGCCCGTGAGGGCTCACAATCTACAAGGGATGGGTGAGAATACAGTAGGTGAGGATAGAGCTGGTCATGCAGCGGTTTGGTTGATCGGTGGTTACTGCAGGTTGTAGGCTTGTCGGAAGAGGTAGGTCTTCAGGTTCTTTTTGAAGGTTTCGATGGTAGGTGAGAGTCTGATGTGTTGTGGTAGAGAGTTCCAGAGTAGGGGTGATACGCGAGAGAAATCTTGTATACGATTGTGGGAAGAGGAGATAAGAGGGGAGTAGAGAAGGAGATCTTGTGAGGATCGGAGGTTGCGTGCAGGTAAGTACCGGGAGACGAGGTCACAGATGTATGGAGGACACAGATTGTGGATGGCTTTGTATGTCATGGTTAGGCTTTTGTACTGGAGTCTTTCGGTACTGTGAAGCCAGTGAAGGGATTGACAGAGGGGAGAGGCGGGGGAATAGCGGGGGGACAGGTGGATTAGTCGGGCAGCAGAGTTTAGAATAGATTGGAGGGGTGCGAGAGTGTTAGAGGGGAGGCCACAGATCAGGAGGTTGCAGTAGTCAATGTGGGAGATGATGAGGGCATGGACTAGGGTTTTTGCAGATTCTTGGTGTAGGAGTGTACGGATCCGTGAAATATTTTGAGTTGAAGGCAGCAGGAAGTGGAAAGGGCTTGGATATGTGGTTTGAAGGAGAGATCAGTGTCAAGGATTACCCCAAGATAGCAAGCTTGTGGGACTGGGGAGAGTGGGCAGCCGTTTATTTAATGGATAGGTTCATTGGGGGGGGTGCCGTGTGAGATGGGTAAAGACAATGAATTCTGTTTTGTCCATGTTAAGTTTCAGAAATCTAGCGGAGAAGAAGGATGAAATAGCGGACAGACATTGAGGGATTCTGGTTAGTAGGGAGGTGATATCTGGTCCAGAGATGTAGATCTGTGTCATCAGCATAGAGGTGATACTGAAAGCCGTGAGATTCTATGAGCTGTCCCAGGCCGAAGGTGTAAATGGAGAAGAGCAGGGGCCCAAGGACTGAACCTTGTGGGACTCCGACAGAGAGGGGGCGAGGTGAGGAGGTGGTGTGTGAGTGGGAGACGCTGAATGTCCAGTCTGTTAGGTATGATGAGATCCAGGATAGGGCCAAGTCTATGATGCCAAGGGATGAGAGGGTCTGTAATAATAGGGAATGGTCCACTGTGTCAAAGGCAGCCAACAAGTCGAGGAGGAGGAGTGTCGCTTGCTCTTGGCGGTTAATAGGTAATTGGTGACCTTAGTTAGGGCAGTTTCAGTGGAGTGGTGTGGCCGGAAGCCAGATTGTAAGCGGTCGAAGAGGGAGCAGGAAGATAGATGGGAGGACAGTTCAAGATGGACGTGTTGTTCCAGTAGTTTTGAGGCATAGGAGAGAAGTGATATACGGCGATAGCTAGATACAGAGGATGGGTCAAGAGAGGGCTTTTTGAGGATAGGTGTGATTGAGGCATGTTTAAAGCTTGAGGGGAAAACACCAGTTGTTAGTGATAGGTTGAAGAGATGGGTTAGGGTTGGGATGAAGACTGTGGTGAGGTTTGGGTGAAGTGGGATAGGATCGGGTCAAGTGCACAGGTGGTGAGATGCGGTGGAGGATATGCCTTACCGTAGGGGTGCACAATCTCCTTTGTTCCACCAATCACAAGGGTTGCAATAAAACTTATCGGGGAATTATTATCGGAGGTCTTTATGGCCTTTCAGAAAGTATAACACCATAAATATCTGACATGTGCTGGTTCTAGGTCTCCCACCTACCGGGTAAGTGGTCACCACCTCCCACAGTCCAGAAAAGAAGATGCCATGCACGCACTTGGCTTTAACCATAGGAGATAATGAGTTGATGAAATCCTGTAACTGCAATGGGTCAAAAAAGAGCCTTACAAGATGCCTAAAAGATGACATGTGCACATACCCCAAGTGTTCTATGTCTCAGTCTGGAAAATTGATTTCGGCTGGGCCTGTTGATGGACACAGATGAAGGAAATGTTGGCTTTTTTGTATGAATAAGAGGGCTCCATGCTCACCGATCATTCTAAACCCAGGAGACCAAGTGTCGTGCCTTTAAAATGGTTGTCCGCTACTAGAATTGGGTACAGGGTAGTGTAGAAAACCTAAAAAATAATCACATGGGGGAACCCCACCGCTTCTGCACAGCTGTGGTTGTGTTCCCCGCTGGTCTCTTTCAGCGGGGAGCGTCATGTGACCGATACATCCATTCAGAAGCAATGGACTATCGGCTTGACGGAGAACTGACAGCTGAATGCACCTGTAAATCTGTGCATATGTGTGAGAGGGAGATGTCCTCCTCTGCTACTCTCTTCTGTCAGGTCCTCACCTCTGAGATGTCTCCACAGGTGCAGCATAGTCTTGAGAAGATCAGTAAACTGGAGCAAGAGAAGGAGCACTGGATGCTGGAGGCGCAGCTGTCCAAGATCAAATTGGAGAAGGAGACTCAGCGGATATCCGATATAATGAAGAATGTAGACAAAGAACGGCCGGCTGACCCCGCACAGGAAAATGCCTTCTTACATGTCACCAACAACGCCGAGGAAACAAAATCTACAAGTTTGGTAAGTGATCATCTGATATCATTGATTTATTTCCTAAACAGAACAGATAAAATACCCCCAAGGTTTGCAATCAGAGAATCTTCTCTAGTTCCCAATCATTCCCTGAAGTGTCATTGTTATCAATATTTATCCAAAAATTCCCTCGCTCTAGAGGACTTGGCACGGCCATTGTAAGGAATCGAAATCGTTGGCCTGTTGATTTCAATTGTTTCAATATCAAATGGTTTGCAATTCATTCATTGTAATTGTAGGAGAGAGTGGGCTTCAATGAAGGTTACTGCCTTCACCCCTCATCATTCCACAATTGCGAGCATGTTGTTGCCCGTCTATCCTGTGGGAAAGATTTAATGGCCCACGTGAACAATCTACTCAGCGGCCGAACAAGTGTTTTCATGATCCGATAAAATCACAGTTGTTTACACAGGATGATCGGGAAACATTGTTCTTCTGACAGCTCACACCCGATTATCAGCCCCTATAAATATGCCAGCGTTCACCCAAGGAACGAGCACAATGTTCCATCGTTGGGTGATTGGATTAGTAATGCCACCATTAAGATCATTGTCATCGTCCGCGCATCACCCAGTGTAAATCCGGACAACATGATGCTGCATGGGGAGACAAATATCGTATTAACCATCATCCTGTCCTCATCAGTCTGCATCGGCCCGTCTAAACCGTTCAGTAAGGGAGCGACAGAACACCCCGAGGGGAGCTTCACCAATTCCTGGGTTTATGCACTAAATTATCTGTTTATCTCTTCCTTTATAGATCGGCATGTTAACCATGAGTAGCGATAATCTGCAGGTATGGTACATGACCTCGCATCTGTGTAAACAGAAAGTAAACTTAAGACTTGACTTTGTCTTGAACAAAAAAATAATCAGATAATCAGCTGAGATGATGACCAATGACCGAGTCTCTGAAACCATGCTGACCGAGCGGTTTGCTTTAAAAAAAACCTCTTTACCATTATTGTCTTGCAGTCGGCATAAATCAGAGAAAGTTTGTAGAATTACTAGTAGTTAGCTTGATGCGTCCAGACCGTGCAAGCCCAGCCACCTTTATTTTGCGCTAAGCCAATGTTCTTCTTTTTTATTTGGGCGATTTCCCCTATTCCATGTGTGTGTGTGTATATATGAATATCTCTCTCTCTCTCTCTCTCTGTGTGTGCGTGTGTGTATGTATATATATATATATATATATATATATATATATATATATGCCAGCGGTAACATACCGCGCTATGCCGCGGGTAACGTTACCGCTGCTATTAACCCTGTGTGTCCCCAACTTTTTACTATTGATGCTGCCTATGCAGCGTCAATAGTAATGAGATCTAATGTTAAAAATAATAAAAAAACAAAAAACCTGCTATACTCACCCTCCGTAGTCTGACGGTGCGCTCGCGGCTGCCACCATCTTCCGTTACCAGAGATGCTTTGTGAAATTACCCAAAAGACTTAGCGGTGTTGCGAGACCGCTAAGTCATCTGGATAATTTCGCAATGCATCCTGGGAACGGAAGATGGTGGCAGCCGCGCGCATAGGGACAGCTTCGCTGGATCCCAGGGGGTGAGTGTATGACTATTTTTTGTTTTAATTATCTTTTTTTAACACAGATATGTGCCCACACTGCTATATACCGCGTGGGCTGCGTTATATACCGCGTGGGCTGTGTTCTATACCGCGTGGGCTGTGTTCTATACCGCGTGGGCTGTGTTCTATACCGCGTGGGCTGTGTTCTATACCGCGTGGGCTGTGTTCTATACCGCGTGGGCTGTGTTCTATACCGCGTGGGCTGTGTTCTATACCGCGTGGGCTGTGTTCTATACCGCGTGGGCTGTGTTCTATACCGCGTGGGCTGTGTTCTATACCGCGTGGGCTGTGTTCTATACCGCGTGGGCTGTGTTCTATACCGCGTGGGCTGTGTTCTATACCGCGTGGGCTGTGTTCTATACCGCGTGGGCTGTGTTCTATACCGCGGGGGCTGTGTTCTATACCGCGTGGGCTGCGTTCTATACCGCGTGGGCTGCGTTCTATACCGCGTGGGCTGCGTTCTATACCGCGTGGGCTGTGTTCTATACCGCGTGGGCTGCGTTCTCTACCGCGTGGGCTGCGTTCTCTACCGCGTGGGCTGCGTTCTCTACCGCGTGGGCTGCGTTCTCTACCGCGTGGGCTGCGTTCTCTACCGCGTGGGCTGCGTTCTCTACCGCGTGGGCTGCGTTCTCTACCGCGTGGGCTGCGTTCTATACCGCGTGGGCTGCGTTATGTACTACGTGGCCAGTGTTATGTACTACGTGGCCAGTGTTATGTACTACGTGGCCAGTGTTATATACTGCTTGGCTGCTATATACTGCGTGGGCTGTGTTATATACTGCGTGGCCTGTATTAACGCATCGGGTATTCCACAATATGTATGTATGTATATAGCAGCCACATAGTATATAGCAAAGGCCACGTAGTATTTGTCTGCTATATACTACATGGCTCCTATATACTACGTGGCCTGTGCTATATGCTATGTGGCTGCTATATACATACATACATATTCTAGAATACCCGATGCATTAGAATCTGGCCACCATCTAGTATTTGTGTGTGTGTGTATGCAGCCGCTGCAGCCTCTATGCAAAACAGAGGGCACCACTATAAGAAAAATGCATGGATTCCGCTCTGGTGGTTGATGACACCGATGACCTGGAAGGGACATGAGGACCTGCGCACACCAGTGCTGAGTATCCCAAGAGGCCTGCAGAGGCTGTCATGGACATCGATCAAAGAGACGGGGCGGTCGTGGCGCAGAATGAAAATGTGGCTCTCATAGTCTGGACCAGCAGTGAATTTATTAGTGTATGATGCCGGAATTGTACACTACACCATGCCGAGCTGCAGGTCACCAATAGATATATTTTTAGAACGAATTGTTATAATTCGGCTAGTGTTGCCTTATTTAGTTGTCACTTTCTATCTGGAAGTTCTTGTTATATGTCTCCTCTTCAATTAGATCTTGTGATCTCATAGTGACAGAGCTCTCCCCATGAGAATTACATGGCTTTATGTTCTCGGATGAGGGTCACCAGAAGATCTTATATGGCGCTATTACATGGACGTTAACACTGAAGTTCTCTACTTGGTGATGGGGCAGAAGCCAATATCAAAGATACTGATGATGATTGCACAGCTCCTGTCAGAGTTATATTGTAATAGATCACAGATCAACTTCACTGACTGTATAATTATAATTACTAGTTTATTTAGGAGTATATAGGGGGGGGGGGTAATCACTGTGTTTTTCCAGCAATGATCTGGACATGTGATGATCTGATGCAACATGGGATTGGTAGCGGTGCAGAGGAAGAATGCTAGGAATCTAGAAGGAGGCTGAATTACATGGAAATACGTACACTCAGTATAAGAGAAGTGCAGATTGTGGCAGACATTTGGTAGGGGCCCGATTCATCCATGAATATGGCTCAGACATGAACACCTACCGCCATCATCATCAGAGATCGTGTGATTGACTCTTCCGGTAACTGTGCAGGAATTGACCCATACAGGGAATCGCGGTTGCTTTGTTTCTTGTAGCCGTTTGTTGGCTGGAGCTCCGTCTCCTCCGCACTCGGTGAGATTAATGTGAGTCTTATACAGTAAGGACACGCTTCTTCCCCAGATACGTGGGCTCACTCTCTACGCGCCGCTGTCATTATCGCTGCGCTGCCTGCACAGGTCGGGGTTTGATGTAGATAATGCCAGCGGGAAGTTTGACTGACAATTCAGAGACGGCGAGCCGGAGCGGTCATTCTAAAAATAATCTCCCTTATTGTCATGAACAGGTTCCAGATCACGACTCAAGGGAAGGACTGATAAAAAATCATTACATGGCGAGAATAGCCGAGCTCACAACACAGCTGCAGCTGGCAGACAGCAAGTCCGTCCACTTCCACGCCGAGGTATGTCTGGTGGCTCCTAATTGTCACATGGGGATGTAGAAGTGATGGTGTATGGGGAGATGGCATGCGCTAGGAGGCTGCCAGCAGCTTTGGAGGAAATTCTCATTATTTTCTTAGGAAATCAGCATGTTCTAACCCAGATCCTATTTTATAGTCTCAGTGTCACTGTTACTGCTGATAGGATGAAGGACGACATATTGCAGATTAGATGTGTCATATGCAACAAGTCATATGCAACATTGGATGTAACACTGCATCCTACTTTAGGGCTCCACGTATGCAGTCCGAACCATCGCCGACTGTGTTACACAGGCGGCATCTACCTCTAACAGCAGCGACCGGCGCTTCCATCAATCACTGCTCTTTAACTATTTAAATCCTGCGGTTAATCACTGAAATCGGCATTTAAGTGGCTCAATTGCCAAGGTGCATGTGGTGGGGTTCTCATTAGTGATGAGCGAATGTGCTGGGATAAGGTGTTATCTGAGCATGCTCTGGTGCTAACAGAGTATCTTCAGCGTGCTCGAAAAATATAAGTCCTCGCACCTGCATGTCTCCCGGCTGTTCGACTGCCGCAACATATACATTGTCTAATAAACAGGAAATCCCTGCCTATGTAGCAGCTGTCAAACATCCACGAGACATGCAGCCCCTGGGACTCGAACATATTATTCGAGCTCGCCGAAGACACTGGGTTAGCACCCGAGCATGCTCAGATAACACCTTATGGCTACGTTCACATTTGCGGTCCGCGCCGCAGCGTCGGGCGCTGCAGCGTCGCCGCATGCGTCATGCGCCCCTATATTTAACATGGGGGCGCATGGACATGCGTTGCACTTGCGTTTTACGCCGCATGCGTCACTGCGGCGCCTGCGTCCGGGCGCAGAGGACGCAGCAAGTTGCATTTTTGCTGCGTCCAAAATCAATGAAAAAAAGGACGCATGCGGCGCAAAACGCAGCGTTGTGCATGCGTTTTGCTGCGTTTTTGTTTGCGTTGTGAACGTAGCCTATCCCAGCACATTCGCTCATCACTAGTTCTCACATCAGAACTAAGAAATAATGTAAACATTTTTTTTTTTAGAATGATATAAAAAAATATATAAAAATTCAAATAGTCTCCTTTTTCTCCCTTTTTTTTTTTGTCCCATGTCTTTATTTTTAACTTAAGTAATTGCGGAAGCCCACAAAAGTCCGATCTATCAAAATATAAAATTAATCAACCCGTACAATAGATACTGAATAGGGAAAAAAAATCAAAATGCCAAAATTGCAGTTTTTTGGTTGCCATACCTCCCTTTAAAAAAGTAAAATAAAATAAAATGCTATAAAAATAAAAAGCAATCAAAATTGGTATAAATAAAAATGTTAACTGAGCAATCAGAAAAAAAAATTCCCGTCAATGGAGTCAGATTTTTTATGTTACCGGGCTCAGATAACAGTGGCACAATTCAAAGTTTATTATTTTAGTTTTTTACAACTTTCTGATTTTTTTTTTTTTTTTTTTGTACTACGTAAATAAAAAAAAAAAAAAAGATAAAAACTATATTACTTGGGAATTGCTATAGTCGTAGCGATCTGAAGAATCACCTTTCCAGATCATTTTTGCTGCACAACAAACACCATAAAAAGTAAACAAAAAATGTTGGAATTGTGGTTGTTTGGTTTTCTCCTACGCCTCATTGGGGGACACAGGACCATGGGTGTTATGCTGCTGCCACTAGGAGGACACTAAGTAGACAGAAAGATTAACTCCTCCTCTGCAGCATACACCCCTTCACTGGATACAATTTGAACCAGTTCTTGCTTAGTGTCTTAGGAGGCACTTGGGTCTTTTTTCCAGACCCCAACTTTGTTTTAATTTTTGATTTTTTAATTTTCTGTAAATTTTTAATTTTTTATTTAACGGAGTGAAGGGGGCGACGGGTCCTTTTTTTTTTTTCATAAGGTCCGCTCTCCCCCGAACCATCAACAGGCGAGCACGGCGAGTATACCTCCCCGTCCCTCTCCTGCGACGTATGGCGCACGAATAAGGTTTGCGCCAGGGCAACGGTTCCTTTTTTGGTTCCGATTTCCCCCCAACCCCCTCCAGGACCTTGCATTACAGCGATGTAATCTGGGTATGCAGTCCGGAGGGGATGTTGTGCCGCAGCCCCCCTCTGCTACAGCAGCACATCAGGGGCCTCTCCATCCCCATCCAGGGTGCATGGATTGAGATGACATCCTCACAGCAGCGCCCTGCAGACCTGTGAGATCCGGGAACAATAGCGGCCGTAAGTACCTTCAGGGGGCTCCCCCCTGCTCCCCCTCAGCGGCAGCGATGCGGTCCGGGTCCCCAGGGAGAGGCACCGCCGACCGGGGGTCGGTGGTGCTCGGCGGCGCTCCGTCGCGGCCGCCGCCGCACATCGTCGGCAGGCCTCATAAATTTAGTCCCCGGCTTCTCCAGCCGGAGTAGGCCGCAAGGGACAAATCCACTCCCACGGCCGTAGCTCCGCCCCCTTCATCGGCGCTTCTCGTCTGGGACGAGAGGCGCCCTCCTAATCTCGGGGGCCATATTTCCTCTCTCTCTGCACGGAGCCCACGCTTCTACAAGCGCTCCAAGGAGAACTCCTGGAAAGAACCGCCATATCTCTCTCTGGGGACACAGACAGGACCGTGGGTAAGCTGCTCCAAGAAAGCTTAACCCTTTCTCTGCAATACTGCCCGCTCTGTTCTTAAGGCACTATGTCTCAATCCAAGGAGACAAAAAAGGGTAACAAGAAGCACACAGTATTTTTCACTGTATGTGCCACCTGCAATGCGGCCCTGCCCCGAGCCCACACTAGTCCTTTGTGTGCAGATTGCGTCTCACCCTCTGTGCAGCCGCTCCTTGCCGACGCCGGTACCGTCACCGATGCCGCAGCCGTCGACCCGGTAGGGCCTAGCCCCCCTGAGTGGGCAACCTCTCTGTCACGATCTGTGGCTTCCCTAGCCAGGGCAATTGACTCCCTCCGGGGCCCCCCTCCAGGTCGGACCGTGGAGGATTCAGACGACGGTATGGATTCTTCTACCAGTAGGGGGCGTACCCGTTCACTTTCTACCCGGGGTCCCAGAAAACGTGTTCACGTTTCATCCCCTGACCAAGAGCTAGCGGGCCCTTCAGTACCTGCAAGCGCTGCTTCCAGGTCACCTTCCCCAAACTCGGATGACTCTGAATATGAGTCCGACATCTCCTACGTTCAGGAACCCCCCTCCTCCCAAGAGTCCCTTGACTCTCTCATTGAGGCGGTAAACAAGACCCTGAAGGTGACTGAGGACTCTGCTTCAGAGCCCGAACATGTGGTGTCTTTCAAAAAGACTAAACGTGTTAAAAATGTTTTTGTTACTCACCCTCACTTTAAGGAGATTGTACAAAAACATAGGGATCGCCCAGATAAACGCTTCATTGGACAAAAGTCCATCGAGGCCAAATACCCTTTTTCTCGGGAATTAGTCAAGGACTGGCTGCAGTCTCCCTCGGTGGACCCTGCTGTGTCACACCTCGCGTCCAAGACCATCCTGTCTCTTTCGGACGGTTCTTCCGTTAAGAATCCCTCCGATCGCCAGATTGATTATCTGGCTCGTTCCGCCTTCGAGGCCTCAGGAGCGTCTCTCTTCCCATCTTTCGCCGCCTCTTGGGTGGCTAAGGCTATGGTCTCTTGGACCGAGACTCTTTCCTCTAACATCCAAGCCAGTGATTTACCTCCAGAAGCCAGCATCCTAGTTAACCAGATAGCGCAGGCCGGAGACTTCATAGTCAACGCCTCTATGGACGCAGCCAATTGCGCTGCACAGGCAGCCGCCAATGCAATTTCCATCAGGAGAGCCCTGTGGCTCAGGGATTGGCGAGCAGATTCGGCTTCTAAACGTTCTCTAACAGCCCTGCCTTACCAGGCTGGTCGGCTATTTGGAGAAAAATTGGATCAAATGATCTCGGATGCTACTGGAGGGAAGAGTAAATTTCTTCCCCAGCAAAAGCCTACCCGGCCCTTTCGGTACCAGCAGCAACCTCCATTTCGGCCTTTTCGGTCCAATACCAACTGGTCTTCTACATCCTCTACCCCCGCATCAGGTAGAGGTTCGCGCGGTGGCCGAGGCACCCAGGTCTCTTACAGACCTAATCGTAACTGGAGACCCAGACCTAAACCTCCCGGGCCTAAGGGATCCGCATCCCATGGATCCTCCGCCCAATGACTCCTTGCATTATCCGGTGGACTCCAACAAAGTAGGCGGACGCCTACTCTTGTTCCGTCAGGCCTGGCTCTCAGTCGTTTCCGACGAGTGGGTCAGAGAACTGGTGTCCACCGGATACAAAATAGAATTTTCCTCCCTCCCCCCTACACGTTTCTTCCAGTCTTGCCCTCAAAGGTCAAAGGCCACAGCGTTTCACCAGGCAATACGGGCACTACTAAGGGACGGAGTCATCATTCCGGTCCCCCTAGAACAAAGATTCAAGGGTTTCTATTCAAATCTGTTCGTGGTCCCAAAGAAGGACGGATCACTACGTCCGATCCTAGACCTGAAACTACTAAACAGATTTATAAAAATCCGACACTTCAGGATGGAGTCCCTCCGTTCTGTGGTCGCGTCTATGGAAAAGGGAGAATTCCTGGCATCCATAGACATCAAGGACGCCTACCTGCACATACCGATCTTCCCTCCGCATCAGCAGTTCCTTCGTTTCGCTTTTTGCGGGGAGCACTTTCAATTCGTGGCCTTGCCCTTCGGTCTCGCCACCGCTCCCAGAGTTTTCACGAAGGTCATGGCGGCTGCCATGGCCATTCTTCATTCCAGGGGAGTGGTGGTAATTCCGTACTTGGACGACCTATTGATAAAAGGTCCTTCCTACCCAGCGTGCGAAGAGTCCGTCGCTCTTACGGTGGATACTCTTTGTCGCCTGGGGTGGAAGATAAATTTCAAAAAATCTTCTCCAATTCCGGCTCAACAAATCTCCTTCCTGGGGATGATACTGGACACTTTCCGCGGTCTGGTCATACTCCCTCAAGACAAGGTTTTGGCCTTGCAGCAGGGAGCCCAGCGTCTTTCTCGTCCAGTATCCCACTCCATTCGCGCCAGCATGCGAGTTCTCGGGCAGATGGTAGCGACCATGGAAGCGGTCCCATTTGCGCAGTTTCACCTCCGTCCCCTGCAGCATGCGCTACTGTCGGCTTGGGACGGCAATCCGTCCTCTCTCGACCGGCGATTCATCCTGTCCCCTCGGGTCAGGAAGGCTCTCAGGTGGTGGACGCTGAAGTCCTCCCTAACCCAGGGAAGGTCCTTTCTCCCAGTACGGTGGCTGGTGGTGACCACCGATGCCAGTCTCATAGGCTGGGGAGCGGTTTTCAACCAGCACACGGCCCAGGGGCGGTGGTCCATTCAGGAGTCTCGTCTCGCCATCAATATCCTCGAGATTCGAGCTATCAGGCTGGCATTGTTTCACTTTCACCGACTTCTGGCAGGTCATCCAGTCAGAATACAGTCCGACAATGCCACGGCCGTGGCATATATCAACCGTCAGGGCGGAACTCGCAGCAAAACGGCCATGCTCGAGGTGTCTCACATCCTCCATTGGGCGGAGTCGAACCATTCGCCCATTTCGGCGATCCACATTCCAGGTGTGGAAAATTGGGCGGCGGACTTCCTCAGCCGCCAGGGCATCGCTTCCGGAGAGTGGTCCCTCCACCCGGAGGTCTTCCAGCAGATTTGCCATCGCTGGGGGACCCCGGATGTGGACCTCATGGCTTCCAGGATGAACAACAAGGTCCCTCAGTTCCTTGCTCGGTCCCTCGACCCACGGGCCCTTGGGGTAGACGCCCTGGTCCTACCTTGGCGTCAATTCCGTCTCCCGTACATTTTTCCCCCTCTTCCCCTGCTACCGAGGGTCATCAAAAAGATCAGGGCGGAGGGGGTACCGGTGATTCTCGTCGCGCCAGACTGGCCGCGTCGGGCATGGTACGCCGAACTGGTTCAGTTGGTGGCCGACGTCCCCTGGCGTCTTCCAGATCGCGTGGATCTCCTTTCACAGGGCCCAATTTACCACCAGAACTCAAGGGCCCTGTCTTTGACGGCCTGGCCGTTGAGTCCTGGATTCTAGGTCAAGCGGGGTTTTCTCCCACGGTGTCCTCCACCATGATCAGAGCTAGGAAACCTGTTTCCATGCGTAGTTACCACCGTACCTGGCGACTTTTTTTCTCATGGTGCGATGCACAGGGACGATCTCCTCTAGTATTTTCTATTCCTTCCATACTGGAGTTTCTTCAATCCGGACTAGAGTCGGGACTTGCCCTTAGCTCCCTAAAGGGCCAGGTTTCGGCATTGTCAGTCCTTTTCCAGCGGAAGATTGCCAATAGGTTGCCGGTGAAAACCTTCTTCCAGGGAGTTTCCCGTGTGGCGCCTCCCTACAAGTCACCTTTGGATCCGTGGGATCTCAACTTGGTTCTCGGAGCCCTTCAGGAGAATCCCTTCGAACCGCTACAGGACGTTTCCTTGACCTTCCTTTCTTGGAAGGTAGTCTTCCTAGTAGCCGTCACGTCCATCAGAAGGGTTTCGGAGTTGGCTGCGCTCTCCTGCCGCCCTCCTTTTCTCATTTTTCATCCGGACAAGGCGGTATTGAGGACCTCTCCCACCTTTTTGCCCAAGGTCGTCTCCTCTTTCCACCTCAATGAGGAGATTGTTCTACCTTCGTTCTGCCCGGCTCCTGTTCATCGCATCGAAAAGGCTCTACACACTCTTGATGTGGTGAGGGCTCTTCGTCGGTACGTCTCAAGAACGGCTCCCTTCCGCACGTCAGACGTCCTGTTTGTACTTCCAGAGGGGCCCAGGAGGGGTTCTCCTGCTTCAAAGGCCACTCTGGCAAAATGGATTCGGTCAGCCATTCAAGAAGCCTATCGTGTCAAAGGTGTTCCCATTCCAGCTGGGATCAAGGCTCATTCTACTCGGTCGGTGGGCGCCTCGTGGGCCATTCGGCACCAGGCGTCAGCACAGCAGGTCTGCAAGGCTGCGACGTGGTCCAGTTTGCACACTTTTACCAAGCATTACCACATTCATTCCATCTCTTCTGCAGACGCTGCCCTTGGCAGGCGCATTCTGCAAGCGGCAGTTCCTTAAGCCGTAAGCCAGTGGTACATGGGGTTTTAGCATATTGCTCCCCACCCAGGGACTGCTTTTGTACGTCCCATGGTCCTGTGTCCCCCAATGAGGCGTAGGAGAAAAGGAGATTTTTGTTTACTTACCGTAAAATCTTTTTCTCCGAGCCACTCATTGGGGGACACAGCACCCACCCTGTTAGCCTGTTTTGGCTTGTTGTTACTTCTTTGGTTTTGACATAGTTGTCTTTGTTCATGCTCCTACTGCTTTACTACCGAACTGGTTCAAATTGTATCCAGTGAAGGGGTGTATGCTGCAGAGGAGGAGTTAATCTTTCTGTCTACTTAGTGTCCTCCTAGTGGCAGCAGCATAACACCCATGGTCCTGTGTCCCCCAATGAGTGGCTCGGAGAAAAAGATTTTACGGTAAGTAAACAAAAATCTCCTTTTTTTTGCTTTGCTTTTGTTTGGGTTTTTTTTTTACTATTTTTCATTACTTGGAATTTCTTTCCTGCTTTTCAGTACAATAGCTGATAAAATGAATAGTGCCTTATGAAACTAAAAATTGTCCTGGAAAAACGAAAAAAAGAAACCCAGCGACCTCATAAAAATTCAAAAGCGAAGATTGACCGCAGGTTGAAGGAGTTAAAGGGGTATTCCCATCTCCAAGATCCTATCCAAATATGAAGTGCGTATAATAAAAATGTTAGCAAATACCTCCAATTAAAAAGGTAGTCTAGTTCTTCTGATTTGTTATGTCACTTACCCTATCTGTGCAGGGCATTGCAGCAGCTTAGGTATCTATGGTTATGACCACTCATATAGTGACAGTTAGTTGTTAGTGGTCGTAACCATGGATAACTAAGCTACTGCAGTGCCTTAACATGGGGTAAGTGACATGCCTAATCAGAAGAACTATACTACATTTCTAATGGGTATAATAATAATATTAGCAAATACCTCCAAATACATATTGGGATAGGATCTTGAAGATGGGAATACCCTTTTTAAATATTTTAGAATGGCAATCAATCATTTGGTCATGGTTACCCACTAATTCTTGCATTTCTTATAATTTGACCGACCTTGGAGCATTTTTTTTTTTTCTTAGAGCTCGAGCAGCTCCTCTGTTCTTCCTCCTGGAAATGTATAATTAACAGCTGGTGTTATCAAACCCTTCACCCCATACATGTGGGCCTGTGCACACCGGGCATTCAGCGCTGACCTTGGCAGACGGCCCTATTGACGAGGAATGGGAGAGCCAAGTTGTCTTTTTTTTTTTTTCCTCTACATTTCCAGGAGGAATAACAGAAGGACGGCTCAATGCAGAACTCACAAAAAAGTGTTTCTGAAATGGTTTACGATTATTTAGTAAAGGTGCTGGATAGAGACCGCGTCACACTAGAATACTCTCACCGGAAGGCAAGCCAGGGGTGTGAGAGTAGGAATTGCATTTAATGATATCATAGTTTGTTTGGTTTTTAAGTGAAGGCTAAAGCCAAGCGGTGTCCTGTGCTATCACCTCCTGCTTAAAAAAAATAAATAAATCCCATGCCGGTCCGTTTTGGCCGAGCGCGAGCGTAAATTCCATCCCTGTGAGTATTACCTTGTTGTCCTCTATCTGTTTGATTTCCAGTGCCGGGCTCTCGCTAAGAGATTAGCATTGGCAGAAAAATCCAATCAGACCCTAACAGAAGAAACCAAATCGGCCAGTCTGAGCATCAGCAGATTGCAGGTAAGGGCGGCCAGCTGGCAGGTGCCCACACTCCGCCATTTATCTCTCACAATGACCGTCCGGAGGGAAGACTATCGCTAAATACAGGGGCCACGCGCCTGCCCGCTGCGGCCCCCATTGTAAGAGCGATGTGCCAGTAATGTCTGATGCAGACGGGACTAGTGCACCGCGCTTAACCCCTCAAGGACTGGCCTGTTCTTGACTGTAAGTACCGAGTTTTTTTTCCTGGCACCATTTTGGGGTCCACATAGTTCATTGCATCAAAGTTATTTATTGCATACAAATAAGTACCATCGCACCAGGGTCTGCGTGGACATTGAATATCTGTATGTCTGCTATATACACTATACTTTAAAAAAATAAGTCCCCGATTCCTCCAGACCAGCGTTATTCCCCCAGTATTGATGAATGCGGGTGGCGTTGTGTTAATGACCGCTTTATCCTTCCCGTCTGTGGCATCCCTGGCCGGGCCTGGGCTTCACCACCGATCCTTCTTCTCACATCTCAAAAGTGTCTTGTGGCGTAAGGCATGAAGCAGCCCATCATGAATTTACAAGCAGGCGTTGCCATGCCTGCGTCCCAACCTTCAATTAGACATGTAGTGCAGTTCTCTAGATAAGCTATGTCACTTACCCCATGTGCAGGGCTTTGCAGCACTTGGTATCCATGGTTACGGCCACAAGCTGCTAACTGTCACTATGAGTGGTCGTAACCATGGATACCTAAACTACTGCAATGCCCTGCACATGGGGTAAGCGGCACAGCTAATCAGAAGAGCTACACTACATTTCTAATTGGACGTATTTGATCATATTATTATACCTACTACGTGTTGGGGTAAGATCTTGGAGATGGAAACACCCCTTTAATCTTCATAGACGTTTCTCGTCCATTTGGGGGTTGGTAATACAAGTACTCGCCGTACCGGGTTCCAGCACTGGCTCACGGCCGCTGTTCTGGTGTCCGTGTTTGGGCTTCAGCTGTGATGTCACATCCACTGCGTGCGTCACTGCTGCACCGCGGCCGAGCACTGAGCGTGATGGCTGTGCCAAGGTAGACCGCGCAAGCCGCTGTGCTCAGTGATTGGCTGCAGCAGTGACTCACAGCAGCGACTGCAAGAAAAACACTGGACATATGGAGGGTGAATATTTTTTTAACAAATTATTCCTACGAGGACGTTTTTTGAAGAATGGGTTGTATTTGTTTTCTTTGTTTTTAATTTTATTTATGCAAGAATTAGGGGAAAAATGCATTTACGCCAGTGGCGGATTGTCTGTTTCTGGTAGACTAGAGTCCCAGGTCATGTCCCTGGCTGCTGTAAAAACCTTTAGGCACCCTGCAAATGCATCTCCGGGAGCTGGTGGACTGAAAGCGATCCCTTCTTTTTCATGAAAGTCCTTAAATTCCGTTGACAATGTAAAAAGGGATCAAGTTCTGAAGTTTAGGGCGCAATCAGACACGAGATCGGACCGCCATGCACAGACTGGCCGGCGGCCCTCCTGACCTGAGCGTGACAGCTGCATAGAAATGTATGAAGTCGTCTCACTTGGTTCAGGAGAGCGCCGGCCAGTCCGTGCATGGCGGTCTGATCTCCGTCTGATTTATACGGCCGTCTGACTGGCACTTACCTTGCTCAATCCTCGCCCGACTGTCCGGGGCAGAGTCGGGAGGCCGCCATACCTACACGATCTTTGTTCGGCTGCTATGGGAAACTTTGGACCCGACTGCAGAATTTCCAGACTCGCTGTAGTATCGGATGTCAGACTAATGTCATTTTACCGCTTTTTTTTGCTATTTGCTCACATAGTGAGAATCGTTATTTGAGCAGCGTTTTTTCCCTCCCTTTGTGACTGCGCCGTGGATAGTTTCACCATTAGTTATCACAGCCATTGTTGATCCGCTGCCAGCAAAGTGTCGTCATTTGGAGCAGATGAGAGCGTCATTGATTATTTATCTGATCATTAACACAGATGAAGCCGTCTTTTCACAGCATTATTACTCAGCTGGAAGAGAGAAATATTGAACGCAGCGCGGATCTCACATAAGTGAGTTATGATTGAGCCGCTTTGCTACATTCGCTGCTGATCAGTTCCTCCCCAGAAAAATGCTGACGGCCTATGGAAAATGGGAGCGAGAGTATGAAATAATTGGAAGAATGCTGTGCTAATTTATATATATATATATATATATATATATATATATATATATATATATATATATATATATATATATATATATATATATATATATATATATATATATATATATATATATATATATATTTGTTTTTTGTGCCTAACATTTAAAGTGAACCCATAACCCGTATGTGGCTGCACTTTATATGTAAGAAACGTTATGTTCCTTAGTGTATAAGCTGTCTCTATAGGACCCCAAGTCAGGGCCAAACTTCCATACTGTTTGATTCCAGCAAACTGAACGGGGTTCCGTGACCCTCTCCTCCTTACAAGACCCATAACTTTTATTTTTTATTATTTTTTTCCATCGACACAGCCATATGATGGCTTCTGTTCTGCAGGACGACTTGAAGTTGTGAATGACATCATTAACTTATAAAAACGAGAAAATAATTCCATGGGCAGAAAATTAAATCACACAATTTAGATTTTGGGGATTTGTGTTTGACATTCAGTACGTGATGGACATGACCTGGCAACATGATTGCTGCTATATCAAACTAAGGCTATGTTCACACATGACATTTTTGTGGCTATTTTTTATCTATTTTTCCCTCTCACCACATTGGGGGACACAGAAAGGTGGGCGGAGCCACTGGGACGCGTCATAGCGGGGGCGGAGTTACTGAATGCGGCCTAGCAGAGAACCGAAGCTGGGGACTAAATTTATCAGCACCGGCCGGTACCTGAAGGGCCAGGGAGTGCTGCCGCCGCCAGGAGAAGCCCCCATCTATCCAGCGCCCACGGTCCTGTGTCCCCCAGTGAGTGGCTCAGAGAATATGATTTTACGGTGAGTACACAAAAATCCCGGTTTTTAATTTGAATGAAAATTAAAAAAAAGCTGAGACTTCAGAAATCTCATGCACACACTTGTTTTTCTTTTTTTTTCTTGACTGAATTGAAAAAATTGCAGCATTAGTTGTTTTAGCGTGTTCGCTGCATTTTTTCACCCCAAAAAAACAAAACCAAACTGTGAGAAAGCACAAGCAAAAAAACACAACTATGCACTTTTCTTTCTTTTTTGGTGAATCCGCATCAAAAAAACTAGGATCAATAGCACACAAATAGGATGGGTTCTCCTTTGAAAAAGATCCAATCCAGACCAGCAGGACTGTCGTGGGATACAAGCATGGAAGCATCTGGTGATATAGTGGTCGTACGCGACCATCGGCATGGGCTGCATCACTTTCCTCGGATGCGGCAGTAGCACTTGCGATATAAGGGTAGTACATCATACCTGGGGGTCTGATATTGGATAGATTGTGCTGTGTGCCCACAGAAATGTACTGCAGATCTTTCACATTCATCTGAATAGAGCTTCAGTACCAGACACATCCTGTGGATAAGGGTGGCGCTGTTTGAGAAAGAAGCAGACACATTTTTTGCTATACGGGACAATTTATCTCATAATGGCTAATGTGTAGTTTCAAAAGTCATCAGTCTATTTTCGGCTGTAAAATGGCCCGCTTCTCCTTGCTCACTGCGCTGACTCCATGCCCGATAAGTAGAGGCTCTTTGTATCCAGACATTTTTGATCTCATGCTAATTCCGTCGCCATGTAGAGAAAAATATTAGAAGTCTCCGCTGATTTCCTCTTTGGTTCTTACATCAGACCTGAGCGCTTCATAGAAATGTCTTCTAAATAGCATTTCATTCTTCCTCTGTGTATTATTGCCTTTCATCCTGTCCTCCCGCTTCTTATCTGCTCTCGTTCCCTGCGCGCCTCTATTCCTTGATGACCTTTATGTTGAAGAATACAGATTGCCATCAGCGCTGCTCCAGTCTCGTGTTTTGGACATGAATAATGTAGTCTGCCATTTGTGCACTGTCAGGAAGATGCATGGACATTTTAATAACAGCAAAGTCTAAAGAAGAATATCAAGCATTTTCTATTTTTTTGTCTTTTATCCGTTTTAGTTTTTATTAATTGGAATATTTTGTTTGTGATGTTTTGGTTCTGATATAAAGTAAATGTTCGTCTTTTGTTTTATACTATGTTGGGAATTTATGAATGAATAGATTTGTCCTCCTCATTTCTGATACAGCAATTACAACATTTTACCTTCCTGTACTTCCTACTGAAAGGAGCTTAAAGCGGATCGGTCACTTACCATATATATATTTTTTTTTATCTGGTATAAATGCCGCTGTTCTCCTGATTCCGGCGTTGTCTTTCTTTTGTTCCTGAGCCTCTCCATTCCTGACATATGGCCTCCTTTTTCCCCTGTATGTAAATTTATCCAAGTGGGCGTGGTCCGCAACTCTTTTCACAAGGATCATACCCAGTTGTACAACAAGATGAAATTTATATGCCGGGAAGACGAGGCCATATCTCAGGAATAGAGAAGCTCAGGAACAAAAGAAAGACCACACCGGATTCAGGAGAACAGCCGCATTTACAGCAGGTAAAAAAATACCTACTTATAGCATGTGACAGGTCTTCGTTAGGAGCTAATTAATTATGTAGTTCAAACTGTATAGTAAGCTTCCGAATGTTATTTAAAGTTCCTGTATAAATGTAAAGTTGTTGTGCTCTTCCAAAAAATATCATTAAAGATTTTTTTTTTGTATTAAGATCAAATAGACTCCATTTTAAAGTTTTATAGAGTTTTATTTCCAAAGATGCCTAAAAATCTGTGACCTGGAAATGCAATTTCTGTTCTTCCCTTGACACCGAATCAACTAAATAAATAACAATAGTCTGTGAAAATAACATTGGGTACTTGGTAAACATTGTTTTGATTAAAAAAGCCATCTATTGCGCGTCCGATAGTCGGGGCCTTGGTCCGGTTCAGCCGTTATTCACATTTATTTCATTTGACACATGGTAAGGTTTTAACACTAGAGGTTCAGACCGTCCCGAGTAGGAGCACCTTAACATGGTGGGATGGCTTTCATGTTTTTTTTCATCAAAACAATGTTAGCTAAGCACCCTGCGTTATTTTCATGCAGTATTGCTATTTATTATCTTACTGCAGGGTATTTGCTCATTTTGTTTTCATCACTGCACCATGATGGCCTTTGAGAGCTGTGGTGTGAGGTCAGTAGAAGACCTGGCTCTGAGCACAATGTTGTGCATACACCTTCTGATGGTTTGTGTAGACAATGCTTGGTGGTGCACGACGTCCATTTTCACTTGCAGTATGTAATGGATCAATTGTTCCACCAGTGAACCATTGTCAACACCACAAAAGCAGGTCACATGTTGCTCGTACTAATGTGAGCAACCTACGTGGCCTAAATATGCCATCATGGCCTGCATTGTCTCCGGAGTTGTCTCTCATTGAGCACATCTGGGAAGTCATTTTTTTGCAGTTGTAAAGGAAGCTGCCATCAGCGGATCTTGATGATTTTCGTGTCCAGGTGCATTTAGCAGAACAGTGATTTCCCAACGTGGCCCTTGTACTTGATACTGAATAAATCCAGAAGTTTTGAAAATGTCGTTTCCACTTTTTCACCATTTGCATATCTGTATCTTCTCCATCCTGTGATTTCCGTAATTGCACAATTTTTCCTTCTTTGTGTTGTAATTTCAATGTTGAGAAGCATATATTAGGATTTTGGAAAGGATTTTGTCTCTCGTCACTATGGCAGAGTATCTGGTTTGGCATTATAAGTGCCAAATAACAAGCTCCAGGGCGCCTCTCCGCATTTAGGTTGGTGCTTTTATTTTATTTATGTTTATTATTTTTTAGTTCAGTAGGTTTACTGTGTAATAGTATTATTAGTTTTATCTTTCTCATGTTAAGGATGCAGCTGTTTTGACATAAACGCCGAATTTTTAGAGGTTTTCGTTTTTTTCATAAAGAAGACCTCTTCTTGAAGTGAATCTGGCCCAGTGATCCTCAGACAGTCGACTGCAGGGGAAGTGTATTACATAGCCTGGCCAACAGCTGAAGCTACAAGGGCGTGGGGTCCGCCAGAGGAGGGGGTGCCGGTACTTGGTGGATCTGGCCAATGGAGCAGCGCCCCCCCCCCCCCCCTGGAGACAAATATGCCATAACAGGGACACTGTTACTGATGCCGTACAATAGACCTGCTATAAAAACTTTATATTTATTTTCATTGTAGGATGAATTAATTACGACAAAGAGAAGTTATGAGGATCAGCTGAGCATGATGAGCGATCACCTCTGCGTTATGAACGAAACGTTATCAAAGCAACGGGAGGAGATCGACACATTAAAGATGGCGAGTAAGGTAAGCGAGAGGGGAGACAGCAGCACTGGGGTTGAAGGAGAGATTCCAGAAACAAGTGCTTGCCGGGATCTGATTCTAGTGTCCGCAGTGTGACGTCCGTCTTCATCACGGTGATTTCATGGATCCTGCCACTAGATCTGCAGCAGGATTGGAGATGACTCTGATCCGGGGCCTAAAAATGTGTCTATCCACCTAATAATGGAATAAAATGTGAGCAAAACGTACCTCAATATATCACCAATGGAAATGTCCACTTATACCCAAAAACGAAATCTCGCAAAAAAATGTTTCTCTCGTCATACTGTGAGACCTACAGTTGTTGTATGTGTGTGTGTGTATATATATATATATATATATATATATATATATATATATATATATATATATATATACACCGTATATACTCGAGTATAAGCCGACCCCCCTAATTTTGCCACAAAAAACTGGGAAAACTTATTGACTCGAGTATAAGCCTAGGGTGGAAAATGCAGCAGCTACCGGAGAATTTCAAAATTAAAAATAGATGCTCCATACCGTTCATTATGGCCCCATAGATGCTCCACATAAAGCTGTGCCACATATAATGCTCTGCACCGTTCATTATGGCCCCATAGATGCTCCATAGAAAGCTGTGCCATATACAATGCCCTGCACCTTTGATTATGGCCCCATAGATAGCTGTGCTATATATTACCTCTGCACCTTTGATTATGGCCCCATAGATAGCTGTGCTATATATTACCTCTGCACCTTTGATTATGGCCCCATAGATAGCTGTGCCATATATAATGCTCTGCACCTTTGACCTTTGATTATGGCCCCATAGATGCTCCACATAAAGCTGCAGCTGCTGCTGCAATAAAAAAAAAAAACACATACTCACCTCTGTTGCTTGCAGCTCCCCAGCGTCCGGTCCCGGCGTCTCTCTGCACTGACTGATCAGGCAGAGGGCGCCCTCTCCCCCTCACCCGCCGACCGTGACTCGAGTATAAGCCGAGGGGGCACTTTCAGCCCAAAAAATTTGGGCTGAAAATCTCGGCTTATACTCGAGAGTATATATATATATATATATATATATATATATATATATATATATATATATATCTATCTCTGGGAAAATTGTAAAACAAAAAAAATTGTAATGCATTTCACCCCCCCTATACAGACAGAACAATAAAATAAATATGGCCGACTGCAGCCACTACTAGGAGGAACATGCTGCCTATGGGATTTTTACTAGTAACACCTGTACATTTTTTATTTTCCACATGGCCGTATGACGGCTTTTTTTATGTGGGACAAGTTGTAGTTTTCATTGTCCCAATTCATTTTACCATTCAGTGTACTGGAAAATTGTAAAAATTCCAAGTTCTGTGAAGTTCTGCAATTGTTTTGGGGTTTTGTAGTTAGAATACTCACATGTGCTTTAAAAATGACAGTGGTCATTGGCAACACGATTCTCCAGGTCAGTACGATTACACCAATGTTATTCATTTTTTATTCATGTTGTTATTATTATTACTATTATTATTATTAGGAAAAAGTTGTAAAATCATCAAATAAAGATGCTGTTATTGTCGCAATGTTTTGAGACCCGTAACATTTTCATTTTTTTGGTTGATTGAGCCAAGCGAGGGCTTGTTGTTTGGGTTACGTATGATGCTTTGATCGCTTTTTATTGAATTTTTTTGGCTATTTTGCCACAACTGAAAAACCACATCTGGCGTTTTTTTTTAAATGTTATTTTCTTTAATTATTTCTGGCATTCACTGATCAGATTAATTAAGTTTATATTTCACCACAAGAAGAAACTTTACCCCTTAGACCCCAGTCCAGAGCCTCTCACCTAGCCAAACCAGTTCTCATGCTTCGCACTGACGAGGGCCAACAGCCCGAAACACCGTGTCTGCGAATTGAGATACTGATTTGGCTTTTGTCCTAAGTCATATTGCACGACTCGTTAAAGGGTTAATTGTGACTTGTAGGATCACTGCTTCCAACAGGTGGCGCTATAGAGTTTAAGTCCTCTTTTTCTCTGAAGAGGCAATTTGCATGTTTATATTTCGATAATCGGACTTCTATGGACACAGTGATATTACATGTTTAATGTTTTATTTCTTTATTTATAATTGGAGAAAAGGATGAAGATTAAAATTTCCTTTTTCTTTTTCCAAAAATTTTAAAAAACTATGCATTTTTTTTACTTTATTTATTATTCCCATATAGCATCTTGGATCTGCGATTGTCTGATCGCTTATATTATAAACTTCAATGCCACAGTATTGCAGAATAAATAGTAAATATGATGGTCCCCTATGAATGCAAGCCACAGTCTTCACAGGAGCACTATCAGTACCGTCATGGCAGGCCCGCTGGCTACTATGGCATCCCAAAGGCACCCTGCCATCATGTCGCTGGGCTTGGGATACTGCACACCCCCCGTTCACATACTTTAAATGTTGTTGTCAGAGTTTAACTGTGGCATTTTAGGGGTAAACTGCGCAGGCTGTTAGAGGTGGATGATGGCTGTGTAGCGCAGACATCGTTTCCAGGGAATGATACAACCTGAGCTCCTGCACCAGAGATGGTGTCCTGACGTTGAAAGTACTAATGCATCCAATGTCAGGAAGGAGTTAAACTGAATGTTAACTCCTTCCAGTCACTATAATTATTTCTTCCCTATCTTCAAAGAGCCATACTAATTATTTTTCCTTTGCTATAATCCTATAACTGTTGTGTTTTTTCATACATGACAAGTGGTACTATTGAATACCACCATTTAATTTACCAAATAATGCCCTAGAGGAGGTAGATCTTGATTGCTGCAGTTACCGGCGGGTGCCAGTGGTTTAATGCGGCCAGAAGATGCCACGTATGGAGCAGACTTAGCTGCTGAGCCCACTCCATGCACCCACCGGCCGTGTCCTGTACAAATGTATCAAGTCTGGATGGGGTTTAAACTATGTGATATGCTGCCCCTAGTGGTGGCTACACACAGAATTGTATTACGGTACCTGTCCTTTAACATACAGCCTGTAGAAAAGCATAGTCCTGCTTCCCTCATTCCCCACAAGAAGATAAACTGCTCTTAGTGCATAGACCAGCCTAATATGTCCAGGAACTGCCCAAATTCTCCTGTTTTTTTTTTTTACGTGCCATGCACTCATTTTCAGTGGGTGGTTTCTGTTCATCAGCATTCTACCAGCGCTATATGTACATGAACTTGCATTCCCTCTCTAGCATGTATAGTTTCTGTATGTTTGATGCTGTGCAATGGCTTGCCAGCTCTGAACTGAAAGCTCTCCTCTCTGTAATGTCGCAGATGGCTGATCAGTAACCGAGAGACGAAGACCAGTTCTTCCCCTAGGGGGCGGGCCCTATTCCCTTAGGGGGCGGGCCTTCTTCCCATAGGGGGGCGGGCCCTCATGCTGTGAACAGATTACACTTGACAACAGGCAGTGGACATCTAGTTAAACAGATGGGGGGGACATTTAGTGGCTGGGACTTTGGAGTGATGTTTTTGTTGCAGTTAGACAACATTACAATTAAAGTGATTTACAGATTGTCACTTTGTTTGATATGTGATCGGGTTGCCTGGAAGTTCAGTGGCCATATAAGTATGATTTTGCAGCGGATTTAGGGATCTGTATCATAAAAGTAAAACACTGTCCACTAGAAAGATAAAATGGAAAAAGCAAAAAAAAAGCCAGCTAACCGCAGTTGAGTCCCTGGTCCCTTCGGAGCACGGAATGAACGTCGCTGCCACCGACTGATGATCAGAATGTAGCAGAATAAAATCCAGCTCAATGGTATAAACTCTTCAACTTTATTTGTGTATGATTACAACCTCCTCACAGACATCATTAGTCCATAGATAAGAACATCAACATTACTACAAAACTCCAGTGATTGTCTTACCACTGTCTCTAACATCATGTCCTCCCTCTATCCAAAACTGAATCTGTCAAAAACTCAACTCCCTATGTTTCCTCCCTCCACTAACCTACTTACGCCCGATTATTGCTAATACCGTGTGTGGTTTTACCATAACTTCCCAGCAACTTGCTCGCTGTCTTGGTGTCATCTTTTATTCAAATCTTTGCTTTGCTCCCCATATCCGATCATTCACCCCGCTTCTGTCACCTGCACCTCAAAAACATCCCTAGAATTTAACCTTTTCGACATAAACTCTTACTGCCGCTCTTATTCAGTCTCATCTGGACTATTGCAACTTTTTACTATTTGGTTTACCTCTTACTAAACTCTTCCCTCTGCAATCTGTCCTGAATTCAGCAGCCAGGATCATATTCCTTGCCAGTCACTACACTAATGCCTCTACCCTGTGCCAGTCATTGCACTGGTTGCCCATCCGATACAGAGTTCAGCATAAACTTACCACTCTCCCCTACAAAGCTGTTCAGCACCACCCTACATCTCCTCCCTTGTCTCAGTCTACCACCCTACCCGTGCCCTCCGTTCTGTTAAGGACCTAAGACTAACATCCTCTATAATCCGAACCTCCCACTCCCGTCTCCAAGACTTCTCCTATGCTGCCCCAATTCTTTGGAATGTACTACCCAGGACAATTCGATTAATTCCCAATACCCACAGATTTTCTACAAAATCATGACCCTCATAGTATCAGTTCACACACCCTTCATGTGCTTTTAGACCTCTGTATCTGTACTGTACACATACTGGTTTGTGAGCGGATCATGCAGCGTTATGTGAACACCCTATTTAGTATATTGATGGCTGTACCGTACAATATAAGCACATATCACCATTTACCTTTTGTGACTCCCCTATTTCCTCATAGATTGTGAGCAGCAGGGCCCTCACTCTTGGTATCTGAGTTATTCTTATTCTGTTAGGTCTGTACAAATCCCCATTAAAATTATAAAGTGATGCGGAAAAGGTAAACGCTATAGAAATAAAAATAATTATTACATCAACGTGTTTCTGGTGCACTCAGCAGGTTGGAATCATAGACAATTAAAGTTGAAGATTTAATACCGTTGAGCTGAATTTCTTCTACTGCATTCTCACTGTAAAGGTAAGGAATATCAGGAAATAAAATTACCTAAAGCTAGTATATTTTTTGAAAGGTGGGGATTCACATTAAGTTGGTTCCATGGGTAACTACCACATATGTTAAACATTTCACTAGGGCAGTTCTCATTGCTCACCAGACACGCCGCATAGTAGCTCTCTCATGTTAAACGCATTACAATTTTTATTCAATATAGATTTTTTTTAAATGAAAAAACAAAACAAAAAACAATACATTAATAAAGCCAATCAGCACTGTGGCACAGTGGTTATCACTGTACGGTGGCTCAGTGGCTAGCAACGCTTAGATGCTGGGTTCATTACCATCAAGGACAACATCTTCAAGGAGTTTGTGTGTTCTCCCCGTGTTTGCCTGGGTTTCCTCCAGGTTCTCCAGTTTCCCTACACACCCCAAAGACCTACTGATAGGGAATGTAGATTGTGAGCCCCAATGGGGACAGAGATGATTGTGTCTGTAAAGTGCAGCAGTATATGACGGCGCTATATAACTAATATACGTTGAGTTTATAAAAAAAAAAAGTATTGGTATAATATGTAAGAAACCCTCCGCCAACAATTTTATTCCATTTCTTTCTTTCTTTGAGTGTAATGAAATCGAATTTTATAAATGTAGGGGATGTCTGTGTGATGTACATTTTAATTTATGTTGTTGTTTGTTGGTTTTTTACTTTGTGACTGCAGGGAAATTCCAAGAAGAACAAAAATCGATAGTTGATGCAGAGGAGGGCAGATAACGCTGCTGCTATATCCGCCATGCAGAACGGGTCTGTGCTGGATGAAGAGTCCTGCCGTCACCTTATCCCTGTGATATATGTGAATCGAATCCCACCTGTCTGAGAGAGGATCTCGCCAAACATGAAATGTGTCAACCTTCCCGACAGCACTTGTGACCTGACTGGAAAGTTTGGAACATCATCCAGAAAGAATATTTCCAATCCATCATTTTACCTCCTTTTTGAAAATTTTACAATTGCACTTTTTTTTTGTTTCCTTTTTTTTTTTTGTTTCTTTTTTTTAATTTTAAACCAGATTTTATTTCGTTACACTATACAGCTTTAAAGTGTTTTTGGGGTTTTTTTTGTACTTTTTTCGGGCTTTATTTCCAAAATACATGAACTGTCTGTAATTCTGTGTTCTGTTTTGTAAGAGACTTGTAATACTACATCGTTATCTGCTCTGTGACCTCATAACAGAGACATAAAGGGAGAATTTTGTTCCATTCAAGGTCTGTTTACTTGTAAACAAATTATTAGAATTTGCCTCCAATTGTAAAACCTTAATGTCTGTACATTGAACAAAGGAAAAAAAGAAAGGAATTACTAAAGTTTATCAATAAATTCTTACAAAATTACTGACTCCATGTATGCCATAATTTAACACATCTGCGTCACTTAACCCCGTTAGGAGACATAAATACTTTACCTGGGGCTAATTTTTTTTTTTTAACAATATGCTTAAAAACTAAAAGGTAGGTAATTATTGGCTTCCTGCCTGTAGTGCCCAGCAATGATCTGTTCTGGCACAGTCCGCTCCTGCCAGTGATTCAGTGGCTTGCACTGATGCCATGTTGACAGAGCAGTAGCTTCTCATCCGCTCTGCTCTGTTGATATGGCGTTGACTGCTGACTGACAGCCGGCTGCCTAACCACAGGAATCCAGCTATCGATCAACATGGCATTAGAAGTTACACCACGTCAACAGAGCAGCCCGGAAGAGTTGCTCTGGTGAAGTGGAGCAGCTGAATAGCAGGCAGGAGCGGTCGGTGGCTGCTCAGTCGGCGTCAGCTACAACAGGCGGGTGGTTGCCCTTGTTAGCGACTACCTGACTGTTGTTTTTGTTTGGTTGTTTTTTTTCTTTACCATGGTCCTAAAAACAAAGTCCAGGACTACTTCTTTAATATCATATCACTGGGAAATTATCAAAATAATATGGTGGTCTGCAGTGTCATGCACACCAGGGTGGCTGGGGACACTGTGATGGGGCAGCAGCAGCCCATTAAATCTTGGGATCAGTGGTGGTCTCAGAGCACCACTCTGTAGTCTTGGCACAACCCTCCACAATGTTGTAGCAATATAATAATCTAGGAGGCACTTTATTGATGACACTTTTTACTACTTTATTACTACGGCTCATTCACATTTTATATTATGACTTGATAAAGGCCCTGTGTGGCTGAAACATCTCATGCCAGTTGTTTTTTTTTTTGTGTAGATTGTCAACAAAGTAATTATTTTTATTTATTTTTTTAAGGCGATTGTCTAGTGTGTCGGTTCCTGGATTTTTATCTTGCAGCCTGGTAATAATTAATGTTTTTTTTGTTTGCGGCTTGCACTTACGAAGTAGTAGGGTTGGGGCTTTGGAGACAGTAACTTCGACTATATGTGTCTGTGTCTATACAGGATACAGAATATATACAGAAACACTAAGTACACCCTATTGGAATTCTCTACTTTTACGTATTGTGAGACAATAAAATAATCAATATGAGCTTAAAATTAAATACAATTTCAGATGGACAATATCTCAGGTCGGATTATACCGTGTAATTTATTAACCAAAATTAGGACACCGTGCTGAAGCACTATGTGAAAAGTTAAGAAGTACATCCCATAAATGAAGTGTAAATCAATGTGACCGACTTTGGGGCAAGTAAAAGTGAGAAGTGCACTGGTGAGGCAACTGCAAGACCCCCAAAAAGGGGAATATTTCCAAAAAGGGGTGATGGACAGTTAATATCTGCTTTTATCATTCCAGGATGATTCTTCCCCAGTTTTGTGTGTTAATAGAATCACAGAAAGTTAGAATTGGAAGGGACCTACAGGGTCATCGTGTCCTATGCTGGATTCACTAAACCATCTCAGACAGATGGCCAACCTCAGTTCGAAGATTTCCATTGTAGGGGAACTCGCCACTGCTCGTGGCAGCCTGTTCCACTCATTGATCACCCTCACTGTCAAAAAGTTTTTTCTAATAGCTAAGCTGTATCATTCCATTGCTTCTCGCATTTCCATGTGAAAATGAGAATAATGATGATCTCTCTACACTGTGACATCTCTTTAGATATTTGTAGAAAGTGATTGTTTCCTCTTAGTCTTTTTTTGTTTGCAAGCTAAACATTCCCAGATCCTTTAACAGTACCTTGTAGGACATACCGTATTTTTCGGACTATAAGACATACTTTTTTTTCCCAAAAAAGTTTGGGCGGAAGATGGGGGAGGGGTGCATTTTATAGTCCGAATGCAGGCTTACTGGTGGGTTGTGGTAGTGCAGGGTCCCTTCCTCAGCAGGCCAGCGGCAGCAAAAGTGTGGTGATCCTGCGGGACTGGTGGTGGTGAGCAGAGCGGAGTGCATCAATGCTTTCCCGGCAGTCATTTTCCTGAAGCCGTTTGCCACTGGAGGCGGCATGTGCGCAGATTGGGATCTCGGCCCAGCCCTGCTGAGGTCTTCAGGGAAATGCCTGCCTCTAGCAGCGCGTG
Organism: Ranitomeya variabilis; assembly: GCF_051348905.1. Lineage (NCBI taxonomy): Eukaryota > Metazoa > Chordata > Amphibia > Anura > Dendrobatidae > Ranitomeya > Ranitomeya variabilis. Next base: position 56,154,907 of record NC_135233.1, read on the forward strand.
CGCAGATTGAGATCTCGGCTGTGCCAAGATCCCAATCTGCGCACACCACCTCCTGCGGCCCATGGCTGCCAGGAAAGCAATGATACACTCTGCTCTGCTCACTGCTGAAAACTGGCCTGCAGCATCGCCACTCTTCTGCCGCCACCGGATTCCTGAGGACGGGACCCTACTCCACATAACGCAGTCTGCCCTGCTTCACCGCCGACACTGGGCTCGCAGCATTGCCCCATGAGGTCAGTGTGTGTAGGCATCTTCTAGATGAAAAAGGTAGTAATTCTCTTTACTAGATTTCTCTTTCCCCAGACTTGAATCCTATTGAGAATCTCTGGGACGTTATGCATCATTGGCTCCGACGCTGCCAAGAGCGCCACAGACTGCAGGAACTCACTGATGCTTTGATCCAGGTCTTGGAGGAGATCCCCTGGACACTGTGATAGTCACTGGTGAAGTGATGGAGGGGAGATTCGTGTCACTGCGCATGATGGCGGCAGTGATGTAAAACCAGAATAGTTTACTCCACCACACTACGCGTTGGGACGGCTTATTGAAAGTCATATTATGGGCTGGTTGTAGTGGACATTCATAGAGCGGGAGGGATAATGTCCACATATCTCCACCTGCAGTGTCCTGTGTGATGTCGAGACCATGTGATCAATCACATGATAGAGTCGTCGCATGATCTCTGGTTAAATGGCTGTCTGCCAAAGCTTTCAGGGTTCGGTGTGTGCCTGGAGGGAAAGCACTCAAGGAATGTGTGTACCAAACCTGAACCGTGGACATTGCTGCCTGTGAGCAGGCTGATCCACTCTAGGAAAAGGACTGTTTCCTTTTGTTTCTTTTTGCTCAGAGGGCCGTGTTTACTTTCCCAAGCTTGGTTTTGCTGTCTGCAATAGACCAAGCATTTTCTTAAAGAGACAGTGTTCTGCTTCTACCTCTGTCCAGCCAAGTGAGCTGCTCTACCACTCGTCTCATCAGTAGCATGCCTAGATAATATCAGGACTGTATACAGGCATGTAGGACCCTAACTTTATTGGCTCATATTATGCATTCTGGTGATGAAATTCATGCTGCAAATTGGATTTGCCTAATATTTACATTTTTTACTTTGATTTTGGTGGCAATTTTTATAATCAAGCCCTAATTTTTCCACGGCGCTCCTGCTGACGTAAGATAGGTGAAGTGAGTTAATTGTCTGTGAACTCCCAGGACCTGTCTGGCACCGTGAGCAGGAGAACTTGCTCACGCTCGCAGTTCTGTCAGACAGGGAATAGGCGTTCACAGGGAGACACTGAGAATACGCTGCTCAGTGTGTCTGCTGGATGACAACTACATCTATGTACAATATACAAAAAAGTTGCACTCTTTTTTCTCTTCGCCATGACAGCACCCACATGAGAGAAGGGACCCGCCCATAGGAACAGGAAACCTACAGAATAAAAGGGGCGGTCCCCCTCATTTGGTTTCCTGTTCCTGTGGGAACCTATGGAAGAAGAACGTTACCTGGGCCAATGCATGCCGCCTGTGCAGTCTGTGTGAATGGCAGGGGCTGCGGTGCCAGAAGCAGCGTCGGGGGGAGCTCCTGCCTGTCAGCCTCCCCCCTCATCTGATGGTGGCCGTGAGGACTGGGTCCGGGGAGGGCCGCCCAGTCTCACACGAGGGTGCGCTCGGCAGTGTCCGGATGGAACAGCGTGCCAGCGGTCGCCGGCCGGTGTCTCAAGCGGGAACACTTTGGGTGTGCGGCCGCGTATGCGCAGGGACACCTGGCCAGCATGCCTGACCCGGAAGCGGCTGGAGCACTTTCGAAGGACCAGGGAGGCGAGCCAAGGGGGCGGTAAATATAAAATCCGGTGGCGCTTAGCTGCCGATGTGCTAAACATGTCGTCCCCAGGAGAGTATAAGGTGCACCCACCCGAGGTGGAAGTACAGGCGCACAGCGATACTAGGAGCAGCAGTGGATGCTCCAGAGAGGAGGGCTCCACGGGCAAGAGTCGACGAGGTAGAAAGTCTGATCTACCCAGAACTCGTGCTGTGCCTCCAGAACCGGTACCATGTCACAAGCTTCACTGGGTGAGTGTAAATTGACTCTACCTATTAAGCTGATTCCCCTTCTTTCTTTTTACCTCCCCTTTTCAGGCTAAGAGAACCCAAAAGTCTAAGCATAAGGAATGTGCCTTGTGCACGCAGCCCCTTCCTGACTCCTACCCTAAAGACTATGCCAGGGTTGTATTAACCAGACTTTGCAGGGGGAGGCTGCGGTAGCATCCGCTGATATAGGGATGATAATAAGAGAAGAGCTCCAGGCTTTAGGACAGTCTAACGGACCTAAGAAACATAGTGGGAAGAGGAGGAATGTGGCCCCTGTCTCCAGTTCAGAGTCTGAGGGTGTCCAGATCCGATCTTTAAGCTCCTCCAATTCATCATCATCATTGAGTTCATCTGATGAGGGGGGTCGTTTGTGCTTTCCCATTGACAACTTAGTAAGGTCAGTCAGGAATACCAAGGGATGCACGGACACAAAGGAAGCCAGATCTACACAGGACATTATGTTCGCAGGTCTGGCACCGGAAAAGAGGAGAGCCTTCCCAGTTATTGCGGCTCTAAAAGATGTGGTAGAAAAAAAAAGGAATGGGACAAGCAGGGCCAGCGAGGGTTCCTTTCTTCCCCCTCTCTCATGTGAGTGCTGTCGTGGACTCAATAAAAGAGCATTACCGTAAGTAATCCGTTTTATCGTGCTAAAGCATGTCAATATGAAATATGAATAGCAATACGCTTCTGAATACTAGAAACAAATGAGGCTTTGCACACAATTTGGCCAAGTTATGTCTGCCCATCAACCATCGTCAAGGTGGTCTCATAAAAAAATGGGTCTGATGGGTCCCTACGTGTATGAATACCTCTCTTAGGCTACTTTCACAATTCCGTCTTATGGCGTATGTCGCAATGCGTCGTTTTGTAGAAAAAACGCATCCTGCAAAATCTCCCGCAGGATGCGTTTTTTCTCCATAGACTTGCATTAGCGACGCATTGCGACGGATGGCCACACGTTACGTCCGTCGTGCGATGGATGCGTCGTGTTTTGGCGGACCGTCGGCACAAAAAAAGTTCCATGTAACTTTTTTTGTGCGTCACGTCCGCCATTTTCGACCGCGCATGTGCGGCCGAAGCTCCGCCCCCTCCTCCCCGGACTGCAGAATGGGCAGCGGATGTGTTGTAAAACTGCATCCGCTGCCCACGCCTTGCAGTTATTTCACAGCGTCCGTCGGTACGTCGGCCCGACGCATTGCGACGGGCCAGTACGGACGGATCAGTGTGAAAGTAGCCTTAGGTTGATGTCTGAATTCCTGGTTGAATACGGACACCTCTCCCAGCAATGCCTGTATTTATGGGTTGGTAGGAACCTGCTGTAATTAAAGGGAATCAGCAGATTTTGCCGCTATAAGATGCGGCCACTGCCTTTCAGAGCTTATCTACAGCATTCTATAATGCTGTAGATAAGCTCCTGGTCCGACCTGCAAGAGAAGAAAAATAAGTTATATTATACTCACCCGGTGGGGCTGTCTGGTCCGATGGGTGACTGCGCCCTCCTGCTTCTTCATTGCTCCTCGGCATCAAGCACCTGCGTAGGCGAACCTATCTGCCCTGTTGAGGACAGAGTAAAGTACTGCAGTGCATAGGCGCCTTGACAGGTCAGAGAGGCCCGGCGCCTGCGTACTGCAGTACTTTACTCTGCCCTCAACAGGGCAGATAGGTACGCCTGTGCAGGGGCACTATGCCGGGGAGCGATGAAGAAGCAGGAGGGCGATGTCACAAGAAGATGGGAGGACCCGGACCTGCGACACCCATCGGACCGGACCGCCCCGCAGGTGAGTATAATATAACTTTTTCTTCACTTCCAGTTCAGCCCGGGGGCTTATCTACAGCATTATATAATGCTGTAGCTAAACCCTGAAAGGCGGTGGCCGCATCTTATTGCGGCAAAATCTGCTGACAGGTTCCCTTTAAGAACACCACATGGTGAAGGGTGGAGTGCTCGGTCAGAAAGCTGACATAGAAATAACAAAAAACTTACTGGCACATCCAAGCTAGTGTGAATAGGTGCTAACTTAGGAGCAGCTATGGGGCACTATCTATCTATTATATATGTTTTGAAGAATATATCCTTTGAAATCAATGTGTAAATGACAGAGATAACTGCTGTATGTAAAAGCTCATGTTAAAATTGCATTGCAGTCAGATAGCAATCGCAATGCAATCGGATGTAAATCATGTGCTTGGTGTGAAAAATCGGATTGTACTCGCATGAAAAACGCATGACACTTACATTACACTCGTCCGACTTTGCAGGAACAAAATCAAACCAATTTTAAAATTGTTAGTGTGACCCCAGCCTTATAATGGGAGATAAACATTGTGTGAGGTATTCTCTTTAAAATGCAGAATTTTGATATAAGAGGATATAAAATCCTTTTGAGTATTGAGGATAAAAAGAATAAGCAGATGGTATTTCAGTTGTATAGAAGAATGGAACTAAAGAGCATTTATATATAAACTAGATGGTGGCCCGATTCTAACGCATCGGGTATTCTAGAATATGTATGTATGTATGTACATATATAGCAGCCACATAGTATATAGCACAGGCCATGTAGTATATAGGAGCCATGTAGTATACAGCAGACACGCAGTATATAACACAGCCCACGTAATATATAGCACAGCCCACGCAGTATATAACACAGCCCACGCAGTTATAACACAGGCCACGCGGTATATGACAGTGGCCACGCGGTATATAACAGTGGCTATGCAGTATATAACAGTGGCCACGCAGTATATAACACAGCCCACACAATACATAACACTGCCCACATAGTATATAGCAGCCATGCAGTATATAACACAGCCCACGCAGTACATAACACTGCCCACGTAGTATATAACACTGCCCACGTAGTAGTATATCAGCCACGCAGTATAGCACAGCCCACGCAGTATATAACACTGCCCACGTAGTATATAACACTACCCACGTAGTATATAACACTGCCCACGTAGTATATAGCAGCCACGCAGTATATAACAGCCCACGTAATATATAGCACAGCCCACGCAGTATAAAGCAACCCACGTAGTATAGAACACTCCCCACGTAGTATATAGCAGCCACGCAGTATATAGCACAGCCCACGTAGTATATAACACTGCCCATGTAGTATATAGCAGCCACGCAGTATATAACACAGCCCACGTAATATATAGCACAGCCCACGCAGGATATAACACAGCCACGTAGTATATAACACAGCCCACGTAGTATATAGCAGCCATGCAGTATATAACACTGCCCACGTAGTATATAGCAGCCACGCAGTATATAACACTGGCCACGCAGTATATAGCAGCCATGCAGTATATAACACAGCCCACATAGTATATAGCAGTGTGGGCACCATATCCCTGTTAAAAAAAAAAAATAATTAAAAAATTAGTTATATACTCACCCTCCGGCGTCCAGCGAAGCTGTCCCGATGCACACGCGGCTGCCGCCAGCTTCCATTCCCAGCGATGCATTGCGAAATTACCCAGATGACTTAGCGGTCTCGCGAGACCGCTAAGTTTTCTGGGTAAAAACACTGCCCACGTGGTATGTAGTACCCACGCAGTATATAACACAGCCCACGCAGTATATAACACAGCCCACGTAGTATATAGCAGCCACGCAGTATATAACGCAGCCCCCGTAGTATATAGCACAGCCCACGCAGTATATAACAAAGGCCACGCAGTATATAACACAGGCCACGCAGTATATAACAGTGGCCACGCAGTATATAACAGTGGCCACGCAGTATATAACAGTGGCCACGCAGTATATAACAGTGGCCATGCAGTATATAACAGTGGCCACGCAGTATATAACAGTGGCCACGCAGTATATAGCACAGGCCACGCAGTATATAACAGTGGCCACGCAGTATATAACAGTGGCCACGCAGTATATAACAGTGGCCACGCAGTATATAACACAGCCCACGCAGTAAATAACACAGCCCATGCAGTATATAAAAGCCCACGTAGTATATAACACTGCCCACGTAGTATATAGCAGCCACGCAGTATATGACACAGCCCACGCAGTATATAACACTGGCCACGTAGTATATAGCAGCCACGCAGTATATAACACAGCCCATGTAGTATATAGCAGTGTGGGCACCATATCCATGTTTAAAAAAATAATTAAATTAAAAGATAGTTATATACTCACCCACCGGCGTCCAGCGAAGCTGTCCCGATGCGCACGCTGCTGCCGCCAGCTTCCGTTCCCAGCGATGCATTGCAAAATTACCCAGATTACTTAGCGGTCTTGCGAGACCACTAAGTTTTCTGGGTAATAACACTGCCCACGTAGTATATAGCAGCCACGCAGTATACACTCACTGGCCACTTTATTAGGTACACCTGTTCAACTTCTTGTTAACACTTAATTTCTAATCAGCCAATCACATGGCGGCAACTCAGTGCATTTAGGCATGTAGACATGGTCAAGACAATCTCCTGCAGTTCAAACCGAGCATCAGTATGGGGAAGAAAGGTGATTTGAGTGCCTTTGAACGTGGCATGGTTGTTGGTGCCAGAAGGGCTGGTCTGAGTATTTCAGAAACTGCTGATCTACTGGGATTTTCACGCACAACCATCTCTAGGGTTTACTGAGAATGGTCCGAAAAAGAAAAAAAATCCAGTGAGCGGCAGTTCTGTGGGCGGAAATGCCTTGTTGATGCCAGAGGTCAGAGGAGAATGGGCAGACTGGTTCGAGCTGATAGAAAGGCAACAGTGACTCAAATCGCCACCCGTTACAACCAAGGTAGGCCTAAGAGCATCTCTGAACGCACAGTGCGTCGAACTTTGAGGCAGATGGGCTACAGCAGCAGAAGACCACACCGGGTACCACTCCTTTCAGCTAAGAACAGGAAACTGAGGCTACAATTTGTACAAGCTCATCGAAATTGGACAGTAGAAGATTGGAAAAACGTTGCTTGGTCTGATGAGTCTCGATTTCTGCTGCGACATTCGGATGGTAGGGTCAGAATTTGGCGTAAACAACATGAAAGCATGGATCCATCCTGCCTTGTATGGAGCATCTTTGGGATGTGCAGCCGACAAATCTGCGGCAACTGTGTGATGCCATCATGTCAATATGGACCAAAATCTCTGAGGAATGCTTCCAGCACCTTGTTGAATCTATGCCACGAAGAATTGAGGCAGTTCTGAAGGCAAAAGGGGGTCCAACCCGTTACTAGCATGGTGTACCTAATAAAGTGGCCGGTGAGTGTATAACACAGCCCACGCAGTATACATTGCCCATGTAGTATATAACACTGCCCACGCAGTATATAACACTGGCAACGTAGTATATAGCAGCCACGTAGTATATAGCAGCCACGCAGTATATAACACAGCCCATGCAGTATATAACACAGCCCATGTAGTATATAGCAGTGTGGGCACCATATCCCTGTTTAAAAAAATATTTAAATTAAAAGATAGTTATATACTCACCCACCGGCGTCCAGCGAAGCTGTCCCGATGCGCGCGCTGCTGCCGCCAGCTTCCGTTCCCAGCGATGCATTGCAAAATTACCCAGATGACTTAGCGGTCTTGCGAGACCACTAAGTTTTCTGGGTAATAACACTGCCCACGTAGTATATAGCAGCCACGCAGTATACAACACAGCCCGCACAGTATACAACACAGCCCACGCAGTATACAACACAGCCCACGCAGTATACAACACAGCCCACGCAGTATACAACACAGCCCACGCAGTATACAACACAGCCCACGCAGTATACAACACAGCCCACGCAGTATACAACACAGCCCATGCAGTATACAACACAGCCCACGCAGTATACAACACAGCCCATGCAGTATACAACACAGCCCACGCAGTATACAACACTGCCCACGCAGTATACAACACTGCCCACGCAGTATACAACACTGCCCACGCAGTATACAACACTGCCCACGCAGTATACAACACTGCCCACGCAGTATACAACACTGCCCACGCAGTATACAACACTGCCCACGCAGTATACAACACTGCCCACGCAGTATACAACACTGCCCACGCAGTATATAGCAGCCACGCAGTATATAACACTACCTACGCAGTATATAACACAGGCCATGTAGTATATAGCAGCCATGCAGTATATAACACTGGCCACGTAGTAGTATAGCAGCCACGCAGTATATATCACAGCCCACGTAGTATATAGCAGTGTGGGCACCATATCCCTGTTAAAACAAAATAATTAAAATAAAAAATAGTTATATACTCACCCGCCGGCGTCCAGCGAAGCTGTCCCGATGCGCGCACTGCTGCCGCCAGCTTCCGTTTTCAGCGATGCATTGTGAAATTACCCAGATGACTTAGCGGTCTCGCGAGACCACTAAGTCTTCTGGGTAATTTCGCAATGCATCTCTGGGAACGGAAGCTGGCGGCAGCCGCGTGCGCATCGGCGGAAGGTGAGAATAGCAGTTTTTTTTTATTATTTTTAACATTAGATCTTTTTACTATTGATGCTGCATAGGCAGCATCAATAGTAAAAAGTTGGTCACACAGGGTTAATAGCAGCTTTAACGGAGTGCGTTACCCGCGGCATAACGCAGTCCGTTAACCTGTGTGAGCGCTGACTGGAGGGGAGTATGGAGCGGGCGTCGGGCACTGACTGGACGGTAGTAGGGAGGGACTAATTCTCGGCCGGATTGTGCCCGTCGCTGATTGGTTGAGGCCGCCAGACCGCGACCAATCAGCAACGCCGGATTTCCGTTACAGACAGACAGACAATTATATATATAGATTTCGTATATTGTGAGTGGGTATAAAAAAAAAAGACGGTGCTGGTACTTACCCTGTTTCCCTGAAAATAAGACCTAGCATTATTTTTGAGGATGATCGAAATATAAGCTTTAATCCCAAAATAAGCCGTAGGTACAATTCATAAAAAGTCAATGTAAATAGTGTCCCGGTAGCCATACATGTACGATAGGAAAATCAATTGGCAATAGAATGCAGAAGGACAGATAGAGCTTTCACCAAGGAAATCGGACGCCCCCCATCCGTCCATCTATTCATCCATTTGTCCAGCCATCCATCTCCAGGGTATGCAACATGAGGCTTAATTGCAAACTAAAACTCCCAGTATGCACTGACTGCTATTCTGGCATGATGGGAGTTATAGTTTATCAGCTGGATGAGGCTGAGGTTATATATTGCTTGCATGCATTGTAATGAGGAGCAAAATACAGCAAATTGTCCATAGATGTCTTTAGCGGATTATTCTGAGCTTTTGCACTCTCTGATCTCGAATGTCAGTGGTATCAATAGAGAAGAAAATGAGACCGAGAGGATGGTGAGATGTGTTTTTGCAAAGTCGCTTTCTCAGGAGCATTATAACAATTTTTGGCCTTAGTATTTTTTTTTTCTTACAAAGGCATCTGCTATAGTGATTCTAATGATGTCTTTGGCTCTTTAAATGTCCACAAGCTCCAGAAGGTGGCATAGCGAGACAATGCAACAGTGACAATGGTTCTATTTCTGTGAAGCAGGAGGCTACAATGTTTCCATTAAAAAGTCTTATCTGCTCCCAGTTCTTGCTCATAAATCATTTATATAATTGGTGTGCAGTTCATTTAAAGGGAGTCATTCTCCAAACGGAATTGTTTGTTAAGCGGGAGGATAGAAAAACATTGCTTTGAAATGTGCAAAATTGGAAAATTAATGAATCCAGGAATGTTTTGCAACTTAATCTGCTTGAGCTGCAGTTTAGAACTCGTCGCATACTCATCATAGCCCTTCCCATTGTGCCTTATAACCCGATACAATTTAAAGCTAAACTTTATCAAGTAAAATAAAATTTATGAAATTAAAGGGATACTCTCTAAAACTTTACCGGCTGAATTCTATACCACTTTTTCATGGCTTATATAGGTTACTAATGTGTATAGGGGCATTCCAACTCTCCCCCATCACATGATGTAGAAGGTGCTGAGGATGCGGCATACTTGATTTCAGACAGTCGATCCTTTTCTGAAAGATAAGCCGCCACCAGATAAGTGAGGGATAAATAGTCCTCTGATTACATCCTGCTTCAGAGGGGGTGATGATGAAAGTGACCCCGGCTTTAGTGGCCATTGCCACAATTTTTCTGTCCGCAAAACCTACAGCTTTGGTCGACTCCACCACAGTACTTGCTTCTGAACCTGCCGCTGCTTTCCCTGAAATAAGACATCATAAGGGGTTGGTGATAGAAGCAGGGTAAGTGACAGCAGTGCTGCCCCACAGTTTCTATCACCGCCCTCAAACAAATGGTCATCAGCAGCGGCAATGATGTAACCCGCCCTGCTTTTATCACCGCCACCTTGATAATGGTTCAATTCAGGGAAGGAAACGGTGGTTATAGTAACGGACTATGGTGGCCACGACTGAAGCTAAGAGTGGCGAAGACAGAAGAAGTGATCCGTCGTTTCTCCATCACATCTACTGAATCAGGATGTCATCAGGGGATGATGGTGACAACAGCGGTAAGTGACCGCAGTGCCATCCCATGATAACTAGCGCCGTGCATGTTTTTCCCCTCCCCCGGCAGGGACACCGTATCACTCATCTCCTTGGACCCCATCCTGCACTTCCTTCCCCACTGGCTGCTGCCCGTGGTCTGCGCACTTCTCACAGATCCCTGAGCACTGTGCTTAGGGCGCGCGCATCCTCCATGTTAAAGAAATGGAATGCTCCCCCCTAAAGTGTCCCCAGCCAATGGCTGGGAGAAACTTTAATATTTAAGGAACCTCCACTTGATGACAGGTGCCTGAGCAACATATAATGTCAGTAGTTTGAACACTTGGTAGTTTTCAGGTCCCCTGTACCCGCCAGTCAGTTTATCTGTCCTGTACCTGTCTTCCTGTACTTGCCTTGTGTTTCTGTATTTCTGCTGTGCCCGCCAGCACTTGCCTGCCTGTATGTCAGCTGTGCCTGTCAGCACTTGCCTGCCAGCCAGTACACCAGCCATACATGCCTGCACAGACTTGCCGTGCCTACATCAGCCATACCAGCCGTACCTGCATGCACTTCATGTGCTAGCTTACCTGTACATCAGCCATACCAGTCTGCACCGGCCATGCTCTCCTGTGTATCATCCTTGCCTGCCTGCACTTGCCATGAACACCAGTACACCAGCTGTTCTTGTCTGGAGTTGCCTTGTCTATCTGTACACCGGCCTGCACCTGCTGTGCTCTTCTGTATATCAGCCATGCCTGCCTGCCTGCACTTGCCATGCCCACCTGTATACCAGCTGTACCTGCCTGCACCTGCCAGTGCCTGCCGCTCCTGTGTTCCTGCCATGCCTGCCTGTACCAGCTGAACGTTACCTTCTAGGCTGTTCCAACTTCCTGCCCTTGGGGGTCAGCTGCTGGGCATCGGAGGTCTGTCCTGGTGTAGCACCTGATCGCCATCTGGAGCCAAGTCTAACCCCACCATCAGGGGCTTTAGTGTAGAGTCCGGTTTTCATCTAGTTACGCCCCTCCAGGTTCTCCTCTGATCACGGCACCGTGGTTCCACCACTCCTGTTACAATAATGTCCTGTTCCAGGAGGGATGATAGCAGCTGTGAAAAAGTGACCGCCGGGCCGTCCTCCTGTGATCTCCTGTCTGAGACTCTCACCAAGTGACATGTCACAGGAAGTAAAAAAAAAAGATGAATTAGCAGGATAGGGAGAATAACAGGGAGTATTATAAAAAACTAATTACCAAAGTGGATAGGGCTTAAAGATAGATATTTATAAAGGGCATTTTATTTGTTTTATTAAACTCAGCTGCAGGGCGGTCGGGTCCGATGGGCGTTGCTGTCTTGGTCCGGCGCCTCCTTTCTTCTTTTGATGCCGTCCTCCTTCTGTGCTTCCTGTGGATGACGGGTTCCTACTTCATCCACACAGTTTCCCCGGCATTGTGCAGGTGTCAAAGACCAGGTCTTTCTTTTGTTGCAGGCCGGATCGGGGGCATATATACTGCATATTAGAATACTGTATATGAGCGCTGAAAGATGGTGGCCTTATCTCATAGGGGACAAACATGGTGGAGGTTCCCTTTAAAGGGAATCTTCTATTAGAAAATAATATTTTTTAAGATTAAGTTTTTACATTTAGTAGAATTCTGGAAATATGTTTATTAGTAAAATCTACTAGGGTGATACAAGACGCTCTCTGGTCCTTTAAATAAAACTTTCCAAGGTGTTCCGTATAGTATACACGGTCAATGTGTACACCAGCCAAAAGTACCCCCATTCTGCTATCAATACCGGCTCTGAGGCTATTGGTTGCCAGACCCCTGATACATAATACTGGCACTACTGAGCACTCTCTGTATAACATACTGGTAATACCGAGAGCTCTTTGCTGTCTTCTCGTCGCTTCCTCCTACATTTATTATCCATTTTTATGCCTTTTGCATCGTTTTCCTCTTTTAGCCATAGTTCACGGCATATATATTACACTTCTACTGTACTTGGTAAGAAGTGAACCGTCTGGGCTGCAGATCCGCTCTCCTGATTAGATTACAAATTATTATTAATATTTAGGAAGAACTGATTTTCTTATTTCTTTGCTGAGGTTATTTTTACAGTCACAGCCTCTGTCACATAAAAGAAAAACAAGGGATAATCAAAAAGCAATTTTCGGACACGGTAGCCCAGACCTCGGCGTCCTTATCTCAGCGGTATGCTATTTTGCTATATTTACATTAAATACCTGTGCTGCCTGTTCTGTCGGGTCATGATAACCCCGGTACAAGGGCAGAAGACAAGCAAAAGGCTGAACATGTCCCTTAGAAAAGATGGTTCACGTAGGTGCTTGTCACTTAAGAAGTGCATGCGTTACATCCCCAGGTAATGACCGAGGGTTTATTTCCACTCAATGCACTAAAGTTCGATGGATGCAATAACACTGATTGTATTCAAAGTGGCTCTTACTTCTGATTCCAGAAAATCGGAAAATGAAAATGGTTTAGATTTATGGGAAACAACAATTAAAGGGGATGTCTCGGACTTTTACACTGATGGCCTATCCTTAGCGTAGGTCATCAATATCAGATTGGTGGGGGTGTAACCTCTGGCCTTCTGCCGATCAGCTGCTTTCGATGCCGGCAGCGGCCGATGTGATCAGTTGCAGAGCTGCACAGCTTCGTCAACTGTAGAGTGGCTGCGTCCGGTGCTGCACATCTGCCCCCACTGGAAAGAATAGGATTATATCTTCAGTTCTTGGCCACAAGCACTTTACAATTGATGGAGCTGTGCAGCCTAGTGAATGAGCACCTCCGGCACTGGGAATAGCCGAATGGTGGGGGTGCTGATATTGATGACCTATACTAAGGATAGGCCATCAATGTGAAAGTCTTGGACAACTCCTTTAATAGTTTAATTTCGCAAAAATATGTGCATAGGTATATAAATATAAATACATTATTGTAAAGTCATAAAAAGATTCATACATATTGGGGCCCGTTTAATTGGGTTATGGGACCCTATAGGGTCACCTTAAAGGCCCTTTCACAAAATTTTACATGATGAATTGGGTACATGATGTAATAGTGGCTGAAGTGCGGAATGAAATGTTTTTGTTTGTTTTTAATTTCGTCCCACCGTTATGGAGATTTGCGCATTTGGCACCTAATGAGTTAAGTCCAAGTGGGTCTTGTCACTAGTTTAGGCCATGTTCACACGTTCAGTAGTTTGTCAGTATTTTACATCAGTATTTATAAGCTAAAACCAGGAGTGGGTGGAAAATACAGAAGTGGTGACGTGCTTCGATTATACTTTTCCTCTGATTGTTCCTCACCTGGTTTTGGCCAAATACTGAATGTGTGAACATGGCCACCAAACAAGCCAAACAATAGTTGGTGTAAACTTAGACTAGACAGTGTTAGAATCATGCAAATTTATCAAACCGCATGATACACTGATACAATTTTCTCATTTTAAGACCTTCTTGTCTAAGGTTGGCAATAAACAGTAGAGATGGGTATCGGACAAACTATGCTTCAGCTGGTCGCTTGGCCGACAGCCATCCCAGTCCATTCTCCCAAGCACAGGAGCACTTGTTCGGCCGGGCGCTTCTGTGTTCTCTATAAGAAAGTTACCGATTGACACGTTGGCCGGCGACTTATCACCAGGAAAGCAAAACGATTGACGGTCCAAAATTGGACATGTGCAGTAGACATCACCCTTGGCCATCCGTCAGCCGGTGCCCCACACACTTCAGACGGTCAGCTGAACCTGTCGACAGCTCGGCCGACGTTAATCTAATGTGTATGGGGACAGGAATTAGGCAATATTGATAAATATACTCCCATGTTCTGATGATATCTAACAGCATCTACATCCGATAATCGCCAGGAATATGATCTAATGGCCAAAGGGACAATTCCAGTATTGATATTATGAAGGCATTGAATTGTTATTCATGCAATTCTCCACTGGTGGATTCTCACTGTAACAAAGGCCTGATACCGTGAAGATTTGAGCAGTTCTTCTTTCCAGGAACTCTCCCCCTACAAAATGGCGATTGTGACTTCTAGAAAAAGAAAGCAGTGTAGCCCATGAGTGCTACATCCACGTGGAGCTTCGTAATCAGCATCCTGCACACGTCTGGCCGTACAGTAACAAATACAACAAATTCTAACGCGGAATGTTAATTCTTACAAGACTATAACTTGGATTACTTAATATATTCACAAATTGGTATTCACCCAAAGTCAATTTATCTTCAGAGAACTTTTCCTGCTCCCTCGAGTTCCAAGAAACTTCCAGTCACAGGGTAGAAAATGCTATTTTTCTCGTCTAACTTTCACAGTTATGATAATTACTGTGATTAAAGCTTGACCTGCCAGAGCTGTGAATTGGGCTCCTGGGGCCAATAATGTACACATTTATACATAGTCATACATTTTAACATTTTGAGTGCAGCATATTTATCTGATTAATTTCCCAATTTCTCATCTTAAAACATTTATGGCATATCCACAGGATAAGTCAGAAATGTCTGAAAGATGCAAGTCCCACTTCAGGGATATGTACATACATACATTCAACAGGTGGGATGGAGGACAAGCAAGCCCTGTTCTGGAGGTAGGTGTGGGTCTTAAAGCTGTTCTCTTCATCGATGAGTATCCTGCATCATTATAGCACTGCCTGCAGACACCACTAGGGGGAGTTTTGTTGCTTTCAACAAACAGTTGATGCATTGACACAGCTCCCACTAGTGGTGGTTGTAAACATTCTGAATTTTATGGTCACTGTCATTCTATCAAACTTTGCACAAATCAATATTACAACCAGACATACAAAACTTTGTAAAATATTTTAAAGAAATATGCTTATTTTATCCACTCATGAGCCTCTTCTCCTCCCTGTGCCTCTTTGCTCTTGACTCGTACAGCCACATCACTGGCATCATCAGATTACAACTTCCTATTGACGTTAATAAAGAAGAAAGGGGACCAAGTTATCTTAGGCTAGTTTCACATTTGCAGACGAGGGCTTTGCAGAGGACTGCATAGTTCCTCCATAAGCCCCACCCACTGCTGCGCCTCTTCCTTCAGCTCCACCTATGTAGGCATGTGTCCTGCGTACTCTATCTTTAACATTGGGTACGCAGGCCATGCACATGTATGCGAATGCCTCCGCATGCAACGTTTTCACGCTAAGCCAACCGCAACAAAATGCAACATGTTGCGTTCGACACAGGTCGGCGCAGCGTGAAAACGTCGCATGCGGAGGCATCCGCATACATCTGCATGGCCTGCGTACCCAATGTTAAAGGGAACCTGTCACCCCTACCTGGCGTTTTTAAGTAAAAGAGCCACCTTGTGCAGCACTAAGGCTGCATTCTGTGAAGGTGGCTCCTCTTTTTGTGCTCCCTTCTAACGCTGCAATATTACGTTTTATAATTTTCATAGAGGAGGCGGCGCCCGGCGCACTGAGGGGCTGACTGATGGCTGGGGTGCGGTTGAGTCCGGGGGTAAAAGACGTGCCCCCCGGACAGGCTAAAGGTATGGCACATTAGAAGGGAGCACAAAAAGAGGAGCCACCTTCACAGAATGCAGTCTTAGTGCTGCACAAGGTGGCTCTTTTACTTAAAAATGCCAGGGGGGTGACAGGTTCCCTTTAAAGATAGAGTACGCAGGATGCATGCCGACGTAGGTGGAGCTGAAGGAAGAGGCGCGGCAGTGGGTGGGGCTTAACGGACGAACTAAGCTGTCCTCCGCAAAGCCCTCGTCTGCAAAGTTGAAACCAGCCTTACTCAGGTGAGGCTATACAGAATGGGCAGGATTTCCAGCCATGTCTATCCTAATTGTCTTTCTGCATCAGCTGCCTTTTGGCATATGGTATGGGCTTATGGGCCTGCCCGACTGCTCCTACAGTCTGAAGGTCATAGAATTCCCATCTACAATGTGATGGTTCCTAAAGACCTATTGACTTATTTATTCAGGATCGTTAGTGAAGAGGAGTGTCCTGTCCATTCTCATATATTCCACATAGAAACGTTAGTCCTGGCATAAGAAAACAAAAGCTGTAGAATGGATGGATCGAAGGTTTTAGTATGTTTTTATATGCATATTTAAATCTCCTGCTTTTACTCTTTCAATAAAATGAATAAACTAAGAGGGGAGAGGAGGAGGAAGGAGCAGAAAGACACAGAAACTGTGTTGTGGCTTTCTTGTAATCCTTTTATCTCATCCCAGAGCTGGATACACAGCTACACTGCTTAGTAACGATGTATAATGTCCTCCATGCTAATGCTGCTTCTGTAGATGTACAGCATGGAGACTGGAGAGCAGAAATTCCTCATGTCTCTGTGTGCTATTGGAGATATAATAGTAGCTAATCTCAACCCAGTAGCTCAGAGACAACTAAAAAGTAGAAATAGAACCTGCAGAGGGGTAAACTGACCACTAAGAAAGTACCTAACCCACAATTATGAAATGGCTAACCTGTAATGTAATTTGCACTCATTATATGGCCTTTGAAAGTGTTCTGTAAAGGTCTATGAGCTATCAGGGGTGAGTGAACATGCTCCAATAAGGTGTTATCCGATCATGCTCGGGTGTTAACCGAGTGCCTTCGGCGTGCTCGAATAATATGTTTGAGACCCCACGGCTGCATGTCTCGTGGCTTTTAGACAGCCGCAACACATGCAGGGATTGCCTAAGAAACAGGCAATCCCTGCATGTGTTACGGCTGTCTGAGGACCATGAGACATGCAGCCGAAGGGTCTCGAACATATTATTTGAGCACGCCGAAGGCACTTGGTTAGCACCTGAGTATGCTCATATAAGACCTTATCCGAGCATGTTCACTCATCATTATGACCTATTTTAGGTTTTAGCACCTCTCAGGGAATTCACTGAGTCTGAGTAAGCATTGAATGAGTTCATATGTGGGGGTATTTCCTCCCCCATCCAGGATGTCACGTAAGATCACTGATTAGTTGATCTATTTTCATATAGCACATCATACAGACAGGTGTGTAACAATAGGGTGGATTGAGCCTGTTAGAGCCTGTGTTATTTACAACTGGAGGTGCATCTGATGATGCACTTCCAGTTGAAATGCATTGCGGAACAGAGAGCTGTTAGCTGTTAGCGCTCTGCCCCTTAGTTACTGACATCATTATGCCGCTTTCAACATGATGCCTATATGCTCAGCAGCTAAGGAACTCTGATAAGGAACTCTGATATGCCAAAGGCACATGGCTGTACATGGGCAGGTAGCCAGCAGGGGAAAGAGGAAGAAGACAGAGCAACTTAGCGTCAGATAAAGATATTAGTGGAGTGCTGTGGGGACCAAACACAGTGGTATAATGGAGGCCACATAGGAAGGTAGTAGTATTATATGGGGACAACATTGGGGGATATTTTAACTATATTGGGGCTACGTAGGGCAACATTACTGTATATGGGCCAGAATGGAGAGTCATTATTATTTGGGGGCACTACTCCTCCGCTTCTTCCCTCTACAAATCTCTTCACTGGCTCCCAATTCCCCAGCATATCAAGTTCAAACTACTAATACTGACCTATAAAGCCATCCATAACCTGTCTCCTCCATATATCTACAAACTAATATACCAATATTTTCCCTCACGTAATCTCCGGTCCTCCCAAGACCTCCTTCTCTCCTCCACATTTATTCGTTCTTCACCCAATCGCCTCCAAGATTTCTCCCTAATATCCCCCATCCTCTGGAATTCTGTGTCCCAACACGTCCGATTATCCACCACATTTGGATCCTTCAGACGGAACTTGAAAACCCACCTCTTCAGGAAACCCTACAGCCTGCACTGACCCCGCTGCCTCCTCACCATCGCCAGAGCTACCGCCTCACCAACACCGGAGCTGCTGCAACCCTCAACCTACTGTCTCCTTCCCCACCATCCTGTAGAATGTAAGGCAGGGTCCTCGCCCCTCTGTATCAGTCTGTCATTGTTAGTTTGCTTACTGTAAGTGATATCTGTATTTTGTATGTAACCCCTTCTCATGTACAGCACCATGGAATTAATGGTGCCATATTAATGCATAATAATAATATCTGTTATCCGATAACTATATGTATGTATTATTTAAAAGTATTCCTTAGAATAACAAGTTAGAATAACACAGCAGTAAGATAATTTTGTTTTAGAGATTTGTATGTTTTTTGTATATGTGTGTTTGGTAAGATGGGTGGTGATTCAGGTCCAGATATTGCCCTGGGGCCCACGGGACTCTAGTTACACCACGGCATACAGATAAACCCTCCTTCATTTTCCTCTTGGTTAACATATCCCGAGAAAATGCTTTATATAACAATTGTTCACTACGACATAGGTGCCCTTGTCTAGGGCCACACTTCTTAGCCTAATATATGAGTACAAACTTTATACCTGGTGCACCAGAATAGTTTCTGGTATAGAAATGAAAGTGAGAAGGAATGGTATTAAAAAAATATTATTTTTTATTTCAATATTTAAAATAATTTAAAAACAGAAAAGGTACTGAAAAATACAAAGGCAAATTACGGTAACTCACATAATTAAGATTTTAAGCTGGGCGAAAAGCGTGCGTCGGGGCTGGAGGCAGGAGCTCTTCTTACACTTGCATACAGCGGAGGATGATACAGGTATATTTTTATTACCCATTTACCTTTGTAGTAAACTTTCACTTTGCACTTTAATTATGCTGGTCATGAATATAAAACCTACCAAGGAAAACTAACATACCCACCTTGTTTAGTTATACATAGGTCTCATGATGTCCTCTGTTAGCACATCTAGGGGCCACGTGAAATATCAGCTTCCCTTCTTAATGATTTGGATAAGCTAAGATACCAATTGTCCCTCATAACCATTCATTTTGCAATACTCTGTCAGGAGATGTTTCTGCTGCACGTGTCTATACGTGGCCGGCGGCCGCCCAATAATGGTAATGTTAATTTCAGTATACAATAATGTATGGAATCTCATTGACAAACAAAAACAATTCATCAGAACACATCACCAATCTAATGGATTATTTATTGAACTTAGGAAAGAAAGTTGGGTTTAACCAAGGCACTGTCCTCAAGTTTTCAACGACTGTCTCCATGTCGCTCTCTTGCGCAGGTCATGCGGGGCCTTCTGTGCACTGCGCTCTGCTCTGTGCCAGTGCTATCTATAGAAATACCAGGAAACAAATAAAATACATTCACCTCCGGGGATCCTTAGACTTTCATCACCTTTTTATTCAGTTAGGAAGCTTCTTGTGTTTTGTATTTTTCTGGGAGCTGTCAGAGATTTGCAGAGCAGCAGAAAACATGTTTGATTCTTAGCAAACTAATAAAAGGAATATCATTGCCACCCGGGAAAATAGGTTAACAAATCACTGTCCTGAATATAAATGGCTGTGAAAGAATAGTAGAGCAACTTTTATTAAAAAAAAAAAAAAAAAGATAAACTAATGGACAACTTTCAATGTCAAGTTTAATGCCGCCATTTGTAACGTTAAAGGGGCACTAGACATAATGGAAAAAAAAAATGAGAAAACATTTGTCAGTTCTGTGCAACTTTCTAAAACACACTGAAACAAATTTTGCAGAACTCTACCCCATAGTCCATGTTTTTCTGAGACTCTTTAATGGGGCGTAAAGCTTAAAATGGAAGGGTGGGCTTACTTTTTCTATTGATTTCAGATATAACAATGGACCTTACAATGAAACAGGTTATAGTACCCTTAAAATAAGAACAAAAGTTCCTAAAGGCCTCCATACACATAAGACTAATGAAGTCGCCAATATCGAAAGAATAGTGTGATGGTCTAATGTGTTTGGGGGTGCGAGGGCCGACTGATGCTCAGGAGAGAGTCGATCAGTCATGTCCGTCTTTGGGCTGGAGATCACATTGCTCTCCCAGAAATGAGCTGTCGGCTGACGTGTCGTGGAATCATAGAATGATAGAGTTGGAAGGGACCTCCAGGGTCCAACCCCCTGCTCAATGTAGGATTCACTAAACCATCTAAGACAGATGTCTGTCCAGCCTCTGTTTGAAGACTTCCATTGAAGGAGAACTCACCACCTCTCATGGCAGCCTGTTCCACTCATTGATCACCCTCACTATCAAAAAGTTTTTTCTAATATCTACTCCATATCTTCTCCCTTTCGGTTTCATTCCATTGCTTCTCGTGTTTCCATGTGCAAATGAGCATAATGATGATCCCTCTACACTGTGACAGCCCTTCAGATACTTGTAGACAGCTATTAAGTCTCCTCTTTTGCCTTCTTTTTTGTCACTCTGAGGTTTTTCCATAGAGAGCACAAATTGGGGATTTTTTAGAACATAACCACTCTTTTTCTGAATATGAAGTTACTCTCTATGATAAGATGAGATAGACCAGGATCGAGGGAGATATCATAGAATGTTTTATTTTCTAGTTTGTTTTTTGTCCCTTTATATACACTGCTCACTTTTATATAAAGCCACCATCCTTGTCCATCCACACATTAATAGCTACTAGTGATGAGTGAGTATACTCGTTGCTCAGGTTTTCCCGAGCACGCTCGGGTGACCTTGAGTATTTGTTAGTGCTCGGATATTTAGTTTTCATCCGGCAGCTGAATGATCTACAGCTATTAGCCAGCATGAGTACATGTGGGAGTTGCCTGGTTGCTAGGGAATCCCCACATGTAATCAAGCTGTCTAGTAGCCGTGAATCATGCTGCTGAGGCGATGAAAACTTAATCTCTGAGCACTAACAAATACTCGGAGACCACCCGAGCAACGAGTACACTCGCTCATCACTAATAGCTACCAAATCTGATCTCCCACCGATCTCCGAGTATCAGAGGACTTTATCTCATCTGCTTTGTAGCTGAGAGTGAGAAATAACTTAAAAAAAACCCAAAAATGTTCATAGTCCTATGAAGGTCACTTCACCGGTAGTCAACCAAAATATTTTTTTTTGTATTTTTTGGCACTGAGCATCTTCTCTTTTCCAAGGTCACCAAACAAATCCTTTGCTTACAATTTTTTTTATATGAGATACATGGATAGGACTATTTGGATGGGATTTTCATGTCACCCTTGGAGGAAGAACATACAGTTGTGGCCAAAAGTATTGACACCCCTGCAATTCTGTCAGATAATACTCAGTTTCTTCCTGAAAATGATTGCAATCACAAATTCTTTGGTATTATTATCTTCATTTAATTTGTCTTAAATGAAAAACACAAAAGAGAATGAAGCAAAAAGCAAAACATCGATCATTTCACACAAAACTCCAAAAATAGGCCAGACAAAAGTATTGGCACCCTCAGCCTAAAGGTACCTTCACACGAAGCGACGCTGCAGCGATAGCGACAACGATGTCGATCGCTGCAGCGTCGCTGTTTGGTCGCTGGAGAGCTGTCACACAGACCGCTCTCCAGCGATCAACTATGCCGAGGTCCCCTGGTAACCAGGGTAAACATCGGGTAACTAAGCGCAGGGCCGCGCTTAGTAACCCGATGTTTACCCTGGTTACCAGCGTAAAATCTAAAAAAAACAAACAGCACATACTTACATTCACGTCCCCCTGCGTCCACTTCCTGACTGACTGAGCGCCGTACAGTGAGAGCAGAGCGGTGACGTCACCGCTGTGCTGCTTTCACTTTCACTTTGCGGCGCTGAGTCAGAGGAGGAAGCAGACTGCAGGGGACGCAATGTGAGTATGTGCTGTTTGTTTTTTTTACATTTTACGCTAGTAACCAGGGTAAACATCGGGTAACTAAGCGCGGCCCTGCGCTTAGTAACCCGATGTTTACCCTGGTTACCAGTGTAAAATATCGCTGGTATCGTTGCTTTTGCTTTCAAACACAACGATACACAGCGATCGGACGACCAAATAAAGTTCTGGACTTTATTCAGCGACCAGCGACATCACAGCAGGATCCTGATCGCTGCTGCGTGTCAAACGAAACGATATCGCTAGCGAGGACGCTGCAACGTCACGGATTGCTAGCGATATCGTTATAATGTCGTTTCGTGTGAAGGTACCTTAATACTTGGTTGCACAACCTTTAGCCATAATAACTGCGACCAACCGCTTCCGGTAACCATCAAAGAGTTTCTTACAATGCTCTGCTGGAATTTTAGAAGATTCTTCTTTGGCAAACTGCTCCAGGGCTCTGATATTTGAAGGGTGCCTTCTCCAAACTGCCATTTTTAGATCTTTTCACAGGTGTTCTATGGGATTCAGGTCTGGACTCATTGCTGGCCACCTTAGAAGTCTCTAGTGCTTTCTCTCAAACCATTTTCTAGTGCTTTTTGAAGTGTGTTTTGGGTCATTGTCCTGCTGGAAGACCCATGACCTCTGAGGGAGACCCAGCTTTCTCACACTGGGCCCTACATTATGCTGCAAAATTTGTTGGTAGTCTTCAGACTTCATAATGCCATGCACACGGTCAAGCAGTCCAGTGCCAGAGGCAGCAAAGCAACCCCAAAACATCAGGGAACCTCCGCCATGTTTGACTGTAGGGACCGTGTTCTTTTCTTTGAATGCCTCTTTTTTTCTCCTGTAAACTCTATGTTGATGCCTTTGCCCAAAAAGTTCTACTTTTGTCTCATCTGACCAGAGAACTTTGGGCTTTAAACTTCTTGATGACACTGCGCACGGTAGACACAGGAATATTCAGGTCTTTGGAGATGGACTTGTAGCCTTGAGATTGCTCACACTTCCTCACAATTTGGTTTCTCAAGTCCTCAGACAGTTCTTTGGTGTTCTTTCTTTTCTCCATGCTCAATGTGGTACACACAAGGACACAGGACAGAGGTTGAGTCAACTTTAATCCATGTCAACTGGCTGCAAGTGTGATTTAGTTGTTGCTAACACCCGTTAGGTGCCACAAGTAAGTTACAGGTGCTGTTAATTACACAAATTAGAGAAGCATCACATGATTTTTCGAACAGTGCCAATACTTTTGTCTACCCCCTTTTTATGTTTGGTGTGGAATTATATCCAATTTGGCTTTAGAACAATTCTTTTTGTGTTTTTTTCATTTAAGACAAATTAAATGATGATAATAATACCAACGAATTTGTGTTTGCAATCATTTTCAGGAAGAAACTGAGTATTATCTGACAGAATTGCAGTGGTGTCAGTACTTTTGGCCACAACTGTAAAGGTGCCCAAATGCCTTAGTTAGTTCTCAGGCAAATTCTTGTTCTTATCTCTTTAGCTAAATACCTTGGCCGGGGCAGAGTGTTTTCTTGGTGTCCCCCTGGCACAAGGTTACATGCCCGCTATTAATTCTTGCACCCAGGTACCTAATAAGGAGGAGGCAAACAGTTGGCCATCGCATATAAACCCAAAGCAGCCATTTGTTTTATCAGTTTGTGTTGCTTATATAGCGCCATAGTATACTACAGCGATGTACAGAGACGTGACCATTTACATCACTGTATTGTAAAGAATTGATCACAGACGTTGCCAGACATTAATTTAATAGAAATCTTATTCATCTTTCAGTTTTTAATCTGTCTCCAAAACTGCACACTGATAATCACATGTAAAATGAGTGTTTGTATCTTTATATGTTCAGTCCTTCTCCACATAAGGCTCAGATCACTCACACTTTTGGCGTTCATGCTCTATAATGTATGTGAACATAAATACCCCTGACAAAGTAAGAATAATAAGAATTAATTCAGTAAAATAGGAGCAGACTGTCAATCCTTATGTTCCCTGCCAACGACACGTTGAGAGACAGATCTGCAGGCGACCAAGAAGCCGAACATAAAATATCTCCCAGTCTTTACAGCAACATCTGCTGTTTCCTGTACAAGGGCTGCGTTCTGTCAGCTCCGCACCTTCTAAGTATGGTTCTTGTTATTTCACTCATAACGCCACATTTCATACGGTCTGATACTTAGATGATAGTTTCTCTAGTCCGCACTGGGGTCAAAATAGTCTGTAGTTTTCCATATTTATAATAAACCAGAGAAAAATCACAATCCCCCTTCTAGCAGGAGACGCAATTTGAAGCTTCTCGACCCAATACAAAATGTGTAAATTCTGGGCTCCATCTTACCATGTACCACTTATAGTATTAATGTCTTCTTATGTGGCAGAGAGCTTTCCTTTCAATGATTTTGCAACTGAAGTTTATGCAGCAAGGAAAAGCAGTAGATGTAGATATCTTCACTTTCCTACAGAGAGGCACTCAGCACTCAGAGAGACACTCAGTTGACAGTTGGCAATTGTCCGGGACACTGCCAGTAGAAGGCTGGCAGCTCTAAATAGGGCTTCCACAAACAGATTGTGCTAGCCACTCCATCTAGAAGATCTCAAGGGATGCCCTGGCCTTCACTTTTTAATTCCTGAATAGTGAGCTGGAATTACACATGGGCTCCAGGGTTGGATACATGGAGTGGCTGCTGGCTGATGGAGCGAGCTGGCAGAGGGTGGCCAGAAAGCGGCTTCTATATCAGGAGGTCAGGAAGAGTAACAGATTCGTCAGGCAGAAGGATAGTATAAAAACACGGGCCGAGGTCAGAAATGGGAATCAAAAAGAGCAAGTATAAACTTATACTGGCACTCTCAGAAGTAGGCGGGGAGTGTAAGTAGGGTGTGGTGCTGTCCCACTAGCCACAGCAGGGAGCTGATTACACCTGTTGGACAGCACACACACCCGTACTGGCAGTCAAGTTCCAGCCCCATTATTATCTCTAGCTGGAAAGGATCTGCACCACCAAGAGCTTCTGGTCATGACGTTTCCTCAATTATCAACGCCCCCACAGAGTGAATATGGCAGCACCTGGTGACGTAAGTAGACATCAAAGGAGTAGATCCAGGTGGAGATGTGACAGCAGTTTAGTGGTTCTCAGAAGAGGTACAGTTCTTTTAACACAACAAGTTATCTTGTAAAATAACAACAACAGTCTTATGTTTTAGGAAAGTTCATTGCCAGGCAAATATAATTGTAACATCATTAGTCTCAGTTTCATGGGCCTGTGGGTTGATTCCACAGAGGTTATCTGAGGTTTAGAAAAAGAGGACTTGAACTCTATAGCGCCACCTGTTGGAAGTAGCGATCCAACAAGTCACAATCAACCATTTAACGAGTCTTGTAATATGACTTAGGATAAAAGTCAAATCAGTATCTCAATTCGCAAACACGGTGTTTCGGGCTGTTGGCTGTCGTCAGTGTGATGCATGAGAACTGATTTGGCTAGGCTGAATTAATAAAAATTCATCGTTATTCTAAACCGATTAAAATTCACATTCAGTGTCTCAATAATCCAGCTGATGAGTTTTGGGCCTTACATTAGTCCTTAGTCATGATATTACTAAGGATTGATGTAAGGTCCAAAGGTGTCGACAGCTCCCTGTGTGCTGCAGTTTTATGTAACTACATATTCTTGCTCTGTCTCAGGGATTTAAGCAGACATTTAGTCTTTAATCCGGTAGCACTCCAATACCTGGCCCTCAGTCACTATCAAATAACCGCTGCGCCTCAGTTTCACCTTTATTTAACCCCATGTGTTTCTCACTAGACTACAGTTACTATTGATGTTCTCCCCTCTTATACCTCTGGCCTTTGTCCGGTCTACAAATTCCCCAGCTCTCCTCGACTACAATCCAGACTCAGTCACACAAGCATAGTCTTAACTGTGTCGCTGCAAGTCACCAACTGGACACTTTCTAGGCAACTACTCCAACATTTCTATCATAAGTGAAGCGACTCTTCACTTACCTGCTTGGACCTTGCTATCCATTGTGCTTTTATCCTGCATACATATAATGTCCATTTGTCTCTTGTGTTCACTTCCTCTAGTGGGCACTCAGTCGGCACAGCCATTTCTGTTTCTCACTGGTTGTGGCTCGAGACTCCAAGCAATTCGATAAAACAGTACTACATTTGGATTCTCTGTTCTCAGCTGTGCCACTTCTGTTAACGCTCCTACCATGGACATTTGTCCCATCACCATTTGGTGCCAATCCCTTCTTAATATAGCATCTCCAGCACCTCCGCATACAGCACAATACTTATGCAGCCATACATTCTGATGGTCATTCAGGTTTACTTAGCTGCAGGACAATTTTAATAGTGACAGGTCCAAACTAGAGAACCCAGTACAACCACATAACCCAAGTATGCACCATCATTACATGTGCAAAAAATGCATATTTTTCTCTACCAATAGGAAACAATCAAGAAAGCATTTGGAAATGGACATAACCAGAATAAACTTCATTCTGACGGATGTCCAACTTTTAGTCCTGCGGAGTGCACAACCGTACCGCCCAACAATTAGTTGGGAAAGGCTGAGGCAGAGAGATATTAACATGAGCCCACTCCTCCTGCTCCTCTCTCGAGAGAGATTCTCCCTCTGCTTCCCTCTCCTTTCTGTTTCGTTATCACTATTTAAGGGTCTCAATCTCATCCAAGTTTAAGGGTCTCAAACTCGTCTTGGTAAATGAGCTGCACATGGAAAAAAAAATTGAATTTGATGTGCCAGGAATGTTAGGGGAAGGAGTGCAAGGACAAGAGGGTTGTATAGCTTACCTGATTGGTGAGTAGGTGGGATCTAATTGGGGGTTCAAAAGGAAGGATCACCAAGGGGCGCCTCTCTTGCGTTGGTGGCCTTTGTATTCAGAACATCCCACCTGCTTGCTAAAATTATGCAATAATCTTAGGTTACCATGGTTGTTGGGTAGGGTTTGCTCACCTTGTTGCAGTAGTTGGCGGAAAGGAAGGTTGAGTGCGAGGAAGGATGGGAGGAGACCAGTGCAGGGATGGGTGGCCCCTCATGTGGTGCAGTGTTCATACATAATTGATAAAAGGGTCCCTACTAAGCTCAGGTCTCAGCAGGACATTTGGTATGGGTAACACTTTGCTGGGGTGTCCTCGAGCCGTTGCGGTACGGCTGCAGAGGAGGAGCTGTTGTTGGGGTAAAAAAATGTGGCATTGAACTTTGAAGGCCCCACTCCTTTCTGGTGGCTATGCTATGTATGCTTATTGCTTTGCATTTAATGTTTTTCTTTATTTTTGCACGTTATTTAATAAAAGAAGACTGCCATGGCCATTACATCCAAAGTCTTGCGGTGCTGCATAATCATTTAGTGCGGGAATAGCTGGAGTAAATCAATTGTCTTCGGTTCATATAATGATAGACCAATATATAGTCAACACATTCCGAAGTCAAGCTTCCTTCCATCCATGTGGCATTGGCTTCCTTCCATCCATGTGGTATTGGCTTCCTTCCTATGTCTATAATAATAACAAAGATTTGCACTGAACGTGTATTATTAAAGTGCAACATTAGGATTCGGAACCATAATAAGGTTTTCGATGCAGGCAGCTCTAGCAGATTTTTTCAGAAGTTTCTAACATGTCTGCCAATAAAATGCAGCAGAGCCATCAATATTAACATGCAGAATTTCCAGGGCTGAAAGGTGATGTTCTGTGCTACTCCACTGCTACATGTGATCGTAACTTAAAACTACGTGAGCAGATGCAAGATCACTGACCCGAAAGGAGAAGTGGAGGAACGAAACATTTCTGGCTGAACTAATAGTGGAAACATTTCAGCAACTCCACCATCTGACCTTTACTCTGTATAATATTATACATTCCTACGTAAAGCTATTTTCCCAGAATTTTTAATAAAAAATTCATTTTTTGTTTTCTTTTTAACTCTTCACACTTTCATAATTTTTTTTCCACTTCTATCAGTTTTCAAACTTTTAAGAAAAAAAAATGGTTGTCACGTCCAATTTTTTTTTTTTAACTCTTCAACATAAACATAGGAAGGTTATTCATTTGTTGTGGCTACTTTCTGTACTGTACATCGTGACTTGTTTATGCTCGATAAGACAGTGGATTTGTCTGTTCGCTACTTGATCACAGTCGTTACCAGTTTCTTAGCAGCAGAAGAAAAAGAAAAAAACTCAAAGCACACAGTAAGGATAAAGAATATTTTGCTAGAGGGGCCAAGTAGGGGAGTTCAAAGTCAGCGTCAGCCAGCTGAGTCAACAACGAACCATTCCCGTGGTAGAAGAATGGGTGTGAAGAGTCTCCGGTATAGCTGAGAATGGATGATTGGGAGATAAGGTTATATAGAGATTGAACATCTAATAAATGTAACATGGGCCATCATACTATGTATTGATCACCTGGAACAAGAGGCCATGTAAGCTTTAGGAATATTGGCCCATTTGCAGAAGACGATTGCAATTGTTTAACAACCGCCAATCAACTAAATCCATCTTCCCTCTTGGCCAGTGACAAGGTAATGATGGTTGAAAAGTGAAAGAGGGCATTGAGCGAACACATAGTGGAGGATTTTCTATGAGAGAATTTTTTTTTTTTTTAAGTCTGTTTTGCCTGTGGCTGTGCTGCTGTAATTTGTGCCAAATTTATTCAAGTGTGGCATATGTTTTAAAAAAATGGCCATCTTTAGATGTAACACTTCTTTCTAGAATTCATTTTTCACTTTTTTAACACCGTATTCCTACTGGAGTGAGTTTGTTTTTCCAAACAATTTTATTAACATTTTCAACCAAAACAAGACATAGAGAGAGCAAGGTTAACATAAATGCAATGGCATGAAACATTCATGAAGCATAAAAGTAAGAATAAAATAACAAAACAATAAATACTGTACAGTAAATTCTTATGGAAATATTTCCAGCCAGCGAGACCATTTTTTCAAAAAGGAAGGAAAGCAGCCATTCAGTAACGCCAATTTTTGTTCATAGGATTTATGCAAAGCCAGTTTGTCAATAATTTCTTGTGAACAGGGTATTTTAGAAGATTTCCAAAAAAAAAGCAATAGCATTCTTAGCAACTAAAAGCAGATGTATAACAAGTTTCCTAAAAGGTGGAGTCAATTGATCTGCATTCAACGAAAGCAGGGCCAACTGAGGAGACAGAGAAAAATCCAAACGTTTTAATATACCGTATTTTTTGGCATATAAGACGCACTTTTTCCCCCCAAAAAAAGGGGGGGAAATGGGGGGTGCGTCTTATATTCGCAATGCAGGCTTACCGTGGACCGCGGCGGCAGAGGTGCGGCGGCAGAGGTGCGGCGGCAGAGGTGTGGAGATGAGGAGGCGCAGTGAGCGGGGTCCCTTTCCCCGGTGAGGTGATGCAGCAGCCCCGGTAATGCAGCAGGGCGGGATGCCACGCGTGCGCAGATGGGGATCGCGGCGGCCATTTTCCTGAAGCCCCGGGCAGCAGAGCTCCATCTGCGAACGCGCGGCCTCAGGAAGATGGCCGCGCGCACCGATAACAACAGGATTCACCCGGCCCTGCTGCATTACCGGGGCTGCTGCATCACCTCACCGGGGAAAGGGACCCCGCTCACTGCGCCTCCTCATCTCCACACCTCTGCCACCACGGTAACCACAGGATTCACCCGGCTCTGCTGCATTACCGGGGCTGCTGCATCACCTCACCAGGGAAAGGGACCCCGCTCACTGCGCCTCCTCGTCTCCACACCTCTGCCACCACGGTAACAACAGGATTCACCCGGACCCCTCTCACGCCATACCTCTCACTGTGCCTCCTCATCCCAACACCTCTGCCGGTAACCACTGCTGCCACCCTCCCATGGACACCAGGCCGTGGCGTCGCCCACCTAAGCAGGAAGGGACCCTGCTCAGGTGCACGCCGTACCGCCTCACCCCACCTCTGCCGACACCATGCCTCCTGTGACCCTGCTCTGCCACCGCCAGCCCACAGTTAAGATACTGTAAATTCGGACAATAAGACGGACCCCCATCTTATAAAAAATCTTTTTTTCTGCAATTTTCACCCCAAATTTGGGGTGCGTCTTATGGTCCGGTGCGTCTTATAGTCCGCGAAATACGGTAATAGAAATAAGAGAAGAGATTTCATCCCAAAAAGGTCTAATACGTGGACAAAACTAAAACAAATGGGAAAGGCTACCATAATGTCCACAATCCCTCCAGCAGAGAGGGGAATTGGAAGGATTAATAAATGCTAAGCGAGACGGTGAATAATACCACCTAGAGATAAGCTTAAAATAAGACTCATGAAGAGCCATGGACATGGTGGCAGAATAAGTCCAGGACATGGCCTGTTCCCAATCATCTAGAGCTACAGAAAGATTCAAAGTAGATTCCCATTTGCTCATGTATGGGGATTTTATAATTTTTAAATCGTTATTAAACCACTGGTAGATATATTGAGTGGACCAAAATATGCTATGACCGGAGTTGCATAAATTATTAATCACCGACTCCGATAAAGGAGGGCGACCAGTTACCAGTGGCCTCAAAAAATCCTTTAAAATAGTAAACTGCATAAAAGCCGATTAGGGAACACCA
Source organism: Ranitomeya variabilis (assembly GCF_051348905.1). Lineage (NCBI taxonomy): Eukaryota > Metazoa > Chordata > Amphibia > Anura > Dendrobatidae > Ranitomeya > Ranitomeya variabilis. The sequence goes on from NC_135233.1 coordinate 56,185,810, forward strand.
AACCTATCTTTACGGTGGGTAAATGAAGCAAACTTGTTACCATCAAAGATGTCATGTAGTTTAGAGATTCCCCAGTCAGCCCAACTTGAATGCTGATCAAACGAGAAAACAGTAGCCAAAAAAGAGAGGGGAAGTCTCAGCATAAGTTCCATCCTAGTGAAACCGCTTTTAATTTTGAGAAATTTCCGCCATGCCACAAGAACATCTACAAATATCGGATGATAAGACCGAAGCAAAGACTTAGAGGTGAATAAATTGATAATATTACAAGGTGGATAATTTCTATTAAAATATAATTCCAATTCCACCCATGAAGGTGTATGATCTGCAGATCACCAATATAGACTCTGTAATTAAATTAGAGAAATAATAGGCCGAAACATTAGGAAGACCCATACTCCCGCACAATTTGTGTTTTTACAGTTGACTAGAGGCTATACGAGCTCTCTTGTTGCCCCAAACAGATTGATGTGTGCCTGCAAACTGGTCAAATAGGAAGCAGAAACAAGTAAAGGAAGGGACCTGAAGATATAGAGGATCTTGGGAAGAATTATTGATTTTACAATAAGGCACCTTCCCCACCACGATGATGCTTTATCATCATAAAATCTAAGCTCTTTAGAAATGGAAGCAATAAGAGAATCCAAATTGATGGGAATCAAGGAGCTAAGGTTTCTAGAAAACCTCAGACCCAAATAAACAATATCCGTCTCCACCCAACCACTGGAGTGAGTTTGTGACTTTTGTTTTGCAATTTATAAATTTGGTTTTTGGACGGCTAAAAACATATGCGATATGTTCTCATGTATCTTGCCCGACCCAGGGTTTCGCCCTTTTGACTTTGTCAAGAGTATATAGTGGTTTCAATGGAGACATCTATCTTATGATATCCCTGAACAGGCTTTTAGAACGTCTGAATCTGCGTTACCTTATTATTTGAGCAGTCTAACATTATTGTGACTTTTCTGCGAGAAGTTTTAAAGCCTATTTGCCTCATAGTTGCTTGCCTGCTACATGGGCGGCAAGACAGAAGAGGGCCCCTGAGCAAGAACAGTTTATGGACATTTATCAGCCATAATAATGAACAATTTCTCCTGCATTGGGAGTGGAAATGATCCCCTTTAACTGTCGGCCCCCTATGCGGCAGCAAAGGTTGCACCAATGTCCCTGATCTGCTTCATAAGAGACATTTTAATCAGTGTAATTTTGCACTGTTTAGGTATATTAAATTGTTTATCTTTTGGACACGTTAATTTTTTTGTGTTTGCTCCAACCCATACACAGCGACGTCCAGACTACACACACTTTGTGCCATTGGCAAAAGAGGTGTAAAATGGAAAATAGTACCAAATTGTTGTCCAAAAAATGTTTGACAAAATGTGTGATGTTTTGATGACAAAAAAAACTGGTGCAAAAATCTTGAAAAATTCACTCCTTGTGTTTTTCTAGGTGAAAATATATTTATTTTTAACATTTTTGAAAATGCAATATGTTCGACGCTCAAGAATCCAAAACATAATGCAGAATGGGAGACTGCCGGTCCTCAGTAGTAAAACTTCAGTACGCTTCATGAGACACATGATACATGTTATGTAACAGCATTTTGATTCATAGTTCTGAAATACAATTTGTTTAAAGAATTTGTGAACTTTGGGCAGGAAATCTGATGATGAAGACAAAAATAACAGATTATAGTTTATTTGCATAAGAGGTCATAGTAAACCGAAGGAAGACAGCTGGCTGTACAAATTTCATCTAAGATATGAGAAATACCTCACAACATCCAGTTATTCCATAAGAGTTTTTCTGTTTTTGAAGACCAGGCAGAAAATTCTTTATGGGTCATTAGATAGGATAACCATCCATGCTTCGATGCTTTGCAGTGCACTTTTTGACTTGAGCATTTCTTAACTTCTTAGAGGACCAACAAAGCCCAAAATTGAAAATTTCCGTCATCCACCAAGAATGTACTTAAAGTCATTTACGATAAAAAGAAGTGTAAAAAATACTGTTAAAAACCTCTTTTGTAATTTCACAGACCTAGATGTAGGAAAAGGTTGCTCGGCCGAAATGTATCAGTTTGCTGGTGAAGAAGACAGGATTTACAGAGATGCAGACATTTCTTGGAGGAAAGGTAAATCCAGGTGAATCCACAATTTTCTGTCAAGTGCGCTATAGCTAGAGCATATATTTTGTCAAGAAAATCTGTACAATGAAATAAAAATACTTTTAGGAATCAAAGTTTATCAAGAAAATATCTGTAGATTACTTTCATTGAAGCAGTCAGAATTATGGTATACATCCACAATTAGGAGCATTTACTCCGAGACAGAATTAATCAGAAAATATATAAATCTGTGAATTTTCCTCTTCTGTAAGGTTTTCTCAAAATTCCATGTAACTGATTTTTATTTATAGGTGTTTTTTAGGAGATCACTAAATTGGACCCCCTTGCAATTCACAAAGATGAAAGTAAACCTTATTGAAATTAATATGTGGAGACATGGTGGGGGGGGGGTGTTAGTGGGTGCTCTGGTCCGCTAGCTGAAACCACATGGTCTAGGTCTCAGTCCACCCAACGCCGACTCTCCTTTTACCGTGGGTGTAATACTACTCAGACAACACAAGGTGAGGGTAAAACAGTGCGGCAATACTTTATTGAACCAAAAAACAGGCAAATAACCCGTAGAACAGTCCCAGCAAAATACCCAAAATGGTGCAAGATTACAGTCTCACATTTCCACTGACTTGCCGGAATAAGAGCAACTGTAACTTCAGATCTTCCAAGGCCGATTAACCCCACCATGCACAGAAAGGAGGTAATGACAAGCTTAGGAAGCTGATAGTCCATTGCGGTACAAGGCCAGGTGACTGGAGGGTCACATCCTGGCTTCTCCCAACATCTCCATGGAGCCAGGTGAGCGGTGTGTCCCAATCCTGGCTTTCCCTAATGTATTCATGGGGCTCAGGTGACCGGTGTGTCAATTCCTGACTACCCCAAACTTTTCCATGGTTCAGTGAGGGTCAATGGAGCAGATCTGTATTTTTTCACCTGCACCATGGTCCCCTAAGCTGACATCCTATAGAATGTCAAATCTGTGTCCCTCACGATGGATCCATGATCTGGCAGCTACCCTGTAGAGTGTTCCTGGCTGTGGTTTTGTAAAGAGTCTCTAGTTCTTTGGATCTCTGGATCTATTGGCTGACTTGAATGTCTAGATGTATGTTGCTACAGAGGAGCATATCCCCTTTTTATAGCTCACAACTGTTTTTCAAGCCATTATTCACAGGTCAAGGAGAAGGGGTGATGAGATTAACTGGCATTGTTTGACTACTTAATCAAATTGCATAGTTTTTACTCCTCTGTTCATTCAACATATTATTATGATCCGGTGACCCTGGAGCCGCATGAGACTATCTCTGGAGTAGGTGGTACCTGTACTGACCGCAATCCTAATACTGACACCGCAACTAGAAGTAGCCGTGGGATGTACCTAACCAGGCCTAGACACCTCGACACAGCCGGAGGACTAAATACCCCTAAAGATGGAAATGGGAAATCCTATCTTGCCTCAGAGCAGAGCCCCAAAGGATAGGCAGCCCCCCACAAATATTGACTGTGAGTTTAAGAGAAAATACGTACACAGGCAGAAAAGACAGAGTTCAGCAAAAGGGGCACTTCTAGCTAAATAGAAAAGGATAGGACAGAGTTCTAAGCGGTCAGTATTAAAACACTAGAAAAATCCACAGCAGAATATACTATATACTACATCTAACTAAAGACATAGGATGTATATCTGCATCTCCAGAGAAACCAGCATGACAGAAAAATCCAAACAAAGTCTAAGCTGGACAAAAACACAATAGATTGCACTGCACATAAAAGCACACTGCATGCGTGCTACAGAGAACCAAAACCAGACACTTATCTTAGCTGAAATGACAGCAGGGCAAGTGGAGCCAGACAGAGATGCAATCCCTCCAAGATACAATGGACAACTGGCAGGGATTGATGGATCCTACAAACCTAAATACCTAATAGAGCTGCAATAAGCAGAAACACCTGCCCTGGCCTATAATCCAGAGACCACTGCACTACCACTAACAACCACCGGAGGGAGCCCAAGAGCAGAATTCACAACAGTACCTTCCCTTGAAGAGGGGTCACCGAACCCTCACCAGAGCCCCCAGGCCGATCAGGACGAGCCAGATGAAAGGCCCAAACCAAATCAGCAGCATGGACATCAGAGGCAAAAACCCAAGAATTATCCTCCTGGCCGTAACCCTTCCATTTGACAAGGTACTGAAGCTTCCGTCTCGAAAAACGAGAATCCAAAATCTTCTCAACCACATACTCCAACTCCCCATCAACCAACACAGGAGCCGGAGGATCAACAGAGGGAAGAACGGGCACCACATATTTCCGCAATAAAGATCTATGGAAAACATTATGGATAGCAAAAGATGCCGGAAGGGCCAAACGAAAAGACACCGGATTGATAATCTCAGAAATCCTATAAGGACCAATAAACCGAGGCTTAAACTTAGGGGAAGAAAACTTCATAGGAACATGACGGGAAGACAACCAGACCAAATCCCCAACCCGAAGCCGGGAACCAACACACCGACAACGATTAGCAAAACATTGCGCCTGCTCCTGAGACAACACCAAATTGTCCACCACATGAGCCCAAATCTGCTGCAACCTGTCAACCACAGAGTCCACCCCAGGACAATCAGAAGGCTCAACCTGCCCTGAAGAAAAACGAGGATGAAAACCAAAATTACAAAAGAAGGGCGAAACCAAGGTAGCCGAACTAGCCCGATTATTAAGGGCAAACTCGGCCAATGGCAAGAAAGCCACCCAATCAGCCTGATCAGCAGACACGAAGCATCTCAAATAAGTTTCCAAAGTCTGATTAGTTCGCTCGGTTTGGCCATTTGTCTGAGGATGAAATGCGGAAGAAAAAGACAAATCAATGCCCAGCCTAGCACAAAAGGCTCGCCAAAACCTAGAAATAAACTGGGAACCTCTGTCGGACACAATATTCTCCGGAATACCATGCAAACGAACCACATGCTGAAAAAACAATGGAACCAAATCAGAAGAGGAAGGCAACTTAGGCAAATGAACCATCTTTGAAAACCGGTCACAAACCACCCAGATAACCGACATCCTCTGGGAAACCGGAAGGTCTGAAATAAAATCCATAGAAATATGCGTCCAAGGCCTCTCAGGGACCGGCAAAGGCAAAAGCAACCTACTAGCGTGGGAACAACAAGGCTTAGCCCGCGCACAAGTCCCACAGGACTGCACAAAAGAACGCACATCCCGCGACAAAGAAGGCCACCAAAAAGACTTACCAACCAAATCTCTGGTACCAAAAATACCAGGATGACCAGCCAACACAGAACAATGAACCTCCGAAATCACCATACTAGTCCATTTATCAGGAACGAACAGTTTCCCCACTGGACAGCGGTCAGGTTTGTCAGCCTGAAATTCCTGAAGAACCCGTCGCAGATCAGGGGAGATGGCAGAAAGGACCACCCCTTCCTTTAGAATGCCGACCGGTTCAAGGACCTTCGGAGAATCAGGCAAAAAGCTCCTAGAGAGGGCATCGGCCTTAATATTCTTAGAACCCGGAAGATACGAGACCACGAAATCAAAACGGGAGAAAAACAAAGACCATTGAGCCTGTCTAGGATTCAGCCGCTTGGCAGACTCGAGGTAAATCAGATTTTTATGATCGGTCAAGATCACAATACGATGCTTGGCTCCCTCAAGCCAATGTCGCCATTCCTCGAACTCCCACTTCATAGCCAACAATTCCCGATTGCCGACATCATAATTACATTCAGCAGGCGAAAATATTCGGGAAAAGAATGCACATGGTTTCATCAAGGAACCATCAGGATTCCTCTGAGATAAAACGGCCCCTGCCCCAATCTCAGAAGCGTCAACCTCAACCTGAAATGGAAGAGAAACATCTGGCTGACGCAACACCGGGGCAGAAGTAAATCGGCGTTTAAGCTCCTGAAAGGCAGAGACAGCCGCAGAGGACCAATTCGTCACATCAGCGCCCTTTTTCGTCAAATCGGTCAGGGGTTTAACCACACTGGAGAAGTTAGCAATGAAACGGCGATAAAAATTAGCAAAGCCCCAAAATTTCTGAAGACTCTTCACGGATGTGGGCTGAATCCAATCATGAATGGCCTGAACCTTAACCGGATCCATCTCTATAGATGAGGGAGAAAAAATAAAGCCCAAAAAAGAAACCTTCTGCACTCCAAAAAGACACTTAGACCCCTTCACAAATAAAGCATTGTCACGAAGGATCTGAAAAACCATCCTGACCTGTTTCACATGAGACTCCCAATCATCGGAAAAAATCAAAATGTCATCCAAATATACAATCATGAATTTATCAAGATAATTCCGGAAGATATCATGCATGAAGAACTGAAAAACAGATGGAGCATTAGAGAGCCCGAAGGGCATCACAAGGTATTCAAAATGGCCCTCGGGCGTATTAAACGCAGTTTTCCATTCGTCACCCTGCTTAATACGAATAAGATTATATGCCCCTCGAAGGTCAATCTTAGTAAACCAACTAGCCCCCTTAATCCTAGCAAACAAATTGGAAAGCAAAGGCAAAGGGTATTGAAATTTGACCGTGATCTTATTCAAGAGGCGATAATCAATACAAGGTCTCAAGGAGCCATCCTTCTTGGCAACAAAAAAAAATCCCGCTCCCAATGGTGAAGAAGATGGCCGAATATGCCCTTTCTCCAAAGACTCCTTAACATAACTCCGCATGGCGGTATGTTCAGGCACAGACAGGTTGAAAAGTCGGCCCTTGGGAAACTTACAACCTGGAATCAAGTCAATAGCATAATCACAGTCCCTATGCGGTGGAAGGGAACTGGACTTGGGCTCATTGAACACATCCTAAAAATCAGACAACAACTCTGGAATTTCAGAATGGGGGGAAGAGGAGTTTGACATCAAAGGAACGTCACCATGAACTCCCTGACAACCCCAACTAGTCACAAACATAGATTTCCAATCCAACACCGGATTATGTACCTGCAACCATGGAAAACCCAGCACAATAGCATCATGCAAATTATGCAACACCAAAAAGCGACAATCCTCCCGATGGGCTGGCGCCATGCACATGGTCACCTGTGTCCAAAACTGGGGTTTATTTTTAGCCAAAGGTGTAGCATCAATGCCCCTTAAAGGAATAGGGTTCTCCAAAGACTGCAAGGGGAAACCACAACGTCTAGCAAACTCAAAGTCCATTAAATTCAAAGCGGCGCCAGAATCTACAAACGCCATGACAGAAAATGATGACAATGAGCAGATCAATGTCACAGATAACAGAAATTTAGGTTGTACGGTACCAATGGTAACTGAACTAGCGATTCTCTTGGTACGCTTAGGGCAGACCGAAATGACAATGGAAGCATCACCACAGTAAAAACACAACCCATTCTGACGTCTGAATCCCCGTCGTTCAGCTCCAGACAGAATCCTATCGCACTGCATAGGCTCAGGTATCTGCTCTGAGGACAACGCCACAGAGCGCACAGCTCTGCGCTCACGCAGGCCAGAGACATAGAATCGCTCAGACCAATAGGCGTGGGAAACCCCACCATAACATCTTTAACAGATTCAGAAAGACCCTTTTTGAAAATTGCCGCCAAGGCAGCCTCATTCCATTTAGTCAGCACAGACCATTTTCTAAATTTCTGACAATACAATTCTGCCGCTTCTTGACCCTGAAACAGGGTCAACAAGGTCTTCTCAGCATGATCCACAGAATTTGGTTCATCATATAATAACCCTAGAGCCTGAAAAAAGGTTTCTACATTAAGCAAGGCAGGATTCCCAGATTCCAGGGAAAATGCCCAATCCTGAGGATCGCCACGCAGCATGGAGATGACAATTTTAACCTGCTGAATGGGATCACCAGAAGAACGAGGTTTCAGAGCAAAAAACAGTTTACAGTTATTTTTAAAACTCAAAAATTTAGACCTGTCCCCAAAAAATAAATCAGGAGTAGGAATCCTAGGCTCTAAAACCGGAGTCTGAACAATATAATCGGAAATACCCTGTACCCTAGCAGCTAGTTGGTCTACACGAGAAGCTAATCCCTGAACATCCATGCTAGCACACAGCTCATCAGTCACCCAAAGGTGAAGGAAAGACAAAACAGACTGCAGAAAAAAAAATGGCTCAGGACTTTTCTTCCCTTCTTTTGAGATGTATTTAACTCATTGTCGGCCAGTTGTACTATTATGATCCGGTGACCCTGGAGCCGTATGAGACTATCTCTGGAGTAGGTGGTACCTGTACTGACCGCAATCCTAATACTGACACCGCACCTAGAAGTAGCCGTGGGATGTACCTAACCAGGCCTATACAAAAGATTTTTTGTAAGATGGGGTTCCGTCTTATTGTCCGAATTTACAGTATCTTACCTGAGGGCTGGAGGTGGCAGAGCAGGGTCACAGGAGGCATAGTGTCGGCAGAGGTGCGGTGATGCGGTACGGCATGCACCTGAGCAGGGTCCCTTCCTGCTTAGGTGGGCGACGCCATGGCCTGGTGTCCATGGGGGTTGCAGCAGTGGTGTGGCGATGGCAGAAGTGCGGGGATAATGAGCGGTATGGTGTGAGCAGAGTCTCTTCCACAGGTGAGGTGACGCTGCGGCCCGATATCCAAGGCAAGCAGCAGAGCCGGGTTAATCACCGATTTCTCGGTGGCGGCGACCATCTTCCTGAGGCCGCGCGTGCGCAGATGGAGTGCTCTGCTTCCCAGGGCTTCAGGAAAATGGCCGTGGGAGGCCGCACGTGTGCAGATGGAGATCGCAGCAGCCATTTTCCTGAAGCCGAGATCTAAATCTGCTAACTCAGCTTCAGGAAAATGGCCACCGCGATCTCCATTTGCGCACGTGCGGCCTGAATCCCCGGGAAGCAGAGCACTCCATCTGCGCACGCGCAGCCTCAGGAAGATGGCCGCCACCACCGAGAAAGCCATGATTCACCCGGCTCTGCTGCTCACAATGGATACCGGGCCGCTGCGTCACCTCACCTGTGGAAGGGACCCTGCTCACTCCATACCGCTCACTGCGCCTCATCATCCCCGCACCTCTGCCGCTGCACCTCTGCCACCGCCACACCACTGCTGGTAACCTGCATTCCAACTATAAGAGGCACCCCCCATTTTCCTCACATTTTTTTGGGGGAAAAAGTGCGTGTTATAGTCCGAAAAAACACGGTAACGTTTAAGACTCATATGACAACAGTGTGTGGTTATTGACAAACTGAAGATCAAACACATAAATTCAAAAGTCAACATATAGATAACTGTCTGTGCCTCCTGACTTACTGAAAACAGACTTCTGGTTAATTAAGATAAAATTATGTGTCGTCACATAATCCATGAACAACCTTTTAGATGCAGATGATGCAGAGATCCTACAAGGAAACTCAAGAAGTCCCTATAGCTTAATGCTACAAAAATATATCACCATATTTACCGTAGTTCACTCTGCAGTAGCCTATTATGGAGATATTCCACCCTAGAAATACAATAGAGCATGTAATTTTTTTATGTCATATTTCGCATAAATTTGACCAACAAAAGACGCCTTATTAAATCAAAGGCATAAGGAGCAATAGTAAAGTCTCGCAGAGGTCTAGGACTGTCTTATTTTAGCATGTAGCGGCCTGTAATGCATGAGCCTTATACAAAGAATAATCAAAAGTTAGGTATTCAGTTGGTCTTCTATGTAATACATCATGTGGTACACTGTTGGTTTTTCAGACCAAAAGTTGTAAACTACAGTATTTCCCCCAGGTAACTCTAGCCCAGGTGCTAAAGAAGATTGGGGACCACACTTTAGTGGAGAAAAAAAATCTGAAGTTTGCAAAACAAATTTTGAGGGGTTGTCGCCATTTTCCGAGACCCGTAACACTTTCATTTTTCTGCCAATGGAGCTATCTGATGGCTTAATTTTTGTGGGAGAGACAATGTGTTTATTTATACCATTTTGGGATAGATGTGCCTTTTTGATCGCTTGTTATAGCATTTGTGGTGGAATTACGGTAACCAAAAAACTAAATTTTGGTGTTCTTTAAAAATTTTTGTTTACCAATCAGGTTTATTGTTTTTATGTTTTGATAGAGTAGACTATTCTGATCGTGGCAATACCACAAATGTGGGTTTTTTAAATTTTTTTTAATATATTTATTTTCAATGGGGTAAAAGGGGGATGATTTGAACTTTTATGTTTTTTTATTTTTTTCATATTTTTTTAAACATTTTTATTCTTACTTTTCACTGTTTTTGTTAGCCCCCTTAGGGGACTTGAAGCTGCGATCATCTGATCGCTTGCGCTAAATACAGCAATGCCACAGCATCGCTACAAATAGCAGAAATCTTGGTCTCCTTTGAAGCTTGGCCACAGGCAGGGTTTCAAAGGAGCTCCATGATGACAACGCGTCGGTGACCCGTGATCGCGTCTCAAGCGTGCCTATGGGTGGAAAACATGACATGCATGCATGTCTATGCATGTTAAATGCCGCTGCCAGAGATTGACTGTGGCATTTAATAAGTTAACAATTGCGGGCGGAGCTCCTGGCTGTAATACACAGCCATCACACAGCGATATACCTGCTTCCGACTGGCACCGTACATGTATGGCAGATGTCGTGAAGGGGCTTAAAACATGAAAACCATGCAGGGTGGAAGGCAACACAAGACTATGGAAGTTTCGAGATATGCAATGCTTCGTCTGGTCTTTGTCCTTTAACTCTCCTTTTTTTTCTCCTGGCCTCTTAACTTTTATTAGATTAGTAGGAAGGTTTTACTTCAATGCCCCTTGTTTGATAGTCATCTGATAAATAAGACACCATTTACTTGTAGATCATTCGTAAGTAAGACTTTCCCTTGATAAAGCTTAGGAGACTCTGAAACCCAACACTGTTCTATGATTATGATAGATGTCAGAAGAGATGACAAAAATGATCATAATAATTCACATATCCCCACTAAGCTCCTGCTTGTCATTGTCTTTACATAGGTCATGAAAGCAATGTGCTTGATCGAGAGCAAGTTAGATGATTTGTGCTGAGCAAGAAGTTTGAACACTTCGTCCTCCTAACAGCGACCTTTTTTCTCTTACAATTATTTGCCTGGTACAATTCTTTTTGCCATCGAGACCTTTGATGTATATTTTGGGACCTTTGATATTTTCTCACAACTACAATCCCCAAATAAAGTAACTCCAAGCGAGAGCTACAGTAGGAATGTAATGCATAGGATGAAACGTGTCCAACCGAACTAGAGCTTCTCCTTTACGCGGCTCTTCCTTCTGGCTCAAAGTGGTAGGTCCAGAGCAGACATTCTCTCTCTCTCATTATTCTTCCATTTGGCAAATATTAATAATTATGGTAATCCTAATTGACCTAAAATGGGAAAGGTTTAATCTGATTTCATGTCAGATATTGAGAAAAACATGCAGATGTGTCTTTTTATATAGTGGATGGAAATGTCTGGTTTCAGCTGTATTTGGTAAATGGTATTCTTTTACAGATTTTGCAGTGAAACTCACAAGCTTCAGATTACAGTACTACTTTGTTCCACCTAGTGATAACGTTGACTTTTTACCTAAAAAATACATTTGCCATTTATCCATCAGCCAAAACAGCGGTTCCTACAAATCTTAGTGGTGGTATTTCTCTGTGGCTGTAATTACGCGGAGGAAGCGTGTATTCTCGCTGAGTAAGCCTTCTCCCACGTGTTATGTTCCCCTTTCTACCGCAAATCTTGTTTTCTTTTCCTATTTTTCATTTGTTCTGCAGTTTTTTTTCTCACAGAATCTCTTTATCCTAATGTTACCCCGAATCACAGAAGCACTTTGTTAACCTCTCTGGATAATGTGACTCTCGGAGACTCGCTCATGCCTGAAAGAAACAGTCTGATAATCTTATAATGTCATGATGGATTGTATTGTCTGGCGATGTGATCAGTCAGGTTCTCAAAGAGGTCTTCCTCCTACTGGGGGTAGTTTCCTTTTTTGGAGGGGAAACCCATTATTTTAGCATTCCTGTGATCAAAACAGTACGCAGGATTTGGTGAGTTGGGGGGTTTCAACCAAAAGCAAACAGTATTGACTTATAGCTTCAGAGAATTCCATATTTTGCTCATATATAGCCAAATTGTGCCATCCTAGTGAAAAAATGTGATAAAATGCCGTAATTTACCATCATAAAGCCATACAAATAGTGCTATAATGTGTGCACATGTAACATTTTTTATGTTTTATTTTGCAGCAGCAAGATAGAGTTTTTTTTCCAAACCAAAAAAACCCTTTAACTATTAGCTTATATGTTCTATTTCCAGTCAATATCAAATGACTTTTCATCGCAGGTCTTAGTATGGCTGGAGAATCATGTGCTGAACATGCCGGGACTGAACTGTATTCACAAGACGACAGAGAAAATGCATGAGGACTGTGGAAGGCAGGGATTACTGACCAGTACTGATCCCTTGACCATTTTACAGATAAAGTTAATCCATCCCATAATAACTGGCCTATGCTTTCCATACATATCAGCCATTTTTTAATCTGACATACATTTGCCTCTAAACCTAGTGCAATCATCTTATGTATTAATCTTGTATATGAAGTGTGGGAAATTCTACAGCAGACTACAGAAATTACAAAAAATCCATTTTTATGATTAGAAGAACTCGATCAGGTCAGCCCGCCACGACCGACCCATAAGAAACTAGGAGAATTTTTATGAATATTTCTAGTTATCTCTACGAAAGGTTTTCTATCCATTACTGGTGGCAGGTTTACTAGGATATGATTTTGCTTTTACTTTTTTTTATATAAGGATTATACATGCCTTCAACTACTGTAAAAACAAATATCCTATAATGCATTAATTCTCGACTTTAAGAAACCTTGGTTTATGCATAAAAAAGTGCAACTCCTTAAAGAGATATAGGTAGATACACTGTGTAATACCGGCATGTCGCCAAACCGTACTCCGGCATGTAATGACAGCCTACTGTACACGCCTATCCCCAAGATAGCATAGATAGGCTGAGATATTTGCTAGGACATGCCCGTTAGTAAACTTCATGGTACAAAGCTCTCTTGATCTCAAAGGGAACACAAAGTGATAACATAAAGCAAAGGTCAAAGTCACTGTAATATCTACTGCTATGGAACAATGCCATGTGCCCATAAAGGTGCCTGCGAGGAGCCACTGCTGTGCTTGCCCATGACGATACTAGAACCCTGCTTGCCACAATGTAATCACCTTGTGCCGTGCTTACATTAAACACTTTAGGTGGATGGGGCTGAATCTTTTATAGCTTTAGCGGAGAATTTTTGTGTAGTTTTTGATTGTTTGTTAGGAGGCTTGGCTTTTGTCCTCCATTAATGGTAACATCCCAGGATTACCAGGAATCATTTTCATACCAAAAGTTGTAAAAAGCTGTTAGCTGTTTACTAGTAGTAGTAGTAGTAGTAATTTTCAGTGTTTCCAGCATTAAAACATCCTTATTGCGTAATGTGTCCTCTATGGTGCTGCTGAGGGCAGGTGTAATAATTATAGGGGATAACTCAGGAGACTCTTTGCGTGGAACAAGACAACTACAGGAAACAGTTTTATAAGTGGTAAAGTCTATATTATCACACGGTGATTCAAACAGGTGCAGAAAGAAACTCAAGTCCACAACACTTAGTGCAAATAATAAACGCAGCTTAGCAGTCTATAGGAAACTTCAGAGGGAAATGCAATCAAGCAGAAAGTCTATGAAGCATAATTATTCTTGAGGAAACTTGACACGAATAAATCCTTGTCTTAGTCCAAACACAGATAGATATGCTTATAAGGCAGTTCAAATCATAACTTTAGCTCAACCAGGGAGGCCTGGTTAATAGTCTCAGGTTATTGCAGAGCAGCACAGCTTACATGTCCAGCAAATGCAGATGAAGTAAACACGAGCAGCAGATGAAGGAGGATTACTGGAAACTTGTGTATGCAGCAGGAACTCAGAGCAGAGTAGCAGGATCACCACACAGGTTCACAGGAGCAGGTGTATAGCCAGGGAGTAATCAGAGGTCAGGAGCTGGATGCAAGGCAGAATACTCTAGCACAGACTGAAGGCTGGGGTGGAGTTTTATAGCAGGAAGACACAGTGCACATGAGACCAAAGATGCCATCTTGGAAAAGGGCAGTAATGCACAAAAGGTAATAAAAATGTTCAGAGTCCTGACAGCAGGATGTAAAATGTCTCATGTTTCCCCCCTCTACTAACCTACCTGTTCCCGATATAGAAATTTTCTTGTGTGGTTCAACCATAAATCCCAAGAAGCACACTCGCTGTCTTGGGGTCATATTTGACACAGAACTTTCCTGTATTCCCTATGTCTGATCACTCACTTGCTCATGTCACCTGTATCTAACACACATCTCCAGAATCTGACCTGCAAAACTCTGACTGTTGCTCTTATTCATTCTCATCTGTATTACTGCAAGTCTCTACTGATCGGTCACTCTCTCACCAAACTTTCTCATCTCCAATTTGCCCTTAAAACGATAGCCAGGGTCATATTTCTGTCCAGCTTCTTCACCGATGCCTCCACCTTGTACCAGTCATTGTACTGGTTACCCATCTGCTACAGAATACAAAACAAACTTATCTTTCTCACCTACAAAGCTCTCCTCAGTTATGCACCACCTTACATCTCCTTCCTCATCTATGTCTATCACCCTATCTGTGCCCTCCATTTTGCAACTGATGTTAGATTAACATCCTCCATAATCTGAACCTTCCACTTCTGTCTCCAAGACTTCTCTGGTGCTGCACCAGTTTTCTGGAATGCACTACCACGGACAATCCGATTAATACCTTGCCCCCAGATTTTTAAGCAAGCTTTAAAAACACATCTCTTTAGACAGGCCTATCACCTAATTTAACTATTTTTACTCTTCCCTGTTCCCTCTTTCTCAACTTTCCCTAGAATCTGGTCCCTCCTATTCTGTCTCCACATCCTCCATGCACTCAATGGCACTTGGTCACTGTACTCAGATACTGACTGATGGCTGGATCATAGAGCTTTATATCCTCACTGCTATTTATTATAATGATGGCTGGACCATACATTATAGATTGTAATCTTGCGAGCATGGCTCTCACGCCTCCTGTAACTATTAAACTATGTGTTACTCTGTAATGTCTGCTATTGTTTGTACATGTTCCTACTCAACTGTAAAATGCTGAGGAATATGTTGGCGCTATAGAAATAAAATTATTACTATTAGACAGAATTACCGGTAGTTTTCCTCCTTCTGGGAGCTGACAATATAGTCTATTCCTCTGCCGATGAAGTCTGTTACTCACCTGTCCTGGCTCCAGTGCCGGCTCCCTGCTCCAGTGCCGGCTCCCACCCTAGTCAGCTCCTTTTGCTCCTCTGTACATCTGGTTGCTTAGGCGCACCTCTGTGGCATGCTGCCTGAGTATTTAGGTAGTTGGCTAAAAATTATGTTAGTCACTACTTATGTTATTTTACAGCTGTTTCACCCTGTTGACCGTTCCTACTGCATGGCTCCTGACCTACTCAGCTGTTCTCTGCTATTCAGCCCTACTTTTTGCCTCCAGTCAAACCTAACAATGCTACATTACAGAGTCTTCTCAGCTATACTACCAAGTACAGCAGGAATTCAGCTCCCTTCCTGACAAACAAGGCAGAAAGCCTTTTTTATTTGCTGCTCTGCAGCAATCAGTGAATCACTTTGCAAAGGCCTGACCATGTGACAAGTGACTGAGCATGTGTGTCCACCAGCATTCCGCTCATTAGCATGATGCCATACACTGGTTTGTTTTTGCAAATGTAAAATATTGTATTTTTTATGCTTTATTCCATTTGATATTCAACCCCTTTAAATTAACCACTAATGGACTAATCTGATGAATCGGACGACCAACATACGGAAACCTAAACAAAACTTAGCTCCTTCAGAATAACCTTACATCCGGCAGTTCTATTCGTCTTCTATTACGATTTCAGCCATGTGCTGACGACGCATGAACCTGCACCGTATATTCTGTGTTACTTATTATTAAACCAAGTTTATTTTCCTAAGCGTGAGACCCTGGTTCATCTATTTGCATGTAATCACCCTGGAGTCACCCATTAGTCTGCTTGTAATATACAACTTGGAATAAAATGCATTAGAGAATCTGATCTAACAATATTAATGACCCCATTAGTAATGCATTTTATGTAGCAAATATGGCATGATCCTTCCAGCTGTGTCAACACATCTCAGAGCCGTGCATGATAATAAACTCCATATTTATACGGATTTATCATTAATATATGTCCTAGTTCCATACCACATGGAATAACAATCATTATGCATTGCTTATACTGGAATATTTCTTTAGTTATGTCTGTTATCAATGCCAATGGGACCACAATATTTCGCGTATGACATGATATAAAACATTAATTTAGGACTTTACTGTTATTATGGCCTCTTGATATAATGTAATTCTATTATAATTGCAACTATTCACCTTTTTTGGTCTACGACAGGAAAACTTTGAGCTAAGATGCCACCATAACAATATTTATGATGTCCATTATATCCATTCGATAGTCATAAATATGTAGTTCATAGCTTTTCTGGGAAGACTTTCTACAAGATTTTAGAGGCCTCTGTGGACATTTTGCCCACTTATCCAGAAGAACATTTGTGAGTTCAAACACTGATGTTGAATGAGAGAACCTAACAAACTCCAATCTAATGGAGTTGAGGTCAACCCACCACATGGCTAGTCATGTTCTTCAACACCAAACTCACCCAACCGTGCTTTTATGAACCTGGTGTGACACTTCCAATTTGTCCATCAGATGCCAGATAGAGAAGTGTGATTTTTCACTCCACTGAACACATTTTTAGTTGTACCTTCACCTATCTCTGGTAGATTGTGAGCCCTCGCGGGCAGGGTCTTCTTGTACGAGTCAGAGACTCATTTTTTTCAAGATTAATGTACTTGTTTTTTTATTATGCATAACCTTTACACATGTAAAGCGCCATGGAATAAATGGCGTTATAATAATAAATATTTTTTAGTTGCTCCAGAGTCCCGTGGTGGCTGTTTTACATCACCCCTTCCAAAACTTGGTGACGTAAGGCCTGTGTACATCTCCTTGACTATGGAAACTCATGTCATGAAGCTCATGGTGGGACACAGTTTTTGTGCTGTTAATACCAGAGGAGGTTTGCAGTTATGGAGTCAGCAGAGTGTTGATAACTTTTTTGTCCTCTGTTCCTCAGCACTCAGTGACCCCATCTGTAACGTTATGTGGTCACCACATTATGTCTGAGTTGCTGCAGTTCCTTCCACTTCTTAATAATATCACTCACAGGTAATGGGGGAATATTTATGAGGCAAGAAATGTAATGAATGGACTTTTTTTTTTTCACCAGTGACTCCTATTACAGGGCTCCGCTCTTATCGGTGAGCTCTTTACCACCAGCCATTCTGTCACCATGGTTAGTAACGACAGACCGCATGACAGGGGCCGGATGTTATATACAGGGGAAAATAGGACTGAATGAGAAACCCAAATTCAGTAATGAAAAGATTAAGTCCCAATACTAGTGTACATGTTGTGTATGATTGGTACTAGAGGTGTCACGGTCAGAGGGATGGCACCATAGCAAAATCAATATGACTCTCTTCCACGTGCAAGCTCTTGATGGGCATCAATATCTCCGTTCTTCATCAATTCATGCTCGTTAGTGATGAACTTGTATACTCTTTGCTTGGGTTTTCCCGAGCACGCTCGGGTGGTCTCCGAGTATTTGCTGGTGCTCGGAGATTTAGTTTTCATCACCGCAGCTGAATGATTTACATCTACTACCCAGCCTGAGTACATGTGGGGGTTGCCTGGTTGCTAGGGAATCCCTACATGTAATCAAGCAGGCTAGTAGCAGCAAATCATGCTGCTGAGGCGATTAAAACTTAATCTCTGAGCAGTTACAAATACTCGGAGACCACCCGAGCAACGAGTACACTCGCTCATCACTAAGTCTCCTTATTGTAATGGCATAGATTAACCTCCAAAAACCCACAAAAAATGGATCTGCTTCTTTACCAGAAGCAGCACCACATAGGGCTCTGAATTACCTCCTAGGAATAGCGCAGTGGATGCTCCTGCATGGGATTACACCAGAGATTTTGCTGCGATTCAAAGTTCAGATCTTGGCTATCTTTGCCATTCCATAAGGCATGAACAGTGTCAATGTGCTTGTACAGAAAACACTCCGTTCCCTGGATCATTGGGGGTCCCATTGGCCAAATCCCAATTAAACCATAAATTATGAACTATGGTTTAGATGGGCGATAACCTTAAATGTTTGGAAAAACCTCTTAAAAGTCTATGGAGTAGTTTGTACTTTCTGCAAAAAAACCAAAACAATAAAAAGCTTTTTTTTTTTCTAATACTGATACCGTATTGGTCACAGTTTGGTACTAACATTTCTAAGACATCTTTCTCTATTTTTTTTTATACATTGTAAAATCATCCAGTATCAGTGTTTTCTCCTGTTGCATGCACATGAAGCTATCAGATTAGCCCTCGCTCGGCCTTGGATCAGCTTCCTGTCCAGATCATTACACTGTGTGAGAAAGCCTGCCAGCCAACATTGGAACAGTCATGATAAATGATTTCCTGGGAAAATGAGGGTCAGTGTTCATTTTCAGAATATATCTTATGCCCTACACAGTATTGCATAAATTATATAATATCCTACCCTAGTTACACTTTACTATACATTGTTCTCTTCAAAAATGACAGCAAAGTCTGTAGCCGAGTATGTAACTCAGGTATCTCCGGCAGGGGCAAAGACAGAGGTGCGGAATTTTAGAGCCCTGTTCTTGTAATCGGTAAGATCCCAGCCGATGGACCTCCACCGATCAGTAGGTTATCACTAACTGTATACTGGCTATGGAGATGGTGGGGTTTGAACTTCTCTACAGCCGCCTACTTTTTTTTGTCGTTATCCTTCCTGTAGTAATTAAGCTAAATGAATATTATGCTAGGAAGTTTGGGTATTTGTGATCAAGGTCAGATATTATTACGCTGCTGAACAGTGGCCGCCCAGAATCAGTCACTGGTGGGCCCTTGGCATCCCAGTCCGACACCGGGAATACTATCCCAAAATGTGTGATGTACAGAAGTGTTCAAAATATCCTGAAAATAAGTGGCATGAGATGACCAGCTTTGAAAAAAACATGATTTTGGTATACTCTGTGCGTTGTCCATGCTTTTTGTATATATATGTGGACACAGAGTGGTTGTTATATATTATGCAGCTTGTCGAGGGATTTATTAGCATGTCACGACTATTCATTCAATTTAATACATGAGAAATTGTAATCCCCCCAAAATGCATAGTAAACTGGCTATACAGTAATATAGTGCCTTAGCACCTATAAAATTGTACCAGAACTGTACATTTTAATGGTACGATGTCTGAGAAAATTACTTTTAATTCAAATGTAAATGAGGGGCTTTGATCCAGCCTTGGCATGGCGAAGGGTCAGTGCACCGGTCCGTTACACTTCTTCAATTTGCATTTTGCGGACTTTCTTTGGTTCTGACTGACAACAGTTGCTTGCCTAAAGCAAACTCAGCCTAAACATGTGCGTACTGACACTGCCTGATTCCGACTGCAGCCACACAGTGTCAGTGCAGGTGTGCATACAGTGTAGGCAGATGCGTTCTCCTCCCTGGCTCCTCTTTGAATCTTCTCTGTAATGATAACTATCATCACTTTTCACGGACAAGCCTTGAGGAGTGAAGAAGTGCGGGGTCAAATACCAAGAGTGAAATGCAGAGGGCAAGACAAAAGAGTAAACACATCACAGTCTGACATTAGCAGTCCAAAATGGAGCGGATTGAGACAAAGGGGAGAGGCAAAAGGATAGTGAAAGGCAAGATCCAAGATCATATAGCAAAAGATCAACGCAGCAAAACACTAAAGCATAAGGAAAGCACACTACCGAGCAAAGCTACGACTGACAAATGGTCTATTGGCCCGCCAGCTAAATAGCCAGGCCATCACCTTGAAAGGGAGACATTTGTTGGAAGCCTAGCAGGCCCAGCCTGTGACTGGGCTGCTGGGCAATCCTTTATTTGCATGGGGACAGCAAAGCACACCCCAGTCCCTGATTGGGCAGCTGTTATTATCCCTAATTAGTATGAGGATAGTGAGGGCTATCCCATACACAATACTGACAGCCCAGTGTGCCCAATGCCATCTATTGGGTGGCAGAGCTGTCACTCACTGCATCCCTAGGACACAGTGAGTGGTGGACTTGGGACATTTTCACTATACATTTGGGCATATCAGGGTTATGAGTGGCAGCCAGGGAGGAAATGTGCCCACCCACACTGCACTCACACCCGCACTGACACTTTGTGTGCAACGTTGGCATCAGGCAACGTCAGGGCACAGTCACAGAATCGGAAACTCTAAGTTTCCAAAGAGGTCTCGTTAGTCAAGTGAAAGATATCAATCAGAAGTGGGGGAAATTCCCAAAATGCAAATTGAAGGG
The DNA here is from genome assembly GCF_051348905.1 of Ranitomeya variabilis. NCBI lineage: Eukaryota > Metazoa > Chordata > Amphibia > Anura > Dendrobatidae > Ranitomeya > Ranitomeya variabilis. The sequence continues at coordinate 56,206,478 of NC_135233.1, forward strand.
GAGTCATAGTGCACTGAGACCTTCCCCAAGTCAAGTGTTCTGAAGCCCCCTCATTTGCTTTTTAATTAAATGTTATTTTCCCAGGCCTATACCAGTAAAATGTAAAGTACTAGTATGATTTTTATGGAGGCTGAGTCCCCTATAACACTGTACAGCTAATTAATTATACATTAGGGTATGACAGACTCCATTTAATGAAGCATGGACAATTGTGAGGCTGGATATATCTGTAGTACCTGTAGAAAGTTCTCAAGGTGAATACTGATTACGATTTCTGTTGTGGACACAGAAGCTCTTGTTATAAATTCTGCTTTTACCCATCGTAATCCTTACCATCTTATTGTTAATACCATAAATGCAAATAAATCCTTTTCTGAAGCTTGGAGGCAACGAGAAAGGGCATCCAGTTCACGGTTCATGAGAATGAAGGTGGCATATAATGGAGCATTTTGACAAATTGTGAGGTAAATGTCATTTATATCACTGCTGTATATTGCCTTGTGGATTTCCCTGTATAATGTAATCATCTTCACAGGATGATTGATAATCCAGCAGTGAGGTCCACACGTGAATAAGAGCATCACTTTATTATAAGCAATGAGCTGTACCGCGCTCCGCACCCAATGCACTATGGACCTACCGCTTCATACAGATGTCCCCTTTATTTTTCTACAAAATTACACTTAAAGGATTTGAAAACAGATTTTTTTTTTTTATATACAATATATGGACAAAAGTATTGGGTCACCTACACATTACACCTACAGGAGCTTTTATGACATCCCATTGCAAATCCACTGGAAAGGAGTCCTACAAGATTTTAGAGGTGTCTGGGAATTTTTGCGTACTCAACCGAATGAGCATTATTTGTGAGGTCAGACACTGATGTTGGAGGAGATAGCCGAGTTCACAAAGTGTTGGATGGGGTAGAGGTACAGCTGGCCCGTCATGTCCATCCACACCAAACTCACCCAACCATGTCTTCATGGACCTCCTTTGTGTAATGGGACAGACATGCTGGAACAGAAAATGGTCTTTCCCAATCTCTTCCTACAAAGTTGGAAGTTATAATTGTTCAATATGTCTTGGTATGCTGAAATATCAAGATTTCCCTTGACTAGAACAATGGAGCTTAGGCCGACCTTTGAAAAACATCCCCATAGCATTATCCCTTCTACACCATCTTTACAGTGGGCACAATGCAGTCAGGCAGGTAAAGTTACATAGTTATTAAGGTTGAAGGAAGACTTTAAGCCCATCTAGTTCAACCCATAGCCTAACATGCCCTAACATGTTAATCCAGGGGAAGGCAAAAAAACCCATGTGGTAAGCGTAAGCTCCACCATGGGGAAAAAAATTCCTTCCCGACCCCACATACGGCAATCAGACTAGTTCCCTGGATCAACGCCCTATCAAGGAATCTAATATATATACCCTGTAACATTATACTTTTCCAGGAAGGTATCCAGTCCCCTCTTGAATTTAAGTAATGAGTCACTCATTACAACATCATACGGCAGAGAGTTCCATAGTCTCACTGCTCTTACAGTAAAGAATCTGCGTCTGTTATTATGCTTAAACCTTCTTTCCTCCAGATGTAGAGGATGCCCCCTTGTCCCTGTCACCGGTCTATGATTAAAAAGATCATCAGAAAGGTCTTTGTACTGTCCCCTCATATATTTATACATTAACATAAGATCACCCCATAGCCTTCGTTTTTCCAAACTAAATAGCCCCAAGTGTAATAACCTATCTTGGTATTGCAGACCCCCCAGTCCTCTAATAACCTTGGTCGCTCTTCTCTGCACCCGCTCCAGTTCAGCTATGTCTTTCTTATACACCGGAGACCAGAACTGTGCACAGTATTCTAAGTGTGGTCGCACTAGTGACTTGTATAGAGGTAAAATTATGTTCTCCTCATGAGCATCTATGCCTCTTTTAATACATCCCATTATTTTATTTGCCTTTGTAGCAGCTGCCTGACACCGGCCACTGAATATGAGTTTGTCATCCACCCATACACCCAGGTCTTTTTCATTGACGGTTTTGCCCAGAGTTTTAGAATTAAGCACATAGTTATACATCTTATTACTTCTACCCAAGTGCATGACCTTACATTTATCCCCATTAAAGCTCATTTGCCATTTATCAGCCCAAGCTTCTAGTTTACATAAATCATCCTGTAATATAAAATTATCTTCCTCTGTATTGATTACCCTTCAGAGTTTAGTGTCATCTGCAAATATTGAAATTCTACTCTGAATGCCCCCTACAAGGTCATTAATAAATATGTTAAAAAGAGGGCCCAATACTGACCCCTGTGGTACCCCACTACTAACCGCGACCCAGTCCGAGTGTGCTCCATTAATAACCACCCTTTGTTTCCTATCCCTGAGCCAGCTCTCAACCCACTTGCACATATTTTCCCCTATCCCCATTATTCTCATTTTATGTATCAACCTTTTATGTTCTCCTGGAATTCACCAAACCCAGTCCATCAGATGCCAGATATCGTGATCCATCACTGCACAGAACATGATTCCTCGGCTCCAGCGTCCAGCGTTGGCTGCTTTACACCACTCCATCCAATGATTGGAATTGTGCTTGATGACATAAGGCTGCATGCAGCTCCTTGGCCATGAAGCTCCCAGCGGGGGCACAGTTTTTGTCCTGATGTTAATTCTAGAGGAAGTTTGGACTCTTCAGTTATGGAGTTGGTGACTCTACTTTGTAACTTTAAATGGTCTCCACTTTGTGGCTGAGTTGCTGCAATGTTTTACTTTTCAATAATACAAATCACAGTGGTTGGAGGAATGTTTGAAGGGAAGAAATATCATGACGTAAATTATTACATCGGTGACACGACCACACTGGTTTCAGTGAGCTCTTTACAACCAGCCATTCTGTCACCAACGTTAGTAAAGGTAGACGACATGGTGGTGGACGAATGTTATACACTGGGGGCAATGGGGCCGGATATTATACACTGGGTACAATGGGACTGAATGAAGCGCCTGAATTCAATGATTATGAGGTGTGTCCCAATAATTTTTTCTATATAGTTTGGATATATTAGAAGTGTCCACTGATTACTACAGAGCGATGTACAGCGGTTATTTAACATTATTTCCTGCCTCATATTCCTATTAACATGTATATACATACAGTGGGGAAAATAAATATTTGATTCACTGCCGATTTTGCAAGTTTTCACACTGACAAAGAATGGAGAGGTCTGTAATTTTTATCGTAGGTACACTTCAATTGTCAGAGACAGAGTCTAAAAATAAAAACCAGAAAATCACATTGTATGATTTTAAATAATTAAATTGCATGAAATAAGTATTTGATCACCTATCAACCAATAAGAACTCTGGCCCTCACAGAGCTGTTAGTTTTTCCTTAAGAAGCCTCCTACTCTACCCTCATTACCTGTATTAACCCCTTCCCCCCAAAGCCTGTTTTCAACTTCCTGATCAGGCCATTTTTTTCCAATTCTGACCACTGTCACTTTATGAGGTCATAACTCTGAAACACTTCAACGGATCCTGGTGATTCTGAGGTTGTTTTCTCGTGACATATTGTACTTTATGAAAGTGGTAAAATTTCTTCGATTTGACTTGCGTTTATTTGTAAAAAAATGGAAATTTGGCGGAAATTTTGAACATTTTGCAATTTTTAAACTTTTAGTTTTGATGCCCTTAAATAAGAGTCATATCATACAAAATAGTTAATAAATAACATTACCCACATGTCTGCTTTACACTACCACAACTTTGGAAACATCATTTTTTTTTGTTAGGAAGTTATAAGGGTTAAAAATTGACCAGCAATTTCTCATTTTTACAACAAAATTTGCAAAACCATTTTTTTTAGGGACCACCTCACGCTTGAAGTCTTAAAGTGACTTTGAGGGGTCCATATGACATAAAATGTGATACCAAAAGTGACACCATTCTAAAAACTGCACCCCTCAAGGTACTCAATACCACATTCAAAAGTTTATTAACCCTTCAGGTGCTTCACAGGAATTCTTGTAATGTTTAAAAAGAATTGAACATTTAACTTTTTTTCACAAAATGTTTACTTCCGAACCAATTTGTTTTCTTTTACCAAGGGTAACAGGAGAAATTGGACCACAAAAGTCATTGTACAATTTGTCCTGAGTACGCCGATACCCCACATGTTGGGGTAAACCATTGTTTGGGCACATGGCACAGCTTGGAAGGGAAGGAGCGCCATTTGACTTTTCAATGCAAAATTTGCTGGAATTGAGATCGGACACCATGTCGCATTTGGAGAGCCCCTGATGTGCCTAAACAGTGGAAACCCCACACAAGTGACACCATTTTGGAAAGTAGACCCCTTAAGGAACTAATCTAGGTGTGTGGTGAGCACTTTGAACCTCCAAGTCCTTCACAGAAGTTTATAATGTAGAGCCGTAAAAAAAAAATCATATTTTTTTCACAAAAAATGATCTTTTCACCCCAAATTTTTTATTTTCCCAAGGGTAACAGGACAAATTGGAAACCAAAAGTTGTTGTGCAATTTGGCATGAGTACGCTGATACCCCGTGTGTGGGAGTAAACCACTGTTTGTGCGCATGGCAGAGCTCGGAAGGGAAGGAGCGCCATTTGACTTTTCAATGAAAAATTGGCTGGAATTGAGATCAGAACCCATGTCACGTTTGGAGAGTCCATGATGTGCCTAAACAGTAGAAACCCCCCACAAGTGACACCATTTTGGAAAGTAGACCCCCAAGGAACTTATCTAGAGGTGTGGTGAGAACTTTGAACCCCCAAGTGTTTGACAACAGTTTAAAACGCAGAGCCGTGAAAATAAAAAAAAAAATTTTTTCCACAAAAATTATTTTCTAGCCCACGGTTTTGTATTTTCCCAAGGGTAACAGTTGAAATTAGACCCCAAAAATTGTTGTCCAATTTGTCCTGAGTACGCTGATACTCCATATGTGGGGGTAACCACTGTTTGGGCGCACGGGAGAGCTCGGAAGAGAAGGAGCACTGTTTTAGTTTTTCAACGCAGAATTGGCTGGAATTGAGATCGGACGCCATGTCACGTTTGGAGAGCCCCTAATGTGCCTAAACAGTGGAAACCCCCCAATTCTAACCGAAACCCTAACCCAAACACACCCCTAACCCTAATCCCAACCATAACCCTAAGCACACCCCTAACCCTAATCCCAACCGTAAATGTAATCCAAACCCTAACTTTAGCCCCAACCCTAACTTTAGCCCCAACCCTAGCCCTAACCTTAGCCCTAATCCTAGTAAGAAAATGGAAATACATTTTTTAAAATTTTATTATTTTTCCTTAACTAAGGGGGTGATGAAGGGGGGGTTGATTTACTTTTACAGCGTTTTTTTGGCGAATTTTTATGATTGGCAGCCGTCACACACTAAAAGACACTTTTTATTGCAAAAAATAGTTTTTGCATCACCACATTTTGAGAGCTATAATTTATCCATATTTTGGCCCACAGAGTCATATGAGGTCTTGTTTATTGCGGGACGAGTTGACGTTGTTATTGGTACCATTTTCGGGCACATGACATTTTTTGATCGCTTTTTATTCCGATTTTTGGGAGGCAGAATAAACAAAAAACAGCAATTACTGAATTTCTTTTAGGGGGGCGTTTATACAGTTCCACGTGATGTAAAATTGATAAAGCAGCTTTATTCTTCAAGTCGGTACGATTACAGCGATACCTCATTTATATCTTTTTTTATGTTTTGGCGCTTTTACACAATAAAAACTATTTTATATAAAAAATAATTATTTTTGCATCGCTTCATTCTGAGAGCTAGAACTTTTTTATTTTTCTGCTGATGATGCTGTATGGGAGCTTTTTTTTCTTGAGGGACAAGGTGACGTTTTTAGCGGTACCATGTTTATTTATATCTGTCTTTTTGATCGCGCGTTATTCCACTTTTTGTTCGCCGGTATGATAATAAAGCGTTGTTTTTGCCTTGTTTTTTTTTTTGTTTTTTTTTTGCGGTGTTCACTGAAGGAGTTAACTAGTGGGATAGTTTTATAGAGCGGGTCGTTACGGACGCTGCGATACCAAATATGTGTACTTTTATTGTTTTTTTTTAATTTACATAAATAAATGGATTTATTGGGAAATATTTTTTTTTTTCTTTATTTGAGGATTTTTTTTTTTTTTGTTCATTCTATTTTTTTTTTTCACTTTCTAACATTGTTCCAGGGTGGGACATCATTATGGGTAGGACATATATTAGATCAGATCGCTGATCTGACATTGTGCATAGCACTGTGTCAGATCAGCGATCTGACACGCAGTGCAGGAGGCTTTCCGATGCCTGCTCTGAGCAGGCGCCGGCTAGCCACCTCACTTCATGACCCGGAAGGAGTCCCGCGGCCATCTTGGATCCGGGGACTCCTTCCAGAACACCGGAACAACGTGATCGCATCGCGTTGTTCCGGTGTGAGACCGCAGGGAGCCCCCGCCCCTGCGCGATGCCCCTCTATGTTGCTGCCACTACTGACAGCGGCATCAGAGGGGTTAAATGCCCACGATCGGTGCTAGTGCCAATCGTGGGCATTGCTGTGGGGTGTCAGCTGTCATATACAGCTGACACCCGCACACGATAGCCGCGGCGCATGTCAGGAAGGGGTTAATTGTACCTGTTTGAACTTGTTACCTGTGTAAAATACACATGTCCACACCCAATCAATCACATTCCAACCTCTCCACCATGGTCCAGACCAAAGAGCTGTCTGAGGACACTAGGGACAAAATTGTAGACCTGCACAAGGCTGGGATGGGTCACAGGACAATAGGCAACCAGCTTGGTGAGAAGGCAACAACTGTTGGTGCAATTATTAGAAAATGGAAGAAACACAAGACAACTATCAATGTTCCTCAGTCTGGGGCTCAATGCAAGGTCTTGCCTCACGAGATAAGAATGATTCTGACAAAATTCAGGATTCAGCCTAGAACTACACAAGAGGACCTGGTCAATGACCTGAAGAGAGCTGGGACCACAATCTCAAACATTACCATTAGTAGCACACTACGCCGTCATGGATTAAAATCCTGAAGGGCATGCAAGGTCCCCCTGCTCATGCTAGCACATGTCCAGGCCCATTTGAAGTTCATCAATGACCATCTGGATGATCCAGAGAAGGCATGGAAGGTCATGTAGTCAGATGAAACCAAAATAGAACTTTTTGGTATCAACTCCACTCACCGTGTTTGGAGGAAGAAGGATGAGTCTCAACACTGTCTCAACCATGAAGCATGGTGGGGGAAACATCATACTTTGGGGTGCTTTTCTGCAAAGGGGACAGGACGACTGCACCGTATTGAAGGGAGGATGGATAGGGTCATGTATCACAAGATGATAATGACCTTAAAGACACAGCCAATAGCTGGGAGACATCTTGTATAAAAAGGCATCATCCACTATTGGGAGGTGCCTCAACAACCACTAGAGTTCTGGTAGGTGGTTTGGTGTGCAACTGTATGTTGCCAGGTCCCCTGTCCCTAGCCTTGTCGTCATCCCTAGTTTCCTTTATCCCATGTCCTGTCCCTTTAGTTCAGTACAGATGTCTCCATAACCTCAAACCGCAACTGCAGTATCTGCCCGTCACCCTGAGGGCTGAGTATCCAGGCACAAACCCTGATCCAGCATAATCTTCTCAAAGGGTATTTCAATGATGGTGAGAGGTACTAGCGGGCTGTGAAAATGGGTCACGGGTGCAGTTATTTGCCATATTGGGTAGGACTTACAACAATCCTCAAACTCCTAGTCCATACCTATCTCGCTCCTCATACAACATGACTATAGGCCATATCAAGCATAGTCCATTATCCCATATGATGTCTCTATTTTCGAGAGGTCCTCAGGATACATTCTGGTGTCATCATGGATACACACCACACTTGTGAACCTATCGGGTATATGACCTCCGGGAATGAGGCTGTCATGTACTCGTGTCACGTGATTACCTGAATCTAGAAGGGAGGCGACAGGAAAATCATTCAGCCCGATTTTACATACTTCTGTCTCAGTCTCTAGTCCAGGGGTGGCCACACAGGAGTGAGCAGCAAACAGGGACTGGAGCCGGTCAGAGTCATATTCCATAGGCTCTGGGAATAATGGATACTAAGCCATGACATGACCGAACTGACAACACCTCCAAAACTGGATCAGACCAGAATTTTTAAATATAGAGTCCCCACCAGGGCTGGGACCTCTCCTGGCAGTCCCTTCCTTGGATGGTGGTACGTTTTTGATTTAGAGTGGGTTGACGTCTCCTTGCGGGTGAAGGGTTGGGGCCGCGTCCTTAGTAGCGACAAAACTCCCCACCAACTCTACTAGGTGATCCGGTAAAAAAAAATGCCCCGGGAAAAAAGGTTGATGACCACCTACTCCACAATCTGTGCAGGTGTGCAGACATCGGGTTACAGTCATTTCTTTAACAGATGAAACAAATCAAACATTTTGGACCCTTGAGATCTGTCTAACCGGTAGTCCCTGGCTTGGACCTGTCTAGCCCCACACCGCGGCCGTATCTCCTAGGTGAGCAAGAATCTCAGCTTTCAGTTTTGAATAGTCTCGCACGTCTTGTTCACTAAGGCCATGATAGGCTTTTTGAGACTCTATCAAGTAGAGTGCAAGCATATCCACCTACTCTCCCGTGGGGAGCTGCTCCCTTTGGACCGCTCGTTCAAAGATAGTGAGGAAAGTCTTCACGTAAGCTGAAATAAATTTTTGCAGGGAGCATTGTACCACCTCCCTGGCACTCTATGACACGGGGCCCCTATGAGGCCTTGTCTTGAAATGCGCCATGACTACCTCTTTCAGCAATGCCATATGCTCCAACATTAATTATGTATTAAAAATAATAAACAAACAATATACTCCCTGATCCGCAGAAATCCAATTAATACGAGTGTCCCATGACGATCTCCCGTGGAGAGCTGCCACATCAGCTGATGCGACCGCTCTCCAGGGGCTCCAGGATACAATGACGGAAGGTATCCTTCCACACTGTATCCCTCTGACGCTGTGAGAAATAGTTCTTACTCTCACTTGCGGCACTGCTGTGTGCGAAAATTCCCACGCAGCTTTGCCATAAAGTGAGAGCCTGAACTACAGTAACCTCTTAAGTGATGCACTGCAGGAGCCATTGTCTCCTGTCAGTTCATCACTGGGAGGCCCTATAGAGCGGTGACATCACCCGATGTCACTGTTCTATAGGGGAGATCATCGTGGGACACTCGTTATTAATTGGACTGCTTCGGACAGGGAGTATATGGTTTATTATTTATTTTTTGCAGGCGATTGAGTATGATAAGTATGGTGAAATTAAGAATATTAAAACACTTTATTCTGGCTGTCTTTTTTTTAACTCTTTCACTACAATAGGATTAATAATAGATAGGCGTCTTATTGACGCCTCTCCATTATTAACTGGGCTTAATGTCACCTTACAATACAAAGGTGACATTAACCCCTTATTACCCCATATCCCACCGCTAAATGGGAGTGGGAAGAGAGAGGCTAAGTGCCAGAATTGGTGCATCTTACAGATGTGCCATTTCTGGGGCGGCTGGTTGCTGGTATTTGTAGCCGGGGGGGGGGGGGGGGGGGAATATCCATGGCCCCTCTCTAGGTTATGAATATCAGCCCGCAGCTGTCTGCGTAGCCTTTCTGGCTATAAAATATAGGGGGACCCCACGTCATTTTTTTGGGGGGGGTCCCCCTATTTTACTAGCCAGTAAAGGCTATGCAGACAGCTGCGGGCTGATATTCATAGCCTGGGAGGGGGCCATGGGTATTACCCCCTTCCAGGCTACAAATATTGGCCCCTGGCCTTCCCCCTCTGGCACAGAAAATTGCGCGGGAGCCCACACCATTTTTTTTTTAACTGAAACATATTGTTCATTAACCCCTTTCTTCCAGCTGATGGAATAGTTCGTCAGCTGGCATTATCCCCCACTTTGAGGTGGGCTCCGGCGGTGAGCCCACTTCAAAGCCGCAACATGTCAGCTGTTTTCAATAAAAAAAGAATTAATCTGATCGCTAAACGGCGTAGCGAGAAAAAAAATCAAAAGCCAAAATTATGTTTTTTTGGTCGCCGCGACATTGCATTAAAATGCAATAACAGGCGATCAAAAGAACGTATCTGCACAAAAGTGATATAATTAAAAATGTCAGCTCGGCACGCAAAAAATAAGCTCTCACCCGACCCCAGATAACGAAAAATGGAGACTCTACGGGTAACGGAAAATGGGGCAATTATTTATTTATTTTTTTAGCAAAGTTTGGAATGTCCATGGCCCCTCGCTAGGCTATGAATATCAGCCCGCAGCTGTCTGCGTAGTCTTTCTGGCCATAAAATATAGGGGGCCCACGCGATATTTTTTTTGGGGGGCCCCCCTATTTCACTAGCCAGTAAAAGCTATGCAGACAGCTGCAGGCTGATATTCATAGATTGGGAAGGGGCCATGGGTATTATCAGGCTACGAATATAATGCCCCTGGCCGTGTCGGCTTTCCCCCTCTGGTGCAGAAAATTGCGCAGGAGCTCACACCATTTTTTTTCCCGTTTTTTTCAAAAATTAAACATATTGTTCATTAATAAAAAGCAAACCGCATAAAAAACGCACCAAAACCGCATAAAAAACACACTTGTGTTTTCTGCCAAGAGGTGCGGATTCAGTGCGGAAAAATCCACAGGCAAATCCGCAACGTGTGCACATAGCCTCAAGGTACCCGAACAGTAACAAAGACTTCCTGGAGAAGCCCATTTTTGGGGTCTGTGCACTGACATTAAGTGTTCAGTACGGACCCTGAACTTTACTGTTCGGGTTGGCCCATCTCTACATTTAACCACTGTTAAGACACAACCAGAGAACATATTACCGGGACCGAGAGACCGGCAAAAGGGGGGCTAATTTACCACATAATAATGAATAACTAGCCCCAGGCCTACCACGAGGCCACCCACTCCAAAATATAACTAAAGATCAGGAGAACAAAGGAGTATATTGGGTATCAAAATTTTTTATTAAGTGTACAATATACAAGTACGGGCAAAATTTATATAATTAAACAACCAGAGATACAAAACACATATAAAGTGCATATAGGATGAGGACAGGAAAACCCATCCGGTGCACAGGGCCCTAAGAATTAATCTGCACTATGGCGCGGATAGATAGGAGCAATAAACATGCAGTGCCAAGTGGCTGCACAAGTACAGAGTAAGGAAACCAGTAGTCAGTGATGGAAACCACAAGGCATGCTTACCGCAGAAATAACAGGGCTGCACCTGGGCACCAGGCTGGGACCAAGAGGGAGACCCCCGACGCGCGTTTCGCAAACGCGATAAACAGCTTTCTCAAGGGGATGAAAGTAAAGGGGCCGAGAAGGACCTTAAAAAGGGGCCAGAATCAGGACATGTGACGTCTCACATGTCCAGAAGCGGCCAATGGTAGGCGGCAATGTCGGCGCGTGCGCAGATCGGACGGCAGGTCCTGAGACCAGAAACAGCGTCCAGCATCACCACGTGTGCATGGGGATAGACCGCCCCGGTCACACGTGGGAGGCAGGTGTGACACCGCCCTGGGACAGGAGCCGGCACTTCAGATCGGCGCACGCGCTCTGCCGCAAGAATGGAAATGGTACTAATAGGTAAGACAAACAGAAAAATACATATAGGAGAACAGGAGAAGTCAACACTCCACAAGTAATTAATATTTAAACTTTTAAACACAGAGAGATGTAGCCAAAAAATAATAACACATATACAATTATGTTAAAAAGTCTCAGATGGAATTTTGGAATGCGTCATGTCTCCCACTCCAACGAATCACAGAGCCCGGTCCATCACACACAGGCTCTAGACTGGAAGCGAAGAAATTTTCAGACTTGTATGATGAAAGAAGAATTCTCCATCATGGAAATAAATAGATCTCGGCACACCACAAAGAAAATAAAAGGCAACTATGGAAAAGTGAAACACAAAACAACGTGAATGATACAGTAAAAATACATAAATATTAATGTAAATATAAAAACAAGACCCAGCGCAGGGAAACCCTGTACCCATGAACAAATGTCTGTGCACTGACATTAAGTGTTCAGTACGGACCCTGAACTTTACTGTTCGGGTTGGCCCATCTCTACATTTAACCACTGTGCATTTTCTTCTCTAATATAAACACTAGAGATGAGAAGATGAATTGGCACAAACCTGGTATGTGGTAAGTGTTCTCTTGCTATGGACATGAGCTACACGAGTTACTGACCTACTGGGTTCCTCAATGCGGCCCTCGATCCGCTGGCCTGGTGTACCGTTATCTGTGCGCCGTACAGGGGACAACGCACCAGCACTGCAAGTAAGACGATCCCGAAAGCAAGGAACTACGAAGGTCATAACATTCGTGCAGCTCCAGTACACAGCTAGAGAACATTGACCTGGACCAGGGCTGCGTGAAACGATCCACTCATCTCTAATATATACCTTCTCTAATAACATCACCCACAAATGCTATCACTTCCAGGCCACAAATGCTATCACTTCCAGGCCACAAATGCTATCACTTCCAGGCCACAAATGCTATCACTTCCAGGCCTTCCTGCTCATACTTACTTTATCCCTCCCTCCCACCGAGAACCTAAATTAACCCCTTTCAACCCTATCCTGTCATGAGTGATCTGCGTCTACCCTACATCTGCTCCAGGCCACCATTATGAAATCAGAGTTTTTTTTTCCCCGAAGCAGATTTGAAATGGTTTTGGAACATTTTGTCCCATACTGCTTTGCAGCCTTCTGAATTAATAATGACAAGTTTAGAGCAGATTTCATGAGGAATCCACCTCAGAGAAAGGACAAGTGTGTCGCTTCTTTTTCTCCATGGAGAGCTTTTCAAAATGTAGTTAAAAAAATTCACCATATAAAACAGAAGTGTGGATTTTTCATTGAATATGAAGAATATTTCAAGTTTTTTTAAGCGGTTTCCTGAAGTTAAACCAATTGGATTTCTCCTGCAAAATATCTCAATGCAAACCCTGCATTTTTTACTTATTTCAATGGAATGGATGAAAGTTCAGCAGTGAAGAGGAAGCGAAGATGGTGATAGATTTTGTAGTCTAACTATACAGGATGGGCCATTTATATGGATACACCTAAATAAAATGGGAATGGTTGGTGATATCAACTTCTTGTGACACATTAGTATATGGGGGGGGGGGGGACTTTTCAAGATGGGTGGTGACCATGGTGGCCATTTTGAAGTCAGCCATTTTGGATCCAACTTTATTTTTTCCAATGGGAAGAGGGTCATGTGACATCAAACTTATTGAGAATTTCACAAGAAAAACAATGGTGTGCTTGGTTTTAACATAATTTTATTCTTTCGTGAGTTATTTACAAGTTTATGACCACTTATAAAGTGTAGTCAAAGTGCTGCCCATTGTGTTGGATTGTCAATGCAGCCCTCTTCTCCAACTCTTGACACACTGATAGCAACACCGCAGAAGAAATGCTCGCACAGGCTTCCAGTATGCAAAGTGGCCCATCCTGTAGATAGAGAGACAGGTAGATACCAAGGCACAGCAGTTTAGTAATAGTAGTAGGGGTTAAGAGGTAGCAGTTTCATCAGGGCCATGGTGCCTGTTGGGACCCAAAGGGGGTCAGTCACATAAGAAAACACCAGTTTAATGAATCAAAGATGGATAGCGTAACTAGTTAGATGTATACGAGATGACAGATATATATGTAGATAAATACATATATAGAATATTTTATCAACCTTCAGGGTTGTGCACAGTAACCTACATACAGTGTCAGGTCGACGCCGTTATACTGATTAAAATGATACCTTGGTTGATGAAATCCATCTTGTGGTTGATGTTTAATCTTTATTTTCAGTTTTTAATTAATCATATGCTCGTGGGAGTCTACCCAAATGTATGAAGGAAGGTGCTGTGATCAGATGAGACCAAATTTGAACTTTCTGGTCACCAAGGTAAACGGTATGTCTGGCGCCAAACCAATACAGTTCATCATCCAAAGAACACCTTCCCCACAGTGAAACATGGTGATGGCAGCATCATGCTGAGGAAAGGGGGGGGGGGGGGACAGTGAAAAGCAAGCAAAATTTGTTTAATCTGTCAGTGATTTGAGACTGGATAGATGTTCACCTTCCAACAAAACAATGACCTAAAGCATACTGCTAAAGCAACACTCAGTGGTTTAACCCCTTATGACCGCCAAAACATCAATTTACTGACCTGAGATATAAGAGACTAGCATCCCCATACATAGAGCAATCCAGCAGGTGTCGGCTGTACACTGTAGCTGACAACTTTCTGCATCAGCCACGATCATTGTTGGCACCGTCCATATGTTTAACCCCTTAGATGCTGCTGTCAATAGTGACTACATCATATAAATGGTTAAAAGCAGAGAAGGCACTCACCGATCTCAAAATCCCAATTTTATTCAACCATTAAAATTCCATGGCCTGGAGGGTGAGGATACTGACCCGTAAAAGTGCAAGCACATTGCGAAACGGCCATCGTTTGTTCCTGCTTACAGCAGCTCCTTTACTCACCGTCCCGGCCATGGAATTTTAATGAAGATTAAACCGGTTTTTACGTACCGGTAATAGGATTTTACAGAGTCCACGACAGCACCCACAACGAGAGAGAGAGGGGATCCGCCCACCTTCCGGACAGGAACCTACAGGTTAAAAAGGGGCGGTCCCCCTCGCCCTCCAGTTTGTGTTCCAGAGTACAAGGGATACCGCCAATGAATCAGTACATGACAATATTATCTTAAACACTACTAAATCCCATCACCTCTAAAGAGTGATCTCTAAGGCACACCTTCCAACAGAGTGCAGGAATAAGTAACTAAATACGGGGGGGGGGGGAATGTATGGGTGCTGTCGTGGACTCTGTAAAATCCTATTACCGGTACGTAAAAACCGGTTTTCCTATCGCCACGACAGCACCCACAACGAGAGACTTTCAAAGACTATTAACTGGGAGGGACCACAGCACTAAGTACTGAACGGCCAAACTGTAAGCTGGAATTAGCAGATAGATCAAGGCGATAGTGCTTATAAAAGGTGGAAGGTGATGACCAAGTTGCCGCCTTACATATCATTTCAATGGGGACATCTGCCTTCTCCGCCCAGGATGATGCCATGGCCCGAGTGGAGTGCGCCCTGATGCCTTCTGGGGGTGTTACTCCCCTGGCAGAGTAGGCAAGACATATTGCTTCTCTAATCCATCTGGCGATAGAGCTTTTCGTGACACCAGAACTAGTGTTGAGCATTCCGATACCGCAAGTATCGGGTATCGGCCGATATTTGCTGTATCGGAATTCCGATACCGAGATCCGATACTTTTGTGGTATCGGTATCGAAACAACATTAATGTGTAAAATAAAGAATTAAAATAAAAAATATTGCTATACTCACCTCTCCGACGCAGCCTGGACCTCACCGAGGGAACCGGCAGCGTTGTTTGCTTAAAATGCGCGCTTTTCCTTCCTTCCGTGACGTCACGGCTTCTGATTGGTCGCATGCCGCCCATGTGGCCGCGACGCGACCAATCACAGCAAGCCGTGACGTAATTTTAGGTCCTTCTAGGCATTCAGTATTTTAAAATTACGTTCCGGCTTTGTGATTGGTCGCGTCGCGGTCACATGGGCGACGCGACCAATCACAAGCCGTGACGTCACGGGAGGCAGGAGACGCGCGCATTTTAAAATGCGCGCGTGTCC
This sequence comes from Ranitomeya variabilis, assembly GCF_051348905.1. Lineage (NCBI taxonomy): Eukaryota > Metazoa > Chordata > Amphibia > Anura > Dendrobatidae > Ranitomeya > Ranitomeya variabilis. The sequence continues at coordinate 56,222,269 of NC_135233.1, forward strand.
AGCCTCCCGTGACGTCACGGCTTGTGATTGGTCGCGTCGCCATGTTGGCCGCGACGCAACCAATCACAAAGCCGGAACGTAATTTTAAAATACTGAAGGACCTGAAATTACGTCACGGCTTTCTGTGAATTCCTCAGGGATGGTAGGAAGCAAAGAAGAGCTTGATTGACTGCAGCAAGCTCTCTTAGGTTTGAGGAATTCTGGGACTCCTGAGTCGACCAACGTCCCTGGGTTAGACTGTCTCCCATATGGGCTCCCCAACCGAATGGACTGACATCTGTCGTAACTATGTTGTCCGGAGTGATGTTCCAGAGAACTCCTTTTGATAAATGTGCCAGATTGAGCCACCATCTCAGATCGTGAAGAGTGGCGGTTGATAGACTGAACCTTCTGCTCAGAGCACCGTGAAGATCCTTCTCTGCTTGAAGAACTTCGTATTGAAGCATTCGGGTATGAGCTTGAGCCCATCTCACTGCTGATATACATGCCGTCAAAGATCCTAGCAGAGACATTGCGTCTCTTAAACTTAAGTTTGGAGCTTTCCTTACGGCCGTGATCCTCTGAATGACCTTCTGCTTCTTGTCTTCTGGTAGGAAGGATGACTGATTTTCCGAGTCTAGAAGAACTCCTAGGAACACCTGACGTCTTGTGGGTTCCAGTTTTGACTTTTCCCAGTTGACTAACCATCCGAGTTCCTGTAGGGATGATATTACGGCATTTACCCTAGACGTACACTGAGCAATTGAATTTCCAACTATTAAAAAATCGTCTAGATAGGGCACCACAAGGGTTTCCTTTTCCCTGATGTGGGCCATTACTTCCGAAACAACTTTTGTAAAAATTCTAGGAGCCATGGACAGGCCAAAGGGCATTGCTAAAAATTGGAAATGTTTAATCTGATGGTTTACCCATACTGCCATCCTGAGAAATTGCTGGTGATTTCTGTGAACTGGAAGATGGTAGTACGCATCTTTTAGATCCAAAACCGACATGTAGCACCTAGGAAACAAAAGCTTAGTTGTTGATTTAATGGATTCCATCTTAAAAGCACGGTACTGAAGATATTCATTCAATTTACGTAAATTTATGATAGTCCTAAAGGACCCATCAGGTTTAGAGATTAAGAACAGGGGAGAATAAAAACCCGTCTTCTCCTGATGTTTTGGTACTTCTTCAATAACTCGCTTTGTAAGCAATTGTTGAATCTCTAATTCTAAGACCTGTTGTTGGGCCGGAGTGTCCAGTGATGTTATAACAAAATGATCTGGGGGAGTTCTCAAAAATTCTAATTTTAATCCTGACTCGACTACCCCCATTATCCAGGCACTAGATGTTATCTTTTTCCATTCCGCTGAGAAGAATTTTAGTCTTCCTCCTACTGGTAGACCTATTCTATCTGTAATTACGTCTACGTCTCGAGAAAGATGAAGGGTTTTTATAGTATCCACCTTTCTTCTTTTGATCCGATGTCTCCCAGTCACGATTATATCCCTGCTGGTCTGACTGGAATTTTCTGAAGGGCATGCGTCTCCGGAAGGCATTCCTAAAAGTGGGATTAAATATTTTAGGAAATCCCTTCTTTCTGTCTTCTGCCTTTGCAAGGATGTCATCCAGCACTGGGCCGAATAGGTACTCACCCCTACACGGAATGGAGCATAATTTGGCTTTTGCCTGAGCATCACCTTTCCAGGTCTTTAGCCAAAGCGCCCATCGGGCTGCATTTGAGACCCGCAGATCTTGCAGCCAATTTCAGGGAATCAATCGACGCATCCGCTAGATAAGCTGCTCCTTCTCTGACCTGAGACAGGGAGTTTAACAATTTATCCCTGGGTACTTTAGCCTTAAGCTGTTCTTCTAGCTGAGTTATCCAGACCATGACCGATCTCGCCATACAGGTGCCTGCTATTGCAGGCTTAAAGGCTCCAGATGACGCTTCCCATACTTTTTTAAGAAGCATGTCAGCCTTCCTGTCTGAAGGATCCTTAAGGAGTCCCACATCTTCCAATGGTAGCGAGGCTGTTTTCGAGGTAGAGGCCACTGCCGCATCTACCTTTGGGATTTTCATCCACTGGGATAAGGTGTCATCCTCAAAGGGGTACCTTCTTTTTGCGGCCGAAGGTAAAAACCCCTTATCCAGCTTGTCCCACTCCCGTCTGACCAGGTCCTTAACAGTATCTACCACTGGGAAAGCTTTGCGACTTCTTTGGCTCAGCCCTGTGAACATGATTTCCTGGGTTGTTTTTGGCTCTTTACTTTCTGCCATACCCATAGTTGTACGGACAGCCTTAATTAAAGTCTCCATATTTTCGGTGGAAAAGCAAGGCCTTCCCTCCTCATCTGAGGAGGATGGTGATGGGCTCTCCGAGCACTCGCCCTCTTGCAACGAAGGGCTGGAATCAGATACTATCTCCACACTATCTTTCTCATGCCATCTAGATTTAAGGGATGATTTAATTTCTTCCCTAATTACTTCCCTCAAATCCGATACACGGAGGGGGGCCTCTTCCTCTAGCGTCTGGCATATACACGTCTGACATAACTTCTTTACATAGGTGTCAGGTAGTGGCTCCGTGCATAACGCACACTGCTTATGCTTTGTCTTTGAGACCTTCTTTCCCTATAACAAAACATAGTATAGAAGACAGTAGTATCAGCCAATGGCTTCAGATATTAACTCACCACTGCTGATGAACTTTAGAGTACCGGTTTCTGAGGGGGTGAGGTGTGACGTGACGTGCCAGGGTCCTGCTGCCCGCGTGTCACTTCTCCACCACGAGATCTGCTGCTGCTTTCTCCCGATTGTCGGTGTTCGGCGTCTCCTGTGGAAGACATGTTGCCGCACACCACTCACCAAGCGCTGTCTCTTTTTAAAAAGTCCCGCGCTCCTCCTCCCGGCCTCCTCCGGAAGTCCTCAAATCACTTCCGGGTTATAAGCGCCGACCTGCTCCTGCAGCGTCGCGCGCGTGGACGACCCGGGGCGGCATGCCTTCCCCCAGGAACGCCACCTCCCGGTCATGCCGTCCTTGTCAGACGAGGGGGGAAGCTGGACACAGGACTTCCCCCGATGCTGCTTCCGGGCCCCCGACTCTGCCGTTCTCCCTGGACACCGCACAGAGGCTTGGCGGACCCGGGTAAGACGATCGTAGGCTCCCGCCGTCCGGACAGGAACCCAAACTGGAGGGCGAGGGGGACCGCCCCTTTTTGACCTGTAGGTTCCTGTCCGGAAGGTGGGCGGATGCCCTCTCTCTCTCGTTGTGGGTGCTGTCGTGGCGATAGGAAAAATTGTGATTTTGAGATCGGTGAGTGCCTTCTCTGCTTTTTTCGTATGTGATAGTGACTTTGTGCATTTTTTCTGAAGAGCACCCGTGATCATTGTGTGCGCTGAAGACAATTTGATTGTTGCATGGCACCTGGGTTCCAGAGTGATACCACCTCAGTTTTTCCAGGCAGTGCCGTTCAGCTTTTTTTTGTTCTTTCTTTGCATCTATATAAATGGTTAACAGATTGTGTAGGCTTCCTCTTAATCCCCATAGACACCAAGAGATCCTGATTGTGTGGTCCTGATGTTTGCCATGGCAGTTCACGGCAAAATAGCGGCTTATTTAGTAAATTTCCTTGGAAAAAGGAAAAATTGCTGCTACATTTTTAAACCTCCTAAAACGCTAACAAAATAAAAGAACATTTTACAAATGGTGCTGATATAAAGCAGACATGAGGGAAATGTTATTTATTAATGTTTGTGTGTGGTATCACGATCGGGATTAAAAGGATAACACTATGTAACACAATTTTTGTTCCTGGCCTCAAAGTGTAATACTTCAACTGCTTATGTTTAAAGACTATGGAAAAACGACTACATTCAGCACAAACTTTGATTTTATGACCACAGGCCAGAAATATTTCGTATTTATTGTAGCAAAAAAAGGAAATTACACTATAACAAATTTTTAATTATTTTTTGCTCCTGGGTCCAAAGTGTGTTTTCCTAACCCGTTATGCCTAAAACAAATAGAAAATAGTTGTTGTTCCACAAAAACTTTGCTTCTGTGATCAGGGCAATTACATTTTGAAATGTGTCTGTTTTCTGGAAAATTCTCCATCTGTATTCAATACTGAGTAGTCTTCATTGTCCTGATCAGAGACGCAAAGTTTTTGTGGAACAACAACTATTTTCTATTTGTTTTAGGCATAACGGGTTAGGAAAACACACTTTGGACCCAGGAGCAAAAAATAAATAAAAATTTGTTACATTGTGTCAAAGTTTGAAAATTGCAAAAAAAAATTTTTTTACAGTTGTCAAATTTCTGATATTTTTTATAAATAAACACAAAAAATATCGACCTAAATTTACCATCATAAAGTATAATGCGTCATTAAAAAACAGTCTCAAAATCACTGGGATACGTTGACGTGTTCCAGAGTTATTACCACATAAAGTGACACTCATCAGATTTAAAAAATTTGGCCCGGTCACTAAAGGTCGGTTTCACACGTCCTGATATTTCCGGTACCGGAGATATCCGTGTCCGTTTGTCACATCCATGTGTCTGATCCGTGTGCTGTCCGTGTGTCCATGTATTGAAACAATTTGTTTCAATTTTAACCCTAGGACTGCGTGCAGTACGTGTTTACACGGACCCATTGACTTGTATGGACATGTTGGCATGTGGAGAAAACACAGATATGTACACAGACCCATTCCTTTGTGTCTCCAGTACGTGTGAAAACTGTCACCACACGTACCACAGACACTGATGTGTGAAAGAGGACTAAGGCTATGTGCACACGTTGCGGATTAGGCTTAGGAATTTCTGGTGTGGATTCTGTCTCTCCTGGCAGAAAACGCACCTGCGTTTTTTTGTGCAGTTCTGCGTTTTTTGTGCGTTTTTCTTGCGGATTTGCTGCGTTTTTTTACCCCTGCGGTTTTCTATAATGGAGTGGGTACAAAAACGCTGCAGATTCACAAAAAAGAAGTGACATGCTACTTCTTTTAAACCGCAGCGTTTCCGCAGCGGATTTCCAGCAAAGTGTGCACAGCATTTCTTTTTTCTCATTGATTTAATAATAATAATAATAATAATAATCTTTATTTATATAGCGCCAACATATTCCGCAGCACTTTACAATTAAGTGTGGACATGTACAGACAAATTCAATACAAGTTAAGACAATTTAAACAGTGACATTAGGAGTGAGGTCTCTGCTCGCAAGCTTACAATCTACAAGGAAAAGGGGGGACACAATAGGTGAAAAGTGCTTGTTATTTCAGGCCTGGCAATTATAATAAATAGGGATTTTTATACAAAGCTGCATGATCCGGTCATCAGCCCGTGTGTTTAACCCCTTTCTGCCAGCTGACGGAATAGTACGTCAGCTGGCAGAACCCCCGCTTTAAGGTGGGCTCCGGCGGTGAGCCCACCTTAAAGCCGCGACATGTCAGCTGTTTTGTACAGCTGACATGTGCGCGCAATGAGCGTGAGCGGAATCGCGATCCGCCCGCGCCCATTAACTAGTTAAATGCCGCTGTCAAACGCAGACAGCGGCATTTAACTACCGCATCCGGCCGGGCGGCAGGAAATGACGTCATCGCCGACCCCCGTCACATGATCGGGGGTCGGCGATGTGTCAGGAAGGTAACCATAGAGGTCCTTGAGACCTCTATGGTTACTGATCCTCGGTAGCTGTGAGCGCCACCCTGTGGACGGCGCTCACAGCACACCTGCAATTCTGCTGTGTAGCAGCGATCTTATGATCGCTGCTACATAGCAGAGCCGATCGGGTTGTGCCTGCTTCTAGCCTCCCATGGAGGCTATAGAAGTATGGCAAAAGTGAAAAAAAAAAGTTAAAAAAAATGTGAAAAAAATATAAAAGTTTAAATCACCCCCCTTTCGCCCCAATCAAAATAAATCAATAAAAAAAAAAAATCAAATTTACACATATTTGGTATAGCCGCGTTCAGAATCGCCCGATCTATCAATAAAAAAAAAAAGCGTTAACCTGATCGCTAAATGGCGTAATGAGAAAAAAATCGAAACTCCAGAATAACGTTTTTTTGGTCGCCGCGATATTGGGCGATCAAAAGAACGTATCTGCACCAAAATGCTATCATTAAAAATGCCAGCTCGGCACGCAAAAAATAAGCCTTCAACTGACCCCACATCACGAAAAATGGAGACGCTACGAGTATCGGAAAATGGCGCAAATTTTTTTTTTTTTTTTGCAAAGTTTGGAATTTTTTTTCACCACTTAGGTGAAAAATAACCTAGTCATGTTAGGTGTCTATGAACTCGTACTGACCTGGAGAATCATAATGGCAGGTCAGTTTTAGCATTTAGTGAACCTAGCAAAATAGCCAAGCAAAAAACAAGTGTGGGATTGCACTTTTTTTGCAATTTCACTGCACTTGGAATTTTTTTCCCGTTTTCTAGTACACGACATGGTAAATCCAATGATGTCGTTCAAAAGTACAACTCGTCCCGCAAAAAATAAGCCCTCACATGGCCAAATTGACGGAAAAATAAATAAGTTATGGCTCTGGGAAGGAGGGGAGCGAAAAACGAAAATGAAAAAATGGAAAAAGCTCCGGGGGTGAAGGGGTTAAGTGCAATAGTCAAGTATCAAGTGCAGTCATGTGCATGGAGGGTGTGGAGACAGATGAATAGTAGGGTGCAGATTCAGAATAATATTTGGAAGGAGGGAACAGGGCAAAGTTAGTTTACTGAGTAGTTGATGTGGTAGGCTTGTTTGAAGAGATGGGTTTTTAGAGCGCGCTTGAATAGGTCGGGGCATTGTACTGTAAATCAATTGCGGATCTGCAGCGTTTCTGCACCGCAAAAAACGCTGCGGATCCACAATGTGTGCACATACCCTAAGGGTATGTGCACACGCTGCAGATTTTGCTGTGGATCCGCAGCAGTTTCCCATGAGTTTACAGTACAATGTTAACCTATGGGAAACCAAATCCGCTGTGCACATGCTGCGGAAAAAAACGTGCGGAAACGCAGCGGTTTATTTTCCGCAGCATGTCAATTCTTTGTGCGGATTCCGCTGCGGGTTTGCACCTGCTCCAATAGAATTCTGCAGGTGAAAACCCGCAGAGGAAACCGCAAAAGAAACCGCGATAAATCCGCAGTAAAAGACCGCAGCGGTTTTTCACTGTGGATTTTGCAAATCCGCTGCGGAAAATTCCACAATGGAATCTGCAGCGTGTGCACATGGCCTAAGCGTGTAAATGTTTTGGAGTGGCCCAGTCAGAGCCCAGACCTTAATCCAACTGAGAACCTGTGGTCAGACTTGAAGATTGCTGCTCACCAGAGGAAACCATCTAACGTGAAGGAGCTGGAGCAGTTTTGCATTGAGGAATGGGCAACAATCCCAGTGGCTAAATGTGGAAAGGTCATTGATGCTATGTGCACACGTTGCGGATTAGGCTTAGGAATTTCTGGTGCGGATTTGTCGCGTTTTTTGTGCGGATTTTTTTGCATCTTTACTGCGTTTTTTACCCATGCGGATTTCTGTAATGGAATTTGTACAAAAACACTGCAGATCCTCAAAAAAGAAGTGACATGCTACCTCTTTTAATCCGCAGCATTTCCGCACAGCGTTTTTTTTTTGCCATTGATTTACATTGTACTGTAAATCACTTGCGGATCTGCAGCGTTTGTGCACCGCAAAAAACGCTGCGGATCCGCAGGAAATCCTCAACATGTGAACATACCCAAAGACTTATCCAAAGCGACTTGCAGCGGTAACTGAGGATCTACAAAGTACTGACTTTAGGGGGATGAATAGTTACACACAGTGAAGTTTTCAGTTACTTTGTCCTTTTTGTTGTTTGCTTCACAATAAAAGGAAAACCAAATGTTCATACTTGTTGGCATGTTCTTTACATGAAGTGATGAATACCTTAAAAAAAAAAAAGTGAAATTGCAGGTTGTGCGGTAACAAACCATGAAAAAAGACAAGGGGGTGTAAATACTTCTGAAAACCACTGTATATGGCTATCCATCTCTCTGTATGCTAGTGATAGTCTAGCCCTTTCTCCAAACCCCCTAGGTGGAGCTGCTGAGGGGTCTGCAGACTCTGTTGTGCTGCACTGAATGTAGTTTGGCAATGTCAGTGTTAATAATCCCTCACAGTGCAGCAGACAGACAAAGGCTACTTTCACACTGGCGTTAACTGCATTACGTCGCAAATGCGTCGTTTTGCCGAAAAAACGCATCCTGCAAAAGTGCTTGCAGGATGCATTTTTTTCTGCATTGACTAACATTATCAACGCATTTGCGACGCAATGACACACGTCGCAATCGTCGTGCGATGGTTGCGCCGTGCTGTTGCGGACCGTGGGGAGCAAAAAACGTTACATGTAACGTTTTTTGCTCCCGACGGTCCGCTTTTTCCGACCGCGCATGCGCGGCCGGAACTCCGCCCCCACCTCCCCGCACCTCACAATGGGGCAGCGGATGCGCTGGAAAAATGCATCCGCTACCCCCGTTGTGCGGCGGGGACAACGCTAGCGTCGGGGACCTCAGCCCGACACACGGCGACGGGCCGAGCCCGATGCTAGTGTGAAAGAAGCCAAAGAGTGCTGCAGACAGAGAGTGCAGCAGACAGAGAGAGTGCAGCAGACAGAGAGTGCAGCAGACAGAGTGCAGCAGACAGAGTGCAGCAGACAGAGAGTGCAGCAGACAGAGAGTGCAGCAGACAGCGTGCTGCAGAGAGTGCAGCAGAAAGACAGTGCAGCAGACAGAGTGCAGCAGACAGAGTGCAGCAGACAGACAGAGAGTAGCAGACAGACAGAGTGCAGCAGACAGACAGAGAGTAGCAGACAGAGTGCAGCAAACAGACAGAGTGCAGGAGACAGACAGAGTAGCAGACAGAGTGCAGCAGACAGAGTATAGCAGACAGACAGAGTGTAGCAGACAGAGTGCAGCAGACAGACAGAGTGCAGCAGACAGACAGAGTGCAGCAGACAGAGTGCAGCAAACAGACAGAGTGCAGGAGACAGACAGAGTGCAGCAGACAGAGAGTATAGCAGAGTGCAGCAGAGAGTGCAGCACAGACAGAGTGCTGCAGACAGAGTGCAGCAGACAGAGTGCAGCAGACAGACAGAGTGCAGCAGACAGACAGAGAGTAGCAGACAGAGTGCAGCAGAGAGTGCAGCAGAGAGTGCAGCAGAGTGTAGCAGACAGAGTGCAGCAGACAGAGTGCAGCAGAGTGCAGCAGACAGAGTGTAGCAGACAGACAGAGTGCAGCAGACACAGAGTGCAGCAGACAGACAGAGAGTAGCAGACAGAGTGCAGCAGACAGAGAGTGTAGCAGACAGAGTGCAGCAGACAGAGTGCAGCAGACACACAGAGTGCAGGAGACAGAGAGTAGCAGACAGAGAGTATAGCAGAGTGCAGCAGACAGAGTGCAGCAGACAGAGTGCAGCAGACAGGAGTGCAGCAGACAGAGTGCAGCAGACAGAGTGCAGCAGACAGAGTGCAGCAGACAGAGTATAGCAGAGTGCAGCAGAGAGTGCAGCAGACAGAGTGCTGCAGACAGAGTGCAGCAGACAGTGTAGCAGACAGAGTGTAGCAGACAGAGAGTGCAGCAGACAGACAGAGTGCAGCAGACAGACAGAGTGCAGCAGACAGACAGAGTGCAGCAGACAGACAGAGTGCGCAGCAGAGAGTGCTGCCCTCGGGGAGGAGGTCTCATAGAGACTCTCTTTAACTCTTTCCTTCGGAGAGGGAACCTGATCCTGGGCCTGCTGCAGACACGGGCTGACATCACACGGCTCCTGGAAAGTCTCCTCTTCCTGCCCTCAACTTCTCCAGGCAGCAGAGTTTTTTTTCCTCTCTTGTTGTTGCAGAGCAGAACTTCCTCTGTCAGATGCAGCCTCCCCCTCCACATCGCAGGCAGCCGCCGCCGCAGCATCACCCCGTCCCTGAGGGCTCAGAGCAGGACCCCCGACCGCTACTAATGAGGTGAGCCAGCCCCCTCCGGATCACAGTCCCGGCCTGCTTCCGGCTCGTCCAGACCCTCCGACAACAAGTGAGTCCAATGTCCCCTCCATGTAACAGGTCCGGGATCAGGCTCCTTGTCTGTGGCCTCACCTCCACATGTAGCAGAGCTGAGGCTGTATCATCCTACTGTACTATTAGTGACATTACATAGGACTGCAGGGGAACAGCTCCTCACTACCCAGAATCGGACAAACCCAGCTCTGCTACGTTACCTGCAATACAGCTGTATCCGCCTTCAGATCAATGCTGGGCAAAACTTGTACCATGACATTATGTGCTTTACATAGGACTGCAGGTAAACTTCCTGCATTGTCTAAACCCAGCACAGTTATCATAGTGCTCTAACAAATAATAAAATAAATAAATTACACAACCGGTGTAGTCCTGACGGGAAAATGTAGCAGTGCGGAAACGTCATTGCGTGATAACAGTGTATATTCTGTCATGCTACATAGGACTGCAATAAGTAGTCTACATCAACGGATGCACAGTTCAGCCGGGGATCTAAAAAACAAATTCAGCTCTGCTGCATCTATATAAATAGCCATACAGAGCCAATGCGTTAAACAGAACTCAGGAAACGGATTGCATTAATTATTAAGTTTTATGATTCTGTGCAGTGATTTTTTTTCCTAGCAGTGACTGATATTTAATTTGAGCTATAAATATGCATAGTTTATATATATATATATATATATATATATATATATATATATATATATATTATTAGAATATATAATATATAGTAGAATAATATATAGTAAAATAATAGAATAATGTATAGTAAAATAATATATAATATTATATAGTATAATAATAGAATAATATATAGTATAATAATAGAATATATAATATATATTATAATATAATAAATAAGTACACATGTGCCCTATCTTACTTTATTTCTTGGCTCGAAATATACCAAGAGCGGTGGAATAAAATTTCCAACTTTGAAAAAATGTTTCAATCTTGGTCATTTTACGCCACTTTTCTCCTGATGGCTCAAGAACATGAGCAAAGTATTGAAAACCATTGACAAATCAGATGTGTTCTCCATGATTCAGACGCCCTGCCCAGAAAGGGGTGAAGGAATTTTTTTACCTTTTTGTTTTTTTGCCACTTGTCAGGCGTAAATACATTAATAAATTTGTCCTATGTCTATTGGAACGACTACAAAATAGATACTTGTTATGCTGTTGTTATTATTATTTAACAATATAAGCAAATATTCCATTAAAAAAAAAAAACAAACAGCATGAACAAACCTGTAAGGTCAGTGCCGGACAATAGCAGTGCAGTCCTAAATTGTTGAAGTTTTTTTTTTTTTTTTGCAACAGTAAATAAATGTTGCAGTGTCACAAATAAACTCTACAACTTCCCAGGTGCCGCTAAATATTTCCTTGCATTTCTCAATAGCTGATAAGTTGTCTGGCTACTATGTTATTAAATCCCAAAGGGGTGAAGAATAAAGGAAAGACTTTGATTTTCCTAGAAGCTTTTTGGATATGTTTTTACTATGTACGGTAGTTTTACTACTTCTATCCTTAATTTCAGCGTATAGTCTTGGACTTACCTGTCCATGGTTTAGATTAGGCAGCTCCGGCAGTTGTTTGATACCCGGACGGGCACACGGAGCTGCACACAGACCAAGTCACGTCCGAGATTTTGTACGACTGTCAGAACCCGGCCTTAGAATTAGACATTTTTTGCCATAATAAATAAGATCAGAGGTGCTATTATTTGCCCCCCTTCCAAAAAATGCCGCAAAAGCAGAGTTTATTATATTAAAATGTCAACAGTTGTAAAGTTTCTTACTGAAAAAAAACAAAATTGTCAAGTGTGTCGCACATATTTACCGTATTCTTTTTTGGGGGTAAAAAAGAATAAATATATAAAAAAAACTAACAAATGACGATACAAACATGACAAAAAAAATAACAAAATGGTAAATCTGCCCCAGTGTTTCCAAATGGGATGAATTCTATAAACAATTTGTATATTTATTAGATTATTGATAAAGAAAATGGCAAACATTGACAAAGCCACAGATCCAAAAAAAGCATGTGAAGTTTATTTAGTTGCTTTTTTTTTATTGATTGCAGGGCTGCCTCAATTTTTGTCGTTTTGTTTCGGTTGAAGTATTATTTTACAAGCTAGTAAACTTTTGCATATGACAGTGTCGGTGATGCCGTTTAGGAAGAGATGATGTATGTGGATTTATATGGGGATTTTTAGATGGGGACTTTAAAGGGAACCCATCACATAATTCATGTTACCCGGACGATATGCAGCATGAATCAGAGACAGGCTCCCTCATTACAGTGTACATAAGTGAAAAGGGGGCCGGGGACAAGGTGGCTAGGAAGATAAGTCATGGAGGTATGCCACCCCTAGACGCTCCGCAATCCCTCTCTGCATGATTGACGGTCTCTCCCGATGTCTGCCACAGCATGTTTGTAATCAGGGAGCCGGTCTCTGATTCATGCTGCCTATGGTTAGGACACCACGAATCATGCAATAAGTTCCCTTTAAAAATGGTGACCGTGTGAGCTTTATTTTTCAATGTAGTCAGATTCGTATTTGCTTTCGTTGGGCTGCGGCACGCTAGACAACCCCGTGATGGACCCACAACATGTTGTCTTTGGACTTATCTTTTCTTCCAAGGAGCCCCTTGGACACAATTCTCATTTTCCTTGGAAAATAAACTAAAGGCGTAGTCAGCTCTAATTTTGGTTTTGCAGGTTGTATAGTCAGAAAAAGCTGGAATCATAACGTCCTGTTTTGTGCATATTTTTATTACTAAAAGGAGTTGCTCCTTGTCTGACCTTGCACTTCTATAATGTCCATGTCCCCCAATAACACATATTCACTGGGGTTGTCTTAATTACGGTACTTAGATTACTATCATGGTTTCATCTCTCACTGTGGCCTAGGGACGCCGTGAGTGGCAGCTCAGCCACCCTAAATGATCTGGAGTGTACTGGACTGGCAGCCTAGTCATCCAGTCTGGGGGTACGGTGTGCTTGCCTGTCAGCATTTTGATTGAGAGCCCTGCTGCTCAGTCTGGCCTAGCCTGCGGGCGTTCCTTCAGGTGTCTCCCGTTCTTGATATTTTGCTAGCTGTTTAGCTGGCTAGCTATGAGCAGACCATTGTCAGCTGTAGCTTTGCTGAGTGATGCGTGTTCTATTCTCTGTGTCTGATTTTTTTGATCTTGTTGCCGGACCTTGAATTTGTTGGGACTGTTTGTGTGTTATCCTTTTTGCTGTTGATACTTTCTGACCTAAGGTACCTGACCCCGGCCTTTGTCCCTGACTATCCGTTTCTCTTATCCCCTTATTTTGATGTATCCTGCTGACATTGGACCCCAGACTGTTACTTGACCGCTCCTTGGTTTTACCCCTCTGTACTACGAGCCCTTCTTATATCTGTCCTCGGTCCTTCTGACTTCATGGCTTATCCGTGAGCAGTGACTCAGCGTCACAGCTACTCCTTTAAGATGGCATTGAGCGCTACATCCACATCTGTGTTGTTTTTTTTTGTTTTTCTATTCCGTCATAAGAATAGAACAACGGAATTCAAGGAGAGATCAATCACGTGAACAGCAATGACACCCAATGGACACCAGTGACTATAATAATCGTTATATTCTTTATATAGCAATAACCTATTCTACAACAGTTTAGAGATAGGGTCTGTCACTGTGTCTTTTATTTTACTGGCAATATTTTTTTACAACATCTATGCCAGAATTTTCAGAGGAGCCTCCAAGCAGTTGTGACCAAAGGCTAAAGCCCCCGTCTCACATAGCGAGATCGCTAGCGATATCGCTGCTGAGTCACAAGTTTTGTGACGCAACAGCGACCTCAGTAGCGATCTCGCTATGTGTGACACGTACCAGCGATCAGGCCCCTGCTGTGAGATCGCTGGTCGTGTCGGAATGGCCTGGACCTTTTTTTGGTCGCTGAGGTCCCGCTGACATCGCTGAATCGGTGTGTGTGACACCGATCCAGCGATGTCTTCACTGGTAACCAGGGTAAACATCGGGTTACTAAGCGCAGGGCCGCGCTTAGTAACCCGATGTTTACCCTGGTTACCAGCGTAAATATAAAAAAAAACAAACACTACATACTTACCATCTGATGTCCGTCAGGTCCCTTGCCTTCTGCTTCCCGCTCTGACTGAGATCCGGCCGTACAGTGAGAGCACAGCACAGCAGTGACGTCACCGCTGCGCTCTGCTCTCAGTGTACGGCCGGCACTGTCAGAGCAGGAAGCAGACGGCGAGGGACCTGACGGACATCAGATGGTGAGTATGTACTGTTTGGTTTTTTTGGTAACCAGGGTAAACATCGGGTTACTAAGCGCGGCCCTGCGCTTAGTAACCCGATGTTTACCCTGGTTACCCGGGTGCTGCAGGGGGACTTTGGCATCGTTGAAGACAGTTTCAACGATGCCGAAGTCGTTCCCCTGATCGTTGGTCGCTAGAGAGAGCTGTCTGTGTGACAGCTCCCCAGCGACCACACAGCGACTTACCAACGATCACGGCCAGGTCGTATCGCTGGTCGTGATCGTTGGTAAATCGCTATGTGAGACGGGGCCTTAAAGATCATGAGATCCCATAATAATGACCCAATTTATCCCATCACTTATCAGTAATAGGAAGGTGGCGGTGACAACCAGTGTGGCCATAACTATAGCACCCACTTATGCTCATTTCTCAGCCTTTCAGAGTTCTAAATGGAAATTCTGCTCAGTAATCTGAGATACTGGAGCAGGAGAGTGCAGGAAAGCTAGATGATTGTGATTTGGGGAAGTACATATATAGTGCAAAGTTTACAACTTTTGTCAGTAGGATCAACCCTGCTATATGGGCATACAGGTCATAGAAAGTTTGATAAAATGGTACTTTGATATCTGCAATCCAATATCGTATTCAAGAGAAATCCACATTTTTCTTAATATGTAAATGAGCTGTTAAGATCTATGGGCCGGACATAGATCTTCTCTGAGAATCTGCCTCCAGAGATTATTTTGAATGAAAGGGGGCTCTACATTAACATCAGGAGAGCATACTCAGTTATTACATGTCTAACACCTGCAATGCCCCTTTAATTTACAATAAGTTCTGGAGGCAGATTCTCAGAGAGATCTATGTCCGGCCAGTAGATCTTAGCTGCTCATTTACATATTAAGAAAAACGTGAATTTCTCTGGAATAAGACATTGGATCGTAGATATTAAGGTATCATTTTATTCAACTTTCAATGTCCTGCATGCCCATATAGATGGCTTAGGAGGGTTGATCCTACTGACAGATTCCCTTTCAGGTAAATTAGTAATTTACTGCATTGTAGATAAATGTAAATGGATCAGAGATTGACTTATGGGACCCCACCCAATTAAGATCTTAGGCAATAGCTCTGGTGCATCTCTGGTGTGCATGGATCAGTGCTATTGCTCCATTTACCGTAATTGGTGGATTTCATGCGATGTCCTGAAAAGTCCTTCAGGTGCCACAGTAGAGGGATACAAACAAGATGTGAAATCAAGTGTAAAAAGCCGAATAGGTTCGCATGACACAAAATACAGGCGGAAGTGTGTGACAGGAGGACAATTGCACGGACACCAGTGCCAGGAGAGGTAAGTGGACAATACATGTGTAATAAGATAGTTGGATGGACAGATACCTGTGTGATGGGAGATGGAGGTGGATGGATACTTGTGTGACGGGAGATGGAGGTGGATGGATACATGTTTGATTGGAGATGGAGGTGGATGGATACCTTTGTGACGTGAGATGGAGGTGGATGGATACATGTTTGATTGGAGGTGGATACTTGTGTGACGGGAGATGGAGGTGGATGGATACATGTTTGGAGATTTAGGTGGATGGATACTTGTGATGGGAGATGTAGGTGGATGGATACTTGTGTGACAGGAGATGTAGGTGGACGGATACTTGTGTGATGGGAGATGGAGGTGGATGGATACTTGGGTGACGGGAGATGGACAGATACTTGTGTGATGGGAGATGTAGATGGACGGATACTTGCGTGACGGGACATGTAGGTGGACAGATACTTGTGTGATGGGAGATGGAGGTGGATGGATACATGTTTGATTGGAGGTGGATACTTGTGTGACGGGAGATGGAGGTGGATGGATACTTGTGTGATGGGAGATGGAGGTGGATGGATACTTGTGTGACGGGAGATGGAGGTGGATGGATACTTTTGTGACGTGAGATGGAGGTGGATGGATACATGTTTGATTGGAGGTGGATACTTGTGTGACGGGAGATGGAGGTGGATGGATACTTGCATGACGGGACATGTAGGTGGACAGATACTTGTGTGACGGGAGATGTAGGTGAATGGATACTTGGGTGACGGGAGATGGAGGTGGATGGATACTTGTGTGACGGGAGATGTAGGTGGACAGACACTTATGTGACAGGAGATGTAGGTGGATGGATACTTTTGTGATGTGAGATGGAGGTGGATGGATACATGTTTGGAGGTGGATACTTGTGTGACGGGAGATGGAGGTGGATGGATACTTGTGTGATGGGAGATGGAGGTGGATGGATACTTGTGTGACGGGAGATGGAGGTGGATGGATACTTTTGTGACGTGAGATGGAGGTGGATGGATACATGTTTGTTTGGAGGTGGATACTTGTGTGACGGGAGATGGAGGTGGATGGATACTTGCATGACGGGACATGTAGGTGGACAGATACTTGTGTGACGTGAGATGTAGGCGGACAGATACTTGTGTGATGGGAGATGTAGGTGGACAGATACTTGTGTGACGGGAGATGTAGGTGGATGGATACTTGTGTAACGGGAGATGAAGGTGGATGGATAATTGAGTGACGGGAGATGTAGGTGAATGGATAATTGTGTGACAGGAAATTTGAGTGGATGGATACATGTGTGATGGGATAAATAGGTGGATGGATACCTATGTGATAGGAGATGTAGCTGTGTGAATATGTTAGGTATGAAGGTGCAGTGTGGGGAGTTCACAGTATTAGGTAATGGAGGTACGTGATACCCTTTATTATTATTTTAGTGTAAAGTACAACTGTAGACCCTCAGGGTATTCCTGGAATTGTAGCTTTGTCAGAATTTTGTGAACCCTTTTGGGCATGTAGGAAGAGATTTGAATCTCACAGTGATACTTTGATAGTACTAACAACCTAAACATTGTAGAGACCAGGTCCCCTTCCTTCATAGCAGTGATATTCGCTAATGTCAGTGGCCTCTTTCAGCAGGATGTTTAGGAATGGTTTCAGGAACAAGAAAATGAAATCAAAGTGATGTCTTGTCCTCAAACGTCTCAGATATGATGATTATCTGTGGGAAAACTAATAGTGCGCTCCATGGAGGCCGCACCTGACAATTTACAGGACGTATAGATCTGCTGATAATGTCTTGGTGCCAGATACTTCAGGACACCTCCAGAGTTCCTCTGGAGTCCATGCCCTGATGGCCAGAGTTGGTGTGGTGGCACCAGGAGGATGTACACAATATTAGGCCGGTTTTGACTGTCTGATGCATATACTGTATACGGTATATTTCTGCATGGGTCACCAATAAGTGACAGAATTGTCTAATACAGTACGGCTTTAGGTTTATCAGGAAACCTGATTATCCAATATTACAGTCATGAAGCACCAATATACTCAGTATGTGTGAGTGGTAAGTACCAACTCTCTCTAGGCACTCCTCAGGTGCCCTTCTGGGACTACTCCAAATCAATACATAAACAAAAACACGGAGGAAAAGAGTCCACTTCAACATATTTAGAGAACAATATACAAAAAGTTTATTAAATAATCAATACAAAAACAGAATTAAAAATACAAAACATGGGTGTATTGTTAATACCGCCATATCGCAGAAGACACATAGGAGGAAATGCGGCAATGACCAAGTCAGGGGGGAGTTCACATATACACCTTTTGGGTGGCAGCGTCAGCTCAGAAAATAGAAGGAATGTATGACCAAATACAATTACTACGTTCCACTCATATGGCGCAAATAGCCCAGAGTACAAAAGGTCATATATTCATAAGCACATGTAATTGCTGCTTACCCATTGTAAATCAGGTGTGTCCTCCCCACCTTGCTCGGTCCCCCCGGACGCGCGTTTCGCGTGGCTTTTTCAACAGGGTGTTGAAAAAGCCACGCGAAACGCGCGTCCCCCCTGACTTGGTCATTGCCGCATTTCCTCCTATGTGTCTTCTGCGATATGGCGGTATTAACAATACACCCATGTTTTGTATTTTTAATTCTGTTTTTGTATTGATTATTTAATAAACTTTTTGTATATTGTTCTCTAAATAACCTGATTATCCAGACCAGTAAATTATTTACAACTGATGGGGGACAGATAAACCTGCTATAACCTAGGAAGGGATATGCAGTGACTGGTGGGTGGTAGATTAATCAATTTACTGCCCAGTGGCAGTAACCAGTGAGCGGTAGATGAAAGAATAATGTACAGGATAATAGTGGGAGGTAGATTAAAATATAGTAATGGTTATAAAAACATAATTTACCACATCCAAATTTACAATAGATGTAGACCAAGCAATTTTCTTACACCAAGGAAAATCTAATGGGACGTCTCAGTTGTGGCTGGAAATTCTATCAGTATAAAAGCATTATTGTGAAAATGTAATGGAATTACAAATATCTACATAATTACACATAGGCCCCGATTCATCATTGCCTTTGCCCCTGTTTTTCTATCTAGCTTTGCGCCTTTTTTTTTTCCCTTTTTTTCCCTTTTTTTTTACATCCAATGCGTTATTTTATTTGTGCCTTTTTGTGCAATTTTGGAGACTTTTGCCACCCAAGTGCAAAACCATTTCTACATAACAGAAAAGCCAATTTTTGACTTTGCGCCAAATTCATGAATTTCGAATGCCATTTTGTTGAATTTGGCTAATACCAAAAGATAAAAAAGGACCATAAGAGAAAAAAAGGGAAGGTGGAGGTTGTCCACTACTGGACAAACCCTTATTAATGGTCCCAAGGTGCTGCATAAGCAATGCTGGTTGATGAATAGTGCCACATAGGGTGCCACCACTGCATGACCCTCAAGCTCCGGTACAGAGATTATATACTACTGTATACCATTATATATTACTTTGAGGGGAAACACTAAACAGCTCACCTATTAATATTTTTTTGGTACCTGTAGAGTGACAAAGTATTACTCAGCAATGGATCAGTCATCACTTACTGTCCCTGATGGAGCTCATAGTCTAATTTTCATATCTTAGATGCACGCACCCTAGGGTCACCCTCATTGGAAGCCAAGTTACCTTTCAGTATGTTTTAAGGATATGGGAAGTAATCCATGCGAAAATGATGAAATAACATAGAAATGCTGATATTGGTCAGATTCAGACCAGAACCTCGACCTCAGCACTGCAAGGTATCATCTCCAACCACTGAGCCAACATGTTGTTAACTTTCAGATCTAATTCTGAAAAACTATCATTATCCCCTATCCTCAGTGTCTGACCACATTGGCCCTCTCTGATCCCATAGAAGATCCCTGGCTGAATGGAGCAGGAGTATTCAATCTTAACGGGAGCGCCGGCTGATCTTCGGCACTCCCATTAGCATGAATGGAGCATCAGTGCACATGATCAACCTTCGATCCATTCAACCGAGGCTTGGCGGTTGGAACCGTTGCTATTGGAAAGTTATCCCCTATCTCGTGGAACGGGGATAATGTTCAAACTTGAGAACACCCTTTTAAAGCCCAGATCACTTAAAACACTATTAACCTGCAGATATTGAGTTAATCTTCAGGTTCATAGCGTTACTAACCTGCCCGGTGCCCGCACTTAGCCAAAAGGTGCAGGGAGAAAATTAACTTTATTCTCCCAAGCAGCATTTGGTTTCAGTCATGGAGGCGGTGCTGGTGCTGGTTCAGTCACCACTCTCTGTATAGAGAGCTGCAGCTGTAACCGCCTCCTGGCCCTGACTGATATTGGCTTTGCATTAGGGCCGGCGGTCAGTCAGGGCCAGGGATGCGGTTACAGCCACCGCTCCTTATTCTCAGAGTAGTGACTTTAAGATGACAATGGACCTTAGATATTTGTCAGCTGACAGCCCTATCGCACTTGGCATGTGTTCTTCATGAGAGGAGGAAAAGCTTATGGGATAGCAGGCACCAAAACTCCCCCGCCTAGAACACCTTCCCCACTTACCAAATAAATGACACGAAACTCATGGTGTGAAGATAAAAGGCCTTGGTATTAATTAATAGTTACTCAAAATTAAATATATTCAACCAATAAATAATGTTTTAAAAAATATTAAATATATTAAACCAATAAATAACAATAAAATTCATTACTCCATAGACCCAGAAAGCTGGGCGAGCACCATCTAATAAAAACCGCGATGACATTAACTTAGGAAGGGCAAGCGAGCGGGCGTGCGGGCAGCTGTAATTAAGATCCCGGCTGCTGTAACTTCTTCTGACAGGAATGCAGGGCTTCAGAAGTTCTTCTCCTTGGTGCCGAAATCTGTTAACCGATTAGACTCCTGTTGCTCATTTCTGCCTGTCTCCTGAGGACTAAAGAAACAACGAACAGGTAAGTACCATTAACATAACAAATCAAAGAGGGGGGAGATATGAATAAACGTTAAACATTGAGAGAACTAATGGAAGATGCCGAAACTGAACTCTAATCCAATTGGCCAATATAAAACATGGGGGAGCTGGTGCCGCAATCCCATGACGCCCCCACGCTATTTGCTCTAAATGGGGGCTTGTATATTCTACATCAGAACAAAAGGATCAGGCATATGGAAAGCTAATAAGCCCGAACCTTCTTTCCTCCTGTCACCTACCACTTGAGAATAGTCAAAATTAAAAAGATCATAGCTCACCTATGTGAAGGTCCAAGTTACGGAGACTTGTAGTGCCGCAGGCTTGTCACTTGAAAAAGAGGAGGATTCCAGCTTCAGGATCTTCAGCAAAATCACAAGCTTATTGGGTGAGAATAAAGAATAAATTAAAAGTCACAGCCCCTATAAGGGGATATTTTAGCAAACACGTTTCAGACCGGAGTCTTTAATCATTGCAGAGGTTGTGACTTTTAACATGTTCTTTATACTTACCTAATAAGTTTTTGATTTTAGATCCTGAATAGTGATGAGCGAGCGTGCTGGGATAAGGTGTTATCCACCATGCTCGGGTGCTAACCGAGTGTCTTCAGAGTGCTCGAATAATATGTTCGAGTCCTCGCGGCTGCAGGTCTCACGGCTGTTAGACAGCCACAACACATGCGGGGATTGTCTAACAAACAGGAAATCCCTGCTTGTGTAGCGGTTGTCAAACAGCGGTGAGACATGCAGCCGTGGGGACTCGAACATATTTTTTTAGCACGCCGAAGACACTCAGTTAGCACCCAAGCATGGTGGATAACACTTTATCCGAGCACGTTCTCTGATCACTAATCCTGACACTGGAATCCTTCTCTTTTTCGATCTGAGAATAACAGGTCATTACAGTAGGAGTCTGACAGCACAAAATGTCTGTTCCAAACAAGCACAGGCGCTCGGTGCACCCTTGGTATGGCAAAACAGTTCAGAGCACCTTCCCACCTACCGTACTTGTTTTCCATCTGTCTCTATCTTAGCTAACAGGTCCAGCTTTACGTCAAGGTGCACTGCACTGCTCGTCCACAGCAAGGGTGTACTGAGCTGGTGTGCTTGGTTTGAAGACTCAATTTGTATTGACAGACTCCTTCTAAACCAGGGGTTTGGGTTTCAGTGATACCATTAGTTTTCTACATGACTTTTTCATCATAATTCTTTTCTTATAGAAATGTCCCCATCGTTGTTTCCTTCTTGTAACAATGTCCCCATCCTGGTCCCATCTTATAGTAATGTCCCTGTCCTTGTCCCATCTTATAGAAATGTCCCCATCGTTGTTCCCTTCTTGTAACAATGTCCCCATCCTGGTCCCATCTTATAGTAATGTCCCTGTCCTTGTTCCATCTTATAGAAATATCCCCATCCTTGTCCCATCTTATAGGAATGTCCCCATCGTTGTTCCCTTCTTGTAGCAATGTCCCCAACCACCACCATCCCTGCCTATATACCCTATTATTGCATGTTAATCTTTATAAACTGCAGGTTCCTGGTTCGGACCCCCTTCATTGAAAAACGGGCGAGACCTCCTGAGAGCAGCTACAGGCCCCTTTTTCAGGTGGCACATTTTATTTTTTGAATCACGATTAATTTTTGTGAATTCCGCTTGGACCCCTTTATTCAGTTGCAGTTTTATGACTCACCCTACAAGATAAAGTCAAACATTACTGCAGAATTTTATTTTTTTCATAAAGACGCTGTTGCTTGATCATAAACTTTCCCCAGAACTCATCTTGTATCTGCAATGTCTTTTGAGAGACACAATAACGACATTATGGGCTCAGAGTCATTCTCATCCGGGACTTCAACTGTCTCTTTTTTTGATGATGTATTTTTTATAAAGGGAAGTAATTTTGTTCATATGAAGTCGTTGATAGTCATTGGCACAATTATTGCTGCGCTGTTGTCAGGATGTCTTCACTTGCTATATGCTATCGCTCAACAAGCCCTACTTACAATACAGGAGCAGTCATTGTTACAGGAAGGCAGCTGTCTTCAATCCCTGCTCTTCACATTTCCTGTCAGCCGCACAATACGAGATGAATGTATAAACTTGGCTTTATGTGGAGGAGTTTTAATTTTGCAGCCCCCACAAATCATAGCGATAGACGTCGCTTACAGGGTCCGACTGGTCCACCAGAAAAACGGACAATCCTCCAGTGCTCAGGCCCTGACATGATAATGGGGTCCTCTTAGAACATGGCTTCAAGGGTCCAGCAGAACAAAACCACATTTGAACCTTACTTTGTACCAATGAATTACCACTAGGGTCTATTTCATGGGTTGATTGACATAGATCTCATTGATATGGACAGAATTATTCAGACATCTCTTAATCATTGAATTCGGGTTTCTCAGTCTCACTGCCACCAGTAACATCTGACCTCCCGCCATGTCATCTTCCTTTACTAAGATGTGAGGCAGAATGGCTGGTGGTTCAGAGCTCACTGATATCAACGCAGTCCTGTAATAGAAGCCACGTGCTTCACAAGTCAGGTCATGACATTTCTTCCCTAATATTCCCCCATCAGCATCACCTCGGCCACGAAGGGGAGACCACAGAAAGTTGCAGAGCGAGGGGGGCCGAGTGTTGAGGAGCAGACAGCAGAAAAGTCACCAACATTCCACTAACTCCACAGCTGCAAGGTCCAAACCTCTGCTATTTACATCAGCTCAAAACTTGTCAGAAGCTTCATGGCATGAGTGTCCTTGATAGAGCTGCATTCAATCTTTACATCACTTACCACAATACCTCGCGCAGGATGGAGTGATGTAAAGCCGCCATCACTGGATTGTGGAGCAGTGAAAATTTGCTCCGTAGAGTCACGGATCACACTTCTCTAACTGGCATTTGACGGATGAGTCTGAGTTTGGCGAATGCCAGGAGAATGCCACCCTCCTGATTGCATTGTGCCAAATGTAAAGTTTGATTGAGGAGAGATAATGATATACGGTATATATATATATTTTTTTAATTCTAGTGAAGTGAAATCTTAATGCTTTAGCATCCAAGACATTTTGGAAAATTTTATGCTTCCAACTCTGTTGGAAGAGTATGTGTCCCATTGCATAAGCAATTTCTTTATAGGCATGGTTGATGGAGTGGAAGACCTTCACTGGCCCTCACAAAGCCTGGATCTCAACCCAGCAGTGGTGTGCTCTCGGGGGATACATCCACAACCCCAGTATTGCAACTCATTTCTCCCAAGCACAGGTATTGTAATTTTGAGGAAAATTATGTTATTATAGTTTGCGCTTTGACCTCTTTGTTTTTTTCTGCCTACTAAAATGTAAAAAAAAAATAACATGTTGTATGTTGTTTTGTTTTTGCTTTCTTAATTCCATTTTTAGGTAAGAATTTTATTACCCTAGCCCATAAACCTTCATCTAAGCCTAGCCTTAAGTTTAACCCTAACCCAGTCCATAACCCTAAATAAATCCCTAACCCTAGTTAGGATTAGAAAAAAATGTAAAAATCAGCTATTACTATTGAATGAAGATAGTATTGAATCATGTCCACTGCACCTCAGTCGCTGCTTATGCAGAGTGCCACCCTGGAGATGAGTTTGTCATTAGCTGCTGCTCTCTGCATAAGCTGCGACCAAGATGACAAAGCTCACTTTTTATATAAAGCTTTATCATTTTGGTCTCTTGTCAAGCAGAGCACAGCAGCCGATGACAAGACAAAGTCATCTCACCTGATACACTTTGCATAAGCAGCTCCAGGTGGATATTCACTGCACACTTGCAGATGCCCATCACATCACCACATTGGAGGGAAAGGGCAGAGGGAAGGGCAAAGTTTTGCAACCTCATAGCCTGGGGCACTTGGGGCTTCTATGCTCCATGAATAGCCCCACACTACACCACTGCCTCAACCCCAATAAACAAATTGGTGATGAATTACAGCAGAAATTGCAAGAAAAAAGTATGGTGTTGGCCTCCACGAGTAGCAGAGTGACAGAATGCATGGATACCTTTTGCTGGATATGTGCTGATGCACTGCTGTATACATTAATTTTGCAGTGACTTGCTGTATAAGAAAGCTTAGTTTGTCTGAGCATACCTATTGTCACGACTCTGTTGTCTGGTATTCCAGGATCAGGGGCTCCTTCCCTGTCCTTAAGGCTAGGGACGCCCTAGCTCACCCTGTTCCCCTGATTACTTCTGATGGTGAAGATGCCGGGGCCACGTACTTTGCCTTAGTTCCGAAATCCGTCTTCAGCCTGTACCCTTTCCCCAGCCAGAGAAGAGGGGAGTAGTAGTGTACCGCAATACACCAACCAGACTAACAAGGTAATACAAACATGGATAAAGGAAATACCAATCACACAAATACACTCACACAAAGAACAGAGGTAAACACCGGGGAGTGGAGGATGAGGTAAAATCAAAGTAGAAGAAGGAGGGGGATTAGCACACACCCAAAACCTAGCAACAGTCTCGGATAAATCCAAACGCCTTCGCAAACACAAACCACAAACCACCATCTCCTAGCCATGCAGCATGAAGCTTGCTCTGACATTGAGTGCTAGCCGGGGTCCACATTATATAGGAGATAGGAGTGGCTAATAGTGAACATCTGAGAGAGCTTTAGTTCAGAAAAGCTTCTTGGAGCTCTCAACTGAGCAAATTAACCCCTGCAATGCTAAAAGAAACCTGCACCGTTTAATATGAAGGTTAAGTGTTGTGAATTCGGTTTGTGGGCTCCCACGGTGGTCTGTTATGGTAGTGTCTCTTATGTGCCTTCCTCCATCTCTGATTACCTGTCGCCACCCTCTTGGGGAGTTTCCTATTTAAGGCTGCTTGGCTGTTAGTCACATGCCGGCCATCAATGTGCTAGTAGCATTCTGTTGCATTCACCTGCCTCAAGTTCCAGTTCAGCTAAGTTGAATTTTGTTTCTTGTTTTGCTATTTTTGTCCAGCTATCTGCAATGTGACTCTTCAGTGCTGGAAGCTCTTGTGGACAGAAAATTACTACTCCAGTGGCATGAGTTGTCACTGGAGTTTAAAGTAATTTCTGGATGGTGTTTTTGAATAGTGATTTTTAGGTCGACCGTGAAGTAACTCTTTCCTGTCCTTCTGCTATCTAGTAAGCGGACCTCACTGTGCTAAATCTGCTGTTCATCCTACGTATGTCATTTCCTCTGAACTCACCGTCAATATCTGTGGGGGCCTACTATCATCTTTTGGGGTTCCTCACTGGAGGTAAGGCAGGCCTGTATATTCCTCTTATAGGGGTAGTTAGATCTCCGGCTGGCGCGTGGTGTCTAGGGCATCGTAGGTACATCCCCCGGCTACTGTAAGTGTTGGGTTAGGTTCAGGTCACGGTCGACCTTAGTTTCCATCACCCGAGAGCTAGTCCGTTTTGCATTTTTTTCCCATGGTCATTGGGGTAACCATAACTGTTTGGCCGGCCTATAAAAAATCTATGTGTTAAAATATGCACTAAAGTAGGAAGGAGAAGAAGAGGTTTTTTTTTTTTCTGTGTTTGAAAGTGCACCTTAGTTTGATCATTTGTATTCCTTGCTTAAACTGCAGTCTTCAGCCTTTTTTTTTCTCCTCTCCTCTTAACCTCTGAATGCTTGGGTTACACCCATTTGAAACATGGATCCACAGAGTTTAGTTGCGGGTTTGAATAACCTTGCGACAAAAGTACAGAACCTACAAGATTTTGTTATACGTGCTCCAATGTCTGAACCTAAGATTCCTCTGCCTGAATACTTCACCGGAGACAGATCCCGGTTTTTGAGTTTCAGAGAAAATTGCAAATTGTTTTTGTCTCTGAGATCTCACTCTGCTGGTGATCAGACTCAACAAGTTAAAATTGTTATCTCTCTACTGCGCGGCGACCCACAAAGTTGGGCATTTGCATTATCGCCAGGGGATCCTGCGTTGTTAAATGTAGATGCGTTTTTTCAGGCTTTGGGGTTGCTTTATGAAGAACCTAATTTAGAGATTTTGGCTGAGAAAGCCTTGATAGCTCTTTCCCAAGGGCAAGATGAAGCTGAGATATACTGCCAGAAATTCCGTAAATGGTCGGTGCTTACTAAATGGAATGAGTGCGCTTTAGCAGCTAATTTCAGAGAAGGTCTCTCTGATGCCGTGAAGGATGTCATGGTGGGGTTCCCTGTGCCTACAGGTCTGAATGATGCCATGAAATTGGCTATCCAGATTGATCGGCGTTTGCGGGAGCGCAAATCTGTGCACCATATGGCGGGGTCTTCTGAGGAAGAATCTGTGCACCATATGGCGGTATCTTCTGAGCAAAAACCTGTGCACCATATGGCGGTGTCTTCTGAGCAAAGACCTGTGCACCATTTGGCGGTGACCTCTGAAAAGGCATTGGAGCATATGCAATGCGATCGTGTTTTGTCTAGAGGCGAACGTCAAAATTACAGGCGCAAAAATGGATTGTGCTTCTACTGTGGAGATCCAGCTCATGTTATATCAGCATGCTCTAAACGTATAAATAAGGTTGATAAAAAGGTTGATAAGTCTTTTTCTACAGGTACCTTGCAGTCAAAATTTCTTTTGTCCGTGACATTGATTTGTACCTTATCATCTGTGACTGTGAATGCTTATGTGGATTCTGGCGCCGCTCTGAGTCTCATGGATTGGTCCTTTGCCAAGCGTTGTGGGTTTGATTTGGAGCCGTTGGAAGTTTCTATTCCCCTGAAGGGTATTGATTCTACACCTTTGGCTAGCAATAAACCACAATATTGGACACAAGTGACTATGCGTCTCACCCCAGACCATCAGGAGATTATTCGTTTCCTTGTATTATATAACCTACATGATGTCTTAGTGCTTGGATTACCATGGTTACAGATTCATAATCCCGTCTTGGACTGGAAATCTATGTCTGTGTTGAGCTGGGGATGTCGGGGTATTCATGGGGATGCACCTTTGGTTCCTATTTCTTCATCTACTCCCTCTGAGATCCCAGCATTTCTGTCAGATTTTTATGATGTCTTTCAAGAGCCTAAAGTTGATTCTCTCCCTCCCCACAGAGAGTGTGACTGCGCTATTGAATTGATCCCCGGTAGTAAGTTTCCTAAGGGTCGCTTGTTTAATTTGTCTGTACCTGAACATACTGCTATGCGGGAGTATATCAGAGAATCCTTGGAAAAGGGTCATATTCGCCCCTCGTTGTCTCCACTAGGGGCAGGATTTTTCTTTGTAGGTAAAAAGGATGGTTCATTGAGACCTTGTATCGACTATCGACTTTTGAATAAGATTACAGTTAAATACCAGTACCCGTTACCTTTACTGACTGATCTGTTTGCTCGTATAAAGGGGGCTAAGTGGTTCACTAAGATCGATCTACGTGGTGCGTATAATTTGGTGCGGATTAAGCAGGGGGATGAGTGGAAGACCGCATTTAATACGCCTGAAGGCCATTTTGAGTATTTGGTAATGCCTTTCGGTCTCGCAAATGCCCCTTCCGTTTTTCAGTCCTTTATGCACGATATTTTCCGTGAATATCTGGATAAGTTTATGATTGTGTATTTGGATGATATTCTTGTTTTTTCGGAGGACTGGGAATCTCACGTTCAACAGGTCAGGAGAGTTTTTCAGGTTTTGCGAGCTAATTCTCTTTTTGTAAAGGGCTCAAAGTGTAGTTTTGGAGTTCAGAGAATTTCCTTTTTGGGATATATTTTTTCCCCTTCATCTATGGAGATGGACCCTGTCAAGGTCCAGGCTATTTGTGATTGGATGCAACCTACTTCTTTGAAGAGTCTGCAAAAGTTCTTGGGTTTTGCTAATTTCTATCGCCGATTTATAGCGGGTTTTTCTGCCATTGCTAAACCTTTGACTGATTTGACCAAAAAGGGTGCTGATGTTGCTAATTGGTCCTCTGCGGCTGTGGAGGCCTTTCAAGAGCTTAAGCGCCGCTTTTCTTCCGCTCCTGTGTTGCGCCAACCTGATGTGTTACTTCCGTTCCAGGTTGAGGTGGATGCTTCGGAGATCGGAGCAGGTGCAGTTTTGTCGCAGAAAGATCCTGACTGCTCAGTAATGAGACCATGTGCGTTTTTCTCCCGAAAGTTTTCGCCCGCTGAGCGAAATTATGATGTGGGAAATCGGGAACTTCTGGCCATGAAGTGGGCGTTTGAGGAGTGGCGTCATTGGCTTGAGGGTGCTAGACACCAGGTGGTGGTCCTCACTGACCACAAGAATCTAATTTATCTTGAGTCGGCCAGGCGTCTGAATCCTAGACAGGCGCGCTGGTCGTTGTTTTTCTCCCGATTTAACTTTGTGGTGTCATATCTGCCTGGGTCCAAGAATGTGAAGGCGGATGCCCTCTCTAGGAGTTTTGAGCCTGACTCGCCTGGTGATTCCGAACCTACCGGCATCCTGAAGGATGGGGTGATATTGTCAGCTGTCTCCCCAGACCTGCGGCGTTCTTTGCAGGAGTTTCAGGTGGATAGGCCTGATCGCTGTCCGCCTGGTAGACTGTTTGTCCCTGATGATTGGACCAGTAGAGTTATCTCGGAGGTTCATTCTTCCGCGTTGACAGGTCATCCTGGAATTTTTGGCACCAGGGATTTGGTGTCTAGGTCCTTCTGGTGGCCTTCTTTGTCTCGAGATGTGCGCATGTTTGTGCAGTCTTGTGATGTTTGTGCTCGGGCCAAGCCCTGCTGTTCTAGGGCCAGTGGGTTGTTGTTGCCCTTGCCTATTCCTAAGAGGCCTTGGACGCACATCTCTATGGACTTTATTTCTGACCTTCCGGTTTCTCGTAGGATGTCTGTCATCTGGGTGATTTGTGACCGTTTTTCCAAGATGGTTCATTTGGTACCTTTACCCAAATTGCCCTCCTCCTCTGAGTTGGTTCCTCTATTTTTTCAGAATGTGGTGCGTTTGCATGGTATTCCTGAGAATATAGTGTCTGACAGGGGTACTCAGTTTGTGTCTAGATTTTGGCGGACGTTCTGTGCCAGGATGGGTATCGATTTGTCTTTTTCGTCTGCATTCCATCCTCAGACTAATGGCCAGACTGAGCGTACTAATCAGACCTTGGAGACTTACTTGAGGTGTTTTGTGTCCGCTGATCAGGATGATTGGCTTGACTTTTTGCCATTGGCAGAGTTTGCCCTTAACAATCGGGCTAGTTCTGCCACTTTGGTTTCTCCATTTTTTTGTAATTCAGGGTTTCACCCTCGGTTTTCGTCCGGTCAATTGGAGTCTTCGGATTGTCCTGGAGTGGATGCTGTGGTTGATAGGATGCATCAGATTTGGGGACAGGTTGTGGACAATCTGAAGTTGTCCCAGGAGAAGACTCAACAGTTCACTAATCGTCATCGGCGTATTGGTCCTCGTCTTTGTGTTGGGGACCTGGTGTGGCTGTCTTCTCGATTTGTTCCTATGAAGGTCTCGTCTCCTAAGTTTAAGCCTCGGTTTATCGGCCCTTATAGGATTCTGGAGGTTCTTAATCCTGTGTCCTTTCGTTTGGACCTCCCAGCATCTTTTAATATCCATAATGTTTTCCATCGGTCATTATTGCGGAGGTATGAGGTACCGGTTGTTCCTTCTGCTGATCCACCTGCTCCTGTGTTGGTTGAGGGTGAATTGGAGTATGTGGTGGAAAAGATCTTGGACTCCCGTGTTTCCAGACGGAAACTTCAGTATCTGGTTAAGTGGAAAGGTTATGGCCAGGAGGATAATTCTTGGGTGACAGCATCCGATGTTCATGCTCCCGATTTGGTTCGTGCATTTTATAGTGCTCATCCAGGTCGCCCTGGTGGTTCTGGTGAGGGTTCGGTGCCCCCTCCTTAAGGGGGGGGTACTGTTGTGAATTCGGTTTGTGGGCTCCCCCGGTGGTCTGTTATGGTAGTGTCTCTTATGTGCCTTCCTCCATCTCTGATTACCTGTCGCCACCCTCTTGGGGAGTTTCCTATTTAAGGCTGCTTGGCTGTTAGTCACATGCCGGCCATCAATGTGCTAGTAGCATTCTGTTGCATTCACCTGCCTCAAGTTCCAGTTCAGCTAAGTTGAATTTTGTTTCTTGTTTTGCTATTTTTGTCCAGCTATCTGCAATGTGACTCTTCAGTGCTGGAAGCTCTTGTGGACAGAAAATTACTACTCCAGTGGCATGAGTTGTCACTGGAGTTTAAAGTAATTTCTGGATGGTGTTTTTGAATAGTGATTTTTAGGTCGACCGTGAAGTAACTCTTTCCTGTCCTTCTGCTATCTAGTAAGCGGACCTCACTGTGCTAAATCTGCTGTTCATCCTACGTATGTCATTTCCTCTGAACTCACCGTCAATATCTGTGGGGGCCTACTATCATCTTTTGGGGTTCCTCACTGGAGGTAAGGCAGGCCTGTATATTCCTCTTATAGGGGTAGTTAGATCTCCGGCTGGCGCGTGGTGTCTAGGGCATCGTAGGTACATCCCCCGGCTACTGTAAGTGTTGGGTTAGGTTCAGGTCATGGTCGACCTTAGTTTCCATCACCCGAGAGCTAGTCCGTTTTGCATTTTTTTCCCATGGTCATTGGGGTAACCATAACAGTTAAGTGCTTCTAATCAGTGCAGGAGTAAGAGAAATCAGATGCTGCCGTCTTCTGGCTCCTCTTTGTTGCGGTAAATCCGTGACACCTATACAGTAGGTCATCGCAAAATTAATTGTAATTCAAGCCTCCCTGACATTGGACAGAAGTACACTCATCGTCTCTCGGTGGGAATAACTGATTGATATATTTGACATGTAAAAATGCTACATGAACATAAAATAAAGTCTGCCATACACAATAAATGGCTGTTGGCCGCATTATGGCCGGCTGTCCCATACAAAGGAGGGTTCAGTCGACCGAGTGTTCCTGCCATCTCTATGAGAGGGCCGCCACCAAACATGTCTGCTTATTTTTGGGAGAGCAAAAGGATCGACAGTTGTTCAAAATCAGACATGCCGCATCCTTTACACCCCCGACAATCAATTCTCCAAGGCACGATAGAGTGGCGTCCAAAAACAACAATGTTGGCCAGTTCATCCAACATTAGTCTAGGTCCTTCAGAGGCATCAAGGTCCTCTGGAAGATCTCTATAAGTCTATATTTATTGACTATGCAGCAAAGTTGCAGAAAGAATTTTCTGTCACCCACCTGCTTGTTGAGGAATTGTCTAGGAATACTGTGTTCTCTCTGATCACATCATGTATATTTATACCGTAGATTTAGGTCTGTGGATGGAGAGCATTTACCTCCTCGTTGTAGAAATGGTCCTCAGCATTTTCTGCCCCAATGTTGTATTAGATCACTGTCTGCTGAATTATTCTACAACGCTCTTATTAGTATATGAGGTCAGCAGCAATCTGAACACTCCCCAGACAGTAGAGGAGAGGAAATCTTTACACCCTTTAAACAAATTAGTTTAATATGTTTTTCACATAAAATGTTATTTTATGTTCAGTTGTTTTGTAGTTTCCTATTAGCCTAGTTAATTAAACTCTTTTATGAGAAGTTCCCTGGACGGAAGCAAACTATTCCTTCTGCTGCCTAAGCAGGTCAACTCCGTGTCCGCTCTCAAGGTCACATGTCAGTCATAGTACGCCAGGAATTACTCCATATTCTCTTAAAGCATCTGTCCAGACCTGACAGATTATGATAAATTCAGTTCTTTACCGGGGACGATTACCTGCTATTTATTCTCCTCTGATCTAAAGGTACCTTCACACGAAACGACTTTGTAACGATATCGCTAGCGATCCGTGACGTTGCAGCGTCCTGGCTAGCGATATCGTTTCGTTTGACACGCAGCAGCGATCAGGATCCTGCTGTGATGTCGCTGGTCGCTGAATAAAGTCCAGAACTTTATTTGGTCGTCCGATCGCCGTGTATCGTTGTGTTTGAAAGCAAAAGCAACGATACCAGCGATGTTTTACACTGGTAACCAGGGTAAACATCGGGTTACCAAGCGCAGGGCCGCGCTTAGTAACCCGATGTTTACCCTGGTTACCAGCGTAAAAGTAAAAAAAAAAAAACAGTACATACTTACCTGCGCGTCCCCCAGCGTCTGCTTCCTGACACTTACTGAGCGTCGGCCCTAAAGTGAAAGTGAAAGCACAGCGGTGACGTCACCGCTGTGCTGTTAGGGCCGGAGCTCAGTCAGTGTCAGGAAGCAGACGCTGGGGGACGCGCAGGTGAGTATGTACTGTTTGTTTTTGTTACTTTTACGCTGGTAACCAGGGTAAACATCGGGTTACTAAGCGCGGCCCTGCGCTTAGCAACCCGATGTTTACCCTGGTTACCCGGGGACCTCGGCATCGTTGGTCGCTGGAGAGCGGTCTGTGTGACAGCTCCCCAGCGATCAAACAGCGACGCTGCAGCGATTGGCATCGTTGTCGCTATCGCTGCAGCGTCGCTTCGTGTGAAGGTACCTTTATTCCTTGGCTGCTTTTTGGCTCAGCTCTATTATGGCAAAGCTGCGATCTGTAACTACACTGTATCTGCAGTGTCTACAGGGAGTCTGTGATTGTCTTAGACACACCTCACTCTTGTTGTAGTATGGGACAACCAGAAAAGAAATCCTAAAAGGGGTTCTAATGGAATAAAAAAAACAATATTATTAAAGGAAATGTCAGCATAAATAAATTCCTAAATATGTTTAATTAGCAAATCACAATTGTTTTGTTTAGAGAGGTAATCACTATAGAAATAAAATGTCCGCCACCTTGTTTCACTGAGAGAAACCTGTCCTAGAATGTTAGGACAGGAGTCTGTGAGCGTATGCAATAGGACAGGAGCCTGCGAGCATGTGCAGTAAGACAGGAGCCTGCGATCATGTGCAGTAAGACAGGAGCCTGCGATCATGTGTAGTAGGATAGGAGCCTGTGAGCATGTGTAGTAAGACTGGAGCCTGCGATCATGTGCAGTAAGACAGGAGCCTGCGATCATGTGTAGTAGGATAGGAGCCTGCGATCATGTGTAGTAGGATAGGAGCCTGTGAGCATGTGTAGTAAGACAGGAGCCTGCAATCATGTGCAGTAAGACAGGAGCCTGTGAGCATTTACAGTAAGACAGGAGCCTGCGATCATGTTCAGTAAGACAGGAGCCTGTGAGCATGTGCAGTAGGACAGGAGCCTACGATCATGTGCAGTAAGACAGGAGCCTGCATGTATCGCTTACAATCATAATTATTTATTATGGTGATCTAATATGTCCATAAAAAAATGTTGCCTGTCTGTGATTTTTTTTGAGGTGCTGTCCAGGAACCATAAAAAATAAAGTTAGCAACCAAGGCTAATTTTTTAATAAGGTCTTGCGGTAACCTTGGAGCTCCATTCTTATCGGTGTTGTGGCTATTGATTATTACAACCTATTCACAATTAAGTTGTGGTTCCTGCAGTATACTAAGACCTAAATCAAAGTTGTGTGAGTTATCCCTTTAAAGATCTCTTTATTTAGTTAGTTTACAAAACCCAATACATAAAAACATACGTGCACACACATTAGCACAGAAAAACAATGATTTTAAAAAAAGAGCAGAATTGAGGGGAGACAGGGACCAGTATTGCCCTTCACAATTCCCTTCCTGACAGCGGAGGTTGGCACCCTAAGTTGTAATGGTATGGTGCCCCCGCTCCTCGTCCACTGCCGCTATGTAGCCTGACTGCTACTCTGACTGACCAGGCATCCTCTGTAGGTGATCAGATAATGTGATGAACTTATATAAATATATATTATATAGGTACTAATGCGCTGAACAGTATATATATCAGACTTACAAAAACAAAATACCCTTTAAAAATGTAAATTTTAGTAATATAGATGAAAGTGTCCCCATACCATTCGGGTACAAAAGTGAATTAAAGAAATTTGCCATACATTAATACATTAATATACAAGCAGATAATGGGATACTTCCCCTGCTCTAGACTATGAATCTGTCCTTACCAGGCAGCGGAGGTTGGCACCCTAGGAATTTTCGAATTGGCTCTCCCACTCCACGGCGGCTTACCCTCGCTGCCCTAAATTCACTCTGAACCGCACCTTCCCTCTAACAAAGTCCAAGAAGAAACATATATGATGTCCTTGTCAAACAAAGAATAACCCTTCAGGTCATAAATGGCCGGTCAAGGAGAAGTGCAATTAAAGCCTCAAAACAGCCATAGTCGCGTTTCTATCCATCTATGTGTTCCTCTCCCTCTTTTGGTCATTCAGGGCTCATCAGGGAATTCCTTCAATCAGGACAAGAAAGGAAGGAGACCATAAGCCGTGCTGCAATGAGGATAACAGCTCACAGGCCCAGGCAATATGCCCCCATATAGCCCCCTACATACAATATGAGCCCCCACACAGCTCCATACATACAGTATGAGTCCCCACACAGCCCCCTACATATAGTATGAGCCCTCACATAGCTCATAAATTATGAGCCAAAATTAACTCCTTATATACAGTATAAACCCCACATAGCTCCCTATATACAATATGAGCCCGCACATAGCCTCCATATATACAATATGAACCCTCACGTAGCCTCAATATATAAAGTATGAGCCTGCACATAGCCTCCTATATACAGTATGAACCCCCATATAGCCTCCTATATACAGTATGAGCCAGCAAATAGCTCCCTATATACAGTAGAAGCCCCATATAACCTATACAGTATGAGCCCCACATAACTCCCTATACACAGAATGAGATCTGACATAACTCCATATATACAGTATGAGCCCGCACATAGCTCCCTATATACAGTATAAACCCTATATAACCTATATACAGTATGAGCCTCCTTATAGCCTCTTGTATACAGTATCAGCCCCCACATAACTCCCTGTACACAGTATGAGCCCCACATAACTCTATATATAGTATGAGCCCTCACATAGCTCCCTTTATACAGTATAAGCCCTATATAGCCTCCTATATACAGTATGAGCCCCCCATAACCTCCTATATACAGTATGTGCCCCCATATAACCCCCTATATACAGAATGAGCCCCCATATAGCCTCCTATATACAGTATGAGCCCCCATATAGCCTCCTATATACAGTATGAGCCCCCATATAGCCTCCTATATACAGAATGAGCCCCCATATAGCCTCCTATATACAGAATGAGCCCCCATATAGCCTCCTATATACAGAATGAGCCCCCATATAGCCTCCTATATACAGAATGAGCCCCCATATAGCCTCCTATATACAGAATGAGCCCCCATATAGCCTCCTATATATAGAATGTGCCCCCATATAGCCTCCTATATACAGTATGTGCCCCCATATAGCCTCCTATATATAGAATGTGCCCCCATATAGCCTCCTATATACAGTATGTGCCCCCATATAGCCTCCTATGTACAGTATGAGCCCCCACATAACCTCCTATATACAGTATGTGCCCCCATATAGCCTCCTATATACAGAATGAGCCCCCATATAGCCTCCTATATACAGAATGAGCCCCCATATAGCCTCCTATATACAGAATGAGCCCCCATATAGCCTCCTATATACAGAATGAGCCCCCATATAGCCTCCTATATACAGAATGAGCCCCCACATAACCTCCTATATACAGTATGTGCCCCCATATAGCCTCCTATATACAGTATGAGCCCCCATATAGCCTCCTATATATAGAATGTGCCCCCATATAGCCTCCTATATACAGTATGTGCCCCCATATAGCCTCCTATGTACAGTATGAGCCCCCACATAACCTCCTATATACAGTATGTGCCCCCATATAGCCTCCTATATACAGTATGAGCCCCCATATAGCCTCCTATATATAGAATGTGCCCTCATATAGCCTCCTATATACAGTATGTGCCCCCATATAGCCTCCTATGTACAGTATGAGCCCCCACATAACCTCCTATATACAGTATGTGCCCCCATATAGCCTCCTATATACAGTATGTGCCCCCATATAGCCTCCTATATACAGAATGAACCCCCATATAGCCTCCTATATACAGTATGTGCCCCCATATAGCCTCCTATGTACAGTATGAGCCTGCACATATCTCTCTAAATACAGTGTGGTATGGTTGGTGTTAATAACTCATTTTGTTGGTATGTGGTATTCGGTATAGATATCTTGCACCAGTGTATTGTGAACTGCTCTGATATCGCTGGAAATGATGGGATTATTATATATAGTGTACTGGAGAACGAGCACTAATGAGGACATGCACCATTATGGTTTGGCGGGGTCCACCAGCTCCTTTATGGAGGAGTGTTAGACTGCACGACAATGCAGACTGTAATGTCTCACCATCTTCATTATCTGCTTGGAACATTTTTTTCCACGTAAAAATAATTTAGAAAATGAGGTCTTGTCATGTACCAGACAGTTTCCTCTTGCTACCAAGAAGCTGTGAAGAGCTTTGCAGGCTGGGAATTGCTGTCAGTTTGTGAAGCCAGGAAACTAAGGTTTACTCATCTGGGCGGTTGGAATAGAAGGAGCAAATGAGTTTTTCCTGTCCTCCGTGAGATCTGATATCCGCATTTGGTGCAGAACACACAGGGTTATTCAGTCATTAACATTTCCTCTATAGGCAGATTTCATGCTTACGGATTATTTTATGTCAACATCCACAGAATCCTACAGTCTACAGAGACTGGCGTACCCAAGGGTGCAGAAAGTAAATATAATAGACAAACTCAGGAAAAAGTATCATTCACCTTTAAAATCGTAAGGAGATAAGCTCATACAGTTTC
The DNA here is from genome assembly GCF_051348905.1 of Ranitomeya variabilis. Classification (NCBI taxonomy): domain Eukaryota; kingdom Metazoa; phylum Chordata; class Amphibia; order Anura; family Dendrobatidae; genus Ranitomeya; species Ranitomeya variabilis. The sequence goes on from NC_135233.1 coordinate 56,259,643, forward strand.
TTTAACTTTAAGGCCCCGTCTCACATAGCGAGATCGCTAGCGAGATCGCTGCTGAGTCACAAGTTTTGTGACGCAACAGCGACCTCAGTAGCGATCTCGCTATGTGTGACACGTACCAGCGATCAGGCCCCTGCTGCGAGATCGCTGGTCGTGTCGGAATGGCCTGGACCTTTTTTTGGTCGTTGAGGCCCCGCTGACATCGCTGAATCGGTGTGTGTGACACCGATCCAGCGATGTCTTCACTGGTAACCAGGGTAAACATTGGGTTACTAAGCGCAGGGCCGCGCTTAGTAACCCGATGTTTACCCTGGTTACCAGCGTAAATGTAAAAAAAAACAAACAATACATACTCGCCTTCTGATGTCCGTCAGGTCCCTTGCCGTCCGCTTCCTGCTCTCACTGACTCCCGGCCGTACAGTGAGAAGTGAGAGCACAGCAGTGACGTCACCGCTGCGCTCTGCTCTCACTGTACGGCGGCTCAGTCAGAGCAGGAAGCAGACGGCAAGGGACCTGACGGACATCAGAAGGCGAGTATGTAGTGTTTGTTTTTTTTGGTAACCAGGGTAAACATCGGGTTACTAAGCGCGGCCCTGCGCTTAGTAACCCGATGTTTACCCTGGTTACCCGGGTGCTGCAGGGGGACTTCGGCATCGTTGAAGACAGTTTCAACGATGCCGAAGTCGTTCCCCTGATCGTTGGTCGCTGGAGAGAGCTGTCTGTGTGACAGCTCCCCAGCGACCACACAACGACTTACCAACGATCACGGCCAGGTCGTATCGCTGGTCGTGATCGTTGGTAAATCGCTTAGTGAGACGGGGCCTTTAGGCCGGGGTCACATGACCGCCTTTATATCATCCAAAAAAATTGGTCCGATCATGCTAATCAGAATCTGAGCGGAGTGTGATCCGATGTAGAGGGAAAAATAGATTCTCCATCTTCTACATGCAGTGTGTCTGTGAAAATTGGACTGCACTCGGATGACATTCGAGTGCAGGCCAATATTTTATATGGACCTATAGGCATGGATGGGCAAGTGCCATCCAATTCAGAGGCAACTCTCTCATGCTGCGTCTTTTTATGCAGACCAAATTGGTTTGAGGAAAAAAATCGGACATGTAAATGGCCATATTGAATAATATGGGGGACAAGTGCTACCTGTCAAAACAACAGGTAGCACTCGTCTGAGTTATAAAGTTGTATGCACGAGACCTTATATTTAATCGAATCATTGTTGCACCTGATGTCTGGTCAATGCTACGGTCTCTCTGAAATTACGTGGCTTGGCTGACTAAAGATCTAGAGGCCCTTGCTTATGCGGAAGGAAGGGCCGGACTGGCCATCTGGCAATTCTGGTAAATGCCAGAAGGGCCTGTCTGGTCGTGGACGCCTTGTCTGCTACGTTGTTCACAGAATCGGTGTTCTTAAGACACCCATACTGTTAAGAGTTGTGATGGAGCACAAAGTCGCTGACTCCGTCACTTACCCCAGCAGCCACCGGTAGCATTAGAAATAATAAGGCGGCGCTGCGCTTCTTGTTGGGTTAAGTGGGATCCCTCACTGACCTGCCCCTTATTTTACATACTGACTATAGTATTGTTTGAAAAAAAAAAAAAACATTCATCATGCCGGCGGCGGCGCCTGCTCTGTAGCATTACATGATGTATAATATGCACAGATTCATTTTATTTAGGCATTTTGTTTTGATGGCAAAAAAAAAAAAACTTACAATGACGCCGTAAGCCTCCTGCGCAGTAGCATCTATCACGTTCACGATACCTAAACTCCTACAATGCCCTGGACATGGAGTTAGCAACATAGCGAGTCAGAAGAACTATACTACATTTCTAATTGGAGGTATTTGCTAATAATAATATTATTGCGCCTACAACATACTGGGATAGGGTCTTGGAGATGGAAATGCCCCTTTAACTATCAGCTGATTACCTGCAGTAACATCCATGGTCAGTGCCAGCATCAAGTCTGGCTGTTTAACCCTCTAGATGACACAGTCTATAGCGACCGCAGCATTTAAGGGGTTCCAATAGGGAAGGGGCTGTGTCTTTAACGCTATAAGCATCCCACGGAAGGATCACAGTGTGCAGATAGTTGTCTCTGCAACTGGAAGAATGACCTTCGGGTCTGCCGGGTACGTTGGCCTGTCAATCTAAAACGGACACAAAACGTAAGTTATTCCCATAAAAACCAAGCACCCACACGGCTCTTATGGTGGGGAAACTCCCCAGATCTCAGTCCCTTTGAAAACCTGTAGTCAATCCTCAAAAAATGGGAGGACAAACACAAAAACATGGAGATTGTGATAATCTCTAGTGATGAGCGAATATACTCGTTACTCGAGATTTCTCGAGCATGCTCGGGTGACCGAGTATTTTTTAGTGCTCGGAGATTTAGTTTTTCTTGCCGCAGCTGAATGATTTACATCTGTTAGCCAGCATAAGTACATGTGGGGGTTGCCTGGTTGCTAGGGAATCCCCACATGTACTTATGCTGGCTAATAGATGTAAATCATTCAGCTGCGGCAAGAAAAACTAAATCTCCGAGCACTAAAAAATACTCGGAGGTCACCCGAGCATGCTCGAGAAATCTCGAGTAACGAGTATATTCGCTCATCACTAATAATCTCCAAACACCAAGCACTGATTACACAACAATGGGCGGCCATTAGTCAGGATTTAGCCCAGAAATTGATATCCAGCTGCCAGGGCAAAGGGCAGAAGTCCTGAAAAATAAGGGACAACACTGTAACTATTGAGTCTTTACATAAACTTGGTGTATTTGTCAATAAAAGTGTAAAAACTTCTGAAATGCCGATAATTGTACTTCCGTAACCATAGGAAACATCACAAACTGTAGTTTTCAGAAGAAGGGCGGTAAGGAACAGTTAATGAGGCTAAGTGGCTCAAGAATGAGTTTAACATTTCACAAAGGTTTATACAGCCTGTAGCATAGCGCCTACTACGTGTCTTGGGGGACACTCGCTTGGCACGGGATTAACGCACTCGGGCACGGTTTTCTATCAAAACAGAGTCTTTTAGGTTTATTTCACACAACATAAACCATATCCTCAGGAACTTAGTAACAGTTTGAACACCATCTGGATGTATTCAACTTCACCACAGTTCGTCTCTGTCCCCAGTCAGCATTACACACGGTTTTCAGACCGTTAACCGTTGGCAACCTTCACGGGTTCCTGGACACCTCTTGGCCTCAGAGGTGCCCCATACACAATGTCTCTCTTCTAACCCCGGTTAGCATAACACGGATCCCTTTCCGTTACCTGTTGTTGCCTCACAGGTTTCTCGGATACCTCTCCTCCACAGAGGTATCCTTCAGACGTTTCTCACTCTGACCCCGGTCAGTACAACACGGATCTCCACACACTGGCATGTGCTAGGTCCAGAGCCCTGCCATGTGCTCTTCAGGAATCCTATTCTGCAGGACTTCCAACACAGGCTTCCAGGACCTTCCGGCATAGACAATTCAGGTCCACACTCCAAGACCATGTGACCAGCCCTCAGTCACATTATATAGTACTAACCACTCCCACAGGTGGGAGCGTGGATGTGTGGCTAGTTTGTCCCGCCCATCTCACACAACTAGCCTAGTAAGTCTCCCTTACAACTACACCATAGATATACACACTCTTGAGGGACTACAGGTCCCAGAACAACAACATTGCATCAGACTTACCACGCAGACTCCCTCTGCGACACATATCAGCCATTCACAACACTGCCAGTCATTGTTTCACCTCGATTATAATGACAAATATGCCTCCATGCACATCCCAAGGAGCACACACAGCGCCCTCTAGCTGCCACAGGGGTCACTACACCACAAGCCATTCTGACATGGATTTTCAAAGTAAGTACATCAGCCACATCAGGTCTAAGAAATCTATTTAATAACGTATGCAACTTAGGCTACTTTCACACTAGCGGCATACTCGGCCCGTCGCAGTGCGTCGGGCCGACGTACCGACGCTAGCAGTGAAAGCGCCGCTGCCCCATAGTGAGGTGCAGGGGAGGTGGGGGCGGAGTTCCGGCCGCGCATGCGCGGTCGGAAATGGCGGACACAGCGCAGCAAAATACGTTACATGTAACGTTTTTTGCTGCCGGCGGTCTGCCACAACACGACGCAACCGTCGCACGACGGTTGCGACGTGTGTCAATGCGTCGCTAATGTTAGTCAATGGGGAAAAAACGCATCCTGCAGCCAACTTTGCAGGATGCGTTTTTTCGCCAAAACGACGCATTGCGACGTATGCAAAAAAACGCTAGTGTGAAAGTAGCCTTATATTGGGTAATCCATTGACAGATACGCAGTTCATTGATTATTTAGACTGCACACTAACGGTCCCCAAACTGTGGCTTGGACCATATGAGGCATAAAGGCCTGTGATGCACTGGTGGACACAGACACAAAAGGGCCCCTGTGCTAGAACACTATATGGGCCCTTAGCAGTCCAATAGCTCAGCACAAAGCACAATGTTAGCTGCTTTGGAGATGGTAGTGACAGTTTTGGCTATCACACAGGTAATGAGGGCTATGGATTCGGATCTGTGCACACATTGCGGTTTTGTCATGTTTTTTTTGCGTGTATTTTTCACAAAATCTGAAGAATTTCTGAGGGTATGTTCCCACAGTCAGTATTGGGCAGCGCTTTTGGATGCAGCACATGTCCGTTCCGTCCAAAGCTGCCAGCTTTTGAATGCAGGTGATTCCGCATCTGTTCATTGACACTGTAAGGGTGATGTTTATCTTGTGGACACTGAGCGTCTCCGCAAGATAAATTGACATGCTGCGGTCTGGAAAGATGAGCCACATGTCCGTCTCCACAGGGAAGCCGCGGGTGCCGATTCGCACATAGTGGACATGGGATTTCTTCAAATCCCATCCACTATGCTGTAACATCTGGCCGCTGTGGGTTGGAGGCTCCGGATGTATGCAGCGTCCAACCTGCAGCGTTTCCTGACCGTGGGAACATACCCTTAGTACCAGCAAAGTGAATGAGATTCCTGAAGTCTCATGCACACGTTGCTTATTTTTTCCTTGCAGATTTAAATGTGCACCGTGTCAATTCTTTTAGCGTTTTTGCTGCAGATTTCACCCGTACTAATGAGTGAGAAGAATGTTGTGAATTCTGCTCTTGGGCTCCCTCCAGTGGTTATAAGTGGTAGTGCTGCTGTCTTTGGATCGCAGCATTCATCAGGCGTGTCCACTTATTGCAATTCTGACTGGGCTATTTAGTCTTGCTTGACCCTTTAGTTAGTGCCAGTTGTCCATTGTTTCTTGGAGGATTCACTTCGCTGCCTGGTCTCTCTTGCTTGCTGTTCATTTCAACAAAGATAAGTTCTGGCTTTGTTTTTTGCAGTCCACATGCTGTGGGCCTGATCGTTCAAGTTATTTTCCATGTTTTGTTTTGTCCAGCTTGGTCTGTATAAGGATTTGTTCAGCCAAGCTGGTATCTCTGGAGATGCAGATATACCCTCCATGTCCTTAGTTAGATGTGGAGATTTTATATTTTCTGTGGTGGATATTTTCTAGTGTTTTAATACTGACCGCATAGTACTCTGTCCTATCCTTTCTATTTAGCTAGAAGTGGCCTCCTTTGCTAAATTCTGATTTCAGTCTGCGTATGTTATTTCCCTCTCCTCTCACAGTCAATATTTGTGGGGGGCTGTCTATCCTTTGGGGATTTTCTCTGAGGCAAGATAGTTTTCCCTTTTCTATCTCTAGGGGAATTTAGTCCTCCGGCTGTGTCGAGATGTCCAGGGAGTGTTAGGTACATTTCACGGCTACTTCTAGTTGCGGTGTTAAGTTCAGGGTCTGCGGTCAGTCCAGGTACCACCTTCTCCAGAGTCTCATGCTGCTCCTAGGCCACCAGATCATAACAGTACAACTGGCCAACAATGAGTTAATTGCATCTCAGAAGAAGGAAAGGAAAGTGCCTTTTCTTTCCTCTTTACCTCTGGGTGGTTCAGGAGTTTGGCGCTGGTATGGATGTTCAGGGATTGGCTTCTCGTGTGGACCAGCTTGCTGCTAGAGTACAGGGTATTTCCGATTATGCGGCATAAGGAAAGTGTTCCAGCTCCATAAAATTCAAATGCTTTATTTCTTCATTAAAATAGATATAATACAGTGCGTACGCTGTACTAGGACTTTTGCACTAAGGCAAGGACGCACTGTATTATATCTATTTTAATGAAGAAAAAAAGCATTTGAATTTTATGGAGCTGGAACGCTTTCCTTATGCCGCCATGTATTCCCATCTCAGTCCAAGATGATGTTCCGTGCACCTTTCGGGATCGGTGAGCTGGCTGTGGCTTCTTATAGCCTTTCTTTTTTTGCATATTTCCGATTATATCGTTCAGACTCCAGTTTTAGAGCCTAGAATTCCAACTCCTGATTTGTTTTTTGGGGACAGGTCCAAATTTTTGAGCTTTAAAAATAACTGTAAACTGTTTTTAGCTCTGAAACCCCGTTCCTCTGGTGATCCCATCCAGGAGGTTAAAATAGTCATCTCTCTGCTGCGCGGTGACCCTCAGGATTGGGCGTTCTCCCTGGAAGCTGGAAATCCTGCTTTGCTTAATGTAGACACCTTTTTTCAAGCGCCAGGGTTATTGTATGATGAACCTAATTCAGTGGATCATGCTGAGAAGACCTTGTTGGCCCTGTCTCAGGGTCAAGAAGCGGCAGAATTATATTGCCAGAAATTTAGAAAATGGTCTGTGCTGACTAAATGGAATGAGGATGCCTTGGCTGCAATTTTCAGAAAGGGTCTTTCGGAATCTGTTAAAGATGTTATGGTGGGGTTTCCCACGCCTGCTGGTCTGAGTGATTCTATGTCTCTGGCCATTCAGATTGATCGGCGCTTGCGCGAGCGCAGAGTTGTGCGCGCTGTGGCGTTGTCTTCCGACCGGAGTCCTGAGCCTATGCAGTGTGATAGGATTGTGTCTAGAGCTGAACGACAAGGATTCAGACGTCAGAATAGGTTGTGTTTTTACTGCGGCGATTCTGCGCATGTTATTTCTGATTGCCCTAAGCGTACTAAGAGAATCGCTAGTTCTGTTACCATCAGTACTGTACAACCTAAATTTCTGTTATCTGTGACCCTGATCTGCTCATTATTGTCATTTTCTGTCATGGCATTTGTGGATTCAGACGCCGCTTTAAACTTAATGGACTTAGAATTTGCCAGACGTTGTGGGTTCCCTTTGCAGGCTTTGCAGAGTCCTATTCCTTTGAGGGGCATTGATGCTACACCGCTGGCTAAAAATAAACCTCAGTTTTGGACACAGCTGACCATGTGGATGGCGCCAGCTTATCAGGAAGATTGTCGTTTTCTGGTGTTGCATAATTTGCATGATGCTATTGTGCTGGGTTTCCCATGGTTACAGGTGCATAATCCGGTATTAGATTGGAAATCTATGTCTGTGACTAGTTGGGGTTGTCAGGGGGTTCATGGTGACGTTCCTTTGATGTCAATTACCTCCTCCCCCTCTTCTGAAATTCCTGAGTTTTTGTCAGATTTCCAGGATGTATTTGATGAGCCCAGGTCCAGTTCCCTTCCACCGCATAGGGACTGTGATTGTGCTATCGACTTGATTCCAGGTTGTAAGTTCCCTAAGGGCCGACTTTTCAACCTGTCTGTGCCAGAACATACCGCCATGCGGAGTTATGTTAAGGAAGCTTTGGAGAAGGGGCATATTCAGCCATCTTCTTCACCATTGGGAGCAGGTTTTTTTTTTGTTGCCAAAAAGGATGGCTCCTTGAGACCCTGTATTGATTATCGCCTCTTGAAAAAAATCACGGTCAAATTCCAATACCCTTTGCCTTTGCTTTCTGATTTGTTTGCTAGGATTAAGGGGGCTAGTTGGTTTACTAAGATTGACCTTCGAGGGGCATATAATCTTGTTCGTATTAAGCAGGGTGACGAATGGAAAACTGCATTTAATACGCCCGAGGGCCATTTTGAATACCTTGTGATGCCATTCGGGCTCTCTAATGCCCCATCTGTGTTTCAGTCCTTCATGCATGATATATTTCGGAATTATCTTGATACATTCATGATTGTATATTTGGATGATATTTTGATTTTTTCAGATGATTGGGAGTCTCATGTGAAACAAGTCAGGATGGTATTTCAGATCCTCCGTGATAATGCTTTGTTCGTGAAGGGGTCTAAGTGCCTCTTTGGAGTACAGAAGGTTTCTTTTTTGGGCTTCATTTTTTTTCCCTCATCTATAGAAATGGATCCGGTTAAGGTTCAGGCCATTCATGATTGGATCCAGCCCACTTCTGTGAAGAGCCTTCAGAAATTTTTGGGCTTTGCTAATTTTTATCGCCGTTTCATTGCCAACTTCTCCAGTGTGGTTAAACCCCTGACCGATTTGACGAAGAAGGGCGCTGATGTGGCGAATTGGTCCTCTGCGGCTGTTTCTGCCTTTCAGGAGCGTAAACGCCGATTTACTTCTGCCCCTGTGTTGCGTCAGCCGGATGTCTCCCTTCCATTTCAGGTTGAGGTTGACGCTTCTGAGATTGGGGCAGGGGCCGTTTTGTCTCAGAGGAATTCTGATGGTTCCTTGTTGAAACCGTGTGCCTTCTTTTCTCGAAAGTTTTCGCCTGCGGAACGCAATTATGATGTCGGCAATCGTGAGTTGTTGGCTATGAAGTGGGCATTTGAGGAGTGGCATCATTGGCTTGAGGGGGCCAAGCACCGTATTGTGGTCTTGACTGATCATAAGAATCTGTTTTACCTCGAGTCTGCCAAACGGCTGAATCCTAGACAGGCCCGATGGTCCCTGTTTTTCTCCCGTTTTGATTTTGTGGTCTCGTACCTTCCGGGTTCTAAGAATTATAAGGCGGATGCCCTCTCTAGGAGCTTTTTGCCTGATTCTCCTGGGGTCCTTGAGCCGGGCGGCATTCTGAAGGAAGGGGTGATTCTTTCTGCCATCTCCCCTGATTTATGACGGGCTCTTCAGGAGTTTCAGGCTGATAAACCTGATTGCTGTCCAGTGGGGAAACTGTTTGTTCCTGACAGATGGACTAGTAAAGTGATTTCTGAGGTTCATTGTTCTGTGTTGGCTGGCCATCCTGGGATTTTTGGTACCAGAGATTTGGTTGGTAGGTCCTTTTGGTGGCCTTCTTTGTCACGGGATGTGCGTTCTTTTGTGCAGTCCTGTGGGACTTGTGCGCGGGCCAAGCCTTGCTGTTCCCGTGCTAGTGGGTTGCTTTTGCCTTTGCCGGTCCCTGAGAGGCCTTGGACGCATATTTCTATGGATTTTATTTCAGATCTTCCGGTTTCCCAGAGGATGTCGGTTATCTGGGTGGTTTGTGACCGGTTTTCTAAGATGGTTCATTTGGTACCTTTGCCTAAATTGCCTTCCTCTTCTGATTTGGTTCCGTTGTTTTTTCAGCATGTGGTTCGTTTGCTGGCATTCCGGAGAATATTGTGTCCGACAGAGGTTCTCAGTTTGTTTCTAGGTTTTGGCGAGCCTTTTGTGCTAGGCTGGGCATTGATTTGTCTTTTTCTTCCGCGTTTCATCCTCAGACAAATGGCCAAACCGAGCGAACTAATCAGACTTTGGAAACTTATTTGAGATGCTTTGTGTCTGCTGATCAGGACGATTGGGTGGCTTTCTTGCCATTGGCCGAGTTTGCCCTTAATAATCGGGCTAGTTCTGCTACCTTGGTTTCACCCTTCTTTTGTAATTCTGGTTTTCATCCTCGTTTTTCTTCAGGGCAGGTTGAGCCTTCTGATTGTCCTGGGGTGGACTCTGTGGTTGACAGGTTGCAGCAGATTTGGGCTCATGTTGTGGACAATTTGGTGTTGTCTCAGGAGGAGGCTCAGCGTTTTGCTAACCGTCGTCGGTGTGTTGGTTCCCGGCTTCGGGTTGGGGATTTGGTCTGGTTGTCTTCCCGTCATGTTCCTATGAAGGTTTCTTCCCCTAAGTTCAAGCCTCGGTTTATTGGTCCTTATCGGATTTCTGAGATTGTCAATCCGGTGTCTTTTCGTTTGACCCTTCCGGCCTCTTTTTCCATCCATAATGTTTTTCATAGATCTTTGTTGCGGAAATATGTGGTGCCTGTTGTTCCCTCTGTTGATCCTCCTGCCCCGGTGTTGGTTGATGGGGAGTTGGAGTATGTGGTTGAGAAGATTTTGGATTCTCGTTTTTCGAGGCGGAGGCTTCAGTATCTTGTCAAATGGAAGGGTTATGGCCAGGAGGATAATTCTTGGGTTGTTGCGTCCGATGTTCATGCTGACGATTTGGTTCGTGCCTTTCATTTGGCTCGTCCTGATCGGCCTGGGGGCTCTGGTGAGGGTTCGGTGACCCCTCCTCAAGGGGGGGGGGTACTGTTGTGAATTCTGCTCTTGGGCTCCCTCCGGTGGTTATAAGTGGTATCGCTGCTGTCTTTGGATCGCAGCATTCATCAGGTGTGTCCACTTATTGCAATTCTGACTGGGCTATTTAGTCTTGCTTGACCCTTTAGTTAGTGCCAGTTGTCCATTGTTTCCTGGAGGATTCACTTCCCTGCCTGGTCTCTCTTGCTTGCTGTTCATTTCAACAAAGATAAGTTCTGGCTTTGTTTTTTGCAGTCCACATGCTGTGGGCCTGATCGTTCAAGTTATTTTCCATGTTTTGTTTTGTCCAGCTTGGTCTGTATAAGGATTTGTTCAGCCAAGCTGGTATCTCTGGAGATGCAGATATACCCTCTATGTCCTTAGTTAGATGTGGAGATTTTGTATTTTCTGTGGTGGATATTTTCTAGTGTTTTAATACTGACCGCATAGTACTCTGTCCTATCCTTTCTATTTAGCTAGAAGTGGCCTCCTTTGCTAAATTCTGATTTCAGTCTGCGTATGTTATTTCCCTCTCCTCTCACAGTCAATATTTGTGGGGGGCTGTCTATCCTTTGGGGATTTTCTCTGAGGCAAGATAGTTTTCCCTTTTCTATCTCTAGCGGTAATTAGTCCTCCGGCTGTGTCGAGATGTCCAGGGAGTGTTAGGTACATTCCACGGCTACTTCTAGTTGCGGTGTTAAGTTCAGGGTCTGCGGTCAATACAGGTACCACCTTCTCCAGAGTACGTCTCATGCTGCTCCTAGGCCACCAGATCATAACAGAAGAACACCTGGAAAACACGTTTAAAAAACATTTCAAAAACGCATCAAAGACATGTACAAAAAGAAACATCCAAAAACTCATGTATTTTATGCTGCGTTTTTTCCTGCCGACACATCAGTATTTGCAGCAGATTTTTATTTTTTGTTAATGCTGAATGTGAGCACATGCCCTATCACTACTGAAGGGGTCGGGGAACTGCACGTCACTTCTCAGGGGGTCCAGATGTGGCTAACGACCCTTTCACAGAGCTAAATGTGACTTTCGAGGTAATAAAGGTTGGGGACCACTGCCGTATACCAATTTCCATTGATGTCCATTAAAAGGGATTACTATTGGATGAAAAATTGACATGCCTATGTAAAATACTGTAAACATGATCTTATTTTTATAATTTGGGGGCTGAAACTTCATTTAAAGTCAATAGAAATGTAATTTCTAATTCCGCCTTGGTGTCTTCAGGTTATCTGGGAGACGGAGGGGGGGGGGGGAAGAAGTGTAACAGTAATAATTCAGACCGTGAAGAAGAACCTGAGAACACCCCCAGAGTGATCTAATTTTTGTGGGGATCATATTGTGTGTATTGAAAACACGATAAATATGAAGGATTGGGGAAGTGAGAGATTTAATGAAGTGTTTGTCTACTGGGAGCGTCGATGGCTCGCAAACGAGAAGGATGTATTAATCCATGCATACTGGGTACTGGGAGCTCACCACAAAGCCTGGCAGTGCTTTATGGCCCCAAGGCCTAAGATGACCTTCCCACTGGTACAGCCTTTCTGCCTGATTTAGCTTGCTGATAAAACTCCTGTTCCTTTTGCCATTTTCTGAAGCAGCGCTGTTTATGTGATTCATGGTCACAGCTGGAGAACTCTTGTATCCACGGGGCTGAACATTTTTACTGGAAGAGAGTGCATGCAAATTAAATGCTTGTGTAAGTTCGAAAGCATTTTTTTTTGTTGTTGGGGGGTTACGGAGCCTTGTTTATAACAGATGTTCAGATTGTTTGGATTTGTTAAATGCCTTAAAGTGAAGGATTTCAGTCAACTCTTCTTTCTTCATGCATGAAACATACTTACATGCTGTAAAAATACTGATGGAGCAGAGTCGGTTTTTCCATAGAACTATGCAAGAAACGACCACTCTGCTACATCTGCTTCCTCCCTCGGTCACAACCAAAGACTACAATAATGATGTGATCGGAGATCGGAACGTAAATTATTTTGAAAAACACTTTTTTTTGGGTTTGTTTTTGTTTTTAAGCCAACTTGCTAAACAGATGGCTTTATAATCCACTTGTACAGTTTGTTTAGGAAATCGTCCTTGATGGTTTTATTGCTGGACGTCAAAGTCCTTTGTTTATTTATATTTTGCTAACATTTTGGGAAAATTAGCAAAAAAAAGTATAAATGAAAATATATTCAGGGAATACGTGATGGGTTGTTGTGTTTATAGCACTTTGGACTGGAAGGTGGAGTAATAATGGCACGTTTTAGTTTTCTGCGAACGTTCCTTAGTTCTGAATTGGGGTGATTCTCGGTATACAGTATATTTGTAAATCCTTCTTAAGATAAATAGGATATTTTGAAGTATAAATTTACAATGTGGGAACAGATTGCAACAAATACGAGCAAAGGCCTAGTGAAAATTTTGGTCTGGGACTGGCAAATCGTTGGCTATCCTGTCGTGTAGCATAACTTCAGGGGTCCTTGACCTTATTCACATCTTAGTATTTTGCATCAGAATTAAGCCAAAATCAGGAGAGGAGCAGAGAAAATGGCCTTAACGGCGTCCACTTTGGAACTATGAGGCAGACAAAACAGGGTAGGGTGCACGCCTTCTGCCGGCTGTTGAGTGCCGTCATCTTGGGTGTCTCCTGAGATTGCTAGACCGGCGTGAGTCAAGATGTGCATCGCTCCGTGATGTCATGACTTTGGGGGTGCATAGTAATTGCAAGAGGCGACCAGAATTCCAGCATTGGGCTGCCAACCAAGAACATTGCACAGGTTAGTGTCAATTTTGAATATTTTAGGGCAGGTGCAGACTAGTGTATTTTTGGTCGGAATTTGATCCAACAAACATCGGATCGCACTTGAACGAATGTTATGGTATGGGACCGTGCACATGTCCGACTTTTTCCTTGGATATAGGAAAGGAAATTGCTGCGTGCATGAATTGCTTCCGATTAGGATCGCACTCGGCCATGCAAGTCAATGGAAAGCATCGGACTGCACTCGGGTGACATCAGAGTGCAGTCCAATTTCCTTGCACTTGCAAAATGAAGAAATTTTGTCCTCCATCTTCTCATCCGAGAGACTCGTATCACACTGTGTTCACACATTCTGATCAGAGTGTCATTTGCATAATAGGCCCAATTCTCTCAGATGAGAGACTATACGGCCATCTGCAGGAGCCCTTAGCTTAATTCACACCTAGTTTGAGTAGGAGTTTTGGCTTACAAATTCTGACGAACTACTGACATGAGACAGACCAACCTCACATAGTCAATAAATCAGTGATGTCTTGGATAACACCCAGATACCAACTTTGTTGCATCCATATGCTGTAAATTGAAAAAAAGGATGGGCATGTGAATTATATTGACCTGTATTGTACCTCCTTGTGTGATTTTACAATGAATCCAGGAGGAAAAAAAAACATTTCTCTGGTATTCGGTTTTATGGCGATTTTCACTTGTAGAAGAACTCCGAGGGGAGGAAAATCCACTACATGGTGTCATATGGGGCATCTTGCACATGGAGGGCCTGTGCCTTCAGGAACCCTACGTGCTTCTTCACATCACCACATTCATTGTCTGTGAGACGCCATAGGTAGAGAATTCTAATGATGCATTTCAGTGCCCCGTTCTCGGGTTTGGTGTGGAATCAGAGCACACTGTGTGCTGGAACATGGGACAGTATTCTCTCCTAGAAAATCAAGAAAAGAGGGTCACTCGCAAGATATGGTACCGTATCCAAATTTATCAGAGATTTACTCATTTTACTTGTTTAAGCTCCACATCCTGATATTTCTGGTAGTGGAACAAACAGCACTGGTGCTGTCATTGTCTGTGTGTGGCAACCGTGTGCTGTCTGTGTGCCCAATCAGTGTGACACATGCTGGAACAGAATGCAGAATAGAAATAACAGATGTTTAGGGGTTAGAAATGTGCAAAGATAGAGATAGATAGGTGTCCGTGAGATATATATTTAGAGCCGTCCATGTGTAGCTTACTGTACATATATTTAACTAATAAATAAATAAAGCAAAAAGACTCTCCACTATTTTTTATAACCAGCAAATGTAAAGCAGACAGCTGAGAGCTGATCTTATCAGGCTGGGAAGATCACTGGTTATTGGGCCTTTCCCAGCCTAAAAATAGCAGCCCACAGCCACCCCAGAAGTGGCACATCACATTAGATACGCCTCTTCCTGATTGCCCTGGCACAGTGGCTAAAGTGATAATGGTATTGGGGTTGATGTCAGCTGTTATTAGTCAAAAATCACAGCTGGCATCAAGCTCTAGAGTTAGTAATTGAGAGGTGTCTATCAGGAACCTCATTACTAGCTCAGTACTAAAATAAAAAGCCACAGACACACATCGTCCATCAATTTATTTGAAAAATTTTCACATGGAGATCCGAAGTAATCCACCCAATCCGATGTAGTCCAGTAATGGAAAGCTGAAAAACATAAAAAGAGAGAAATAGAGGAAGCATCGAGGGAGCTGGGTGAGTATTTTATTTCCAGCGGGCGAGCGCACAGGGGGTGGGAGGGTGGAGGTTGCCGGGAACTTGATTTTAACCAGGAAAAAAATAAAAAAACAATGATTTTTCATTCCTTCTCTCCAGCGAACGCTGCTGGAGAGAAGAAATTAATGGCGGCTTCAGCACCACAAGCTGGGGGACAGCGCTTACTGTAGTGCTGTCTCCTGCACGGCACACGGACAGCACACGGACAGCATCCGTGTGCGGTACGTGTTTTACACGGACCCATTGACTTTAATGGGTCCGTGTGATCCGTGCGCTCCCACGAACACTGACATGTCTCCGTGTTTTTCAAATGGACACACGGTCCGTGAAAACACACTGACATGTGCAGAGACACATTGATTTTAATGTGTCTACGTGAGTCAGTGTCTCCGGTACGTGAGAAAACTCACCACACGTACCTGAGCCACTGACGTGTGAAACAGGCCTTAGTAAATTGGTGAACGAGGGATAGTGTGGAGGAGTCTTTATTCAAATAAAGTTTTTTTTGTGTATGTGTTTTTTTTATTACTGGGTTAATAATGGGGGTGTCTGATAGACACCTGTCCATTACTAACCCCAAGACTTGATGCCAGCTGTGATTTTTGACAAGTCATAGCTGTCATCAACCCCAAATAGTACCATTACCCATATTGCCACCGCACCAGGGCAATCGGGAAGAGCCGGGCAAAGCGCCAGCATTTGCTGCATCTAATGGATGTGCCAATTCTGGGGCGGCATGCCGGCTGGTATTTTTAGGCTGCTAGGGGCCCAATAGCCATATCTATCTTTCTATATCTATTATCTATCTGTCACGGGGTTACTGTGATGGAGCGGACACAGAGGACCACAGCATCTGGTTGCTCCTACTTCGGCGCTGAGAAGAAGCAATTCACCGGCTTATTAAACGTGTTTATTTCTAGCAGAACAGGGGTTAATCGGCCATGTTGGAAAATCTGGGCTCTAATACTAATCCTCATGAGAGTTAGCTTTGTGTATGTGCCTGGCTAAAGGAGGGAGAGAAGTTGGTGTGAGAAGGATTGCTGGAGGAGTTATAAGTGACTGTTGTTTGGTTTGTACGCTTGGTAATTCCTTATCCTTCCCTATTTTGGTTTCTTCCCCTTCCTGCACACCCTGGTGGATTCCTCTGTTATTTGTGAGTGAATATTTGGTGTGTGAAGTTTTCAGTTATCCCTTGTCTTTGTCATCCTGTTTGTTGGGTTGGTGTTCTGCGATGCACAGTAGCGCCCCCTTCTCCCTGGGTGGGGGAAGAGAACAAAAAGAGGGCTGTTGTTGTATGAGATAAGGCAAGGGTGGAGGCCCCGGTGTCTTCGCTGTTTGAAGTATCCCGGGGAACAGGGCGAGCTAGGGCGCCCCCTAATGGTAGGGCCTAGAAAGGAGCCCCTAGTCCCAGGTCAACCGACAGCTATGTTGTGACACTATCTATCTATCATCTATCTCTATCTTTGCACATCGTTAACAACTAAACATCTGTAATTTCTATTCTGCCTTCTATTTCGGTACGTGTCACATAGACAGCACAGTGATGTCACTTTTATGTCATCCATGTGCACGTGTATGGAACGTATTGACATCCGTGCTACTGGAACAAACGAACATGTCTACGGGTTTGTCACATGGGCACACGGTCTGTGTGAAATAACGGACGTGTGAAGGGGCCCTGATCTTGCACCATTAATTTCCACCACACTTTGCAGACACGATCATCACTGTCCCCATCTTGACTTACAATCTAAACACACTATCAGTATGTCTTTGGAATGTGGGAGGAAACCGGAGAACCCGGAGGAAACCCACACAAACATGGGGAGAACATACAAAATCCTTGCAGATGTATGATTAGAACCTAGGACTGCAGAGCTAAGAGCGCATCAGAGCGAACCGCTGAGCCACCGTGCTGCCAACCATACTGTACATTGTACTGAATGTTACATTAAGATAAAAGAGTAGTTTAATTATACTGTATAATGGCCTAAAAAATGTATGAAATCAAAACCCATACAAGGGTTTACAAACTCATAGACAGGAATTAGAGGGTTGGGGTCAGCTTGTATGGAACGCAGTATATATGGAAAGTTGATGTCAGGTCTGCAGGGACGGTACTTCTCATTTATTGGCATATGCACTTGTGACCTTGTGTTTTGGTATTTTATTGCTTCTTTATGCTTTTTTATGCTTTTAGCTAATGCACAATCCATTACATGTAACCAAACGAACCGCTTTAATATTCCTGTGCCTTATACCGTATATATTGTGTTTTACACAACCAGACAAGCCGCCTTCTCCTTTTTGTCCGTGAGTTTTTTTTCCACTTTTACACATGTTTGTTTTTATATATTTTTTATGATAATATAGCTAATAAAAAATGCTATTATATCCTGAAACCTGATACGGTATATTTTTCCATCTTTTCCCATAGTAGCGATGCCTCCAGGGAGAATACATCTGTAACTTAGCAGGTGGCCGAACGTGCCATTTCCTTTTCTTATACATTCTGCATGAATCTATGTAAGAACGCCTTTGTATATGCTGTAATTAGAGACGCTGCGGAATAAGATAGCGCTATAGGAGCAAAGCATAATAATAAATAATAATAAAAGAGACATAACTGGTTACTACATGTAAGTCCCTGTATGGAAGCATCAGATATCTTAACAACATGCAAACAAATTAGTTTTTATTACTTTCATTATGATGCGCAGAGAGCAATTAAAACTATTCTAATTAGTAAAGAAATGATGTCATGGCGGGTTATGGCATGTCCGCCCCAGCAGTTGTTCGAAGTCTGTTAATTAGTAAAATCTCAATGCTGTAATGGAATTAGTGCCCTTTAGGATATTAGAGAACAGGAGTGAGCTGGGGGCGGTTAATTAATATTTGTTGATTAGTATTAACAAATTATGGGGTGTTGGCGATGCTGTGATGGGATTTGAGGATCCAATATTCAATTATTGATGCGCTCAATCTGGAGAGAGTTTAATTAGGATTTACAATCCGTCTCCGGAATTAATGTAGAGAAAACGGTATTTTTAAGAGGGGTTGAGACACAGATCAGTGTGGTTTTTATCTTTACATTTTCAATTTCACTTGTTTTTCAAAATTAATAAAATATCCTTTACTCTAAAAATGTAATTGAACTGATGACAGCAGTAGAGGAGTGAGCTGATTTTGTTGGGGGCAGTGACTCTTCTTATATGTGATCAAGTTCAGGAGTAGAAGGCTTTGTGTGGCAGCAAAAAAAAAATTGATAAAATGTGTCGGTAAAGATCAATTTATACAAAAAGATCATAGTATGTGGATGGTGACGGCAGCAGGATTTGAGACTAGTGATTAAGTGAAAGAAAGTGACCGATCCTTTTGTCTAAATATTAGTGAGAACAAAGCTGGATATGAGAGAGAGATCGAAGTGGGACGGTAAAGAACAACTTGAAAAAAAAAGTCAGTATTGGAATGGTAAAAGCAGCAAGATACAGGAGTTCTAATCTAGCAGGAGAAAGTGACCTATCTACTTGTATGAATTTCATACTAGTAAGAACAAGATTGTATGTTGCTATAAGTGATGATATAAGTGGGCAGGTAAAGGACAAGATGTAATGATTATGGGAATGATGACAGCAGCAGTATTCACTAATGCTGTTATGGCAGGAGAAAGTGACCTGTCCATTTGTCTTAATATCATAGTCAGAAGAGGACTCTATAAGGTAGCACGTGCAGGACAGAAGAGGGCAGGTAAAGGATAGCCTGTAATGAGTGTGTAAATGATGACAGCTGCAGTATTCGCTAATGCTGTAATGGCAGGAGAAAGTGACCTGTCTACTTGTCTTAATATCCTAGTCAGAACAGGTGTCGCTACTCAGTTGTCGGGTGTCCTGGGGCCAGGGTCCCCTTCCCAGTCCCTAACGCTAGGGGTGCCCTAGCTCGCCCTGCTCCCTGGATTACTTCTGATGGTGAAGAGGCCAGCGCCACGTACCTTGCCTTGGCTCCTGAATCCGCCCTCAGTCTGTACCCTTCCCTCACTCAGGGAAGAGGGGAGTAGTAGAGTACCTTAGTACACCAACCAGACTAACAAGATAATACAAACAGGCAGAACGAAAGATACCAAACATACAAATATACTCACACATACATATAACAGAGGATTGCATCAGGGAGTGGAGGATGGGATTAAACCAAAGTAGGAGAAGAAAGGGAATTATCACACACTCACAAACCAAGCAACAGTCCCAAATTAATCCACTAAACTCCTCCTATAATAGCCAACAACCTCCAGCATACAACAAAAGCTAACTCTGACAGTGAGTGCCAGCCAGAGCCCAGATTATATAGGAGATGGGAGTGACTAACAGTGCACAGCTGAGAGCCTTAGCTCCAGGAGCTCTCAACATGGCAGATTAACCCCTGCACTGCCAAAAGAAACTTACACCGTATAATATGAAGGTGAAGTGCTTCTAACCAGTGCAGGAGTAGGAGAGATCAGACGCTGCGGTCTACTGGCTCCTCTCTGTTGTGGTAAACCCGTGACAACAGGACTGTATATGGCAGCACGTGAAGGACAGAAGAGGGCAGGTAAAAAACAGCCTGTAACAGCCTGTGAATGATGACAGCAGCAGGACAGGTTTATACTCATTTCATGGGAGAAAGCAACCTGTTCATTATGGGAGTATCTTAGTAAAAACTGGGCTGAATGTGGCAGTAAGTGAGGAGAGAAGCGATCGGATAAAATACAACCTGTAGGCAGTCAGTAGGTGAAGGATATGAGCAGCATGATATGAATGAGTTGATCTTAGAACAGGCAGTGACCAGTTCAAATGTATTTATGAATACAGCAGGAGAGAAGTATGGTGATTTTGTGGGGGGCAGTAAGTGCCAACTTATGTAAATAATGGTCACAAGGAACGGGTGTTAGAGTATTGTCATAAAGTTGCAAGGGATGAACAGCTTGTAACTAGGGGCTTGTTTGAGGAATGCAAGTGATTTCTTCAAATTTTCCCCATCACTATGTGTTCGTTTTAGGACATGACTCCTGTACCGTTAGTACGGTGGCCAGTTCTGCATATTTCATGTCATTTATTATCCATTGTTTTTTTACACACAAAATCTGTTTTAATATAGGACAGAATACAAGGTCACAATCCGATATCCGATCTCCGTAGCTCATGTGAGATGGCTGGCAATGTATTAAACAAGAGATTGTTGGAACATTCCCACAATCGCACATTTCCATTTCTCTTCCAGACAATGAGGAATGTGCTGACCGACAGCTTGTTTGTTGTGGTTGCTAAATAACCAGGTTCAAGAGCCACGTTGCATTAGGAGTTTCTAAATATACTCAGATGTGAACTAAATCTGTTATTAATGATATCCCCTCAAAAAGTACAATAAAAAAACTCTCCTAGAAATATTGAATCTGTGTATTGGTCATTTGGCAAGAGACGGACAACTATTTAAAGCCCACCATCAGTCATAGTTGTCCGCTTTCCACACAAAGAAAAGAAGGTATTTAAAAAAATGTGGAGGTCAAAATATGATTTTTTTTATTTTTTTGTTAGCTAAAATATTACGATCATTGTTGATTTTGGAGAAACTTTTTAAAGAAACCTGTTCTGGAAAGTTTGTTTTTTTGGGACATTTTGTTTTTCATAGGAAACAAATGAAGTCACATTTTCATGTAGTGTTAATTTCAAACATAACTAGCTTGGTAGAAAAGTTTATGAAACAAATCTTCCATGAAAAATAAGAATGTTCCAGTGTACTTAGTCTTTTGTAAAGTCTTATGTGCCAAGTTATTTAAACAGCGGAGCTACAGCCTGGACATGGTCCCCTTTTCTTTGTATCTCCGAGCAAAATTATTGGCAAAAGACCAACAACACACAGCAGAACAATGGTGGGCGAATTGTTATTATTATTATTTATTTATATAGCACCATTAATTCCATGGTGCTGTACATGAGAAGGGGTTACATCAAAATACAAATATCACTTACAGTAAACAAACTAACAATGACAGACTGTTACAGAGGGGAGAGGACCCTGCCCTTGCGGGCTTACATTCTACAGGATTATGGGGAAGGAGACAGTAGGTCAAGGGTTGCAGTAGCTCCGATGGTGTTGAGGTGGCTGTGTGTCCGTTACAGGCTGTAAGCTTCTTAGAAGAGGTGGGTTTTCAGGTTTCTTTTGAAGGATCCAAAAGTAGTGGATAACCGGATGTGTTGGGGCACTGAATTCCAGGGGATAGGTGATATTCGGGAGAAGTCTTGGAGGCGATTGGGTGAGGAACGAATAAGCATGGAGGAGAGGAGGAGGTCTTGGGAGGACCGGAGATTACGTGAGGGAAGGTATTAAGAGATTAGTGTGGAAATATATGGAGGAGAAAGATTATGGATGGCTTTGTAGGTCAGTGTTAGTAATTTAAACTGGATACGCTGGGAAATTGGGAGCCAGTGAAGGGATTTGCAAAGAGGGGAAGCAGGAGTGTAGCGAGGAGAGAGATTAATTAGTCAGGCAGCAGAGTTAAGGATGGACTGGAGGGGTGCGAGAGTGTTAGAAAGTAGGCCACAGAGGAGCATGTTGCAGTAGTCGAGGCAGGAGATGATTAGGGCATGCACGAGCATTTTGGTAGAGTGTGGGTTGAGGAAATGACGGATTCTGGAAATATTTTTGAGCTGGAGGCGACAGGAGGTGGCGAGAGCTTGGATGTGCAGTTTGAAGGACAGGGCAGAGTCAAGGGTTACTGTTATGATCCGGTGGCCTTGGAACCGCATGAGACCTTCTCTGGAGAAGGTGGTACCTGTACAGACCGCAACCCTAAACTGACACCGCAACTAGAAGTAGCCGTGGGGTGTACCTAACACATCCTAGACACCTCGACACAGCCAGAGGACTAAATAACCTGTAAGGATTCACTCGCTCAGGTGCGTTGGAGGAAACAGGAGGCACATTCTCTTTAAAAGTTCACAGGTTTATTTGCACCATAAACCATACAGCAAAACAGAAAAGAAATAGCCTTTAGCTCAGGAAAGGAAAATACAAATGTCCAGTCCTTCAGGCTCAGTCCTGTGGAGGCTTTCTCCTCCACACACACAGACTCCTGTCTGTAGTGTCCCGCCTGGACACAGGGATCTCTGTCCACCATGACAGATTCCCACACTCTCACTGGAGGCTAGCATTAGGCTTTCTTTAATAGGTCTAGCCACACCCAGAACCCATCACATGATCAGACATGTGGTTGTGACCTCACCACAGGTCCTGCAACAAACATAGACAGGCATGGTTATGCCCCTTACCCAGGGGTGAGGTATATGGGTAGCCAGACCCTCCCATCTCTCATAGCTACCCGTAACCCGGACCCAAATATACTAAGCAACTCCTTATTGCTTTATGTGCAAACAGAAAACACTCCGGGTTACATCACAGCGACAAGCCTTCTCTGTGATACATACCTCCCGTCGATTAGACACCCTTTAGCCATGCTACAAACCCTATAGATGGAAATGGGAATTCTATCTTGCCTCAGAGCAGAAACCCCAAAGGATCGGCAGCCCCCCACAAATATTGACGGTGAATATAAGAGTAAAGACACACACAGGCTGAAAACAGGATTTAGCAAAAGAGGCACTTCTAGCTAAATAGTAAAGGATAGGACAGAGTACTAAGCGGTCAGTATTAAAACTCTGAAAATATCCACAGCAAAAAATTCCACATCTAACTAAAGACATAGAATGTATATCTCCATCTCCAGAGAATCCAGCATGACTGAAAAAATCCAAACAAGTCTAAGCTGGACAAGACAAAACAATAAATTGTTCTGAACTGAAAAGCACACTGCATGTATGCTGCAGGAAAATAAACCAGACACTTATCTTGGCTGAATTGGCAGCAGAGCAGAAGGAACCAGACAGGGATGTAAACCCTCCAAGAACAATGGACAACTGGCACTGACTAATGAATCCAGCACACCTAAATACCGAATAGAGCTGCAATCAGCAGAAACACCTGCCCTGGATTACAACCCAGAGACAACTGCACTATCACAAACAACCACCGGAGGGAGCCCAAGAGCAGAATTCACAACAGGTTACTCCGAGGCAGCGGATTTTGGGGAAAGTGTGATTTCATTTATTTTGATAGATAGATCAGGTAGGGAAGATATGCGTGATGGAGGAAAGATAATGAGTTCAGATTTGTCCACATTGAGCTTGAGGAAGCGAGAGGAGAAGGAGGATATGGCTGATAGACACTCTGGGATTCTGGAGAGCAGAGAGGTGACATCTGGGCCAGAGAGGTAGATCTGAGTGTCATCAGCATATAGATGGTACTGGAAGCCTTAGGACCTTATGAGTTGTCCCAGGCCAAGTGTATAGATTGAGAAGAGTAAGGGTCCTAGGACAGAGCCTTGGGGGAATCCAACAGAGAGGGGGCGAGATGAAGAGGTAGTATGGGAGTAGGAAACGCTAAATGTGCGGTTGGCAAGGTATGAGGAGATCCAAGATAGGGCAAGGTCTTTGACCCCAAAGGAAGAGAGGATCTGTAGTAGGAGGCAGTGGTCAACTGTGTCGAAGGCAGAGGACAGGTCTAGGAGGAGGAGTATAGAGAATTGTCTGTTAGCTTTGGCTGTAAGTAAGTCGTTAGTAATTTTGGTCGGGGCAGTCTCAGTGGAATGGTGGGGACGGAAGCCAGATTGTAGGTCCTCGAAGAGTTAGATGCAAAGTGAGAGGAAAGTTCAGCATGGACGTGCTGCTCAAGGAGTTTGGAAGCAAATGTGAGCAAAGATATGGGGCGATAGCTGGACATACCGCTTGGGTCAAGGGATGGCTTTTTGAGGATAGGTGTGATTGTGGCATGTTTGAAGGCAGAGGGGAAGGTACCAGAAGTTAGTGAAAGGTTGAAGAGATGGGTTAGGGATGGGATTAGTGTGGTGGTGAGGTTGGGGAGGAGGTGAGATGGGATGGGGTCAAGTGCACAAGTGGTGAGGTGTGATTTGGAGAGAAGATGAGCAAGCTCCCCTTCAGAGATTTTGGAGAGTGAAGTTATGGGGTTTGGGCATTGGTCTCTCATACAAAGGGGTTGTGGTGGTTGGACAACAAAGACTTGCCTTGTTTGGTCTATCTTATTTTTGAAGTGCGTGGCAAAGTCCTCGGCAACGATTAGGGAACTCGGAGGGGGCAGTCGTGGGCGGAGGAGGGAGTTAAAAGTGTTGAACAACTGTTTGGGGTTGTGGGATAAGGAAGATACGAGGGTTGTGAAGTAGGCCTGTTTAGCAGAGGTGAGAGCTGATTTGAATGCCAGTGTTGCTTGTTTGAGTGCCGTGAAATCATCTTGTGAATGTGTTTTCTTCCAACGCCGTTCTGCAAATCTCGATACTTGCTGAAGCTTTTTAGTGATGTTATTGTGCCAGGGTTGTCTATTGGTTCATCGCACTCTGCTATGCATGACAGGGGCGACCATGTCAATAGCTGATGCAAGAGTGGCATTGTAGAAAGCAGTGGCAGTGTCTGTGTTGTGGAGTGAGGATATAGAGGACAGTGGTAGGATAGAGTCAGAGTGTGTGGGTGTCTAGGTGTGTGGGGTTCCTGCGTGGGTGCGCATGGTGCTGGACATGGGTGTGTGAAGAAACCAGATTGTATCTTAATTTCCCAGACAACCATGTTTTTGCAAAAACAAAAGAACTGGCTTTTTATCTGTATATTGGCTTGTGAATTCAAGTGTTTATGTCTGGTGGGTCAAGAAGACAGAGTTGCCAACTGATATACTATCTAACATACTGTGTAAAGGTACCTTCACACGAAACGACTTTGTAACGATATCGCTAGCGATCCGTGACGTTGCAGCGTCCTCGCTAGCGATATCGTTTAGTTTGACACGCAGCAGCGATCAGGATCCTGCTGTGATGTCGCTGGTCGCTGAATAAAGTCCAGAACTTTATTTGGTCGTCCGATCGCCGTGTATCGTTGTGTTTGAAAGCAAAAGCAACGATACCAGCGATGTTTTACACTGGTAACCAGGGTAAACATCGGGTTACCAAGCGCAGGGCCGCGCTTAGTAACCCGATGTTTACCCTGGTTACCAGCGTAAAAGTAAAAAAAACAAACAGTACATACTCACCTGCGCGTCCCCCAGCGTCTGCTTCCTGACACTTATTGAGCGCCGGCCCTAAAGTGAAAGTGAAAGCACAGCGGTGACGTCACCGCTGTGCTGTTAGGGCCGGAGCTCAGTCAGTGTCAGGAAGCAGACGCTGGGGGACGCGCAGGTGAGTATGTACTGTTTGTTTTTTTTACTTTTACGCTGGTAACCAGGGTAAACATCGGGTTACTAAGCGCGGCCCTGCGCTTAGCAACCCGATGTTTACCCTGGTTACCCGGGGACCTCGGCATCGTTGGTCGCTGGAGAGCGGTCTGTGTGACAGCTCCCCAGCGATCAAACAGCGACGCTGCAGCGATCGGCATCGTTGTCGCTATCGCTGCAGCGTCGCTTCGTGTGAAGGTACCTTAAGTTTGTGAGGCTATGTGCACATGTCAAGATTTCTGGCAGAAATTTTCCTGACAAAAACTGGACATTTCTGCCAGAAATCCGCATGCGTTTTTACCGCGATTTTACCGCGTTTTACCGCGTTTTTGATGCTTTTTTTTGCGTTTTTTCCCAATGCATAGAATAGTGGGAAAAATCCTCAAAAAACCCACAAAATTAATGAACATGCTGCTTTTTTTACCGCGATGCGTTTTTTTCACGGAAAAAAACGCATCATGTGCACAAAAATTGCAGAATGCATCCTAAATGATAGGATGCATAATGCATGCGTCTTTAATGGGTTTTATAGGGTTTTTATCGTGAAAAAAACCCCAAAACCCCCCAAAAAACTGAACGTGTGCACATACCCTAATAGTGACTGTACATTGAGTGTGTTAAGCTTTGTTTATTGATGTGTGCTTATATGCTAATAGTGCTACTTAATCCCATCACCATTGTTTACCTTATCTTGATGTTGGACTGAAAGACCCTGGGTAATTCTAAAAATAGCTTACATGCCTTGGATATAAAAAGACTCAGAGATCACATCCTGGGAGACTGAAGTAACACAGAGATACCAGCCATTCTGCAAACCACCCAACAGACAAGAGAAAGGACTGCAGCCAATTCATCATGGCACCATCACGAGGGACACTGATCTATGATTCTATAGGAAACAACCTATGGGTTTTCGGCTCCGGGTGGAAGGACACAGATCTGATCCAGTGACCATCTCTGAACCATGGATATGTTTGGAGAAAGCCAGGTTTGGGACCCGCTGGTCACCTGGTTCCATGGAGATGGTCAGATAAGCCAGGTGGTGACTCTCGTGTCAACTGGCTTTGGACCTTGTATGGTCTCTATGGACAGTTCTTGGTTATCTCCCTATGCTTGTCGTTACCTCTTCTCTGTGCGTGCATCCACAGATGGAATAGCGACCCTGGGAGCTCTGACATCATGTCATACTGGAAATACGTGGAGATGCAGTGATCTTTTATATGCGCCCATGTGACCCTGGGAGCTCTGACATCATGTCATACTGGAAATACGTGGAGACGCAGTGATCTTGGAAATACGTGGAGAGGCGGAGTGATCTTTTATATGCGCCCATGTAACCAAGCAATTCCAGCCATGGGGGATTGTTCTGCTTGCTATTGTGTGCTGTGGTTCAATAAAGTATTGCCACACTGTTTTACCTTAACCCTGTGTTGTCTGTGTAGTGCATTTCCCACTGGGAGATAGAGCGGGCGTTCAATGATATGAGCCGTGGTCCATGCAGTCTTGCTAAAGACAGCCGGGCCAGCGGATGAGAGCACCCACTGACCCCGTTTCTCCACAGGGTGACAGGTGAGGAGGACAGGGATGAGAAAGTGAGTAGATGGTGGTCAGATAGAGGGAGAGGGGAGGTTGTGAAGTTAGATTGGGAGCATAAACGGGTGAAGACCAGGTCTAATGTGTGTCCGTCTGTGTGGGTGGCTGAGGAGGACCACTGAGTAAGTCCAAAGGATGAAGTAAGGGACATGACTTTGGAGGCTGCTGACTGGTGGGTGTCAATGGGGATGTTGAAGTCACCCATGATGATGGTGGGAATGTCAGCAGACAGAAAGTGAAGGAGCCAGGTGGAGAATTGGTCAATAAAGGCAGTGGTCGGGCCCGGAGGTTGGTATGTGATGGCTATTTGGAGGTTGTAGGGGGAGTAGATGCAGACAGAGTGGACTTCAAAAGAGGGGAGGATAATGGAGGGTAGAGGTGGGATTGGGTTAAAGGTACAGTTGGAAGAAAGGAGAAGGCCCACTCCTCCACCATGTTTGTGGCCAGGACGAGGAGTGTGGGTGAAGTGGTGGCCACCGTAACATAGTGCAGCAGGGGAGGCTGTGTCAGAGGGTGTCAGCCATGTTTCAGTGATGCCCAGAAAGAAAAGATTACGAGAGGTAAAGAGGTCGTGAATCACGTGGATTTTATTGCAGATGGAGCGGGCATTCCTTAGTGATCCAGAGAGAGAGGGTGCAGGGGGGTGGGCGTCATGGGCACGGATTTGAGGTGGGCAAGATTTCGGGTGTTTATATTGGGTTGGGAGCGATAAGAGGGGGTAGTAATAGGAGGTATGAGCTGTGGGGGCCCAGGGTTGGGAGATATGTCTCCAGCAGTGAGGAGAAGCAGAGAGAGACAGAGCAGGTGGGAGAAGGAGAGTGGGCGGCTTGTTTTGTGTTTTATTAGGAGAGATCTGAGGTTGAGGAGCAGGTCAGCAGAGGAGGTCAGGTGGGGAGGCAAGAGGGAAGGAGAGATTATTACTTGGTTAGGGGGTGCTGGGGTTTGAGGATAGCGAAGGAGAGTGAGGAGTAAGGGAGCCAAGACTGTTAGAGCATATGTCAGCATGATGAGAATAAGTGTGGCGGAAAGGGAATGAAATTTAGTACAGTTATTAACAGTGGTTAGTCTTACCTTCTGTTCATTTCTGGCATATTTCTGCTATCATATTTGCTGTTATCCTTTTAGAGACATCCTTCTAGAGACAGACCAAGGTCCAGACAGACCTGTGTCTCTGAATTTATAACAGGCTAAGTGCTCATGAAATAGGCCAGATGTGATCAGAATGGAGGGGCAGCAAGAAGACTGGTCACAGACACAGGAGGGAATTAATTAGAAGTCAGAAGGGAAAATGCAAAGGGAAATAGATCCAAATGGAAAGATAAAGCGAAACTGTGTATTGGCATCAAGGAATTAAAATGGGAAAACATGCAGGGGAAGGGGGAAAAAAAAAACACTTAGTAACAATTGTTCAATCGCTCACCATTGTTCTGCTGTGTGTTGTTGGTCTTTTCCACTAATCTTGCTCGGAGATACAGAGAAAAGGGGATCATGTCCGGGCTGCAGCTTGCATTTACACCAGATAAAACAATTACATTTTATTGGCAAGTGACCGTGTTCACATCGCAATCCCCCATGCATAAAGTTTGGTTTGTCTCGAAACTAACCATCATTTTGGAATGATTTGAAATAAAAGTGCCAGGTCGGATCACTCAACATTCACATTGAACCACCAATGCTCCTGTATAGCGAGAAGAGGTCAAGTTAATTCCATATTATTGCCCATGGTTACTGAATAACAAGGTCCAGAAACCAATGGCAAGGCAAAGAACCAGGTCCCACCGCACCTGACGCGCTTTTTGCAGGAACCACTGCGTTTCACCCCTGCACAAACGATTTCCTGCGAAATTCGCGTTGGGTGCGGTGGGACCTGGTTCCTTGCCTTGCTCTTTGAACATTGTCACTGTGGGTATTTCATTAATTTTCTATTTTACTATGCCAAAGTGGCTCACTTTGACATGTGCTTTGCTTGTTGTGCATTACTTCCTAGCTTGGTCACTTTTTCTTCTATTTGTGATTACATATTTGCTGCTAGTTCTTATATTTTACATATAATTATATGTTTATTTACTCATGTCATATATTATCTACTGAAAAAGGCTTCCATTTTGGCTTTATTCATCAGTTACTATGTGTCCCCCGCTTCTTTTTTAACTTATCTGTGATGTCTCACTAGGGTGGGAAGTTGGGGTGACGTTTTATGATTATAGATACTGTGCAAGCTCAGCCAGCTGATCGGCCTCTTCGGAGATGGAATAATGTTGGGAGCACCGGGTCTTTATTATTAAGGGAGAAAGAAATCCAAACCTACAGAGCCCTGTGTGAAAAAGTGATTGACTCTCCCCCTTAAAGCATAATCTGTGGTTTATCACATCTTTGGGAAGGTGAGTTCAAATTCCCTTGCCGCACCCAGGCCTGATTACTGCCACATCTGTTCTCAATCAAGAAATCACTTAAATAGGACCTGCCTGACAAAGTGAAGTTGGCCAAAAGCCACTCAAAAGCTAGACATCATGCTGTGATCCAAAGAAATTCTGGAACAAATGAGAAACAAACTGATTGAGATTTATCAGTCTGGAAAAGGTTATAAAGCAATTTCTCACACTTTGGTATTCCAACAAACCACAGTGAGAGCCATTATCCACACATGGCGAAAATATGGAACAGTGGTGAATGTTCCCAGGAGTGGCTGGCTGACCAAAATTGCCTCAAGTAATTGAGTAACGAAAAATTACCAACCAAAATTACCCCAAGAGTGCAGCAACGGCTCATACAAGAGGTCACAAAAGACCCCACACCAACATCCAAAGAACTGCAGGCCTCACTTGCCTCAGTTAAGGTGTCATGTCCTCCTGAGAGATCGGGGGTTAGAATGTCATTATCTTTTGTGAATCGCAGGTTATCCATTTAGGCTATGTATTTCATGTCCCATATTAAACGGATTTTCTTTCCTTTGGTGTTGCAGAGGTTAATGACCTTTTCTATGTTGGTTAGAAACATGCAGCTTCATCTCTCACCTGCTGCTGATCTGGTTTTCCATTCCCTCTCTATAAAAACTGGCCAGGCTTCTCTTCCTCACCAGTGAAAGTTCTACTTCCTGGTTCCCTGGAGTTTCTGTGTTGAGTTGCAGATTGCTTACTGCTGCTGGAGATTGTTGTATGCTGTTTTTGAATGTATGGTTTTCTCCTTGTACTATTACCGTATTTTTCGGACTACAAGACGCACTTTTTCCCCCCAAAAAAAGGGGGGAAAATGGGGGGTGCGTCTAATAGTCGCAATGCAGGCTTACCGTGGCGGCAGAGGTACGGTGGCAGAGGTGCGGCGGCAGACGTGCGGGGATGAGAAGGCGCAGTGAGCGGGGTCCCTTTCCCTGGTGAGGTGATGCAGCAGCCCGGTAAGCAGCAGAGCCGGGTGAATCCTGTTGTTAGCGGTGGTGGTGGCCATCTTCCGGAGGCCGCGCATGCGCAGATGGAGCGTTCTGCTTCCCGGGGCTTCAGGAAAATGGCCGCTGGATGCTGCGCGTGCGCAGATGGGGATCGCGGCGGCCATTTTCCTGAAGTTCGTGGCTTCAGGAAAATGGCCGCCGCGATCTCCATCTGCGCACGCGCGGCATCCCGCGGCCATTTTCCTGAAGCCCTGGGAAGCAGAGCGCTTCATCTGTGCACCCGCGGCCTCGGGAAGATGGCCGCCACCATATTGGTTTACCTGGTGAAAGTAAACAAGTGAGATGGGAATATGTTTGGTTTTTATTAAGTTGCCTAATAATTCTGCACAGTAATAGTTACCTGCACAAACAGATATTCTCCTAAGATAGCCAAATCTAAAAATTGATTGAGAACATAGTTGTTGATCAATAATAAAAATAATCCTCTAAAATACAACTTGCCTAATAATTCTGCACACAGTGTACTTGTGCGCTACCTTGGCAGTTGAGCTGTTGCTGCTCATTGCTGATCCAGTTCCCAAGATCAACTCTAAAAGAGCAAATATTTGGCTAAAATAACATTGGAAAGTTTTTATCTTATGGTCGTGCCACATGGAAGTTCATTGAAGGGTTATTCCCATCATTTAAAATGGTCAGACTGCTGGGAATGTCACCTATCTTGATGGTGGAGCTTGGAAATTCCCGACCAGAATGAAGCGGTGTAGTGCCACAGCACCTTTCTGTCTCTTTTGGATTGCTGGAAAAATCCAAAGCTGTATTTCTCCATTCCAATGGGGTATTTCCGAAGTCCATTCTTCGGCTCGGTGAGGGTCCTAGCAGTCAGACCCCAACCAATGCACAGGTCGTCACTTATCCTTTGGAAAGGTGATACAGTTCAATGATGGTAAGATCACAGTAGAATAGTACTAATGTTTGTCTGTGGAGATTATACGCCTGTGTGCCTGATTTTATGCACTTAATAACAATTTATATGGCTGAAATAGCAAATTAATGGGGGTTTTACATGCTTTTGGTCATGGTATTTATCCCCTTATTGCAATCATTATATTGCATGTACAGTTAAAGACTAAACCACTCGATCTGACACAGTTAATTGGCTGCATAGTTTGTATACAGAAGTGAATTTAGAAATGTTTGCACTGTGTGGGATTTGTCTGAATGTTCGGCTTTGCTGGTACTTGTGTCTTGGGAAACAAAAGCAGTCATACATTAATTACCCTGCAAAACACTGTGGAAACTTTCCTTGTTTCACTCCTACTGATTCCAACGAAATGTCCTAGCAGAGCTAAAGTCGTTTTATAGCCAATTAACACGGCACCATTTTGAGAAATGCAGCTCACAACAATGGTAAAATAATTTTACGTTGGTCTAGGAAAATAAATGGGCTCTAAATGGATTAGTAGAGCCGGTCCACATTTATCTCTCGACAGCTCTTTTCACATTACCTAGCGCTGTGTGTCCTGAACTTATTACATGTACCATACACTAACACTCATTTTATTTATACAAGTGTTTAGATTGCTTTATGTTACTTACCAAGAAATATTATAGGATCATTTTATAGAGTTTCCTCCAAGTATTCTGCTTTCTTCTGACACCCTGAATCGTTATTGAAAGATTAATTTAGAAATTAGATTTTGATACACAACAGGAACAGGGTCTGAAGTGAATGATGGACATCTCCGTAGAGAGCTGCAGAATATGTTGGCGATATTGTAACACACCTGTCCATGGCCTGGGCTCTGCTCCATCTGTCCTGGTCCGTTGAACCTTCTTGTTCTCCATGTTGGGCTTTACAGGTGGCCTGGCGTGCTTCCATGTGATGAACTGCTTGGCCCTGTTTAAAGGCTTATAAGACACACCTGGGCCTTGGTATTGATTCTGTGACTCACTTGCAGTTTGTGTGTGCACGGCAGCCTGGCTGTGGGCTGCAGGATTTCTCCTGTAGACTAGCAGCCTCTGCCTGCTTGTACTGTCAGCTGTCTGTCCCTGGGTCTTCTGGACCTCTTCTCGGTGTCCACCTGTGGTTTTCAGGACATCTTCCTGGCTGTGTGCGGCTTCCTTGGTTACTGTCTTTCCCGTTATTCTGGAGTGTTATCTGCTACCTGCCTGCAGTTTCCTGCACTCCACCTGTTTGCCTGTGATATCCTGACATCCTCAATCTGCCTGCGATTTCCTGCACTGCACATGCTTGCCTGCGGTTTCCTGATGTCCTCCACCTGCCTGTGGTTTCCTGCACTGCACATACATGCCTGTGATGTCCCGACATCCTTAATCGGCCTGCGATTTCCTGCACTGCACATGCTTGCCTGCGGTTTCCTGACATCCTGCGCCTGCCTCTGGTTTCCTACACTCCACCTACTTGCCAGCATTTCCAGCATTGCACCTGTCTACCTACGGTTTCCAGTCCCTCAACTCGCCAACCTGCAGCATCAACGCCCGTGTGTGGCCCATATGCCATCTGGACCTTGGGCTTAGAGGATCCACCTCCCTAAGGGAACCCCTTGAACATGAAAAAATAAAATCACACTAAAAAAAAAATAGTTTTGGAAATCTGAAAAGGAAATCACTGACCTTTTTGGTTCCAACATCTTTGTGGAAAAAAGTGTAAGCCCCACATCCAGGACCACCCTAGGAAAGACCAAAACCTGATGACATAAGTCATCTTTGGATTTAGCCTCTGTCCTCTTTTGAGATTGGAACAGGCCGAATTTTCAGGGTTCTTTTTGCAAATTCATGGACAGCCTGTCAACTTTGGGACTGTTGCCAACTTTGCTCCTCATGTTTGGCAGAAGAATCAGAAATAGGTACAAATTAGATTAGAGGGTACATGTTGTGAACTCTGTTTTTGGGCTCCCT
This sequence comes from Ranitomeya variabilis, assembly GCF_051348905.1. Taxonomy (NCBI): domain Eukaryota; kingdom Metazoa; phylum Chordata; class Amphibia; order Anura; family Dendrobatidae; genus Ranitomeya; species Ranitomeya variabilis. The sequence continues at coordinate 56,292,731 of NC_135233.1, forward strand.
CTTGTGGTCACAAGTGGTACTGTGTGAGTGCTGTCTTTGGGCCTCCCCCTGGTGGCTCTTTGTGTCTTTCTGCAGGTCTGAGGCGGATCAGCTGTCTCGTTATCTGTTAGCTGGTTTCCTATTTAGCTCACCTGGACTTTCAGTGTTTGCCTGCTGTCGATGTATTCAGTGCTATCTTGATCTCTCCTGAATTCCTTCGCTATCAGTCTCTTCAAGAGAAGCTAAGTTTTCTGTTTGGTTATTTTTTGCTCATTAGTGTTCAATATGTTTTCTTGGTTATTTACTTGTCCTTGTCCAGCTTGCTAATATGTGATTTCCTTGCTTGCTGGTAGCTCTAGGGGGCTGAGTTTCTCCCCTCACACCGTTAGTTGGTGTGGGGGTTCTTGTATTCTCAGCGTGGATATTTTGTATAGGGTTTTTTACTGACCGCACAGTTCCCTGCCTGTCTTCTGCTATCTAGTATTAGTGGGCCTCATTTGCTGAATCTGTTTTCATTTCTACGTTTTGTATTTTCCCCTTACCTCACCGTTAATATTTGTTGGGGGCTTACTATATCTTTGGGGTCATTTCTCTGAGGCAAGTGAGGTCTTACTTTCTCTATAGGGGTAGCAAGTTTCTCAGGCTGCGTCGAGACGTCCAGGAATTTAGGCACGTTCACCGGCTGCCTTTAGTGTGTTTGGTTAGGATCAGGTTTTGCGGTCAGTCCAGTTACCACCTCCCTAGAGCTCGTTCTATGTTCAGTAACTTAGCTAGTTCATTCTGTGATCCTCAGCCACTAAGGATCATAACAGTACAGCAGGCCATCCTGGGATTTTTGGTACCAGAGATTTGGTGGCTAGGTCCTTCTGGTGGCCTTCCTTGTCGCGGGATGTGCGTTCTTTTGTGCAGTCCTGTGGGATTTGTGCTCGGGCTAAGCCTTGCTGTTCTCGTGCCAGCGGTTTGCTTTTGCCTTTGCCTGTCCCGAAGAGGCCTTGGACGCACATTTCCATGGATTTTATTTCGGATCTTCCAGTCTCTCAGAGAATGTCTGTCATCTGGGTGGTGTGTGATCGTTTTTCCAAAATGGTCCATTTGGTGCCCTTGCCTAAGTTGCCTTCCTCCTCCGATTTGGTTCCTCTATTTTTTCAGAATGTGGTTCGCTTGCACGGCATCCCTGAAAATATTGTGTCTGACAGAGGATCCCAGTTTGTGTCCAGATTTTGGCGGATCTTTTGTGCTAAGATGGGCATTGATTTGTCTTTTTCGTCGGCCTTCCATCCTCAGACGAATGGCCAAACCGAGTGAACTAATCAGACCTTGGAAACTTATTTAAGATGTTTTGTTTCTGCTGATCAGGATGATTGGGTGACTTTTTTGCCATTGGCCGAGTTTGCCCTTAATAATCGGGCTAGTTCTGCTACTTTGGTTTCGCCTTTTTTCTGCAATTCTGGTTTCCATCCTCGTTTTTCCTCGGGTCAGGTTGAGCCTTCTGACTGTCCTGGGGTGGATTCTGTGGTGGATAGGTTGCAGCAGATTTGGAACCATGTGGTGGACAATTTGAAGTTGTCACAGGAGAAGGCTCAGCGCTTTGCCAACCGCCGTCGCGGTGTGGGTCCCCGACTTCGTGTTGGGGATTTGGTATGGCTGTCTTCTCGGTATGTTCCTATGAAGGTCTCCTCTCCTAAGTTCAAGCCTCGCTTCATCGGTCCTTATAAGATTTTGGAAATCCTTAACCCGGTGTCATTTCGTTTGGACCTCCCATTGTCATTTGCCATTCATAACGTGTTCCATAGGTCTTTGTTGCGGAGGTATGTGGTGCCTGTGGTTCCTTCTGTTGAGCCCCCTGCCCCGGTGCTGGTTGAGGGCGAATTGGAGTACGTGGTGGAGAAGATCTTGGATTCTCGTATTTCTAGACGGAGGCTTCAGTATTTGGTTAAGTGGAAGGGCTATGGTCAGGAGGATAATTCCTGGGTTGTCGCCTCTGATGTTCATGCGGCCGATTTGGTTCATGCCTTCCATGTGGCTCATCCTGATCGCCCTGGGGGTTTTGATGAGGGTTCGGTGACCCCTCCTCAAGGGGGGGTACTGTTGTGAACTCTGTTTTTGGGCTCCCTCTTGTGGTCACAAGTGGTACTGTGTGAGTGCTGTCTTTGGGCCCCCCTGGTGGCTCTTTGTGTCTTTCTGCAGGTCTGAGGCGGATAAGCTGTCTCGTTATCTGTTAGCTGGTTTCCTATTTAGCTCACCTGGACTTTCAGTGTTTGCCTGCTGTCGATGTATTCAGTGCTATCTTGATCTCTCCTGAATTCCTTCGCTATCAGTCTCTTCAAGAGAAGCTAAGTTTTCTGTTTGGTTATTTTTTGCTCATTAGTGTTCAATATGTTTTCTTGGTTATTTACTTGTCCTTGTCCAGCTTGCTAATATGTGATTTCCTTGCTTGCTGGTAGCTCTAGGGGGCTGAGTTTCTCCCCTCACACCGTTAGTTGGTGTGGGGGTTCTTGTATTCTCAGCGTGGATATTTTGTATAGGGTTTTTTACTGACCGCACAGTTCCCTGCCTGTCTTCTGCTATCTAGTATTAGTGGGCCTCATTTGCTGAATCTGTTTTCATTTCTACGTTTTGTATTTTCCCCTTACCTCACCGTTAATATTTGTTGGGGGCTTACTATATCTTTGGGGTCATTTCTCTGAGGCAAGTGAGGTCTTACTTTCTCTATAGGGGTAGCAAGTTTCTCAGGCTGCATCGAGACGTCCAGGAATTTAGGCACGTTCACCGGCTGCCTTTAGTGTGTTTGGTTAGGATCAGGTTTTGCGGTCAGTCCAGTTACCACCTCCCTAGAGCTCGTTCTATGTTCAGTAACTTAGCTAGTTCATTCTGTGATCCTCAGCCACTAAGGATCATAACAGGTACAGTTTAGCTTGTTCTCCATTGCGGTCATTACAGTGATTTTTGTCACTAACATTTTTCTCTTTGTAGAAAAACCTTTTTAATGTATTAAGAGGACTTCTTGTTGGTGGTGAGCGTTGACCTGCTGCCGTCATAAGCAGAATGGAAAGATAGACCCTTGAAAGAGTTTCTTCTGGGGCTGTAACATTAATGCCATTTCCTTAGGCTAGGCCATCAATGTTTGACTGGTAGAGGTGTAACTGCTAGGACCCTCCAAATCAGTACCGTGAGGGTTCACTTCAAAACACTGAATGTTGTGGTGTAGTGTTTGCACGTATGGTTTGAGTCAGGGTTGCCAACTTGATTTTTCATTTTTGCTGGACAGCTTATTAAAAAATCAGACAGACAATATTTTTACAGACACATTGGAAAACCATAATAAATCATTTAAGATTATATGTGATTCATGTCTACAGCCCATATCTCTCCTATGAAGACATCAGCTGATTTCACTGTGACTTGTAAAATGATGATAATTTGAGTCATAAACTATCTAAACAAGCTTCTCTAGTTTCCCAAAAATTACAGAAACATCAATTTGTTTTACTAACAAGGGAATAAAGTGCCCTATTGAACAGACTTTTAAGGACGGTTGGCAACCCTTAAAAGTGTGTGTTTTCGTCTAGTGGGTAATTGAGGTAAGGCGCAAGGCAAGTAATCTACAGAGAGAGGTATAATCCTCAGAAACCCACTGATGTCAGCCATTGGGTCTGGAAAGTGTGATGTAAAGTCAGAAAAAAACTGCAGTAGCAGTAAAAAAAAAGCAGTGTTGGTAAGGCCACCACAAAATATACCTAGACAGGGGTTTCTTACCTGATATCCAGTTGGTTCAGTTATGAACTAAGAACCATCTTGGGCACAACCTGACCTTCTGGGAAATGAATGCTGTGGCGCCCTGTTCTCTGTGGCCTAACAAAGAGACTTGTCATATCTAAAGTAGAGTTAAAATTAAAGTTCTGCAACTGTTCATGTATGTAGGTGTAGGGGATGTGATAGTCCACTTGTCAAGTGATACTGCTACATATTTAATGTATAATTACTGTGTCTAAGTTATATTGAGTACTGCTACGCATAAAGCATATTACTCTGCATTTATATACTTGTCTAATGTATAATATGTTTTGCCATGATTGCACATGTACTGTTGTTAGGGAGAGTAAGTGCCCCGGGCCAGTTTAGTGTTAGGGGAGTAGTATCCCTACTTGGCCTCTAGATGGGGTCATTATAGCAGATAGTTAGAATAGGAGGGGCACGGTGGGAATAAGTTAGTAAGGGGTTCCTGTTATAGCTCAGTCTGGGCAAGGGCGCCCATTAGCTCAGGAGGGCTGTCTAGCCCAGAGGACATCGTGCCCCATAACGTTCCCCAGAAGTGTGAGCCCAGCTGACAGAATCCAAGGGCCGGAGAGTTACAGCACACAGAGCAGCAGCATTGACGGTGCAGAATTAGTGGGTCTGCAGTTGTCATCAGAAGGAAAAGCTAAGCAGCACAGGACCAGGTCACACGAAATGTGGCAGATCTTTGCGTGGGCAGCGGTTTTCAGATCCGGGGCGATACGGTGCAGAACTCCCCCACAAGAGGCAAGAGTACAGGACAGTGAGTACGTTAAAGGGACGAAAGGATGCGTTCCGTCCCGGGGGCAAGCTTAGTATACGTGAGAGAAGGCAAGGGAGACTGGAAGAATTGCCTGATGAGAATTCCTGTGCGTGTATTGAATATGCCCTGGATGAAGTTCTAAGTAAAAGAGTTGATGATGAAAAATTGGAACCGCACTGTGACTCTTATTTTGTGGAACCGTCTGTGAGGAATACACCCCCGTACCGGGCAAGTTCAGATGGCGCTGAGGAACAACACTGAGGTACTCAGAAAGATATACATGTTTGTATGAAGGGGGAAGGCCAGAGAGTAATAAAGGAATTGTTATCGGCCATGGCTACAGCCCTGGCTCCCCCATCCTACATAGGAAAATATACCCAGCAAGTGTGAAAGAAACCACCAAGCGTGTTTTGCCTCTCCAAGAGACTGACCATTAAGTGTTGGTGCCTCTGTGTGAGCAGAAAAAGATAAATCTTGTTTTGCTACAAAAAAACTTCTGCAATATTCCAGTGAGATGCAAGGTGTTTATTATACAGTTGTTATACTGCAGGCAGAAACTGAATGGTGACAGCATGTTAGTTTTCTAAGCTGTGGACAAATGATTCAGTGCACAGTCTACGATGACCTGTAATGTTGTATTTGGCTTCTTTGCCATTTTTAAGTGTGGAAAGTACATAGTTTTGAACTGGGCCAGGAAAAGTAATTTTGTTTATATGATGCTGTACTGAATATAAGAGACAGTATAACTCTGTTATACCCCCCGCTGTCTCTACATACACAGCCAAGGACAACACTGCAGCTTAATTCATTCAACAAATGCAGAAATACAAATGCTCCAAAATCAGAAAAGTTGACTTAACTCGAATGGAGAACAGTTACAAAGAACATCTCTTTATCTGGAGGACCTGCCCTATCCTGCATTACAGAGACAATCCATTAATTCTAATACATACCATGTAATGCTTAATTTCCCCTTTGGAGGTGCTATACTTTTTCATTTTTCCTAGCTCATTTATATGGGTTGCAGCAGAGACATTTTGATCAGCTAATTGTGAGAGGACCCATTTAATTAGTAATGCATCCTTCAGACATCAATGAAATGCGGTCCAAGTATGGACCACAGGGTACGTACCGGCCTTCAGTTTCCTGATCCGAACTAGATCGCTTCATAGGTGTAAGGGTGTGGACTGTACTGTCGTGTTCCTGCCCTTGAGGATACCTATTGCGTTATGTGAATAAGTGTTAAACTATGTGAAGTATAAACTATGTCATGTGAAGTGTAACCTATGTCTTGCGGTTATTAGTACTGTGATATATATTTTGTAGGAAATGTGAAGGGTATGTATAATGTGAGTAGTGTGCATCAGGGATTCTCTATAGTGTAAGATAATAATGTATAAGTATAGCGTAAGACATAGGTTAGGACATAAGGTAGTGACTATAGGGTAAGATAGACTTTGATAAAGAAATGTGAGTGTCATATCCTTGATGTACAGCAATGTAGTTAAAGTTGAGAATAACCCATGGTGGGAGGGACAAGCCTCTGTAAAAAGCGACTACCTCCTATTAGATAGGGAAGTATTGTAACCAAGGTCAAGTGCAGTGGGCTGCTAGTGTTGGCAAGAACCTATCATTCAGGGCAGTGGGAGGCCTTACTGATATTACTTGATAATATTCCTGCAATGTCCAGCATTCAAGGCTTCTACGAAGAGTGCTTTTATTCTCTGGCATACAGGAGATAATGGACGTGGAACCAAGGGAAGGGACGGTAGCAGATCCTGGGTGTACTTTGGAACTGGATGGGAAATCCCTGGGGCTGACAGAAACTGTAAACATAGGGATAGTCCAGGAGGAATGGATAGTAATGCTAAAATGTGCTGTCTTAAGGAAACAAGGAATAAGAAGTGTTGTTCCCAATTCTGCCAATGTGATGAAGTTGGACTATCCAGTAAACTTTTGTTGGTTGAAACGAGCTGGGTGTTCCTTGAGTTACGTGTGGCAGCTCTGGAAGACGGAGGCCTGGAGACAGTGGAGACCTTCCATACCTGACAGCACATTGGAACTGGTAAAAGATTTTCCTGTAAAGTGCCCAGGCAATATCATGTAGCAGCGCGACCATGGCTACTGCCTCGGTCACTTTACATTTGGCGTAGTCAGCAGGATCAAATCCTGCTTCAAGAAAGCTTGATGGGTGTGGGGAAGGTTTCTTTGAGATGTAGGATTATGACTGCATCTAGGCCCAAGATGGCGGATGGCAGAGCACGAGGCAGAGGAAGCCCTGTCCGTGATGGGCGTTGGCAGATCAGAAGAGCGTGAAAATCCATTCGGCCTGGGAAGTGAGCTGTGCCTGCCCCCAATGGGTGCACCCAAAAAAAGAAAACCACGCCCGTTTCAGCGAGCCATGAGACAATGGGCGGAGACTCTTAAGACATGGGCAGGTGAGCCGGAAGTGACTCCATTTCGGAAGAGGTGGAGCAAAAGTGGATACAGGCCCAGCAAGATGCCCTGAAGGCGACAAGTTCATTAATCGGATGACACATGGTCATGTACAGTATATCAACCCCCAGAAGGGATACGGTTTTATTCAAGAGGCCATGATCGGCCACCGAGTGTATGTGAACACCGGATTCCTAAGGCATGGACCCACCCTACCAATATGGGACTGAGTCCACTTTATATAAGAGGATGGGCTGTTGGGATGATATGCGGTGGCAGTGACTTTGATCCAGCTAGGAGAGGTGAGTCCTCATGTGGCCACCAAATCACAGCAAGAGGTGTCTGCAGCCAGGGATCCCACACTACCGATCTCCTTACTTTCGGACCCGAAACCCACAAGAGTAGTGCCGAGACCACCTCCAGCACCATGTCTTACTTTACAAATACAAAATCTTCCAGCGTATCAGAGGTGACAAGTGCTCTGGCCGCAGTCATTGTATCCCAGGGTCCGTAATCAACCACGTATGTTGGGAAGTCAGGTGCCAAGAAAACCTAGATCTAAGGATGGCCAAGGAATTACAGAAGGTGTCCGTAAGTAGAAAGTCAACCCTGGCCAACTTCAGTTTTCGTCATAGAATTTGAGGAATAGAAGAGGAACTGTTCCCTGCGTTCCTGGGTCAGAAGGCCCTATAGTGACTGTGATCCCTTGTGTTGGCCAGAGCAGCCAATAAGTTTGTGTTTCCCCCTCCCCAGTTTTGTTTTGTGCACTTTTGCGCCTTCTCCTACTGGATCAAAGTACTGTGAGCCTGACCCATATGTGGCATTGTGCAATTGAAGGGAATGTTAGTCATAAAAGGGGATGGGAGGAAACACGACCCAATGTTTCAGCTGGGTCAGGACCTAATGGATTGTGCCCATTGACTGATGGGCCACTGATTTTTGGGCATAAGGGCTGTTTTGAAAGGAACATGGACTCAGATGGACATCAGTTCTACGGTCCTAACTGAGAGGACTGGCTAAAATTGAGTGGAAACAGACGTTCACTAACGTAAGTGTGTGCAAGAGAGTGATTCAGGGTCTTCGGTGCTTAGTGGTCTTGACCGGTGAAAAATTGTAAAATTCTAAGTAACTTGCAGGTGGGAGTATGTTAACTAACCTATGGGCCCAAAGAACTTAAACTCTATGTCCCGAGGTCATTGCAAGCCAGTAACGGACACTATATACCTCTGGTGGAAGCAAACCTTAATTTTATGTGTTTTTATGTGCATTGGTGCCTTCCAGCTTCCTGAATAGTCGAGGATGACCATGTTTAATGAGGGGCGGAATGTAAGGGTGTGGACTGTACTAGATTCAAGTGTAGTAAAAAGGGACTGCTTCTTGTTACATAGTTAGATAGGGAAGTATAGTAACCAAGTTCAAGTGCAGTGGGCTGCTAGTGTTAGCAAGAATCTATAGTTCATGGCAGTGGTAGGCCTTACTGGAATCCTTTGTGGACATTCTTGCAATATCTTGAGCAAAAGGCTCAGTAGAGGTACTACGAATAGTGCCTTATCCTCTGGCATACGGAGGAAGATGGATGTGGAACTGCATGAAGGGGAGATAGCGGATCCCCGGTGTACTGCAGAACTGGACATGAAATCCCTGGGGCTGATGGAAACAGTAAACGTAGGAATAGTCTTGATGGTCTGGATAGTTATGCTAAAAATGTGCTGTATTAAGAAAACTAGGAATAAGAGGTGTTGAGTCCAATACTGCGTGTTACAGTCTGAACTTGAACTGTCTAGTAAACTTTTGTTCGTTGAAACAAACTGGGTGTCTCCTGAGTTATGTTCAGCAACTCCGGAAGATGGAGGCCTGGAGACAGCGGCCTACAATTGAGTGTGATACACGCCACAACTGACAGCACATTGGAACCGCCCTCAGTCTCTTTACATAAGCATAAATGAAGCTGGTGAGTTCTGGTTGGGTGACCCGCTGCCATAGTGTACATCACTGTCACAAATGTTTCACAAATGTCTGAACGAACGAGGCTTAAAGGTAACCTTTCACCAGGTTGTTAATCTGAGAGCAGCATGATATAGAGACAGAAACCCTGATTCCAGCAGTGTGCCACTTGCCGGTCTGCCCTGTGAAATTTTGATTCAATCTCTGTTTTCTCTCCTGCATATCTACCAGTTCTCTGCACGCTGAGCCCTGTGAAACCATGTCCACACCACTGATTGGCAGCTTTCTGTGTACACTGGGCAAAGGCGGGAAGCATCTAGTCCTATAGTGATAATCTACTGCTGATAAAACACTGATTTTATTAAAATAGCAATACACAGCCTAGTAAGTGACACATCGCTGGAATAATGGTCTCAGCCCATTCATTCATCATACTGCTCTTAGATTACACAGCAAAAATGTATTCCTTTAACCTGTATCCAAAGTAGTGTATCCAAAGTCTACTACATAAATGCCCAACAGACTGTTGCTTGCAGCAGTTACATTGTTATCATTTGACTTTTTTAACCATTTCCTATCACAACCAGTATTTTTTTTGTTGTTGTTGCTTTCATTTTTTTTATGCCTATTTTCCAGGAGTCATAACATTTTTTTTTTTTGGATAACATAGTTTATATTAGGGCTCGTTTATTTTCTGGACAAATTGCAGTTTTTAGTGGCATCGATTTAATTTACCATGTTAAAGAAAAAGGAAATAGAATGGGAATTGAGAAAAAGAACAGCAATTCCATCATTGCATTTAGGGTTTTGTTTTTAGAGCGATCACCGTGCGTTACCTTTATTCTTCAGGTCAGTATGATTATGGTGATAACCCATTTCTATAGTTTTTTTAATGTTTTATTACTGTAAAAAAAACATTAAATATGTGTTTGTGATATTCTGACAGCCATAACTTTTTTTTACTTTTCCATCGATAGAGTTGTGTGAGGCTTTTTTCTCTTTGGGGCAAGCTGTACCTTTTTTTTTTTTTTTCATACATCCATATCCATAATAATTTATAGCATGCGGTAACCTACGAGGCTTGTGATACATTTATCATTCACTTCTATGACTGCACAATGCTTTTTGGGGCTCTATGTAAGAAAACCAGAACTGTGACTTGTTTATATATTTTTCATTTTACTCATTTATATAGCGCCATATATTCCGCAGCGCTTTACAGACATTATCATCACTGTCCCCATTGGGACTCACGATCTAGATTCCCTATCAGTACATTGGCAGCAAACCCACGCAAACACGTAAACTCCTTGCAGATGTTGTCCTTGGTGGGATTCGAACCCAGGACCCCAGCGCTGCAGTGTTAACCACTGAGCCACCGTGCTGCCCACATTTATAAGCACAGAACAATGGTGCTGCGCAACATTATAATAAAAGGTTTTATGTTGGTTCTATGTAAAGAAAAATAAAAAAAATCCCATTTTCCAACTGCAAACAGATCTTAAAAAAAATAAAATAAAATAGGAAGCTGTGAATACCAAATAAAAAAGTCAAAAGGTCCTAAAACTCCCCATTTCCCACGTGTTTATATTCCTATTAATAGGAGCTGGATATATTCTGGGAAAACATTCTTTTCTGGCCAAGATCTTGTCTTGGATTTTTTTCAAGCTGTGTAAATGGTATTTCCTGCCACATTTCTAAACCAAAATACCACACATGTTTGTGATTAAATGGGGAAATGGGAACATGGAGAAGATTTCGGATGAAGGACAGGACCGTCAGATGTAAATCTCCCAGAAATGTACGTTTAATGAACTATATACATCAGACCTCTTTTTTTTTTTAATCTTTTTTTTATGCAATTACGGTACCTGGAAATAAAGGCGATTCAGAAATATTTCAATTATTTAACTGATCTGAATATGTCTAGAAGCCGTGCAAACAGAGGAAATTAATCATAAGGACTAATGAATATGTATAATAAAAATTACAGCTCCGGCAATGGGTCACATTAAGTTTACCAATCTGTAGAGAAAGTCTTAATTGAAATCCTCAGTTTTTATAACACAGTGGCGTTAACAAGGGCAGAACGAAATCTTACTCTGTAATTGGATGTACTGCAGTCTGCATGTCAAAAAAATATAACGGGTAAAAAAAAAGTAAAAATGGATGAAAAGTTGACGAGTTACACCCTGGGTATGGATCTGCAGGATCGTAGTGATCCGGACTGGTTGGGATGTGGTTAGGAACCAGGGGTTTCAATATGTTTTGTTTCCTAATTTGACCTAATTCTGGAATAAAGCCAGATAAGGCCGTGTTCACACGTAGCATAAACGCTTCCTTGCATGTTGTCCGCACCATAATGCACAATAATAATAATTTTATTTATATAGCGCCAACATATTCCGCAGCGCTTTACATTATAGAGAGGACTTGTACAGACAATAGACATTACAGCATAACAATAAACACAGATCAAAACAGATACCAAGAGGAATGAGGGCCCTGCTCGCAAGCTTACAAACTATGAGGAAAAGGGGAGACACGAGAGGTGGATGGTAACAATTGCTTTCGTTGTTCGGACCAGCCATAGTGTAAGGCTCGGGTGTTCATGTAAAGCTGCATGAACCAGTTATCAGCCTAAATATGTAACAGTTCAGACACAGAGGGCTATTAACTGTATAAAGTGTATGAGAACATGATGCGAGGAACCTGATTATGGTTTAAGTTTTTTTTTGAATGGGCCACACAGGGATAGTTAGGTTAATGCGTTGAGGCGGTAGGCCAATCTGAACAAATGAGTTTTTAGGGCACGCTTAAAACTGTGGGGATTGGGGATTAATCATATTAACCTGGGTAGTGCATTCCAAAGAATCGGCGCAGCACGTGAAAAGTCTTGGAGACGGGAGTGGGAGGTTCTGATTATTGAGGATGCTAACCTCAGGTCATTTGCGGAGCAGAGGGCACGGGTAGGGTGGTAGACTGAGACCAGAGAGGAGATGTAGGGTGGTGCTGGGCCATGGAGTGTTTTGTGGATGAGGGTAATAGTTTTGTACTGAATTCTGGAGTGGATGGGTAGCCAGTGTAATGACTGGCACAAGGTAGAGGCATCGGTGTAACGGTTGGTGAGGAATATGATCCTGGCTGCAGCATTCAGGACAGATTGGTGTAGGGAGAGTTTGATAAGAGGGAGGCCGATTAGTAGAGAGTTACAATAGTCCAGACGAGAATGAATAAGAGAAACAGTAAGAGTTTTTGCAGAGTCCAAAGTAAGAAAAGGGCGAATTCTAGAAATGCTTTTGAGATGCAGATAAGAAGAGCGAGACAGTGATCGGATGTGGGGGGGTGAATGAAAGCTCGGAATCAAGTATGACCCCAAGGCAGCGGGCATGTTGCTTTGGAGTAATGGTGGAACCACACACGGAGATGGCAATGTCAGGCAAAGGTAGGTTAGTAGAAGGAGAGAACACGAGGAGTTCAGTTTTTGACAGGTTCAGTTTCAGATAGAGGGAGGACATGATGTTAGAGACAGTGGTAAGACAATCACTAGTATTTTCTAAAAAGGCAGGCGTGATATCAGGTGCAGAAGTGTATAATTGGGTGTCATCAGCATAGAGATGGTACTGGAAACCAAATCTACTGATTGTTTGTCCAATAGGGGCAGTATACAAGGAGAAGAGGAGGGGGCCTAGGACTGATCCTTGAGGAACCCCAACAGTAAGGGGAAGGTGAGAGGAGGAGGAACCAGCAAAAGATACACAATACATTTTTTTCTCTTGGAAGGTTTGTTATGCTTTTTCATCGTAATTTGATGTGTTTTTGGTGCAGATTTAAAAAAAAAATATAAAAAATTTGAATATAGAAAAGCGTTCATTCTGCTCTTAAAAGCAATTTTTTTCAGTCTCTCCATAGAAGCATGTAGGGCAAAAAAGGATCAAAATATGTGCAGTTCAACAGCGTCTTTAGACACACAGTTGGGCAGGAGTTTTTTGAAATCACATCCATTTTGCTTGGACAGCTAAAGGCTCATTCAGACGTCAGTTTTTTTGACATACGAGAATGGACGGAGTTTCATCAGTGATTTTCTTCAGAATGGCATTTGAGTTTGTTCCGATTTTCCGTAGTTTTTTTTGTATGTGAAAAAAAAGTTTCTCTACCTTCTTGTAACTAACAGTTTGAGAAAAACAGAGAGCAGCCAGATGGCATCTGAGTGCTGTCCAATATTCACAGACTCATAAGCTTGCATTGTCGATTTTTGATCAGACAGTCACATCGGATATTAGACGTATTTTTGCAATTTTGCACTAAACCACTCGGTTCACAAAATAAATCACGGACATGTGAACATCCCCATAGACTATCGTATGATCGATTGCTACCTTAAAAAAACATGCATAGAACTCCTACGTGAAAAATTGACTTCTGAATGAGCCCTTAAAGCAGCATATTTTTTACATAAAAAGTGCAACTTGAAAAAATGCAGTATTCACTCTATACCTACAAAGCAGGGAAAAGTGCTTGGACGAAATGTACGGTAAGTGCAAATTATATAAATCTTTAAGAGATATATAGTTAAAAGCTAGCAAGGAATAGGAAAATAAATATCTAACATGGCAAAATACAGATAAGAATGGTGGGTGAGCCCAAAAAGGGGGAAAGAAATGTAATAATTACCCCAAAATATAGCATTCTGTACCGAAGTGCATATGCAAAATATGTATGTGTCTGGATAACCATTCCAACACTTTTACAAGTAATCCCATTGGAAATAATGTAATACATATACATATAGCACACAAGTGCATAGAAATGACAAGACATATAATCACATCTCACCACTTGCACACTTGACCCATTCCGGTCCCACCTAATCCTCAACCTCGCCACAGTCTTCATCCCGTCCCCAACACACCTCTTCAACCTCTCACTTACAAATGGTGTCTTCCCCTCATCCTTCAAACATGCCTCGATCACACCCATCCACAAAAAGTCCTTCCTGAACCCATCCTCTGTGTCTAGCTATCGCCCAATATCTCTTCTCCCTTATGCCTTAAAACTACTGAAACAGCATGTCCATCTTGAACTGTCCTCCTACCTCTCCTCCTGCTCCCTCTTTGACCAGTTACAATCTGGCTTCCGACCGCACCACTCAACTGAAACTGCCATTACTAAAGTCACCAACGACCTACTAACCGCCAAGAGCAAGCGACACTACTCTGTCCTCCTTCTCCTGGACCTGTCTTCTGCCTTCGACCCTGTCAACCATTCCCTCCTGCTACAGATTCTCTCATCTCTTTGCATCACAGATTTGGCCCTATCCTGGATCTTGTCATATCTAAAAGACCGAACATTCAGTGCCTCCCTCTCCCACACCACCTCCTCACCTCTTCCCCCTGTCTGTCGGTGTTCCCCAAGGCTCAGTTCTAGTGCCCCTGTTCTTCTCCATCTACACCTTCGGCCTGGGACAGCTCATAGAATCCCACAGTTTGCAGTATCATCTCTATTCTGAAGACACGCAGATCTACCTATCTGGACCCGACCTCACCTTACTGACCAAAATCCCACAATGTAGTTTGGGGCGGCCCCCAAGCACAGGGCAGCGGGGTACTCGGTACCGGGTCTCTCAGTTCTGGGGATGACCCGGTCCGTGGCCCTGCTAAGGGGCGCCCAATTAAAGATGTAGGTGACGGTGTAAGTCACAGTAAATGACGAGGACACAGGGTTGCAGTCTCTTTACCTCTTTACTGAAGGCTTCGGCATCCACAATCCAGAGCACTGCTAACAGTGCTAGCTGAGACAGGCCGGTCCGAAGGCACATCCAAAGTTCCCTTTGCAGGTGGAAATCAGTAGCCTAGCTACTAGCGCCTGGGTGTTGTAGTACTTCCCTGCTGAGCACCATGGGATAGTCCTCGCAACTGTCGTGTATGTTTCTGTTCTCTCTCTCCGTCCCCCAGATGGTATGGATAGGACGCACCCGTATGACGGGGTAGGCCTGGAGTTATTTTATAGGGACCCTAGAGACGCCCCTCTCCCACAATTGCCTCCGTTGTCTTCATTAGGTGTAAAAGGTGAGACAGCCAACCTATAGTTAACTGCCCTGCCGTTGGTTCAAAGTAATGCGTAGAGCCTATTACTTCCTCGGCGTTCTGGCCACCGGCTACGTGCCTCAGAAGGATGTTGCCGATCTCGGGGCACGACTCCTTCTGGTTCTATCGCCTTTGTGCTGTGATTTCGTTTCTCACTTCTCCACAATATACTTCGCTTTGTGTCCTTTCTTAGGATGCCGCCGCAATGAGGTGCAGGCACGGCTCCGTAACGATCTGTCCTTTGCTAGGCCTCTGCCAGGATCCGACCCCTGACAGGGACCCCCCTGAATCTTCCCAAGTAACGCTCTCCTCTCATTAGATGTTACCTGGGCAGAACCCAGTCAGCTTCTGTCTGACTTCCTATCCAACCCCCAGTTTTACCAAAGTGTGAGGAGTGGCCTAATACATAGAACCTTTTGCTCCCCCTGGTGGCCAGAGTGTGAAGTGTAATGTGTGACTGTGATACCTGGTCAGGTGAACTTTTAGTGCAATCAGATGTACCATCACTCCCCACGTTACTGCAACGACCAGGACTCAGGGGCGCTGTACTCTTTTTCAGCTTTCTTTTCTGCTCGCTTTCTAAAACTGAACATGGACAAAACAGAATTCATCATCTATCCCCATCTCTCTCTACCCCGCCACAAGACCTATCCATCAATGTCAATGGCTGCTTACTTTCCCCAGTCCCACACGCTCGGTGCCTCGGGGTGATCCTCGACTCTGCCTTCTCTTTCAAGCCACATATCCAAGCCCTTGCTCAAACTCAAAAATATTTCCCGGATCCATGCATTCCTTGACCATGAAAACACAAAAACGCTAGTTCAAGCCCTTATCCTCCGCCTCGACTACTGCAACCTCCTACTTTCTGGCCTCCCCTCTAGCACTCTGGTACCACTCCAATCCATCCTACACTCTGCTGCCTGACTAATCCACCTGTCTCCGTTTTTCCCTGGCCTCTCTTCTCTGCCAAGCCCTTCACTGGCTTCCTATTGTCCAGAGGCACCAGTTCAAAACCCTAACTATGACATACAAAGCCATCCACAACCTGTCTCCTCCATACATCTGTGACATGGTCTCCTGGTATTTACCCACACGTAACCTCCGAACCTCTCAAGATCTCCTTCTCTACTCCCCTCTTACCTCTTCTTCCCACAACTGCATACAAGACTTCTCCCGTGCTTCCCCCATTCTCTGGAACTCTCTACCCCAACACATCAGACTTTCGCCTACCACAGAAACCTTTAAAAAGAACCTGAAGACCCACCTCTTCCGACAAGCCTACAACCTGCAGTGATCCTTAGTCTGCTGAACCGCCGCACGACCAACTCTGCCCTCTCCTAGTGTATCCTCACCCATCCCCTGTAGACTGTGAGCCCTCGCAGGCAGGGTCCTCTCTCCTTCTGTACTTGTGTGTCCCTTGTTTTGCTCATGTCTATTGTACTTGTCTATATTTGCCCCTTTCACGTGTAAAGCGCCATGGAATAAATGGTGCTATAAAAATGTATAATAATAAATAATAATAATCAGAAGAGTGTATACATACTGGCTCATTGACCGATGACCCGACGCGTCTTTAGCGGATGCATCCGTTAAATGCGCGCCATTGGTCCCACCTACATGCGTACTGCCATCCCAACAATTATTTCTTTTCTGCAGTTTGAAAGGGATTGAAGAGAATTTGTGGTACTTTAAAGGGCTTTACTAATCGAACAACGTCTTCTATATCCCTGTGTCTCCCCTTTGTAAAATAATAACACTTATACTCCCCTCAGGTGCCGTTGCAGCAGTGTTAGAACTGGCTATCCCAGAGATTGCATGACATTGTTATGTCACAGGATCCGTGTGGACAATCAATTTTTGGCCGGTGTCACACTTGCAACTGCAATGCGAGAAACTCGTTCAAGTCTCTCGCCTCAATACCCGGCACGGGATGGAGAAGAAGTCTGAGTATTGGATAGTCCTTTTACAGGCGATCATTAGGACAGGGCACTTTTAGTTTAGCCCTGTTAGACTTGAGCAGCAGTGCACACGCCTGACCACCATTCCATTAGTTCCCTATGGGGCTGCAGAGCGCTACACTCGGCTTTTTCCAACAACGTCATAAAGAGGATGCAGAAGCGGTCAGTCATTGTAACGGAGATAAAAGTGCCCCGTTCTGCCAATCAGTGCAGTTTCAAGCAGTCAGACCCCATCTGTAAGGAATGTATTACCTATCTTGGGTATAGGTGATAACTTGTTTTCTCCAGACAACCCCTTTGAACAATAAATTCAGTAGGGATTAGATCCTGAAACCACTGATCAGCAG
The DNA here is from genome assembly GCF_051348905.1 of Ranitomeya variabilis. Classification (NCBI taxonomy): domain Eukaryota; kingdom Metazoa; phylum Chordata; class Amphibia; order Anura; family Dendrobatidae; genus Ranitomeya; species Ranitomeya variabilis. The sequence continues at coordinate 56,310,018 of NC_135233.1, forward strand.
AATAAAGTGGCCGCTCCACCCCAATCCTCATTATTTATACAGGATGGCTGCGCCCGCTAATGCGCCCCAGTTCCACATTGCCCTCAATTTTAACCAGTGCAGAATAGCGTTCAATATCATAAATTATGGGCACTATTGCAATCATTAAATTTCCTGCATTCCCATAAATTAGCGCCAGATCTGATCAAACACGCCTTTTACTATGACAGTCAATATTTTGATTTGTCAGTGGACTAAACAAGACTAAACAATGCAGCTAGGCCTTTTAGAAGTTGGTCTGCTCTGCTGTAGTTATGCTCCTGCCTAAGCGCCAGAAAACACAGCTGCAGTTTATTAGTTAAAGGGATTGTATGAGGTTACAAAAACATGTCTGTTATTTCCAAAAACATTGCTACCCTCGGCTTTTAGTACTGTCTAGGGTGTATGTGTATTTCAGCTTTGGCTTTTGAGGTGTGTTGAATTCTAGTTCTGCCCCCTGTGCCATCTGTTTCACATTTTTTTCACTGTTTTGCAGAGGTCAAAGCCATTTTCATGCTGAGCCCTATGGCGTGTGATAACTACTTTTAATGATTATAAGGTCTGAGTCCCATATAACCCGGTCCGACGCTGTACAGAAGTATAATGTAAATTGTTGGTTTGCTCAAGAAGGCGAGGCATCTGCACTGCTCAAAAAAATACTAAAATCCCACATCCTAGATGTCATTGAATTAAATATTCCAGTTGCAAATTTTAATTCATTACATAGGGGAATGTGTTGAGAATGATAAAACATAAAAATGATCCATGTAAATCAAAATTAATATCCCATGGGGGTCTGGATTTGCAATGATACCCAAAATCAAAGTGGAAAATCAAATTACAGGCTGATCCAACTTCAGTGGAAATGCTGCAAGACAAGGAAATGATGCTAAGTAGTGTGTGTGGCCTCCTTGTGCCTGTTTGACCTCCCTACAATGCCTGGGCCTGGACATGCTCCTGATGAGGTAGCGGATGGTCTCCTAAGGGATCTCATCCCACACCTGGATTAAAGCATCAGTCAACTCCTGGACAGTCTGTGGTGCAACGTGACGTTGGTGGATAGAATGAGAAATGTTGTCACAGATGTGTTCGATTGGATTTAGGTCTGGGGAACAGGCAGGTCAGTTCATAGCATCAATGCCTTTATCATGTAGGAACTGCTGACACACTTCAGCCTCATGAGGTCTGGCATTGTCATGCATCAGAAGGAAGCCAGGGTCCAATGCACCTGCATATGGTCTCACAATAGGTCTGAGGATGTTATCCTGGTACCTGAGGGCAGGCGGGGTACCTCTGGCGAGCATATGGAGGGCTTTGCAACCTTCCAAAGAAATACCCACACCATTACTGACCCACTGCCAAACCAGTCATGCTGGAAGATGTTGCAGGCAGAACTTTCTGCACGGCATCTCCAGACTCTGTCACGGGCGTCATATGTGCTCAGTGTGAACCTACTCTCATCCGTCAAGAGCACAGGGCGTCAATGTAAAATCTGCCAGTCTTCTCTGGCAAATGCCAATTGCCCTGCATGGTGTTGTAAGGACAATACCCACTTTGGGACGTTGGGCCCTCATATCACCCTTATAAAGTCTGTTTCTGACAGTTTGAGCAAACATATGGATGTTAGTGGCTTGTTGGAGGTTACTTTGCAGGGCTCTGGCAGTGCTCCTCCTGTTCCTCTTTGCACAAAGGTGTAATAATTATAGGGGATAACTCAGGAGACTTTGCGTGGAACAAGACAACTACAGGACACAGTTTTATAAGTGGTAAAGTCTATATTATCACATGGTGATTCAAACAGGTGCAGAGAGAAACTCAAGTCCACAACACTTGGTGCAAATAAACGCAGCTTAGCAGTCTATAGGAAACTTCAGAGAAAAATGCAATCACGCAGAAAGTCTATGAAGCACAGTTATTCTTGAGGATACTTGACACGAATAAATCCTTGTCTTAGTCCAGGCACAGATAGATATGCTTATAAGGCAGTTCAAATCATATCTTGGCTCAAAATACATAGATAAGGACACCGCGCTAACTAAATGTGACAGTACAACTGTATAAAATGAACGTCTGGCTAGACAAAATGTGCCCTGACGAAGAAGGTCCGGAGACCTTCGAAACGCGTAGGCTATTGTGTACCTGTGCGGCATCCGTCCTTAGCTCCTTGCCTTTTTTGCTTTTTGGTGACGTCACCGCAACCACGCCCCCTCTTCTCACCGCTCCTTGTAGCGGTTTGCTTCCTGCCCACGTGTGCCGGTCTTCTGTGTTCCAGGCGCGCGCGGCGTACATTCACCAGGGAGGACGCTCCCCACACTTTCAGGTGTTTGTGCCGCCCGGCGCTGCTGTTTTGGACACTTCACCGTCAGACACCTGAACCGCTGGTGGCTCTGTTCTAATATCTAAGAGAACGCTGACAGCCCTTGCTGAATAACCGCCAGCATTTTACACAGCAACAACACCATCATCCAGTAAGTGTGCATTCCTCTATTATACACACACTTTCATGGTTTATTGTGCCCTCACCAGGCACTTACATTGGTTTTGTCTGTGGTATTATTGCTTTGATTATTGTCCACTGCAGTGTGGACATAAGTTTCATTTTCATTTTCATTTCCAGTGTGCCGCACGTCTTTTTCAGTTTGGTACACATTTTGTCTAGCCAGACGTTCATTTTATACAGTTGTACTGTCTCATTTAGTTAGCGCGGTGTCCTTATCTATGTATTTTGTTCCCTTTTTCATGACAGAGCCAGCACAGTAGCTGTCTAGGCACCTGCAGCTTTTTAGTTTATCTTTTTGGGAGCGCCGGTGTGTTTATCCTTTTTTGTTGCTAAAATATCTTGGCTCAAACAGGGAGGCCTGGTTAATAGTCTCAGGTTATTGCAAAGCAGAAACAGCTTACATGTCCAGCAAATGCAGATGGAAGTAAACACGAACAGCAGATGAAGGAGGATTACTGGAACTGGTGTATGCAGCAGGAACTCAGAGCAGAGTAGCAGGATCACCACACAGGTTCACAAGAGCAGGTGTATAGCCAGGGAGTAATCAGAGGTCAGGAGCTGGATGCAAGGCAGAATACTGTAGCACAGGCTGAAGACTGGGGTGGAGTTTTATAGCAGGAAGACACAATGCACATGAGACCAAAGACGCCATCTTGGAAAAGGGCAGTAATGCACAAAAGGTAAAAAATGTTCAGAGTCCTGACAAAAGGAGGAGGTAGTGGTCCTGCTGCTGAGTTGTTGCCATACTACTGCCCCACCCACATCTCCTGCTGTACTGGCCTGTCTCCTGTTATCTTCTCCATGCTCTGGACACTGTGCTGACAGACACAGCTAACCTTCTTGCCACAGCTTGCATTGATGTGCCAACCTGGATGAGCTGCACTACCTGAGCAACTTCTATGTGTTGTACACAATGCCTCATGCCACTGTACAGTACCTCTTGGGGTTAGAGCAATGACAGAATGCAAAAGTGACAAACAGCAGCCAAAAAGGATGAGAACAGAGAAATGGTCTGTGGTCACACCCCTGCAGAAGCACTCCTTTATAGGGGTTGTCTTGCTAATTGCCTATCATTTCTACCTGTTGTCTGTTCCAGTTGCACAACAGCAGGAGAAACTGATTCACAATCGGTGTTGCTTCATAACTGGACAGGTTGATGTCACAGAAGTGTAATTGACTTGGAATTGCATTGTGTTGTATACTGTAAGTGTTCTGTTAACTTTAATTTTTTGGAGCAGTGTATTTTATAAGTCAGTGTCTATCTCTTTAAGAAGCTTTGTAAGATGACCAGGGATAAATGCCAAGTTAGATCTCTTCTACAAACGACCTGTTTCGGGGTGGTTTCCCCTCATCAGTGTAGAGCAGATTCTTGCTGGCTTTTTTTCTGCCTTTGCATTTATCTTTGGTCATGTTGCGACTCGAGTCCTAACAATGAGTCTGGTGAATACCTGCGGGGTCTTAATTCCCTATCGCTGGCCACATCTTGCAGCAAAGACTTACTAATGTGCAATGACATGTGCAGCCACTCCATCATCATCACCACGAATAAAACAGTAATCTGCACTCTTGTTCCTTTTGCAGCCACTAGCTGGCAGCAGAGTGCTGTGTATAATTCACTGGGATAAAAGCATTGTACAAAAAAAGAAGCAAAGGAAAACGGAAACTTCTACAGAGGTAACATTTTTCTTTTAGGTCACAAGTATAATTTGAATATTATAATAGGGCTACATTTAGGGCATGTGCACACAGAGTTTTTGAGGTGTCTTTTAATGCGGGTTCTCCCAAGAAATCGCACAGTTTTTGAAATGCGCCTGGTAGGAAAAAGAAAGTGCATGCCACTTCTTCGAAGTATCTCTGGATGGAAAATGCTCCAAATGAGACACTGTCAAATCAAAAGGCTGCAAATAACACTGAAGGGAAAAAAACTTTGGAAAAAAAACCCAAAAATGCTTTTAATACTTTTTTAATCATTTAAGGAAAAGAGAAAAAATGGACATAATGCACAGCAATGTCAAAATGACACAGCTGTGCAAATGTTCTGTCTAATGTCACGTCTTTTAACCACTTCACGGTTCGGAAATCCTTACCTATGGTGGTACACAGTCACTGCTCTCACCATGCTATGAGCAGAGACTGTAAGCACGCCCCATCGCTTTGATTGACAGCTCACTCTGCACAGCTGGCTGTCAATCAAAGTACTTACACCATAATGGGAGGCGCTGTGAGCGGTGACTAGAAGCTCTGTTCACACCGCCATGACTGAAAGTTGGCGTCTACCTGGAGTAAATAAGTCAATTTTCTCCTAGTATATGCATTTTTAATAAAGCGCCCGGGCAGCATTGTAATGCCGTTCAAATGCAGAGTATCCCTATATCTGCAGGTAAATAGCATTTTCTGAGGTTCCAGGTTCCCTTTAAATAATAACAAATTGGCTAAAGCTGGAGAAATAGAAGAAAATAGCACACAAATAAATTGTAAAGCACTTGCACCCTTGGGCTACTAAGTTGTTTAGATGCATTTACATCTCTAGATATTTACCAATAGCCAGGTACAAGGTTATATCTTTTATATACATTTATGTAGTTGTACATTTTTTTTTTTAATCTAAATAGATCTAAAGGTCATTTCCAAATGTTATATTACTTTTAATGAGCATCAAATCCCCAGCAAAGTCCCTGAGTTAAAGGGGTTGCCACTGTGATATTAATGATGTATTCTATGTTGTCAGATCAGTGGGGGGTCCGATCCTGCTGCAACTGGATGTAAAAAGTGTGCAGTATCACAGCCCCATAGTGGTCATTCTTCAGAACTGCAACTCAGCTCTCATTGACGTCAATAGGAGTTGAGGTGTATTACCCAAAATGGCAACTACACAGTGTAAACTGCTCGGGACACAGTTTACCTTCTGTCTGCCGTTGAAGCTAAAAACAGATGATCAGTAGTGCTATGTTGTGGAGACACCCACCTATGTGTTATTGATGACCTGTCCTATGGATAGCTCATTTATAAATAAGTAGAGGACAATCCCTTTAAATGACACAATTCTGTTATTAGCCACCACTAGGGGGAGCTTACTGTATACTGGTAAGACATTGAACACATAGAAATAGAAGAGTAATAATACAATATACAGCCAGCTCCTTCTAGTGGTGGCTGGAGAAGATTTGAAAATCTCAGATAGAAAGATGCTCTGTGTTGTGAATTTGCTTTTTGCTCCCTCTAGTGGTTACTAGTTTTTTGACTCTGGTTTTTCTGTCATTCCTTTTATCCGCACCTGGGTCGTTAGTTAGGGGTGTTGCTATATAAGCTCCCTAGACCTTCAGTTCAATGCCTGGCAACGTAGTTATCAGAGCTAGTCTGCTGTGCTCTTGTCTACTGATCCTGGTTCCAGTTATATCAGCTAAGTCTGCCTTTTGCTTTTTGCTATTTGTTTTGGTTTTGTATTTTTGTCCAGCTTGTTCCAAATCTATATCCTGACCTTTGCTGGAAGCTCTAGGGGGCTGGTGTTCTCCCCCCGGACCGTTAGACGGTTCGGGGGTTCTTGAATTTCCAGTGTGGATTTTGATAGGGTTTTTGTTGACCATATAAGTTACCTTTCTTTATTCTGCTATCAGTAAGCGGGCCTCTCTGTGCTAAACCTGGTTCATTTCTGTGTTTGTCATTTCCTCTTACCTCACCGTTATTATTTGTGGGGGGCTTCTATCCAGCTTTGGGGTCCCCTTCTCTGGAGGCAAGAAAGGTCTTTTGTTTTCCTCTACTGGGGGTAGCTAGATTCTCCGGCTGGAGCGTGTCATCTAGAATCAACGTAGGAATGATCCCCGGCTACTTCTAGTGTTGGCGTTAGGAGTAGATATATGGTCAACCCAGTTACCACTGCCCTATGAGCTGGATTTTTGTATTCTGCAGACTTCCACGTACCTCTGAGACCCTCGCCATTGGGGTCATAACAGTTTGCCAGGCCAGTATTAAATGTTTGATGCGTTGCAGAAGAGGGATTATAAGAAAGAAGATTCTGAGTTTTTTTTTTTTTTCTTTCTTCTTCCCCTTTACCTCAGAGTGGCTATGCTTGCTGCAGACATGAATGTCCAGACCTTGATTACAAGTGTGGACCAGCTGGCTACTCGTGTGCAGGGCATACAAGACTATGTTATCAGAAATCCTAGGTCAGAACCTAAAATACCGATTCCTGAACTGTTTTCCGGAGACAGGTTTAAGTTTAGGAATTTTGTGAATAATTGTAAATTGTTTTTGTCCCTGAGACCCTGTTCATCTGGAGACTCTGCTCAGCAAGTAAAAATAGTTATTTCGTTCTTACGGGGCGACCCTCAGGATTGGGCTTTTTCGCTGGCGCCAGGAGATCCGGCATTGGCTGATATTGATGCGTTTTTTCTGGCGCTCGGTTTACTTTATGAGGAACCCAATCTTGAGATTCAGGCAGAAAAGGCCTTGCTGGCTATGTCTCAGGGGCAGGACGAGGCTGAAGTGTATTGCCAAAAATTTCGGAAATGGTCCGTGCTGACACATTGGAACGAGTGTGCACTGGCCGCTAATTTTAGAAATGGCCTATCTGAAGCCATTAAGAATGTTATGGTGGGTTTTCCCATTCCCACAGGTCTCAATGATACTATGGCACTGGCTATTCAAATTGACCGGCGGTTGCGGGAGCGCAAAACCGCAAATTCCCTCATGGTGTTGTCTGAACAGACACCTAATTCGGTGCAATGTGATAGAAAAACCGCAAATTCCCTCATGGTGTTGTCTGAACAGACACCTGATTTAATGCAATGTGATAGAATCCTGACTAGAAATGAGCGGAAAATTCATAGACGCCGGAATGGCTTGTGCTACTACTGTGGTGATTCTACACATGTTATCTCAGCATGCTCTAAACGTATAGCTAAGGTTGTTAGTCCTGTCACCGTTGGTAATTTGCAACCTAAATTTATTCTGTCTGTAACTTTGATTTGCTCACTGTCGTCTTATCCTGTCATGGCGTTTGTAGATTCAGGTGCTGCCCTGAGTCTTATGGATCTGTCATTTGCTAAGCACTGTGGTTTTACTCTTGAACCATTAGAAAATCCTATTCCTCTTAGGGGTATTGATGCTACGCCATTGGCAGCAAATAAACCGCAGTATTGGACACAGGTTACCATGTGCATGACTCCTGAACACCGCGAGGTGATACGTTTCCTGGTTTTACATAAAATGCATGATTTGGTTGTTTTAGGGCTGCCATGGTTACAGACCCATAATCCAGTCCTGGACTGGAAGGCTATGTCAGTCTCAAGTTGGGGATTTGGTATGGCTTTCTTCCCGCTTTGTTCCTATGAAGGTCTCCTCTCCCAAATTTAAACCTCGTTTTATTGGGCCTTACAAGATATTGGAAATCCTTAATCCTGTATCTTTTCGTCTGGATCTTCCTGTGTCGTTTGCTATTCACAATGTATTTCATAGGTCCTTGTTGCGGCGGTACATTGTGCCTGTAGTTCCTTCTGCTGAGCCTCCTGCTCCGGTGTTGGTTGAGGGCGAGTTGGAGTACGTGGTGGAGAAGATCTTGGATTCTCGCCTCTCCAGGCGGAGGCTTCAGTACCTGGTCAAGTGGAAGGGCTATGGTCAGGAGGATAATTCCTGGGTGGTCGCCTCTGATGTTCATGCGGCCGATTTAGTTCGTGCCTTTCATGCCGCTCATCCTGATCGCCCTGGTGGTCGTGGTGAGGGTTCGGTGACCCCTCACTAAGGGGGGGGTACTGTTGTGAATTTGCTTTTTGCTCCCTCTAGTGGTTACTAGTTTTTTGACTCTGGTTTTTCTGTCATTCCTTTTATCCGCACCTGGGTCGTTAGTTAGGGGTGTTGCTATATAAGCTCCCTAGACCTTCAGTTCAATGCCTGGCAACGTAGTTATCAGAGCTAGTCTGCTGTGCTCTTGTCTACTGATCCTGGTTCCAGTTATATCAGCTAAGTCTGCCTTTTGCTTTTTGCTATTTGTTTTGGTTTTGTATTTTTGTCCAGCTTGTTCCAAATCTATATCCTGACCTTTGCTGGAAGCTCTAGGGGGCTGGTGTTCTCCCCCCGGACCGTTAGACGGTTCGGGGGTTCTTGAATTTCCAGTGTGGATTTTGATAGGGTTTTTGTTGACCATATAAGTTACCTTTCTTTATTCTGCTATCAGTAAGCGGGCCTCTCTGTGCTAAACCTGGTTCATTTCTGTGTTTGTCATTTCCTCTTACCTCACCGTTATTATTTGTGGGGGGCTTCTATCCAGCTTTGGGGTCCCCTTCTCTGGAGGCAAGAAAGGTCTTTTGTTTTCCTCTACTGGGGGTAGCTAGATTCTCCGGCTGGAGCGTGTCATCTAGAATCAACGTAGGAATGATCCCCGGCTACTTCTAGTGTTGGCGTTAGGAGTAGATATATGGTCAACCCAGTTACCACTGCCCTATGAGCTGGATTTTTGTATTCTGCAGACTTCCACGTACCTCTGAGACCCTCGCCATTGGGGTCATAACAGCTCTGTATTAGAAAAATACATTTACGGAATTAAGAATTTAAGAAATTGTTCAAATTTGATCCTAAAAAAACCATGGTCGATCCGGAAGAAGAGGCGGCAGCATCTATTTCAGTTCCAAGCACAGAACACGGAGCTTATCTCTTCTGTGCTTCTCTGTCTAGATCATGGGTAGGGAATCTTTTATTCTGCCAAGGGCGATTTGGATATTTCTACCATCCTTCGGGGGCCGTATAAACTCCACCCAAAAAGTCAATCCTGACTCTGGCACTGGTGTCAGGACGTAATCTTTCATTGCATGCCCTTCAGTGTTCAGTAGTGAACACTGCGTGTGTGTGCTAACAGAGCAAGAAGAAATTAATGAGCTGGTTGTAATCAAAATACACCTCTCTGCCCAAGAATGCAGTCCCTGAGAATCTGCTCGGGGGCCTGATAAAAGGTCATGGAGGGCCGTAAATGGCCCTGGGGCCTGAAGTTCCCCACCCCTGGTCTTGATACTCCTGGATTTGACACACCGATGCATCCTTTACTGACATGCCCCTCAGGGTATTAACCCTTGCTGCCCTCTTCTGCCACATCGTTTTTCTCGATGTTAGTGTAAAATTCTGTTTAGAACTGTGTCTGATTTCTGGCTCGGGCCTTTCAGTGCATTGTTGCTTTAAGATCATTGAGCTGTAATTTTAGTTGCTGTTCGCGAAGTTTTCAAAGTCACAACATCTGCTGTGCATTTAGGTCTTTATATTTAGATTTAATTATTCTTCTTATTATTACTTTATTCTTATACTTCACTGATGGCTTACAATTAAAGCGCGGCAGATCGCGCATACTAATGCGCTTTGTGAGAAAGCGCCGCTATTTGTTATAGCAGAGTTCATTCGTTCAGAACATCTTACCGCATAAACAATAAGATGCTGTGGACGAAAAGGGCAACTTTCTGAAGGGCGTTCGAGAGGGAGAAAACAGATCACTCTGTACAGATAGGATAAAATATATACTGATTAACTCTTTCATAAACCTTTGGAACAACCCAAAACATTTCTTACTGCACAGGGGTCCCATTTTATAGCCAAACTAACTGGAACCCACATGTAGGAGCTATACTTATCCAACAAGGATGATGAGCAAAATAAGAGTTTGTACTCCTTTTTCATTTGAATTACTTTTTTATACCCTCATTACTAAAACCAGACCCCGAAAATGTAATATTTTCACTCTACCCCATTCTTTAAAGAGGGATCCCGCATAAAACATAGAGCATACTGCTAGGTCAGAAGCGGGCAATTAATATTCCCAATGGGCCACATGAGAATCTGCCACTGTTATTGAGGGTGAACCAATTGGGAGAACTTAATTATTCTCGTCATCACTGCAGTCAATCACTGAGCTCAGCAGCGCCCTGATCGGCTGCAGCCATCACATGTCACTGTTTACTTCACAGGAAAGGCGGGGGACACAAGGCTCAAACTGGCCGAATTGTGTCACTGCAGGAGCTAAGGCCCTCATCATTTTTTTCCATTTGCTGCATATGTATAGTTGCATGTAAGAAGTGCCCAAACTTTCAGGGGAAGCCGCAACCTCAGAATGGCGTACATGAAGGCCCAGGGTGGGCATTCTGCTCTTGGGGTGGGGCAAAAGCATTGACTTGACAAAATCTATTTTAACAGCAGTAATAAAGAACTGTACTCAGATGAGATTCTTAGCCTAAATGTTAAATCAATAGTTACCAAATTATAGTTTCTGCAGTTCTCCTCCAAAGCTCAGGCCCTTGGTCAAATAAAAGCTGAACATTTGTTTGACCACTTTATGGTCATCCTATCACTCTATCGATAAGTTCACATGATCGTTTTCTCTCCATCCAAGAAAAACGGTTTTTTTTTTTGGATCAGATTCTGATGAGACTTTCATCAGAGTGGGTTCAGTTTTTCTCAGAGGTGGAGAGAAAAAAAAAAGAAGTTTGTCCACCTTGTCCATTATGCAAGTCTGTGAAAATCGCACGGCACTCGCATGTCATTCGAGTGTGGTCCAATGTTTTCCTCGGACCCAATTTTGATTTGACCCTCGGATCAAAATCAGACATGTCACCAATTTTTTTCTTTGGACCATTCGGCGAGGAAAAAATTAGCCATTTGCACAGCCCCATAGAATGTCATATGTACGAATGCTATACTTGAAAACCACGCATAGTGTCCCTCCGATATAATCGGTTATGTCCACGAGCCCTTTCTCTGAGAACCACTTCTGGCCAAACTTCTGACGCATGTAACTTCAGTAGACTTACTAATGCAATCATACAACAGGCCTCGTAACGTGGGTAGTAACTCCTCACTGTCCAAGTACTCACAGGCCTCTCAGGTGAAATGGCATAGCAGTCTTTTCTTCAGACAGCACACTAAATTCCTCACTCACTCTTTGGTGGTCACTTCATCCTTTCCTTATGTAGGAAGACAAGTATCATCCACCTGTGAAAGTCATAGAGGCAGTCTCTCCTCCATAACCTGGGGCAATACACAACTTGCCCTTTTCAACTTTACAAGTCTATAGTGTCAGTTGCAGAGGGCAACTGACCCAGAATGGAGGGAAGTCAGTCCTTAAATGTAGCGACACCATAACTCAAAACCTTCACAGACACTTAAAACATAAACCAACGCAGTGAGTATAAATCCACGCTTCCAAGTGGAGGAGCTAAACGCTCATAAATCAAAGGTCTAGACCGTCTTGTAAAAGTGTTAGCAGAACAGTCATTCTCAGCCCTTTTGCATACCATTAGTACTGAATTTACCAGAATTGTCCTGATTTTGAGCAAACTAACCAAATTTTTGTCTTTCTTGAGTCAAAAAGGAGTTTATGTAAACCTTGACCTAAAATGGATGGCTTTGATTGATTTGGGGGTCCTCCCAGATGGCGTGCGAGCATTAATGGTGGAATTAATAGACAAATGGTCACTCTGTCCCTTAAGTCTCACCTAACATTGCTAACACAGAAAAGCCCCACCAGTCAGTGGTCCTTCACTGAAGAACTTGACGCAGCACTCTTCTTTTCCGTAAAGCTGTTTCTAGTATCCAGCTTTTCCTTTCCATCAAGAGTCACAGAGATGAAGTGAAGGTTTGGGTCTTACATGGTTTGGTCACACAATATGTATGTATTGAATTGACATTATGATGATCATTAATAAAATATATGACCATATTTTGTATATACCGTAGCCATCCATACTCTTCGTGTATTGCTATATGATTGCTGGGTGGCTCGAGTATCTGTATTTCATATGGCTGTTGTTATGGCAACATGTTATTTCCTTTGAACATTCTATACTTCAAATGAAGATGACGCGTATATTCATAGAGACTTGTACTAGCGGTGTACAGCAGCACAATGCGGCATTATTCATTCAAGGCATTGTCATCCATCATCTGCACCCCGTCTCCTGTCCCCCGATGTCATGATGATGACATCAAATTGAATTATATGCCTCACCTTTATCTATATCTTCACGGATGAAGCTGTATACAGTGTTAATGACGTGTGATTGGCACTGGTGTGTTTCAGGATGTGTTTTTGTACATGGGTGATGTAGGAATCAGATATTAAGGGCCCAGGGTGTTATACATTATAATATTATAATATGTTGTCATTAATGGGTTTTTACATCTTGGGGGACCATTTTCCTTTTTCTTACATGCAAGTAATTGGGGCTAAAAATCATTTTTGCAATTGGGTTTAATTAAAAATGTTGGACTATTTATTTTCTATATCCCCTGCATGTAGCACTGGTCCATTGCTGGCTACAGAATGAGTTAACTAAGGATCTGTCAATCATAGTCTGATGGGGAATTTGTAACTCAGTGAGAGCAGTGGTTGGATTCCCTTCTTTTAGAGGCTAATACATTTAAACCAGGGTGGGGTGGCATGTGGCCCGCGATGACTGTTCATGCGGTCTGCGGGCAGGTCCCTAGAGTCCACAATGCTCGGGTGGCAGCCGTATCCTGCCAGCTGCCGGTTCTTTAACCCCCAAGTGCATGGTACGCAGTGTTCATTACAGAAGGCTGCATGCACATGAATGATGACATCATCGGGGTTAGCACCCAATGCGCTCCCGTCCTCCTTTCCTGGAAGAGGAGCTGCTGCGAGAGAGTCCAGAGCGATCTCTGTGCCAGTAGCTCTGTGCCTGTGTGCTGGTGGTTTCTGTGCCCGCAGCTCTGTGCCTTTCTGCTGGTGATCTGTGCCCCCCAGCTATGTGCCCCAATATGATCTCTGTGCCCCCAACTATATGCCCCCCTGTGATCTCTGTGCCCCCCTGTGATTTCTCTGCACCCCCAGCTATATGCCCCTCTGTGATCTATGTGCCCCCATGTGATCTCTGTGGCCCCAGCTATATGCCCCCCTGTGATCTCTGTGTCCCATAGCTATGTGCCCCCTGTGATTTCTGTGCCCCCAGCTACGTGCCCCCCTGTGATCTCTGTTCCCCCTGTGATCTCTCTGCTCCCACAGCTATATGCCCCTCTGTGATCTCTGTGCCCCCAGCTATGTGCACCCCTGTGATCTCTGTGGCTCCCAGCTTTGTGCACTGCTGTGATGTATGTGCCCCCCGTGATCCCTGTGCCCTCTGCTATGTACCCCTCTGTGATATTTGTGATTTCTGTGCCCCCTATGATCTCTTTCTTCTCCAGCTATTGCCCCCCAGTGATCTTCGTGCCACCCCCCCCCCCCAGTGATCTATGTCCCCCCAGTGATCTATGTGCCTCCCCAGTGATGCTGTCAGCCCCAGGTCCAATGTGCAACATTGCTGCCAGGGCTAAAGAGGAGTAAAGACAGTGTGGGCATGCACTGGTAAGAGCTGCAGCAGGAGCTGGACATTAAGGGTATGTGCACACGTAAGAATTTCTTGAAGAAAACCGGACATTTTCTGCAAGAAATCCGCATGTGTTTTTTTGCGTTTTTACTGCGTTTTTTCCCCAATGCATTATATAGTGGGAAAAACTCGAAAAAAATGCAAAATTAATGAACATGCTGCATTTTTTACCGCAATGTTTTTTTTTCGTGGAAAAAAACACATCATGTTCACAAAAATTGCAGAATGCATTCTAAATGATAGGATGCATATGTATGCGTTTTTATTGCCTTTTTATAGTGAAAAAAACGCAACGTGTGCAGACAGCCTTAATGTATTAAGTTTAGTTTTGAGAGAGGTGGGGATGGGGGGCTGCTTTATTCAGAGGGAGTGTGTGTATCTGTGTGTGTTTGTATATATTTTGCAGAGGGGCTGTGTGTGTGTGTGTGTGTATTTTGCTGAGTGGTAGTGTGTGAATGTGTATATGTTTTACAGAGGGAAAGAGTGTGTGTGTGTGTGTATATATATATATATATATATATATATATATATATATATATATATATATATATATATATATATATATATATATATATATATATATATATATATATTGCAGAGGGGTAGTATGTGTGTAAGGGCTCATTTCCACTTGCAAGAGAAAAAACGGTCCGTAATCTGGACCGACCAAAAAAACAGATGTAGCGTATGCGATTGTCATGCGATTGTCATGCGAGTGTTATGCAAGTGCAATGCGATTTTTAATCGCACCATCCATTTTACATCCGTATGCAATCTGTTTTTTTTCTCTGCAACTATTTTTATACAGTCATTTACAGGACCATTTACAGTGTTCTATGCCACCGAATGGTAATGTATCCGTAAAAAACGGACGGAATACGGATGGTCCGTATTCCATGCGTTTTTTTTCTCGCACCCATTGACTTGCATTGGCGAGTCTCGTCCGAGACTCGCAGCAAATCTCAGCATGCTGCGATTATTTTCTCAGTCCGATTTCGGCTGAGAAAAAAATCGCAAATGAAAAGACACCTATTGAATAGCATTGGTACGAGTGCAATCCGATTTTTTTATCGGATTGCACTCGTCCGTTTTCCTCGCAAGTGGAAATGAGCCCTAAGGGGGAGTATTTTGCAGGTCTTCTGTGATGTGATGTTAATTTGCCGTATTGGCACTTTCTGATAAATAAGTGGGTTTTGGGTTGCTGTTTCGGCACTCTGTCTCTAAAAGGTTCGCCATCACTGCCCTATACCATGGATAGGATATAACTTATTTTTGGTATAAACCCTTCTAATTGTCTTAAAAGTCATGCAATAACAAATCAGAAAAAAATCCATTCTGTTTAGAGGCGTTCTCATGGGTTGGAAACACAAGTCTTAGCCGCTCAGCTGTTTTGTAAAAAATGCAGCAAAAATTGAACTATGGTGTGAACTCAGGCTTAGGCCCCATTCAGATGTCTCCTATTCACATGTGTTCTCTCCATTGTTTTATTTCACAGATAGAACATGTATCCATTTTAGTCTATTGGGCTGTTCACACCTCATTGTTTTTTACTTGTGAATAGTCTATTGGGCTGTTCACACCTCATTGTTTTTTACTTGTGAATTGAGTGTCCAAAAAATCCCAAAAGAAAGACATGTCCAATTTTCGTCTGCCGTGGATCAAACTCCCCCATTCAAATCAATAGGTCTGTGTAAAAAAACAGACAACAAATAGGTGCCATCTGTGTGTCATACTAATGCTGTTTGTTTTTACTGTTTATTATTATTAGTAGTCTAGTAGAAGAAGCTTGGAAATGTTTTCTTTTTTTATCGCCTATGAGAAACACAGATGTCACACTGATGGAAAAATGGACACATGGACCAAAAATGGATGAAAATCTGATATACTACATGGATGACAAATTTTATTTTTTCACATCAGAACTTAGACACATTAATATAAAAGATTTGCTCTCTTAGGTGGTCCTCTCTGATTGGAGTTGGTAGCTCTCTTTTACCTTCTCTGGCCCAGACTGCTGTAATTACTTCTTTGAGCAATGATAATCAGTAATAATGACCCAGACAGTAATTATGCCCCACATAGCAAAAGTTCCTTATTAATGCTTCACACAGTAATAGTGTTCCTTAAGGGCCCCACCCACTAAAATTTCCTCCATTTAGACACTCCCTAAAAAAATTGTATTTTAACCCCTTTCTGCCATCGGATGGAATAGTACGTCTGATGGCAGTACCCCAGCTTTGATGTGGGCTCCGGCGGTGAGCCTGAATCAAAGCCGGGACATGTCAGCTGTTTTGAACAGCTGACATGTGCCCGCAATAGGCGCGGGTGGAATCGTGATCCACCCACGCCTATTAATAAGTTAAATGCCGCTGTCAAACTTTGACAGCTGTATTTAACAAGCGCTTACGGCCATCCGGCCGGAAATGTACGCACCAGTGACCCCGTCACATGATTGGAGGTTGTCGGTGCATCGGCATGACAACCAGACCTCTATGGTTGTTGATGCTGGATTGCTATGGGCGCCACCCAGTGGTCGGCACTCATAGCAATGCAGTAATTCTGCTACATAGAGGCGATCTGAGCATCGCCCCTATGTAGCGGAGCCAATCAAGTTGTGGCAGCTTCTAGCCTCCCATGGAGACTATTGAAGCATGCCAAAAGTAAAAAAAATATGTTTTTAAAAATATTAAAAAAATATAAAAGTTTAAATCACCCCCCTTTCGCCCCATTCAAAATAAAACAATAAAAAAAAAAAAATCAAACCTACACATATTTGGTATCGCCGCATTCAGAATCGCCTGATCTATCAATTAAAAAAAGGATTAATCTGATCGCTAAACGGCGTAGTGATAAAAAAAACGCCAGAATTATGTTCTTTTTGGTTGCTGCGACATTGAATTAAAATGCAATAACGGGCGATCAAAAGAACGTATCTGCACAAAAGTGGTATCATTAAAAACGTCAGCTCAGCATGCAAAAAATAAGCCCTCACCCAACCCAAGATCACGAAAAATGGAGAAACTACGGGTATGAGAAAATTGCGCAATATTTTTGTTTCTTTTAGCAAAGTTTGGATTTTTTTTCACCACAGATAAAAAAGAACCTAGAAATGTTAGGTGTCTATGAAATCGTAATGACCTGGAGAATCATAATGGCAGGTCAGTTTTAGCATTTAATGAACCTAGCAAAAAAGCCAAACAAAAAACAAGTGTGGGATTGCACTTTTTTTGCAATTTCACCGCACTTGGAATTTTTTTCCCGTTTTCTAGTACACGACATGGTAAAACCAATGGTATTGTTCAATAGTACAACTCGTCCTGCAAAAAATAAACCCTCACATGGCCATAGTGACGGAAACATTTAAAAGTTATGGTTCTGGGAAGGAGGGGAGCAAAAAACGAAAACGCAAAACTGACAAAATCTCCGTGGGTTAAGGGGTTAACCCCTTCCCGACATGTGACGGAATAGTACGTCACATGTCGGGACCCCCGCTTTGATGTGCGCTCCGGCGGTGAGCGCACATCAAAGTCGCGACATGTCAGCTGTTTTTTACAGCTGACATGTGCGCGCAATAGCGGCGGGTGAAATCGCGATCACCCGCCGCTATTAACTAGTTAAATGCCGCTGTCAAACTCAGACAGCGGCATTTAACTACCGCATCCGGCCGTGCGGCCGGATATGAGCGCATCGCCGACCCCCGTCACATGATCGGAGGTCGGCGATGCTTGTACATTGTAACCATAGAGGTCCTGGAGACCTCTATGGTTACTGATCGCCGGTGGCTGTGAGCGCCCCCCTGTGGTCGGCGCTCACAGCACACCTGCATTTTAGCTACATAACAGCGATCTGATGATCGCTGTTATGTAGCAGAGCCGATCGGGCTGTGCCTGCTTCTAGCCTCCCATGGAGGCTATAGAAGCATGGTAAAAGTAAAAAAAAAAAAGTAAAAAAAAATGTGAAAAAAATAAAAAAAATATAAAAGTTTAAATCACCCCCCTTTCGCCCCAATCAAAATAAATCAATAAAAAAAAACCCAACCTACACATATTTGGTATCGCCGCGTTCAGAATCGCCCGATCTATCAATAAAAAAAAAGCATTAACCTGATCGCTAAACGGCGTAATGAAAAAAAAAATCGAAACGCCAGATTTACGTTTTTTTGGTCGCCACGACATTGCATTAAAATGCAATAACGGGCGATCAAAAGAACGTATCTGCACCAAAATGCTATAATTAAAAATGCCAGCTCGGCATGCAAAAAATAAGCCCTCACCCGACCCCAGATCACGAAAAATGGAGACGCTACGGGTATCGGAAAATGGCGCAATTTTATTTATTTATTTTTTTGCAAAGTTTGGAATTTTTTTTCACCACTTAGGTAAAAAAGAACCTAGTCATGTTAGGTGTCTATGAACTCGTACTGACCTGGAGAATCATAATGGCAGGTCAGTTTTAGCATTTAGTGAACCTAGCAAAATAGGCAAGCAAAAAACAAGTGTGGGATTGCACTTTTTTTGCAATTTCACTGCACTTGGAATTTTTTTCCCGTTTTCTAGTACACGACATGGTAAAACCAATGATGTCGTTCAAAAGTACAACTCGTCCCGCAAAAAATAAGCCCTCACATGGCCAAATTGACAGAAAAATAAAAAAGTTATGGCTCTGGGAAGGAGGGGAGCGAAAAACGAAAACGGAAAAACGGAAAAAGCTCCGGGGGTGAAGGGGTTAAAGGCCCGCTGACTGCTTTGTAATAATTCCCCTTAGTGTTCTTGATATGCTACAGAGATAAGCGCTGATAATATTGCTTCCTGTGTTGTAATGATATCATGATCACATGATGGAGGATTTGTGGACTGGAGTTGACACTGCTGTCATCAGATAGACACCGTCTTGTGTGACTGCAGGGCAACATGTGTGCCATGGGCTGATGGGGATATATCCCCCGGTTCACGTTTTTACATACAGGTAATAATGTGTGCGGGTTGTGTTTGATATTAGCCACCATGCCCCGGGTAGTTAACACAAGTACGCTTTTTGCAGAACAAAGGCAAATACTTGGTTTATGGTTTAGCTGCCCTAAAATGTCTGGATAATTCTCAGATATATCCCAGTGGAGCATTGTGGCTTGAAAATCTCCTCATCTCGGTATCCTTGACATGTCACTCTCCGCAAGGAGAAACTTTACCTCTTGGATCCAGGTCAGACGCCTCTCACACATCCAAACCAGATCTCACACTTTCCACTGATGAGGGACAGTATCCCGAAACACAGTGTCTGCAAATCGAGATTCTGGTTTTGGCTTTTATCCTAAGTCATGTGACAAGGCTCGTTAAAGGGTTTATATTGACTTCTAGGATTGCTACTTCCTATAGGTGGCACTAGAGTCCTAGTCCTTGTTTTCCTGAAGAAGCAATGTGGATAATTATCAACACACCTGACGGCCCATTTGCCCTGCATTATAGTTATGAACCAGTATTCTTGTTTCCGATAATCGTGCAGTCTAAAAAGGCTGTCGATCTCCTGACGAAACAGCAAAACGCCCAATCATTGGGTAAAATTATCTTTTGTGTTGCCAAAAGATCATTTTTCTCAGCAGCGAGGATGATGATGTTGTCAGCCTCTGTTCACGGAACAATCTAGTATAGATTACTCAGTGCGCATCTGAAACAGAGATTGACTGTGTAAACAGGCTGTTAAACGAGGGTTGTTTAACACTGTGGCACCTAATAATCCACTGGGCAATCGGCCCTCAGTACACGCAGACCGCAATTAACAGGCTGATATGACATTTATGACATAACTTGCCACTTGACTCTTATACACAACAGTCTGTCCATAAGCCCTGTAACTTCTCCGCGAGACGTTATTAGGCACTTTTACAGTCCCTCTGGATCCACAGAAGCCAAGTCTAGCATGCACCGCTACTCTGGGCTTTTACTGCTGCTCGATTCTTTCAGTCCACCAGTTTGTTCCTCAGCAGCTTCACGCTGCTCACCCTCAGACTAAATACCAACCACATATCAACCATTGTCTTTAGTAGATGAACCGGTGAGGATCTCATAGGCCAAGGTGTTGTGCTGTGACCGTTGGCACCAGTGACATGGGTTTCTCTGAGTGGGTGTGACGCTATTTCTTTCAGAAGTTTCCCACTCAGATTACATTCTATATGATGGAATAAAAACCTCAGATCTATGCGGTACACAAAAAAGATTTCAGTCTACTTTATGAAAATAAAACATTCTTCACTTGTGAATTTGTTGGAAACTATGTCGACATGGTAGCAGGTATTCAATACATTAGGCACATCTTCAGCAAATAACAGAGGCAAGAGCTACAAGTGGCGTTGTACAGCTTGTACAACAGGCTTCAAATACACAACACATGTGATTTAAACTTTCCATCTCCATATCATCTTCTGTCGATCTATAGCCCACTTCTGCAATAGAACCCGTGCACCAAATTGGTAGCCTAATCTTCCTTCCTATGCTTCCAGGACCGGCATACACGTTGCCTTGTTCAACCCATTTCTCTCTAGCTTTCCAGGGCCCCACAACCTACACCTCTACCTCTGGTTTTAGGCCGCACTCACTACATCTGGCTTCCTTCTGTCAGGCTCACTTGTCAGTGTCAGGGACCTTCTGGTTGTGTCTGGGTATATCTGACACTTCTTCTCCAGTCACTTTTCAGCTTGCTGTCTCTGTTATCTTCCTGTTACACACACCCCAATAAGCGACTCACTTTCTTCCTCTATAGGCAGAGACAGACTGCCGTATTTCTCGTGCGAGAATCGCATCGTAAACCTCGTACTGGCTGTCGTCTCTCCTGACCTGAGCTTGACAGCTGCATAGTATTCCATCATGCTGTCTTGCTCAGGTCAAGAGAGTTGCCAGGCCAGTCAGTGCAGTGCGATGCGATTCTCGCAGGAGAAGTACGGCAGTCTGTCTCTGTCCTATCAGAACTACTTGCCTATTTCTAAATCCTCTAATTAGGAAACATTCCCTTTCACATCTTAAACTCCTCCTGACTACAGGGCTGGCTAAGTTTTAACTCTTCCTTGTCCAGCTTACATAGTATAACATGTTTCCTACTGCAAAACAACTCTCATGGGATAAAGATCTAAAGGTCATCAAAAACGTGTGTGTTTCAGGTTTTTTTTAAACTAAAGTATTTTTTGTTTGTTTTTTTTTAATGTTTTTGCACAGATTTTTGCCAATTAAATGCATAAAAAGCATAACATGTATACAGCAATTTTCCTGACAACGCTCTGTGTTTTCGATGTAGGAAAAAAAAACATTGTAAAAAATGCACTGTGTGAACATAATCTTAAAGGGAACCTGTCACCACGTTTTTGGAAGATGGGATAAAAATAGCGTTAAATAGGGGCAGAGGTGGGCATTACATTAGTGTGTGTGTTATGCGTTTATTACCCACCTAAGTTGCCGAAATAACTTTGCAAAGTCTCCGTTTTCGCCTGTCAATCAGGCTGGTCAGGTCACATGGGCGTGGTGTCTTCACCCAGATTTGGCGTAGTTTTCCGTTGGTGGCGTAGTGGTGTGCGCATGCCCAAAGTCCGGAATCCTCTTCCAGGGGATTTAAAATAGCGCGGTGTTCGTTATTGCATTGGTGATCGGTGGGCGCGGCCATCTTCCTTTGGCCGCGCGTGCGCAGAAGCGGCGCTCTGCTGGCCGCGGCTTCAGGAAAATGGCCGCGGGATGCCGCGCGTGCGCAGATGGATATCGCGGCGGCCATTTTCCTGAAGCCGCGGCCAGCAGAGCGCCGCTTCTGCGCACGCGCGGCCAAAGGAAGATGGCCGCGCCCACCGATCACCAATGCAATAACGAACACCGCGCTATTTTAAATCCCCTGGAAGAGGATTCCGGACTTTGGGCATGCGCACACCACTACGCCACCAACGGAAAACTACGCCAAATCTGGGGGAAGACAACGCCCATGCGACCTGACCAGCCTGATTGACAGGCGAAAACGGAGACTTTGGAAAGTTATTTCGGCAACTTAGGTGAGTAATAAACGCATAACACACACACTAATGTAACGCCCACCTCTGCCCCTATTTAACGCTATTTTTATCCCATCTTCCAAAAACGTGGTGACAGGTTCCCTTTAAAGAACTAGTTTCTTGAACCTCAGGACCCGACCCTTTACTTTTGCTGTTACTGTTTAATTTATAAGAAACTTGCATCTAAATTATTCACAGTACAGAATTGTGATGTATAAAAGTAAATGCAGGAATGATAGGAAGAAAGATGTGCTTTGCAGTAGTGAAAAAATCCTATCAGTAAGTCAGGCTTTTCTGTTCATGCATCATGACTTTATGTATGTGAAAGTAATGACACCCTTTGGTGTTATGTATTATGACTCTGAGGAAAATCAGCTTTCAGGCCATTAATGGAAAGGCATTAGCTGCGTTAATATTTATGCATACGCTCTTTCTGATATTGGCATGTCTGGCGCATTTCAATATCGTGTCTGTTCCTTTTCCATCACCAAAAAACTGATAAACAGGTTGTTGTAAATGGAATCTCCCCCTTTTTTTTTTCCCCGTTTACACATAAACCATCACTCCAGCAGAGCTAGAAATTATTCCCTTGAATTTCAGCAGCTGAAATATATTCAGTTTTTTTTCTATAGCAATCACAGTGAGAAAATATAATATTCCTTTAAATACTATAGGCACAGCGTATAATTACATGATGAATGCAGAAAATCTTTGGGGAAGGAAATTTTCTCTATACACAACTCGGTTCACAGAATTTGTGTTGGCTTTCTGGAAATTGTATTGCTCATTAACAATAAAATAAAAAAAGTACTTTCCCCTAAATTGTATAGCATGAAATTAGCAGCTATAGTCATTTTGCTATAGCAGCAAACCTTGTAATAAGGAAGATTGAAGTAGGGGCCCGAGGCAGGAGAAATCAGGGCTGACGGTAATATAAGATTTTTACAAAATGCAATGTTGAAGCTTAACTCCCAAAAATAAATATATCACTAATATTTTTGTATTTATTACAAATCTCCCCCAAAATTTCAAATTTTGAGCGTTCTAAAACCTATTTTGCTGGATTCTTTATGGGATCAGAAAGGAGTTAAAAATAAAAAGATATGCTCACCTTTCCTTTGACCTTCGTCACCTGTCCTGCTTCAGCAGCTCCCTTTCTGGTGCTCTGCTCACTATGGGTCTTGAATTTTCTCAACTTTGGTCTTCCTGTCATTGGTCTTCTGTCCAGGATCTTTCAATGCTAGCTAGGCATCACAATCTTGTCACATGGGGTTCCACACACGATATGACATGTGTTGTGCCTTACATGACCACATCGTGTAGCCTGGTCATCACTGGAAAATTCCGGATATAAGACCAAAAGAGAAGAACAGTGGAAGACCGAAGATGAGAAGACCAAAGACCTGAAGCAAGTGTTGGATCAGGAGGGGTGGGTCTAGGACAGGTGAGTATAATTTTTAATTAATTTTTAACCTGGCATGATAAGTGGCAATCGGTGCAGATTCAATTCAGACCATATTGAATCCACTGTCCGATTTGCGAATCTGCCCTAAACAAATTTCGGTGCATTCTCTCATTTTTAACCCCTTAACGACCAGGGATATTTAAGTTTTTGAATTTCTGTTTTTTGCTCCCCTTTTTTTCCCAGAGCCATAACTTTTTTATTTTTCGGTTAATATGGCCATCATGTACTGGAAAACAGTAAAAAAATTCTAGGTGTGGTGACATTGCAAAAAAAGTGCAATTCCACAGTTGTTGTTTTCTTTTTTTTTTTTAACCATGTTCACTAAATGCTAAAACTGACCTGCCATTATGATTCTCCACGTCATTACGAGTTCAAAGACACCAAACATGTATAGGTTCTTTTTTATCTGAGTGGTGGAAAAAAAATCCAAAATTTGTTTAAAAAAAAGGCACCATGTTCCGAGACCTGTAGCGTCTCCATTTTTCGTGATCTCTGGTTGGGTGATGGCTTATTTTTTGCATGCCGAGCTGACATTTTTACTGATACCATTTTGATGTAGATACAATATTTTGATCGCCCATTATTGCATTTTATTTAAATGTAGCGGCAACCAAAAAACATAATTCTGACGTTTTAACTTTTTTTCTCGTTATGCCGTTTAGCAATAGAGTTAATTCTTTTTTATATTTTTTTATAGATCAGATGATTCTGAACTCGGTGATACCAAATATGTGTATATTTTATTTTTTTTATTTTATTTTGAATGGGGGGGGAAAGGGGTGATTTGAACTTTTATATTTTTAAAAACATTTTTTTTACTTTGTGCATGCTTCAAAAGTCTCAATGGGAGACTAGAAGCTGTAGTACTTTTATCAATTCCACTACACTCAGGCGATGATCAGATTGCCTATGTGTAGCAGAAATACTCACTTGCTATGGGAGCCGACCACTGTGCGGCGCTTATAGCATTCTGGCTATAACAACCATAGAGGTCTGCTGGAGACCTCTGGTTGTCATGCCAACCCATCGTTAACTCACGATCAAGTGACGGGGTCACCGATGGGGAAGATTAGTGGCATGCTTCCGGTAAGCGCAAGTTAAGTGCCGCTGTCAGAGATTGACAGCAGCATTTAACTAGCAGTTGTACTATTATGCTCAACATCATAAAGGAGTTAATCACCTGTAACATGACTCTGAGCTTTTAAAATAATTTTTTGGCTGTTTTTTATTATGTCTTGGAAAGTTAGGTGACTACAGAGGCAGCACACCTGAGTTTAGCTGTATTACATTACAAACTCTTCTTTCAGCTTTCCTCCTCTCATAGCACTGTCAGCTCTGTTGCACTGCCCCTCCCCCTCACACTGCCTGTCTGGACATGAGTCACACTTATGTCTATTGGCTCAAAGCAACTTTTGAACACAACAGAGAATAGTGTGATTACTGACATAACTCCAGATCTAAGTATGGGGATAGGGTCCGGACAGCAGAGCTGATAGTGCTATGAAAGGGGGGGATGTGATAGAAGGGTTTGTAATGTGACACAGGTAAACTCTTGTGTGTTGTCCTTACCCCCACAGGGACCTTATGTAAAAGGTGTGAGTCATCTCTAATTTCCCAGCACTTTTAATCATGCATGAGGTTAGAACACCAGAGCTGTATCCTTATATCTCATATACTGAGAAGTCTGTTCTAAACTGTAGTGGGGCGTGTTCTTTTTCTGCTGTATTGCTGCTTGCTGATGATTGGGCAACTCTTACAGATAGAAGAAGCACACGCCCCCAGTGAAAAATATCTGATAACACCCACTTGTAGTAAACAAAGGTTATCTTATTAGATATTTTGATAGCAAATATCTCTGCAATGGAAACATGAAATAAAAAAAACTACTTTTATTCTGCTCTGCAGTCACTATTACATCTTGGGTCCAGTTCAATATGAAACATTTCGTAAAGGTCCTCTTTAAACCAACTGGGTGTGTACCAGAGAACTTCTGTCATAGAGGAGAAAAAGTAAACTCCCAAAGAAAAGTTCTAAGGTAGAAGCCTAGTTGGTTGAAGGGAAGAGTTGCATTTTTATTAACTTCAGAACAAATGGACATAGAAAGAAAAATGTTCCAGAATCAGTAAAACAGCAGCTAAATTAAAAAATCCCGTTAAAAGTCCTAATTTATAGCACCCAGCTGTCAGTTTATTCAGAATTGTTTAGGGTGCACAATTTTTATTTACAAAATTATTATTTTTAGAAAGAATGCAATTTTATTAGTGAAATTAACATGTCGCAAGAGTTAATGTAACAGGTCCTCTCTAAAAGTTATTGTACAAAAATATACAGAATGATTGAACATTATTAAGGTATGAGGATTGCTAATTATATTTTATTTTTTCTATTTTCAGACCATTCATATTTGAGAAAAATGTGTGCAGCAAATCCTGATAACTGGGTAACTTTTGAAGATGAAAATCTGTTCCAGTCTCCTCGGAAAGCCCTAATATTTCCCCATGACAATGCACCCAGTCCTAAACCAAGCGAACTTAAACTAAGTCTATCTCATGAGCGGATGACAAGTCTTTCTTCTTCCAACTCCACCACACCTCACACATCTCCAATAATTGACTTTTTCATGAGTCCTGGTCCTCCAAGCAATTCTCCTCTTTGTACTCCAATTAAGGACAGCCCATCCACGCCGTGCACTCCTAAACAAGAGTCTTTTAACTTGTACCCTTTAGCTGAGAAGCCCCAGAACCACCATTATATGTTGTTTGAAGAATCAGCAAATCAAAGGTCAACTGTGTCATCTCCTACAGATACGAATGACCCAAATCAGAATGTGTCACCGTGCAAAAGTAATAACAGTGTAGGACATTTTTCAGTTTTTCATTTAGATCACTCTCAAAATGATTGTGCCTTCTCAAGCCCATTTTGGAACAATGATGCCACAAGTTTGTCACAGGATCTATCCATTTCAAGCAAATCTCGCGTGAAAGAAAAAAAGCCTGCCAAACAAGAATATAACATTTCAGAAAAAGAAACGTCTAGCAATAACCAGAAAAGTCTAAACCAATGTTCCTTCAGTTACGTGTGCGAAAGGCTTCAGCATTTAAAGATTGACCCGCCTGACAAGTCGAAACATCATCCAGGCTGTGTTGAAAGTGAAAGCCCATCATTTATTCCACAAAGTCTCTTTAGAAGTCAAGGGAAAGATGGGTGGCCTTTCATGTTGAGGATACCAGAAAAAAAGAACATGATGTCTTCCAGGCAGTGGGGACCTATTTACCTGAAAGTTGTATCTGGTGGTATTCTGCAAATGTATTATGAAAAGGGTCTTGAAAAACCGTTCAAAGAATTTCAGCTTCATCAATTCTGCAGACTTTCAGAACCAAAACTCGAAAACTTAGGAGTTTCAGATAAAATACATACTGTTAAGATAGAAAATATATCTTACGTGGAAAAAAGGAAATACCACCCAAAACCAGAAGTGGTTCACGAGGCAGAAATCGAGCAAATGTTAAAATTAGGAACCACTGACTATTCCGATTTTTTGGACTTTATTTTAACAATGGAAGAAGAACTCTTGCTGCTTTCTCCAGTCTTGAAACAGAAAAAGACTTACGAAGAGCCTGAAATGTCAGTGGAGATAGTGGACAATTTTTGGGGACAAATTTCAAAGGAAGGGAAGCTAAGAGACAAGTTGGTGGTCTGTAAATTATATTGTCTTAGTTTTATTAATAGTGGCATGGAGTGTTTTTTAACATTAAACGATGCTGAACTACAAAAGCGGAACTATTTTGATAAGAACAGTGAGAAAAACTTGATCCATATTTCAGAATATCATTTCCACAAATGTGTTAAGCAACAAGAATTTGAAAAGTCTCGGATAGTTAAATTCACACCGATAGATGCCTGCCGGTTTGAGCTCATGCGCTTTAAGCTCCCTTGCGATGTCAATGAGCTTCCATTTTCACTTAAGAGCTTGGCTGTGGTACAAGGAGCCTATGTGGAACTCCAAGCTTTCTTAAACATGTCCAGTAGTATGGTGGGTCCTTCACAGGTAAAATACTGCGAAAATATTACTATCCACTTCCCCGTTCCTGCACAATGGGTAAAAGCACTTTGGACTGTTAGTCTACAGAGACAGAGGTCCTTGAAGACGAAGATGAATAGAAGAGCCTGTCTTAGTACTGGATATGAAATAGAATCAGAGCCGGTGATACAAGTTACAATCGGGACTGCAAAATATGAGAACGCATACAAAGCTGTTGTGTGGAAGATTGATCGACTCCCTGATAAAAATTCTAGTAAATATACATTTTCCATTTCATTCTATTGTTGATATTATGCTTTATTTCTTAAGAACCACTATTGGACTAGAGTTGGGTTAGTTGAGAAGAGGAAGAGTGGTAACCCACATGACTAGTCATCCTACAATAGGTTTCATGCAAGTTTATCTTCCTCAGGGAGCATAATAATACTTCTCTACAGTTATATGAAAAAGTTTGGGCACCCTTATTAATCTTAAGCTTAATGTTTTATAAAAATAGGTTTTTTTGCAACAGCTATTTCAGTTTCATATATCTAATAACTGTTGGACACAGTAATGTTTCTGCCTTGAAATGAGGTTTATTGTACTAGCAGAAAATGTGCAATCTGCATTCAAACAAAATTTGACAGGTGCATAAGTATGGGCACCCTTATCATTTTCTTGTTTTAAATACTCCTACCTATATTTTACTGACTTACTAAAGCACTTTTTTTGGTTTTGTAACCTCATTGAGCTTTGATCTTCATAGCCAGGTGTATGCAATCATGAGAAAAGCTACTTAAAGTGGCCACTTGCAAGTTGTTCTCCTGTTTGAATCTCCTCTGAAGAGTGGCATCATGGGCTCCTCAAAACAACTGTCAAATGATCTGAAAACAAAGATTATTCAACATAGTTGTTCAGGGGAAGGATACAAAAAGCTGTCTCAGAGATGTAACCTGTCAATTTCCACTGTGAGGAACATAGTAAGGAAATGGAAGAACACAGGTACAGTTCTTGTTAAGGCCAGAAATGTCAGGCCAAGAAAAACATCAGAAAGGCAGAGAAGAAGAATGATGAGATCAGTCAAGGACAATCCTCAGACCACCTCCAGAGAGCTGCAGCATCAACTTGCTGCAGATGGTGTCACTGTGCATTGGTCAACTATACAACGCACTTTGCACAAAGAGAAGCTGTATGGGAGAGTGATGCGAAAGAAGCCATTTCTGCAAGCACATCAAGAAAAACTAAGAAAAAGGATATGCATGACACTGGGATCAACCATCAAAAGATAACAACTTTATTCATACAAAAAGGCACATCAAAACAAGACATACATTTAAAAGCATTTAAAAACGGAAAAAACAGCACATGGCTAGTAAGCTACATGCAACCCCCCAGACAGTTGGAGACAAATGTCGTTTTAGCACTGAACAATGTGACAAATATTTAGAGAAGGTGCGTGCATATGAATTGAAACACGTACACTTATACTCATATACCACCAACTTATACCCTACAGACATCAAACAATATTAAGGACAAAGCTATAATATATACAAAATTTAGGCTCAGAGTATGCCCCCTCATACACCCTAAAAATTCCAATGAAAGCAAAACAATATATAAGATGTTAACCAGAAAACTGGGGGTAAGATAACCATGTATTAGATCAAGATATACCGCCCAGAATCAATAGCCAAGTTATAAAGGAATATATCACCTAAAGACCAGGAGCGAGGCAGATAGTAAACTCCAAAGGAGCCAAAAGTGCAAAGATGCCAAGTAGAGATGAGGTAGTTCAAATATAAAGTGCTAATACTGGGGAGAACTTGAGCCCCATGCGTATCGATGCTACAAGGGCATCTTCCTCAGGGGAAATGTCACATATACCCCTGAGGAATATGCCCTTGTAGCATCGATACGCGTGGGGCTCAAGTTCTCCCCAGTATTAGCACTTTATATTTGAACTACCTCATCTCTACTTGGCATCTTTGCACTCCAGGCTCCTTTGGAGTTTACTATCTGCCTCGCTTCTGGTCTTTAGGTGATATATTCCTTTATAACTTGGCTATTGATTCTGGGCGGTATATCTTGATCTAATACATGGTT
Source organism: Ranitomeya variabilis (assembly GCF_051348905.1). Lineage (NCBI taxonomy): Eukaryota > Metazoa > Chordata > Amphibia > Anura > Dendrobatidae > Ranitomeya > Ranitomeya variabilis. Next base: position 56,339,496 of record NC_135233.1, read on the forward strand.
ATCTTACCCCCAGTTTTCTGGTTAACATCCTATAGGTTGTTTTGCTTTCATTGGAATTTTTAGGGTGTATGAGGGGGCATACTCTGAACCTAAATTTTGTATATATTATACCTTTGTCCTTAATACTGTTTGATGTCTGTAGGGTATAAGTTGGTGGTATATGAGTATATATTAGTGTACGTGTTTCAATTCATATGCACGCACCTTCTCTAAATATTTGTCATATTGTTCAGTGCTAAAACGACATTTGTCTCCAACTGTCTGGGGGGTTGCATGTAGCTTACTAGCCATGTGCTGTTTTTTCCGTTTTTAAATGCTTTTAAATGTATGTCTTGTTTTGATGTGCCTTTTTGTATGAATAAAGTTGTTATCTTTTGATGGTTGATCCCAGTGTTATGCATATCCTTTTTCTTAGTTTTTCTTGATAGTCTTTCTCATATGCATATGGTTGATCCCTGACTCACTTATGCTTTGTGGTGCCTGCTACCTTCTTTGTATACATTTCTGCAAGCACGCCACAAACAGAGTCGGCTGAGGTATGCAAAAGCAAATTTGGAGAAGCCAATTTCTTTTTGGAAGAAGGTCCTGGGGACTGATGAAACCAAGATTGAGTTGTTTGGTCATACAAAAAGGCGTTATGCATGGCGGCAAAAAAACACAGCATTCCACGAAAAACACTTGCTACCCACAGTAAAATTTGGTGGAGGTTCCATCATGCTTTGGGGCTGTGTGGCCAATGCCGGCACCGGGAATCTTGTTAAAGTTGAGGGACGCATGGATTCCTCTCAGTATCAGCAGATTCTTGACAATAATGTTCATGAATCAGTGACAAAGTTGAAGTTACGCAGGGGATGGATCTTTCAGCAAGACAATGATCCAAAACACCGCTCCAAATCTACTCAGGCATTCATGCAGAGGAACAATTACACTGTTCTGGAATGGCCATCCCAGTCCCCAGACCTGAATATCATTGAACATCTGTGGGATCATGTGAAGAGGTCTGTCCATGCTTGGCGACCATCAAACTTAACTGAACTGGAATTGTTTTGTAAAGAGGAATGGCCAAAAATACCTTCATCCAGGATCCAGGAACTCATTAAAAGCTACAGGAAGCGACTAGAGGCTGTTATTTTTGCAAAAGGAGGATCTACTAAATATTAATGTCACTTTTCTGGTGAGGTGCCCATACTTATGCACCTGTCAAATTTTGTTTGAATGCAGATTGCACATTTTCTGTTAGTACAATAAACCTCATTTCAAGGCAGAAACATTACTGTGTCCAACAGTTATTAGATATATGAAACTGAAATAGCTGTTGCAAAAAAAACAGTTTTTATAAAACATTAAGCTTAAGATTAATAGGGGTGCCCAACCTTTTTCATATAACTGTATATGGGCATAGGTGAACAGGTTGTTGTTGTTGACTAATCTATTCCGTGGACAACAGAGAGGCACCATGACAGTTTAAGTTGTTATTCCTAACTTGTCTGTGGAGTCTAACAGGTAAAGTCTCTCCTAGTGGAGCGTGACATGCCAGTGTAAGGAGACTTATAGGCCATGCAATGCTTTTCTCCGAAATTAAATGTGCCAGTTGCCTCTTCAGAGAAGAAGAGGACTAGAACTCTATTGCCATCTACTGCCACTTTAGTTTTTAATCGCAAATGCTTTCAATTGAAACTCTTCAGTTAGCAAGGTGAGGCTGACCATCTGAGCATTTAGTAATGTCTGAAAATCCCGAGTGCGAAAGAGCTCAGTTATAATAAGTAGTATCAAATTATAGTAAATGTTCAGTGTTGCACTCCATTATGGTTTCCCTAAGTAAATGGGAAACTGTTAATATACAGAAGTGATACAACAGACTATGGAACATGTAAACCACAAGCATATGCTCTTTCTTCATTGTTGAGGTCCTGTATTATGCATCCTCAGTCCTCGAAGTAGATGGCCAGTAATGGACATGTGCTGGGGACCAGCTAACTAAGATTAGCAGAACAGCAAGGATATTCTAGGACATGCCATTCTGGCATGCTTTGCTCCAAAAAACAGTCTTTTATTACTTACACCATAGTTATGGTCTTTTAAGACACTTTTTGTTTCTTGTTTGTTTTTTGTTTGACTTAGGTCCCGGCCTCATTGAAAAGGGGAGTGGCTATAAAAAGCAAAGGGGTATGGCTTAACATGCACCCAAAAAATGCACCAAAATTGTAGTGTGCATTTCTGGCTAGACAATCTTAAAATTAGGCATATTTCAAACAGCATGAGACTCTTTGAGAAACTTGGTGCATTTTAACACTGTTTAATCTGAGTTTGCACCGTCTAAGAATTAGATACTTTTAAAAAAATCTGACCTAATATTTGTATGCATTTGTGATGTACATAGATTAGATACATTAGATGCAAGATCCTATTTTATGTGCAGCACTTCTGGCCCAATTTATCCTTTTAAGGCTACTTTCACACTAGCGTCGGTACGGGGCCGTCGCGCTGCGTCGGCCCGACGTACCGACGCATACTGTGAAAAAAAATGCCCGACGTGGGCAGCGGGAGCAGTCTTACGACGCTTCCGCTGCCCCATTGTAATGTTCGGGGAGGAGGGGGCGGAGTTCCGGCCGCACATGCGTGGTCGAAAATGGCGGACTCGACGCACAAAAAAACGTTACATGTAACTTTTTTTGTGCCGAGGGTCCGCCAAAACACGACGCAACTGTCGCACGACGGACGTGACGTATGGCGATACGGCGCAATGCGTCGCTAATGTTAGTCTATGGGGAAAAACGCATCCTGCAGACAACTTTGCAGGATGCGTTTTTTCTCCTAAACGACGCATTGCGACGTACAGCCAAAAACGCTAGTGTGAAAGTAGCCTAATTTAACCACTTTTCTCTTTTTTTGTCTTGTGGTATTCCTTGAATTTTTTTTGCACAAATTTCTCAAAATACTACAATTAGTTCTTGAATTAAAAATGCTGTTTATTTTTGTCTTTAACCTTTCTTAGTGCTAAAAGTCACTTGTTCAGTTACAAAGTGAGGGTCATAAACCACTCCCAAATTGAATTTGAGTAGATTTGTGCAAAAAAAATAAAAATTGTGTCTTTTCAAGGTGAATCGGCTGAAAATATTTGGCAACCCCAAATCCTGCCTATAATGACGAACATAAAACAATAAACAGGTGAACAGATACAAAATAGACTTTAAAAAGCAAAAAGGAAAAGAATAAAGCGCAAGTGATAAACAAGTTTTAAAGGCGTTTTCCGGTTTTAGGCTACCAGTCTTCAGTCACTCCTGTGCCGATGTCTAGAGCATATTTGCATATGTCTAGTCAGCATGTGACCACATGTATGCAAATCACATAGCTAAAAAAAAGAAAAGTTGTATATCGGCCCACCAAATGTTGAAAAAATGGCTTGAATTGAGATGCGGTGCACAGAGACTCCAGATCGACTTCTGGGTGTAGATATAGCAGCAAAATGGAAAAAAACAGTGTCTTTAGGAAATGAGGTAAGTATATTAAAATATAATTTTATTAGCAACATAGTTAGAAAAGGGAAAAAAAATAAAAATTAAAACATACAAAGAGAATAAAAGGACATGGGTCTACGCATTTTGATCACAACCGCTCTTAGTCCTGCTCGCGATGTGAGGATTCACAAATCTGCAGCAACATAGTGACTGCAGACTTGTAGCCTAAGGCTGGACAAACCTTTAAATGAACATGGTCCACCATGCAGAACTAGCCCCAACTTCGGTATATTCCATGTGCCAACGGCACAGCTTAGATCCTCATCGTAGGCTATTAAACCGCTGGCCTAACACGTTCTCCACTGCTCTTTTTTAAGGTCCTGATCAGCCACACAGTTTATCCTGTAAGCTTGAGCTGGGCTCCGACCAGGAGATACCTCGCAGCTGGAATCCGATGGCAAACATGCAGTTTATTATGCCGTTTACATGTGTCTCTGGGGCAGAGGTGAAATCAATGGGAGTCGAGAATGATCTCCAGCCCCATAAAAACGTCACCCAGAAGACTTGCTACAACATCCAGGTATTATTGATTTCCACATTTGCTTTGAATGGTTTATATTACATATAGATTGTTATTGGAGGACATAAGATGACCTGATGGAACAATATACGCTCTGATTAGATTGGGACCGGCAGGACTTTATTGCTTGTGGGTTTTTTCCTATCAATCTGGAATCCGGTGACAGCAATATCTAAACTTGTCTATCTGGAGCAGACATTGCTCTATAGCGTCGCAACCATGAGCCATCTACTTTATGTCGTGCATAAATATCCGCATTTTATCATCCACACGGAATGGCTAAGTCAGCTGGTTTTGTGCTCAAAACAAGAGGAAAACATACAGTTCAGCAAATGTGTACAAACTTCACAAAGCTGTCATCCATAATGTGCTTATAATTTTAATGTATGCAGGAATACTCGAACCGCCGCTCTGCAGACGGTTATTCAGACATGAATACATTGTGTAATATCAATTGGGACAGTCAATCTTACAAACATACATCGTTTTATCACCGTGGAAAAAGTGAAGACGTTCCAGCTCCATATAGATTCCAAGTTTATTCAAAATAAAATATTAAAACATTAAATCAATGTAGTGATCAAGACAACGCGTTTCAAACGCTCACCGGCGTTCTTTGTCTGACACACAATACCTATTTACAGTAATATAACAAATTAGAACAATTAGAACAATTAGAACAGTTGTGCTCAAAAGTTTACATACCCCAGCAGAATTTTTGCTTTCTTATCCATTTTTCAGAGAATATGAATGATAACACCAAAACTTTTTCTCCACTCATGGTTAATTCCTGGGCTGTCTAGCATGAACTGTGCACTTGAGATCAGAGATGGCCACTCCAGAACAAGAGGCAGAGATGGGATGTATGACTGTCTAAAGTGTTGATTGGAGATGCCATACTTAACTTGCCCAATGGCCCTATTTTCTGTAAAACCAGAGTAATGATACTCAATGAATACTCATTATTCTTCCCTGTGGCTCTTGGGCTTGTTGCTTAAGGTTCGTTTACACGAATCGAGCCGCGGTCATTTAATAGCCCGTTATCACAAGCAGACTGCATATAATGGTGCACACAGAACGATCTTTAATAGATGGTTCAGTGCTCATGTGCAGCACAAAAGATCATTTTGCCCGACGAGCATTCTCTGGGTGATTGATATACTGTTTAGACAGCACGATTATCGTGAAACGAGTGTTCCCAGGAGCGCTCATTCACTGTAATCTTGCAGTGTAAATGCACCTTTAAGATATAGATATTATATAGTAAAGATTACTCTAAAGATAAGACTCATACGAGGTAGGCACGAGTCATGTAACGTAAAGGTATGGCTTTATTAATAGCCGCTCCCGTGACTGGTAGCGACGTAGAGAATGACCAGTCAGACAGAATGTAACGGTGGGAGCATAAGGATAACACGGCTCCCCTAATGAAACGCTCACAGGAAACTCGCTGGAATCATCAGTTTTTGGGAGATGATATCATTCTGCAAAACTGCTGGTGTTAGGAGTATTCAGCTCAAGTTGCTTAATGACGACCTAAAATGTGATGAAATGTTAATGCTTAACCCTTTGGTAATTTACCTGACAGAAAGAAAGAAAGCAGTAACTCCACAGATACAATATATTTTTTTTCTTCTTACTGTAAGCAGTATCATAGTGCAGATTTCTTTATAAATGCTGATTCTGCTGAAATACTGATAATTAACTAGAAAAAGCAAGGTAAAGTACTGTACACACATAAAGTATGGAACTCATACTGTGAGGTATACAATATTAGAGGTACAGGGTGTAACAGCGCAGAACTGCAAGTTTCAGGATGATCCTGAGATAGATAGATAGATAGATAGATAGATAATAGATAATTAGATAGATAGATAATAGATAGATATTACATAATAGATAGATAGATAGACAGATAGATAATTTTGGTCAGGTGTGTCCAAATAAAGGCAAGACTACTTAAGAAGGCTGTTCCACATTATTAAGCAGCCTACATTTTTTGCCAAAATGGGAAAGAAAAAGGATGTGTCGGCTGCTGAGAAGCAACAAATTGTGGAGTATTTAGGTCAAGGCATGACTACAATCAACATTGCCAAGACACTTCATCGTGATCATCGCACAATCAAGAAGTATGTAGCTGATTCCCAGCACACACATGTGCATGCTGATAAGGAAAAATTGAGGACTCTTTCCAACAGGCAAATGCGTAAGGTTAAAAGAGCAGCTGCAAAAATGCCTTGTCATAGCAGCAGACAAGTTTTTGAAGCTGCTGGTGCCTCCAACGTCCCCAGAACAACAAGATGCAGGGTCCTTCAGAGGTTTGCAGCTGTGCGTAAGCCATCCTGTCGACCACCTCTATCCACTGCAACAAGCAGAAACGGCTCCAGTGGGCCAAACGATACATGAAGACTGACTTCCAAACTGTTTTGTTCACCGATGAGTGCCGTGCAAGGCTCGATGGTCCAGATGGATGGAGTAGAGGATGGACACCCCATGAAAACACGGCTAAGGCGCCAACAAGGAGACGGTGGAGTAATGTTTTGGGCTGGAATCATGGGGAGAGAGATTGTCGGCCCCTTTATGATCCCTGAAGGGGTAAAGATGAACTCCATAATCTATGTGGAGTTTCTAAAACAATACTTCCTGCCATGGTTCAAGAGGAAGAACCGTGCTTTTCCGCAGCAAGATCATTTTCATGCATGATAATGCACCGTCTCATGCTGCAAAAAACACATCTGCATCTCTGGCTGCTATGGGCATAAAAGAGGACAAACTTATGGTGTGGCCACCATCTTCCCCTGACCTCAACCCCATTGAGAACCTCTGGAGCATCATCAAAAGGAGTGTGTATGATGGCGGGAGGCAGTTCACAGCTAAGCAACAGCTCTGGGAGGGGATTCTGTCCACATGCAAAACAATTGAAGCAGAAACCATCCAAAAACTGACAAATTCAATGGACGAGCGAGTTCATAAGCTTCGTTCGCACAAGGGGTCCTATGTGCAAATGTAACATCACCTAGAATAAAGTTTTCACTTGAAAACTGTTTCATTTCATTTTGTAATAAGCTGATAATGCTTATAACTTCACAATTGGCCATTTTTTTGTTCAAAATAAAAAAAAAAGGTTGAAAACTCTGCTGTGCATAATAATTTGGAACATGCATTTTGAGTGTTTTTTTTTTTTTTTTTTAAAAGATACTGTTTTCATAGGCAGTTTGTTCCAAAACATTGCAGTTATACTAGAATAGTAGATGGCTGGAAAATAACAATGACTGCAATTCAGAGAGGTAATTTAGAGAAAATAGGAGGAAATATTATTTGCATAATAATTTGGAACACAGTGTAATAGATAAATATGAGATAGATAGATATTAGATGGATACATATAGTAGATAGATAATATAGGGATATACAGTATATGAGTTGGATAGATGGATAAGTAGATAGATTTTGTTATTGTTCCAGTCCTTTTCTTGGTTTGTGGGATTGTTCTGCAGATTCAATATAACTAGTTATCGACTCAAACCAGCAGCAGTGGCGCCCGGGGCTCTGGGCCGAATATGGGGGAATTGTGTTGATCTATGATATTTGTTGTCTATATTGGGCCACATGATAGAATGCCCCCACCATACAGAACTTGCACTACATTTACTTACTTGTCTACTTTCTTGTTCACACAGGTAGAGATTGATAGAAAACGTATCCCCACTGATGGAGAAGACATGGACAAGACCAGAGAGTGCAGAACGCAGTAAAAAAAAAGTTATCGAACAGAACAGAGAAATCTGCGTGGAAATATAAGCGGTAATTCAGAAAGCGGCAAGCTAAGGTGCTCCATGTGCTGGACTATATCTCCCAGCACGCCCGGCCTGCCGGGGCCGTATATACATTCACCATGGCTGTCTTACATGTGCAGATGTAAGGGATGATAGTAGGTGTACACTATTCTTTGTAACTGAATATTTCCATGATTTCATATTAATATACCTAAAGTACATTGTTAATATGATTTACATTTACAGATAACACAAATAAGCAGCAGCTTGATGTAATTGTTTTAAGTGATTTATTTGCTTAATCTTCTCTTTTGGCAATAAAACTGAAAAAACGAAGAATGAAAAAACAAAAAAACTATAAAAAAACAAAGAAATAACAAAAAATAAACACAAATATTTTGTCTCTTCTTCTCTCTATTTAGTTACAGGCAGATTTGTCTTAAATGTGACATGGAGCCCCCGATCCTGGGGATCTGCACGTTATATGCTATAGTAATGGGGGTATCTGTGCATCACTAAGACCCCCTACAATTAGGTTGCCCACCAATGTGCTGCTAAAAGCGCTGCCCATTAGTGGTGAGCGGACGTGCTCGGATATGGTGTTATCCACCATGTTCGTGTACTAACCAAGTGACTTCAGCGTGCTCAAAAACGTTCGTCTGCACCTGACCTTAGCCCTCTTCACACGTGGGTCTAAAACACGTACGTGAAAAACCGTCATTAGTGTTTTGGATCGGTGTGTCATCAATGTGTACGATTTTCGTGGTCATCCGTGTTTTTCCGGACTGGATAAAGACAGAATTAAATGACAAAGCTTCTCCTATACTTGCAATGTTAAACACGGACCGCACACGGACTGTAAACCATCCATGAGCTGCACGTGTTTTTCACGAACCGTTAGGCTATGCTCGCATTAGCCGTTTTTTCATCAGTTTTTTAATTCATTTTTTTAAGGTAAATTTTCCGCTGCAGTTTGCAGCACCAGCAAAGCCTATGAGATTTCAGAAATCTCGTGCACACAGCTTGTTTTTGTTGTCATCAGTATTTTGTGCTTTGCATGGTTTTTTGCACGGTAAATCATGTCACTTTTTTCAGCGTTTTCTCTGCATTTCTTCAGCGTTTCTCAACCGTTGAAGGAAATGGGTGGAGAAAAAACAGCTGAAAATCCCCACCAAAAAACGCAGGTATAAGGTTTTGCAGTGTTTTTTTGTGCCAAAGCCTGATTAAATAGAATGTGATTTTGTTTCTTTGTACATATTATTGGCACGCACGAGAGACAAAATCGCAGGAAAAACACACAAAAACAGCACCAAGAACACAGCAAAACCTGCATTTTTGCCGCAGCTTCTTTACTGCCAAGAGATCAGGTTTTGCTGCAGAAGCAAAAAACGTCTAATGTGAACATAGCCATAGACTTGTATCGGCCCTTGTTATATGTGCTGCCAGAAAAAAAACGGACACGTCTCCGTATGGTTCACAGTGACACACGGTCCATATAAAAACATGGATTTGTGTATAGCACCGTAGGTTATAATGGGTACGTGTGATATCCGAGAGAAAAACTGAAACTACACGTACTGGAGTCATGGACGTGTGATGGAGGCCTCTCTACTGATAATGGATTTATTAAGGTCCCAATTCTCACTTTATTCATACATTTCCAGGAGATACAATTGAGAAAGCGCAAGAATAGATTCTCTAATAAGTTTATTTTCATGGGGATAATTAATATTTACTAAAAGAGACGAATGAGGAGAAGCCCCGCATCCTCTGTACAGCGTCACCACTCATGGGTCAGCGCCAGCACCCAGTGAAGGTGCAGGGGCATCACTCCGTCTTTACAGTGGAGAGGACAAGAAAGGGTCAAAACACAGACATGGAAAGAAGGTAATCACTAGATGGAGATATTGTCGCTTCCAATAAAGACCGGCTCACCTGGCATAACTAATGCCCTGACAATGTCAATCTGCCATAACTTTATGATCCAACAAGGCATGGACTCCACCAGACTTCTGAAAGCGTCCTGTGGCGTCTGGCACCAAAACGTTGGCAGCAGATCCTGTAAATTGCCAGGATCAGATTTTGCACTTGCTGACAGAGGATACTGTGCCTTGAGAATCACACACCTTGTACTTTTCCACATTTTTTCACGTTACACCTGCAAACTTAAATGCTTTTTATTGGGCTTTTATGTGATATTCTAACACAAAATAGCAACTATTGGTGACTTGAAAAGGAAATGATACATGGTTTTCTAATTATTTTAAAAATATAAATCTGAAAATATGATATGCGTTTGTATTCAGACCCCCTTGAGTCAATGTAGGACCACCTTTTGCTGCAATTACTGGAAAAATTCTTTTGAGGAATGTCTCTACTAGCTTTGACCAGCTAGAGGTGACATTTTGCCCCTTCTTCTTTGTAAACTAGCTCTAGCTTAGTGAGATTGGATGGAGATCTTTATGAAGAGCAATTTTGAAGTCTTGTCACAGATTCTCAATGGAATTTAGGTCTGGTCTGTAACTGGGCTATCCACACACATGAATGTGCTTTGATCCATCCATTGTAGCTCTGGCAGTATGTTTAGGATCAATGTCCGGCTGTAACACCTAGGTCCCAGTCTCAACTCTTTTGCAGCCTTTATCAGGTTTTCCTCCGGGATTGCTCTGTATTTACCTCCATCCATCTTTCTATAAATTCTGACCAGCTTCCCTGTCTCTGCTCAAGAAAAGCCTCCCCATAGCATGATGCTGCCACCACCATATTTGACGGCGGAGATTGTGTTTTCAGGGTTATATGCAGTGTTAGTTTTCCACCACACAGTGTTTTACATTTAGCCCAAAAAGTTCTACTTTGGTCTCATCTGACTAAAGCACTTTCTTCCACTTGCTCACTGTGCCCCCTAAATGGCTTTATTGCAAATTAGAAATGGAACTTATTAGGGCTTGCTTTCAAAAATATCTTTCTTCTTGCCCCGCTCCCATAAAGGTTGGATATTGGGGGTATAAGACTAATAGTTGTCCCGTGAACAGATTCTCCGAACTAAGCTGTTGATCTCTGCAGCTCCTCCAGAGTGATCATGGGCCTCTAAGCTGCTTTTCTAATTAGTGCTCACTTGTTTGGGATGTCAGTTTAGGTGGACCGCCATGTCTTAGTAGGTTTGCAATTGTGCCATACTCTTTCCATTGTGGGATGATGGATTGATCAGTGCTCCATGAGATGTTCAGAGTTTGGGCTATTTTATTTATAACCTAACCTTGCATTACTTTTCTCCACAACTTTATCTCTGACCTGTCTGGTGTGTTCCTTGGTTTTCATGATGCTACTTTATCCCTAACGCTCTCAAACAAGCCTCTAAGGCCTTCACAGAACAGCTGTAGTTACATTGAGAATAAATTACACACCGATGGACTCGATTCACTAATTATGTGACTTCTTGAGGCAATTGGTCACTCTGGATTTTATGTATCATTTCCTTAACACTTCACCAATACCTGCTACTTTGTGAGTGTAAAGTTAAAAAATGTGGAAAGTTCACAGGGTAAGAGTAATTTTTTCAAGGCACTGTAAACGGCCCGCAACAATGTTTAGCTAGGTAATAGGTGAAATTAGTTAATGCGTGAGTTTCACCTGCGCTATGTACACAAAAGGGACAATGCAAAAGGGCTATAGCAATTGGTGTGAGAGAAAAGAAATATATAGGTTCAAGGCACTTACTGTATTTTTGCCATAGATGGTTACGTGTAGAACCTGCTTTGTACTCGGGTGATCTCCGAGTACTTGTTAGTGCTCGGAGAATTAGTTTTCCTTGCCTCAGCTGCATTATTTATGACTGCTAGACAGGCTGAATACATGTGAGGAAAGCCTGTTTGTTAGGGAATACCCACATGTTTTCTGGCTGTCCAGAAGCCGTAAATCATGCAGCTGAGGTGATAAAAACTAAATTTCCGAGCACTAACAAATACTCGGAGATCACCCGAGCATGCTCAGGGAGACGCGAGTAACAGTGCTACTCGCTAATCACTAATCCCAACCCTTGACAGGCACTGCTGTAATACGATAATCAATGTTACATTAACGGTGTGGCAAATTGGTGTATACTGCAGTTTCATTGTCTCAGGTTGTGGTTGGTGCTGTACACCTCGGTAGACACATATATTTAAGGACCATCACACATGTTTACTGCTTACATGACTGTTGAGAATATGTATAACCTTTTTGGAAAAATTATGGTGTTTTGGGAACCTTTATCTTGACCAAGAAAGCAACATTAACTTGCCAACATTTTCTCTATCAGAATTTACTAGGGTTGGAACCCTACCTGGGCACTTCTTTACCGGGAGTACCGTATATCTCTCTAGCATTCTCTGCCAGTGTCACAGATGGAAAAACATTAGCAGCCTGATCTCATTATGAATCTCGAATGCTTTTATCTTCTTATGGAACAAGCTAAAAATAATAACCTTGTGAAGATCCTGTAACCGCATGTTTCCTACCATGTTACTATTAGGAATCTACGTAATGATGCTACTTTTACCTTCATTATAAGCAACCTGTTGTTTGTGAATCCATCTATCGTATCCGAGTTTTGTGCATCACTGTGTGCAGCAACCTAGAATCATTGCCTTCCGCTAATTTTACTGAAATGCTAAAAATGTCCTTTCCTGTTCTTGAAGCAATTAGTAACAGCAGGTGTGACTCATTAGCGGAGAAGAGCCGTATTGTGACAGGTAGATAAAACCAATGAATGCACCGATTCTGCACCTCGCAGGTGCTTCTAACCTCTGGGCTGAAGTCAAATGAAACAAATAATACCATCAAAATTTCACTTACAGTCCGCGGTGTGACAAAATAGCAGAAATAAAAAATTGTGCCCATTCTTACGGAGGAAATCGCATCATGTGCAAATCTTCATTCCCGGAGGGCAGCATCTATTTTAATTTACTGATTTACTATAACAATTTGTCGTTAACTGTACAGGAAGCAGGAGAAAAATACATTGTAAAGCGTCATGGTTGGAATCAAGATGTAATATTTTATTTTGTATTAAAACAACTATGGTGTGTGCCGACCAAAGAAAGAAAGAACGTATCCCCGACCTATTGAAGTAGCTGAATTAGCAGGGCCGGGGTGATCCAGCAGTATTAATGATAACAATGACACAGATGAGTTATTGATTGGCTAGAGTAACTTTCTGAGGTGTTTGTCCAATGATGTTTTAGTACTTTTGTTTTAATATTTGTGTAATAATTCCACCAGACTTTAAAGAGGAGTCTCTTACCGGTAGGACATAGGGACGTCAAGGAGCAGAATTTTTAAATGTATTTGATGAGTTGCAGTTTTTGGAAGGGGTGGCATGTACTTCTGTAATTTATGGTGGGCCGCAAGTTCATTTTCCTGGAAGTTTCTAAAGCCAGATCTGCAATGATCAGCTGATTTCTGTCTACAGTGGTTAGATAGAGATAAAGGGCCCAATATATCAAAGTGATTATGACAGAATTCCTGCTGTAAATCACTTTCGAAAAGTCTCAAAATTTTTCTTGTAGTACCTGGTTGAGCAAAAATATTACTACGTTTGCTGTTTTCATGCCATTTTTGGCTGAGCTAAAGCAGAAAGCTAAAGCTAGTCTAATTCATGCTGAGCTGTGGCTGTCCTTATGCCGGAGATCTTACTCCAGTCCATGATTGGAGTAAGATAGAGGGGTGCACACCACTTGTCATACACTCCTGATTCATTAAGAAGCGTACACCTCTTAATGAATCACGAGCTTCTGATTCAACTGCGCTCCCTCATCAACCCCAGCATGAATATGATTGGTCTTGATGAATCCGGGCCAAACTCTTTGACAGGCTTAGCTCATGTGCACCTGGAGGCTGGACCTTGTGCTGAGAGATGGGATGTAATATACTTATATCTTGTTCAATGTGGCTTTAAATCATAATTAAAGGGAACTGTCATGTGCAGAAATGTTAAATACTTGCAAATATAGTGCTAATCTGTAGATATATCGTGTGTAAATCATGTTTAGCCAGCTAACTGGAGCAGTGGCTACAAGGAGAACACTAAAAGGGTTGCGCGTCCTTAGGCTACAAGTTTGCAGTTACTCTCTGCACGCTCTGAGGATTCTCCAGGATAAGGCATACATGTTACCGCAAGTATGTGATCTGCATACTTCCAGCCATATTCCAACAAGACGTGTCTAGTCAGGAGGATTCATAAGTCTGCAGTCACATAGAGAGACTGCAGACTTAGACCCTAAGGCCGAACAACCCCTTTAAGTTTTACTTTTGTTCCAGGGATTGGGGCTGTGCACGGAGTAGTTAGTCACTGCTCAATACGCAATGAGTGCGCTGTTCTCTCTCCACGAAACATTAATTGGCAGCCTGCTCTGTACACACACACACGCTGCAGAGCAGACTGTCAATTTAAGCGCCAGCACAATATAGTCCCCCACAATGAAAGAAAAAAAGTGATCCACACCGCTAGAACCACAATAGCCTAGTTTGCCAGCTCGGTGTTTGATACTGCTGCACGCAGGTAGCCTAAGACGTTGGGTGCTCACCAAGAGAAAACACAATATATACGTCCAAGTATGTCGAAAGCAGAGGTGGCACTCACCAGTCTAGAAAATCCATGCTTTATTGAAGAAACAGAAATGGTTAAAACATCTTCAATGGGAGATGGAGTATGCGAGTGACGATGGCCGTTTCGCGCTGTTGCGCTTCTACAGGTCATGTCGCATACTCAATCTCCCATTCTCCCGTTGAAGATGTTTTAACCGTTTGTGTTTTTTCAATAAAGCATGGATTTTCTAGACTGGCGAGCACCACCTCTGCTTTCTACATACTTGGACTCACAGCATAGTGATTGTAACAGCTCCATTCGCTGCCTGCATGACTGGAAGCAAGCAGGTGCAGGGAGAATAAAACATAATTTTCTCACTGTAGCCCCTGCTCCATTAGGCCGGCTAAACAGGATTTAAGTGCTATTTAGCTGCAGATTAATAGCGTTTCAGAACGTGACAGGTTCCCTTTAAACACCAATTAGTAACCTGGTGAACCCCCCATACCTGCTGCTTCAGTGGTCCTCCTGTGATTCCCTGGCAGCTTGTAGTTATCACATTGATGTACAAGATCTCTGAGGCCAGTGATTGGCTGCATTGGTCAAATGGATGTATGTGATATCATCATTGCAGGAAAGCAATCAAAGACCGGTGGGAACCAACGAAGCTTGTCACTGTTTAGCTTAAGGAAATATGAGCCCAGATCTTCCAATGTTCTTGTAGATGTAACTTACCAGAATCATTATACTGTTCTCTACCTCCAGATATATTTAGACAATTAGATATATATATATATATTTTTACTTCTAATGCAGAACTTTATTTTAACAAGTGGAAAAGTTTGGAAGAAGAAGAAAGTATGTTAAAAATAAAAGTCAGCTTGGAAACATTGCTCACCTTCATTAGGGACCTGGAGTAATTTGCTGTAGGGAACAGATGAGGAGTCTGTCCCTCCCCTGTTTGAAGACTTCCATTGAAAGAGAACTCACCACCTTTTTTGTGGCAGCCTGTTCCATTCATTGATCACCCTGACTGTCGAAATGTTTTTTTTCTAATATCTAATCTGTATCTTCTCCCTTTCAGTTTCATTCCATTGCTTCTCGTGTTTCCATGTGCAAATGAGAATGATGATTCCTCTACACTGTGACATCCAGATATTTGTAGACAGCTATTAAGTCTCCTCTCATGTTTCTGTTTTGCAAGCTAAACATTCCCAGATCCTTTAACCGTTTCTCATAGGACATACTTTGCAGTCTGCTCACCATCCTTGTAGCTTTTCTCTAAACTTACTCCAGTTTTTCTATGTCTTTTTTAAAATGTGGTGCCCAGAACTGGATATACTTACCAACAGAAGATTTTAGAGAATTAGGCTCTGTCAACCACACTACCTGGGAACACCCCCAAAATGATCAGCAAAAGCCCACCTTTGGTTGTGGTTTTGCTAAGACTTGCCCCTTTGTGACTAGGACTATCCTGGCAAAATCAAGACTGTTGGCAAGTCTTCCAGTATGCCATAACACCAGCTTGTGACGTGTCACGCAGATCTGTGCCTCCATATGGGCATGTTCGGGAAAGAGTTATCATGCCTGCAATTTTTTCAAAATCAGTTTCCCCAAAAACTGTCTTTTACATCTTATTTGTCAAAATGTCACACACTATGTTTAATTAATTTGACAGACCTTTAAATATAGCACTTAGTTGTGACTGCCTGCTAACTTTTATGTAACCTTCCTACTGGAAATAAGAATTACAACTTTGTTATGACTTTTTTTTTTTTTTTAAGTCACAATTCATAAATTTGCCTAAGGCTATGTGCACACAGAGTCTTTTTGCTAAATTTTCAGAGCTGAAACTTAAAGTTTCTGAGGAATTTTGAGATTTGGAGGAAAATTCGCAGAGTTTCCAACCAATTTCCAGTCCGTTTCTGCTCCAAAAATGCCTCGAAAAACTCTTTTCACATAATCTAACAATGTTCACTTTGCCACCCATATTTCAGAAGTAGAAAATTGTAAAAGCGTGCTTTCTAAAAAAAAAAAATGTAAATTTACAGTGATAATTCCTTGTTATATTCAGTTATGTAATATGAATGGTAAGAGTCCTGCTGTCTAAACATGGAAAGTTTAAGAATACTGTGATTTTACTGCCTTTAATCCTCCCATACACAACAGACTAAAGTTGTCCAAACCTGCCATATCAGTAGGATTGGGTCAGTGTAGGCCAACCTCCGGCCTCTCCTCTGAAAGATGATCTCAGGAGTTGAGGATAGGTCGATTTTAATTTTAATGCCCCACTCTTAAAGGGGTATTCCTATCTCCAAAGATCCTATCTCAATAGGTAATAGGTGTAATAATAATAATATAGGCAAATACGTCTATTTAGAAATCTAGTATAGTTGTTCTGATTCTCTATGTCGCTTACCCCATGTGCAGGGCATTGCAGTAGCTTAGGTATCCATGGTTAAGACCACTAACAGCTGTCACTATATCAGTGGCCATAACCATGGAAATCGTAGGCTACTTTCACACTAGCGTCGTGCACTGCACGTCGCAATGAGGCGGCGCACCGACGCTAGCTGTGGAAGCGCCACACAACGGGGGCAGCGGATGCTGTTTTTCAACGCATCCGCTGCCCCATTGTGAGGTGCGGGGAGGCGGGGGCGGAGTTCCGGCCGCGCATGCGCGGTCAGAAATGCTGCAGACGACGCACCAAAAAACGTTACATTGTAACGTTTTTTGGTGGCGACGGTCCGACGCAACCGTCGCACAACGGTTGAGACGTGTGGCAATGCGTCGCTAATGCTAGTCTATGGAGAAAAGTAGCCTAAGCTGCAGTGCCCTCCACATGGGGTAAGCAACATAGCGAATCAGAAGAACTATACTACATTTCTGATTAGAGGTAATTGTTAATATTATTATACCTACTAAATATTGGGATAGGATCTTGGAGATGGGAATACACTTTTATACGCTTTTAAGTTCTTCAGGAGGTAACCGTGGTTGAGCTGAGTGCTCGTATGTAAGTGGTAGTTGGGAGACATAGACAAGGGTAGAATGTGCCCTTGGCCATTAGCTATCATACGTGTATGTAACTTGTGACTGTTCATCTCTTGATGACATCACATCACATATGACATCATCGGTGGCCAGAAGGACCTACACATCTGCTTCTACCATGTGATGAGGACAATTTGTAAAATGAATGGTGGTTTTGTTATCATACATATCACTTTCCTTAATCACCATTTTTTCTCAATGTCAGTCTATCTGTTGAGTTACGTAACATCTACATATTCGCTGCTCAATAATAGAACATATTCTGCTTTTCATTATTCAGACAGATGCACAAAGCTTCTGTATATTCACGTTACCAGTCCTAAAAGAAGAGGAACATTTTTCTTTTTTTACCAGTCGCACTGATACAGTAAGAGGCGCCTGACAAACCGACGGAGGGTAAATTGGAATCTGAAGTACATACTTTCTTGTCAGCTTAATTTTGCTTGGAGACCGATGTGCCTGGGGAATGCTCTCGTCGTATTTAGTATTCACACTCTCGTCTTATCAAGTGTATGTTAGATGGTTAGTGAAAAAAAAAGCTATCAACGTAAGAACAGGCACTTTATCAAGCAAACAATAAGTGATTGGCATGAACAATGTGGTAATAACCAGGCTTTGTTACATAGAAATTAGCCTGGCGCTTGCATAAGTGAGTGGGCGTGAGACACTTTTATAAGCAGCGTATTATTTCCTTCATTAACGGGAGATATGGGTGTTAACCAGTGTTCAATTTCATCACAGGATAAATGTGAAATCGTGTAAAAACAAGAAATCATTCAAGGCTGAACGACCTGCAATAGTACAGGAAAAGCTGAAATACATTTATGGAGGAAATGGATATCTAGTGCGGAGGCATCTGTTCTTCTAAAGTCTTCTATATCATCCAAGGTGGGGGAGAGGGCATATATAAAGGGGGTACATTGCTTTTATGCCCCTTTATCAAATTCACTTCCTATAATTATCTCATTATAATACCAACCACAGTGCCCCCATAACAACACAAGCCCCCATAACAGCAGCGGCCTCAATAAACACATAACACCAGCCTCCAGTCCCCAATAACTCCACCAGCCTTCATGCCCCCATTACCGCACCATCCTCGATGCCCCGTTACCGCACCAGCTTCAATACCATCATAACAGCGCCAGCATTGATGCCGCCGATAGCTGCGACAGATTCCATGGCCCCACATCAGCCCTACCACAGTGCCCCCATGACAAGTAGCCACACTGCCTCATTGTAAGGTAACAAAAAGCTTATGAAAACCCAAGGTGCTTCATAACAGAATCAGCTACAGTGCCCCAAACACAGCGTCAGCCACAATTGTCCTACAACAGCGTCACCTACACTGCCCACATCTATAGGATGGGTTATAAATAAATGATAGGGGGTCTCTGCTGCAATTCTGGCCCTTGGTCCATTGTGTGAATACCATATTAGGGTGCATTCATGACTACTGCTCCATTTACTTTTATGGGTCTATAGGATCAACAGATACATGTTCCTTTCACACAAGGGACCACCATTCTGTCAGTCTCACACCGACCATTTGTAAATACATTACATTTTCATCTATGGTAGGTTACCATATTGTTTCTCCTGGATTCTTTGTCCACCATCAGTGGTGGTCGGATGAACATGCCCCGGAGCTTCTCTGCTCATTCTCCGGAGTGATCTGATGATGAGAGGAGAACTGCCACATGTGAATTAGATGTAACAAGTAAGGATGAGAGGAGATGGATGAATGAATAGATAATGGATAGATAATAGATATATGATAGATAGATGATAGATAGATAAATAGATCATAGATATGGGATAGCTGAAAGGTGTGAAAATTACATTGGCGCTGCATTTTTTTGCACTGATATTGATGTGCAGTACCGCAAAGATTTTTTTTTAATTGTGGGATAAACCCCTTTACGGATACAATCCTTGTGTTTAACCCCATAGTGACCGCCAATTTTGTCCTTAATGACCAAACCAATTTTTCCAATTCTGACCACTGTCACTTTATGAGGTGATAACTCTGGAACGCTTCAATGGATCCCACTGATTCTGAGACTGTTTTTCGTTATATATTGTACTTCATGTTAGTGGTAAAATTTCTTCGATATGACTTGCGTTTATTTCTGAAAAAAATGGAAATTTAGCCAAAATGTAGAAAATTTTGCTATTTTCACATTTTTAATTTTTGTGCCCTTAAATCGGAGAGTCATATTGCACAAAATAGTTAATAATAGGGTTGAGCGACTTTCATTTTTTTAAGATCGAGTAGGGTTTTGGGAAACCCGATTTTGTCCAGAGTCGAGTCGAGTGCAGTCGGCCGATTATCGCTAAAAGTCGGGGATCGACCGAAACACGAAACCCAATGCAAGTCAATGGGGAAGCATAGTCGGCAGTGAGTGGAGGCCAGGAAAACACCTACAGTGCCCATTTTAATGCCAAAAACATCCATTCTTGTTTCTGAAGCTTGCCAATCTTAATTAACTGTATAATAATAGTTGGGCATAGGGAATTGGGGGAAAGTTGTGGGGGGAGTAGGGCTGGCTCAAGTTTTTCGTGGGCCCAGGAAATGCGGACTACGTCACGGCGGTGTTGCAGGGAAAGGTAAGTATTTAAAAGTTGCAAGTGCTGTGATCCTGAGCAAGCAGGGGGGGCCCACTCGTTCGCATTGCCACTGGCACAGGGCCCCTCAAAGTACGGCGGTGTGTTTGCATGGCGGGGGCGCCTCCCACCAGCAGCGACACTTTTGCGTACTCTGAGGGGCCCTGTGCCAGTGACGTCGCCAACGAGTATGCCCCCCCACCTGATGAAGGAACCTGCACTTTCATCTGCACCTTCCTCTTTGTCCCTGTGTAAGGTGGTATAACATGCGGGAAGGGGAACCTTACTTTCAGCAGGGACAGATTCTGGCTGTGTAGAGTACAAGGGGAATGTAGTGGTCTAGGTCAATGTACCAGCAGACTCATTTAGCAGTGGCTGGGCAATGGGCAGGATGAGGAGGAAACAGATATAGGGCCAAAGAATAAAGTAGGCTACATGCAGTTCAAAATTGGTAACAGGACTAAACAGGCGGCATTGCTTTGTTCAGTGGAGTAGCAAACCCAAGAGCAGCAGACACTGTTTCAAGGGCCTAACCACACTAGTAGGCCAAATGCAGTTTAATATCTGATAGTATAGGGCGAAAGCCAGAATGTGGAAGCTCAGCTTTGTTCAGTTGAGGACAACACCAGGGAGGGGCAGACACCTTTAGTAGGCCGGAAAAGCCTATTGCATTTTTTAAAATGGTAATTTGGAGCAGAAGGTTGAAGCTCAGCTTTATTTAGTTGAGGGCAACACCAGGGAGGGGCAGAAGCCGTTAGTAGGCCCTAACCACCATTTTTTTTTTTTTTAAAACCACTTAATGAGAGCCGGAAGGTTGAAGCTCAGCTTTATTTAGTTGAGGACAACACCAGGGAGGGGCAGAAGCCGTTAGTAGGCCCTAACCACCATTTTTTTTTTAAAACCACTTAATGAGAGCCGGAAGGTTGAAGCTCAGCTTTATTTAGTTGAGGACAACACCAGGGAGGGGCAGAAGCCGTTAGTAGGCCCTAACCACCATTTTTTTTTTAAAACCACTTAATGAGAGCCGGAAGGTTGAAGCTCAGCTTTATTTAGTTGAGGACAACACCAGGGAGGGGCAGAAGCCGTTAGTAGGCCCTAACCACCATTTTTTTTTTTTTTAAAACCACATAATGAGAGCCGGAAGGTTGAAGCTCAGCTTTATTTAGTTGAGGACAACACCAGGGAGGGGCAGAAGCCGTTAGTAGGCCCTAACCACCATTTTTTTTTTTAAAACCACATAATGAGAGCCGGAAGGTTGAAGCTCAGCTTTATTTAGTTGAGGGCAACACCAGGGAGGGGCAGAAGCCGTTAGTAGGCCCTAACCACCATTTTTTTTTTTAAAACCACATAATGAGAGCCGGAAGGTTGAAGCTCAGCTTTATTTAGTTGAGGACAACACCAGGGAGGGGCAGAAGCCGTTAGTAGGCCCTAACCACCATTTTTTTTTTTAAAACCACATAATGAGAGCCGGAAGGTTGAAGCTCAGCTTTATTTAGTTGAGGGCAACACCAGGGAGGGGCAGAAGCCGTTAGTAGGCCCTAACCACCATTTTTTTTTTTAAAACCACATAATGAGAGCCGGAAGGTTGAAGCTCAGCTTTATTTAGTTGAGGGCAACACCAGGGAGGGGCAGAAGCCGTTAGTAGGCCCTAACCACCATTTTTTTTTTTAAAACCACATAATGAGAGCCGGAAGGTTGAAGCTCAGCTTTATTTAGTTGAGGACAACACCAGGGAGGGGCAGAAGCCGTTAGTAGGCCCTAACCACCATTTTTTTTTTTAAAACCACATAATGAGAGCCGGAAGGTTGAAGCTCAGCTTTATTTAGTTGAGGGCAACACCAGGGAGGGGCAGAAGCCGTTAGTAGGCCCTAACCACCATTTTTTTTTTTAAAACCACATAATGAGAGCCGGAAGGTTGAAGCTCAGCTTTATTTAGTTGAGGGCAACACCAGGGAGGGGCAGAAGCCGTTAGTAGGCCCTAACCACCATTTTTTTTTTTAAAACCACATAATGAGAGCCGGAAGGTTGAAGCTCAGCTTTATTTAGTTGAGGACAACACCAGGGAGGGGCAGAAGCCGTTAGTAGGCCCTAACCACCATTTTTTTTTTTAAAACCACATAATGAGAGCCGGAAGGTTGAAGCTCAGCTTTATTTAGTTGAGGGCAACACCAGGGAGGGGCAGAAGCCGTTAGTAGGCCCTAACCAAAGTTGAAGGCCAAATGCAGTTTAATTTCTGATACTATAGGCCGAAAGCCAGAAGGTGGAAGTTCCGATTTAGACAGTGGAGGACAATTTGAATTAGGGACTGCAGACAGACTTAGTAGGCTGTCCCCTGTGGACCATGCATCCACCACATTAACCCATTGCGCCGTAATGGACACGTAATCTTCCGTGGCCATGCCTACAGGTCCATGCGTCTGTTGTCAGGTGCACCTTTGTACTCACAGATTGCCAGAGTGCATGGACAATGCGGTCTTCTACATGCTGGTGGAGGGTTGGGATGGCTTTTCTCGCAAAAGAAGTGTCGACTGGTTAGCTTGTAGCGTGGTACAGCGTAGTCCATCATGGCCTTATTAATAGTAAATAAAATATATAACTAGGCTCTATGAACTTTTAAATAGGTTCCAGGGGTACACGGGCAGCATTGGTGTGGTCAGTGGAGGAGTATTGCAAGTAGGGGCTGCAGACAGGCTATCAAAGGCCTAAAATAACAAACAGTAGGCAGTCATGGCAGTTTTACATCGGTTACATGGATACACAGGCAGGCACTCCAGGCAGCATTGTGCTCAGTGGAGGAGTATTGCAAGTAGGGGCCGCAGACAGGCTATCAAAGGCCTAAAATAACAAACAGTAGGCAGTCATGGCAGTTTTACATCGGTTACATGGATACACAGGCAGGCACTCCAGGCAGCATTGTGGTCAGTGGAGGAGTATTGCAAGTAGGGGCCGCAGACAGGCTATCAAAGGCCTAAAATAACAAACAGTAGGCAGTCATGGCAGTTTTACATCGGTTACATGGATACACAGGCAGCTAGGTGGTGAGTGGAGGAGTATTTAAAGTAAGGACCGCAGACAGGCTATCAAAGGCCTAACATAACAAACAATAGGCTCATGGCAGTTTTACAGCGGTTACATGGATACACGGGCAGGCAGCTTGGTGGTGAGTGGAGGAGTATTTAAAGTATGGACCGCAGACAGGCTTCGAAGGCCTAACACAATAAAATGGGCTGGCTGTAGGCACTTTAAAATTGGTTCCAGGGGTACACGGGCAGCAGTGGTCTGGTCAGTGGAGGCCTAGTGGAAGTATGGACCGCAGACAGGCTTCGAAGGCCTAACACAATAAAATGGGCTGGCTGTAGGCACTTTAAAATTGGTTCCAGGGGTACACGGGCAGCAGTGGTCTGGTCAGTGGAGGCCTAGTGGAAGTATGGACCGCAGACAGGCTTCGAAGGCCTAACACAATAAAATGGGCTGGCTGTAGGCACTTTAAAATTGGTTCCAGGGGTACACGGGCAGCAGTGGTCTGGTCAGTGGAGGACTAGTGGAAGTATGGACCGCAGACAGGCTTCGAAGGCCTAACACAATAAAATGGGCTGGCTGTAGGCACTTTAAAATTGGTTCCAGGGGTACACGGGCAGCAGTGGTCTGGTCAGTGGAGGCCTAGTGGAAGGAGGGACCGCAGACAGGCTTCGAAGGCCTAACACAATAAAATGGGCTGGCTGTAGGCACTTTAAAATTGGTTCCAGGGGTACACGGGCAGCAGTGGTCTGGTCAGTGGAGGACTAGTGGAAGGAGGGAGCGCAGAAAGGCTTCAAAGGCCTAAAATAACAAACAATAGGCTCATGGCAGTTTTACAGCGGTTACATGGATACACGGGCAGGCAGCTTGGTGGTCAGTGGAGGAGTAGGGACCGCAGACAGGCTATCAAAGGCCTAAAATAACAAACAATAGGCTCATGGCAGTTTTACAGCGGTTACATGGATACACGGGCAGGCAGCTTGGTGGTGGTGAGTGGAGGAGTATTTAAAGTAGGGACCGCAGACAGGCTATCAAAGGCCTAACATAAAAAAACAATAGGCTCATGGCAGTTTCACAGCGGTTACATGGATACACGGGCAGGCAGCTTGGTGGTGGTGAGTGGAGGAGTATTTAAAGTAGGGACCGCAGACAGGCTATCAAAGGCCTAACATAACAAACAATAGGCTCATGGCAGTTTTACAGCGGTTACATGGATACACGGGCAGGCAGCTTGGTGCTGAGTGGAGGAGTATTTAAAGTATGGACCGCAGACAGGCTTCGAAGGCCTAACACAATAAAATGGGCTGGCTGTAGGCACTTTAAAATTGGTTCCAGGGGTACACGGGCAGCAGTGGTCTGGTCAGTGGAGGCCTAGTGGAAGGAGGGACCGCAGACAGGCTTCGAAGGCCTAACACAATAAAATGGGCTGGCTGTAGGCACTTTAAAATTGGTTCCAGGGGTACACGGGCAGCAGTGGTCTGGTCAGTGGAGGCCTAGTGGAAGGAGGGACCGCAGACAGGCTTCGAAGGCCTAACACAATAAAATGGGCTGGCTGTAGGCACTTTAAAATTGGTTCCAGGGGTACACGGGCAGCAGTGGTCTGGTCAGTGGAGGACTAGTGGAAGTATGGACCGCAGACAGGCTTCGAAGGCCTAACACAATAAAATGGGCTGGCTGTAGGCACTTTAAAATTGGTTCCAGGGGTACACGGGCAGCAGTGGTCTGGTCAGTGGAGGCCTAGTGGAAGGAGGGACCGCAGACAGGCTTCGAAGGCCTAACACAATAAAATGGGCTGGCTGTAGGCACTTTAAAATTGGTTCCAGGGGTACACGGGCAGCAGTGGTCTGGTCAGTGGAGGACTAGTGGAAGGAGGGAGCGCAGAAAGGCTTCAAAGGCCTAAAATAACAAACAATAGGCTCATGGCAGTTTTACAGCGGTTACATGGATACACGGGCAGGCAGCTTGGTGGTCAGTGGAGGAGTAGGGACCGCAGACAGGCTATCAAAGGCCTAAAATAACAAACAATAGGCTCATGGCAGTTTTACAGCGGTTACATGGATACACGGGCAGGCAGCTTGGTGCTGAGTGGAGGAGTAGTGCAAGGAGTGTCTGTCCCAGTACTCCCAAAATATAAATAGATGTTAATGTCTCGCAAAACAACCAAAACAAAAAAAAAGATGGCATACTTAGGTACAGGGGTGGGCTCATCTGCTGTGTTTCTGACATAGTAATTTGGCAGTAACTATTTAATGGTGCCAATATAGGACACAGACACAGACTACTTTAAGTTGCATCATAGATGTCTACAAATTTGTATTGTCAGTGCCAGACATTGAATGATGTCAGCGAATAGACTAAAGATTGGTGGAGCTGTGCGACATAATTTTGCACGTAGTAGAGCCCAGTTTGAGCTGGGGTAGGGGGGAACTCTCTTGAGGCCGGCGGGACCGCCCCAGGGCCACTCATGTTACAACGGTGTGTCTGACGTTGGGTGCGCACCACCACTGCCAGAGACACTACATTGTACTATGAGGGACCCAGTAGCAATGCCGTCAACCAAAAGCGAGCACACCCACCTCTTCAGACAAACAGCAGTCTCACGGGTGCTTGCGCCAAGTCGCGATACCACGGCCCCGTGTGGGGAGTTTGGCCATTTAGGGAGGTGTAAACATGTCGTATGCTGTACAATCTGCAGCAGCAAATTAGACATTAGAAAAGTAATTCACAGGCAAGAGCTTTTCATAGGAAAGCTAGGTGTCGGCCGGGCAAGGTGGGGCAAAAGATTTTGAAATCCAGTTGTGGTTCATTTTAATGAATGTTAGATCGTCAACATTTTGGGTAGCCAGACGAGTCCTTTTTTCGGTTAATATTGACCCTGCAGCACTGAATACTCTTTCTGATAGGACACTTGCTGCCGGGCAAGCAAGCTCCTGCAATGCATATTCTGCCAATTCTGGCCAGGTGTCTAATTTGGAGGCCCAGTAATCAAATGGGAATGACGGTTGAGGGAGAACATCGATAAGGGATGAAAAATAGTTAGTAACCATACTGGACAAATGTTGTCTCCTGTCACTTTCAATTGATGCAGCAGTACCTGTCCTGTCTGCGGTCATAGCAAAATCACTCCACAACCTGGTCAGAAAACCCCTCTGTCCAACGCCACTTCTGATGTGTGCACCCCTAACACTCCTAGTCTGCTGCCCCCTGGAGCTCGTGTGAGAACGATCACGTGCGCTGTGTGCTGGGAATGCCTGAAGCAAACGGTCAACAAGAGTTGATTGTTTGGTTGCTAATATTAGTTCCAAGTTCTCATGTGGCATAATATTTTGCAATTTGCCTTTATAGCGTGGATCAAGGAGGCAGGCCAACCAGTAATCGTCATCGTTCATCATTTTCGTAATGCGTGTGTCCCTTTGTAGGATACGTAAGGCATAATCCGCCATGTGGGCCAAAGTTCCACTTGTCAAATCTCCGGTTGTGATTGGTTGAGGGGCAGTTGCAGGCAAATCTACGTCACTTGTGTCCCTCAAAAAACCAGAACCCGGCCGTGACACGCAACCAATTTCCTGTGCCCCCGTGAAAGTTTCCGCATTAAAAATATACTCATCCCCATCATCCTCCTCGTCCTCCACCTCCTCTTCGCCCGCTACCTCGTCCTGTACACTGCCCTGACCAGACAATGGCTGACTGTCATCAAGGCTTCCCTCTTCCTCTGGTGCAGACGCCTGCTCCTTTATGTGCGTCAAACTTTGCATCAGCAGACGCATTAGGGGGATGCTCATGCTTATTACGGCGTTGTCTGCACTAACCAGCCGTGTGCATTCCTCAAAACACTGAAGGACTTGACACATGTCTTGTATCTTCGACCACTGCACACCTGACAACTCCATGTCTGCCATCCTACTGCCTGCCCGTGTATCCTCCCACAAATAAATAACAGCACGCCTCTGTTCGCACAGTCTCTGAAGCATGTGCAGTGTTGAGTTCCACCTTGTTGCAACGTCTATGATTAGGCGATGCTGGGGAAGGTTCAAAGACCGCTGATAGGTCTGCATACGGCTGGCGTGTACAGGCGAACGTCGGATATGTGAGCAAAGTGCACGCACTTTGAGGAGCAGGTCGGAGAACCCAGGATAAGTTTTCAATAAGCACTGCACCACCAGGTTTAAGGTGTGAGCCAGGCAAGGAATGTGTTTCAGTTGGGAAAGGGAGATGGCAGCCATGAAATTCCTTCCGTTATCACTCACTACCTTGCCTGCCTCAAGATCTACTGTGCCCAGCCACGACTGCGTTTCTTGTTGCAAGAACTCGGACAGAACTTCCGCGGTGTGTCTGTTGTCGCCCAAACACTTCATAGCCAATACAGCCTGCTGACGCTTGGCAGTAGCTGGCCCATAATGGGACAACTGGTGTGCAACAGTGTCATCTGCCGATGGAGTGGTTGGCCGACTGCGTTCTGTGGAAGAGCTGTAGCTTCTGCAGGAGGACGAGGAGGAGGAGGAGGGGGTGCGAACGCCTACAGCCAACTGTTTCCTAGACCGTGGGCTAGGCACAACTGTCCCTAAATTGATGTCGCCTGTGGACCCTGCATCCACCACATTCACCCAGTGTGCCGTGATGGACACATAACGTCCCTGGCCATGCCTACTGGTCCATGCATCTGTAGTCAGGTGCACCTTTGTACTCACAGATTGCCTGAGTGCATGGACGATGCGCTGTTTAACATGCTGGTGCAGGGCTGGGATGGCTTTTCTGGAAAAAAAGTGTCGACTGGGTAGCTCGTATCGTGGTTCAGCGTACTCCATCAGGGCTTTGAAAGCTTCGCTTTCAACTAACCGGTAGGGCATCATCTCTAACGAGATTAGTCTAGCTATGTGGGCGTTAAAACCCTGTGTACGCGGATGCGAGGATAAGTACTTCCTTTTTCTAACCAGAGTCTCATGTAGGGTGAGCTGGACTGGAGAGCTGTAGATCGTGGAACTTTCGGGTGTGCCGGTGGACATGGCAGACTGAGAGACGGTTGGAGACGGTATTGTTTCCGCCGGTGCCCTACATGCAATATTTCCTCCTACAAAACTGGTGATTCCCTGACCCTGACTGCTTTTGGCTGGCAAAGAAACCTGCACAGATACTGCCGGTGGTGCGGAAAATGGTGGCCTTACAGTGACGGAAGGGATGTTGCGTTGCTGACTAGCTTCATTGGCCGAGGGTGCTACAACCTTGAGGGACGTTTGGTAGTTAGTCCAGGCTTGAGAATGCATGGTGGTTAAGTGTCTATGCATGCAACTAGTATTTAGACTTTTCAGATTCTGACCTCTGCTTAAGCTAGTTGAACATTTTTGACAGATGACTTTGCGCTGATCAGTTGGATGTTGTTTAAAAAAATGCCAGACTGCACTCTTCCTAGACTCTGATCCCTTTTCAGGGATTGCAGACTGAGCTTTAACCGGATGGCAACGCTGTGCTCCAACAGGTTTTGGCTTTGACACGCGTTTTGGTCCAGATACGGGCCCGGCAGATGGAACCTGTTGCGATGTTGATGCCTGCTGCGGCCCCTCCTCCACCTCCGCTTCTGAACTACTGCCGCCTGCACCCTGTTCCCCCAATGGCTGCCAATCGGGGTCAATAACTGGGTCATCTATTACCTCCTCTTCGAGCTCGTGTGCAACTTCGTCTGTGTCACTGTGTCGGTCGGTGGTATAGCGTTCGTGGCGGGGCAACATAGTCTCATCAGGGTCTGATTGTGGATCTGTACCCTGAGAGGGCAATGTGGTGGTCTGAGTCAAAGGAGCAGCATAGTACTCTGGCTGTGGCTGTGCATCAGTGCACTCCATGTCAGAATATACTTGTAATGGGCATGGCCTGTTAAATGTTTCACTTTCTAAGCCAGGGACGGTATGTGTAAAGAGCTCCATGGAGTGACCCGTTGTGTCGCCTGCTGCATCCTTCTCTCTTGTTGTAGTTTTTGCTGAGGAGGACAAGGAAGCGACTTGTCCCTGACCGTGAACATCCACAAGCGACGCGCTGCTTTTACATTTACCAGTTTCGGAAGAGGAGGCAAAAGAGCTAGAGGCTGAGTCTGCAATGTAAGCCAAAACTTGCTGTTGCTGCTCCGCCTTTAAAAGCGGTTTTCCTACTCCCAGAAAAGAGAGCGTTCGAGGCCTTGTGTAGCCTGACGACGAAACTGGCTCCACAGCTCCAGACTTAGGTGGAATATTTTTATCCCCACGACCACCTGATGCTCCACTACCACTACCATCATTACCAGCTGACAATGAACGCCCACGACGACCTCTTGCACCAGACTTCCTCATTGTTTTAAAATCTTAACCAAAGTAACTTTATTTGTTGCTATCAAACAACTTACACGGTGAGCTATAACTTCAGTATGATTTCAATATCCCTTAACAGGTTGGTGAGACCACAAGGAAAATCAGGCACAATGTTACACACTCTGTTTTCTGTGGCACAAAATCACA
Source organism: Ranitomeya variabilis (assembly GCF_051348905.1). Taxonomy (NCBI): domain Eukaryota; kingdom Metazoa; phylum Chordata; class Amphibia; order Anura; family Dendrobatidae; genus Ranitomeya; species Ranitomeya variabilis. The sequence continues at coordinate 56,369,030 of NC_135233.1, forward strand.
GAGATGACACACACGCAGGACTGTCACTCAAGCACTAATGTCAATATTAATCTCCCACCTAATTTATTTATTTTTTTTTCTCAGGGAGACTTTAGAAACCAAATAATATTAAAAAAAAAAAAAAAAAAGGCTTTCTATGGCCCACAATTAGAGAGAGAGAGGTGGCACAACCAGGAGTCAAGACTGGCGCACAAGCTGAAAGGGCAATATTACTCTCCCACTGTTTTTTATGTTTTTTTTGTTTTTTTCAGGGAGACTTTAGAAACCAAATAATATTAAAAAAACCAAAAAAAAAAAAGGCTTTCTATGGCCCACTGAATGAGAGGGAGAGAGGTGGCACACCCAGGAGTCAAGACTGGCACACAAGCTGAAAGGGCAATATTACTCTCCCACTGTTTTTTTAGGTTTTTTTTGTTTTTTCAGGGAGACTTTAGAAACCCAATAATATTTAAAAAAAAAAATAAATAGGCTTTCTATGGCCCACTGAATGAGAGGGAGAGAGGTGACACACCCAGGAGTCAAGACTGGCACACAAGCTGAAAGGGCAATATTACTCTCCCACTGTTTTTTTAGGTTTTTTTTTTTTTTTCAGGGAGAATTAGAAACCAAATAATATTAAAAAAAAAAAAAAATAGGCTTTCTATGGCCCACTGAATGAAAGGGAGAGAGGTGGCACACCCAGGAGTCAAGACTGGCACACAAGCTGAAAGGGCAATATTACTCTCCCACTGTTTTTTTATGTATTTTTTGTTTTTTCAGGGAGACTTTAGAAACCCAATAATATTTAAAAAAAAAAATAAATAGGCTTTCTATGGCCCACTGAATGAGAGGGAGAGAGGTGGCACACCCAGGAGTCAAGACTGGCACACAAGCTGAAAGGGCAATATTACTCTCCCACTGTTTTTTTAGGTTTTTTTTTTTTTTTCAGGGAGAATTAGAAACCAAATAATATTAAAAAAAAAAAAAATAGGCTTTCTATGGCCCACTGAATGAAAGGGAGAGAGGTGGCACACCCAGGAGTCAAGACTGGCACACAAGCTGAAAGGGCAATATTACTCTCCCACTGTTTTTTTATGTATTTTTTGTTTTTTCAGGGAGACTTTAGAAACCCAATAATATTTTAAAAAATAAATAAATAGGCTTTCTATGGCCCACTGAATGAGAGGGAGAGAGGTGGCACACCCAGGAGTCAAGACTGGCACACAAGCTGAAAGGGCAATATTACTCTCCCACTGTTTTTTTATGTTTTTTTTTTTTTTTTCAGGGAGACTTTAGAAACCAAATAATATTAAAAAAACCAAAAAAAAAAATAGCCTTTCTATGGCCCACTGAATGAGAGAGAGAGGTGGCACACCCAGGAGTCAAGACTGGCACACAAGCTGAAAGGGCAATATTACTCTCCCACTGTTTTTTTAGGTTTTTTTTTTTTTTCAGGGAGACTTTAGAAACCCAATAATATTTAAAAAAAAAAATAAATAGGCTTTCTATGGCCCACTGAATGAGAGGGAGAGAGGTGGCACACCCAGGAGTCAAGACTGGCACACAAGCTGAAAGGGCAATATTACTCTCCCACTGTTTTTTTAGGTTTTTTTTTTTTTTTCAGGGAGAATTAGAAACCAAATAATATTAAAAAAAAAAAAAATAGGCTTTCTATGGCCCACTGAATGAAAGGGAGAGAGGTGGCACACCCAGGAGTCAAGACTGGCACACAAGCTGAAAGGGCAATATTACTCTCCCACTGTTTTTTTATGTATTTTTTGTTTTTTCAGGGAGACTTTAGAAACCCAATAATATTTAAAAAAAAAAATAAATAGGCTTTCTATGGCCCACTGAATGAGAGGGAGAGAGGTGGCACACCCAGGAGTCAAGACTGGCACACAAGCTGAAAGGGCAATATTACTCTCCCACTGTTTTTTTAGGTTTTTTTTTTTTTTTCAGGGAGAATTAGAAACCAAATAATATTAAAAAAAAAAAAAATAGGCTTTCTATGGCCCACTGAATGAAAGGGAGAGAGGTGGCACACCCAGGAGTCAAGACTGGCACACAAGCTGAAAGGGCAATATTACTCTCCCACTGTTTTTTTATGTATTTTTTGTTTTTTCAGGGAGACTTTAGAAACCCAATAATATTTAAAAAAAAAAATAAATAGGCTTTCTATGGCCCACTGAATGAGAGGGAGAGAGGTGGCACACCCAGGAGTCAAGACTGGCACACAAGCTGAAAGGGCAATATTACTCTCCCACTGTTTTTTTAGGTTTTTTTTTTTTTTTCAGGGAGAATTAGAAACCAAATAATATTAAAAAAAAAAAAAAATAGGCTTTCTATGGCCCACTGAATGAAAGGGAGAGAGGTGGCACACCCAGGAGTCAAGACTGGCACACAAGCTGAAAGGGCAATATTACTCTCCCACTGTTTTTTTATGTATTTTTTGTTTTTTCAGGGAGACTTTAGAAACCCAATAATATTTAAAAAAAAAAATAAATAGGCTTTCTATGGCCCACTGAATGAGAGGGAGAGAGGTGGCACACCCAGGAGTCAAGACTGGCACACAAGCTGAAAGGGCAATATTACTCTCCCACTGTTTTTTTATGTATTTTTTGTTTTTTTCAGGGAGACTTTAGAAACCCAATAATATTTAAAAAAAAAAATAAATAGGCTTTCTATGGCCCACTGAATGAGAGGGAGAGAGGTGGCACACCCAGGAGTCAAGACTGGCACACAAGCTGAAAGGGCAATATTACTCTCCCACTGTTTTTTTAGGTTTTTTTTGTTTTTTCAGGGAGACTTTAGAAACCCAATAATATTTAAAAAAAAAAAAAAGGCTTTCTATGGCCCACAATTAGAGAGAGAGAGGTGGCACAACCAGGAGTCAAGACTGGCGCACAAGCTGAAAGGGCAATATTACTCTCCCACTGTTTTTTATGTTTTTTTTGTTTTTTTCAGGGAGACTTTAGAAACCAAATAATATTAAAAAAACCAAAAAAAAAAAAGGCTTTCTATGGCCCACTGAATGAGAGGGAGAGAGGTGGCACACCCAGGAGTCAAGACTGGCACACAAGCTGAAAGGGCAATATTACTCTCCCACTGTTTTTTTATGTATTTTTTGTTTTTTTCAGGGAGACTTTAGAAACCCAATAATATTTAAAAAAAAAAATAAATAGGCTTTCTATGGCCCACTGAATGAGAGGGAGAGAGGTGGCACACCCAGGAGTCAAGACTGGCACACAAGCTGAAAGGGCAATATTACTCTCCCACTGTTTTTTTAGGTTTTTTTTGTTTTTTCAGGGAGACTTTAGAAACCCAATAATATTTTAAAAAAAAAAAAAGGCTTTCTATGGCCCACAATTAGAGAGAGAGAGGTGGCACAACCAGGAGTCAAGACTGGCGCACAAGCTGAAAGGGCAATATTACTCTCCCACTGTTTTTTATGTTTTTTTTGTTTTTTTCAGGGAGACTTTAGAAACCAAATAATATTAAAAAAACCAAAAAAAAAAAAGGCTTTCTATGGCCCACTGAATGAGAGGGAGAGAGGTGGCACACCCAGGAGTCAAGACTGGCACACAAGCTGAAAGGGCAATATTACTCTCCCACTGTTTTTTTATGTATTTTTTGTTTTTTTCAGGGAGACTTTAGAAACCCAATAATATTTAAAAAAAAAAATAAATAGGCTTTCTATGGCCCACTGAATGAGAGGGAGAGAGGTGGCACACCCAGGAGTCAAGACTGGCACACAAGCTGAAAGGGCAATATTACTCTCCCACTGTTTTTTTAGGTTTTTTTTGTTTTTTCAGGGAGACTTTAGAAACCCAATAATATTTAAAAAAAAAAATAAATAGGCTTTCTATGGCCCACTGAATGAAAGGGAGAGAGGTGGCACACCCAGGAGTCAAGACTGGCACACAAGCTGAAAGGGCAATATTACTCTCCCACTGTTTTTTTATGTATTTTTTGTTTTTTTCAGGGAGACTTTAGAAACCCAATAATATTTAAAAAAAAAAATAAATAGGCTTTCTATGGCCCACTGAATGAGAGGGAGAGAGGTGGCACACCCAGGAGTCAAGACTGGCACACAAGCTGAAAGGGCAATATTACTCTCCCACTGTTTTTTTAGGTTTTTTTTTTTTTTCAGGGAGACTTTTGAAACCAAATAATATTAAAAAAAAAAAAAAAAAAAAATATAGGCTTGCTATAGCCCACTGAATGAGAGATAGCGCACACACAGCAGTGGCACACAAGCCCTGACTGAGGCCAATATTTTTCTCCCACTGATTGATGTAGTGTTTCTGTGTTGAGGTAGATTTTAGAACACAAATCACGGAAAAAATAAATAGGCTTTCTATGGCCCACTCAGTGAGAGATGGCACACACAGGGATGGCACTGTAGCAGAAATGCCAATCTTAATCTCCCACAAAAAAAAAACAAAAAAAAAAAAAAAACTGTCCTACAATTACTATCTCCCTGCAGTAATGTAAGCCAGGTATGGCAGGCAGCAATAGGAGTGGACTGATGCACAAATTAAATAAAAAGTGTGGACAAACAAAAAAGATAGCTGTGCAGAAAGGAAGGAACAAGAGGATATGTGCTTTGAAAAAAGCAGTTGGTTTCCACAGTGGCGTACACACAGCAATACAGCTATCACGGAGCCTTCTAGGGCAGCCCAATGAGCTACAGCGCTGAGGGGAAAAAAAAAAAAAAATAGCTTCCACTGTTCCTGCACACCGAAGGTGGTGTTGGACAGTGGAAATCGCTGCAGCACAAGCGGTTTGGTGGTTAGTGGACCCTGCCTAACGCTCTCCCTGCTTCTGATGAAGCGGCAGCAACCTGTCCCTAAGCTCAGATCAGCAGCAGTAAGATGGCGGTCGGCGGGAACGCCCCTTTATAGCCCCTGTGACGCCGCAGACAGCAAGCCAATCACTGCAATGCCCTTCTCTAAGATGGTGGGGACCAGGATCTATGTCATCACGCTGCCCACACTCTGCGTTCACCTTCATTGGCTGAGAAATGGCGCTTTTCGCGTCATTGAAACGCGACTTTGGCGCGAAAGTCGCGTACCGCATGGCCGACAAGCACAGGGGTCGGATCGGGTTTCATGAGACGCCGACTTAGCCAAAAGTCGGCGACTTTTGAAAATGATCGACCCGTTTCGCTCAACCCTAGTTAATAAATAACATTTCCCACATGTGCACTTTACATCAGTAAATGGATAATTATGTAATCATAATTTTTTTGTTTGTTAGGAAGTTATAAGGGTTAAAAGTTGACCATCGATTTCTAATGGGGGTCAGTATGAGAGAAAATACCCAAAAGTGACACCATTCTAAAAACTTCACTCCTCACGGTGCTCAAAACCACATTCAAGAAGTGAATTAACCCTTCAGGTGATTCACGAGGACTAAAGCAACGTGGAAAGAAAAAATGAACATTTTTCTTTTTTCACAAAAAATCAACTTTAGACCCAAACTTTTTTATTTTCACAAGGCTATCAGGAGAAAATGGATCACAACATTTGTTGTGTAATTTTTTTCCGACTACGCCGATACCCCGTGGGGGGGAAAGCCACTGTTTGGGCGCATGGCAGGGCTCACAAGGGAGGGAGCACCATTTGACTTTTTGAATGCAAAATTGGCTGGAATCAATGGCTGGCGTTATGTCATGCTTAGAGACCTCCTGATGTACGTAAACAGTGGAAATCCCCCAATTCTAACTCCAACGCTAACACAGCACTACCCCTGACCCTAATCCTAACCAAAACCTTAACTCCAACACCACCCTAACCCCAACATCCCAACCGTAACCCCAATGCAACCGTAACCCCAACACACCCATATCACCAACACAACCCTAACCCCAACACAACTCTAACCTCAACACCATAACTGTAACCCCAACACCACAACTGTAATCCCAACACAACCCTAATATCAACAGAACCCTAGCCCCAACCCTAACCCTAGCTCTAACCCCAACCCTAACCCTAGCTCCAACCCTAACTATAACTGCAAAGAATGGAAAAAAATACATTTTTGTATTTTATTATTTTTACCTAGTTAAGGGGGTGATAAAGGGGGGTTTGATTTACTATTTTTTTATTTTGATCACTGTGATATGGTCTATCACAGAGAGAAATGAATGGGAAATCGGACTCTTTTTTTGTGATCACCTTTTTTGGGTGAAGAACGGTGATCACAAAACTGGGGACGGTAAAAACTGACCCGAATCATGTTCTCCGGGGTCTCATCTAGCCCCAGGAGCCGAGACCCCCGAAATTTTCCAACGCTGGGAGGTGCTATAACCTTATTTCTCAGCTCCGTTAAAAATCAGCGCTGAGGAATAGGTACCCTTAACTGCTGCCGTTAAAAGGCGTATCAGTCATTAAGGGGTTGAGACTCTTGTACACATCAGCATATTTGTAAACTTTTAAACTTTGGAATAGTGTGGAATTCGTCTACAAAATGTGTTTTAGTTCAAATAACTTTTTAAAATGTTTAGACTTTTTTGTGCATAGTAGGTGAAAAAAACAAAAACAAAATAGCATACAAATAAAAATATGGGTGATCTATTTCTTTTAAAAAATATACATAAAATGTGTCATTTTTCTATAACCTCATAGCATAAATGGTAGACGGCAGCTGAAAGTAAAGATTAAAACCACTAAATTCTGTAGTATGAGAACCGCTAAAATGCTTGGTGATATAAGATGCAGCAGTATTATTTCTGCCTCTTGACAAACAGAGATCTCGGCTCTAGGAATTATTTTCAGACCTATGCACCAACCGTGAGATAATGGAACTCAACATGCAGTGTAAGCCGGGCAATAGAGGCAAGCCGCAAATACAATTTTCTATGATTAGTGTGACTAGAAATCTTCCAAATATAATGAGAAAACAATGAAAAAGGCTAGATCTCATCATGTTAATCTTGATATAAGCCTATATGATCGAATAGCCCTTTATGCAGAATTGCTTTGGGCTTGCAAATGGAAATTAAAATTGGTAATACCCACACTCCTAGATTTGAACTCTAACACCACCTATTGGAAGTAGCAATCCTAAAAGTCAGTATCGACTCTTTAACAAGCCTTGCCACAGGACGTAGTCCAACCAAAGTCTCTATTTGCAGACATGTGTTTTGGGGAGTTGCACCTCCTAACTACTAACAAACTAAGAGATCTGATTTGGCTGTATGAAAGGTCCAAAATAGGGGTCTAAGGAGTAACTTCTCTCCTTGTGGAGACTGACATGCCAGTGTAAGAACACTCAAAGCCTATGTCTGCAAATAGAGATTCTGGTTTCGCATTTATTCTATGTCATGTCATAAGGCTCGTTAAAGGGTCAATATTGACTTATAGGATTGCTACTTCCCATAGGTAGCACTAGAGTTATAGTCCTCTTCTTCTCTGAAGAGGCAATTTGCATTTTCTGCGTTTGCAGTTATAGTGGTGCCATTCACAAAGGACATTTTATCTTTTCCATATACTTTCGGAGAGGTTTAATCCTGTTGGCCAGATATGTTGGCCCAGATCCTTGACACTAAATTCTCTCTTTTGTGCTCTGCAAATGATTATATAAACTAAGGTCTTAATACAGAAAGTCTAACATCAATGCCTCGCCTTTCCTTCACCTGATAACTTTGTAAAACCTGCCTTCATGACCAAATGTGAGTCATTTAGGCAGAGAACTTGTTTCACATTTTGCAAAATTATTTGATCCCAATAAGCCAAATTCTAAATACAAAATACTGATGTGCCGGTACCATATGAGACCTTTTACATAAACTCTTCTCTTCCACTGTAAACCAATGTTGGAGGTGCTCTAGTGCTGTAGGGTTAAGATTGTCCTGACGTAACATCCTTTTTGTCTGCCTTTAGAAGGGTTCCTGACATGTCCTATACGCTGACGATTGTATAAATGTTGTATATACTGTTATGATACCTCAAATACAAATGGACATTTGGTAATAGAAGCAATAGCATTGCGTTGGTTTAATTGGACTGCCAGGATTGAGTTTCTGCAGGTTTTCATGGATTATCTCAGATTCTGGTCTACTATCTCATATCTGTTCTGCAGTTCTGCCTTAATGTCTGTGAGGATGACGTGTGATGACTATGAGACGGACGGTCCTCGTCTTAGGCGGTGTTCAGTTTGAGCAGACTGCCAACATTTTCGTCAACATGCTCTCTCTTCATCAGGATTTTCTAAACATCCAAATCTATGGAGACAGAAAGAATAGAGATTAGCAGACAGGGAAAGGTAGGGATATCATTTATTAGAGGAAGGGTGTAGGATTATACAATCGAGGACAATATAACCTGTTTTGAGAATCTAGTAACACCTTGGAAGTGAACTATTGCTGAATCCAAATCTCTTCAGCTAAGTCCGTAGTCTGTGCAAGACTCTACATTACTTCTACAGATCCTTTATAGGAGTGTGATCAGCTCCATTTGCATTTTTGGCTGCGAACTGGAAGAGAGTGGTGACTTTTTTTTTTTTTTTTGGATAGATCCATCTTTTCAGGTTTCAACCTTTTGAGTATAGGACAAACACAGTGGACCATGTCCATCATTCTGCACTCCATCAATATGCCAGCATGCGGCAAGACCCATTTTGCGCACTAATGCACTCTAAAGATAAAAAAAGATACAATTACTATAAAAAGTAAAGATACTTTACATCACACAAGTGTCAACCTGCTTGGACGTATTATCGGCAAGGCTCAAGAGACATTTCCTCAGGAGCTGTGGAGATTTCACCAACTGTAGGACCTAAAGTATCTCCATCACCCAGGCTGACTCTTCTTATTCATCGACCCAGTAATTTCTAGTTATACCCCGGGAAGTCACTATTTATATGTAGTTTATCAGATCCCCGACAATTATGAAAAAGGGATTTTTGAAGACTTTTTAACGATTTTGTCTAGGCATGCATGTGTATGTTTCTCTTGTTTGGAAGCTGTGAAAGTTGCAGTAACTTCAATCAGACCTTAACAACCTGTTACTTCTATGAAAATGTAATATATTAGTAATAATAACTTGCTATTTCTGCGGAGTCACATAATTTTTCAGACATCTCAGTCCTGGAATATCAACCCTCATCCTGACAGATATGGAATGCCTACATGTTGCCCTCAGTCGTTTACTTCAATTTATTTGTACGGAACCAGGAACTTAAAGATGAGGAATGAAAAATTGAATAAAAATTAATTAAACCTGTTGTTTCATGAAACACAGAGAAGATGCAGTCCCTTCGAGGACCCTAAAAAAGGATGTACAACTTGTGGCCACTGGTCCTAAAGACTCCCTTAGGGTCTGGGGGTGTCTGCGACCTTGCACCTTTATAACTCTGCATTTGCACAGAGGGGTAGTAAAGGTTATTGATGATTTATTTCTATGAAAGCGTCCATGAAGAGTTACAGATAGCAGAATATAGATGAGGAAGTATAACTCGGGGGATTATATTTTACCATCTTCTCAAACGTGGAGTGGTTGTACAGCTTGAACAGTCATGTCACCAGCTCTTGTTTAGTCTTCTGGAAATCCACAATGTAAGATGTGGAGGACGTAATATCTTTTTGGAAGCAGTTGTGAATATTACACAAGGTCTTCAAAGAATGGAAGATCATATAGTAAGCCTGGGATAATGTCTCAGAAGCCACAGAACAGGTGAAGGTGCAGAATGTGTGCGGTATGGACTAGGCTAATGGCTGAGGGTGTATACCAGCAAATTTCACATCAATGGTCTTGACACTTACTATTAAAAACTTTCTTCAAAATATAGAACTTTATATAATTTACTGCTCATTTGCAGTGGATCTTTCTTTCATTGGCCTCTTAATGATATCATTATAAAGATTAGCAGAATCTGAAATCTGGATCCTGCTCTTAAATGGAGTGAAAATTCAGCAGATGTTTTGGCTTTTACTCAACCAGTCAGAAAGAATTGTGGACAAATTTCAAAAGGACCTCCATCAAAGCAAGCCGGAATAAGCACATCTGAAGAAGACGCCAAAGTAGAATGTCCCAGACAAGAGGGTGATAGAGGCAGGCATTGAGGAGCCGATGGCGCAACAGCAGTAGTTTAAGGTATTGAGTCCTTGTGAACTGAGTGGTGATATACAACCTGGATGAACTCTCATTTAGGCCATGTGCACACGTTCAGGAATGTCTGAAAATTTTTTTTGAACAAAACCGGACTTTTTCTGCTGGAAAACCGCATGCGTTTTTTGTGCGTTTTTTTGCGGATTTTTCGTGTTTTTTTCTGGAGCTTCCCATTGCAATAATATAGCGGCAGAAACAAGAAAAATCTGCTAAATTAATGCACATGAAAATGAAAATTGCGTAATGCATTGATATGATGGGATACTTAATGTAAGCTTTTTTTAGTGCTTTTTCCACTGAAAACGACTGAAAAAATGCAAAAAATCCTGAACGTGTGCACATAGCCTTAATCACAGCTAGTCCAGATAAGTCCTCCGTATCCAGCAGAAAAGATATTGAAGCCACCACGACTTTAGAATAATTATGTTGATTTTGTTTAAATACATGCAGCAAGCTACAGACGTATTATACATTGGAGTTACATTGCAGTGCCAGCAGGTGGCGCTGTTGTGTCTGTTGATGCTTAATAATACGTAGTGAACCTAACGATTTCTTTTGTTTAAACTGTCACACTCTAGTATAGCGGCCATCTTAGGATGAGTCTCGTTTTCCTCTCTGTTGATGATTTGTACAGTTCATGTATATTACAAGTAAACTCTGGTTTCTCCCACAAATGTCTTATTGCTGCTACTTCTGCTGAAGTCAAACAAATCTACAACAGGTTATGGGCCGAGGCATAGAAGACAGCAGGAGTTGGTGAAGGAATCATTCAGAAAGGTTGATCTCTTCAAAAAACAAATAAGATACATAAGGGAAAATGGCTGGCGGTTCAGAGTTGAAATTTACAGTGGCCAAACTGAGTAATGATAACAACCAGCTATGGAAGTTTAAAATGGAGATGTTACTATCTGAAGATGACTTGTGGGAGGTGATTACTACAGACAAGGGCTATTATCAGCCTACTGGTGGAGGATGACCAGCTAAGCCACAGAAGATATGAAAGCATAGTGAAAGGGATGTGGGAGGTGATGAAAAGGCTGCAGGAAAGATCCAGCTCAAACAGCATGCTATTTCTGCTAAGGAAACTGTATAAAATGAGACTTGGCAAAGACACGGACTTGCAAGAGCATATAAATGCAATGATGGAAGTAAGTGCAAAGCTGAGGTCAGTGGGTGAAGAAATGAAAGACAGACATGTAGCAGCCATGATGTCATGTAATTTACTAGATTCATACACTGCCCTAATTAATGCAATGGAGACAACACCTGAGGTAGACCTGACACTAGAGTTTGTAAAGAACAGACTAATAGATGAATATCAGAGAAGAAAGGAACTTGTGCCGGACTCTTCTGAGAATGACAGTAAAAGGTCATAAATATAAGACCCTACAGTACAGAGACAAGAACATGCTTCAGATGGAAGAAACAGGAACATTTAACAATATGGAAAGCCGAATAATAGACGTGAGCTCTGAAAGGACTAAACAAAAGGTGAAAATCACAATCTCTGCCCCATATTCAGACCATTGCAATGGTACGTTAAAAGTGACAAATAATTACTCATTGCAGGCCGGTGCATTGACTCAGGAGCTACAAGTCACATGACTAGTGATACAAGTTTTCTCATAGAAGTTGACTCAACCCACAAGGAAACAATTTTCCTTGGAGACGGGAGAAAAATAAAAGCAGAAGGAATTGGACACAAAATCCTAGTATGTCCTGATAAAAATGGGTAAAACTTAGCCGTACCAGTAAAGGATGTTTTGTATGTTCCCAGTATAGAAGGAGGACTGCTATCCGTAAAATACATGAACGCTAAAGGACTCTCAGTGACATTCAAAGATTACAAAGATGATGAATGTATTTTCCTGGATAGAAATAAAGTAATAACTAATGCAAAAGTCACTGAGCATTAGTATCATCTCAACACGGTGAAGGAACAGATGAAACTATGTACACATGGACATAATGACTGTATACACATGTGACTCAGGCGTTTAGACCACACGTATCCAGAAAGTTTAAAGGAACTGCTGAACCGAAATCTGACAAAGGATCTAATAATGCTCGCTTGTAAAATCACCATGAGATGTGAATGTTGCATCAAATCCAAAGCTACAAGGGCAACTCTTCCTAAAGAGTCAGACCAGAGCCACAAGACCACTTGAGCTAGTACATTCTGATATATGTGGACCTATGAAAGTGAGTACACCCGGAGGTAACAGTTATATGGTGACTTTCATAGATGACTATTCACGATACACAGTAACCTGTCTGATAAATAATAAGAGTGAAGTTTTCAATAAACTAGAAGATTATGGGACAAAGTAAAAAAACAAGTTTCAGAGAAAACCACTTGGTATTCGAAGTGATAATGGAGGTGAATTCACAGGAGATCTAACAGAAGACTATTTAAGACAGAATGGAATAGAACATCAAACAACAGTCTCAAACACACCAGACCAGAATGATGTAGCAGAGAAAGAATGGAACCTTGACTGAAATGATTAGACGTCTGCTAACAGATTCCAATCTACATAAAAAATTTTGAGGTGAAGCTGCAATAACAGCCACTTATCTACAGAACCGTTTCTTTTCAAGAAAGGTGGAGAAGACCCCATATGAACTGAGGCATTTTGAGAACCCAAGTGGGAAATACTTAAAGAGTTTTTGATTGCAAAGCATTTGCATTTATTCCACAAGAGAACGCCTCCAAACTTTAAAACAGAGCCATAGAAAGACTCGTTGGATACAATAACAACTGCAAAGGGTACAGAATCCTAGATCCTAAAACAGACAGAATTACTGTATGTAACAGTAAAATTTTCCTTGAGGATTTAAACAACAACACAATGATGACACTTGAAACACTGAAGGAGAAGGAGGCTGAGCATGAGCGCCTCAGAAGAATGGCAGGAGATGAGGCTTATCAACAAAAACTGCTTGAGGAGCAAGCCACCCAACACAAGCAAGACATCCAAGAGAAGATCCTGCTGCTCAAACAGTCCTCAGAAGAAGAGCTGGAGAAACATAAAAAGCTGTCCGAAGACACGGCTTCCCATAAACTTTCTGCCAAACACGAACTGACCTGTCTGAAGGCAGAGATGGAAAGTGGTGAACAGCAACATATTATCCTGGAGGAGGATCAATTTAGCTTGAAGAATAAAGTTAATAAAGCAATTCAAAGAAGAAGAGGTCTGGAACAAGAACTCACTAAGGTCTGTCATGAAGTGGAGATCCTTCTGAAGACCAAGGCCAAAGCAGAAGAGTCTCATTCTGCAAGTGAGAAGTTTAAACAGATGTTGGAAGAGGAAGCAAACAAGCTGAGAGATCTTGTTGAAGAAGTCATGTTGCAAGCTTTCTTAGAAAACCACAAGAGACAAAGACAATTAGCAAAAGAAAAAGCCATGCGGCAAAGAGCAGGAGCTGAAAGGATCCTGAAAGTGTCATGGTTCTCAATGGCAAGAGAACGTAGTAAAGCATACAAAAGGACTAGCTCTTGGAAGATGGGAACTCGAGCTGACTGTGAGCTAAACCTACCGCACAACTAACAGTGGCCGGGTAGCGTGCCTACGTTTTATCCCTAGACGCCCAGCGCCAGCCGGAGGACTGACTGACCCTAGCAGAGGAAAATACAGACCTGACTTACCTCTAGAGAAATTTTCCCCAAAAGGCAGACAGTAGCCCCCACAAATATTGTCGGTGATTTCAGAGGAAATTGACATACGAAGTATGAAAATAGGTTTAGCAAATTGAGGTCCGCTTACTAGATAGTAGGAAGACAGAAAAGGGAACTACACAGTCAGCTGAAAACCCTTTCAAAACACCATCCTGAAATTACTTTAAGACTCTAATATCAACTCATGACACCAGAGTGGCAATTTCAGCTCACAAGAGCTTCCAGCCTCAGAAATATTCAATCACAGAGAACTGGAACAAAAATGCAAAACAAACTTAGGACTAAAAGTCCAACTTAGCTGATAGTAGTCTAGGAGCAGGAACATGCAACAGAAAGGCTTCTGGTAACATTGTTGGCCGGCATAGAAATGACTGAGGAGCAAGGTTAAATAGAAAACTCCCACATCCTGATGGAAACAGGTGAACAGAGGAGATGAAGCACACAAGTGCAGTACCACCAGTGACCACCGGGGGAGCCCAGAAACCAAAATCACAACAGTACCCCCCCCTCAAGGAGGGGGCACCGAACCCTCACCAGAACCACCAGGGCGATCAGGATGAGCCCTATGAAAGGCACGGACCAAATCGGAGGCATGAACATCAGAGGCTGTCACCCAAGAATTATCCTCCTGACCGTAGCCCTTCCACTTGACCAGATACTGAAGTCTCCGTCTGGAAACACGGGAGTCCAAGATCTTCTCGACAACGTACTCCAACTCACCCTCAACCAACACCGGAGCAGGAGGCTCAACGGAAGGCACAACCGGTACCTCATACCTGCGCAACAATGACCGATGGAAGACATTATGAATAGAAAAAGATGCAGGGAGGTCCAAACGAAAGGACACAGGGTTAAGAATCTCCAATATCTTGTACGGGCCGATGAACCGAGGCTTAAACTTAGGAGAAGAAACCCTCATAGGGACAAAACGAGAAGACAACCACACCAAGTCCCCAACACAAAGACGAGGACCAACACGACGACGGCGGTTGGCAAACTGCTGAGTCTTCTCCTGGGACAACTTCAAATTGTCCACCACATGCCCCCAAATCTGATGCAACCTCTCCACCACAGCATCCACTCCAGGACAATCCGAAGACTCCACCTGACCGGAAGAGAAACGAGGATGAAACCCCGAATTACAGAAGAAAGGAGAAACCAAGGTGGCAGAACTAGCCCGATTATTGAGGGCAAACTCCGCCAAGGGCAAAAAGGCAACCCAATCATCCTGATCCGCAGACACAAAACACCTCAAATAAGTCTCCAAGGTCTGATTAGTTCGCTCGGTCTGGCCATTAGTCTGAGGATGGAAAGCAGACGAAAAAGACAAATCAATGCCCATCCTAGCACAGAATGCTCGCCAAAATCTAGACACGAATTGAGTTCCCCTGTCAGAAACGATATTCTCCGGAATACCATGCAAGCGAACCACATTTTGAAAAAACAGAGGAACCAGCTCGGATGAGGAAGGCAATTTAGGCAAGGGGACCAAATGGACCATCTTAGAGAAACGGTCACACACCACCCAGATGACAGACATCTTCTGAGAAACAGGGAGATCAGAAATAAAATCCATGGAGATGTGAGTCCAAGGCCTCTTCGGAATAGGCAAAGATAACAACAATCCACTAGCCCGAGAACAACAAGGCTTGGCCCAAGCACAAACATCACAAGACTGCACAAAACCTCGCACATCTCGCGACAGGGAAGGCCACCAGAAGGACCTAGCCACCAAATCCCTGGTACCAAAGATTCCAGGATGACCAGCTAATGCAGAAGAATGGACCTCCGAGATGACTCTACTGGTCCAATCATCCGGAACAAACAGTCTACCAGGCGGGCAATGATCAGGTCTATCCGCCTGAAACTCCTGCAAGACCCGTCGCAAGTCTGGGGAAACAGCAGATAATATCACTCCATCCTTAAGGATACCTGTAGGTTCAGAATTACCAGGGGAATCAGGCTCAAAACTCCTAGAAAGGGCATCCGCCTTCACATTTTTAGAACCCGGTAGGTAAGAAACCACAAAATTAAACCGAGAGAAAAATAACGACCAGCGCGCCTGTCTAGGATTCAGGCGCCTGGCAGACTCAAGATAAATCAAATTCTTGTGGTCGGTCAATACCACCACCTGATGTCTAGCCCCCTCAAGCCAATGACGCCACTCCTCAAAAGCCCACTTCATAGCCAAAAGCTCCCGATTACCAATATCATAATTTCGCTCCGCGGGCGAAAATTTACGAGAAAAGAACGCGCAAGGTCTCATCACGGAGCAGTCGGAACTTTTCTGCGACAAAACCGCCCCAGCTCCGATTTCTGAAGCGTCGACCTCAACCTGAAAAGGAAGGGTAACATCAGGCTGACGCAATACAGGGGCGGAAGAAAAGCGGCGCTTAAGCTCCCGAAAGGCCTCCACAGCAGCAGGGGACCAATCAGCAACATCAGCACCCTTCTTAGTCAAATCAGTCAACGGCTTAGCAACATCAGAAAAACCAGTTATAAATCGACGATAAAAATTAGCAAAGCCCAAAAACTTCTGAAGGCTCTTAAGAGAAGAGGGTTGCGTCCAATCACAAATAGCCTGAACCTTGACAGGGTCCATCTCAATGGAAGAGGGGGAAAAAATGTACCCCAAAAACGAAATCTTTTGAACCCCAAAAACACACTTAGAACCCTTTACACACAAGGAATTAGAGCGCAAAACCTGAAAAACCCTCCTGACCTGTTGGACATGAGAGTCCCAGTCATCCGAAAAAATCAAAATATCATCCAGATACACAATCATAAATTTATCCAAATATTCACGGAAAATGTCATGCATAAAAGACTGAAAGACTGAAGGGGCATTTGAAAGACCAAAAGGCATTACTAAATACTCAAAATGGCCCTCAGGCGTATTAAATGCGGTTTTCCACTCATCCCCCTGCTTAATTCGCACTAAATTATACGCCCCACGAAGATCAATCTTAGAGAACCACTTGGCCCCCTTTATTCGAGCAAACAAATCAGTAAGCAGTGGCAAAGGATGCTGATATTTAACCGTGATTTTATTCAAAAGCCGGTAATCAATACACGGCCTCAAAGAGCCATCTTTTTTAGATACAAAGAAAAAACCGGCTCCTAAGGGAGATGACGAAGGACGAATATGTCCCCTTTCCAAGGACTCCTTAATATATTCCCGCATAGCAGCATGTTCAGGCACAGATAGATTAAATAAACGACCCTTTGGAAACTTACTGCCCGGAATCAGATCTATAGTACAATCGCAATCTCTGTGCGGAGGTAGTGAACCAAGTTTAGGCTCCTCAAAAATGTCACGATAATCAGATAAAAATTCCGGAATCTCAGAGGGAATAGATGACGAAATGGAAACCAAAGGTACGTCCCCATGAGTCCCCTGACATCCCCAGCTTAACACAGACATTGCTTTCCAGTCGAGGACTGGGTTATGAGATTGCAGCCATGGCAATCCAAGCACCAACACATCATGTAGATTATACAACACAAGGAAGCGAATAATCTCCTGGTGATCCGGATTAATACGCATAGTTACTTGTGTCCAGTATTGTGGTTTATTACTAGCCAATGGCGTGGAGTCAATACCCTTCAGAGGTATAGGAACTTCCAGAGGCTCTAAATTAAACCCACAGCTTTTGGCAAAGGACCAATCCATAAGACTCAAAGCGGCGCCAGAGTCGACATAGGCGTCCGCGGTAATAGACGATAAAGAGAAAATCAGGGTCACAGATAGAATAAACTTAGATTGTAAAGTGCCAATTGAAACAGACTTATCAACCTTCTTAGTACGTTTAGAGCATGCTGATATAACATGAGTTGAATCACCACAATAGAAGCATAACCCATTTTTTCGCCTAAAATTCTGTCGTTCGCTTCTGGACAGAATTCTATCACATTGCATAATCTCTGGCGCCTTCTCAGTTGACACCGCCAAATGGTGCACAGGTTTGCGCTCCCGCAAACGCCGATCAATCTGAATGGCCATTGTCATAGACTCATTCAGACCTGTAGGCACAGGGAACCCCACCATAACATCTTTAATGGCATCAGAGAGACCCTCTCTGAAATTCGCCGCCAGGGCGCACTCATTCCACTGAGTAAGCACAGACCACTTACGAAATTTTTGGCAGTATATTTCAGCCTCATCTTGCCCCTGAGACAGGGCCATCAAGGCTTTTTCAGCCTGAATCTCTAAATGAGGTTCCTCATAAAGCAACCCCAATGCCAGGAAAAACGCATCCACATTGAGCAACGCAGGATCCCCTGGTGCCAAAGCAAATGCCCAATCCTGAGGGTCGCCCCGGAGCAAGGAAATTACAATCCTGACCTGCTGTGCAGGATCTCCAGCGGAGCGAGATCTCAGAGACAAAAATAATTTACAATTATGTTTGAAATTCTGGAAGCGAGATCTATCCCCGGAGAAAAATTCAGGTAAAGGAATTCTAGGTTCAGATATAGGAGCATGAATTACAAAATCCTGTAAACTTTGAACCTTCATAGCGAGATTATTCAAACCTGTAGCTAAACTCTGCTGATCCATTTTTATCAGGTGAAATCAGAACCATTCAAGGATTAGAAGGAGAGAGAGACGAAGGCTGCAGTAAGCAGAGATGCAAGGAATCAACTAATGAGCAAACTCAGAAAAAAAAAAAAAAAAAATTCTCTGCAGACTTCTTTTCTCTCCTTTCTTCTGCCAATTATTTTAACCCTTGGCCGGCCAAACTGTCATGGTTCTCAATGGCAAGAGAACGTAGTAAAGCATACAAAAGGACTAGCTCTTGGAAGATGGGAACTCGAGCTGACTGTGAGCTAAACCTACCGCACAACTAACAGTGGCCGGGTAGCGTGCCTACGTTTTATCCCTAGACGCCCAGCGCCAGCCGGAGGACTGACTGACCCTAGCAGAGGAAAATACAGACCTGACTTACCTCTAGAGAAATTTTCCCCAAAAGGCAGACAGTAGCCCCCACAAATATTGTCGGTGATTTCAGAGGAAATTGACATACGAAGTATGAAAATAGGTTTAGCAAATTGAGGTCCGCTTACTAGATAGTAGGAAGACAGAAAAGGGAACTACACAGTCAGCTGAAAACCCTTTCAAAACACCATCCTGAAATTACTTTAAGACTCTAATATCAACTCATGACACCAGAGTGGCAATTTCAGCTCACAAGAGCTTCCAGCCTCAGAAATATTCAATCACAGAGAACTGGAACAAAAATGCAAAACAAACTTAGGACTAAAAGTCCAACTTAGCTGATAGTAGTCTAGGAGCAGGAACATGCAACAGAAAGGCTTCTGGTAACATTGTTGGCCGGCATAGAAATGACTGAGGAGCAAGGTTAAATAGATAACTCCCACATCCTGATGGAAACAGGTGAACAGAGGAGATGAAGCACACAAGTTCAGTACCACCAGTGACCACCGGGGGAGCCCAGAAACCAAAATCACAACATGAAAGCTTGCTGCCATCAATGAGGCCATGAGGTTAAAAACGGAGGCTGAGATTGTATTGAAAGTCATCAAAGGCTGATAAAGAAGTTAGAACTAATTGAATAAGTCTTTGCTGCTGAGAAAGGGTGTTGAAATACATGCAACAAGCTACAGACTTATTATACGTTGGAGGAGTTACATTGCGGTGTCAGCAGATGGCGCTGTTTTGTCTGCTGATGCTTAATAATATGTAGTGAATCTATCTCTTTTATTTAAACTGTCAGTCTAGTATAGCGGCCATCTTAGGCTGAGTCTCGTTTTTCCTCTCTGTTGATGATTTGTATAGTTAATGTATATTAAATGTTTTCTCCCACAAATGTCTGATTGCTTCTGCTGAAGTCAAACAAATCTGCAACAGATTTCTCTGTTAGGGGCTCACATGGTGAGATAAATTTGCTAAGTCGTAGTGCAGAGACAGCAGCACAAACTGAAAGCATTGGTGCAGAGGAGTGGGTCTTGCAGGATGGATTGTGAATCAGCAAGGACCAGGAGAGCAGGGTATGCAGGACGGCAGACAAACAAATGGAGCAGGAAGCAGGGCGAAGTTTGCGGATTTCATATGCGAACAACAGATATATTAGCAATCTGGTCACTTGCTTGCAGAGATGCGGTTACACACAGGAACAGCTGAAATGTATAATGCAATCTGGTTCCAGCTGTGATGCAGTTTATCACAGGAATAACTGAGATGTATATTTAGTCTGGTATCTTCCAGAAGGAATGCAGGTAAACAGGAACAGCACTGTAATAGGTATGGACGCCAGCAGCATTGGCTGAGATTAGTTCATCATCAGGTATACTGCTGGAACAGAATTGTAGGTGTGAAAAGAGATGAGCTTGTAACTTGTAGTTGGTAAACTGACTCGATTTTCAGGGAGGACAGTAGGCACTTGGGTGAAGCAGAGACTAATTGGAGATGGGGGCAACTTCTGCAAGGTGCCATAGTTCCTGAATACAGCTGCCTGAGCCAACCTTAAAAAGCCTTGATTGATGATGTCAGAGTTGTTTATCGAATTGTGACAGTAACCCGATGCAGACTAGCACGGAGGGAGCCAGCCCTTGTAGAAGGACGTATTGCCTGGTGCTGGACTCATATGCATTTTATGCATATCCTCTGCCCGGAGAAGGCACATTTCTTCCACATTTATAACCTTCAGAACAGAACACACGCAGGCCTGGAGCATAATCTTTATAAGAGTTTCATCCTGGATGGTGTTTTGTGAATGTGGAAAATTGGAATAACTTGTTAGTGCAGTAATACAATTTATATATTAAGGAAATTATTACTTCATAGATATGATCTATAGCACTTCAATGTGAAATAAATCATTACAGAACAAAAATAAGAAAAACTGGCTATTTCCTTTTCCCAGTCCTTATTTCATTTAATATGTCTATAGTTACCTTAATCTGCTATTTCTTCTAATGCTGTGAGTATATAAAACATTATTTCTGTAGAATATGTGTTTCCTGACATGTACTGGACACTGGATAATGAATAAATGTTGTGTGTGCTGCCACAGTGAACATATAAAGAACATATATATACGGACATTTGATAATGGAAGCAATAAATCGCTTCTGTTTGGTAGAACAGCCTGGATTACATTTCTACAGGTCTTGGTGGATTTTTCCAGATTCAGGTCTTATATCTGAACTACGGGTCTCCGTGAGGTGTGAATAGAGTATGAACTCTAGTAGATGGCAGGTCTAGAAGACTGCCCCCACATTTATGGCATAATGCCCTCTCTTCACTGATCTTAGTGAAACGACGGACTCTATGCAGACCGCAAGAACATGGATTAGCAGACAAGAAAGGACAGGAATATGAAGTATTGGAGGAGGGGAATGGATTATTCATAAAAAATTAGATCTCAGTCTTCAGTGATCTCCTGAATAATATTAGTTGCATTAATGTAGTTTCTTTATAATTATCTAAAAATAACATATCTCCTTATGTGTATTTACAGCCTGCACACACGTAGTTGTATAGGTAGTTAATCTCATATGCATGATACATGCTCACAGGTGGTAATTCAGGCTGAGCATGGATGACTTTTTCAATGTAGGATATCCAGAGAGGACCATGTCCATCGTTTTGTACTCCGTCAATGTGCCAGCGGGCGGCATGGCACAATTTATGCTCTAATGCGTCTCTAAGGCACTCTAAAGGTAAAAAATATACAATTACTATAAGTTATAAAGATACTTTACATCACAAGTGCCAACCTGCTAGGCCGTATTATAGGGAAGCCTCAAGATACATTTGCCCCGGAGCTTTGGAGATTTCACCAACTGTAGGATGTCCATCACCCCGGCTGACTCTTCTGATTCATCGTCACAGTTACACAGTTACATCCCTGGCAGTTACTATATGTATTTTATCCACTGATCACCTCTGGATCCCCCACAATTATGAAAAAAGGGTCCCTCAAAGCTTTTCAAAGATCACATTCAGTAAACAACATATAGCCATGCATGTGTGTTTCTCTTGTTTGGAAGCTATGAAAATTAACAACCACAGGTGGATAAACCACACTACAACCGAGTATAATCCTCAATATAATGATTTTTATTAAAGAACAATTAAAATAAACATAAAGTACACATAAAATGAGAAGAACTGGATACCAATGAACAGGACACAACGATAGATCAGCAAATGAAGCATATAGCAACAGAGTAGAAATTCAATGCCCAATAAGGTGCTAACAATAATATAAACACGCAGCAATGTCAAATATCAAAGTGTGAAAACTACAGCGATCACAACATCCAAAAAAATGTCTGGTGTCAAAGACATCCAAATGGTATTTAGTATGTGCAATGGCTAAGCCTAACATAAGGATCGACATGCTGCTGTGTAGTAAATAGGGCAACCCATATATGCAGCTCAATACTATTAACCCACATTAAAACAAGTGTATAATGAGGAAAAGCAAAAAAACAGGTGAAAGCCCAAGATATAAATATGAAAATAAAGCTGAAAAGGGCATGATATACTCACTAAATATAATGAAAGCAGAGTGCCGATACCACGTTGGTCCCTGCCGCCCCAACGCACGTTTCGTAGAGACTTCCTCAGGAGGCGTGCATTGGGGGGAGGGTTTCAACCATTTATATCATGTCCAGCCAATCACAACGTAGAACAAACCCTAATTACTAACATATAACAGATGTGCGTAGGCTGCCCGTTCTAGGTCTATTAATGTCCGGTAACAGCGGCGCATGCGCAGTCGCCACAGTCACCATGGGACCATCCAGGAAGCGGCCGTGGAACGCAAGCAAGCAGAGCCGTCATAGAGACGGCTCTGCGTGCCGCGCGCCGGGAGCCACCCACCAGATGATCCGGCGCCATGGAAACGGTACATGCGCACACCGGACACTAAGGAATCTGAAAAGGAAGACAAACACAGGAGTGAATGCGCCAAGGAGTACAAAAAAGTCATGACGCTAAACAGGTATAGACATTGCTGCGTGCATATAGAACTAGAGCACAAAAAGTGATGTTGCAGGACGCCACCTAACTAAAACACTGTATGGTGTTAAACATAAAATTAAACAATGTATACTAAATAAAAAGAGCCATAATAAAAAATATAAATGACAGCCTCATAATCGTAACAATAAGACTGTAATGGAAATACCTATGGCAGATTTCATTTTACAATTGCTTCAATTCATACTCACTCATAATTGCTTTATGTTTGCAGATCAGACATATCTCCAGCTTCAGGGGACCGCCATGGGGGCCACCTGTGCCCCATCTTATGCTAATTTATTTTTGGGTGCCTGGGAGAGAGACATTTTTCTTTGCAATCCAGTGGTGCACAGTGACAAGGTGCACCACTGGATTCGCTATATTGATGATGTTTTCTTTATTTGGGAAGGTACTGTTGAACATCTTAATGAGTTCATGGGTGAGCTTAATACTAATGATCTCAATATCAAACTTACCTTTTCACATGGTCGACAGGTCAATTTTTTGGATTTGGATGTTAGTGTCTCACCTCAGGGAGTGATCGAGACCACTGTATTTCGTAAACCAACTGCTACCAACACGTTATTACATGCGAGCTCATCACATCGGCAGTCAACTATAAATGGCATCCCAATTGGACAATTTTTACGTGTAAAACGCATCTGTTCAAGTCAAGATAAATTTGAAAAACAATCTCGTGATTTATATTGCCGCTTTAGAGAGCGTGGGTATAGCCATCGTCAAATACGCAGGGGCTATAAGAGAGCATGTTCAACATCACGCAATGATCTTCTCTATCAAACTTCAAGGAAGAATAAAGAAGATATGCAGGTGAGACTTATTACCCCATTTAACAGCCAGTGGAATGATCTTGTTGGAATTGTTACCAAACATTGGGGAATTTTGCATTCTGATCCAATCCTCAAGTCTTTTTTACCTGATAGACCAGCAATTACGGCTAAGAGGTCCAATAATCTTCGTGACCTGTTAGTCCACAGTCACTATTCTCCCAAAGATGCTAAGAACAAAAATGCCAGTGACTCTATACAGGGTTTCTTTCCATGCACGTTCTGTAAAGGGTGCCAGAATCATGTGAAGAGTAAAGATTTCTCTAATCCCCAAGATGGCCGTGTATTTAAAATTCGCCACAGACTGACATGTGCCTCAAAAGGGGTAATTTACCACGCACAGTGTCCGTGTAATAAAGTTTATATAGGGATGACCACTCGCGAGTTAAAGATTAGGACAAGAGAACATGTCCGTGATATAGAGAAAGCGAAAACATCTAAAGATCTCAGCTTATTAAAAACTTTACCTCGTCATTTTTTTCTGCACCACGAGTGCAATCCCTCTAAGCTTAAAATCAAGGCCATTGACCAAGTATCCCTCGGGCCTCGAGGTGGTGATTTATTTAGAGTGTTGGCTCGTGTTGAAAGCCGTTGGATATACCGTCTTAAAACTGTTACCCCGGGTGGCCTTAATGAGGGCTTCGGTTTTGGTTCATTTTTATAGTGACATCATTCACGTTTTTTAGGGGGTGGGGGTTGTTCATCCATTTTAACGTTTTTAGCATTAGTTATGTTTATGTAGTCTTTACTCATGTCCTTTTTTCTATATTTCAGTTTACTCTGTGCGTATTCTGCCCTCCATACTGAATTCTTATTACTGCCTATGAAGATTTTTGAGATCTCTATCGAAGGAATTCTGTTACTCTTCAATTGGAAACATTAATCATGTTTAATGTGTTTTTTATGTGTTTTTTTCTATTATTGTGTACTGGCGATTATGAGGTTTTGTCCTTTATGTTGGCCTTATTGGCACTATTTATTGTCCTGCACTAATGTTTATATTTACATCTATGTTATTGCACAGCACTTTAGGCGTTATGCTCTTGCAGACTTTATCTAGTTATGCATACTAGTTTTATATGTATATGGTCACTTTTTGCTGCATTTATATATTTTAACATTGTCATTCACAGCTTATGCGCTTCACTATCACAATTCCTGTTTCTATACATATTATTCACATATTTCCATTACAGTCTTATTGTTACGATTATGAGGCTGTCATTTATATTTTTTATTATGGCTCTTTTTATTTAGTATACATTGTTTAATTTTATGAATATTGTTAAATGTTTAACACCATACAGTGTTTTAGTTAGGTGGCGTCCTGCAACATCACTTTTTGTGCTCTAGTTCTATATGCACGCAGCAATGTCTATACCTGTTTAGCGTCATGACTTTTTTGTACTCCTTGGCGCATTCACTCCTGTGTTTGTCTTCCTTTTCAGATTCCTTAGTGTCCGGTGTGCGCATGTACCGTTTCCATGGCGCCGGATCATCTGGTGGGTGGCTCCCGGCGCGCGGCACGCAGAGCCGTCTCTATGACGGCTCTGCTTGCTTGCGTTCCACGGCCGCTTCCTGGATGGTCCCATGGTGACTGTGGCGACTGCGCATGCGCCGCTGTTACCGGACATTAATAGACCTAGTACGGGCAGCCTACGCACATCTGTTATATGTTAGTAATTAGGGTTTGTTCTACGTTGTGATTGGCTGGACATGATATAAATGGTTGAAACCCTCCCCCCAATGCACGCCTCCTGAGGAAGTCTCTACGAAACGTGCGTTGGGGCGGCAGGGACCAACGTGGTATCGGCACTCTGCTTTCATTATATTTAGTGAGTATATCATGCCCTTTTCAGCTTTATTTTCATATTTATATCTTGGGCTTTCACCTGTTTTTTTTGCTTTTCCTCATTATACACTTGTTTTAATGTGGGTTAATAGTATTGAGCTGCATATATGGGTTGCCCTATTTACTACACAGCAGCATGTCGATCCTTATGTTAGGCTTAGCCATTGCACATACTAAATACCATTTGGATGTCTTTGACACCAGACATTTTTTAGGATGTTGTGATCGCTGTAGTTTTCACACTTTGATATTTGACATTGCTGCGTGTTTATATTATTGTTAGCACCTTATTGGGCATTGAATTTCTACTCTGTTGCTATATGCTTCATTTGCCGATCTATCGTTGTGTCCTGTTCATTGGTATCCAGTTCTTCTCATTTTATGTGTACTTTATGTTTATTTTAATTGTTCTTTAATAAAAATCATTATATTGAGGATTATACTCGGTTGTAGTGTGGTTTATCCACCTGTGGTTGTTAATATTCCTAGAGTTTTGTGTCCTTCTACACGTTTCTGGGCATTTGTTTGTTTTTGAAGCTATGAAAATTGCAGTAATTTCAATCTGGCCTTAAATGCAAACGGTCATGTAAAAAAAAAAACTATTAACCTGCAGATAAGGGGTTAATCTGCAGGCTACTAGCGTTCTGAACCTTCCTAGCACCGGTACTTGGAGCCCCTCTGTTGGGAAGAAATGAACTTTATGTCTTCTGGCAGCTTTCGACTTCCAGTCATAGGGATGATGGCGGCACAGGTTCAGCCACCACTTTGTGTAGAGTGGTGGCTGTAGCCGCGCCTCAGGCACTGACTGATAGCAGATCAATATTAGACCCAGAAGTCAGTCAGTGCCGGGGCCGCGGTTACAGCTTCCAGCCGCCGTGCTCTATACATAGAGCTGTGATTGAACCCATGCCGGCACCATACCTATGACTGGAAGCTGAACGTTACCAGGTGGAATAAAGTTCACTTCCTCCCAGCAGCGTGGCTCTCAGTGTTGGCACCGGGCAGGTTCAGAACAGATTAACCCCATATCTATAGGTTAATAGCATTTTTTCCCATGACAGGTTCCCTTTAACAACCTGCTACTTCTATCAAAATGTCATATCTTTACCAGATGATTGACAGGTAAAGCTCAATTGCAGAGTCACACACTTTGTCAGAGTGTTTGATAGTGGAATATTGATCCCCGTCTATACTGATGTTAATGCAGAAAGCACATGTTGTCCTCAGGCTTTTACTCCATGTAAATTGTATTTTGGACTCAGGAAGCTAAAGATGAGGGACAAAGAAATAAAATACTTAATTCAATGAAAGATCGGAAAAGTCAGTCCCTTCTAGGACACTACAAAAGGGAGATATAACTTGTGACTACTGGTTTTAAAGACACTCTTAGGCACCAGGACCCAGGGTTGATTGTTACCTCCGCACCTCTATAACTCTGCATTTACACTGAGGAGTAGTACTGATTGCAGAATATAGATGAGGATGTACAACCCCGGGGGATTATAATATTTTACCTCGTTCTCAAACACGGTGCTGTTGTAAAGCTTGAACAACCACGTCACCAACTCTTGTTTAGTCTTCTAGAAGTCCTTCACATATGGAGATGTAGGGGATGTGAGCTTCTCTATGAAGCAACCCTGGATGTTACAAAAATGACTGTCAGGAACAGAAGATCATATATGAAGCCTTAGATAATATCTCAGAACACACAGAACATTTACCTATTCATTCCTTTACCCAACAGTATAGAAGGGATTTCCCAATTAAGGATCAAGTCACCCCAATGGTAGGTTAGGGGTACATATACAATACGGGCAGCCAGCAATTAGCTATGAGTCTGGGCAGGTCGAGGAATCAACACTGAAATAAATCTCTCAAAAATATCAATGCAAGAATCCAATATTACTGCTATATGAGCGGGGGTGGAAGGTTTCATTGGGCGATTAACAGGGCAGAGAGTGGGGATTAACTAAACCTTGACATGGATTGGGGGTGCAAACAATATAAGAAGTGTGAGAATGTTGGATTGTGTGAACTGAGCTGATGGCTGAGGATGTCCACCACTTATTAGTTGATAGCATATCTTATAACTTTATATAACTTGCTGCTCCTCTGAGGTGGATCTCTCCAGGTATCCAGATTATTCTGTATATAGGAGGAAACATGGAGCAGTGAAAATCTTTGGTAATTTTTATATTAGGGCCTCTATATAATTTTTTATAGAGAGGAGCAAAATCAGCAGCTATTGATTGAGAGGGAGTGAAGAGGCACCAGATATTCATGGATAATTCTCCTTTTTACTCTAAAGTGCCATGGCAGTGACCACTTATTAGCTATCAGGGCAAGGTGTACCTCTCTATTGTTAGATTATCTTTAGGGGAAATGTATGTAATCTTTATAGATTGTGATATAATCCATAGTTTTGGACACTGACCGGTGACGGGATGATGGTGTTATTATATGGTCTTCACCATCGCTGTCAATAATAATCTCTGAAGATCTGCACTGTTCAGCGGCATCGGCAGCTCCAATATCAGAAATCCTGCGCCCTGTGACTATCATATAACAGAACAGAAAATGGATTAATGGACTGTGTCCAATACCAGAAATCTAGGTTGTGTCTGGAAAACACAGCTTATTAGTCCTTATTTTTGTGAGATGATGTTTCCTCCCTACAAAAATAATCGTCATCGTCAGAAATTGCAACATCGGTGGAACTGTGAAAAGGAATCAGATTGGAAGATTCTAATGAATTTATGGATGAAATTGTTACTAAAAATGGATCAGATAAGATAATCCAGAGCCCAGGAACCATCAGAATTTTAGATGAAGCCGGAATGAAGGACACTGATTGTCCTCAATAGAAATCAGATTCATCCTACCTGTAGATGTCATTGCTGCATGACGGTAAAGATGATACTAGATCACTAATAGTTTTATAATTTGAGTTGTTCTGGACATGGGAAATCAAATATGTGCAAATTATTTTTTTTTCCGCATAAATAAAAGGTTTTTCATTTTTCGCATTTTTATTTTGTTATCTTTTTAAAATATTTGTACAATTTTTTAAAAAACTTTTTATTTTTTACCTTGTCCTTTCATGGGACATCAACTCTACCTGTTCTGATCACTGATCTAATATTCTGCAGTGCTCATGGTATAAGATCATTCAATTGCACACCGGCAGGTGGCGTGTCAGATCCTGCTTAAGGCATGATATGTTCCAGTGCCCCAGCACTGCAGTATACAGTGTGGCTGGGCTTCAGAAGAGTACCAAGGTGGTAGCTATGGAGTCTTCAGAAGGACTCCCCCAGCAATGGTCATCCATCAGCACTAGAGATGAGCAGATCCATCTGCCCAGGGTCAATTTCATGTAGAATTTCCTGTAATTACTATTAGGCCGGGGTCACACTTGCGAGTGTGATACGAGAAACTCGCACAAGTCTCTCGCATCAATACCCGGTACTGCCGCCGGCACTCGGGACCGGAGAGTGCGGCTGCATAGAAATACACGCAGCCGCACACTCCAGTCTGAGTGCTGGCGGCAGTGCCGGGTATTGATGCGAGAGACTTGTGCGAGTTTCTCGTATCACACTCGCAAGTGTGACCCCGGCCTTACCAACATATACACTGCTGGAAGCAGCTGCGATTTTCTGTGCATTTTTTCATCTTTTTCCCACAGTTCTCATCAAGTATTCATCAGAAAAAATCTCATCAAGTATTCTGTATTGCAACTATCAAGTGGAGTTATCCAGTGTTGTCATTGCAGGTTGCATAGATATAGTGCAAATACAATATGTAAAAAACATCTTAAAAATGTAAATAACAATGTCAAAATAAACATCAAAACCTAAAGGTTCGAATCACCCACCTTTTCCCATACTCATAAGTCTGAACTTTGTAAATATAAAATTATTTAATCCGTACATTAATTGTTCTAAAATTAAACAAAAACATGCCTTCACCTTGCTCCCCCCAATAACAAAATAAAAATCGAATAATAAGTCACATGTACACCAAAATATGCCAAAAAAAGACATCTCGCTCGCTTTTAGGGTATGTGCACACGCTGCGGACTGGGGTGTGGATTTTTCCGCACTGATTTTGATAAATCCGCAGGGCAAAAACACTGCGTTTTTCCTGCGGATTTATCGCGGTTTTACTGTGGATTTTCCGCGGATTCATCTGCGTTTTTACACCTGCGGATTCCTATAATGGAGCAGGTGTAAAATCGCTGCGGATTCCGCACAAAGAATTGACATGCTGCGGAAAATAAACCGCAGCGTTTCCGCGCGTTTTTTTTCCGCAGCATGTGCACAGCGGTTTTTGTTTTCCATAGGTTAACATGGTACTATACACCGCATGGAAAAGTGCTGCAGATCTGCAGCGTCAAAAACGCTGCGGATCTGCAGCAAAAACCGCAACGTGTGCACATGGCCTAAAAGGTCATTATACATTATATGTAATATTATTAGGAATTGTAAAATAGAATTCTAGTTATGTTTAATAAAATATTTTATTCTCTATCTCTGCTTGTGATTTTTTTTAACAAGTTATAATAGTTTGTTACAAGTGCACACGAAATAGGTGTCTTAGTTAAAAATTTGCAAAAATGTTTGTCCTGCAAGGGAGTTTTCAACGTGTCTTTACATTTGGAAGTACCAGTATGGCTGTAGAGGCGCTTGTTCCTCAAAAAAAATTACATTTTTTTTTCTAGAAGAGTAGAAACAATATGCAAATCAGGCTGGAAGTGCATTGGGGGTGTGTCAGTATACTTAGAAGAAGAAGCTCAAGGGCATTGACATACCCCCGATGCATTTCCAGTCTCATTTGCATATAACTTTTATGTTAGATTTCTCATGAACATCGGTTCTCTACAAAACATTTACCACTTTTTATTGGGGGTCAAGTGGCTCTATAAGCGTACTAATACTTCTATAGGCAAAAAGGTGTTGAACGTGTCACGGTTCTAGCCCTCAGTGTGTCTGGGATGCAGTTACTGACAGCTCGGCCATCCAATCTGGTACAGGGGTGGCCTGAAGCTTTCAGTACTTTAATTGACAACTTGGCCATCCAATCAGGTACAGGGGTGTGCTGAGCTGTCAGTGTGTTGATTGACAGCTCGACTATCCAATCGGAGACTGGGAGGTGTAGGTGGGAATCTTACAGTGGATAGCCAAAGGTTTTATTGTTACTCTTAGATCTGAACAGTTTAAATCCTGATCTTGCACTTCTTCAGGTTTGATAATAGAAGAGTAACATGCATATTGTTTCCATGCTTTTTTCAATATAAATTGGGTTTTAATGGATTTGCTAATATCAAACTATGCAATAATGCATGTACCTGAGCAACTTCTTTGAAGAACAATGCATATTGTTGTATTTTAGTATAAAAAATTTGATCTCAGTCTTCAGTGACCTTGTGATATAATATTAGTTGCAGTCATGTAGTTTCTTTATAATCTTAATATATACTTACCTTGTAATGTCTTCACATCCTGTTCTGCCCAGATGTGTCCGGATCCCAGAATTCCAAGCGGCGGAAGTTGACCGACCTCCATATTGGGACACCCAAGTGATGGGTGTCTCAATATGGAAACTGCTGGTGGTAACAGCCTCTTGCGCGGTACCACCAGCGGAACACCGTCGTACCACACACACACACACACAGACTGTATACGCCGTACGCACCACACACACACACAAACACACACTGTATATGCTGTAAGCACCACACACCCACACTGTATACGCCGTATGCAGCCTCTTGCGTGGTACCACCAGCGGAACACCGTCGCGAACACGCCGCTGCCGGGATCAGCTGAATGATTCACTGACCGCCGCCATCTTTGTACAGGAGGAGTGCATGCACAGTTTTAATGTGACCACCACAATCTGTCTGCACAAAGATGGTGGCGGTCTGATTTACTGCGCCTGCGTGAATTCTGCGCAGGCGCAGTGAATCATTCGGCTGATCCCAGCGGTAGATGTGCAGCGTGTCTACAGGCAGAGGAAGCCGGTCACATTAAAGGGGTTTTCCCACGATTGAAAGTTCAATTTAAAAATTGTCTGTGTCTGACCGTGTACGGAGCATACCACATCTCCTGGACAGGGGAGGAAGCAAAACACAATACTGACATTACAGCAGGGGATCACAGAGGATTCATTTTGTCAGGTAAAATATTTCACTGACTGTTTTTAAACAATATTTTACCTCACAAAATGTATCCTCTGCAATCTCCTGCTGTAATGTCAGTATTGTCTTTTGCTTCCTCCCCTGCCCAGGAGCTGTGGTATGCCTGCCCCATCGTGACATTATCGCCCTCCCGATGCCATAGCATTGGGCATCCATCTAGTTATATAATAAATAAAGTATCTCCTTACCTGTATTCACACCCTGCACGCACGTATTTGTATGTGTGGTTGATGTCATAAGCGTGATGTATGGCCACTGGTGGTAATTCAGGGTGGACACATTAGTTTAGTGTACCATACCAAGAGTGGACCATGCCAGTCATTTTGTACTTCATCTATTTACCAGCAGGCAGCATGGCACATTTCATGCACTAATGGGTCGCGAGGGCGCTCTAAAGGTAGAAAATATACAATTACTATAAGTTATAAAGATACTTTACATCACACATGCCAACCTGCTTGGCTGTATTATAGGGAAGGCTCAAGAGACATTTGCCCTGGAGCTTTGGAGATTTCACCACATATAGGACCTGAAGGATCTTTATCACCCAGGCTGACTCTTCTGAGCCATCGATCCAGTAATTCCTAGTTACATGCCTGGCAGTTACTACTTATGTGTATAAAATCCACTGTTCACCTCTGGAACCCCCACAATTATGGAAAATAAGGTCCCTGAAGGTGTTTCAATGATCCTATCCAGTTAAGAACTTATAGCCATCCATGTGTGTGTTTCTCTCATTTGGAAGCTATGAAAGTTGCAGTAACTTTGATCTGGCCCTAACAACCTGTTACTTCTATCAAAATCCCAAATTGTTGCCATATGATTCTCATATCAATCTTACTTGCGGAGTCATACACTTTTTCAGACACTTCAATCGTGGAGTATAGATCCCCATCCTAAACTTGTTGACACAGTAAGCACACGTTATCCTCAGTCTTTTACTCCACGTTATTTGTATTTTGGACTCAGGAAGTTAAAGATGAGGAATCAAGAAATAAATATATGATATATGTAATTCAATGACAAACAGAGGAAAATGCAGTCCCTTCTAGGACCCTACAAAAGGGTGGTATAAGTTGTGACTACTGGACCTAAAAACCCGGGGTTCGGGGGTGACTGCTACCTCCGTATCTCTATAACTCTGCATTTACATGAAGTAAAGGTTATTGATGATTTATTACATAGAAGTTTACATGAAGCGTTACAGATACCACAATATAGATGATAGATGTACAACCTGGGGGATTATAATATTTTACCTGGTTCACAAACACGGTGCTGTTGTAAGCTTGAACAGCCGTGTCACCAACTCATGTTTGGTCTTCTGGAAGTCCTTCACATATGGAGATGTAGGGGATGTGATCTCCTCTATGAAACAGCCTTCGATGTTACAAATAGGACTGGAAGGAATAGAAGATCATAGATTACAGTATATCTTAGATTATATCTCAGAACATACAGAACATTTACTTGTTCATTCCTTTCCCCTACAATTTAGAAGGGATTTCCCGATTAAGGATCAAGTCTCCCCAATGGTAGAAGATCAGGAGCACATATATAATAGGAGCAGCCAGCAATTAGCTATGAGTCCGGGCATGTGGAGGAATCAGCACTGAAATAAATTTCCCGAAAATGCCAATGCAAGAACTCAATATAATTGCTATGTGAGCAGGGGTGGAACGTTTCATTGGGTGTCAGGAGTTACACAGGGAGGAGAGGCGGGATTCATTTACCTAAACTCTGACATGGATTTGGGTGTCAAATAATCAAAGAGACTTGAGAATGCTGGATTATGTGAACTGAGCTGATAGCTGAGGATGTCCACCAGTAGGGAGTACCCTACTTTGTATAACTTACTGTTCCTCGGAGGTGGATCTCTCCAGGTATCCAGATGATTCTGTATCTGGAAGGAAACATGGAGCAGTGAAAATGTTTTAATATCTGGTAATTATAACATTACTAGATGGTGGCCCGATTCTAATGCATCGGGTATTCTAGAATATGTATGCGTAGTATATTGCACAGCCCATGCAGTACATTGCGCAGCCCACGTAGTACATTGCGCAGCCACGCAGTACATTGTGCAGCCCACGCAGTACATTGCGCAGCCACGCAGTACATTGCGCAGCCACGCAGTACATTGCGCAGCCCACACAGTACATTGCGCAGCCACGCAGTACATTGTGCAGCCCACGTAGTACATTGCACAGCCCACGCAGTACATTGCGCAGCCCACGCAGTACATTGCATGTCCACGTAGTATATTGCCCAGTCACGTAGTATTTTGCCCAGTCACGTAGTATAATGCTCCATGCAGTTATGGCCCCATAGATGCCCCATATAATGCTCCATGCAGTTCTTTATGGCCCCATAGATGCCCCATATAATGCACCATGCAGTTATGGCCCCATAGATGCCCCATATAATGCTCCATGCAGTTCTTTATGGCCCCATAGATGCCCCATATAATGCCCCATATATTGCTCCATGCAGTTATGGCCCTATAGATGCTCTATATAATGCTCCATGCAGTTATGGCCCCATAGATGGCCCATATAATGCTGCATGCAGTTATGGCCCCATAGATGGCCCATATAATTCTCCATGCAGTTATGACCCCATAGATGGCCCATATAATGCTCCATGCAGTTATGGCCCCATAGATGCCCCATGTAATGCTCCATGCAGTTCTTTATGGCCCCATAGACGCTCCATACAGCATTGTGCCACATGTAATGCTGCTGCTGAGGCAATAAAAACAAAATATCACATACTCACCTCTCGTCGCTGCTCCTCAGCATCCCGTCTCTCCGCACTGACTGTTCAGGCAGAGGGCGGCGCAGTTATATATTGCGTGGGCTGTGCTATATACAATGTGCCCTGTGTTATATACTGCGTGGCCTGTGTTATATACTGCGTGGCTGCTATATACTGCGTGGGCTGTGTTATATAGTAAGTGGGCTGTGTTATGTATAGTGCGTGGCCTGTATTAACGCATCTGGTATTCTAGAATATGTATGTATGTATATAGCAGCCACATAGTATATAGCACAGGCCACGTACTATTTGTCTGCTATATACTACATGCCTCCTATATACTAAGTATATAACACTGCACATGTAGTATATAGCACAGCCCCTGCAGTATATCACACAGCACACGTAGTATATAACCCTGCCCATGTAGTATATAGCACAGCCCTGCAGTATATCACACACCTCACGTAGTATATAACACTGCCCATGTAGTATAGCACAGCCCCTGCAGTATATCACACATCCCACGTAGTATATAACACTGCCCATGTAGTATATAGCACAGCCCCCGCAGTATGTCACACAGCCCACACAGTATATACCACTGGCCACGTAGTATATAGCAGCCCCTGCAGTATATCACACAGCCCATGCAGTATTTAGCAGTGTGGGCACCATATACCTGTCGCCTGTCGCTGATTGTTCGTGGCTGGCCACGTAGTATATAGCGTAGTATTCTAGAATATGTATGTAGTTTATTTATGAAGATTGAAGAATGATGCAATAATGGGTAAAATATATTTATTATCATTAAATTTTATTAGTCATAGAACTTAATACAATTGAATGAAATTATGAAACAGATCATCAAAATATATAAACCACATTACATGAACTGTAACTGTATTTAAATAAATCATCGGACAAAAGAAGGACATTGACACTATAATATATTTATTAACAATATCAAGCCAAAATATTTTTGTACACCACATTTCTTGTGAATACCTTTTGACTACCTATAAGCAACTTTCCTTGTAAAGGGGTAGGAAGAACTTGCACCTTGACGTTGGATCTCATTTTAACTCTTGAAAATGCAACGTAGAGTTGTCCATGACCAAAAACGGGCTGCGGTAGATATATGCCAACACGGTGTAGAGTTTGACCTTGTGACTTGTTTATTGTCATGGCAAAAGCTGGTTTTATTGGAAACTGTCGAAGCTGAAGCCTAAATGGAAGACCCGTGTCTGAAGGACATAAATCAATGCGTGGAATGAACACTTCATCTCCTTTTGCTGATCCAGTGATCACTCTTGCTTGAATGACGTGAGAATGGAGTCCAGTAACAAGGCGAGTTCCATTACATAGACCATTTTTCGTATTTAGATTCCGCAGCAACATTATGATTGTTCTAACTTTCAGTTGAAGTCTGTGGGATGGCATTCCTGATGGCGTAAGACTATTTAAAAATTCAACTGGATAATGCTCTCGTTCATCTTCATTGTCTACATCCACTGAATCATCACTTTTATACAACTTATACTCACCAGGCATTCTATCCATCACCTGGGAATTTAGCAGAGCCACGTCATCATTATTGGGACAGAGAATTGCATGAGAAGAGGCCCTCTCAACACTGCTTTGGTCGTTCACATCAATTTCAATGCATTGTCCAAAAACATCAGTTATGATGCAGTCAGTGCACAACATGTCTTCTGGTATTTCAATAATATCTTCTCCAAGGTTGTATTCGTTGCTAAGTTCACCGTTGACAAGTTTAAGAAGCCAGTTGCTATACTCTGGGTCCGAAGATCGCATATTGTTAATTAGTTGGAGTTTATTGAACTGTTTCCAAAGGTCAGCCATTTTTAAGCTGGACTCGATAACATCTGTTCTTGTTCCATTTGGTATGACTGGAAGGCATTGCCTAAAATCTCCGCCAATGACAAAAACTTTACCTCCAAACGGACTTTTATTTTTTTCAGCAACATTTGTAGTCATTACTTCACGCAGAAGTCTGTCAATTAAGCTCAAAGCATATTTGGGTGCCATGATGCACTCGTCAAGTATGAAAACATGTGCATTTTTTAACAGTCTTCCTGCAAATGTGTCTTGTTTTATTCTGGAAATAGAGATTTCATTGACTGGAACTGGTATCCCAAAGAGTGAATGGATAGTGCGACCTCCTCGTAAAAGATTTGCTGCAATCCCTGTTGTAGCCGACGGCAATACGACTTTTCCCAACCCTCGAACGTGATGCATTATAACTTCATAGAGGTATGTTTTACCGCTCCCTCCTGGACCGTCAATAAAGAAACATTTTGGCCTTGCATCTGCTTGGTTTTCTATAGCGCTCACAATAGTGTCATATGCAATCCGTTGTTGTTCATTTAAGGAGTTTGTCTTCTCTGCTGCCAACAATAATTCGTAAGCTTCGTCATACTCTGGAACTTGTGGAACTTGAGTGGCAGGCTGGGGCAAATTAAAGTCTGAAAACGTTTTTCCATCTAGTAGTAAGATATTTTGGACATCTTGCATGGCATAAGATTCGCAATTTCGACAACTTCCACTTCTGTTGTAAAGACGTAAGCAGTAGTCCTCGATTAGATGTTCTTTAAAATTTGTCCAAAGTTGAGCTGGATTTGTAGGCGGTCCAAATACACAGATGTAGGCAAACAATTCACGAAGTTGCTTAGGAATATGTAGGGTAACTGTGTCTTCTAAAGTAAGTTTCCACACAGTATCATCCAATAGAAGTCCTAAACCCAAAGATGCAGCTTTAAATGTATCGTGCAATACTCCGTTAACTGTTTTCAAATCGTCATAAGTTTTAGCTCCTTTGTAGTAGTAATAGCCGAAGGCAATATCTTTCTTGATCCTTGACACTAACAGTATACATGCGTCCAATTATTCTGCTAACTCCTCGTTGTCTTGGATTCCAAGTTTTATTCCAAATGTAATGCTCTGGAATCTCTCGGTACAAATAGTGCCTTGCGTTTTTGTCACGTTGGTTCAGCAAAAACCATTCCATTAATGTTGATGTCGTGCTTAAAGTTTTTGAGACATCTTTGACTTCAGCATCTTCAAAGAAATAAAGCTGCTGTTGATTTGGTAAATGAATAGCTAAACGTATAATGGCATGGGACTGTGAATGCATTGGAAACGCAAATATCCAAGCAGCTTCTGGAGCACTGACATATCTTGAGTCAACAAAAGTTGATGATTCCTCGTGATTGACTGTTTTCTGTTGTATTTCGATGTTAGCTTTGTCATGCCCCTTGTAGATGTACTTGAACAGATATTTTACACTTTTTATTGAAGCACAGATTTCTACGTTGATGTGACAGTTGTAGCATTTTGATAAGTATGGGTTGTATGGGACTATCCATGAGTTATTTATAATTTTTTTGTTGCAAGCAATGTTATCAGTGTGTTGTCGCCGGTAGGATGGGTAGCCATCCAAGTCTTTAACAGTGTGCTGTTTCAACTCCTTTGGAAACCCTTTTGTACACTTTTTCCATGCATGGACTTTTTGGATTTGCTACACCGCATGAACCATATGAGAGACTACAACATTATACAGTTCAGGATACTTTTCTTGGTTAGGAATTTCAGCCCACACTATATTGTCAATTTCTTCCTCCGTACGAATCTTGGAATCCGTGTCTAAGATAATTAGTATATGCGCATGTGCGAAACCTCGTTTCTGAGACTCTATGACATGTACCATTGCTACTACTGTTCCAAAAAGCCCATTTTTTATGTATTTCAAAAGGCTGATGAGTTTCAGTCGAAATACGCAAGCGACTAAGTCCGGCCTGTGTTCAACTTTTTGCCAGGGTTCTAGATTTTCGGTAATTTCCGGCCATTTAGGATTACAGGTCATTGTCACAAAAATGTCAGGTCTTCCAAACTTTGTTACTATTGCCATTGCATCTTGATAACGCTGTTGCATGTTGCGGGGGCTACCTTCAAACGACGACGGGAGGATTACTGTTTTTCCAATTGGAATTCCCTTTTCAATTGATTGTTTTTGCAAATGTTCTTGAAGAACGCAGTAGTCTTCAACTTTAAGTTGTTTTTGGTTCATTCTTATGAAATTTATACGATTAGCTTCAATTTTAACATATGCGTCAACTAAGTACTGTTGTGTCAGTTTCCCACCGTTTAAAATAGGATTGAAGTAATTTCGGACAGACAGACGAAAACTGTAGTATTGCAGCTGTGTAATTCTTCTTGAAGTTCCTTGTTGGTTTAGGTTTTCATGCCACCCTTGTTCACCTCTTGGAAAGAATAGCGGATACAGAAGAGCATCAAGGTTGCTGTGCAAAATGCTAATTCGTTGTGTCTTAGGAACCAAAGGGTTGTTTTGGTCTGGCTTAAGATGGACTAATATATCCCTTTTAAAAGGAGGTTCTCCATCATCGTTTTGAAAAACTGCGACCTCACTTACACGTGGTTTGTTGTAAAGTCGAGGATTCTGTTTACGTTCTTGTTTAATGGCCATGACAATGGAAGGCATTTCAGTACCATTTTGTATAGCCCTCTGTTCCTCCTCAGCTTGAACGTCTTTTAGCATGAGATATGCGGCAGCAAATGGGCTTATTTTTTGTAAATGTACAGCAATTTGGTTCATCAGTTCAGCATCACACTTTTCGTTTTCTTTTCGGTTCATCCTTTGCTCCGTAGCTTCATTTGTATCAATGATGTATAATTGTGCAAATTTTGGTTGTTGTCCTATTTCTGGGTGAAGTGTTCCAGTGCGGTGGTAGATCTGGCCGTGAATTTTAAAACAATACGGTCCGAATCCAGGGGGCGGTGCAATGTTGGCACCGAATGAAGCAAACGCATGAGAACTGTTGATTCCTCTGATATTTTCTATGAAATTTCTACTGTGTTGATGCATTCCTTTCATTAACTGCTCAAACAGATCTGAGTAGTGAGGTCTCGGTAGCATACCTTTTCCTTTTTAGCAGCATTGAGTAAACTGATTGTCAGATGGTTTTTCATCAATGAAATTCAGAGAGTCGCATTTAGAGCAAACTGCATTCATACTCCCACAGTAGTGTTCATGAATTGTACTTTCATTGTCTGTTACGTAATGTGCAAGTTAGTGCCTTAGTTGGTAGAGCATTCGTTTTTTATGTATTTGGCGATCATGTTGTTCCTGTCGTACAACAGTTTGTTGTGGTGTCTCCGGTTGGCGATGTTGTCTGTGAGATTCCACATCCTGGGCTTGTCTGGCGGCAGTTTGTTGTGGTGTCTCCTGTTCCCGATGTTGACCAATCAGCGACGCGGGATTTCCAGGACAGACAGACAATTAAACCCTTAGACAATTATATATATAGAAGGCATCTACACTCACCGGCCACTTTATTAGGTACACCATGCTAGTAACGGGTTGGACCCCTTTTGCCTTCAGAACTGCCTCAATTCTTCGTGGCATAGATTCAACAAGGTGCTGGAAGCATTCCTCAGAGATTTTGGTCCATATTGACATGATGGCATCACACAGTTGCCGCAGATTTGTCGGCTGCACATCCCAAAGATGCTCCATACAAGGCAGGATGGATCCATGCTTTCATGTTGTTTACGCCAAATTCTGACCCTACCATCCGAATGTCGCAGCAGAAATCGAGACTCATCAGACCAAGCAATGTTTTTCCAATCTTCTACTGTCCAATTTCGATGAGCTTGTACAAATTGTAGCCTCAGTTTCCTGTTCTTAGCTGAAAGGAGTGGTACCCGGTGTGGTCTTCTGCTGCTGTAGCCCATCTGCCTCAAAGTTCGACGCACTGTGCGTTCAGAGATGCTCTTAGGCCTACCTTGGTTGTAACGGGTGGCGATTTGAGTCACTGTTGCCTTTCTATCAGCTCGAACCAGTCTGCCCATTCTCCTCTGACCTCTGGCATCAACAAGGCATTTCCGCCCACAGAACTGCCGCTCACTGGATTTTTTTTCTTTTTCGGACCATTCTCAGTAAACCCTAGAGATGGTTGTGCGTGAAAATCCCAGTAGATCAGCAGTTTCTGAAATACTCAGACCAGCCCTTCTGGCACCAACAACCATGCCACGTACAAAGGCACTCAAATCACCTTTCTTCCCCATACTGATGCTCGGTTTGAACTGCAGGAGATTGTCTTGACCATGTCTACATGCCTAAATGCACTGAGTTGCCGCCATGTGATTGGCTGATTAGAAATTAAGTGTTAACAAGAAGTTGGACAGGTGTACCTAATAAAGTGGCCAGTGAGTGTATATAATATTCTTATAGAGATTAGCAAAATTAGCAGTCCTTGATTGAGAGGGAGTGAAGAGACACGAGACATGGTCTTCGCCATCGCTATCAATAAAAATCTCTGGAGATCCTCACTGTTCAGCGGCATCGGCAGCTTCAATATCAGAAGTCATGAGCTCTGTGAATATCATATTACAGAACAGAAATTAATCAATGGAACATGTCCAATACCAGAAATCTAGGATGTGTCTAGGACAGGGGTGTCATACTGCATTCCTCAAGGGCCGCAAACAGGTCATGTTTTCAGGATTTCCTTAGCATTGAACAAGGTGCTGTAATCATTATGTGTGTAGGTGATTAAATTATCACCTGTGCAATATAAGGAAATCCAGAAAACATGACCTGTTTGCGGCCCTTGAGGAATGCAGTTTGACACCCCTGGTCTAGGAAACACGGATAATTAGTCCTTACTTTTGTGGAACGATGTTTCTTCCCCACTAGAATAATCCTCGTCATCAGATACAACAATGACATTGAAGTAACTGAAAAAAATATAGAAATAGGAATCAGTGGGGAAAATTCTAATATTGAAACTGAATGAAATTATGGATTAAATTATTAATATAAATAGATCAGATAAGATAACCCAGAGCCCAGGAACCACCAGAATCTTATATGAAGCCTGGATGAAGGACACAAATTGTCCTCAATAACAAATGTCTCCCAATGGGACGTGAGCTCAGCGTTGGAGAAGATGTGATTCATCCTACTTGTAGATGTCATTGCTGCATGACGGTAACGATGTAATGAGATCTGAGGAAGTGAAAGAAAATTAATATGTTACATTGTTATTAAAGGTAACAGCAATAAGTGATAATTAAAGGGATTTTCCAGGATGTAAAGGTTGATGCCCCTATTGATCTAACACTGATTGCTTTGCCTAAGAATAGGCCTTTCATGTTTAAATCACACACAAAACATAAAAAAAAATAAGAAAAATAAGAAAGTAAACAGGCTGGAAACCCTACAATCCCGAGCAAAGCTGTTCTTATAAACCCATTATTGTTAGGGCACATATCAGCAGAGAATAGATTATATAAGGGATCAGTACCTGGGTCTCTAGATGTTACACCAGTAATGAATCCTGCTTCTGGTTGATGGTCAGGAAGTCTCGATCTTTTTTTGGGATGGGGCTAGAAAAAGAGAAGAAATGTAAGACCCTAAATGTCACACAAACCATCAAAAACATCAGTACGAGTATGAAAATAACACATGGGGACAGTTATACCTTTCTCAAGTGCACAAGGTAACAGATCCGTGGTGCAGGGGCATTTAATTCTCTTATTAATAGTAATAATTGTTAGTGACGGTCTAGTAAGATGGATTGGGTATATGTGAGAATAATGCAGAGAAGTGACGGCTCACCTGATGGAAATCCTCATCACTGCTGTCCTCTAAATCAGACATAACAATAGTTCGCCATTTTTTAAAGCACAAAATACCACAATCCTCTCTCTCTAACGCCTTCAATTACCCTCAATGGAACTAGGTGTTACCCGGCATCTAGAACTGTCCGTATATCATGACTCCATCAGCCATGGACCATTGTTGCTGTGACATCACATATACCATTAGAAGCAGCCATATATGTATAGATAGGAGCGAGGCCGGACTGGCCATCTGGCAATTCTGGCAAGTGCCAAAAGGGCCAGTCTGGTCATGGGCTGCCTTGTCTGCTATGTTGTTAACAGAATCCGTGTTCTCAAAACACCCATACTGTTAAGAGTTGTGATGGAGCACAAAGTCGCTGACTCCGTTACTTACCCCAGCAGGCCACCGGTATAATTAGAAATATTGGTCTTGTAGAAAATCTTC
This sequence comes from Ranitomeya variabilis, assembly GCF_051348905.1. Lineage (NCBI taxonomy): Eukaryota > Metazoa > Chordata > Amphibia > Anura > Dendrobatidae > Ranitomeya > Ranitomeya variabilis. The sequence goes on from NC_135233.1 coordinate 56,411,561, forward strand.
CTTTCCCCCATCCAGGGTAATATTAGCATTATATCCCATCTGGTTCACGGGGACAACATGGGACTGTGTGATTTCAAATGCCAGGACTGAATTTCAGCCCCAGTCCGTACCGGGATAGAAGGCTGAATCTATACTCACAAATAGTTATTCTAATTATTTTAGATGAGGTCTGTTTGTTAAAAGTGTTGTTTTGCCTTGGTAAAGAGAAAACAATGGAAAAGTCTAGATCTCATCATGCAAATCTTGCTATAACCATAAACACACAAATTATGAAAACGACCATGATTTAGAAGTGCTTCAGTTTGTGAACGGTAATTAAAATTGGAAATACCCGCACTCCAGAATAGTCAGCTCCAACACGTATGAACCTTGTTTCCATGCTCTGTTTTATTTTGCAGTTATAATGGAGCCATCCACCAGAAACATTTTACTTTTTCCATACACTTTGGGAGAGATTGAAGACTATCTGCAAACTAGGTTTTTTTCAGGTTTTTTTTAAAGCTGCTCCGGTCACAAAATGCTCAAAAGCATCTTCCTATTAATTTCTATGGAAACGACTTGCTGTTCACATGTTTAGACTTTTATACACCTTTTAAACATTTCAGGTTTCCAAAACTGCCAAGCATTTAATATACGTGATTTGTCCATTCTTTACGATAGAAAGATTTTCAATAGAATTCAATGGGAAGGCAACAAAATTGCTGGGAAGACGTCTTGGCATCTTTTTGAGCATTTAGTTAATGTTTTTCCTTAAAAAAAATGCTAGTGTCTTATTCATTCCTTATTTGATATAAAAAACATTAACCCCTTCCTGACATCTGACGTACTATCCCGTCGAGGTGGGGTGGGCCCGTATGACCGCCGACGGGATAGTACGTCATACGCGATCAGCGGCGCTCACGGGGGGAGCGCCGCCGATCGCGGCCGGGTGTCAGCTGATTATCACAGCTGACATCCGGCACTATGTGCCAGGAGCGGTCACGGACCGCCCCCGGCACATTAACCCCCGGCACACCGCGATCAAACATGATCGCGATGTGCCGGCGGTGCAGGGAAGCATCGCGCAGGGAGGGGGCTCCCTGCGGGCTTCCCTGAGCCCCCCGCAGCAACGCGATGTGATCGCGTTGCTGCGAGGGTCTTACCTCCCTCCCTGCAGCTCCCAGACCCGGATCCAAGATGGCCGCGGATCCGGGTCCTGCAGGGAGGGAGGTGGCTTCACAGACGCCTGCTCAGAGCAGGCACTGTGAAGCAGCCTGTACTTCTCGCAGATCGGTGATCTGTCAGAGTGCTATGCAAACTGGCAGATCACCGATCTGTATTGTCCCCCCCTGGGGCAAAGTAAAAAAGTTAAAAAAAAAATTTTCCAAATGTGTAAAAAAAAAAAAAAAAAATATTCCAAAATAATGAAAAAAAAAATAAAATATTATTCCCATAAATACATTTCTTTATCTAAATAAAATAAAAAAAACAATAAAAGTACACATATTTAGTATCGCCGCGTCCGTAACGACCCAACCTATAAAACTGCCCCACTAGTTAACCCCTTCAGTAAACACCGTAAGAAAAAAAAAAAAAAAACGAGGCAAAAAACAACGCTTTATTACCATACCGCCGAACAAAAAGTGGAATAACACGCGATCAAAAAGACGGATATAAATAACCATGGTACCGCTGAAAACGTCATCTTGTCCCGCAAAAAACGAGCTGCCATACAGCATCATCAGCAAAAAAATAAAAAAGTTATAGTCCTGAGAATAAAGCGATACCAAAATAATTATTTTTTCTATAAAATAGTTTTTATCGTATAAAAGCGCCAAAACATAAAAAAATTATATAAATGAGATATCGCTGTAATCGTACTGACCCGACGAATAAAACTGCTTTATCAATTTTACCAAACGCGGAACGGTATAAACGCCTCTCCCAAAAGAAATTCATGAATAGCTGGTTTTTGGTCCTTCTGCCTCACAAAAATCGGAATAAAAAGTGATCAAAAATGGTCACGTGTCCGAAAATGTTACCAATAAAAACGTCAACTCGTCCCACAAAAAACAAGACCTCACATGACTCTGTGGACCAAAATGTGGAAAAATTATAGGTCTCAAAATGTGGAGACGCAAAAACTTTTTTGCTATAAAAAGCGTCTTTTAGGCTGGTTTCACACTTGCGTTTTTATCTGCATGCGTTTTTTAAAAAAACGCATGTGTGAAAAAACGCATGTAAACGTGGTAAAACGCATGCGTTTTTAGACGCATGCGTTTTTATAGAAAAACACAAGAAAACAAACAAAAAAAAAAAACCCTACCCCTAACCCTACCCCTAACCTGAAATACGTGGCACTAAAATATACGTTTATATACGTATATAAGTGCCACGATATTTCAGTGGCCACGTATATAAGTGCCACGTATATAAGTGCCACGTATATAAGTGCCACGTACTTAAGTGCCACGTACTTAAGTGCCACGTACTTAAGTGCCACGTACTTAAGTGCCACGTACTTAAGTGCCACGTACTTAAGTGCCACGTACTTAAGTGCCACGTACTTAAGTGCCACGTATTTACGTGCCACGTATTTACGTGCCACGTATTTAAGTGCCACGTACTTAAGTGCCACGTATTTACGTGCCACGATATTTCAGTGCCACGTATAACCACATAGTTATAGTATTTATAGTACGTGGCACTGAAATACGTGGCACTGAAATATCGTGGCACTGAAACACGTGGCACTGAAACACGTGGCACTGAAACACGTGGCACTTAAATATGTGGCACTTAAATATGTGGCACTTAAATACGTGGCACTTAAATACGTGGCACTTATGACTGTCAGAAAATGTTCATTAAACGGTTAGAGGTGAGGTTAGGGGTAGGGTTAGGGTTACCGTTGGGATTAGGGTTAGGGGTGTGTTTGGGTTAGGGTTTCAGGTAGAATTGGGGAGTTTCCACTGTTCAGGCACATCAGGGGCTCTCCAAACGCGACATGGCGTCCGATCTCAATTCCAGCCAATTCTGCGTTGAAAAAGTAAAACAGTGCTCCTTCCCTTCCGAGCTCTCCCGTGCGTCCAAAAAGGGGTTTATCCCAACATATGGGTTATCAGCGTACTCGGGACAAATTGAACAACAACTTCTGGGGTCCAAGTTCTCTTGTTATCCTTGGGAAAATAAAAATTTGGGGGGCTAAAAATCATTTTTGTGGGAAAAAAATATGTTTTATTTTCACGGCTCTGCGTTGTAAACTGTAGTGAAACACTTGGGGGTTCAAAGTTCTCACAACACATCTAGATAAGTTCCTTGGGAGGTCTAGTTTCCAATATGGGGTCACTTGTGGGGGGTTTGTACTGTTTGGGTACATCAGGGGCTCTGCAAATGCAACGTGACGCCTGCAGACCAATCCATTTAAGTCTGCATTCCAAATGGCGCTCCTTCCCTTCCGAGCTCTGTCATGTGCCCAAACAGTGGTTACCCCCCACATAGGGGGTATCAGCGTACTCAGGACAAATTGGAAAACAACTTTTAGGGTCCAATTTATTCTGTTACCCTTGTAAAAATACAAAGCTGGGGGCTAAAAAATCATTTTTGTGAAAAAAAAAAAGAATTTTTATTTTCACGGCTTTGCGTTACAAACTGTAGTGAAACACTTGGGGGTTCAAAGTTCTCACAACACATCTAGATAAGTTCCTTGGGAGGTCTAGTTTCCAATATGGGGTCACTTGTGGGGGGTTTGTACTGTTTGGGTACATCAGGGGCTCTGCAAATGCAACGTGACGCCTGCAGACCAATCCATTTAAGTCTGCATTCCAAATGGTGCTCCTTCCCTTCCGAGCTCTGTCATGTGCCCAAACAGTGGTTACCCCCCACATAGGGGGTATCAGCGTACTCAGGACAAATTGGACAACAACTTGTAGGGTCCAATTTATTCTGTTACCCTTGTAAAAATACAAAGCTGGGGGCTAAAAAATCATTTTTGTGAAAAAAAAAAAGAATTTTTATTTTCACGGCTTTGCGTTACAAACTGTAGTGAAACACTTGGGGGTTCAAAGTTCTCACAACACATCTAGATAAGTTCCTTGGGAGGTCTAGTTTCCAATATGGGGTCACTTGTGGGGGGTTTGTACTGTTTGGGTATATCAGGGGCTCTGCAAATGCAACGTGACGCCTGCAGACCAATCCATTTAAGTCTGCATTCCAAATGGCGCTCCTTCCCTTCCGAGCTCTGTCATGTGCCCAAACAGTGGTTACCCCCCACATAGGGGGTATCAGCGTACTCAGGACAAATTGGAAAACAACTTTTAGGGTCCAATTTATTCTGTTACCCTTGTAAAAATACAAAGCTGGGGGCTAAAAAATCATTTTTGTGAAAAAAAAAAGAATTTTTATTTTCACGGCTTTGCGTTACAAACTGTAGTGAAACACTTGGGGGTTCAAAGTTCTCACAACACATCTAGATAAGTTCCTTGGGAGGTCTAGTTTCCAATATGGGGTCACTTGTGGGGGGTTTGTACTGTTTGGGTACATCAGGGGCTCTGCAAATGCAACGTGACGCCTGCAGACCAATCCATTTAAGTCTGCATTCCAAATGGCGCTCCTTCCCTTCCGAGCTCTGTCATGTGCCCAAACAGTGGTTACCCCCCACATAGGGGGTATCAGCGTACTCAGGACAAATTGGAAAACAACTTTTAGGGTCCAATTTATTCTGTTACCCTTGTAAAAATACAAAGCTGGGGGCTAAAAAATCATTTTTGTGAAAAAAAAAAAGAATTTTTATTTTCACGGCTTTGCGTTACAAACTGTAGTGAAACACTTGGGGGTTCAAAGTTCTCACAACACATCTAGATAAGTTCCTTGGGAGGTCTAGTTTCCAATATGGGGTCACTTGTGGGGGGTTTGTACTGTTTGGGTACATCAGGGGCTCTGCAAATGCAACGTGACGCCTGCAGACCAATCCATTTAAGTCTGCATTCCAAATGGCGCTCCTTCCCTTCCGAGCTCTGTCATGCGCCCAAACAGTGGTTACCCTCCATATATGGGGTATCAGCGTACTCAGGACAAATTGGACAACAACTTTTGGGGTCCAGTTTATTCTGTTACTCTTGTAAAAATACAAAAGCTGGGGGCTAAAAAATCATTTTTGTGAAAAAAAAAAAAGAATTTTTATTTTCACGGCTCTGCGTTATAATCTGTAGTGAAACACTTGGGGGTGCAAAGCTCTCAAAACACATCTAGATAAGTTCCTTAGGGGGTCTAATTTCCAAAATGGTGTCATTTGTGGGGGGTTTCAATGTTTAGGCACATCAGGGGCTCTCCAAACGCAACATGGCGTCCCATCTCAATTCCAGTCAATTTTGCATTGAAAAGTCAAATGGCGCTCCTTCCCTTCCAAGCTCTGCCATGCGCCCAAACAGTGGTTTACCCCAACATATGGGGTATCTGCGTACTCAGGACAAATTGCACAACGTTTTTTGGGGACCAATTTCTTCTCTTACCCTTGGGAAAATAAAAAATTGGGGGCGAAAAGATCATTTTTGTGAAAAAATATGATTTTTTATTTTTACGGCTCTGCATTATAAACTTCTGTGAAGCACTTGGTGGGTCAAAGTGCTCACCACACATCTAGATAAGTTCCTTAGGGGGTCTACTTTCCAAAATGGTGTCACTTGTAGGAGGTTTCAATGTTTAGGCACATCAGGGGCTCTCCAAACGCAACATGGCGTCCCATCTCAATTCCAGTCAATTTTGCATTGAAAAGTCAAATGGCGCTCCTTCACTTCCGAGCTCTGCCATGCGCCCAAACAGTGGTTCACCCCAACATATGGGGTATCTGCGTACTCAGGACAAATTGCACAACATTTTTTGGGGACCAATTTCTTCTCTTACCCTTGGGAAAATAAAAAATTGGGGGCGAAAAGATCATTTTTGTGAAAAAATATGATTTTTTATTTTTACGGCTCTGCATTATAAACTTCTGTGAAGCACTTGGTGGGTCAAAGTGCTCACCACACATCTAGATAAGTTCCTTAGGGGGTCTACTTTCCAAAATGGTGTCACTTGTAGGGGGTTTCAATGTTTAGGCACATCAGGGGCTCTCCAAACGCAACATGGCGTCCCATCTCAATTCCAGTCAATTTTGCATTGAAAAGTCAAATGGCGCTCCTTCCCTTCCAAGCTCTGCCATGCGCCCAAACAGTGGTTTACCCCAACATATGGGGTATCTGCGTACTCAGGACAAATTGCACAACATTTTTTGGGGACCAATTTCTTCTCTTACCATTGGGAAAATAAAAAATTGGGGGCGAAAAGATCATTTTTGTGAAAAAATATGATTTTTTATTTTTACGGCTCTGCATTATAAACTTCTGTGAAGCACTTGGTGGGTCAAAGTGCTCACCACACATCTAGATAAGTTCCTTAGGGGGTCTACTTTCCAAAATGGTGTCACTTGTAGGGGGTTTCAATGTTTAGGCACATCAGGGGCTCTCCAAACGCAACATGGCGTCCCATCTCAATTCCAGTCAATTTTGCATTGAAAAGTCAAATGGCGCTCCTTCCCTTCCAAGCTCTGCCATGCGCCCAAACAATGGTTTACACCCACATATGGGGTATCAGCGTACTCAGGACAAATTGTACAACAACTTTTGCAGTCTATTTTCTCCTGTTACCCTTGGTAAAATAAAACAAATTGGAGCTGAAATAAATTTTGTGTGAAAAAAAATTAAATGTTCATTTTTATTTAAACATTCCAAAAATTCCTGTGAAACACCTGAAGGGTTAATAAACTTCTTGAGTGTGGTTTTGAGCACCTTGAGGGGTGCAGTTTTTAGAATGGTGTCACACTTGGGTATTTTCTATCATACAGACCCCTCAAAATGACTTCAAATGAGATGTGGTCCCTAAAAAAAAATGGTGTTGTAAAAATGAGAAATTTCTGGTCAACTTTTAACCCTTATAACTCCCTAACAAAAAAAAATTTTGGTTCCAAAATTGTGCTGATGTAAAGTAGACATGTGGGAAATGTTACTTATTAAGTATTTTGCGTGACATATGTCTGTGATTTAAGGGCATAAAAATTCAAAGTTGGAAAATTGCAAAATTTTCAAAATTTTCGCCAAATTTCCGTTTTTTTCACAAATAAACGCAAGTTATATCGAAGAAATTTTACCACTATCATGAAGTACAATATGTCACAAGAAAACAATGTCAGAATCGCCAAGATCCGTTGAAGCGTTCCAGAGTTATAACCTCCTAAAGGGACAGTGGTCAGAATTGTAAAAATTGGCCCGGTCATTAACGTGCAAACCACCCTTGGGGGTGAAGGGGTTAAGCGGCAATCTGGTATTTTTATTGATACCATTTTGGGGTACAGCGGATATTTGGATCACTTTCTATTGTATTTTTGGGAGGGATGTGACGATTAAAAAAACAGCAATTCTTGCATTTCAATTTCTTTTTCTCTTTATCAATTGCACAGATTAATTACTCTTACTTTTATGACTTGAACCTGCGAGACATTGATGACTTTTTCTATATACTGTGAGACAGTGGCATTACAGTATATGGTGTAAACGATGTCTCCCATGAAGCCCAGTTTACTGTCCTGTGGTGATTGACAGGGGCATATAATTAATAAAGAGCAGCAATCGGAGTGCTGGTCCCTGCTGTTACAGGCATATGTCATGTCTGGAGTAAGCTCAGCTCCTGAGCCTCCTCGACAGATGGACTCTGGCACGGACATACAGTTGCGTCTATATACGCTATGGGTAAACCACCTGCTAGGCTGCTCCTCTACATATTGATGGCAGCAAAATGTCTCATTGATTCTTGATGGAAACAAACTAATACTCCATCTTTAAGTGAGCTTAAAGGCTCGCTCAATTTGGCGTATAATACGGAGTAGTGTAATACAAAGAACATTGGATTGCACTCTGACCAATGTTAGTAAATGAGTAAATGCTCTAATCGGATTAAGAAAAAAAATTGCAGCGTGCTGTGTGATTGATTGTATATATTGGATGAGAGTCGTCAATGCAAGTCTATGGGTGTGAGAAAAAAAGAAAATGGCACCCGGATCATGGGTGTGCCATCAGATTATTATGAAAACTGTTGAAGGAAAGAGCACAAATAGTGTCTTATCTGAGAAGGTTAAAAGGTTAATCCATAGGATTGCACTCACAAGATGTAGCTGAGTTGAAGCATTGAATTCGCTGCAGCAGAACAACGAGAATCAGATTATTATACACACTTCTCAAAGGAAACACAAAATTTAATCAGCTACGTACAGTAAATTCACAGACAGAACTGTCAGAACACAGACACAGAATAGATAGAATATATAGATATCCTGTAGATGTATAATGTCAAGATTCCTCTACATAAAATAAACTTGCACCCTTCAGTGCTTTTGATGTGGCACTAAATAGTGTTTAGCTATGTTTTACCTATTAACCCCTTCGCGACATGCGCCGTACTAGTACTGCACTGCCGGCACTGCATTTGTGCCAGCAGCAGTACTAGTACGGCGCACCGATCACCGCGGTCTCGGGCTGAGCGCCGCGGTGATCGGGTGCGGGTGTCAGCTGTATATGACAGCTGACACCCCGCAGCAATGCCCACGATCGGCGCTAGCGCCGATCGCGGGCATTTAACCCCTCTGATGCTGCTGTCAGTAGTGACAGTGGCATAGAGGGGGAACGCGCAGGGACGGGGGCTCCCTGCGCTCTCCCACCAGAGCAACGCGATGAGATTGCATTGCTCCGGTGATCCGGAAGGAGTCCCCGGATCCAAGATGGCCGCGGGACTCCTTCCGGGTCATGAAATGACCTGGCTAGCCGGCGCCTGCTGAGAGCTGCTGAGAGCAGGCGCCGGAAAGCCACATGAACTTCTCTGTCATATCGTTGATCTGACAGAGTGCTATGCACACTGTCAGATCAACGATCTCATCTAATACAGTGATGTCCCACCCTGGGACAATAGTAAAAAGTAAAAAAAAAAAATATAGTATGTATAAAAAAAAAAATAAAAAAATCCCCAAATAAAGGAAAAAAAAACATTTCCCAGTAAATCCATTTATTTATGTAAATAAAAAAAAACAATAAAAGTACACATATTTGGTATCGCCGTGTCCGTAACGACCCGCTCTATAAAACTATCCCACTAGTTAACCCCTTCAGTGAACACCGCAAAAAAAAAAAAAAGGCAAAAAACAATGCTTTATTATCATACAGGCGAACAAAAAGTGGAATAACACGTGATCAAAAAGACGGATATAAATAACCATGGTACCGCTGAAAACGTCATCTTGTCCCGCAAAAAAAAAGCCTCCATACAGCATCATCAGCAGAAAAATAAAAAAGTTATAGCTCTCAGAATAAAGTGATGCAAAAACAATTATTTTTTTTATATAAAATAGTTTTTGTGTAAAAGTGCCAAAACATAAAAAAATTATATAAATGAGGTATCGTTGTAATCGTACTGACCTGAAGACTAAAGCTGCTTTATCAATTTTACCACACATGGAACACTATAAACGCCCCCCCTAAAAGAATTTCAGGAATTGCTGGTTTTTGTTCATTCCGCCTCCCAAAAATCGGAATAAAAAGCGATCAAAAAATGTCATGTGCCCGAAAATGGTACCAATAAAAACGTCAACTCGTCCCGCAAAAAACAAGATCTCACATGACTCTGTGGGCAAAAATATGGATAAATTATAGCTCTCAAAATGTGGTGATGCAAAAACTATTTTTTCCAATAAAAAGCATCTTTTAGTGTGTGACGGCTGCCAATCATAAAACTCCGCCAAAAAAAACGCTATCAATGTAAATCAAACCCCCTTTATCACTCCCTTAGTTAGGGAAAATAATAAAATTTTAAAAAATGTATTTATTTCCATTTTCCCATTAGGGTTAGGGTTAGGGCTAGGGTTAAGGTTGGGGTTAGGGTTAGGGTTGGGGTTAGGCTGGTTTCACACTTGCGTTTTTGAACGCATGCGTTTTTTTTAAAAAACGCATGGTGCAAAAACGCATGTAAACGCATGTAAACGCTGCGTTTTTTTGACGCATGCGTTAAACGCGTGTGTCCAAAAAACACAGCGTTTACACGCGTTTACATGCGTTTTTGCATGCGTTTGCGTTTTTTTTAACATTTTTCCAAAAAAAAAATAAATAAATAAAAAAAAACCCAGACACAACCAATGGGAATAGAGTGGGCGTATATGATTGTCTCTCAATATATTGACCCTAGGGGAACAGAAATTTTCAGAGCTTGCTACTGTTTCCGGTGTCACGATGGATCTTTCTATGGATAACTTTTATTTCAAACTGGAGTTCAGCTTCAAGATTTTCATTGCCTGTGTTTTTGCTTGGGAGCAAGACCGAAACCGCCAAAGATGGAGAAGGAGACAGCGTCGGCGTTTTTGGAGGCACCCCATCATTGAAGTGCGTGAGAGCCGTGGAGCATATCACACGCTCTATGCGGAGCTGAATGCCAACCCAGAGAAATTCCAGGATTATACCAGAATGTCTCAAGATTCTTTCCGGGATTTACTGGCTCGTGTTGAAGGATCCATAAGGCGACAGGACACACGGCTCCGTAGAGCGATTCCACCTGAGGAACGTCTGTTAGTGACATTACGGTACGTTCCTAAACTAAACCAATGACCGTCAACTTTGTGACATGTTTTCTATGTTTTTTTTTTATTATTATTTTTTTTTTTTTAAAACACACCATTAGAGCCGATTTTTAATTTTTTTTGTTTTTGTTTCTTTTTCTTCTAGATTTCTTGCCACAGGAGAGAGTTTATCTTCCCTGCACTTCCAATATCGCCTTGGAATCTCAACCCTCTCCGGAATTGTTGTGGACACCTGTCGTGCGTTATGGAATGCACTCCGTGAGGAGTTTATACCCGTACCCACCGTGGACATGTGGCGGGAAATTTCAACGACATTTTTGAACGTGTGTGATTTCCCAAACTGTTTAGGGGCGGTGGATGGAAAGCACATCCGCATTGTCAAACCGGCCAGAACCGGATCTGAGTTTTATAATTATAAAAAATATTTTTCGGTAGTGCTTATGGCAATAGCGGATGCGGAGTGTCGCTTCATCGCCGTGGATATTGGAGCTTTTGGCCGTGGCAATGATTCCCAAACCTTCAAGAGCTCGGATATGGGCCGTCGGTTGTATGGCAACAATTTTAATTTTCCCCCTCCACAGCCTCTCCCCAACACTCAAGGCCCACCGCTGCCATTTGTTATGGTTGGGGATGAGGCCTTCCAAATGTGTGAAAATCTCCTGAAGCCCTATTCTAGTAGGGACTTGGACCACACTAGAAGAATATTCAACTACAGACTGACCAGGGCCAGAAGAACCGTAGAGTGCAGCTTTGGCATTCTTGTTGCTAAATGGCGCATTCTTGCAACAGCCATCAATCTAAAAGTGGAAACAGTGGACGAGGTGGTCAAAGCCTGTGTGGTGCTACACAATTATATAATGGCTAAGGAGCGACCCCACATTGAACTTGATGAACCTGTTGCACACCCATTGCCTGATTTTCAGCATCACCCGATGCGGTCAACTGCAGCCGTTGGTCTTATGCGGGACCAATTTGCGGCCTATTTTGTGTCCGATATTGGACATGTGTCATGGCAGGACAATGTTGTTTAAATGTCCTGTTGTATGTTTATGTTTACCAATTATTAAACACTGATAAACATTTTTCTAATTAATAAACTTTTTTGTGTTCACCATGTCTAATATCTTTTTCCTCTCTAAACAAAGGTTGACCAAAGATGGGCAGTAGATATGTATATCATATTTTGTAATCCAAAACCAGGAGTGGGTGATAGTTGTTGAGGTAATAAATTTTAAATTTTTCATCGTAATTTACCTATGTTGCACTCCCTATTTTGGTTTTCAAAGAATGAAATAAACCACGGGCCCCATACTTATAATAATGGTACAAAATTTTTATTTATTTTTATTTATTAATTCTAATATTGTTGACGTCATTGCGTCAAGACTGTCACGGTCTCTATATCCATCAAGTCAAGTGTAAGCAATAATAAATTCATGATAAACATATACATGATCATGAATTCACAATTTCTTACACCTGGCCTGGTGAGCATAGATATGTAGAGTGTGAGAACACTTGTCCCATCTGTTTGACAACCATTGTCACATGATGAGCTATATAGAATATGGTGAATATACAAGGCAGTAATCAACTTAATCGGTCAGGTATATATTTTGACATATGACCGGTTCAGTTAAGTTCTGAACTTGATTTCCACCATTTTCTCTTTGTACAGTGACACTACACTAGGTACAAAAATAAAAGAGTATGGAAATAAGTACTATTTTTTTGGCCAACTCATATCTGTATACTAAAGAAACACATATAGATGTTGTCTTGTATTTTATACTACTGGAGATATGTGTAGGCCAAAAGAATAAGTGTGTGATGAAGTTTATTGGTGTGTATTGAGAAAGGTGATAGACACAATAAACCAAACATCATTTTTTCAAATAAACTTTTTTTTTATTGAGGAAAAAGAAAACAAATTTATTTTTTGGTACCGCGCCGGGTTGAACCACGCCGGCTTGGGGTTGAGTAACGTAACTGGGGGGTATTCAGAACTGAAGCCTGGCTCACCATGGAGGAGGCAGAGGTGGCAGGAGAATGGGCAAGAAAACTTGAAGGGTCTGGAAGTTCGGGGATGGGGCTTAAAACATGAGGGGCTTGAGACACACTGGAATGTTGAGACACATCGGTAGGTGATGGGGGAGGAATAATCAAAGTTTTTTGTTTTTTATGCGTTTTGCCAGTTTTACGTTGGGTTTTCCGGGTTGGGGGAAGTCTTCTTGGGCTATGTTGTAAAGTGTGGGCGGGAGACACGTCAGGACCCGGCTCCACACAGTCAGTCTCCATTGTGGAGCGCTCGGCAATGTCTGAGTCCAATGGGGGGAAAGATAAACTCACGCCTGGGTCCTGGTGCCTCGTTGGGGGGGGGGAAACAAAAACCCTTCCAGGATCCTGGTGCCTCGTTGGGGGGGGGAAACAAAAACCTTTCCAGGATCCTGGTGCCTCGTTGGGGGGGGGGAAACAAATCCCATAACAGTGTCCTGCTGCATTGCTGGTGGGGGGGAACATAAAGCCATGGATGTGTCCTGCTGCATCAGGGTGGGTCCTGCCTGGAAAGGTATGGCTTGGTCGTGCTGCATCATGGGGGGCCCGGTGCGATACGCCATGGATGGGTCCTGCTGCATCGGGGGGTGTCCTGCCAGGAAAGCAACGCCTCGGTCCTGCTGCATCGGGGTGGGTCCGGTCCGGTATGCAACGCCTCGGTCCTGCTGCATCGGGGTGGGTCCGGTCCGGTATGCCAGGCCTCGGTCCTGCTGCATCTGGGGTGGGCCGGTCCGATATTGCATGGATGGGTCCTGCTGCATCGGGAGGGTGCTGGCCCGATAAGCCATGCCAGGGTCCTGCGTCCTCGTGGTGTCAGCGGAGGAGGTCCAAGCCGGAGCAGCGGTCGTCACGGTGGTGGCGGTGGGATGTCCAACAGCACTCATCATCGTGTTGGCGCTGTAGTGGAGTACACCTGTAGAGGGAATAGAGGTGGCCGTGCAGTGGTATGCAGCAGAGGTAGGAATAGTGTTTACTTGTGACAGTGACGGCACAGTTGGATAGGCCGCCACATTACGACTCTGACTCTGCTGCATAGCCTGCACAAAAGCAACATTGCAGGCCTGCATCACACTCAGCTGGAGATCAGGGCTAAGGTGTTCCGACATGCCCTCTAGGATTTGATTGAAAAAATGATGAGCTGGCTTATTGAGGTCGGCTTTCAATTGATCAACGCTTTTGGCGACATCCTGGATGCGGCAATTTAAGAGATTATGGTTCACATCCATTCTGTCACCTAAAGCCTTGATAGCATCATGTAAAACCGAGCTCAAGTGTAAAAACTCGGGCATGAGGGACCTATCCGAAGCCCTCTGTCGCTGCCGGGATGAGCCCGCCAAAATGGGTGCAGCGAAAGAGGACTGCGAAAGGGGAAGACCTGATGGGCCAGCCCCCTGGTCTCCAGTGAGTGTGGAAGACCCACCTGGTGCTGCGCTGCTGGATGGCTGGGACGGGTCCGTGGCTTCCGGCTGAAGGACCGCTCCAGCACCTGTGGCGACAGTCGTGCAGTGTGTGCTGTGAAAAAACAAAACAGAAAATTAATACCAAACTATAACAAGACGGTACATCCTGTGGAATTAAAAGTGACAGATTATGTCAATGCAATACAACCGGAGGCATGTGAGAAATACTTACGTTCTCATGAGAAGGACCGGTCTCAGGAAGGCCAACACACGGTGGTATTTGTAGAGCCGGTGCCTTGCTCCGGAACCACTAGCTGCACTCTTCTCTGCACGTAGGTCACAGTTGAAGCGGTCCTTCATGGAACGCCAACGTGTCCTTACTTTTTCCACTGTGAAATAACAATAAAATATAATGGTCAGAATAAGAACTTTTGGCCGTGCTCTTGTGACTGTGTGTGATGACAGAAACTACGAAAAGTTTCTTTCATCACACACAGTCAAGAGAGCATGGCCAAGGTCTGTTGCTTCACACTACCGTGCAATACTTACCAAATGCATTACGGACCCGTGGCGTGGAATTCTCCCAGCCATCCCACAACGCTTGGGCCACCTCACTCCACAAACGACGGAGAACAGTATTGACGGCGTGCTGTTTATCCCGGCTGTCCCACAACGGGACTCGCTCCTGGACCAGACTGATCAGCAGGTCATTATCAATCCGGTCGTCGTCCCGTTGTGAAACCTAAAATTAAAACAAAATCATTTAAGTTTGCTCAACCACATTTGTAAAAAATAAGACACGAAGATGAGAAAGGGCAGGAATATGAAAGACAACTTTCAGAAAAGGATGATATAAGAAATATGTATAGAAAAACAAGGGTACAGAAAGGAAGTTAAAAGAATATTACAATAAGGACAGTCTGCCTGGTATACATACCCGCTGCCGTCTTCCACCTGGACCTTGACTCCGCTGCTCAGTACCTCTCTGTCCCTCTGTTGAAGTGCTCTATAAAATTAAAAAAAAAAAATTGCCTCATGTGTCGATGTGACAGTCAATACTTACCAAGCTGACGTACAAAAAACATACCTCGCTCACGTGATCCACTTCTGATTGACGTGGCTGGAACTCCTCATCAGACGAGGAAACCGGAGAAGACATTCTGATGCGTGTTGAAAGAAAAAAAATAGAAGAAATTAGGAGATGTAGATCCAAAAAATTGAAAATGAATGCATTGGCTAGGATATACTCACATTGCTCTGTGTCTTGTCCAAGAATGCGTCCGGGCAGGGTGCTGTCTTCTTTGGAGTCTGATGAGAAGTGACCAGAAACTTCCCCCCACCTTCCCTTTATAACCTTGCTGCTATGGGGGAGTCTTATCAGTGTCTAGACATCTTTATCTACAGTTAATTCAGTGGTGCCAAAAAAAACGCATGCGTCAAAAAAACGCATGCAAACGCATGCAAACGCATGTAAAAAAAAACGCATGCGTCTCCATTGACTCCAATGCATTTTTTTGTCCAAAAAAAACGCATGTAAACGCATGCGTTTTTTTAGGAAAAAAAAACGCCCCTCAAAATACTACAAGTTGCATTTTATAAAATGAACGCATGCAGTTAAAAAACGCATGCGTTCACAAACGCGTGCAAACGCGTACACCAAAAAACGCATGCGTTTTCAATGTTAAATATAGGGAAAAAAAACGCATGCGTTTTTTTGGTAAAAAACGCAGCGTTCAAAAACGCAAGTGTGAAAGCAGCCTAAGGGCTAGGGTTAGGGCTGGGGTTAGGGTTTCAGTTAGAATTGGGGGGTTTCCACTGTTTAGGCACATCAGGGGCTCTCCAAACGCGACATGGCGTCTGATCTCAATTCCAGCCAATTCTGCTTTGAACAAGTAAAACAGTGCTCCTTCCCTTCCGAGCTCTGCCGTGCGCCCAAACAGTGGTTCCCCCCCATATACGGGGTATCAGCGTACTCAGCACAAATTGGACAACAACTTTTGTGGTTCAATTTCTCCTTTTACCCTTGGGAAAATAAAAATGTGGGGGCTAAAATATCATTTTCGTGGAAAAAAAAATATTTTTTATTTTCACGGCTCTGCGTTATAAACTGTAGTGAAACACTTGTTGGTTCAAAGTTCTCACAACACATCTAGATAAGTTCCTTGGGGGGTCTAGCTTCCAATATGGGGTCACTTGTGGGGGGTTTCTACTGTTTAGGTACATCAGGGACTCTGCAAATGCAACATGACGCCTGCAGACCAATCCATCTAAGTCTGCATTTCAAACGGCGCTCCTTCCCTTCCGAGCTCTGCCGTGCGCCCAAACAGTGGTTTCCCCCCATGTATAGGGTATCAGCGTACTCAGGACATATTGGACAATAACTTTTGTGGTCCAATTTCTCCTGTTACCCTTGGGAAAAAAAAATTGCGGGCTAATACATCATTTTGTGGAAAGAAAAAAATATTTTTTAATTTTCACGGCGCTACATTCTAAACTTTAGTGAAACAATTGGGGGTTAAAAGTGCGCACCACACATCTAGATAAGTTACTTAGGGGGTCTTCTTTCCAAAATGGGGTCACTTGTGGGGGGTTTCTACTGTTTAGGCATGTCAGGGGCTCTCCAAACGCGACATGGGTTCCGATCTCAATTCCAGCCAATTTTGCATTGAAAAGTCAAACGGTGCTCCTTCCCTTCCGAGCTCTGCCATGCGCTCAAACAGTGGTTTATCCCCATATATGAAGTATCATTGTACTCAGGACAAATTGCACAACAACTTTTGGGGTCCAATTTATCCTGTTACCCTTGGGAAAATAAAAAATTTGGGGCGAAAAGATCATTTTTTGTGAAAATTAATATGAAATTTTTTTTACGGCTCTACATTATAAACTTCTATGAAGCACTCGGAGGTTCAACGTGCTCTCCAATCGCGACATGGGTTCCGATCTCAATTCCAGCAAATCTTGCATTGAAAAGTCAAATGGCGCGCCTTCCCTTCCGAGCTCTGCCATGTGCCCAAACATTGGTTTACCCCAACATGTGGGGTATCGGCGTACTCAGGACAAATTGTACAACGACTTTTGTGGTCCAATTTCTCCTGTTACCCTTGGTAAGATAAAACAAATTGGATCTGAAGTAAAAATTTTGTGAAAAAAAAGTTAAATGTTCAATTTTTTTTAAACATTCCAAAAATTCCTGTGAAGCACCTGAAGGGTTAATAAAATTTTTGAATGTGGTTTTGAGTACCTTGAGGGGTGCAGTTTTTAGAATGGTGTCAATTTTGGGTATTTTCTGTCATATAGACCCCTCAAAGTCACTTCAAGTGTGAGGTGGTCCATAAAAAAAAT
The DNA here is from genome assembly GCF_051348905.1 of Ranitomeya variabilis. Lineage (NCBI taxonomy): Eukaryota > Metazoa > Chordata > Amphibia > Anura > Dendrobatidae > Ranitomeya > Ranitomeya variabilis. Next base: position 56,428,988 of record NC_135233.1, read on the forward strand.
GGTTTTGCAAATTTTGTTGCAAAAATGAGAAATCGCTGGTCAACTTCTAACCCTTATAACTCCCTAACAAAAAAAAATTATGTTTCCAAAATTGTGCTGATGTAAAGCAGACATGTGGGAAATGTTGTTTATTAACTATATTATGTGATATAACTCTCTAATTTAAGGGCATAAAAACAAAAAATTTGAAAATTGCTAAATTTTCATAATTTTCGACAAATTTCTGTTTTTTTCACAAATAAATGCAAGTCATATCGAAGAAGTTTTACCACTATCATAAAGTACAATATGTCACGAGAAAACAGTCTCAGAATCACCAGGATCCCTTGAAGCGTTTCAGAGTTATGACCTCATAAAGTGACAGTGGTCAGAATTGTAAAAATTGGCCCTGTCACTTAGGTGAAAACAGGCTTTGGGGTGAAGGGGTTAAATAAATAAAGAAAAAATTGATTTGAGGTCCCCACTATTTTTGGCAACAAGCCAAGGAAAAGCAGACAGCTGTAGGCTAATATTAAATTCAAGATTTATATATTAGGAACATTTATACACACAAAAAACACCCACCATAATGCTTCTTCGGCATTCAGTCATGCATTTTATCACGTCATCAACGTAGCACCTCCTCCTTCCATGTTTTTGTTAATCAACCCTTTCGGGGGGTGACTGTTGTGAACTCTGTTTTCGGGCTCCCTCTTGTGGTCACAGGTGGTATTGCGTGAGTTTTATTTTTGGGCTCCCCCTGGTGGCTTTGTTTGTTATCTTGCGGGTCTGTGGTAGGATCAGCTGCCTCGTTATTCTCTAGGGAGGTTCCTATTTAGCTCTGCTTTACCTCCACTTGTTGCCGGCTGTCGATGTATTCAGTGCTATTCTGATTACTCCTATCTTGGTTTTCTGTCTCTTCATGAGAAGCTAAGTTCTGTTTGATTATTTTTTGCTCATCTGTCTGCAATATGATTTCTGTTTATAATGAGTTTAGTCCAGCTTGCTAATATGTGATTTCTTGCTGCTGGTAAGCTCTGGGGTACGGAGTTGCTTCCCCCGCACCGTTAGTTGGTGCGGGGGCTCGAGCAATCTCTGCGTGGATATTTTGAATAGGGTTTTTCATTGACCGCACAGTTCTCTTCCTATTTTCTGCTATCTAGTGTTAGTGGGCCTCATTTGCTAAATCTATTTCATCTCTGCGTATGTGCTTTCCCGTTAACTCACCGTTAATATTTGTGAGGGGCTTTTCTATATCTTTGGGGGTCATTTCTCTGAGGCAAGTGAGGACTTACTTTCTCTCTAGGAATAGTCAGTTTCTCAGGCCGTGACGAGACATCTAGGATTTCCAGGTAACGTTCCACGGCTACTTATAGTTGTTTGCGGATAGGATCAGGTTGCGGTCAATTCAGTTACCACTTCCCCAGAGCTAGTCGTCGGTTCAGTTTCTTAGCTAGTCAGATTTGCGATCCTTGCCACTAGGATCATAACAGGTGACATGAGGAGACACCTCTTCACTTGCAAGACTTTTTGGATTCTTTAAATTGAGAATTAGATTTCTGGAGGGTTTAAACAAGAAAAATGAAATAATCTTTCATTATTAGGTGCAATGCTCTTACACACCGCATGTCTTCTTTCAATTAATTCTTTTTATTGGCAGCTAATAGCAGTTTTCTTCTCCTCTAAATAATATATGTATATATTATATGTGATTTTCTTTAGGTCCTTTTTGTGTTTTATCAAGTTATTTTATGTGGATTGTAATTGGTTTAAATGCATATTTAACTGATGCACGTTTGTGAGGGGATTAGGTCAGATTAAGACCGCGATTATGATTGAAAAGCATTGCTGACTTTTATCTAGTCACCATAATTACTAACAACGTGCCGTGCTAATTTGGCTTTTTTTTTAATAAAAACGTAATTTTGAAATTGTGAGCTGGAACTGAATTTACTTTTTCAAACAATATAGTACCGTTCCTCTTTCTCACTCCTGAAGCAAGCCAAGGGGAAAATGTACGGCGGAGTCCTGGGGTCCTGAATCATATGCTATTTTTCTCTTTCATGGTATGTTTCTTCTTGTAATATGTACAGTTGTGTGTAAAAGTGTTTGCCCCTTCCTGATTTCCTATTCTTTTGCATGTTTCAGATCACCAAACAAATTTAAATATTAGACAAAGATAACAAAAGTAAACACAAAAAGCAGGTTTTAAATTAAGGTCTTTATTATTAAGAGAAAAAGAAATCCAAACCTACAGGGCCCTGTGTGAAAAAGTGACTGTCCTTCCCCCCCCTTAAAACATAAATTAACTGTGGTGTATCACATCTTTGGGAAGCTGAGTTCAAATTCCCTAGCCACACTCAGGCCTGATTACTGCTGTTAATCAAGAAATCACTTAAATAGGACCTGCTTGACAAAGCGAAATAGACTAAAAGAGCCTCAAAAGCTAAACCTCATGTTGCAATCCAAAGAAATTCTGAAACAAATAATAAATAAATTGAGATCTATAAGTTTGGAAAAGGTTATAAAGCAGGTATATGCCTTTTATATATTTATCTATTTAAGTATTTATACATTCATTGGTCTATTTGATAGATACAGTGCCTACAAGTAGTATTCAACCCACTGCAGATTTAGCAGGTTTACACATTTGGAATTAACTTGGCATTGTGACATTTGGACTGTAGATCAGCCTGGAAGTGTGAAATGCAATGCAGCAAAAAAGAATGTTATTTCTTTGTTTATTTTTCTTTTAAATTGTGAAACGTTTTATCAGAGGGTCATTTATTATTCAACCCCTCAACCCCCCAGAATTCTGTTTGGTTCCCCTAAAGTATTAAGAAGTAGTTCAGGCACAAAGAACAATGAGCTTCACATGTTTTGGATTAATTATCTCTTTTTCCAGCCTTTTCTGACTATTTAAGACCCTCCCCAAATTTGTGAACAGCACTCAAACATGGTCAACATGGGAAAGACAAAGGAGCATTCCAAGGCCATAAGAGACAAGATCGTGGAGGGTCACAAGGCTGGCAAGGGGTACAAAACCCTTTCCAAGGAGTTGGGCCTACCTGTCTCCACTGTTGGGAGCATCATCTGGAAGTGGAAGGCTTATGGAACTACTGTTAGCCTTCCACGGCCTGGACAGCCTTTGAAAGTTTCCTCCCGTGCCGAGGCCAGGCTTGTCCGAAGAGTCAAGGCTAACCCAAGGACAACAAGGAAGGAGCTCCGGGAAGATCTCATGGCAGTGGGGACATTGGTTTCAGTCAATACCATAAGTAACATACTCCACCGCAATGGTCTCCGTTCCAGACGAGCCCGTAAGGTACCTTTACTTTCAAAGCGTCATGTCAAGGCTCGTCTACAGTTTGCTCATGATCACTTGGAGGACTCTGAGACTGACTGGTTCAAGGTTCTCTGGTCTGATGAGACCAAGATCGAAATCTTTGGTGCCAACCACACACGTGACGTTTGGAGACTGGATGGCACTGCATACGACCCCAAGAATACCATCCCTACAGTCAAGCATGGTGGTGGCAGCATCATGCTGTGGGGCTGTTTCTCAGCCAAGGGGCCTGGCCATCTGGTCTGCATCCATGGGAAGATGGATAGCACAGCCTACCTGGAGATTTTGGCCAAGAACCTCCGCTCCTCCATCAAGGATCTTAAGATGGGTCGTCATTTCATCTTCCAACAAGACAACGACCCAAAGCACACAGCCAAGAAAACCAAGGCCTGGTTCAAGAGGCAAAAAATCAAGGTGTTGCAGTGGCCTAGTCAGTCTCCTGACCTTAACCCAATTGAAAACTTGTGGAAGGAGCTCAAGATTAAAGTCCACATGAGACACCCAAAGAACCTAGATAACTTGGAGAAGATCTGCATGGAGGAGTGGGCTAAGATAACTCCAGAGACCTGTGCCGGCCTGATCAGGTCTTATAAAAGACGATTATTAGCTGTAATTGCAAACAAAGGTTATTCCACAAAATAGTAAACCTAGGGGTTGAATAATAATTGACCCACACTTTTATGTTTAAAATTTATAAAAATTTAACTGAGCAACAAAACTTTTTGGTTTGTAAGATTTATGCATCTGTTAATAAATCCTGCTCTTGTTTGAAGTTTGAAGGCTCTAACTTATTTGCATCTTATTAAACCTGCTAAATCTGCAGGGGGTTGAATACTACTTTTAGGCACTGTATATGCTATATTTCATTTTGTACACAACTAGTGTAATAAGAACATAGCCATTAGCCTCCCCCCATATATTTCTTATGAATACGTTTGTCGTGAACGCTCTTATTTTTTCTGTGTATTGCGTCCCACCATTTTAATATATTTTAATTATATGTATCAATAAAATCTATACCTTTTTTATATAGTTTTATGTCTTGTCTGTTTTTTGTGTAGTTATATTCTTACGTGAATACCCACTTATATCAAACAATGGTAACTTTTTTTAGTTGGTTGTGTATGACATAAGGAACAGGGTCAGAAGTTATAAGAACATCCTATGGTTGCTAGAAAACAACCCTATGGGATGTAGTCAGCACACTGACAGGAGAGGCCCGGTGCTCTGCTCCGATTTTCTGAAGATCATAGCATCAGAGCAGAGCTCTTTGCCTCTCTACTAAGGAGTTGAAAAATGCTAACTGCAATGGATCACGATGCCGGCTAAGCAAGGAAAATCCTTCTCAGTAGTACTAATCTTCAGTGTCGCCCCCGCAGTTGGCATCCCACCATCTCCTGACCATATGCTTCATGTAGAAGATTGTCACAATGACCCCTTTGACAGGTCAACCACAGAGGGTCTACATTTACTAGTTTTCTTCGAGGTCCTAGATATAATCTATTTATGCTCTTGCAAAGGCCTCTTGATGCAAAAGAAGACTTCTGGGTCAAGGCTGGATATGTTGTTTTTGGGTCCAGGATCTTATTGCTTCTGTTGAAAGTTTCTCACCTGGTGCTGTTAGATTCAGGTGTAGGCACAACTCTCTGGTTCAAGTAGGTCATTGTTAAACCTCTTAGCTGGCGGCCTGCACATCTATCCAGCTAATATGGAAAATATGAAAACATTTGGGAAGAATAAAATGCATTAGTTAGCTTTCGAGTTCCAAATCTCTATCTTTTTTTTAAACGGTAACACAAAACTACCCATCTTCCCCAACTTCTTTGTTGGTTAGTTGTCTGCTTAGGTATAGTTAGCAGGATGCAGAATGCAGGCTCATCTGAGGATGTTCTCCCATACAGATTTTCTGGCATGTCGGGAGCTTATGGCAGGTAACTTATCATTGTCCCCTGATGGGAAATGTTTAGGGATCTAGGGTAACGTATTAGTGGGTCAACCCTTTTCGAGTGGTTACACCAATTATTTTTTTTCGGGATGATTTCCTGCTACGAGACTGGTAACTATTCTACTGCATTGCAGGTGGGAGAGTTCAGTCATTTAATGTCTGATGAATACTTAATGTATCGTAATCTCTATAATTGTGAACAGTGAATCAGAACATGAGGACGAGATCTGTATATGTGGAAGCTTTCTATCTTTATGAAGGTTATATTCTTATACTAAATGAAACACCGTCAGATTAGTGATGCATTTTATGTTCATACACTACATGGACAGAATCATTGAATTCAGGTTTTTCATCCTGTCCCATTACCAAGATGTATGAAATCCGGCCCCTCGCCGCGCCGTCTGCCTTTACTAACGTGCAAAAGAATGGGTCGCTATAAAGACTCACTGAGATTGAGCGCGGTTCTGTAATAGGAGCCACTGGAGGAACAATTAGATTCATACAATGTTTTATCTTCCAGATATTCCCTGGTTACCTGTGAGTGGTGATACTGAAAAGTGGATACGTTTAAGAACCGCAGTAACTCGATGTGGAGACCACGTAACGGTACAGAGCGGGGTCACCGAGTGCTGAGGAGCAGAGGTCAGAAAAGTCACTAACACATTGCTGACTGCAAACCTCCTCTGGTATTAAAGGGAATCTGTCACCAGGTTTTTGCTACCTCATCTGAGATCATCGTAATGTAGGAAGAGATCCTGATTCCAGCGATGTTTCTCTTGGTTTACTGGGTGCAGAAGTTATGATACAATCAGAGTATTCAGATGTAGCATGTAGCAGAGCTCAGAAAGCTGCCCCCATCCACACCACAGCTTTCTGTGCGCATTGTATATTGATAGTAAGCTGCTGATCAGTGGTAGAGACGGAGTTGGACCAGGATTCAAGCGGCCAGCTAGTCCAGGCAGTCATAGTCTCCTGCTGATAAAACACTCATTATATTGAAAGGACAGCAGACAGCCGAATAAGTGTCACCTTGATAAAATCAGTGTCTCAGCCCCTCCCTCATGCTGCCCTGAGATTACATAGTAAAAGCATGCTGACTGATTCCCTTTCACATCAGCAGATCAGCAGAAAACTGTACCCCTGCTGTAGCTTCACGCATGAGGTCTCATGGCCGAGTATCTATATGCATGCCTTACATGACCAAGCACAAAAATGCTATTCTTGATGAATTTGGCCAAAATTCCTGTAGACACTTTCTAAAAACTTGTAGAAAACCTTCCCAGTGGAGTGGAACCTGTTAAAGGTTCTGTAGGTGTAATGTGGATGCATCTCAATACTTTTGGCCATAATGTAATGTATAGATAGATAGATAGATAGATAGATAGATAGATAGATAGATAGATAGATGTTAGATAGATAATAGATAGATAGCTGATAGATAGATGATAGATAAATAGATGATAGATAGATAATAGATAGATGATAGATAGGTAATAGATAGATAATAGATAGATAGTTGATAGATAAATAGATGATAGATAGATAATAGATAGCTAGATAGATGATAGATAATAGATAGATAATAGATAGATAATAGATAGATAGATAATAGATAGATAATAGATAGATAGATAGATAGATAGATAGATAGATAGATAGATAGATGCTATTTTACAGCGAGGGTGAATAAACCTGAAGTCTGTTACGCAGCTAAAAATAACAAATAGAATTTCTGGTATTTGCTCAGCAGCCATGGCTCCGGCAGTCATTTACTAGCACTGGATTGATGGTTTGGGCTTTACAGAGTTCCTTGATCTGCAATTTTCAGGAATTACAGACAATAGTTAGGAGATGGGTAAGGAGGTGATTCATGGTGGTGCCCTTTCCTGTTATTCCGCAAGCCATAAATGCTGCTAAATGGTGCTGCACATTTAATAAAATATTCATTTGTACTAAAGCCTCTATTTAGACTTTCAAATCTATCTGCTTTTATATCAATTTGACATTCATTTATCAGAGAAGTGTTTGGAATATGTGGTAAGTGTCCACGTTAGTGTATGCACGCTTAACGGCGGTATTAATCAGTGGCTCATTCGATGAGAGCAGCGGTGGATTGGATTTATCCGTCGCTTTCTCACTCAGATGCTGACCTTTTTCTGTCTACTGAAGCAGATTACAAAAAAAAAGAGATTTATATGCCTAAACTACCATTATAGCAAACTGCAAAGTGGACAGATTTTTGTTCAGCCCCCTAAATGTATGGTAATGTAAACAGCTCACTGTATATATATATATATTTTCCACATGGTTAAGAAAATGAAAAAGAAAAGAATGCATTTCTCTCCACTATCTACCATCATACAATAACTAAAGTAATCTCAACAAGGCAAAAAGAAGCTGCAGTCAGGTCCTTGCGCCTCCTCTTACTAAAATCCTCTACATGTCGGTATATAGGTTTTGTATGAAAACTAACCTAGATTTTTATTTTGTTCTATATACTGTAGAAATAATGTTATACTTTTTATGTACTTCTTTAATCTTTATTGCAGTTTATATGATGTCATATATAGGCGTGATAGAAAAGCTCAGATAATCCTGCATATTTTAAGGATACGGACACCTTTGGGGCATTTTGTTTACTGAAAAATGTACATTGTTTTTTTTTAAATTGGGCTTTACTAAAGCTTATAAACTGGTTGGCTTAAGAAGTGGCAAAATTCCCGAGGGGTCTAGGGTCACTTTCATGGCGGTTTCCATTACCACTCACATCAAATCAATAGGGCACTTACCGAAAAAGCATCTGTTTGCTGCTACACTTAAATTCTATACACATTGCTTTGTCAACTTCAGCCAGTTTGGTTTAAATGGGCTAAGTCTCTACTACCACCTTAGTGTCATGATTCGTTCCGGAGTTTAGTCCTGTCTGCTCTTTCTCTGGGTGGATCATGTCAAGGGTTAACTTTGCTCTGCCTCATTCTGGGCTCGGGTTTGCTATTTAGCTCCCAGGTATCCTGAGGGTGGTGTCAGCTATAGCTCTGTCTTCGGCATGTGAACCTGACTCTGGAAGCCCTTGATTTGTCCTACTGTGAACCCTGACTTGCCCAGTGTCTGTTATCTCCCTCTGCCTGCCCTTTACCTGCGTCTCTTTGTCTGTAGATCTACTTGACTCTCTGGTTCTGACCTCCTGGCTTGGCTTTTTACTTTGTTTCAGTTTGTCCCTATTGTACCATATTTTGCCCGTCCTGGTTTACTGATCCCTTGCTACCTCCTGACTATCCATTCTGTCTAAATCCTTTTGTACTGTTGTGCTATCTTGTGCTCTGACTTGGTTTTCCTGACCTCGCTCTCACCACTAGGTGGCGTCTGTTCAGCTGCTCTGTGTGTGCAGTCTCACTTCCCTATCAAGCTCCCCCTGGTGGAGGTTGTGCTGTACTGCACCGCAGCTGCATGACACTTAGGACTGTGTCTTCTCTTCATAGGCTTCTCACTTGCGACAGGCCCTTCACAAGCTTGGAACACACTTACAAAGCACTATTGTCTGTAAGCACAAGGCTCCTGTCCATCTTGGCCTTAATTCTCTCTCTTTTGGCCAAGTCTTGCTTCTCCAACCTAATGCTCACAACTCTGTGTCACATCCAGGAGACCTGAGCACTTCTCAAGGGGTTATGCACAGAACACAGGAGTACGCCCAACCAATGGTGTAACTTAAAGTCATAGAATCATAGAAAGGAAGGAGCCTCCTAGTCCAACCCCCTGATCAATGCAGAATTCACTAAACCATCTCAGACAGATGTCTGTCCAGCTTCTGTTTGAAGACTTCCATTGAAGGAGAACTCACCACCTCCACAATGCAAAATCTTCAAACATCCCCCCCAACTATCGATTATTGGTATGTTCCTATAGGCTAAAGTGACCGTTACCGCCCCTCTGGGCGCCATAGGCTCCAGTGCCCAGGTGTGACTGCAAACATTGCACCAAGCATATTTACACCCCTGCACATAACGGATGTTCTGGCAACAACCTAGTCCTATTGTTAAGGTGCTTCTCCTCCACTTAAAACAACACTTTGGCACATCTGCCTTACTCCCCAATGATCAGTTATGTAACCACAAAGTTCAAAAGTGATTCTACAGAGACAAATCTACAGTAGAATGGCAAGCAGAACTGGGATGGTCACTGTCAGTCCAAAGAAGCAGGAGCTTTGTGATCTGCTCTGCTGATCTTTGACCCCTCCAACTATGGGGTTAGTGTTACCAAAGAACAAAAATGATTTCAATGCATAACAAAATAAAGGGCAGAATTATATATAATGCACATAAAATACAATATAGATGACACAAAAACTCTCATACTACGTGTCTCATAGCTTTATTGCTTTATAGTTGCAGTTAATGTTTCTAGAAACAAAAGACAGCATAAGTGTACACAGTGGGAAAATAAGTATTTCATACGCTTCAGATTTTGCAAGTTTTCCCACTTACAAAGAATTGAGAGGTCTATAATTTATATTGTAGATACACTTCAACTGTGAGAGACAGAATCTAAAAGTAAAATAAGCAGAAAATCTCATTGTATGATTTTTAAATAATTAAATTGCATTTTATGACATTGAATAAGTATTTGATCACCTACCAACCAGGAAGAAATTTGTCTCTCACACACCTGTTAGTTTTTCTTTAAGAAGCCTTCCTACTCTGCACTCATTTCTGTATTAATTGCACCTGTTTGAACTCGTTATCGGTATAAAAGACAACTGTCCACACACTCAATCACACTCCAACCTCTCCACCATGGCCAAGACCAAAGAGCTTTCTACGGACACCAGGGACAACATTGTAAACCTGCACAATGCTGGGATGGGCTACAGGACAATAGGCAAGCAGCTTGGTGAGAAGGCAACAACTCTTGGCACAAATATTATCAAATGAAAGAAACAGAAGATGATTGTCAATCTTCCTTGGTCTCGCCTCGTGGAGTAAGGATGATTCTGAGAAAGGTCAGGAATCAGCCCAGAACTGCACGGAAGGACTTAGTCAATGACCTGAAGGGAGCTGGAACCACAGTCTCAAATATTACTGTTAGTAACACACTACACCGTCATGTATTAAAATCCTGCAGGGCACACAAGGTCCCACTGCTTATTCCAGCACAGGTCCAGGCCCATTTGAAGTTTGCCAATGACCATCTGGATGATCCAGAGGAGGCATGGGAGAAGCCCATGTGGTCAGAGGAGACCAAAATATAACATTTTGGTATCAACTCCACTCACCGTATTTGGAGGAAGAAGAAGGATGAGTATAACCCCAAGAAATCTGTCCCAACCATGAAGCATGGTGGAGGAAACAACATAATTTGGGGGTGCCTTTCTGCAGGGGATAGGAGAACTGCACTGTATTGAAGGGAGGATGGATGGGGTCATGTATTGCAAGATTTGGCCAACAACCTCCTTCCCTCAGTAAGAGCATTGAAGATGGGTCGTGGTTGGGTCTTCCAGCATAACAATGACCTGAAACACAAAGCCAGAGCAACTTAAGGAGTGATTTCGTAATAAGAATTTCAAGATACTGGAATGGCCTAGCCAGTCTCCAGACCTGAACCCAATAGAAAATCTTTGGAGGGAGCTGAAACTCAATGTTGCCCAGCGACAGTCCTGAACACCCGAAAGATCTATAAAAGATCTGTATGGAGGAGTGGGCCAAAATCCCTGCTGCAGTGTGAGCAAAGCTGGTCAACAACTACAGGAAACGTCTGACCTCTGTAATTGCAAACAAAAGTTTCTGTTCTAAATATTAAGTTCTGTTTTTCTATTACATCAAATACTTATTTCATGCAATAAAATGCAAATTATGTAAAAATCCTATAATGTGATTTTCTGGATGTTTTTAAAGATTCTGTCTCTCACAGGTGAAGTGTATCTACGATAAAAATTACAGACATCTCCATTCTTTGTGAGCTGGTAAACTTGCAAAATCAACAGTGTATCAAATGTTTATTTTCCCCACATATCTAAAATTCATAGAGTCTGGATCTGCAGTATACCTTGGTTGGGCTGTAATGGATCTCCAGGAGAGCTCCTCTTTGAACTGAATTGGCGTCAACATGACATTAATTCAGTTTGATACCCAACACTCTTCGTCCTGTAGACCGCAGGCTGCTGTAGGCTCATGGCCTTTATCCTCCTGTACCGTCCCACTCTGCTTGCAGCGGAGGAGAGGACTTCGTTGCTCAGAAGAGACGACGAGTATAAATGATATTTTCTTGTGGATGGCGGAACAAAGGTGGCATTATTGCTTATGGATGGGAAACTCAAGGAGCTTCATTACTTTTTAAGGGGGCATTAATATTTTCTAAAGAAGTCGTTATTTCTTTTAAGGGGATACTCTTGGGACATTATTACTAAGTTATGGGGTGAAATACTTACACTGGTAACCCACTTATGCCACTGATGGCTGCTATGGCCATAGTTATGCCCATTAACAGCATAGTAAATTGTAAAAAAAAAAAAATAAGGAGGTTTCCCCCCACGAGAAAAAGTTACAGAGGCAGTACACATGCTTTTACAAGTGGTAGATTTGTTTCAGACATTGGTCCGTTCTGTAGAAGGGGTACGGATTTCTGAAAACCCCATCTCAGATAAATAGGGCAGTTGGCGAATTTTTGGAATTTGTTCTTCTCTCTGTGAGTTTGTCTCTGCTGATCGGATGGGTTAGCATTATGCATACGCTAATGTGCATGTCATTGTAATGTATAGCAGCTACATTGCGGTGCCTCGTTATATATGTAACTTGCTATATGAGCAAGAAATGTTCTGACGTCTATTTCTATTACAAAGACTGACTCCAACAAAACACGTTTTTTGCAGATCCCTGTTCTTATGTAATATTAAAGCATCAGTATTTTTTGCCCGGTGGGACCTGTACTGTGGATTCTTTTTTTACATACCAACCATATACCTCAGAAGGAATCTGCAGCGATATTTCGCCGCTCCGGAACATATACGCATCTTTTTTTTTTTTTCCCCTGCTGATTTTGTAAATATCCACTTTTAATGTTCATGCTCATGAAATGTATGAGATTCTGTTTATTTTTTTCACTCTCATTTCCCGGATTATGTTTTGGCCATTAGTGGTATTTTTACTCTACACGTAAATCATAGACAACACAAAACGATTCAAATGGAGTTATAATTTGTTTCTCTATGATATGAAGTTTAATTAGAGGAATAGGCTGAGATAATCCTGTAAAGTCATGTGATTGAAGTCCCGCCATGCATCCATCAGGTCTGAACTGTCTATCAATAAATGTGCTTCTGTTCCACAACATGAGACATACCATAAGGAAAACACAATGGGAAAACATGCAAATCATCTCTCTCCTGTAAGGCACCTAGAAGAACTGGCAATTCTGTAAATCAGTGTCTGATCCTTTTGAAACATATTTAGCCAAGCCAGACAGCCATCTACAGACACGTGTTTCAGGGTTCTTGCCCTTAGAGAGGAGTTGAATATTGACGACCAGGAGAGCTAATTCTACTAAGTGACAAGATAAGAGGTTTCTTTCTTTCCATGAAAAAGATACATTTCTATGAAAAATGTTAACATTCCAAATCTGTACACAACCTCAAAATTAGGAAAATAATCAAGTGCTGAAATAATGTTTCGATCTTAGCGGGAATCTGTAACTAGGTGTTTGCCAACTAATCTGGGAGCATGATGTAGAGGTAAAGACACTGATTCCCATAATCGGTCACTTACTGTGCTGCTGGTAGTTTTTATAAAATTACTGTTTTACCAGCAGGAGATTATCAGTAGAGTTCTAGTATACCTGCTGTCATAATCCAACCCAGGCTCAACCACTGCATGGAAGCTTTCTGCCTATGCACAGTGTACACAGAAAGTTGCCAATCAGTGGTGTGATGTTATACAAAGCTCAGTATTTAGAGAACTATTAGTTTTGCTATTGCAGCCATGATTATTTTAATGCAGCATTTCAGAGAAAATAATACTTTGATAAGCTGGGAATCATGCATCCCAGATGACCAGCCCAGGACGCAGATCCTTCAGGGAGAGACCAGTCAGTCACGGGGTGTGAGGTGGTGAGAAGCCCCTTGGACTTGCCATTCGAGATTTTTTTTTTTTTTAAATGCATTAATTCTGATTGTAGCAGCGTTTCAGATTAAAATATATAAACGTCCACTATGCAGCTGATGGAGCTGTGCTGTTCGGCTCTGCAACTAATAATATCCCGCTGCCGCCAGCACCAGGAACAGCTGATTGGCAGCAGCGGTTCTCAAGTGTCATCCCCCCACTGGTCCGGTACTGATGATGACCTATATGAAAAGATAGGCTATTAATATTAAAGAAATGGACAATGCCTTTAAATTGTAAATATTATTCCTAAACATTGACCCTTTTACAGAATATTATCAGTCTTTATTTCTGGTAAAATTGCTGTAAAGATTTTTAATCTTTTAGGCCAGCAGCCGAGCAGCTTGTGATGTATGAACCATGATTCTTGAAATCAATAGAAGTCCATATAAGCCGGAGTCAATAGGTCAACCTGAAGTTTTCTAGGGTTAAGGTTTACCAATTAGAACATTTCTAAACAGGAGCATAGGAATCATTAATGCCGAATATCATATCCATGTCCATGTAGACTTATTCTTATATAATGGACTGCTCGGCATTACTATCATAGGTAGTGATGAGCTAGCTTGCCGAAAATGCTCAATTAGGACACGAGCATGTACAGATAACACCTTATCCGAGCACGCTCGATCATCACTAATAGTAGGTCACCCTAGAGCATTACTTTACCGTCACTGTGAGCATTCTGTAAATAATAATGTACTATTCTCATCTATACTCAGATTGTAATGTTATGCATTGACATTGCAATGTTAAGACAAGGTGCGCTGTAAATAGACTATTGATTTTTAATAATTAAAGTTATGTTTCAAACTACCCCCGTCGTCCTGTATTCCCCTGGATGAACATTTTTTCCGGTTCACTGCTCTCGAGCGGCTTTAACTAGATTTTGAGTATATGACATTGAATTAAAATGCACAATTGACTTGTTTTTTCTTGATATGTAGATATTATCCCGCGCCATTAGAATAACTCCAGAAAATGAGGCACTGAATTATCCATTATGACAATAATACTATAGCAGTCCCATTTATCAATTAGAATATGCATTCTCAATGACAGCTTGCCATTAACATGAATATTAAACTAGAGCCAGTAGCTGAACTGCTGCTGTGCACGTCAATCAGCGGCATCACTGAAGCGGATGTTTCCTGCTGACAAATATTCATGATAAAAAAAAATAATAATAATAATAATAAAGAGGAGAAAAATAAATAAGTGGCTACATATTTCTGTTCCTGGAGACTGCTCCGGCTATTTGCAAAAAAAAAAAATGAAATACCCTAAATAAATGCTTTCTTTTTCCTCTTTGAGGATGCTGTCAAGAAGAGAAAAAATATTTTCTGTAATCTGTAGCATAAACAGAAGTATTAAAAGTGAAAATACGTCTAGAAGTTTCTTGAGAATTGAAAAGATCTTTGTAAAACTGTCACACGCTACCACGTTTTTAAAAAAATAAGAGGAAACTGAAGTTTAAGAAATTATATTTCCATATATACAAAATTAATTAAATATATTACCATCAGATGCTTAAAGGGAATGCTCTCATGACCATCTCACTATCGACTGTCAGTATCAGTATCAGTATTTAAACAAAACAACTGTCAGGTGCAATTAACGATACAGCCCTTTAAAGATAACAAATATTAATAATTTTATTTCTATGGCAGCAACAGATTCTGCAGCAGTTTACAATTAAGTAGAGACTTGTATAGACAATAAAGACATTACCCAGTAACACATAGTTCATCAGTTGCAGGAGGAGTAAGGGCCGCACTCACAAGATTACAATCTGTTGGGAAATAGGGGGGAAAAATAAGTATAAAATGCTTGTCACATATGGTATAGCCATCATTAGAATTAGGGATGAGCAGATCTGTGAATGTTCAGGTTCGTCGGATTCGGCCACACTTGAGTTAAAAGTTTAGTTCGGCTTCTGAAATTAACCCCAAACCCAAACCCAATAGAAGTCAATGGCGACCTAAACTTCGGTGCTTTAAAATGGCTGTAAAATGATGGTAGTCGGGGGGGGGGGGGGATTTTGGGGCTGCAAAATGAAGCTAAATGGGGTAAGAGCAGGACAAGTGCCTTGCAAACAAATTTGGATAGGGAAATGACTTAAAATAATATAGAATAATAAAAAAATAATAATGTTGAACCAGGACGTGGAGGTCCAAGTGGAAGGTGGAGGAAGAGGTTGAGGGGGAAGTGGACAAGGTGGGGTAGATGGAAGAGACAAGGGAGGAGTAATCCCGCACTGTTTTTGCTTTTTTAGGGAACTAAATTAAAAGAATATAGAATGAAACCAAAATAAACTAACAAGCTACAACCAGCGGGTGGAGGTTCAACTGGAGGAGAAGGTGGATATGGTGGTGTAGGTGGAAGAGGCTGAGGAGGATGTAGCCAACACAGTTTGGGTTTTTAATTTGGGGAGGAAGCCCCCAAATGAAACAAATGGCAAACAGTGTTGAATACTTGCTGAGTGTGGCAGGTACTGTATAATTGTCTGGTCATCTAAAAGTATGGACAAGTCTTGTGGGATTCACGTCTGGTTTAAAGAATGTTATCTTCCCAACATTGGATGTGGACAGGTGGATGTGCCTGTCTGTGATCACACTCCATGTGGTGCTAAACATACGTTCCGACAGTACACTTGTCACCAGTAACGCTGATGATGGAGTTATCAGCGCTGGCCATATTGATGGAGTATTCGAGGCAGAGCAACATGGCACACTGCATGGAGGCCCACTCATTGGTGGTGAAGTGGTGTTGTTCCAAAGAACGACTAAGCTGTGCGTGTTGCAACTGAAACTCCACTATTGCTTCCTGTTGCTCATACAGTCTCTCCAACATATGCAAGGTGGAGATTTACCTTGTCGGTATGTAGCATATCAGCTAGTGAGCGGGATGGCAGAAGTGAATCTGCAATGCACACAAGCGAGCAGCAGCAGGGTGAGAACGCCGAAAGTGCCCACACACTGCCCGCACTTTCAGCAGTAGCTCTGACATATGTTGGTAGTTTTTCAAGAAGCTCTGCACCACCACCATCATGAGCCAGGCAAGAGATGTGCATCAAACCAACTACTCCCAGAGCTGCTAAGAGATTTTGCCCATTATTGCACACCATCACACCGGGCTTAAGGTTCACCGGCACCAACCACTCTTCTGTCTGCTGTTTAATCCCTGTCCACAGCTCCTGCGTAGCGTGAGAATTGTCCCCCAAAAAGAGGAGTTTAAGAACAGCCTGCTGTTGTTTCCCCCTGGCTGTGATGAAGTTGGTGGTGCAGGTATTGCTGTGACCAGATGAGGAAGCAGTGGAGGAAGCAGAATTTGAGGAGGAGGCATCCTGGACAGAGAGACATGCAGCAATCATCGGTGGTGGTAGGACATGAGCTAGAACGCCTTCGGCCTCTGTCTCAGCCACCACTACATTAACCCAGTAAGCAGTTAGGGAGACTTAACATCCCTGGTTGTCATGCTGACTTGCTTACTGGCCCATGTATCGGTGGTTATGTGGAACTTGCCACTGATGGCGTTGCACAGTGCACACCTTATTTTGTCTGCAACATGTGTGTGCAGGGTAGGGACGTCACACCTGGAAAAGTAGTGGTGGCTTTGAAGAACGTACTATGGGATAGCCACTACCATCAGTTTTTTAAACTATTGGTCTCCACCGGCTGGAATTGCAGCATTTCAAAGGCCGGTAATTTGGAAATGTTGTCATTCAGGACCATGGCTCGTGGCTGGGTAGAGGGGTATCTCCTCTTTCTCCTGAGGCTTTTGAGGGGTGGAAAGCTGAACACTTCTGCAGCGCCCCAGAGTCCTGGTCGTTGCAGTACTGTGGCTCCGCCACTATGGGGAGCTATGGCGCGTCTGATGGCACTGAAGGAGTTCATCTAATCAGGTATCACAGTCACCAATAGATTTCACAGCCGGGCCTCCGGGGTGAGCTAAGGGTGCTATTCATTAGGCCACTCCCCACCATAGTGGGTAAACTGGGGGTCAGGCAGGAAGTTAGTCAGAAGCTGACTGGGTTGGAACCAGGCAACACCTTGTGGCAGAGGGTGTTGTAGGGGAAGAGACAGTAGGGTCTCTGTCAGGGGTGGGATCCTGACAGAGGCTTGGCAACAAGAACGAACGTAACGGGACCGTGCCTGCTCCGGGTAGCGGCGGTGCCCAAGAAAGGATTAGAAGAGAGATAGATTGTGCTGAGTGAGAAACGGGATCACGCAAAGGAGAAATACCAGTAGGAGTCGTGCTGTAAGACCGGAGCAACATCCTACTGAGGCGCACAACCGGTGGCCGGAACGCCGAGGGAGTAGAATAACATTCAGCTTCAAGCAATACTCCAAACAGCGGCAGGACAGTCAGTCTTAGGCGGGCTGTCTAACTCAAATCACCTATGAAGTCTTGGGGGGCAACTTGTGGAGAGGGGCGTCTCTAGGGTCCCGGAAGAGCTCCGAGCCTACCCGTCAAACGGGTGCCGTTCCTACCCGAACCTCAGGGAGGGACGGAGGATTAGCAGAACATCATCTAGTCGAGTTGTGAGGGAACTTAAGAAACAGACACAACAGTTGTGGGGTACTTTCCGTAAGCACAGCAGGGAAGGACTGCAACACATAGCGCTAGGGGGAAGGCACAGATTTCCTCCTGTGAAGAGAACTCTGGAAGTGCCATTGGACCGGCCGGACTTGCGCAGCCTGGTGAACCGTATTCTGGACTGAGGACTCAGAGATCTTCAGTAAAGAGGTAAAGAGACTGCAACCTGGTGTCCTCGTTATTTACCGCGACCTGCACCTCACAACTGCACCGTTACACCACCACTTATTGCACCGGACGTCCCCCACTGACAGACAGGGCCACGGACCGGGTCTAGCCACCGTGACAACCCCAGAACTGAACAGAGACTCTCAGAGGCCCGGCTCCGGGTACCCCTCGGCCCTGCGGCGGTGTGCTCCACTTCCATGGGACAGTGTGTAGATGCTTGGTGACACAGGTGGTGGTGGTGCTGTCACATCCTCTCTTTGCAGGGAGGCATGTAGCCCTGTTGATCGTGAGTGGGAGGAAGAGGCCGATACCGCAGCAAAAGAGAGAGCAGGAGGAAGCTCAAATCTGTCATGCTTTTTAAGGTATGGAATCCACTGTATCTTGTACTTGAAATTAAGATGCCTCATCATGCAGGTGGTGCTCAGGTTCAGAAGATTTATGTCTTGCTTCAGGCTCTGGAGGTACAGTGTGCAAACCACCTGTCACTTGTCGTCAGCATTCCATGAAGATCTTTTGAGCTGGCTTTGGTGTACATATTTTAGCAGCCCTGTGGGCAGTAGCAGCCAACATATTGACCATGGGCCACCAGCTGTGCCTTTCCACCCTGCTCCCTCTTTTGCTGTGCTGCTATGGCAGCATGGCAACCTCCTCTTCCTCCAAACTGCGCATGTCACTAGGATGGCCTTCGCTCCATGTGGGGTCTAGGACCTCATCATCCCTTGCATCATCTTCCACCTAGTACTCACTCCTGCCATCCTTGCCAATCTTCACACTGCAGAAAGACGCAGAAGTTGACACCTGTGTTTCTTCATCATCAGAGATGTGCTGACCATGTACACTAACCCTCCCTCGCAACTCATCCTTCAACTGAACAAGTGGTTGGGCATCATAGGACTCAATATCTTCCACTCCAGGAAGGCTCCAGGGACAGGTGGATGGCCCATGGAACCACAGCCAGCATAGTCATCAAAAAGCAGAAGTGACTGCTGCATGACTTGGGGCTCAGACTGCTTGGCTGATTTGCAAGAGGGTGAGATGGAAGCTGGATGACCATGGTGCTCAGGTGACAACTCTGCGCTTTCTGCAGTGGACTGGGTGGAAATAATGTGTCCTCTCCCTGCAGCAGGTCCACCACCATCATCACCAGCAGCAGCTACACAGCACCTCCACGGCCACGTCCTCGTCCCTTCAATGGTGCTTCACTGATTTTTTTAAATGGTTTTTAGGCACACAACTCTTAGAACTCTCATAGAATATTTTTTTCTTACATACTACTCGTATAGACACAGCGGTCCAGTAAATTTATTTGTTTGGCCTACAAGCGGCAAACAGACAGCTGCCGAGTAGATTTATTTTTTTAGTCACACTAGTCTTATAGACACAGTGGAACAGTAAAATTATTTTTTTGGCCCACAAATAGCAAAGAGAAAGCAGCAGACTAGAATTATTTTGTAGGCAGACTACTCGTGCAGACACAGCAGTACAGTAAAATTATTTGTTTGGCCTACAAATGGCAAAGAGACTGCTGCAGAGTACATTTACTTTTTAGGCACACTAGTGATATAGACACAGCACTCCCACTGAGACACGTGCAGAGTACACACAGTGGCTTTTTTGCAGAGTGAGTAGTCTAATTTTGTCCCTCTTTCCAGCTGCAGCCTGTCTCTACACTAATCAGAGGAGAATGGCGGCAGCACTCGTGATCCGGCATTTATACAGGCCGGGTCACGTAGTGCATCGGCCAATCACAACCATGCCAATACTTTGTATGGCTGTGATGGCTCCAGAAGTGTCAGCCTGGAAGCTTGTTGATTGGCTGTGCTGCAGTCTTTCAATAAACTTTATTAGGCATCCGAACCCAAACAGCAAACTGGACATCCTGTTAAAAGTCTGTGTTCGGGGTTTGGTACTAGACACTCGGTGTCCAGTATGGACCCAGAACTTTACAGTTCGGGTTATCTCGTTCCTAATTATAATACACAGGGGTTATGCTATAAATCTGCATTATCCGGTTATCAGCCAATATCAATCTAAGTACATAAGTAACTCATTGCATTTTCAAGTGCCATTTTTTTTCTTTTTCTTTTCTTTCAATTTTTGATTTTATATTCACACATTTATATCTGCGTACAAGTACTTTGAGGATTTATTTGTTTTTTTTGGGTTTTTTATTGACCTTGTATCCTGACATTTTAACACCTCTTTAGTTTCTGATACCCTCCTATTTTTATGTTTCACACAGTTGCTTTCTGATGAAGATCCAGAATCTAGGACCAATTGTCAAATATATAGTGCAATTGGATTGTATAAATAAAATATTTTCACTATTCTACTGCTCAACCCCTGACTGCTGAGTTTTTCTCTACTTATGTTATGGACTGGATCCCTACTCAGGCACCGTTACTCTAATGGAGTGACGTACAGTACTATATAATTGTAACCCCTGTGAGGGGAGACTGGTGTACAGAAACTGAGTCTGATAGTTGCAGACAGTGTTTCTCAGTATGAGACATTAATCCCTACTTAGCTGCATTGCCTTGACATCTTGGAAGAGGAGGAGGAGCAGCAGCAGAGGATAGGACTGATTAGCTGAACACGCTGAAGAAGAACGGAGGAGGAGACAATACTAGAGAACATTAGGATTGTCAGCCATTACTGGAAAGAGACAGCAGTGATCCAGAAGAAGAGCACAGTGTGCGGACTGATAGTTCTGCAGCTCTATGTGAGAGGCCAGTGAGCCTTGGAATTGCACTGCAACAAGAGACCAGCAAGGTTATCCAAGGTTGCCCACTTCATCCTGGCTTCCCATCAAGGAGAAGAACTCTACCTTGTATCTCTAAGCAATTGAATCCTGAAGTTCTAGGCTGGAACCGTATCTAACTGTAGAACAGCCACATGAAAGAGTAAGTACGGTAGCTTGATAGGACTTGTGGTTCCACTAGGGACAAGTATATAAGACCTATCTATAAGGGAACATTGCTGGGCCTTGTGGTACAACACACTTGGAGTTATTATAGAACCAGTTGCGGAGGGAATCTTGTTCCGATGGTATTATGTGTACCAATGGATTCTGCAAGAGCAACATCACCCACGGCAACTGGGCCCCAACATTGAACTTTGTTGTTTCCATTTCTGCAGCCATTTATAGTTTAAGCAGTATTTCCATTAATTTCCCCCGGGATCAATAAAGTGTATCGTATCGTATTTAGGATTGTGCATGTTGCAATTTAAAGGAGACGCGTCATCCCTAACATTCAGGTTAACAGCAAAGTCCTATATTGTATTTGTACTTGTAGATTTTGTAATACTATTTGTATTATTGTTACTTGCTATTCCCCTTATAATTTTTACCATTTATCCGCTATATAAATAAACCTGTTAATTGTTCCAACCTTATCTCTTGTGAGTTTGAAGGGAGCGTGGACAGGGGTTTCCCAAGTCGACCCGTGGCAGAAGAGGCAGACCTTCCTGCATCACACTATAGCTCCCAGCAACATTTGGGTGGAGGCACTGTGCTATATTGAAGTGAGAACTACCAGACACCCTGCTCACGGAGGCGGCTAAAAGGGGTGTTAGAGAATATCTGTCTTAATACAGTTACCAGTGCTACTGGGTACATGGAGGATGTGGAGACATGAATAGGAGGGACCAGATTCTGCAGAAAATTCAGAGTGAACAGGTGAGAGTTAGATTAGTAAATTGAGGTGATAGGCCTGACTAAAGAGATGTGTTTTTAAAGCTTGCTTAGAAATGTGGGGGCTAGATACTAGATGAATCATCCCAGGTAGTGTATTCCAGAAAACTGGCACAGCACAAGAGGAGTTTTGAAGACAAAAGTGTGAATTTCAGATTATGGAGGATGTTAGTCTAGGATCAGTTGCATAATATAGAGCACGGGTAGGGTGATAGAGAGAGATGAGGGGAGAATTTATGATGGTGCAGAACTGTGGAGAGCTTTGTGGGTGAGAGAGATAAGTACATTTCATTATGTTACATTTAGCTAGTAATACAGCAAACAAAACCATTTTACCCCGTTCCTGATCAGGCACATTTTCATGTTTAATCGCACATGTGCTTTTAATGGCTCTAAAAAATGTACTCTTTTGGAAATTCAAATAATTTTTGTCTTTTTCTTCCAGTATACGCTTATATTCCTTTTTATTTTGCAAATTTTGGGGGAATATAAAAAAAAAAATAAGTGTCTATTTTTCCCTTTTTTTATTTTTTTCCTTATTTTACGATCACAAATGACAATTTTTAAAAAATGGGGCATGGGTAGAAACAATGAATCAGATGGCAGTACATCTTGTTTTGTTTTATTTATTTATTTTTCCTATTTTATTTGTTTTATTTTTACTTGATTTTTTTTTCATTTATTTTATACTCTGTGCTCCTCATAAGTTCTTAAAAGACCTTTCGGGGACATTGTAACACATTAACACATTTATTTATATATTTTATTTAATTTCTCCCATAACTGCGGCTGGTATATTAGATACCACTTGTGGGGGTATGGAGCCGGCTGTCAGACACAGGCATACTCCCGTCAAAGATGATAAATATGCTTTATTACCAGGTTTACCTTTTTGATCTCTGTATATACAGCCCTGAAACAGCACTTGTGTATACAAATTAGAAAGCACTGACAGTACTTCCTTCTCTGGACCCAGAAATCATTTGATTGCTGGATGGAGGGAGGTAACAGAAGCTGCTGAGTCATAGGAAAAACTCTCATGCTGCTAATGGGGATCTCACCGAGGTCACCGTAGTTCAGTCCAGCTGGGAATGGAGCCTCGGTGACCGAACATAACCTCAATGACATCACCACTGGTCACTGAGGCTACGATCGCAGCAGTTCAGTCATCATTGGTTCACAGCCTGCACAGTCTTATCTTGGCACCGTCCAGGTTGAAAACTGTTCATCACCCAGACATGGATTACAGCGTGGGACAGAACGACAGACAGGTACGGTATATTGTTGCTTTTTTATTTTAGTTTTATTACAGGAGATCGAGGGCTTTGGTGGAATTAGGCGAGGTCATAAGTATGGTTTAATTAAGCCCCCAGCTGTCTGCTTTAGCAAGGTTGGTTGTACCACTGTACTGCCCATGTTCCTGTTTGAAGAAACAAGTTTAATGTTATGTGGTGCAGTTTGAAATGTGATGTATAATGTGAATTGTGATGTGTGTTAAACATATTAGTAATGTTTATAGTGTGTGTAGCTTGACAATAGGAATGGTGAGAGTAAATTGTTGGGATTAACCCAAAGTGGGAGGAGCTAAGTTGAGGGAAAGTGACAATTTCCTATCAGAATGTCAGATAGTATTATATAGTTATACTTGGCATGCTCAGGTGGATGCGGTGAAAATAATTTAATGTATGGTGAAATACATACAGTAGTCACAACAACAAACGTTTCGGTCTTGGAAGACCTTCATCAACGTGCTATTGCGAGTGAGAGCTGGGTGTACAGTTTTCACCCATTAGTGGTACGCTGAAATCAATTTGTAAGTGAAGCCAGTCGTGCTGGTTAACAGGGGCCGTTTAGTGGCCAATCAATAATAGGGGTTTGTGTGCCAAGACGTGGCGTCCACCGCAAGATCGAAACGTTTGTTGTTGTGACTACTGTATGTATTTCACCATACATTAAATTATTTTCACCGCATCCACCTGAGTGTGCCAAGTATAACTATATAATATAGTCTATGGTTTGGGAACCTACTGCAGGCACCTCTCCCACCAGCGGTGCTGAAACATTTCCTTTACAGAATGTCAGATAGGACCTGGAGTGCATAAAAAGAGAAACTAAGGTCCATTGTGAGCAGAGACGCATTCAGGGATGTCACTAAGTGAGAGGAGACCAAAGGAAGGGATAACGTGATCAGAAGCAAAAGCGACTGTGAAGCAGAGTAATCGATTGGAGACGGGTCCTGGGAGAGGACATCTAGCAGTAAGGTCCTGAGTTTATAAGTCTTGAAGGTAATGGCCCTGAACAGGACTGAGTACTTGAGAAGAATAGTTTATCCTGGGTGGGAGGTCTAGATGATCAGCAATAGAGAAGATAAGTACTGAACATACTGGCACCACAGCTTCCCTAAGGGTAGAGAAGGTGTGGAACCGCGGTCGAGTAAAGGACTCTTGCTAAACAGGACTGTATCACTGAGCTGGGTTGTGGTGAAGTAGTGAGAAACAGTGGATACAGAGGAGATGGAAAAAGGAATGGGGAGGATAGAGAACAACAGAGAAACAAAGGAAGGAAACTGTGTGGAAAATGCTTCAAATTGTAAAGAAAACGTTCATAAGACTGTGTACCTGCTATCTTTTGCAAATATTCCCTATCAAATTCCTGTTCAGTAAAAAGTTTACTTTTGACTGGTGGTTTCCCTCATTGAACTGTGCAACACTTGGTCCTGGAAAACCAGCAACATCGGTTCCTTGTGGCCTGCACAGACGTAGTGCCCTCACAGCACAAAACCACACGCCCAGCCAGGACCCACACTTTCATTTAACATGCCAGTGCATAAGAGACGAGCATCTCACTGATGGCTACCACGCTACATTTGAATGGTTTTAAGACCCCTATCAATCACACACCAAACTTTTCATCTCATCACAGTAACATTTCCAACTACACAGTGCTTAAAAATGGTAACAATTAATGAATGCTTTTGATATACACCCAAATCCTTTTTTATTGCTTTTGGTACGTATTGCAAGCCTCGATGGACAAGAAACTCAAAATGTTGCTGATGGCATCATCTACGTAGCCACTTATTCACTTGTGGAATCCTGTTCAATCTCCTTGTTCCATGTCCATCCACTAGGAGGATGGATGAGAAGACAACTTGTGCTACCAGTTCCTTTACTTTCTGGACTAGGACTTCAATGTCTCTGCATATAGTTTCCAGGGCCTTTTTTGCTGTGTCATTTGGATGGCAAGTCATTGAGAGAAGTGTGACCTCATTTAAAGACCGGAGGCCTGTGACAGATAGAGAAACAGGAGAGCTGGAAGTGCAGTGTCTACACCCTGAATTTAAGATTAAATCGGTAAAGCTGGATTTCTCTTAAATTTTCAAACAAAACACTACCAGCAAGGTGTGGATGTAATCATCATTAAAGTGCCTTTATACGTCAGCCTTTAGTTACACGTCTAATATACGGTACTAATGTCAGGTTCAGTAAAAAGAGCAATTTGGTTAAGCTCTTGGGGATGAACACTCTTCTCTTTAACATTTAAAGTATGGGTGTTTTCTAATTTTACAGCATCTTTAAGAGATTATCAGATGTGTCATTAAAGTCATCAATCATGTTTTTTTTCAACAAGCCCTATCTAATTTCCGATGCTCAAACAAATCACTAGCTGCATCATTTCCATATACTTTTACCCCTGAAAACTGATCTGTCACCAAATCTCACAATCTAAAATACATTCATTATTAAACAGATCTCTTAGACATGATGAAACTGGTGTACTTATTTGAAAATCCATGTAATAATGGCTGTATTATCAAACTAAAATGAGCATCTTATGACTCCAGCTAGGGCTATACTAGCTAGTGCTGGATTCATATAATGCTCGCTTTGATATTACACATTTTCAAAGTAAGTATACCAGCTTCAATAAGTTTAAGTGATCTATAAAAATAATGCTTTCAATGTGTATTGTGAAATCTGGTGACAATATTCTGTAATTGCATTTCTCTAAGGGCAGGTTGAGTTGTTCTTTTTCTCAGTCTTGATCTTCCTTTTCACCTTTATTTATGTTTAATTTTCTTGTTGGTGTTTCTGGTGGATCTTTTTCTTTGTAAACTCTGCTTCAAATGTTACACAGCCTCCTAATGCTTAGCGTGTGCAGACGGCAGAAATAAAACTGAGAGATTTTGTGGATTGCTTTGTACATGCTCACTCCGCACATTTGTTGCACAGGAAAAACCAAAGGTAAAATAGGAAAACGCAGGAAAACTGGAGAATGTCAGGTGCAAGTGGCAACTAGGGACGATAACTGAATCATTATTTAGGATCATGCGAGCACTGAAGATCTGAATATTTTATATATTATGAAAGATTATTGCCTTTACAGGGCCCAATCTATATTAGATAAAGCAGAAAAATATATATAAAGCAGGAAATAAATATTCCGCTATATATACGTATACATATATATATATATATATATATATATATATATATATATATAAAAATCAAAAATCCGTGTGTGATAGCCGGTTGAATGAAAAAAAACACATTTTTCAGCCAATTTGAGTGAAACTTTCCACGGTCCATGTTTAACACCAGACTAAAAATACTGCAAACATTACAACTCGAAATCTCCCCATCACAAGATTTGGCCCCCTAAATGTAGGCTCTATAGAAATAGAGGAGAAAATGGGTGTCTGTGTATTGAATGCAAAACCACAGTTTTTGCCCAAAGGGTCTTGAAGTGACAGCACCCAAAGAGTCGCTCTAAAAGGGGCAGCAACCATATAGTCGCTAAGGTGGGGCAACCTGATAATTTGATCTAAAGTCTGTAATTTTAGCAACGGTTGTTGCAGATGTAACTGGGGCCTCATTTATGAGAATTGCCTCACAGTAAGATCATTCTGGCTGCCTATTCCAACCAAAGGGCAGCTATCAGCATTGAAGCTGCTGAGGTAAAGTGAAAGCAGAGCTCTGATTGGTTGCTATGGACAACTAGCACAGTCTGACTCTGAGGCAGTTTTCATAACTGAGAACCTTCAAAACATACTTTATATATATAAATTCATAAATATATTATTAATATATAAATTCATAAATGATATCTTTGATCAGTGTGAGGTGATTACTAAGGCAGGGGTCACACTACCATAGAATACGGACGAGTGCTATGCGAGAAAACATTGCATAGCACTCGGACCAGTGTTAATCTATGGGGCAGCTCACATCACTGTATTTTTTTCTCAGGCGTATTCGCCGTGCGTGTAAATTCCAAGCATGCTGCAATTTATGTGTATATCGTCTGAGACTCGCCAATGCAAACCTATGGATGCGAGAAAAACTCGGACACCACACGGACCATCTGTGTAGCTTGCGACAAATATGCACGCATTTTCCTCATTTCAGCCCATTGAGCCATTAAATTCAATGGGAAAAATCAGTGAGAAATATAAAGCCATACGCATGTCATACGGATGCCATACGGATACATAGGCGCGAGAAAATAGCATCATCGCATTGCAAACGCATTACACATGGATGACCATACGGAGAACACTTGTGAACTCTCGGCAGGGAGACTCGGACCGATTTTTCATACGTTAAGTGTGACCCCGGCTTAAGGGTCACAATACTAAGGACTGTTTTTAAAAATGCCGCCCCTAAAAAACTACAAAACATTAATCCAAATGCTAAGAAAGCAAAACTGTCTCATACAGGTGAGACAAGTGAACAATGCGAGTTCCGGCATGGAAGGAAATGGATGAGATAGGCTGAATAAAAGGCAGCGGAAACATCTGAACACTGGGAACATTGTCTTCAGGAGACACGGATAAGACAGTTTGTTGGGCTGTCCATGCACGTGTTGTGCCTGTCACACAGCCGCTACACATGCAGCTGTGGCATGGAAGAGCTGATTATTGGGAGCGCTCCAGTTAGCCGGGTTCCTGAGGCAGCTTAAATTGTAAGCACTATAGCTTGCTGAATAAGGAGGGAGCCGAAGATATTATCAACTCTACCTATGATGAATATATCCATCTTAGGCCGCCTCCCCCCCTTTGGTACAAGCTTCAGCGCTGAGCCTGCACCTTTTTCGGCACATGACAGTTGATCTGATCAGCTGTCATGTGCCCCTAACAGCCGCAGGTGGAATCAGGATCCATCCACGGTTGTTAACCTGTTAAGTGCCGCTGTCAAACTCCGACAGTGGCATTTAACATGGCTGCGTCCAAAGTGCGTTTTAGCTATGCCCCTACGGTGTCCGTGTCACAAGACAGTGGGTCACCACTGGGTCGACATGACAACCCAGGATCTGCAGGAGATTCCTGTGGTTGTCATTGCCGAACTGCTGTGAGCTCCACCCCATGGCTGGTGCTCATAGCAGATGAGCATTTTTGTGACACAGAGCAGGGCTAAAGTCCTGATTTGTGTAACACAAGCGATCAGAAGATTGCAGCTTCTAGTCTCCTAAAGAGACTATGGAAGCAAGTAAAAAGTAGAAAAAAAGTTTTTAAAAATATTTAAAATTTTTTAAAAATATAAAAAGTTCAAATCACCCCCTTTTACCCTATTCAAAATAAAACAACAATAAAAAATACACATATTTGGTATCATCGCATTCATAAATGCCCGATCTATCAATATATAAAAAGAATTAATCCAATCAGTAAATGGCATAACGATAAAAAATCAAAACACCAGAATTAGGTTTTTTTGGTCACTCAACATTTCAATAAAATGCAATAACGGGAAATCCAATCATAGTATTTATCCCAAAATGGTATCAATAAAAACATCAGCTTGGAGCACAAAAAATAAGGCCTCACCCAGCACCAGATCGCTAAAAATGAAATGGAGACGCTACAGGTCTCAGAAAATGGTGACTTTTTTTTTTTTTTTTTTAACAAACTTTGGAATTTTTTCACCACTTAACTAAAAAAGACCCTATTCATGGATGGTATCTGTGAACTTGTAATGACCTGGACAATCACAATGGTAGGCCAGTTTTAGCACATAGTGAACATGGTAAAAAAAAATTCCAAAAAACATTTGTGGAATTGCACTTTTTTGCAATTTCACCACACTTAGAATTTTTTTCTCATTTTCCAGTACATGTTATGGTAAAAGCAATGGTGTCGTTCAAAATTACAACTCGTCCAGCAGAAAACAAGCCCTTACTTGACAATATTGATGGAAAAATAACAAAGTTATGGCTCTGGGAAGAAGGGGAGCGAAAAACGGAAATGCAAAAACAGAAATACCCCTGGTCCTTATGGGGTTAAGGAAAGTCTGTATTTCTGTTTACTGGTTTAGAATCACATCTTGGGGAATGCAGGCCTTCTAATGTAATTTATGCAAATATAAAGCATTAATGTAGTCTGACAATCACAATATTGGGATGACAGCACACAATGGGAGGGCTCGCATGAAAAGAAAAAAGCAAATCAACCATAAAAGTAAAAAGACTCTAATGATCAACTATCCATGGCAGTCAGTCATATCATATGCTCCATTCATACAGCTTCATGCTATGTGGGCCATAACCTCTATTTAAATATTTCTTTGAAATTATATAACCAAATAAACTACCGAATTAGGGCAAATCACACACAACGTCTCTCCATTACAGCTGCGATGGTTCACAGGACGTAATCTCCAGCTACAAATTACGTGACTCAAAGCTTGCACTCACTCTATGGAGGTTATCTTAAGCATGCAGATGGCTCCTCAAGGCCAACTTCAGCTCAAACATTTGTCACTAGTTTCTGGGCCGGATCGCGTTTTCTTACGATTACATAACATATATCTCTACTTCTATTGGAGCTACAGTGAAGCTCTGATCTACACTTTTGAAGGATCTATTAGCAGCTAGCAACAGAAATGAAACATTTTCCATGTTTTAGCCCCATAAAACTCCTCAATTTCCATTTTACACCTCCACCTGGCACATGTTTTTATCCTTTTGACAGAACACATCATTGATCATTTATGAGATCAGTCCAATAAGATGACAACTTAAGGTGTTCCTCAACTTAATACAATGGCCGAAGTCTGTTTAATCTATGACAAACAAAGATGTAGCTTGAAAAACACACAAGGCAAAGCTTTTCTTGACAGTAATCATCTACGGATTGTTGATATAGATTATGCTGGGAGTTACTTCTGGTGGAGGGGGGAAGAGCTGCTTTATTTACATTTTGCATACGTTGCTGTAGAAGAGACAACATACAATAGAAAATATTGAAAAAAAAAATTAAATTAAAACCCCAATGAATGTGTATGAGTGATTGTGGACCTGTCACTTGCCATAAGTATGTTTTTTAACTGTTGTAAATGCTTCTGTTCTCCTAAATCTGACTTTTTTCCATTTGTTCCTGTTCCTATCTGTTCCTGAGATGTGGCCCCTGTTCCCTTCATATAAACCTAGTATTTTTTAAACAAGTGGGTATAGTCCTCAACCATTCTCTGTGGGCATATTCTTAAGCACCACACCCACTTGTCTAAAAAGACCAGATTTGTATACCAGGATAAGCGGGCTCTATTTCAGGAATGGGCAGGCAAGATTTAGGAGAACATTGGCATTTACAAGTTAAAAATTACAATTAGGGCAAGTGATAAGTTGTTCTTAAAGGGGTTCTACAGCTTTATGCTACAGGTCTGTAGTCATTCTACATGACCGCAGACTTGTGAATCCCCACAACATGCGAACTACTAACTTTGAAGATTTTCCATTGCTGGCGGGAGCAGCGGGCGCGTGAGCTCAAGTATATTACTTGCATATATGTGGTTACATTCCAACTAGATGGGCCCAGCCTCCCTTAATGCAAGTGTATTGAGCGAGGACAGACAAGTCTAGTCGGTATGTGACCAAAAGTATGCAAATCGCATGTTTGTGGTACATTCCACCCGCTCCCGGAGCCGGCTCTGGAGAATCCTCTCAGTGCACAGTGCGCACAAGGTATGGCCGAACAACCCCTTCAAGCGTTGTTACAATTTCCAACACATGTATGAGTTGTTTTTTGTTTTTTTTTATAAACCTATAAAACTTGCAAAATCTAAGGCAGTGTAACATGTGCCTTTTAGGCAAGCTGAGCACAGGCTTTCTTGTGTAAATCAGGGTCTTAGGGTGGGTTCAGATTGCGTTTTATCAGTCCGTTAGACGGACTGCGTTACACCGCGGCATAACGTGGTGTAACGCAGTCCGTTAATGCTGCCATTGAGCTCTATTTCGGTCGCATCGCTAGCGCACGCCCATAATGGGTGTGCGCTAGCGATGTGCCGTCATTGAGTGATGGAC
The DNA here is from genome assembly GCF_051348905.1 of Ranitomeya variabilis. Taxonomy (NCBI): domain Eukaryota; kingdom Metazoa; phylum Chordata; class Amphibia; order Anura; family Dendrobatidae; genus Ranitomeya; species Ranitomeya variabilis. The sequence continues at coordinate 56,460,163 of NC_135233.1, forward strand.
CCTGGGACGCGGGCTGCAGCGTTTCCGGGTCCTTCACCGCTAGCGCAGATAGAGCATCTGCTAGCTCTATCTGCTCTAGCGCGATGGCAAGTCGGCACTTGCGCTAACAGCAGCCCGTTTAACGCATGTGTTGAACAGGCTGCATTAACGCAATGTGAACCTAGCCTTAGGAAATGCAGGTCTGATGGTGTTCAAGCAAATATAACAAAATTCAGTAAAATTGACAATCTGAGCAATGGGAAGATAATAAACTGTAACAGGACTTGCAAATATGACGAAATAAAGGGTTTGTGGATGTAATCCACATGTGGTTATGTCCAGGAGTACATGTGGTTATGTCCTGAGGAAGAAGTCATTTGAACTTTGAAACGCGTTGAATAAACCACTTTCTTTTATCTGGATATCCTGATTCTACATCGATTTCGGCAGCGCGGATTACATCCACAAACCCTTTATTTCGTCATATCTGATACGGTTATGGATCGCCCCCCCCAAGGGCCATGGGGTACACGGTACCGGGTCCTTCGGTTCACAGGGGGATGTCACGGTGGCTGACCCGGTCCGTGGCCCTGGGACGTCCGTGTAAAAGGGGGAGGTCTTTAAAGGGATAACGTTTATGTTCGTGATGCCACCTGTGGTATTCGGTCAGGGTGACCGATGCTGCTTTAAGGGGTCCGCTGGGGTGATGTTATGGCAGCTAGATGGTATACCTTCCCACAGGTGAAGTATGTCCCCAGGGCTTCCCGGTGTGTAGATGGTGGATGGTGAGAGGCGCAGAGAAGAACGAGGACACAAGGCTGCAGTCTCTTTACCTTTACTGAAGACTTCAGCATCCACAGTCTAGAGCAACAGATCACAGGGCAGGCAGAGAACAGTCGGTTTGGAGGCAAGTCCAGAGTCCCCTTGTTCAGGGGGAAATCAGTAGCTTTCCCTTGCGCTGCAGTGGTGTAGTCCCTTACTGCCTATGGCTTCACATAAGGGTCTCACAGATGCGATGTTTCGCTCTCTGTCCCCCGTATAGGATAGGACAAAACCCGTATGACTGGTGACTTGAGCCTGTTTATAGGGTCTCTTAGATAACCCGGCTCTGTAGGTGTCACCGTGCCTCCTGGGTGTAGGTGCGGACAGGTAACCTGCAATTAGCTGTCCTGCAGGTCTCTGAAATAAGGCGTAGATGTCCTTACTCCCTCGGTGTTCCGGCTACCGGGATTTTGCGCCTCAGAAGGAGGAAGCCTGAGTGGGGCTGGTCCCCTTCTGGTATCCTCTCCTTTGCTTCGACTTCCTTCACGCTTGCTGCAATACAATTCTGCCTTTCAATGTCTCTTTCTGGGAGCTGCAGCTCTGAAGGCATGCACAGCTCCTTTAACCTTCTGTCCTCTTCAGACTACTGTCTGAAACTGAACTCCTACAGAACTCCTGTCTGGAGCTCTGTCAGGAACTAACTAACTTTCCCTACAGAATACCAGTTATATATGTGGGAAGTGACCTAATAAATAGGAGCAGAAGCTCCCCCTGGTGGCCCGGAGTATGAAATGTGTTGCATGTTTGTGATACCTGGATGAAGTTATCCTTTCTTGCCTCCAAACGTAGCATCACTCTCCCCAAGAGGAAAGCAATACCACTGTGACGACCAGGACCCTGGGGCGCCACAGTTACTTACGGACCTGTGGATCTGCTGCAGCTGATTTCCTCAATAAGATCTATATGCCCTATTTATAGATCTATCAGGTTAGTGCAATCTGAATTGATTAGTTTTTTATCCATCGGATAAGATCCTATTGCACTAATTTCCTCCACAGTTTGTTCAGGACTTGCACATAGAGAGAAAAAGTCAACTATGAAATAATAGACCTCATATGAATGAAGATCTCTCATCTGGCCAAATCAGATCTCCTCCTTCGCATTGATGCAATGGAGTGTCCTTTTTTGCTTTGGCTTTTTCCTAAGTCATGCTCGAGGCATGAGCTTTTGTCAAGGTTGTTAAAGAGGTTAGCCAATTTATGAGAAAATAAAACAAAACCACAAAAAATAGGGTTTTATAGCATAACACAAAAAAACATTACTCTCCAGAGTAGTCAAGTGTCATACTTTACTTCCGTTACTCATTGGTGAACACCACTGGAATTACTATAGCATGCGACTGCTGTGGCCACTGATTGGCTACAGCCAGATGCACTGCGTGAGCAAAGAAGCGTACAGCAGTGGTTGATAAATCTAGTATCTAGTAATTTGGATATAAAATTTCACCAACATCTTAGTACAGCTTAAAAGGTTTCAGGTCCGTTAAAAATATTGCATCAAGGCAAAAACCAACGCGTTTCGGACATAGAACTGTCCTTAGTTATTGTACTGGAACCTTTTAAGATGTACTAATAAATTTGTGAACTTTTATATCCACATGGCTGGATACCTTAATTTGCTTTGTCTGCATCTCATGCCAAGATGGGGCTTTTACTTTCCAGGCCAAGGATCTTCGCAGCCAATCTAAGTGAGCTGTTGAACTTTGAGTGTTGGTTTCCCAGTGCCCAAAATTCTTGGAGCAAAAAATTTCAAATAAACAAAAAGGGAAAGAAGAAGTAATTTTCTGAGCATCGAAGATGGATGATTGTCCCGGATGTCTGGGGTAGCGCTACTGTGGACTGTATAAGTGTCAGAATGATGCTTATAGTGTTGGATCCGGTAGTGGTGCGCTACATCCTGCAAACCATAGGCTGCTTTGGACACTATTGCACACCAAAAGCCATAATTCGACCTTAAGGCAGGTGCACATCGGATGACACTCAGATCAATATTAGTCTATAAGGCCGTGCACGTGTCCGATTTTTTTCTGATCCCGGCCACCACAGAAGGATGTTGGCTGTTAGATTTTGCTGGTACCCCCTGACAATGACACAGCTTTGTTTTTGCACGATCACTGCAATGTAATAGCATGGCAGCTCATGGAAAACAACTCCTTCTGTACAGAAAGCCATCCTGGCGATCACGAGACTGCTGGAGCCCAGGGTGATCAGTTGTTATCAGTCATTTCCTGGCTGACATTAAAAGTTACATGGCTCTTACGGTGTATAGAATCCATGACGGAGCTGGCGATCACCCGATGATTGAGCAAAGTGCTTGCTTGTCGCATGATCCGATTGTTTGTGCTGGCAAAGAAATCATTGCTATCAGCAGCACATCGACCACTGTAAACAGGAAATGTGCTGCTGATAATATGACACTGTATGAGGATAGAACACTTATATTATCAAACTTTCTGGCCCATCATAGTTCATCATTCTGTGCATTAATGGACTGAAATTACATAGTTATTAAGGTTGAAGGAAGACTGTAAGTCCATCTAGTTCAACCCATAGCCTAACCTAACATGCCCAAAATGCCCTAACATGCCCTAACATGTTGATCCAGGGGAAGGCAAAAAAAAACCCATGTGGCAAAGAGTAACTCCACCATGGGGAAAAAAATTCCTTCCCGACTCCACATACGGCAATCAGACTAGTTCCCTGGATCAACGCCTTATCAAGGAATCTAGTGTATATACCCTGTAACATTATACTTTTCCAGAAAGGTATCCAGTCCCCTCTTAAATTTAATTAATGAATCACTCATTACAACATCATACGGCAGAGAGTTCCATAGTCTCACTGCTCTTACAGTAAAGAATCCGCGTCTGTTATTATGCTTAAACCTTCTTTCCTCCAGACGTAGAGGATGCCCCCTTGTCCCTGTCTCAGGTCTATGATTAAAAAGATCATCAGAAAGGTCTTTGTACTGTCCCCTCATATATTTATACATTAAAATAAGATCACCCCTTAGTCTTCGTTTTTCCAAACTAAATAGCCCCAAGTGTAATAACCTATCTTGGTATTGCAGACCCCCCAGTCCTCTAATAACCTTGGTCGCTCTTCTCTGCACCCGCTCCAGTTCAGCTATGTCTTTCTTATACACCGGAGACCAGAACTGTGCACAGTATTCTAAGTGTGGTCGAACTAGTGACTTGTATAGAGGTAAAATTATGTTCTCCTCATGAGCATCTATGCCTCTTTTAATACATCCCATTATTTTATTTGCCTTTGTAGCAGCTGCCTGACACTGGCCACTGAATATGAGTTTGTCATCCACCCATACACCCAGGTCTTTTTCATTGACGGTTTTGCCCAGAGTTTTAGAATTAAGCACATAGTTATACATCTTATTACTTCTACCCAAGTGCATGACCTTACATTTATCCCCATTAAAGCTCATTTGCCATTTATCAGCCCAAGCTTCTAGCTTACATAAATCATCCTGTAATATAAAATTGTCCTCCCCTGTATTGATTACCCTGCAGAGTTTAGTGTCATCTGCAAATATTGAAATTCTACTCTGAATGCCCCCTACAAGGTCATTAATAAATATGTTAAAAAGAAGAGGGCCCAATACTGACCCCTGTGGTACCCCACTGCTAACCGTGACCCAGTCCGAGTGTGCTCCATTAATAACCACCCTTTGTTTCCTATCCCTGAGCCAGCTCTCAACCCACTTGCACATATTTTCCCCTATCCCCATTACTCTCATTTTATGTAACAACCTTTTGTGTGGCACCGTATCAAAAGCTTTGGAAAAGTCCATATATACTACGTCCACTGGGTTCCCTTGGTCCAGTCCGGAACTTACCTCTTCATAGAAGCTGATCAAATTAGTCTGACATGAACGGTCCCTAGTAAACCCGTGCTGATACTGGGTCATGAGGTTATTCCTCTTCAGATACTCCAGCATAGCATCCCTTAGAATGCCCTCCAGGATTTTACCCACAGTAGAGGTTAAGCTTACTGGCCTATAATTACCGAGTTCAGTTTTTGCCCCTTTTTTGAATATTGGCACCACATTTGCTATACGCCAGTCCTGTGGTACAGACCCTGTTATTATGGAGTCTTTAAAGATTAAAAATAATGGTCTATCAATGACTGTACTTAGTTCCTGCAGTACTCGGGGGTGTATCCCATCCGAGCCCGGAGATTTGTCAATTTTAGTTATTTTTAGCCGCCGCTGTACTTCCTGCTGGGTTAAGCAGGTGACATTTAATGGGGAATTTTTATCACTAGTCATTTTGTCTGCCATAGGATTTTCTTTTGTAAATACTGATGAAAAAAAGTCATTTAGCATATTGGCTTTTTCCTCATCCTCATCCACCATTTCACCCAGACTATTTTTAAGGGGGCCAACACTGTCATTTTTTAGTTTCTTACTATTTATATAGTTAAAGAATATTTTGGGATTATTTTTACTCTCTCTGGCAATGAGTCTCTCTGTCTCACTCTTTGCTGCCTTGATTTGCTTTTTACAGAATTTATTTAATTTTCTGTATTTATTTAATGCCTCCTCACTACCTACTTCCTTTAATTCTCTAAATGCTTTCTTTTTGTCCCTTATTGCGCCCCTTACAGCTCTATTTAGCCATATTGGTTTCCTCCTATTTCTAGTATGTTTATTCCCATACGGTATATACTGTGCACAGGTCCTATCCAGGATGCTAATAAATGTCTCCCATTTTCTTTGTGTATTTTTGTGTCTCAGGATATCGTCCCAGTTAATTGCACCAAGTGTTGTGAATTTGCTTTTTGCTCCCTCTAGTGGTTACTAGTTTTTTGACTCTGGTTTTTCTGTCATTCCTTTTATCCGCACCTGGGTCGTTAGTTAGGGGTGTTGCTATATAAGCTCCCTGGACCTTCAGTTCAATGCCTGGCAACGTAGTTATCAGAGCTAGTCTGCTGTGCTCTTGTCTACTGATCCTGGTTCCAGTTATATCAGCTAAGTCTGCCTTTTGCTTTTTGCTATTTGTTTTGGTTTTGTATTTTTGTCCAGCTTGTTCCAAATCTATATCCTGACCTTTGCTGGAAGCTCTAGGGAGCTGGTGTTCTCCCCCCGGACCGTTAGACGGTTCGGGGGTTCTTGAATTTCCAGTGTGGATTTTGATAGGGTTTTTGTTGACCATATAAGTTACCTTTCTTTATTCTGCTATCAGTAAGCGGGCCTCTCTGTGCTAAACCTGGTTCATTTCTGTGTTTGTCATTTCCTCTTACCTCACCGTCATTATTTGTGGGGGGCTTCTATCCAGCTTTGGGGTCCCCTTCTCTGGAGGCAAGAAAGGTCTTTGTTTTCCTCTACTAGGGGTAGCTAGATTCTCCGGCTGGCGCGTGTCATCTAGAATCAACGTAGGAATGATCCCCGGCTACTTCTAGTGTTGGCGTTAGGAGTAGATATATGGTCAAACCAGTTACCACTGCCCTATGAGCTGGATTTTTGTATTCTGCAGACTTCCACGTTCCTCTGAGACCCTCGCCATTGGGGTCATAACAGTTTGCCAGGCCAGTATTAAATGTTTAATGCATTGCAGAAGAGGGATTATAAGAAAGAAGATTCTGAGTTTTTTTTTTTTTTTTTTTCTTCTTCCCCTTTACCTCAGAGTGGCTATGCTTGCTGCAGACATGAATGTCCAGACCTTGATTACAAGTGTGGACCAGCTGGCTACTCGTGTGCAGGGCATACAAGACTATGTTATCAGAAATCCTAGGTCAGAACCTAAAATACCGATTCCTGAACTGTTTTCCGGAGACAGGTTTAAGTTTAGGAATTTCGTGAATAATTGTAAATTGTTTTTGTCCCTGAGACCCTGTTCATCTGGAGATTCTGCTCAGCAAGTAAAAATTGTTATTTCGTTCTTACGGGGCGACCCTCAGGATTGGGTTTTTTCGCTGGCGCCAGGAGATCCGGCATTGGCTGATCTTGATGCGTTTTTTCTGGCGCTCGGTTTACTTTATGAGGAACCCAATCTTGAGATTCAGGCAGAAAAGGCCTTGCTGGCTATGTCTCAGGGGCAGGACGAGGCTGAAGTGTATTGCCAAAAATTTCGGAAATGGTCCGTGCTGACACATTGGAACGAGTGTGCACTGGCCGCTAATTTTAGAAATGGCCTTTCTGAAGCCATTAAGAATGTTATGGTGGGTTTTCCCATTCCCACAGGTCTGAATGATACTATGGCACTGGCTATTCAAATTGACCGGCGGTTGCGGGAGCGCAAAACCGCAAATTCCCTCATGGTGTTGTCTGAACAGACACCTAATTCGGTGCAATGTGATAGAAAAACCGCAAATTCCCTCATGGTGTTGTCTGAACAGACACCTGATTTAATGCAATGTGATAGAATCCTGACTAGAAATGAGCGGAAAATTCATAGACGCCGGAATGGCTTGTGCTACTACTGTGGTGATTCTACACATGTTATCTCAGCATGCTCTAAACGTATAGCTAAGGTTGTTAGTCCTGTCACCGTTGGTAATTTGCAACCTAAATTTATTCTGTCTGTAACTTTGATTTGCTCACTGTCATCTTATCCTGTCATGGCGTTTGTAGATTCAGGTGCTGCCCTGAGTCTCATGGATCTCTCATTTGCTAAGCGCTGCGGTTTTACTCTCACCTCGGAGGTTCTGGAGTTTATGTGAGAGGTAGAGCGCTCTAGGGAGGGCAAAAAAAGCCGCTGCAGGCAATGGCGCGATAAATCCGGGTCCGGGGAGCCGAGGTACTGAGGGGCCGGTGTAGCCAGAAGCAGCCAGAAGAACCTCCGAGGTGATCTTTACCGGGTTTCCCACACATACATTGGGTCTCTTAGACCTTGTGTATTGCGCCGTCCTGCCTCCAGCTTTATGAGAGATGTTTCTGATGAAGGTCTTATGACCGAAAACGTTTAGACACTCTCGAACTGGTCGCACAAATAAACGAAACTCTCACGTTTTTTGCAAATGAATCTCTGAGTGCCAAGTGCTTTATTGTCTATATACGGGTTGGATACCCTACTTGTGCACCACCCAGGAACCTTGAGTGCCGTGGACTCTTTACATATCTGGAAGGCTATGTCAGTCTCAAGTTGGGGCTGTCGTGGTATTCATGGGGATTCCCTGCCTGTGTCTATTGCTTCTTCTACGCCTTCGGAAGTTCCGGAGTATTTGTCTGATTATCAGGATGTCTTCAGTGAGTCTGAGTCCAGTGCACTGCCTCCTCATAGGGACTGTGACTGTGCTATAGATTTGATCCCAGGCAGTAAATTTCCTAAGGGAAGACTGTTTAATCTGTCGGTACCTGAACATACCGCTATGCGTTCATATATCAAGGAGTCTCTGGAGAAAGGACATATTCGTCTGTCTTCTTCCCCTCTTGGTGCGGGATTCTTTTTTGTGGCAAAAAAGGACGGATCTTTGAGACCTTGTATTGATTATCGGCTTTTTTAAATAAGATCACTGTCAAATTTCAGTATCCTTTACCGCTGTTGTCTGACTTGTTTGCCCGGATTAAGGGTGCCAAGTGGTTCACCAAGATAGACCTTCGTGGTGCGTACAACCTTGTGCGCATTAAGCAAGGTGATGAATGGAAAACCGCATTCAATACGCCCGAAGGTCATTTTGAGTACTTGGTGATGCCTTTTGGGCTCTCCAATGCGCCTTCAGTTTTTCAGTCCTTTATGCATGACATTTTCCGGAAGTATCTGGATAAATTTTTGATTGTTTATCTGGATGATATTTTGTTTTTTTCTGATAATTGGGATTCGCATGTGGAGCAGGTCAGGTTGGTCTTTAAAATTTTGCGTGAAAATTCTTTGTTTGTCAAGGGCTCAAAGTGTCTCTTTGGTGTACAGAAGGTTCCCTTTTTGGGGTTCATTTTTTCCCCTTCTGCTGTGGAGATGGACCCAGTCAAGGTCCGAGCTATTCTTGATTGGACTCAGCCCTCGTCAGTTAAGAGTCTTCAGAAGTTCTTGGGCTTCGCTAACTTCTACCGTCGTTTTATCGCTAATTTTTCTAGCATTGTGAAACCTTTGACGGATATGACCAAGAAGGGCTCCGATGTAGCTAACTGGGCTCCTGCTGCCGTGGAGGCTTTCCAGGAGTTGAAACGCCGGTTTACTTCGGCGCCTGTTTTGTGCCAGCCTGACGTCACACTTCCCTTTCAGGTTGAGGTGGATGCTTCGGAGATTGGGGCAGGGGCCGTTTTGTCGCAGAGAGGCCCTGGTTGCTCTGTTATGAAACCTTGTGCCTTTTTCTCTAGGAAGTTTTCGCCTGCCGAGCGAAATTATGATGTGGGCAATCGGGAGTTGTTGGCCATGAAATGGGCATTTGAGGAGTGGCGTCATTGGCTCGAGGGTGCTAAGCATCGTGTGGTGGTCTTGACTGATCACAAAAATCTGATGTATCTCGAGTCTGCTAAACGCCTTAATCCGAGACAGGCCCGCTGGTCATTGTTTTTCTCCCGCTTTGATTTTGTTGTCTCGTATTTACCAGGTTCAAAGAATGTGAAGGCTGATGCTCTTTCTAGGAGCTTTGTGCCTGATGCTCCTGGAGTCGCTGATCCTGTTGGTATTCTTAAAGATGGAGTTATCTTGTCAGCTATTTCTCCGGATCTGCGACGTGTGTTGCAGAGATTTCAGGCTGATAGGCCTGAGTCTTGTCCACCTGACAGACTGTTTGTCCCGGATAAGTGGACCAGCAGAGTCATTTCCGAGGTTCATTCCTCGGTGTTGGCAGGTCACCCGGGAATTTTTGGCACCAGAGATCTGGTGGCCAGGTCCTTTTGGTGGCCTTCCTTGTCAAGGGATGTGCGGTCATTTGTGCAGTCCTGTGGGACTTGTGCTCGAGCTAAGCCTTGCTGTTCTCGTGCCAGCGGTTTGCTCTTGCCTTTGCCTGTCCCGAAGAGACCTTGGACACATATCTCCATGGATTTCATTTCTGATCTTCCGCTATCTCAGGGCATGTCCGTTATCTGGGTGATATGTGATCGTTTCTCCAAGATGGTCCATTTGGTTCCTTTGCCTAAGCTGCCTTCATCTTCCGATCTGGTTCCTGTGTTTTTCCAGAACGTGGTTCGTTTGCACGGCATCCCTGAGAATATTGTGTCAGACAGAGGATCCCAGTTCGTTTCCAGGTTCTGGCGATCCTTTTGTAGTAGGATGGGCATTGATTTGTCGTTTTCGTCTGCTTTCCATCCTCAGACTAATGGACAGACGGAGCGAACCAATCAGACTTTGGAGGCTTATTTGAGGTGTTTTGTCTCTGCTGATCAGGACGATTGGGTGACATTCTTGCCGTTGGCTGAGTTTGCCCTTAATAATCGGGCTAGTTCCGCCACCTTGGTTTCGCCTTTTTTCTGCAACTCTGGTTTCCATCCTCGCTTTTCTTCGGGTCATGTGGAGCCTTCTGACTGTCCTGGGGTGGATTCTGTGGTGGATAGGTTGCAGCAGATCTGGAATCATGTGGTGGACAACTTGAAGTTGTCACAGGAGAAGGCTCAGCGCTTTGCCAACCGCCGCCGCGGTGTGGGTCCCCGACTACGCGTTGGGGATTTGGTGTGGCTTTCTTCCCGCTTTGTTCCTATGAAGGTCTCCTCTCCCAAATTTAAACCTCGTTTTATTGGGCCTTACAAGATATTGGAAATCCTTAATCCTGTATCTTTTCGTCTGGATCTTCCTGTGTCGTTTGCTATTCACAATGTATTTCATAGGTCCTTGTTGCGGCGGTACATTGTGCCTGTAGTTCCTTCTGCTGAGCCTCCTGCTCCGGTGTTGGTGGAGGGCGAGTTGGAGTACGTGGTGGAGAAGATCTTGGATTCTCGCCTCTCCAGGCGGAGGCTTCAGTACCTGGTCAAGTGGAAGGGTTATGGTCAGGAGGATAATTCCTGGGTGGTCGCCTCTGATGTTCATGCGGCCGATTTGGTTCGTGCCTTTCATGCCGCTCATCCTGATCGCCCTGGTGGTCGTGGTGAGGGTTCGGTGACCCCTCACTAAGGGGGGGGTACTGTTGTGAATTTGCTTTTTGTTCCCTCTAGTGGTTACTAGTTTTTTGACTCTGGTTTTTCTGTCATTCCTTTTATCCGCACCTGGGTCGTTAGTTAGGGGTGTTGCTATATAAGCTCCCTGGACCTTCAGTTCAATGCCTGGCAACGTAGTTATCAGAGCTAGTCTGCTGTGCTCTTGTCTACTGATCCTGGTTCCAGTTATATCAGCTAAGTCTGCCTTTTGCTTTTTGCTATTTGTTTTGGTTTTGTATTTTTGTCCAGCTTGTTCCAAATCTATATCCTGACCTTTGCTGGAAGCTCTAGGGAGCTGGTGTTCTCCCCCCGGACCGTTAGACGGTTCGGGGGTTCTTGAATTTCCAGTGTGGATTTTGATAGGGTTTTTGTTGACCATATAAGTTACCTTTCTTTATTCTGCTATCAGTAAGCGGGCCTCTCTGTGCTAAACCTGGTTCATTTCTGTGTTTGTCATTTCCTCTTACCTCACCGTCATTATTTGTGGGGGGCTTCTATCCAGCTTTGGGGTCCCCTTCTCTGGAGGCAAGAAAGGTCTTTGTTTTCCTCTACTAGGGGTAGCTAGATTCTCCGGCTGGCGCGTGTCATCTAGAATCAACGTAGGAATGATCCCCGGCTACTTCTAGTGTTGGCGTTAGGAGTAGATATATGGTCAAACCAGTTACCACTGCCCTATGAGCTGGATTTTTGTATTCTGCAGACTTCCACGTTCCTCTGAGACCCTCGCCATTGGGGTCATAACAACCAAGATCCTCTCTCATCCGTTGGAAATTTGCCCTCCTGAAGTTTAGTGTCCTTGTCACCCCCCTACTACCCATCTTATTAAAGGTTACATGAAAACTTATTATTTTGTGATCACTATTCCCCAAGTGACCCCCAACCCTTATATTTGATATGCGGTCTGGCCTGTTGGTTAATATTAGGTCTAGCAGTGCCCCCCTCCTTGTTGGGTCCTGAACCAGTTGTGAAAGGTAATTGTCTCTCATAGTTGTCAAAAACCGATTACCTTTGCTGGAACTGCAGGTTTCTGTTCCCCAATCTATTTCAGGGTAGTTGAAGTCCCCCATAATAATGACTTCTCCTTGAGTCGCAGCTTCATCTATTTGCTTTACGAGGATATTCTCCATTGCTTCCATTAGTTTTGGAGATTTATAACAAACCCCTATCAGTAATTTATTATTTTTTCCCCCTCCCCTTATCTCCACCCACAGGGACTCTACATTTTCATTAAATTCACCTATATTATCACGCAGGATGGGTTTTAAGGAAGATTTTACATATAGACACACCCCTCCCCCTCGCTTATCTGTACGGTCATTTCTGAACAGGCTATAGCCCTGCAAGTTAACAGCCCAGTCATGGCTCTCGTCCAGCCACGTCTCAGATATCCCCACCATGTCATAATTATGTTCCAACAACATTAGTTCTAATTCATCCATTTTGTTGGCGAGGCTTCTGGCATTAGTATACATGCACTTGATGTTCCTCTCTGTACCTCTATTCTTTCTTAAATTACTAACTGTTCTAACCCCACCCCCCATGCCAAATTGCCACTCCTAAAAAAACCACTACATTCAGTTCCTGTTCCCCTCTCCGACTTTGGTGGTCCTCAAAGACTCTGGTCTCTGACTTGGTGATGGTCCTATGATGTCCCCTCTCACTATCGCATTATTAAAAAACTTTATTTTCACTTCACCTATTCTTTTAACTTAGACTCAGTTCACACGTAACATTTTTTACATATATATATTTTTCCTCTAAGAAAAACACAGACTATTGTCAAGAAAATGGCAGCATACATACCGTACGTTCTTTATGCACTGTTGGTGAGTTTTTTCATTTGTTTTTCATGCATTTTTTTATTTAGGCATTCCAATGGATAAAAAACACGGCAAAAACAGTAAACTGACTTAAAAAAAAAAAAATGCAATGAGATTTTTGTCATTGATTTTGATTCTACTGTAAAATGCTGCACTTTTCTGTACAAAAAAAAAACCACAGCAAAAATGTGTCATATAAATAAGCTGATCTGACGTTTCCATTTCTAGATATTTCTTCCTACTATTCTGACTGCGTTTTATTCTTTTGCCTTAATTTCAAGTTCCTCACCATGTAACTATTCCTCTACCCCCATTCTTATCAGTTATCACCCACTCCAGATTTTCATTGGATAAAGGATTGCAGAAGATTGCTATCCCTGTTCCCGGAGGTGACAGTTTTATTTTCCTCCAGTAGAGGGCACTAGACACTTATGTATCGTTCTGCCTTAAACAATAGGTTCCACATTGCAAAATGGATGAAAACATTGTTGGAAATAAATTCAAAGTAAAATGTAGTAAAATGTTGCCATCAGCTGCCGCGAGGAAGTATAATTGCATATAATTAGACCTTATACCTGTTTTTGTAACAAGAAGTGTATATAATTCAGTTATTTCTGTAATTGTCTATAATATTGGAAGAGTAAAAATTGCAGCAGGTTGTTCAGGAATACTTTAAAAGGAACACACGAGAGATCTGTCATTAGCTGCAGCATCACATTGTCATGTACTTGTGTGGAATATAGGCTGGATGGAAAAAATGCAAATAAAATACACCATGCATCCACCAGTGACTTCTCCCCCGGAGGGGATCTAAGGGAGGGATTGTGCGCTCTCCGAAAACAAACATTGCCAGCGTGCGTCGTTCAGCGAGGACGATTTCAATGTAGTAATTGATTATTTTATGCAGTGTTCCTTACACATATTAAAGAGAGATACATGCTGATACATGGAGCAGATGAAGGGAAGATCAGAATTTCCATCCTGTTATTCACATGTAGAATATGTGGAGGGTGGAAAATATCATTATAGGATTCACAAGTGTAAGACAGAGTGGGAGTGAGAAGATTTTAATGTTCACATGTATCCTGTAACATGGTGGGGGTGACAGTGATAACATATTCTTATGCAACAACAAAGGCGGGAATATTATAATATATTCACACATTCATTATGATGGAGCTGCTGATAATGTAGAAAATACATATTAATCGTATTTATACAACACAATGCTGTACATATTATAAGTAAGAGATATAAATATTACATATATGCTAGGGGTAAATAATATATACACTAATATATATAGGGGCAATAATATATATATATATTTCACATGTGAACTATAGGTAATTATAAATAATATATACACTTGGGGTAATGTTCCGTATATTACATATACACTGGGGTAATAATATACAGTATTTCACATATACAGTACACTGAGGTAATATGTAACACATATACAATGAGGTAATAATATATATCACATGTGCACTAAGGGCAATTATAAATGTCATATACATTGGGTTAATATACGGTATATTACATATACACTGGGGTAACAATATATGTCACATATGCACTGGGGTAATAATATACATCACATATACACTGGGGTAATAATAAACAGTATGTGACATATACACTGGGGTAATTATATACGTCATATACACTGGGGTAATTATATACGTCATACAAACACTGGGGTAATAATATACGTCATATACACTGGGGTAATTATATACGTCATACATACACTGGGGTAATAATATGCGTCATATACACTGGGGTAATTATATACGTCATACATACACTGGGGTAATAATATGCGTCATATACACTGGGGTAATTATATACGTCATATATACACTGGGTTATAATATATGTCATATATACACTGGGGTAATAATATATGTCACATATACACTGGGGTAATAATATATATCACATATACACTAGGGAAGAGATGTCAAACTCAAACACACAGAGGGTCAAAATTATTATTATTATTTATTATTATAGCGCCATTTATTCCATGGCACTTTACATGTGAGGAGGGGTATACATAATAAAAACAAGTACAATAATCTTAAACAATACAAGTCATAACTGGTACAGGAGGAGAGAGGACCCTGCCCACGAGGGCTCACAATCTACAAGGGATGGGTGAGGATACAGTAGGTGAGGATAGAGCTGGTCATGCAGCAGTTTGGTCGATCGGTGGTTACTGCAGGTTGTAGGCTTGTCGGAAGAGGTGGGACTTCAGGCTCTTTTTGAAGGTTTCGATGGTAGGCGAGAGTCTGATGTGTTGTGGTAGAGAGTTCCAGAGTAGAGGTGATGTGCGGGAGAAATCTTGTATACGATTGTGAGGAGATAAGAGGGGAGTAGAGAAGGAGATCTTGTGAGGATTGGAGGTTGCGTGTAGGTAAGTACCTGGAGACGAGGTCACAGATGTATGGAGGAGACAGGTTGTGGATGGCTTTGTATGTCATGGTTAGGGTTTTGTACTGGAGTCTCTGGGCAATGGGGAGTAGGTGAAGGGATTGACAGAGGGGAGAGGCCGGGGAATAGCGGGGGGACAGGTGGATTAGTCGGGCAGCAGAGTTTAGAATAGATTGGAGGGGTGCAAGAGTGTTAGAGGGGAGGTCACAGAGCAGGAGGTTGCAGTAGTCAAGGCGAGAGATTATGAGGGCATGGACTAGGGTTTTGAAAACTTAGATCAAGTCGTGGGCCAACCTTGATATTAATTAAAAAAAAATGTCTACAATCGAAGAAGTTTTTCATTATCATCAAATATAACGATGAACCTTTTAGTATGGAAACAAACTTAAAGGTGTTGCCCATGAACAAAGTACATTTCAATCAACAGATCTTAGAATAAAATAAACACATAACCACAAATGGGGCATACAGGGATAATATAACATGTTATCTAAGAGCAGTAAAAAGTATGAAGCCCAATGGCCTAATTTAAATATGCAATAACAAAGGATTAAAAAAAAACTTTAATTAATAAATAATGCAGGGAATAAAGTATGATGGCTGATTGAGACCGGCGGTTTTTGGATCCTAGTGTGATCCTTACCCTTCTAACTCTAAGTTCAGATACGTTTTTTATGATCTAATGTAAAGTATGTCTCCTGATGAACCGACCTCGGGGAAACGCGTCAAGATGAACATGCTTGATAATTATGCTAATTAAGATATACCGGTACTATATTTTGAGAGAGAATTGTCATTAATTTAATATAACCATCTGAATTGTTTGCGCTGTGAACTTGGTGCTTGATCTGGTATATTTGTATCTACCCCTACCATTAGAAGAAATGGCATACTGTTCCTATATCTGAATGTCCCCCCTGGATAAATAAATATAGGGAGTACTAGGGGCAGACGACGACGAGCGGGGGCGCCAACTTAGCAGGATTATAGGGTGCCAACCTCCGCGGGCAGGTAGGGCGCACTTAGGTTCAGTGTATAATTATATGCCCCAGGGTTTGTTAGCACACCGGAGTTTGGGAATAGGTGCAATAATATTAAGTGTGTATTATAACCTAACACACAATATTGCACTGGGCAATGTGCAATACATCTGAGCACATGTTTTCAACTGATATTGATGACAAATTTATGTATTTGTTTGTCTGAACTGCATGGTCAGCTGTTTGATTTGCTGTCTTTTCCTACACAATAGGGCCCATTAGGGCGAATTAGGAAGAGCCTACGTTGAGCGGGGGCGCCACTGGGCAGGATTTAGGGTGCCAACCTCTGCGGCAAGGTAGGGTACAGATAGTTTGTTTATCAGAGATATTGTGCACCCTGTATCTTTCAGCCAAACAACAGGCATTGTCTGAAGGTCGCATGTGTTATGTGGTTGTCATTTTAATTGATTAATATATTAAATGTTAAGTTTTATTGGGTATATTTAGTTAATTTTGTGCATACACTCACCGGCCACTTTATTAGGTACACCATGCTAGTAACGGGTTGGACCCCCTTTTGCCTTCAGAACTGCCTCAATTCTTCGTGGCATAGATTCAACAAGGTGCTGGAAGCATTCCTCAGAGATTTTGGTCCATATTGACATGATGGCATCACACAGTTGCCGCAGATTTGTCGGCTGCACATCCCAAAGATGCTCCATACAAGGCAGGATGGATCCATGCTTTCATGTTGTTTACGCCAAATTCTGACCCTACCATCCGAATGTCGCAGCAGAAATCGAGACTCATCAGACCAAGCAACGTTTTTCCAATCTTCTACTGTCCAATTTCGATGAGCTTGTACAAATTGTAGCCTCAGTTTCCTGTTCTTAGCTGAAAGGAGTGGTACCCGGTGTGGTCTTCTGCTGCTGTAGCCCATCTGCCTCAAAGTTCGACGCACTGTGCGTTCAGAGATGCTCTTAGGCCTACCTTGGTTGTAACGGGTGGCGATTTGAGTCACTGTTGCCTTTCTATCAGCTCGAACCAGTCTGCCCATTCTCCTCTGACCTCTGGCATCAACAAGGCATTTCCGCCCACAGAACTGCCGCTCACTGGATTTTTTTTCTTTTTCGGACCATTCTCAGTAAACCCTAGAGATGGTTGTGCGTGAAAATCCCAGTAGATCAGCAGTTTCTGAAATACTCAGACCAGCCCTTCTGGCACCAACAACCATGCCACGTTCAAAGGCACTCAAATCACCTTTCTTCCCCATACTGATGCTCGGTTTGAACTGCAGGAGATTGTCTTGACCATGTCTACATGCCTAAATGCACTGAGTTGCCGCCATGTGATTGGCTGATTAGAAATTAAGTGTTAACAAGAAGTTGGACAGGTGTACCTAATAAAGTGGCCAGTGAGTGTATAGTGCTTTATGTTGGTGAAAAAAAAAAAGAATAAAGCATGATGCCAACAATAGTGAGCGCAAACTAAGTATGATACCCCCACAGTGAATTCCCCCAGAGTGCCCTCCACACGCGTGCTATGATGACTGTACTGTACACCCCCCCTCAACCCTCCTGGCAAAATATGTTGACCTCAACACAGTATGATTCCTCAACTGTAAGGCTACGTTCACATTTGCGTTGTGCGCCGCAGCGTCGGCGCCGCAGCGCACAACGCAAACAAAAACGCGGCAAAACGCACGCTAAAACGCTGCGTTTTGCGCCGCATGCGTCCTTTTTGGCCGAAAGTTGGATGCAAAAAAAATGCAACTTGAAGCGTTTCTTGCGTCCAACGCTTGCGGCCATGCGGCGCAAAAAGCAGCACAACGCATGTCCATGCGTCCCCATGTTAAATATAGGGGCGCATGACGCATGCGGCGACGCTGCGGCCCCCGACGCTGCGGTGCTGACCGCAAATGTGAACGTAGCCTAATCCCCACATAGCCTTTGGGCGTCATGGTTTATTTTGACGCTGGCCGTGGGAAAGAAATAAATTCCTGTCCCGGCCGCCTTTGGGGAAGCTCAATCTCCCTGTTTTCCCTTTAACATCAGCATTTTTAGTTGGTAATACTACCTTTTGCCAAAATTGGGAAGAGGCTTACAATTTGTGTTCCTGCTCCATGATTGAATTATTGATTGGCCATAACAAAAGAAGCCTAGCTTTACTTGAGACAGAAATTGAAGATCTACAGAAGAAAATCAAAGAAACCTTATCTATCAGTCAGTTGGAGACTTTCAAAAAAGAGATGGATCAATCATTCCTAACATGGGAAAAGGAGATCCAAGAAATGAAAACCAGTAAATTTAAATGTGACCTCCAAGATTATCAAAACTCCAAAGTATACAGATGGAATGATAAATCCAAAAGAGAGCGCACTCCATCTGTCTCATTGTCAGTGTCTTCAACCTCTTCTGAAACAAGAAACAGGGAGAATCCAACTGGGACACATCCATATGACCTGAGGGGCAAGAGAAGAAGAGGACCATACTGGGAACAACGGTATTTCAAGAGGAGGGATCAGGAAGGAACAAGAAACCTCAACAGATTACAAGTAATTAATTTATCTGATAAACCGTTATCTTCCTCCCAGATTGATGTGCTTAGTCTAGGGCTTACCTTTTCTCCATCTAAAGGATTTGACTTATTTACAGCAATGATAGATTTGAACTTTTTTTGCCAGAAAATTGGTCTTTAAGAAGATCTATGGGAAATCAAAGTCTATAGAGCCGACATGGACAGAACAGGAGCTACAAGCTATTAAGATCTTGGAAGAACTGGAGATGGAAAATGAAGAACAATGTATATCAGGTAAGATTATTCGACCCTTCAAACCTAAATCTAAGAAATTTCCTCCTCTGAACATGTATCCTAACATAGAACTCTTTGTCAAATTGGTCTCAGAAGAATTTTCAAAAATACCCAATCGAATCAGAAGGGATAACTAGGGTTGAGCGAAACGGGTCGATCATTTTCAAAAGTCGCCGACTTTTGGCTAAGTCGGCGTCTCATGAAACCCGATCCGACCCCTGTGCTTGTCGGCCATGCGGTACGCGACTTTCGCGCCAAAGTCGCGTTTCAATGACGCGAAAAGCGCCATTTCTCAGCCAATGAAGGTGAACGCAGAGTGTGGGCAGCGTGATGACATAGATCCTGGTCCCCACCATCTTAGAGAAGGGCATTGCAGTGATTGGCTTGCTGTCTGCGGCGTCACAGGGGCTATAAAGGGGCGTTCCCGCCGACCGCCATCTTACTGCTGCTGATCTGAGCTTAGGGACAGGTTGCTGCCGCTTCGTCAGAAGCAGGGAGAGCGTTAGGCAGGGTCCACTAACCACCAAACCGCTTGTGCTGCAGCGATTTCCACTGTCCAACACCACCTTCGGTGTGCAGGGACTGTGGAAGCTATTTTTTTTTTTTTTTCCCCTCAGCGCTGTAGCTCATTGGGCTGCCCTAGAAGGCTCCGTGATAGCTGTATTGCTGTGTGTACGCCACTGTGGAAACCAACTGCTTTTTTCAAAGCACATATCCTCTTGTTCCTTCCTTTCTGCACAGCTATCTTTTTTGTTTGTCCACACTTTTTATTTAATTTGTGCATCAGTCCACTCCTATTGCTGCCTGCCATACCTGGCTTACATTACTGCAGGGAGATAGTAATTGTAGGACAGTTTTTTTTTTTTTTTTGTTTTTTTTTTGTGGGAGATTAAGATTGGCATTTCTGCTACAGTGCCATCCCTGTGTGTGCCATCTCTCACTGAGTGGGCCATAGAAAGCCTATTTATTTTTTCCGTGATTTGTGTTCTAAAATCTACCTCAACACAAAAACACTACATCAATCAGTGGGAGAAAAATATTGGCCTCAGTCAGGGCTTGTGTGCCACTGCTGTGTGTGCTATCTCTCATTCAGTGGGCTATAGCAAGCCTATTTTTTTTTTATTTTTTTTTTAATATTATTTGGTTTCTAAAGTCTCCCTGAAAAAAAAAAAAAACCTAAAAAAACAGTGGGAGAGTAATATTGCCCTTTCAGCTTGTGTGCCAGTCTTGACTCCTGGGTGTGCCACCTCTCTCCCTCTCATTCAGTGGGCCATAGAAAGCCTATTTATTTTTTTTTTTAAATATTATTGGGTTTCTAAAGTCTCCCTGAAAAAACAAAAAAAACCTAAAAAAACAGTGGGAGAGTAATATTGCCCTTTCAGCTTGTGTGCCAGTCTTGACTCCTGGGTGTGCCACCTCTCTCCCTTTCATTCAGTGGGCCATAGAAAGCCTATTTATTTTTTCCGTGATTTGTGTTCTAAATTCTACCTCAACACAAAAACACTACATCAATCAGTGGGAGAAAAATATTGGCCTCAGTCAGGGCTTGTGTGCCACTGCTGTGTGTGCTATCTCTCATTCAGTGGGCTATAGCAAGCCTATTTTTTTTTTTTTTTTTTTTTTTTAATATTATTTGGTTTCTAAAGTCTCCCTGAAAAAAAAAAAAAACCTAAAAAAACAGTGGGAGAGTAATATTGCCCTTTCAGCTTGTGTGCCAGTCTTGACTCCTGGGTGTGCCACCTCTCTCCCTCTCATTCAGTGGGCCATAGAAAGCCTATTTATTTTTTTTTTTTAATATTATTTGGTTTCTAATTCTCCCTGAAAAAAAAAAAAAAAACCTAAAAAAACAGTGGGAGAATAATATTGCCCTTTCAGCTTGTGTGCCAGTCTTGACTCCTGGGTGTGCCACCTCTCTCCCTCTCATTCAGTGGGCCATAGAAAGCCTATTTATTTTTTTTTTTAAATATTATTGGGTTTCTAAAGTCTCCCTGAAAAAACAAAAAATACATAAAAAAACAGTGGGAGAGTAATATTGCCCTTTCAGCTTGTGTGCCAGTCTTGACTCCTGGGTGTGCCACCTCTCTCCCTTTCATTCAGTGGGCCATAGAAAGCCTATTTATTTTTTCCGTGATTTGTGTTCTAAATTCTACCTCAACACAAAAACACTACATCAATCAGTGGGAGAAAAATATTGGCCTCAGTCAGGGCTTGTGTGCCACTGCTGTGTGTGCTATCTCTCATTCAGTGGGCTATAGCAAGCCTATTTTTATTTTTTTTTATTTTTTTTTTAATATTATTTGGTTTCTAAAGTCTCCCTGAAAAAAAAAAAAAAACCTAAAAAAACAGTGGGAGAGTAATATTGCCCTTTCAGCTTGTGTGCCAGTCTTGACTCCTGGGTGTGCCACCTCTCTCCCTCTCATTCAGTGGGCCATAGAAAGCCTATTTATTTATTTTTTTTAATATTATTTGGTTTCTAATTCTCCCTGAAAAAAAAAAAAAAAACCTAAAAAAACAGTGGGAGAATAATATTGCCCTTTCAGCTTGTGTGCCAGTCTTGACTCCTGGGTGTGCCACCTCTCTCCCTCTCATTCAGTGGGCCATAGAAAGCCTATTTATTTTTTTTTTTAAATATTATTGGGTTTCTAAAGTCTCCCTGAAAAAACAAAAAATACATAAAAAAACAGTGGGAGAGTAATATTGCCCTTTCAGCTTGTGTGCCAGTCTTGACTCCTGGGTGTGCCACCTCTCTCCCTTTCATTCAGTGGGCCATAGAAAGCCTATTTATTTTTTCCGTGATTTGTGTTCTAAATTCTACCTCAACACAAAAACACTACATCAATCAGTGGGAGAAAAATATTGGCCTCAGTCAGGGCTTGTGTGCCACTGCTGTGTGTGCTATCTCTCATTCAGTGGGCTATAGCAAGCCTATTTTTTTTTATTTTATTTTTTTTTAATATTATTTGGTTTCTAAAGTCTCCCTGAAAAAAAAAAAAAAACCTAAAAAAACAGTGGGAGAGTAATATTGCCCTTTCAGCTTGTGTGCCAGTCTTGACTCCTGGGTGTGCCACCTCTCTCCCTCTCATTCAGTGGGCCATAGAAAGCCTATTTATTTTTTTTTTTTAATATTATTTGGTTTCTAATTCTCCCTGAAAAAAAAAAAAAAAACCTAAAAAAACAGTGGGAGAATAATATTGCCCTTTCAGCTTGTGTGCCAGTCTTGACTCCTGGGTGTGCCACCTCTCTCCCTCTCATTCAGTGGGCCATAGAAAGCCTATTTATTTTTTTTTTTAAATATTATTGGGTTTCTAAAGTCTCCCTGAAAAAACAAAAAATACATAAAAAAACAGTGGGAGAGTAATATTGCCCTTTCAGCTTGTGTGCCAGTCTTGACTCCTGGGTGTGCCACCTCTCTCCCTTTCATTCAGTGGGCCATAGAAAGCCTATTTATTTTTTCCGTGATTTGTGTTCTAAATTCTACCTCAACACAAAAACACTACATCAATCAGTGGGAGAAAAATATTGGCCTCAGTCAGGGCTTGTGTGCCACTGCTGTGTGTGCTATCTCTCATTCAGTGGGCTATAGCAAGCCTATTTTTTTTTTTTTTTTTTTTTTTTTAATATTATTTGGTTTCTAAAGTCTCCCTGAAAAAAAAAAAAAAACCTAAAAAAACAGTGGGAGAGTAATATTGCCCTTTCAGCTTGTGTGCCAGTCTTGACTCCTGGGTGTGCCACCTCTCTCCCTCTCATTCAGTGGGCCATAGAAAGCCTTTTTTTTTTTTGGTTTTCTTAATATTATTTGGTTTCTAAAGTCTCCCTGAAAAAAACAAAAAAAACATAAAAAACAGTGGGAGAGTAATATTGCCCTTTCAGCTTGTGCGCCAGTCTTGACTCCTGGTTGTGCCACCTCTCTCTCTCTAATTGTGGGCCATAGAAAGCCTTTTTTTTTTTTTTTTTTTAATATTATTTGGTTTCTAAAGTCTCCCTGAGAAAAAAAAATAAATAAATTAGGTGGGAGATTAATATTGACATTAGTGCTTGAGTGACAGTCCTGCGTGTGTGTCATCTCTGTGATTTTGTGCCACAGAAAACAGAGTGTGTAACATTGTGCCTGATTTTCCTTGTGGTCTCACCAACCTGTTAAGGGATATTGAAATCATACTGAAGTTATAGCTCACCGTGTAAGTTGTTTGACAGCAACAAATAAAGTTACTTTGGTTAAGATTTTAAAACAATGAGGAAGTCTGGTGCAAGAGGTCGTCGTGGGCGTTCATTGTCAGCTGGTAATGATGGTAGTGGTAGTGGAGCATCAGGTGGTCGTGGGGATAAAAATATTCCACCTAAGTCTGGAGCTGTGGAGCCAGTTTCGTCGTCAGGCTACACAAGGCCTCGAACGCTCTCTTTTCTGGGAGTAGGAAAACCGCTTTTAAAGGCGGAGCAGCAACAGCAAGTTTTGGCTTACATTGCAGACTCAGCCTCTAGCTCTTTTGCCTCCTCTTCCGAAACTGGTAAATGTAAAAGCAGCGCGTCGCTTGTGGATGTTCACGGTCAGGGACAAGTCGCTTCCTTGTCCTCCTCAGCAAAAACTACAACAAGAGAGAAGGATGCAGCAGGCGACACAACGGGTCACTCCATGGAGCTCTTTACACATACCGTCCCTGGCTTAGAAAGTGAAACATTTAACAGGCCATGCCCATTACAAGTATATTCTGACATGGAGTGCACTGATGCACAGCCACAGCCAGAGTACTATGCTGCTCCTTTGACTCAGACCACCACATTGCCCTCTCAGGGTACAGATCCACAATCAGACCCTGATGAGACTATGTTGCCCCGCCACGAACGCTATACCACCGACCGACACAGTGACACAGACGAAGTTGCACACGAGCTCGAAGAGGAGGTAATAGATGACCCAGTTATTGACCCCGATTGGCAGCCATTGGGGGAACAGGGTGCAGGCGGCAGTAGTTCAGAAGCGGAGGTGGAGGAGGGGCCGCAGCAGGCATCAACATCGCAACAGGTTCCATCTGCCGGGCCCGTATCTGGACCAAAACGCGTGTCAAAGCCAAAACCTGTTGGAGCACAGCGTTGCCATCCGGTTAAAGCTCAGTCTGCAATCCCTGAAAAGGGATCCGAGTCTAGGAAGAGTGCAGTCTGGCATTTTTTTAAACAACATCCAACTGATCAGCGCAAAGTCATCTGTCAAAAATGTTCAACTAGCTTAAGCAGAGGTCAGAATCTGAAAAGTCTAAATACTAGTTGCATGCATAGACACTTAACCACCATGCATTTTCAAGCCTGGACTAACTACCAAACGTCCCTCAAGGTTGTAGCACCCTCGGCCAATGAAGCTAGTCAGCAACGCAACATCCCTTCCGTCACTGTAAGGCCACCATTTTCCGCACCACCGGCAGTATCTGTGCAGGTTTCTTTGCCAGCCAAAAGCAGTCAGGGTCAGGGAATCACCAGTTTTGTAGGAGGAAATATTGCATCTAGGGCACCGGCGGAAACAATACCGTCTCCAACCGTCTCTCAGTCTGCCATGTACACCGGCACACCCGAAAGTTCCACGATCTCCAGCTCTCCAGTCCAGCTCACCCTACATGAGACTCTGGTTAGAAAAAGGAAGTACTTATCCTCGCATCCGCGTACACAGGGTTTTAACGCCCACATAGCTAGACTAATCTCGTTAGAGATGATGCCCTACCGGTTAGTTGAAAGCGAAGCTTTCAAAGCCCTGATGGAGTACGCTGAACCACGATACGAGCTACCCAGTCGACACTTTTTTTCCAGAAAAGCCATCCCAGCCCTGCACCAGCATGTTAAACAGCGCATCGTCCATGCACTCAGGCAATCTGTGAGTACAAAGGTGCACCTGACTACAGATGCATGGACCAGTAGGCATGGCCAGGGACGTTATGTGTCCATCACGGCACACTGGGTGAATGTGGTGGATGCAGGGTCCACAGGCGACATCAATTTAGGGACAGTTGTGCCTAGCCCACGGTCTAGGAAACAGTTGGCTGTAGGCGTTCGCACCCCCTCCTCCTCCTCCTCCTCGTCCTCCTGCAGAAGCTACAGCTCTTCCACAGAACGCAGTCTGCCAACCACTCCATCGGCAGATGACACTGTTGCACACCAGTTGTCCCATTATGGGCCAGCTACTGCCAAGCGTCAGCAGGCTGTATTGGCTATGAAGTGCTTGGGCGACAATAGACACACCGCGGAAGTTCTGTCCGAGTTCTTGCAACAAGAAACGCAGTCGTGGCTGGGCACAGTAGATCTTGAGGCAGGCAAGGTAGTGAGTGATAACGGAAGGAATTTCATGGCTGCCATCTCCCTTTCCCAACTGAAACACATTCCTTGCCTGGCTCACACCTTAAACCTGGTGGTGCAGTGCTTATTGAAAACTTATCCTGGGTTCTCCGACCTGCTCCTCAAAGTGCGTGCACTTTGCTCACATATCCGACGTTCGCCTGTACACGCCAGCCGTATGCAGACCTATCAGCGGTCTTTGAACCTTCCCCAGCATCGCCTAATCATAGACGTTGCAACAAGGTGGAACTCAACACTGCACATGCTTCAGAGACTGTGCGAACAGAGGCGTGCTGTTATTTATTTGTGGGAGGATACACGGGCAGGCAGTAGGATGGCAGACATGGAGTTGTCAGGTGTGCAGTGGTCTAAGATACAAGACATGTGTCAAGTCCTTCAGTGCTTTGAGGAATGCACACGGCTGGTTAGTGCAGACAACGCCGTAATAAGCATGAGCATCCCCCTAATGCGTCTGCTGATGCAAAGTTTGACGCACATAAAGGAGCAGGCGTCTGCACCAGAGGAAGAGGAAAGCCTTGATGACAGTCAGCCATTGTCTGGTCAGGGCAGTGTACAGGACGAGGTAGCGGGCGAAGAGGAGGTGGAGGACGAGGAGGATGATGGGGATGAGTATATTTTTAATGCCGAACCTTTCCCGGGGGCACAGGAATTTGGTTGCGTGTCACGGCCGGGTTCTGGTTTTTTGAGGGACACAAGTGACGTAGATTTGCCTGCAACTGCCCCTCAACCAATCACAACCGGAGATTTGACAACTGGAACTTTGGCCCACATGGCGGATTATGCCTTACGTATCCTAAAAAGGGACACACGCATTACGAAAATGATGAACGATGACGATTACTGGTTGGCCTGCCTCCTTGATCCACGCTATAAAGGCAAATTGCAAAATATTATGCCACATGAGAACTTGGAACTAATATTAGCAACCAAACAATCAACTCTTGTTGACCGTTTGCTTCAGGCATTCCCAGCACACAGCGCACGTGATCGTTCTCACACGAGCTCCAGGGGGCAGCAGACTAGGAGTGTTAGGGGTGCACACATCAGAAGTGGCGTTGGACAGAGGGGTTTTCTGACCAGGTTGTGGAGTGATTTTGCTATGACCGCAGACAGGACAGGTACTGCTGCATCAATTGAAAGTGACAGGAGACAACATTTGTCCAGTATGGTTACTAACTATTTTTCATCCCTTATCGATGTTCTCCCTCAACCGTCATTCCCATTTGATTACTGGGCCTCCAAATTAGACACCTGGCCAGAATTGGCAGAATATGCATTGCAGGAGCTTGCTTGCCCGGCAGCAAGTGTCCTATCAGAAAGAGTATTCAGTGCTGCAGGTTCAATATTAACCGAAAAAAGGACTCGTCTGGCTACCCAAAATGTTGACGATCTAACATTCATTAAAATGAACCACAACTGGATTTCGAAATCTTTTGCCCCACCTTGCCCGGCCGACACCTAGCTTTCCTATGAAAAGCTCTTGCCTGTGAATTACTTTTCTAATGTCTAATTTGCTGCAGCTGATTGTACAGCATACGACATGTTTACACCTCCCTAAATGGCAAAACTCCCCACACGGGGCCGTGGTATCGCGACTTGGCGCAAGCACCCGTGAGACTGCTGTTTGTCTGAAGAGGTGGGTGTGCTCGCTTTTGGTTGACGGCATTGCTACTGGGTCCCTCATAGTACAATGTAGTGTCTCTGGCGGTGGTGGTGCGCACCCAACGTCAGACACACCGTTGTAACATGAGGGGCCCTGGGGCGGTCCCGCCGGCCTCAAGAGAGTTCCCCCCTACCCCAGCTCAAAATGTGCTCTACCACGTGCAAAATTATGTCGCACAGCTCCACCAATCTTTAGTCTATTCGCTGACATCATTCAATGTCTGGCACTGACAATACAAATTTGTAGACATCTATGATGCAACTTAAAGTAGTCTGTGTCTGTGTCCTATATTGGCACCATTAAATAGTTACTGCCAAATTACTATGTCAGAAACTCAGTAGATGAGCCCACCCCTGTACCTAAGTATGCCACCTTTTTTTTTTGTTTTGGTTGTTTTGCGAGACATTAACATCTATTTATATTTTGGGAGTACTGGGACAGACACTCCTTGCACTACTCCTCCACTCACCACCAAGCTGCCTGTGTATCCATGTAACCGCTGTAAAACTGCCATGAGCCTATTGTTTGTTATTTTAGGCCTTTGATAGCCTGTCTGCGGCCCCTACTTGCAATACTCCTCCACTGACCACCAAGCTGCCTGCCCGTGTATCCATGTAACCGCTGTAAAACTGCCATGAGCCTATTGTTTGTTATTTTAGGCCTTTGATAGCCTGTCTGCGGTCCCTACTTTAAATACTCCTCCACTGACCACCAAGCTGCCTGCCCGTGTATCCATGTAACCGCTGTAAAACTGCCATGAGCCTATTGTTTGTTATTTTAGGCCTTTGATAGCCTGTCTGCGGTCCCTACTTTAAATACTCCTCCACTGACCACCAAGCTGCCTGCCCGTGTATCCATGTAACCGCTGTGAAACTGCCATGAGCCTATTGTTTGTTATGTTAGGCCTTTGATAGCCTGTCTGCGGTCCCTACTTTAAATACTCCTCCACTGACCAGACCACTGCTGCCCGTGTACCCCTGGAACCAATTATAAAGTGCCTACAGCCAGCCCATTTTCTTATGTTAGGCCTTTGAAGCCTGTCTGCGGTCCCTACTTTAAATACTCCTCCACTGACCAGACCACTGCTGCCCGTGTACCCCTGGAACCAATTATAAAGTGCCTACAGCCAGCCCATTTTCTTATGTTAGGCCTTTGAAGCCTGTCTGCGGTCCCTACTTTAAATACTCCTCCACTGACCACCAAGCTGCCTGCCCGTGTATCCATGTAACCGCTGTAAAACTGCCATGAGCCTATTGTTTGTTATTTTAGGCCTTTGATAGCCTGTCTGCGGTCCCTACTTTAAATACTCCTCCACTGACCACCAAGCTGCCTGCCCGTGTATCCATGTAACCGCTGTAAAACTGCCATGAGCCTATTGTTTGTTATTTTAGGCCTTTGATAGCCTGTCTGCGGCCCCTACTTGCAATACTCCTCCACTGACCACAATGCTGCCTGGAGTGCCTGCCTGTGTATCCATGTAACCGATGTAAAACTGCCATGACTGCCTACTGTTTGTTATTTTAGGCCTTTGATAGCCTGTCTGCAGCCCCTACTTGCAATACTCCTCCACTGACCACACCAATGCTGCCCGTGTACCCCTGGAACCTATTTAAAAGTTCATAGAGCCTAGTTATATATTTTATTTACTATTAATAAGGCCATGATGGACTACGCTGTACCACGCTACAAGCTAACCAGTCGACACTTCTTTTGCGAGAAAAGCCATCCCAACCCTCCACCAGCATGTAGAAGACCGCATTGTCCATGCACTCTGGCAATCTGTGAGTACAAAGGTGCACCTGACAACAGACGCATGGACCTGTAGGCATGGCCACGGAAGATTACGTGTCCATTACGGCGCAATGGGTTAATGTGGTGGATGCATGGTCCACAGGGGACAGCCTACTAAGTCTGTCTGCAGTCCCTAATTCAAATTGTCCTCCACTGTCTAAATCGGAACTTCCACCTTCTGGCTTTCGGCCTATAGTATCAGAAATTAAACTGCATTTGGCCTTCAACTTTGGTTAGGGCCTACTAACGGCTTCTGCCCCTCCCTGGTGTTGCCCTCAACTAAATAAAGCTGAGCTTCAACCTTCTGCTCCAAATTACCATTTTGAAAAATGCAATAGGCTTTTCAGGCCTACTAAAGGTGTCTGTCTGTGTGCCCCTGCCTGGTGTTGTCCTCAACTAAATAAAGCTGAGCTTCAACCTTCCGGCTCTCATTAAGTGGTTTTAAAAAAAAAAAATGGTGGTTAGGGCCTACTAACGGCTTCTGCCCCTCCCTGGTGTTGCCCTCAACTAAATAAAGCTGAGCTTCAACCTTCTGCTCCAAATTACCATTTTGAAAAATGCAATAGGCTTTTCCGGCCTACTAAAGGTGTCTGTCTGTGTGCCCCTCCCTGGTGTTGTCCTCAACTAAATAAAGCTGAGCTTCAACCTTCCGGCTCTCATTATGTGGTTTTAAAAAAAAAAATGGTGGTTAGGGCCTACTAACGGCTTCTGCCCCTCCCTGGTGTTGTCCTCAACTAAATAAAGCTGAGCTTCAACCTTCCGGCTCTCATTAAGTGGTTTTAAAAAAAAAAAATGGTGGTTAGGGCCTACTAACGGCTTCTGCCCCTCCCTGGTGTTGTCCTCAACTAAATAAAGCTGAGCTTCAACCTTCCGGCTCTCATTATGTGGTTTTAAAAAAAAAAATGGTGGTTAGGGCCTACTAACGGCTTCTGCCCCTCCCTGGTGTTGCCCTCAACTAAATAAAGCTGAGCTTCAACCTTCTGCTCCAAATTACCATTTTGAAAAATGCAATAGGCTTTTCAGGCCTACTAAAGGTGTCTGTCTGTGTGCCCCTCCCTGGTGTTGTCCTCAACTAAATAAAGCTGAGCTTCAACCTTCCGGCTCTCATTATGTGGTTTTAAAAAAAAAAATGGTGGTTAGGGCCTACTAACGGCTTCTGCCCCTCCCTGGTGTTGCCCTCAACTAAATAAAGCTGAGCTTCAACCTTCTGCTCCAAATTACCATTTTGAAAAATGCAATAGGCTTTTCAGGCCTACTAAAGGTGTCTGTCTGTGTGCCCCTCCCTGGTGTTGTCCTCAACTAAATAAAGCTGAGCTTCAACCTTCCGGCTCTCATTATGTGGTTTTAAAAAAAAAAATGGTGGTTAGGGCCTACTAACGGCTTCTGCCCCTCCCTGGTGTTGTCCTCAACTAAATAAAGCTGAGCTTCAACCTTCCGGCTCTCATTATGTGGTTTTAAAAAAAAAAATGGTGGTTAGGGCCTACTAACGGCTTCTGCCCCTCCCTGGTGTTGCCCTCAACTAAATAAAGCTGAGCTTCAACCTTCTGCTCCAAATTACCATTTTGAAAAATGCAATAGGCTTTTCAGGCCTACAAAAGGTGTCTGTCTGTGTGCCCCTCCCTGGTGTTGTCCTCAACTAAATAAAGCTGAGCTTCAACCTTCCGGCTCTCATTATGTGGTTTAAAAAAAAAAAATGGTGGTTAGGGCCTACTAACGGCTTCTGCCCCTCCCTGGTGTTGTCCTCAACTAAATAAAGCTGAGCTTCAACCTTCCGGCTCTCATTATGTGGTTTTAAAAAAAAAAAATGGTGGTTAGGGCCTACTAACGGCTTCTGCCCCTCCCTGGTGTTGTCCTCAACTAAATAAAGCTGAGCTTCAACCTTCCGGCTCTCATTATGTGGTTTTAAAAAAAAAAATGGTGGTTAGGGCCTACTAACGGCTTCTGCCCCTCCCTGGTGTTGCCCTCAACTAAATAAAGCTGAGCTTCAACCTTCTGCTCCAAATTACCATTTTGAAAAATGCAATAGGCTTTTCAGGCCTACTAAAGGTGTCTGTCTGTGTGCCCCTCCCTGGTGTTGTCCTCAACTAAATAAAGCTGAGCTTCAACCTTCCGGCTCTCATTATGTGGTTTTAAAAAAAAAAATGGTGGTTAGGGCCTACTAACGGCTTCTGCCCCTCCCTGGTGTTGCCCTCAACTAAATAAAGCTGAGCTTCAACCTTCTGCTCCAAATTACCATTTTGAAAAATGCAATAGGCTTTTCAGGCCTACTAAAGGTGTCTGTCTGTGTGCCCCTCCCTGGTGTTGTCCTCAACTAAATAAAGCTGAGCTTCAACCTTCCGGCTCTCATTATGTGGTTTTAAAAAAAAAAATGGTGGTTAGGGCCTACTAACGGCTTCTGCCCCTCCCTGGTGTTGTCCTCAACTAAATAAAGCTGAGCTTCAACCTTCCGGCTCTCATTATGTGGTTTTAAAAAAAAAAATGGTGGTTAGGGCCTACTAACGGCTTCTGCCCCTCCCTGGTGTTGCCCTCAACTAAATAAAGCTGAGCTTCAACCTTCTGCTCCAAATTACCATTTTGAAAAATGCAATAGGCTTTTCAGGCCTACTAAAGGTGTCTGTCTGTGTGCCCCTCCCTGGTGTTGTCCTCAACTAAATAAAGCTGAGCTTCAACCTTCCGGCTCTCATTATGTGGTTTTAAAAAAAAAAATGGTGGTTAGGGCCTACTAACGGCTTCTGCCCCTCCCTGGTGTTGCCCTCAACTAAATAAAGCTGAGCTTCAACCTTCTGCTCCAAATTACCATTTTGAAAAATGCAATAGGCTTTTCAGGCCTACTAAAGGTGTCTGTCTGTGTGCCCCTCCCTGGTGTTGTCCTCAACTAAATAAAGCTGAGCTTCAACCTTCCGGCTCTCATTATGTGGTTTTAAAAAAAAAAATGGTGGTTAGGGCCTACTAACGGCTTCTGCCCCTCCCTGGTGTTGTCCTCAACTAAATAAAGCTGAGCTTCAACCTTCCGGCTCTCATTATGTGGTTTTAAAAAAAAAAATGGTGGTTAGGGCCTACTAACGGCTTCTGCCCCTCCCTGGTGTTGCCCTCAACTAAATAAAGCTGAGCTTCAACCTTCTGCTCCAAATTACCATTTTGAAAAATGCAATAGGCTTTTCAGGCCTACAAAAGGTGTCTGTCTGTGTGCCCCTCCCTGGTGTTGTCCTCAACTAAATAAAGCTGAGCTTCAACCTTCCGGCTCTCATTATGTGGTTTTAAAAAAAAAAATGGTGGTTAGGGCCTACTAACGGCTTCTGCCCCTCCCTGGTGTTGTCCTCAACTAAATAAAGCTGAGCTTCAACCTTCCGGCTCTCATTATGTGGTTTTAAAAAAAAAAATGGTGGTTAGGGCCTACTAACGGCTTCTGCCCCTCCCTGGTGTTGTCCTCAACTAAATAAAGCTGAGCTTCAACCTTCCGGCTCTCATTATGTGGTTTTAAAAAAAAAAATGGTGGTTAGGGCCTACTAACGGCTTCTGCCCCTCCCTGGTGTTGTCCTCAACTAAATAAAGCTGAGCTTCAACCTTCCGGCTCTCATTAAGTGGTTTTAAAAAAAAAATGGTGGTTAGGGCCTACTAACGGCTTCTGCCCCTCCCTGGTGTTGTCCTCAACTAAATAAAGCTGAGCTTCAACCTTCCGGCTCTCATTATGTGGTTTTAAAAAAAAAAATGGTGGTTAGGGCCTACTAACGGCTTCTGCCCCTCCCTGGTGTTGCCCTCAACTAAATAAAGCTGAGCTTCAACCTTCTGCTCCAAATTACCATTTTGAAAAATGCAATAGGCTTTTCAGGCCTACAAAAGGTGTCTGTCTGTGTGCCCCTCCCTGGTGTTGTCCTCAACTAAATAAAGCTGAGCTTCAACCTTCCGGCTCTCATTATGTGGTTTTAAAAAAAAAAATGGTGGTTAGGGCCTACTAACGGCTTCTGCCCCTCCCTGGTGTTGTCCTCAACTAAATAAAGCTGAGCTTCAACCTTCCGGCTCTCATTATGTGGTTTTAAAAAAAAAAATGGTGGTTAGGGCCTACTAACGGCTTCTGCCCCTCCCTGGTGTTGCCCTCAACTAAATAAAGCTGAGCTTCAACCTTCTGCTCCAAATTACCATTTTGAAAAATGCAATAGGCTTTTCAGGCCTACAAAAGGTGTCTGTCTGTGTGCCCCTCCCTGGTGTTGTCCTCAACTAAATAAAGCTGAGCTTCAACCTTCCGGCTCTCATTATGTGGTTTTAAAAAAAAAAATGGTGGTTAGGGCCTACTAACGGCTTCTGCCCCTCCCTGGTGTTGTCCTCAACTAAATAAAGCTGAGCTTCAACCTTCCGGCTCTCATTATGTGGTTTTAAAAAAAAAAATGGTGGTTAGGGCCTACTAACGGCTTCTGCCCCTCCCTGGTGTTGTCCTCAACTAAATAAAGCTGAGCTTCAACCTTCCGGCTCTCATTAAGTGGTTTTAAAAAAAAAATGGTGGTTAGGGCCTACTAACGGCTTCTGCCCCTCCCTGGTGTTGCCCTCAACTAAATAAAGCTGAGCTTCAACCTTCTGCTCCAAATTACCATTTTGAAAAATGCAATAGGCTTTTCCGGCCTACTAAAGGTGTCTGTCTGTGTGCCCCTGCCTGGT
The DNA here is from genome assembly GCF_051348905.1 of Ranitomeya variabilis. Taxonomy (NCBI): domain Eukaryota; kingdom Metazoa; phylum Chordata; class Amphibia; order Anura; family Dendrobatidae; genus Ranitomeya; species Ranitomeya variabilis. The sequence goes on from NC_135233.1 coordinate 56,493,483, forward strand.
GTTGCCCTCAACTAAATAAAGCTGAGCTTCAACCTTCTGCTCCAAATTACCATTTTAAAAAATGCAATAGGCTTTTCCGGCCTACTAAAGGTGTCTGCCCCTCCCTGGTGTTGTCCTCAACTGAACAAAGCTGAGCTTCCACATTCTGGCTTTCGCCCTATACTATCAGATATTAAACTGCATTTGGCCTACTAGTGTGGTTAGGCCCTTGAAACAGTGTCTGCTGCTCTTGGGTTTGCTACTCCACTGAACAAAGCAATGCCGCCTGTTTAGTCCTGTTACCAATTTTGAACTGCATGTAGCCTACTTTATTCTTTGGCCCTATATCTGTTTCCTCCTCATCCTGCCCATTGCCCAGCCACTGCTAAATGAGTCTGCTGGTACATTGACCTAGACCACTACATTCCCCTTGTACTCTACACAGCCAGAATCTGTCCCTGCTGAAAGTAAGGTTCCCCTTCCCGCATGTTATACCACCTTACACAGGGACAAAGAGGAAGGTGCAGATGAAAGTGCAGGTTCCTTCATCAGGTGGGGGGGCATACTCGTTGGCGACGTCACTGGCACAGGGCCCCTCAGAGTACGCAAAAGTGTCGCTGCTGGTGGGAGGCGCCCCCGCCATGCAAACACACCGCCGTACTTTGAGGGGCCCTGTGCCAGTGGCAATGCGAACGAGTGGGCCCCCCCCCTGCTTGCTCAGGATCACAGCACTTGCAACTTTTAAATACTTACCTTTCCCTGCAACACCGCCGTGACGTAGTCCGCATTTCCTGGGCCCACGAAAAACTTGAGCCAGCCCTACTCCCCCCACAACTTTCCCCCAATTCCCTATGCCCAACTATTATTATACAGTTAATTAAGATTGGCAAGCTTCAGAAACAAGAATGGATGTTTTTGGCATTAAAATGGGCACTGTAGGTGTTTTCCTGGCCTCCACTCACTGCCGACTATGCTTCCCCATTGACTTGCATTGGGTTTCGTGTTTCGGTCGATCCCCGACTTTTAGCGATAATCGGCCGACTGCACTCGACTCGACTCTGGACAAAATCGGGTTTCCCAAAACCCTACTCGATCTTAAAAAAATGAAAGTCGCTCAACCCTAGGGATAACCTATCTAATGAACAACGACGAGCTCTAAAAGATCTCAAGGAACTCAAAGGGGTGCTCATCAAACAGGCAGACAAGGGTGGCAATGTGGTGGTCTGGCCTGTAGTATTGTATAAGAAGGAGGTGTTTAGGCAATTGTGGAACACAGAATGCTATAAGAGGTTAACATTAGTGATGAGCGAGTGTACTCGTTGCTCGGGTTTTCCCTAGCACGCTCGGATGATCTCCAAGTATTTGTTAGTGTTCGGAGATTTAGTTTTGATCGCTGCAGCTGAAAGATTTACAGCTACTACCCAGCCTGAGTACATGTGAGGGTTGCCTGGTTGCTAGGGAATACTTCAGCAACATATCTCTGAAAGACCTTTGATTACACATAGAAGGGCAAGAAATTTAAAAGACCACCTTGTCAAGAGCAATTACATAGGGGTAACACCTCAAGACACCTTTGGCACAAGTGGTCCTAAAAAAGGTTTTTTTCCCTGTGGGACGCGTCTTGCACGCCCAAACATGAGAAAATATACTGCATTTTACTCTAGTGATGGTACCCAGGAATTCAAAATAACTAGACATATTACATGTAATACAGAAGGGGTCATTTACTATGCAACATGCCCGTGCAACTTGATATATGTGGTACTGACCTCCTGGAAATTACGTGTTAGGATCCGCGAGCACATTTTGGATCTCATCAATGCGGAAAAAATTGAAGATTTAAGTTCCTTGAAACCAATCCCAAGACACTTTAATTTTGCACATAAATGTAATTCCAAACTCTTGAAAGTAATTGGAATTGATTGTGTCATGGTAGATCACGAGGAGGCGATGTTAAGAGGATACTTTCACAATTAGAATCAAGGTGGATATAGAAACTACAGACAGTGTGTCCTAAAGGCCTTAATGAGATTCTGAGCTATGCTCCCTTCTTGTAATTTGCAAGATTTTTATGTGGTTTTAAGTCTTTTTGTAACTTGTAGTGTTGGTTCGGCCATCAGACCACCAGATATCTAATCCTGGCTTGATTATACTCACCTTTATTGATCTACGGGAGAATTACATGAAGACTGGAACATCGCTATTCTGGAGGAAGTTTATAACTGGTATGAACATTGTTTTGAATGCCTCAGTCGAGCATCTGAGCAATACCATTCGAATTGGAGGACTATGTTTTTTTTTGAAAATGGGACTAATGTGGTTTCGGACCAATTGTATAGCAGGACTTCCAGGGAGTTATCTTAAGAGACTCTGTCTTTTTCTTGAAATTTTCTGCAACAATGTTTATGCTATATATCTTTTGTAAAAATTAGTAATTTCTACCCTCGTGTACCAATTGAAAGTTTGGTGAGAGTTTTGTGTCATTTGTATATTTAATTGACGCCCTGCAGCTGAGTTTTTCGCTAATTTTTTCTCTTCCCTCTTTTTTTTTTTCGTTCCTCCTTTTCTCATATATTTACTTTCTCATTTAATTACATATATAATGCAAGACATGCTGTTGTGCACACCTTTAGCTTTTGAGGCCTTATTGACTTACTGTGTATCTCTTTTTAGAATTAATAGTTAATGCCTTCATGGTTACAGTACTTATTTGTGTTTTACACTTAGTTATATTATGGTATTATATCTTGCTGCCATGTGATGTGTTTTCAACACCCTTTCACACTTTCACATTATTTGTAAATATCTATCTATATAATCGTCTATGGGGTACTTCCGTCTGTTTGTCTGTCTGTCTGTTTGTCTGTAACAGAAATCCCTCGTCGCTGATTGGTCGTGGCCGGCCGGCCTCGACCAATCAGCAACAGGCTTAGTCTGGCCGCGAATTGGCCCCTCCCTACTCTCCTCAAGTAAGTGCCCCCTCCCTACTCCCCTCCAGTCAGCGCCAGTGTGTCGCCCCATCCCGGACCAACTTTTTACTATTGATGCTGCCTATATAGCATGAATAGTAAAAACATATAATGTTAAAAATAATTTAAAAAATGACTTAGCGGTCTCGCGAGGCCGCTAAGTTATCTGGGTAATTTTGCAATGCATCACTGGGAACGGAAGCTGGCGGCAGCCGCTCGCGCATCGAGACAGCTTCGGTGGACGCCTGAGGGTGAGTATATAACTATTTTTTATTTTAATTTTTTTTAACAGGGATATGGTGCCCACACTGCTATATACTACATGGGCTGTGTTATATACTGCGCGGGCTGTGTTATATACTGCGTGGCCTGTGTTATATACTTCGTGGGCTGGGTTATATACTACGTGGGCTGTGCTATATATTACGTGGGCAGTGTTATATACTGCCTGGCTGCTATATACTACGTGGGCAGTTATATACTGCGTGGGCTGTGTTATATACTACGTGGCCTGTGTTATATACTGCGTGGGCTGTGCTATATATTAGGTGGGCTGTGCTATATACTACGTGGCTGTCAGTGTTACGTGGGCTGTGCTATATACTATGTGGCTGCTATATACTATGTGGCTGCTATATACTACGTGGCTGTGCTATATACAATGTGGCTGTGCAATATACTACGTGGCTGTGCTATATACTACGTGGCTGTCTGTGATATATACTACGTGGCTGTGCTATATACTACGTGGCTGTGCTAAGCGCGACGTACATACATACATATTCTAGAAAACCCGATGCGTTAGAATCGGGCCACCATCTAGTATTTAATATTTGTCTTCACAGTCAAGCACTTTTAATATAATAAATAAATATTTTCAATTCATCACCATAGTTTCACTGTATTATTGTCTTTATGTCTCTTTCACTTTTGGTATATACAGTATATATCACATCACTATATTTTCATGCATGTTCTTTTTTTCTTTATATACATTTTTTGTAAAAATAAATTTGGACTCTGTCATTCTCACTCATTATCATAGGCACTCTTTCTTTCATGTCATCACTCTTATATAAATTTTTTTGTATGTAACTTCACTTGCAAATTTTCACTTATTATTATAGGTATCATCTTATCTCCTATGTTATCACTTTTTCACGCACGGTGACCTTTTCTTATTTTTCTATTTTTCGCTATGATTTGCACTTTTATTATTTTCACTAATTGATATATGCAAAAATGTTTTAAAGATCTTTTTGATCTATTTATTATTTATTTTTAGTTTTTGCTATTTTGTTTATTCTATTTTGGAAAAAAAATAGTTTTGTCCTATAGCATTTATTTTTTACGTTTCATTTTTTAAGATTTTTTTACATTTTTTTCATTTAAATAATAATTGTCTTTTTTCTATTTTTTGTTTTCTCTATATTTGTTCTTCTTAACATATTTTTCTTTGGTACCAAAGATTGCATTTTTTTTTCTCTTTGCTTTGCTCCGGGAGGTCTATGAGGGCCCGCATACATCATTCAGATTGAGGGGCAGTTGCAAAGGGTTTAGTATGCAACGTTTACCTTTGAGTGGGTTTAACCCCTTAACGACCGCCGATATGCCTTTTAATGGCGGCAGTTAAGGGTACTTAAACCACAGCGCCGTTAATTAATGGCGCTGTGGAAAAAAGTGAATAGCGCCCCCCAGAGTTGGATTTTCTCTGGGGTCTTGGTTACCGGGGGTTGCCGAGACCCCAGAGAACATGATTCGGGGGTATTTTACCGACCCCCGAGTTGCGATCGCTGGTAATTAACCGTTTACCGGCGGTCGCAAAAAAAACAAAACGCGATTTCCCATTTAATTTCTCTGTCCTCCGATGTGATCGCACATCAGAGGACAGAGAAATGGGGTCCCCGATCGCCCCGATAGCCCCCCGATACTCACCTGTCTCCCCCGGTGCTCCTCATGGCTCCAGATGGGCGCCGCCATCTTGTTCCAGCCATAAAATGGCGGGCGCATGCGCAGTGCGCCCGCCGGCCGGAAGATCTTTGGGGTTTCGGCTGCCGGGGGTAGCCGAGACCCCAAAGAACATGATCGGGGTCAGTTTTACCGACCCCTGTTTTGCGATCGCTGGTAAATAACTGTTTACCGGCGACCGCCAAAAAAAAAGGAAAAAAAAAGCGATGTGTAATTCTCTGTCCTCTGATGTGATCGCACATCAGAGGACAGAGAAATAGGGGGATTCAGGGACCCTGTTATACTTACCGGTGTCCCTGAGTCCTCCTGTGTCCTCTCCTGGCTGCCGGCATCTTCCTCCGGTAAGAAAATGGTGGGCGCATGCGCAGTGTGCCCGCCATGATCTACCGGCTGGCATCTAGAGGAGTTGGGGCTAAAATTAGGGTTAGGGTTGGGGCTAAAGTTAAGGTTAGGGTTGGGGCTAAATTTAGGGTTAGGGTTGAGGCTAAAGTTAGGGTTAGGGTTGGGGCTAAATTTAGGGTTAGGGTTGGGGCTAAATTTAGGGTTAGGGTTGGGGCTAAAGTTAGGGCTAGGGTTGGGGCTAAAGTTAGGGCTAGGGTTAGGGCTGGGGCTAAATTTAGGGTTAGGGTTGGGGCTAAAGTTAGGGCTAGGGTTGGGGCTAATGTTAGGACTAGGGTTGGGATTAGGGTTAGGGTTTGGATTAGGGTTGGCATTAGGGTTACGTTTGGGATTAGGGTTAGGTTTGGGATTAGGGTTAAGATTAGGGTTGGGATTAGGGTTAGGGGTGTATTGGGATTAGGGTTAGGTTTGAGGTTAGGGTTGAGATTAGGATTAGGGGTGTGTTGGATTTAGGGTTCTGATTAGGGTTATGGTTGTTTTGGGGTTAGGGTTGAGATTATCGTTAGGGTTGTGATTAGGATTATGGATCGGGTTGGGATTAGGGTTAGGGGTGTGTTGGCGTTAGGGTTGGAGTTAGAATTGGGAGATTTCCACTGTTTAGGTACATCAGGGGGTCTCTAAACGCCACAGCCATTTTTGCGCTCAAAAAGTCAAAAGGTGCTCCCTCCCTTCTGAGCTCTGCCGTGCGCCCAAACAGTGGTTTACCCCCACATATGGGGCATCAGCGTACTCGGCATAAATTGGACAACAACTTTTGGGGTCCAATTTCTCCTGTTACCCTTGTGAAAATAAAAACTTGGGGGCTAAAAAATCTTTTTTGTGGAAAAAAATATTTTTTATTTTCACGACTCTGCATTATAAACTTCTGTGAAGCACTTGGGCATTCAAAGTTTTCACCACACATCTAGATAAGTTCCTTAAGGGGTCTAGTTTCCAAAATGGGGTCACTTGTGGGGGGTTTCTACTGTTTAGGCACATCAGGGGCTCTCCAAACGCGACATGGTGTCCGATCTCAATTCCAGCCAATTCTACATTGAAAAAGTAAATGGCACTCCTTCACTTCCAAGCTCTGCGGTGCGCCCAAACAGTGGTTTACCCCCACATATGGGGTATCGACATACTCAGGAGAAATTGCACAACAACTTTTGTGGTCTAATTTCTCCTGTTACCCTTGTCAAAATAAAAATTTGGGGGCAAAATGATCCTTTTTTTAGAAAAAATGCGATTTTTTATTTTCACGGCTCTACGTTATAAACTTCCGTGAAGCACCTGGGGGTTTAAAGTGCTCACCACACATCTAGATAAGTTCCTTAACCCTAGAACGCATATTGGGGGGCTTTTAGGCCCCCATGCTTACATTTTTGCTATTATCTGCAAAATTACTTTAGTTAGAATTTTGAAACTCCATGTATTCCTCAAGTATGTCGTTGTTGATAATATCCAGTTGTTCATATAATTTTTTTCATAGGCATTATGGTGTAACAATGCTTGTTTGGTGAAAACTACATCTGTATGAATTGGGGGCCTTTTAGGCCCCTGCTATTTTTATCATGTTCTCAGTAGTGTTTGTGTCTCAAGTTACTTTATTTGTACTCAGTAATGCTGGTGGAGGGGCCAGGGTGTGGATAATAACATGTGAGGATGTCATGTGATTTTTGGAGGGAGTGATAAGGCCATGACATCACCTCAGGTCCTTCGGAACACAGTAATGAGCTGTGTTTAGAGTACTGAGGACAGTATACACTGTGAGCTAATTGCTGAAGGACCTGTGATAAGATAAGCTGTTGAGAGGAAATCTGATTCATTTTCAGTTTCTGTTTCTAAGAAGCTTGCAAAGGCTAGAGCATACCTCCCAACTTTTGAAGATGGGAAAGAGGGGCAAATTTTAGGCCACGCCTCTGACCACACCCATTCATAACTAGCCACACCCATATCCACGTCCCAACCACACCCATTTAGCACTGCTGATCACACTTTCATAAAGAATAATTATAAACAAAAAAATATGGCCACACAGTGCCACACATGATGCTCCATACTGTATAATGGCCACACATGATGCTCCATACTGTATAATGGCCACACATGATGCTCCATACTGTATAATGGCCCCACATGATGCTCCATACTGTACAATGGCCCACATGATGCTCCATACTGTACACTGGCCCCACATGATGCTCCATACTGTATAATGGCCACACAGTGCTCCATACTGTATAATGGCCACACAGTGCTCCATACTGTATAATGGCCCCACATGATGCTCCATACTGTACAATGGCCCCACATGATGCTCCATACTGTACAATGGCCCCACATGATGCTCCATACTGTATAATGGCCACAGAGTGCGCCATACTGTATAATGGCCCCACATGATGCTCCATACTGTACAATGGCCCCACATGATGCTCCATACTGTACAATGGCCCCACATGATGCTCCATACTGTATATTGGCTGCACATGATGCTCCATACTGTATAATGGCCACACATGATGCTCCATACTGTATAAAGGCCACACATGATGCTCCATACTGTATGACTGCACATGATGCTCCATACTGTATAATGGCCACACATGATGCTCCATACTGTACAATGGCCCCACATGATGCTCCATACTGTATATTGGCTGCACATGATGCTCCATACTGTATAATGGCCCCACATGATGCTCCATACTGTATAATGGCCACACACGATGCTCCATACTGTATAATGACCACACATGATGCTCCATACTGTATATTGGCCGCACATGATACTTCGTACCGTATAATGGCCACACAAAGCTACTCCTACACACGCGGCTGCGCTCCGTACACACACGCTCCACTCCATACACCTCGTACACACGCGGCTCTGCTCCGTACACCTCGTACACATTTAGCTCTGCTCCATACACCTCATACACACACGACTCTGCTCCGTACACCTCATACACACGGCTCAGCTCCGTACACCTCATACACACACGGCTCCGCTCCATACACCTCGTACACACACGGATCCACTCCGTACACCTCGTACACACACGGCTCCGCTCCATACACCTCATACACACACGGCTCCGCTCCATACACCTTGAACACACACGGCTCCGCTCCATATACCTCGTACACACACGGCTCCGCTCCATGCACCTCGTACACACACGGCTCCGCTCCATACACCTCGTACACACACGGCACCGCTCCGTACACCTCGTGCACACACGGCTCCGCTCCGTACACCTCGTACACACACGGCTCCACTCCGTACACCTCGTACACACACGGCTCTGCTCCGTACACCTCGTACACACACGGCTCTGATACATTCACACTGTAAACACCTCCTGACCCCACACATAACAGGCAGCGCATCACCAGGGCACGTGCTTCTCTCCAGAGAAGGGGGTGTGTGAGCCCTGTGCCAGTGCTGCATGGCGCTCACCTGCGGGTGCCCTCACCAGGGCATGTGTTGCTTCCCTGGCAGTGATGGAGGGGCAGTGACAGCACAAAGCCTCATTAGGTGCAGATCAGTAAATCTGGAGACATTTCTCTGCACGGAGAGAACTAGTTTCCTTTGTTACAAGCAGAGCAACAAGCAGCCTGCTGCAGCACATGGCTACCGAGCATGCCCACTCCAGCTCATTATCCTGCTGGCACCTACCTGGCACCGCACACACCGGGGACATGAGGGTGGGTGTGCCTGCTCATCCTGCACAACATCCAGCTGAGCTCCTCGTCCTCCTCCTCGCCACGTCCGTGTCCTGCGGATCATGACCCCGTGCCCAGCGCTGGCAGCGCCTCCTTCATGCCACAGGAAGCCCTAAGAGTAAGACTCAGGAACATGGGAAAGGGGCATGGCCTAACACAAGGGGGTGTGTGACGGCTAATTCTCCTGTGTTGTTTGCGGGAGCAGAGTGTCCCAGGCAGGACAGCGGGAAAAAGCATCAAATGTGGGACAGTCCCGCACAATGTTGGGACGGTTGGGAGCTATGGCTAGAGGCGACAATGTCAGTGGGCAGATATGAGGAAATGAGAAGAATCATTCGCTTTGATGATAAGCGAACTCGTGCAGCGAGGTTTGAAACAGACAAATTAGCCCCTATCAGTTATATCTGGAACATATTTATCAAAAATTGCACAAAACTTTACAATCCTAGTACTAAGGTTACTGTAGATGAGCAACTTGTACCGTTCAGAGGACGCTGCAAGTTCATACAATACATGCCCAGCAAGCCAGCCAAGTACGGAATAAAAATCTTCTGGATGTGTGATTCTGCAAATTATTATGGCATAAATGGCATAATCTACTGTGGCAAAGAGGTTGGTGCACCAGTACAGAAGGATCTGGGGTCTGAAATAGTCAAAACTCTTGCTGTTCCAATATTCAATTCAGGTAGAAACATTACCATGGACAATTATTTCACCAATGTTGAACTAGGTAATTTTCTGCTTGCAAAAGCTATTACACTTGTTGGTGCTATAAAGCAAAACAGACGAGAAATTCCAGAAGCACTGAAACACAATCGTCAGCGAGCACTTTATGAGAGTGTCTTTGGATTCAATAACAAAGCGACTTTGGTATCTTACAAGGCGAAGAAGGAGAAATCAGTGATTTTACTCAGTACCATGCATCACGATTGCAGTGTTGACAGCAATGACAAAAAATTGAAACCAGAAATCATCCTGCATTACAATACGACAAAAGGAGGTGTAGATAAAATGGATGAGATGGTGGGAGAATATTCGTGTAAGAGGCAAACAAAACGATGGCCTGTAGTACTATTTTCAAATATGCTTGATGTAGCAGCCCTAAATTCATTCATTATTTATACAGAAACTCATCCGGAATTTCATGCACAGAGGAAGGACAGGAGACGCATATTCTTGAAGGACCTTTGTCATGAACTTGTAATGCCTCACATGATAGAGCGAAGCGACTTGAAATGCTTGCCAAAGCAAACTAAAGAAGCAATGAAACGTTGTGGGGTACAGTTTCAGATTATTCCAGAGCCAGGAGAAAGAAAACGAAAGCATTGTTTCATGTGTCCAAGAAACATACAGAGGAAAACTGAGCTATATTGTTCCACTTGTAAGGAAACTGTTTGCAAAGAACACTCTTCTAAAAAAATAACATGTCAGAATTGTTTGGAAGACTAATTTAATAGAAAAGAAAGTTAGAATAAAAATGTAGCTGCAGCTAGTTTGCTATAGATTTCTATGCGTTTTTGTGTGTTTTCATGTCTTTGTGTGAAATTTGGGAAAAAAAAGATTTTTTGGTGTTTTCTGTGAAAAATTATAATTACAATTTTGTCCACTATTCATATTTTATTGAGCAATTTTGAAATAAACTTGTGAAAGTTATTTAAGTGTGTTTTTCTACATTATGTGCATGGGGGCCTAAAAGGCCCCAATACGTTAATATGTATATTTTTAACGTCATGCGTTCTAGAGTTAAGGGGTCTAGTTTCCAAAATGGTGTCACTTGTGGGGGGTTTCCACTGTTTAGGCACATCAGTGGCTCTCCAAACGTGACATGGTGTCCGATCTCAATTCCAGCCAATTCTACATTGAAAAAGTAAAATGGCACTCCTTCTCTTCCAAGCTCTGCGGTGCGCCCAAACAGTGGTTTACCCCCACATATGGGGTATCGACGTACTCAGGAGAAATTCCACAACAACTTTTGTGGTCTAATTTCTCCTGTTACCCTTGTGAAAATAAGAATTTGTGGGCGAAAAGATCATTTTTGTGTAAACAAATGCGATTTTTTATTTTCACGGCTCTACTTTATAAACTTCTGTGAAGTATTTGGGGGCTCAAAGTGCTCACCACACATCTAGATAAGTTCCTTAAGGGGTCTAGTTTCCAAAATGGTGTCACTTGTGGGGGGTTTCCACTGTTTAGGCACATCAGAGGCTCTCCAAACGCGACATGGTGTCCAATCTCAATTCCAGCCAATTCTGCATTGAAAAAGTCAAACGGCGCTCCTTCACTTCCAAGCTCTGCGGTGCGCCCAAACAGTGGTTTACCCCCACATATGGGGTATCGGCGTATTCAGGAGAAATTGCACAACAAAATTTATGGTTAAATTTCTGTTTTTACACTTGTGAAAATAAAAAAAAATGGTTCTGAAGTAAAATTATTTGAAAAAAAAAGTTAAATGTTCATTTTTTCCTTCCACATTGTTTCAGTTCCTGTGAAGCACGTAAAGGGTTAATAAACTTCTTGAATGTGGTTTTGAGCACCTTGAAAGGTGCAGTTTTTAGAATGGTGTCACACTTGGTTATTTTCTATCATATAGACCCCTCAAAATGACTTCAAATGTGATGTGGTCCCTAAAAAAAATGGTGTTGTAAAAATGAAAAATTTCTGGTCAACTTTTAACCCTTATAACTCCCTAACAAAAAAAAATTGGTTTCCAAAATTGTGCTGATGTAAAGTAGACATGTGGGAAATGTTATTTATTAACTATTTTTTTGTGACATATCTCTCTGATTTAAGGGAATAAAAATACAAAGTTTGAAAATTGCAACATTTTAAAAATTTTCGCCATATTTCCGTTTTTTTCATAAATAATCGCAAGTAATATCGAAGAAATGTTACCACTAACATGAAGTACAGTATGTCACGAAAAAACATCTCAGAATCAGCAGGATCTGTTAAAGCGTTCCAGAGTTATAACCTCATAAAGTGACAGTGGTCAGAATTGTAAAAATTGGCTCGGTCATTAAGTACCAAATTGGCTCTGTCACTAAGGGGTTAAAACAATAAGGTCCACATTTCATTATGGTTAATATACATTTTTTACTTGAAAAACAGGTTTATAATTAACATGCGGTTTGTTTGATCTATTCAAATTAAGTTGTTGTCAGGACAACACACTAGATTACATGTTCCAGCTCACGGTGACCTTAAATGGTGCATTATGCTTCCGATCCGCATAACTTCCGATGGGAGTTCCCTGTCGTATGATGTACAGGCAGGCAGTCGCTTAGCGTACCTGTTGCTAGGGCAACATACCAGGCTTCTCTTCCGGGTCACGTTGACCCAAGATGGAGCAGTACACTTCCGGCTTGTACGGAGCACGGCGCCCGACAGGTGTTTTCCATCAGACAAGCTTGCCAGGTATAATATAAATAGGTGGTCTGGTCAATGTGGGAGGTTATGCACCCCTTCTGAGGAAGATTACTATCGAAACGCTCGTCATGGGGTACGCTGGACTATTTTTGAACTTCAGGTATGACTGCCCCTAGCTTTTACCTGTTTACATTTTACAGGCAGTATTTGTTCTTAAAGCTATGGTGTGCACTATTTGTTACTGATTTTCTCCTTGGCTTGTTTGTTAATTATTTTGTAACCACACTTGTGTGCCATTATGCTTTAAAGGAGTTAATCAGGAATGAATTGTAACAGTGTCTGGAGTGTTCTAATCCATTTATTTACAGATTTTTTGTGTCTTACACCATTTCATATAGCACAATTATTCTTGCACTTTGCACTTTATCAATTGGTGCTATTTTGGCAATACTCCTTATATACTCATCTTAGAGGCACATATACTTATTAACTTATCATTTGTTTCAGTTAATATTTATTCTCTCCAGACATAGATGTCAATGATTTGTCCAGTGTTTTGCTTTTTCCATTTCTGTATGGCTTGTCTTCATCTCCCAAAAAAAATTTTTATGAAGTGTTTTTAATTGTGAATTCAAATAAAGAGTATGACATTTTATGATTCATGTCTGGATGACTTTTGTTCTTTCATATTTCCCTGTACTGGGAAGGTTGCTCTTGAGGGGGCTGAAAGGATCTCTTCCTGGAACTTCCTGGTTCAAGCAGTGATCTTTTCTTGACTGAAGTCTTCTTCAACAAGTCATCTAGGTCTGGTCCGAACATGTATTTTCCCTTGAAGGCAATAGAATATAGCTTCATTTTTGATGCTACATCACCACCCCATAACTTCATGGAGAAGGGATAGTGAGGCGAGGATTTCCTCTCTGGGAGTACTTGCCACCAGGTGTTCTTCTAGCTGCACCAGCCATCGAGACATTGATCTGACTACGGATGTAGAACTTGCATTTGTATTTAGTAGCGCTGCTGAGGTTTCCCAGGACTTCCTCAGGAGACTCTCCATCTTGCACTCTAGGGGATCCTTTAACTGGAAGGAATCCTCAAATGGTAAGGTAGTCTTCTTAGCAACACATGCGACCTGGATGTCTACCTTAGGCACCTCGGACCAGTATTTCGGCACCTCCTCATCTGCAGGAAACCTGTCCTTCAACTCTGAAGGGGTGCTTAGCCTCTTTTCTGGAGAATCCCATTCTACCAGCACCAACTCACAGATGTTCTTATGTATCGGGAATACCAGCTTTCTCCTTGTCCGGAGACCACCGAACATCTCCTCCTGCACTGTACGTGTAGATCTTTCCTCATCCACCTCCATGGTCCTCCTTACAGCCATGAGGAGTTCCTCCATGTTTTCCAATGAAAAACAGTACTTCCTATCTTGTACATCAGGAGCGGGGCTCAGCTCACCCTCCTCCAGAAGCTTTTCTGGCATGAATTCCTGTGAATCTGAATCTTACTCCTGATAGATCTTTCTTTTCTTGGATGCGGGGGGCGCTGGAAGCAGGCATTACTTGGGAGAAGTAAGCCAGAGAGAACTGTATTTCTTGACGGACTATCCCTTTAATTTCATCCCTTAAGGAGGGCTGTTCCTCTTTAAGTATCTTCTCTATACAGTCCTGACATAGGGGCTTCCCATGTGAAGAAACAAGCATCTACGGCCTGTGGCCTTGGATTTACTCCTTGGTACAGAGTCCTTGTCCCCCTGAAAGAGAGGGGAGAAGGCAATAAGTCCCTTTTGATTTGTACCTGCACCACGGAGGGTATCCAATGCCTGTATACTTACAGGGACTGGAACAGCACAGGGCTCCGCAGATGCAGAGCAGGAAGGACCAGAACTCTCCATGCTACCACACAGATTTTGTCCTACCTTACTTGCTCCTCTGTCCAGGGCTCTTTTATCCAGGCAACCGGACCAGCGCCTCCTATCAGAGGGACTCCTCCCCCACTATTTCCAATGTCGAGGGATCATGAGGAGGTGTCTGTTTGCCTCCTGTACTCTTTTTTCCAGTGCGTTCCGCTGTGGAATGCAAAACCAGAAGTGACGTGATCACAGGATGCCCGGCGTCTGACGTCGCATCCGACCGCTGGGACCACGCCACCCGCGTTTCAACAGGGGAAGCCGGAAGCACGCTTCCCTTGCTGCATCCAGGCTTCTTCGATCCAGCAAGAGCAGATGGAAGCAGATGGGGCTGGAGAGCTAGGAGAGGCCTCCAGCCTGACATCCCTCCAGACCTTACCCAAAGACGCAGACTGGGGGAAACAAAAATTCCTGAGTCCATAGGAGCCAGGAACAGCACCCTATGGACTTTCATGTTTCCTATCCCTAATAAGATGAGATGACATCTTCCTGTGTGCTTTTGTGGGGTATTATTAGAGAAAAGTACACAAAGTTAGTATTGCCGTGTCTGGAATGACCTGATCTATAAAACTGTCGCACTATTTTTCCCCTAAGGTGAATATGGTAAAAACTATAAATCAAGAACATTGCAAAAACTATGGTTCTAAATCACACAGCCAAACTAAAAGTGGAGTAAAACGCAATCAAAAAGTCTTCTGTAAATAAAAATGGTAAAGCTGAAAATGATCTCTTGTCCTACAAAACACAAGCATCCAATCAGCTTTGTCAGTAAAAAAATAAAATAGTTAGGGTATGTGCACACACACGTTGTGGATTTTGCTGTGGATCCGCAGAGGATTTGGCCCTGCGGATCCGCAGCAGTTTTCCATGTGGTGTACAGTACCATGTAAACCTATGGAAAACAAAACCGCTGTGCACATGCTGCAGAAAATTCCGTGCAGAAATGCAGCGGTTTATTTTCCGCAGCATGTCAATTCTTTGTGCGGACCTGCAGCGTTTCTGCACCCATTGACTTGCATTGAGTCAGACACATCCGCAGCAAAACCGAAGATGTAAAAAAGATCTGCGGTTTTGCTGCGGATGTGGTTGCGAGAAATGCTGTGGCCCGGGAGGAGGGAAGTTTGTGGGTGGAGTGTGGGCGGTGACTGTGTGCGTGTCTGTGTGTGTGGGTGGGGTCTGTGTGTGTGGGTCTGAGGGGCTGTGTGCGGGGTCGGCGGGGCTGTGTGAGGGGTCGTCGGGGCTGTGTGCGGGAGTCTGTGGGGAAGTCCGTGGGTCTTCGGGGCTGTGCAGGGGTCTTCCGGGGGTCTGCGGAGCTGTGCGGGGGGGACTGCGGGGCTGTCCGGGGGTCTGCGGGGCTGTGCAGGGGTCTGCCGGGGGGTTGTGGGCTGTCCGGGGTCTGTGGGGCTGTGCCGGGGATCTGTGGGGCTGTCCGGGGGTCTGTGGGCTGTTCGTGGGTCTGCGGGGGTCTGCCAGGGTTGTGTGGGTGTGTGTGCAGACATCGTCTGATGGGACTACAAGTCCCATCCGGCTATGCCTGCTACAATGACAATGATTGACACATTAGCCAATGATGGGACAGTAGTAGTCCCATCATCCAGCTAATGTGTTGAATGTAAAAAACAAACAAAAAAAACCATACAGTATATACAGTATATAGTTCATACTCACAATCTACACCTAATCCCCGAAGCCCTCGCTCACCTGAAAAAAAATTAACATAATAAACCAACAATATACTCCCTGTGTCCAACATAATCCAATTAATACGATTGTCTCACGACGATTACCCGTGGAGAGCTGTCACATCAGCTGATGCGACCGCTCTCCAGGGGCTCTGGGATACAATGACGGAAGGTATCCTTCCACACTGTATCCCTCCGCCGCTGTGAGTACAGTAAAGTTCATGCTATCACTTGCGGCACAGCTGCGTGGGAAGATTCCCAAGCAGCATTGCTATAAAGCGAGACAATGATCTAAAGTAACCTCTTCAGTGATGCACTGCAGGAGCTATTGTTTCCTGTCAGTGTGTTACTGGAGGCCCTATAGAGCACCCGATGTCACTGTTCTATAGGGGAGATCATCGTGGGACACTTGTTATTAATTGGACTGCATCGGACAGGGAGTACACGGTTGGTTTATTATTTTTTGCAGACGATCGAGGGCGTCGCAGGAATTAGACGTGGTTGTATGTATGGTGAAATTAAGAATATTAAAATACTTTTTTCTGGCTGTGTTATTTTTTTAAAACTCTTTCACTACTATAGGATTAGTAATGGATAGGTGTCTTATTGACGCCTCTCCATTACTAACCGGGCTTAATGTCACCTTACAATACAAAGGTGACATTAACCCCTTATTACCCCATATGCCACCGCTACAGGGCAGTGGGAAGAGAGAGGCCAAGTGCCAGAATTGGCGCATCATACAGATGCACCATTTCTGGGGCGGCTGGTAGCTGGCATTTGTAGCCGGGGGGAGCAATGTCCATGGCCCCTTCCTAGGCTAAGAATATTAGCTGGCAGATGTCTGCATAGCCTTTCTGGCTATAAAATAAAGGGGGACCACACGTCATTTTTTTGGGGGGTCCCCCTATTTTAATAGCCAGTAAAGGCTATGCAGACTGATGCAGGCTGATATTCATAGCCTGGGAAGGGACCATGGTTATTATCCCCTTCCCAGACTACAAATATTGGCCCCCGGCCTTCCCTCTCTGGCGCAGAAAACTGCACGGGAGCCCACGCCATTTTTTACCCATTTTTTTTCAAAATTAAACATATTGTTCATTAATAAACATCGGCCTTGCTATTAAATATCTATGGATATATCTATGGATATTATCTATGGATATATGGAGTTTTTATTGTGTAAAAGCAGGAAAACATAAAAAATACTGTATTAATGTGGTATTGCTGTATTCGTACTGACCTGAAGAGCAAAGCGCATCAATTTTACCACACGATGAATGGCGAAAAAAAACCCCATTTCCTGAATTACTGTTTTTTTGCACTTGTTTTGTTCATTCAGCCTCCTAAAAATTGCAAAAGGAAAAGATCTAAAAATGCTATGTGCCCCAAAATGGCATCAGACAGTTGTTTTTTTTCACTTGGGACACATGCCAGTCCGGCTTGGAATAAAAGCCACAACATTATATTTTTCGATCAAGGATCTTAATTTTGATTAACGCTGCCCAACACTGTGAACTGAGTTTTCCTTCAAGCATCCTGGTGGATTTCATCCCCCAGCAGCAGCCGCTATTCAGCTTTCTCAGGAGTTGAACAACTCCCTCAGGTGAGCGTTTTAACTGGATCTATTATATCTTTTTATAAATGTATCACCCTATGGTCTGGTGCGCGCTGGTGTTTCCCTACGGTGTTTATCTAATAAAAACTACCGTACTTATCCTGCAAAAATAAGCCCTCATGTGAGAAAATAAAAAATGTATAGGTCTCAAAATATGGTGATACATACATTTTTTGTTTGTAAAAAAACCCACGTTTTTTAGTATGTGATAGTAGCAAAACCTAAAAAAGTATATAAATCTGCTATTGATGTAATTGTACTTATCCAAAGAATAAATCAATCTTATCACTTGTACTGTATGATGAATGTCATAATAAATAGATGAATAGCTAAAACTAATTTTTTACCTACTGTTGGTTTGTTCACTCTGTCTCCCAAAGATCGCAGTAAGGCTCGGCTCACATTTAACCTGCGCTCTGCGCTGAGCGCTTACACCGGGGTTTCCATGTAAATACGTGATTCAGACGGAACCCACAGAGGAAGATTTCCTATAAGGGTCTGTGCACACGTTGCGGATTTGTCTGCGGATCCGCAGCAAATTTGGCCCTGCGGATCCGCAGCAGTTTTCCATGTGTTGCACAGTACCATGTTAACCTATGGAAAACCAAATCCGCCTTGCACATGCCGCGGAAAATTCAGCGCTGAAACGTTGCGGATTATTTCAATTCTTTGTGCGGAATCGGCAGTGTTTTACACCTATTCCTTTATAGGAATCCGCAGGTGTAAAAATGCAGGCGAAATCCACACAAAATCTGCTATAAATCCGCAGCAAATCCGCAGGTAAAATGCAGGCCATTTTACCTGCAGATTCTGCATAATCCGCACGGAAAAATCCGCAATGGAATCTGCAACGTGTGCACAAACCCTAATGATGAGGCAGATGAGGCACTGTAGACACTGTCTGGCCTGTTATCTGGCAGTGTCGATCTTTTTAGGCGTGCATAAAAGTGCCTATATGCAACAGTTATGTGCACCATGGAAAAGATGGATATGTCTGAACAAAGGCCAGAGTAAGTCCAGAATCACTCCGCTGAGTCATTATAATTAATGGATCCCTTTAGGACTTCATCTGAATCACACAATTCAGATATTTAGATGAAAACCCTGATATAAGTGCTCAGCTTAGAGCAGAGGATAAATATGAACCGAGTCCGATCCAAAATGTTCTATGTCTCAATATGGTTTCTGTTGTTTTGGCACTTTGGGGAAAACTATTCTAGGAATAATTGCACTCCAAAAGTCAAATAGCGCTTCTTCCTATCAAGCCCTGTTGTGTGGCCACACAGTACTGTACAGCCATATATTGGGTATTACCGCATTCAAAAGAAATTGTGTAGCAAATTATGGGGCTAGTTTTACCTATTTCCTCTTATGAAAATTTAAAATCTGGGGCTAAAACATTTTGGTGTTAAAAATGTTCTTTTCAACACCCAGTAATATAACATTTTGTGAAACACTATGGTGTCAATATATTCTCTATACCCCAAAATGAATTCATTGTGGGGTGTAGTTTGTAAAATGGGGTCTCTTATGGGGGGTTCTGTTGTCCTGACATCTCAGTGGCTCTACCAATGTGACATGGCACCAGCAAACCATTCCATCAAAATCTAAACTCCAATTTGGCGCTCCATTACTTCTGAGCGTTTCACTGAGCGTGAAAAGTAGTTTGCACTACATATGGGATATTGGTGTACTCAGGAGAAATTGCACAGCAAATTATGTAGTCAATTTTCTCCTATTAGCACTTTTGAAGATTAAAAACGTGGGGCTAAAACAACATTTTAGTGATGAAAAATTAATATTTCATTTCCACAGCCTAATATTATACAATTCTGTGAATCACCTGAGGGTTTAAAATGCTCACTACACCCCTAGATAAATTTCCTAAGAGGTATAGTTTGTGGTCACTTGGGAAATTTATGTTGTTTTGGCATCTCAGAGGCCCTCCAACTGTCATGTGGTGTCCATAATCTATTACAGCAAATATTTTGCTCCAACAGTCAAATGGTGCTCCTCCCCTTCTAGGCCCTGCCGAGAGCCCAAACAGTAATTTCTGACTATTTGTGGGTCACTGGCATACTGAGGAGAAATTGCACAACAAATCATGAGGTCTTTTTTCTCCTGTTTTCCTTATGAAAATGAAAAATTTGGGGCTAAAGCAACTGTCACGACAAGGATGGAGGAAGAGGAATAAACCAAAGTAGAGGCGGGAATGGGAATGACAACACTTACAAACCACGCAACAGTCACAGATAACTCCTCCAGAACTACTCATATGAACTCCTCTCCTCCTAAGCCATGCAGCAAATGCTAGCTCTGACATAGACCTGAATCAGGAGCCAGATTATAAAGGGACCGGGAATGGCTAACTGAGCTCAGTTGAGAGTTCAGGGTTTTCCAACATGGCCGATTAACCCCTGTTCTGCCAAAAGGAATAAACACCATTAAAACGAAGGAGAAGTGCTTCCTCTCAGCGCAGGAGTAGAAGCAATCAGATGCCACGGTTTTCTGGCTCCTCTCTGTTGCAGAAACCCTGTGACAGCAACATTTTCACTGAGCAATATTATAACATTTTGTGAAGCACAAGTGGGTTGAAGATGCTCATCACACCCCTTGACGAATTGCTTGAGACAAAATCAAGCATTACACTTTTCTATATCTGGGATCCCAAAGAGCGACCGATCACTATTGACAATTTCTTCCATGACCCGGAGAATCGCCAAAAAAACAAACAAGAAAAACACAATTTGTGTCATGTATTTCCAACAGATATATATTGATGCCACCTAAAATGTCACCTATTAGTTGTTGGAAGCAAATAAAATCATTATTGTAGCAGATTAACATCAAATAAGTATGATAAGAGTTAGGCCGGGGACACACTTAACGTGTAAAAAAACGGTCCGTTTTTCACGGCCGAGAATCGCACAAATGTTTCAAAAACAGTGATCCGTGTGGAGTGTGAGGATGCGATTTCCTCGCATCAAATGATCCGTGTGACATCCGTGTGACATCCGTGTGACATCCGTATGGCATCCGTATGCCGAGATTTTCTCGCAAGCTTGCAAAACCGACATCTAATGGATTTATGTGCTCAAATGTTCGGGAAAACATATATACAGTATATATATATATATATGTCATTGAGACACATATATACACTCACTGGCCACTTTATTAGGTACACCTGTCCAACTTCTTGTTAACACTTAATTTCTAATCAGCCAATCACATGGCGGCAACTCAGTGCATTTAGGCATGTAGACATGGTCAAGACAATCTCCTGCAGTTCAAACCGAGCATCAGTATGGGGAAGAAAGGTGATTTGAGTGCCTTTGAACGTGGCATGGTTGTTGGTGCCAGAAGGGCTGGTCTGAGTATTTCAGAAACTGCTGATCTACTGGGATTTTCACGCACAACCATCTCTAGGGTTTACAGAGAATGGTCCGAAAAAGAAAAAAAATCCAGTGAGCGGCAGTTCTGTGGGCGGAAATGCCTTGTTGATGCCAGAGGTCAGAAGAGAATGGGCAGACTGGTTCGAGCTGATAGAAAGGCAACAGTGACTCAAATCGCCACCCGTTACAACCAAGGTAGGCCTAAGAGCATCTCTGAACGCACAGTGCGTCGAACTTTGAGGCAGATGGGCTACAGCAGCAGAAGACCACACCGGGTACCACTCCTTTCAGCTAAGAACAGGAAACGGAGGCTACAATTTGTACAAGCTCATCGAAATTGGACAGCAGAAGATTGGAAAAACGTTGCTTGGTCTGATGAGTCTCGATTTCTGCTGCGACATTCGGATGGTAGGGTCAGAATTTGGCGTAAACAACATGAAAGCATGGATCCATCCTGCCTTGTATGGAGCATCTTTGGGATGTGCAGCCGACAAATCTGCGGCAACTGTGTGATGCCATCATGTCAATATGGACCAAAATCTCTGAGGAATGCTTCCAGCACCTTGTTGAATCTATGCCACGAAGAATTGAGGCAGTTCTGAAGGCAAAAGGGGTCCAACCCGTTACTAGCATGGTGTACCTAATAAAGTGGCCGGTGAGTGTATATATTCTGTATTTATATTTCATTCAGCGCGATATCTGTGAAAAGTCGGTAATTCAATTGCCGGCTTTGCATTTCTCCTTCACAAACCCGACAGGATATGAGACATGGTTTACATACAGTAAACCATCTCATATCCCCCTTTTTTTTGCATATTCCACACTACTAATGTTAGTAGTGTGTATGTGCAAAATTTGGCCGCTGTAGCTGCTAAAATAAAGGGTTAAATGGCGGAAAAAATTGGCGTGGGCTCCCGCGCAATTTTCTCCGCCAGAATGGTAAAGCCAGTGACTGAGGGCAGATATTAATTCTCATGAACTGCAGCCTGGGAACTTTTTCCCACGCTCCAGGTCATATGAGGACATCCACCAGGGGGCGCATCACCGCGACTGAAGGAAATGTAGGTCAATGACCTATAGTTACCGAGTGGTACAATTGGATTAATAATGGATAGGTGTCATAATTGACGCCTCTCCATTATTAATCTGGCTTAATGTCACCTTCCAATAGCAAGGTGGCATTAACCCTTCATTACCCCATATCCCACCGCTACAGGGAGTGGGAAGAGAGTGGCCAAGTGCCAGAATAGGCGCATCTTCCAGATGTGCCTTTTCTGGGGTGGCTGGGGGCAGATGTTTGTAGCCACGGTGGGGCCAATAACCATGGACCCTCTCTTGGCTATTAATATCTGCCCTCAGTCACTGGCTTTACCATTCTGGCGGAGAAAATTGCGCGGGAGCCCACGCCAATTTTTTCCGCCATTTAACCCTTTATTTTAGCAGCTACAGCGGCCAAATTTTGCACATACACACTACTAACATTAGTAGTGTGGAATATGCAAAAAAAAGGGGGATATGAGATGGTTTACTGTATGTAAACCATGTCTCATATCCTGTCGGGTTTGCGAAGGAGAAATGCAAAGCCGGCAATTGAATTACCGACTTTTCACAGATATCGCGCTGAATGAAATATAAATGCAGAATATATATATATGTGTCTCAATGACATATATATATATATATATATATATATATATATATATATATATATATATATATATATACACTGTATATATGTTTTCCCGAACATTTGAGCACATAAATCCATTAGATGTCGGTTTTGCAAGCTTGCGAGAAAATCTCGGCATACGGATGCCATACGGATGTCACACGGATGTCACACGGATCATTTGATGCGAGGAAATCGCATCCTCGCACTGCACACGGATCACTGTTTTTGAAACATTTGTGCGATTCTCGGCCGTGAAAAACGGACCGTTTTTTTATACGTTAAGTGTGTCCCCGGCCTTATACAGACCCTTTCCCTCCAGTGGTCAGGATGTTTCACATAATACAGCAGAAATGCTTTAACGCGATTATGTCCATTTTAGCTGCATTTATTTATATATTATAAATTGTACACACAGCAGGCAGAACATTAGTTTAGGAGTTTGGACGCTTAAGCAGTTTTTCCAAAGCACAGAACAAAAGGGTCAGCAATTTTAAAATAAATATCCTTTCTTATTGTACAGTCAGTGTCCTAATATACAGGGACAAAAAAAAAACATTATATATACTCTGGATAGAAAAAAAAAATACTTTATATATCATCTAAAAATAATGCCTTGATTTAGACACGATGCTGTCCAGCAGGAGGTCCCTCAAACATATCTACGACCTTAAAATAGTTGACCTTTTATTAAATACTAGATGGCAGCCCGATTCTAAAGAATCGGGAGTCTAGAATCCATATATACTTTATTTATTCAAATGTAAGAATAATACAATTAATAAATAATAGTAAGAAAGAACAAAAAATGGCTGCACTCACCAGCTCTTGACAATTCTTGTTATTTAAGGTACAGTTACACAGGATCCATGAACATGCTTATGAGGGGAGGAATGAAAGACATCAGACAACAACTTTGCGTGTTGTGGCAAATGCTGCATATGCTGCCTGGGGCCCCTGTGCTCTGCCTGGGGCCCCTGTGCTCTGCCTGGGGCCCCATGTTCTGCCTGGCGCCCCTGTGCTCTGCCTGGGGCCACTGTGCTCTGCCTGGGGCCCCATATGCTGCCTGGGGCCTCTGTGCTCTGCCTGGGGCCCCATATGCTGCCTGGGGCCCCTGTGCTCTGCCTGGGGCCCCTGTGCTCTGCCTGGGGCCCCATGTTCTGCCTGGGGCCACTGTGCTCTGCTTGGGGCCCCATAAGCTGCCTGGGGCCCCTGTGCTCTGCCTGGGGCCACTGTGCTCTGCCTGGGGCCCCATATGCTGCCTGGGGCCCCTGTGCTCTGCCTGGGGCCCCTGTGCTCTGCCTGGGGCCCCATGTTCTGCCTGGGGCCACTGTGCTCTGCCTGGGGCCCCATAGGCTGCCTGGGGCCCCTGTGCTCTGCCTGGGACCACTGTGCTCTGCCTGGGGCCCCATATGCTGCCTGGGGCCCCTGTGCTCTGCCTGGGGCCCCATAGGCTGCCTGGGGCCCCTGTGCTCTACCTGGGACCCCATATGCTGCCTGGGGCCCCTGTGCTCTGCCTGGGGCCCCTGTGCTCTGCCTGGGGCCCCATGTTCTGCCTGGGGCCACTGTGCTCTGCCTGGGGCCCCATAGGCTGCCTGGGGCCCCTGTGCTCTGCCTGGGACCACTGTGCTCTGCCTGGGGCCCCATATGCTGCCTGGGGCCCCTGTGCTCTGCCTGGGGCCCCATATGCTGCCTGGGGCCCCTGTGCTCTGCCTGGGGCCCCTGTGCTCTGCCTGGGGCCCCATGTTCTGCCTTGCGCCCCTGTGCTCTGCCTGGGGCCACTGTGCTCTGCCTGGGGCCCTATATGCTGCCTGGGGCCCCTGTGCTCTGCCTGGGGCCCCATATGCTGCCTGTGGCCCCTGTGCTCTGCCTGGGGCCCCATGTTCTGCCTGGGGCCCCTGTGCTCTGCCTGGGGCCCCATGTTCTGCCTGGGGCCACTGTGCTCTGCCTGGGGCCCCATAGGCTGCCTGGGGCCCCTGTGCTCTGCCTGGGACCACTGTGCTCTGCCTGGGGCCCCATATGCTGCCTGGGGCCCCTGTGCCCCTGTGACGTCACTTATCTCCGGACATTAGCTCCGGACATTAGCTCCGGACATTAGCTCCGGACAAAGCCACGGAAGTTGGCATAAATTGCAGGAAGTAGTATTCTAGGCAATTAATCTCCGGACATTAGCTCCGGACATTAGCTCCGGACATTAGCTCCGAACATTATCTCCGGACATTAGCTCCGGACAAAGCCACGGAAGTTGGCACAAATTGCAGGAAGTAGTATTCTAGGCAATTATATATTAGACTAGATTGTGGCCCGATTCTGACGCATCGGGTATTCTAGAATATGCATGTCCCCGTAGTATATGGACAATGATGATTCCAGAATTCGCGGCAGACTGTGCCCGTCGCTGATTGGTCGAGGCAACCTTTATGACATCATAGTCGCCATGGCAACCATTATGACATCTACGTCGATACTGTGCCCGTCGCTGATTGGTCGAGGCCTGGCGGCCTCGACCAATCAGAGACGCGGGATTTCCAGGACAGACAGAAAGACAGACAGAAAGACAGACAGACAGACAGACAGACAGACAGACAGACAGACAGAAAGACAGACAGACAGACAGACAGACAGACAGACAGAAAGACAGACAGACAGACAGACGGAAAAACCCTTAGACAATTATATATATAGATTCTTTATTTTCTTTTATATCACACTATCATTTTTTTATGTGGAAGTATAAAAAGAAAATGTGTCTTTATGGATAGATTCTGATTAGGCTTTGCAAATTTAGTCAAGGATTCACATTTCTAAATACATTATTAGGACAGGCTAGCAAGTGCTCAACAGGCTGCAGTTCACATCATGACCATGCAGCCACATAAAGCATGAGCCATCCTTGACAGAGTATCAGAAAATCATATATTTTTATAAGCTGGTGGTTATCTAACGCCAGTTATGTTGAGAAATATTGCGCCAAGACTAAAGGTAATGAAGAACACTTTTGTTCTTATTATGGTGCCTGTACATGTTCTTTGGAGTCCCTCTCTCGACATCCGCCAGTATCAGTGGACACATGTACTTCGAAGTCCAGCCCCGCTGCCTGGATCCTTAGGTGGCACATGCGCAGTAGCATCTATCATGTACCGAGAGATGTTCATGCTCAAATGCAGCCGCCGGCGCCATTTTGCTGTTGTGCACATTTTTTTGGCTGTAGCAACAAGGAGCCGCTGGCGGCGCTTGAGCTGTAGCATCTATCGGAACTCTATAGATGCTAATGGCTGGCCCACCCGATGGCCGCATAGTGATGGTGATTTTTTTTTCCTTTGAAACACAGGAAGATAATAGGTACTGACGGATAACAGAAAGTGCGCAGGCGCTGCCATTTTGATTAAGTGACATGCTTTTTTTCAAATACACACATTATTATATTCATAATGCAAACTAGGGGGCGGGTCAGTGAGAGAGCAGTGACCTGTCAGCAGTCTGCATTATGAATACCTAATCTGAGCGCCACATACATGAACCCCGCCTTAGGGCACGAACATATCATTAACACAAAACTAAGAAACAACAACAAGACGGAGTTCATCAACCAAGGTATCATTGTTATCAGTATAATGGCGCTGACCTGACACTGTCTGTAGTTTACTGTGCACAATCCTGCTGACAGGTTCCCTTTAATAAAAGTGAGTGGCAAATCATAGAGCATGATAATTGGGAAAGTTCCTGGACATATTAGACAGTATTGACCCCTTAAGCAGTTTTAACTTGGCAATAATGGTACCAAGATCATGGCTTTAAAAGGACGGGGAACACTGTAAAGTACACCATTATACAGATTACTGTTTCCAAGGACCAGAAAAGACAAGAACGCAGCAGTAGCATATAACACAGATCGCACATGAAGCATTTCAGAAACCTAATTGAAAACTGTAGAAAGACAGGAGACGGGTGTCTCAGCGTTATGACCGTACATCATCACTGCGGAGCTGTAGTAATTATGATCACAGAGCAGGGAAGACAAGCGCAGGATATTCTCTCTGATGATGTCAATGGAAGTTCAAGGTTACGAATAACTTCACTCTAATGTTAGAACCCCGTCATGAGACTCGGTGACATGAGCCTTAGCTTCCAGAACGTAGCATTCAGACCAGCATGGCAGAATTACAGTTTAGACCTGGCTTGTTTATTTCTTTACCCATGAAAAATACAGTATTTCTGATCAGGATGAGACCCCAAACTTTGGTGTTTTGAGCCAGATATTCGCATTCGCAACGCTCCATTTCTACAACATTTTCCAACTCTTCAGACATCTGCTATGTGATTTCACTAGTACCAAAATATTAGGATGATATCTTCATCTTAATTGTATTGGACAATAGTTAATTGTAGCATATCGGTGATCCATTTCAGCAGAAGATCCGGTATGTACAGAACTGAGAGGATCCATTCTTTATTTATGGCTAAAGTTGGGTAAATCTAACCCCTTATTGACCAGGCTTAGGGTAAAGTAACACAAGTGTATTTTCTCTCATCCGAGAATATTGGGCCGATTGTGCTAATCACACTCTGATCAGACTGTGATCCGATTCTCTCGGATGAGAAGATGGAGAAAAAAATATTTCCATTTTTTCCATTCCGTAAGGCCATGGAAATCAGACTGCACTCAGATGACATTCGAGTGCAGTCTGATGTTTTCCACAGACTCATTGACTTGCATAAGAATATGGGATCAAACTTGGGTCTGTCCAAGGATAAATTGGAAAATGTGCACGGCCTCATAGAATAACATTGGTCTGAGTGAGATCCGATGTTTTGTCAGATCGTACTCTGACCGATAATACAGTCATGTGCACGAGCCCTTAACAGGACCCAATGACTGACCTTTTTTTTTTCTCGTAAGCCTTTGACATGGTAGTATTGGGGCTTGTTTTAAAGGGGAGGCATGACAATTGTTTCGGTGCTATTTTAGGGTATTTAGAATTTACTGTGAAATGTATATAGATTTTTTTTCAAACAAATATAGAAAAAAATACATTATGGCATTTTTTTATGTTTATTTGTTTCATACTGTTCATGTTTGACACTAACTAAACAATTGAAGTAATGTTTCTACATTTTCAGATTATTGGAAGTTCTCTGTACCGTGATTTATATTTACCAGATGCCAACTTCATATTTTAACAGCGCCGCTCCGGTTGGTCTTCTGCAGCTTGTGACCGGCTGGATCTCCAGTGTTTGCTGGGTGAGCCGGAAGTCACAACTCAATGTAAGCCTATGATGGCCAGAACGAGGCGCTCACGGACTGACAATGAGAGCTTGCGACCGTTACCTCTGACTTCCGGTCAGACAGAAGTAGCGGTCACAAGATGACGGCGTGAAACAAGAGCGTCACTGGGAAGAACTGAAGATGGTGGATGGTAAGTACAATGCTAGCAAAACAAAAAAAACGGAGCTGGACTATGAGCTGGTATACGTGCAGAGTGTAAGCTTATATTCACACTGTGGCCATTTCATGGAGAAAACCCAAGAAAAAAACCCAAAAATGAGCATATACTCTACAGCAAGTAAATCAGTAAATAGTAACAGTGCATGTAAAAAACATACGGTACTTAGTAAATGCTATTTTGATAAAAAAAGCATAAAAATAATCCCTCCACGACAAGGTGTAATCTGTCTCTGGTATTAAAACCTTACCGTGAGTCAAACACATCAATGTGAATAAGGGCAAAGCAGGACAGGGCCTGTCAAGTATATTACTAAGGTCAGGGAACTTAGGTTAGTAGCACCACTCCAGCGCTGAAATAAAAATAAACCATTGGAGTGGTACTTTAAGGGTATGTGTAAACAATGTCCTTTATACACCAGCGTGCGCACTGAGTTTTTCAAGCAAAAGACGCTTCGGGAAAAATAAAAGATATACTTGATGATCATGGAACCATCGGGTCTAATTGAATCAGTGGTATTGCTACCTTACTGCAGAGCTTTGAGGGCTTTATGTCCTGAAAAATACTCTTATAAGTGTTTGTAAGGTATTTTTTTAAAACTTATCATGGGTGATTCAACCAGTTGTAAGAAAACCTTAAACAATGGTTTGGCCCAGGGATCAGTGCTGGCACTTCTCCTGTTCGCTTTGTACCTAGCTGACATTCCTGACACAATATCACGGAAATTTGGATACGCCGATGACTGGGCACTTGCTACAGTGAGCAAAACAATGGAGGAAGCAGAGGAGGTCCTAACAGAAGATCTTAGTGTAATGGGAACGTATTTTCGACAATGGAGGCTAAAGCCCAATCCATCAAAAACGGAAGTATGTTGCTTTCATTTACACAACGCAAGTGCTAAGACTGAACTCAAAGTACGTTTTGAAGGTCAACTTGTCAAACACAACTTCAATCCCAAGTATTTAGGCATAATCCTTGATAGAAGCCTAACCTTCAAATCTCACTTGGAAAAGACGGCACAGAAACTGAAAGCACGCAACAATATTATTCAGAAACTCTGCGGATCCTCCTGCGGTTCCTCCACACCTGTCTTGCGAACGTCTACCCTTGCCTTGGTGTACACTACCGCAGAATATTGCGCTCCAGTATGGCTGAATAGTTGTCATGTGAATGCAATCGACAATCAGTTGAACAACTCTATGCGCATAATTTCTGGTGCTATCAGACCTACGCCCATCCACTGGTTACCTGTCTTGACCCATATCGCACCTGCAAATCTGAGAAGACAAAAGCTCCTACTTAACCCCTTCATGACCTTGGGATTTTCCGTTTTCCCGTGTTCGTTTTTCACTCCCCTCCTTCCCAGAGCCATAACTTTTTTATTTTTCCCTCAATTTGGCCATGTGAGGGCTTATTTTTTGTGGGATGAGTTGTACTTTTGAACGACATCATTGGTTTTACCATGTCGTATACTAGAAAATGGGAAAAAAATTCCAAGTGCGGTGAAATTGCAAAAAAAGTACAGTCCCACACTTGTTTTTTGTTTGGCTTTTTTGCTAGGTTCACTAAATGCTAAAACTGACCTGCCATTATGATTCTCCAGGTCATTACGAGTTCATAGACACCTAACATGACTAGGTTATTTTTCACCTAAGTGGTGAAAAAAAATTCCACACTTTGCAAAAAAAAAAAAAAAAGCGCCATTTTCCGATACTCGTAGCGTCTCCATTTTTCGTGATCTGGGGTCAGGTGAGGGCTTATTTTTTGCGTGCCGAGCTGGCGTTTTTAATGATACCATTTTGGTGCAGATACGTTCTTTTGATCGCCCGTTATTGCATTTTAATGCAATGTTGCGGTGACCAAAAAAACGTAATTCTGGCGTTTCTAATTTTTTTCTCGTTACGCCATTTAGCGATCAGGTTAATGCTTTTTTTTATTGATATATCGGGCGATTCTGAACGCGGGGATACCAAATATGTGTAGGTTTGATTTTTTTTTATTGATTTATTTTGATTGGGGCGAAAGGGGGGTGATTTAAACTTTTATATTTTTTTTATTTTTTTCACATTTTTTTAAACTTTTTTTTTAACTTTTGCCATGCTTCAATAGCCTCCATGGGAGGCTAGAAGCAGGCACAGCACGATCGGCTCTGCTACATAACAGCGATCATCAGATCGCTGCTATGTAGCAGAAAATCAGGTGTGCTGTGAGCGCCGACCACAGGGTGGCGCTCACAGCTGCCGGAGATCAGTAACCATAGAGGTCTCAAGGACTTCTATGGTTACAATGGAGAAGCATCGCCGACCTCCGATCATGTGACGGGGGTCGACGATAACGTAATTTCCAGCCGCCCGGCCGGATGCGGTAGTTAAATGCCGCTGTCTGCATTTGACAGCGGCATTTAACTAGTTAATAGCGGGGGGTGAATCGCGATTTCACCCGCCACTATTGCGGGCACATGTCAGCTGTTCAAAACAGCTGACATGTCCCGGCTTTGATGCGGGCTCTCCGCGGAGCCCTGCATCAAAGCAGGGGAGCTGACCTCGGACGGACTATCCCGTCCGAGGTCAGTAAGGGGTTAAAGAATACACCAAAGTATTGAATAATGAAAATCTCCCAATACATCAAAATATCCAAGATGTTCAAATACAGCGACTGAAATCAAGACATCCACCCATCCGAACCGCAATTACCCTGTATGATCAAGATTTCAATTTAGAAGAGAAATGGCGTGAACTTTGGGTCAGTGCAGTAGACGGTGAGCCTCAAGCGTTTCCTCACTTTCAAAATCCACCACCAGGCTTCAATCTGACAAGGAAAACCCGGGTCACTTTGAATCGTATCAGAACAAACTTTGGTGTCTGTGCAGATCTTATGCATAAGTGGGGAAAATCTGACTCTCCTGCCTGTGACTGTGGAGCTGACCGTCAAACAATTCAGCACATTGTCGAGGAATGTCCCCTCAGATCTTATACTGGTGAAAAGAATGATTTCTATACTGGAAATGACAATGTTATTGCATACATAGAAATTCTCGATATCCGACTCTGATTTCTGCTACTTTGTTCTTTTCAATCACTGTTTATCATTTATGTATTCTTATATGATGTTTAAATATATGTTCATACGATTAATAATAATAATTTTTTTAAAGACAGTGGCCATTTATTAAAGGGTTAACATTGTCATGAAAAAATCATTATATATTAATAATGTATTACTTGAATGGGGTGAATCATGTAGAAGTGTCCAGATTTGTAGTGAAGATAAGTTCCCAGGTTATTGTGATGATAAGTGTTTTAAAATACCTCTCAATGGTAAAGCCTTAAGGTACCGTCACATTAAGCGACGCTGCAGCGATATAGACAACGATGCCGATCGCTGCAGCGTCGCTGTTTCGTCGTTGTGTGGTCGCTGGAGAGCTGTCACACAGACAGCTCTCCAGTGACCAACGATGCCGAAGTCCCCGGGTAACCAGGGTAAACATCGGGTTACTAAGCGCAGGGCCGCGCTTAGTAACCCGATGTTTACCCTGGTTACCAGTGTAAATGTAAAAAAACCCAAACACTACATACTTACATTCCGGTGTCTGTTGCGTCCGCTTCCCTGCACTGTGTAAGCGCCGGCCCTAAAGCAGAGCGGTGACGTCACCGCTGTGCTCTGCTTTACGGCCGGCCGGCGCTGACACAGTGCAGGGAAGCGGACGCCGTGGGACGCGACAGACATCAGAAGGTGAGTATGTAGTGTTTTTTTTTTTTACATTTACAATGGTAACCAGGGTAAATATCATCAGGTTACTAAGCGTGGCCCTGCGCTTAGTAACCCGATGTTTACCCTGGTTACCAGTGAAGACATCGCTGGATCGGTGTCACACACACCAATCCAGCGATGTCAGCGGGTGATCCAGCGACGAAATAAGGTGCTGGCCTTCTAGCTCCGACCAACGATATCTCAGCAGGATCCTGATCGCTGCTGCGTGTCAAACACAACGATATCGCTATCCAGGACGCTGCAACGTCACGGATCGCTATCGTTATCGTTGTTAGGTTGTTCAGTGTGAAGGTACCTTTGCACTAAATATGTGTAGATAAGAAGCTGTAAACACACATGGCAGGCCAAACTTGTGTACACAATTAGAGGACAATGACAGCCTTCAAGATACATTGGCCCTAAATCATCAAAGCAATTTCTCCAGAATTCTGGTGTAAATTGCTTTGAAAAGTAGCAAAATTTGGGTGCAACCAGGAGTTGGGCAACAATTTTGCGACTTTTGGCACTTTGCGAAATTGGGTGGCCCTGTGGAAGAACAGGGACGCAGCAGAGGCATGACACCACCGCTCGTCTAGTTTTAGACAAGTTATAGCATTCCCACTCTTCAGACGCTCAAGATTCCTAAAGACTAATTGGTTCATGGAACCCTTGGCCATGTTAAGGGTGCACCAAAGAGCCTTCTTTTGCATATGAAACAACACATTTTTCTAAAAAACTAAAGAAGTGAAATCCATAGGATTTTTATAGAGGTGATTGGAGGTCACCTATTGGACTGTATAAGTATTTTACATTGAGTTTTAGAGGTGACAGAATTCCTTTAAAATCTTTATCAGGTTCTTTAAAAGCCATGCATAAACACCTGCCAAAAGTTGGGGTAATCTCAGATAGAAAAAAAATCCCTTCTATAGAAGAAAGATAAAGAATTATTGCTTGTGTACGCTGAATGGTCTGCTTAAATTATCACTATTATTTTAGACACTTTTTTAGAATTACTAATCATCAGTGTAGATGAAGATTAACAGTATTCCTGACAAAGATATTGTAATGCTGTGACTGTACATGAACAGGGAAAGGGGCCCTGTACTGTCTCTATGGCTGGGACTCTAAATATCCCTGCTCCCAAAGGTACCTCTTAGGGTGAGGAGGTTTGGGACACCAGCCTTACTGTTCTCCTGTTAGGGTACCGTCACACAGTGGCATTTTTATCGCTACGACGGTACGATTCGTGACGTTGTAGCGATATACATACGATATCGCAGTGTCTGACACGCTACTGCGATCAGGCACCCAGCTGAGAATCGTACGTCGTAGCACATCGTTTGAAACTTTCTTTCGTCGCTGGATCTCCCGCTGTCATCGCTGGATCGTTGTGTGTGACAGCGATCCAGCGATGCGTTCGCTGGTAACCAGGGTAAACATCGGGTTACTAAGCGCAGGGCCGCGCTTAGTAACCCGATGTTTACCCTGGTTACCAGCGTAAAAGTAAAAAAAAAACAAACAGTACATACACACCATCTGATGTCCGTCAGGTCCCTTGCAGTCTGCTTCCCGCTCTGACTGTCTGCCGGCCGGAAAGTGAGAGCAGAGCACAGCGGTGACGTCGCCGCTGCGCTCTGCTCTCACTGTACGGCCGGATCTCAGTCAGAGCAGGAAGCAGACTGCAAGGGACCTGACGGACATCAGATGGTGAGTATGTACAGTTTGTTTTTTTTTACTTTTACGCTGGTAACCACGGTAAACATCGGGTTACTAAGCGCGGCCCTGCGCTTAGTAACCCGATGTTTACCCTGGTTACCTGGGGACTTCGGCATCGCTCCAGCGCCGTGATTGCAACGTGTGACCGCAGTCTACGACGCTGGAGCGATAATCATACGACGCTGCGACGTCACGAATCGTGCCGTCGTAGCGATGTAAATGGTACTGTGTGACGGTACCCTTATACCCTAAGATTTCCCCTCCCCCTCCTCCTGGAGGCATGGGACAGAAATGCTAGTGTATAAACACGTAAGACAAACAGGAATAACAAAAAGCAACTAACATACAAAAGACTCACCAAAGTTAGACAGGGAAGGGAAGGGTAGGAACGTACAAACCAAATGGGAATAGGACAATGAGGAAAGCATACGCACAAAAACAGCATGCAACAATCTCCAGCAGCAACAACGTTCTCCAACTCAGCACAGCGACTCCAGGGAGCTACGAAGTAAAACTTTCACTGGTGAGGAAGAGAAGGTCTGGGCAAATTTTATAGGAAGAGGAAATGACCAGGTCAAGTGCAGCTGTGAGATGGAGTTTCTAACACCCATAGTAAGAGTCGTTAACATCTTCAGCACCAAAGGAAACAAAATCCATTTAATATGAAGCACAAACACCCCAGCTAAATGGAAGATCTGCGATTCACAGTACCTAGTGATTTTCTAACCCCAGATCTCGCAGGAGGACGTGACCCCACAAGTGACAGATATGACTTGTATCCATTATTTTTATTCCATTGCAGGCTCTAAATCTAGTTGTCAGTTTTCCCTGAAATCAGTGGAGACAAGCTGATATGATTGCTCCCATACACAGCACACAGAGAAAAAAAGAGAAAAAACGATAGTACTCCCCTGTGTCTCTCACACACAAAAGGAGCAACAATATAGAGGTCAATATACTGCAGTAATGAGCAGTGTTGCTGTAAACCCTGCACTGGATTGTGACAGTATTATACTTTCTAGAAACAGCAACAATTTCTGTGTGCGTGCTTCTTTTTCTCTCTGCTGCTCTCTTATGCTTCCCCCTCTTTTCCATAGACATCTTTGTGACCTGATCGCTCAGTTAGCTGATAATACAGATTCACCTAGTCTCTCTCTAGACAGATTTTATTAGTTAATTGTGTGTGAATGTTTCGTGCATGAATTAGGAAAGGAGTGGATGATGAGTGGAAAAGGTATCTTTCTGTAATAAGATATATCATATGGTGTCTTCACTTTAAAGGGGTTTTCTTAAAATCACAAGTTATCTACTACCCTAGGAATAGAGAATAATTTGCTGATCAATGGGGGGGTGTCTAACCATTGAGTCCCGCAGCAATTTCAAGAACAGGCCTCTGGACAACCATACTGAATGTTTCATAGGTGTGCATGCTCGGCCTCTGCTCCATTCGTTGTCAATGGTATTGCCGGAAATAGCCAAGCAATATCCTATGCTTTATCTGGGAGCCTTATTTTTTGGATTGCTGGAGGTCAATATGCATACTTTTCCCATGTTCAAAAATTATGCTTCTTAATTTAAACATTCATGGCTGAAAGTTTTGACACCTTTGAAATTGTTCCAGAAAATGAGGTAATTCTCCCAGAAATTTATTGCAATTACATGTGCTTTGTTATACACGTTTATTTCCTTTATGTATGGGAACAACACAAAAAAACAGAGAAAAAAAGGCAAATAGGATATCATTTCACTCAAAACCCCAAATATAGAATGGACAAAATTACACCAGAAACCAGATAAAAAGGGAGAAGACTCAATCTTTGCATTGTGTGTCTGTGTGCCACACTAGGCATGGAGAACAGAAAGAGAAGAGAATTGTCTGAGGACTTGAGAACTAAAATTGTAGAAAAAAAATCTACAATCTCAAGGTTACAAGTTCATCTCCAGAGGTTTTGATGTTCCTTTACAACCCATGGCACTGGGTTGGAAGTTTACAACCCATGGCACTGTAGCTAATCTCTCTAGACATGGAGGGCAGAGAAAAATTGATGAAAGGTTGCAATGCAGGATAGTCTGGATGGTGGATAACCAGCTCCAATCAAGTTCCCCAGAAACTGAAGCTGTCATGCAGGCTCAGGATGCATCAGTGTCAGCACGAACTATCCGTCAACATTTGAATGAAATGAAATGCTATGGCAGGCGACCCAGTAGGACCCCACTGCTGACACAGAGACATAAAAAAGCTAGACTGCAGTTTGCCAAAAATTACATGAGTAAGCCAAAATCCTTCTGGGAAACCATCTTGTGGACAGATGAGATCAAGATAGAGCTTTTTGGTAAAGCACATCATTCTACTGCTTACTAAAAACAGAATGAAGCCTACAAAGAAAAGAACACACTACCTACAATCAAATAGGGTGGAGGTTCTAAGATGTTTTGGAGTTGTGTTTCTGTCTCTGGCACTGGATGCCTTGACTGTGTACGAGGCATCATGATATCTGAAGATTACCAAAGGATTTTGGTTCTCAATGTAGTGCCAAGTGTGAGAAAGCTGCGTTTGAGTCCTAGTTCATTGATATTCCAGTAGGACAATCATCCCAAATATACTTAAAGAAGCACCCAGAAATTAATGGAAACAAAGAGCTGGAGAGTTCTGAAGAAATCAGCAATAAGTTGGGATCTAAATCCCATTGAACACTTGTGGAGAGATCTTAAAATTGCTGTTAGGAGGAGAAGGCGCCCTTCATATATGAGTTACCTGGAGCAGTCTGCAAAAGAAGAGTGGATCAAAATGGCAGTTGAGATGTGTATGAAGCATGAATGCAGTTATATATTTTCCCCAGGGTATACAACAAAATATTAAGTTGAGGGTGCCAACAATTTTGTCTGGACAATTTTGGGGGTTTTGTGTGAAATTATGTAAAATTTTCCTTTTTTTCCTTTTTTCCTCTGTTTTTCTTTGTGTTGTTCCAACACACACAAAGGGAATAAACATATGAAATACAATATTTCATTTTCTGGAACAATTTCAAGGGTGCCAATGCTTTCGGCCATGACTGTATATGGGCCTTTTATATGCCTGTATTTTTAGTCTGTGCTTCCTCTGACAGTTTGCCAAAAACATGAACAAAACTTGAAAAATATTTGGGAAACATATTTTTTTCTATGACGAATTTTATATTTAGCTCGATATATAAAATATAAATACAGCTGTTATAAAATGAATATAAATATGGTTATAAAATAAGTAAAATAAATACACTGCTATAAAAGTGTGCAAGCCTACAATGGTCCTTTAAAAAGTCAAGGGCTGCAGTTGAGGTCTCCATAATATTCGAGGTTGACCTCCACTGGTGTAAAACAAAGCCTAGGATCACAGGTGGTGTCGGTATGTGTGTGGTCATATCTGGCTATCATTAGTAAACTGTCTATTCCAATATCCATTGGTCTACAGTGAGAAATGAATTATTATTGAAGCATCTCTGCAGGTGAGTATTTGACCTCTCACAGTATGTATCATTGGAAATCAGATGTCAGGAGAACACCTACAGCGGGACCATGGGCTGTAAATCGCCTCCAACCTTTTACTCCCCCAAAACAAGTATTTTCAACCTAAGATCAAGGATGCGTTATGATACTGCCTGAAGAACTTTGCACCTATTTCACCATTTTGGGGCAGAGTAACATGAATGAATCGGGAAAGTCTTTCTCTAGCAGAGATGGATGTGTTTGGAGCACTGCTGTGAAGTGTCATGCAATCAAGCTTAGATCAGGCCTAAAGGTACCGTCACACTGAGCAACTTTCCAACGAGAACGACAGCGATCCGTGACGTTGCAGCCTCCTGGATAGCGATCTCGTTGTGTTTGACACGCAGCAGCGATCTGGATCCCGCTGTGACATCGCTGGTCGGAGCTAGAAGTCCAGAACTTTATTTCGTCGCTGGATCACCCGCTGTCATCGCTGGATCGGTGTGTGTGACACCGATCCAGCGATGTGTTCGCTTGTAACCAGGGTAAACATCGGGTTACTAAGCGCAGGGCCGCACTTAGTAACCCAATGTTTACCCTGATTACCGTTGTAAATGTAAAAAAAAAAAACACTACATACTTACATTCCGGTGTCTGTCACGTCCCTCGCCGTCAGCTTCCCGCACTGACTGTGAGCGCCGGCCGTAAAGTAAAAGCAGAGCACAGCGGTGACATCACCACTGTGCTGTGCTTTACGGCCGGCACTGACACAGTCAGTGCGGGAAGCTGACGGCGAGGGACGTGACAGACACCGGAATGTAAGTATGTAGTGTTTTTTTTTTTTTTACATTTACAATGGTAACCAGGGTAAACATCGGGTTACTAAGCGCGCCCCTGCTCTTAGTAACCCGATGTTTACCCTGGTTACCCGGGGACTTCGACATCATTGGTCGCTGGAGAGCTGTCTGTGTGACAGCTCTCCAGCGACCACACAACGACTTACCAACGATCACGGCCAGGTCGTATCGCTGGTCGTGATCGTTGGTAAATCGTTTAGTGTAACGGTACCTTTACTTCGTCTAATGAATTACTCCCAGGCATTTATCTGAAATATCTTTGAAGTGTATCTGAATGATGATAAAGAGATCAAATCCAATTCAAAGGGGTGAATACAATGAATGTTCCCTGTCTAGTAGATGAGGATTTAACCCATTTATGTCTTCATAACATTGATCTCTCCAACAAGATCTTACTATTTTTACTTTATTGGCCATATACAAAATCATTGTTTCAAATATTTCAAATTGGTTGTATATAATGTGACACATTGTACAATGTGTACCCATGATAACATGCATGCTGTCATGTCTGTCAGAACTGAAGCTGCAGGCTGAACCTCGGACAGAGTTGTGCAAGTCTGGCAAATTCCAGAGGAACACTGTCCTTCATACTTATCCGCTTCTACAGGGATCTGGACTTAAAACACAGTCCACTGGATTGCTTTCACGGTAGAGCTGCTATCCGGAGGAGCTGTAAGGAGGAGGTGGTGTTGCCCATGTTCCCCCTTGAATACACATGAATTCTTTCAATGAATTTGGATGTGCAATGTGTTTAGTGATGTATGTTATTTGCAGTAGAACTGTATTCTGCCCAGCCACTGATAGTTGATAGGGGCAGGTAGAATTAATGGTTGAGAATAGTCCAGAGTGTAGGAGGCTAAAATTAAGGGACAGAGGGAGTTTCCTGTCAGAAAGGCAGATGGAGCCAGGCTAGCAGCTAGAGGGGACCTCTGGTCTGATTAGTCAGCAGAGTCGCATAAATTGGGTGTCCCTACAGTGAGTGGAGACCGAGGCAACGGATAGCGTGATCTAGAGTGGAGATAAGGAAAAGTTTAGAGGGAGTAAGTGATCCTACGGAGATGAGGTATAGGACAGGAAGCCTAGCGGGACGATATGGAGTTATCTGACAGTCAAATGATGGAGCAGCACTGAGAAGGTAAGTGGGATGAAGAAAGAGTGCCCCGTGTGGTAGTTCCAAAGCGTTGGCAAGCAGAGAAGTTAAGTAAGGGCCATAGTAGCAAAAGTTGCTCCCCTAAAAGGTTGAAAAATAAGACTCTCACTTACTGGTTAGTGGTGTTGTTGGGGACTAGGAAAGCTCCCAAAGTACTGTGCTGAGTGATGATGAAGCTAGAGAGAGAGGCTAATGAACAAAGAGAGAAGTGAGCTCAAGAAGGAACGAAATGTGTACTAAAATGTTAAATGTTCTAAGAGAAACACCAACAAAGTTTTGCATCCACTATTCACTGTACATGAGCCAGATCTTGATTAATCAACATTTGCAGTTCCCCAAAATTCCAAACAAAAATGAAAAGGTACAGAAGCCAAAAATGCAGTACAAAGGACAGAAACTATAACTACAGTTCAGGAAATGGAGAAGGTCAGCAGCACAGATAAAGTAAAGGGGGGGGGGTCACAAATGATAGAGCAGTCAAAACTATCCAGGTGAAAGGCAAAAATAGCGATGAGTAGAATATTATTGAGGGACAGGAATTCCTGTCAGAGAACCCCTAATGAAAGCTACTATCTGGATGACTCAATGATGACCATGAAATATACTTACAATGCATTGACTACTACAGGGAAAATGACCAACTTTGGCAACTAATGCGTTGTTTGCCTGGGGCCTTGGGTAGGTGAGCAGCAAATCGTCACTGCTGATCTCATGTTAAGAAGGTTGTTTACAACGATCAAATTCATTTCAAGCTACCTGATGGTCCCCCGTAGTAGAGGGTTTCATTCTTCTTCATACCTGATGTGCAGTGGGTTAGTTACGGTGTATCCCCACTCTTCCTGGAGCAGATCAGTCCAGGAAAGGAGTCTCTATGGTCAGACAGAGTGGTTCATGAGTGCATCACCACTTATTATGGGATGTCAGTTTAAGTCTGCAGAGACTTTTATATGGGCGACTATGCTTTCATGTGGTTATAATTTTTACAACTACTAGCACTTCTCCTTGGCTCTGCCCTGTCCTTCAAACTGCACATCCAGGCTCTCACCACCTCCTGCCACCTTCAACTTAAAAATATTTCCAGAATCTGTCCTGTCCTCAATCCTAAATCAGCTAAAATTTTAGTGCATGCCCTCATCATCTCCCGCTTTCACTACTGCAATATCCTCCTCTGTGGCCTCCCAGATAACATTATCACACCTCAGCAGTCCATCCTTAACTCTGCTTCCCGACTAATTCACTTCTCTCCTCACTAATCCTCCATTTCTCCTCTCTGTTAATCCCTTTATTGGCTCCCATTTCCCCAACATATCCAGTCTAAACTACTAATATTGACCTACAAGGCTGTCCATAATCTTTTTCCTCCATATATCTTTAAACTAATCTGATATCTTCCCACATGCAATCTGTATTCTTCTCAAGACCTTTTCCTCTCTTCTACACTGCTATGTTCCTCACCCAATCGCCTCCAAGACTTCTCCCGAATATCTCTCATCCTCTGGAATTCTGTGTCCCACCACGTGCAAATTATCCACCACATTTGGAATTTTCACACAAAACTAGAAAACTCATCTCTTTCTCTTCAAGAAAGCTTACAGCCTGCAATGACCCAGCCATCACCTCACCACCACCGGAGCTGCTGCAACCTCCAACCTACTGTCTCCTTCCCCATTGTCCTGGAGACTGAAAGCCCACAAGGCAAGGCCTTCTCCACCTCTGGTCCAGTCTGTCATCGTTAGTTTATTCACTGTAATTTATATCTGTATTTTGTATGTAACCCTCTCTCATTTACAGCACTATAGAATCAATGGTGCTCTAAAAATAAGTAGTAATAATATTTATACAATAGTAGCAAAACCTTTGACATGCTACAATCCTTATCGCTATCACGGGATGGCCACTAATAGACACATGTAGCATATGCATTTCCCAACAGAGTATTGCAAAAATATGTCTTTTTAAAGCTAGAAATCTAACTCAATATAATCCAGGATGTAAAAAGTAACGTAGGATATATCTGTATGCCCCAGAGACATAGCGTGGGGAGGCCACAGAAGGGATAACCTGGCTGCAAAATTCTTAAGGGTGTAAAATTTTAAAAGAACAAAAAAAAACCTGCCGATTTCTGCTTTTTCTTTTGAAATTTGCACCCCTAAGAAGTGACATCTTTGGCGCCAAAGATCCAGGGCAGTGCACATGCCTCAGACTTCTGACAGTGTGCATCTGATCTTTGTGCCAGCTCCACTTTAAACTTGTATTGGCATCAACTTGATGCAGATATGGTTGGCTCCTGTCCTGTCACCTGTGCCGGCTTGCTCTGTGTGCAGGGATGAAGAGGACTTTGTTGCTCGGCTTTGGTACATATAAACAATATTTTTTTTGCAGGAGGTGGCACAAAGTTGGCATTACTACTTTTGGAGAGTTCATCATTACTTTTTAAAGGGGCACTAGCACAATCTAGAGAGGGTGACCTCTATCCATTTGGTAAGTGACATGCAAGCGTAAGGAGACTTATAGGTCATGCAAAGCTCCTATGTAAAATTAAATATGAAATTTTCCTTTTCAGAGAGGAAGAAGACTTGAACTTTAGTACCATGTATTGTAAGTAGCAACCCTAAAAGTCATTATCGACCCTTTAAGGATCCTTGCCACATGACTTAGGATAAAAGTAAAACTCAGAATCTCTATTTGCGGATATACAGTATGTTTCTGATATTGCCCCTCCCAAGTGGAAAAGAATAGATCTGATTATTACTGGATAAGAGGCCTCTGACTGGGTTTGAAGGGGTAACGTCTCTCCTTGTGGAGAGTGACATGCCTGACATGACAGTGTAAGGAGACTTCTAGGCCATGCTATGCTTCTATGGAAAATTAAATATGCAAATTGCCTCTTCATAGAAGAAGAGTACTTGAACTCTAGAACCACCTATAGGAAGTAGCAATTTGACCTTTTAACAAGCCTTGCCAGTTCAAGTCCTCTCTAAAGAGGTAATTTCCATATTTATTTTATGGAGGCATTGTTTGTTTTAAGGAATTACTTAGGGGGCATCAGTATTTTATAAAGGTGGCATTATTTGTTTTCAGGGGGGCATTTTTACGGGATAGGGGGTACAATACTTGCTATGCCCCAGGCATTGGCCTGCTATGCTACTTCTCTCACTGGCATATAAATAACACTTAGGTCAGTAAAGTGATTTTAACATTGCATTTACAGTAAATTGCTGTTTCCTACGGACATAATCTCAGTTTTAGCAAATTGCATTTAAGCATGACATTCCTAAATAATAAAAAAAAGGTATAATCCTTGGAAGTCCTTTATGCAGAAACAGCAACCGCACAATGCCAGTGGCTAGTTTCCAAGGTGACATCGTACTACGCTGGTATTAAACTATAAGTGTCATGATTGCTTCTTAACTCTTTCCCGTCTATGGCCAGTTATAATTGCATTGCAGCAGGGAATGCTCGTCACTTGGAGAGATCAGCATATGAGCTCGGGGAATGTAATTTTCCTGTAATCAGCTGAGACAAATTATATTTCTTCTCTTGGCAGGTCCTGCAGATTGTAATGATACCCGTGGTTCGGATTTACTCGGCCACATGTTTTAAAAGAATTATTTAAAATGTTTTTTTTTTTTTGCTCAGAACTTCTTTAAATCATTTATGCTGCCTCCGTAGCCAATGTATATGAAAATGTTCTCAATTTCCATATCCTTCAAATAATGTAAATGTATTACCCAGAGATTTGCATCAATCTCTGATTGCTAAGTATGTGGCGTGTCACATTAATAGAAGAAGAGAAAATGTATGTGATGACATCGAATATGAGCGATGACACCCAGCAAACAGGGAAACAATGATAAGAGCAATATATAACGTCTGCTTAACAATGCGACATGTCAGAGGTTCCCCAACTAAGTGAGCTCATTACTTATCTTTCCGTCCATTGCCCTTTCCATCCGCCCAGGGGCTCATGTACTCATGTCCTTTCTCCTGACCCCAGGCGGCAGATACTGACATTGAAGCATGGAGATACATCAGGAGGGCATTACCTCGGAAATAGAGCTTTTAATATTAAGGGTGGATCACATTAGAAATAATAACATTTCTTTGCAGCACTAAAATTCCATTTTATTAGCTCGGTAAAATTCCATAACTGGTAAAAACTAAAGCTTAGAAGAAGCAGGTGAAGCAGAAACCGCTAAAAGATAATGGTAAATGCAATTACAGCACAGATGTAGCAGCACCGTGCCATAGCGCTGCACGCCATTCTTAGGGAATGTGCACACGAGCATTTGCAGCAGATTTTTCTGCATCAAAAACCAGGGTTGGCAGGAAAAACACTGCATAAAATATGTGAGTTTTTGATTCTCCTTTAGGTTGTGTATTTTTCCCCCATTCAATTGAAAAGGAGAAAAATACTGCAAAAACGCTGAAAAAATTGACATTATGCAGAATCCGTTCATATTTGCAAAGAAAAAATAATCAGCATGTGCAGGAGATTTCAGAAATCTCATTCATTATGTGGGTACTGGAAAGTGCAGTATTTTTTACCCTTGAAAAACGAGCAAAAAAAAAGCAGAAAAAATACAGCGTGGGAACAAGCTCTAATAGTAAGTGTATTAGAGTGGCGTGCTACCGAAACAGCGCAGCAAACCATGGCTCAATACTAGTGATGAGAGAGTGTACTCGTTGCTTGGGTTTTCCCGAGAACGCTCAGGTGATCTCCGAGTATTTGTTAGTGCTCGGAGATTTAGTTTTCATCGCCTCAGCTGGATGATTTACAGCTGCTGGACAGCCTGAATACATGTGGGGATTCCCTAACAAACAGGCTTTCCTCACATGTATTCAGCCTGTCTAACAGCCGTAACTCATGCAGCTGCAGCGAGACGAAAACTAAATCACCGAGCACTAACAAATACTCGAAGACCACCTGAGAGTGCTAGGGAAAACCCGAGCACTAACAAATACTCGGCGATCACCCGAGTATACTCACTCATCACTACTCAATACTCAAACCGTGGAACTTGAAGACACAAAAGAGCACAGTAAATCCAAAAACACTCCGTTGTAAAAAAATCACAGTAATCAGCAAGTGCTAGTAAAAAGATGTAAAAAACAGGGTATTTGGTTGATACGTTTTTTGCAAAAAAGGTATACTAAGCTGCTCCACTAAACGTCAAGGTATAACCATATAGAGCAGTCCTAACTGATGTATGCAATCCCTATCTGATGTATTTAAAAACCTGATCATCTGTATATTACCTGTATGAGCAGGGTTCAGAGAGGAAATGTCCATGTGGACATGCTGAATGGAACAGCTTTTGTGCAGATAGCTCACAAGGAGTGGAGGATAACTCCCTAGTCTTGTAGACACAAGGGAACAATTATGGAAACAAAACCACATGGGCTACTTGCACAGTGAAAAAGTCTGTAGGAACATGTTCACACATCGCCTCAGCTGGATGATTTAAGGCTGCTGGACAGCCTGAATACATGTGGGGATTCCCTAACAAACAGGCTTTCCTCACATGTATTCAGCCTGTCTAGCAGCCATAACTCATGCAGCTTCAGCGAGACAAAAACTAAATCTCCGAGCACTAACAAATACTCGGAGACCACCCGAGCGTGCTAGGGAAAACCTGAGCAACAAGTATACTCACTCATCACTACTCAATACTCAAACCGTGGAAGTTGTTCTTGCTACATCTGTTATAACTATAAACACTGTTGCTGTATTATGTCTGACTTGGTGAGATGATTCCTTGAAGCCGTTGGCCAGATGACAATTTGCTGTGCAGCACGGACAGTTGGTGCTGGTGCAGCAGGGTGATCCACATAGAACCTCTTAGGCCTTTGTCTTTGGAACCGTGGCCTGTTACTCGCCTTTATTTTTCCTTTCATCCTCGACTCTTCA
This sequence comes from Ranitomeya variabilis, assembly GCF_051348905.1. NCBI lineage: Eukaryota > Metazoa > Chordata > Amphibia > Anura > Dendrobatidae > Ranitomeya > Ranitomeya variabilis. The sequence goes on from NC_135233.1 coordinate 56,538,441, forward strand.
AATAAAAAGGTCATAGTCAACCTTGTACTTCTTTGTTGGCCTTTCTTCCATTTTCCTTCTAACTTTCCATTACAGATAGTCTTGGCCGTTCTGTCTACTACATCTGTTTCATTAGCCACATTAGCCAAACTTTCCTAATTCTAAGATCTGTCATTAAGTCTTGGTGATCGTACATCAAGTTCCTTGTTGCTATTCTTCACCATCAACTAGGCCAAGTACGGTATCTTCCTTTGTATCTTGCCCAACACATGTCTAAGGGTACTGTCACACAGTACAATTTTGATCGCTACGACGGCACGATCCGTGACGTCGCAGCGTCGTATGATTATCGCTCCAGCGTCGTAGACTGCGGTCACACGTTGCAATCACGGCGCTGGAGCAATGCCGAAGTCCCCGGGTAACCAGGGTAAACATCGGGTTACTAAGCGCAGGGCCGCGCTTAGTAACCCGATGTTTACCCTGGTTACCAGCGTAAACGTAAAAAAAACAAACAGTACATACTCACATTCCGGTGTCTGTCCCCCGGCGTTCTGCTTCTCTCCACTGTGTAAGCACCATAGCCGGAAAGCACAGCGGTGACGTCAAACGTCACCGCTGTGCTCGCTTTCCGGCTGGCCGGCGCTCACAGTGCAGAGAAGCTGAGACGCCGGAGGACAGACACCGGAATGTAAGTATGTAGTGTTTGTTTTTTTTACGTTTACGCTGGTAACCAGGGTAAACATCGGGTTACTAAGCGCGGCCCTGCGCTTAGTTACCCGATGTTTACCCTGGTTACAAGCGAACACATCGCTGGATCGCTGTCACACACAACGATCCAGCGATGTCAGCGGGTGATCAAGCGATGAAAGAAAGTTCCAAACGATCTGCTACGACGTACGATTCTCAGCAGGATCCCTGATCGCTGCTGCGTGTCAGACACTGCGATATCGTAACGATATCGCTAGAACGTCACTAATCGTACTGTCGTAGCGATCAAAATTGCACTGTGTGACAGTACCCTTACTCTTGTTTAATCACCGTTGAAGTGGTTGTACCACATGCGACATCTACTTTATCTCACAGTGTATCATTCACTAGAACTAAAGTGTGCGAACGCGGCCCTGACGGGCTCATATCCATCACAAATAACTGTACAAAGCCTGCAGCATTAGAGATGTCATACCAAAAAAAAATCAGTTCAATGGGTTAAACAAAAGGGTTCAGTGAATTTTAAGATCCAATTGGAGGCCCCCTTTTTAAGCGGTCAATCTATGGACCAGGTACGAACTGGAGATGAAATTCAGCCCTGGCATTTGAAATCACACAGGCCCATGGTGTCCCCGTCCCCAATAACTAGATCGGATATATTACTAATATTACCCTGGATGGAGGAAAGGAAGAATTACTACAAGACCAATATTTCTAATTATACCCTCAGCATGCTGAGGTAAGTGATGGAGTGACCGGCTTTGTGCTCCGTCACAACTGTTAACAGTATGGGTGTCTTGAGAACATTGATTCTGTTAACAAAGTAGCACACAAGGCAGCCCACAACCAGACAGGCCCTTCTGGCATTTGCCAGAATTGCCAAATGGCCAGTCCGGCCCTGCTATGGACCCTTGCCCATGACATTTGTAGAGATCAGATTGAAGAATCCATTTTGTCTTCCTATTCAGAGACGTCTGGCTTTATATGAAGAAACTTGAGCAAATAGACATTTCCTTTTATGGACGCATTCCTTCTTGTTATTGTGACCTTTAACCTACATTCCAGAAGTTGAACGTTATTAGTAGAATAGATACTCTTTGTTAGAGAATATGAGCGCTTGTACGCATGTCTGTAATGCTTATCTCTTTGCCATATAAAAAGAGGGGTGAGAGACCAGGGGGGCCAGATGCGCTCCTGGGCGATCCCTGCATATGATCACACAACTCTTGTGCTGCGTGTCATTACTTGGATTCCTATATTAGTAAGCCGGGGACTGATAAGGACTCAACATTTCCTGGCGCCCGAACAGGGACCCGAGGTGAGAGTATTTACTCAAGATTTACCTGCGGATACGGACAACGGAGATCTGGGATAATGGACGGCAAATGAAAAAAACCTGGCCAGGTAAGAGACATTATTAGTTCTCTTTTATCTGCCCTGTATTATCCGAAAGATCTCTATGAGCCGTGTCATGCTGGGTTAGTCTAGTAGTGAGTGGATACCTATAGAACTCGGGTTACCATATTGTATAGATTTATGAGTCTAGTCCCTGGCAGTGTGTGAACAGTGTGTGAACAGTGTGTGAGCAGTGTGAAGGTTGTGACATGTTGTGAAAGAAGAATAGAAGTACGTAGAACAATAAGCCACGATTGTTAGAACAAGGTTATTGGTGAAGTCAGCCTAACTGGGTTATGAGGTAGCGTCCTTCTGGGAGACCTCCGCCCATGCTTGACTCTCCTATAGAACTTGTTTCTACATTCCCTGGATAAGGTGTGATAGAATGAGCCCAGGACGCGGTTTTCATGAGCCTGGGACAAGTATGCTAACTGACACAGAAAGTTTTGTGATCTGTATGGTGTTGCTGGGTCTGTGTGCATAATAGCACTTAAGTACGTCCTGCATATTAGAAGAAACGGAGCAGACAAGCCCTTCAATATTTTAGCTCCCTAGGAGAGAAGGCAACGAGACGCCACCAACAGAGGAAGTGGTTGTCCAAACGTCACCTGGGGTAGAAATAGCAAATATTGAAAGGATATTTTAGCTCCCTAGGAGAGAAGGCAACGAGACATCACCACAGTGATTGTCCAAACGTCACCTGGGGTAGAAATAGCTAAAATGAGAAATAAACAGACCAAAACCGTCTTAGGACAAGTGGAAGCAGCAGATATCATACAGGAAAGATGTGGAAAGGCAGTCAGAAGTCAGATTAGAAGAGTGAGAGGAAAATTGGGAATTTCAGAAGCACTTATGTTCAGTACAGAATGGGAAAGACTGAGTAAAGAACGAGGTGGAATTATCAAAGATAATGGGTGGGAAGAAATCATACATTGTATGATAGAGGTCTCAAAAACAGCTAAAGAGGAGAATTGGAAGTATGATCCAGACACTTCCAAATGGATCATGGGAAAGGGAAAAAGTTGTGATATAATCCCACCACCTTACCTAGATCCAAAAGCCCAATCATTTGTACCATCTGGAAGAGCAGAAGGAGGAAAACAGAGGGAAAGGGGATCAACAGGTGTGATTATGCAGAAATTTGGGCAAAGTATTGAAGAATATAGTCAAGAACTAGAAAATAGCTTTAGGGATGAAGGATTGGATTTGACTGATGCTTCAGTAAGGAGACTTTTTACAAAACAATTAATAGAGGGGCTAGATCCGAAAATCAGAGAAAAATTTAAATCCTCTACTCCAGATTGGAGAACAATTGAACAACCAAATATTGTGAAACAACGATGTTTAGGAATAGCCATGGATATGAGAGAGAATCGTAAGCCTGTTAGAATAGCACAAGCTAATACAGGAGGAAGAGTGAGACACAATTTTCCTTGCCACTACTGTAAAAAGCCAGGTCATTTCCAAAGAGAGTGCAGGAAAAAGTTGGCAGATATAAAGTCAGGCAAATTTGTTCCCAGAAATAACCCTCTCCAAACGGCCAATCAGCAGAAATCTACCATCATAGATGGTCCCATACCAGATTCAGATTGACTCGATGTGTTACAAACTTCCCTACCAGCTAGGAGACCTATGATACAGGTGAATGTGGGGGGGAGAGAGATTCCATTTTTGATAGATACAGGTGCAACTTCCTCAATTTTGAATCAAGATTTTCTTCCAAATCCGGAAGATATTTCAGAACAAACAACTTTTGCTGAGGGTTATGATGGGGTAATTCGAACACTGCCATATACTGTGCCCCTAGAGGTCTCATTAGGACCTAAATGTTTTGCATCCAGATTTTTGTATGCCAGAGGTGCCCCAACATGTCTGTTAGGAACTGATGTACTAAAGAAATTAGAAGCTAACATCAATTTTAGGGAAGATGGCACAGTTATGTTGACTATCCCTGATGATGCAGAAACATTAGAACAATATGTCAGAATTCAGGCTTTTGAGGATTATGCTGAAGAAAAAGAGTACACCACAGATCTAGATCTCTCAATGGTCCCAGAAACACTGTGGGCACAGGGTGACACTGATGTGGGATTATTGCATATCTCTCCTGTAAAACTATCTGTGCAACCAGGAACTGTTCTCCCACAGCTCAGACAATACCCTGTGAGTGCCCAGCAGGAATTAGCGATTACAAAACAGATAGAGGGATATAGAGAGAAAGGAGTTTTGGTAGAGATACAATCACCTGCTAACACTCCTCTGTATCCAGTCAAGAAGAGAACTCTTGATAAGGGTTCTATGCCCAAATATCGTATGGTACATGATCTAAGAGAAATAAACAAAGTTCTAGATCCTATCACCCCAGTTGTACCCAATCCTCATACGTTACTATCACAGATACCAGCCAGTTCTCAAGTGTTTACTGTAATAGATCTTTCAAATGCATTTTTCTCGGTTCCTTTACACCAAGATAGTTGGCATTTGTTTGCATTTACATTTAAGGGCAAACAGTTGGCGTGGACACGCCTTCCACAGGGAATGATACACTCCCCTACTCTTTATTCAAATGCCCTACAAACAGTCCTTCAGAGGTTTGAACCCGAACCACAGGTAGTAATTTTGCAGTATGTGGATGACCTACTACTTTGCTGCCCAGATCTAGAAACAGCAGAAAGGTCCACTGTGAGTTTACTATGTTTTCTAGGAAAAGAAGGGTGTAAAGTGAATAGACAAAAGCTACAAGTTTGTCAGATCAAAGTGGTCTTTCTAGGTCATTGCATTTCTCAAGGTAAAAAGCATCTTACACCTCAAAGAACTGAAGCAATAAGACAGATGAATGAGCCTAGAAATCATAAACAGCTACGAGCATTTTTAGGAATAGTGTCTCATTGTAGACAATGGATTATACATGCCAGTCAACTAATGCAACCACTGTATGACTGTGTAAAAAGTGAACCTTATTTGTTGACAAAAGAAGGTCAGATTTCGTTCCAACAATTAAAAGATGCCCTTGTTTCAGCTCCAGCGTTAGGGCTACCAGACTATCACATTTGCTAGGCTTCAGACTCTTAATTTAGCAACACTGCTACCTCTCGAGTCTGAAGGGGGGAATAAGGACACTGATCCACACGCAAATTTTTTCCCTACAGACACACATGATTGTACAGAGCTCATTTTACAAGAAACGGTAGGCTTACCCAATGTATCCGAAACACCACTTCAAAATCCAGATTTAGAGCTGTTTATAGATGGTAGTAGGTTTGCAGATGACACAGGTAACTTCCATACAGGGTATGCAGTTGTGTCAGAATCTGAAACTCTCAAAGCAGAGCCACTTCCACCGAAACAGTCTGCACAAGAAGCAGAACTAACAGCATTGATTGAAGCGCTAAAAATAGCTGAAAATCAGACAGCTAATATATACACTGATTCTAGGTATGCACATGGTATTGTGTTTGATTTTGGAGTAATCTGGAGAGCTAGAGGTTACATGACAGCGTCAGGACAACCTGTAAAACATGCTTCTCTTATCAAACAGATCTTAGAGGCTGCACAAGAAACAAAAGAAGTAGCAGTAATTAAGGTAGCTGCACATGTGAGACTCGACACTAGGGAATCTAGGGGAAATGATAGGGCTGACAAAGCAGCCAAAGCAGCAGCAGTCAAACCCTTACAGCAGGTTCATACTGTAAACCCCACAGAAAATACTGAAGATAGACTGAGACAAGCACAGGAAGATGCAGGAGAAGAGGAGAGGGACAGGTGGAAAAAGGAAGGGGCAGAAGAACAAGCAGGAATTTGGAAGAAAGATGGACTAATATGTCTACCTAGAGCCTGGTATCCGATTGTAGTTGGTGGACTGCACCACCCTACTCATGTGTCTGCAAATGCAATGACACTACTGGCAAAGCAAGTCTGGTTGGCTCCAGGTTTTGGCAACTACGCAAGAGACTATTGTGCAACATGCGCTATATGCCTGGCACATAATCCCGGACAGACAACAAAGACCCCTATGAAGCACCACGTCCGACCTCTCTATCCGTTTCAGCGATTACAAATAGACTTTATCCAGCTGCCAAAAAGTAATGGGTATGAGTATGTGTTGGTGTGTGTGGACATGTTCTCAGGGTGGCCAGAGGCCTATCCAGTTCGGAAGGCTTCAGCTAAAAACACTGCTGTAAAGCTAGTTGCCGAACTGATACCCCGTTACGGTCTCCCTGAAGTGATCGAGTCAGATAGGGGTACTCATTTCACTGGAGAAATATTTCAAAATGTATTGAAAATGTTGGGTGTTGAAAGTCAGTTACACACTCCGTATCATCCTCAAAGTTCCGGTAAGGTGGAACGCATGAATGGAACTTTAAAATTAAAAATACAGAAAGCCATGGCTGAAACAGGAAAGCCTTGGACAGAATGCCTTCCACTGGCCCTTTACTCAATACGCAATACCCCAAGGGGTAAGACTAAACTGTCTCCATATGAAATTTTGTTTGGCAGGACTGCCAATTTAGGATGTTATTTTCCACAGCAACTTGTGTTAAATATTGAATCATTGACTTCTTATGTGCAAAATCTTCAGAAACAATTAACTAAGGTGCATGCACAAGTTTTTGCTTCCCTTCCAGATCCTGACAACACTGAAGGAAGTCACAAGTTGGAACCAGGTGATCAAGTCTATGTAAAAAGACACACCAGAAAGGCTCTTGAACCAAGATTTGACGGACCCTTCCAAGTCCTGTTGACAACACCTACATCAGTCAAGCTTGAAGGAAAGGCATCATGGATACATGCAAGCCATTGCAAAAGAGCAGTATAAAACTCATAACATTGATGTTAATAGTATTAACCTCAACGGAGGCATGGGATAGACTAAATTCTTTAACCCCTTTGAATAATAGATTCGTGCAACATCATAGAAAATTAGTACATGACTTGTTGAATAATACACAACCCCTAGCAGATTGTTGGATCTGTACCCATTCACCAGTATCAGCCACAAGTATACCTTTTCTAGCAGTTCCCGTGTCAGTTGAAGAAATATTCGCTTGGCCTAATTGTTCAGACAACCTGGCCAACAACCAAATTGGTAATACTAGGCTGTGGAATACTACAATCGCCATACCAATTGTGGGATGGGTAGAATTTCCTTGGTGGCAGGGTAATCTTACAGGAAGAATAGGCAACTTACAATATTTTGCATTCAGGGGAGGAAAATGGGTACCTAGAAATAAGACTGGATTAACTGATCTAGGACAGGTCCCCACTGAAAATCTACAGCTCAGTTTCAGTACAACCACCGACTCTTCTTATGCTTTCAAACCTACAATGTTGGAAAGGTACATACATAATAGAAAATGGGAACATTCTGCGTTGTTCCCCCAAGGTGATGCAAACAGTTGTACAAGCAAACTGGGGAACTTGGTTTGTAATAAATCCGATGAGTATATCAGAGGAATGCCTTTATGTGGGAATCCCGCAGCCGGGTACTGTAGCCCCTTGGGACAAAAACCCTCTTGGTGTATGCTTCAGAATGTATCTAGATTTGTGGATTTGGCTCACAGATTGGTATTGCAGCACTCAGCACTATGGGATCTGCCTGAAGGTACATTTTGGATATGCGGAGAAGGAGCATATAAATGGCTTCCCGTAGGTATAAAGGGTACTTGTACATTAGGACGCCTAACCCCGGCTACTTTCATAATTCCAAATAAACAAGTGAATATGCAAGCCGTGCCCAAGCACACACTGTATAAAAGAGCTGCAGATAACTCACCACGTCCCTCAGGGAGACCACACATAGTGCAAATGGGTATAGCCAATAAAATTGTCAGTTCTATTTTTATTTATCCTATGTTAACACAGATGTGGGATAAATTAGTTAGAGCTACGGATTATTTAGATGATCAGATCTGGGATATATTGGATATACTAAATACTAGTATAGCTGTACAGAATCAGCTCATAATAGTCATCAACCAACATACCCTGGTATTGGATTATCTAACTGCCTCACAAGGGGGTATGTGTCAAATCATCGGACCCACCTGCTGTCATTATATAGACCCGAATAGTACTATGAGTATGACATTTAAATTAAAGGATGTACAACGACTCAGAGATCAGTATGATAAAGACAATGACCAGAATAAGGATAGCTGGTGGTCTGATACTTTCTCTTTTCTCAACCCAGCCAACTGGTTCAGAGGGATTGGTGGGTGGGTTGCTGGAATCATGCAGAGCATAATACATATAGTTATGATTATTGTAGTCATATACGTACTATTTCAGATTGTGCTCAAGAGTATCTCAGTATGCACAGATAAATTTTGTGTAATAGATGCAAGAGTATAAATTTTCTTCTTTATTCTTATGTTATCCTCTAGTGATTCTAATTAATATTACCGTACTAATTTTTGTTTTTATATTTTAGTATACTTATTGCAAAATAAAGAAAAGGTTGTGAGAGTTAAACGGAAGAATTGATACTAGATTTGATTTTCTTATTAATAATATAAGTGTGTACATGTGTAATACCAAAAATAAAGGCTTTGTCTTTGGCCCTGTGGTAATCTAAAATATGGATATGTTAAAGGGGGATTTGTGATAGATTATAAAAGGAATATGTCAAAGGGGGAATTGTAGAGATCAGATTGAAGAATCCATTTTGTCTTCCTATTCAGAGACGTCTGGCTTTATATGAAGAAACTTGAGCAAATAGACATTTCCTTTTATGGACGCATTCCTTCTTGTTATTGTGACCTTTAACCTACATTCCAGAAGTTGAACGTTATTAGTAGAATAGATACTCTTTGTTAGAGAATATGAGCGCTTGTACGCATGTCTGTAATGCTTATCTCTTTGCCATATAAAAAGAGGGGTGAGAGACCAGGGGGGCCAGATGCGCTCCTGGGCGATCCCTGCATATGATCACACAACTCTTGTGCTGCGTGTCATTACTTGGATTCCTATATTAGTAAGCCGGGGACTGATAAGGACTCAACACATTCAATAGATAGGGTGAATAGTAGAGAACCAGTGCAATGGGGCAGAAGTGTAGAGGCAGGACTGCACGCACACTACTGAATTCACGCAACGGAAGCGGAGCAGGAAAGCACATAGATTGGGGTAACGAGTTGTCAGAGAATTAAGAGTTTTACTTTGGGTGTTTTTATTTTTGAATTTGAAAACCTCTAAGTCTTCACTTACAAAATAAAGCAGAAAATTACACTGATCACTACTGTGCAACCTTCCCTTTGTGGTTTCTGGATGTCCTCCTCTCACTGCTGGGCTAGTGCCCAATAAAAACATACATAGGAAATGATTGCTTTAATATGTAAATCATATGCAAATTGTACTCTTAACACATGCCCTGGAGCAAATGCATACAAGAAATGTATCCTTAGCTTTCACAGAAAGCTGAGCTCTACTCATTTGTAAATGTCAATGCAAAGAATACTTGCCAACGGGCCTGAGAAAGAGGGAGAACCTCACCCTAGGAAAATTGGCAAGTCACTTGATGCCACACAAACCTCCTACAAGGAAACCCTTTCACAAGGTCTCATTTGCCATCATGCTGAACTTTGTGACTGCAAACTTCTGAATTTTCACAGCATGTGCACTGCAAGAATTATCCAGTGTCGGGAGTGTCAGGCGCATGATTGCAAGTAAATGATTTGCATATATGTGGTCACATGCCGACTAGACGTGCGCGCTCTCTCTCCATGCAAGTGTATTGAGCGTGAATGGACACATCTAGTTGGAATATGGCTGGAAGTATGCATACTTGTGGTCACATGACCGCCCGCTCCTGGTGCCGGCACTGCAGAATTCTCACAGCATGCACCATGTGAGTATTCGATCGTTTGCAGTCAGTTACAGAGATTGCAGACTTGTCACCTAATGCCGGACAACCCCTTTAATGCGATCGTCCTGTCCCCATGCAGCATCATGTTGTCAGCAGCATGTTCCTTGTTTACACTGGGCAATGTGCTACTGAGGATTTATATGACAGCAAAAACGATCAAATCACCCGACGAATGAGTGTTCCTCTCATTTGCGATGGCGAGCACATTGAAACAGGCAGAAAAGGACCCCTGTGCAAGGACAACTTATGGGCCCTTTGCAGTCCAATAGCTCATCATAATGTGCAAATCCACCTGTTTTGGAGGTGGAAATGGGCCCTCTTAAATCTTGAGCCCCTGTGCAGTTGCACATGTTGAACCAATGATATGTCCGCTCCCTGGGCGAGCATGTATATAATTGGGAACGAGCGTTCGTAAGAACTCGTCTAAATGGACACTATGGTCTCTTGTGACTGACGGGACGTAAATCCCTGCAGTCACAATCCCAATTCTTCCACAAATACATATACAGTATAAAAGTAAACGTGGGTGTGAAATGCAAAAAATAGAGGGTGGATTGGTATAAAATGATGCTTACAATTTCCTACATTTAAAAATACATCGTAGAGAGAGAGGTAGCCTTCTTCAAAAAGCTCTTTACCTTTATTAGGTGATAAATGAACAGCTTCACAGCATATTTAATAATGGGCCGTAAGGATTTTGCTTGGAGAGACTATTTCAGCAAAGCACGAAATCTCCAAAGCACATAAATAAAAAGTCTCGGTGATACAGAAAGTAACTGACAGTATATTTAAAAGTAAAATTGCCTTGATACAAAGACGGACTGTAAGAAAGCCTTCTTGTGTCTGGAGGATGAATAGCGCCAGTCATTCATCACAGTCTGCCAAACTGGGGCAAATATAATGCACTGCAATAATATGAAAAAATCATTATTGATTTCAATGTCAGGATTTCTGTTGATTGATTTGAGGCAGCTTTGTGACCCAGTTACGTAGCCAGAAAGCTTTTGTTGGAAGGTGTGCGGATGATGACAATAGCATTTCAAAAGGCTTAACAGGGGCACATCCATCAAACGAGGTGGTGAAAATGGTGCGAGTAATTGCTGCAGATTTGCCAATGCAATGTAGATTGGCGCACATAGTGTAACATACTAGAATCAATGGTGAACACAATGGTGCATGGATGATGCATGGATGATGCATGAATGGTGTATGGATGATGCATCGATGGTGCATAGATGATGTATGGATGATGCATGGATGATGCTTGGATGGTGCATGGATGGTGCATGGATGATGCTTGGATGATGCATGGATGGTGCATGGATGGTACATGGATGGTGCATGGATGGTACATGGATGATGCATGGATGGTGCATGGATGATGCATGGATGGTACATGGATGGTGCATGGATGGTACATGGATGATGCAAGTGCAGCGCCCCAGAGTCCTGGTCGTTGCAGTACTGATGCTCCGCCGCTAAGGGGGGCTATGGTACGTCTGATGGCACTGAAGGAGTTCATCTGACCAGGTATCACAGTCACCAATACATTTCACAGTCTGGCCTCCAGGGGGAGCTAAGGGCACTATGCATTAGGCCACTCCTCACAGTCTGGTAAAACTGGGGGTTGGATAGGAAGTTAGATCAGAGGGCTGACTGGGTTGGAGCCAGGCAACACCTTGTGGCGGAGTGTTGTGAACTCTGTTTTTGGGCTCCCTCTAGTGGTCACAAGCGGTACTGTGTAGTGTTGTCTTTCTGCAGGTTGGCAGCATCAGCTGGTTCGTTATCCTTGGTTGGTTTCCTATTTAGCTCACCTGGATACTCAGTTCCTTGCCTGCTCTCAATGTATTCAGTGCTCTTCAGATTCCATGTGACTACCTTGCTCCCAGTCTCTCCAAGACAAGCTAAGTTTTTGTTTGATCATTTTTTGATTATCAGCATTTATTATGTTTTTAGTCCAGCTCGCTAAAATGTGATTTCCTCGCTTGCTGGTTGCTCTAGGGGACTGAGTTTCTCCCCCCACACCGTTAGTTGGTGCGGGGGTTCTTGAAATCTCAGTGTGGATATTTTGTAAGGGTTTTTTACTGACCGCACAGACCCCTTTACTATTTTCTGCTATCTAGTATTAGTGGGCCTCATTTGCTAAATCTGTTTTCACCCCTGTGTATGTGCCTTCCTCTTACCTCACCGTTATTATATGTTGGGGGCTTCTATATCTTTGGGGATTATTTCTCTGGAGGCAAGAGAGGTCTTTCTTTCTCTCTAGGGGTAGTTAGTTCCTCAGGCTGGCTCGAGACGTCTAGGATTTTTAGGCACGTTCACCGGCTACTTCTAGTGTGTTTGGATAGGTTCAGATTTGCGGTCAGTCCAGTTTGCCACCTCCCTAGAGCTTGTCCTATGTATGTTACTTAGCTGGAGTAATTTGTGATCCTCAACCACTAAGGATCATAACAGTAGGGCAGGCCCAAAAAGTGTTTAATGCATCGCAGAAGTGGGATAAAAAGAAGACCTGAGTACATTTTTTTTTTCTCTCTCCTCCCGCTTTTCCTTTGCTGCAGTCTGTTTAGCTTCTTTCATCCCCTTGAACTCTGGGTGGTTTTGAGCTCAGCTGCAGACATGAATGTTCAGACTCTGACTTCTAGCGTGGATCATCTGACTGCACGGGTGCAAAGTATTCAGGATTTTGTTATTCATAGCCCTATGTCGGAACCAAAGATACCCATTCCTGAGTTGTTTTCTGGTGATAGATCTAGGTTTCTAAACTTTAAGAATAATTGTAAGTTATTTCTATCTCTGAGACCTCGTTCCTCTGGTGATTCCACTCAGCAAGTTAAAATTGTTATCTCCTTGTTGCGTGGCGACCCTCAAGATTGGGCTTTCTCTCTGGCGCCAGGAGATCCTGCATGGCTTAATGTAGATGCATTTTTTCTGGCTCTTGGACTGCTTTATGAGGAGCCTAATCTTGAGAATCAGGCAGAAAAAGCGTTGCTGGCTATCTCTCAAGGTCAGGATGAAGCAGAGGTGTATTGTCAAAAATTTCGGAAATGGTCGGTGCTTACTCAATGGAATGAGTGTGCCCTGGCTGCAAATTTCAGAGAAGGTCTTTCTGAGGCCGTTAAGAATGTTATGGTGGGGTTTCCCACCCCTACAAGTCTGAGTGATTCTATGGCTTTAGCCATTCAGGTTGATCGGCGTTTGCGGGAGCGCAAATCTGCTCATCCTTTGGCGGTATTTTCTGAACAGAGACCTGAGTCTATGCAATGTGACCGAACTCTGACCAGAATTGAGCGACAAAGTCATAGACGTCAAAATGGGTTGTGCTTTTACTGTGGTGATTCTACTCATGTTATCTCAGCATGCTCTAAACGCTTAAAAAAAATCGCTAAACCTGTCACCATTGGTACTATGCAGCCTAAATTTATTTTGTCTGTTACTTTGATTTGTTCTTTGTCATCCTACCCGGTTATGGCTTTTGTGGATTCGGGTGCTGCCCTGAATCTGATGGATTTGTCGTTTGCCAGGTGCTGTGGTTTTGTCCTGGAGCCTTTGGAATTTCCTATTCCTCTGAGGGGAATTGATGCTACGCCATTGGCTGAGAATAAGCCTCAGTATTGGACGCAAATGACCATGTGCATGACTCCCGCACATCAGGAGGTGATTCGCTTTCTTGTTCTGCATAATTTGCATGATGTTGTCGTTTTGGGTCTGCCATGGCTGCAGGCTCATAATCCAGTTTTAGATTGGAAAGCTATGTCTGTGTCAAGTTGGGGTTGTCAGGGAATTCATGGCGATGCTCCGTTGGTGTCTATTGATTCTTCCACTCCTTCTGAGGTCCCTGAGTTTTTGTCTGACTACCAGGATGTATTTGATGAACCCAGGTCCAGTGCCCTGACCCCTCATAGGGATTGTGACTGTGCTATAAATTTAATTCCTGGTAGTAAATTCCCTAAGGGACGACTTTTTAATCTGTCTATACCAGAGCATGCCGCGATGCGGAGTTATATAAAGGAGTCTTTGGAGAAGGGACATATTCGCCCATCCTCTTCCCCTCTTGGTGCAGGATTTTTTTTTGTGGCCAAGAAGGACGGTTCTTTGAGACCTTGTATAGATTATCGTCTTCTGAATAAGATCACAGTCAAATTTCAGTATCCTTTACCACTATTGTCTGATTTGTTTGCTCGGATTAAGGGTGCCAGTTGGTTCACCAAGATAGATCTCCGTGGTGCGTATAACCTTGTGCGCATTACGCAGGGAGATGAATGGAAAACAGCATTTAATACGCCTGAAGGCCATTTTGAGTACTTGGTGATGCCTTTTGGACTCTCTAATGCTCCTTCTGTGTTTCAGTCTTTCATGCATGACATCTTCCGAGAATATCTGGATAAATTTATGATTGTTTATCTGGATGACATTTTGGTCTTTTCTGATGATTGGGAGTCCCATGTGAAGCAGGTCAGGATGGTGTTTCAGGTCCTGCGTGCTAATGCTTTATTTGTGAAGGGCTCAAAATGCCTCTTCGGAGTACAGAAGGTCTCCTTTTTGGGTTTTATTTTTTCTCCTTCTACTGTGGATATGGACCCAGTCAAGGTCCAGGCTATTCATGACTGGACTCAGCCCACGTCTGTTAAGAGTCTTCAGAAGTTCTTGGGTTTTGCTAATTTTTACCGTCGTTTCATCGCTAATTTTTCTAGCGTGGTTAAACCTTTGACGGATTTGACCAAGAAGGATTCTGATGTGACTAATTGGTCTCCTGCGGCCGTGGAGGCCTTTCGGGAGCTGAAGCACCGGTTTTCTTCAGCTCCAGTCTTATGTCAGCCAGATGTCTCTCTCCCCTTCCAGGTCGAGGTTGATGCTTCTGAGATTGGAGCAGGGGCTGTTTTGTCGCAGAGAAGCTCTGATGGCTCTGTGATGAAACCATGTGCTTTCTTTTCAAGAAAGTTTTCGCCTGCCGAGCGGAATTATGATGTTGGTAATCGGGAGTTGTTGGCTATGAAGTGGGCATTTGAGGAGTGGCGACATTGGCTCGAAGGAGCTAAACATCGTGTGGTGGTCTTGACTGATCACAAAAATCTGATTTACCTTGAATCTGCCAAGCGCCTGAATCCTAGACAGGCTCGTTGGTCGTCGTTTTTCTCCCGTTTCAACTTCGTGGTCTCATATCTGCCGGGTTCGAAGAACGTGAAAGCTGATGCACTTTCTAGGAGTTTTGTGCCTGACTCTCCGGGAGTTTCTGAGCCGGCTGGTATTCTCAGAGAGGGAGTGATTTTGTCTGCCATTTCCCCAGATTTGCGACGAGTGCTGCAGAAATTTCAGGCGGATAGACCTGACCGTTGTCCACCAGAGAAACTGTTTGTCCCGGATAGATGGACCAGCAGAGTTATTTCCGAGGTTCATTCTTCGGTGTTGGCGGGTCATCCTGGGATTTTCGGTACCAGAGATTTGGTGGCTAGGTCCTTCTGGTGGCCTTCCTTGTCGCGGGATGTGCGTTCCTTTGTGCAGTCTTGTGGGATTTGTGCTCGGGCTAAGCCTTGCTGTTCTCGTGCCAGCGGTTTGCTTTTGCCTTTGCCTATTCCGAAAAGGCCTTGGACGCACATTTCCATGGATTTTATTTCGGATCTTCCGGTATCTCAGAAAATGTCTGTCATCTGGGTGGTGTGTGATCGTTTTTCCAAGATGGTCCATTTGGTGCCCTTGCCTAAGTTGCCTTCTTCCTCCGATTTGGTTCCTCTATTTTTTCAGAATGTGGTTCGCTTGCACGGCATTCCTGAAAATATTGTGTCTGATAGAGGATCCCAGTTTGTGTCCAGGTTTTGGCGGACTTTTTGTGCTAAGATGGGCATTGATTTGTCTTTTTCGTCGGCCTTCCATCCTCAGACTAATGGCCAAACCGAGCGAACTAATCAGACGTTGGAAACTTATTTGAGATGTTTTGTTTCTGCTGATCAGGATGATTGGGTGACTTTTTTGCCGTTGGCCGAGTTTGCCCTTAATAATCGGGCTAGTTCTGCTACTTTGGTTTCGCCTTTTTTCTGCAATTCTGGTTTCCATCCTCGTTTTTCCTCGGGTCAGGTTGAGCCTTCTGACTGTCCTGGGGTGGATTCTGTGGTGGATAGGTTGCAGCAGATTTGGAACCATGTGGTGGACAATTTGAGGTTGTCACAAGAGAAGGCTCAGCGCTTTGCCAACCGCCGCCGCGGTGTGGGTCCCTGACTTCGTGTTGGGGATTTGGTGTGGCTGTCTTCTCGGTATATTCCTATGAAGGTCTCCTCTCCTAAATTCAAGCCTCGCTTCATCGGTCCTTATAAGATCTTGGAGATCCTTAACCCGGTGTCTTTTCGTTTGGATCTCCCAGCATCGTTTGCCATTCATAATGTGTTCCATAGGTCTTTGTTGCGGAGGTATGTGGTACCTGTGGTTCCTTCTGTTGAGCCTCCTGCTACAGTGCTGGTCGAGGGCGAATTGGAGTACGTGGTGGAGAAGATTTTGGATTCTCGTATCTCTAGACGGAGGCATCAGTATTTGGTGAAGTGGAAGGGCTATGGTCAGGAGGATAATTCCTGGGTTGTAGCCTCTGATGTTCATGCGGCCGATTTGGTTCGTGCCTTCCACGCGGCTCATCCTGATCGCCCTGGGGGTCTTGATGAGGGTTCGGTGTCCCCTCCTCAAGGGGGGGGGTACTGTTGTGAACTCTGTTTTTGGGCTCCCTCTAGTGGTCACAAGCGGTACTGTGTAGTGTTGTCTTTCTGCAGGTTGGCAGCATCAGCTGGTTCGTTATCCTTGGTTGGTTTCCTATTTAGCTCACCTGGATACTCAGTTCCTTGCCTGCTCTCAATGTATTCAGTGCTCTTCAGATTCCTTGTGACTACCTTGCTCCCAGTCTCTCCAAGACAAGCTAAGTTTTTGTTTGATCATTTTTTGATTATCAGCATTTATTATGTTTTTAGTCCAGCTCGCTAAAATGTGATTTCCTCGCTTGCTGGTTGCTCTAGGGGACTGAGTTTCTCCCCCCACACCGTTAGTTGGTGCGGGGGTTCTTGAAATCTCAGTGTGGATATTTTGTAAGGGTTTTTTACTGACCGCACAGACCCCTTTACTATTTTCTGCTATCTAGTATTAGTGGGCCTCATTTGCTAAATCTGTTTTCACCCCTGTGTATGTGCCTTCCTCTTACCTCACCGTTATTATATGTTGGGGGCTTCTATATCTTTGGGGATTATTTCTCTGGAGGCAAGAGAGGTCTTTCTTTCTCTCTAGGGGTAGTTAGTTCCTCAGGCTGGCTCGAGACGTCTAGGATTTTTAGGCACGTTCACCGGCTACTTCTAGTGTGTTTGGATAGGTTCAGATTTGCGGTCAGTCCAGTTTGCCACCTCCCTAGAGCTTGTCCTATGTATGTTACTTAGCTGGAGTAATTTGTGATCCTCAACCACTAAGGATCATAACAGCGGAGGGTGTTGTAGGGGAAGATTCGGAGGGGTCCCTGTCAGGGGTGGGATCCTGACAGAGGCCTAGCAACCAGAGAGAATGTTACGGGACCGCGCCTGCACGATATAGCGGCGGTACCCCAAAGAAGGACAAGAAGCGAGGTTTATTGTGCTGAGTGAGAAACGAGATCAACGCAACAAGGAGAATACCAGTAGGAGTCGTGCTGTAAGACGAGGCAACATCCTACTGAGGCGCGTAACCGGTGGCCGGAACGCCGAGGAAGTATAGAGCTCCAGGCCAAACTTCAAACCTACGGCAGGACAGTCAGTTATAGGCGGGCTGTCTCACCCAATTGACCTAGGAAGACACAAGGGGGGTAACAACAGGAGTGGGGCGACGCTAGAGTCCCGGAAGAACCCCGAGCCTCCCCGTCATACAGGTGCGTCCTAACCATATCATCTGGGGGACGTGGAAGAACATCAGAATTGAGTTGTGAGGGAACACGAGAAACAGACACAACGGTTGTGGGGACTATCCCGTAAGCACAGCAGGGGAGGACCACAACACACAAGCGCTAGAAGGTAGGCACAGATTTCCACATGCAAAGGGAGCTCTGGATGTGCCATCGGACCGGCCAGGCTTGCGCGGCCCGGTTAACCGTATTCCGGATTGAGGATCCTGAAGCCTTCAGTAAAGAGGTAAAGACACTGCAACCTGGTGTCCTCGTTATTTACCGTGACCGGTACTTCACCGCACCATAACGTCATCCTGCAGCGCCCCAGAGTCCTGGTCGTTGCAGTAGCATGGTTCAGCCACTAAGGGGGGCCATGCTGCGTTCGATGGCACGGAAGGAGTTCTCTGAGCAGGTATCACAGTCACCAATACATTTCACAGCTGGGCCTCCGGGGGGAGCTAAGGGTGCTATTCATTAGGCCACTCCCCACGATAGTGGGTAAACTGGGGGTCAGGCAGGAAGTTAGAGAGAACGCTGACGGGATTGAACGGAGCAACACCTGGTGGCAGAGGGTGTTGTGAAGGGAGAGACTGTAGGGTCTCTGCCAGGGGTGGGATCCTGGCAGAGGCTTGGCATGGAAAGAACGTAAAGGGACCGTGCCTGCTCAGCATAGCGGCGGTGCCCAAGGAAGGACTAAGAAGCGAGATAGATTGTGCTGAGTGAGAAACGAAATCAAGCGAAAGGAGATACCAGTGAGGGTTGTGCTGAAAGAGGCAGCACCTTACTGAGGCGCACTACCGGTGGCCGGAACGCCGAGGAGGTAAAGAGTTTCAAGCCATACCTCAGACCTACGGCAGGGCAGTTAGCTTGAGGCGGACTGTCTCACGCATCACCCAGGAAGGCAAAGGGGGGTACCAACAGGAGAGGGGCGCAGATAGAGTCCCGGAAGATCTCCGAGCCTCCCCGTCATACGGGTGCGTTCCTACCATAGTATCTGGAGGGACGAGGAAGATCATTGCGAATTAAGTTGTTGTGAGGGAACACGAGAAACAGACACAACAGTTGTGGGGTACTTTCCGTAAGCACCGCAGGGAAGGACTGCAACACATAGCGCTAGAAGGAAGGCACCGATTTCCACCTGCAAGGAGAGCTCTGGAAGTGCCATTGGACCGGCCGGACTTGCGCAGCCTGGTGAGCCGTATTCCGGACTGAGGACCCAGAGAGCTTCAGTAAAGAGGTAAAGAGACTGCAACCTGGTGTCCTCGTTATTTACCGCGACCTGCACCCCACAACTGCACCGCTACAACATCACTTATTGCACCGGACGTCCCCCACTGACAGACAGGGCCACGGACCGGGTCTAGCCACCGTGACAACCCCAGGACTGAGACCTAGAGGCCCGGCTCCGGGTACCCCTCGGCCCTGCGGCGGTGTGGGGGCGCTCCAACTTGGCATCACGAACAGGATCTACTTAAGCCTGAAGAATCAGGTCATGTGTGCCTAGAGACTGTGATTTACTGTACTTTATTGCAAGATTGTGCTGCGCCATTGGCCGCCAGAAGTTCCCGCCAAAAGGCGCCGCCATTGCTACACCCCAGGAGAAGGAGGGTGTGTTATGGGCGGAGACTCCCAGTGTGGCGCGAGAAATGGCTACCGCCCCCTGCACTTCTGGCTGCAAAGAGATGACCCGCCCCAAAACAGAAGACAACCCCCTGAGATGCAACGGCGGGAAGCTGGCGACGGAGAAGCCCGACCTCGGAGAAATGGCGGAGTTAGGTGCATGCACTGCCAGCGACTATCAGGCGGCGATGATGAACGGCGAGTGCCTGAGCGAGGAAGAAGCGGTTCAGGCCTGCCTTTCTTCACCGGAGATGGACCGGAAGGCCGCGGACCCGACAGCAGAGCTACGTCCACCAATCCCGACCTCGGAGTTAGAGGAGGGGGAACCACGGCCAGCGGGGCCGAATCCGAGCATCCCATTGGAGGAGCCCCGGCCCGGGCTGCAGCAAATTCCAGCGTCCTCGTTAACGGACCGGAGCGACACCGATGGAACCATATTAGGCGCAGGTATGGCCGACGTCCCTGCTCCCCTCCGCGAGCCCACTTCCATGACCCACCTCTATCGCAGTAGGGAGCGACTTATCTCGGCAGGGCTAATGGTGCTATCCCCCGATGACCTGGGGAGGATGGTGCCACCGCTGTCGACTGGAGTGGGGGAGCCTGTGGATGTGAGCTTAGATGGAGTAGTTCTTCGGTGGGACACCCCCTGGTTTAGAGCAGATGGATCCCGGGAGAACGGGTCCACTCTTGCGGTGCTTACATGGGAACAATATAGACAGTGCTTGATTCTGCAGTGGAAAGGACGGAAAGGAGCTGAGTCGATGGGCCCAACGAAAGTACAACAACCCCCCCCGGCATGGGATGACAGAGACGCGGTAAGGCGGGGCACTGTGTTGGCCTACCATGTAAAAAGGGGGTGGGGCCTCATACACGAGCCGGGACTGGATACTGATGTTTTCGTTGCGCACTGTAACGTGAGGGCTCCCTGTTGTGGCCGAAGTGGAGAACCGTTACAAAAGGGGGATCCAGTGACCTACAGCCGCCACTTGAACCCACTCGGGTGGTATGCACGAAATGTTCGGCGGTGTATGTCTGGGCCTGCGGCACCTGCAGCCCCAGATCTGGTCCCGGGAGCGCCTGAACTTGTCACTATCGCGACGGTACGCCTAGTGGCAGCCCCGGAGTTGGCCAGTCGAGTCCATCTGCATGTTCGAACCGAGGACACTGGCGCTGTAATGACCGGGGTCCAGGAACCAAAGCCACCGGAAGGAGAATAAACCTCGATACCATGGAAAATGTAAATAGTTAACTGTTCATTCCTTTAACTGTTCCTGTTTGCTGCTAAACCCGTCTAGGGTTAAAGGTGACCCCTTTGTTGACCCGGGGTCACTGTTGTTTTCCTGAAGTTTATACAGTTTTAAAAAAGAGAACTGCAGAAATCATGAACTGCGCATGATTCAAACTTTCCCTTGTAAATAGTTTGCACTTTCTTAAAGGTGCTCCCTACTGGTCCTAGTTAAAGACACTTTGTGAAGATACCGGACCGGAACTTTGCATGAGACTGGTAGGCTGAGAAGACGAGCTACCTCAGAGAGACCTGGTCCCCTCTTAAAGGGGATGTGAAGAATTGTACTTGAAAGCGATACTGTTACAGAACAGTAATGTGGTAATGATGCCTTGAAAAGAAAATGTAACTGTTTTACATGCCGAGTTATATGTGTTGAATTTGTTAAAATGTGAAATTTGAATAATGTTTTGAAGACAGGAAAGATGCAGAGAGCCCGTAGGGGTAGAAGTAGAGGTCTGCATAGTTGAAAGTAAGAGAAGTAATAATGAGGGTGAGGATAGAAGGTAAACCCTGCGTCCCCATTGAAAAGTTACTTTATTGCTAAGGACAGAGAGTGAACCCGTAGGGGTTAGAGAGTGAGTCCTTAAAGGGGCCGAGTAGAGCTGGCTCAGAGTTCTTCAACCGAAAGGAATGTTATGTCTATACTGTGTATAGTAGCGAAAGGCAGTAGGCCCTGGCTGAACAGGGCGGTCCTGTAGAAGAAAGGAGAGGCAGTAGGTCTGGTGCCGTAGGGACAGGCGGTCCTGCAGGTTCACAAGAAGGAGAATGTAAAGTTGAAATGCCTTATAATGTGATTATAGGAAGGCCTTTGATAGACTAAGAGTGTGAGTTTCTTAAAGGCAATGTTAAGTTATTATTTCAAAAATTGCACTAAATAGAATACCCGGTTGGGTAACAGAAGTTATTTATACTCTGTAAATTATAAGGTTAATTATGTTTGTAACGTTACAAGTGTCCTCACCTCCCATAAAGGGAAGCCTACTTAAGTATACTTATTGTTATTTGCACTCAACAAAATTGTATGTCTTTTTGCTAACCTGTATTGTTGTTTTTCTTCCCAGTCCCGGAGTACTGTGTTTAACCAGGGGGGAGTGCAGCGCCCCAGAGTCCTGGTCGTTGCAGTAGCATGGTTCAGCCACTAAGGGGGGCCATGCTGCGTTCGATGGCACGGAAGGAGTTCTCTGAGCAGGTATCACAGTCACCAATACATTTCACAGCTGGGCCTCCGGGGGGAGCTAAGGGTGCTATTCATTAGGCCACTCCCCACGATAGTGGGTAAACTGGGGGTCAGGCAGGAAGTTAGAGAGAACGCTGACGGGATTGAACGGAGCAACACCTGGTGGCAGAGGGTGTTGTGAAGGGAGAGACTGTAGGGTCTCTGCCAGGGGTGGGATCCTGGCAGAGGCTTGGCATGGAAAGAACGTAAAGGGACCGTGCCTGCTCAGCATAGCGGCGGTGCCCAAGGAAGGACTAAGAAGCGAGATAGATTGTGCTGAGTGAGAAACGAAATCAAGCGAAAGGAGATACCAGTGAGGGTTGTGCTGAAAGAGGCAGCACCTTACTGAGGCGCACTACCGGTGGCCGGAACGCCGAGGAGGTAAAGAGTTTCAAGCCATACCTCAGACCTACGGCAGGGCAGTTAGCTTGAGGCGGACTGTCTCACGCATCACCCAGGAAGGCAAAGGGGGGTACCAACAGGAGAGGGGCGCAGATAGAGTCCCGGAAGATCTCCGAGCCTCCCCGTCATACGGGTGCGTTCCTACCATAGTATCTGGAGGGACGAGGAAGATCATTGCGAATTAAGTTGTTGTGAGGGAACACGAGAAACAGACACAACAGTTGTGGGGTACTTTCCGTAAGCACCGCAGGGAAGGACTGCAACACATAGCGCTAGAAGGAAGGCACCGATTTCCACCTGCAAGGAGAGCTCTGGAAGTGCCATTGGACCGGCCGGACTTGCGCAGCCTGGTGAGCCGTATTCCGGACTGAGGACCCAGAGAGCTTCAGTAAAGAGGTAAAGAGACTGCAACCTGGTGTCCTCGTTATTTACCGCGACCTGCACCCCACAACTGCACCGCTACAACATCACTTATTGCACCGGACGTCCCCCACTGACAGACAGGGCCACGGACCGGGTCTAGCCACCGTGACAACCCCAGGACTGAGACCTAGAGGCCCGGCTCCGGGTACCCCTCGGCCCTGCGGCGGTGTGGGGGCGCTCCAATCCCATACCTCCACCTTTATTGCACGCCCCTCAGCAGGGTCACGGACCGGGTCTAGCCACCGTCACAACCCCAGAGCAGAGACTCAGAGGCCCGGTACCGGGTACCCCTCGGCCCTGCAGCAGTGGGGGCGCTGCAAACTTGGCATCATGAACAGGATTTACTTAAGCCTGAAGAATCAGGTCATGTGTGCCTTGGAACTGTGATTTGTTGTACTTGGACTGTGACTTATTGCAAAGACTGTGTATTGACACTTGCTGCCAAAAAAATTCCCGCCACAACCGCCGCCATTACAGCGCCACAGGAAGCACAAGGAGAGAAGGAGGGCGTGCCATGGGAGGAGACTACCAAAGCGGCACCAAGAGCAGCGACCGCCCCCTCTGACTTTTGCTGCGAGATGACGACCTGCCCGGGAGCAGAGGAGAACCACCCCCTGATTTGCAACGGCAGGAACGAGGTGAAGAGGGAGTTCGACCTCGGAGAAATGGCGGAGCCAGGTGCATGCGTTGCCGCCGAATGCCGGACAGCGATGATGAACAGCAAGTGCCCGAGCAGCGGGCGAAGTGATCCCGGCTTGCCCTCACCCACCAGAGGAAGACTCGCGCCCACCGCCGCTGAAGGATCTGAACTCCTTGGAGCCGTCGGCGGAGGAGTCGAGCCTACCTATCCCGACCATGGAGCCATGGAGGGCGGAACCACATCAAGAGACCACCTTGGAGGAACCGCGGTCCGGGCTGCAGCCGATTCCAGTGTCTTTGTCGGCGGAACGGATCGACATCGGTGGAATCACATCAGGTGCAGGTATGGAAAGCTCCCCTACTCCCCCGGCCGATTCTGCTCCCCCGACCGATCCTGCTCCCCTGACAGATCCCGCTCCCACGACCGCTCCTCACCCCAACAATAACTGTTTCCTCTCGGCGGGGCTGGCGGTGCTCACCCCCGACATGATGAGGAAACTGGTACCTCCACTACCGACCACGATGGGGGAACCCATAGATGTGAGCCCAGAGGGGTAATCCTCCAGTGGGACACCCCCTGGACCGGGCCAGATGGATTTCGGGAGGAAGGCCTCACCCTTGCTGTGCTCACTTGGGAACAATATAAACAATGTCTGATCCTACATTGGAAAAACCGAAAAGAGACCGAACAGACTGATCCGCTAACAGTACGACACCCAAAGCCTGCACACGGCAGGAAAGACGTGGTAAAGCGGGGTACTGTGCTGGCCTTTCACCCAAAGCGGGGCTGGGGCTCCATACAGGAACCGGGACTACCGACTGACGTCTTCGTTACCAGTTACAACGTGAAGACTCCCTGCCGCAACCAATATGGTGACCCACTATTGCAAAAAGGGGATCAGGTGACCTACACCCGCTACCGGAGTGCGCAAGGATGGTGCGCTCGGAATGTCCAACGATGTGGACCAGAGGGAGTGCCACCTGTTGCCCCGACCACGACCGATCCGGACTTGACAGATCTTGTTACTATTGCCACTGTACGCCTTGTTGCGGCTACAAAGCTTGCAGCCAGGGTTAGCCTTCGAATCCAGACACCGGGTGATCTGACTGCACCCGAGAGACCAACCATTGACACTGACACTACATCAGCCGCAGACCAGGGGCCGAAGCCTGAACGGGCAGGAGGTGTCCACTGTCGGCTGATGTCTTGCAACTTACCATGAAGCTCTAGATGCCTCATAACATGTAAATAGTTAACTGTTTGTCTTTTTGCTGCTACAACCCGATCAGGGTTAACTCTTAAAGGGATCCCTTTGTTTACCCGGGATCCCTTCTTCTGCTTTTTGTTTTTGTTTCCTGTTTATTCATCATTGAAAGAACTGCTGGATCATGAACAATGCATGATTACAAACTTTTTGTACATAGTTTGCACCTTCTTAAAGGTGCTCTCTAATGGTTTTACACAAGGAAAGGACTCTTTGCGAAGATACTGGTCTTCGAACCAGCACCGGAGTCCTTGCTGCGAACAGACTTGCAGCTTGAGAAGTTGCACTACCTCATGGAGACTTGGTCCCCTCTTAAAGGGAATGTTCACATATTGCACTTATGAACAGTGTTGCCTTAAGATGGTTAAATGGCAATAATGTCTTGAAAGAAGAAGTTAAATGTAGCTAACTAGTTAACTGTGAGAAATGTTTAATGATGTTGATAGAGGAATGAGGACAGAAAGTGAACCCGTACGGGGTTAGTCAGTGAGACCTCCTAGGAGCCATATAGAGATGGCTCAGAGATCTTGAACTGAGAGATGGATGATACGTTCTATACTGTGTATAGTAGCAGAAAGGCAGAAGGCCCGGGCGGAAAGGGGCGGTCCTGTAACAGAAAGGAGAGGCAGTAGGCCTGGAGCAGATAGGACAGGCGGTCCTGCAGATGTAAAGAAGGAGAATGCAGAAAAAGTTGATTAGCCTTATAGCGTTTTATAAGAAGGTCTTTAGTGGATTCAGTGTGTCCGTCCTTAAAGGCATCGTTAAATAATTGTTCAAAAATTTGCACTTAGTAGAATACCCGGTTGGGTAAGAAAAAGTATTTATAGTATGTTATTTAAAGTATTTAACCATGTTTGTAACGTTCAAGTGTCCTCACCTCCCATAAAGGGAAGCTCTGTTCAAACTTACTTATTGTTACTGCATTTTAAAATTGTATGTCTTTTTGCTGACATGTATTGTTGTTTTCTTCCCAGTCCAGGAGTACTGGATTTAACCGGGGGGGAGTGCAGCGCCCCAGAGTCCTGGTCGTTGCAGTACTGATGCTCCGCCGCTAAGGGGGGCTATGGTACGTCTGATGGCACTGAAGGAGTTCATCTGACCAGGTATCACAGTCACCAATACATTTCACAGTCTGGCCTCCAGGGGGAGCTAAGGGCACTATGCATTAGGCCACTCCTCACAGTCTGGTAAAACTGGGGGTTGGATAGGAATTTAGATCATAGGGCTGACTGGGTTGGAGCCAGGCAACACCTTGTGGCGGAGGGTGTTGTAGGGGAAGATTCGGAGGGGTCCCTGTCAGGGGTGGGATCCTGACAGAGGCCTAGCAACCAGAGAGAACGTTACGGGACCGCGCCTGCACGATATAGCGGCGGTACCCCAAGGAAGGACAAGAAGCGAGGTTTATTGTGCTGAGTGAGAAACGAGATCAACGCAACAAGGAGAATACCAGTAGGAGTCGTGCTGTAAGACGAGGCAACATCCTACTGAGGCGCGTAACCGGTGGCCGGAACGCCGAGGAAGTATAGAGCTCCAGGCCAAACTTCAAACCTACGGCAGGACAGTCAGTTATAGGCGGGCTGTCTCACCCAATTGACCTAGGAAGACACAAGGGGGGTAACAACAGGAGTGGGGCGACGCTAGAGTCCCGGAAGAACTCTGAGCCTCCCCGTCATACGGGTGCGTCCTAAGTAATCATATCATCTGGGGGACGTGGAAGAACATCAGAATTGAGTTGTGAGGGAACACAAGAAACAGACACAACGGTTGTGGGGACTATCCCATAAGCACAGCAGGGGAGGACCACAACACACAAGCGCTAGAAGGTAGGCACAGATTTCCACCTGCAAAGGGAGCTCTGGATGTGCCATCGGACCGGCCAGGCTTGCGCGGCCCGGTTAACCGTATTCCGGATTGAGGATCCTGAAGCCTTCAGTAAAGAGCTAGACTGCAACCTGGTGTCCTCGTTATTTACCGCGACCGGCACTTCACCGCACCATAACGTCATCCCATACCTCCACCTTTATTGCACGCCCCTCAGCAGGGTCACGGACCGGGTCTAGCCACCGTGACAACCCCAGAGCAGAGACTCAGAGGCCCGGTATCGGGTACCCCTCGGCCATGCGGCAGTGGGGGCGCTGCACATGGATGGTACATGGATGATGCATGGCTGGTACATGGATAGTGCATGGATGGTACATGGATGATGCATGGATGATGCATGGATGGTGCATGGATGGTACATGGATGGTGCATGGATGATGCATGGATGATGCATGGATGGTACATGGATGGTGCATGGATGATGCATGGCTGGTGTATGGATGATGCATGGCTGGTACATTGATGGTGCACGGATTATGCATGGATAGTGCATGGATGATGCATGGATGATGCATGGATGATGCATGGATGGTGCACGGATTATGCATGGATAGTGCATGGATGATGCATGAATGATGCATGGATGGTACATGGATGATGCATGGATGATGCATCGCTTGTGTATGGATGATGCATGGATAGTGCATGGATGATGCATGGATGGTACATGGATGATGCATGGATGATGCATGGATGGTACATGGATGGTGCATGGATGATGCATGGATGGTACATGGATGGTGCATGGATGATGCATGGCTGGTGTATGGATGATGCATGGCTGGTACATGGATGATGCATGTATGGTACATGGATGGTGCACGGATTATGCATGGATAGTGCATGGATGATGCATGGATAATGCATGGATGATGCATCGCTGGTGTATGGATGATGCATGGATAGTGCATGGATCATGCATGGATGGTACATGGATGATGCATGGATGGTACATGGATGGTGCATGAATGGTGCATGGAAGATGCATGGATGATGTATGGCTGGTGTATGGATGATGCATGGCTGGTGTATGGATGATGCATGGATGGTACATGGATGGTGCACAGATTATGCATGGATAGTACATGGATGATGCATGGATGGTACATGGATGGTGCATGTATGGTGCATGGATGATGCATGGCTGGTGTATGGATGATGCATGGCTGGTGCATGGATGATGCATGGATGGTACACAGATTATGCATGGATAGTACATGGATGGTGCATGGATGATGCATGGATAGTGCATGGATGGTGCATGGGTGCAAATCCTAGTGGTCGCTCATGCCATTTATGCAAAACACTTTTTTTAATTAAACTAATGTATCCGATATGAAAAATTAAATCAACTTTGCAATAGGTTTTCATAAAAAAAGTATTTTATTTTTTATTTTTCACAGGTCTAACGCTAGGGTCAGAAAGGTATCTTTTTTATCTGAGAGAATTGGGCAGATTATGCAAATCATACTCTGATCATAGTGTGATCTGATTTTCTCAGATGAGGAGAATATAATAACCAAAAATTTCTCCATCTTCTCCATTCTGTCAGTCCATGAAAATTGGACAGCACTCAGATGTCATCCAACTGCAGTCTGATGTCCTCCACGGACTCCTTGACTGTCATTGCCGAGTACAATCCTAATATTGGATCCAACTCGGGCATGCTGTGATTTTTGACTCGGAAAAGCGTGATGTAAGTAGGAGACAGAAAGAAGGAGGCATGACGCTAGGATTAAGCACAAGACTTATGTGATAGTACCATAGCGTTGCAATAGTCTGTATAGGAGCTGTACACACAAAATGATGGGAAGTTATTACTTAAAAAGTGGCTTTATCTTTTATATTACATAATGACAATAAAAAATAGGCTGTAAAGATGAACAAAGCCACTGAAATGGTAGTGGATGTATAAATTGAAGCTAAAATATAAAGAGGCATCTAAATAGGAAAGGGTTCTTTACAGTTAGAGTAGGCAGACGAGTACTAGTCAGTACTATTAGTGGTCAGAATGCCCTCAAATAAGAGGTAGTAATGGCAGATATAGCAGTATTAAAAAGGACTGGATGCTTTTTTCGCACCAAAATTATAAATAATAGATAATGTTTAAGTGGTTGAGAAAGGATGAATTTGATGGACCTCTAATTTTTTCAACTTATATAACTATGTAATAGCCATCGAGTTTCACAGATAGTGAGCTTAAGAAACTACGTAAAGCAATAGCAAATATCAGTGCCTCAATTGTGCCCCAAAACTTGCCCTGTAGCCTAACCTAAAGACCACCATACACATTAGACTAAAGTCAGCCGAGGACGCTGATATTGGAGAGCTTGTCCGAGTCTCGCTGCGGCTCGGAAACGTGAACCGCGGCTGAGTTTACGCAATGTTAAAAAGGAGCACAGTGGGCATGGGATTTCTATAAATCCCATCCACTCTTCTTATAATACAGAACGCAGCGTTTTGGTTCAGCGAAAATACAGTGTCCAAAACGCTACTATTCCTGATCGTGGCCACGCAGGCAGCCTAAGGGCTATTTTCCTGTAAGCTGTTAATTATTACCTTCAATATTTTTGTGAGTACTTTTACAAAGGCCTCATCAGCACATATGCCCGAATCCCGTTTTTCTGGAGCTTCAGGCGTAAGTACTGACAGAGTCACTGACTGTAGGATAAAACACTGTGTGCATGCAGCTTTAGGGCAGAGACAGACTGCCGTATAACTCGTGCAATGATCGCATTACATGGACTGGCCGGCACCTCTCCTCACTTGAGCATGACAGCGTGATGTATTTCTATGCAGCTGTCAAGCTCAGGTCAGAAGTGCAGACAGTTAGTACTAGGTTTTACGATGCGATCCTCGCACGAGTTATACGGCAGTCCGTCTCTGCCCTTAGAGCCATTTTTACTCTCCTTCAGGGCTGCATTTGTCATCTGTAGTACTCTGCTAAGACCACCGATTGGTAGCAGCGGTCATGTGTGGTAGACCCGGTGTCACTGCTTCATTACACATATTTGACAACTTTTTGGAACATCCGGAAGCTCCAAGGAAAAGCGCAGACCTCGTGGACAAGTTGGCAAATATGCCTCGCCAGCATTTCCAGTGGCCTTTGACAAGATATGAAGGGGTGAGGCTATTTTGAAAAAAAAAAAGTTTATTTCCATCAATTTTGAAATCTGATCGATGTGAAGATCTGGAGCACTGCCTTGTAATGGTAGCGGGATATAACAAGTGACTACAGTATGTGCTTATGTATAATTTCATCACATTTCACCCCATTAAACTAATTTGCCAGGAACTTGTAAAATCACTTAAAAGTCATAGCGGCTCGCGTTGTGTGACAGATATTTTTCTCTTCCTTACACCATTTCTTACTGTACACTAAATTTTTGTAAAAAAATTGTAGAGCAATTTGACACGTTCTCCTGCCTTCCCAAAGGGGATATTTTCTTCCAGAAGATTTTTTTTTTTTTAATTTTTACAACAATATAGCCGTGTGAGGTCTTGTTTATTTGCGGGCTGATTTGCAGTTTTAAATCACACCATTCGTTTTCCAAATAAAGTATGGGGAAAAAAAATAAATAAAAATAAATAAATAAAAAAAAACAAGTGCAGTTAAATTAAAAAAAATAAAAATAAAAAAAATAAAAGAAAGAAAAAAATTTAATGTAATTCCACCATTTTTATGCATTCATTATACCATAAAAATAACTTGGCAGTAAGAATCTAAAGGTCAGTGCAATTACGGCAATACCAAACTTGTAAAGTTTTATTAAGTAGTGTAAAACAAAAAATATTGGTTTGTGTTGACATCTTCAGGCACCAACACGGCTCTGCTCCTCCCTGACAGGATTTGTATATGTGACACAAGAGGGAAGGAATTGACAATATCTGAACCTGTTAACAGAACTCGTCCAGTACCGGGGCCCTCTGGCGACATCCGCCAGCCATGTATGTGGGATGTACTCACTGAATGCATGCAGCGGGCACCAGATGTGAGCCCGCTCCATACAGCGCCCGAGTCTACCTGCTGCCAGCGCAATGGCCACAGTTTAACCCCTTATATTATGACAGCGGCTTTTAAAAGGTTGGAGATGAGGTGTCTTTTCTGATGTCCATCTACTCCCTCC
The DNA here is from genome assembly GCF_051348905.1 of Ranitomeya variabilis. Taxonomy (NCBI): domain Eukaryota; kingdom Metazoa; phylum Chordata; class Amphibia; order Anura; family Dendrobatidae; genus Ranitomeya; species Ranitomeya variabilis. The sequence goes on from NC_135233.1 coordinate 56,569,124, forward strand.
ACTTTGCTACGTGATTGTGGGGCGCTGACGGCACTGTTATGCCATTTTTGTACAGCAAGCGTCATAGGAGATTGCCAATTTTACAGTATTCTTCAATATTACACTATCCCTTTGAGGGACTAAAAAGAATGTAAAAAAATATATATATATAAGTTGTAATCGTGCCACACTTTTTTCAGAATGTGAATAAAATCTAAGGAAAAAAAATTTGCTATCTAAAAATATACACAAATTTAGTATGATGATGAGCAGAGTGACCCGCGAGGCAAAGTTATCGTGTCACAAAACAATGGTGGGATTTATTTTTCTTTTTTTCGGTACATTATACGGTGAAATGATTCGTGTTCTTCACTATAACTTGTCCGGCAAACAACAAACCGTCATTAGGGAAAAATAAAACGTTCTGGCTCCTGTAACGTGAGGCGGAAACAAGAAAAATCAAAAGTGAAGATCCCAATGGCCTGTATAAGCCTAGAGGGGTGGAGGGGCGACCACCTGGGGAAACCAGAGACCTACAATCACTAAAAGGAACAGCCCAGCAGTTGCCCTTAGCAACAAACCATTTTTTTTTGTGTTTGTTTTTTTCCGTCCAGTGCAGGTCAGACATAACAGATGCCCTGTTTATCTGCACACACAAGTGGCACCAGAGCACGCATGCGTACTAGTCTGGAAATTTACACAGACGTCGCCACACGTCTGAGCTGCAAGCACTAGGTGGCGCCTGTGAGCTCTCCGCGGCTGATTACAGCGCCGGGTCACGTGACCGCACTCCTCGCGCGCTCTTCGGTGACTGCTACGGTCGAGAGGAGCTGCTGGCGGGACAGACGGTCACAGCTGCCCGGAGACCGGCGGACTCTGCACGGCCTCAGCCATGGCGCACTCTGGTAATCCAAACCCCGTGGTAAGGGCCGCTATTTCAGTTAGGAGCACAATGACGGCCTGAGTGTGTGGTAGGAGTGGGTCCCTGATGTGGCTGCAGCAGGTATAGAGTTCATGGTCGCTTCCAATAGACACCAAGGTGCCTGTCTTATGAGCTGTTAAGCTTAATTTCCATAAGTTCAATCACCACACAGTTAAAAGAAAAAAAAAGAAAGAAACATATCAGCAACTGAGCGTGCACCACTGATTTTCTTTCCGCTTGTAATACCACGGTTCCCCTGTAGTGGCCGCTGTCGGGGAAGGTCATCACTGGTGTCAGGTTATTTAAGCAGAATCGGAACCGTCCCGTCACTGCACCTGGCTTGGAATCGGAACCGTCCCGTCACTGCACCCGGCTTGGAAGCAGAACCGTCCCGTCACTGCACCCGGCTTGGAATCAGAGCCGTCCCGTCACTGCACCCGGCTTGGAATCAGAACCGTCCCGTCACTGCACCCGGCTTGGAATCAGAACCGTCCCGTCACTGCACCCGGCTTGGAATCGGAACCGTCCCGTCACTGCACCCGGCTTGGAATCAGAACCGTCCCGTCACTGCACCCGGCTTGGAATCAGAACCGTCCCGTCACTGCACCCGGCTTGGAATCAGAACCGTCCCGTCACTGCACCCGGCTTGGAATCGGAACCGTCCCGTCACTGCACCCGGCTTGGAATCAGAACCGTCCCGTCACTGCACCCGGCTTGGAATCAGAACCGTCCCGTCACTGCACCCGGCTTGGAATCGGAACCGTCCCGTCACTGCACCCGGCTTGGAATCGGAACCGTCCCGTCGCCGCAACTTGATCAGATTTCAGGGTGTTTTTGATGAGATCAATATTAGTCCTTTCAAGCGTCAGATTTTGGGTGTTTTTCCCAGATAGCGCTCGTACCCTTGACGGTTGAAAACTGATGACCCTGATCAAAATCCCTAATGAAATGCTGAATGAGTTTTCTTATGCGAGAAAATCAGTGACAAGTGAATAAGCCCTAATTCGAAGTTGTCCTTTTGAAGGAACATCGTCAGCATAGAACAATTGTACAAACCAAGTATAGGCTTCATGGCGCGGCCAGCCATTTACCTTTCCACCTTTTTGCTTTCAATCTATCTCTGTCCTTCTCTGGCTCTTTGAAGCCAGAACTGTCAGTCAAAGAAGAGGGCGGGAGATGGAGGGGGAAACAAACAGATGGAAAGATGTTGTTAAATGTTACACCCCCCATGGTGCACTTAGCTCCTGTGCTTGGTTTGGATATTCATCTGGCGGTCTCAACAAATGTGGCGCATGTGTGCAATACCCGGCCCTCCGCACCTGGTGTCAGACTGCCGGTCTTATGCCTATGAACCGTGCTCTGATCGCAATACCCGGCCTGAGAGCCAGGTCTTCTGGCCTGAGCGCACTGCCTCTTAGGCCTTATTCAGACATCTGTTTTTCATGTATGTGATCCATCCAGGTTTGTTATAGGATGCATTGTGGTATGCAGCTGTTCACATGAATGTGCATTTCTTTTCTTTATGCGGATCCATGTAATGGGTGAAAATCACCCATACAAGTCTATGGATCCATGAAACTCCTGGTCACTACACGGATGCCATCAGTCTGTAGTCTTTTGTTAAAGAAGCACTCTTCTGGTGGCATAAACTTATATGAACTGTAGCGTGAGAAAATAAGAAAAATTCCCACGCTAGAGTTCAAATGAGTTTATGCCACCAGGGGTCACAGTTTCGGTGATGGCACCGCTAGTCCCTGGAGCTCCGCCCCCTGCATTTCATTCATTTCCCAGTGTTTTACAGCCAGGAGCGGCTTGCAACACAGACACTACTAACATTATTAGGGATATGTAAAAATATAATGGATATGAAATGGTTTACTGTATGTAAAGATGTCTCATATCCTGTCGGGTTCGGTAAGGACTTGCCAAAAGCCAGCAATTGAATTACCAGCTTTTCTGCTATCTAGTGCTGTAAGAAATATAATATATATATTCATATGTATGTGTCTCACTGATATATATACTGTGTATATGTTTTCAAGAATATTCGAGCCCATGGATCCATTATATGTCCATTTTGCTAGCCGCCGGCAAAATATCGCCAAACGGACACTCGGGTGCGAGGAAATCGCATCCTCGCATTCCAATCGGATGACAGACGGATCACTCTTCAGGAAACACTTGTACGATTCTCATCTGTCTAAAACGGACCGATTTTTTTTTTTTTTTTTTTTTTTTTATATACACATTGTGACTCCAGCCTAAGACGTGCCAGACAGAAGTGCGTCATTCATCCCACCCATCAGCGCCTGTGTCGCGTGATCGGGATGAGTTGTCATGACTCCCAGGGGTCTGCTGATGACCCCCATGATTGTCATTACGAGCCTTCTGTGAATGCTGGCTTGTGGCTGGCATTCATAGGTCGTGATTAGGCATGAGCGAACATTGTCGTCTCCCTCCTTATTCAGCTTGCTAATAGAGCTTACCAAATAGTTGCAGGGGGAACCCGGATACCTGGATCACACCTGGATATTCAGGTGTCCGGCGCAAAAATACACTTATTTTGTATTGTTACATTAAAAAATGTCTGATCTATCAAAATATAAAATAAATTAATCCAATTAGTAAACGGCGTAATGAGAAAAAATCAAAACACCAGAATCATGTTTTTTGGCCTTCGCAACATTGCAGTAAAATGCATTAAGAGTAGTGATGAGCGAGCGTGTTGGGATAAGGTGTTATTCGAGCACGTTCAAGATACTTGGATAATACCCGAGTATGTTCAGATAACACAGTATGTTTGCTCATCAAGTGATGATCAAAACACTATATCTACCAAATGGTATCAATAAAAACGTCAGCTCAGGGCGTAAAAAAAATAAAGGGCATCATCCAGCCCCAGATCCTGAAAAATGAAAGCGTTACAGGTCTTGGAAAATTACAAAAACGTTTTTTTTTTACAATTTTTTTTCACCTAAATAAAAGTTTGGTATCTGAGTACTTGTACTGACCTGTAGCATCATATTGCCTGGTCAGTGTTAACATATAGTGAACATGGTGAATAAAAAAAACAAACAAAAAACAATTGTGGAATTGTACTTTTTTTTTTTTAATTTCAAAGCACTTGATATTTTTTTCCCTTTTTTCAGTACACTATATGGTAAAATCAATGGTGTCATTCAAAAGTACAACTCGTCCTGCGGAAGAAAAAACAAGCTCTCATATGGCGGTGATGATGAAAAAATGAAAAACTCATGGCTCTTGGAAAAAGAAAAGGGAAAAAATGAAAACGATAAAATGGAAAATTGCCGGGTAGTGAAGGGGTTAAATGGGTTGTCCACTTATTTAAAACTGATTCTCCCAGAGTGGTGAAAAAAAATATGCTAGTTGCCGGATCAGCGCTGCTCTTCATTTCTCCGCACCGTGTCCCCCTCTGATCTCCAGGCGGAAGTGTCATTAGACAGACCTGACCCCCAGCATGTGTGTGTCCATTATCCGTTTGGTGCAGCTTTTTATTACTTCCATTTTATTGAGATGGTTTTTTTTTATCATCGCCATTGCAAGTGGTTCATAGATTTCACTCACATCACGTGTCGTTTTTGTCTTTAGCCCAAGCTTTACAAGTCCATTATTGAAGATGTTATTGAAGGAGTGTCAGAACTTTTTGCAGAAGAAGGTGTAGACGAGCAAGTTCTAAAAGACCTTAAACACGTGAGCTATAATGTTTTTATTAAATAATAGTATGTAATGTGTGCGGTCAGGGCCGGCTTCAACACCTGGGCAAGTGCTGGGGCCCTGAGCAGGGGGCGGGTTGGTCTCACTCGCCACCGGGAACACCGGCGTGCTATGGGGGCCAGGCGCCAGCGCCTGCAAGTAGGCATCCCCTGATTGCAATACCTACCTCTCCCCGTTTGTCTGCGGCTTCATCCTCGTCTTCTGACTCTGTGACTTTTCAGGTCAGAGGGTGCAATAATGTCACTGCAGTGCGCTGTCTGCTCTGAACAGTCACAGTGCAGAGAGCCGGATGACGCTGAGGAGTCCAGAGCAGAGCAGCGGCCAGCAAAGTGAGGTGAGTATTTATTTTTATTTTATTTTAATGTTTGGAACATTATATGGGGCCCATTCTGTATGGAGCATTATATGGAGCTCATTATACTGTATGGAGCATTATATGGGACTCATTATACTGTATGGAGCATTATATGGGACTCATTATACTGTATGGAGCATTATTTGGGACTCATTATACTGTATGGAGCATTATATGGGGCTCATTATACTGTATGAAGCAATATGGCTCTCACTATTCTGTATGGATTAATATATGGGGTTCATTGTTCTGTATGGAATATGTAATACGTTAAATACAAGCGAGCCCTTTCCTTTGGGGCGCGGTCAGACGTCTGTGCAAATCAGTCTGATATTGGACCTCAATACACAGACTGGTGGCAGGTCTCCCGATTCGAATGTGGCATCTTCATAGAAATGTATGAAACTGACATGCTCGGAGCGGCAGACTCATGGCCACTCCGTGCATTGCGGTCTGATCTTGGAGCGATTTGTACAGGTGTCTGAATGGACCCATCATGTGATTTACACACTCTACAGCAACACCATCATCTTTTACTTTAATGTAGCTTTTGTCTATAAGTGTATATACCCAACACGTTTCCAGTATAATGGAAGATCAAGATCTAGTGTCTGCAGCTATGGAGCAGCAAGTAGTCTAGATTAAAGCACCCAGGGTGCAAAACATTGTTAGGGTATGTTCACACGTTCCTGATTTCCCTCCTTTTTTTCAGGACTAAAAACCGCAGCTCTTGGCAGAAAACGCAGGTGCGGTTTTTGGTGCGGTTTTTTATGCAGTTTTCTATGCAGATTGTCTGTGTTTGACACAAATAAAGCTTTAACTGCAGTGGGGGAAAAAAAAAAAAAGAAATGTCATTTCCTTGTCCAACCCTTTTCTTCTTCCATCCTCCATTTTGGGACTAAACACCAAAATGAGTGGACGTGTTTTGAATGACAGCGCTCCGCAGAGTGCTGAGCGTAGGCCAGATCACAGCCCGCGGATCCAGCTCTATCCAGCTATTTAAGTCTACGTTCACATTTGCGGTCTGCGCCGCAGCGTCGGGCGCCGCAGCGTCGCCGCATGCGTCATGCGCCCCTATATTTAACATGGGGGCGCATGGACATGCGTCGCACTTGCGTTTTGCGCCGCATGCGTCACTGCAGCGCACGCATCCGGGCGCAGAGGACGCAGCAAGTTGCATTTTTGCTGCGTCCAAAATCAATCAAAAAAAGGACGCATGCGGCGCAAAACGCAGCGTTGTGCATGCGTTTTGCTGCGTTTTTGTTTGCGTTGTGTGTTGCGGCGCCGACGCTGCGGCGCACAACGCAAATGTGAACATAGCCTCAGTGCCACGTATTTCAGTGCCACGTATTTCAGTGCCACGTATTTCAGTGCCACGTATTTCAGTGCCACGTATTTCAGTGCCACGTATTTCAGTGCCACGTATTTCAGTGCCACGTATTTCAGTGCCACGTATTTCAGTGCCACGTATCACGTATTTAACTGCCACGTATTTCAGTGCCACGTATCACGTATTTCAGTGCCACGTATTTCAGTGCCACGTATTTCAGTGCCACGTATCACGTATTTCAGTGCCACGTATCACGTATTTCAGTGCCACGTATCACGTGTTTCAGTGCCACGTATCACGTATTTCAGTGCCACGTATTTCAGTGCCACGTATTTAAGTGCCACGTATCACGTATTTAACTGCCACGTATCACGTATTTCAGTGCCACGTATCACGTATTTAAGTGCCACGTATCACGTATTTAAGTGCCACGTATCACGTATTTCAGTGCCACGTATCACACATATATATAACGTATAACACACTGACAGGAGCCATAGTTCCTGTCGGTGTGTCACTGCGCATGCGCGAGCGAGTTTACCGGCGGTCATTGACCCCGGCACTCTCGCTTAACGGCAGTGCTGCGTGGGAAAGTTCAACGCAGCTGTACTGCCGTTAACCGAGACGCCGGAGCCATTGAACTCCGGAACAGTACGCGATACACTGCTAGGAGCTTCGCTCCTGGCAGTGTATCGCCGGAGAGCAGCCGATCGGCGTGGGACACTCGTTTTATGGATTCTGCGGACAGGGAGTATGGATTTGATTTTTTATTTTGGGATTTTTCCCTGGAGGATCGAGGGCTTCGCCTACAAGTGTGCTGTTGGTGAGTATATACTCTATGTTATGTGTTGTATGTACTGTACTGTGTGTCATGTATGTGTATTGTGTGTAGGTGTTTGGTGTAAACTTTACTATTGTGCTAAGTCGCCGGACACAGGGACAACTCTCCCATCCTAATACCGGATGGGAGTAGTAGTCCCATACGGCGACTTAGCACAATGGTGGCACTAGCGTCGCATGGGGACACACACACACACACACACACACACACACACACACACACACACACACACACACACACACACACACACACACACACCAAATCAATCAAACGGCCGACACGATCCCCATGCGACGGTATGCCTCCATGTCTCTCCGCCCAAGCACTTCCGCCCACGCACTTCCGGCCGCTTCCCCGCACTTCCTGCTGCAGCGGTTCTGCACCACAAACCGCAATAAAACCCGCAGATATATTTTTGATCTGCGGGTTTTACTGCGGGTTTGACCTCACAATGGAGGTCTATGGGTGCAGAACCGCTGCTGTTTCGGACAAAGAAGTGACATGCTCCTTCTTTTTTCCTGCAGCTATTCAGCGCGGCTTTTTTTTTTAAATTCAGGATCATGTGCACAGCGGTTCCTGTTTTCCATAGGGTACATTGTACTGTACCCTGCATGGAAAAAAGCTGCGGAACCGCAGCGGCAAAACCGCTGTAAAAAACGCACTGTGTGAACATGGCCTTACACTAGAGGTGTTCCCACAAATAGCTTAGACAAAAATGTAACTTTCAGTTTTTAATGGGAACCTGACAGCTGATTCATGTTGCCTGATATCTGAGCAGTGTGTATCGGGCATGTGACTTTACATAGTAACATAGTTAGTAAGGCCGAAAAAAGACATTTGTCCATCCAGTTCAGCCTATATTCCATCATAATAAATCCCCAGATCTACGTCCTTCTACAGAACCTAATAATTGTATGATACAATATTGTTCTGCTCCAGGAAGACATCCAGGCCTCTCTTGAACCCCTCGACTGAGTTCACCATCACCACCTCCTCAGGCAAGCAATTCCAGATTCTCACTGCCTTAACAGTAAAGAATCCTCTTCTATGTTGGTGGAAAAACCTTCTCTCCTCCAGACGCAAAGAATGCCCCCTTGTGCCCGTCACCTTCCTTGGTATAAACAGATCCTCGGAGAGAGATTTGTATTGTCCCCTTATATACCGTATTTTCTGGTGTATAAGACGACCCCCAACTTTCCATATAAAATATGGAATTTGGGATATGCCCGCTGTATAAGACGGGGGTCATCTTATACGCCCAGTCATCTTATATGGCGTGTGGTTCCCAGGGTCTGAAGGAGAGGAGACTCTCCTTCAGGCCCTGGGATCCATATTCATGTTAAAAATAAAGAATAAAAATAAAAAATATGTATATACTCACCCCTCCAAGAAGCCTGGCTGTCACTGCTGCAAGCGTCTGCCTCCGTTCCTAAGAATTGCAGAGCATGAAGGACCCTCGATGACGTCGCAGTCCTGTGATTGGTCCGTGACCGCTCATGTGACCGGTCACCTGACCGTGACGTCATCGAAGGTCCTTCACGCTCTGCAATTCTTAGGAACGGAGGCAGACGCTTGCAGCGGTGACAGCCAGTCTTCTCGGAGGGATGAGTATATCCATATTTTTTATTTTTATTCTTTATTTTTTACATGAATATGGATCCCAGGGCCTGAAGGAGAGTTTCCTCTCCTTCAGACCCTGGGAACATCCAGGATCGCTCCCTGCACATGCCGTACCTGGCGTATAAGACGACCCCTGACTTTTGGGTCAATTTTTAGGGGTTAAAAAGTCGTCTTATACGCCGGAAAATACGGTACTCATACATGGTTATTAGATGGCCCCTCAGTCGTCTTTTTTCTAGACTAAATAATCCTAATTTCGCTAATCTATCTGGGTATTGTAGTTCTCCCATCCCCTTTATTAATTTTGTTGCCCTCCTTTGTACTCTCTCTAGTTCCATTATTTCCTTCCTGAGCACCGGTGCCCAAATGGTGACTTTAGCCAGGTATATTTGACTGAAACTTTGTCGCAAAACCTCTTCTACAAGCCACCGGGCATCAAGCCGCCCTGTAGACTAAACGGACAGGCAGGTGCCTTGTGGCTTCACCCTGAAAGCTCCTTGACCCCCTGTGTGTATATAGGGAGAAACCATTCAGTCACTGGCAGTGGGCAAGAAGAATCCACCGGTGACCTACCTGTCTAACTAGCCTCCCGTTCAGCTTGGTCCCAAGTGACTTATGAAGTATGTTTCTGTTTTTTAAACGCCACACAAAGTTTCACTGTCAACCATATATGGCTGAAATCATACAGCCAGTGTCTGATACATGCTTATGGATCGGGCATCAGGTATCCGTTATCGGGTTGCCTTTAACATCTCCAGCGTCCATCATGAAATAAATGAAAAAAAATGTACCTATGTGTAATCATGTCAGTCCACTTAGCAGCTCTGCTGTAGAGGGATTTCAGATGTCACTGTCACTCTGTGATGTGCGGGGGCTTTGCAGACTGTTGGCGCGGGGGCTTTGCAGACTGTTGGCGCGGGGGCTTTGCAGACTGTTGGCGCGGGGGCTTTGCAGACTGTTGGCGCGGGGGCTTTGCAGACTGTTGGCGCGGGCGCTTTGCAAGTGTGACGTCAGCATCATAAATTGACATGCTGCCGTTTTCAAATCTATAGCGCCAGTCAATTTATACTTCAGGTTTTCTCTCTCTAAGCACGTGAATGACAATTTACTAACGCCTACTGTACTACATCTTGAAATTTGCAGCGTGGTAGCAGAGCCTAAAAGGAACTGTCTCGCCCACATAGACGTCATTGATAGGCAACCCCTTTTAAGATGCGACAGCATCTGTAAGACACGGTACATAGATTTTGCTGAATACTAGTAGATTTGAGAAGAACTGTGACTTATTTTGTTCTTTAATTTACCGTAGCTGAATAAATCTAAAGGTGTATACTGGACATTGTGCCACCATAGCTTTCCGCATGTCTTGATAAGCAAACAAAAACTATTTTTTCGGGTAAAATGAGAAATGAAATAGTAATTCATGGCGATGCAGGCATAAGCCAGATCTTGGGCTATAAATCTCCTTCAGTCATGAAGGCTTTGATGGCCTGACTAAATAACTGCATACAAACTTACTTTTCTGTGTCTGGAACAGCGGGCAGTCATTTTCCTTTTGGCACTTTTTAGCCCTTAATGTTATTCTGTGCTGTATGTCTTGCTAGTACACGCATCCTGTTTGAATATAATTTAATGTCATCTTTACATCTAATTGCATCTGTTCAGTAATGTAGTTCTCATACATGGCTGCTTTGTGTTATCTGTTTGGCTTGCTGATGATGATTTATATTGGGAGCAGACAGCTCTCCATCCATTTTACACAAGGATGCTGTGGTCGGTGGCCATTTCACCAGGCAAAGTAGGAGTCAGGAGTCCCCTGTTCTATATGTAGACCCCGAGATCAAATATATATATATATATATATATATATATATATATATATATATATATATATATATATATATATATATATATATATATATATATATATAGCACATCTTGGGGATCATTTGTGGAAGACAGATGGTACGTCCACAGTCCTCCTAAAACCCCTTTGTGATGCACATGTATGTCTCGCAGCAGTGTTGGCTGTAAGGAGGAAGCTCAGGAGCAAACACTCAGCAGATGCTGACTGTGCTACACAGCCGAAATCTATCCTAAAACAGCAGTGACCAGAGCTTGCTCCAGGTGCTACTATTAAATTCTTTAAATGCCTCTGTCAATTTCTCACTCTCTGACAGCAGCAATCTGGGTGTCCTTTCCATCAGCGTTCACAGGGTGTAGATGGTCCGCCATGGCAAAGGCCCCATGACTGGTATGTTGGTGTTCCCACAAAGCAAGAGCAGAGGTTAAAGGGAACCTGTCATGTAAAATAACACTATTAACCTGCAAATATGGGGTTATTCCAACATCGCCATCACTGAGAGCCCTTCTGCCGGAAGGATATGAACTTCCAGTCAGTGGGACGGTGCCGGCACAGTTTCAGTCACTATTCTTTGCATAGCGACTGTTGGCTGTAATTGCGCCTACGGCACTGATTGATAGTCTGCTCTAATGCTGAGCTGCTGGCAGTCAGTGCTGGGGTCGCGATTACAGCCTCCGCTCTCTAGGCACAGAGCTGGTTCTGGAAGCCGGACGCTGACGGAGGGCATAAAGATCATTTCCTCCTGGCAGTGGGGCTCTCAGTGTAGGGGCCACGTGGTGTCAGAACGCTATTAACATGCAGATTAGCCCAATATATGTAGGTTAATAGCGTTCTTTTACATGTTCGTTTCCCCTCAACTTCACAGGAGACATATTTTGGCTATATAGTGCAACACTGTTATTGCTCTATACAGTAGAAGCACTTGGCCAGTCACATAAAAATGTGATTTGACCCATGTTTCCCCAGTTAAAAGTTAAATAAAAAAAAAAGTATATTACTGTGTTGCCGCGTCCGTAAAACCCCAGTCTTTGAAAAGATAGTTATTTAACGTGTACCATAAATAATTTAAAAATAAAATCGAGATACCAAAATTACCATTTTTTGATCTCTGCAGCTCCCCCCAAAATATATTTAAAAAGCTATCAAAATGTAATGCGTACCGCAACATGGTGCCATTAAAAACTGCTGCCCAACTTGCAAAAAAAAGCCCTCACACAACTCCATCAATGGAAGAATAAAACCGTTATGAATCTCGGAAAATGGCAATATTTAAAAATGTTTCTCTTTTTTTTTTTTTTTTTTTAAAGCTAATAAAATAATAACAAACAAAACTATACAAATTTGGTATCGTAGTAATCGTACTGACCCGGAGAATTGTTCTGCCCGATCTATTTTACTGTAAAAACAGAACCCAGGTTCCTGGAATACTGATGTGTTTGTGTTTCGAGTAGTATAGAGATCCCATCAACACCATCCAGGGTGGTTACATTTCTGACAGCAGTTATCTTCGATTTAGGCTATGTTCACATTTGCGTTGTGCGCCGCAGCGTCGGGCGTCTGCAGCGTCGCCGCATGCGTCATGCGCCCCTATATTTAACATGGGGGCGCATGGACATGCGTTGTGTTGCGTTTTGTGACGCATGCGTCTTTTTGGGCGCACGCGTCAGGGCGCAGAGGACGCAGCAAGTTGCATTTTTTTTGCGTCCAAAATCATGCAAAAAAAGGACGCATGCGTCACAAAACAATGCGTTTTGCATGCGTTGTGCATTGCGTCGCGGATGCAACACACAACAACGCAAATGTGAACGTAGCCTTACAAAGCCCAGTTACAGAACTCACTAGTAGATCACCAGTAGTCAAGATGTTCACACCAAGGTACAGAAGTCACATAAGACACATTAGTAGTCATCATCACTAGTGTTGAGCGATACCTTCCGATATTTGAAAGTATCGGTATCGGATTGTATCGGCCAATATCCGAAAAATATCGGATATCGCCGATACCGATACCCGATACCAATACAAGTCAATGGGACACAAATATCGGAAGTGATCCTGGATGGTTCCCAGGGTCTGAAGGAGAGGAAACCCTCCTTCAGGCCCTGGGATCCATATTCATGTGTAAAATAAAGAATAAAAATAAAAAATAGGGATATACTCACCCTCTGACGCGCCCTGGTTGTAACCGCTGGAACCGGCAGCCTCCGTTCCTAAGAATGAGCGAGTGAAGGACCTTCGATGACGTCGCGGCTTGTGATTGGTCGCGTGAGCGGTGACCTATCACAAGACCGCGACGTCATCGCAGGTCCTTCACTCGCTCATTCTTAGGAACGGAGGCTGCCGGTTGCAGCGGTTACAACCAGGGCGCGTCAGAGGGTGAGTATATCCCTATTTTTTATTTTTATTCTTTATTTTACGCGCGAATATGCATCCCGATCCCGATTCCCGATATCGCAAAAATATCGGAACTCAGTATCGGAATTCCGATACTGCAAATATCGGCCGATACCCGATACTTGCGGTATCGGAATGCTCAACACTAATCATCACCGCAGCCGAGCAGACAGAAGTGAATAAATCGGAAACAAAAACATTTCTTTTTTCTTCTAGTCCTTTTTAATTACCAGAAGAAGGCATTTTGTATGTCAAGCAGCTTGGATTGTGGCCTCTCTACTCTTCCTCCAGACTCTGGGACCTTGATTTCCAAGGTCTAGTGTGAAGTATCCACAATCAATGATGGTTTGGGGAGCCATGTCATCTGCTGGTGTATGTCCACTGAGTTTTATCAAGACCAAAGTCAGCACAGCCGTCTACCAGGAAATTTTAGAGCACTTCATGCTTACTGGAGTTGGAAATGTCATTCTCCAGCAGGACTTGGCACCTGTCCACACTGCCAAAAGTACCAATACCTGGTTTATAAACAACAGTAACACTGTGCTTGGTTGGTCAGCAAACTCGCTCACACAAAGGTACAGAAGTCACATAAGACACATTAGTAGTCATCATCACTAGTGTTGAGCGATACCTTCCGATATTTGAAAGTATCGGTATCGGATTGTATCGGCCGATATCCGAAAAATATCGGATATCGCTGATACCGATACCCGATACCAATACAAGTCAATGGGACACAAATATCGGAAGTGATCCTGGATGGTTCCCAGGGTCTGAAGGAGAGGAAACCCTCCATATTCTGCTTCCCGCTCTGACTGAGTGCCGCCGTAAAGTGAAAGCACAGCACAGCGGTGACGTCACCGCTGTGCTCTGCTCTTACATTCCGGCCGGCAGTCAGTCAGAGCGGGAAGCAGACTGCAAGGGACCTGACGGATACCGGAATGTGAGTATGTACGTTTTTTTTTTTTTTTACTTTTACGATGGTAACCAGGGTAAACATCGGGTTACTAAGCGCGGCCCTGCGCTTAGTAACCCGATGTTTACCCTGGTTACAAGCGAACGCATCGTTGGATCGGTGTCACACACACCGATCCAACGATGACAGCGGGAGATCCAGCGACGAAAGAAAGTTCCAAACGATCTGCTACGACGTACGATTCTCAGCGGGGTCCCTGATCGCTGCTGCGTGTCAGACACAGCGATATCGTATGGATATCGCTGGAACGTCACGGATCGTACCGTCGTAGCGACAAAAGTGCCAATGTGTGACAGTACCCTTAGTGCTGTCCTTAAAAACCATAGAAAATTCTGATGTATTTCAGGTGGGGTATATTCCTTTTTACATCAACTAATTTGAGTAAAATTGGTGATTTTATAATGAACGTTACATTGCTAACCTTAACTTTCATGTTGGAGATTAAACAAAATGTTCTATGAAACTCAGTCTATCAAAATGTTGGAAATTGTTTTTGGGTTCAGTGAGATAATTATTAAAATCTTACTTTTCAAAGGGTGTACTTATTTCTGCTTAGCACGATATATCCCATGAAATAAAGGCTAATTCATGTGTTCTCCAATTATATTTTAAAACAGGATTCTCGTTTAGGTATATATTTTATCAGAAGTATATATTTTTTCTTTTTAAACTAAAACTTTTAAGATGTAGTTGGAGAGCAGATAAAATCGCCTTTTTCCTGGGGTGTCTGTTCTTCTTCATATCCACCAGATCTGCCTGTGGATGAGGAGTGTATGTAACATGAGACTCGTTCTGGCGTGTGCACTTCTTATCTAAGGCAATTTTTAATTTATATCTTATAAAATGCTCAAACGTCGTTTGTAAAGTTATATTAAAAGCAGATGGTTGTAGGCGTTGTCGGGATGACTTCTGCCCTGATTTATGTTACCTCCTGTCTTCTAGAGATATTAAACTCTGCAGCGCTCTGTTTTCTGGTCGAGTACTCGGGACCTGCCATTCCTGGCTCTAGAATAATAATTTTGTAATATGCGTCCCCCACCCCTTCACTGTGAGAAAATCTTCTGCACACATTTGTGTTGTGATAAACCAATCGATTGGCCTCCGACCCCCACGGTCAATGTAGACAGAATGCAAGGGAAACTGGATTAAAGGTGTTGAAAAGATTAGCCTGCCTTCTACCACCTAGGTCTAGTTTGATGCAGTTGCAAACTCCTACTACTAGCAAGTAGTGATGAGCAAACGTGCTGGGATAAGGTGTTATCCGAGCATGCTCAGCTGCTAACCGAGTGACTTTGCCATGTTTGAGTCCTCGCTGCTGCATGTCTCGCGGCTGTTTGACAGCTGTGACACATGTAGGGATTGCCTGTTTGTTAGACTTTGTGGAAGTTTTATAAAATGGATTTACAAACGTGGTGATACCAATTATGTTGTGGGTTTTGTTTGTCTTTCTAACAAGGGGCTAATTTTAAAAATTTTTTATTATCGTATATACTCTAGTATAAGCCGACCCCCCCCTAATTTTGCTACAAAAAAAATGGGAAAACTTAATGACTTGAGTATAAGCTTAGGGTGGAAAATGCAGCAGCTACTGGTAAATTTCAAAAATAGATACCAATAAAAGTAAAATTAATTGAGACATCAGTAGTTTAAGTGTTTTTGAATATCCATATTGAATCAGGAGCCCCATATAATGCCCCATAAGATGCTCCATATTAAAATATGCCCCATACAATGCTGCACAAATGTTGATTATGGCCCCATAAGATGCTCCATAGAGATAGTTGCCCCATATAATGCTGCACATGGCCCCATAAGATAGATGCTCCATACAGATATTTGCCCCATATAATGCTGCACGTGGCCCCATAAGATGCTCCATACAGATATTTGCCCCATATAATGCTGCACATGGCCCCATACAGATATTTGCCCCATATAATGCTGCACATGGCCCCATACAGATATTTGCCCCATATAATGCTGCACATGGCCACATAAGATGCTCCATACAGATATTTGCCCCCATATAATGCTGCACATGGCCCCATACAGATATTTGCCCCATATAATGCTGCACATGGCCACATAAGATGCTCCATACAGATATTTGCCCCATATAATGCTGCACATGGCCCCATACAGATATTTGCCCCATATAATGCTGGACATGGCCACATAAGATGCTCCATACAGATATTTGCCCCATATAATGCTGCACATGGCACCATACAGATAATTGCCCCATATAATGCTGCAAATGGCCCCATAAGATGCTCCATACAGACATTTGCCCCATATGCTGTTGCTGCGATTAAAAAAAAAAAAAAAATTACATACTCACCTCTCAGGCCCCCGGCACTTGCTATACTCGCCTTTCCCTTTCCACCGATGGGCGCCGCTGTGTCTTCCTCATCCTCTGCACTGACTGTTCAGGCAGAGGGCATCGCGCACTAATCGTGTCATCGCGCCCTCTGACCTGAGCGTCACTGCAGAGGACGGGGAAGACGCAGCGGCGCCAACGGTGGAACGGAGAGCAGGTGAATATCGCGCACTGCGTTATACTGACCTGCTCTCGGCGCGGTCCCTGCAGTCCCTGGTTCTCTGGCGCCGGCAGCTTCTTCCTGTATTGAGCGGTCACATTGTACTGCTCATTACAGTAATGAATATGCGGCTCCACCCCTATGGGAGTGGAGCCGGGTCCATATTCATTACTGTAATGAGCGGTACCATGTCACCGCTCACTACAGGAAGAAGCTGTCAGTGCCCGGGCACCAGGGACGTCCAGGGACCGAGCCAGGAGCAGGTGAGTATTACACAGCTGCTGCTCCCCCTCCCCTGCCGACCCCTGGGTATGACTCGAGTATAAGCCTAAAAAATGGGCTGCAATTCTCGGCTTATACTCGAGTATATACGGTACATCTAGTAATGTTTAGCTTAGCAGGATTGTGCACAGTAACCTACAGACACTGTCAGGTTGGAACTGTTATACTGAGTAAAATGATACCTGGGTGATGAAATCTGTCTTGTGGTTGTTGTTTAAACTGCATTTGTAGTTTTCAGTTAATGAGATTCTGGTGCTTCGGGGGGGGTCTTCATGTGGTGCTCTATTTACATATACATCTTTATGGGCTTATGACAGGTCACTAATCTGCCCCCTCATACTGCATAGAATATTGTGAAAAAAATATATATATATTAACATTTATCACGCTGGCGCCTGCAGTGTAGCATTATACAATGGATAATATGCATCTATTCATTTATTATTTAGTCATATAGTATTGTGGGGAGAAAAAAGTCATCAAAATTGCACTGGCAGCCGCAGCATCTATCACGTTCCGATAGATGCCATTGCGCAGTCGCCGCTTGGCTCCATCAAGATGGCGGCGCCTGTTCAGTAACATCTATCGGAACGCGATAGATGCTACTGTGCCAGCGGTGCCATTTTGCTATAGGAAAAAAAATTGGCTCTATTAAAATGGCGCCTGCGCAGTAACCTCTATCTGTGGTAGATGCAACTGCGCTGGCAGCATTTTGATAGTCACATTTTTTTTTTAACTTTATCAAAATGGCACCGCTGGCGCAGTAGCATCAATCGCAACGTGATGGAAGCTACAGAACCTGCGTCATGAATGTTAATTGTTTTTTCCACACAATATCTCATGCAGTATGTAAAATAGGGGACCTGTCACTGAAGGATCAGTGACCTGTCAAGCCCATAATGGTGCATATGTAAGCAGAGCACCACATAGAGCGTTAATTATGTTTGTCTCTTCACTATGAAGCCTAAAATATATATCCCACAAATATCGGACCAATGCAAATTGACCATCCCTGACCACTGGCTCTAAAAGAGCTGTGAAAGATTCTTTAATGAGGAAGCTCTTTGGTATGGAAGCGTACTTCCCCGAATCTGCTAAAAACGAACCCCAGCCTTGGTGTTTTCTTCCCAGCAAATCTCCCTGCTGCAATTACCTAGTCCCTGCAGGCAGGGCCTACCTCAATGGAGATAGAAGTGTTAACTCGCACTTCCTCTGTTTTAATTACCGTAGTTACTCTTTCTCAGTTATGATTAGTCTCATAGGTTCAATGTGAGGGTGATATGTCCCCTCTCTTTTTACATGTCATTATGGATTTTAATTTTTCTCTGACTCTGTATAGCAACAAAAGTGTTGGGATATTTTCCCCATGCTTGTTCTGGTTGCTCTGAACATACTTGATTTGTTTTATATCTCTTTATTGTAATATTTTCTTTCATTTTTTTTGCATTTTATCAGTTGTGGGAAACCAAAGTTATACAGTCCAAAGCCACCGAAGGTTTCTTCAGAGATCACAGTAACATACCTCAGTTTGTTCTTCAGTTACCACAGCATTTACATCAGTCGCTGCATGCATCAACAGGTTGGTGTATCTATATCTAGTAATGGAGGGGTAAGAATAATTTGCTTCTTGGTGGGTTGTGAATGGCAAATCTAAGGTTATATGGGAACAAAAGATGTCACATTTCCTATTCAGAAGTCCGAAATGGATGTAACTTATAGTTGGGGTCCATAATGCTGGTTCTTCATGAACGAGCATAAAGATGGCGGAGAGGGCCTGCAGTGCATTTCTAAATTATAAAATGTAATACAAGTCAAAGTTATAAAAGAAAACACTTTGTCAAATCTGCCTGATAACTGAGAACAATTTCACTCGTCAGAATCATTATTTTTTTATGTCTGTACGGGAAATCTTCACTGTTGTGAATTTCTTTGTTTTAGATCACATTCGGGACTTTTTTATTTCAGGAATCTTCTCCCTTGTGCTGCAATCTGATCATCGCTATGATCATTACGAGATTTATGGGAGAACCAGCAGCCTGTCTGAAAAGGGAAGAAAAGTGCCCATAGCGACTTAAAGAGGACCTTTCACCAAATTTTTCACGTTGAACTCGACTGGACACAGAATGTAATATTTGCGGCAGAGCAGAATAAAAGATGTTTGTATCTAAATTTTGCCTCTATCGAGTTAACTTTTTATTTTTAAGTCCAAGTGGGTGTTACCAGACAGTTTTCACTTGGGGCGTGTACTTCTTCTCCCTGTATGATGCTGACCAGGGATAAGCAGGCAACCACTAGATGTAAAGTAGAACACGCCTCCCACCACAGGTTAGTGTGGTTCTCACTGTGTGAGATGTAATGGTACAACCTTGATCTCCCTGTCTAACTTCCTCTGGGGGGAGGGGCAGTACAGCTGAGTTTAACTGTGTTACATTAAAAACCTTTCTGTCAGCTCGCCTGATTACGGACTGTGTCAATTATCACACTTATAAAAAATAACACAAAAAGCAATTCGCTGCACACATTTAGTATTAAATTAATGTACAGGTGCACAAATACGCTATGTGGCCAATGTACTGAGATGCATGCACTATTTGTAAGCACTCTGCGATTAATGAATACATGAACACCACTATTTCTGTAAATGTTTAAAAACATAAGGTACTCAGCGTTTTTTGATCAGAGAGCCCAAATCACACTTATGTCTGCTGAGCCCAAGCAACTTGTTCTCGTTCTGCAGTGAGATTTGGGCTGTACATCATGTCTCAAACAGGAGTAAACTGCCTGTTCTGAACTTCTCCTTTGTGAGATGTAATGACACCCTGCTCTGATCTCACTGCAGAGTGAGTACAAGTTGAGCAAAACAGATATGTGTGATTATTGATCCATCTCTGGATAGGACGCTTGGGGATAGGGCAGAACAGCAGAGTTGACAATGCTAGAACAGGAAAGCTGATAAAAGGGTTTATAATGTGACACCCCTAAACTCAGCTATGCTGCCATTCTTCCCATTGGGATGTTATCTGAAAGGTGTTAGTTAACTTTGCTATCTAATAATGCAGGAGGTTAGACCAGGGTATCAGAGCTTTCTGTCATGTCATACACTCTCAAATCTGCTCTAAGCTTTGGCGTTGGTGTGTTCTTATTTCCTTTGTGTGTTGCTGCCTGCTCATGATTGGTCAGCATCATACAGTGAGAAGAAGTACACACCCCCTAGTGAAAACTATCTCATAATGTCCAAATGGACTTAAAATTAACTCATTAGATGCCAAATACTTTGCTAATATCTCTGAAAAAAATATTTATTCCACTGTGTAGTCACTATTACATTGTGTGTCCAATTCAACATGAAATATTATGAAAGGTTCACTTTAACACACATCATGATTGTTTCTGTCCCTGCCACATCAGTACGTTAGATGTGTAGCACGTTTTCTCAGATTATGATGCAAAGCATGACATGATTGTTCACGGGTCAGACTCAGTAGACTGATAAATTGAATATCTTGTTGGACATTTATTTTTCTTTGCTTAAGGTAATGAAAGGGCTACATTTTAGTTGCTCACTCGCCTCCTAAGCGATGTGGCCAGGCTTACAGGGGCATCTTGGAGGCCATTTTGATCCAAGTATGTTTCACATCAATCTATTACTAGATCATATCAAACTTACACCAGAGACCTACACTACCTATGGCATATGTGGACGTGCGCAGATCTATAGGCTATGGACACCTTTTTACATGGATAAATTATTTTTATATGTGCTGGTGAATATTTTTAGTTAATTAAATTGCGCTAAGTTTCAAGCTGCAATCTTCACTCCGTCATTCATTTTCAGCCCCCTTAATATGCAGTTTGCAGGCTTTTATCCAAGTGTCACATTTTTCCTCCTTGTCTACAGTATATTTTCTCTGCCATCCTTGAGATACCTTCTCTCCTTTTCATACCTTGGAATTCTGTGCACCACCTCGTCACCGCTCCTTTCTCTAAAATCCCTCCATGTATATTAGATGAAAGTCAGCCGAACCTTTTGGTCATCTAATAGGTATGGTGGCCTCTGATTCGAAATCCCCTGCCCCCATTGAAAACCAATGCTGAGCTGAACTCTGCCATGTATGGGGGAGACTGTAAAAATGTCTGTCTAGCAAACAAAGGTCGAGAGCCACCTCTTGTATAGCCAGTTTAAAGGGGTTGTCTGGTGAAAATGCGTCTATCCACAAGTAAGGGAACTTTTATCACTATTAAAATGCTGCAACGCTGCACATGTTCGACCACCGCTCCATTCATACCTTGTGGGGCTGCGGACTGCTGTACTGTTTTTGTGGCAGCCCCGTAGAGAGAGAATGGATCTGTGGTCGGGCGATTGACTGCTCCATTTTGTAACTGGGATAAAAGTTCCCCATTTGATTTAAAAAAAAAAAAAAAAAAGACCCATTTTTCTAAATAGTGTGGGTCCCAGAGGTCCGACACCCAATGGATAAGTTATCACCTATCCTGCAAATGTGTTTGGTGTGAAACATAGGCTTTAACAACCAAATCGCAGGTCAATTTCCGCTGAGGATTTCTGACGTCGGTACGTCCCTTATTTCATATTTCCACATTATACTATGAGGCTATGTTCACACATTGCATTTTTGCTGCATTTTTTTTTTCCGAAGGCAAAATCTGTTCTCTTTGACAGTAAGAAACTTGCCTCAAGAAAGCAGGTTTGGCTTAGATCTTGTTGCGTTCTTTGCTGCGTTTTTGTCAGGGTACATTTTTCTCTTGTTGATACCAAAAAGTTTAGCTCATTAAAAAAAAAAAAAAAATTGATTCTAGTTTATCAGGTTTTGGCACCAAAAATGCAGCAAAACCTGATACATGAAAAAAATGATGAAAGAAGTGACATTGTGCTTCTGCAAAAACCAAGGTCTACCACAAAATACTGAGAACAAAAAAAAAACAAGCTGTTCATGAGATTTCTGAAATCTCAGACTTTTCTGGTACTGTAAAACGCAGCTGAAAATTTGCATTAAAAAAGTATTTAAAAAAAAAAAATGCAACTTGTGAACATATGCTAATGGTTACATTTTGTGCGCTCTCTGCTTCCCTTTTTTTTCATACAAGGTGATAGTGTTGCTTCCAAGGTGATACATTAAAACACAAAGTGTACAATTCTCCGTACAGGAGGATAAAGGAACAGTGATGTTTTTTTTGTTGTTTTTTTTTTTAAGCTGCAATATTTGGAAACTAATTCACTTTTCTAAAAGTTGGTCTGAGGTTTCTCAAGCCTTTAGAAGTTATCCCAAGTTTTATTTAAGTAAACCTCTCCTCCTCCTTTTTTATAGTAATTTGTTTTCATTTAGTTCAATAATTCATCAAAGTAAATTTTGCTATTTATGAAGTCGAAACACAAAAAGTGAAAAAAAGCTAATTTGATTATTTATTGGGTTCACGCCGAGTGCAAACAGCAGTTAATGTGAGCAGCTGCGTTCCTGTAAGATTCGAGTGATTTAAGGAATTCCAATGAGAGGTTCCAGGGTAAAGTTTTAGTTTGCATAAATATAATAACTCTCGGTCGTTAATTGCTTGATCTGTTTACTTCGCTTGACAATGAAATTGATGATTTGTTAATTTCTTTTTTTGTTTGACATTATTTAGCTGTTCTGATCATGACACGTTTAATATCACTACATAACTATATTCCTGTTCATTTAAGTGTTGTTCGATAGTGTTGTCTATAAAGGGTTATACAGGATACGAAAAACATGGTTGATTTCTAAAAAACAAACAAACAAAAAAAAACAGCGCCACCCACATCAGCTGGTTGTTTGTGGAATTCAAATTTTCAAAGTTTTATTCACTTTGAGAAAAAGGAGCTGCAGCAGCACCAGACACGACCGTGGCACAGGTGAGGTGCCATTTCTTGGTAAAAGCAGCTATGGCTTTCTTGTACTCTACCTTTCCAGGGGTCTTTGGCATTTGAGTGAATGAGTCAGAGTAGTAATACCAGACATGACCTTTAGATCGTCAATTCTTGGGGTACGTGCACACGACATCTTAGTTTTTGTAGGCATAGCTGCTCCAAGAAACCAACAGCATTTTTTTTGTATCTGAAGTGGCTGGCTTCCCTGGCTCGCCTTTTGTTTTTTGTTTTTTTGTGGTTACTCATCCGGTGCCTTTTTTTTTTTTGCTGTACCTTTTTGTGCCAAAACATTAAAGGGCCACTGTCACCCCCTCCAGCCGTTATAAACTAAAAGAGCCACCTTGTGCAGCAGTAATGCTGCATTCTAACAAGGTGGCTCTTTTAGTTTTTGGTTCAAGTATTCCCAAAATAAAGCGTTTTTAAACTTAGCGAAAATACCGGTCTTTAGCCAGGGAGGCGGGTCCTCACTCCCCAGCTTGAACCGCTACTCTGACGTCACTCCAATCTTCAGGCGATTTCCGTGCCGCCCCCTCAGCGCTGTTTACACTTCAAAACCGGCGCCTGCGCTGTGTACTACTGTGCTGCGCAGGCGCAGTAAGCTCTGGCCGTCTGACGTCCCAGCCAGGCTTGCAGACTGCGCCTGTGCGGGCAGTGCGGCCACCCACCTTTGGAATCCCAGCCCCGCACTGTGTGTTATGCATTATGCACAGTGCGGGGCTGGGATTCCAAAGGTGGGTGGCCACACTGCCCGCACAGGCGCAGGCTGCAAGCCTGGCTGGGACGTCAGATGGCCAGAGCTTACTGCGCCTGCGCAGCACAGTAGTACACAGCGCAGGCGCCGGTTTTGAAGCGTAAACAGCGCTGAGGAGGCGGCGCCGAAATCGCCTGAAGATTGGAGTGACGGCAGAGTAGCGGTTCAAGCTGGCGAGTGAGGACCCGCCTCCCTGGCTAAAGACCGGTATTTTCACTAAGTTTAAAAACGCTTTATTTTGGGAATACTTGAACCAAAAACTAAAAGAGCCACCTTGTTGGAATGCAGCATTACCGCTGCACAAGGTGGCTCTTTTAGTTTATAACGGCTGGAGGGGGTGACAGTGGCCCTTTAAGTAGAGTATGATTTTTTTTTTCTGTCGCTAAACTTTATCAGTATGCACAAGAAACAAATCTAGCAAGACAAAAACGCAGCCAAAAAGACATCAAAAGCGCAAGAAAAAACAAGCAAAACATACTTTTCTTCTGTATCTTTACTGCCAAGAGAGCAGGTTTTACCACAGAAAAAAGTGCAGCAAAAACGCTGCGTGTGAACATAGCCTTAGAAAACAAAAAAAAAAATGTATAACTGGTCTATTGAAGATCTTTTGCATCTTGTCCTGATGCATTTATCCTTAGGGTACCGTTACACTAAACGATTTACCAACGATCACGACCAGCGATACGACCTGGCCGTGATCGTTGGTAAGTCGTTGTGTGGTCGCTGGAGAGCTGTCACACAGACCGCTCTCCAGCGACCAACGATGCCGAAGTCCCCGGGTAACCAGGGTAAACATCGGGTTACTAAGCGCAGGGCCGCGCTTAGTAACCCGATATTTACCCTGGTTACCATTGTAAATGTAAAAAAAAAAAAAACACTACATACTCACCTTCTGATGTCTGTCACGTCCCCAGCCGGCTGCTTCCCGCACTGACTGTGTCAGTGCCGGCCGTAAAGTAAAAGCACAGCACAGCGGTGACGTGCGGGAAGCAGACGGCGGGGGTCGTGACAGACACCGGAATGTGAGTATGGAGTTTTTTTTCTTTTTTACAATGGTAACCAGGGTAAACATCGGGTTACTAAGCGTGGCCCTGCGCTTAGTAACCCGATGTTTACCCTGGTTACAAGCGAACACATCGCTGGATCAGCGTCACACACGCTGATCCAGCGATGACAGCGGGAGATCCAGCGACGAAAGAAAGTTTCAAACGATCTGCTACGACGTACGATTCTCAGCGGGGTCCCTGATCGCTGCTGCGTGTCAGACACAGCGAGATCGTATGTATATCGCTGGAACGTCACGGATCGTACCGTCGTAGCGACCAAAGTGCCACTGTGAGACGGTACCCTTAGTCTAAAGGTTAAACAGAGGAGCATCCTGAAGAGATGAGCCTGACAATCAGCACCATTCCTCTCCTGCGGCTGTAAGAGAGAGTGTGGTCTTGTTACTCCGGTGGTCCACTTACAGGGTCACACTGGTATCAGCCGTTCTGTCACATGGTGGTAATGGCAGGGTGGGGGGCCGGATGTTATACACAGGGGGCGATGGGACAATGAATAACCTGAATTCACTGATTAAGGGGTGCGTCCCAATACTTTTGTCCACGTTGATGAGGCAGTCGTACTTATTACTTCCTTGTACCTTCCTTTCACAAGCTTCAATCAATAGACTTGTTTAAAACATACAAAAGTCCAGGATGTCTTGCTTTTTGGAATTAAAGTTCTTTTTTTTTGATAAGCAAACGAGTCTAAGGTTGGCTTACCTGCCTGAGACTAATGGGTGCAATGTGGCTGCATTTTATCACCTGAAGCTCCTGTGATTCATGAACCAGGCCTTAGATCATCATAGAAAGCCCTATAGTAATATATGGAGAAGTGTATCAGGACCACAGAAGGTCCAGAGCTAATATTGGGACAAAGTTATTACTCTGCTTTATGGTTATACGTTATAATAGGAGGATAATTAACTTTTCTCTTTGTTTTTA
Organism: Ranitomeya variabilis; assembly: GCF_051348905.1. Classification (NCBI taxonomy): domain Eukaryota; kingdom Metazoa; phylum Chordata; class Amphibia; order Anura; family Dendrobatidae; genus Ranitomeya; species Ranitomeya variabilis. The sequence continues at coordinate 56,594,600 of NC_135233.1, forward strand.
AGTTCTTCAAGGCAGTAGAAATTTTTCAAATTTTACAGGAACCGACATGGTAAGTAAATTTTGTTTTTATTCGTCTCATAAACTTGAGAACGTTTCAGTTGTACTGTTTGTTCCTGAGATAAGATTAATATCAGTGTAGATGTGGATGATTTTATAAATGGATTTGTATTCCTCTATAAGTGTGTCCTGTCTTCTGGGTAATGAGAGAGGAGAGACTGTGGCCATAAGATGGAACCCCATTCTGGAGATACAGGCATAGTCTGTGCCCACTGCGTCTCAATGATCTTTCTGTCTTACTCTCAAATTAGGTCGCAATAGCAGTTCTGATTCTTCAGATTAACTGGAGGTCTGGATTAACCTCCCTTACCCACGTCATACGGCGGGGACGCACATATGAAGCGGGCTCACTAACATAGCCAGCACCATAGATGGCGTCTGCCTGTATCAGCAGCTACCAGAGCTAGCTTAGATCACTGCTATTGAACAGTGCTCTCAATTGGCATTGAAATGGTGTAATTATTGGTGCTTATGTGTTTTCCCGGCCCCGACAGGTTGTTGGGTGCCATTGCTTTGTCATGGATGCCTGTTGCTGACATCTAAAAGCGCAATAAAAAGCGATCAAAACAACACTTTTCCTAAGTGGTATCAATGGAGCACTTTGGATCACCACCTAAAAAGAACACCCTCATACAGGTCCATCGAGGCAAAAATAGTTATGAGTCTCAGAAAATGCTGACAAAAAACTCTTTATTTATTTTTTTATTTTTTTACACATTTCAGAATTTGTAATCACTATTCAAATAAAAAAACCCTCTATAATTACAGTGCCTGGTCCAAAAAACTGCACAGGGAACACAATAAAAAAAAAAAACAAAACTGAAAAGCCATGACAGAATAGTTGTTTTTTTTTTTTCTATTTGGTAAAATAAATGGTGTTCGCAAAGCTACAACTTGTCCAGCAAAAATGTAAGCCCACAAACAGCCATGTCCACAGAAAATGAAAAAGTTTTGGCTTCTGGGACAAGTGGAATTAAAAAAACCTAAGAGCAAAAATTTAAGTTGACTGCGACTGGAAGGGATTAAAAAAAAGTAATATACTTTTAAAGTGTAACTAAACTGTTGAAAAAGCTTTTGACCTGTCATAAAGACCTCACCAAGATGAAAAGCTCTCAGCGATCGCTGCTCTCCATGCAGTGAAGACAGGCTCCATGTACTTTCTATTGGACCATTTTTAGGGTCGGAGAAGAGCAGATTCAGCTGCACCTTCTTTTTAATGATCGATGTGGATCTCGGCACTCTAACGTGTCGTGTTTTGTTTTTTTTTTCCCCAGAAGGGCAGTTGCTCTTCCTCCAGGTGTGTACGCGTCTGTGAGCAAGATCTATTACCATGTAGATGACTGCTTTCCCTACTGAAAAAACGGCAACTGGAAAGACCTATGGAACCATTTCAAAGTGTGAATTATGGCCTAGCTATAGAAGGGTTAAAATGTTTAGCGCTCCCGGTCATTCTTCCTCTCTATGTACATCAGCCGGCTCTGACATAAATAATCCTTTTGAGGCTCGACTTACTGGCACCCAGCTATAGAGCTTTTCAGCTTTTACTTTCAGAGCGCTCTTTGGATAAAGTGTGAAATGACAGCGATTTAGTGGTATATAAGCAGGTGATTGATAAAAGCGTGCCGGAGAGCCACTGCCGTATTATATCCATTTGTACTGTGCGCCATAAACCTATCTATGCTTGAAGAACATTTCACCCGAAACCCCCTCTTCCCCCCAAAAATCACCTGTAAATCTGTCTTTCAGTCACGTTGTTAGAGCTTCCAAACCCTCCTAGCTATGGAGTAATTCAGGATATGCAGGATACCAGAAAATCGGACTGGGAACCCCTGTGAGAGAGGCTGAGCTCCATTCTCTCGAGGTTCTGGTGTTTTTTTGAGGTCTGTTTGCTGTTAGATGACCTCACAGATCTTGGATCTGTCAGGATCCATTCAGATTAGTCCGTCATACCTATCATTACTCTGTTAAAGGGGTTATCCGAAGATAAGTTTTCCCAGTCCTGTGTATAGAAGGTAATTTGCGATTTTAGGAATAACCCTTTAAGGAGAAAAGCCATGACGGTAGTTCTACCATGGCCAAGTCATGTGATATTATTTTCATATTCGGAGTTGAGCAAAAAAACTCGCAGGACCGATCCAGCGGCCACAGCAGTAGTTCTTGGACTCCAGACCAGAGCAGTACGACCCTCATCCTACCTTCGGGCAACCCTGATGCCTGTTCTGATTACTAAGCTTAGTGTGACGACGTGTGCCTAAAAACGTTCAGCTGGACCTACTAATAAGAGACCCCAGGGATGCATCGGGCAGTAGGAGTTTCGTACTGATCCTGTCCGGAGCCCACAGACTACCTATATGGCTGCGGGACCAGGGATGACTCTACACATTCTCCAAGGCTTGCGCATTTCAAGGTCAACTCTACACATTTCAGGTTAGCAGCCCAGCTATGAATAAGGAATGCTAACCCGAATCACATAAGATTACAGATTCATATTTCTACTATTAATCTTTTGGTGCACCTTCCAGTATGTGTTTTTTTTTTTAAGTCGAGTGAAAGTAATTGGAGACAGGATCAATGAACAGAATCAATCTCCTTCTCCTTCTGGCAGCCACAGTGTAGTCATTTTTTACTTTCCCCTTCAGAAGTCGTCTTCTCAGCTGCATTGCCATGCTATGACCGTGCCATGCTATGACCGTCTCTTTGTTCCTCTCCTGGCGAGCAGTCTAGTAGGTTATTTCTTTTGGCTGCAGTGATCAGAGGATTACTATGCCAATACCAGGAGTGGAGCGTAAGCATGTGTGTCCACTAGTCCAGGGCTCAGTAGTTGGACATGCATGTTGCTCTACACTGTGGACACTTGATGGCGCTATACTATGTTTATAAATTTCATATTTAATGATGGGACAAACCCTTCAATCCTACATTGCAATATTTTTTTCAGAGCTCAATTGGATCAAGTGGTTCGTTCACTTTGCCACCTGGCCTCACATATCCCATTCACTTACCAGCTGGGATGACCGTACAGACAGCATCAGGTTAGTTGGGAAATGGTAGTTTTATTTCATGCTTGCAGCTGTACCTTTAATTTAAGATATTTACTAGAAAAAGATAATGTGCATTATTAATATCAGAAATGATCTACCTGGGAGTATTTTCTCCCTCGGCAGCTGCATTGACTTATTAGTGTTTTCTGCCCTCCAGTCATTGCCTTTCCTGCCCTGTGGCGTCACTCTTCTGGTATTCCTACTGGAAATGTATGAGTAAATTATCACCTGGGTGTTACAATTACCCACTGTGAATGAGGATGGACACACACATTACAAAGCTTTTTTGCTGGAAACTTTTATTTTATGCAGAAGAATAGGAATGAACTCAGACTTGAGAGGAGAGTGGACATTCTTTATAAAGGAGCGGTCTCAAAGAACATTTATTGCCTAGCCATCGGATAAGTGCTAAATGTATGATTGCTGGGTGCCCGAACGCTGAGATCCCCCACCAATCTTAAGAACAGGGGATGCCAAATTCCCTTTGTGAATGGAGCAGTAGTGAACGTGTGATCACCGCTCTATTCCCCTCTACGGGACTGATGACTCGACCACATGAGCCGGTCCCAAAAATAGTGAATTGACAGGTCTGTCGCTTACACAAAAAGAATCAGTCAGCAGGTTTTTGCTATGTGATCTAAGAACAATATACCCTGATTCCAGTGATTTGTCACTTGCTAGGCTGTGTTGTTTAACTAAAATCAGTGTTTTATCAGCAGGAGATTATCACTAGAGGTCAAGGTGTCTTGTGCCAAGTTGTCCTTTTTTTTTTTATGCAATGTCGCGGCGACCCAAAAAAATAATATTCTGGAGTTTCAAATTTTTTTCTCGCTACTCCGTTTAGCGATCAGGTTAATCTTTTTTTTTTTTTTATTATTAATAGATCGGGCGATTCTGAACGATTTGATTTTTTTTTTTTTATTGTTTTATTTTTAATGGGGCGAAAGGGGGGTGATATAAACTTTTATATATATATATTTTTTTTAATCATATTTTTTAAAACATTTTTTTTTTTACTTTTGCCATGCTTCAATAGCATCCATGGGAGGCTAGAAGCTGGCATAGCCTGATCGGCTCTCCTACATAGGAGCGATGCATAGATCGCTCCTATGTAGCTGAATTACTGCATTGCTATGAGTGCCGACCACAGGGTGGTGCTCACAGCAATCCGGCATCTACAACCATAGAGGTCTTCAATAGACCTCCGGTTGCCATGCCGACGCATCGCTGACCCCCGATAACGTGACGGGGATCAGCGATGCACTCATTTCCGGCCCGATGCCCGGACGCGCTAGTTAAATGCCGCTGTCAGCGTTTGACAGTGGCATTTAACTAGTTAATAGTGGTGGGCGGATTGTGATTCCAGCCGCCGCTATTGCGGGCACATGTCAGCTGTACAAAATATCAAAGCAGGGGATCTGACCTTGGACGTACTATCCCGTCGGAGGTCAGAAAGGGGTTAAGATGGGCCCACAAGTTCTCAATAGGGTTTAGGTGAGGAATTACTGGTAACCAAGCAGTGGAGACTTCGATGCTGCGATGGAGCATTGTCCTGCAGAAAAATCAGTTTTTTTTTTTTTTTGAGAGATGCAGATTTTTTTCCTGCACCCCCCGCATGAAGAGAGTGTCTTCTAAAGACTGGGAGTAGGTTTGGGAGTCCATCGCAAACCAAAAAGGTCCAACTAGCTCATCTTTAATAATCCCAGCCCACAGCAGTACCCCACCTCCACCTTCCTGGCATCTGAGATGAAGTGGAGGTCTGTGCCCATTACTGATCCGGCCGCTGGCTCGTCTATCTGGTCCGTGAAGAGTCGCTCTCCTCTCATCAGTCCGTAACACCTTTTGAAATGTCTATCTTCGGATATTTCTTGGCCCAGTCTGGACGTTTAACCTCCTGTGTCTTGTTCAGCGGTGGTCGGGCTCAGCCTCCTCACCTCGGCCATGCCAATGAGCAGTGAACACCTTCTATTTCTGGGCATCCAGGGAGGTTAACGTTCTGGAATATGACAGCACTAGCGGATAGTGGCTTCCTGGTCGCTTCACGTTTCATTATTCTCAAATCTGTTGACTATTTTCAACAAAACTTTTGATGGTTCTGTGATTACGCCCCAATATCTTAGCAATTTCAAAAGTGCTAAATCCCTCTGTGAGACTTTTTTGGTTTTTTTCAGAGTCCTTTAAACATCTTTTGACCTATTTTGTCTGAGGAAAACAAGCTGCTTAATAACACACAGATACACAGCACCTGATCTCCATCTAATAAGCATTCATCGTTTTACAGCTTGGCGTTGGAAAATGTGCATAAAGATGATATTGTCAAAATTACTCACTTACCTAATAGTGCACACAGTGTGTTTAGCCGGCTGCAACCAGGTGTGCAGTGAAACTAGGGATGACCATGTTATGTGGCGAAACGCAAGTTTAGTTGTTTTTTTTTTTTTTTGTGCAGATCAGATGAACTGTGCTTTAATAAAAAGTTGTATAGAAAAAGCCAGATTAATGGGCTTAACATGGAGACTTATTTCAAAGTAAATCCAGTAGAAAATCAATGATCATATCTAATTCCAATGGGGGAATAACACTTAATGCTGGGTCCACACCATCCTCTCCTGCCCGCTCTGCGCTCCATCAGGGGCTGCCATCAGAATTCCTGAATAACTGTGTTCAGGCATTTGCAGACTTGTCAGTGGAGCAATATTTCACTGTAGACTCCATTTGACTTCCATTTTACTCATATTGTTACATTTAGCATATTTGACATAGGTATTGTCAGTCATGCCGATGGTGGACATTGGTGGAAAAGAGGTCAGAGTCCAAAGTTTGATGTTTAAAACTTAATTTTCTTCATTCAAGTCAATGCATATGTTGAGTGACAGCTGCTGAGCAGGGATGGGGAACATGGCATGAGCCCACACGAAGTCCCAGCACCGTCCTATATAACCAGTGTGTGGGTTAAACTTGCGTGTGAGATCTTTCCTGTTTTCTGTTTTAGGGCAGCTTTACAAAGTGACGGTGCCAGTGATGGTGACTCAGGCCCCTGGAGCGCCCAGGGTCCTCCAGCAGCCAGTTCAGCAGTATTTTCAGAATCTAGCTCAGCCGCCCCGACCGATCCCAAGTAGCCAGTTTGGTGGAAATGTTCAAGTAGGGCAAAATTGGCCACAGCAGGTGCCACAAGTCAGCAGGCCCTACGAAGCTGTAAATGGAGGTGAGGCAGAAAGGCCGCCGGATAGTAATTTTGGGTATGCTAACGGAGAGACATTTATTCAGCAGGTTGTTGATATGCAGAACCAGCACGTTGCAAGTAATGTGATTAATCAGCCATTGAATGGCTTAAAACAAACTAATTTTAATGATACGCCTCCACCGCTGTTTAGTCCAAAGCAGACTGAATTAACCTTGACTGATAACGCTGAAGCTCTGAATAACTTAAACATGGCTCAGACGGTCCAAGGACAAGAAGACTACTCGAGTCTATTGAAATCGCCGAGCGTTGATAGCGTGGTTGACCTGTTATTACTGGGCGATGATGAAGATGTGAATAAAAATATACCGCTACCTAACAACAACGTAAACATTCTGGATAAGGTAAGATGGCGATTGTAGAGGGTTTCAGATCTATGTAGTAACCTCCAACCTGGGTTTATAGGTTGGTGAAGTTTGGCTCCATGGTAAAGTGCACATCCGCATGACCGTCCGTGTGAGACGGAGATCAGTAAGTACATGGAGATTGGTGTGATTGAACATGGTGCCCCTATACATTTTGGGAGGTCATACCGGTGCCATGCTTCTAAGTATGGACTGTATACAGAGAGTATGTTGTAAAATTTTTTTGAGCTCCTCTTGGCTGATTTATGACCACAGACCACATCAAAGTTGAATGTGCAGCGAAACAGAGAGCCGATAAGTCAGCCCCTGCCAAATTTGTAATGAATTCCATTAGCAAAAACGATTTTTCTTTTCCTCAAATCCATGTATTTAAAGGGGTATTCCCATCTCCAAGATCCTATCCCATTATGTAGGTGTAATGATAATATTCGCAAATACCTCCAATTAGAAATGTAGTATAGTTTTTCTGATTGGCTATGTCTCTTTCCTCATGTACAGGCATTGCAGGACCTTAAATATCCACGGTAACGACTAATGATATGGTGACAATTAGTTGGCTAATGGTCGTAACCATGGATACCTAAGGTCCTGCAATGCCTGCATGTGAGGAAAAACAAAGCAAATCAGAAGAATTAAACTACATTTATAAATGGAGGTATTTGCTAATATTATTATTACACCTACTAAATATGGGGAGAGGATCTTGGAGATGGGAATACCCCTTTTAAGTTTAAAAAAAAAAAAAAAAGTTTTAAAAAATGGACAACCCCTTTTAATGTAGCGGTATTATAGACTGGCGGGCGTTGTAATACAACGTATGTGCCTCAGTGAGGCGTAATTAGATCTGGGCATTAGTCTCCATAACTACATCATAAAATAAAGGAATTAGTTTTTCCAACCACTCCGAACCCCATTGCTCGGTGCCTCCAATCAGTGGCCGAGTGACTGTCCATTCAGTCACCCGGCCACTGATTGTCTGCAGGGTCAGGTGACTGCTGGGTGGCACATTACCCCGTTCATCAATCACCATGCCCTTCAGCCAATTATTGGTCAGATGGCTAAATGGAGATGGTGTGATCACTTCTGGTCTCCACAGAGATCACAGAAGCTGCAGGGGTTCACAATGGCCAGTAAAACGTGTGTGTATATATATATATATATATATATATATATTTTTTTTTTTTGATCCTTTCTTTCTGGCACGTTTTTCAAAATCCCTTGAAAATCCCTTTGAAGGCCACTTTATAGGGTAGCGAATGGTGGTATAACCGCTGAGGCCCCATGGCAATCCTAAGAACAAGAGTCCTTTTCTTAGCGCTGACCTAGCTATGAAGGCACGTGCAGCCGAGTAGGAATTGGGCCCGGGGTGTCTTCCTTAAGACACGTTCACACGGCCATATTTTTGGTCCAAGTTTGTGGTTGGAGGTTTGCAATTTCCTGATATACTTTTGTAGTGAAATTAGTCACGTGAACGCGTCCTCAGTCACTTTCTATCACACTATACAAGGTTTATTATTCACGGTTTTTCATAATTTGAGCCCTAATACAATATTTAAGCTCCACGTCTTTAGTATTTTTCTGCTCCAGACCTTCCCGTACTTTGCTGATATTTCTGCTGTGCGATCTGTGTTTTCGGCGATGCAGACTTAAACTCAAGCTGACAACTCTCCATGTAAATTGGTTTTTAGAAGCTTTTGAGAAATGAGTCTGTAAAAATATATTGATTTTATTTTGTTTGCCTTTTTTGCGGATCTGCACGTGTCCTCACGGACTCTTTATTTTCAGCGTTTGCAGTTTGTTGGTTTGAGAAATTGGAATAGTAAGATGTCCCAGCGGCCGTAAATAGGCCCATTAATGGGGCACATGGATTAAATCTGTGAGGATTGCCGTCTCGGAGCCTGATCTGTTTTTGAATCTTTCTCTTCATACCACAGAATATTTCATCTGGGGCAATAATAGAGAATGTAAGCTTCATTGTATACCGAGAGGTTTTAAAAAGTCCAATTCTCTGATTTTTTGCTTATTAAAGTATCTCTACTTACTATAAAGTTACGTACCTATAAGGTGTAAGACCTATTTTGTTTTTTCTTGAAATTGTTGAAAGGTTTATTCAGGTTTTTTTTCGGTTGTCTTAATGCAGGGAATGTCATAAACCATTCCCTAAAAATGTATTCTCGCCTAGTAAACACCCCCTTCCCCTGCTCCAGCAATACCAAGCTGTAAATGGGTTGTCCTGGCAAGGGACACAAATCTGCAGTCACTGTATATGACCTCACGCTGATAAATTCTGAGAGCGTGCCGTGTGCCCACTGTCACAATTCCCCAGTATTACATGTGCAAGCAGAGGGCCATGTGAACCCTTGTGTGTGCGTCGTGCTTCTAGACACGTTCGGCCTCTCAATAGAAATGAATCGAGAGAAGTGGAATGAGACTAGTTGGCACATGCAAGTCGTATACATGCGGTCACGTGGCCGCCCGCTGCACCACCAATATGCACACTATCACGATTCTGCTTTCCACAGTCACATGGAGTGACTGCAGATGTTTTTGTTCCAAGCCTGAACAAGGGAATCTGTCAGCAGGATTCCGAACACCCACCCCACTATGTATATGAATATGTAAGTTTTTCAAAAAGAAGTCCAGATGTACATTTACATGGCCAGTCTATTCCTCAGTTACTGAGGAATTGGCACTTGAACTGATATGCTAATGAGTGTAGATCTGAAGCCTCTGTCACTCCAGCTCTATTCCCCTTTGCGACATCTCCTCCTGGTCGACTGATAGCCCCTTTGCCTGAAGTCACACAGCATAGTCTGTCAGTCAATGAGGAGGAGTTGGCATTGGGCGAGGAATAGAGCTGGAGTGACAGAAGCTTCAAATCTAACATAGCTTTTTAGTCTCATTTTTATATCAATTTACACTTAACCCTCAGCCTAATTTTATATCAATTAACACTTCTCAGTAATGGAGCAACAGACTGACCTTGTAAAGGTATTGCTCATCTTGTTTTTGAAAGGGCTACATGTGCATATAAATAGATTGAGGGGGAAATCCTTCTCACAGATTCCCTTTTAACTTTCCGTTAGTGATAACATGCTGACCATGTCTACATGGCTGTAACTATTCATTGTCCTCTGGTTCTGTCAAGTGCCGCCATTGATGTCTCCCTGTGTGGGATGTCTCCCTGTGTGGTGCGTCTCCCTGTGTGGTGCGTCTCCCTGTGTGGTGCGTCTCCCTGTGTGGTGCGTCTCCCTGTGTGGTGCGTCTCCCTGTGTGGTGCGTCTCCCTGTGTGGTGCGTCTCCCTGTGTGGTGCGTCTCCCTGTGTGGTGCGTCTCCCTGTGTGGTGCGTCTCCCTGTGTGGTGCGTCTCCCTGTGTGGTGCGTCTCCCTGTGTGGTGCGTCTCCCTGTGTGGTGCGTCTCCCTGTGTGGTGCGTCTCCCTGTGTGGTGCGTCCCTGCGTCTCCCTGTGTGGTGCGTCTCCCTGTGTGGTTCGTCCCTGCGTCTCCCTGTGTGGTGCGTCCCCCTGTGTGGTGCGTCTCCCTGTGTGGTGCGTCTCCCTGTGTGGTGCGTCTCCCTGTGTGGTGCGTCTCCCTGTGTGGTGCGTCTCCCTGTGTGGTGCGTCTCCCTGTGTGGTGCGTCTCCCTGTGTGGTGCGTCTCCCTGTGTGGTGCGTCTCCCTGTGTGGTGCGTCTCCCTGTGTGGTGCGTCTCCCTGTGTGGTGCGTCTCCCTGTGTGGTGCGTCTCCCTGTGTGGTGCGTCTCCCTGTGTCTCCCTGTGTGGTGCGTCCCTCTGTCTCCATGTGTGGTGTGTCTCCCTGTGTGGTGCGTCCCTCTGTCTCCCTGTGTGGTGCGTCTCCCTGTGTGGTGCGTCTCCCTGTGTGGTGCGTCTCCCTGTGTGGTGCGTCTCCCTGTGTGGTGCGTCTCCCTGTGTGGTGCGTCTCCCTGTCTCGCTGTGTGGTGCGTCCCTGCGTCTCCCTGTGTGGTGCGTCCCTGCGTCTCCCTGTGTGGTGCGTCCCTGCGTCTCCCTGTGTGGTGCGTCCCTGCGTCTCCCTGTGTGGTGCGTCTCCCTGTGTGGTGCGTCTCCCTGTGTGGTGTGTCCCTGCGTCTCCCTGTGTGGTGCGTCCCTGCGTCTCCCTGTGTGGTGCGTCCCTGTGTCTCCCTGTGTGGTGCGTCCCTGTGTCTCCCTGTGTGGTGCGTCTCCCTGTGTGGTGCGTCTCCCTGTGTGGTGCGTCTCCCTGTGTGGTGCGTCTCCCTGTGTGGTGCGTCCCTGCGTCTCCCTGTGTGGTTCGTCCCTGCGTCTCCCTGTGTGGTGCGTCTCCCTGTGTGGTGTGTACCTGCGTCTCCCTGTGTGGTGCGTCCCCCTGTGTGGTGCGTCTCCCTGTGTGGTGCGTCTCCCTGTGTGGTGCGTCTCCCTGTGTGGTGCGTCTCCCTGTGTGGTGCGTCTCCCTGTGTGGTGCGTCTCCCTGTGTGGTGCGTCTCCCTGTGTGGTGCGTCTCCCTGTGTGGTGCGTCTCCCTGTGTCTCCCTGTGTGGTGCGTCTCCCTGTGTGGTGCGTCTCCCTGTGTGGTGCGTCTCCCTGTGTGGTGCGTCTCCCTGTGTGGTGCGTCTCCCTGTGTGGTGCGTCTCCCTGTGTGGTGCGTCTCCCTGTGTGGTGCGTCTCCCTGTGTGGTGCGTCTCCCTGTGTGGTGCGTCCCTGCGTCTCCCTGTGTGGTGCGTCTCCCTGTGTGGTTCGTCCCTGCGTCTCCCTGTGTGGTGCGTCTCCCTGTGTGGTGCGTCTCCCTGTGTGGTGCGTCTCCCTGTGTGGTGCGTCTCCCTGTGTGGTGCGTCTCCCTGTGTGGTGCGTCTCCCTGTGTCTCCCTGTGTGGTGCGTCCCTCTGTCTCCATGTGTGGTGTGTCTCCCTGTGTGGTGCGTCCCTCTGTCTCCCTGTGTGGTGCGTCTCCCTGTGTGGTGCGTCTCCCTGTGTGGTGCGTCTCCCTGTGTGGTGCGTCTCCCTGTGTGGTGCGTCTCCCTGTGTGGTGCGTCTCTCTGTCTCGCTGTGTGGTGCGTCCCTGCGTCTCCCTGTGTGGTGCGTCCCTGCGTCTCCCTGTGTGGTGCGTCCCTGTGTCTCCCTGTGTGGTGCGTCTCCCTGTGTGGTGCGTCTCCCTGTGTGGTGTGTCCCTGTGTCTCCCTGTGTGGTGCGTCCCTGTGTCTCCCTGTGTGGTGCGTCCCTGTGTCTCCCTGTGTGGTGCGTCCCTGTGTCTCCCTGTGTGGTGCGTCTCCCTGTGTGGTGCGTCTCCCTGTGTGGTGCGTCTCCCTGTGTGGTGCGTCTCCCTGTGTGGTGCGTCCCTGCGTCTCCCTGTGTGGTTCGTCCCTGCGTCTCCCTGTGTGGTGCGTCTCCCTGTGTGGTGTGTACCTGCGTCTCCCTGTGTGGTGCGTCCCCCTGTGTGGTGCGTCTCCCTGTGTGGTGCGTCTCCCTGTGTGGTGCGTCTCCCTGTGTGGTGCGTCTCCCTGTGTGGTGCGTCTCCCTGTGTGGTGCGTCTCCCTGTGTGGTGCGTCTCCCTGTGTGGTGCGTCTCCCTGTGTGGTGCGTCTCCCTGTGTGGTGCGTCTCCCTGTGTGGTGCGTCTCCCTGTGTGGTGCGTCTCCCTGTGTGGTGCGTCTCCCTGTGTGGTGCGTCTCCCTGTGTGGTGCGTCTCCCTGTGTGGTGCGTCTCTGCGTCTCCCTGTGTGGTTCGTCCCTGCGTCTCCCTGTGTGGTGTCTCCCTGTGTGGTGTCTCCCTGTGTGGTGTGTACCTGCGTCTCCCTGTGTGGTGCGTCCCTGCGTCTCCCTGTGTGGTGCGTCCCTGCGTCTCCCTGTGTGGTGCGTCTCCCTGTGTGGTGTCTCCCTGTGTGGTGCGTCCCTGCGTCTCCCTGTGTGGTGCGTCTCCCTGTGTGGTGCGTCCCTCGTGTCTCCCTGTGTGGTGCGCCTCCCTGTGTGATGCGTCCCTGCGTCTCCCTGTGTGGTGCGTCTCCCTGTGTGGTGCGTCTCCCTGTGTGGTGCGCCTCCCTGTGTGATGCGTCCCTGCGTCTCCCTGTGTGGTGCGTCTCCCTGTGTGGTGCGTCTCCCTTTGTGGTGCGTCTCCCTGTGTGGTGCGTCTCCCTGTGTGGTGCGTCTCCCTGTGTGGTGCGTCTCCCTGTGTGGTGCGTCTCCCTGTGTGGTGCGTCTCCCTGTGTGGTGCGTCTCCCTGTGTGGTGCGTCTCCCTGTGTGGTGCGTCTCCCTGTGTGGTGCGTCTCCCTGTGTGGTGCGTCTCCCTGTGTGGTGCGTCTCCCTGTGTGGTGCGTCTCCCTGTGTGGTGCGTCTCCCTGTGTGGTGCGTCTCCCTGTGTGGTGCGTCTCCCTGTGTGGTGCGTCTCCCTGTGTGGTGCGTCTCTGCGTCTCCCTGTGTGGTTCGTCCCTGCGTCTCCCTGTGTGGTGTCTCCCTGTGTGGTGTGTACCTGCGTCTCCCTGTGTGGTGCGTCCCTGCGTCTCCCTGTGTGGTGCGTCTCCCTGTGTGGTGTCTCCCTGTGTGGTGCGTCCCTGCGTCTCCCTGTGTGGTGCGTCTCCCTGTGTGGTGCGTCCCTCGTGTCTCCCTGTGTGGTGCGCCTCCCTGTGTGATGCGTCCCTGCGTCTCCCTGTGTGGTGCGTCTCCCTGTGTGGTGCGTCTCCCTTTGTGGTGCGTCTCCCTGTGTGGTGCGTCTCCCTGTGTGGTGCGTCTCCCTGTGTAGTGCGTCTCCCTGTGTGGTGCGTCTTCCTGTGTGGTGCGCCTCCCTGTGTGATGCGTCCCTGCGTCTCACCTGTGTGGTGCGTCTCCCTGTGTGGTGCGTCTCCCTGTGTGGTGCGCCTCCCTGTGTGGTGCATCCCTGTATCTCCCTGTGTGGTGCGTCTCCCTGTGTGGTGCGTCTCCCTGTGTGGTGCGTCTCCCTGTGTGGTGCGTCTCCCTGTGTGGTGCGTCTCCCTGTGTGGTGCGTCTCCCTGTGTGGTGCGTCTCCCTGTGTGGTGCGTCTCCCTGTGTGGTGCGTCTCCCTGTGTGGTGCGTCTCCCTGTGTGGTGCGTCTCCCTGTGTCTCCCTGTGTGGTGCGTCCCTGCGTCTCCCTGTGTGGTGCGTCTCCCTGTGTGGTGCGTCTCCCTGTGTGGTGCGTCTCCCTGTGTGGTGCGTCTCCCTGTGTGGTGCGGCTCCCTGTGTGGTGCGTCTCCCTGTGTGGTGCGTCTCCCTGTGTGGTGCGTCTCCCTGTGTGGTGCGTCTCCCTGTGTGGTGCGTCTCCCTGTGTGGTGCGTCTCCCTGTGTGGTGCGTCTCCCTGTGTGGTGCGTCTCCCTGTGTGGTGCGTCTCCCTGTGTGGTGCGTCTCCCTGTGTGGTGCGTCTCCCTGTGTGGTGCGTCTCCCTGTGTCTCCCTGTGTGGTGCGTCCCTGCGTCTCCCTGTGTGGTGCGTCTCCCTGTGTGGTGCGTCTCCCTGTGTGGTGCGTCTCCCTGTGTGGTGCGTCTCCCTGTGTGGTGCGGCTCCCTGTGTGGTGCGGCTCCCTGTGTGGTGCGGCTCCCTGTGTGGTGCGTCCCTCTGTCTCCCTGTGTGGTGCGGCTCCCTGTGTGGTGCGTCCCTGTCTCCCTGTGTGGTGCGTCTCCCTGTGTGGTGCGTCTCCCTGTGTGGTGCGTCTCCCTGTGTGGCGCGTCTCCCTGTGTGGCGCGTCTCCCTGTGTGGTGCGTCCCTCTGTCTCCCTGTGTGGTGTGTCCCTGCGTCTCCCTGTGTGGTGCGTCTCCCTGTGTCTCCCTGTGTGGTGCGTCCCTGTGTCTCCCTGTGTGGTGCGTCTCCCTGTGTGGTGCGTCTCCCTGTGTGGTGCGTCTCCCTGTGTGGTGCGTCTCCCTGTGTGGTGCGTCTCCCTGTGTGGTGCGTCTCCCTGTGTGGTGCGTCTCCCTGTGTGGTGCGTCTCCCTGTGTGGTGCGTCTCCCTGTGTGGTGTGTCTCCCTGTGTGGTGTGTACCTGCGTCTCCCTGTGTGGTGCGTCCCTTCGTCTCCCTGTGTGGTGCGTCTCCCTGTGTGGTGTCTCCCTGTGTGGTGCGTCCCTGCGTCTCCCTGTGTGGTGCGTCTCCCTGTGTGGTGCGTCCCTCGTGTCTCCCTGTGTGGTGCGCCTCCCTGTGTGATGCGTCCCTGCGTCTCCCTGTGTGGTGCGTCTCCCTGTGTGGTGCGTCTCCCTGTGTGGTGCGTCTCCCTGTGTGGTGCGTCTCCCTGTGTGGTGCGTCTCCCTGTGTGGTGCGCCTCCCTGTGTGATGCGTCCCTGCGTCTCACCTGTGTGGTGCGTCTCCCTGTGTGGTGCGTCTCCCTGTGTGGTGCGCCTCCCTGTGTGGTGCATCCCTGTATCTCCCTGTGTGGTGCGCCTCCCTGTGTGGTGCGCCTCCCTGTGTGGTGCGCCTCCCTGTGTGGTGCGCCTCCCTGTGTGGTGCGTCTCCCTGTGTGGTGCGTCTCCCTGTGTGGTGCGTCTCCCTGTGTGGTGCGTCTCCCTGTGTGGTGCGTCTCCCTGTGTGGTGCGCCTCCCTGTGTGATGCGTCCCTGCGTCTCACCTGTGTGGTGCGTCTCCCTGTGTGGTGCGTCTCCCTGTGTGGTGCGCCTCCCTGTGTGGTGCATCCCTGTATCTCCCTGTGTGGTGCGCCTCCCTGTGTGGTGCGCCTCCCTGTGTGGTGCGCCTCCCTGTGTGGTGCGCCTCCCTGTGTGGTGCGTCTCCCTGTGTGGTGCGTCTCCCTGTGTGGTGCGTCTCCCTGTGTGGTGCGTCTCCCTGTGTGGTGCGTCTCCCTGTGTGGTGCGTCTCCCTGTGTGGTACGTCCCTCGTGTCTCCCTGTGTGGTGCGCCTCCCTGTGTGATGCGTCCCTGCGTCTCCCTGTGTGGTGCGTCTCCCTGTGTGGTGCGTCTCCCTGTGTGGTGCGCCTCCCTGTGTGGTGCATCCCTGTATCTCCCTGTGTGGTGCGTCTCCCTGTGTGGTGCGTCTCCCTGTCTCCCTGTGTGGTGCGCCTCCCTGTGTGATGCGTCCCTGCGTCTCCCTGTGTGGTGCGTCTCCCTGTGTGGTGCGTCTCCCTGTGTGGTGCGTCTCCCTGTGTGGTGCGCCTCCCTGTGTGGTGCATCCCTGTATCTCCCTGTGTGGTGCGTCTCCCTGTGTGGTGCGTCTCCCTGTGTGGTGCGTCTCCCTGTGTGGTGCGTCTCCCTGTGTGGTGCGCCTCCCTGTGTGGTGCATCCGTGCGTCTCCCTGTGTGGTGCGTCTCCCTGTGTGGTGCGTCCCTGCGTCTCCCTGTGTGGTGCGTCTCCCTGTGTGGTGTCTCTGTGTGGTGCGTCCCTGCGTCTCCCTGTGTGGTGCGTCCCTCGTGTCTCCCTGTGTGGTGCGCCTCCCTGTGTGATGCGTCCCTGCGTCTCCCTGTGTGGTGCGTCTCCCTGTGTGGTGCGTCTCCCTGTGTGGTGCGTCTCCCTGTGTGGTGCGTCTCCCTGTGTGGTGCGTCTCCCTGTGTGGTGCGTCTCCCTGTGTGGTGCGTCTCCCTGTGTGGTGCGTCTCCCTGTGTGGTGCGTCTCCCTGTGTGGTGCGTCTCCCTGTGTGGTGCGCCTCCCTGTGTGGTGCGTCCCTGCGTCTCCCTGTGTGGGTGCGCCTCCCTGTGTGGTGCATCCCTGTATCTCCCTGTGTGGTGCGTCTCCCTGTGTGGTGCGTCTCCCTGTGTGGTGCGTCTCCCTGTGTGGTGCGTCTCCCTGTGTGGTGCGTCTCCCTGTGTGGTGCGTCTCCCTGTGTGGTGCGTCTCCCTGTGTGGTGCGTCTCCCTGTGTGGTGCGTCTCCCTGTGTGATGCGTCCCTGCGTCTCCCTGTGTGGTGCGTCTCCCTTTGTGGTGCGCCTCCCTGTGTGGTGCGCCTCCCTGTGTGGTGCGCCTCCCTGTGTGGTGCGCCTCCCTGTGTGGTGCGCCTCCCTGTGTGGTGCATCCCTGTATCTCCCTGTGTGGTGCGTCTCCCTGTGTGGTGCGTCTCCCTGTCTCCCTGTGTGGTGCGCCTCCCTGTGTGATGCGTCCCTGCGTCTCCCTGTGTGGTGCGTCTCCCTGTGTGGTGCGTCTCCCTGTGTGGTGCGTCTCCCTGTGTGGTGCGTCTCCCTGTGTGGTGCGTCTCCCTGTGTGGTGCGTCTCCCTGTGTGGTGCGTCTCCCTGTGTGGTGCGCCTCCCTGTGTGGTGCATCCCTGTATCTCCCTGTGTGGTGCGTCTCCCTGTGTGGTGCGTCTCCCTGTCTCCCTGTGTGGTGCGCCTCCCTGTGTGATGCGTCCCTGCGTCTCCCTGTGTGGTGCGTCTCCCTGTGTGGTGCGTCTCCCTGTGTGGTGCGTCTCCCTGTGTGGTGCGTCTCCCTGTGTGGTGCGTCTCCCTGTGTGGTGCGTCTCCCTGTGTGGTGCGTCTCCCTGTGTGGTGCGTCTCCCTGTGTGGTGCGCCTCCCTGTGTGGTGCATCCCTGTGTCTCCTTGTGTGGTGCGTTTCCCTGTGTGGTGCATCCCTGCGTCTCCCTGTGTCGTGCGTCTCCCTGTGTGGTGCATCCCTTCGTCTCCCTGTGTGGTGCGCCTCCCTGTGTGGTTCGTCCCTGCGTCTCCCTGTGTGGTGCGCCTCCCTTTGTGGTGCGTCCCTGCGTCTCCCTGTGTGGTGCGTCTCACTGTGTGGTGCGTCCCTGCGTCTCCCTGTGTGGTGCGCCTCCCTGTGTGGTGTGTCTCCCTGTGTGGTGCGTCTCCCTGTGTGGTGTCTCTGTGTGGTGCGTCCCTGCATCTCCCTGTGTGGTGCGTCTCCCTGTGTGGTGCGTCCCTCGTGTCTCCCTGTGTGGTGCGCCTCCCTGTGTGATGCGTCCCTGCGTCTCCCTGTGTGGTGCGTCTCCCTTTGTGGTGCGTCTCCCTTTGTGGTGCGTCTCCCTGTGTGGTGCGCCTCCCTGTGTGGTGCATCCCTGTATCTCCCTGTGTGGTGCGTCTCCCTGTGTGGTGCGTCTCCCTGTGTGGTGCGTCTCCCTGTGTGGTGCGTCTCCCTGTGTGGTGCGTCCCTCGTTTCTCCCTGTGTGGTGCGCCTCCCTGTGTGATGCGTCCCTGCGTCTCCCTGTGTGGTGCGTCTCCCTTTGTGGTGCGTCTCCCTTTGTGGTGCGTCTCCCTGTGTGGTGCGTCTCCCTGTGTGGTGCGCCTCCCTGTGTGGTGCATCCCTGTATCTCCCTGTGTGGTGCGTCTCCCTGTGTGGTGCGTCTCCCTGTGTGGTGCGTCTCCCTGTGTGGTGCGCCTCCCTGTGTGGTGCATCCGTGCGTCTCCCTGTGTGGTGCGCCTCCCTGTGTGGTGCGCCTCCCTGTGTGGTGCGTCTCCCTGTGTGGTGCGTCTCCCTGTGTGGTGCGTCTCCCTGTGTGGTGCGTCTCCCTGTGTGGTGCGTCTCCCTGTGTGATGCGCCTCCCTGTATGGTTCGTCCCTGCGTCTCCCTGTGTGGTGCGCCTCCCTGTGTGGTGCGTCCCTGCGTCTCCCTGTGTGGTGCGTCTCACTGTGGTGCGTCCCTGCGTCTCCCTGTGTGGTGCGTCTCCCCGTGTGGTGCGTCTCCCTGTGTGGTGTGTCTCCCTGTGTGGTGCGTCCCTGCGTCTCCCTGTGTGGTGTGTCTCCCTGTGTGGTGCGTTCCTGCGTCTCCCTGTGTGGTGCGTCCCTGCGTCTCCCTGTGTGGTGCGTCCCTGCGTCTCCCTGTGTGGTGTCTCCCTGTGTGGTGCGTCCCTGCGTCTCCCTGTGTGGTGCGTCCCTGCGTCTCCCTGTGTGGTGTGTCTCCCTGTGTGGTGCGTTCCTGCGTCTCCCTGTGTGGTGCGTCCCTGCGTCTCCCTGTGTGGTGCGTCCCTGCGTCTCCCTGTGTGGTGTGTCTCCCTGTGTGGTGCATCCCTGCGTCCCCCTGTGTGGTACGTCCCTGCGTCTCCCTGTGTGGTGTGTCTCCCTGTGTGGTGCGTTCCTGCGTCTCCTTGTGTGGTGCGTCCCTGCGTCTCCCTGTGTGGTGCGTCCCTGCACCTCCCTGTGTGGTGCGTCTCCCTGTGTGGTGTGTCTCCCTGTGTGGTGCGTCCCTGTGTCTCCCTGTGTGGTGCGTCCCTGTGTCTCCCTGTGTGGTGTGTCTCCCTGTGTGGTGTGTCTCCCTGTGTGGTGCGTCCCTGCGTCTCCCTGTGTGGTGTGTCTCCCTGTGTGGTGCGTCCCTGCACCTCCCTGTGTGGTGCGTCTCCCTGTGTGGTGCGTCTCCCTGTGTGGTGTGTCTCCCTGTGTGGTGCGTCCCTGTGTCTCCCTGTGTCTCCCTGTGTGGTGCGTCCCTGCGTCTCCCTGTGTGGTGTGTCTCCCTGTGTGGTGCGTCCCTGCGTCTCCCTGTGTGGTGTGTCTCCCTGTGTGGTGCGTCCCTGCGTCTCCCTGTGTGGTGTGTCTCCTTGTGTGGTGCGTCCCTGCGTCTCCCTGTGTGGTGCGTCCCTGCACCTCCCTGTGTGGTGCGTCTACCTGTGTGGTGTGTCTCCCTGTGTGGTGCGTCCCTGTGTCTCCCTGTGTGGTGCGTCCCTGTGTCTCCCTGTGTGGTGCGCCTCCCTGTGTGGTGCGTCTTCCTGTGTGGTGCGTCCCTGCGTCTCGCTGTCTGGGGTGGGTGCGTGCCTGTGTCTGTCCCTCTCTGCTCCTTTTGCCCAGTTTATAGTCCGGAATCACTACTGTGTAGAACTCCTTAAACTGCGGAGATCAGGGTTTTCTCTGATTTTCGCAGTTAGAACAGGAAGGCTGCTGTGATTGTCAGCTGCGCTCCTGATCCTTTGCTTGCACCATGTCAGTGTCATATTAGCGCGGCTCTGTGCCGGATAATTCCTGTTGCTGCTTTGCTCTGTTTTTCTATGTCACGTTCATTTTGATCATGTATCATGTGACTTCGTCAGCCAATCATGGCAGAGCCCAATGACTGTGTATATAGAGCTGTCCCATGATTGCCTATTGTAGCGATGCGGCATGACCTCACATGTCACCACCTGGCGCACCAGTGACTGTGGAAGCAAACTTTCCCGGTGATGTGAATGGTGTTACAGATTAGATGTGATTTAGTATACAGTAATACCACAATGAATGTTTTAATGTAATCTGCTGTTTTTTTTGTTTGTTTTTTTTTTTTAAGTTGTCTACTGTAGCGAATCAGATGGCTCCAAATGACAACGAAATAATTCAGGTTGATGGCATCGGGGATACGTCCTCTGATGAAGAGTTAGGAACGGTGAGAGATATTGATGAGAACGAGTTCCTGGGTATTATTGACACTGAAGATCTGAAGGCGCTGGAAGATGATTCTGGATCTAACGATTCCACCAGTAATAGCAGCGATGATGAGGATCCGGAGATTGACGTGATTGAGGAGGTACGGCACATGATACTACAGCACTGTATGCAGGTACACTTGGATTGTTGCTCCAAAGTCTCACCTACGGATTATAATCTAATGCCGCTAGGCAGCTCGTGGGTCTATAGCTCCATGCATTTGCCAAAGAACACATGTAAGTATAGCTGCAGGATCAGATTACACACGGGGTTTATTTTTAAGCCTGAAATCATGGAGTCCATAAATCTACACAGGAGCTTGATATGCAGATGTATAGAATAACTTCATTTAATCGAGGCCTTATGCATTGTTGCTTCACTTTTTTAGTCTAGATGAAGGTCAGGCGCGTACATGAGGAAGAACACTACTTCCTTTTATTATCTGACTCATATCCTACGTTTTCACTATGCATGCACCATACAGAATTGTCTTTTCTTGAGCTACTGGATGGAGACTAGTTGTTATGATATATCTCATACACACCAAATACATAAATAATGGATTCCTACTCTCATGACAGAAGGAGCGGCCTGAAGGATGTTTTACTGTAGTGCTGACCAGTGTAACTGTGAATCCTGCATTGGGATGGGTTAAAACATTTACTAGAAAGCAGCAACGATATCTCTGTGCAACTATCTTACTCCAGCCATCTCCCCTCCTACCTGTCGCTCTGTCCATACATGTATGTAGGAGGCATCTGTAATCTGTTCCAAGTGTATGGAGTTCTGGGTACGGATTTTATCAGCAGGTATGCTCAGTGCGGGAGGCAGAAGAAAGGTAAATATGTTTTTTTTTAAAAGAAAATTTATGAGCAGGATTTTACACTCCAAACTATTTTTTATGTGCGTGCAACTTTTAAAGACGAGTCCAGCAATACCTTTACATGGCCAGTCCGTTTCTGAGAAATCCGTGTTTGTATTGATGTGTAAATGAGACTGAAGAGCTATGGTAGATCTGAAGCCTCTGTCACTCCAGCTCTATTCCCCACCCAGCGATGCCACCTTCTGCATGACTGACAGCTCCTTTGCCTGATGTCACACAGCATAAAGGCTGTCAGTCAAGCAGGAGGAGGTGGTGGTTTTGGTCAAGCAATAGGGCTGGAGTGACAGAGGCTTCAGATCTCCAAATAATTTTCAGCCTCTTGCATATCAAATCAAGCACTGATTTATCACTAGGCTTACCATGTAAACGTATATTGTTGGGCTTGTCTTGAAGGAGCTACATGCACATACAAATAGCTTGGGGGTAAAATCCTGATGACAATTCCCTTTAAGTGGTGATATTTATTTTTCGCTATGAAATTATAATACATAGTTTCCCATTTTCACTTGTAATATGGATTTATTAAAAAAAAAAAAAGAAAAAAAAAGTTCATTTCTTACCAGGTACTCATGCTGGAGCACAACTCTGTTTTTTTATCCCAGCTGATTAACCCTTTACATTGCATGGCAAAAAAAAATAAAATCCTGCGACTATGGTGGAAGTAAAAGCTTTGTACATTAATTTATTTTAGTACCTTATTCATCAAGATACCTTTAATGCCATTGTCAAGTTTCTTCCACATGAACAGATATTTTTCTTCTTTTCTCACCCCTCGTCATTGGCTGCTGGCTTCCGAGTATTTAATTATTATTAATTATGCAGGGACCAATTCCTCCAGTTCTTTTTCATCTAGAATAGGAGCACCGGGTGCTAATGTTTAATGTGTTTTATTTTTTAATAAGCTGCTGATTTAGAGTAGCACTTTAATACCTTTCCTTTCATTTGATTCTTTATAGCCAATTGCTGTCATGCTAACACATCTTAAGGAATCAATTAAACTGATGGATTTTCTGCCGCTAGATAAGTCTCCGTGTAATAAAGGGCCCAAATGTCCCAGTCTGCTGCAAACGTCTCCTGGAGGCGGCTCCGTCCTCATTCCAGTTCGGAGTTGTCACGCAGCTGAAATTATTGGTGCCGTTTAATGAGACGAAATGAAAGAGTGAATTGTTTAGACGCCTGTCTGGATTTCCAAAAGTCTTCTAAAAAAGATTGAGGGGGAATATTACACTATAAAGTTATTCTGGGAGTCAATATCAAATCACGGGAACTGTTAAAAAAAAAATTAAGTTACGGGAGGAGTTGCGTATACCATGCGGCAAGTTAACTATTTATTTTTGAACATGAAATACAAGAAATTAGCAAAACATTTAAATATAAAGGAACCCCCATACCTGGAAATTAATGATGGCACGCCAACTTAGACCTACACCTACCGGATATTTTTCTGCAGGAATATGCCATAAATGTCTATCATTAGACAACCCCTTTAACATCATCCTCCGCTTATATCAAATAAGTAGCTTGCAACATTTTTTTTCCCCCCTGTATAGGATGATTGTGCCTTTTTAGTGAAAATCTTGACATTGTGGAGCCTCTGTGTTAGTGATTTGCAGTAAAAGTGGCACATTTCTAAAGTGAGATCTGGAATTCTGCAGTTACCTTGTGTACAGAACTGTGCAGCTTTAGGGTAAGTTCACACTAAGCGTTTTTTCCAGCTTTGTTTTTTTTTTTTTTCTGCAGAAAACCTAACTCTGAAAGAAGTGACATGCTCTATGTCCAAAAATCATGCAAAGTATAAAATACTGATGACAAAAAATGAGATTTCTGAAATCTCATGGGATTTGGCGGTACTGTAAAACACAGCTGAACATTAGAATAAAAAATGCAGCAAAAACGCCTGGTGTGAACTTAGCCTTAGGCTCTGCATGTAATGCCTTTTTTTTTTACACCCTTATTTTAGTTTTGTTTTTTTTTCTCTCTCTAGGATCCTTTAAATTCTGGAGATGATGTGAGTGAGCAAGAAGTTCCAGACCTTTTTGACACTGATAACGTTATAGTTTGTCAGTACGACAAGGTACTCCAGCTGTTCAATTACCATTGACTTTTGCCAAGCAGCTTTTTTTAATGTCAAGTGCTGACATTAATGTCTCCCTGTATGGTGTGATTCCCTGTGTGGGGTGTGCGCTGATGTGTACCTGTCTGTCCCCGTCCCTGTATGGTGTGTGTGTGTGTGTGTGTGTTCTTGTATGGTGTGTGCGTGCATGTATCCCTGTAGGGTGTGTCTCTGTTTTATGTGTGCCCCTGTATTGTGTGTTTATGCGTATCCCTGTATGGGTGTGTGTCCCCTGTATGTGGTGTGTCCCCTGTATGGTGTGTGTGTGTGTGTGTGTGTGTGTGTGTGTGTCCCTATGTGCACGTCTGTATGCCCCCGTATGGTGCACAGGTCCCTGTATGGTGCACGTGTCCCTGTATCGTGTGTGGATTTGGATCGCCCCCACACAAGGGCAATGGGGCACCCGGCACCGGTTCCTTCGGTTCGGGGGATGTCACGGTGGCCCGACCCGGTCCGTGGCCCTTTGAGGGACATCCAATAAAGAAAAGAGTTTTTATGGTTTTGGGAAAGGTCTTTAAAGGGGAAATGTTCGTGACACCACCTGTGGCATTCGGTCAGGGTGACCAACGCTGCTTTAAGGGGTCCTCTGGGGTGATGTTATGGCAGCTGAGATGGTGTACCTTCCCACAGGTGAAGTATGTCCCCAGGGCTTCCCAGAATGTAGATAGTGGATGGTGAGAGGCGCAGTGAATATCAAGGACACAAGGGTGCAGTCTCTTTACCTTTACTGAAGACTTCAGCATCCACAGTCCAGGGTACAGACCACAGGGTAGGTAGAGTCCGGCCGGTCTGAAGGCAAATCCAGAGTCCCCTTATCCAGGTGGAAATCAGTAGCCTTCCTCTAGCGCCTGTGTGTTGTAGTACCTTACTGCTGAGCCTCTCATAAGGTCCTCACAACTGTTGTAGATGTTCTAGATGTTATTTCTTCCTCTCTGTCCCCCAGATGGTGTGGATAGGACAAACCCGTATGACTGATGGCCTGAGGCTTTTTACAGGGACCCTAGAGACGACCCGACCCCCACAAGTTGCCAACCGTGTCTTCTTAGGTATTAAGGTCGGGCAGCCAACTTGGAATGGACTGTCCTGCCGGTCTCTGAAGCAAGGCTTGGAGACGGTTGCTCCCACGGTGTTCCGGCCACCGGCTACGTGCCTCAGAAGGAGGCAGCCTATTTCAGGGCAGAACTCCTTCTGGTGTTATCTCCTTGTGCTATGACTTCGTGTCTCACCCTCTACAACACAATTCTCTTCGTGTCCTTTCTTAGGATGCTGCCGCACGTGGGGCAGGCGCAGCTCCGTGTCTTTCTGTCCCGCTAGGCCTCTGTCAGGATCCCACCCCTGTCAGGGACCCTCTGTCTGCAGCTCCGATGTTCCTCCTTTTCCCCCTGTCTGCCTGACAGGTGTTGCCTGGGCAAAGCCCAGTCAGCTTCTCTCTAACTTTCTATCCAGCCCACCAGTTTTACCCTTCTGTGAGGAGTGCCCTAGTAGATAGGAGCAAGGCTCCCCCTGGTGGTCTGGAGTGTGAAGCGTGGTGTATGGTTTGTGATACCTGGTAGGAAGATCTCCTTTATTGCCATCAGACGTAATATCACTCCCCCTGGTGGAAGAACGACATTACTGCAACGACCAGGACTCTGGGGAGCTGCATATGTGCGTGCATCCGTGTGCCTGTATGGTGTGTGTGTGTGTGTGTGTGTGTGTGCACGCGCGCATGCGTGTCCCTGTATGGGGGGGTGTTCGTGCTTGTTCCTTTGTCCCTGTATGGGGAAGTGTGTTGTGTCCCTGTATGGTGGATGTGCATATATGTTTGTCCCTGTAGGGGGAGGTGTGCATAATAATAATAATCTTTATTTATATAGCGCCAACATATTCCGCAGCACTTTACAATTAAGCGGGGACATATACAGACAAATTCAATACAAGTTAAGACAATTTAAACAGTGACATTAGGAGTGAGGTCCCTGCTCGCAATCTTACAATCTACAAGGAAATGGGGGGGACACAATAGGTGAAAAGTGCTTGTTATTTCAGGTCTGGCAATTATAATAAATAGGGATTTTCATACAAAGCTGCATGATCCGGTCATCAGCCCGTGTGTTTAAGTGCAATAGTCAAGTATCAAGTGCCGTTATGTGCATGGAGGGTGTGGAGACAGATGAATAGTAGGGTGCAGATTCAGAATAATATTTGGAAGGAGGGAACAGGGCAAAGTTAGTTTACTGAGTAGTTGATGTGGTAGGCTTGTTTGAAGAGATGGGTTTTCATAGCGCGCTTGAATAGGTCGGGGCTAGGTATCAGCCTGATCGTCTGGGAAGTGCATTCCAGAGAGCTGGCGCAGCACGAGAGAAGTCTTGGAGACGGAGGTGCGAGGTTCGGATTACGGGGGATATTAGCCTTAGGTCATTTGTAGAACGGAGGGCACGTGTAGGGCGATAGACAGAGATGAGAGAGGAGATATAAGGCGGTGCAGAACTGTGGAGAGCTTTGTGGGTGAGAGAGATGAGTTTATACTGGACCCTGTAGCAAATGGGTAGCCAGTGTAATGACTGGCACACGATGGAGGCATCGGTGAAGCGGCTGGACAGAAATATGACCCTGGCTGCCGCATTCAAGATGGATTGGAGAGGAGAAAGTTTGGTAAGAGGGAGACCGATCAGAAGAGAGTTGCAGTAGTCCAGACGAGAATGAATAAGAGCGACAGTAAGAGTCTTGGCAGTTTCAAAGGTGAGAAAAGGTCGGATTCTGGAGATGTTTTTAAGATGCAGGTGACAAGAGCGAGTGAGTGATCGGATATAGGGAGTGAAGGAAAGTTCGGTGTCGAATGTCACCCCAAGACAGCAGGCATACTGCTTGGGAGTTATGGTTGAACCCTCCAGGGTAATTTCGATGTTGGGTAGAGTGAGGTTAGTAGAAGGGAGAAACACAAGAAGTTCCGTTTTGGAGAGATTTAGTTTCAGATAGAGGGAGGACCTGATGTCAGAGACAGCAGACAGGCAATCCTTGGTATTTTGAATTAGGGTAGGGGTGATGACAGGGGAAGAAGTGTATGTGTGTATTCCTGTATGGTGTGTATGTGTGTCCTTGTTGGATGTGTGTGTGTGTACATATGTCCCCGTATGGGGTGTGTACATGCGTGTGTCCCTGTTTGGTGTGCATGAGTGTCCCTGCACGGTGTGTGTGCATCCATGTCCCTGTTTGGTGTGTGTGTGTGTGTGCGCATGCATGTACCTGTATGGGGTGTGTGTGCGCATGCATGTCCTTGTATGGGGTGTGTGCGCACATGCGTGTCCCTGTGTGGGGTGTGTATGCGTGTCCCTGTATTGGGTGTGTGTGTGTGCATGTGTGTACCTGTATGGAGTGTGTGTCCATCTCTGTATGGAGTGTGTGTGTGCATCACTGTATGGAGTATGTGTATCACTGTATGGAGTATGTGTGTCCCTGTATGATGCCAAGAACGGCCTTCTACCTACAGGCCTCATTACATAATACCAGGTTACACGTTGTGTTAGGGGACAGCGATATATATTTTTGTATAATATACTTTTCCCTTCCTTCAGAATAGCACTTAACGGCTTTGGAAATGGTCAAGGATTTGGGTCTGAGGTTAAAAAATCTAGGTATGACTATAGTCATGACTAGTGATGAGCGAGTAGCATTGTTGCTTGGGTCTCCCTGAGCACGCTCGGGTGGTCTCTGAATATTTGTTAGTGCTCGGAGATTTAGGTTTTTTTGTGCCTCAGCTGCATGATTTACTGCTTCTGGACAGCCTGAAAACGTGGGAATTCCCTAACAAACAGGCTATCCTCACATGTATTCAGCCTGTCTAGCAGCCATAAATCATTCAGCTGGGGCGATGAACACTTCCGTATTTTTCGGACTATAAGACGCACCGGACTATAAGACACACCCAGGTTTTAGAGGTGGAAAATAGGGAAAAAAAATATTTGAAGCAAAAAAGGTGGTAAAATATTTAATAACATACTATTATATGTGTTGTTATTATATATAATAGTATGCTATTATGTTGGAAGCTACGGGACCAGTGTGGTGGCTTTAAAGTACTATATGAAGACGCTGGAGGGTGAGTATAAGAATGGGGGCACAGGACTTACCGTATATTTAAAGCACCACTCCAGCACTGAAAAATAACACTGGAGTGCTGCTTTAAGAACCCATGGGAGAACTATAACTACCAGCATGTCCTGCAGATCCTGCGGCATGCTGGGAGTTATAGTTCACCACAGGAGTGGCAGAGTGCTTTATTGTGTGTTGTAAAGACTAACCTTTTAATTGTGGCAGCCAGCCAGCTGTGGTGAGGTAAAATGCTGGGGCATCCCATCCCATGACACCACAGAACGCTCCCTCTTGTTGCCTCTCCACAGCACAGGAGGAAGCTTGCAGATTGTAGTGTGGTGTCTGCAGGACCTGTGATGACATCAGAAGAGGGAGGGCCCTGTGCTGCCATGTGATGCTCCAGCCCGCCCACTCCTGACATCACACAGGTCCTTGTGTTGGAGCACTCAGCACCCAGCACAGGCCCAGCAGGCAGGTATGCAGCGATCTTGTGTCTCCCCTCTGGCCCCTGCTCCTGCCTCCTCCTCCACCAGACACACAGATCTCCCTAGCTGCTGCAGGAATCCAGCACTGGGGAATCCATGTGTGTCCCTGTGAAGGAGTATTCATTTGCTGCTCCCTGCTCACCAGCTCAGCTGACAGGTGGGCGGGGAAGCAGCTAATGAATATTCACTGCACTTTAATGATCGGGACCATGTGGTTTCCCCAGTGCTGATTCCTGAAGCCCGGCAGGGATATTTTTCTGCCTCCCAGTGCAATCCCACTCGCTGCTGCCCCCTCCCCACGTTACATCCCTACCATAAAACGCACCCACACTTTCCTCCCAAATTTGGAGGAAAAAAAGTGCGTCTTATGGTCAGAAAAATACGGTAATTCTCAGAGCACAACCAAATACTCAGATCACCCGAGCGTGCTCGGGGAGACCTGAGCAACAGTGCTACTTGCTCATCACTAGTCACTACTATAATCATACCTGTCATCTAGATTTTTCAACCTCAGACCCATATCCTTGACCATTTCAAGCAACGAGTATACTCGCTCATTACTAGTAGTGACTGTTGTGGAAGTGCAGCACTCTTGTCGTCTGTGTGCAGTGCAAAGAATCAGCCCTAGTATCGGCCGCCTAACCTTGTGTACTTCTCTCCTGTTCAGTTAAAACGGCTCTGATCAGGCATGTCCTCCACAAGACCTATATATAATATTCTGCACTGTCTGGCACCAAAACCTTATAAAATATCTATCTATCTATCTATCTATCTATCTATCTATCTATCTATCTATCTATCTATCTATCTATCTATCTATCTATCCAGTCATATGAAAAAGTTTGGGCACCCCTATTAATCTTAAGCTTAATGTTTTATAAAAATTGTTTTTTTTTGCAACAGCTATTTCAGTTTCGTATATCTAATAACTGTTGGACACAGTAATGTTTCTGCCTTGAAATGAGGTTTATTGTACTAATAGAAAATGTGCAATCTGCATTCAAACAAAATTTGACAGGTGCATAAGTATGGGCACCCTTATCATTTTCTTGTTTTAAATACTCCTACCTACTTTTTACTGACTTACTAAAGCACTTTTTTTGGTTTTGTAACCTCATTGAGCTTTGAACTTCATAGCCAGGTGTATGCAATCATGAGAAAAGCTACTTAAAGTGGCCACTTGCAAGTTGTTCTCCTGTTTGAATCTCCTCTGAAGAGTGGCATCATGGGCTCCTCAAAACAGCTGTCAAATGATCTGAAAACAAAGATTATTCAACATAGTTGTTCAGAGGAAGGATATAAAAAGCTGTCTCAGAGATTTAACCTGTCAATTTCCACTGTGAGGAACATAGTAAGGAAATGGAAGAACACAGGTACAGTTCTTGTTAAGGCCAGAAGTGGCAGGCCAAGAAAAACATCAGAAAGGCAGAGAAGAAGAATGGTGAGATCAGTCAAGGACAATCCTCAGACCATCTCCAGAGAGCTGCAGCATCAACTTGCTCCAGATGGTGTCACTGTGCATCGGTCAACTATACAACGCACTTTGCACAAGCAGAAGCTGCGGCAGCCTCCGCATACAGCCGCACGACCTGCGTACCTAATGTTAAATATAGGTACACAGGCCGCATGCCGGCCGCATGCAGAAGTAGGCGGAGCTAGCGGCGGAGGGCGGGGCTTCACGGAGGAAGTCCGCAGCTGCTCCAAACGCAAGTGTGAAACCGGCCTTACTCACCGCTTGTCACAGGATAATCAGTATTATTCATTTTACCTGGTGTGCATTATTGGTATTAAAGTATATAGTGGAAATTATTATAGCATTGACTTCAGAGTTGGTTCAGGATTAAAGCTAGTGACCGATCCCATGAATGTGCCGCCCATGTCCAGTATGAAGAGGTTCACCAATGCTGCCCAGAATCTGAGTGATGACAAGACAGCATGATTCTTTTCTTGTGCGTCTTCTACATAAAACGTCCACCAAAGTAACCATTTATATGCGGTGTTAGATGTCCTTTTACAGGGGTACATTTCTGAGCTATTGCAATGCTTGAGGTGTGCTCTTGGCACATTTATTTGAGAGAGGGGGGACATTAAGCGTAATAGGGTCTTATACAGTGGACAAATTAGTCTAGGCGAGAAGTAGAGGAAATGGCCACCTATTGGGCAACTGAGGAATTATGGTATGACAGCTTCTGCAGTACCCTCAGGTGGGAGATCCCACCATGTAGGAGGCTAGGAGTGATATTCGGCGCTACTGTGCTAGACTCGAGAAATCCAGAAGACATTGTCAAGGATTAGAACATGGGTTTTCTCCTCCACGTGTTTCGAAGTTGAACCAACGTCTTCATGAGGAGACCCACAATCCTATGAGTCTTCTGATTGTGAAGTTGGTTCTGCTTCGAAACACGTTGAGAATAAACCGCATGGTCAAATCCGTTACATTGTCCTCCAGGTTTCTTGAATGTAACATAGCACAGACTACTACTACTATCCTCCAAGCACTTGTCAGATTTATTGAACGTATCTATAGGTCTCGGAACTTTCTTTTTTTAATGCCTTTTCAGGGGGTTGGACCAGATTCATTTCTTTTCTACTGTGGGCCACCACAAAAAAATACAGCCTTACATATTTTTAAGGAGAACTTGAAAATTAGATTCATGGTACCTAAGCCACGGACTGCCTGAATCAGATGCCGGCTGCTCTGTTACAGCCAGGTATGGTTTATCCTGAAACGCTGCGGCATTTCGGAGAAGATCTACTTAGAAGAGCTTCAGGGGACTGTGTCTCAGCTGACTAGACCCTGATGGCTTCTGTCCCCAGGCTTCCCTACTAGACTGACCGGTCTTCCCCAATGTGTGACCTGTCAATCAAGAGTAACAGAGTGGGGATAAATCTCCGGGTGCCAGCCTCGGACTTGTCACCCCTGTCTGGCTCGTCAAAGTATTTTTTTTTATGAAATGCCGCAGTGTCTTAGAGTAAAACATACATAACTGTAATAAAGCAGCCGTTGTCTCATTAACGCTGGCTGTGGTTCGGGCATCACATATCCGATAACAGGTCCCATTGGGCTATACAGGAGGTATACTTTGGGGACTATTCCATAAGAATATGTCTGGTGCAAGGCTCTACTGTAATGTGAACAGAGTCTTACATGAAACATTGTTTTCTACATTGTAAGTACACAGCTTTCCTTTCTCTCTTCAATCCCCCCCTGCTGCTTTTTCCTTTTAGAGTGTCTCCTTGTGAGGCGAAATAAAAAATGAATATTGTATTCAGCAGCCAAATTATCTGGAGACTGTTAGGATGGTTTGCCTGATGCAAGAAGCGATAAACTGAGCAACTTCACTGAATGGATTAGCAATGTTTTTTCTGCAATAACTGCTATAAACCTAGATTGCTTCCTGAGGAAATGTCCTATTAGAACTTTTTACTTTTATTTTTCTTTTCCAGATCCACAGAAGCAAAAATAAGTGGAAATTCTACTTAAAAGATGGAGTCATGTGCTTTGGAGGAAAAGACTATATTTTTTCAAAGGCCATCGGCGAGGCAGAATGGTGAATTTGGATGAAGTGCTGCACATCGCATTGCCTTATTTCCATAAAGTCTTTATTTTTGTTTTCTTTTAGTTAAAAAAGAAGGCATTAACCCATAAATTGCTCATAGGCTTTTTTTTGTTTTCTGTTGTTCTTTTGTTAGAATTTTTACCTGAGAGCTGCCATCCTTTATTCTTTGAAATTGGCGGCATTGGGTTTGTTGAAAGTGAATCTTCTTCGTTTTTAGTTCCAATATTTTTTTTCGTTATTTTGATATACAGAGCTCCATAGTCCCTTATATTGCTACCAAATTTCCGTATGCGCGCTGCAGACATAAATACATAGATCTTACACCTTATGATGCTAGTGTACTTACTTTGAAAATCTACGTTACAACAGCTGTGTATGATCCTGTTTGAAAGCAAGAGAGTGAGAAAGCTCATCATTCATCAGTACTGGTGTTTTATATGCCAGTGTCGAAAACCTGCACTGGACTAAGATGTGTCAAACAAGCATTCTCCTCTTAATGAATTTGGTGCAACACTGCAAAAAATATACTCTGGTCAGCGATTGGGGCACATTTCTGTCATTTACACAACTTTTGTGGTGTTAATTCTGATAAATTTGTCAGCCGAGTTCACCCACTTTTTCCAACTTTGGGACCTATAAAAAAAAAAAAAAAAGCGAACTACAAGATAAGGGGAAAAAAGTCAGATTTCAAGTTTTGAATCAAGGCTTAAGTGTATTCATGAGCTATTCCTGATCTCCACACACTCAGCCTGACTGACAGCTGCAGCTTGTACTGAGCAGCAGGAGATCTCAGCAGGAGCATTGAAGGAAGGACGCTGAGGAGCTGTCAATCAAGCTAGTTGGGTGATGATTAAGTTCTGCTTTATAAATACGTTTGGATACATGACCTCTGACTCTATTACTGGTCTCAAACTTTTGAAAAAGGACTATAGTGGGTTTTTATAGTAAATTCACTAGCCTCATCAGGTCTAAAACGTGTGTTAGCGAATGTATGCAGTGTGTGATGGGCCTCTTTTCAATAAATGCTTGCAGGGACTCGAACATATTTTTCAAGCATGCCGTAGTCACTTGGTTAGCACCCGAGCATGCTCAGAATAACACCTTATCCCAGCACGTTTGCTCATCGCTGCTAGTCACCCCTAGATGCCCTGCTTGGTGGTCTGCATGAGGCCGTACATCTGAAGTTTTGGGTTTTTTTCTCTCTGTAAGTCAATTTGTTATAAGTTATTGATTTTCTTTCTAGGTCAGAATGTATTGTGACAGTCATGAATTTTTTAGTTTCCAAGGCAAAAGGCCTTAAATATATATTTAAATATGTTCCACATTGGTTATGTTGAAATCTAAACGTATATCTATTAATAGTTTCTAATGTTTATTAATACCTATGAGCAATAAAAAATGAAATTGTGGAGTCCATTTCTCTTTTCTAATAAAAAAAAAAAAAAACAGAACAAAAAGCTTGAGGGAATGTTGGTTTAAATAAGGTTTTTCAGTTATTTATGGGTCCAGTGTGGTGAATGGGGAAAAAAACCCACAAACTGTATGCACCTCCTAGTCCGACACGCTTGCGCCGCTTTTAGTGCCATTCTCCTGAAATAAACAATGTCATGTGATGGCTGCAGCCAATCAGCGGTCTCTGTGACATTTGCAGTGCTCCCATGACATTGTCTATGCTAGGATGAGGGCATGAGCCAAGCCAGAGTGGCCAGTGCGGAGCGATGGTGATATAGATATATTTATATATTTCCTGGGACCATAAACTACTTTTAACCCCTTTACCCCCAAGGGTGGTTTGCACGTTAATGACTGGGTCAATTTTTACAATTCTGACCACTGTCCCTTTATGAGGTTATAACTCTGGAACGCTTCAACGGATCCTGATGATTCTGACATTGTTTTCTCGTGACATATTGTACTACATGATAGTGGTAAAATTTCTTTGATATTACCTGTGTTTATTTGTGAAAAAAATGGAAATTTGGCGAAAATTTTGAAAATTTCGCAATTTTCCAACTTTGAATTTTTATGCCCTTAAATCACAGAGATATGTCACACAAAATACTTAATAAATAACATTTCCCTCATGTCTACTTTACATCAGCACAATTTTTGAACCAAAGTTTTTTTTTTTTTTTTGTTAGGTAGTTATAAGCGTTAAAAGTTGACCAGCAATTTCTCATTTTTTCAACACTTTTTTTTTAGGGGCCACATCACATTTGAAGTCACTTTAAGGGGTCTATGTGATAGAAAGTACCCAAGTGTGACACCATTCTAAAAACTGCACATCTCAAGGTGCTCAAAACCACATTCAAGAAGTTTATTAACCCTTCAGGTGTTCCACAGGAATTTTTGGAATGTTTAAGAAAAAAATGAACATTTAACTTTTTTTCGCAAAAAATTTACTTCAGCTCCAATTTGTTTTATTTTGTCAAGGGGTAACAGGAGAAATTGGACCCCAAAAGTTGTTGCAAAATTTGTTCTGAGTACGCTGATACCCAATATGTGGGGGTAAACCACTGTTTGGGCGCATGGCAGAGCTCGGAAGGGAAGGAGCGCCATTTGACTTTTCAATGCAAAATTGACTGGAATTGAGATGGGACGCCATGTTGCGTTTGGAGAGCCCCTGATGTGCCTAAACATTGAAACCCCACGAGTGACACTATTTTGGAAAGTAGACCCCCTAAGTAACTTATCTAGATGTTTTGTGAAAACTTTGAACCTCCAAGTGTTTCACTACAGTTTATAACGCAGAGCCGTGAAAATAAAAATTCTTTTTTTTCCACAAAAATTTATTTTTTAGCCATCAGTTTTGTATTTTCCCAAGGGTAACAGGAGAAATTGGACTCCAAAAGTTGTTGTCCACTTTGTCCTGAGTACGCTGATAACCCATATGTGGGGGGAACCACTGTTTGGGCGCATGGCAGAGCTCGGAAGGGAACAAGCGCCGTTAGGAATGCAGACTTAGATGGATTGATCTGCAGGCGTCACGTTGCATTTGCAGAGACCCTGATGTACCTAAACCGTAGAAACCCCCCACAAGTGACCCCATATTGGAAAATAGATCCCCCAAGGAACTTATCTAGATGTGCTGTGAGAACTTAGAACCCCCAAGTGTTTCACTACAGTTTATAACACAGCCGTGAAAATAAAAAATCCTTTTTTTTTCCACAAAAATTGTGTTTTAGCCCCCGGGTTTGTATTTTCCTAAGGGTAACCGGAGAAATTGGACCCCAAAAGTCCAATTTGTCCTTTGTACGTTGATACCCCATATGTTTGGGTAAACCCCTGTTTGGGCGCACGGGAGAGCTGGGAAGGGAAGGAGCACTGTTCTACTTTTTCAACGCTGAATTGGCTGGAATTGAGATCGGACGCCATGTCGCGTTTGCAGAGCCCCTGATGTGCCTAAACAGTGAAAAAACCCCAATTCTAACAAACCCAAACACACC
Organism: Ranitomeya variabilis; assembly: GCF_051348905.1. Classification (NCBI taxonomy): domain Eukaryota; kingdom Metazoa; phylum Chordata; class Amphibia; order Anura; family Dendrobatidae; genus Ranitomeya; species Ranitomeya variabilis. Next base: position 56,629,109 of record NC_135233.1, read on the forward strand.
CCTAATCCCAACCATAACCCTAACTACACCCCCAACCCTAATTCCAACTGTAAATATAATCCAAAACCTAACTTTAGCCACAACCCTAACTGTAGCCCTAACTTTAGCCCCAACCCTAACTTTAGCCCTAACCCTAACTTTAGCTCCAACCCTAACTTTAGCCCCAATCCTAACCCTAACTTTAGCCCCAACCCTAACCCTAACTTTAGCCCTAACCCTAACTTTAGCTCCAAACCTAACTTTAGCCCCAATCCTAACCCTAACTTTAGCCCCAACCCTAACCCTAATGGGAAAATGGAAATAAATACATTTTTTTAAATTTTTTTATTTTTCCCTAACTAAGGGGGGTTTGATTTACTTTTATAGCGGGTTTTTTTAGTGGATTTTTATAATTGGCAGCCGTCACACACTAAAAGACGCTTTTTATTGCAAAAAATAGTTTTTGTGTCTGCACATTTTGAGAGCTATGATTTTTCTATATTTTGGTCCACAGAGTCATGTGAGGTCTTGTTTTTTGCGCGATGAGTTGATGTTTTTATTGATACCATTTTCGGGCACGTGACATTTTTTGATCGCTTTTCCGATTTTTGTGAGGTAGAATGAACAAAAACCAGCTATTCATGAATTTATTTTTAGGTTGGGCGCTTATACCGTTCCACGTTTGGTAAAATTGATAAAGCCGTTTTATTCTTCGGGTCAGAACGATTACAGCGATACCTCATATAATTTTTTTATGTTTTGGCGATTTTATACGATAAAAACTATTTTATATAAAAAATAATTATTTTTGCATCGCTTTATTCTGAGGACTATAACTTTTTTATTTTTTCATTGATGATGCTGTATGGCGGCTCTTTTTTTGCGGGACAAGATGACGTTTTCAGCGGTACCATAGTTATTTATATCCGTCTTTTTGATCGCGTGTTATTCCACTTTTTGTGTGGTGGTATGATAATAAAGCATTGTTTTTTGCCTCATTTTTTTACTGTGTTCACTGAAGGGGTTAACTAGTGGGACAGTTGTATAGGTCGGGTCGTTACGGATGCGGCGATACTAAATGTGTGTACTTTATTGTTTTTTTATTTAGATAAAGAAATGTATGTATTGGAACAATATTTTTTTTTTCTTTATTTAGGAAAATTTTTTTTACACATGTAAATATTTATTTTTTTTACATTGCCCGGGGGGGGGGGACATCACAGTAAAGTGACAGATCGCTGATCAGACACTTTGCAATGCACTGTCAGATAAGCGCTCTGACAGGCAGTGCAGGGAGGCTTCCCAGGGCCTGCGCAGGCACTTGAAAGCCACCTCCCTGCAGGACCCGGAAGGCCCTCGCGGCCATTTTGGATCCAGGCCTGCAGGGAGGAGGTAGGAGACGTTGCTCCGAGGGTCTCGGAAGCACGCAGGGAACCCCCTTACTGCGCGATGCTTCCCTGTGCTGCCGGAACGCTGCGATCATCTTTGATTGCAGTGTGCCAGGGGTTTAATGTGCCGGGAGCGGTCCGTGACCCCTCCTGGCACATAGTGCCTGATGTCAGCTGTAATAATCAGCTGACGCCTGGCAGCCATCGCCTATGACGTACTATGCAGTCACTGGGAATTAAGTCCCAGGTCACTTCGACGGGATAGTACGTCATATGGGATAAAGGGGTTAATGTAGGGAAAAAAACCTTACTCATGTACTTAAAAAATTCTACAGTTTTCCATTCTACATACAGAGAATTTATTAATGCAATTTTACTTTTTTGCTCAAGCAAAGTAAGCAGGAAGGGCCATGCTTTATAATTTAAAACCAGAAAATGGCACAAAAATGTTCCGTAATGGGTGTAGATTACATTTTTTTGACATTGACAGCCTACAATGCATTTTATAATACTCTTGATGGGGCCTAAAATGTATTGGGATTTTATTTTGTCCAAGATCTTGTATTAAAAGGAGTCTGTCAGCATAGAATGATCGCTCAAGCCAAATATAGGCTCTCGGTGCACCCTTGGTGTGGCCAAACATTTACGTGCACCTGCTTGTTTTGCACCTTTCTGCTTTTCTGTGGCTCTATAAGACCAGAGCTGTCAATCACAATAGAGGGGATTGGGGGAGAGAGAGGGGATAACAAGTAGGTGGGAAAGTGCACTGAACTGTTTTGCTACACCAAGGGTGCACCGAGAGCGCTTGCTTTGTTTCAACAGTCATTCTGTGTTGAAGGACCCCCTTTACAGGGAACCTGTTCCTGATTCTCTGCAAATGATTGATAGGTATTTGCCATAGTGAGAGAACTGGTTAATCGCCTGTAGTATTGCTGGAGAAAGACCACCAGGACTAGCCTCGTATCCGGCTATGGTCAGCCGGATCTTTTAAATCCTCTGAGACGAAGAGAAAAATATACCTGGCTGTAAACGAGCAACCAGGATCTGACTCGTGGTGCTCATCGATTCGGCAGCATTAATCATGTAACAGGTTTCCTAGAAGATGAATAAAAAGCTTGGATGCTAGAAACAGCTTTTTTTGCAAAACTAAAATTCAGGGCGTCAGACATATTGCTTCTAGTTAGGCAGCATGTTTGATTTTGTACTTCTATTTATTAAAGGAAATATATCAGAAATTGACATGTTTAAAATAGATTATATGTTAAATGTATTTAAGATCAAATTGGCAATGTTTTTTTATGTGTCTTTAAAACGATATATACAGTATATGGGCCCTTTGTAGGCCTAGAGCTCATCATCATGCACAATTCCAACTGCTTTGAAGGTAGAAATGGGCCCCTGTGCGACAGCACAGATTGCACCAATTATATGTCCGCCCTCATGAGAGAAGTACTTCATTTTCCTGAAAAATTTCAAGGGTGCCAACACTTTCAGCCATGACAGTGTGTGTTTACATACACAGTTATGGCTGAAGGTATTTATCCAATACAATTATTGCAGTTACACATGTTTATTTCCTTTGTGTGTATTAGAAAAACGCACAGAACAAAAAAATGGGGATTAACTTAACACAAAACCACAAAAAGGAGACAGACAAAATTGTCACCCTCAACTTAAAATTTGTTTGTACACTCTTTAGATTAAATAATTGCAATCAATCGCTTCCTCTAACCATCAACAAGCTTCTTACACCTCTCCACTGGAATTTTGGACCGCTTTTATTCTGCAAACTGTTCCACATCTCTCACGTTTGAAGGCGCCTTCTCCCAACAGCAATCTCTATCCATCAAAATCTCTCCGCAGGTGGTCAATGGCATTTAGATCCGTACTCTTTGCTGGTCTCTTCTCAGAACTCTCTAGTGCTCTGTTTCCATCCATTTGTTGTTTCTTTTGGAAGTATGGCTTGTGTTGTGAATTCTGCTCTTGGGCTCCCTCCGGTGGTTGTTAGTGGTAGTGCTGTGGTCTCTGGATTATAGGCCAGGGCAGGTGTTTCTGCTTATTGCAGCTCTATTAGGTATTTAGGTTTGTAGGATCCATCAATCCCTGCCAGTTGTCCATTGTATCTTGGAGGGATTGCATCTCTGTCTGGCTCCACTTGCCCTGCTGTCATTTCGCTAAGATAAGTGCCCTGTTTTTGTTCTCTGTAGCACGCATGCAGTGTGCTTTTATGTGCAGTGCAATCTATTGTGTTTTTGTCCAGCTTTGACTTGTTTGGATTTTTCTGTCATGCTGGTTTCTCTGGAGATGCAGATATACATCCTATGTCTTTAGTTAGATGTAGTATATAGTATATTCTGCTGTGGATTTTTCTAGTGTTTTAATACTGACCGCTTAGAACTCTGTCCTATCCTTTCTATCTAGCTAGAAGGGCCTCTTTTGCTAAACTCTGTCTTTTCTGCCTGTGTACGTATTTCCTCTTAAACTCACAGTCAATATTTGTGGGGGGCTGCCCATCCTTTGGGGCTCTGCTCTGAGGCAAGATAGGATTTCCCATTTCCATCTTTAGGAGTATTTAGTCCTCCGGCTTTGTCGAGGTGTCTAGGCCTGGTTAGGTACATCCCACGGCTACTTCTAGTTGCGGTGTCAGTATTAGGATTGCGGTCAGTACAGGTACCACCTACTCCAGAGATAGTCTCATGTGGCTCCAGGGTCACCGGATCATAACAGGCTTGGGTCATTGTCCTGTTGGATAATCCATGACCTAGGACGCAAACCCAGCTTTCTCACACTGGGCACTACATTGCAACCCAAAAGCCTTTGATAATCTTCAGATTCCATGATGCCTTGCACCCAGTGCCAGAAGAAGCAAAACAACCCCCAAATCTCTTTGAACTTCAACAATATTTTATTTTAGGTACTGTGTTCTTTTGTTTGTAGACCTCATTCAGTTTTAGGTAAACAGTAGAATGATGTGCTTTACCGAAATGCTCTATCTTGGTCTCATCTGTCCACAAGATGCTTTCCCAAATGGATTTTGGCTTGTTCACATACATTTTGGCAAACTGCAACCTAGTTTTTTTATGCCTCTGTGTCAGCAGTGGGGTCCTCCTCGGTCTCCTGCCATAGTGTTTCATTTCATTCAAATGTTGACCGATAGTTCTTGCTGACACTGATGCACTTTAAGCCTGCAGGACAGCTTGAATTTCTTTGGAACTTGATTGGGGCTGCTTATCCACCATCCAGACTATCCTGCGTTGCAACCTTTCATCAAGTTTTCTCTGCCGTCCAGGGAGATTAGCTACAGTGACATTGATTATAAACTTCTTGATTATGTTACGCAGACTTGACAAAGAAGCATTAAGATCTCAGGAGATGGACTTGAAACCTTGAGTGTTGATATTTTTCAACAATTTTAGTTCTCAAGTCCTCAGACAGTTAGCTTTTTCTGTTCTCCATGTTTAGTGTGGCACACACAATGCAAAGACGGAGTCCTCATCTCCCCTTTCCATCTGGTTTCAGGTGTGATTTTCATGTTGTCCACACCTGTTACTTGCCACAGGTGAGTTTGAATGACCATCACATGCTTGAAACAAAGTTGTTTGCCCACAATTTTGGAAAGGTGACAACAATTTTGTCCAGACCATTTTTGTATCTTTTTGTGTGAAATTATATGCAATTTGCCTTTGTTCTTGTGTTTCAATACAGCTAAAGAAATGTGTATAAGAAAATGTGTAATTGCAGTAATTTTCTGGGAGAAATATTGTATTTTTTGGAACAATTTCAACGTTACCAACACTTTCAGCCATGATTGTGTGTGTGTGTGTATGTATGTGTGTGTATGTGTGTGTGTGTATATATATATGTGTATGTGTATATATATATATATATATATACACACACACACACGCTTCTCACAAAATTAGAATAGCATCAAAAAGTTAATTTATTGCAGTTCTTCAATATAAAAAGTAAAACTCTATATGAGTCTTTACAAACAGTGATCTATTTCCAGTGTTTATTTCTGTTAATGTTGATGATTATGGCTTACAGCCAATGAAAACCCCAAATTCTTTCTCAGTAAAATAAGAATAATTAGTAAAAAAAACACCTGGAAAGGCTTCCTAAGCGTTTAAAGAGGTCCCTTAGCTTTACTTTTTAGACCTCGGTCCCTTAGCTTTACTTTTTAGACCTCTTAGGGACTTGAACCTGTGATCGGCTGAGAGCATCTACTATATACTGTACAGCTGGGATGCACTACCTTTTTGTGGTCCATGGTTTACATTAGTTCAGTTTAACAATCAGGACGCCGTACTAAAAATTTTAGGGATATTAACTTCTGTGACATTTATAGGATATTGAAAGTATATTCAATAATTGTATGATCGATATAAATTCTGCTTACAGGACTGTTATTGCCACCAATCTGCACTTCAATGATGCGTTCACAGGTTTTTGATATGCGTTTATAAATCGCTTCTGCTTCTAAATCCTCATAAAGTGTCAAATACTCTTGAATACATTTTCAACTAATTTTAATGGGAAAAGCTCCTATAGTGCAGGCAGTGCTATTTTTCACACAATTTTTGAAATTTCCCAGTAAAACTAGTAGCAAGCATATTCAAACAGTATTTGAAGCGGTTTTTTTTTATGTGGATTTTTAGTAACATCCACTTCTTAATCTTCGTTGAACTGAATAGGCCCTAAAGAGGAAGAGGTCATGTATCCAGATGACTCTCTACAATATATCATGGGTTTATCTCACAACTCCCATAATCTACAGTGGAGTCACAGGTTTGGAAAGCCACCTGTCCAATTCACATACTGCTTCCTGGAGATCTCGGTGGTTGACGAGACGCCGTTATCCTGATGCATCAAGAGATGTCTACGCAATCCACCATTGGACTTGCCAGTCCCTGACCCCCAGGCTGCATTTTTCTGTCCATATGGTTGGGGGACTTCAGATAATGGCATTGCGGGCCACAGGTTGTGCACCCCTACTGTACAGGGTGTTGCAGTATATAGCGGAATTGCATTTCTCCTACGAAGGCCAACCTGTGACTGAGCTTCACAGGAGGATAGCGGGCCTGTCTGCCATGATAACCCATTGGTTCTTTGCATCCGTTGCTGTTGGCACCACCCTTATGTGATGTGGGCGCGAGGGAATTGAGAAGTTTACATGAGATGATTTTGTACTTGAGACTGAGCATAATTTTACTTCTTGCAACTTTTTTGGGTTAAGCCTTTTGTATCTATTGGGAAGTGCTGCCATCTATGTCCCAAGACTAAGCATGCCCCTTAGTGTATGTGCATATGAGGTCTCTTTCAGGTGGTTAATGAACATGTCAACAGCAGCCTGTTGTATCTAGTAACTTCTATTAACGGCCTCAGGCTTTGAAAGCCGTGAGGTAGCTCAAAGAAGGGCTATGGCCATTTTTTAGGTACCTTCCACATGAAATCCCAAACTATTATATACACACATATAATATATTAGACACATGACAGTGGTAGAGGCGGCATAAAAATATTGAAAAAGGACACTAAAGTGTCTTCTGCTTCCATAAAGATGCGGATATGCCAATGTCTGTAAGACATCTTGTGCACATAGTCTCAGACCGATTTAAAAACCACCTCCAGTAAGATATGATTTTTTTTTCCTACTTGTGCGCATCCATATTCTCAGAAGATTAAAGCAGATCTGTCACCAGATTTCACAATAAAAACTGCATTCATTACTAACTAGATCTCTGAGATGTGATGGGGCTGATTAGCATTTTCCAGGGCCGCATGCCTTGATTGTGAAGTTCTTGTGTCCCTCCTCATACTGCTCAGTACCATCTGCAGCTGTCACTCCATTATTATCTTATCAGAATAAGGCCTCTTGGACACAACATGTGCAATGGAGTACACAGTTTACTAATGATAAAACATTGCATCACAGGTATCGCCAGATTTCACGGTATAAACTGCATCCATTATTAAATAGATCTTTTAGCCCTTACTAACAAAAGAAACAAAAATCAGATTGGCTATATCAGGCATGTAGAGTCCAATGTAACAGTGAGAGAGCTCATGAGTCCAAGTGTATTGAGTCTCCGCCTATCCAGCCCGTCTGTCAGCTGCAGCTTGTACTGAGCAGGGTGATATCGCAGCAGGGAGGAGGGACACTGAGGAGATGTCAATCTGGATTCAACATCAGTCTCGATAATGTCACCTTTGACTTTTTAAGTGATTTATATTTGGTTATGAATCTGACACACGGTTTATGTTAAGTATGCGATGCCTGCAAAAATATATATATATATATATAAATACTTTCCATTGGGTCTTCCTTCATAGACACAGATTTTCAGTTGTTTTTTTTTTCAACTCAAAATTTTTTGTTAAATAAAAATTGTGTTGTCACCAGTTTCCATAAAACCTCTTCATTTTATTAACTCTTTCTTTGTCACAGCACTGTTCCTTGTTTACAACAATTAAAGTATCAAGCACCCGGTGGCACCTCATATATACATAAATAGATGTACATATTTACAGAATGATTTCCCTTTCAGTAATGATTTGTGCAGTTTAATTAAGTACTACGGATCGAGGTGAAGACTCAAGTGTCCGTACATGCCGGTTTGTCTTTTATGCTCAAGTATTGGGGATCCAAGGTTGTAAGGTGCAGATCAGCCCTGGATGCCTTTTTTGGCCCGGTGTATACGCTGTCGGTCTTGCAGTTGGAGGTATAGGCTGTGAAATTACTGACTCTGTAAAGTTCCGCTTGAGCCTTGCAGCAACCGAACTTGCTCATGAGCAGGAAGAAATCTCTCCGGAATGCTTTGGTAAAGATTGCATATAGGAATGGGTTAGCGCAGGAATTCACGGGGTAGAACAAGACCAGCAATATTTTGGAATTGGTCACGGTGATAAGTGGAACTTTAAAGGCTGCGGAAATGGCGAAGAATGAAATTGGCGCCATACATGTAAAGTCGGTGAAGATGAGCACCGCCATTTTCTTGGCTATTGTGGTGTCTTTGTTGGTCGGCGTGAACTCTGGATTTTGGACGGCAATGTAGATTTTGATGTAACAGGCGCATATGATAATGAAGGCTATGACATTGAGCACCAATATGATGATTATGTATGCCTGTGAAAGAGGCGTTTCGATGTCCATGGGCAGGCATATACTGACTTTAATGTAATTGCTTACGCCAACAAGAGGCAGAAGAGCAATGAGAAGTGAAAAAATCCAGCCTCCGAGCATAATCAAAATTGCGTGCCTTAACCGGAGCTTACGGTCAAGTTGCATTGCATAGGTGATCGTATGCCATCTCTCAAGGGTTATCACAGTCAGAGTGTAGACCGACAGCTCACTGGCAAATACCGTGAAGAATCCAGCCGCGCTGCAGCCGCTCCCGGTCTGCCAGTCAATAGCATGGTTATAGTACTGACTTTTAGTCTTGGAGTCAACCGATGCGATCAGCAGTAGATAAATCCCCATGCAAAAGTCTGCAAACGAAAGGTTGCACATCAGAAAGCGAGGGACGGTGAACTTGTAATGACTAGTCAGCAGGACTAAAAGAACCACGGCATTTCCTGCAATAGCAAGTATGCTAATAAACCAGATCAGGACTCGAAGGAAATTGTAGCCCATGATGTCCTCGCAAGGGTTAAAGGCATCTGGCTCCGGGTTACATTTCAGGGTTCTCGGCTTAAAAAATTCTTCATAGTCCATTGTCAGTTCCATACTGAAAAAAAAACCAATATGTTGTCAATTACAATCGATAAAACAAGATTTTATATATTCAGTTGCAAAAAAATGATTCATCCTCCATTGATCATTAGGATTATTAGTTAAATTGTAACACTTTTTGCTGTTTGCGATAAAAAAAAAAAATTAAAACAAGAACAATTTAAAGGGAACCTGGCAGCAGGATTTCACCCCCTAATTACATGTGCATGTAACTCTCCAGCAATACCTCTACCTAGACAATCCGTTCCTCCATTCCAAATCTGCGCTTGTATTGATATACAGTTAGAACAATGGTAGATCTGAAGCCTCTGTCACTCCAGCTCTATTCCCCGCCCAGCGCCGCCTCCCCCTGCTGGACTTGCAGCCTCTATGCTGTGGGACTTCAGGTAAAGGAGCCGTCAATCAAAAAGGGGGCGGCATTAAACACTTGCTGCCTGCTTTCCCCCTTGTGAAACCCTACAAACCGCTTACTTTTCTGGGGACTTTTCTATTGAAAAGGGATTGTCCATTGGGTGCAGTTTTCTTGTGTCCTTTGCATATTGATTTCTTACAGGTTCTAAGATCTCTCCTAGTGGCCATTGTATATCTTCCACAGAAGGAAAACCTGTTACATTTGTGTGATGATAAGGTGCCATACCCCTGAGGAAGCCATAGTGCATGGTGTACCACGTAGGGCTTCTTTTACTCTCTACCTACATTCATTTTTTTAGGGTTTATGCCATTTAGGTCACATGCTCATTTCTGATCTGGTATTTAATTAGTCTACTCACTTTATTCTTATATTTTTCAGTCACTTTACACCATTCTATTGATTCTGATGTATTTGTTTATTGAGGCTTTCAGGGAGATTGTATTGATCCCTTTATATACTACATTTTGGGGATCTGGTCATGTACAAAAAACTTGTTGTTTTGGTTTCTTTGCCGTTTTAATGCTTTTAACGTTGATTTGTTCACTATGTACATTTTATACAATGCAGGCTGTCTCATATTATTATTATTTTATTTTCTTCTATTTTTAGGGGTTACTGGTGCTTTAAATACACCATTCTTTTCTCCTCTTCATACTTGTGTTTTGGTGTATAGCAGAGAACTCTCTGATATTGGTAGTGCTTTCCATACATGTCCTTTTCCATATAAGTGTATAGCACATTCTAATACAGGAAAGATATATATCTTGGTACCGTGTTAGCCAGTAGATAGAAAAATATTTAGAACTAGATGGCAGCCCGATTCTAAAGAATCGGGAGTCTAGAATCCATATATACTTTATTTATTCAAATGTAAGAATAATACAATTAATAAATAATAGTAAGAAAGAACAAAAAATGGCTGCACTCACCAGCTCTTGACAATTCTTGTTATTTAAGGTACAGTTACACAGGATCCATGAACATGCTTATGAGGGGAGTGATGAAAGACATCAGACAACAACTTTGCGTGTTGTGGCAAATGCCACAACAACGGTTCTTTGCTTAAGAACAATAATGTAAATAATAAATAATATGTATCAATAACTATGTATATTGGTATGTTCTATGACATTTTAAAATATTTTATTATTATGTGGAAGGGCTCTTAGTACCCATACTGGCGCATACTTGTGTGCCCATGAGGTATTTTCACAGTAATTTTACATCTGATGGGTTGGTATGAAACGTTTTTAATCATCTCTTGGGCTTAGCTAAGCCTTCATTTTAAATAATTCTAATAGGTACAACAGAAATAAAAGCCTTTTTGTGTACCCAAATTTTTTGTGTTTATTTTTACAGAAGTGTAAAATTTAAGAAATCAACGTTCATAGTACACCGATGGGCTAATATAAACATGCCCATCAACCACGTCATGGTAGCCTTTGAACTGATGGGTCCTAACTAACTGATTCCTATTTCTTAATACTCAGACCTCTTTCACATCTGCATGTTTCTGATATTTGCAGAAGTAATGTTAAAAACAATACAACTTCCACACTTGGCACCAAAGAACTGACCTACAACACACTTTCAGCAAGTGCCATGCAATGTAGATGAAGCTTGGAGTTAACTTGCAGTAAATGCGGCAAACGCGGCTTCGACAATTGCATTAAATGCAGCCACAACAAAAACACTGGTAAGTCGAGATTTTGTGGCGAAAACTGCAGAAACCACATGTGCCGCACCTGCCGCAAGTGAAGTACAAATTCCGTATACATTGCATGCAACTTACAGCAAGAGTGGCGTGGGTCAGCCTTAGGCAGGAAGTGCAGAAATAGCCTTTTTTCCACCATAAATTCTCCAAATAGCAGAAAAATGTTGATGTGAAAGCAAAATCTCTATTCTTTCCCTATCTATCTAAATATGTACCTATCTATATATCTATTTCTATGTACAGAACACACCTGGAGATAGAGATGTGTGTGAACAGCCATCCCACCCGTCTCTTACCTGTTCACAAAAACCTCACCCTTTTTAAAAACAAAATGAAATCTCTCAGCAGCTATACTGCTGGAGCTTCAAATACAGGTTCCTATCACCAAATACAGGCATTTGGATGATACACATCTTACATCTTGTACTTAATATGTGTTCTACTTACCTATAAAAATATGTATTGATATATCATATTTCTAAATTTATGTAGATATGATATAGAGTTATTAACCCTATATGCTAATGAGTACGTATGTTATATACGTATTTCCTACATAAGTACTTAAAATCTACTGTATATGTCTATGGCTACACTAATTTTTTTTTGTTTTTGTTTTTTTTCCTTATCTCTATACATAGAATTTACCTATTGCTGTCTATGTTATTAGAAAAACTGAATAATGAAAAAAAAGAAAAGTAACTTTAAACTAAAATATTTTTGTACACAATATTACGTGTGAAGACTTTAGTACTATCAGCCAATAATTGTCCTTGAAGTGGTGTATTAACCACTTTAACCCTCACATTGCTACATTGCTTCACCCTGGAAAAAGCAACATACAATTGACCATGGGCAAAAGCAGGTTCTGGTAGATAAATGCCAACTCGATGGAGGGTCTGGCCTTGAGATTTATTTATGGTCATTGCAAATGCGGGCTTGATGGGAAATTGTCTCCGTCTTAATTTAAAAGGTAATCCAGTCTCTGATGGACACAAATCAATTCGTGGAATGAATACCACATTTCCTGCTGCTGACCCACTAATTACTTTAGCCAGTATGATATTGGCATGTAAGGCAGTGACAATGAGCCGCGTACCATTGCAGAGACCTTTGTTCATGTTCAGATTATGTAATAACATGACAATGGTGCCAATTTTAAGTTTCAGCCGATGTGAAGGCATTCCAGTTGGTGTTAGTGAATTCAAAAACTCAAGAGGGTATTGATCGAGGTCATCAGCTTCATCAGGATCAATGGAATCATCACTGATATATTCAGTATAGTCACCTATCAATAAATCCATGACTTGGGAATTGACTTTCTCAACGTCCTCATTTTTTGGACATAAAATTGCATGAGATGCAGCTGTATTTATGCTTTCGGTGTCATTCACATCAATACAAAGATTATCTCCAAAAATTTCAATTATTAAACAGCCAGTGCATACCATGTCTGGAGGAATTTCAATTACATCATCTCCAAGATTATGTTCATTAGATAGTTCACCATTTCCCAGTTGAAGCAACCAACTGCTGTAGTGAGGATCAATGGAGCGCATGTTGTTAATAAGTGGCAGGCGAGTAAAATGTTGCCAGTGTTGTGAATATTTTATACAGCTCTCTACAACATCAGTTCTTGTCCCATGAGGGATGACAGGAAGACATTGTCTAAAGTCGCCTCCAAAAACAATCACTTTACCTCCAAACGGTGTTTTTTCTTTGTGAGCTACATTTGTTGTCATGACATCACGTAAAACTCTATCAATGACATGCAATGCATATTTGGATAGCATTGTGCACTCATCAATAATAAAAAGTTTAGTGCTGTGCAAATCTTTTGCTGCATCGGTATCATTCTTAATCCTGGAAACAGATGTTTCATTCACAGGAATTGGAATCCCATAAAGAGAATGAATGGTTCGTCCACCTTGTAGCAAGTTGGCGGCAATTCCAGTAGTGGCAGCAGGTGACACAATGTCTCCTTGTCCTCTTAGCTGATGTAGGAGTAGATGATATAGGTACGTTTTTCCGCTGCCACCAGGACCATCAAGGAAAAAACACTTTGCTGTAGAATTAGTGTCTTCTAAAGCTTGAGTGATAGCATCAAAAGCAAAAAGTTGGTCCTCATTTAGAGTAGCTTTCATTTCAGCAGCTGCTGATAACTCATAATCTTTATCATACTGTGGGAGGAGGTGTTGTTTCTTGACTGGACGTGGCAAATTAAAATCAGTATAAGTTTTGCCATGAGCTTTAAGAACATGTTGGACATCTGTCATAGCATAGCCTTCACAATTGACACACTCCAGAGTGTCGGAGTGGTATGCATGGCAGTAGTCTTCTACAAAGTGTTCCTTAAATTCATCCCATAAGTCCCGAGGTTTAGCTGGAGGACCAAAAATACAAATGTAGGCAAACATGTCACGTAGCTGTGCTGGCATGTTGAGAATACTGGCATCAAGTAATGTATTTCTCCACAGCCTATCATCAAATAGTAAGCCAAGAGCTAATGCCGCATCTTTAAAGGTTTCATGTGTGACTCCGTGTACAGTTTTTATGCTGTCAAAACTGGTTGCACCTTTCACATGTAACAATAACAATCTTAAATAGTAGCGTTCTTGGTCTTTCACACTGACAGTATACATTCGTCCAACCACAGAACCACCTGCTCGCTTTCTAACTTCCGAAGAACCTTCTTTCCAAACATAGTTTTCGGGAATTTCACGGTATAAATAAATATGAGCATGATGGTCGTTCTGATTAAGCTTGAAGTAGGCCATAAGTGTAGAATTTTGATGGAGCTTTTGTTTGATGTTTCCAATAGAGTCATCCTCATGAAAATAGAGTGGCTGAGAATGCGGTAGATGTACAGCAAGGCGAATGATGCTATGAGATTGTTTATGCATTGGATATGAGAATATTCGCCAAGCTGCCTCTGGTGCACTGACATATCTTGAATCCATGAATTGGTGTGTTTCATCATGTTGGATGTTAGTCTGGCAGATTTCAAGATTGGCTTTATCATGTCCTTTGTAGACGTATTTAAATAAATATTTCACAGCCTGAATGGAACCACAAACTTCGACATTTATATGACACTTGTATTTTAATAGCAGGAACGGATTATATGGAACCACCCACAAATTGTCAATCATGTTAGAATGGTGTTGAAAAGATGGGCCAAAGTGTCTGCGATAAGTAGGATGGGCGTCCTTAGCTATGATGGTTCTTGGTTGCAAATCTTTAGGGAAACCTTTTGTACACTTCCCCAGATCCATACACGGAGAATTTGGGTTGTGTTCTCCACACGGACCATGAATCATATGTTGGAGAACAATTTTATGGAGGTGAGGGTAGTGGGTAGGATTGGGAATTTCAGCCCACACTGTATTGTCTATGTCCTCCTCAGTCCTTAATTTGGAGTTGCTGTCCATAATAATCAAAATGTGAGCGTGTGGAAGGCCACGTTTTTGAAATTCAATTACATGAACCATAGCGCAAACTTTCCCAAATAATCCGTTGTTAATGTCTTTTAAGAGTGCTTCCAGTTTTATTTTGAAAACACGTGCCACCAAATCAGGTCTATGTTCCACACGCTGCCAAGGTTCCAAATTCTCAGTAATCTCATTCCATTTCGGATTACAGGTCATGGTGATGAATAGATCAGGACGACCATATTTAGTCACAATAGCCATGGCATCCTGGTACCGCTGCTGCATATTCCTGGGACTGCCTTCAAATGAAGATGGTAAAATGACCGTTTTTCCAATGGGGATGCCCTTCTCAATGGATTTTTTCTGGAGATGTTCCTGGAGTACACAATAATCCTCTACTTTCAAATCCTTTTGGTGTTGACGGATATAATTTAGGCGATTTGCCTCGATTTTCACATAAGCATCCACTAAGTACTGCTGAGTGAGTTTGCCACCATTCAGGAGTGGATTAAACTGATTACGGACAGACAGCACATAGCAGTAATATTGCAGTTGTGTAACTCTGCGTGGACTTTGCCCTTGTTGCTTGAGGCCATCATGCCAGCCCTGGTCTCCGTAAGGGAAAAATAAAGGATAGAGTAAAGCATCTAAATTACTGTGTAGAATGCTGACCTGTTGTGTTCTTGGCGCCAAAGGATTTTTGGGGTCCGGTTGTAAATGTATTAAAATATCACGATTAAATGGTGGCTCTCCATTGTCATTTTCAAATACGACAGCAACTTCATTCACAGTTGGATTATTATATCGGCGAGGGTCTTGATTCCGATCTTGTTTAAGGGCCATGATGATATTTGGCATAAGAGTGCCATTAGCTTCAGCTTTAAGATGTTCTTCATGTTCCACATCTCGTAACATTTTGTAGGCAGCAACAAAGGGATTCACATTGTCTAACTGAAGAGCAATTATACTCATCAAAGTGGGATGACATTTTTGATTTTGTTCACAGTTTAAACGTTGTTCATTCGCGGTAGCAGTATCCAAAATATACAGTTGGGCATAAGCTGGAACTTGATCATCACTGGGATGTAGGGTTCCAGTACGATGATATATTTGTCCATGTATACGGAAACAGTAAGGGCCATGTCCAGGTGGAGGGGATATATTGGCACCCATGGAGGCGAAAGCAAATGAGCTGTTAATACTACGAATATTTTCCATGAGATTCTTACTGAACTCACTCTCCCCTGTCAGCAATCGTTTAAAGACCTCGGGATATTGGGGTATAGGTATATGCACTTTACTCTTGTGACAACACAGAGTCAAATTTTTATCTGCTGGTATCTCAGCATTAAAATGTAATGCTTGACAATGTTCACATAAATAGTTCATAGGACCACAGGAGTGTTCTACTATGGTACTGTCATCATTAGTAAAACCTGTAGGATGTTGAGGTACAGGTTGTGGTAACGGAGCATTGGAATGTTTCTGTAAGCCAACATATATAAAACGTGGACCTGGTAGAGGATCTTCACTGTCCACAGATTCAATCACTGAGGAGTTGGAAGGTGTATCGTGCACCAGCTGCATTTGGTAATGGTTTGTTTGTTGCCTTAGAAGAGTCAGGTGTGAAGCATGTCTTATAAGCAGACTTAACGGTGTGCAGGCGACGGCGTTTATCATTTGGAGTGTAAGTAGGACAGTGTTTACGCTTACGTGCAGATTTACCAACGGTTAAAGGAGCTTCAGGCTGCACACATTCTATGAATGGAGACAAAGAAGCTGTATTGTGGGCAGAATCTATAACTGAGGACGTGGAAATATTATGTTTGCAACGTTGAGAGCGTGCAGCAGCAGCTTTATTACTTAATCGATTCGTTTTGTCCTCAAAAGACTCATTAGTAATGCGTTTATTGCAAGCAGCATTAACAGTGTCCAGGCGCTTGTGTCTGTCCTCTGTAGTCTCGTTAGCACGCTGTTTGCGCTTACGTGCGGCATCGGCGGCTTTTCGCTCTGCGTCATTGGTATACTTATTATCAGACCTGATGTTACGTGCGCCATCAGCAGCTTTGGGCTCTGTGTCATTAGTATACTTAACAGTGTCCAGGCGCTTGCAGCTCTCCTCTGTACTCTTGTTAGCATGCTGTTTGCGCTTACGTGCGGCATCGGCGGCTTTTCGCTCTGCATCATTACCATACTTTATATCAGACCTGTTCTTACGTGCGCCATCAGCAGCTTTGGACTCTGTGTCATTAGTATACTTAACAGTGTCCAGGCGCTTGCATCTATCCTCTGTACTCTTGTTAGCACGCTGTTTGCGCTTACGTGCGGCATCGGTGGCTTTTCGCTCTGCGTCATTGGTATACTTATTATCAGACCTGATGTTACGTGCGCCATCAGCAGCTTTGGGCTCTGTGTCATTAGTATACTTAACAGTATCAAGGCGCTTGCATCTATCCTCTTTACTCTTGTTAACACGCTGTTTGCGCTTACGTGCGGCATCGGCGTCTTTTTGCTCTGCATTATTAGTATACTTTATATCAGACCTAATCTTACGTGCGCCATCAGCAGCTTTGGGCTGTGTGTCATTAGTATCCTTACTATTAGAGCTCATGTTGGCTAAGCTAAACAGCTTTAAACGTGGTGGTGGCAAACAACAGGTTAATAAGAGGCAGTGTCAGGTAGTAGGAAAATAGCCAGTTAATGATAGGCAATAGTTCTTTGCAGGAATGCAGATATTAATAAATAGGCAGTTTATATTGCAGAGAAATTGCTGGGCAATAATGGACAATGTCCTTATGTGGCAAATAATAGAACAATATACCCAGTGTGGCAAAGAAGAGGTTAATAAACGGCAGTCTCTCAGTATAACAGTCAGTGAATAATAGGCAGTATATGGAGAAAACACCAAACAAAAGTTCAAAATTGGTGTGAAAATGTCACTGAGCCACTTCACAACTAAATATATATAGTTTTGGTAAATGGTATTATCATTTTTTTGACGAAATTCGGCAGGAGCTTGAAGAGCGACGTCACTGGGACCGCCTCCACGCAGTAGAAACTTGTCCGGAGCTAATGTCCGGAGATAAGTGACGTCACCAGTGTCCTACACCCAGGCAGAGCACAGGGGCCCCAGGCAGCATATGGGGCCCCAGGCAGAGCACAGTGGTCCCAGGCAGAGCACAGGGGCCCCAGGCAGCATATGGGGCCCCAGGCAGAGCACAGTGGCCCCAGGCAGAGCACAGGGGCCCCAGGCAGCATATGGGGCCCCAGGCAGAGCACAGTGGTCCCAGGCAGAGCACAGGGGCCCCAGGCAGCCTATGGGGCCCCAGGCAGAGCACAGTGGCCCCAGGCAGAGCACAGGGGCCCCAGGCAGCATATGGGGCCCCAGGCAGAGCACAGGGGCCCCAGGCAGCATATGGGGCCCCAGGCAGAGCACAGGGGCCCCAGGCAGCATATGGGGCCCCAGGCAGAGCACAGTGGCCCCGGGCAGAGCACAGGGGCCCCAGGCAGAACATGGGGCCCCAGGCAGAGCACAGGGGCCCCAGGCAGAGCACAGGGGCCCCAGGCAGCATATGGGGCCCCAGGCAGAGCACAGGGGCCCCAGGCAGAGCACAGGGGCCCCAGGCAGAGCACAGGGGCCCCAGGCAGCATATGGGGCACCAGGCAGAGCACAGGGGCCCCAGGCAGCATATGGGGCCCCAGGCAAAGCACAGGGGCCCCAGGCAGCATATGGGGCCCCAGGCAGAGCACAGTGGCCCCAGGCAGCATATGGGGCCCCAGGCAGAGCACAGTGGCCCCAGGCAGAGCACAGGGGCCCCAGGCAGCATATGGGGCCCCAGGCAGAGCACAGTGGTCCCAGGCAGAGCAAAGGGGCCCCAGGCAGCTTATGGGGCCCCAGGCAGAGCACAGTGGCCCCAGGCAGAACATGGGGCCCCAGGCAGAGCACAGGGGCCCCAGGCAGAGCACAGGGGCCCCAGGCAGAACATGGGGCCCCAGGCAGAGCACAGGGGCCCCAGGCAGAGCACAGGGGCCCCAGGCAGCATATGGGGCCCCAGGCAGAGCACAGGGGCCCCAGGCAGCATATGGGGCCCCAGGCAGAGCACAGTGGCCCCAGGCAGAGCACACACCAAATCGGAGGCCGAGGGGCCCCGCCAACCAAATCGGAGGCCGAGGGGCCCCACCCACCAAATCGGAGGATAAGGGGCCCCGCCCACCAAATCGGAGGCCGAGGGGCCCCGTCCACCAAATCGGAGGCCGAGGGGCCCCGCCCACCAAATCGGAGGCCGAGGGGCCCCGCCCACCAAATCGGAGGCCGAGGGTCCCCGCCCACCAAATCGGAGGCCGAGGGTCCCCGCCCACCAAATCGGAGGCCGAGGGTCCCCACCAACCAAATCGGAGGCCGAGGGGCCCCGCCCACCAAATCGGAGGCCGAGGGGCCCCGCCCACCAAATCGGAGGCCGAGGGTCCCCGCCCACCAAATTATTCTTACATTTGAATAAATAAAGTATATATGGATTCTAGACTCCCGATTCTTTAGAATCGGGCTGCCATCTAGTCTAATATACACTCACTGGCCACTTTATTAGGTACACCTGTCCAACTTCTTGTTAACACTTAATTTCTAATCAGCCAATCACATGGCGGCAACTCAGTGCATTTAGGCA
The DNA here is from genome assembly GCF_051348905.1 of Ranitomeya variabilis. NCBI lineage: Eukaryota > Metazoa > Chordata > Amphibia > Anura > Dendrobatidae > Ranitomeya > Ranitomeya variabilis. The sequence goes on from NC_135233.1 coordinate 56,648,432, forward strand.
TGTAGACATGGTCAAGACAATCTCCTGGGGGGCGTGGCCTGCATGCAGACTAGAGAAGCAGCATAACTCACAGGCTCCTGCTTCTCCGGACTTAAACCGGCTAATATCAGCACTTTTTATTATCTCTTCTCCTCTCTGTGCACTGTAACGGCTCCTGGAAGATCTTGGGCACATGATGACCCGAGGGAGATCGCAGAAACGCAGTTCCCCACTGAAGCTCCCAGATTTCTTCCCCAGAAGACAGTCTGCACATGTGGCAGGTAAAATGGCAGCAGCTTCCCCCTCGGCTTCCTCCCACTCATCTGGTGGCTCTGGAGGGAGGGAGACATCTGAGACTCTTAGCAACTTGTCTCCTATTACTAAAGGAGACATGAAGGAATTTTTAGCCTCCATCCGTGCTTCTCTAAAGGAAGACATGCAGTCTATGTTACAAGAGATTAGGGGGGAAGTCTCATCCTTGGGGGAGAGGACTGCACATGTTGAGAGCAAGATGGCCGAATATGCCACAGCTATAAATGCTCTAGTGGATGAAAACAAAGCTTTGAGGGAGGATATGGATATGGTACAAGATAAGATGCATGACTTGGAAGATAGATCACGGAGAAATAATGTACGTGTCAGGGGTATACCAGAGGACATTCCAGACAAAGATCTAGCTGACTTTTTAATTAAGTTCATGCAATCTGTGCTCCCTTCCTTGCTCCCCAGGGATTTCCTAATTGATAGGATACATAGACTACCTAAGCCACGGCATGTGAACCCAGCCTTGCCCAGAGACACTTTGGCGCGCGTACATTTCTATTCTACCAAAGACGCCTTCATGCAGAAGATGAGGAAAACCCCAGAGCTCCCTGCTGAATACCATGGCTTACAAGTGTTCTCTGACTTATCAGCGCCCACACTGGCAAGGAGGCGAGAATTTGCTCATGTCTGTAAAGCACTACGTGATGTTCATATCCGATACAAATGGGGATTCAACCCTGTCAAGCTGATAATTTCCTATGAAGGTCGTGGTGTAGTCTGCCAATCTCCCAAGCAGGCTGAGATCATGCTAACTGAATGGAAGATTTCCTTCATTCCCCGTCAGAATCCGACAAGAAAGAAAATTGCTCAGGACTGGTTTCAAACTTGAAGAGTAGAATGAGTTGCTGTCCGGATGCAGGACTATGCTGTGAGGGTGCTGCGGATCTTATATTCTGTTTCTCTATTTTTGTTGTTTTTTTTTTTTCTCTCCACCTTTTTTTCTCTGCTCCAGCACCCCGTCCAAGATAACTCCTGGTTATTTTTACCTGTTTGGGAGTGACTCTTGGAATTGCCCTGAGCTGGCATCCACCTACGGTCTAGGACTGACCTTTTAGGTGTTTATCGCCTGACCAGCCTGGCCTTTGGCCTAGTGGCTACATGACTTTGTGTTTAGAAGTTCTTCTAGTTTTCTTTGTGTTTTGTTTCCCTTGTCTTTCTTTTTTTAGGTACACCTCCGAGATGGGTCTTTTTAATGTGGTTCCTGTGATCTTTTATGTGGCTAACACAGGTACACTGATGCAAGTGATGTGGGTTCATGAAGATGTATGTGTGATAGCAAGGTTTAGAATGTTCAATTATGAGTGTTACCATCTTGTCTCTGAATGTTAGGGGGTTGAACTCCCCCTGTAAGAGGTCCATCCTATGGAAAGAAGTGAAAAAATCAGGTGCGGAGATCATCTGCCTGCAGGAGACACATCTGATAGAAGCTGATAATTTTAGGCTTTGTCACCCACAATTCTCTAATATCTACTTCGCTAATAATAACACTAAAAAAGCTGGGGTGTGCATCATCTTTAAAAATACTTTAGCCTTTAAATATATTCGGAGGGTGGCGGATCCTGCGGGCAGATTTCTGATCCTCATATGCACATTGAATGGCGAGTTGCACACCATCACAGTCCTATATGCCCCAAATAATTCGCAACAGTCATTTATCCGCAAGGTATTACAAAGAGTGGATGGTTTGGCACAGGGTGAAAAGTTATATTGCGGAGACTTTAATCTCCCCATGGATAGAGATTTAGACTGCTCACGAGGTGGCGTTCGGCCTAGGGGAGAGTTGAAAGGCTTAACCAAAGAATATCATCTACATGATTTCTGGAGGTACTCCAATGCGAGTGAAAAAGATTATACCTTCTATTCTTTCCGACACCGTACATACTCTCGGATAGACCATATTTTGGTAGATACTACGGTTCTTTCAAGATGCATCTCCTCCAACATAGGACTAATTACCTGGTCTGACCATGCTCCCATTGTGTTACAGTTAGCATTAAAACATCATGTGAATCCTGCCTTTAGATGGCGCCTGAACCCTTCTCTCTTACTAAATGAGAGGGTGACGTGTGGTATTTCTAATGAGCTGACCCACTATTTCCACATTAACAATAATGGGGAAGTTTCAGATGAAACGCTATGGGCTGCACATAAAGTGGTTATTCGGGGATATCTCATACAACAAGCCTCCATACTGAAGCGCAATAGAGGGTTACGGGATGACCTCTTAACTAGACTTGATCAATTGGAATCACTGAATAAAACCTCACCCTCTCAGGCGGTATCGGATGAGTTATACGGGGTTCGCTTTAAATTGCGGGAGAATTTGCTTTCTACCTATGCCCATAATTTACGTAAATTTAAAACTCATTTTTATGCCACTGGAGATAGGGCGGGAGCTATACTGGCCCGTAGGGTACGCAAGCGAGAGGCTAAATCCAGATTAGATGGTTTGCTAGGGCAGAATGGGTGTTTGGTTAGGAATCCGATTGAAATCGCAGAGACATTTGCAAAGTATTACTCCCATTTATATAACTTACATTCTGACCAGCAGACCCGTCAACCCACCCAGGTATCAATCGACTCATATCTACAGTCAGTTAATTTACCATGCGTATCCCAAGAACAATTACTCTTGTTAAATGCCCCATTTACAGAGGAGGAGATTAAAAAAACCATTAAAAGTAGTAAGCTGCACACCGCACCTGGTCCGGATGGACTATCAAATGAATATTATCGCACTTTTCAGGATCTTCTGGCCCCATATCTATTGAGGTTGTTTTCTAGTTGGAGGGAATCAGGCAAAGTTGCTGCCTCCAATCTGGAAGCTATTATTACCACTCTCCCTAAGCCAGGTAAGCCCCCTGATAGTCCTGGAAATTTTAGGCCCATTGCTTTATTGAATTGTGATTTAAAGATATATACCAAATTGTTAGCCTCCCGCCTTCATTTGATAATCCCCTCTCTTGTCTCTCCTGACCGGGTCGGTTTTGTGGCTGGCCGGGAAACTAAGGATGGTACCCGCCGAATGTTGAATCTCATCAGGGTGGCGGAACTGTCGGGCCTTCCCAGTGCCTTTCTGTCTTTGGATGCTGAGAAGGCTTTTGATAGGGTACATTGGGGATATTTGGGAAGTGTTCTTCAGAAGTTCGGTTTGGAGGGCCCCATCCTATCGGCGATCTCGGCCATATATTCTACTCCATCTGCCAGAGTTCTCGCCTCTGGAGTAGTATCTGCCCCCTTTCTGATCGCCAATGGGACACGGCAGGGATGTCCATTATCCCCCATTATATTTGCATTATGCATGGAGCCATTGGCGGAGAAAATCCGTTTTAACTCGGATATTTCAGGCCTGATGGTGGGCCCGGCTGCTCATAAGATTGGTCTATACGCGGATGACGTTATCATAACTTGTGTGGATCTGGAACGGTCGTTCTCGGCAGTCATGGCTGAACTAGAGGATTTTGCGTCAGTATCCTATTACAAACTGAACGCATCCAAATCTTTGGTATTCCCTGTCGCGGTCCCTTTGGTCGTCAGAACTGAATTAGAGAATAAGTTTCCCTTTCGTTGGACTGATCAGGGTATCCCTTTCCTTGGTATAAAGCTTACATGTTCTCAACATAATATAGAGGTGAATTATTCTGCTCTATTCAGAGAGATTAAGTCTGAGTTAGACACCTTGCATATGTTTATGACATCCTGGGTGGCCAGAATCAACATTTTCAAAATGAAAATTCTCCCCAAGATATTATATTATTTTAGATGTCTCCCTTTGAGGGTTCCAAGCAAAATTATAACAAACTTTCAACGCTTAACAAATAGATACATATGGGCCCACAAAACTCCCAGAGTGGCTAAATCCCTTATGTACTACCCTTATGAGTTGGGGGGAATGGGATTACCAAATTTGATGGCGTACTATAAGGCCTCGGTGGTGGCAGGGTTGCGGGACTGGTGGCAGCTTGATAAGGATCATAGATGGTTGCAAATTGAAAATTTCTATGCAACTAGAGGCTCCACCCGATTCATGCTGGAGGTTGAAGCTTTGGGTCCACGGACAGGTAGTCTCCCCCTACCAACCATGTCTACTGCACTGCATTTTTGGAGACAGACAGTCCCGTCTCTTATTAAAATTCCGTTAACTGAAGTGTCAATGAAGGCGCTAGAATTACATATTCCATATATAGATTTACAGCCATGGGTACTAGCTGGTGTAAAATCACTTCATCAGCTGCTTGATGACACAATGATTAAACCGTTTGATCGCCTAGTTGCGAAACACCCTGATATTCGGCATAGATTTTATCAGTTTTTACAATTAAGACATCTTATGCACACTACTCAACTGACGCCCTTTTTTAATACCAACCTAGTTCGTACAGTAAATGGTCTTTTCTTGGTGCCTGGTCCTAGTACTCGCAATGTATCTATTTTGTATAGAGCCCTGAATGATCCTGACCCAGAGGTTAAGTTGCAATTCATGAGCCAGTGGGAGGATGACTTACAGGTCACCCTAGCGCCTGATGGGTGGCGGGAAGCGGTGTTAGAGGTTCGGAGAGTATCCTCATGTGTAAACCATCTGGAACAATTAAAAAAAGTCCACTTACGCTGGTACTATTACCCAGTTAAAGTTGCCCATTTTGGCCCTCAATGCTCCCCATTGTGCTGGAGAGGCTGCGGTATGTTGGGGACGCTTAGCCATATGTGGTGGTCATGTCCGAAATTACAAAATCTTTGGGTTAGTTTAGAGGACGTGATAGCGGAGGTGACTGGGATTCGGGTGGCCCTGCGACCTAGTATGGTTTTATTGCATATTGGTTTGGATGAGATCCCACATGGGCTGAGAGGTGTGTTCTCACATTTGTTTATAGCCGCTAGACTGGCAGTGGCTTCCAAATGGAGAGTGACTAGCGCACCGACCATACAATCTGTGATTGATAGGATGAACCTTCATTGCCAATACGAACGGGCACTGGTGTTATCTGCGTCATCAAAAACAAAAAAGTCTCAGATCTGGGAGCCGTGGCTTGATAGCCGGTTTTCCTTTATCCCAGCGTGAAGACGCTTGTCCTACTGTGATCCGGGATCTGATACTCCCGGCACGTGAAAATCTTGCACTGTGCCTAGCTGTCTAGTTTATATGTCGCTTTGACTTTCAGGAACCTGTATTTCAGTAGGTTAGTTTATGTTTAGACCTTTGATCTAAATAATCTACAGTTGTATACCTATGTGTACCTACTCCCTTTCCCCCCCCTCCCTTGCATTGGTATGTCTGTTTTCTTATTGTATTAATAATCTACTCTGCTCTGTTTGCGGAATTGTTGTGTTTATCTGTGTAACCTGAAAATTTTTTAATAAACATGATTCATTAAAATAAAAAAAAAAAAAAAAAAGACAATCTCCTGCAGTTCAAACCGAGCATCAGTATGGGGAAGAAAGGTGATTTGAGTGCCTTTGAACGTGGCATGGTTGTTGGTGCCAGAAGGGCTGGTCTGAGTATTTCAGAAACTGCTGATCTACTGGGATTTTCACGCACAACCATCTCTAGGGTTTACAGAGAATGGTCCGAAAAAGAAAAAAAATCCAGTGAGCGGCAGTTCTGTGGGCGGAAATGCCTTGTTGATGCCAGAGGTCAGAGGAGAATGGGCAGACTGGTTCGAGCTGATAGAAAGGCAACAGTGACTCAAATCGCCACCCGTTACAACCAAGGTAGGCCTAAGAGCATCTCTGAACGCACAGTGCGTCGAACTTTGAGGCAGATGGGCTACAGCAGCAGAAGACCACACCGGGTACCACTCCTTTCAGCTAAGAATAGGAAACTGAGGCTACAATTTGTACAAGCTCATCGAAATTGGACAGTAGAAGATTGGAAAAACGTTGCTTGGTCTGATGAGTCTCGATTTCTGCTGCGACATTCGGATGGTAGGGTCAGAATTTGGCGTAAACAACATGAAAGCATGGATCCATCCTGCCTTGTATGGAGCATCTTTGGGATGTGCAGCCGACAAATCTGCGGCAACTGTGTGATGCCATCATGTCAATATGGACCAAAATCTCTGAGGAATGCTTCCAGCACCTTGTTGAATCTATGCCACGAAGAATTGAGGCAGTTCTGAAGGCAAAAGGGGTCCAACCCGTTACTAGCATGGTGTACCTAATAAAGTGGCCGGTGAGTGTATAATTGCCTAGAATACTACTTCCTGCAATTTGTGCCAACTTCAGTGGCTTTGTCCGGAGCTAATGTCCGGAGATAATGTCCGGAGGTAATGTCCGGAGATAAGTGACGTCACCAGTGTCCTACACCCAGGCAGAGCACAGGGGCCCCAGGCAGCATATGGGGCCCCAGGCACAGCACAGTGGCCCCAGGCAGAGCACAGGGGCCCCAGGCAGCATATGGGGCCCCAGGCAGAGCACAGGGGCCCCAGGCAGCATATGGGGCCCCAGGCAGAGCACAGGGGCCCCAGGCAGCATATGGGGCCCCAGGCAGAGCACAGGGGACCCAGGAAGAGCACAGGGGCCCCAGGCAGCATATGGGGCCCCAGGCAGAGCACAGGGGCCCCAGGCAGCATATGGGGCCCCAGGCAGAGCACAGTGGCCCCAGGCAGAGCACAGGGGCCCCAGGCAGCATATGGGGCCCCAGGCAGAGCACAGGGGCCCCAGGCAGCATATGGGGCCCCAGGCAGAGCACAGGGGCCCCAGGCAGCAAATGGGGCCCCAGGCAGAGCACAGGGGACCCAGGAAGAGCACAGGGGCCCCAGGCAGCATATGGGGCCCCAGGCAGAGCACAGGGGCCCCAGGCAGCATATGGGGCCCCAGGCAGAGCACAGTGGCCCCAGGCAGCATATGGGGCCCCAGGCAGAGCACAGTGGCCCCAGGCAGAGCACAGGGGCCCCAGGCAGCTTATGGGGCCCCAGGCAGAGCACAGTGGCCCCAGGCAGAACATGGGGCCCCAGGCAGAGCACAGTGGCCCCAGGCAGAGCACAGGGGCCCCAGGCAGAACATGGGGCCCCAGGCAGAGCACAGGGGCCCCAGGCAGAGCACAGGGGCCCCAGGCAGCATATGGGGCCCCAGGCAGAGCACAGGGGCCCCAGGCAGCATATGGGGCCCCAGGCAGAGCACAGTGGCCCCAGGCAGAGCACACACCAAATCGGAGGCCGAGGGGCCCCGCCAACCAAATCGGAGGCCGAGGGGCCCCGCCCACCACATCGGAGGCCGAGGGGCCCCGCCCACCAAATCGGAGGCCGAGGGGCCCCGCCCACCAAATCGGAGGCCGAGGGGCCCCGCCCACCACATCGGAGGCAGAGGGTCCCCGCCCACCAAATCGGAGGCCGAGGGGCCCCGCCCACCAAATCGGAGGCCGAGGGGCCCCGCCCACCAAATCGGAGGCAGAGGGTCCCCGCCCACCAAATCGGAGGCCGAGGGTCCCCGCCCACCAAATTGGAGGCCGAGGGTCCCCGCCCACCAAATCGGAGGCTGAGGGTCCCCGCCCACCAAATCGGAGGACGAGGGGCCCCACCTGTGAAAATTTTACTGTGAAAATACCTGATGGGCACACAAGTATGCGCCAGTATGGGTACTAAGAGCTTTTCCACATAATAATGAAATATTTTAAAATGTCATAGAACATACCAATATACATAGTTATTGATACATATTATTTATTATTTACATTATTGTTCTTAAGCAAAGAACCGTTGTTGTGGCATTTGCCACAACACGCAAAGTTGTTGTCTGATGTCTTTCATCACTCCCCTCATAAGCATGTTCATGGATCCTGTGTAACTGTACCTTAAATAACAAGAATTGTCAAGAGCTGGTGAGTGCAGCCATTTTTTGTTCTTTCTTACTATTATTTATTAATTGTATTATTCTTACATTTGAATAAATAAAGTATATATGGATTCTAGACTCCCGATTCTTTAGAATCGGGCTGCCATCTAGTCAGTTTATATTCCCAGACTCTTCTGTCTCTCTGAGTTTTGAAGTTACCTTTTAACACAAGTAATTTCATGTCTATAATGTTATGATTTGGGAGACAAAAATGCAATTTGTTACCTTTTAATGGCTAACTAAAAAGATGGTATCAACCACTGAGGACTCTCAATTCTAAACATTTTTCTAGCACATTTTAATAATCTATAACGAGCCATGCACCTCAGTGATTTTTAAAGGAATCTGTCAGCAGGTTTTTATCATGTTAATCTGAAAGCGTGATGTAGGGCCTGATACCCTGATTCCAGGGATGTCACTTACTGGTCTGCTTGTTGTCATTTCAATACAATCAGTGTTTTATTAGCAGGAGATTATCACTAGAGGACTAGTTGTCTTGTGTCATGTAGTCTTCCTGCTCTGTGTTACCACGCTCAAAATTTCTGCCAGTGTTCAGTGTAGACAGAAAGCAGCCAATCAGTCGTGTGGGTGTGGGTATACAGAGCTCTGCATTCAGGGAAGTGCTTGATCTGAAGCAGAAAAAACAGGGATTTTATCAAAACTGCAACAAGCAGCTCCGTTTTCACACATTGCTGGAATCAGGGCCTCTGCCCCTACATTTTGCTCCTCTCAGATTACATGGAAAAACCTGGTGATAAATTCCATTGTAAGGATGGGGTCACACGAATATATAAAAAAATCGGTCTGTTTTTCATCTAGAAAAGTGAGATGATTTTGTTCTCGATTGTCTTCCATGTGCTGTCCGTATACAATTAATCTTTTTACTCATGCGCTATTAATTATAATTTAAAGTTTCCTATGTTACAGAATTGCAATGCATTCATAAAAATCGACTGCCACTCTGATGGTCCGCATGGCATCTGATTTTTTTTTTTTCTTGCACCCGTCTGATTTTGGAGTGAATACAACTTAGAAAAAAATCTGGAGATCTGCACTGCCTCGCTGAATAACACCAGTCCAAGTGCAAGTACCTCTTCTACTGGATTGCACTTGTCTGAGTTATACTGTGGTTGTAACCATTAGGGTATGTTTCCACGTTCAGGAAACGCTGCGTTTTTGACGCTGCGTTTTTCCGCAGCGTCAAAAACGCAGCGTCCAGATGTTACAGCATAGTGGAGGGGATTTCATGAAATCCAGACTCCACTATGCGTGAAAAAACGCATGCGTTTTTGCCGCGAAAACGCATGCGTGGTGCGTTTTTTCTAAACGCAGCATGTTGCTACAATGAGCAAAACACGCAGGAACACCGCAGGTGACCTGCCAGTGACCTCAGGTGCAGCTTTGGTCAGGATTTTACCTGCATAAAATCCTGACCAAAGCCTGAAGCAAAACTGAACGTGGAAACATACCCTGATAGTTCAGATTCAATGACTACAAGTGGAGATTTTGAAAAAAAAAAAAGTGAGGAAATAATAGAAAACTGCCCATCTTGTAACCCTCAGTGATCGCTGAACCGAAGGATCAAAACTGTTCAGGACTCTCCTCTTTCAACACTAAAGAGGGGCTCCATAGATTTCCTGCTGAGTTCATCTTCATTGTCGGAGGAAAGCAACAAAATACGGTACTTTTTTCACTCCCATTTTAAGGATTGGTGGGAGTCTCAGCACCCAGAGAACCACTGATCAAAACTTTTGACATGTCTCAAAAAATGTATGTGCACGATAATAATGCACAGTTTTTCTAGATTAAATAAAAAGGAAATCACTGCTGCTTACTTTGTTTCATTTGTTTGCTTCCTTGGCAAAATGTTACCTTGGTTTGTCAAGTTTCCTAAGTATGCAAGCGGGGAGTCAAGCCTGTGGGGGTACAGAAGCATTATATAAGCGAACACACAATATGCTGCATTTTTATCTTACAAGGTACCAATTTAAAAATTTTAAGCTTTGGTATTCATTGATTTCATGGTATAAACTAATGAGCGGCATAACGTAATATTTAACATGTAATATAATATACAATAATACATATAACATGTAATAATGCAATAATATATATATAACATGTAATATAACATGTAGTAATATATAACAATAATATAACATGTAATGTAATAATATGTATAACATGTAATATAATATATAACATTTAATGTAATAATATATAACATGTAATAATATAATATATTACATGTAATAAGAATATAGAAGATGTAATAATATACTATATAACATTTAACATAACTTGTAAAAATATAATATAACATGCAATAATAATATAATATATAACATGTAATAGTATAATATATAACATGTAATAATAGTATAATATATAACGTAAAAATCATTGACTTATAAACACAGAACATTACAATATTTCTTACAAAGAACAATGCTAAAGTAAAAAAATAAAATTGAATAGAATATCCATACAACAGCAGGAATCAAGGAGAGGGTGAGGTGTATAAGAAAATTACATACAACAGAAAACAGAAGAAAAAAAACGATTGGGTTAGTGAACATGAAGATACAGGGAACAGGGAAGATACAGACGTCATGTTCATCCACATGACTGCCTCAGACAGTCTCTGGCCACTTTGGTCTAGTGTTGTATTGAGCCTAGTGATGACTGCTGTGGTCCCGTGAATGTATGGCATGGGCACGTCATCACTGCGAAGAAATACAGAAGTTGCGGAGCCCATCGCTTCTGGAACTTTGAAGGATTGAACAGTTGTTTTTTGTTATTTTATCAACTTTCCTTCTGTTGAACCATTTTTTGTTAAAATCATGAACATCCCACTCACCGTAATTAATTTTAACGAGAAATCTCATCTCAAATATATATTATTTATTTATTAAAGGAGATAGAAAAATTCAGAATGGGGCAAACTTTTATGTGGTTGTCACGGATCCCCACTCCGTGGTGTCACTAATTCGTCACGTATCTGCTCTCAGCACGTGACTTGGGGTTGTGCCTGCAAGGGTTAATCTATCTCCTCTCTCTCAGTCCAGCATTCAACCTCTGTCCTATGCTATAATGGGAGCATAAATCACACACCGACCCAGACCACACACCCGCTCATACACGCTGCCACCACTCATCGAACACACGGGAGATGAGTCCTGGAAATATTTATAGTATTGTCTACCACTCATAAGGCTCACACACCTTAGGCTATGGATTTGTTAGAACATTCAAGGTTCAACTTGTTAAAGTTCATACTTTAATGCAAAAAGGTTCAGTGCTTACAGTAAGAAAAAGGTATAAAAATATGATAATAAAAAGACATACAACTTATGCAAAACAGTATAACATAAACAGGAGAAAACTTACAGAAATCATCTGACTTGGTAGTCTGCTTTCTGCTCCCTGAGGGGGGTGAATATGACGTTGGTGGAACACATCAGCTTCTCAGGCTGCCCTCACATGTGAACACGATTCTAGGTATACAGGTCTAATTTATAGCCTTGGTCTGGAGGTGAGATTTCTAGACCAGCCCCTCAGGTTAATATCATAATTGCCTGTTTTTGATTGGACCACGGCCGCGCTACCAATGAATATATTATTTTCTCTTGAAATCCTTTGTGTTCTTACAGAGATACTATCAGGCCATAATTGACATCTCTCTTCCAAGAGCTATTAGGTGTCAAGTGTTACCCTTTCTTCTTGGTCCTAGCTAGACCCCCTGGTGAGATTTGGAGACAGAAGTCTGCTTGTCTCAGGAAAATACATATTAACACCTGGGTGAGACATGCAGCCTTCAGGACAGATGTTACTAGTCACACAATACCTATACATAGGTCACTGCACACACACACACACACACACACACATATCTATATATATAATTGTCTAAGGGTTTTTCTGTCTGTCTGTCCCGTTTATTCATTCGCTGATTGGTCGAGGCCGCCTGGGCCTCGACCAATCAGCGACGGGCACAGTATCGACGTAGATGTCATAATGGTTGCCATGGCGACGATGATGTCAAAAAGGTTGCCTCGACCAATCAGCGACGGGCACAGTCAGAATCATCATTGTCCATATACTACGGGGACATGCATATTCTAGAATACCCGATGCGTTAGAATCGGGCCACAATCTAGTATATATATATATATATATATATATATATATATATATACAGTGGGGCAAAAAAGTATTTAGTCAGTCAGCAATAGTGCAAGTTCCACCACTTAAAAAGATGAGAGGCGTCTGTAATTTACATCATAGGTAGACCTCAACTATGGGAGACAAACTGAGAAAAAAAATCCAGAAAATCACATTGTCTGTTTTTTTATCATTTTATTTGCATATTATGGTGGAAAATAAGTATTTGGTCAGAAACAAAATTTCATCTCAATACTTTGTAATATATCCTTTGTTGGCAATGACAGAGGTCAAACGTTTTCTGTAAGTCTTCACAAGGTTGCCACACACTGTTGTTGGTATGTTGGCCCATTCCTCCATGCAGATCTCCTCTAGAGCAGTGATGTTTTTGGCTTTTCGCTTGGCAACACGGACTTTCAACTCCCTCCAAAGGTTTTCTATAGGGTTGAGATCTGGAGACTGGCTAGGCCACTCCAGGACCTTGAAATGCTTCTTACGAAGCCACTCCTTCGTTGCCCTGGCGGTGTGCTTTGGATCATTGTCATGTTGAAAGACCCAGCCACGTTTCATCTTCAATGCCCTTGCTGATGGAAGGAGGTTTGCACTCAAAATCTCACGATACATGGCCCCATTCATTCTTTCATGTACCCGGATCAGTCGTCCTGGCCCCTTTGCAGAGAAACAGCCCCAAAGCATGATGTTTCCACCACCATGCTTTACAGTAGGTATGGTGTTTGATGGATGCAACTCAGTATTCTTTTTCCTCCAAACACGACAAGTTGTGTTTCTACCAAACAGTTCCAGTTTGGTTTCATCAGACCATAGGACATTCTCCCAAAACTCCTCTGGATCATCCAAATGCTCTCTAGCAAACTTCAGATGGGCCCGGACATGTACTGGCTTAAGCAGTGGGACACGTCTGGCACTGCAGGATCTGAGTCCATGGTGGCGTAGTGTGTTACTTATGGTAGGCCTTGTTACATTGGTCCCAGCTCTCTGCAGTTCATTCACTAGGTCCCCCCGCGTGGTTCTGGGATTTTTGCTCACCGTTCTTGTGATCATTCTGACCCCACGGGGTGGGATTTTGCGTGGAGCCCCAGATCGAGGGAGATTATCAGTGGTCTTGAATGTCTTCCATTTTCTAATTATTGCTCGCACTGTTGATTTCTTCACTCCAAGCTGGTTGGCTATTGCAGATTCAGTCTTCCCAGCCTGGTGCAGGGCTACAATTTTGTTTCTGGTGTCCTTTGACAGCTCTTTGGTCTTCACCATAGTGGAGTTTGGAGTCAGACTGTTTGAGGGTGTGCACAGGTGTCTTTTTATACTGATAACAAGTTTAAACAGGTGCCATTACTACAGGTAATGAGTGGAGGAAAGAGGAGACTCTTAAAGAAGAAGTTACAGGTCTGTGAGAGACAGAAATCTTGATTGTTTGTTTCTGACCAAATACTTATTTTCCACCATAATATGCAAATAAAATGATAAAAAAACAGTCAATGTGATTTTCTGGGTTTTTTTTTCTCAGTTTGTCTCCCATAGTTGAGGTCTACCTATGATGTAAATTACAGACGCCTCTCATCTTTTTAAGTGGTGGAACTTGCACTATTGCTGACTGACTAAATACTTTTTTGCCCCACTGTATACACACACATATTTCACCACAGAGGTCCTGTAACATGTTGTAGATATGAAAGAGTTAAACTCAAAGACAATATAACTACAGTTTATGCATAATATTGGCACAAAAAACTTTAACAGTATGGACGACCGCTATATGGTATTGTGCTGCTCCTTTGTGCCCTCCTGATTAAATGAAAGTGGATCATAGCAAAAATAATATACACTCCTCAAAATTGAAATTGCAACACCAAGAAGGTAAAGTCATGGAATTATGGAAATTACAGGATGGATAGACATGTTAATTATATGCAAATAAGGAAAAAATGTAAAGAAAATGTTCAAATCTTCTCTTTATTTATTGTTGAGTATGAGCAACATGTGCAGAAATCCCCACACTTACTGCCTTGGCTGCTATCAAAGAGGTTATTAATGGTTGTCTGAATGCCCTTGGGCAAATCATCAAGTTCCACTGCTGGCAGTTTCCTTTGCAATTACTGACCAAAGAACTCACATATGTGCTCGACGGGAGACAATTCTGGAGACACTGCAGGCCATGGTAGCATGATTAGGCAATGTAGGCCACAATTTCAAAAAAATATATGTTCAAATCCCTCCCCATTTCCTAAAATATAGATAAAAGCTTCAACAAAAAATAATTTTCGTATTTAGTTTTGTTGGATTTGTAACTGTGTGAACCAATAATATACTATACAGTGGCACATAAACGTTTTGGCACCCCTAGTCAAAATTACTGTTATTGTGAACAGTTAAGCAAGTTGAAGATGAAATGATCTCTAAAAGGCCTAAAGTTAAAGATGACATATTTCCCTTGTACTTTAGGCAAAAATAAAATATACATATATTGTCATTTTTTACATTTTAAAAAGGTTTAAGTTTAAGACCTTAATTAGCCTGTTAGAGTTATAGCTTGCTCACTATCACCATTTGAAAGGCCAGGTGATGCAAATTTCCCAACTTTATAAAAAGCCAGCCTTCTCTTACCTTGTGCCAGAAAACAGCTGCCATGGGTTCTACTAAGTAGCTGCGTAGCACTTTGAAAAAGGAAAAGGTGGAGGCCCACAAAGTAGGAGAAGGCTATAAGAAGATAGCAAAGAGTTTTCAAGTTGCCCTTTCCTCAGTTCAAAATGTAATTAAGAAATGGCAGTTAACAGGAACAGTGGAGGTCAAGATAACGTCTGGAAGACCTAGCAAAATATCAGTGAGAGCTGCTCGTAGGATTGTTAAAGAGGCAAATCAGAACTCTTCTTGTCTACAAAAGACCTTTAGAAAGATTTAGCAGAAGAAAGTCTCTCCTGTGTCCTCACCATAAAATTAACGTCACAAGTATGCAAATGAACATCTAAATAAATCTTATGCATACCGCAAACAAGTCCTGTGGACTGATGAGGTTAAAATTGAACCATTAAGCATTGGGGTAGAACAATCATGCATTGTGGTTGTGTTGCAGCTAATGGCATGGGGAACATTTCACAGGTAGAGGGAAGTATGGATTCAATGAAATTTCAATAAATTATTGATGCAAACATAACAATATCTGTAAAAAAGCTGAAGTTGAAAAGAGGATGGCTTCTACAAATGGATAATGATCCTAAACACACGTCAAAATCCACAATTGACAACCTCAAAAGACACAAGCTGAAGGTTTTACAATAGCCCTCACAGTCCCCTGATCTGAACATCATTGAAAATCTGTGGCTAGACCTCAAAATAGCAGAACATGCAAGCCAATCCTGGAATGTAAGAGAGCTGGAAGAATTTTCCAAGGAAGGATGGATGAAAATCCCTAAAGCAAGAAAGACTCTGGTCTGTCCACAAAAAGTGTTTACAAAATGTTATACTTACAAATGGGGCACTACTAAGTACTAACCATGCAGGGTACCCAAACTTTTGCAAATGCCTATATTCCTTTTTGCAATTTCTTAAATGTAAAAACAGCATATATATTTTTGTTGCCTAAAATACAAAGGAAATGTGTCATCTTTAACTTTAGCCCTTTTCCAGATCATTTCATCTTGAACTTGCTTTAATGTTCACAATGACTAACTTTAATTAGGGGTGCCTAAACTTTTACATGCCACTATTTTATATGGTGAAAGCCAAAATTAAGAAAACATACATCAGAGTTGCTGATTTGTGATCACTTCACCTCTAAAAAACCCTGAATAGCAAAAAGTAGCATGGACCCTACAATGCTGATGATATAACCTACAGCTCATACTACAAAACAAGCCCTCATATAACGCTATCAACTTTAAAATATAAAAGGTATGGCTCTTGGAAGGTGAGGAGGAAAACTGAAAGTGAACATGGGAGTTCTGTCACCCAAAAGCCCACATAAATCTGGAGCTGGCCCTGTTTGGAGATACTTTACTCCAGAAGCAATGTTTGTGGGGCTATATACCTCTGTAGACATGGAACATGGAGTAAAGGATTGGAGGCACAAATGATTACAATTGGGGTCTTGTACACCACTGCAGTAGCCAAATACGGCTCTTTACAAAACAGCAGCATGAGATACTCCAACAGAGCATGAGATAAAGCTGACTTCACCTAAGCAGTTTTTATGCTTTTTGTTTCAGTCCTACATGGTGTGGATATAAACATGAAGAAATATCAGTCTTCCCTTAAGGTTACATCCACACCACATTTCTGCAGCAGCAAAATCTGCAAGTGTGTGCTGTATGTGTCTGATATGTGAGCAATGTGTGCTATGTGCATAATATGGGAGCAGTGTGTGCTTTACATGTCTGATATGTCTGATATGTGAGCGGTGTGTGCTGTATGTGTCTAATATGTGAGTAGTCTGCACTGTATGTGTCTAATACGTGAGTAGTCTGCACTGTATGTGTCTAATATGTGTACGGTGTGTGCTGTATGTGTCTAATATGTGAGTAGTCTGCACTGTATGTGTCTAATATGTGTACGGTGTGTGCTGTATGTGTCTAATATGTGAGTAGTCTGCACTGTATGTGTCTAATATGTGAGCGGTGTGTCCTGTATGTGTCTGATATGTGAGCAGTCTGCACTGTATGTGTCTAATACGTGAGTAGTCTGCACTGTATGTGTCTAATATGTGTATGGTGTGTGCTGTATGTGTCTGATATGTGAGCGATGTGTGCTGTATGTTTCTGATATGTGAGCAGTGTGTCCTGTATGTGTCTGATATGTGAGCAGTCTGCACTGTATGTGTCTAATACGTGATAGGTGTGTGCTGTATGTGTCTAATATGTGAGCAGTGTGTGCTGTATGTGTCTAATATGTGAGTAGTCTGCACTGTATGTGTCTAATATGTGAGTAGTCTGCACTGTATGTGTCTAATATGTGTACGGTGTGTGCTGTATGTGTCTAATATGTGAGCGGTGTGTCCTGTATTTATCTAATATGTAAGAAGTGTGTGCTGTATATATCTAATTTGTGAGTTGTGTGCTCTGTATGTGTCTAATATGTGAGTGATGTGTGTTGTATGAGTCTATTATGTGAGTGGTGTGTGGGCTGTATGTGTCTAATATCAGAGTGATATGTGCAGTATATATCTAATATGTAAGAATTGTGAGTGCTGTATGTATCTAACTTGTGGGTGGTGTGTGTGCTGCATGTGTCTAATATCTGAGTGGTGTGTGCTGTATATATCTAATATGCAAGAAGTGTGTGCTCTGTATGTATCCAATATGTGAGTGATGTGCTGTATCTGTCTAATATGTGAGTGGTGTGTGCTGTATATATCTAATATGTAAGAAGTGTGTGCTCTGTATGTATCTAATATGTGAGTGATGTGCTGTATCTGTCTAATATGTGAGTGGTGTGTGCTGTATGTTTTGTGGTAAATTGGCTCACTCAGATGTACATGGAGGTAGACACAGGAACACTGTCTCTTTAAGTCCTTCACTGATTTATTATATATGCAGCATAAACCATGGTGAAGTAAAAGTAAACACGGCCCTTTGGGCAAAACAGGAAAACAAAGTGGAGATACAAAGCACAGCCCTTGTGGTAGCGCGGATCCACCCGTTCAGGGTTAGCAAAACATAAGATTCAGGTTATCATAAACACGAACACTTCTTTGGAGTTAGCCTCTCCAGACACACTGAACACTGAATGCCTCAGGAGGTCGACTATTCAAACCCAAGACCACACCCTGCGGTGGAGATAAGGTGGACAACCTCCCACCCACTCTATGGTTGTTCACAAAAACCCAGCCCTTAAAATGGCCGATTAAACCTCTCAACACATAGTGTGCTGGAGCAAACTTCCGGATTTCAAATCACTGAATCTCATAGTCTCAGTGAACAGAATCTCCCCACCAGCACTTTGCCCTGTGTGTGTCTAATATGTGAGCGGTGTGTGGGCTGTATGTATTTAATATGTGAGCGGTGTGTGTGCTGGATTTGTCTAATTTGGGGGACAAATACCTTTAGGTGTTTAGAGCCCAGAATTTCCTGTTGGCTGCCCTGACTTTTATATTTCTCTCTTTTGTAGCCACAGAACTATGAAAATTAATTAATGTCCATTGATTTCAAGGAACTCGATGTAATGATTCTTTTCCCGCAGCATCGCTGCTGTCATGTCACTCAGGAGTTAAATAAATGTGTAAAAAAAATCAAATTTAATATGTTATTAGTTTCCTGCCAACAAGTGAAAACGCTATTTGTTTTATCATAGTAATTATCAATGTGGTAATCAAGCCTTGTTTTTATGCATTTGGGCAGCTCAACCATAGCCGCATTATATGACTTAATTGTGTGCCAGGTTTAATCTTGTATTTATGTAATTATGGATTGCAATTATGCATCATTAAAACAGTAAAAGCTGCTGCTAAGAATTGGTATGGATGTACTAAAAGGACGCCTGTTAGTTCCATGAAATTAATATTTTACATTATGGCAACGTCTATATTGTTGGTAGGTTCTTCAATACAACTTGATCCTGTAAAAACAAAACTAAAAAGTATATACAGTATGTACGTGTGTCTTGTAATATCTCCAAATGGAATATGGTGGGAGTTATAGGGAACCTGTCGGATGATTCTTCCAGTGTGAAACAGGAACAAGTTTCCTGTAGAAATTCGAATTTGGCGAAGAAAATGTGCCTTATTATGCTC
This sequence comes from Ranitomeya variabilis, assembly GCF_051348905.1. Classification (NCBI taxonomy): domain Eukaryota; kingdom Metazoa; phylum Chordata; class Amphibia; order Anura; family Dendrobatidae; genus Ranitomeya; species Ranitomeya variabilis. The sequence goes on from NC_135233.1 coordinate 56,667,468, forward strand.
CGGGGTCTCTCTAGGATCCAGAGCTTCATTCTAATCGCAGTGACCCCAGTTGTTGAGACCCCAGAAACAAATATGGATAAAGGATAACTTATGTTTTTTGGGGAGAATGCGTTAGTTACATTTTTTACATTATTTTTTTACCATTAACCTTCTGTGTTCCCTGGTGGACATTTTCCTAAATTCTTTAAAATGATGATTGATGTTTGATGCTAATTAATTTCGTATGAGCAGAGACATTATGCCTAGTGATTGGCGGCAGCGGTCAAGTGAGCTGTAGTCACCACTGCAACCTGTCAACAAAGACCAAGGCTACGAAGAGGCAGCGTTGGACCTGGGTCAGGTGAGTATAGCTGAGTTTCTTATTCTTTGTCTCCAAGCCTATGGGAGTCTACAGATTAATCCCAGACATCCCCTTTAAAATACTAAGCATCCCCCCATGGAGGATGATGTGAGTGATTGTTCAGCAGTGTTTTTATACCTGCGCTGTCTCCATCTTTTACCATTGGGGATTATGCACGTCCTACACTGAACAGATATTTTACCATGTATTGGTAAGTTCAGCATTTTTTGAAGGATGTAACAAAGATGCATTAGACCAGTCTTTACATATATTGTAGTCTCCAAAGACTAGCGGTGATGATGTATCACCCATATTTTTTATATAATTATAACCAGATATTAAAATATTATATTTTCTCATCTGATTTTTTTTCCTATACATCATTACAGAAGTGTCCATTTTGTCAGAACTTCTATTAACAGTATTCAGACATATGCTTTCCCGGAGCAGCCACACAGAATATAGAAATAGCCGATTCATTGCCTTCTATAGGATAGATTTCTATAATTTACAGGAGAAGTGGATTTGTTCTGTGCTGCTGGAATGGCCAGCGGGGAAAGTATTTCATTTTTTTTTTAGTATGGGGCATTATATGGGGCCCATTCTACATGGAGCATTATATGAGGCCCATTCTGTATAGAGTATTATATGGGGCCCATTCTGTATAGAGTATTATATGGGGCCCATTCTGTATAGAGCATTATATGAGGCCCATTCTGTATAGAGTATTATATGAGGCCCATTCTGTATAGAGTATTATATGGGGCCCATTCTGTATAGAGTATTATATGGGGCCCATTCTGTATGGAGTATTATATGGGGCCCATTCTGTATGGAGCATTATTTGGGGCTCATTCTGTATGGAGTATTATATGGGGCCCATTCTGTATGGAGCATTATTTGGGGCTCATTCTGTATAGAGTATTATATGGGGCCCATTCTGTATGGAGTATTATATGGGGCTCATTCTGTATGGAGCATTATATGGGGTCCATTCTGTATAGATTATTATATGGGGCTCATTCTGTATGGAGTATTATATGGGGCTCATTCTGTATGGGGCATTATATGGGGCCCATTCTGTATGGAGTATTATATGGGGCCCATTCTGTATGGAGCATTATATGGGGTCCATTCTGTATAGATTATTATATGGGGCTCATTCTGTATGGAGCATTATATGGGGCTCATTCTGTATGGAGTATTATATGGGGCTCATTCTGTATGGGGCATTATATGGGGCCCATTCTGTATGGAGTATTATATGGGGCTCATTCTGTATGGAGCATTATATGGGGTCCATTCTGTATAGATTATTATATGGGGCTCATTCTGTATGGAGCATTATATGGGGCTCATTCTGTATAGAGTATTATTGGGCCCATTCTGTATAGATTATTATATGGGGCCCATTCTGTATGGAGTATTATATGGGGCTCATTCTGTATGGGGCATTATATGGGGCTCATTCTGTATAGAGCATTATATGAGGCATTGGGGCCTATTATACTGTATGATCCATTATATGGGGCCCATTAACATGTTTGGAGCAACATATGGGACCTGCTATTCTGTATGAAGGACTATATAGGGGGAAGCTGACTTTTGTAAACGGTACACTGCGGAGGACAGTTTCTACTAGTAGGGTACATTTATCAATATCCCACTTACCTCTAACACTACAGGTACTGAAACCCTGAAACCTGCGGACCCTCGATCACCTGAATGCCCTCTGCTGTCTGGTATCGTAGAATTTACAATAGATATCACTCATGTAATGTAAGAAGTAAGTGAAGTCTTTGGCATTGTACTATACCTATATTTCTCTGCATCATAAATTGTGGTATGTGTTAAAGGGGCCCACGAAAACCTGGACCCGGCCTGGACTCCTTCTTCAGCACGACCACATGTAAAGTGACCAGTGAAATTGCGTGCAGTTAAATACACACAAAATTCAAATAAAGGCGGCAAAATAAAAGTGAAGGGGAAAGAGTGATGTACGAAACTTTTTTACATTCACTTAAAACACATTTTTTTTATTATATGAAATAAAATCAATTTGCTATCATTATTTTTCTGTGGGAATATATTCCATATATGATTACAAATTATATAATGAGAAGAGATAAATAAAATTAAAAAGTATTTGTGTATATATATCAATGCATTTGTCAATAAAAATTGGTATTGGATTTGAACTCGCATGTTGGCGATGTGTTCTGATAATAGATAGATAGATAGATAGATAGATAGATAGATAGATAGATAGATAGATAGATAGATAGATGATAAATAAATAGATAGATAGATAGATAGATAGATAGATAGATAGATAGATAACACTGGTCTACAAAAAAAAAAAAAATTTCTGGCATGGACTTTAAGAACAGTTTTAGAATAATTTGAGGGTGCTGAATTCAAATCTGATCTTATAATTTCTCTATCACATCACGTTTTTGCGCTACAGGTATATAGCCCATTTTCAAGAATTCTATGATAAATATAAGAAGTGTATGAAAAGTGCCGGTTTATACGGTTCACTAAGGTAAATTTAGTTTTCATTTAGTCTCCCAATAAATGTGGGAATATTTGCTTTCTTTGAACATGCATAATTCCCATTTGTTATGATAACACCCTTGTTTTCTGTGCTACTGGGACAGTAGAGCTACAGCAGAGCATTGGGTGAAAACTGAATGGCCTCAGCGACAGAGTTTGGCATCTGGCGATAAGAATGTCATCCATGATCCTCTAGTGGATAGGAAGAATATTGTCTTTCCTCCCTTACACATAAAACTTGGATTGATGAAGCAGTTCATCAAAGCTCTCAATCACAGTGGAGAATGATTTAACGACATATGTTCAACTTTTCCTGGTCTTAGTGAAGAGAAGAAAAAGGCTGGAATATTTGATGGATCTCAAATAAGAACACTTATGAGAGACCCAAATTTTATCACATCAATGAATGAGACAGAAGAAAGAGCTTGGAATGCATTTTGTAATGTGGTGCAGAATTTTCTAGGGAATAAGAAAGCAAACAACTACGAAGAGATTGTGGAAGAGCTACTAATGAGTCTGCGAAATCTTGGATGTAGCATGAGTATCAAGATTCACTATTTACACAGCCATTTGGACTTTTTTTCCAGAGAACCTTGGGGATGTGAGCGAGGAACAAGGGGAGTGTTTTCATCAGGACATTAAAACAATGGAAGAACGGTATCAAGGCCGGTGGGACTCACATATGATGGCTGACTATTGCTGGAGCTTGATGAGAGACAACCCAGAAGCTTTACATCACAGATCAGCCAAGAGAGGAAAGTTCAAATAACTGCCATTGTCATTCATCTGTTTGCCATATATATGTGTTTTTATATTTTGTAGTTTAATTCTGTAAGTATATTTGATTTGCTGTGCATAGACTTTGTAATCTCTGCTATTCCTTGATTAAAAATATACAATGTAGTATCGAAAATCATGTGTTTTATCCTAAAACATTAGATAGGAGTAATTTTCATCAAAAATTGAAAATCTCGAAATCCTGATGTGATAGCCAAAAACGGAGTTCATATTCGTAATCAGCAGCCAAAATTGACTTAAAATATGTTTTAAAACCTTTTGCCAGAAAAATTGTGTTGACGAGTGTAATACATAGATAGATGATAGATAATAAGGAACATAGATAGACAGATGCGCCAAAGATGGAGAGCTATCTCCAAGACTCAATAACTTTTATAGGATAGTTTTCTAGGCATGCTCTTGATCTGTGCAGAGGTCATTGTGCAGGGAGGCGGAGGAGGTGATCTATAATAGTGATCAGTGAGTGTACTCGTTGCTTTGGTGGTCTCCGAGTATTTGTGAGTGCTCGGAGATTTAGTTTTTCTTGACGCAGCTGCATGATTTACAGCTGCTAGCCAGCCTAAGTACATGTGGGGGTTGCCTGGTTGCTAGGGAATCCCCACATTTAATCAAGCTGGCTAGCAGCTGTAAATCATGCAGCTACGGCAAGGAAAACTAAATCTCTGAGCAGGCACAAATACTCGGAGGTCACCCAAGCGTGCTCGGGAAATCTCGAGTAACGAGTATATTCGCTCATCACTAATCTATAGCCATCTCTGCTGTTCAGTGATGTTGAGATATATACAATTAATATTTAGGCGTTTCATTATAATCCAGATTTTGATGATAAGGAGTTGACAGCTGAAAAGCGATTTCTACAGAACAGGAAGAATCAGTTGAATACTAATCTTTGCAGCAGGAGTGAATGATTTCAGGATATTTTTTACAAGGATTATGATATGAAAACGTAAAAAAATACTTACATTTAGCATATCTAATTAATATAAAAAACAGATTTAAAGGGAACCTGACTGCTGATTCATGCTGCCTAATCTACCGGCAGCATGTATCAGGCACTGGCTGTATGATTTTAGCCCGGTATGTTTGACTCTGAAACACTGCGGTGTTTCATAGAAAAACTAGTCGGACAGCTGGGTCCCATGTGGTTTTTCACCCACCGGACCACTTTAGTGACAGGTGTCTCCCTGCGTGTGTGTATGGGGAAAGGCATGTCAATAACTGGCAGCATGCAGAGAGATACCGCTGACGACCCATCTGTCCGACTACTCTCCCTTTTAGCTCTGTATTTATTAAATCTCTAAATAGCTTTGCCAGTGGGAAGCAGAGTACAGAATGTGCAGGTGTCGGACAAGGACCCGCGTTACGAATGACTGATGTAACATGAGTAACAAGGGCACAAAGGATGGGGAGATGAGAGCGGTATGGAATTTGTTTTCTAACTTTTAAATGCTTCTTATAAAATCTTAGGCATGTGGAGGGACAGCAAAACCCCTTAGACTAAGGGTACTGTCACACAGTGCAATTTTGATCGCTACGACGGCACGATCCGTGATGTCGCAGCGTCGTATGATTATCGCTTCAGCGTCGTAGACTGCGGTCACACTTTGCAATCACGGCGCTGGAGCGATGCCGAAGTCCCCGGGTAACCAGGGTAAACAACGGGTTACTAAGCGCAGGGCCGCGCTTAGTAACCCGATGTTTACCGTGGTTACCAGCGTAAAAGTAAAAAAAACCAAACAGTACATACTCACATTCCGGTGTCTGTCCCCCGGCGTTCTGCTTCTCTCCACTATGTAAGCACCACAGCCGGAAAGCAGAGCGGTGACGTCACCGCGTCACCGCTGTGCTCGCTTTCCGGCCGGCAGGCGCTCACAGTGCAGAGAAGCTGAGACGCCGGAGGACAGACACCGGAATGTAAGTATGTACTGTTTGTTTTTTTTACGTTTACGCTGGTAACCAGGGTAAACATCGGGTTACTAAGCGCGGCCCTGCGCTAAATAGCGAATGAGCGCTCTAAGAAAATTTTCATTGACGATTATCGTCTTGTCAAAATGAGCCTTAAGATCTTCATAGAAAAAGTTAGAATGGGGCCCTGAGCCATCAAAATAGAAAGGCTGATTATTAATTTGGTCTCCTCTCTGTCTTTGGTATCTTTTCTTCCTTGTTCTGGTCTTTGCTTTAAGGCAGTGTTCCCCAACTCCAGTCCTCAAGAGCCACCAACAGGTCGTGTTTTTAGGATTTCCTTAGTATGGCTCAGGTGATGGAATTGTTGCCTGTCTGATTATGGAGTTCTCACCTGGGCATTGCTAAGGAAATCCTGAAAACATGACCCGTTGGTGGCTCTTGAGGACCGAACTTGGGGAACACTGCTTTAAGGAATATTGGCAAGAGTGAACTGCTGCTTCAAGGATGATTCCCTACAGTAAAAGCTATCATCACTTGTGGAGAAACGGGGTCAGTGGGTGCTCTCGCCTGCTGGCCCGGCTGTCTTTAGCAAGACTGCATGGACCGCTGCTCATACCACTGAACGCCCGCTCTATCTCCCTGTGGGCAATACACTACACAGACAACACAGGGTTAAGGTAAAACAGTGTGGCAATACTTTATTGAACCACAACACACAATAGCAAACAGAACAATCCCACCATGACTGGAATTGTTTGGTTACATGGGCGCATATAAAATATCACTGCGTCTCCACGTATTTCCAGTATGACATGATGTCAGAGCTCCCAGGGTCACATGGGCGCATATAAAATATCACTGCGTCTCCACGTATTTCCAGTATGACATGATGTCAGAGCTCCCAGGGTCGCTACTCCATCTGTGGATGAACGCACAGAGAAGGGGTAATGACAAGCACAGGGAGATGACCAAGAACTGTCCATAGAGTCCATACAAGGTCCAAAGCCAGTTGACATGATGTCAGAGCTCCCAGGGTCGCTACTCCACCTGTGGATGAACGCACAGAGAAGAGGTAACGACAAGCATAGGGAAATGACCAAGAACTGTCCATAGAGTCCATACAAGGTCCAAAGCCAGTTGACACGAGAGTCACCACCTGGCTTATCTGACCCTCTCCATGGAACCAGGCGACCAGCGGGTCCCAACCCTGGCTTTCTCCAAACATATCCATGGTTCAGAGATGGTCACTGGATCAGATCTGTGTCCTTCCAACCGGAGCCGAAAACCCCTAGGTTGTATCCTATAGAATCATAGATCAGTGTCCCTTGTGATGGTGCCATGATGAATTGGCTTCAGTCCTTTCTCTTGTCTCTTGGGTGGTTTTCAGAATGTCTGGCTCGTAGCTCTGTATTACTTCAGTCTCACAGGATGTGAACTCTGAGTCATTTTATACCCAAGGCATGTAAGCTATTTTTAGAATTATCCAGGGTCTTTCAGTCCAACATCAAGATAAGGTAAACGATGGTGATGGGATTAAGTAGCACTATTCGCATATAAGCACACATCAATAAACAAAGCTTAACCCACTCAATGTACAGTCACTATTACAGACTTACACAGTATGTTAGATAGTATATCAGTGAGCAAGTCTGTCTTCTTGACCCACCAGACATAAACACTTAAATTCACAAGCCAATATACAGATAAAAAGCCAGTTCTTTTGTTTTTGCCAAACATGGTTGTCTGGGAAATTAAGATACAATCTGGTTTCTTCACATCACCTATCCAAGGGATGGTCCAGAACAAGGCTCTCAGAATTGAGCGATCGTTGCACATGAGCACCACTGTTTCATTCATTCTGTATGGGAATGGTAAAACAATTCCAGCATTGTACTCGAGTATCTCTGACAGCTTCATGGAGAGTGAACGTAGCAGTGGTGCTCACGATGCAACCGCTCTATTTCGATGGAGCATTTCAGAGCCCTGTTCAACAGATTGATGGAGTCCCAGCCATTGATCTGCAAGTTATCCCCTATTTTGCAATTTACAATTGCAAAATCAGAAAACAAGGGAAGAGCAATCTATTCTCTTGTCTCATGAATCGGAGCACTTCTGGGGGCTGTTGAAGGGAACAATTAAACAACTGGGCATCTTTCTAATTCACATTGTTTGATTTCTTAGCAGATTCCAAGATCTTGCAGACATAATTCAAAGCCATGGGGCCCCAATGCAAAGACTCTAAGAGGCCCCCACTTACCTTCGCAACTATTGAAAATTACTATTCAAAACAAGCACAGGCGCTTGGTGGGCCGTTGATGTTGCAGAGCAGGTGGGAAGGTGCACTGAACTGCTCAACAACATTACGGTGCAATAACAGAATCTCTTCAATAACACTGGTGTATACGCAGTCTTATGTGCCGATAAAGGGGTTTTCCACTTTCAGGAAAGTGGCCCCAAATTGTGAAAAATACATGGTAATAACCCACTCAGCAGGTCCCAATGTTTTGACTACAGGGGTGACGTCGCGTCTACAGTGTCACTGCTCTAATCGGTCACTGAACTCAGTATTTGGGTGCAGAGGTTGACGGCATGTGATATTGAACTCAGTGTCTAGCTGGCTAGAGTGATAACGCACACTGTTAGCGTGATGTTATCGCTGTATCCAAAACACCAGGATCGGCGAAGACGTGGGACCCAGAGAGGGCGAGTACTTACACAGTTTGAGAGCTACTTTCCTGAAAGTGGACAACCCCTTTAAGCTTTGTGTAGCTCAAGAATTCAAGTACATTTTCCACCTCTGCTTTAGCGAAACCCCCGCTTGCAGTCAGTTAATCTCCATTGTCTACTTCCAGATGATGACGATCTATCCCGGCCATTGGATGGACACACAGATGAATGGCTTGTTACATTGACAGTACGTCAAAGCTCTCTTACCCCCTTCATGACCCAGCCTATTTTGGCCTTAATGACCTTGCCATTTTTTGCAATTCTGACCAGTGTCCCTTTATGAGGTAATAACTCAGGAACGCTTCAACGGATCCTTGCGGTTCTGAGACTGTTTTTTCATGACATATTGGGCTTCATGATAGTGGTAAATTTAGGTCGATAATTTCTGAGTTTATTTGTGAAAAAAACGGAAATTTGGCGAAAAATTTGAAAATTTTGCAATTTTCACATTTTGAATTTTTATTCTGTTAAACCAGAGAGTTATGTGACACAAAATAGTTAATAAATAACATTTCCCACATGTCTACTTTACATCAGCACAATTTTGGAAACAAATTTTTATTTTGCTAGGAAGTTATAAGGGTTAAAATTTGACCAGTGATTTCTCATTTTTACAACAAAATTTACAAAACCATTTTTTTTAGGGACCACCTCACATTTGAAGTCAGTTTGAGGGTTCTATATGGCTGAAAATACCCAAAAGTGACACCATTCTAAAAACTGCACCCCTCAAGGTGCTCAAAACCACATTCAAGAAGTTTATTAACCCTTCAGGTGTTTCACAGCAGCAGAAGCAACATGGAGGGGAAAAATTAACATTTAACTTTTTAGTCACAAAAATGATCTTTTCGCAACAATTTTTTTATTTTCCCAAGGGTAAAAGGAGAAACTGGACCACGAATGTTGTTGTCCAATTTGTCCTGAGTACGCTGATACCTCATATGTGGGGGTAAACCACTGTTTGGGCGCACGGCAGGGCTCGGAAGGGAAGGAGCGCCATTTGACTTTTTGAATGAAAAATTGGCTCCAATCTTTAGCGGACACCATGTCGCGTTTGGAGAGCCCCCGTGTGCCTAAACATTGGAGCTCCCCCACAAGTGACCCCATTTTGGAAACTAGACCCCCCAAGGAACTTATCTAGAAGCATAGTGAGCACTTTAAACCCCCAGGTGCTTCACAAATTAATCCGTAAAAATGAAAAAGTACTTTTTTTTCACACAAAATTTATTTTAGCCTCAATTTTTTCATTTTCACATGGGCAACAGGATAAAATGGATCCTAAAATTGGTTGGGCAATTTCTCCTGAGTACGCCAATACCTCATATGTGGGGGTAAACTACTGTTTGGGCACATGGTAAGGCTCGGAAGGGAAGGAGCGCCATTTGACTTTTTGAATGAAAAATTATCTCCATAGCTAGCGGACACCATGTCAGGTTTGGAGAGGCCCTGTGTGCCTAAACATTGGAGCCCCCCCACAAGTGACCCCATTTTGGAAACTAGACCCCCCAAGGAACTTATCTAGATGCATAGTGAGCACTTTAAACCCTCAGGTGCTTCACAAATTGATCTGTAAAAATGAAAAAGTACTTTTTTTTCACACAAAATTTCTTTTAGCCTCAATTTTTTCATTTTCACATGGGCAACAGGATAAAATGGATCCTAAAATTGGTTGGGCAATTTCTCCTGAGTACGCCAATACCTCATATGTGGGGGTAAACTACTGTTTGGGCACATGGTAAGGCTCGGAAGGGAAGGAGCGCCATTTGACTTTTTGAATGAAAAATTATCTCCATAGTTAGCGGACACCATGTCAGGTTTGGAGAGGCCCTGTGTGCCTAAACATTGGAGCTCCCCCACAAGTGACCCCATTTTGGAAACTAGACCCCCCAAGGAACTTATCTAGATGCATAGTGAGCACTTTAAACCCTCAGGTGCTTCACAAATTGATCCGTAAAAATGAAAAAGTACTTTTTTTTCACACAAAATTTCTTTTAGCCTCAATTTTTTCATTTTCACATGGGTAACAGGATAAAATGGATCCTAAAATTTGTTGGGCAATTTCTCCTGAGTACGCCGATACCTCATATGTGGGGGTAAACCATTGTTTGGGTGCACGGCAAGGCTCGGAAGGGAAGGCGCGCCATTTGACTTTTTGAATGGAAAATTAGCTCCAATCGTTAGTGGACACCATGTCGCGTTTGGAGAGCCCCTGTGTGCCTAAACATTGGAGCTCCCCTACAAGTGACCCCATTTTGGAAACTAGACCCCCCAAGAAACTAATCTAGATGCATAGTGAGCACTTAAAACCCCCAGGTGCTTCACAGAAGTTTATAACGCAGAGCCATGAAAATAAAAAAAAATTTTTTCTTTCCTCAAAAATGATTTTTAGCCCGGAGTTTTTTATTTTCCCAAGGATAATAGGAGAAATTGGACCCCAAATATTGTTGTCCAGTTTGTCCTGAGTACGATGATACCCCATATGTGGGGGTAAACCACTGTTTGGGCGCACGGCAGGGCTCGGAAGGGAAGGCACGCCATTTGGCTTTTTGAATGGAAAATTAGCTCCAATCATTAGCGGACACCATGTCGCGTTTGGAGAGCCCCTGTGTGCCTAAACATTGGAGCTCCTGCACAAGTGACCCCATTTTGGAAACTAGACCTCCCAAGGAACTAATATAGATGTGTGGTGAGCACTTTGAACCCCCAAGTGCTTCACAGAAGTTTATAACGCAGAGCCATGAAAATAAAAAATTATTTTTCTTTCCTCAAAAATGATTTTTTAACCCACAATTTTTTATTTTCCCAAGGGTAACAGGAGAAATTGGACCCCAAAAGTTGTTGTACAGTTTCTCCTGAGTACGCTGATACCCCATATGTGGGGGTAAACCACTGTTTGGGCACATGCCGGGGCTCGGAAGGGAAGTAGTGACGATTTGGAATGCAGACTTTGATGGAATGGTCTGCGGGAATCATGTTACGTTTGCAGAGCCCCTGATGTGCCTAAACAGTAGAAACCCCCCACAAGTGACCCCATTTTGGAAACTAGACTCCCCAAGGAACTTATCTAGATGTGTGGTGAGCACGTTCAACCCCCAAGTGCTTCACAGAAGTTTACAACGCAGAGCCGTGAAAATAAAAAAATCATTTTTCTTTCCTCAAAAAAGATGTTTTAGCAAGCAATTGTTTATTTTTACAAGGGTAACAGGAGAAATTGGACCCCAATATTTGTTGCCCAGTTTGCTGTGAGTCCGCTGATACCTCATATGTGGGGGTAAACCACTGTTTGGGCGCACGTCAGGGCTCGGAAGGGAAGTAGTGACATTTGAAATGCAGACTTTGATGGAATGGTCTGCGGGTGTCACGTTGCATTTGCAGAGCCCCTGATGTGCCTAAACAGTAGAACCCCCCCCTAAGTGACCCCATTTTGGAAACTAGACCCCCCAAAGAACTTATCTAGATGTGTGGTGAGCACGTTCAACCCCCAAGTGCTTCACAGAAGTTTACAACGCAGAGCCGTGAAAATTAAAAATCATTTTTCTGTCCTCCAAAAAAGATGTTTTAGCAAGCAATTTTTTTTTCACAAGGGTAGCAGGAGAAATTGGACCCCAATATTTGTTGCCCAGTTTGTTGTGAGTATGCTGGTACCCCATATGTGGGGGTAAACCACTGTTTGGGCGCACGTCAGGGCTTGGAAGGGAAGTAGTGACGTTTGAAATGCAGACTTTGATGGAATGGTCTGCGGGTGTCACGTTGCATTTGCAGAGCCCCTGATGTGCCTAAACAGTAGAAACACCCCACAAGTGACCCCATTTTGGAAACTAGACCCCAAAAGGATCTTATCTAGATGTGTGGTGAGCACTTTCAACCCCCAAGTGCTTCACATAAGTTTATAACGTAGAGCCATGAAAATAAAAAATAATTGTTCTTTCCTCAAAAATTATGTTTTAGCAAGTAATTTTTTATTTTTGCAAGGGTAACAGGAGAAATTGGACCCCAATAGTTGTTGCCCAGTTTGTCCTGAGTACGCTGGTATCCCATATGTGGGGGTAAACCACTGTTTGGGCGCACGTCGGGGCTTGGAAGGGAGGGCGCACCATTTGACTTTTTGAACGCAAGATTGGCTGGAATCAATGGTGGCGCCATGTTGCGTTTGGAGACCCCTGATGTGCCTAAACAGTGGAAACCCCTCAATTCTAACTTCAACACTGACCCCAACACACCCCTAACCCTAATCCCAACTGTAGCCATAACCCTAATCACAACCCTAACCCCAACACACCCCTAACCACAACTCTAACCCCAACACACCCGTAACCCTAAATCCAACCCTAACCCTAATCCTATCCCTAATCCCAACCCTACCCACAACTGTAACCCCAACACAACCCTAACCCTATCCTTAACCCTAACCACAAGCCTAATCTTAACCCTATTTCCAACCCTAGCCCTAATTCCAACCCTAAGGGTAACGTCTCACATAACGATTTACCAACGTTCACGACCAGCAATACGACCTGGCCGTGATCGTTGGAAAGTCGTTGTGTGGTCGCTGGGGAGCTGTCACACAGACCGCTCTCCAGCGACCAACGATGCCAAGGTCCCGGGTAACCAGGGTAAACATCGGGTTACTAAGCGCAGGGCCGCGCTTAGTAACCCGATGTTTACCGTGGTTACCAGCGTAAAAGTAAAAAAAACAAACCGTACATACTCACATTTCGGTGTCCTTCAGGTCCCTTGCCGTCTGCTTCCCGCTCTGACTGAGTGCCGCCGTACAGTGAGAGCAGAGCGCAGCGGTGACGTCACTGCTGTGCTGTGCTCTCACTTTCCGGCCGGCAGACAGTCAGAGCGGGAAGCAGACGGCAAGGGACCTGAAGGACACCGAAATGTGAGTATGTACGGTTTTATTTTTTTTACTTTTACGCTGGTAACCACGGTAAACATCGGGTTACTAAGCGCGGCCCTGCGCTTAGTAACCCGATGTTTACCCTGGTTACAAGCGAACGCATCGCTGGATCGCTGTCACAACGATCCAGCGATGACAGCGGGAGATCCAGCGACGAAAGAAAGTTCCAAACGATCTGCTACGACGTACGATTCTCAGCAGGGTCCCTGATCGCTGCTGCATGTCAGACACAGCGATATCGTATGGATATCCCTGGAACGTCACGGATCGTACCGTCGTAGCGATCAAAGTGCCACTGTGAGACGGTACCCTAACTCTAATTCCAACCCTAACCCTAAGGCTATGTGCCCACGTTGCGGATTCGTGTGAGATTTTTCCGCATGATTTTTGAAAAATCCGCAGGTAAAAGGCACTGCGTTTTACCTGCAGATTTACAGCAGATTTCCAGTGTTTTTTTGTGCGGATTTCACCTGCGGATTCCTATTGAGGAACAGGTGTAAAACGCTGCAGAATCCGCACAAAGAATTGACATGCTGCAGAAAATACAACGCAGCGTTTCTGCACGGAATTTTCCGCACCCTGGGCACAGCGGATTTGGTTTTCCATAGGGGTACATGGTACTGTAAACCTGATGGAAAACTGCAACGAATTCGCAGCGGCCAATCCGCTGCGGATCCGCAGCCAAATCCGCTGCGGATCCGCTGCGGATCCGCGGCCAATCCGCTGCGGATCCGCAGCCAAATCCGCACATGCCATAACCCTAACCCTACCCCTAACCCTAACCCTACCCGTAACCCTAACCCTACCCCTAGTTCTAACCCTAACCCTAGTTCTAACCCTAACCCTAGTGGAAAACGAAAAAAAAAAAAAAAAAATTTTTCTTTATTTTATTATTCTCCCTACCTATGGGGGTGATAAAGGGGGGGGGGGGTATTTATTATTTTTTTTATTTTGATCGCTGTGACAGAACCTACCATAGCGATCAAAATGTACTTGTAAGGAATCTGCCGGCTGGCAGATTCGGCGGGCGCACCGAGCATGCGCCCGCCATATTGGAAGATGGCGGCGCCCAGCGAGGAGACGTACGGGCACTGGGAGGATCGGTAAGTATGAAGGGGTGGTGGGGGGGTGGATCGGAGCACAGGGGGGGTGATCGGACCACAGGGGGGGTGAATTGAAACAAGGAGGGAGCGGACAGGAGGACGGGGGAGCCGGCAGGCGGACGGAGGGGACCGGACCCCATAACGGAGGACTGGGGGGGCGATCGGTGGGTGTGGGGGGGGGTCACTTAAGTATTTCCAGCCATGGCCGATGATATTGCAGCATCGGCCATGGCTGGATTGTAATATTTCACCATTTTTTTAGGTGAAATATTACAAATCGCTCTGATTGGCAGTTTCACTTTCAACAGCCAATCAGAGCGATCGTAGCCACGGGGGGGTGAAGCCACCCCCCCTGGGCTGAAGCACCACTCCCCCTGTCTCTGCAGATCGGGTAAAATGGGAGTTAACCCCTTCACCCGATCTGCAGGGACGCGATCATTCCATGACGCATACGCTGCGTCATAGGTTGGATTGGCACAGACTTTCATGACGCAGCGTATGCGTCAAAGGTCGGGAAGGGGTTACATAGTCAGTTGTCTTGTGCAGGAATAAACAATAAAAAACGTCATTCTCCGATAGCAAGCAGAGACTGCGAGAATTCTGCAGAATAGACACATAAGATATAATGGAAAATTGAACAACTTTTTAATAGACAATTAATATGTTTATTTGACGTTGGAAGGTGATGTGAAATAATAAGAGATTTTATGGCTGTTCAACAAATGTTTCCAGAATGAAGACATGTCAGACCGGTGCATAGTACAAGCTGAGATCTTCGCAGCTATTAAGTAGCAGAGATCTCCTTGGCTGGGAAGACTATTGTTGCTTTACAAGCTTATGCTTCAGTGAAGATGATGATTTTATAGGTTGGGCCATGAAGCTATCACAACCTCACAGGCGACTTTATCTTTGGAAAGATGACAAAATTCCGAACTCTGAAACGCAGTAATGGTGTGAGCCGAGTTTATACGGCACCTTGCGAGTGGATAATAAAGCCATTAATGTAGATTTTCTACAGCTCCTTTCTTTCGTGCTTGATAATGGAGAGCTCCTAATTTAGCCAAATTGATGAATTGCGTTTGGTACCTTGATAAAGTGTTCTGTTACAATACAGTCGTGACTCGTGAGGTGTGGAGAGGTGAGGCTGCCGTTGGCACTGTAGGGCATCATAATCCACATTGCTGAAAAATAGTAAGTGAACACTGGCGCATCACTGTATAATGCCAAGTCAACTAAAGGGGTTGACCAGTCTCATAAGAAAAGTCTGCCGTTACTCAATATTTCTCATGTGGGTGGGCACATCTGTGTGACTTGCATGATTGAATATGTAAATTGCATGCAAGAGGTCATGTGAATGCTCCACCACATGGAAGGTAGATTGTACACGGTACCAACTTGGCAACCTCCTGTCCTGTAGAGTGACTGTAGACTTTTCTTCTGAGATTGGACAACACCGCTGACAGCAGGTGGGAGTGAGTCGGAGGGTTAGTCGCTCACCTGTATGTGTTGTTCGAGGCACCACTCTGTGGAAGAATAGTGTAAGTGCTAAACGTGGCAGCTCAGCCGCTGAGCTCACACCATTGATTCGAATGACATGATTTGTTCAAAAATTGATTTGTTTGTTTTTATTTCCCTCCATAGTATTGATAACATCCTTCTTCAGCCCCTTTATAAAGTTTGGCCAAACCCGATGGACCCGAACATCAATGGGTCTACCCACCCCTTGTCCTGAGCTTAAATCCACCGAGTGCAACATCTGCAAGGAGTTTGTATGTTCTCCCCGTGTTTGCGTGGGTTTCCTACGGGTTCTCCGGTTTCCTCCCACATTCCAAAGACATACTGATAGAGAATTTAGATTGTGAGCCCCAATGGGGACAGTGATGTCTGTACAGCGCTGCTGAATAGGATGGCCCTATATAAGTGAGGATTATGGTAAAGAAACTTTCATGCAAAAGATTATATTTTAGGATACATAATGTAGCACTTACTCTTTTTGTCTCATATTTACAAAAGCACAGCAGTGACTGGGATACGTTAGCTGGGCTTTCACCAACTTGGTGAGTTTCTCCAGAGCTGGTAATTTCTTCAGGTAATAGGATCTTTCTGCCACTAGGACTTGGATGTATTCCAGACCATGAACAGGGAGATGCTCTAATGCTGTAGCCGTTATGTCTCTAGAAAACAAAAATATGTCTCCATCTCATTTCCTTCATGTGAGCCATTTCTATATAATTTCTGCACAGGATTTATAATTTTGTTTTGATGACCAAATCCCTTATATTATTCCTCTTGGAAATGTACAAATGCATTTACAAGTTGATGGTACTATTTTCATTAGTTATATCGAAGTATCTCTGCAATATCTCACACTGATCGATCCATAACTGTGTAGTCACAATCACAGCTTTTTTCACAAAGGGTTTAGTAACAACCAGTTCTACATTTCCAGGAGGCATAACAGAGGAACAAGACAAAGCAGAGGTTAATGATTCAATTCATTTTTTTGTTTGCTTTATATCATGGAAAATAGAAATATTTCTTAAAAATGACATGTTAGTAGAGCGGCCCGTTCTCTATAGCTGTGCAATTACATTACTATAACATATAATTGTATTATCTTGTTAAAGGGGTTGTCCATTTGCTCTGCTATTGGTGACCCATCCATTAGATAGGTCACCAATATTAAATTGGTGGGGGTCCAACATTTGACACCCCTACCCATCAGCCTTTTTAATTTTAACAGGAGCTAAGTTATAGTTCTAAGTAATGACCAATAAATGGTGTGAAGGAGCTAAGCCTCTCTGTACACTATTTCCAACCTGCTTCTGTTAATAGATTATTAGTGGGGGTACCCAGTGTAAGACCCCCACCAATCTGACATTGATGACCTATTCAAAGGATATGGACAGCATGGTGGCTCAGTGGCTAGCACTGTTGCTTTGCAGCATTGGGGTCTTGGCTTCAAATCTCACCAAAGACAACATCTGCTTTGGAGTTTGGAGGTTCTCCCCATATTTGTGTGGGTTTCCTCCAGGTTCTCCAGTTTCATCCCAAATGTAAGGAGATGAAAATATTGTCAATGTTCCCGTTTGAAGAAACCAGTGTTATTGTAATGTGAATTGTGATGTATAAGGTGAATTGTGTTAATGATGTTAATATTGTGAATTGCTGACAGCAGAGATAGCAGGAGTTAATGGTTGGGACTAGCCCAGAGTGGGAAGGGTGAAGCTAAAGGAAAAGTAACAGTTTCTTGTTATAACAGGAGATGGGGCCCAGAGTGCATAGGAGAAGGACCTAATATCTATGCCTACCAAATTATTTTAACATTTTATCTAAGTGGGTCTACACTCCTGCTAGACATAAAAAACGCATTTCCCGATCAATGTGATTTATGCTGGAGGAATTGTGGGCAAAAAGGTAATCTTCTTCACATATTCTGGGAATGTCCCAAACTTTTTATACTTAGGAAAGATTTGTATTTTATTGAATAAAATAAATGAGTCTCCCGTCAAAATTTCTCCCCAATTGGCTCTCCTTTATCTGGAAGCTGATGACCTCCCTCAAAAAATTTGACAATTTTCTTTGCATATTTTTTCTGTCATAAAAACTTGTATTGCATCAAAGTGGAAATCGATGGCTATCCCCTCTATTTTTGATATAATTGATATTATGTTCTCTCATAACTCCTTTGAAATGTCCTTAGCTTTAACTAGTAACTCTCTACCTGCATATAATTCCAAATGGTCCTCTTGGAACGTAATTTTTTCTCCAAGCAAGAAAAGCCTCTTTATTAGATGTCTTATTACTTTGCCAGAATATTTTTAATCTATACTTTATGTTATGTTGCTTTTGCACTTGATATATTTTTGTGGTGCAACTATGTTAATATGATCTTCATTTCCCTTCAATTTCCTTCTCTCCTCTTCTTCTCTAACCCCTTTCCTCTTTTCCTTTGTATGGATTCCTTCCTTTCCCTTCATTACTTTCCTAACCCATTATCCCCTATATTGTAAAAATCCCCTACTAAAAATAATTTTGAAAGGAAAAAGACCTAAGGTCCAATGTGAGCAGAGCAGGGCTGTATTCTTGGGTGTCTCTAAAGTGAGAGGAGACTGAGAGAAAGAGATAGCGTGATCCGGAGCAAAGATGAGGAAAGGTGACTGAGATACAGAGTGATTCTCTGGAGAAGGATCCTATGAGAGGATGCCTAGCACTAAGGCCTAGAGTTTATAACTCCAGAAGTTAACAGGCCTAGACAGAACTTAGTAAGCGAGACGAACAAAGTGCCCCGGGCAGGAGTTCCAGATCAACAGCATTAGAGAAGATAATTATCTGCCATCCTGGCATCATAGCTAAGGGGAAAAAAGATGCAAAACTGCAGGTTGAGTAAAGAATTCTTGTTAAGCTGAACTGTTGAGTTGAGATGGGTTGTGGTGAAGTAGTGAGAAATAGTGAATACAGAGGACAAGTAAAGAGGAAGGAATCAAAACTGTGTGGAACATTGCTCCTTGTTGTGAAGAAAACGTTTGTGAAGTTGTGTTCCCCCTATCTCCTGTATAGTTCCCATTCAGTAAAAAGTTTATTTTGGAATGGTGGTCTCTCTCATTGAACTATCCAACACCCGATCCTTGCAAATCATCATCATCATCGGTTACATGGTGCCTGCACAGGGGGTCCACACACCCAGCCAGGACCCCCACCCTCATGTAACGTGTCGGGGCATAAGAGATGAGTACCTCACCTACAGTTACCACTCCCTGCCACTTTACACACACTCCAAAGTCATATTGACGGTGAGACTAGATCGTAGGGACAGTGAAGGTGATGTCTATAGAATTAATGATGCTATATAACTGAGTAAAATAAATGAATAAAATATAGATCAGCTCATCAGTATGATGCCAGTGGACAACCCTGTTAGCTGAAGAATCTAGATACTCCTAGTGAGCAGAGGGTATCTGAAATCACCAGTAGTTCAGCACTTAATCTGACAAGTTTGTCAAAGCTCAATAGCAAAAGGGCCACTTGGGATGTGTGCTTACATTCACTCCCTGTCCCAAAATAATAGTTTGTCACTGTGATTTTATAGGCAATCACTCCAAAGTGCCAGCCACTAGGTACCTTTTTTCTGTGTAACTATCTGCCACTGCCTGTTGTCAAGTGTAATCCATCACTTGCAGCAGAGAGACAGAGATGGATTACAGGAAGTAATGGCAGGGCTTTGTCTCTCTATAGGAAGTGAGGGTGGATTTATCTCCTAGCGTCTGCGCTGAAAAACCAATCCAATGTGCTCATCTAAAATGCTATCCTCTGCCTATTGTCAAGTGCAATCCATCTCTAGCAGCAGAGACACCAAGAGGGATTACAGGAAGTGAGAGTGAGGTTTAGCTCCAATAACTACAGTGCTGGCAGAATGATGACGAAGAGCAACAGGACCATACTGTTCTTTACAGGTTTTGTGTTAAAGGAAAGGTATGAGTTAAGAAAATATAACCAGAAATTTCCTTCTAAATGAAATAATTTTCAATAAACTTCTATGGATTACAATTGTTATTGCTACCTTTACAGTATAAAATGAATAGAAAAACTCCAATTAATTGATGCTCATTAGGCTCATACATTACTAAATTACTGACTAGAAACTAATAAACTGTACTGTGCTCGGCTGAATTGATTTCGCTTTCTTAGAGTGTATTAATTGAAGAAATGATTTCTTTTAGAATTATTAATAAATGTCTGAAATGAAGAAATTAAATGACTATTGTACTTACAAAAGATTTGGTCCAGTGGCTCCCTTTAAGGCATCATTATGGAAACGTTGTAGATTTTTGTTGTCATTAAGGAACCTGCGTGCAACAGATATTAATTACACTACATTTCTCCATAGAAATTCAATTTTAATAGTCATGAGATCCTGCATACTAATATTGTGCCTAGAGTGAAGTGACTTCGCCTGTGTTACTTGATTTATCAAAATCTACTGCACATGGCATTCTTGAAATTGGACATATGGCTAATAAAGGGTCACTTTAAAATCTGAAAGGGAATCTGTCAGTAGTTTTTGCCACTGTAGAGAGCATCACAATGCAGAGACAGAGACCCTGATTGCAGCGATATGTCACTTACTGGGCTGCTTGCTGTAGTATTGAGAAAATAGCATGTTTTATCAGCAAGAGATTATCACTAGAAGACTAGTAAGGCTATGTTCACACGGTGCGGTTTTTGCTGCGGATCCGCAGCGGATTTGCACTGCGGATCCGCAGCAGTTTTCCATGTAGGTTACAGTACAATGTAACCCAATGGAAAACAGGACCCGCTGTGCCGACGATCCTTTTTTCCACAGGCAAATCCGCAGCGGTTTTGCCTGCAGAAAAAAGAAGTACCATGTCAATTCTTTCTGCGGATTCCGCAGCGGGTTTCCAGCAGCCCCAATAGGAAACTGCATTTGGAAACCCGCAGTGGAATCCGCAGAAGAAAAAGGATCAAAAACCGCAGCTAAAATCAGCGCTGAATTTAGCTGCGGTTTTTCAAAACAGGACCTGAAAAAAAAAGGATGAAAAAAAGGAACGTGTGAACGTAGCCTAAACCTTCTGCTAGGTAGTCCAACCACACCCCCATCACTGATTGGCAGCTTACTGCCTTTGTACAGTGTACACAGATAGCTGCCAATCAGTGATGTGGGCGGGTTATACAGAACTCAGTATTCAGATCTGCAGCAGATAAAACTGTGATTTTATCAAAACTTAAACAAGAACCCTGTAATTGAGACATCACTGGAATCAGGATCTCTGACCCTACATCATGATGCTCTCAAATGGGCAGCCAAAATAGCCATTTTTCATTTTTGTGCTTTTATTTTTTTACTTCCTATATTCCAACTTCCAACTCCTGTTTTTTTTTTTTTTGCTGCATAAGAGTTTATTTTTTGCAGGATAAGTAGTAGTTTTCAATGGTCCATGATTTAAGGACAATAAATTAAGTTGTAGTGATCCCTGATCTTGCCATTCACTTTACCATACAATATACTATACTGTAAAGCAGGAAAAAAATTCAAACAAGGGTGAAATGGTGAAAAAAACCCTTTACTGGTGCCATTGTTTTGTGAGTATCATATTTATGGTGTTCAATGTTTGGTAAAAATGACCTTGATTCTACAAATGAGTTTGATTATGGCAATACCATACGTAACGTCATTGTGCCGTCCTTGGGAATGACAGCATCTGTGAAAGATGTTGGCCGAGGGCGCAGATAGCAGAGAAGAGTTACCTGTCAATCACTGACAGGAGGCCGGAGCTGAGAGGTGAAAGAGGGAGAGGAACCAGAGAGCTGTAAGTGATGGCCAAGCCCTTCACCCACCAGCATAGGAATGTGCAGATGGACAACGGACACAGACTTATAATATAAAGGTATGGGCGTAATCAGCATTACAGGTACTTTATTGTGTGGATGTTACTTTGGGGTCTAAGAAACGACTGATTGGTTCTCTTTAAAGGGAACCTGTCACCCCCAAAATGGAAGGTGAGCTAAGCCCACCAGCATCAGGGACTTATCTACAGCATTCTGGAATGCTGTAGATAAGCCCCCGATGTATCCTGAAAGATAAGAAAAAGAGGTTAGATTATACTCACCCAGGGGCGGTCCCGATGCGGTGGGCGTCACGGTGCGGGGCCTCTCATCTTCTTACGATCACATCCTCTTCTTGTCTTCATTCCGCAGCTCCGGAGCAGGCATACTTTGTCTGTCCTGTTGAGGGCAGAGCAAAGTACTGCAGTGCGCAGGTGCTGGGAAAGGTCAGAGAGGCCCAGAGCCTGCGCACTGCAGTACTTTGCTCGGCCCTCAACATGCGCTGGAGCCGCAGCGTGAAGACAAGAAGAGGATGTCATCTGATGAAGATAAGAGGCGCCGGATCGGACCGCGACGCCCATCGGACCGGACCACAGCGGGGACCGCCCCTGGCTGAGTATAATCTAACCTCTTTCTCATCTTTCAGGATACATCGGGGGCTTATCTACAGCATTCCAGAATGCCGTAGATAAGCCCCTGATGCCGGTGGGCTTAGCTCACCTTCCATTTTGGGGGTGACAGGTTCCTTTTAAGGCAAAGCCAGGATTGAGTCCAATACAACATAGTTGTGCAAATCTCTGAATTATTTGCTTTCTTTATGTTTCACTCCCGGTTTTGTCTTTCTAAGATATATGTTATAGAGTTAAATCCACATGAGCCTTGGGTATGTGCCCACAGTGGGCTCGATTCATCAAAGCTTCACGCCAGTATTCGGTTGCACAATTACGGCACAACTGGCAGCTTCACTAATATGACTTTTCACGCGATTTACGCCCAGTTTTGACGAGAATTGGGGCTGAACGGAGGAGGCGACCGCCACTTGTCAAATTCATGACAAACGGCAATCTGACTCCAACAGGGGCTTGAGTAGGGTTTTTGATGAGGCGCATACGTCGGTGTACACCACTCGCCCGATCCTCCTGATTTATCAAGAGGGGTATGCCTAGTCATGAATCAGGAGCGTCTGACTCCAACCCATCTCCTCATCAAGCCCGCCTGACAAATCGTCCGGAAAGTACATAAAATAATCATTTGCTTTTTTTATGTAAAATCGCTATTCATATGTTCAGTCCTTGGAGTGTCTTTTAACCATTTCAAATTTCCAAAAACGTCAAGGGGCTAAAAGAAGTGAGTGGGGGCCATTTTTCAGGTATCTTCTAGTCTAAAGCCACTCTATACTTAATAATATAAGTCAATGTGAAGGCCCAAAAGATACCCGGGCATTTTTTTAAGAATTTAGCCATCTTTTTTGACTGAAAAAAACACTAGCAGTTTCTTCTTTGTTGAAATAAAAAAACATCTGGAAAACACTGGAAAAACACAAAGAAAAAACCAAAAACAAAACACTGGTGGTCAACAAGATGTTCAGGTAACAACCATAAAGGTGCTAAAACAGACACCTCAGGAAAAAAAGGCAGTGTTTTCTGAAAGATCTTCCGTTCGAAAAATTCGGCAGGATTGCTTGAATGAAAAAGACGTTGTGTGCACATATCCTTGGTCTCAATGGTCTAGTAAATAACAACATTAGTAAATGAGATCAGAGAGTAGCGCACACAGGGTTAACGCTCCATGCACGGTCTCTACAGAGTAGAATAATTATACCTACAATTGATCCAGCTTTGTGCCGTTGAACGCACAGTTTTGTATTTCTTCAAATCCATTTCTGAAAAGTTTCCTAAAGCGTGAAAAATGCAAGGGTCACATTAACACTGACAGGACTCGCTAAGCAGTAAATGGCTTTGTAAACTCTTTTTCTTTTTTTTTTTACCCCAGTTTCTAATACTCGCCGTGCAGAAGTTCAGTTTAGAGAAAAAAAAATACCTTTGGCTATTTTCCCTATACTGTGTCATTATTTAACCCCTTCAAATCTAGGTGATTTTCCATTTAACAGATTCCCCCCCCCTCTTCCAAAAGTACAAAAGTTATAACTTTTTTATTTTCCCATCTTCGTCGCCATATGAGGTCTTGTTTTTTTTAACGGTACAAATTGTCACTTTTAATGACACTATTCATTTACAGTATAAAGGTAATGAAAAACGGGAAAAAGATTCCAAGTGAGGTGAAATGGCGAAACCCTCCCCTCAGCTATTTCACCACTATTTTTGGGTTATGATTTAACATTTTTTGTTAAAATAGTCATACAGAAAACTTTGACATTTTATTTTCTCATTTTTTGTCTGTGGGCAATCCGTGTTTATACATCGGCAGTTGTTACAAATTTAATGAGACCAAATTTAAAGGGATTGTCCACTACTAGGACAACCCCTTCTTAAACTAAATGTTAAGAATAAATGTTACGATAAAATAATAAAGCCTATACTCCCCTCCCGTGCTGGTGCCAATCCCGTGGTGTCGGCACTCGCGGTCCCGGGGCTTTGATGAGGTGTTGTGACACGTGATGCCGGCACCCAATCAGCAGAGCTGGCGTCACTGTCTCCTTCTTCGGACAAACTGAATATGAAGAGAAAGCCAGTGATCAGCTGCAGCCTGGACTTCATCTTCATGTTCAGTTTCTCCAAAGGTGGAGTCAGTGATGAATGGCTGCATTCAAAATTTACTGTGCTAAGGCAAGGAAATGTGCAATACATGAAATGTGAATGGCATAATGGCTTGGGAAATTTATGAAAAAACACATGAGATTCTTAGCACAAGATTTGGCCAAAAGTTGTGAGCCCATCCACCAAACGTCAAGGTAATCTCAAAACGGATGGGTACCTGAGCTGACTGCCTAGTGTGAACACTTACCTATGGCTAATAATATGGTAAAGCCTGCTTTTATAGGAAGCTCAGAACCAACTGTGTCTGGATGTAATTAAAATCACAGCATGGTGAAGGGCAGGGCATTCAAGTCAGAAAAAATAGTACACAGTAAAAGCAGGCTTTACCATGTTATTAGCCATAGGTAAATGTTCACACTAGGCGGTCAGCTCAGGTACCCATCCGTTTTGAGATTACCTTGACGTTTGGTGGATGGGCTCACAACTTTTGGCCAAATCTTGTGCTAAGAATCTCATGTGTTTTTTCATAAATTTCCCAAGCCATTATGCTATTCACATTTCATGTATTGCACATTTCCTTGCCTTAGCACAGTAAATTTTGAGTGCAGCCATTATCTATTTGCTATATTACTTTTCTGGTTATGCACCAGTTCAGACTATATTGCTGTTCAGTCAGTTTTCTTATATTTACTGTGGAGTCAGTGATGCCAGCGCTGATTGGGTGCCAGGCATCCTGTGTCATTCCACAGCCCCGGGACCGCGAGTGCTGACACTGCTGGAACGAACCGGTACAGGAGGTGAGTATAAGCTTTATTATTTTATCGGGGCCGAACATTTCGTTTAAGAAGGTGTTGTCTTATTAGTGGACAACCCCTTTTAAAAAAAGACTAATTTAAAAGACCAAATTCAGTTTCTTATGTTAACCCCTTCACCCTTTCGCGTTTCCATTTTTTTGTTTTCGTTTTTTTTGCTCCTCTTCTTTCAAGAGCCATCACTTTTTTTTATTTTTATGTCCAAATAGACGTTTGAGGGCTTGTCTTTTGCGGGCATAGTTGTGCTTTTAAATTACATCATTCATTTTATTATGTAATGCACTGGAAAGTGGGAAAAATATTTCAAGTGCGTTGAAATTGCAAAAAAAAGTGCAATTTCCCAAATTTTTTTTATTTTAATAGGAATCCCCCTCTCAGGATACTCTTTGTTCACGCCTCTCATGTTTGTGGTTTGGCCAATGACTGTATAATTAGAGGCAATTCCCCAATATTTCCATCCAGTTACCAAACCATATAAAACATGAAGATTTGTGTTACTTACAGAGTCAAGGACTCGTTGTTCAATTCTTGGAAAGCATTCGCTGGTATTGCAGTAATATGCAGATTGTCATAGATTTCCCTGGGAGAAGAGAAACATGTGAAAGTGGAAAAGTGACTTCAGTAAATGCAGTAAATAATGGAAAGTGGCAAAAAGGGAGATTATAAAAGTCATCCTAGTTTTTTTCCCTAAAAGAATATTGTTCTTGTTATCCAAAGGCTGTGTTTGGTATTGCACGAGATCCAATATTTTTGAGAATGGGACCAGACACAACCCAAGAGCGCTACTGTTTATAGGAAAACTAATTTTTCTGCCCCCAAATCCCATAAATGTGTATGATTGGCCATATAGGCTGAGTAGGTCCAGCATGGGATACAGTGCCACCAGTCTTTTGCATTTCTGTAGTCACTTCATTATAGCAATTAGCAGGGGTAGGATGACAAATATGGACCGCCTCCAACACACTGATGTAATATTATTGTGATATACTGCTAAGATCTATGCTGACATGGAAGCATCGATGGCTAGAGAGAGTTTTAATGGAGCGATGGTCTCTGGTCTGAGTCAGATCTGATTTCCTACCGCAGCGAGCATTGATCGACAAATGAAGAAGACAACTGGCACTCCTTTACAGAAGGCAATGCAAACTGTATGGAAATTAAAGGACAATGGGATTGTTGGCCCCCATACAGTTTTCTTGTTCCTCGGCAGCACATCTTGTTTACACCTGGAGATGTGCTGCAGATGATTTTTAGGCAGCATGAATGATGTGATCTTTGGCCATGTTTACAAGGGTGAATGATTGGGCATGGACTTTCTTAGGGATTATGCACATGGCCGTATTTTCGCTCCGAGTGTGATCCAACAAAACATCGGATTGCACTCGGATCAATGATATTCTAATTGGCGGTGCATGTGTACCTTGGACTGATCCGGACCAAGAAAATAAATCACTAAATGCCCGAGTTTGATTCCTGTTTCATGAAGACAACCCTAACATTCTGTGATTCGGATCGCACTCGGCCATGCAAGTCAGTGAGTGCGTGGAAATCATCAGGACACACTTGGATGACATCTGAGAGCAGTCTGACTTTCATGGACTGATAGAATGTAGAAGATGGATATTTTTTTGCCTCCATCTTCTCCTCATCGGAGAGAATCGG
Source organism: Ranitomeya variabilis (assembly GCF_051348905.1). NCBI lineage: Eukaryota > Metazoa > Chordata > Amphibia > Anura > Dendrobatidae > Ranitomeya > Ranitomeya variabilis. The sequence continues at coordinate 56,694,335 of NC_135233.1, forward strand.
ATCACACTCACACGAGGGAATACACGGTCATCTGCACTTAGCCTTACAAATAGAAAACCAATGACCTGGGAGGTCATAAAACTAAATTTTTTTACTAAACATCAAATTAAATGAGGGTATTACTTGTAGTGAATTGTTAAAAATAAACTGCGCCTAATCTGGCAATTTTTAACATGTTATATAAGCTATTGCTTCTAATTATCACACAATGGCACCCCGGGGTGCCACTACTAATTTTCAGGATAGGACATTTAAATTAAAACAACAAGTCCCCCTAACATGTTTCACCGTGTTTGTGGCATCATCAGGGGATGATAATAATAATAATAAGAATAATTGCCATTGTCCTATCCTCTGATGACACCGTCAATGCGGTGAAACACTTTACATTTCATATTAGTAGTGGCACCCTGGGGTGCCATTGCGTGACAATTAGAAGCAATACCTTATGTAACAGGTGAAATATTGGCAGATTATGGGAAGATTCTTTTTAACAATAATCTACCAGTAATTCCCTCATTTATTTTGTTCTTTAATAAAAGTTAAGTTTTATGGCCGGTTAGTGAGAGTTACGTAACGGGGTTCTCACCTTCTGCTTTCAATTAGCCTTACAAATACTCATTTTACCTCTTAGAAGCCCATATAAAAGGAGCTTAAATCACGCACCATATAGACCTCGGTGCTTGGATCCTCATCAAAGTAAGTCCTCATTCAGATGTCTGATTTTTATTTTGCAAGTAAGAATAAACAAACCACGTGCTGATTCTGATTTTCATTCTTTTCTGGTCCATATATTTTTTTTTTACCATCATTGTGGCATCCATTTTTCTGATATTCAATAGTGATGAGCGAATATACTCGTTACTCAAGATTTCTCGAGCACGCTCGGGTGTCCTCTGAGTATTTTTTAGTGCTCGGAGATTTAGTTTTTCTTGCCGCACCTGAATGATTTACATCTGTTAGCCAGCATAAGTGCATGTGGGGGTTGCCTGGTTGCTAGAGAATCCACACATGTACTTATGCTGGCTAACCAATGTAAATCATTCAGCTGCGGCAAGAAAAACTAAATCTCCGAACACTAAAAAATACTCGGAGGACACCCGAGCATACTCGGGAAATCTCAAGTAACAAGTATATTCGCTCATCACTAGTATTCAAGTAAAAAAAAAATTCAAGCTTTTCCTACCCATCAAACACTAAAAAACAGACAGCACACAGATCGATAACACATGGATAACATGCGTGTGCTGTCCATTTTTTCATGAACCCATTGATTTCAATAAGCGAGATGGATCCGTGAATTGGCCAAGTTTTTTTTTGTGTTGTCATTCGGTCTGCAAAAAATCAACGGAAATGTGAACAGACCTATAAATTAAAATGGAAGTCTGAATGAGGCCTAACATTTATTACTTATTGTGTGGATAGTTAATAAATGATTTAGAGTAGAATATCTCAGTAGCCTGAAACCAACACCCCATCCCGGGTTTTGTTTTCACTGCCCTTGGAGCATGAAAAAAAAAAATCTCCATTTTTAACTGTATTACATCAGCAAAACCTTAATGGAGCGTGATTCAACTTAGCCATAGTTAGATCAGAATAAATCATGGCCTCCGTACAAATCCACTTTGAGATCTTACTACAAATCCATTATGAATAAGCAGCAAAATCTGAATTTGTGACATATGGATTTGCTTTTTTATTTAAAGGGAACCTGTCACCACGTTTTTGGAAGATGGGATAAAAATAGCGTTAAATAGGGGCAGAGGTGGGCGTTACATTAGTGTGTTTGTTATGCGTTTATTACCCACCTAAGTTGCCGAAATACCTTTGCAAAGTCTCCGTTTTCGCCTGTCAATCAGGCTGGTCTGGTCAAAAGGGCGTTGTCTTCCCCCAGATTTTGCGTAGTTTTCCGTTGGTGGCGTAGTGGTGTGTGCATGCCCAAGGTCCTGAATCCTCTGCCAGGGGATTTAAAAGAGCGCGCTGTTCGTTTTCATTGGTGATCGGTGGGCGCGGCCATCTTCCTTTGGCCGCGCGTGCGCAGAAGCGGCGCTCTGCTGGCCGCGGCTTCAGGAAAATGGCCGCGGGATGCCGCGCGTGCGCAGATGGATATCGCGGCGGCCATTTTCCTGAAGCCGCGGCCAGCAGAGCGCCGCTTCTGCGCACGCGCGGCCAAAGGAAGATGGCCGCGCCCACCGATCACCAATGAAAACGAACAGCGCGCTCTTTTAAATCCCCTGGCAGAGGATTCGGGACCTTGGGCATGCACACACCACTACGCCACCAACGGAAAACTACGCAAAATCTGGGGGAAGACAACGCCCTTTTGACCAGACCAGCCTGATTGACAGGCGAAAACGGAGACTTTGCAAAGGTATTTCGGCAACTTAGGTGGGTAATAAACGCATAACAAACACACTAATGTAATGCCCACCTCTGCCCCTATTTAACGCTATTTTTATCCCATCTTCCAAAAACGTGGTGACAGGTTCCCTTTAAGCCTGAGCCAGAATTCACAGCCGATTTCACCACACTAGACGTGGAGTGAACAGTGGTAAAAAAAAAAATCCATATATTGTGGATTTTTTCTTTATCCTTTATTCAATTATAAAATATATAACAGAATCAGAAAAGAAAAATATAATTTACAAATGTAACCCAACCTGCTCATGCCATATCCCATGAGAGAGGAAAAGAAAAATAAATACTTACAAATACAAAAATAAAATATATATAAAACTAAAAAAATTAATAAATAGTTAATTGAAACAAATAAAAGCTATTTAAATGTGAACAACTCTGTCTCTTTTTTTGCTTCTTTCTTTTCTTTGTAGACATTTCTAACAAGTTTTCACAAATTATAAGTATTTTTGGACGACTTAGTGCCATGTATTTTTAACAACAACCAATTTCTTTCTATAGTGACCCTCACCAAATTGCAATAATTAACAATAATAGTTAATTGTAACCATTTTTTAGTGTACGGACATACACGAACAGCCTTTTCATAAAATTAAAAAAATATATATATATAATAATATACTTACAAAATGAAATTTACTTCTATCGAGAAGATTTTTGTGACATCCGGAAACTTGTGAATTCCTGTGTTACAAATACTCCTACAAGATATGAAAACCCCTGTAAGTAAAGCGGCAAAGCAAAACGATATAAAAGTGTAACCAATATTATTATTACGTTCCACGGCAATTGAAAATCTCATCTACACGAGAGTGAAAGCAAACATATTTCCACAAGTAGCTATTTATGATGGAAATGATGGCAATAAATATGTAAAGTGGGCTCGTATCATGTTATGGTGGTTCTTTTATTAACCGCGGTCTATAGATTTAAAAAAATAATTGCCTATTAATGCGGAGTAACATGAAATTGTAGGTAATGATGAGGGCCCTAAATCTGGTGGGACGCTCCTGAATAGATGCCTCGCAATTTAGGTGATTAATTTCCAGGTTGCTATTCAGTTCTATAACAGTAACCCGAAGATGTCACGTAAAGAACACAATTCATGATTAAATGAACCTGCAGCCTAACGGGTCATTGTGCAATATGGAGGCGGCCAGGCAAATGTTGAAGTGAGGATACTAATTAAATAAAATAAGGTCTGGAGGTTGAGTTTCCAGGCAATTTCTGGACGTCTAAAGGGGGAATGTGTGTTGTTAATCAAACAGCGAAGGTCACTCCAGACCTTGTACTTTTATGAGATTACAGTATTAATATCTAAAGAAACTGCTGACAACTTGATGTTTCTTTTATAATGTTGTCATCATTTTTTTTTTTTTTGTAACACTATTTTCTTGTAAGATTATGACCGGCAGCAACTGACTGCTCAGCTCAGCTCAGCACACAAGGTATAATTAGTATCTCAGGACGCTGGTGGGAAAATTAGAGATGTACAATCAGGTTTACTACAAATATTCACACAGAGATTTCACATATATTTTTTACAACAGTTTTTTTTTTAGATTAGTTCCTTCCATGAATATTTGTCTATATCTATATATCTAATTTTCTATTTAACTTTGCATATAATTTAAAGACACTAAACCCACATTCACTAAACCATAACTACACCCACTAATTATACACATACTACATACACTGCACACAAACAAAATACAGACTATACATAATATAAACAGACACGCTTCACACACGACTGCACACACACTAAATATACTACACACACTACATACACACACAGTTCACATACACACACACTTTACACACACTACACACATTATACACACACTACAGACACTAAACACTAACTACATACAGGCTATACATAACACAAAGACACACGGGCCGGCTACACACACTACATGTACTACACACATACTACACACACACTACATATGCACACAATTCTCATACACACACGGTATACACACACTCATTACATGGACTACACACGCATGCACTATACACATTCCACACACTATTTTACTCACACTGCATACACACACTCCACACACTATACACACACAATACACACAATCACCTCACACATTCACCACAGACACACTCCACTGCACACACCTGCAACTGTGCCTCATCATCATCTTCCTAATTAGCCAAAATTTGCCGTTCTTCACTGTCATCTTCTTGTGGTCGAGGCAGCTCTAAGTTTTGTGCATCACTAAACAACATATCCCCCTGTCCCTCTTGGAGCATGCATTTGAGAGCCCACTATCAAGAAATGTTGTTCTTAAGAGCTCCTCGGAATGTCCTAGTGTGGGATCATTATTCATGGTGGGAGGACGGAGGATCAGGGTAAGGATTAAGTGATCCAGACTGTAGGCTGGTGAGACTGGACCGTGTGGAAGACTGGGTAGTGCTGCCAAGCCTGCTGGAAGCATTATCTGCTATCCAACCAACCACCTGTTTGCACTGATCTGGCTTCAGAAGTGGTGTACCGTGCCTCCCTGAAAAGTGGGACAGGAACCTATGTGTCGTGAATGGATGTTTTTCTTGTGCTCAAGCAACAGGCATAGTCGCAGCTGCCCCTTGTCCTCAGCATCTGCGTGCACCATCATCTGCACTTCCACTTCCATGTACCTTATCGCATGCCTTATGCATTTTGTAATTGCTAGGTCTCTTGAAACCAAGATTATTTTTAATAAAAGAAAAAAAAATTGGTCACCTGCAGCAGTTAAAGTGTTTTTTGGGAGTTTAATATCACCGTAATGTAACAGAAAGTATGCAAAAGTGTATGAATTACAATCAAATTAAATCCAGAAAAATGTTTCAACACTTTTTTGGAGTGTTATATACCACAGAAATGTACCCCAGACCACGTAACACTGTATGGCTGAGAAATTTAAGAATGCAACATTTTTCAACACATTTTTTCACTTTTTTATAGATTACAGTAAATGTACCCCAGACCACAGAATAGTGTACGGATGAGAACTGTTATCCAGCCAATTTGCTTATTTGTAGTGTTAGATAACATCACAGAAATTTACCCCAGATCACGGAATAATGTATGGGTAAGAAATTAAATCCAGCTAATTTTTTAACGCTTTTTTTGAAGTGTTAGATATCACAGAAATGTAGCACAGCACATGTGAAACTGTATGGCTGAGAAATGTAAGCCTGGAAAAATTTTTAATGCTTTTTTCAGTTTTATAGATCACAGAGATTTACCCCTGGCCACGTAATACTGTATGATTGAAAAGTTAAGCCCTGCAAAATGTTTAAATGCTTTTTGGCTTGCTATATATATATATATATATATATATATATATATATATATATATATATATAAAATTAATCCAGAACACAGAGTAGTGTAAGGATAAGAATTTTAATTTAGGGTATTTTTTTAATGATTTTTTTGAGTGTTATATAACACAAAAAAGTAACACAACTCACATAATACTCGATGGATTAAAAATATATTGCATTTTTTCATCCCTCCTTCAAAAAATGCAGCTATTTATTTGGATTGCACAGCCCTAATCCCTGTCTATTGATTGTATTCAGTCACTCTCCCTACTTTTGTGACTCTCTCTCCCTTCCAAGTCGAAATGCAGATTGCATGTGATACAAACAGTAAAGCAAATGATTAGCCCTTAGAAGGCCTGCTAGTATGATGGCTCAGCTTCAGCACCAGTATCAACACTACAGGCCTAAACAAGCTCTCTCCCTCCAATGTGAAGTGTCACAGAGCTGTGCAGTGACATCAGTGTGCCGAGACGGGTGGTGCCTGTTCTTTTATAACCCCTGATGATGTCACATGGCCAGCCAATCACAGTAAGGGTACCGTCACATTAAGCGACGCTGCAGCGATAGCGACAGCAATGCCGATCGCTGCAGCGTCGCTGTGTGGTCGCTGGAGAGCTGTCACACAGACCGCTCTCCAGCGACCAGCGATGCCGAGGTCCCCGGGTAACCAGGGTAAACATCGGGTTGCTAAGCGCAGGGCCGCGCTTAGTAACCCGATGTTTACCCTGGTTACCAGCGTAAAAGTTAAAAAAACAAACAGTACATGCTCACCTGCGCGTCCCCCAGCCTCTGCATCCTGACGCTGACTGAGCTCCGGCCCTAACAGCAGAGCGGTGACGTCACCGCTGTTGCTTTCACTTTCAGTTTAGGGCCGGCGCTTTAGTGTCAGGAAGCAGAGGCTGGGGGACGCGCAGGTGAGTATGTACTGTTTGTTTTTTTAACTTTTACGCTGGTAACCAGGGTAAACATCGGGTTACTAAGCGCGGCCCTGCGCTTAGTAACCCGATGTTTACCCTGGTTACCAGTGTAAAATATCGCTGGTATCGTCGCTTTTGCTGTCAAACACGGCGATACACGGCGACCTAGCGACCAAATAATGTGCAGACCTTCTAGCAGCGACCAGCAATTTCACAGCGGGATCCAGATCGCTGCTGCGTGTCAAATACAGCGATATCGCCATCCAGGTCGCTGCAACGTCACGGATTGCTGGCGATATCGCCTAGTGTGACGGTACCTTAATGCTGCAACCAAGATGGCTACGGCATTACAGTGACGCACCAGTAATCCATGCATGCTTATTGGCTGTGTAACAAGTGCCAAAAAGGTGGGGCGGGGATTTGAGTATTACATAGAGCACCGCCCATTACTCACCGAGTAATGAGTACATTCGAGCACCGTGATACTCGAGTGATAACTGAGTTCGCTGATGCCTAGTAATTACTGAAGCAAACACTGGATGACATACTGCACTTACTGATAGACTGATTTTATTGCACTTACTGACATGCTGCATTTACTGACACAAACACTGATGACATAATTCATTTACTGAGATGAACACTGTGTATGTGCTAGTAGGGAATGACCCTCAGCGATATAATGTCACCCATCTAATGAGTGACATGAGATGATTTATTTTCTTAGCTGGAGTAACTGAATTCCGGTACGTTGTTGCGGACATACAGACATTGCCTGTGCTCTGCGTGATGGCAGCGCTTATTGAGTAATAAGCTATTTCTTTCATTGCGATGCACTGGAGGACAAAGCTCATTATTACATAGCAGGAAGCGTGCCCCTTATAAATAGTGACAGCTGAATTCCCTCCTCATTGTGCCAGCAGCAAACTGAATATTATTAACACCACAATAATGTCCAACAGTAATCCTTTGGCATCAATCTTGAACTGAAAGATAACTCTGATCTTGATCAATTTAACACCTTAGATATTATTGTTAACCACATCATCAAAATATAAAAATTATCAAAACACATTAATCCACCCATTCCTGGCCTTTGCCAGTGAACAACATAAAAAAATAAAAAAAAATAAATGAAGAGACACGAGGGTCAGTGGGTGCTCTCTTCCGCTGTCCTGGCTGTCCTTAGAAAGACCGCACAGACCTGGGCTTATCCCACTGAATGCTCATACTCCTTTCCCGTGGTCATAAAACTACTCAGACAGCAGAGGATGAGTGTAACACAAAGGCGTGATACTTTATTTGATCAACAACAGTCAATAACATATAGTACAGTCCAAGCAAATACACAAGATGATGCAAATGACAGAGTCTCACCCTTCTGCTGGCTCGCTGGGAATTAGAACATCTGCGTCTTCCGGGCATCCAGCACCAACTACCCAAACCAGTGGCACCCCTCTTTTTATGGGCACCCACCGAAAGGAGGAAGCGGTAAGCTTAGGAAGCTTACACAGGACATTGATGTATGTGGCCAGGTTACTTAATTGTCTCAACCTGGGTTCTCCAAATGTGCACCTTTTTCTACCACTCAATTTTCCATTAATATGCTTGGACACAGCACTCTGTGAACATTCAGCTTCTTTAGCAATGAGCTTTTGTGGCTTACCCTCCTTGTGGAGTGTGTCAACGACTGCCTTCTGGACATCTGTCACGTCAGCAGTCAGTGATGACATCAGAATGTATGGGCTCCGGGTTGTATATATTAGTGATGACATCAGAATGTATGGACTCCTGGTGGGTATATATTAGTGATGACATCAGAATATATGGGCTCTTGGTGGTATATATTAGTGAAAACATCAGAATATGTGGGAACCAGCCAGAATTTATAACATATAATTTTTCATAAATATTTATATTTTCCATTAAATTAAAAATGTAATTGTAATATTCTATATTGTGGGGTCCCTCTGTTACGCCTCTTGGAAACACAGGACTGTTTTTTATTATTCCATTTGTCAAAAGGGTGTGTCAATACACAGTCATGGATTAGTCAGTGTCAAACTGTGTAAGGGTTTAAAAGGTAATGTTTCTCCTAGTGGAGCGTGACATGCTTGACATGCGAGGATAGGCAGACTCATAGACCATGCAAATTGCCACTTCAGAGAGGAAGAGGACGAGAACTCTAGTGTCACCTATTGGAAGTAGCAATTATAAAAGTCAATATCAACCTTGTAATCAAGTATCAAGTATAGTTAAAGGATCGATACTAACGTTTAGGATTTCTACTTCCAATCGATAGCAACAGAGCTCAAGTCCTCTTCCTCTATGAAGAGACAATTTGTAATTTTCATTTCCCAGAGTAGCATTGTATGACCTATAAATATCCTTACACTGTCTTGGTGCTCTCAACAATGAGAGACGTTACCCATTAAACCCCTGCCAAGAAGCCTCTAATTTTGCCAAATCAGACATCTTGCTTCGCACTGAGGAACAAACACCCTGAAACACATATCAGTTAATAGAGTGTCTGGTTTGGCTTTTATCCTAAGTCATGTGGCAAGGCTCGTTACAGGGTACATATTGACTTTTAGCATTGCTACATAGAATAGGAGGTGCTAGGGTCTAAGTTCTCTTACTTCCGGAAGAGAGATTTCGCATATTCCAAGGAGGATGTCAATCTTCTAGGACCCTTAATAATCAGCTGTAATCTGTGTGGAAACCTGGCCACAAATGTCTAATTTTCCTGCAGGAAAATGAATCATTACATGACACTGATTAAAGTCATTAGCTTTTCTGATACAGACGCATTAGGTCCTCTAGAGAGGGAGAAAAACTTTTCATAGCTACTCTCTACTTCAGATCTTCAGATAGTAATGAGGGTCCCAGATAAAAGACCTCCCCCATTACCAATATTAAAAATCTTCTCAAATCAGTCGGGGTTTGACTATGGATACCCCTTCTGACTGTTAATCAGTGAACACCACTGCTACAACTCCATACATTTTGTAGTGACTGTGCCTGTTATTAGACAGCTCTGTCCCATTCAAGTGAAGGCATAGGCACTAGAAAATCTAGGAGTTTGCCTTGCAAACAATGAAAGCAATGGGATGAATGGGGAGTGCAGAAGTCCCTAATGAGGTAACTGAAAGTTTGATTCCCACTGATCTGATATTGATGGTCTTTCCTAAAGTCATTGTAACTACGTTCCAGAAAACACCTAAGACGTCCTAATTCATTATTTACAGGGAAGTGAAGGAGATGAAAGACAGATACAAACAGGGAGATTTGAATTGAGGAAACCAACCAGATTAATGAGGATCAACTGTTAAATGGACAATACGCATTTCAGGGATGGACCATCACCATCCAAAGATGAATGCAACATAAAACATTATTCCTATACCTTATATATTTAGAATGAGCTGCTTCAATTATACAGCAATAAAAACGGCTTGGGGCAACAAGGTTTTTTAGATTCAATTTTTTATTTCTTCTAAAAACAATGTTATGGGCCTTGGGCAAATGCATAGTGAAATCAGGATCATTTCCCAAAATGAACCAATATTTATTTAGCAAACTTCTCAAAACATTAAGGGACTTGTGAAAAGTGGTAATGTAGGTATATCCAAATTAATTGTCATTATTCTTAGTGATGAGCTTCTCTACTACTTTCAAACTCTTTGTCCATAATTTTGGTCAAACAATCTGACTGGTCAAAGACTTTGGTTCTATCATAAGCATTACAGTAGTGATGAGCGAGTGTGCTCGTTACTCGAGTTTTCCGAGCATGCTTGGGTGTTGTCCAAGTATCTTGGGCGTACTCGCAGATTATGTTTGATTCCTCGCAGCTGCATGATTTTCAAGATACTTGGAGAACACCCGAGCATGCTCGGAAAACTTGAGTAACGAGCACACTCGCTCATCATTAATAAGCATCCTTCAAAATGCTACTCAGCACAGGGTTACAAACCCAAATCAATTGAAAAAAGTACCCAAGGTATAGTAGAAAATGGCAAAAAATGGGAACCAAAAACATAACATTTAATAAAACTATTAAAATGACATGACACAACACCAAAAATCAAACATATATTTAGCAAAAGCTAACCAGATAGGAAGCTGATTATAAGTCTAGAGACCACTAGCTAATATAGGCAGACTTCCCTGCTCCCTTAACTTGAAGCAGTCATTAAATTGATAGACCTTTATAATCAGGCAGAGGAAAGAAACAAGGCACATAGATCCAAAAGAATAATAGTACCACTGCCAGCAATAATTGTCAACATGACCAAATTTTTACACATTAAGAAATTCAGTACCACTGATAATCATATAGATCATGTTGACAAAGAAAAGATAGGGGGTACATGAATAATTGGAACAATCTCACCATGAACCCTCCTATTACAGTTGAACAGGAATCCGTAAGGCTGATACAGGATTTTTCAAACCATTCCTGGGAGGTGGCCCAAAAATGTGGATGTAAATACAAGCTCCATGAAGTTGAGATGATTACACAAATGAATTAGGTTCCTCCTGAGTCCCTGTCAAATGAAGAACAACGCATCCATAAATCTCCTAGAGAAGAGGATGTGACCCATCGGCAAGGGGGACTGCCAAATGTGGAGGGTCTCGAATGCCCCATGAATAGGTTGGCATAGCTGGGCGTGAATCTCGTCCTCATTGCACAACCTTTAACCTGCCAATAGGTCACATACTCAAAGGAGAAGACATTATGAGTATGTACTCAATAGTGAGCAAAAGAAAATCCCTCTGATAAGTGGGGATGAAAGTGTTTTGACGTACAACAAAGCCAAAGCAGCCAATCCCAGCAGATGGTCAATGTTGGAATACAAGGAACTAGCATCAATGATGAAGAAAACACATTGAGGAATAGGCAGAAGCTTTCTAAGTTCCATAATTAAATGGGAAGAATCCCATATGTGGGGATATAATTGAATTGAATTACATATTTCTGAACGAACAAATCAACATAACGGGAGAGGTTTGCCATGATGGATTTTATCCTTAATTCATTATTGAATGAATGATCCATTACAACGCATACTCCGATTCTTACCCCTTGATCTCTATTATCTGGTCATGTCTTGAAATGAAAGCCAATCACTGCCTGCAGCGGTGACTAATGTCAATCACTGATTGGCTGAGTGGGCATTTTATGTCATTTTTGGTGCGACAGAACCACTATGCAGAGATCAGTGGGGATCATGCAAGCATTGGAGAGGCAGCTCAGGGAAATTGATGAGGGTTTGAATCCCTTCTTTGTTTTTTGTTATCCAGTGTGAGCCCTTTGAAAAATCATTTTCATCCATGGGACAATCCCTTTAAATTCAATAAACTCTATTTTATGACTATTTTGTTTTTTGTTCTCTGCGCTTTCATAAATTCAGTGAATCACTGAGCCATTTATCAAACCAAGCAACAAACAGACAGAATGGTTCTGCTAATTACATTTCAGGCCATTCAAGCTTGATGTCTCCAGATTAATAGCTTAACACTGACTACAGTGAATGCATACATTGACTTTCTCTCCGTGTTGCTCCGGGGGTAGAATACTGCTCTATGCTCATTCACTTGTAGGTATTTATTTTTATATAAAATTGCCAGCAGCCTGTCTTGACATGGAATACGTGCAGCGTTAACACTGACAGATGCTCATTCTTTGCCATTAGAATCTATCATCCCTTATAACCCTTTGAAGTTTCATACAGTCGTCAGACCAGCTCCTGTTGTAGCCGTCATTAAGTAATAAGTGTCAGCGACCAGGGCTAATCAGTAACCGGACAGTGAGTTGGTTGTCATAATCACATGAAAGACAACATTGGCAATACGGGCAACACAAACCAGAGCACATGCTGCAATACTGAATCAACGTAATCCTATTAATTCTTTCCAATAAAAGAGACTGATACAAGATGATTATTATTATTATACATTTTTATAGCACCATTTATTCCATGGCGCTTTACATGTGAAAAAGTGGGCAAATATAGACAAATACAATTAAACATACGCAAAAAACAAGGCATACAGGTACATAAGGAGGGAGGACCCTGCCCGCGAGGGCTCACAGTCTGCAGGGGATTCGTGAGGATACACTAGGAGAGGGTATAGCTGGTTGTGTGGCTGTTCAGTAGGTTCAGGATCACTGCAGGCTGCAGGCTTGTTGGAAGAGGTGAGTCTTCAGGTTCTTTTTGAAAGTTTCTATGGTAGGCGAGAGTCTGATGTGTTGTGGTAGAGAGTTCCAGAGTATGGGGAAGCAAGGGAGAAGTCTTGGATGCGGTTGTGGGAAGAAGAGATGAGAGGGGAGTAGAGGAGGAGATCTTGAGAGGATCAGAGGTTGCGTGTAGGTAAGTACTGGGAGACCATGTCACAGATGTATGGAGGAGACAGGTTGTGGATGGCTTTGTATGGCATTGTGAGGGTTTTGAACTGGAGTCTCTTGGCGATATGAAGCCAGTGAAGAACTTGGCATAGGGGAGAGGCTGGGGAATAGCGGGGAGACAGGTAGATTAGTTGGGCAGCAGAGCGTAGGATTGATTGGAGTGGTGCCAGAGTGCTAGAGGGGAGGCCAGAGAGTAGGAGGTTGCAGTAGTGGAGGCAGCAGATGATAAGGGCATGCACTAGGGCTTTTGTGGTGTCGCGGTCAAGGAATGCACGGATTCGGGAGATATTTTTGAGTTTGAGATGGCAGGAGGAGGCAAGGGCTAGGATATGTGGCTTGAAAGAGAGGGCAGAGTGGAGGATCACCCCGAGGCACCGGTCTTTTGGGACTGGGGAAAGTGAGCAGCCATTGACATTGATAGATAGGTCTGGTGGAGGGGTAGAGTGAGATAGGGAAAGATGATGAATTCTGTTTTGTCCATGTTCAGTTTTAGAAAGTGAGCAGAAAAGAAATCCGAAATAGCAGACAGACAGTGTGGGATTTTGGTAAGTAAGGCGGTGAGGTCAGGTCTGGATAGGTAGATCTGCGTGTGATCAGCATAGAGATGATACTGCATACCATGGGATTCTATGAGCTGTCCCAGGTCGAAGGTGTAGATGGAGGAGAGTAGGGGTCCCAGAACTGAGCCTTGAGGAACACTGACAGACAAGGGGCGGAGTGAGGAGGTGGTGTGGGGGAGGGAGACCAAATGTTCGGTCTGTCAGATATGATGAGACCCAGGATAGGGCCAAGTCTGTGATGCCGAGAGATGAGAGGATCTGCAGCAGAAGGGAGTGGTCTGCAGTGTCAAAGGCAGAAGACACAGCCAGGAGAAGGAGGGCAGAGCAGTGTCGCTTGCTCTTGGCAGTTAGTAGGACGTTGGTCACTTTAGTTAGGGCAGTTTCAGTTGAGAGATGGGGTCGGAAGCCAGATTGTAACTGGTCAAAGAGGGAGCAGGAGGAGAGGTGGGAGACAGTTCAAGATGGACATGTTTTTCCAGTAAAGACACAGAGGATGGGTCGAGGGAGGGCTTTTTGAGGATGGGTGTGATCTTGGCATGGTTGAAGGATGAGGGGAAGGCACCTGTTGTGAGTTATAGGCTGAAGAGATGTGTTAGGGTTGGGATGAAGACTGTGGTGAGGTTAGGGATGAGATGGGACGGAAGCGTGCAAGTGGTGAGGTATGATCTTGACAGGAGGGTGGAGAGCTGATCTTCTGCCATGGTGATGAAGCTGGTTTTGGAGGAACAGGGTTGAGCAGCTAAAAGGGGCATTGGGCGCTGTGGGCCAAAGCTTTCTCTGATCGTATCGATCTTCTATTTAAAGAAGGAGGCAAAGTCTTCAGCAGAAATGAGAGGGGAGGGAGGGGGTGCGGGGGGGACGGAGTAGAGAATTAAAAGTGTTGAAAAGCTGTTTAGGGTTGTGAGACAGGGAGGATATGAGAGATGAGAAGTTTGTTTTGCGGCAGTGAGCGAGGACTTGAAGCTGGTGAGGGACTGCTTGTATGCAGTGAAGTAGTCGGCAGAGCGGGATCGCTTCCATCTCCGCTCAGCGATCCTGAAAGCCTGTCTCAGTTCTTTGGTCGAGTTGGTCAGCCAGGGCTGCCTGTTAAGTGTATGAGTTTTGCTATGCATGAGCAGGGAGGACGAATCGAGTGTTGCTGTTATTGTGGTGTTATAGAAAGTGGCAGCAGCATCTGTATCATGAAGGGAGACTATGTCTGTAAGAGGGAGAAGAAACTCAGAGAGTGATTGTAAATTGAGGCGTTTGAGATTTCTGCGAGGGTGAGTGAGTTTGTGGAGTGGGGGTTGCACACTGGGAGAGGAGAGGGAAGAGAATGTCAGTAGGTTGTGGTCAGACAAGGGGAGGGGTGAGTTAGTGAGATTAGTGAGGGAGCAGAGGCAGATGATAAGATGTTATAATTAGCAAGGTATGTTCGATTTTGTGTATTTTACTCACTGGCACAGGTAGCTACAGTAGAACAAAAGTCACATAGACACAGACTTGATGAATGAAGATGAGTAAAGAGTTCCTCTATGAATTCTGAACAGCAAGGTCAGTTCATGCTGGATAATAGAGATGAGCAGATATTTTGAAATTGACATCCACCATATTTTCCCCTAAAAATCATTTTGCAGTGAATAAATTTGCATGAATCGCAATACTGGAAAGCTTCTGATTGCTCAGAAAATGCACATGGGGGAAAGGAGAGGGAGAGGACCATACTGAGCATAAGAGCTTCCACTCGGCAGGAGAGACAGAACCCCACTAACCATAAGAGCTTGCACTTTCCAGGAGAGAGAAAGGACCCCGCTGATTATAAGAGCTTCAACTCTACAGGTGAGAGAAAACCCCACTGACCACAAGAGAGTACACTTTCCAGTCAAGAGAGGAAGGACTCCACTGACCATAAGAGCTTACACTTTCCAGGCAAGACAGAGAAGACCCCACTGACCATAAGAACTTACAATATACAGACGACAGAGGGCCCTGCTGACCATAAGAGCTTACAATCTACAGGTGAGAAAGGACATCACTCTACAGGAGAGATAGAGGACCCCACTAGCCATAAGAACTTATACTTTACAAGTGAGAGTGAAAGGAATTCGCTGACCATAAGAGCTAACACTTTACAGAAGTGAGGGGAACCTGTTGATCATAAGAGCTTATACTTTAGGCTAGCTTCACACTAGCATTTGGCAGAGCTGCGGATGGCAGCCTGCTTCCTCCGTGAAGCCCCGCCCACTGCCGCGCCTCTTCCTTCAGCTCCGCCTACATCTGCATGTGTTCTGCGTTCACTATCTTTATCTTTAACATTGGGTACGCAGGCCATGCAGATGCATGCGGATACCTCCGCATGTGTCATTTTCATGGTGCGCCGACGGCAACAAAATCCTAACATGTTGCGTTTGACGCAGGTCAGCGCAGCGTGAAGATGCATGCGGAGGCATCCGCATACATCCGCATGGCCTGCATACCCAACGTTAAAGATAGGGTACACAGAACGCATGCAGACATAGGCGGAGCTGAAGGAAGAGGTGCAGCAGTGGGCGGGGCTTCATGGAGGAAGCAGGCTGCCGTCCGCAGCTCTGCCAAATGCGAGTGTGAAGCCTGCCTTACAGAAGTTAACTAGTAACTCTGGAGATGGAAAACAAGTCTGCCTTACAAAATGTGCTCCTCTAGTAACTGCTAATCTGTGATAACTGAGGTACTGACCTTTGCAGATCAAACCACTCATCATTACTGGATACCAAAATTTGTAAGGCCTTGACAACTTTTTAAAAGTTTGTTTTTGTAAACACTGCCTCATTCTACAAGGAACGCTTCTTCAACTTCAAGTTCTCAAGACTCCAGGGCTCTGTCTGAAGACAAAGCATCTTGGACTAAGGACTCCTGCAGAAGAGCATATAAAAAATTGTCCAAACTTAAATTTTATGCTTTTCATTTGCTGCACAAATAAAGTGTTGGCTTCATTAGGTGGGTGAGCATGATAATGGTGAAACCAAATGTATGTAGTTTTATTTACATTTTATGACTTTTTTGCAATAAAAAAATAATTCATTTTTGTGCCAACATACTCTTAAAGCAATAAGTTTAATATTTTTCTGTCAATGGAGCTGTTTGGCGGCTGATTTATACATTTTTTTTAGCATGTTGTAGTTTTCACTTCAATCATTTTTGGTACATACGACATTTTCATTACATTTTATTCCATTTTTGCAGGCAACATTAACAAAACATGCAATTCTGGCAATTGCTCTATTGATACAATTTTGGGACACACAAATTTTTTTATTTTTTTTTAATTTCACATAGAGTGGAATGAACTAAAATGGCAATTCTGGAGTAGTTTTTTGTATTTTTACTTTGCAATGTTCACCATATGGGATAAATGAGGTATTTTTTTGTATGGATTTGGCCATACCAAATATTAGTTTTTGGGGGGCATTTGTTTTTTTTTTATTAGATGAAACAACTTCTTTTTTAAGGCACCACTCCAATAGTGGTGTTACTAATCTAAGTTTCCTGTCCATATTCTCATACTTACCAGCCGCCGTTTTCATCTGTTCTCTGCGCCACTCTGGTTGCCTTCTGCTGGTTGAGACCTGCCAGATCACTCCAGTATTTGCTGAATGATCCAGAAGTCACAACTCAATGTAAGTCTATGAGAGCCAGAACAAAGCCAGAACGGCGCCCACCTAGACTGACATTGAGAGCTCGTGACTGTTACCTCTGACTTCCGATCGGGCAGAAGTTGCAGTTACAAGATGGCAGCATTAGACCAGCGCTGCTGGGAAGAACAGAAGACGATGGCTGGTAAGAATATTACTAGAGTCAGGGACCTTAGATTAATAGCACCATTCCAAACTGAAAAGTAAAATCTCTATAGGGATGCTTAAAAAAAGTTTATTTTACAGTATTTATTAAGTTTTCTTGAACATGTGATCACGTTATCTCAGATAATAACCTGCACTACTTATGTAAACTACTTATGTAGTACAGAGCATTATTAATCCTATCAGTGTGCTTCAGACACGGTTTAGGCACAGTCTATTAGGATTTGATCTATGGTAGGTCCGAAGGCCATTGTAAGGCCTTCAATTGTTGTAGCAACAACTGGCATAATGCAATCGCACTATGGAGAGCAGATGGACTCATAAAGGGAGCGATCTTCCTGTGTCACACTCCTTACATGCAGCTGTCGCAATTGACAGCGGCATTGTAGAAGGGAAGTGCGGGTAACCCTTTCCTTTTACAATGGCGAGCCACAGGCCCACTGTTTAGATTTTGTTTTTCATGTTTTGCTGTGTGAGTTTCTAATCATCGTCTGTGAACTGATCAGGCCGGAGGGACGTGGACAGATTACATTGATACAGGGTGAACTGTTGTGTAATTCTGTGCGTTCAGAGCGCTGATAGTTCAGACGAGTGACACAGATTTTCAATACAAGCTATACATGGAACAAAATAAGTAACAGAGAACCCAGTCTTCTGATTTTTAACGTTTTTTTCTTTTTCCTTTGCTTGGTCATCTTTGAGAGTTTGGGGTGATCTTTACCAGTCCAATCTTCCAAAGAGTCATGATCGTTCTTAAGGTAAAAGTCCAGCTGGTCAGGAAAAAGCGTTCCAGAGGTAAAAGGACCTTTTTCAAGCAGCAGAGAAGGCACAAGGAGGATGACCAAGATGGCTTCGGGAAGAGTGAGTATGGACTTATCAACCCTTAAAAGATTAGCAAAGCACTGTAAATTTCACCCAATAACCCCCACTATACCCAAATCTGCAGAATTGCTGTGGTCTGCCCTACTGGAACAAGCATGTGGGCATGACACCATGTGCATAGAGAGACGGTCGGTCTTGAATAAATCAAGTAAACTACTACAAATGTTAGCCAAACTAATCTGTGTGTATGAGGAATCCCTGTGTAATGCAGATTCCCCAAATGTCTACTGCCAGTGTTGTGTGACTAATGTGCCTAAGGCTGCTTTCACACTTGCGTCTTTGTCTGCAGCGTTTTTTGCACAAAAAACGCATGCGTTTTTTCCCCTATATTTAACATTGAAAACGCATGCGTTTTTTGCACATGCGTTTGATCGCGTTTTCAAACGCATGCGTTTTTTGTCTGCATGCGTTCATTTTCAAAAATGCTACCTGCAGTATTTTCTTGCGCGTTTTTTTGCCGCGAAAAAACGCATGCGTTTTTTCGCGGCAAAAAAATGCATTGCTGTCTATGTAAACGCATGCGTTTTTAAGCACATGCGTTTGTTTGCGCTAAAAACGCATGCGTTTTTATAGAAAAAAACCCAGAAAACACACTGAAAAGCCACCCACCACCATCAAGGTGATAAAGGGATCCAAACCCTAACCCTAACTCTACCCCTAACCTCACCCCTAACCGTTTAATGAACATTTTCTGACAGTCATATTGCCACGTATTTAAGTGCCACGTATCACGTATTTCAGTGCCACGTATGCCACGTGCCACGTATTTAAGTGCCACGTGCCACATATTTAAGTGCCACGTGCCACATATTTAAGTGCCACGTGCCACGTATTTAAGTGCCACGTGACACATATTTAAGTGCCACGTGCCACGTATTTAAGTGCCACGTGCCACGTATTTAAGTGCCACGTATTTAAGTACCACATATTTAAGTGCCACGTGCCACGTATTGAAGTGCCACGTGCCACGTATTTAAGTGCCACATGCCACGTATTTAAGTGCCACGTGCCACGTATTTAAGTGCCACGTATTTAAGTACCACGTATTTCAGTTGCACGTATTTCAGTGCCACGTATTTCAGTCACGTTTAGGGTTAGGGTTAGGGGTAGGGTTAGGGTTAGGGTTTTCTTGTTTTTTCTTGTGTTTTCTTGTGTTTTCTTGTGTTTTCTTGTGCTTTTCTATAAAAACGCATGCGTCTAAAAAACGCATGCGTTTTACCGCGTTTACATGCGTTTTTCACACATGCGTTTTTTTTAAAAAACGCATGCAGATAAAAACGCAAGTGTGAAACCAGCCTTACAGACACAACTGGCAGCAACCAATCAGCATAATATGGACAGAGAAAAGCAGATTGCCAGCCTTGAATCACAACTGCTGAAAATGAAAAATCATTGTGCTGATATGGAAGCCCAGCTGATTCAGTCTGGGGCTGAGATCAAAGCTGTGAAGAAAATGGCAGCAGCTAGTGATGCCATTATTAATCAGTGCAGTGTGGTGCTGGATACTAGTTCTCAACTGTTTCCTAGTCTCAAAAATATCATCAATGATTTTTCAAATGTGGTGCCGGCCTTCTCTTTGTCTCTGAACACAAAGTCAGATCCCCGACCAATTGTGCCCTGTGCAGGGCAAAAAGGGGGGAGTGATGGAACAGGTGAGGGATCAAATATTTTATCAAATTTTGATCAAATAAAGAAATGTAATGACAGGTATGTGCTGTCTAAATTACAAAGAAAGTTCAAATGTGACATTGTTAAAAGTGCATCCTTAGTAATGGAAGAGTTTAAAAGTTCCAGACAGAAGGAAGTATGTTCTGTCCGGGCCCATAAATCAGGCATGGCATGTGTTAGATGTTATGCCTGTGCTGGCTCCGGCAATATCGCCAGGTCCTGCTAATGGCCGGGTACAATGAGGGAGAGGAGATATCATTCTTTGAAATGTTTTAAATGTGGTCACTTTGGAATTATGGCAAGGAACTGTTACTGCACAAGTAATTGTGAGGGGCCTAGCAATATTGTCAAGGAGCACAGGCATTTTCACAGACAACATGGCATTTTCTCTCAGTCTGTGCCCAGCCATGGGCAGACTCCTCAAAATGGCCGATTACAACCAGGGAGGCTAGCAAGGCCTTGATGTAAACTCAGTTTTCAGAGTTTCAGTCTGGCCTCTGGTCTTTCTGATTGTCTGCTTTGTTTTAGTTTCTTTTAGGCCATGTGCACACGTTCAGTATTTTTCGCGTTTTTTTCGCGTTTTTTCGCTATAAAAACGTGATAAAAACGCGAAAAAAACGCTAACATATGCCTCCCATTATTTTCAATGTATTCCACATTTTTTGTGCAAATGTAGCCTTTTTTTCCGCGAAAAAATCGCATCGCGGAAAAAAAAGCAACATGTTCATTAAAATGCGGAATTGCAGGGGATTCCGCACACCTAGGAGTGCATTGATCTGCTTACTTCCCGCATGGGGCTGTGCACACCATGCGGGAAGTAAGCAGATTATGTGCGGTTGGTACCCAGGGTGGAGGAGAGGAGACTCTCCTCCACGGACTGGGCACCATATAATTGGTAAAAAAAAAAGAATTAAAATAAATAGTCCTATACTCACCTTCGATGTCTTCCCGCCTCTCAGCTGCATGCTGCCGCTTCGGTTTCTATAGCTGGTGTGCGGTGAAGGACCTGCGATGACGTCACGGTCTTGTGATTGGTCGAGACCGGTCATGTGACCGCTCACGTGACCGCGACGTCATGGAAGGTCCTGAACCACACCGGCATTTATAGGAACGGACGCCTGCAGGTGAGTATAACCATTTTTTTTATTTTTTTTATTATTTTTAAACATTCTATCTTTTACTATAGATGCTGCATAGGCAGCATCTATAGTAAAAAGATGGTCACACTTGTCAAACGCTATGTTTGACAAGTGTGACCAACCTGTCAGTCAGTTTTTCAAGCGATGCTACAGATCGCTTGGAAAACTTTAGCATTCTGCAAGCTAATTACGCTTGCAGAATGCTAAAAAAGCGCGAAAAAAACGGAAAAAAAACGCAAAAAAAAAAATGCGGATTTCTTGCAGAAAATTTCCGGTTTTCTTCAGGAAATTTCTGCAAGAAATCTGGACGTGTGCACATACCCTCACTCTTCTTCTATTTGCTAAGTTTGCTCTTTTGTAAGTGAAATGTATTGCTAAACCAGTGAGGACCAGACATGAGGCAGAAGGGTCTTATCTGAGGTTCATTGTGATTGCAATGATAACAGTATGTGTAAGGGTACTGTCACACAGTGGCACTTTGGTCGCTACAACGGCACGATCCGTGACGTTCCAGCGGTATAGTTACGATATCGCTGTGTCTGACACGCTACTGCGATCAGGGACCCCGCTGAGAATCGTACGTCGTAGCAGATCGTTTGAAACTTTATTTCGTCGTCTAGTGTCCCGCTGTGGCGGCATGATCGCAGCGTGTAACAAAGGTGTGCACGATATTCCCAATGTCCCGTATGACTTCTACATCGCAACTACGTCATGAAATTATCGCTCCAGCGCCGTGCATTGCAAAGTGTGACCGCAGTCTACGACGCTGGAGCGATAATCAAGCGACGCTGCAACGTCACGGATCGTGCAGTCGTAGCGACCAAAGTGCCACTGTGAGACAGTACCCTAAGTTGTTGGTTGTTTGCTGTTTTCTATCAGACCCCCTGTGAAGTAAATGAGGTTTATTTTACTGGTACTTGTTTTTTTAGCTCCAGTTTTCCATAGAATTCATAATGATAAGAGTAACACAGATCGCAGGATAATAGAGTCACAACCATGGATGCTCTGATTTGTTGCTTGAACTAATATAGGTAGGGAGTTGTGTGTTCACCTAGGCCTTGAAGTTCAGCTGTAAAATTGACTTTGTTTGTTTGTTTTCCTGTGCATCTTAGATTGGATAAAGGGTGTTGTTACGTGAACTAAGACAGGCGGAGAAGCATGGACAGATATCGGACGTACATGAGGGAGTGTTGTGTTATACTGTGTGCTGACCTTGAAGTTTGGACTAATAGCATGGTTTTGTTTCAGACCTGATGCAGGATACAACTAAAGTCAGTGTACCTTAGTTTAACGTTTAGTTTTCCTAGGTTGTTAAGTATCTGTCAGGGTTGTATGTTACTCTTTTGAATTGTGGAAAACTGATAGTGGTCTGTATAGGAAACAGAGGCAATTGACTAGGATAAGAAAATTGCATTCATTTTGTGAGGTTCAGGAGA
This sequence comes from Ranitomeya variabilis, assembly GCF_051348905.1. Classification (NCBI taxonomy): domain Eukaryota; kingdom Metazoa; phylum Chordata; class Amphibia; order Anura; family Dendrobatidae; genus Ranitomeya; species Ranitomeya variabilis. Next base: position 56,716,909 of record NC_135233.1, read on the forward strand.
GTTGAGGCATTAGCTAATTACTAGGCAGCTCAAGAAAGGTTAACAGGGGGAGGTCACCCTGAAGTAAAAGTATAAAGAATGAGTGAGTTTGGGGGACAGGGAAGCAAGAAATAAGGATGGTTATTAACTGCACTGGGAGATCTCCCAGATCGTATTGTTCCTTTTGTCCCATTTTAGGTATCTATGTAGAAGAGCACCTATTGCTCCAGAGAAGAAGTCTTGACCTTTGCCCAGATGCCCCTGAGAGACTCCAGAACACCCCTCTTACTTTTGGTGCCGAGTTGAAACATCTCCTCTCAGATTTCAGCCATGAGGAGGAGACTGTAATAAAACCCAATGCCACTTTGTCCTGTAATTTTCCTCCTGGTCATTACTTTATAAGTACAGACCAAAAGTTTGGACACACCTTCTCATATAAAGATTTTTCTGTATTTTCATGACTATGAAAATTGTACAATCACACTGAAGGCATCAAAACTATGAATTAACACATGTGGAATTATATACTTAACAAAAAAGTGTGAGACAACTGAAATGATGTCTTATATTCTAGGTTCTTCAAAGTAGCCACCTTTTGCTTTGATGACTGCTTTGCACACTCTTGGCATTCTCTTGATGAGCTTCAAGAGGTAGTCACCGGGAATGGTTTTCACTTCACAGGTGTGCCCTGTCAGGTTTAATAAGTGGGAATTCTTGCCTTATAAATGGGGTTGGGACCATCAGTTGTGTTGTGCAGAAGTCTGGTGGATGCACAGCTGATAGTCCTACTGAATAGAGTGTTAGAATTTGTATTATGGCAAGAAAAAAGCAGCTAAGTTAAGAACAACGAGTGGCCATCATTACTTTAAGAAATGAAGGTCAGTCAGTACGAAAAAATTGGGAAAACTTTGAAAATGTCCCCAAGTGCAGTGGCAAAAACCATCAAGCACTACAAAGAAACTGGCTCACATGAGGACCGCCCCAGGAAAGGAAGACCAAGAGTCATCTCTGCTTCTGAGGGTAATTTTATCCGAGTCACGAGCCTCAAAATCGCAGGTTAACAGCAGCTCAGATTAGAGACCACGTCAATGCCACACAGAGTTCTAGCAGCAGACACATCTCTACAACAACTGTTAAGAGGAGACTTTGTGCAGCAGGCCTTCATGGTAAAATAGCTGCTAGGAAACCACTGCTAAGGACAGGTAACAAGCAGAAGAGACTTCTTTGGGCTAAAGAACACAATGGACATTAGACCACTGGAAATCTGTGCTTTGGTCTGAGGAGTCCAAATTTGAGATCTTTGGTTCCAACCACCGTGTCTTTGTGAGACGCAGAAAAGGTGAACGGATGGACTCTACATGCCTGGTTCCCACCGTGAAGCATGGAGGAGGAGGTGTGATGGTGTGGGGGTGCTTTGCTGGTGACACTGTTGGGGATTTATTTAAAATTGAAGGCATACTGAACCAGCATGGCTACCACAGCATCTTGCAGCGGCATGCTGTTCCATCCGATTTGCGTTTAGTTGGACCATCATTTATTTTTCAACAGGACAACGACCCCAAACACACCTCCAGGCTGTGTAAGGGCTATTTGACCAAGAAGGAGAGTGATGGGGTGCTACGCTAGATGAGATGGTTTGGGGTGAGCTGGACCGCAGAGTGAAAGCAAAAGGGCCAACGAGTGCTAAGCATCTCTGGGAACTCCTTCAAGATTGTTGGAAGACCATTCCCCGTGACTACCTCTTGAAGCTCATCAAGAGAATGCCAAGAGTGCAAAGAAGTCATCAAAGCAAAAGGTGGCTACTTTGAAGAACCCTAGAATATAAGACATAATTTCAGTTGTTTCACACTTTTTGTTAAATATATAATTCCACATGTGTTAATTCATAGTTTTGATGCCTTCAGTGTGAATGTACAATTTTCATAGTCATGAAAATACAGAAAAATCTTTAAATGAGATGGTGTGTCCAAACTTTTGGTCTGTACTGTATATATATTGGACTGTTTATGATCTGCAGGTGGACCAAAAGACTGGACACCCAACTGCATGGAAGTCAGGCTGAGCACCATTAACTCAGCCGGTGAAGGGGGTTAAGAATATAAGAAAAATCCAGTCCTTTACCTCGAATCCAATATATATATATTGCATATAATAATGATGTTATATTCATTGTCGTGTTACTGTGTAGTAATTCCATATGTGTGCATATAAACACTTTAGGTGTAAGTCCAGGACTACCTGTACGTTGACATACTCAGTGTGTTCATGTGAAGGTGTTCATGCATTTACAGCCAGTAGATTACTCCAACTGTATGTGGTTCAAAGATCTTCATGTGCATTATTGATCAGTAGCAGGCATGCTATTTTAGCTTAAGTCTCTATATGCATTATGGAATTGTAATATATGTGTTTTGTGTCAATGGGGAAAAAGAGTGAGGTTCTCTAGGGACAGGTCCCCACAGCTTCTAAGTTTTTTGCCACTTTAACCCTAGCAATGGTAAAGTTCGTAAGGGATGGATTGAATGTCGGTTAGAATTAAACGGTGTTCTTCCCGCTGTCTACTTAGGTATTGTAACATCACTCCCTACTCCAGAAATTGTGACCTGCCTAGTAAAGATCTGCGTATCTATCTATGGAGGAACCTCTTCAACTTTCTTCAATCAAGAATAAAGGAGAAGTGCCTGATGGAAGTCATGTCTGATGCATGTCTGATGAAAGTGAAGGCGTGCCTGATGGAAGTCGTGCCTGATGGAAGTTGTGCCTCTGCTACAAAAATACCATGAGACCCATCTACAGACTGTGACACCCAGCAGTTTAATCAAGCCAGATATACTCAAAATAGAGTAACGTGAAGTCTGGCAGGGTGAAGGGTATGCACAGCATGACGCTGGCTGACCTATGGACTGTAAGGGTGAAGCCATTCCAGAGTCTGACCAGTAAGACGACATTGGGATAGGCCGACACCTGAAGACCGGTAATGACATGACCACAGAGATTATACATAATTAACAAAAGACTTTGATTTTGACAACAAAAAGACTTTGATTAAGATCCAAGAAAGAAGAAGAAGGTGTACTCTGTGGATAGAGATGTGGGTTATGGTGAACAGCAGGGAAGAACTGATGGCCGTGTGGATGATGTCTAGGTATAAAAGTGCAGAATTATGCTTCATTCCATCCTGAACTGTCACTGGTTATAAATGGGGTTGAGTAGGCAAATAAATCCCAGCACAAAACGTCCCTCAAATTTCATTGTCATGTTCTCGACAACAGGGGGAATGTAGAAGGGAAGTGCTCCAAAATTTATATCTTTATGTAAAGATGTGGTTAGTGATATATAATTCCCCCACATGTGCTTAGTAGCCCCCTCCTCAAGCTGGTATATAAGGTTTCATTTAGGACTTAGGCCAGTGGACAATAGACTTGTGACCTCATCCCCACACACATGGGGCTGGACACACCTCTTCTAGCTGGACATAAAAGGCACAAGACACATGTGCTAACTCTCTTTTGCTGTGCCTGCATGCTGGAATGATCATGGATCCACATGGTGGTTGAATATATCTGTATCCCCTTTTCTTACTAAGCCTTGTGACCTCTTAGGCCTTGGGGTTAGTAAGCTATAGATGGGAGGGTTGATATTGCATGTGTGATTTGGGTAATCTGGCAGTTAATTGTGGGTTTTTATATTGTGGTGATATTGTCGTGATATTACTGGATATTGTTGGTTATTACTGTGTGATACTGTTGGGATATCACTGCATACTGTAGTGGTATTACTGTATTAGAGTTGTAATATCCATATTTTGTGTATATATATATTTATAGTCACCAGCTTGGGAATAAATATATATGTAGGTTATAGATTGCAGACTTGTGTGTGTAATAAATACCCTTTATTGATACACGGTTTTGTCTCAGTTAGTATATAGTATAAATAATAGATAACAGTTAGTGTATAGTATAAGGTAAAGATAACGTTGTGGTATTAAGTGGATATTAATTATTAGTAGTCAATTTTGGCATTAATAGTTGATATCGGACCTCATTAGAGGTGTAAGGAGGGTTCCTCCTTTTGATAACTATAAATTTAGACTTTCCAGTCAAGAGAGGAAGGACTCCACTGACCATAAGAGCTTACACTTTCCAGGCAAGACAGAGAAGACCCCACTGACCATAAGAACTTACAATATACAGACGACAGAGGGCCCTGCTGACCATAAGAGCTTACAATCTACAGGTGAGAAAGGACATCACTCTACAGGAGAGATAGAGGACCCCACTAGCCATAAGAACTTATACTTTACAAGTGAGAGTGAAAGGAATTCGCTGACCATAAGAGCTAACACTTTACAGAAGTGAGGGGAACCTGTTGATCATAAGAGCTTATACTTTAGGCTAGCTTCACACTAGCATTTGGCAGAGCTGCGGATGGCAGCCTGCTTCCTCCGTGAAGCCCCGCCCACTGCCGCGCCTCTTCCTTCAGCTCCGCCTACATCTGCATGTGTTCTGCGTTCACTATCTTTATCTTTAACATTGGGTACGCAGGCCATGCAGATGCATGCGGATACCTCCGCATGTGTCATTTTCATGGTGCGCCGACGGCAACAAAATCCTAACATGTTGCGTTTGACGCAGGTCAGCGCAGCGTGAAGATGCATGTGGAGGCATCCGCATACATCCGCATGGCCTGCATACCCAACGTTAAAGATAGGGTACACAGAACGCATGCAGACATAGGCGGAGCTGAAGGAAGAGGTGCAGCAGTGGGCGGGGCTTCATGGAGGAAGCAGGCTGCCGTCCGCAGCTCTGCCAAATGCGAGTGTGAAGCCTGCCTTACAGAAGTTAACTAGTAACTCTGGAGATGGAAAACAAGTCTGCCTTACAAAATGTGCTCCTCTAGTAACTGCTAATCTGTGATAACTGAGGTACTGACCTTTGCAGATCAAACCACTCATCATTACTGGATACCAAAATTTGTAAGGCCTTGACAACTTTTTAAAAGTTTGTTTTTGTAAACACTGCCTCATTCTACAAGGAACGCTTCTTCAACTTCAAGTTCTCAAGACTCCAGGGCTCTGTCTGAAGACAAAGCATCTTGGACTAAGGACTCCTGCAGAAGAGCATATAAAAAATTGTCCAAACTTAAATTTTATGCTTTTCATTTGCTGCACAAATAAAGTGTTGGCTTCATTAGGTGGGTGAGCATGATAATGGTGAAACCAAATGTATGTAGTTTTATTTACATTTTATGACTTTTTTGCAATAAAAAAATAATTCATTTTTGTGCCAACATACTCTTAAAGCAATAAGTTTAATATTTTTCTGTCAATGGAGCTGTTTGGCGGCTGATTTATACATTTTTTTTAGCATGTTGTAGTTTTCACTTCAATCATTTTTGGTACATACGACATTTTCATTACATTTTATTCCATTTTTGCAGGCAACATTAACAAAACATGCAATTCTGGCAATTGCTCTATTGATACAATTTTGGGACACACAAATTTTTTTATTTTTTTTTAATTTCACATAGAGTGGAATGAACTAAAATGGCAATTCTGGAGTAGTTTTTTGTATTTTTACTTTGCAATGTTCACCATATGGGATAAATGAGGTATTTTTTTGTATGGATTTGGCCATACCAAATATTAGTTTTTGGGGGGCATTTGTTTTTTTTTTATTAGATGAAACAACTTCTTTTTTAAGGCACCACTCCAATAGTGGTGTTACTAATCTAAGTTTCCTGTCCATATTCTCATACTTACCAGCCGCCGTTTTCATCTGTTCTCTGCGCCACTCTGGTTGCCTTCTGCTGGTTGAGACCTGCCAGATCACTCCAGTATTTGCTGAATGATCCAGAAGTCACAACTCAATGTAAGTCTATGAGAGCCAGAACAAAGCCAGAACGGCGCCCACCTAGACTGACATTGAGAGCTCGTGACTGTTACCTCTGACTTCCGATCGGGCAGAAGTTGCAGTTACAAGATGGCAGCATTAGACCAGCGCTGCTGGGAAGAACAGAAGACGATGGCTGGTAAGAATATTACTAGAGTCAGGGACCTTAGATTAATAGCACCATTCCAAACTGAAAAGTAAAATCTCTATAGGGATGCTTAAAAAAAGTTTATTTTACAGTATTTATTAAGTTTTCTTGAACATGTGATCACGTTATCTCAGATAATAACCTGCACTACTTATGTAAACTACTTATGTAGTACAGAGCATTATTAATCCTATCAGTGTGCTTCAGACACGGTTTAGGCACAGTCTATTAGGATTTGATCTATGGTAGGTCCGAAGGCCATTGTAAGGCCTTCAATTGTTGTAGCAACAACTGGCATAATGCAATCGCACTATGGAGAGCAGATGGACTCATAAAGGGAGCGATCTTCCTGTGTCACACTCCTTACATGCAGCTGTCGCAATTGACAGCGGCATTGTAGAAGGGAAGTGCGGGTAACCCTTTCCTTTTACAATGGCGAGCCACAGGCCCACTGTTTAGATTTTGTTTTTCATGTTTTGCTGTGTGAGTTTCTAATCATCGTCTGTGAACTGATCAGGCCGGAGGGACGTGGACAGATTACATTGATACAGGGTGAACTGTTGTGTAATTCTGTGCGTTCAGAGCGCTGATAGTTCAGACGAGTGACACAGATTTTCAATACAAGCTATACATGGAACAAAATAAGTAACAGAGAACCCAGTCTTCTGATTTTTAACGTTTTTTTCTTTTTCCTTTGCTTGGTCATCTTTGAGAGTTTGGGGTGATCTTTACCAGTCCAATCTTCCAAAGAGTCATGATCGTTCTTAAGGTAAAAGTCCAGCTGGTCAGGAAAAAGCGTTCCAGAGGTAAAAGGACCTTTTTCAAGCAGCAGAGAAGGCACAAGGAGGATGACCAAGATGGCTTCGGGAAGAGTGAGTATGGACTTATCAACCCTTAAAAGATTAGCAAAGCACTGTAAATTTCACCCAATAACCCCCACTATACCCAAATCTGCAGAATTGCTGTGGTCTGCCCTACTGGAACAAGCATGTGGGCATGACACCATGTGCATAGAGAGACGGTCGGTCTTGAATAAATCAAGTAAACTACTACAAATGTTAGCCAAACTAATCTGTGTGTATGAGGAATCCCTGTGTAATGCAGATTCCCCAAATGTCTACTGCCAGTGTTGTGTGACTAATGTGCCTAAGGCTGCTTTCACACTTGCGTCTTTGTCTGCAGCGTTTTTTGCACAAAAAACGCATGCGTTTTTTCCCCTATATTTAACATTGAAAACGCATGCGTTTTTTGCACATGCGTTTGATCGCGTTTTCAAACGCATGCGTTTTTTGTCTGCATGCGTTCATTTTCAAAAATGCTACCTGCAGTATTTTCTTGCGCTTTTTTTGCCGCGAAAAAACGCATGCGTTTTTTCGCGGCAAAAAAATGCATTGCTGTCTATGTAAACGCATGCGTTTTTAAGCACATGCGTTTGTTTGCGCTAAAAACGCATGCGTTTTTATAGAAAAAAACCCAGAAAACACACTGAAAAGCCACCCACCACCATCAAGGTGATAAAGGGATCCAAACCCTAACCCTAACTCTACCCCTAACCTCACCCCTAACCGTTTAATGAACATTTTCTGACAGTCATATTGCCACGTATTTAAGTGCCACGTATCACGTATTTCAGTGCCACGTATGCCACGTGCCACGTATTTAAGTGCCACGTGCCACATATTTAAGTGCCACGTGCCACATATTTAAGTGCCACGTGCCACGTATTTAAGTGCCACGTGACACATATTTAAGTGCCACGTGCCACGTATTTAAGTGCCACGTGCCACGTATTTAAGTGCCACGTATTTAAGTACCACATATTTAAGTGCCACGTGCCACGTATTGAAGTGCCACGTGCCACGTATTTAAGTGCCACATGCCACGTATTTAAGTGCCACGTGCCACGTATTTAAGTGCCACGTATTTAAGTACCACGTATTTCAGTTGCACGTATTTCAGTGCCACGTATTTCAGTCACGTTTAGGGTTAGGGTTAGGGGTAGGGTTAGGGTTAGGGTTTTCTTGTTTTTTCTTGTGTTTTCTTGTGTTTTCTTGTGTTTTCTTGTGCTTTTCTATAAAAACGCATGCGTCTAAAAAACGCATGCGTTTTACCGCGTTTACATGCGTTTTTCACACATGCGTTTTTTTTTAAAAACGCATGCAGATAAAAACGCAAGTGTGAAACCAGCCTTACAGACACAACTGGCAGCAACCAATCAGCATAATATGGACAGAGAAAAGCAGATTGCCAGCCTTGAATCACAACTGCTGAAAATGAAAAATCATTGTGCTGATATGGAAGCCCAGCTGATTCAGTCTGGGGCTGAGATCAAAGCTGTGAAGAAAATGGCAGCAGCTAGTGATGCCATTATTAATCAGTGCAGTGTGGTGCTGGATACTAGTTCTCAACTGTTTCCTAGTCTCAAAAATATCATCAATGATTTTTCAAATGTGGTGCCGGCCTTCTCTTTGTCTCTGAACACAAAGTCAGATCCCCGACCAATTGTGCCCTGTGCAGGGCAAAAAGGGGGGAGTGATGGAACAGGTGAGGGATCAAATATTTTATCAAATTTTGATCAAATAAAGAAATGTAATGACAGGTATGTGCTGTCTAAATTACAAAGAAAGTTCAAATGTGACATTGTTAAAAGTGCATCCTTAGTAATGGAAGAGTTTAAAAGTTCCAGACAGAAGGAAGTATGTTCTGTCCGGGCCCATAAATCAGGCATGGCATGTGTTAGATGTTATGCCTGTGCTGGCTCCGGCAATATCGCCAGGTCCTGCTAATGGCCGGGTACAATGAGGGAGAGGAGATATCATTCTTTGAAATGTTTTAAATGTGGTCACTTTGGAATTATGGCAAGGAACTGTTACTGCACAAGTAATTGTGAGGGGCCTAGCAATATTGTCAAGGAGCACAGGCATTTTCACAGACAACATGGCATTTTCTCTCAGTCTGTGCCCAGCCATGGGCAGACTCCTCAAAATGGCCGATTACAACCAGGGAGGCTAGCAAGGCCTTGATGTAAACTCAGTTTTCAGAGTTTCAGTCTGGCCTCTGGTCTTTCTGATTGTCTGCTTTGTTTTAGTTTCTTTTAGGCCATGTGCACACGTTCAGTATTTTTCGCGTTTTTTTCGCGTTTTTTCGCTATAAAAACGTGATAAAAACGCGAAAAAAACGCTAACATATGCCTCCCATTATTTTCAATGTATTCCACATTTTTTGTGCAAATGTAGCCTTTTTTTCCGCGAAAAAATCGCATCGCGGAAAAAAAAGCAACATGTTCATTAAAATGCGGAATTGCAGGGGATTCCGCACACCTAGGAGTGCATTGATCTGCTTACTTCCCGCATGGGGCTGTGCACACCATGCGGGAAGTAAGCAGATTATGTGCGGTTGGTACCCAGGGTGGAGGAGAGGAGACTCTCCTCCACGGACTGGGCACCATATAATTGGTAAAAAAAAAAGAATTAAAATAAATAGTCCTATACTCACCTTCGATGTCTTCCCGCCTCTCAGCTGCATGCTGCCGCTTCGGTTTCTATAGCTGGTGTGCGGTGAAGGACCTGCGATGACGTCACGGTCTTGTGATTGGTCGAGACCGGTCATGTGACCGCTCACGTGACCGCGACGTCATGGAAGGTCCTGAACCACACCGGCATTTATAGGAACGGACGCCTGCAGGTGAGTATAACCATTTTTTTTATTTTTTTTATTATTTTTAAACATTCTATCTTTTACTATAGATGCTGCATAGGCAGCATCTATAGTAAAAAGATGGTCACACTTGTCAAACGCTATGTTTGACAAGTGTGACCAACCTGTCAGTCAGTTTTTCAAGCGATGCTACAGATCGCTTGGAAAACTTTAGCATTCTGCAAGCTAATTACGCTTGCAGAATGCTAAAAAAGCGCGAAAAAAACGGAAAAAAAACGCAAAAAAAAAAATGCGGATTTCTTGCAGAAAATTTCCGGTTTTCTTCAGGAAATTTCTGCAAGAAATCTGGACGTGTGCACATACCCTCACTCTTCTTCTATTTGCTAAGTTTGCTCTTTTGTAAGTGAAATGTATTGCTAAACCAGTGAGGACCAGACATGAGGCAGAAGGGTCTTATCTGAGGTTCATTGTGATTGCAATGATAACAGTATGTGTAAGGGTACTGTCACACAGTGGCACTTTGGTCGCTACAACGGCACGATCCGTGACGTTCCAGCGGTATAGTTACGATATCGCTGTGTCTGACACGCTACTGCGATCAGGGACCCCGCTGAGAATCGTACGTCGTAGCAGATCGTTTGAAACTTTATTTCGTCGTCTAGTGTCCCGCTGTGGCGGCATGATCGCAGCGTGTAACAAAGGTGTGCACGATATTCCCAATGTCCCGTATGACTTCTACATCGCAACTACGTCATGAAATTATCGCTCCAGCGCCGTGCATTGCAAAGTGTGACCGCAGTCTACGACGCTGGAGCGATAATCAAGCGACGCTGCAACGTCACGGATCGTGCAGTCGTAGCGACCAAAGTGCCACTGTGAGACAGTACCCTAAGTTGTTGGTTGTTTGCTGTTTTCTATCAGACCCCCTGTGAAGTAAATGAGGTTTATTTTACTGGTACTTGTTTTTTTAGCTCCAGTTTTCCATAGAATTCATAATGATAAGAGTAACACAGATCGCAGGATAATAGAGTCACAACCATGGATGCTCTGATTTGTTGCTTGAACTAATATAGGTAGGGAGTTGTGTGTTCACCTAGGCCTTGAAGTTCAGCTGTAAAATTGACTTTGTTTGTTTGTTTTCCTGTGCATCTTAGATTGGATAAAGGGTGTTGTTACGTGAACTAAGACAGGCGGAGAAGCATGGACAGATATCGGACGTACATGAGGGAGTGTTGTGTTATACTGTGTGCTGACCTTGAAGTTTGGACTAATAGCATGGTTTTGTTTCAGACCTGATGCAGGATACAACTAAAGTCAGTGTACCTTAGTTTAACGTTTAGTTTTCCTAGGTTGTTAAGTATCTGTCAGGGTTGTATGTTACTCTTTTGAATTGTGGAAAACTGATAGTGGTCTGTATAGGAAACAGAGGCAATTGACTAGGATAAGAAAATTGCATTCATTTTGTGAGGTTCAGGAGAGTTGAGGCATTAGCTAATTACTAGGCAGCTCAAGAAAGGTTAACAGGGGGAGGTCACCCTGAAGTAAAAGTATAAAGAATGAGTGAGTTTGGGGGACAGGGAAGCAAGAAATAAGGATGGTTATTAACTGCACTGGGAGATCTCCCAGATCGTATTGTTCCTTTTGTCCCATTTTAGGTATCTATGTAGAAGAGCACCTATTGCTCCAGAGAAGAAGTCTTGACCTTTGCCCAGATGCCCCTGAGAGACTCCAGAACACCCCTCTTACTTTTGGTGCCGAGTTGAAACATCTCCTCTCAGATTTCAGCCATGAGGAGGAGACTGTAATAAAACCCAATGCCACTTTGTCCTGTAATTTTCCTCCTGGTCATTACTTTATAAGTACAGACCAAAAGTTTGGACACACCTTCTCATATAAAGATTTTTCTGTATTTTCATGACTATGAAAATTGTACAATCACACTGAAGGCATCAAAACTATGAATTAACACATGTGGAATTATATACTTAACAAAAAAGTGTGAGACAACTGAAATGATGTCTTATATTCTAGGTTCTTCAAAGTAGCCACCTTTTGCTTTGATGACTGCTTTGCACACTCTTGGCATTCTCTTGATGAGCTTCAAGAGGTAGTCACCGGGAATGGTTTTCACTTCACAGGTGTGCCCTGTCAGGTTTAATAAGTGGGAATTCTTGCCTTATAAATGGGGTTGGGACCATCAGTTGTGTTGTGCAGAAGTCTGGTGGATGCACAGCTGATAGTCCTACTGAATAGAGTGTTAGAATTTGTATTATGGCAAGAAAAAAGCAGCTAAGTTAAGAACAACGAGTGGCCATCATTACTTTAAGAAATGAAGGTCAGTCAGTACGAAAAAATTGGGAAAACTTTGAAAATGTCCCCAAGTGCAGTGGCAAAAACCATCAAGCACTACAAAGAAACTGGCTCACATGAGGACCGCCCCAGGAAAGGAAGACCAAGAGTCATCTCTGCTTCTGAGGGTAATTTTATCCGAGTCACGAGCCTCAAAATCGCAGGTTAACAGCAGCTCAGATTAGAGACCACGTCAATGCCACACAGAGTTCTAGCAGCAGACACATCTCTACAACAACTGTTAAGAGGAGACTTTGTGCAGCAGGCCTTCATGGTAAAATAGCTGCTAGGAAACCACTGCTAAGGACAGGTAACAAGCAGAAGAGACTTCTTTGGGCTAAAGAACACAATGGACATTAGACCACTGGAAATCTGTGCTTTGGTCTGAGGAGTCCAAATTTGAGATCTTTGGTTCCAACCACCGTGTCTTTGTGAGACGCAGAAAAGGTGAACGGATGGACTCTACATGCCTGGTTCCCACCGTGAAGCATGGAGGAGGAGGTGTGATGGTGTGGGGGTGCTTTGCTGGTGACACTGTTGGGGATTTATTTAAAATTGAAGGCATACTGAACCAGCATGGCTACCACAGCATCTTGCAGCGGCATGCTGTTCCATCCGATTTGCGTTTAGTTGGACCATCATTTATTTTTCAACAGGACAACGACCCCAAACACACCTCCAGGCTGTGTAAGGGCTATTTGACCAAGAAGGAGAGTGATGGGGTGCTACGCTAGATGAGATGGTTTGGGGTGAGCTGGACCGCAGAGTGAAAGCAAAAGGGCCAACGAGTGCTAAGCATCTCTGGGAACTCCTTCAAGATTGTTGGAAGACCATTCCCCGTGACTACCTCTTGAAGCTCATCAAGAGAATGCCAAGAGTGCAAAGAAGTCATCAAAGCAAAAGGTGGCTACTTTGAAGAACCCTAGAATATAAGACATAATTTCAGTTGTTTCACACTTTTTGTTAAATATATAATTCCACATGTGTTAATTCATAGTTTTGATGCCTTCAGTGTGAATGTACAATTTTCATAGTCATGAAAATACAGAAAAATCTTTAAATGAGATGGTGTGTCCAAACTTTTGGTCTGTACTGTATATATATTGGACTGTTTATGATCTGCAGGTGGACCAAAAGACTGGACACCCAACTGCATGGAAGTCAGGCTGAGCACCATTAACTCAGCCGGTGAAGGGGGTTAAGAATATAAGAAAAATCCAGTCCTTTACCTCGAATCCAATATATATATATTGCATATAATAATGATGTTATATTCATTGTCGTGTTACTGTGTAGTAATTCCATATGTGTGCATATAAACACTTTAGGTGTAAGTCCAGGACTACCTGTACGTTGACATACTCAGTGTGTTCATGTGAAGGTGTTCATGCATTTACAGCCAGTAGATTACTCCAACTGTATGTGGTTCAAAGATCTTCATGTGCATTATTGATCAGTAGCAGGCATGCTATTTTAGCTTAAGTCTCTATATGCATTATGGAATTGTAATATATGTGTTTTGTGTCAATGGGGAAAAAGAGTGAGGTTCTCTAGGGACAGGTCCCCACAGCTTCTAAGTTTTTTGCCACTTTAACCCTAGCAATGGTAAAGTTCGTAAGGGATGGATTGAATGTCGGTTAGAATTAAACGGTGTTCTTCCCGCTGTCTACTTAGGTATTGTAACATCACTCCCTACTCCAGAAATTGTGACCTGCCTAGTAAAGATCTGCGTATCTATCTATGGAGGAACCTCTTCAACTTTCTTCAATCAAGAATAAAGGAGAAGTGCCTGATGGAAGTCATGTCTGATGCATGTCTGATGAAAGTGAAGGCGTGCCTGATGGAAGTCGTGCCTGATGGAAGTTGTGCCTCTGCTACAAAAATACCATGAGACCCATCTACAGACTGTGACACCCAGCAGTTTAATCAAGCCAGATATACTCAAAATAGAGTAACGTGAAGTCTGGCAGGGTGAAGGGTATGCACAGCATGACGCTGGCTGACCTATGGACTGTAAGGGTGAAGCCATTCCAGAGTCTGACCAGTAAGACGACATTGGGATAGGCCGACACCTGAAGACCGGTAATGACATGACCACAGAGATTATACATAATTAACAAAAGACTTTGATTTTGACAACAAAAAGACTTTGATTAAGATCCAAGAAAGAAGAAGAAGGTGTACTCTGTGGATAGAGATGTGGGTTATGGTGAACAGCAGGGAAGAACTGATGGCCGTGTGGATGATGTCTAGGTATAAAAGTGCAGAATTATGCTTCATTCCATCCTGAACTGTCACTGGTTATAAATGGGGTTGAGTAGGCAAATAAATCCCAGCACAAAACGTCCCTCAAATTTCATTGTCATGTTCTCGACAACAGGGGGAATGTAGAAGGGAAGTGCTCCAAAATTTATATCTTTATGTAAAGATGTGGTTAGTGATATATAATTCCCCCACATGTGCTTAGTAGCCCCCTCCTCAAGCTGGTATATAAGGTTTCATTTAGGACTTAGGCCAGTGGACAATAGACTTGTGACCTCATCCCCACACACATGGGGCTGGACACACCTCTTCTAGCTGGACATAAAAGGCACAAGACACATGTGCTAACTCTCTTTTGCTGTGCCTGCATGCTGGAATGATCATGGATCCACATGGTGGTTGAATATATCTGTATCCCCTTTTCTTACTAAGCCTTGTGACCTCTTAGGCCTTGGGGTTAGTAAGCTATAGATGGGAGGGTTGATATTGCATGTGTGATTTGGGTAATCTGGCAGTTAATTGTGGGTTTTTATATTGTGGTGATATTGTCGTGATATTACTGGATATTGTTGGTTATTACTGTGTGATACTGTTGGGATATCACTGCATACTGTAGTGGTATTACTGTATTAGAGTTGTAATATCCATATTTTGTGTATATATATATTTATAGTCACCAGCTTGGGAATAAATATATATGTAGGTTATAGATTGCAGACTTGTGTGTGTAATAAATACCCTTTATTGATACACGGTTTTGTCTCAGTTAGTATATAGTATAAATAATAGATAACAGTTAGTGTATAGTATAAGGTAAAGATAACGTTGTGGTATTAAGTGGATATTAATTATTAGTAGTCAATTTTGGCATTAATAGTTGATATCGGACCTCATTAGAGGTGTAAGGAGGGTTCCTCCTTTTGATAACTATAAATTTAGTATTTGGGGGGGAATAACCCTGTCCCTTTTACAGGCATGTAAAGAATTAATTGAGTAGGCAAACAATGCTATATCTCTGTTAGCTCATGGAGCTGAACACTGTTAGGTAGTGGTAGGTCGGATATCATGATCCCAAGTTGAAAGGTACTGCCTTTTTGTGTCCCATTGAAAAGTGGTAAGTATGCAGCAAGGATAGATTATAGTAGGAGATTAAGACCTAACTTTTAATATAAATGACTAAAAACAGGAGAAACATATATTTGGACAAACAATCCCACAACAAATGTAATAAATATAAAGTGCTCAAAAATCACCAGTGCACATGAATAAAAAATTGGTTCATTGTCCAAAGCAAGCCGTCCATAATCACAGGAAAAAGGATTGGTATAAAGCACTAGTGAGTTACCTTGTCATGCCCGGTGTGAGTTTACCAGCCTGACAAGGAGAGTCCCCAAGTATGGTACTGTCCTAAAGAATGTCCCTTAATTCCCTCTCATTACCTTTTGACTGATAGAATTTCCTCTGCTCGAGAACCCCAATGGAAAGAGGCACGTCCATTAGGATATGAAAAGTCAATGAGATGACGAAACGGGTTAATGTATATTTCTTCTGTCCATTGGAATTTTATACATTGTGTTTGCAGAAAAGTCTATAAAATGCAAAGTTACAGAATTTTATGGTAAAGTAAATATCTTACAAGTATTTTAATTTTGGTAGGTTTCCAAAGGCTCCACGCCCAATATGGACCAGATTTTTTGTGTTTCTGATTGTTCTAAAATTAGAAGAAAAAAAAGAAAATATAATATTATATTTTAGGTTAGACCTCAAACAACATATACTTATTTCATGCAATAAAATGCAAATTAATTATGTAAAAATCGTACAATGTGATTTTCTGGTTTTTATTTTTAGATTCTGTCTCACCCAGTTGAAGTGTACCTACGATAAAAATTACAGATCTCTCCATTCTTTGTAGGTGAGAAAACTTGCAAAATTGGCAGTGTATCAAATACTTATGCTCCCCACTGCATGTTTTCTATAAAACCTTGCAGTGGTAAAATGTAAAATATAGATATTTGGAATGCAGAAGCCAATCTTTGATTCATGCTGCCTGTGGACTTTAAGACAAAGGTTTGCTAGAGAAATATAAGGGGTATTCCAGTGTATAAAAATTATCATCCATCTACTGAATACATGATGACCTGTACCTTGTGGTGGGCACCACTGCTGGGATCTCCACTGATCGGCAGAGTGGGGACTTGTGGCTGCTGTACTTTGGCCAGGGAACAACAAGAACATAAGTCACCTGTGCTAGCAATTGGTAGGGGTCCTAGTGGAGAGACCCACATTGATTGAATCCATTGAGTGGATTCTATAGGTGATAATATTTGTAGACTAGAATTCCCATGTAACTTTCTTGCCTAATTAAATGTAGTAAATAATAATCAATGCCCCCAATAATTAGCTTTAAAGGGTTTATCACCTTTGGACAATCCATTTTTGTTAGAAGTGTCCCTTGATGATAAACCAATCCCATGGTGTCACCACCAGTCAACTATATTCTGTGGAGCAACCTAATATCAAGTGTTTTATTCCACCACAGCACTCCCACAGGAGAAGTGTAGCATTACAACTTATAATGAAAATGAATATTTCACTAAACTCAGCGATCCTCAATAAGAAAACATGAATTATTTAGCCAACAGCCATTATTATTGGTGTGCTAGTCCTGGATGGAAGGGGCAGATACCTTTTATACCACACTATCATTCAGGGTGGATTTGATTTAAATCTAACTGATTTAAATCACGATTTAAATCACGATTTAAATCACTAGTCAGTAAGGCTTGATTTAAATCAGTGATTTAAATCAAAGTTTCTACCTATTCCCAAACTGGGTCTCTTTTACGGCCTGCTGCCATTATAAGGAAAGAATGTAATAAACCTCAGATCGTACACACAAATAGATCCAGACTTGTCTGTCTGTGGCTATGCTGCAGTATTGTGCTCAAAGTTTCACTTTCATTTTCTTGTCTGCTTGCCCTTCCTCCTCCTCACACTTAGATTCACATTCTTCTTGTGTTGTGCAGATCTATTCCACTCCAAACAATCAGAAACATATTGTCTAACTTCTTGGACTTGGCACTGAAGGGGTTGATTCTGTATTCATAGGTTTGTAGAACAATAGGATTAAGGTCTTTTTCTCAACTCTGTTCATGTTGTAACATTTTTGCCGTGAAGAAGAGGCTGGGACCTCTGCGGAGTCAAATTCAGTTTTGAGAACTGCGTAAGTAAAGCGAGCGTCTGTGATAATATAGGAGAGAAACTGCCCACTAATCCTACAGAAACCTCTGGAAGAGCATGGCATTGTGAATGTTACACATATACAGCCTTTATTCTACTGAGTTAAACAACTCAGCTTTATCTCATGATGGAAGAACCTTTGGATGGTAAAATATTTTCCTCAAAAAGCAGTTTATTGAAAAAAATCCGATTTAAATAAAAAAAATCCAATTTAAATAAAAAAAATCCGATTTTTTAGATTTTTTTTTAAAAAAAACATTGATTTTTATCCACCCTGCTATCATTTTATTCTTATGTATCCCCAATTGTATTTATTCTTTGAGCTAAGTGTGTAAACTACAGATATGTAGTGGAAATAAAAAAAAGCTATTGCACTTACAATTCTGTCAGGTTGAGAAGTTTCGCAAATGCGCGATTATGAATACTTTCCAGTGAATCGCTTTGGAATATTGCTCTGTAACAAAAATAGAAAAAAATAAAGATGAAAAAATATAGTTTATAAAGTTATAACAAGTTTTGTGCAATAAAATCATATTCTTTCATCTCACTTGGGAAACTTATATGATTTATTTTTCGCTATGTTACAGTCAGGTTGTACTGACTACATACACCAACCAAATTTATGAAGAGTGATACCCATCGTACCGCGCCTCTGCATTATCTCCAAGACCACAATAATGGGAACCTTCATAAAAAAAAAAGTTTTGTTTTTATTTTACCTGCAGCCATAGAGGTAATCTGCAGGTAAATAATGTTTTAAATAAGTGTAAAAGCCTCACTGGAAGTATGAATGCAGGAGAAAGTGATTTTATATTCCCCCTGCAGCTACTCGCTTCCAGTCATCGGGGCAGCACTGCAGCTGTGAGCAGTCAGCGCTCACTATGCAGAGTGAAATTAGCAGTATGGCTGCAAGTAAAACCCTTTTTTATGAAAGGTTCCCTTTAAGTGTTTGGGAGGTCCTTGAGCAAAACATTTGGTGGGAACCGCCTTCTATGGTTTAGGGTCCTGAGCTTCTTATACCCTAGTATCATGACACTGATGGGTTCACATGGAGCTGCAGCCATCACTGCGGTTGAACTATTAACCTTGATGAATCCCTTAAAGCTATGTTCACACATTGTGTTTTTGCTGCGTTCTTTATGCAAATTAAAAGCTGTTTTTCCAGTACCAGCAAAAACTATGAGATTTTAAAACTCTCTTCTACACATTTTTTTTTTTTCTGGTGGAATTGAAAAACTGCTGTGTTTTTAAAGACTTGATATACTGCAGTTTTCAAGTATTTTCACAGCACAGAAAGTAATAAGTGCAGCGCCCCAGGGTCCTGGTCGTTGCAGTAATGTCATTTCCCTCTAGGGGGGAGTGATGTTACGTTTGGAGGCAAAAAAGGAGATCTCTTTACCAGGTAACACCAACAAACAACACATTTCATACTCCAGTCCACCAGGGGGAGCTATGCTCCTATTTAATAAGGCACTCTTCACAATTTGGTAAAACTGGTGGCCTGGATAGGAAGTGGGGCAGATACTAGCTGGGCTTCGGCTCAGGCAGATGCTATCTGAGCTCCGCTCAGGTAGTTGGTCCCTGACAGGGGTGGGATCCTGTCAGAGGCCTAGACAGAAGGTCACGGAGCTGCGCCTGCCCCACGTGCGGCAGTTCCAAAGAAATGACACGAACAGAGAACTGTATTGTAGAGAGTGAGAAGAAGTGATAGCAAAAGGAGTGGAAACCAGAAGGAGTTCTGCCCTGCACAGGCTGCCTCGTTCTGAGGGGCAGGATCCGGTAGCCGGAACACTGAGGGAGCAACAGTCCTTTATGCCTTGCTCCAGAGACCGGCAGGACAGCTAATTGCAACTGATCCGCCCTATACCCAGGAGGCACGGTGGCAACTCTCGGAGGCCAGGGCGTGCTAGAGTCCCTGTAAAAAGCCTCAAGCCACCAGTCATATGGGTTTGTCCTATCCTGGGGGACAGAGAGAGACATAACATCTAGAACCTCTACAACAGTTGTGAGGACCTTAAGAGAGGCTCAGCAATAAGGTACTACAACACCCAGGCGCTAGACGAAGGCTACTGATTTCCACCTGGATAAGGGGACTCTGGATTTGCCTCCAAACCGGCTGGACTCTGCCTGCCCTGTGATCTGGTGTTCTGGACTGTGGATGCTGAAGTCTACAGTAAAAAGGTAAAGAGACTGCAACCTTGTGTCCTCGTTCTTCACTGCGCCTTGCGCCATTCACCATCTACCATCTACACACTGGGAAGCCTTGGGGACACACTTCTGTGGGAAGGTATACCATCTAGCTGCCATAACATCACCCCAGCGGACCCCTAAGCAGCGTTGGTCACCCTGACCGAATACCACAGGTGGCGTCACGAACATATCCCTTTAAAGACCTTTCCCTTTTAGACGGACGTCCCAGGGCCACAGACCTGGTCAGCCACCGTGACATCCCCCTGTGAACCAAAGGACCCGGTACCGAGTACCCCTAGCTCTTGGGGGCGATCCATCTTTTGGCATCTCAATCAAGATCTACTTAAGCCTGAAAATCAGGTCATGTGCGCCTAAGAACTGTGCCAGAATTGTGCTTGAACTCTGATTTACTAAACGGCTGTGTATTGCAAAAGACCGCCAAAAATTCCCGCCAAAACCGCCGCCATTACTGTGCCACAAGGAGCACAGGAGAAGAAGAAGGGCGTGTCGTCGTGGGCATGAACGAACTGAGAAGCGTGAAAAATAATGGCCGCCCAGTCTAAATATCTCTGTACCTTGAGGACGTGTCCGTCAGCAGCCGAGATCTGCCTCCTGATCCTCAATGGCAGGCGGAGACAAAGAAAAAGAAACCGCCAATGGAGAAGAGAGCTGGAAAAGGACCAGGAAGGAGCCAGCCACGAGGGCGATGCCATGGCCAGCCGCCCGGAACCAGAGTGTGGGATCAGAGCAGAGGACTCCGCCAGCCACCTGGAAAGACACCGCGGCAAGGCATCACCCGTTGGCCTTGACCGCCTGCAGACCAGCATTGAGGAACTCATAAACCAAATCCTGCCGCTGTGGCTAAGCACTGTGGCCGGGTGGAAGAAGACCTTCATCGGGAGCCTCACCAGACATCCATCGGCAGCCTTGTCTGGTCCGGAGCAAGAAAGAAGTTCTGGCGCTCCAAAGCCAGAAAGCAAGGCCCTGCCAGAAAGCGAGATGCTGCAAACAGAGATGACAACGCCGCAGCACAAGGCCCTGCAACCAGCGTTCCAGACCCTAGCGGAGACAGAGCAGACCATCACTGGAGGGACCGCATCTGAAGCAGGCATGAAAAACAACCCTGCTCCAGAGACTGCTTGTGCCACAGCTACTGTCAGGACTCTGAACATTTTTTACCTTTTGTGCATTACTGCCCTTTTCCAAGATGGCGTCTTTGGTCTCATGTGCACTGTGTCTTCCTGCTATAAAACTCCACCCCAGCCTTCAGTCTGTGCTAGAGTATTCTGCCTTGCATCCAGCTCCTGACCTCTGATTACTCCCTGGCTATACACCTGCTCCTGTGAACTGTGAGGTGATCCTGCTACTCTGCTCTGAGTTCCTGCTGCATACACAAGTTTCCAGTAATCCTCCTTCATCTGCTGTTCGTGTTTACTTCCATCTGCATTTGCTGGACATGTAAGCTGTTTCTGCTTTGCAATAACCTGATACTATTAAACAGGCCTCCCTGGTTGAGCTAAGATATGATTTGAACTGCCTAATAAGCATATCTATCTGTGCCTGGACTAAGACAAGGATTTATTCGTGTCAAGTATCCTCAAGAATAACTGTGCTTCATAGACTTTCTGCTTGATTGCATTTTCCTCTGAAGTTTCCTATAGACTGCTAAGCTGTGTTTATTATTTGCACCAAGTGTTGTGGACTTGAGTTTCTCTCTGCACCTGTTTGAATCACCGTGTGATAATATAGACTTTACCACTTATAAAACTGTGTCCTGTAGTTGTCTTGTTCCACGCAAAGAGTCTCCTGAGTTGTCCCCTATAATTATTACAGGATACTCTAGCCTAAAAAAAGGAGACTGCTGGAACAATGACTGCAGAAAGCAAATTAGAGCAGGTGTTTTCCATAATTAGATCACTGCAGAAAGATGTGGAAGGTCTGCAAAAGAAGATTGGAACCTTTGAACACAATCAACAAGTGTTTGGACAAACTTTGCAGGACTTGAGCAACCGCATGGCAGCCCAGGAAAACAAACTTGCTGGCATAGAATCCCAGTATAGACGGGCTTTTCAGGACATAAGCACGCAAATAGCTGCACAAGTGACTTTACCCTCTGGGCAACCGCCACCAGCTGGCCCACCTAAGTTGCCCCCATTCAGATTTAATGGTGATCGCGACAAATTTCGTGGCTTTGTGAATCAATGTATGCTATATATGTGCATGCTGACCATTTTCCTACTGATAGATCCAAAGTATTGTGTGTAATAATGCTACTGACCTCACGAGCGCTCGCCTGGGCAAATCCGATGATTGAGTCTCGTGACCCACGGTTAAATGACTTGGATGATTTCTTGGCTGCTATGGCAATAATGTTTGATGACCCTAATCGCCGTGCAACCGCTGAATCTGCTTTGTTGTCTTTACGCCAGGCTAAACATCCTGTTATTGAGTATGCCACTGAATTCAGGAGATTGGCGGTAGATACCAATTGGGACAGTTATGCACAATTGCCTATTTTTAAAAGGGGTCTGTCTAGTATTGTAAAAGATGAACTAGCCTGCTCTGAGTCACCACAAGAGCTAGAGACATTTATACAGCATTGTGTGCGCATAGACATTTGCCTTACTGAGCGTAGGCAGGAGAAATTTGCTGCATATAACCGTGTTTCTAACTTTTCCCTTCCTTCCAAAGAGCCTGCAGGTAAAACCTCTCGGGAGGTGGAGGAGGTGCCCATGCAAATTGATTCCATTCAGAGGCACGAGATCAATGAGCGCTGGGAGCATCGCCTTCGTGAAAGTCTATGTTTCTACTGCGGCCAGTCTGACCACTTCTTGATCAATTGTCCTAAGTGTCCTAGACGGCCTAACAAGGTGCTAGCAGCAATAGGGGAGTATGACAACTGGGATGATGAATCTGACATCTCTGAATGTAGCCTGCCTTTAAACGCTGTATTCCATTCACTTTCTATGACTTCACCCCCCAAGGAGCTGAAGGAAAAGAACTCTCACTGTTCTCTCCCTATTAAGATCCTGTGTTCAGGACAGTGGATTTCCAGTTCAGCTATGATTGACTCTGGTGCAGGTGGCAATTTCATGGATATCGCATTTGCCAAGGAACATGGTATTAAAATTCAGCAAAGAGCCTCTCCAATTACCATGGAAACAGTGGATGGGTCACCTTTAATCTCTGGGCCTGTGGATCAGGAGACCGTACCCCTTGAAATTTTGTTGGAGCCTAATCATCAGGAGCAACGTTCTTTCTTGCTAATTTCTTCTCCTCATTTTCCTGTGATTTTAGGCATTCTTTGGTTGCGTTCTCAGAACCCAATTATCAACTGGGAGACCAAGGAGATTATCTTCCCAACAAAGAGCAACTCAGCGTTAACAGAAGCTGTCCCTGAGTCCACGGCTACGGAACCACATGTACAGGTATTTTCTTTACCTCCAGCTTATAAAGAGTTCTCTGACATCTGTGACAAGAAGAATGCAGATCAGCTTCCTCCACACAGGCATTATGACTGTCCCATTGAGCTGCTTCCCGGGGCAGCCATTCCTTTTGGTAACATATACCCTTTGGCGGCACCTGAGCTTCAAGCCTTAAAAGAGTATATTGATGAAAATCTGGCCAAAAGCTTCATACGTCCTTCGTCCTCACCAGCAGGGGCACCTATCTTTTTTGTAAAGAAGAAGGATGGGACCCTGAGACCCTGTGTTGACTATCGAGAACTCAATAAGGTAACCGTACGAAACCGTTACCCTTTGCCTCTGATTCCTGAATTACTGGAAAGAGTCCGCCATGCTAAGGTGTTCTCTAAACTGGATCTTCGTGGGGCTTATAATTTGGTGGGTATTCGTCCAGGGGATGAGTGGAAGACAGCATTCAGATGCCGGTATGGACACTTGGAATCTCTTGTGATGCCCTGCGGGCTTTGTAACGCCCCTGCAACATTTCAACACCTTGTTAATGACATTTTCAGAGATTTGTTGGACCAGTTTGTAGTGATCTATTTGGACGATAAACTAATCTTTTCTGACTCTCTATAGGAACATGAAGAACATGTCAAAACTGTTTTAAGACATCTGAAAGAGAACCATCTGTATCTTAAGCTGGAGAAATGCGAGTTCCATCATTCTGAGATACAGTTCTTAGGTTATATCATCTCTCCCCAAGGGCTGAACATGGAATCTGGTAAGATTCAGGCTATCCTTGACTGGCCGGTACCCAAGAACGTTAAGGAGGTCCAACATTTTATTGGTTTTGCAATCTACAGACGCTTCATTCGAAATTTTTCTGATATTGTCCGTCCGATTACTTCCTTGACAAAGAAGGAAAAGCCCTTTAAGTGGTCACCACAGGCTCAAGTAGCTTTTGATCAGCTTAAGATCTGTTTCACATCAGCACCGCTGTTGATACAGCCAGATCCAACACTTCCTTTCATTGTGGAGGTGGACGCTTCTGATAATGCTTTGGGGGCTATTCTCTCCCAAAGAACTGGAAAGAAGGGTCTGCTACATCCTTCTGCTTTCTTTTCCCGTAGACTAACCTCAGCAGAGAAGAATTACGACGTGGGAGACAAGGAATTGCTGGCTATTATTGCGGCTTTCAAAGAAAGGAGGCATCATCTGCAAGGAGCTGCACAACAGATCATAGTGCTTACTGACCATCACAATCTAGAGTTCCTTAGATCCGCTAGATGTCTTTCTCCTCGTCAGGCTCATTGGAACTTATTTTTAAATCAATTTAACTTTGTTATCTCGTACTGTCCAGGTTCTCGTAATGGGAAGGCTGATGCTTTATCCCGAATCCATGCTGCGTATTCCGTACCTGGAGCCCCGTCCAAGACCATTCTATCTGATGCCAATTTCATCGGAGTTATCCACGATCAGGACTTGTGGAAGGAGTGCAGGGAGGTCTATGAAGGTGATGTATTTCTGGCCAACCCACCTGTGGATATTAATCTTGTCTTTAAGGGTGACATGTGGTTCAGAGATCGACGTATCTACGTCCCGGAGGTCGTCCGTCTGCAGATCCTCAAGTTGGTACATGACTCCAAGTTGGCTGGTCACAGGGGGGTACAGAAGACACAAGAGTTCCTGAGCCGATTCTTCTGGTGGCCAACTTGCCTGAAGGATACCAAGGACTATGTTCTCTCTTGCAAGGTATGTGCCCGTTACAAGACTCCTTATGTGGCACCTATGGGTCTTCTACAACCATTACCTGTTCCGTCCCGCCCTTGGGGGTCTATATCAATGGACTTTATTGTGGAGCTGCCTACATCGGGGGGCATGAATACAATCATGGTGGTAGTTGATTGCCTGACTAAAGCTGCTCATTTTGTTCCATGCACCGGCCTCCCCTCAGCTAAAGATACAGAGAATTTGGTTATACAGAATGTCTTTCGGTTGCATGGGGTTCTGGATGAGATCATCTCTGACCGTGGAGTACAGTTCACTTCAAGATTCTGGAAGGGGTTTTGCTCTGCACTCAATATTAATGTCTGTCTCTCTTCTGCTTACCATTCCCGGACAAATGGTCAGACTGAGCATACCAACCAGACGCTGGACTAATATCTAAGATGTTATGTCAGCCATCTCCAGGATGATTGGTTGGAGTTGTTGCCGTTAGCTGAATTTTCATATAATAATTCTCAGAGCGCCTCCACTAAATTTACACCTTTCTTTGCCAATCTGGGTTATCATCCGTGTATTTTACCTAGGTCTCCAAATAATTCTCCGGTTCCGGCAGTGGAGGAAAGGCTGACTGCGATGAGACAGAATCTTGAGGTTCTGAAGGAACCCCTGACCACAGCTCAAGAACGTTATAAGAGATCGGCTGATAGATTCCGTAAACCTGCACCCATGTTCAATGTAGGAGATTCCATGTGGTTAGCAACTAAGAATCTGAAGTTAAACGTTCCTTCACAAAAACTTGGACAGAAATTCATTGGCCCTTTCAAGATCAACGGTATTGTGAGCTCTGTGGCCTGCCGGCTGAAGATGCCTAGGACAATGACGGTACACCCAGTTTTTCATGTATCTCTACTAAAGCCTGTATCTCCTAATACCTTCCAGGGACGTGTTGTGCCACCTCCGCAGCCTGTGGTGATTGATGGGCAAGAACAATTCGTGGTGGAGGAAATTATTGATTCCAGGATTCGCAGGAATCGGCTCCAATATCTGATAAGATGGCAGGGATATCCCCCTGAGAAAGACTCTTGGGAACCTGTGGAAAACATCAATGCCCAACAGAAGATTTCTTGTTTTCATCAGAGATTACCTGAGAAACCAGGTCCAGGATCGTCCTGAGGCCGATTCTAAGGAGGGAGTAATGTCAGGACTCTGAACATTTTTTACCTTTTGTGCATTACTGCCCTTTTCCAAGATGGCATCTTTGGTCTCATGTGCACTGTGTCTTCCTGCTATAAAACTCCACGCCAACCTTCAGTCTGTGCTAGAGTATTCTGCCTTGCATCCAGCTCCTGACCTCTGATTACTCCCTGGCTATACACCTGCTCCTGTGAACCTGTGTGGTGATCCTGCTACTCTGCTCTGATTTCCTGCTGCATACACAAGTTTCCAGTAATCCTATTTCATCTGCTGTTCGTGTTTACTTCCATCTGCATTTGCTGGACATGTAAGCTGTTTCTACTTTGCAATAACCTGATACTATTAACCAGGCCTCCCTGGTTGAGCTAAGATATGATTTGAACTGCCTAATAAGCATATCTATCTGTGTCTGGACTAAGACAAGGATTTATTCGTGTCAAGTATCCTCAAGAATAACTGTGCTTCATAGACTTTCTGCTTCATTGCATTTTCCTCTGAAGTTTCCTATAGACTGCTAAGCTGTGTTTATTATTTGCACCAAGAGTTGTGGACTTGAGTTTCTCTCTGCACCTGTTTGAATCACCGTGTGATAATATGGACCACTTATAAAACTGTGTTCTGTAGTTGTCTTGTTCCACGCAAAGAGTCTCCTGAGTTGTCCCCTATAATTATTAGAGCTACTGACCCCACTCTAGTGACTGATCTTACCGCAGCCCCTGACTGTGCCACACTGCAGGCCGACGAGTCACTGGTAGGCCCACTCCCAGCATAAGAGAAAGTAAAAAAAAGAATGTGACTGTAAATAGTTAACTGTTTGCTGCAAGTTCCTGAATTGACTGTTGCTGTTTTCAAGTTTATTGAACCCAGCCAGGGTTTTCACTTAAAGGGGTCCCACGTTTAAAGGGATCCTCTGTTTACAGAGTTTCATTTTGCTTCAAGGACATTTGGATCATGGAAAGTGAATGATCCACAAACTTTCCATTGCACATAGTTGGCACCTACAAGGTGCACCCTGGTTCTGCCCACTTGCCGGCATGGTAGGGCTGGATTTGTTTGTAAATAGTTTGCACCTCCTTAAAGGTGCTTCCTACTCTTTTTACAACGGAGGCTTTTACAGTGACTGCCTCCAATGGAGACTGCTATTAATCTTGTTGTAAGAACCGCTTTGCTTTTCAGACCTGAAGAAAAACCCGTTGGTGTGGCAGAATTCCGGGTCAGGATACACGTCTTGTAGCCTGCCCAAGACCAATGTTGGGGGTTCGTAACGGGTCCCTCGCATCACGTCACCTGTGTTGCTAAACTGACTTGAATATTGATGATGTGATTGATACTTTACACTACCTCAGAAAAGACTTGGGTTTGCCCTTAAAGGGAATGTTCAATTGTTGCACTTTGTCAAAAAGTTAATATATTACAGAGATAATATAGTAGATAAAGTTAAAAATAAGAATTTAGATAGAACTGTAGTTTTGCATAAGCAGATATTGAGTTAATGTATTGAAGAGAATTACTAAAAGAGGAGCTTGTCGCGGAACATCAGCTAGGCGGAGTTGGTACGATAGGAGAACAGCTGAGCAGACGTGGGAGTCTGTAACTCCTGGTAAAAGAAGGAACTGAGAATCAATTTGAAACTGACGCTTGATGTACTGGTGAATAAATTGAAAGAAAATGCAGTGAGCCCATGGGGGTTGATAGACTGATCTACAATTGAATAAAGTAAGCCCATGGGGGTTAGTTAAAAATTTTGCACTTAGAAAGGAATAATTGTTTTGCACTTGAATAAAGATAGAATGTTTGCTTTTGCACTTAATAGATAGTATACCTGTATGGGTAATTGTGTTTCATAGTTAGTTAATATACTGTTTGCTAAATTGTTCCATTCCACAATGTAAATATGTTTTTGTTTGCAGCGTTCAAGCGTTCTCACCTCCCATAAAGGGAAGCACAGTTAAATTAACTTGTTTAACAGCATTTAAAAATTGCATGTTTTTTACTAAAGTACTGTTGTTTTCTTTTCCCAGTCCCAGAGTACTGGATTTAACGGGGGGTGGGGGGAGGAACCCCAGGGTCCTGGTCATTGCAGTAATGTCATTTCCCTCTAGGGGGAGTGATGTTACATTTGGAGGCAATAAAGGAGATCTCTTTACCAGGTGTCACCAACATACAACATATTTCATACTCCAGGCCACCAGGGGGAGCTATGCTCCTATTTATTAGGGCACTCTTCACAATTTGGTAAAACTGGTGGCCTGGATAGGAAGTGAGGCAGATACTAGCTGGGCTTTTGCTCAGGCAGATGTTATCTGAGCTCCGCTCAGGTAGTTGGTCCCTGACAGGGGTGGGATCCTGTCAGAGGTCTAGACAGAAGGACATGGAGCTGCGCCTGCCCCACGTGCGGCAGTTCCTAAGAAAGGACATGAACAGAGAACTGTATTGTAGAGAGTGAGAAGAAGTGATAGCAAAAGGAGTGGAAACCAGAAGAAATTCTGCCCTGCACAGGCTGCCTCGTTCTGAGGCGCAGGTTCCGGTAGCCGGAACACCGAGGGAGCAACAGTCCTTTATGCCTTGCTCCAGAGACCGGCAGGACAGCTAATTGCAAGTTACTGATCTGCCCTATACCCAGGAGGCACGGTGGCAACTCTCGGAGGCCGGGGTGTGCTAGTCCCTGTAAAAAGCCTCAAGCCACCTGTCATACGGGTTTGTCCTATCCATCTGGGGGACAGAGAGAGACATACCATCTAGAACCACTACAACAGTTGTGAGGACCTTATGAGAGGCTCAGCAATAAGGTACTACAACACCCAAGTGCTAGAGGAAGGCTACTGATTTCCACCTGGATAAGGGTTCTCTGGATTTGCCTCCAAACTGGCCAGACTCTGCCTGCCCTGTGATCTGGTGTTCTGGACTGTGGATGTTGAAGTCTACAGTAAAAAGACTGCAACCTTGTGTCCTCATTCTTCACTGCGCCTTGCGCCATTCACCATCCACCATCTACACACTGGGAAGCCCTGGGGACACACTTCACCTGTGGGAAGGTATACCATCTAGCTGCCATAACATTACCCCAGTGGACCCCTAAGCAGCGTCAGTCACCCTGATCAAATACCACAGGTGGCATCACGAACATATCCCTTTAAAGACCTATCCCTTTTACACGGACATCCCAGGGCCACAGACTGGGTCAGCTAGCGTGACATCCCCTTGTGAACCGAAGGACCCGGTACCGAGTACCCCTAGTTCTTGGGGGCGATCCATCTTTTGGCGTCACAAACAGGATCTACTTAAGCCTGAAAATCGGGTCATGTGCGCCTAAGAACTGTGCCAGAATTGTGCTTGAACTGTGATTTACTAAACGACTGTGTATTGCAAAAGACCGCCAAAAATTCCAGCCAAAACCGCTGCCATTACCTGTGAACCGTAGGACCCGATACAGAGTACCCCTAGCCCTTGGGGGTGATCCATAAGCACAAAAACGCAGCAAAAACGTAGCAAAAGTGCTGCTATCAGTTTTTGGAGGCACAGCAGGATGTGAAACCCATTTGTTTTTGTGATTTTATGTCTTCTGATTCCAAGTATAGTTTATTTAATCTAGCAATATGTGTTAAGTAAACAATGCCTCACCAACTCAATGCCCGACCAATGTATTAAGTAAACAATGCCGCATCTAACTCAATGTTGGATGAGTTCTATAATCTCATCGCTTTTTCTGGTACTGTAAAAAGAAGCCTTTAATTTGCAGAAAACAATGCATTAAAAAACGCAATGTGTGATCACAGCCTTAGAGTTAACAATGCCCTACTAACTCAAAGCCATACCAATGTATTAAGCAAACAATGACCACTGTTTTTACGTTTGCAATTGTGCATTTTTTAATGAACTCATATAAACTTAGTTCATGGCTGTGCTTCATACATGAATCTAGCTGTTTCGTTCAGAATTGACACTATTTTATCAGATCTAAAAAACTTGTTCCCTTAAATAATTTGATCAAATTGCCTTTTTTTACTAAAATGTTTTATGGTTTCACATACGTTTTGCATTGGTGGCCTAATACCTTGTACTGTTGATGCTTGCTAGGTGAAAACAAAGCTGAAGTTTGGGATCTAAGGCTAGGTTCCCATTGCGTTAATGGGATAGCGCTAACGGACAGCGTTGCACGGCGAAATTAACGCCGTGCACCGTGTCCGTTAGCGCTCCCATTGCCGGCAATGTTAGAGCGCATTGCTAGCGCGTGTCATTTTCGGCACGCGCTAGCGATGTGCCGGTCTTTTGTAGCGCGCCTCGGACGCTGCTTGCAGCGTCCTCGGCGCGCCAGAGGTCCGTTCCCCGCTCTCGCAGATCGGGGATCTGCGAGAGCGGGGACGTTAACGTGACCCCTGAACGCGGCCCCGAAAAAGACATTGCGTTAGCGCAATCCGCTAGCGCCCGCGCTAAACGGATTGCACTAACGCAATCTGAACCTAGCCTAAGAAAATGCAGCAAAAAGCAGCAAGAAAAGTAGCAAAAACGACAGCAAAAACCTTAGTTTTAGGCCGGCGTCACACTCGGCGTAAGACAATACGCCACGTATTTTACGGCCGTAATACGGCCGAAATACGGTGAAATGTTCCCAAAATAGTGATCCGTAGTCAGGGTGTGTCAGCGTATTTTGCGCATGGCATCCTCCGTATGTAATCCGTATGGCATCCGTACTGCGAGATTTTTGCGCAGGCTTGCAAAACCGACATCTAATGGATTTATGTGCTCAAATGTTCATTAAAACATATATACAGTATATATATATATATATGTCATTGAGACACATATATATATATATTCTGTATTTAGATTTCATTCAGCGCGATATCTGTGAACAGCCGGTAATTCAATTGCCGGCTTCTCATTTCTCCTGCACAAACCCGACATGATATGAGACATGGTTTACATATAGTAAACCATCTCATATCCCCTTTTTTTTTGCATATTCCACACTACTAATGTTAGTAGTGTGCATGTGCAAAATTTCAGCGCTGTAGCTGCTAAAATAAAGGGTTAAATGGCGGAAAAAATTGGCGTGGGCTCCCGCGCAATTTTCTCCGCCAGAGCGGTAAAGCCAGTGACTGAGGGCAGATATTAATAGCCAGGAGAGGGTCCATGGTTATTGGCCCCCCCGTGGCTACAAACATCTGCCCCCAGCCACCCCAGAAAAGGCACATCTGGAAGATGCGCCTATTCTGGCACTTGGCCACTCTCTTCCCACTCCCTGTAGCGGTGGGATATGGGGTAATGAAGGGTTAATGCCACCTTGCTATTGGAAGGTGACATTAAGCCAGATTAATGATGGAGAGGCGTCAATTATGACACCTATCCATTATTAATCCAATTGTAGGAAAGGGTTAAAAAACACACACACACACATGATTGAAAAGTATTTTAATGAAATAAACACAGCGGTTGTTGTAATAATTTATTGTTCTCTCAAATCCATTTGCAGTCCCTCGCTTGGCAACATAATAAACGCACAAGATACATACCTTCTGCTGTCAGATCAGGTCCCACGATGTAATCCATCTGAAGGGGTTAACTAATATTACAAGCAGGAGCCCTGCAAATGCAGCTGTGCTCCGTGCTTGTAATTCCCCTGCGAATGAATGAAATGTAGGTCATTGACCTACATTTCATTCATTCGCGGTGATGCGCCCTCTGGTGGATGTTCTCATGAACTGCAGCCTGGGAACTTTTTCCCACGCTCCAGGTCATATGAGGACATCCACCAGGGGGCGCATCACCGCGAATGAAGGAAATGTAGGTCAATGACCTACATTTCATTCATTCGCAGGGGAATTACAAGCACGGAGCACAGCTGCATTTGCAGGGCTCCTGCTTGTAATATTAGTTAACCCCTTCAGATGGATTACATCGTGGGACCTGATCTGACAGCAGAAGGTATGTATCTTGTGCGTTTATTATGTTGCCAAGCGAGGGACTGCAAATGGATTTGAGAGAACAATAAATTATTACAACAACCGCTGTGTTTATTTCATTAAAATACTTTTCAATCATGTGTGTGTGTGTTTTTTAACCCTTTCCTACAATTGGATTAATAATGGATAGGTGTCATAATTGACGCCTCTCCATCATTAATCTGGCTTAATGTCACCTTCCAATAGCAAGGTGGCATTAACCCTTCATTACCCCATATCCCACCGCTACAGGGAGTGGGAAGAGAGTGGCCAAGTGCCAGAATAGGTGCATCTTCCAGATGTGCCTTTTCTGGGGTGGCTGGGGGCAGATGTTTTTAGCCACGGGGGGGCCAATAACCATAGACCCTCTCCTGGCTATTAATATCTGCCCTCAGTCACTGGCTTTACCACTCTGGCGGAGAAAATTGCGCGGGAGCCCACGCCAATTTTTTCCGCCATTTAACCCTTTATTTTAGCAGCTACAGCGCTGAAATTTTGCACATACACACTACTAACATTAGTAGTGTGGAATATGCAAAAAAAAGGGGGATATGAGATGGTTTACTGTATGTAAACCATGTCTCATATCCTGTCGGGTTTGTGCAGGAGAAATGAAAAGCCGGCAATTGAATTACCGACTTTTCACTAACAGCGCTGCGTATTTCTCGCAAGTCACACTGCTGGTCCGTGTGGAATCCGTATTTTTCTCGCCCCCATAGACTTTCATTGGCGATTTTTTTGCGCAGTACGCTGACAAACGCAGCATGCTGCGATTTTGTACGGCCGTAGAAAGCCGTATAATACTGAACCGTAATATACGGCTAATAGGAGCAGCCCCATTGAGAATAATTGTGCCGTATGTTATGCGAGTTTTACGGACGTAGTTTCTGCGCTCTTACGTCCGTAAAACTCGCCAGTGTGACGCCGGCCGAAAGCCGTATAATACTGAACCGTAATATACGGCTAATAGGAGCAGCCCCATTGAGAATAATTGTGCCGTATGTTATGCGAGTTTTACGGACGTAGTTTCTGCGCTCTTACGTCCGTAAAACTCGCCAGTGTGACGCCGGCCTTAGCTGTAGCTTTTTTACTGACAAATGACCAGGTTTTGGCTGCAGAAGAAAACGCAGCAAAAAAAAAGCAACGCATGAACATAGTCTTGCAGGATAAAGGAAAGTGGGAAATTTGTCAGTATTGGATGCAAGCAACAATTGATTTCCAGACCTTGCTCCTCATTATGTAGGAAGTGGAACGCTTGGCCAAATGCTCCTGTTTTCTCTGAGCAAGCCGCTGCTGGATTCCTCTGAAAACTACTTTTTTTCCATGATAACAAAAGGATCAGCTGGATTCGAAAAGACCTGATTATTCTCTCCCCCAACATCATCTGTTGAAGAAGTCAATTAGGGAGGCCCCCGATAAACATTAGACAACGCTTTCGATATTCGAGAACAAGTATACCCTACAGACTACATCTGATTGTTTTACAGCAGCAGGACCCCTTAAGTTCAACTTACCTTTCATTTGTACATATGGGTCCGGTGTCAGCTGTGTTATACAGCTGGCATCTGCCTTCTACTGCTGAGATCTGAAATAATTAACCCCTTGGATTCTACAGTCAATAGTGACTGTGTAACAATTGTTTTTTTTATAGCAGTCAGGGGCCCTTTGAGGACCTCTACTATGCATTGCTAACAAGTAGAGATTAGTAGAGCAGACAGGAAAATACAGTGCGATACAAAAGCCATCTCATGTTCAAGTCCCTTAAGGTACCGTCACACTAGGCGATATCGCCAGCGATCCGTGACTTTGCAGCGACCTGGATAGCGATATCGCTGTATTTGACACGCAGCAGCGTTTGTTTGACAGCAAAAGCAAGGATACCAGCGATATTTTACACTGGTAACCAGGGTAAACATCGGGTTACTAAGCGCAGGGCCGCGCTTAGTAACCCGATGTTTACCCCTGGTTACCAGCGTAAAAGTTAAAAAAACAAACAGTACATACTCACCAGCGCGTCCCCCAGCCTCTGCTTCCTGACACTGACTGAGCGCCGGCCCTAAACTGAAAGTGAAAGCACAGCGGTGACGTCACCGCTGTGCTGTTAGGGCCGGAGCTCAGTCAGTGTCAGGAAGCAGACGCTGGGGGACGCGCTGGTGAGTATGTACTGTTTGTTTTTTTAACTTTTACGCTGGTAACCAGGGTAAACATCGGGTTACTAAGCGCGGCCCTGCGCTTAGCAACCCGATGCTTACCCTGGTTACCCGGGGACCTCGGCATCGTTGGTCGCTGGAGAGCGGTCTGTGTGACAGCTCTCCAGCGACCAAACAGCGACGCTGCAGCGATCGGCATCGCTGTCGCTATCGCTGCAGCGTCGCTTAATGTGACGGTACCTTTAGTTGGATGTTAAAAATAAAAAACAGTAAAAAAAGAATTAAAAATGTACAAGATTAAGGTACTCACTTTTCCATTATTCTCATAAAAAATATAAGAATAATTATATTTGATACAACCTCGTCTGTAAGTAATAAAATATCATATTTATCCCGTATAGTAAACACAGTATAGAAAAAAATAAATAATAAATCCCTGAGAAATGGAAAAAAAAGTGATTTAAAGTGTGTTATTAGGCCAAAATGGCAGCTGGAAAGAATAATACTAAGGTCGGGGAACTTAGAATTGAATCACCACTCCAACGGTAAAATTTTTTAAAAAACCCCGCTGAAGTGGTGCTTTAAAAAATAGTATAAAGTGTCAGAAAATGGTAACATAAGTCAATTTTTTACTTTTTTTAAAAAAAACTTTTTATATTTAAATAAGCCGTAAAGAAACTATTATGAATTTAGTGTCCTGATAATTGTACTAACTCACAGAATCAGGTAAATTTGTCATTTTTCCTATATAGTATTTACTGATTTTTTTTCCATTCCATCCCTGGAAGAATTGTTTTTATAGTTTCCGTTACATTATATAATAAAATAAATGGTGGTATTAAAAATAAAGAAAATAAAATTACAAGTCATTGCACCAAAAACAGGAGGGGATGAAAAAATTGAAGTAAAAAAATGAAAACAATCTGCAGTAGGAAGTGTTTAATGTCTTTATGACGACACATGGCACAGCTCACATTTTTCATTATTTAATGCATTTCTTCTATAGACCATGTTTTAAACATTGCCGTACTGAAGAACCAGTAAAGATGGGTATATTGTATTTTTTTTCCCTTCATCCTAAAAACAAACTAAGAAAACTAAGGTGAAAATAGGAAAGTGATTGAGGAGTAAGAATAAAAGAGTATAGTCATGTAGGCTCCATCAATCAATCACGAAAGCAGTGTCTGTTACACGACTCTCAGGCACAGGTCTAATATCTGTAAAGCGTACCAGCGGCTCTCAATGGTGCCCGCACCAAGAAACAGCATCGTAATATTAAATGATACAAAATAAAATATATACGAAAGTTGGATATTCACAATCCTGACCTCAATGAAAAATGGTAAGGACGAGAGCGGGAACACAATGTTCCTTAGAAATGTTTGATAAAAACACAGCTCCTATCTCTTATAGTATATAGGAAGTGAAATCCACAACTTATGAGCATGAATTTTGAGACATATTTTTTTTATTTTAAATTAATCTTTAAATTGCTTTCAAGAAGAAGAAGAAGAAGAGGAAATGTTCCCTGACTTATCTAGATAAATAACCTATCTGTTCTACAAACATAAGGGATGCTTGTAAAAAATGCTATTTACACCGGTTTTTTTTTTGCAGCTTTTTTTGTTTGTGTCATATTTATTTTTCCTTTTGCGCCTTTTTTAAAGTCAGCTTTTTATGTGTCTGTCTGTTTTCTTTCTTTTTTAAAGCACACCACTATGGGCAGAATTTAGGGTTTCCAGATGTTTTTAAAAGACTGATGCATCATTTGTGACTTTTCAAGAAGTCACAAAATTTGTCATAAATGTAGTCCAGTCCTCCCCCCCCATGGAGTCTTTTTATATACACCTGGATTTTTGGCTGAACTTGAGAATTTTTGCGCTAAAAAGTGGCAAAACAGGTTAAAGACATTTTTTTTTACTTTGCCCAAAGTTCATGACCCGCATGCACCATTTTGATGAATTTGGTACAAAAAACTTCAGGAAATACCACAAGGCAACAAAAGAAAAATGACTTTCAAAAATCTGCAAATTAGGTCCTATATGTTCAAGATTTAGTCCTGGTGCCAAATGTAACCTTAATTACCGTAAGTTGTGTTATTGATAAAACTTTTTCTTATCCAGGGTGATAGAAAAGGAACAGGAGAGCTAAGTGAAAACAAGACATCGTAAAGCAAATGACACTTTGAGGGTATTCCCTATTTACAGAGGTTAGCCCCTCTCTGCCTTAGAGTGAATCTCTCAGGGGGAGTTTGCTAACTAAACTACAAGCACTGTCAGGTTGGCAGTGTTACACTGATTAAAATGATACTTCAGGTGAAGAAATCCCTTTTGCTGTTTTTGTGTAATCTATGTTAGAGGTTTTCAGTTACTGAGATGCTTGTGCTCCGGGGCGGAGCTGTAAGCAGAGTATTATCTTGGTGCTCTAAGCCAGAGAAACCATGGAAAGACCTGCCCATAGACCACCCCGAAGAACAAGCAGTCTGTCTCTATGATGAGGAACTTGTTTATATGTTTATGTTTATAGCATGGGAAGGGGGTAATATCCATGGAACTTCCCAGGGTATTAATATCAGCTCACAGCTGTATGCTTAGCCTTTACTGGTTATTAAAATGGAGGACCTCCCTAAAAATGATGTAGGGTCCCCTATATTTATTAACCAGCAAAGGGTAGACAGACAGCTGCGGGCTGATAATAATAGCCAAGGAAAGGGCCATGGAAAAAAACAATATTCTATGCAGTATGTAAAACAGATGGCAGGTCACTGAAGGACAGATGAATTTGTATGCAGAGCACCACAGACCGCTCCACCCACAGTCCCACACACAGGCCGCCCCAGAGCACCAGAATCTCATTAACTGAAAATAAGGATTAAACAAAAACCACAAGACGGATTTCATCAACCCAGGTATCATTTTAATCAGTATAATGGCACCGACCTGACATTGTCTGTAGTTTACTGAGCACAATCCTGCTGACAGGTTCACTTTAAACTCATCTTTAGAGAGAGCTGCGATAGGAAGAAATCATGTGGTAATTTATTTCTGATATATCTGCATAATGGGCAAAGCTCCATTTTATTTAACCCTATGGTTCAGAGCCCCTGCATAGACATAGACAGGTAAGATAACATTTTAGTTGCCTGCAGTCACCACTAGGGGAAACTTACTGCATACAGTTTACTATTTAGTTTAATGCATTTAGTGTATGAAGCAAACTCCTTAAAGGGAATCTGTTACCTTGGAAATGCTATTTACCTGCAGGTATAGGGTTATTTTCCAGGCAAATAGAGTTACAATGCTGTCTGCTCGCCTTACGGACATTGCAGCTACTGGGAGAAAATGGACTTTTTTCCTCCCAGGAGCAGTTGACTTTCAATTTTAGTGGGGTGCACAGTCACCACTCACAGCACTGCTCATTGTACTGTCAACCTGACACCAAGTTTTTGCTAACTAATCTGTGAGCAGCATAATGTAGAGATAGAGATCCCAATTCCAGGGATTGGTTACTCACTGGCCTGTTTGCTGTAATTTTGATAAAATCACTGATTATCACTAGAGGACTAGTAAACCTGATGCCATGTAGTCCTCGATATTCATGAGCTCTATATAACCCCATCCACACCACTGATTGGCAGCTTTCTGCCTATGCCCAGTGTACACAGAAAACTACCAACCAGTGGTGTGGGAGGGGTTATGTATAGAACTGGTGGATCTACAGCAGATAAACGGTAATTTTATCAAAACTGCAGCAAGCAGCCCAGTAAATGACACATCGCAGAATCAGGTCTCTCAGGTGACGGACCTAAAACTCGATGACAGATAGCTTTTTTCAATAATTCTTAAATATTAGGCTCCACATTGTGACGTCAGCAAAGTCTTTGAGAGCTCACAATGAACATCACAATCATTAAGTGTCTACACATAAATACATATAGCGTTAAAATCTTGTGACAGACTATCACAGTTTTTGTTTTTCAGA
This sequence comes from Ranitomeya variabilis, assembly GCF_051348905.1. Classification (NCBI taxonomy): domain Eukaryota; kingdom Metazoa; phylum Chordata; class Amphibia; order Anura; family Dendrobatidae; genus Ranitomeya; species Ranitomeya variabilis. The sequence goes on from NC_135233.1 coordinate 56,755,033, forward strand.
TGTAGCGTATACCACATATCTCTGATATGTTGAGCGAAGAGAAAAGATTAGTAAGGAGTTGGACCCATCTTTATTGAAGAGTCTTGATCTCGTAAAGAATTTGATAATTTCTTGATGGATTCTTTGACTTTAATGGGGTCTGTTAGTATCTTAGTAGTTTTGAGCTAATTATGCTGTCAAAAATGGCAGAAACTTTTTGGAAAAACTAGACAGTACACCAGAATGGAGGCACCTCCACCTCTACAGAAAAGCTGAACGTAAATTATTACACTGGTATACAGGCATTTTGGTGCCAACGAAGTCTGAGCGGTTTTATGTTATGTTTATGAAGAATTTAGGACCTGAGGGATGACGTCACGGCTTGTGATTGGTCGCGTGGCGGTCACATGAGCGGCACGCGACCAATCAGAAGCCGTGACGTCATGGAAGGTACTGAACGCGCTCATTTTAAGCAAAGAAGGCTGCCGGTTCACAGCGGTAAGGTCCAGGCTGCGTGGGAGAGGTGAATATATCAATATTTTTTATTTTAATTCTTTATTTTACACATTAATATGGATCCCAGGGCCTGAAGGAGAGTTTCCTCTCCTTCAGACCCTGGGAACCATCAGGGATACCTTCCAATACTTGAGTCCCATTCACTTGTATTGGTATCGGGTATCGGTATCGGATCAGATCCGATACTTTGCCGGTATCGGCCGATACTTTCCGATACCGATACTTTCAAGTATCGGACGGTATCGCTCAACACTAATTGTAAGCCTAGAAATTGAAATACAAAGTAATGATATGAGATATTTCATTACCTAAGACATTGTTAGGCTATGTTCACAACGCAAACAAAAACGCAGCAAAACGCATGCACAACGCTGCGTTTTGCGCCACATGCGTCCTTTTTTTCATTGATTTTTGACGCAGCAAAAATGCAACTTGCTGCGTCCTCTGCGCCCAGATGCGAGCGCCGCAGGGACGCATGCGGCGCAAAACGCAAGTGCGACGCATGTCCATGCACCCCCATGTTAAATATAGGGGCGCATGACGCATGCGGCGACGCTGCGGCGCCCGACGCTGCGGCGCACACCGCAAATGTGAACGTAGCCTTAAAGAGTCAAAAGACCAAAATCTATTGTATTTGTCATCACACACAAGTCCCATTAGGAAAATGCATTATTTTCATGAATTAGTTATCTCAAAAACTAGAACCAATTCAGCAAAAGTAATTTTTTAATTCAGCACCCTCAAAATACCCTAAATTCATTAAAAAACCCTTGACACATAAATTTGTTTTTTTTTGTTAGAACTGTGTTATAAATATTTGGACTTGGATGAATTCACAGTTTTAAAGAATTAGTATTTCTTTTGAGAGGTATAACTGTAACTGCAAAGCTTTGTTATCACAGAAAGGCCTACAGCCCTACACCACTAACCTGGCTTATTACACCCATTTATCACCAGAGAAGAATGAAGCTAGCGTTAGTTCAACCGGAGCTGAGCGACACATGAATGCAGATCGCCGGACGGGAAGGTCACGAAAATAGGCCATAAATCTTACCAGCTTCAATGTGGAGTCATGCCACTGAATCACCAGGGCATCCTAACTGGTAGTAAAAATGTTTTCTCTAACATTACAAACATTACATCCGCACAAAACAATTAAATGTAATTCATAAATTCAAATTTCCAAAACTTATATAATAATGATATGACCAGGATCGGGTATAGTTTGGTGTCAAGGTATAAAAGATAACAATATATTATATTGTAATGTTGTGATGGCCATAACTAAAAATAACCCTTGTCCTATGGCAAACGTTTGAATGCCCCAACCCCAAGATAGTGTCCCTAAATAATAATTGTGGCACATAGAAATAGACACTTTCAATAACAGTGGCATACAGATAGTATCCGTGAAATTATAGTGCCATGCATATAGTGCTCTCAAATGTATGTGTCACACAGATAAAATAATACTTTCTGTCATTGTCACAAAGTATAATAATAGGGCACCAACAGCGGCCCTAAAAATAATAGTGTCACATGGATAGTGGCCCCTACAAAAATACTGGTACGCAGATTATGTCTCTTAGGCCAGGGTCACACAACAGTTTTTCTCTCATTCGAGAAAATCAGCCCGGTTACGCTAATCGCACCCTGATCAAACTTTGATCAGAGTGTGATCCAATTTTCTCAGATATGGAGAAGAAATAAAATGTCTCCATCTTCTCCATTCTGTCAGTCTGATAACATTGGATTGCACTCGGATGACAATTGAGTGCGGTCTGATGTTTTCCTTGGACATGAATGATCGAGTGTCAACCGATCGAAGGCAACTCAAGAATGCTGTAATTTTTCTGACTCAGTCCGAAGAAAAATTAGGATATGTGCATGACCTCAATGAATAACATGGGTCCACGTTCTAGCTGTCAAAATGATGGATAGCTCTTGTCTGACTTTTACGGTCATATGCACAAGCTTTAAGAGTAATAGTTTCATCAACTTAGGCACAGATTCATTACGACAGGTTTTTATTATTACTCCAGTCCAGGCAGTAATAAGATGCACCAAAGTCATTAAGGGTTACACACCACTTATTGAATTCTGCACATTTTATCAGTGGAGACTGGAGTAACATTTATTACATAAGGAACGACGGCACTTTTGCTGAATTTGGCGAGCGGGCATAGCCACGTCCCATCCTGCCTAAGCTGCTCCCCTACTCTGGCCATTTCAGAGGAGCTACTTAAATCCTGAATTAAAATGCTAAAATTTGCACAATTTCTGGCATAAACTTGTGATTGTGGTTGCCCTAGTGTCTTTAAAATATTAGTGCCCCTAAATATAATAATGTCACACACTTAATGCTCATAAAAATAACATGGCCAATAGTGCATGTAGGAAACAGCTCCATAGTTAGATACATGCTGAGCATCGTAACAGTTGCCTGTTTGTTAGGGAATCCCCACATGTATTCAGGCTGTCTAGCAGCCACAAATCATGCAGTTGCGGAGACTCAAACATAATCTACGAGCACTCCCAAGATACTCGGAGAACATTCAAGCATGCTCGGAAATCTCGAGTAACGAGCACACTCGCCCACCACTAATAAAGACGTCTAAAAGATAATGGTTTAAAAACAAACACAAGACCATAATGCACTTTGAAAAAATGCAACTGACCCCTCTCCTCAAAAAAAGCAAACAGGGGGACATTTTTCAACTCATATTGACTAACAGCTAACATTTGGCTGCAATGTTTTATTTTTTTTTCATAGAAAAGATTTCTAAAAACTGCAAGATGAGAATCAACTCAATGGTTCCTCTAGACTATGGCAATTAAAAATGGTATTTTTCAAGGTTGGCGTTAAAATATTGCTGCATTTTATTACATTTATGGATCAATGAAAGATTGTTTCTACATTCTTCCTGGTGAGAGCTGTCTTAAGAAATTGAATTTGGATTAGCACCAAGAAGATTTCTCTAATGCATTTGGACTGTGCCTCACTATGACCTCTGGGTGTGCTGCAGATAAAACTACTTTTTGTAAACATGGTGACTGAGAGGGGCTAGAAGACCATGGTGTCTGGTTTCATGTCTGGTTTCATGTACTCCTGCACTGTTTAGAAGTACTTCACCATCATATTAAACAGTGCAGGTTTATTTCACTGCTAGCAGTGCAAGGGTTAATCAGTTCAGTTGAAACTCCTGCAGCTTTCCTACCTGGATTGTCTCAGCTGTTCAGTGTTGAACAATCCACTCTGCTATATATGCTCACCTCTGGCACTTCGGTATTAACAGTCTTAGTTCTTACTTCCTGGTTCTGGAGTTGGCATTTGGAGAGTCTTCAGTAGATTGTGGCTTGGACTTTTGTCTCTGCGCACATCCTCATCCTCTCCTATTTGGTTTCTCCTTCTTTAAACTCCCCTGTGTCCCACTCTGTTGTTTGGTGTGTGAATTTTGTAAGGTTGGTATTTTTATTTATCCTTGTTCGTTTTCCCTTGTTTGTTTGGTTAGTGTGTTTATATACACTTTAGCTTCCCAGTACACTGCGTGGGAGAGGGGACAGATAAGGGTTAATATAGGAGCATAGCAAGGCATCTGAACCCAGCATCACCACTTTCAGGAGTAATGCAGGGCACAGGGATAGACTAGGGTGCCCCTAGTTTTAGGGATCTGGTTAGCGGCCATAGTCTCAACACCATCGTGACAACTACATTGTTCTTATATATAGGCTGGAAAACATGACTACTCTTAGCTGAAGGATTTGATCTTAAATAATGGTTGTCAGGATGCTATATTTTTCTAATGCTTATACATTTAAAAAAATGTATTTTCTATTAGTTTGTGGAGCCTTATTTGCATATACAGTCATGGCCGAAATTATTTCACCCTTGAAATTCATCCAGAAAATGAAGTATTTCTCCCAGAAAATAATTACAATTACACATGTTTAGTCATACACATGTTTATTTCCTTTGTGTGTATTGGAACAAAACAAAAAACAGAGAAAAAAAGGCAAATTAGGCATAATTTCACACAAAACCCTATTCATGGTCTGGAAAAAATTTGTTGGCTCCCTCAACTTAATATTTGGTTGCACACCCTTTAGAATAAATAACTGCAATCAGTCGCTTGCTATAACCATCAACAAGCTTCTTACATCTCTCAACTTCATTTTCTGGAATAATTTCAAGGGTGCCAACACTTTCGGCCATGACTGTATGGAAAGACTCATTAATGATTTCTTCATGGTTGTGCACCGAATATAGCTTTATGTATTTCATTGTTAAGAGAAAACTATACATGTTGCAGACTGAATGCATTTTGACCTTTTTAGATACTCTTGCTGCATGTACCCACTTTGTAACCTTGTTATTACATTAAAGTACAAGATGTGTTGATAATTCAGCCTTTCTCTGTAAGAAAGCAGTTACTTCATGATAATATTTCAATGAAAACACTGGTGAACAATGAGCTTGACCTTTGTAATTCCCCATCCAACATAAACTGGCTGTACTTTCATTTATCTCATTAGTTATCAGTTACGGAATAATGTGCCATGTTCAATTCACAGTGAAAATTAGAGGGCTTGCCAAACAGAACGGTACATAAGACTTGTGATACATGTTAGATCTTCTCCAGAGGGAAGATCGTCATCTCTACATGCTACCTATGGGAAATAGCTACCCTATAGCTCAATGTCTGACCCTACTATGGATATTTAACCAAATGGAGTCTTCTCCAGAAGAAAAATAAACCCATTCACAGATAGCTAGTTTAGTCTGCTTGTCCATTATTATTGACTATTTTACTGGGTGAGAGGTCTCTGGTGGAAGACTGCACTTTTCCCTTTGGCGGAAACTGCCAACTAGCACAAGGAGATGTGTAAGTCATACAATACTTTCTGGAAAAAGTATGCAAGTTAACGCTCTACCAAACGAATAAAACTGTCTCTCTAGTGTCACCTATTAGAGGTAGTTATTCTATTTTTCAATGTCCGACTCTTGTAACCAGAGGCGTAGCTAGGGTTTTGCTTCAGGGGGACGAAGCTTCTGAGTGGGCCCCTGACCAGGTAACCTTGATTACAGCTGGGTGACGCACCCTAATAGTGGAGGAGAACCTCAGCAGATGACCGCGCTGTTACTGAAGATAATCTAATATATAATTGCCTAGAATACTACTTCCTGCAATTTGTGCCAACTTCCGTGGCTTTGTCCGGAGCTAATGTCCGGAGCTAATGTCCGGAGCTAATGTCCGGAGGTAATGTCCGGAGATAAGTGACGTCACCAGTGTCCTACACCCAGGCAGAGCACAGGGGCCCCAGGCAGCATATGTGGCCCCAGGCAGAGCACAGTGGCCCCAGGCAGAGCACAGGGGCCCCAGGCAGCATATGGGGCCCCAGGCAGAGCACAGTGGTCCCAGGCAGAGCACAGGGGCCCCAGGCAGCCTATGGGGCCCCAGGCAGAGCACAGTGGCCCCAGGCAGAGCACAGGGGCCCCAGGCAGCATATGGGGCCCCAGGCAGAGCACAGGGGCCCCAGGCAGCATATGGGGCCCCAGGCAGAGCACAGTGGCCCCAGGCAGAGCACAGGGGCCCCAGGCAGAACATGGGGCCCCAGGCAGAGCACAGGGGCCCCAGGCAGAGCACAGGGGCCCCAGGCAGCATATGGGGCCCCAGGCAGAGCACAGGGGCCCCAGGCAGAGCACAGGGGCCCCAGGCAGCATATGGGGCCCCAGGCAGAGCACAGTAGTCCCAGGCAGAGCACAGGGGCCCCAGGCAGCTTATGGGGCCCCAGGCAGAGCACAGTGGCCCCAGGCAGAGCACAGGGGCCCCAGGCAGAACATGGGGCCCCAGGCAGAGCACAGGGGCCCCAGGCAGAGCACAGGGGCCCCAGGCAGCATATGGGGCCCAAGGCAGAGCACAGGGGCCCCAGGCAGCATATGGGGCCCCAGGCAGAGCACAGTGGCCCCAGGCAGCATATGGGGCCCCAGGCAGAGCACAGTGGCCCCAGGCAGAGCACAGGGGCCCCAGGCAGCATATGGGGCCCCAGGCAGAGCACAGTGGTCCCAGGCAGAGCACAGGGGCCCCAGGCAGCTTATGGGGCCCCAGGCAGAGCACAGTGGCCCCAGGCAGAACATGGGGCCCCAGGCAGAGCACAGTAACCCCAGGCAGAGCACAGGGGCCCCAGGCAGAACATGGGGCCCCAGGCAGAGCACAGGGGCCCCAGGCAGAGCACAGGGGCCCCAGGCAGCATATGGGGCCCCAGGCAGAGCACAGGGGCCCCAGGCAGCATATGGGGCCCCAGGCAGAGCACAGGGGCCCCAGGCAGCATATGGGGCCCCAGGCAGAGCACAGTGGCCCCAGGCAGAGCACACACCAAATCGGAGGCCGAGGGGCCCCGCCAACCAAATCGGAGGCCGAGGGGCCCCGCCAACCAAATCGGAGGCCGAGGAGCCCTGCCCACCAAATCGAAGGCCGAGCGGCCCCGCCCACCAAAGCGGAGGCCGAGGGGCCCGGCCCCGCCCACCAAAGCGGAGGCCGAGGGGCCCCGACCACCACATCGGAGGCCGAGGGTCCCCGCCCACCAAATCGGAGGCCGAGGGTCCCCGCCCACCAAATCGGAGGCCGAGGGGCCCCACCAACCAAATCGGAGGCCGAGGGACTTCGCCAACCAAATCGGAGGCCGAGGAGCCCCGCCCACCAAATCGAAGGCCGAGCGGCCCCGCCCACCAAAGCGGAGGCCGAGGGGCCTGGCCCCGCCCACCAAATTGAAGGCCGAGGGGCCCCGCCCACCACATCGGAGGCCGAGGGGCCCCGCCCACCAAATCGGAGGCCGAGGGTCCCCGCCTACCAAATCGGAGGCCGAGGGTCCCCGCCCACCAAATTGGAGGCCAAGGGTCCCCGCCCACCAAATTGGAGGCCGAGGGTCCCCGCCCACCAAATCGGAGGCCGAGGGGCCCCGCCCACCAAATCGGAGGCCGAGGGGCCCCGCCCACCAAATCGGAGGCCGAGGGTCCCCGCCCACCAAATCGGAGGCCGAGGGGCCCCGCCAACCAAATCGGAGGCCGAGGGGCCCCGCCCACCAAATCGGAGGCCGAGGGTCCCCGCCCACCAAATCGGAGGCCGAGAGTCCCCGCCCACCAAATCGGAGGATAAGGGGCCCCGCCAACCAAATCGGAGGCCGAGGGGCCCCGCCAACCAAATTAGAGGCCGAGGAGCCCCGCCCAACAAATCGAAGGCCGAGCGGCCCCGCCCACCAAAGCGGAGGCCGAGGGGCCCGGCCCCGCCCACCAAAGCGGAGGCCGAGGGGCCCCGACCACCACATCGGAGGCCGAGGGGCCCCGCCCACCAAATCGGAGGCCGAGGGTCCCCGCCCACCAAATCGGAGGCCGAGGGTCCCCGCCCACCAAATCGGAGGCCGAGGGTACCTGCCCACCAAATTGGAGGCCGAGGGGCCCCGCCCACCAAATCGGAGGCCGAGGGGCCCCGCCTACCAAATAGGAGGCCGAGGGTCCCCGCCCACCAAATCGGAGGCCGAGGGTCCCCGCCCACCAAATCGGGGGCCGAGGGGCCCCGCCCACCAAATCGGAGGCCGGGGGTCCCCGCCCACCAAATCGAAGGCCGAGGGGCCCCGCCCACCACATCGGAGGCCGATGGGCCCCGCCCAACAAATCGGAGGCCGAGGGTCCCCGCCCACCAAATCGGAGGCCGAGGGTCCCCGACCACCAAATCGGAGGCCGAGGGTCCCTGCCCACCAAATCGGAGGCCGAGGGTCCCCGCCCACCAAATCGGAGGCCGAGGGTCCACACCACCCTAATCGGAGGCCGAGGGGCCCCGCCCACCAAAGCGGAGGCCGAGGGTCCCCGCACACCAAATCGGAGGCAGAGGGACCCCGCCCACCAAATCCGAGGCCAGGGGTCCCCGCCCACCAAATCGAAGGCCGAGGGGCCCCGCCCACCACATCGGAGGCCGATGGGCCCCGCCCACCAAATCGGAGGCCGAGGGTCCCCGCCCACCAAATCGGAGGCCGAGGGTCCCCGACCGCCAAATCAGAGGCCGAGGCTCCCTGCCCACCAAATCGGAGGCCGAGGGTCCCCGCCCACCAAATCGGAGGCCGAGGGTCCACACCACCCTAATCGGAGGCCGAGGGGCCCCGCCCACCAAATCGAAGGCCGAGGCTCCCTGCCCATCAAATCGGAGGCCGAGGGTCCCCGCCCACCAAATCGGAGGCCGAGGGTCCACACCACCCTAATCGGAGGCCGAGGGGCCCCGCCCACCAAATCGAAGGCCGAGGGGCCCCGCCCACCAAAGCGGAGGCCGAGGGTCCCCGCACACCAAATCGGAGGCAGAGGGACCCCGCCCACCAAATCGGAGGCTGAGGGGCCCCGCCCACCAAAGCGGAGGCCGAGGGTCCCCGACCACCAAATCGGAGGCCGAGGGTCCCTGCCTACCAAATCGGAGGCCGGGGGTCCCCGTCCACCAAATCGAAGGCCGAGGTGTCCCGCCAACCACATCAGAGGCCGATGGGCCCCGCCCACCAAATCGGAGGCCGAGGGTCCCCGCCCACCAAATCGGAGGCCGAGGGTCCACACCACCCTAATCGGAGGCCGAGGGGCTTCGCCAACCAAATCGGAGGCCGAGGAGTCCCGCCCACCAAATCGAAGGCCGAGCGGCCCCGCCCACCAAAGCGGAGGCCGAGGGGCCTGGCCCCGCCCACCAAAGTGGAGGCCGAGGGGCCCCGCCCACCACATCGGAGGCCGAGGGGCCCCGCCCACCAAATCGGAGGCCGAGGGTCCCCGCCCACCAAATCGGAGGCCGAGGGTCCCCGCCCACCAAATTGGAGGCCGAGGGTCCCCGCCCACCAAATAGGAGGCCGAGGGTCCCCGCCCACCAAATCGGAGGCCGAGGGTCCCCGCCCACCAAATCGGAGGCCGAGGGGCCCCACCAACCAAATCGGAGGCCGAGGGGCCCCGCCCACCAAATCGGAGGACGAGGGTCCCCGCCCACCAAATCGGAGGCCGAGGGGCCCCGCCAACCAAATCGGAGGCCGAGGGGCCCCGCCCACCAAATCGGAGGCCGAGGGTCCCCGCCCACCAAATCGGAGGCCGAGAGTCCCCGCCCACCAAATCGGAGGATAAGGGGCCCCGCCAACCAAATCGGAGGCCGAGGGGCCCCGCCAACCAAATCAGAGGCCGAGGAGCCCCGCCCAACAAATCGAAGGCTGAGCGGCCCCGCCCACCAAAGCGGAGGCCGAGGGGCCCGGCCCCGCCCACCAAAGCGGAGACCGAGGGGCCCCGACCACCACATCGGAGGCCGAGGGGCCCCGCCCACCAAATCGGAGGCCGAGGGGCCCCGCCCACCAAATCGGAGGCCGAGGGTCCCCGCCCACAAAATCGGAGGCCGAGGGGCCCCGCCTACCAAATCGGAGGCCGAGGGTCCCCGCCCACCAAATCGGAGGCCGAGGGTCCCCGCCCACCAAATCGGAGGCCGAGGGGCCCCGCCCACCAAATCGGAGGCCGGGGGTCCCCGCCCACCAAATCGAAGGCCGAGGGGCCCCGCCAACCACATCGGAGGCCGATGGGCCCCGCCCACCAAATCAGAGGCCGAGGGTCCCCGCCCACCAAATCGGAGGCCAAGGGTCCCCGCCCACCAAATCGGAGGCCGAGAGTCCCCGCCCACCAAATCGGAGACCGAGGGGCCCCGCCAACCAAATCGGAGGCCGAGGGGCTTCGCCAACCAAATCGGAGGCCGAGGAGCCCCGCCCACCAAATCGAAGGTCGAGGGGCCCCGCCCACGAAAGCGGAGGCCGAGGGTCCCCGCACACCAAATCGGAGGCAGAGGGACCCCGCCCACCAAATCGGAGGCCGAGGGTCCCCGCCCACCAAATCGGAGGCCGAGGGGCCCCGCCAACCAAATCGGAGGCCGAGGGGCCCCGCCCACCAAATCGGAGGCCGAGGGTCCCCGCCCACCAAATCGGAGGCCGAGAGTCCCCGCCCACCAAATCGGAGGATAAGGGGCCCCGCCAACCAAATCGGAGGCCGAGGGGCCCCGCCAACCAAATCGGAGGCCGAGGAGCCCCGCCCAACAAATCGAAGGCCGAGCGGCCCCGCCCACCAAAGCGGAGGCCGAGGGGCCCGGCCCCACCCACCAAAGCGGAGGCCGAGGGGCCCCGACCACCACATCGGAGGCCGAGGGGCCCCGCCCACCAAATCGGAGGCCGAGGGGCCTCGCCCACCAAATCGGAGGCCGAGGGTCCCCGCCCACCAAATCGGGGGCCGAGGGTCCCCGCCCACCAAATTGGAGGCCGAGGGTCCCCGCCTACCAAATCGGAGGCCGAGGGGCCCCGCCTACCAAATCGGAGGCCGAGGGGCCCCGCCCACCACATCGGAGGCCGATGGGCCCCGCCCACCAAATCGGAGGCCGAGGGTCCCCGCCCACCAAATCGGAGGCCAAGGGTCCCCGCCCACCAAATCGGAGGCCGAGGGGCCCCACCAACCAAATCGGAGGCCGAGGGGCCCCGCCCACCAAATCAGAGGCCGAGGGTCCCCGCCCACCAAATCGGAGGCCGAGGGTCCCCGCCCACCAAATCGGAGGCCGAGGGTCCCCGCCCACCAAATCGGAGGCCGAGGGGCCCCGCCCACCAAATCGGAGGCCGAGGGGCCCCACCAACCAAATCGGAGGCCGAGGGGCCCCGCCCACCAAATCGGAGGCCGAGGGTCCCCGCCCACCAAATCGGAGGCCGAGGGTCCCCGCCAACCAAATCGGAGGCCGAGGGGCCCCGCCCACCAAATCGGAGGCCGAGGGGCCCCGCCCACCAAATCGGAGGCCGAGGGTCCCCGCCCACCAAATCGGAGGGTAAGGGGCCCCGCCTACCAAATCGGAGGCCGAGGGGCCCCACCAACCAAATCGGAGGCCGAGGAGCCCCGCCCACCAAATCGAAGGCTGAGCGGCCCCGCCCACCAAAGCGGAGGCAGAGGGACCCCGCCCACCAAATCGGAGGCCGTGGGGCCCCGCCAACCAAATCGGAGGCCGAGGGTCCCCGCCCACCAAATTATTCTTACATTTGAATAAATAAAGTATATATGGATTCTAGACTCCCGATTCTTTAGAATCGGGCTGCCATCTAGTCTCTATATAAAGACCAACACTGATATTACTGCCATATGGTCAGTGGTAGATACCACTCTTGCAGAACATGTAAGAGATTACAGCACAGTTACAGATAATGACTTACTGCTGACATTCTTTCTTATGGAATTTATTTTTCCTGTCTTTTCCATCTGGCCCAGACCGACATGACAACTTCTTCCAGCCAGGACTTGGCTGCAGAGAATACAAATAATAATAAAAATACAAAGACATATTTCACTTTCATATTTCAGCCCCATCACCAGCTATCCCCAACCTGCACAAACTCCTCATCCTGCTGATATCCCAACACTGAGCCACTGCTGCCGTATGTGACCCTATTACTGCACCTATTGTGTGGTTCTCTGTGCCTTCTAAATTCTAAAGCACCCCTCTATAATATAGTAATGCCGGGTGCAAGTGCCCTAGAAAACAGTGCTCATATTTTGCCCCCTAGAAAGTAATAATGCCCTGTGTGCCCCTTTGTAGTCACAGTAACCTGAGTTGCCTTATAACAATAAGTGCCCACTTTACATTTAATAATGTCCCGAGTCTCCCCCCCTGTACAGCTACCCTATACACAGTATGATGCTTCTCTTATACACAGTATAATGCCCCCTCACTGTATAGTACCACCCACACAGTATACTGACCCCTTAGTAGCCCCAAACTGTTTGATGGCTCCAACACTGTAAAATGACCCCCTCACTGTAATCTCCACACTGTATGATGGCCCCTAGATAGCCTCCATATAGTACAATGCACCAGATAGTCCTCAATATAGTATAATGCACTCCCCATAGGCCTCCACATAGTATAATGCACCAGGTAGTCCTCAATATAGTATAATGCACTCCCTATAGGCCTCTATATAGTATAATGCACTCCCCATGGGCCTTCATATAGTATAATACACTTCCCATAGGCCTACTCTATATTGTATAATGGACCCCCATAGGCAGACTCTATAGCATAAGGCAGCCCCCATAGGCAGACTCTACAGCATATGGCAGCCCAAATAGGTAGACTCTATAGCACAAGGCAGCCCCCACAGACAGACTCTATAGCACAAGGCAGCACCCATAGGCAGACTCTGTAGTATAAGGCAGCCCCTATAGGCAGACTCTGTAGTATAAGGCAGTCCCCATAGGCAGACTCTATAATAAGGCAGCCCCACATAGACAGACTCTGCAATAAGGCAGCCTCCATAGGCAGACTCTGTAATAAGGCAGCCTACCATAGGCAGACTCTGTAGTATAAGGCAGACCGCTGTTAGGTAGAGGCTAATTATAGGCACCGACGTAGGGTGAATTATTTACATACTGGTGTTTATATCTGTTTATATTTGTTGGTGTTTGATATTTTTGTTTTGTGAGTCTGACTGTAATAATTATAGGGGAGACTCAGGAGACTCTTTGCGTGGAACAAGACAACTACAGGACACAGTTTTATAAGTGGTAAAGTCTATATTATCACATGGTGATTCAAACAGGTGCAGAGAGAAACTCAAGTCCACAACACTTGATGTAAATATTAAATGCAGCTTAGCAGTCTATAGGAAACTTCAGAGGAAAATGCAATCAAGCAGAAAGTCTATAAAGCACAGTTATTCTTGAGGATACTTGACACGAATAAATCCTTGTCTTAGTCCAAACACAGATAGATAAGCTTATAAGGAAGTTCAAATCATATCTTAGCTCAACCAGGAAGGCCTGGTTAATAGTCTCAGGTTTTTGCAGAGCAGCAACAGCTTACATGTCCAGCAAATGCAGATGGAAGTAAACATGAGCAGCAGATGAAGGAGGATTACTGGAAACTGGTTTATGCAGCAGGAACTAAGAGCAGAGTAGCAGGATCACCACACAGGTTCACAGGAGCAGGTATATAGCCAGGGAGTAATCAGAGGTCAGGAGCTGGATGCAAGGCAGAATACTCTAGCGCAGACTGAAGGCTGGCATGGAGTTTTATAGCAGGAAGACACAGTGCACATGAGACCAAAGACGCCATCTTGGAAAAGGGCAGTAATGCACAAAAGGTAATAAAAATGTTCAGAGTCCTGACATTACTCCCTCCTTAGAAGTGGCCTCAGGACGATCCTGGACCTGGTTTCTCAGGGAATCTCTGATGAAAACGAGAAATCTTCTGTTGGGCATTGATGTTTTCCACAGGTTCCCGAGAGTCTTCTTCAGGGGAATATATATCCCTGCCATCTTATCAGATATTGGAGCCGATTCCTGCGAATCCTGGAATCAATAATTTCCTCCACGACAAATTGTTCTTGCCCATCAATCACCACAGGCTGCGGAGGTGGCACAACACGTCCCTGGAAGGTATTAGGAGACACAGGCTTTAGTAAAGATACATGAAAAACTGGGTGTACCTTCATAGTCCTAGGCAGCTTCAGCCGGCAGGCCACAGAGCTCACAATACCATTGATCTTGAAAGGGCCAATGAATTTCTGTCTAAGTTTTTGTGAAGGAATGTTTAACTTCAGATTCTTAGTTGCTAACCACACGGAATCTCCTACCTTGAACATGGGTGCAGGTTTACGGAATCTATCAGCCGATCTCTTATAACGTTCTTGAGCTGTGGTCAGGAATTCCTTCAGAACCTCCAGATTTTGCCTCATCGCAGTCAGCCTTTCCTCCACTGCCGGAACCGGAGAATTAATTGGAGACCTAGGTAAGATACATGGATGATAACCCAGATTGGCAAAGAAAGGTGTAAATTTAGTGGAGGCGCTCTGAGAATTGTTATATGAAAATTCGGCTAACGGCAGCAACTCCAACCAATTATCCTGGAGATGGCTGACATAGCATCTTAGATATTGTTCCAGCATCTGGTTGGTCCGCTCAGTCTGACCATTTGTCTGGGGATGGTAAGCGGAAGAGAGACAGACATTAATATTGAGTGCAGAGCAAAACCCCTTACAGAATCTTGAAGTGAACTGTACTCCACGGTCAGAGATGATCTCATCTGGGACCCCATGCAACCGAAAGACATTCTGAATTACCAAGTTCACTGTATCTTTAGCTGAGGGGAGGCCGGTGCATGGAACAAAATGAGCAGCTTTAGTCAGGCGATCAACTACCACCATGATTGTATTCATGCCCCTGATGTAGGCAGCTCCACAATAAAGTCCATTGATATAGGCCCCCAAGGGCGGGACGGAACAGGTAATGGTTGTAGAAGACCCGTAGGTGCCACATGAGGAGTCTTGTAATGAGCACATACCTCGCAAGAGAGAACATAGTCCTTGGTATCCTTCAGGCAAGTTGGCCACCAGAAGAATCGGCTCAGAAACTCTTGTGTCTTCTGTACCCCCCTGTGACCAGCCAACTTGGAGTCATGTACCACCTTGAGGATCTGCAGACGGACGACCTCAGGGACGTAGATACGTCGATCTCTGAACCACATGCCACCCTTAAAGACAAGATTAATATCCACAGGTGGGTTGGCCAGAAATACATCACCGTCATAGGCCTCCCTGCACTCCTTCCACAAGTCCTGATCGTGGATAACTCCGATGAAATTGGCATCAGATAGAATGGTCTTGGATGGGGCTCCAGGTATGAAATCCGCAGCATGGATTCGGGATAAAGCATCAGCCTTCCCATTACAAGAACCTGGACGGTACGAGATAACAAAGTTAAATTGATTTAAAATAAGTTCCAACGAGCCTGACAAAGAGAAAGACATCTAGCGGATCTAAGGAACTCTAAATTGCGATGGTCAGTTAGCACTATGATCTGTTGTGCAGCTCCTTGCAGATGATGCCTCCATTCTTTGAAAGCCGCAATAATAGCCAGCAATTCCTTGTCTCCCACGTCTTAATTCTTCTCTGCTGAGGTTAGTCTACGGGAAAAGAAAGCAGAAGGATGTAGCAGACCCTTCTCTCCAGTTCTTCGGGAGAGAATAGCCCCCAAAGCATTATCAGAAGCGTCCACCTCCACAATGAAAGAAAGTTTTGGATCTGGGTGTATCAACAGTGGTGCTGAGGTGAAACAGATCTTAAGCTGATCAAAAGCTTCTTGAGCCTGTGATGACCACTTAAAGGGCTTTTCCTTCTTTGTCAAGGAAGTAATGGGACGGACAATATCAGAAAAATTTCGAATGAAGCGTCTGTAGTAAATTGCAAAACCAATAAAACATTGGACCTCCTTAACGTTCTTGGGTACCGGCCAGTCAAGGATAGCCTGAATCTTACCGGATTCCATGTTCAGCCCCTGGGGAGAGATGATATAACCTAAGAACTGTATTTCAGAACGATGGAACTCGCATTTCTCCGGCTTAATATACAGATGGTTCTCTTTCAGACGTCTTAAAACAGTTTTGACATGTTCTTCATGTTCCTGTAGAGAGTCAGAAAAGATAAGCATATCGTCCAAATAGATCACCACAAACTGGTCCAACAAATCTCTGAAAATGTCATTAGCAAGGTGTTGAAATGTTGCAGGGGCGTTACAAAGCCCGAAGGGCATCACAAGATATTCAAAGTGTCCATACCGGTATCTGAATGCTGTCTTCCACTCATACCCTGGACAAATACGCACCAAATTATAAGCCCCACGAAGATCTAGTTTAGAGAACACCTTAGCATGGCGGACTCTTTCCAGTAATTCGGGAATCAGAGGCAAAGGGTAACGGTTTCGCATGTTTACCTTATTAAGTTCCCGATAGTCAACACAGGGTCTCAGGGTCCCATCCTTCTTTTTTACAAAAAATATAGGTGCCCCTGCTGGTGAGGAAGACGGACGTATGAAGCCTTTGGCACATTTTGATCAATATACTCCTATAAGGCTTGAAGCTCAGGTGCCGCCAAAGGGTATACGTTACCAAAAGGAATAGCTGCCCCAGGAAGCAGCTCAATGGGACAGTCATAATGCCTGTGTGGAGGAAGCTGATCTGCATTCTTCTTGTCCCAGATGTCAGAGAACTCTTTATATGCTGAAGGTAAAGTAAATACCTGTACATGTGGTTCCGTAGCCGTGGACTCAGGGACAGCTTCTGTTAACGCTGAGTTGCTCCTTGTTGGACAGATAATCTCCTTGGTCTCCCAGTTGATAATATGTTCTGAGAACGCAACCAAGGAATGCCTAAAATCACAGGAAAATGAGGAGAAGAAATTAGCAAGAAAGAAAGTTGCTCCTGATGATTAGGCTCCAACAAAATTTCAAGGGGTACGGTCTCCTGATCCACAGGCCCAGAGATTAAAGGTGACCCATCCACTGTTTCCATGGTAATTGGAGAGGCTCTTTGCTGAATTTCAATACCATGTTCCTTGGCAAATGCGATATCCATGAAATTGCCACCTGCACCAGAGTCAATCATAGCTGCACTGGAAATCCACTGTCCTGAACACAGGATCTTAATAGAGAGAGAACAGTGAGAGTTCTTCTCCTTTAGCTCCTTGGGGGGTGAAGTCATAGAAAGTGAATGGAATACAGCGTTTAAAGGCAGGCTACATTCAGATATGTCAGATTCATCATCACAGTTGTCATATTCTCCTACCGCTGCTAGCACCTTGTTAGGCCGCTTGGGACACTTGGGACAGTTGATTAAAAAGTGGTCAGACTGACCGCAGTAGAAACATAGACTTTCACAAAGGCGATGCCTCCGGCGCTCATTAATCTCGCGCCTCTGAACGGAATCAATTTGCATGGGCACCTCCTCCACCTCCCGAGAGGTTTTACCTGCAGGCTCTTTGGAAGGAAGGGAAAAGTTAGAAATACGGTTATATGCAGCAAATTTCTTCTGCCTACGCTCAGTAAGGCGAATGTCTATGCGCACACAATGCTGTACAAATGTCTCTAGCTCTTGTGGTGACTCAGAGCGAGCTAGTTCATCTTTTACAATACTAGACAGACCCCTTTTAAAAATAGGCAATTGTGCATAACTGTCCCAATTGGTAACTACCGCTAATCTCCTGAATTCAGTGGCATACTCAATAACAGAACGTTTAGCCTGGCGTAAAGACAACAAAGCAGATTCAGCGGTTGCACGGCGATTAGGGTCATCAAACATTAATGCCGTAGCAGCCAAGAAATCATCCAAGACTCAATCATCGGATTCGCCCAGGCGAGCGCTCGTGAGGTCAGTAGCATTATTACACACAATACTTTGGATCTATCAGTAGGAAAACGGTCAGCATGCACATCAAAATATAGCATACATTGATTCACAAAGCCACGAAATTTGTCGCGATCACCATTAAATATGAATAGGGGCAACTTAGGTGGGCTAGCTGGTGGCGGTTTCCCAGAGGGTAAAGTCACTTGTGCAGCTATTTGCGTGCTTATGTCCTGAAAAGCCCGTCCATCCTGGGATTCTATGCCAGCAAGTTTGTTTTCCTGGGCTGCCATGCGGTTGCTTAAGTCTTGCAAAGTTTGTCCAAACACTTGTTGATTGTGTTCAAAGCTTCCAAACTTCTTTTGCAGACCTTCCACATATTTCTGCAGTGATCTAATTATGGAAAACACCTGCTCTAATCTGCTTTCTGCAGTCATTGTTCCAGCAGTCTCCTCTTTATTTTATGGCTAGAGTATCCTGTAATAATTATAGGGGATAACTCAGGAGACTCTTTGCATGGAGTCCCCATAGGCAGACTCTATAATAAGGCAGCCCCACATAGACAGACTCTGCAATAAGGCAGCCTCCATAGGCAGACTCTGTAATAAGGCAGCCTACCATAGGCAGACTCTGTAGTATAAGGCAGACCGCTGTTAGGTAGAGGCTAATTATAGGCACCGACGTAGGGTGAATTATTTACATACTGGTGTTTATATCTGTTTATATTTGTTGGTGTTTGATATTTTTGTTTTGTGAGTCTGACTGTAATAATTATAGGGGAGACTCAGGAGACTCTTTGCGTGGAACAAGACAACTACAGGACACAGTTTTATAAGTGGTAAAGTCTATATTATCACATGGTGATTCAAACAGGTGCAGAGAGAAACTCAAGTCCACAACACTTGATGTAAATATTAAATGCAGCTTAGCAGTCTATAGGAAACTTCAGAGGAAAATGCAATCAAGCAGAAAGTCTATAAAGCACAGTTATTCTTGAGGATACTTGACACGAATAAATCCTTGTCTTAGTCCAAACACAGATAGATAAGCTTATAAGGAAGTTCAAATCATATCTTAGCTCAACCAGGAAGGCCTGGTTAATAGTCTCAGGTTTTTGCAGAGCAGCAACAGCTTACATGTCCAGCAAATGCAGATGGAAGTAAACATGAGCAGCAGATGAAGGAGGATTACTGGAAACTGGTTTATGCAGCAGGAACTAAGAGCAGAGTAGCAGGATCACCACACAGGTTCACAGGAGCAGGTATATAGCCAGGGAGTAATCAGAGGTCAGGAGCTGGATGCAAGGCAGAATACTCTAGCGCAGACTGAAGGCTGGCATGGAGTTTTATAGCAGGAAGACACAGTGCACATGAGACCAAAGACGCCATCTTGGAAAAGGGCAGTAATGCACAAAAGGTAATAAAAATGTTCAGAGTCCTGACACTGACCTTTTAATTATTAATAAAGTATTCAATATCGATTAGAAGGTTGTCTGTATTGCTGTGATGGTCTTCGGTAAGGGAGACGGCCGTCAAACTGTCCCTGGAACTGGGACCCTAACTATCCCTGTCATGGGGGTACTTTTTAAGGTAGAGAAGCTCGGGTCTCTGACCTTGCTATGCTCCTGTTAAACCCTAATCTGTGTTCTACCCCACCCCATGAGGCATGGGACAGAAAAGTGAGATAAACATACTGCAGCAAACTACATATCATTATGACAACTGCACTCTAACCACTTAATTTTAGCATTCAGCACAGGAAGGCAAATGTTTCACCGGCATGGACTAACCACCCAGGGCCAGTATATATAGTGGGAGTAAATGATAAGTAGTTGCATCTGAGAACAATCAGGCTTGTATGGTCTCAGCCAGCATGCAATGAATATTTAGCCCTCTCAGCACCAAAGGAAACCAAATCCATTTAACGTAGGACATGAATGACACTATCTCTAAGGAAGACCTGTGATTCATTACTTGACGTGACTGTCTAACTTCAGGTCTTCCAGGGTGACATGACACCCTTGTGACAAAGGGTCTGTATATGATAGCCCCTTATCCACATGCATATCACTTGAAAGACGGTAAGGTTTTAATATCTGAGGTCTGCCCTGATTAGGGTCATCGTGAAGTGGTGGGATGTTATTTTGCATTTTTTTAAACAAAATTATGTTAACAAAGTACCTCATATTATTTTTATGCACTATTGCTGTTTATTTATTTACTGCAAGGTATTTGCTTATTATGTTTCTATCTTGGGTTTTCTCAGTTTACAGCAAATGCAGCTGATGTTTTCATATCAGAATGATGGTGTTATGATTCTGCAGTTGGGTGTCTCAGGACCAGGGGCTCCTTCAGAGTCGATAGCTATTATGGGTAAATGTCTGGACAGTGTATTTGAGACCCTGGACCTGGATGATCCTAGTGTCGATCAAATTAAACCCCGCCCCACTGTCCAGAAAGGTAGAAATAGCGACTTTATTTTTGCCCAGATGAATTTCAGCAAGTTGAACCAGAGTTACTAACCTCTCCGCAACTCGGGCTCCTTAGTTTTCCAGTGGATGCTTACAGTGGGATAAGACAGGACAAGCACCCATGAAATGGCCCTTTCTCCTACAGTAAAAACACACTGCTCGATTCCTGAAGAACAAGGATGCAACCTGAAGTATATCTCACAGGCCTCCCTGAAAACAACAAACTTGTCACAACCCCCAGAGAACCTCTCAGGCAAAGCAATCTTGGGCTTCACTAAGGGTTGCCTGGCAGCTGGAGGTCATGGTCCCTAAATCTGATGTGTTAGGGTGCTTCAAATTGACAGTGCCTAGATCTGCCTCCTCCAGGCTGAGTTGCTGCAGTTGCTCTGTGATAGTATCCATAATGGATCAAAAAACGGTTTCGGCCAGAGCTAATGTCACGATTCTGATGTCGGGTGCCTCGGGACTAGAGGCTCCTTCCCTGTTGCTAACGCTAGGGGTGCCCTAGCTCACCCTGTTCCCCAGATTACTTCTGATGGTGAAGATGCCAGGGATACATACCTTGCCTTAGCTCTTGAATCCGCCCTCAGTCTGTGCCTTTCCACACCCAGGGAAGAGGGGAGAAGTACTGTTCAGTAATAGACCAATCAGACTAACAAGGTAATACAAACAGGGATAAAGAAAAATACCATGGGATTTACAGTCCGTTTCACCAGCACCTCTGTCATGATCTCAATGGCAAGAGAACATAGCATAAGCATATATAGAAACTAGCTCTTGGAAGATGGGAACTGAGCTGACCATGAACTAAACCTAACGCACAACTAGCAGTGGCCGGGTAGCATGCCTACGTTGATTCTAGATGCCCAGCACCAGCCGGAGGACTAAATAAAGCTAGCAGAGGAAAATATTAGTCCTAGCTCACCTCTAGAGAAATACCCCGAAAGGAGACAGAGGCCCCCCACATGTATTGGCGGTGAGTTGAGATGAAATAACAAACGTAGTATGAAAATAGGTTTAGCAAATTTGAGGTCCACTTACTACATAGCAGAAGACAGAAAGGACACTTTCATGGTCAGCTGAAAACCCTATCAAAAACACCATCCAGAAATTACTTTAAAACTCTGGCATTAACTCATAACACCAGAGTGGCAATTCCTGTTCACAAGAGCTTTCCAGACACAGTAACGAAACTACAGCTGTGAACTGGAACAAAATGCAAAAACAAACATGGACAAGAGTCCAACTTATCTAGTAGTTGTCTAGGAGCAGGAACAAGCACAGAGAGGCTTCTGATAACATTGTTGACCGGCAAGCAACTAACAGAGCAGCAAGGTTATATAGCGACTCCCACATCTTGATGGGAACAGGTGAACAGAGAAGATGAAGACACCAGTTCAATTCCACCAGTAGCCACCGGGGGAGCCCAGAATCCAAATTCACAACACACCTCGCTTCTTATGACTTGAGTGCACATCATTCTTTTCTCAGTACTTCCAACTAGACAGAGATAAGTAAGAGCTAACACCAGCACCATGCTGCAGCATCTCCTAACCATGCAGCATGAAGCTATCTCTGGCAATGAGTATTTGCCAGGACCCAGAATATATAGGAGAGGGGAATGGCCAACAGTGAACAGCTGAGAGCCTTAATGCAGGAAAGCTTCCAAGAGCTCTCAACTGAGCAGATTAACCCCTGCACTGCTAAAAGAAACCTGCACCATTTAATATGAAGGCGAAGTGCTTCTAAACAGTGCAGGAATAAGAAAAATCAGACGCTGTGGTTTTTTGGCTCCTCTCTTTCATGGTAAACTCATGACATATGGACAGTAGATAATAATTCATTATGGCTTTTCAATGTGTACATAAAAAACATTGTCTGTCAGTGTTTTTTTCATAAGCTATCCAAAAAAAATAAAAAGTCAAGTCGGCAGGCAAACCTGTTGGCCAGGTAAGAGGCCATTGATAACGGTCTGGGGATGGATGGGAGGACAGTATCAGTTCGCAGAAGTTCATGTTGGGAAACGTGATGGTTAGACATCATCCAGGGTTTTTTGGCAAAAAGTCAATTTAGTTTTTAAAGCATTAAAATCAGTCAAAGTCAAATATGGATCCAGAGATTTAGTGGGAAGTGAAACGTTTACCTTCTCCCTTTATATTTTCCATTTCATCTTGAATACACTTTGGCTTTCACCAAAAAAAAACTGCATAAAAGACTACCACAAAAACTGTGCATCAGAAAACCTCCTTGCAGGAAAATACTGTGTGGTATATTACCATCTTGGACATTTTTAACATGATGAGAAGACATATCCACCTTTGGGATCCTCATCCATCTAAAGAATTATCGACACTGAATTATTTTACTTAGGACATACAGCAACTGTCATCTGCATCATCAGAGAAGGAAATGAAATGATTGAGAAGGCATAGAGCGTAGACTAAAAAATGCCAACACAGTTTACACTGTACTATCTGCTGTCAACTCATGATAACCCCCAAACCCTCCAGCATAAGCATGCAGCTACTGCATTCTCCACATGCAACCAAGGAACGGTGGCCATGCAAGGCCCTCTCCATTTAAATTCATGAGTATTACAGAAAAAGTTCAGCTTTGCCATAAATGTCACAAATGGAAGTACTCTTTTAAATGCTCTAAAGAGGCCATTTACTATCATCTGCTATTGCTTGTTGATTCTATAATTCAGATTTATTGCAAACAGTATACATACAGCTTAGAGCCCATCAGTCAGGGAATTAATGGGGGTTCTAGCTCCTAAACCCTCACCGTTTTCTGCATTTGTTTTTTTAAATGATTGCTTAGAACTAGTTAAAAGGGACACAATAACTAAATATAAAATACAGGATACTTTATATTGCAGTGCTATCTCGAGCAAGTGTTTTATGCTAATTTTCACAACCAGCCGAGTAGCCTTGACATGTTGATTCTATATACTGGTGGAATCGTAAATATTTCTGTCTGAGAAAAACTTCACTGATCTCTGACATCATCGTTGCTGGCTCCGAGGACTGAGGAATGTGGTGAAAAGGAGAAAATTACCATAATAAAATGATAAATACTGGACTGATCAAACTACCCTTCAGTTTGCAGCTATGTCCAGCCAACAACTGAAAAATAATTCTCTAAGATTCACTGCCAAAAGAAATAATTAGTGCTCTAAATCTGTAAATTTTAAATGTATTAGACAATTCATGTCTCTCTTGGTGATTCAATAACAGGGGTCAATTTACAGAAGGAAGAGAATCCGGTCTGACTCGTTATTCATTAATGCGCAAGTGGTGGGCACATTCGTGTGTAACTAGGCAGATTTGCAATTTCTCATTTAGGATATATTTACACTGAATTTTTTGAGGCTTTCAAAAATGATAAGTTGGCAAAAAGTTGTTTGAACAGCTTTGGAAGATACCCCCCGCCACGAAAGTTTTTAATTTGACAGTGTCTAGGTTGGAGCGCATGTCACAATGCAATTTTTTTCTTGCCACCAGGAGTTTTTCAAAAATACTCAAAAAAAAACACCTTGAACAGCAAAGTGAGTTTACTTGTTGAAATAAATAGAACAAAATTTCAAGAATTTTTGAAGATTTTTTTTAGGAGAATTTTAACCCCTTCATGACCTTGAGATTTTCCGTTTTTCCGTGTTCGTTTTTTGCTCCCCTTCTTCCCAGAGCCATAACTTTTTTATTTTTCCATCAATATGGCCATGTGAGGCGTTATTTTTTGCCAAACAAGTTGTACTTTTGAACGACATCATTGGTTTTAGCATGTCGTGTACTAGAAAACAGGAAAAAAATTCCAAGTGCGGTGAAATTGCAAAAAAAGTGCAGTCCCACAATTTTTTTTGATTGGCTTTTTTACTAGTTTCACTAAATGCTAAAACTGACCTGCCATTATCTCTTTTATCTAAGTGGTGAAAAAAAATTCCAAACTTTGCTAAAAAAAAAAAAAATTGAGCCATTTTCCGATACCAGTAGCGTCTCTATTTTTCTTGATCTGGGGTCGGGTGAGGGCTTATTTTTTGCGTGCCGAGCTGGCGTTTTTAAAGATAGCATTTTGGTGCAGATACATTCTTTTGATTTCCCTTTATTGCATTTTAATGCAATGTCGCGGCGACCAAAAAAACGTAATTCTGGCGTTTCAAATTTTTTTCTCGCTACGCTGTTTAACGATCAGGTTAATGCTTTTTTTATTGATAGATCGGGCAATTCTGAACACGGCGATACCAAATATGTGTAGGTTTGATTTTTTTATTGATTTATTTTGAATGGGGCGAAAGGGGGGTGATTTAAACTTTTATATTTTTTTTATTTTTTTCACATTTTTTTAAACTTTTTTTTTTACTTTTGCCATGCTTCAATAGCCTCCATGGGAGGCTAGAAGCTGGCACCACTCAATCGGCTCTGCTACATAGCAGCGATCATCAGATCGCTGCTATACAGCAGAAATGCAGGTGTGCTATGAGCGCCGACCACAGGGGGGCGCTCACAGCAGGCCGGCATCAGTAACCATAGAGGTCTCAAGGACCTCTATGGTTACCATTTTGACGCATCGCTGACCCCGGATCATGTGGCGGGGGTCGGCGATGCGCTCATCTCCGGCCGCCCGGCCGGAAGCGCCGGTTAAATGCCGCTGTCAGTGTTTGACAGCGGCATTTAACTAGTTAATAGTGGTGGGTGAATCGCGATTTCACCCGATGCTATTGCGGGCACATGTCAGCTGTTCAAAACAGCTGACATGTCCCGGCTTTGATGCGGGCTCACCGCAGGAGCCCTGCATTAAAGCGCGGTATCTGACCTCAGACGTACTATCCCGTCCGAGGTCAGAAAGAGGTTAAAGTGGATCTGCTCCAAAATACTCCACAAAAAACTTTGTGTGAACGTAGTCTAGGCATGACAACGCATTTTGAACATGGCAACAACACCTAAAGAGATGATTACAGAAGCAAAGAATTTTCCTCTTTATTTGGCATACTTTCAAAATGAAAGTGCAAACAATATAGTTGCACTTCTCGTTGTTACTTTCTTAAAAATGTGAAAATATCCTCTTCAGGGAGGAAGAGAACTGGAACTCTAGCGCCAACTATTGGGGTCAGAATTCCTAAAAGTCATTATTGACCCTTTAACAAACATTGCCACATGACTTAGGATAAAAACTCAAACCTGACACTCCACTTTCAGACATGTGCTTCAAGGTATTTTCCTCTCATCAGTCTAAAATAGGAGTGAGAGGTCTCTGACGGAGGGAGTAAGGGTGGATGTTTCTCCATGTGGAGAGTAATAATCGGCATAAGAAGACTTATAGACTATGCAATGCTCCTCTAAGAATTTTAATATTTGTACATTTTATATTTAGAATAGAGGACTAGAACTAATGAGGGGCAGAAACCCCAAAACATGTATATACAAATGGAGTGTCTGGTTTGACTTTTTATCCTAAGAGGCAAGGTCATTCAAGGGTCAATATTGACTTTTAGGATCGGTATCTCCAATAGGTGATACTAGAGTTTTAAGGTACCTTCACACTGAACAACTTAACGATAACGATAGCGATCCGTGACATTGCAGCGTCCTGGATAGCGATATCGTTGTGTTTGACACGCAGCAGCGATCAGGATCCTGCTGTGACATCGTTGGTCGGAGCTAGAAGGCCAGCACCTTATTTCGTCGCTGGATCACCCGCTGACATCGCTGAGTCGCTGTGTGTGACACCGATTCAGCGATGTCTTCACTGGTAACCAGGGTGAACATCGGGTTACTAAGCGCAGGGCCGCGCTTAGTAACCCGATGTTTACCCTGGTTACCAGTGTAAATGTAAAAAAACCCAAACACTACATATTCACATTCCGGTGTCTGTCGCGTCCTCCGGCGTCTGCTTCCTTGCACTGTGTCAGCACCGGCCGGCCGTAAAGCAGAGCACAGCGGTGAAGTCACCGCTCTGCTTTACGGCCGGCGCTTACACAGTGCAGGGAAGCGGACGCCGGGGACGCGACAGACACCGGAATGTAAGTATGTAGTGTTTTTTTTTTTTACATTTACACTGGTAACCAGGGTAAACATCGGGTTACTAAGCGCGGCCCTGCGCTTAGTAACCCGATGTTTACCCTGGTTACCCGGGGACTTCGGCATCGTTGGTCGCTGGAGAGCTGTCTGTGTGACAGCTCTCCAGCGACCACACAACGACAAAACAGCGACGCTGCAGCGATCGGCATCATTGTCTATATCGCTGCAGCGTCGCTTAATGTGACGGTACCTTAGTCTTCTTCCTCTCTAAAGCGGATATTTGCGTATTTAATTTCTCAGAGGAGTCTTGCATAGTCTATAAGTCGACGTACACCAGCTGGGAATGCTCCACAGGGAAAAATGTTCCACCGTAGACATTTTGCAAACGTGGTTACTGTAAGTAAAAATTCTATACTGTACAAAAAGTATGTCATGGTTGAACTGGTAGACACAATCAAGAGCGGAAGAGGGACTGTGACTGACAGCCACGCTCTCACAGTTAGGGTAGGGCTACACTACCATTTTCTCCAAATCTGAGAAAAACGGACCAATTATTCTGATCAGACATTGTTCAGAGTTTGATCACAGTGACATCAAATATTCTCGGATATGGAGGGAAAAAAAGATATATTTCTCCACCTTCTCCAGTCTGTCAGTCCATGAAAATCAGACCACAAATAGATGTGCAGAGTTACTACAGCCCATTTTTTTTTCACGGACCCATACAGTTGCATTCCTGATTTTGATCTGATTGATTTTGATCAAAACCACACATCTCTGATTTTTTCCCCTGACCATTTTGTCCAAGGAAAATAATTGGACATGTCCACAGCCCCACAGAATATCATAAATACGAGTATCTGTAAAAATCACGGTTAGTACTCGTATGAGAAAATTGTTTGTGTGCACCAGCAGGAACGAAAAAGGTAAAAGTCCATGCATGGGACTAATCAATGAACAAAACACAATTATAAAATGAACTCTTCAATTAAAATAGATTAAACAAATGGCAGAATTGTGTCTTTATTGCATTCTAACACTTATAAATGTTCACACAAATTATAGACCACCATGTATGCATATAAGAAAATGACATATTACCATATGAGAGCATAATGCCCTGAAATCAAAAAATGCACAGCATAATCAATTGTTTATGCAATTATATAAATTTATTGACAAAATACAAACAAGGATAGCACTAGTATTAAAGAGGATAAGGTGTATGACACATAGGTACACCAGCACAGAACTATGCACATAAAATCATGTAGCAGGGATGCAATACTGAAAACACAAGTAATGTGTGCAATGTCAGCACCAACCGGGCAATAAAGTGCATATTGTAAGAATATAAAGTGAATAGAGCAGGAAAGTATTTAGTTTGTAATAATACAGTGGCCAATCCACCTCTAACAGGGGAAAGATACGACCCGCCCAATAGCTACCTCTATTGCAACATGCCCGGAGGAATGAATATGGCTAAGCCATTATCCCAAAGTGAAGCTTACCCATATTGTGCAATGTCCTGTGCAGGTGTCCACAAAAAATGAAGCCCCGACGCGCGTTTCGCGTTGATCGCTTCCTCGGGAGGCTGTGTGAATGTGGATGGGAGATGCATATTTATATCATTGCCCCAGCTGCCGCTGATTGCCGCGTGTGTCATTGCGGCGCATGTGGGCGGGCTCATCGAACAGCGCCGCGTTCCTTCCGGCAATCCCAGCGGCGTCCAGAGAAAGGGGAATATCCCCGTGACGTCATAATGTCTGGACGTCGCTGTTAGAGGATGCCGTTGGGGGCGCGGCCTGTCGGTGATTCCATCGCGCATGCGCACCACTAGCGGCCATTTTGCAAGAGGGAAAGGGATGGGAAGTGCTGGCAAGATCGGGAAATGCAGGTAAAAAGGACAAAGAAGACAATACATACATAGTACACATATCTTATCACACTATTTGATATATGGATGCAAAAAATTCCAAACGGAAATCAAGTGTGTATCCATCGTGCCATAGAATGCTTGCTGTAGACTGAACGCTGCCATTTCCCCTGATTACTTGATAAAGAGAAAGTTCTCCCAGCATACAATCCATCATCACCATGTCAATAGATTAATTAGTAGTGTCACCAGCGGCAGATGTAAATATAATACGGAAAACTAAAAAGTCAGAAAAAAGGAGACAATAATTAAAAACACAATATTAAAAAATAGAGAAACAGAGAAATTCTGTTATGATAGTGCAAACATCTATAGGAAGGGAACGAAGGATAGCTTCTCATTTAGACCATTAGGAGCCATGGTCCCTAGAGACACTATCCAACGGCATTCTACTTGCGCTAGGGTACGTTTCAGGTCACCACCCCTACTGCCTGAGTGAACCCGATCAATACCCCGTACCTTAAATGTGTCAGGATTACAATCGTGATATAATTTATAATGCCTTGGAATCGTTTTGAGTTCCAAGACATTCTCTATGTCCCTAGCTGCCAAGATGTCCCTAACATGTTCTCGGACCCTGACACGAAGCTCCCGGGAAGTGAGACCTATATAGATCAAATTACACGCACACGTGGCATAATATACCACGTGCGTAGTGCTACATGATATGTAGCTTAAGATCCGGTACTCCCTACCCCCCCCCGCCGCCGAGAAAGAAGTGGTTCTAATAATATTCCTACATGCCTTACAGGAACCACACGGAAAACACCCCACTCGTTGTGGTCCTGAATTAAAAATTCTAGACGGGGCAGGGACATAATGGCTCCTCACCAGCTGATCTTTTAAGCTTTTCGCTCTTCTTGCTGTCAGGAGGGGGCGCTCCGGCAAAATTCTGTTTAAGGTGGGATCCGTTTTTAGTATAGACCAGTGTCTCTGCAAGACCTCCCGGATGTCATCCCACCTGTTATTAAAAGTGGAAATAAATCTTAAAGGCTGCTCTTTCTTGCTAAGGGTGAGTCCGGGGGGTCTGCAGAGTAGTTGGTCCCTCGGAGAGCTCCTGGCACATAAGTATCCCTTTTTAATGACCCTCTTACTGTAGCCCCGATCCCGGAACCGACCAGCAAGGTCCCGAGCCTGACGCTCGAAGATCCCATCCGCAGAACAAATCCGTTTCATCCGCAAAAACTGACCCACCGGTATGGCCCGTATGGTTGATTTGGTATGTGCTGAATTAGAGTGTAACAAAGCATTGACCGACGTTTCCTTGCGGAATACGTCAGTCTGCACTATACCATCCTCACATCTTATTATTTTGATGTCCAAAAAATCTATACTGTCAGTGGCCACACGGTGGGTCAGTCGGATATTGCGGGTGTTCTGATTAAGTCCACGGATGAAATCCAAGAGGGCCGGCCCGGGACCCTGCCAGATTAGCAGCACATCATCGATGTAACGATACCTGCACTGCACATGGGAAGCGGCGCATGCGTCCTCCCCAAAAACCTCCCTCTCCCAAAGGCCGAGAAAGAGGTTAGCGTACGAGGGCGCACACGCCGCGCCCATGGCAGTGCCACGGTTTTGCAGAAAAAAACGATCCTTAAAAAGAAAAAAATTGTGTGTAAGGATGAAGTGGAGTAGCTCCAGGATCAGGGCCTGCATCAGGGGGTCAAGGTTACTCATGCCCAGGAAAAACTCTGCCGCCTCTAGTCCGTCAGCATGTTTAATGCTGGTGTACAGCGATTCTACGTCAATGGTTGCAAAGACCATATCTGACTCCAAAGTGAGGCCATCCAATTTTCTTAGGACGTCCGTAGTGTCCCTGACATAGGAGGGCAGCGACTCTACTAATGGGTGCAAATAGAATTCGATAAACTTACAAACCGGGTCACATAGCCCTCCTATGCCAGAGACAATAGGACGCCCTGGAGGTTCCACTGGGTCTTTATGAACCTTCGGCAGGAGGTAGAGGGTAGGGATCACCGGATTCTCCACAAAAAGGCCCTCAAATATCTTTTTAGATATAATACCTCGTGTCAGGGCCCGATCTAGGATCTCAAACAGGGTCTTTGAGAAACCGGATAGGGGACTACATGGGAGGGATATGTAGGACTCCCGATCCCTCAATTGGCGGAAGGCCTCCCTCTCGTACTTGACTGTCGGCCACACGACCACATTCCCCCCCTTATCTGCTGGTTTTATAACAATATCCTGCATAGACTTTAATTCCTGCAAGGCCCTACACTGTGCAGGTGTGAGATTGTTACCCCTCTTGTCACTCGGGATTTTTTAAAGATCTTCCAGCACTAGTTTGTTAAAAATATCAATCTGAGAACAGAGTGAAAAGGGAGGGAATGTGGTACATTTCCGCACGACAGAAGCAGGAAAGGTACCTGTGGTTGATGCTTCTATCTCTCCTGCCAGTTCTTCTAAGGCATCTAGTGCCTCTTGTTCCAAGGTGGTATCAGGATTGAAGACATCCACAGGCTTTGAGTGTAATTTGCGCAGGAGGACCTTCCGGAGGAACAGTTGTGTATCTTTCATGGCTGTGAAATAATTGAACTTATTAGTCGGGACAAAAGTTAATCCTAGACCTAACACATTCAATTGATCTTTAGACAGCACATGGTCCGATAAGTTAATTACCTCTAGGGGATTAGTGGCTTTAAGTTTTTTCTCCACAGATTGGGGTGGGGTGACCCAACGCTTGTTCTTGCCTTTGCGGCTCCCTGCTTTCTTGGCAGCTAGGGACATAGAGAATGTCTTGGAACTCAAAACGATTCCAAGGCATTATAAATTATATCACGATTGTAATCCTGACACATTTAAGGTACGGGGTATTGATCGGGTTCACTCAGGCAGTAGGGGTGGTGACCTGAAACGTACCCTAGCGCAAGTAGAATGCCGTTGGATAGTGTCTCTAGGGACCATGGCTCCTAATGGTCTAAATGAGAAGCTATCCTTCGTTCCCTTCCTATAGATGTTTGCACTATCATAACAGAATTTCTCTGTTTCTCTATTTTTTAATATTGTGTTTTTAATTATTGTCTCCTTTTTTCTGACTTTTTAGTTTTCCGTATTATATTTACATCTGCCGCTGGTGACACTACTAATTAATCTATTGACATGGTGATGATGGATTGTATGCTGGGAGAACTTTCTCTTTATCAAGTAATCAGGGGAAATGGCAGCGTTCTGTCTACAGCAAGCATTCTATGGCACGATGGATACACACTTGATTTCCGTTTGGAATTTTTTGCATCCATATATCAAATAGTGTGATAAGATATGTGTACTATGTATGTATTGTCTTCTTTGTCCTTTTTACCTGCATTTCCCGATCTTGCCAGCACTTCCCATCCCTTTCCCTCTTGCAAAATGGCCGCTAGTGGTGCGCATGCGCGATGGAATCACCGACAGGCCGCGCCCCCAACGGCATCCTCTAACAGCGACGTCCAGACATTATGACGTCACGGGGATATTCCCCTTTCTCTGGACGCCGCTGGGATTGCCGGAAGGAACGCGGCGCTGTTCGATGAGCCCGCCCACATGCGCCGCAATGACACACGCGGCAATCAGCGGCAGCTGGGGCAATGATATAAATATGCATCTCCCATCCACATTCACACAGCCTCCCGAGGAAGCGATCAACGCGAAACGCGCGTCGGGGCTTCATTTTTTGTGGACACCTGCACAGGACATTGCACAATATGGGTAAGCTTCACTTTGGGATAATGGCTTAGCCATATTCATTCCTCCGGGCATGTTGCAATAGAGGTAGCTATTGGGCGGGTCGTATCTTTCCCCTGTTAGAGGTGGATTGGCCACTGTATTATTACAAACTAAATACTTTCCTGCTCTATTCACTTTATATTCTTACAATATGCACTTTATTGCCCGGTTGGTGCTGACATTGCACACATTACTTGTGTTTTCAGTATTGCATCCCTGCTACATGATTTTATGTGCATAGTTCTGTGCTGGTGTACCTATGTGTCATACACCTTATCCTCTTTAATACTAGTGCTATCCTTGTTTGTATTTTGTCAATAAATTTATATAATTGCATAAACAATTGATTATGCTGTGCATTTTTTGATTTCAGGGCATTATGCTCTCTTGAAGCTATATGATATATCATGTGGGAGTTTTGCCCTCCTTTTTTCCTTTCCCATTTGGGTGCTATGGGCACACCAGGTAGAAGGGACTTTTCTAATATAAGTATCCGCAAGGTTGGTGTATTTTATAAATATTACCATATGAGTCTGAAAATGGAAATGTTATGGCTGTTGAAATCAAAGAACGCAAATGTGAAATAGCTCTTAGTCCTTATAACCAAATTTGACTTGGTGCCTGAGTGGGCAAAGGGGACGTCCACTTTAGGTAATTCATTTTTGTTAGATATGTCATGAATCCTTCTGTTGGGTGTTCAGTGATCAGCTATAATCTCCGTCACCTGGTAGCTTTCTAAACCCAATGGCGTCGTCACAGGAATAATAAAACAGCAAAATTGCTCAATGAAATTTGTAGTTCTCGTCTAATCTGGATAATACTGGAGATAAGAGTCATGAGCAATTGCCCACACATTTTAAAAAATGCTAAAAGGCCAGAGGATATAGAAGGTGCCACATAATAAGATTCACTAAAATTCACAATAATCACAGCTGATTTCCTGAAACTTTTAGTTGATGGATGTATATCCCAACTCCATTCTTCATTATCCCCCCAAGTAGCTTGCTAGGCCCCTTCCATTAGTATATGTTACGATGTTGAGCCCTAATTTGCTAGCCCTTATGAAAAATAAGTGCTTGTTATTGTGAAATATGCACAGATATATTCTATTGACTCTATGTGTCTTTTAGAATGATCTTTTTGGATATCTTTATTACTTAGTCTGTCTTGATTGAATCTTTTATTTTTAGTACAACTTTATGCCCAAATCTTCATTATGTAATTTACTCTATATTCACAAATAACATGTTCTAAAGTGATTTAGCTTTTTTGCTTCCCACTTATGTTGGAGGAGGATTCCTATTTTGTTTAAAAGAATTACAAAATATAAAAATAGCACTTGTGCTACCTTTCACGACTCACAGATTCCCAGATATTGGGAGAGACTGATGGGGGCATGAAGACATCTGGTGAGTCACATTGAATCAAATTACATAATGAGAATAATATTTGTATTTATTAGTCTAGAACATTATTTTTTCCATATATTATCTTACATTTTAAGTTTATATATAGAACAAATTATATTTAAATTTGTTCCTTAAAGGGGTTGTCCCATGAATATTATTTATCCCCTATACAAAGGCTACATAATATAACTATGACTGTTGTCGATCCAGCTGCTGAGAACCCCCACTAATCCCAAGAATGGTGGTCCTGAAGTTCAGTGTGAAAGAAACAGTAGTGAGCATGTGTGACCAGTGCTCTATTAACTTCTGTAACTTCTACACATTGCCATTGAACGGTGAATAGAGCAGTGGTCGCACATGCTCACCAACATTTCACACAAAGGATTGTGATTGGAGGGAATTCCAATGTTTGGACCCCAGTATTCACACATTTATCACCTGTCCTGTGAATAGGAGATATATGCTGTTCTTTGGACAACTCCTTTAGGCACTTAGTAGATATGAGTGGATCTTTTGAAATCTGAATTCATCAACTTAATCGAATGTTTGCAACAAAAATGGATTCTCCACATGTAAATTCAAGCTAATTTCAATACTGGTAAGCTTGTATTTGCTCAGAAAATACATGCGAGGGACAAGAGAAAATGGTTCCTACTGACCATAACTGCTTACACTCTACAGAAGAGAGAGAGAGGGGCCTCGATGATCATAAGATCTTAAACTATACAGAAAGAGGACTTCTCTTTTTCGCAAAGTGTAAATCGAATCTCTAAATGTTTGAATTAGCGCGAAAGCATGAATTTCAGGAAATTCGACTGAAACTTTATCCCCGCGGATCGATCCGCACATCTCAAGCCCTTTGTTTATTTTTAAATGTTTGTTATGTTTTTTTTATTTTTGTTTCTAAGCCTATTATATATCAGCCAGGACAAACTACAAATGATTGCCCTGAGCCAGTAGAGCAAGGACCCATGTAATAATTGTTTTAAATCCAAATCAGAGGTGTCAAACTGCATTCCTCGAGGGCCGCCAACAGGTCATATTTTCAGGATTTTCTTTAGCATTCCACAAGGTGCTGGAATCATTCTGTGCAGGTGATTAAATTATCACCTGTGCAATACAAGGAAATCCTGAAAACATGACCTGTTGGTGGCCCTCGAGGAATGCAGTTTGACACCTCTGATGAGGCAGTTAATGAATTAGAAGAAATGCAGAAAACTTGTTAGGTAGCTTAATAGCAGCAGTACAGTGCTGTGCAAATTAATTGGGACAAAGCATTTTTTAAGTAAAATCGTAAGTTGGTTACCAGTCAGTGATTCAAACCAGTTTTAATATATAATAAATAAATCTTGGTCAACTAGCCAGTGGAAAAAGGTAATTTTCAGTGATGAAACCCATCTTTTTGTTCAAGGGTACAGAGCAAGTGTTGTTAGAAGAAGCAAAAATGAACCACTGCGAGCTGATCATATTCAACAAGCTGTAAAACACCCTCAAAAACAGATGTTTTGGGGCTTTTTACAGCTGATGGTACAGGGAGCTTATTTCCTGTTGATGGTATGATGAATTCATCCAAATACATAGACGTTTTAAAACGTTTTATTGTGCCATACATGCGTAAATTTGAAGGGACATTCCAATAAGATTTGGCTCCATGCCACAATTCCAAGTGTGTTTAGAAATTCCTGGAAGAAAATAAAGTAAAAGTGCTGGACTGGCCTGGCAATTCACTAGACTTAAATCCTTTAGAAAATTTGTGGAGCATTGTGAAGAGACGTCTTGACAAAATGGACTGTACAACCAAAGCATGCATGATAAACAGTGCCATACAAGTGTGGTTCCATGATGAAGAATTTATGCAAAAACTTGGTAGAATCAATGCCAAAACTCGTTGAAAATCTCACATCTGCTAAAGGAGGACATATTTCTTACTAAAATTAGTATGTAACAGTGCATTATAACATTTTATTATTATTATTATATATTCAAAAAATGTGTGTTTTTTTGCTTTTGTCCCAATTAATTTGCACAGCATTGTAGGTTGTACATCACATTGGGTATCTAATGTTTTACACAGAAGTCACCTCTCTATTTTTTATCTAATTGCTAACATGACTTTACTCCATCTTTTAGGTCTAGTAGCTACAACTTTTACTCATATTAATTGTGTAATTTACTTTATATTCACAAATAACATGTTCTAAAATAATTTATCATCTTTTGCTTTCCACTTACGTTAAGCCAAGTGATGAGGATCGAAATGTTTTCGGAAGGAAAGTTAAATATTAATCCCAAATTGGGGAGAACCCCAAAAGAAATCCCTCTCTATTAAACCATAAAATGTAACTTTTATTTAATTCTACTAAAAGAGGGTATGCAAAATAGTGAATTAAAAGAGTGCCCTAATCTGCCTAAGGATTATATTAGTCCTTTATCTGCATTAGGACGTTTAGATCAGATGACATCCAGGGATGCCAATACTTATTGGCTGAATAGGGCAAACGTTTTAGAGCACTTGTCCCCCCAACATGTTTCACCGCGTGTGTGGCGTCATCAGGGGATGGGACAATTCATGCCATTGTCCTATCCCTTGATGACGCCGTACATGCGATTAAACATGTTAGGGGGACAAGTGCTCTAAATGTAGTAATGCAGATATAGGACTAATATAATACTTAAGCATATTAGGGACACTCTTTTAATTCACTATTTTGCATACCCTCTTTTAGTAGAATTAAATAAAAATTAAATTTTATGGTTCCACTTATGTTGGAAGAGGATTCCTCTTTTGTTAAAACAGTATGCCCATTCATACACACACCAATACGCCAGTGTAAATAACAAGAATTATCACTTTACAATAGTTACTTTCCTAATGGTGAGATACATAAGGCAGATACAAGATAAAAAAACACATGACAGATTACACTGTGCCATTATTTTTTTTTAACAAAAACTAGTACAAAATGCAGAAACAGTGTGTGGAAAATTAAGTACACCCCATAAATCTTTACCACTTGTAGAACCACCATTAGCAGCAATAAGTAATAGTTTTCTGTATAACTTTAGCAGTCACTGGAGGAATTCTAGCCCACTCCATTTTACAGTCTTGAACAGTCAGTTCTTGAAGATGTGTTTGAAGCAAGAAAAATAGGAAAATGTGAACAGGATCTGGGGCTAAATTGTGATGCCAAAGTGACTGGGTCAAGGCATCACCAAAACAGCAGGAGGTGTGGAGTGTGCCCTATACGCAGTGGTTAGAGCTTACCAAAATGGTCCAATGTAGGAAAACCAGTCAACTGAATACAGGGTTATGAATGCCTAAGTACAGAACAGTCAGAGTGTCCCCTACTGGCCCCTGTCCACCAACAAATGCACACATGATGGGCACGTAAGGCTCAGTACTGGATCATGGAGAACTGGAAATAGGTGTCCTGGTCTGATGAATCACGTTCTTGCTTTACATCTTGTTGACGGCCAGGTGTCACTTTCCTGGAGAAGAGATGGCATCAAAAAGCACTATGGGAAGAAGATAAAGGAAGCATTGTGATGCTCTGGGCAATGTTCTGCTGGGAAAACTTGGGTCCTCCTATCATGTGAATGTTACTTCGACAGATACCAAAGTCATGGCCATTACACAAACCAAGTACACCCTTTCATATAAACTGTATTGCCTAATGGCAGTGGCCTCTTTAGCCTGTGTCTTGTTGAGCCAGACCTGTTTTTGACACACGCAGGCCCTGCACAGGTGGTTTTAGGACTGATTAGTGTACACAGTCATAAGAAAAAAATTAAGTACACCCTCTTTGAATTCTAATAAAAAATCTGATCCTTAAAAGGTCTTAAAATTAGGCAGATACAATTTCAGATAAAAAAAACCACATGACAGATTGCATTGTGCCATATTTTATTTAACAAAAACTAGGCCAAAATGCAGAAACAGTGTTTGACAAATTAAGTACGCCCCATAAATAAACCTCTTGTAGAACCACCATTAGCAGCAATAAATAATAGTTTTCTGTACAACTTTAGCAGTCACTCACATCATTCTGGAGTAATTTTGGTCCACTCTTCTTTTCAAAGTTGCTTAAGATCACTCAGGTTTTTTTGTGCACTCGTAAAGTCCCACCACAAAATTTCATTTGGAATGAGGTCTGGTCTTTGACTTGTCAATTGTAAAGCCTGCTTCTTTTTTTCAGATTAAGATGGAAACTTGCTGGTATGCCTCAGATCATTGTTTTGTTGCATGACCCAGTTTCAGCCTAGCCTTTACTTTTGGATATATGTCCTCACATTTGCATCTAGAATATTTTAATATTCAGAGGAGTTCATGGTCGACTCAATGACAGCAAGTTGTTGAGGTTCTGAAACACCAACCCGAATCATCACCCCTCCACCACTGTGCTTGACAGTTGCTATGAGGTCTTTATGCTGATATGCTGTTCTTGGCTTTTGCCAAAACTTGTGTAGGGCATTAAGACCAAACATCTCAGCGTTGGTATATTCTGTGCAAAGGACTTTGTTCCAGAAATATGGTTTGTTCAGATTCAACTTTGCAAATTTTAGGTCTACTTTCATGTTATTTTTAAAATGCTGAGGCTTTCTCTTGGCATTCCATCCAAATAAGCCATGCTTGTTCAGTCTTTTTTCTAATTGTTCTCTCATGAACTTGAACATTTAACATGCGAAAGCATTTAGAATCTGAGCTGTAACTCAGTAAGTTTACTGGTGCCACCATTCCTGGGAAGATTGTTAATTGTCTTGAATTTTTTTTATATTGGCCTTATAATTGTTCCCTCATTGATGTGCATTAACAATGGCTTCATTGTTGATGACTTTCCTCCTTGACATTGGGATAATACACACCTGAAAACTTCAGACCAGCAAACTGACAAAACTTCTGCTTTTATAGTGGTGATTACACTTGCTCTTGAACAATTAATCAAGGGTATTTGTTTAGCAGGTCCTTGCTGCTACCACTTATTTATGGAAACAGTAAGAGCGTACTTAAAATTAATCTGTCACCAGGTTTTTGCCTACTAATCTGAGAGCAGCAAAATATAGTCAGAGATTTAGATTACAGCAATGTGTCACTTACTGGGTTCCTTTGTATAATTTTGATAAA
Organism: Ranitomeya variabilis; assembly: GCF_051348905.1. NCBI lineage: Eukaryota > Metazoa > Chordata > Amphibia > Anura > Dendrobatidae > Ranitomeya > Ranitomeya variabilis. The sequence continues at coordinate 56,793,406 of NC_135233.1, forward strand.
CTCAATGTTTTATCAGTAGGAGAGTATCATAAGAGGAATAGTATCCTGCTGCCAGGTAATCAAGCACATCCATGAGTTTGGTATAACCGCGCCCCCAACACTTATTGGCAGTTTTCTGCCTATGCACATTGTACACGGAAAGCTGCCAATCAGTGGTATGGGCGGGGTTATGCACAGCTCAGCATTCAGAAAACTGGTAGATCTGCAGCAGATAAAACACTGATTTTATAAAAATGATCAGCTCAGTAAGTGATACATTGCTATAATCAGGGCTTTTGACCCATAGAATTCAAAGTGGGTGCCCTTAGTTTTTCCTCATAATTTTATATGACCTTTTGTATGGTTTTAAATGTTCACTAGTCACATCAAGTTGTGTTTTATAGGGTATGCTCAGTCATACACATAACTTTATGTATTGCTCATAGAGAGTCATTAGAATTGATATTTTATACATAGGATATGCTCGTATTTGTCTTTATATGTGATGTTAGTGACTTCTTGGTTTATTCATGCTCTGTTTCTAGATTCATGCTCATTGATATGCATAACCTTTTGTGGGAATTATGTTTGTGAGGGGATGAATAGAAGAGTTTCTGGTAGAAAATAAAATGAGTTATGTCCACCAGTCCTGGTGTCGTTCTATCCTGAATTTAGTGGGAAGTCTGGACATATGTTTTAGACATTGCAAAGGGTTAGCATATAGTGACCAAAAAGTGAAGACTTTTTAGAAATACAGCCTGTAAATGAACTGAAAACTGGCTCAATGAAAATATCCAGAGACTGATAGTTTATGCCTTCTACTCTGAATGGTTCCTAGTAGTAGGTGGTGTGTGTACCCCAAGGTTTAGTGTTGGGTCTGTTATTATTTTACTTATTTATTTGTGAAGATGGAATTATTTTCACTATTTCTATTTTTGCAGATGGCACAAAAAACAGCTCAGATGATTTCTTACAATAAAATAGTATTTATACTTACGGTATATGAAGGGAGGGATTGTTGTTTAAATATTGATTCAATCCGATGACCTCTTGGGATCAAAAAGAAAATTCTTAAGGTTTTACTTTTTTTAAGTTCATCTGGATCAATATGGGAGATGGAGGGGTGGGGGTGGGGGGAGGCAAAGTTCTAAAATGGACTTGTATTTTCCCATTAGTCCGTTATATTCTCCGACCCCTTAGTTGAAGTTAAATGGATTATCTCATGTTAATAAAAAGGTAACATTGAAAAGTGCATGTAAAAACCGGCACCATACCTAGAATGGTGGGATCTATTTCTCTATATTGTACAGCTTAATGCCAAGCTTCACGGCCACTTCTAGAAGAGAATTTCCCAGAAAAATAGCATGTGCTTCCAAGCAAGGGGAGTGATCAGTTCCAGCAGCTCAGCTATGTGCCAGCCTGAACTGCCTATCATCAGGATTGTACCACCCCTGGCAAGCAGGAAATTAGGAAGTGGAGAAATGGAGAGCTCCTGAACATAGGATACTAAGACAGGCTCTTTAGAAAAGCACTCCCATCAAACTTTTTATCCTATATTGCAGTCATCATATTAAATAGCATGGTGTACTTACAATTGCTCATTTTGCCTTTCTACCCAGGTAATACTTCTCTTTTCCATTAGGTCTATGAGATCACATGATTAAAAACTTACTAGCTGAATCCTTTTAAGCTCTGTGCAGAAAAAGTAAGTATCTTTTCCTGGCAGGAGTCATCATTAGAACTACAATTCTGCTAACTACAATGTTTGTGGTAGAGGGGAAGAGCAGCGCACCTGGGTGAGAAATTGAAGAGGGGAATGACTCATATAAGGAAGAGAGACTTCTTTCATTTACATAGGTCAGAAAAAAGAGAAGAATTAACTGGGTAGAAAGACAAAATGAGTAATTGCAAGCACACTGTGTGTTAGGGCTGGCGGAACGCACCGAGTAAATATAGAGATGTTATTTGGTGCGTTCGCAGCCTGGGGTCCACCGTGCAGGGAAAGAACCTGCTGCTGGCAAACGGCGGCACTATATGGCAGTAGAAGCGATCTCTGTTGCTTCACAGAGTCGCTATAAAGAAAGGACTGTGTCCTGTTAAACTCCACAGGAATACACAGTAACTGCTGAGCAGATAGCAGCTTGTGGTCACGCAGTCAAGGAGGCTAACATACAATCTCCTCACCGGAGGAGCCGGTATTCTAGGTGGCTTATTTCAGCCGGGGCCCTGAAACCATACACACAATCTCCTCACCGGAGGTGCCGGTATTCTAAGTGGCTTATTTCAGCCGGGTCCCTGAATCCACACAAGCGTGACCACTTTGGCGCAAAACTCATAACATGCATTGATACTAGCGCATGGCCGTGCGGCCATGCGAACCTTATATAGCTGCAGCAAGTATAAGACCTTCCTAGAAGGACCAATGGGAGGCTGCCACAGAGCCTGAGCACCTTCAGGACCTTCCTGGAGAACCAATGGGCTTTGCTGCAGTATCCAAGCATTTGACCCTCGATCTCCAATGAGAGATCTTACCCTGGGCATGCTCAGAAGGAGAAAAGCAGGACTTAGTCCCAAAAGCGTCTGCTCGCCGCTGCCCAGCACTGGCTTCAATGGCAGAAGCTGGAAAAGCAGCAGTAACCCTTTGCACAGAGTCAGACTGAGCGAGACGCTGGGACCGACGTCTCCGCTGAGCAGGCTCCATTTGCAGCAGGAGAAGAATGGGAGACCACAGCGGAGATGGCCCGAGATTCCCCCTGTGCAGACGTGGGAACTCGACCCCTAACACTGTGCTTTATAATATGATGACTGCAATAAGAGGATAAAAACTTTGACGGGCGTGAGTCTTTTAAGGCCACATGTCTTTTAACAAAGCTACGTAACCCTATGGATTTCTTTGGTGGTATCTTTGCAAAAGCCCTGTTTGGAACAATCGATAGATGGAAAACATAAATTATGTTCAATGGTTTTTATTGGCTAATTTTGCATTTTAAACCATGATCCTTCATAGTATGGGCCATTTTTATGTGGTATAGCACTTGTTTGTTGGTATAGTACTGTTCTTCTCTCCGGCTAAAGTTTGAATATTATTTTAAGAGTTTAGACTATTTTCTAGTTTCTACTTTTGTCATACGGATTTATGTGTCGTGGTCAGAGTAAGTTCAGGGAAATCACTAATATGTCTCCATTCTTTGGGAACAGCTGTTCCTCATACTCAGCAAGGCCAGACATTTAAAGTTAACAGAAATAATATAAGTAAAATAATCCCATTAAATAATTTCCAGCCAGATACCATCAGGATGGGAATAAAAAGGATCATTTTACAAACTGTCAATGATGGAGGGCTTTATGGGTGGAGAGAATTAACATGTGAAAACAATATTTTTCCTCTCTGGATTATCAGCTTCTAATCTTCTTTACTTTTCTCTGCTACTACAAGGGTGAAGAAAAAGTGATAAAAAGCCTACAATCTGCTGGAAAGTTTTTAGATGTACTTAGTGTTAGCAGACTGAATATACAGAAAAGAAAAAAAGAAAAAAAACCTTTGTCATGATTAGAGATGAGCGAACTTATTCAGCAAACGTTTGCTATTCTCAAATTCGGCATGAACGTAGCTCATTTGGATTTGTGTTCAGATTCCCGAGCATTTTTCCTAAAGTTGTCAAAAGTTTGGTAAATGACCGAGTTCACTAAGGGGTCTTTCAGACATCATTGTTTCCAGTAGCAGCACTGGCCGCAAATCGTCCCACACACATGCACGCTGTTGACATCCTTGTGTCATCAGTGTGACACGTACCTGTGCCTGGGAATCAGAGGTACTGTTCACGCTGTTACCCTACCCCGGGTGCTGAAATGAAGACAACTCATGTCACGTTCCCCTGCTTGCACTGCGATCAGAACTAGAAGGAGGCAATGTTGAGAACTATATTCAACTATTAACAGCAAGAGCAGGCGGCAGCTGATGGGATCTGATAGTGACAGATCTGATAATGATGACTTAACCTAAGTAACGGTCATTAATATCAGTTTAGTGGAAAACCCATGTAGCCCAGTTATAATTTACAGGATTTCTCAGAGACTGAATGTTTCAGAATGAAGCAGTAGATCAGCAGAGCAGGGTATGTCGATAGGCACTTGGAATATTTATCTTTTGAGGTGTGCTCATGTCCAAGAGAACTGAACCTTGTTTTATTTATTCCTGAGCCGGCAAACCCAGCAGTCACACAGACTGTAATGTAAGCTATTCTGTTTTCCAATACTGCCAGAAGGGCCATGTTTGTTTTACCTAATTTTGGTCTTGTTTATGCAGTAAAGTTTTAATAAACTAGTTGGAACACATAGAGGATGGTTTCAGAATAAATATTTTTAGAATTTAAAAAAAGAGTGAGACTCCCACACTGGTAAAGCCTATGCACTAAGTGTAAGGCCTAGTAAAAATGTACAGAAGGGACTGCAGTACACCCAAGAAGACACACAAAGGAGGGCATCAGAATACATTTTTATTTTATTTTCAAATGATCGTACAAGATACAGGATTTGTCAATGAATTCATGGAAAGAAAATTGTTATGGTCCTGGTGGTAGGAACACATGAACTGACCTGATAGGTAAACCAAAACATAGGACAAGCTCTGGGGATGTGGGAACTTTACTGACCGCAATTCTGATCCTATCAAAACACACTATAGGCAGCCGTGGAGCGTTCCTAACTCGGCCTAGACGCCTCTGCACAGCCTGAGAAACTAGCTACCCCTAGAGAGAAACAAAGCCTCACTTGCCTCAGAGAAATTTTCCCCAAAGTGAGAGCAGCCCCCACAAATAATAACGGTGAGTTAAGAGGAAAACACAAACATAGAAATGAAAACAGGTTTTAGCAAATGAGGCCCGCTAAAAACTAAATAGTCAGAAGATAGCAAGGAATCTGTGCGGTCAGTATTAAATACTACAAAAAATTATCCACGCAGAGAATACAAAAAGACCCCCACACCGACTCACGATGTGAGGGGGCGCAACTCCGCACCCCAGAGATTCCAGCTAGCAATCAAATAGCATATAAGCAAGCTGGACTGAACTCATCATATACTGAGAAACATTTTCAAATAGCAATGAGAAAAAATAGACTAGCATGAACTTAGCTTCTCCACGAGGAGACAGGTCACAAGGGAAGTCCCAGAGAGATCTGAACCAGTACTGAATACAACGACAGCAGGCAACAAGTAAAGGTCCAAGTGGAGTTAAATAGGCAGCAAGCCTAGCAGGAAACAAGGCAGCTGGAGTCCAGCTACAGACCAGCCGTAACACTCAAAGCCACCAGAGGGAGCCCAAGAACAGAACTCACAAAGTACCACTCATGACCACAGGAGGGAGCCCGAGAACGGAATTCACAACAGAAAATACCATGTTGTTGACTGTGGAAGATATTTATGTGACCAGAAAGAACACTCATTTCCATTAAATGACACTGACATGAGACAACGAGAAATACAACAAGATGGGAAAAAACAAGCACTTCACTTGAATGTAACTAAAGCTGTTGACGTTCTGAGTGAAGTTTACGTGGAAAGTGAAGATCCTACCAACACTGCTGTATTAAAAATTTAATGAACACCCCAAAACAACGATGGGATGGAGAAGACCGCATTCACTGTAATAACTGAAGACGAGAGGGTCAGAGGAGTTCAGTTGAAGAAAGTGACTGGCAGGGCATCAGCGGATCGGCCCCAGAAGAGGAGGACCTACATGCACAGTGGGACACCTACACTGCTAAAGCCTATGCACTAGCAACAATTTTAAGGAAGGATTGCACTACACCCTGAAAGACATATAGAAGAGGGCCTCAGAATTTTGTTTGTGACAATTGTTAAAAGAGTTGGACACCTAGACACACTCTCGCTGCTGGCACAGTTTGCTCTGGCCAACGGCCATGGTCTCTGCATGCACCATCATGAGCAGGACGTCCACTTCCCCTTCCCTTACGGCACGCATTGCGCATTTTACATTAGCTAGATAATAAACGCCTGCAAAACTTTATGGTATTATTTGGGAAAAAAAATATGTAGCCCTGAAAAGGACTTTTGTTTTAAAGGGAACCTGTCAGCAGTTTTGGCCGATATAAGTTACGACCATCAAATTTCAGGGCTGATATACATCTTTCTATAATGCTGTATATCTGCCCCCAACTCAACCTGCATGAGAAGAAAAATAACTTTTATTATACTCACCTGCGGGGCGGTCCGGCCCGATGGGTTTCGCTGGTCTTTGTCCGGCGCCTCCCATCTTCTTGAGATGCCGTCCTCCTGCTTGCTTCTTGTGGATAACAAGACCCTGCCTCATCCACACAGGCTCCCCGGCATCGAGCTACTGCACAGATGTACTTCTCTGCCCTGTTGAGGGCAGAGCAAAGCACAGCACTGCGTAGGTGCCGGGGCTCTTTGACCTTTTCCAGCACCTGTGCACAGCAGTACTGTGCTCTGCCATCAACAGGGCAAAGAAGTACACCTGCACAGGAGCGCGATGTCAGGGAGCCTGTGTGTATAATGCAGGGTTGCGTCATCCATAAGAAGCAAGGAGGAGGGCGGTGATCATAAGAAGATGGGTGGCGCCGGATGAAGGCCAGCGATGCCCATCGGACTGGACCACCCCGCTGGTGAGTATGATAAAACTTATTTTTCAGTTCCTCCAGGTTGGGTTGGGGGCTTATATACAGCATTATACGATGCTATATACTGTATAAGCCCTGAAAGGTAGTGGCCGTATCTTATATTGGCCAAAACTGCTGACAGGTTCCCCTTAAGCTTCAGGCAGCAGTAAACATATTGAAGGAGTGGAAGTCAATAAATCCTGCATATATGCCTCTATTACTATACTATACCTCCTCAAGAAACTCTCCCTACAATCAATGCAGGTAACAGTTGTGTTACTATATTACTAGGGAAAAGAATAGATATAGACCTAAAAAGGACTTTTGGTTTTAGCTTGCAGCAGCATGAACTGTAAGGCAATAAACCCTGCCTATATGCCTCGAATGCTAAACTATCTCTTCTCCAGCAGCTAGCCCTACACTAAAAAAGCCTATTCATAAAGCCTATGCAAGGGCTGAAAAGAATTAGAAGGAAGGACTGCAATACCCCCTGGAAGACACATATAGAAGGGCCTCAGAAATTTTTTTTCCCATTATTAAGAAATGAGACTCCTAGACTAGTAAAGCGTATGCACTGTTCAAGTTCTTAAAAACATTTACCCCTGGGGGCTATCCATACACATATATGTAAGAGAATTGTAGAGGTTGGCCTTATACACATACTGTAATAATTATGTTGCAGGGCATCATATACACCCTGGAAAAATTAAGAGCAAGGATTGGATCATGACTAGTGTTGAGCATTCCGATACTGCAAATATCGGGTATCGGCCGATATTCGCTGTATCGGAATTCCGATACCGAGTTCCGATATTTTTGTGATATCGGAAATCGGAATCGGAAGTTCCTATAAGTTCCCAGGCGTGTGCGGTGCGTATGGTTCCCAGGGTCTGGAGGAGAGGAGACTCTCCTTCAGGCCCTGGGATCCATATTCATGTAAAAAATAAAGAATAAAAATAAAAAATATGGATATTCTCACCCCTCCGACGGACCCTGGACCTCAGCGGTGCAACCGGCAGCCTCCGTTCCTAAGAATGCAGTTAGTGTAGGAACTGCGATGACGTCGCGGTCTTGTGATTGGTCACGTGGCAGCGGTGACAGCAAGGGTTCGTCGGAGGGGTGAGTATATCCATATTTTTTATTTTTATTCTTTATTTTTTACATGAATATGGATCCCAGGGCCTGAAGGAGAGTTTCCTCTCCTTCAGACCCTGGGAACCATCCAGGATAGCTTCCGATATTTGTGTCCCATTGACTTGTATTGGTATCGGGTATCGGTATCGGCGATATCCGATATTTTTTGGATATCGGCCGATCCAATCCGATACCGATACTTTTGAATATCGGAAGGTATCGCTCAACACTAATCATGACCCTGAAGATATGGTGAAAGAGGAGGATCCGAAAAATTAGAAAACAAGAACTGTAATACCTTGTTTGGGTAGAAAGGTGTTCATGTATATACACCAGGAAAAAGGAATATTTTAGCTGATTTTATGTTCTGCTGTTGTCATCCGGTGGTGTTGAGAAATCTGGGCAAATCCATGCCTAGTTCATTTTGTTGAAGAGTCAGCCTGTCAGCATTTTCAGTTGACAGGCAGATGCGCCTATCAGTTATTATGCCCTTGCGGCAATAAAAACCCACTCACACAAAACGATAGCGGCAGGGCAGGTCAGCACCTCCAAAGAGTAGAGGGACCATTCATGCCACGTATCCAGCTTGGATACTCAATAGTTGTATGGTACAAAGGAATGACAGTAGATGCTGGTAGGGCCGGCAAGGTACTCCTTCACCATCTTCCAAAACTTTTCCCTCCTTGTCAGACTGCCCAGCGCATCAGGGTGCTGAGAAGTTCTAATGAAACTGTCCCAGACATTTGATAGTGTTCACCTGTCTCTTTTAGAACTGCTGTTTGTCTCCCTTGTCTCTACTCTTTGGTTTTCCAAAGAACTCTGACCTCTGCTGCAAGCATTGTGAGATGGGAATTTTTTTTACAAATTGTTCAACTAGGGCCTTCTGGCACCATTTTTATAGCACTCTCCGCTGCAGAAAGGAGATGGAAAGTTCTCCCTGTAGTGGGGGTCGAGAAGTGTGAACAACCAGTAATCAGCATTGTCCAAAATGCTTATTATGTAAGGGTCACAGGAAAGTATGCCAGACTCCCACCAGACAAGACTTCCCTGTCCCCACCAGGAGGATGACTCTGCATCTCCTCCTCTTCAGGCCTTCCACATCAAATAGATGAGTAGCTGGTGTTAGTAGTACCCTCTGTAGTGCAGTCAACCATCTCCTGTTCTCCTCCTACTCAGTCTCCTCCTCTTCATTATCACCCTATCAAAGTTGAGAAGAAGAGATGAGGCTGGGCTGGGGAGTATCACCCTGTGTACTTTTTTCTACCATCTGTTAGGGCTAGTGGAATGCACCGAGTATAGGAAGGAAACAACAAGGTGCGTTCACAGCCCGGGGTCCACCGTTCAGAGATATCTGCTGCAAAGTAACTGGTGGCACTATATGGCGGTATAAGCGAATTCTGTTAACCTCACAGAATCGCAAAGATATGAAAACGCTGTGCCCTGTTAACCTCACAGAGGATCCCAGCTACCTAACTGAGCAAAGCAAAGAGTGGTTATGCAGACAGCATAGCACACAAACAACTCCTCACTGGAGGTGCCGCTATTCTAGGGGCTTATTTCAGCTTGGCCCTGAATCCAAGCATACAAAACTCCTCATCGGAGGTGCCGGTATTCTAAGGATTTATTTCAGCCAACCCTGACCACATGCAGACATGACCACCAAGTAGCAAAGCTCATAACATAGGTTGATACTAGAGCATGGCCGTGCGGCCATGCGAACCTTATATAGCTGCAGCAGACAAGGACCTTCCTTGTGGTCTAATTGGAGATAGTACAGGATCTGAGTGTGTGACCCCCGACCTACAATGAGAGGTCCTCCCGTGGGCATGCTCAGTGTGTACAAAGCAGGACTTAGTCCCAGAAAAGCCTGCTCGCCGCTGACCAGTGCTGGCTACAAAAGCAGAGCCTGGAAAGGCAGCAGTAACCCTTTGCACAGTATCAGGCTGAGCGAGATGCTGGGACCGACATCTACGCTGAGCAGGCTCCACTTCGGCTGATGCAGAATGGGGAACCGCAGCAGACATGGCTTGAGATTCCCCCTGTGCAGCGGCGGGAACTCGACCCCTAACACCATCTCCACCTGGTCCAACTGCAAACTGCAAAGCTTTCTCTTTAATTGTGAGCAGTGAGCATTTGAGTTGACAAAGGAGCGGGATGGTTACACTGATTTTGGCATCATTGTCACTCACCATCTTGGTTGACTCCATAAAGTTTTGGAGAACTGCACAGATGTAAGACATCCATTCTCACTCATCGTTTCTTCTATGCAGAGGCTTACCGGAATACCCATTGACATGTTGTAACTGGTATTAAACTACTGGCCTCTGCTCCTCACAAAGCCTTGTCAACATATGTAATGTTGAGTTTCCAGCGTGTGGTCAGGTCACAAACCATTAGGTGAAGTGGCACTTGCAAGTGCTGCTGTAGCACTGGCAGACCAGCAGCAGCTGTAACTCATTTGTGGAAATGGATGCACACACAGCATATCTTCACAATTAGCCTAGGCAAATCTGGGTAGGTTTTCAGAAAGTGCTGAACCATTAAATTGAGCATGTAGGTCAGGATTGGTATGTGTGCCAGCTTGTCAAGCTTCAGAGCCGCCACCAGGTTATGGCCAGTATCACACACAGGCATGCCTGGTTGTAGGTTCAGCGGTGAGGGCAACAGATCTGCCTGGTCTGTAGACCTTTCAACAACTCTGCGGTGGTGTACTGTTTGTCACCTAAACAAATTAGTTTCAGCAGAGCCAGTTACCGCTTCACTGAGGAAGAGCTGCAGTGCTTCCAGCTTGTGATCAATATGGACGATAATTTGAAGAAGGAAGATTAGAAAGATGAGGGGGTGCAGAGACTTGTGTAGGAAGTGGGGGTAACCTTGATGGAACTAGTGCCCACAATTCTAGGCATTGGTAACGTCCAAGGTTCCGACTTGGTCCAGCCTCCACAAGGTTTCACTCAGTGTGGCGTCAGGGAAATGTAGCATCCCTGGCCACAAGCACCTGTCCACATGTCGGTGGTTAAGAGGACCTTCCCAGTAACTGTGTCAGTCAGGGCACGAGCAATGTTATCGGACACGTGCTGGTGTAATACGGGGATGACACAACAGGAGAAATAGTGGTGGCTGGAGACCGAGTACTGAGGGATAGCCACCACCATGAGGTGGCAGAAAGCCTCAGTGTCCACAAGCTTAAACAGCAACATTTCCACGACAAACAGTCTGAAAATGTGCCCATTTAGTGTTTTGGCCTGTGGGTGGGTTGCTGCATGTTTCCGCTTTCATTCCAAGGCCTTAGGGTAGGGACAGCTGAATGTTGTGCTCGAACAAGGAAGTGGACGTGGTTACTGATTGTGGTTGTGAAGGTGCAATGACAGGTTCAGGGCAGGAGGCATCCATGCCTGTGTTCTGTGTAGGGGATTGGGAAGACACTGATTGTGGACCCAGGCATTCGGCCCTCCTAGTTGGGTGCTTGGGTGACATGTGCCTGAGCATGCTGGTGGTATTCAGGCTTGTAGTGGTCAGGCCCTTGCTGATATTGGTAGAGCACAGGTTGAAAATGACGTTTTCTTGTCATCCTCACTTTCTGTAAAAAATCGCCAGACTGAGCAACACCTAACCCTTGGCCTAGGATCTTACCATGTGTCTTCTCTCAGGAAGAGTTACCCTCCTCCCTCTGGACACCTCACTTTTTTCCCTGCCTGTGGTGGTGCTGCAGATCCCTCCCCCTCTACACTGGTGTGCTTGCTCTGCATGGCACCTTCCCAGGTCAGTGATTTTATAGTCCACCATCTTGTCTTCCACTTCCGCACTCTGTTCCTCCTCCTGACTTGTTAACTTAATAACATGCCTTGTTGGCGAGTGTGTCTCATTATCATCTACCTCTTGAGGTGCTAATTACTGTTCCCCACCGTGATCTTGTACTGACCAAGGCTGCTCAAATATTTGGGCATCACTATACAACATTTCCTCGTGTCGCACTGGTAACATGCAGGGCGAGAAGCCACAATCAATAAATGAAAATGTGAAGAGCATCTTGGAGTGTCCAAGTGTGGGATCGCTTGTCTCCTAGGACTCATCATGGTGTGAGAAAGGAGGATCAGGGTGAGGACTATGTGCTCCAGACTCTTGGCCAGTGAGACTGGACCATGTGGAAGACAGGGTGGTGCTGGGAAACATAGTGGAAGCATTATCTGTCATACAATCAACCACCTGTTTGCACCATTCAGACAATCAGAGTGGTGTCCCGTGCCCCATGCAGAGTGGGACAGGAAGCTAGGTCTCGTGGATGAGCATGTTTGTTGTGCTCCCACAGCTGGCACAGTTTCACCTGGCCCACAGCCTCAGCCTCTGCATGTACCATCAACAGCATGTCCCTTACCGAACGCCTTGCGCATATTAAATTAGGTATGAAGCTAACACGATATTAATAAGGACTAGAATAGACTAGATGTAGCCCTAAAATGGAGTTTTGGTTTTAGGTTACCGCAGCAAGGACTGCAAGGCAATAAACCCTTACTATAGGCGTGTAATACAAACTTTCCATTCTCCAGCAGCTATACCGATTAAATACAGCTAACAACGGTATTTATATTGAATAGCATAGAATAGATGGAGTCCTGAAAGGGACTATTTGGCTATAGGTTTCAGCAGGAAGGACTGTAAAGCAATGTAAACCCTAACTATAGGCATGTAACGCAAAGTTTCCCTTCTCCAGCAGCTATCCCTACACTAAATACAGCTAACAGCAGTATGTATATTGAATAGAATAGATGAAGTCCTGAAAAGGACTATTTGGTTATACGTTTCTGCAGGATGAACTGTAAGGCAATATGAACCCTGTATAATGCAAACTTTCCATTCTACAGCAGCTATACCTACTATAAAATTAAAATAAAATTTAGATTTATAAAAATCTCATTTAAACATATGGCATGGTATTATTATTATAATTATTATTACTATTGTATTTTTAAGTATTTTTTTTTCCCTAGACATAGTCAACGGCAGACTTGTTTGATAACTTTAGATGAGTCTGGCAGATGTTCTCTCCTTCATTACACTGAAATACAAGGGCACAGGTGATTAATCCTAGGCTACAGTGCATGTTTTTAGGGAGGTCAGAGGAGAAAGCTGTTGGCTGAATCAGTTTCTGGCTTACAATTATCTAAGTATGGCTTGGAAAGCTATATAATTGTGTAATGTGTGAATGTTTTGCAGCCCATGCGATATGTTACAACAAAGCTACAAAGTTACTTATGAGCTAATAGCTTTATTAACCGAAAAGTAAAATTAGATCTCCTTTAAGATAGGGTTGTAAACTTTTTCCCTTTTAAAAAAAGATAAATAGTCGTATTTCATAGTTTGAAAAAGGTAAATCATGAAGATCACCGCCACTAACTGCTACATGGTAGAAACCATACTGTAACGGAGCAGCATTGTGGTTAGCACTTTCCTTGCCATACTTGCAGTGCTGCATCCAGGGTTCAAATCCCACCAGGGACAACATCTGCAAGCAGTCTATAAGATCTCCCGGTGTTTGCATGCATTTTCTCCGGGTTTTCCAGTTTCCTCCCACACTCCACACACATACTGATAGGGAATTTTATATTATGAGCCCCAATGAGGACAGTGATCTCTATAAAGTGCTGTGAAAATTAATGGCGCTATATAAGGGAATAAAATAAATAAAACTAACAATCAATATAAGGAGCACAAAGCCACAAATAAGTGAGATATTATACAATATTAGCAATTTTCCATTTTTGACTGGTGTTTTACTGTGGACCTGATACATGATAACGACACTCAATCCTATGAAAAGCATAAAATATGAACCATTAGAGAAGAAGATGACTTACAAATTTACATGTTTTTAGCGAATGATCAATAGTTGTAGTTTCATTACAGTTACAAACAGCTTCTTCACTTAATCCTTTCCTCAACACGTGAGCCGGATTCAATACTTTAACAGAATAATTATACGCTTTTCCAGTAAAAACACTTACATTTTAAAGATGTCTTGGTGAAAATTCTGAAATACTTCAGGTGGAATGACTTTAAAGGAGAATTGGGACAATGACCTAGAAGAAAGTAGATGGCATTTTCAATAAGTGTATTCAAGAATTTACAAACATAAAAATATAAAGTACTGGATATGTTTATTTGCTATCTGAGCTTGTGCTTATTCACGTCCTATTGTCCTTGGTGAAGTACATTTGGAGATAAAAATTGTACATTTTTTTCTTTGCTTACCCTGGGTGAACTGTTCACTGTCCAATAAAAATATATTTAGCCTAGTTGTAAATAACCAAACAAACACATTGTCTCAGAAGGACTAAAAGGGACATCACTTGGTTGTTGGAAAGGTAATAGTGTTGAGACAATGCTAAGCTGAAATACCATGTTGATGTACGAATGGCAAACATAGAATGATCCCTTTTCCCAAGCAAAATCTAAGTAAATGAAGTTTTGCACACCAGCCCTGGATCCGTGCCTTGCTTCCCTTACCCTGGTCCATTAGACTCTGTTGTGCTCTACGTCAAGATTTACAGATGGCCCAGCAAGATCTCATGTGAGCATCCATCCAGGCCTATAAAAAACTCATGAAGAGTCACACCTGTGTCTTGGTATTAAGCATTCAGTGTTGCTAGACTCTGGCTTACTCTATAAACCTTGACCTACTCAGCTTATGTCTGCAGTGTCCTGGACATCTCCCACCTGACTGCAGTCTCCTAGAAATTTTCTGACTGCCAGCGGTATCCTGCACTCCACCTGCCAGCAGTTTTCCACATCCCACCTGCCTGCCTGCGGTTTCCTGTGCATCTTCTGCCTGCTTGCAGTTTCCTGCATCCCTTGATCCTGCATGCGGTCTCCTTTCCCTCAGTTGTCTGTGTCCTGTTTGCCTTTGATATATGTTGCAACAATGTCCATTGCCCGTAAACCCACACAGATTTTGGGCTTGGAGGATCCAACTCACCCGGTGAGTCAAATATAAAGGTGACCTTAGCATCTAATAATGATCAACTTGTTTTATTAAGGCATCACAAAAACAGAAACACAACCTTTTGACCCAATTATAGGTCTGTGTCATTGTCAAATATGTTAGAAACCTACCACTTTCTTTATTCGGCATTCTTGCACATAGTAAGCACTGTACTATTATTGTTGTTCTTTGGCTTAGCCAAATTTTTGTTATATTGGTTTAAATTCTGTTTGTTAATGTCACGCATAGCACTAGATAAATGTTGCACAATGGTACTTGTGTCACACTGCACCAGAATTCCACCTTACTTAATGGTCCCAGTTTAAATCAAGTTGGGACTAGTATACATTGGGCCATTTTTTGCACCAGAAAACAACTTTACATTTTAATGTAAATGTACGTCCAATTAAAAATGAAAGACCCAATATTTCAAGAGTCACAAAAAGCATTTTTTTTGCAGATGTATTAATTTTGTGATATGTGATGAATGTGCACCAAAAACAGAAGACCATGAAAGGAATCGGTCAGCAGGTTTTTGCTGTGTAATCTGAGGACAGCATGAGGTAGCAGCTGAGGCAAAGATTTTTAGGGTTTTGTAATTCATTAGGTTGTGTTGTTGTTTCCTTACAATGAAAGTTTTATCACCAGGGGATTATCATTGCCAGGACTACAGTGCAGCTAGTCCACCCACACCCCTCCTAATAAGCAGCTCAAAGTCAAGAGACAATGCACATAGAGCTTCTGGTGTGGGCAAGAGCTATTTTCTGAGCTCTGCTACATGCTGCATCTAAGAAGGTTGATTGTATCACAACCACTGCACCCAGTAAATTAAATGATAAATCATTGGAATCAGGGATTATTTTCCTACTTTCTGCTGTTCTCAGATGAGGTAGCAAAAACCTGCTGACAGATTCCCTTAAACTAGAACTTAAAGCGGCGAAGAAAATAAATCAGCCTTAATGTTTTCAATGTTCACAACTTCCTCACTAGCTGGACTAGTAATTAACTACCTTCATTAGGCTTGCTTTTCTCTGAAATCAGAATAGAGATGGTCCAGGTCTTAGATATTGATGATCTATCATTAGAATAGGTAATCAGTATCAGATCACTGAAGTCTAAAGGTACCTTCACACTGAACAACTTAACAATGATATCGCTAGCGATCCGTGACGTTGCAGCGTCCTGGATTGCGATATCGTTGTGTTTGACACGCAGCAGCGATCAGGATCCTGCTGTGACATCGTTGGTCGGAGCTAGAAGGCCAGCACCTTATTTCGTCGCTGGATCACCCGCTGACATCGCTGAGTCGGCGTGTGTGACGCGGATTCAGCGATGTCTTCACTGGTAACCAGGGTAAACATCAGGTTACTAAGCGCAGGGCTGCGCTTAGTAACCCGATATTTACCCTGGTTACCAGTGTAAATGTAAAAAAAACAAACACTACATACTTACATTCCGATGTCTGTCGCGTCCCCCGGCGTTCTGCTTCCCTGCACTGTGTCAGTGCCGGCTGGCCGTAAAGCAGGGCACAGCGGTGACGTCACCACTCTGCTTTACGGCCGGCGCTTACAGTGCAGGGAAGCCGAATGCAGGGGACCCGACAGACACCGAAATGTGAGTATGTAGTGTTTGGTTTTTTTACATTTACACTGGTAACCAGGGTAAACATCGGGTTACTAAGCACGGCCCTGCGCTTAGTAACCCGATGTTTACCCTGGTTACCCGGGGACTTCGGCATCGTTGGTCGCTGGAGAGCTGTCTGCGTGACAGCTCTCCAGCGACCACACAGCGACGCTGCAGCGATCGGCATCGTTGTCTAGATCGCTGCAGCGTCGCTAAATGTGACGGTACCTTAACACTTGAGAACTTCCACTGATCAGTTGGTTCCATGGAGGTCTGATGCACACAATGTACAGAACTGAAACACTACAGCTCTGTACACAGGAAAGTGGCCAATCTCAGGTACTGAAGCTAAGATCCTATTAACTTCAATGAGAGCTAAACATCAGGACTAGGGATGAGCGAAAGTACTCGGTGATACTCTGTAATCACTCGATTATCATGGTGCTTGGATGTGCTCGTAATGCGGCAAGTAATGGGCGGTGCTTGGTGTAACACTCAAATCCTCGCCCCGCATCTTTGGCACCTGTTACGCAGCCAATAAGCATGCCTGTGAGTCACTGCAATACCGTAGCCATCTTGGTTGTGGCATTACTGTGATTGGGTGTGATTATAAAAGGACAGGCACACTAATGCCATTTGACACTTCGTATTGGAGAGAGAGTGCTTGTCTAGGCATGTGAATGTAAGGGGGTTGCTTTCCCTGCTCCTTACCTGGAACCACTTAGTCAGACAGCTGGGTTGTCGGGAGGAAGACTTTCTGCCCTGGACAGAGGAGACCATGTGACTGCTGGGGGCAGAGAGGAAGAGAGGGGAGTGTGGTCAGAAAAGAGCGGGAGAGCGGAGCGTGCAAGACAGAGGGGACAGCGTGCCACATAGAGAGCTGGCTGCAGAGCCGCACTCCACTAAAGAGAGTGCTCCCCGTCAGGGCACTGAGGCTGAGATACCAGCCATAGTGGAGGCTGGATGTGAGAGTGTGGACTTGGAAACCAGAGCAGTGAAACAAGTGGTCGATTGGATCACAGAAAATGCTTTCAGCAGGCTTAGCAGCACCACCCAGTCTTCTACATGGTCCAGTCTCACCTGCCTAAAGTCTAGATCACTTAATCCTCACCCTGATCCTCCTTCTTCCAACCATGTTGAGTCCCACACTAGGACACTCCGAGGAGCTTTTTACCACAAAATGTCTGGATTGTAGACTTTCAACCTGCATGCTCCAAGAGGGACAGGACGACAAGTTGTTTAGTGATGAACAAAATTTAGAGTAGCCACAGCCACAAGAACACAATGGTGAGGAATGGCAAGTTTGGGATGAGAAGGAGGAAGATGATGAGACACAGTTTCTGCTAAGTCTTGTTGTTAAGTCACGAAGTCAGGAGGAGGAGGGAACGGTGGTGGAAGATGAGGTGGTGGATGACAAAGTCAGTGACCCAACCTGGGAAGCTGGCATGCAGAGCGAGGCCAGCATTGCTGAAGGGGAGAGATTGACAGCACCAAAACAGTCAGGAAGTGGAATGATCAGAGTGAGAAGGCGGGCAACTGTTCAGCAGAGCACCGACAGTCCTGAATTTCTCTGTCGAAGAGTTAAGTATTCCCCAGTCTGGAACATTTTTAAAGAGAGTTCTGAGATAAATAAAATGGCCATTTGTGACCTGTGCCATGCGAAGATCAGCAGGGGCCTTACCCCTAAGAACCTAACCACCAACAGCATGATCAGGCACATGTCATCTAAGCCCCAACACAGTGGGCCGAACGCCTAGGTTCATGATTGGTGCTATCGGGTGACACCACTTTCTCTTCCCATGTGCTAGGTGCCTCCCAATTCTCTGTCCAAAACACTAGTACAGATGCCTCCTGCCCTGCACCTATCCTTCCACATTATGACTTGCTTTCATGAGGTACTTCCAAATCGTTGTCTCAGCCCAGCGTTCAGCTGTTTCTACCCCAGGCTTTGGAATGAAAAAGAAAGTTCCCATCCACCCACAGGTCTAAATGCTAAACGGGCACATTTCAAGTCTCCTTGTCATGGAAATGTTGCCATTTAGGCTAGTAGATATGGAGGATTTTCGCTGGCTCATGGTGGCAGCCGTTCCTAGGTACTTGGTACCCTGCCACCACTTTTTCTCCAGGACCCCGCCTTGTACCAGCAAATATCCAGTAACATCATCTGTGCCCTTACCAATGCATTTACTGACATTGTCCACTTAACGACCGACACATGGTCAAGCGCTTGTGCCCAGGGATGCTACATTTCCCTGACAGCACACTGGGTGAACATTCTGGAGGCTGGGACCTAGTCACACTCTGGCATGGCTCATGTGCTCCCAACTCTGAAGATTACTGGCCCTACTTCTATCGGGATTTCCTCCACCCACTACTGCAGCTCCTGCACCCCAGAGTGGTTATGGATGTCTGAAATTTCTTTGGCTCTGCAAGACTTTTGAGGACTTCTCAAAGATGGTGAGCGGCGATGACGCCATAGTCAGTGCAACTATCCTGCTTCTTCGCTTCCTTAAGCAGTCGCTGCTCACAATGAAATATGAAGATTTGCATGGGGAGCAGGTGGGGATGAAGGAAGACATAACGCAGTGTAGGAATGAATGTGAATGGATTTATGTCTTTCTACATAAACTAAGGAATTTGATTCTCAGACCTTGTGGGGGTATCACAACACAGAACACAGAACCAGACCCCAATCAGTAGACAATAAAACTTTCACACTCCTTGACGAACTGTTCCAATATTTGCGACCACAAATGTTTTCTTCCTCTCCCATAATGATAGTTCTGCTTGTCTTATCTATTGCATTATTTCTGTGCCCTGTTGTGTATAAATAGGTGACTCTCCAGATTATGTATTATTCTATGCTTGATGAAAAGACCTGAGTAGTCTCAAAAGCTTGCAATTTGTTACCATATTTTCAGTTAGCCATTAAACAGTATCAAACACTGAGGACTCTCAATTCTAAATATTTTTCTTTCTACTGGCTAACATTGTACAAAGATATATATCTTGCCTTGCTTATGTACAAGTCATTATACAGGAAAAAAAAATTTGTAGCATTTTTTTTCCCGTTAAATGTAATTTCTTGTCAAGGGTAAGAGGAGAAATTAGACCCCAAAAGTTGTTGTCCAATGTGTCCTGAGTACACTGATACCACATATGTTGGGGTAAACCCCTGTTTGTGTGCACGGGAGAGCTCGGAAGGGAAGGAGCACTGTTTTACTTTTTCAACGCAGAATTGGCTGGAAATGAGATCGGATGCAATGTCGCATTTGGAGAGCCCCTGATGTGCCTAAGCAGTGGAAACCCCCAATTCTAACTGAAACCATAATACAAACACACCCCTAACCCTAATCTCAACTGTAACCCTAACCACACCCCTAACCCTGACACAACCCTAACCCTAATCCCAACCCTATTCCCAACCGTAAATGTAATCCAAACCCTAACCCTAACTTTAGCCCCAACCCTAACTTTAGCCCCAACCCTAATTTTAGCCCCAACCCTAACCCTAACTGTAGCCCTAACCCTAGCCCAAACCCTAACCCTAGCCCTAACCCTAGCCCTAACCCTAACCCTAGCCCTAACCCTAACCCTAGCTCTAACCCTAACCCTAGCCCTAACCCAGCCCGAACCCTAGCCCTAACCCTAACCCTAGCCCTAGCCCTAACCCTAACCCTAACCCTAGCCCTAACCCTAGCTCTAATCGTAACCCTAATCCTAGCCTTAGCCCTAACCATAACCCTAATGGGAAAATGGAAATAAATACATTTTTTAATTTTTTAAATTTTTAGTAACTAAGGGGGTGATGAAGGGGGGTTTGATTTACTATTTATAGCGCGTTTTCTAGCGGATTTTTGATTGGCAGCCGTCACACACTAAAAGACGCTTTTTATTGCAAAAAATGTTTTTTTGCGTTACCACATTTTGAGAGCTATAATTTTTCCATATTTTGGTCCACAGGGTCATATGAGGTCTTGTTTTTTGCGGGACGAGTTGACATTTTTATTGGTAACATTTTCGGGCATGTGACATTTTTTAATAGCTTTTTATTCCGATTTTTGTGAGGCAGAATGACCAAAAACCAGCTATTCATGAATTTCTTTTTGGGGGGGAGTATATACCGTACCGCGTTTGGTAAAATGGATAAAGCAGTTTTATTCTTCGGGTCAGTACGATTACAGTAATACCTCATTTATATTTTTTTTATGTTTTGGCGCTTTTATACGATAAAAACTATTTTATATAAAAAATAATTATTTTTGCATCGCTTTATTCTGAGGCCTATAACTTTTTTATTTTTTCGCTGATGATGCTGTGTGATGGCTCGTTTTTTCGGGGCAAGATGACGTTTTCAGCGGTACCATGGTTATTTATTTACGTCTTTTTGATCGCGCGTTATTCCACTTTTTGTACGGCGGTATAATAATAAAGCGTTGTTTTTTGCCTCATTTTTTTTTTTCCGGTGTTTACTGAAGGGGTTAACTAGTGCGACAATTTTATAGGTCGGGTCGTTACGGACGCGGTGATACTGAATATGTGTACTTTTATTGTTTTTTTTTATTTAGCTAAAGGAATGTATTTATTGGAACAGTATATATATATTTTTTTATTATTTATTTAGGAATTTTTATTTTTTTTTTTACACATGCAATTTTTTTTTTTTTTACATTTTTACTTTGCCCCAGGGGGGCATCACAGTAAAGTGACAGATCGCCGATCTGACACTTTGCTATGCACTGTGTCAGATCGGCGATCTGACGTGCACAACAGGGAGGCTTCCCGGCGCCTGCTCTGAGCAGGCGCTGTGAAGCTACCTCCCTGTAGGACCCGGATGCAGCCCTGCGGCCATTTTGGATCCGGGGACTGCAGGGAGGAGACGCTCGGTACAAGGTGAGCACATCGCCTTGTACCGATCGTCTCAGGGAAGAAAACAGGGAGCCCTGGTATGGACCTGGTGGTTAGGAGCACCCAAAATGACCTGATGGTTAAAACAGAAAACCTGGGACAAGCTGTGAGGAGGTGGTAACTCTACTGACCGCAATCCCTAATCCTATCACACACACTAGAAATAGCCGTGGAGCGTGCCTAACTCTTCCTAGACGCCTCTTCACAGCCTAAGAGCTAACTACCCCTAAAGATAGAAATAGCAGCCTACCTTGACTCAGAGAAATTCCCCAAAGTAAAGGTAGCCCCCCACAAATATTGACTGTGAGTTAAGAGGGAAGTAATAAACACAGGAATGAAACAGATTTTAGCAAAGGAGGCCGAATCTTCTCTAGATAGACAGAGGATAGGAAAGGGAACTGTGCGGTCAGTATTAAAAACTACAAAAACCATGCAGAGTGTGCAAAAAGACCTCCACACCGACTCACGGTGTGGAGGTGCAGCTCTTCACCCCCAGAGCTTCCAGCTAGCAAGGAAATATCATAATAGCAAGCTGGACTAGAAACATAGCATGTACTGAGAAATATATTCAAAAAACCAATGAACAGCAAATGAACTAGCAGGGACTTAGCTTCTGCTGGAATAGACAGGTCATCTGAGAAATCCAAGAGAGATCTGAACCAGTACTGAGACATTGACAGCTGGCATGAACTAACGACCTGGGCAGAGTTAAATAGGGAAGCCAGCAGAAGCAATAAGCGAGGGTAGCTGAGAAAGCCAACCTCAAAGATCAGCAGTTCCACTCAAAGCCACCAGAGGGTGTCCAAGGACAGAACTCACCAAAGTACCATTCACGACCACAGGAGGGAGCCCGAGAACGGAATTCACAACAGAGCCCCCTCCCTGAGCGATGCTTCCCTGTACCGCCGGTACACTGCGATCATGTTTGATCACAGTGTGCTGGGGGTTAATGTGACGGGGACGGTCCGTGACCACTCCTGACACATAGTGCCGGATGTCAGCTGCGATAGTCAGCTGACACCTAGCCGCGATCGGCCGCGCTCCCCCCGTGAGCGCGGCTGATTGCGCTGGACGTACTATTCTGTCCTTGGGAATTAGGGCCCACCCCACATGGATGGAATAGTACGTGTGATGGCAGAAAGGGGTTAAAGCAGAGTAAAAGTGTGACACCATTGTTCTCAGCATCGATTTGGGAGTCAGACATGCTTCCAGGCATCTTATCCATGCTGTTCTCCTTCCATTCAGCACTTGTCGCATCCATTTAAACATTTTCACTGCCCCCCAGTCCTCTTTGTAGCGTCTGCCGGAAAAAAGCTCACCATTCCCATTGACTCCCATTCAGGGCCGGCGTCAACACCCGAGTAAGTGTTGGAACCCTGGACAAATGAGGGGGAGCGCTGCCCCAGCAGCTGTGCAGGGCCACCTGTTTCTTTGGCACTGCTTGAATAGTCACTTAAACAAACATGGCTGCGCGCTGTACACTGTGTGGCTGTGTGTAATAGTAATGACGCGACTGGGCCAACACACAAGCAAAATTGAAGGCACAGTGCCAATCCCGCAGCATCATTATTAGCAGAGACAGCCGCACAATGCACTGTACGTAGCCATGTCTGTTTAAATGATGGCCATCAAGCAGTGCGCCCTTGGGTGATACTGTATACTACTGTGTGGGCGGTGCTGTATACTACTATTTGAGCTGTGCTATATACTACTAAGCGGGCTGTGCTGTATACTACTATGTGGGCAGTGCTGTATACTACTGTATTCCTCAGATTTCTCCACCACATGCAACTGCACCTGGGAAGCGAGGGGATGGGGTCAGAAATCAGGACATTATGGGGGCAGAAGAAATCTGAGCACATTATGGGGGGCAGAAATCTGAGGGGGTGTCAAACTGATCCTTTGCCCCGGGTGCAGGAAAAGCTAGATACACCTCTGGGTGGAGGCGCGCATGAGAGAACAGGAACAGAGGGTGGCGGCCCTAGCAGGGATGGTCCGGAGCAATGCGGTACCCACAGCCGAGCCAGAGTGGACCCAAGAGATCTGGAATGAAATACTAGAAATTCGGGATGAATTGTCCAGTCTTAGGAGAGCCCCAAGAAACGAGATAGGAGAGATTCTGGGTCCCACCTTTCCGTCGAACCCCACCGGAGAGTCAGACAACCCAGTGCAGAATGGGACCCGACTTGCACAGATGTGGAAACACAGGACACTATGCCAGAGGCTCCATGGCTGGGGTACGTAGCCCGAAGCTTGAAAGACAAAGGAGGAGAGAAAAAAGTCCCGAAGGCATAGTCTCCACGAGCCGTACAATCTGGGCTGAAGCAAATGGGCAAGCTGTTCACTGCTTGATTGACTCCGGGTCACAAGTGACCACCATGAGGGAAGCTTTCTTCAGACAACATTTCCCAGAAGTATCACGGCCAGAATGGGGGCCGGTAATTAGATTGACAGCAGCCAACCAGTTGTCCATCCCGCGATAAAGGTCGGGTGTATTAAGGATACTGAGATGTTGTCGGGCGTGCGAAGGAGTGCACGACGAGTGAGAGACTAACGTGGAATACTCTTGGCTGAAGAACAGCATAACGGACTAGGGGCTCAGCGGGTCAGACCGGTGACCGTCCGCTGCTGCCAGAAGAGAGATGGACTTGTTACAGTAGGTGGGGACGTCGGAAGAACTCAGCATCGGCCTCAGCCGGCAGCCAGCCATACAACCCAGGAATAGAGAATGATATCTGAGTTGCGCTAAGTGAACTTGACGTTATAAACTGCTGCCTTGAGTTATTTTCCCTTTGTACCCCTCTGTCTTCACCTCGTTTATCCGCTGTGGCTCCCTACGAGGAGGTTATCCCTGTACCTATTAAACCAATAATTGTTTTCCTCTGTTACCCCTATGCTCTGAGTCACTGTATCCTAGTACCTGTGTTACATACAGTATATGCGCATGTCTGTATACTGTGTGTCTTTGCATGTCTGCGTATTGTGTGTGTGCATAGTCTGTGTTCTGTGTGTGTGCCTGTCTGATTTCCATGCTGTGTGTGCATGTCTGCATACTGTGTGTGTGCATGTCTGCGTACTATGTGTGCATTTCTGCATATGTGAAGGATGAGGGGTAGGCTGGGCCCTGTGTAGTATATCTATATTTCTGCCGTATCTGTGCATCATGAATTGTGGTATGTGCTAAAGGGGCCCACTGAGATTCTTTTGTCCGGAGCCCATGAAAACCTGGAGCCGGCCCTACTCCCATTATACTTGTTACTCGAAATAAGCATACAAGTATTAGGAATTGCTCAGTTCGAGCAGCCGAGCATTTTTGTGCTTGCTCTTCCCTAATCAGACCAGAGATCAGCCACCACATAATTTACAAAGGTTTGGTGCCCTAACTAGAGATGAGTGAATATGTTTGAAAAACGATTGTCAAACATAAATTCGGCACGAATATGGCACATTCGGATTCGTGATCGCAAACATGAGAAAATTTTCTTAAATTCGTGAAAAATCGGTAACATTCGGTAAAAAGTACGGGAAAAAATTAGCGTTGCCACCAAAGTATTTTTAGCACTTTGGCTAGGATACTGGTGGTGTATGATAAACGTAGGGCACGTATTTGATTAGGGTGAAGGGTGGGGAGAGCTCAGAGGAGTGGCTTACTTGTATTTTTTTTATGTGTTCACATTGCGCAGGAAACATCCACAATGTCCAGACACAACGGCTTGTGTCACTGGCTGCTGAAATCACATTTCCCTCTCTATATAAAGAGTGGACATCTTGTTTTAGCGCCAATTTGTCACTATAACAGCACACAGAGGCTACTCCTGACACTGGGCTGGGGTGCTGATAGATTTTAGCTGGTTAGCCAGGCGATTGTTTCTAAGGCAGATAGTTTAGATAGCTAGTGTACTGTGTGGCTGTTCTAGCAGATTTTTTTTATTGTGCCATTAGTGAGGTCCACAAAGACAGCAGGGCACATGTGATAGAAGGGTGCTGTGCACTGCTTCTATTCTGTTCCATGCACAAGTAGACCTTTCAAAATCTTATTTTTTCAGAAGCTAAACGTGATACAGCCATATCTCACCTTGTCCTTTTTGGTAGCGGTGAAATTGTTCTGTGATTTGAGCTGTTGCACAGTAAAAAGATATTTTTTGCAGTTGCTAGCGTGATTCAGCACACTATATCTCACCTTGTCATTTAGTGGCAGTAAAATTGTTCTGTAATGTGAGCTGTTGCACAGTAAAAAAAATATATATTTTTTGCAGGTGCTAACATGATTCAGCACACTATATTTCACCTCGTCATTTAGTGGGCATGAAATTGTTCTGTGTGCAGAGCTGTTGCACAGTAAAAAAAAAGTTTTTGCAGTTGCTAATGTGATTCAGCAAGCCATATCCCACCTTCTCATATTATGGTGGTGAAATACCACATACAAGGGACAAATACCACCACACTCAAGACCAGACCACATATTACCACCACATAGTGACCTATAATACCACATACAAGGGACAAATGCCATCACATCATGACCAGTCCACATATTTCCATCACCTAGTGACCTATAATATCACATACAAGGGACAAATGCTGTCACACCATGACCAGACCACATATTACCACCACACAGTGACCAAATAATACCACATACAAGGAACAAATACCACCACACCCATGACCAAACCACATATTACCACCACATAGTGACTAAATACTACAATACTAATCATTAATTAAAAAAAACCCATGATACTAAGTGACATTATACACAGCAACTCTGTATTTATTGTCTGTGTACAGGTAATACCGTGATCACCAGTGACATTATACACAGAAGTTCTGTACATAGTATACAGTGTCAGTGTACAGGTTATACATTGATCACTGGTGACATTATACATAGGAGCTCTGTATATAGTATACAGATAATACAGTGATTGCCAGTAACATTATACACAGGACCTCTGTATACAGACAGTATGCAGATAATATAGTGATCACTGGTGACATTATACACAGGAGATCTGTACAGAGTATACAGTGTATAATGGCAGTGTACAGGTAACACTCTGACTCACCAGTAACATCTCTAGCTGAAGTCCCTCATTTTTGCTTTTCTTTTTCATGCAGCACAGACTGCCATCACTTCTTCCAGCCAGGACTCATCTCTGCATATAATAACACAGTTACCTAGAGCACTACTTCCAGAGCACATTCCCTTCTTTTTTCCTTTCTTCTGCACTACACATCTGAATATAGATATGCACCCACAATTAATATATAATTGGTTATTATGCAACCGACCATTCCAATTATAAATTACTAGATGGTGGCCCGATTCTAACGCATCGTGTATTCTAGAATATGTATGCGTAGTGTATAGCACAGCCCATGTAGTATATTGCAACAGCCATGCAGTACATTGCGCAGCCCACACAGTACATTATGCAGCCCACGCAGTACATTGCGCAGCCCACGCAGTACATTGCGCAGCCAACGCAGTACATTGCGCAGCCAACGCAGTACATTGCGCAGCCCATGCAGTACATTACCCAGCCCACGTAGTACATTGCGCAGCCCATGCAGTAGATTGCGCAGCCCACGTAGTATATTGCGCAGCCCACGCAGTACATTGCGCAGCCCACGTAGTACATTGCGCAGCCCACGTAGTACAGTCATGGACAAAAATTTAGAGAATGAGACAAATATTAATTTTTCCAAAGTCTACTGCTTCATTTTTTCTAATGGCAATTTGCATATACTCCTGAATGTCAGAGTGATCAGCTTAACAGCAATTACTGTACTTGCAAAGTCAATATTTGCCCAGAAAATGAACTTTAACCCCCAAAACACATTTCAACATCATTGCAGTCCTGCCTTAAAAGGAGCAGCTAACATCGTTTTAGTGATTGATCCATTAACACAGGTGTGGGTGTTGATGAGGACAGGGCTGGCGATCAATCAGTCATGATTAAGTAAAAATGACATCACTGGACACTTTAAAAGGAGGCTGGTGCTTGGTATCATTGTTTCTCTTCAGTTAACCATGGTTATCTCTAAAGAAACACGTGCAGCCATCATTGCACTGCACAAAAATGGCCTAACAGGGAAGAGTATCGCAGCTACAAAGATTGCACCTCAGTCAACAATCTATCGCATCATCAAGAACTTCAAGGAGAGAGCTTCCATTGTTGTCAAAAAGGCTCCAGGGCGCCCAAGAAAGACCAGCAAGCGCCAGGACCGTATCTTAAAACTGTTTCAGCTGCGGGATCGGACTACCAGCAGTGCCGAGCTTGCTCAGGAATGGCAGCAGGCTGGTGTGAGTGCTTCTGCACGCACTGTGAGACAGAGACTCTTTGAGCAAGGCCTGGTTTCAAGGAGGGCAGCAAAGAAGCCACTTCTCTCCAGAAAAAACATCAGGGACCGACTGATATTCTGCAAAAGGTACAGGGAGTGGACTGCTGAGGACTGGGGCAAAGTCATTTTCTCTGATGAATCCCCTTTTCGATTGTATGGGACATCTGGAAAACAGCTTATTCGGAGAAGAAGAGGTGAGCGCTACCACCAGTCTTGTCTCATGCCAACTGTAAAGCATCCTGAAACCATTCATGTGTGGGGTTGCTTCTCAGCCAAGGGAATCGGCTCACTCACAGTCTTGCCTAAAAACACAGCCATGAATAAAGAATGGTACCAGAATGTCCTCCAAGAGCAACTTCTCCCAACCGTCCAAGAGCAGTTTGGCGCCCAACAATGCCTTTTCCAGCATGAGGGAGCACCTTGCCATAAAGCAAAGGTGATAACTAGGGTTGAGCGAAACGGGTCGATCATTTTCAAAAGTCGCCGACTTTTGGCTAAGTCGGCGTCTCATGAAACCCGATCCGACCCCTGTGCTTGTCGGCCATGCGGTACGCGACTTTCGCGCCAAAGTCGCGTTTCAATGACGCGAAAAGCGCCATTTCTCAGCCAATGAAGGTGAACGCAGAGTGTGGGCAGCGTGATGACATAGATCCTGGTCCCCACCATCTTAGAGAAGGGCATTGCAGTGATTGGCTTGCTGTCTGCGGCGTCACAGGGGCTATAAAGGGGCGTTCCCGCCGACCGCCATCTTACTGCTGCTGATCTGAGCTTAGGGAGAGGTTGCTGCCGCTTCGTCAGAAGCAGGGAGAGCGTTAGGCAGGGTCCACTAACCACCAAACCGCTTGTGCTGTAGCGATTTCCACTGTCCAACACCACCTTCGGTGTGCAGGAACAGTGGAAGCTATTTTTTTTTTTTTTTTTCCTCAGCGTTGTAGCTCATTGGGCTGCCCTAGAAGGCTCCGTGATAGCTGTATTGCTGTGTGTACGCCACTGTGCAAACCAACTGCTTTTTTCAAAGCACATATCCTCTTGTTCCTTTCTGCACAGCTATCTTTTTTGTTTGTCCACACTTTTTATTTAATTTGTGCATCAGTCCACTCCTATTGCTGCCTGCCATACCTGGCTTAGATTACTGCAGGGAGATAGTAATTGTAGGACAGTCCCTGTTTTTTTTTTTTTTTGTGGGAGATTAAGATTGGCATTTCTGCTACAGTGCCATCCCTGTGTGTGCCATCTCTCACTGAGTGGGCCATAGAAAGCCTATTTATTTTTTCCGTGATTTGTGTTCTAAATTCTACCTCAACACAAAAACACTACATCAATCAGTGGTAGAAAAATATTGGCCTCAGTCAGGGCTTGTGTGCCACTGCTGTGTGTGCTATCTCTCATTCAGTGGGCTATAGAAAGCCTATTTATTTATTTATTTTTTTTCTTATTATTTGGTTTCTAAAGTCTCCCTGAAAAAAAAACAAAAAAAAAAAAAACAGTGGGAGAGTAATATTGCCCTTTCAGCTTGTGTGCCAGTCTTGACTCCTGGGTGTGCCACCTCTCTCTCATTCAGTGGGCCATAGAAAGCCTATTTATTTTTTTGGTTTTTTTAATATTATTTGGTTTCTAAAGTCTCCCTGAAAATAAAAAAAAAAAACTTAAAAAAACAGTGGGAGAGTAATATTGCCCTTTCAGCTTGTGTGCCAGTCTTGACTCCTGGGTGTGCCACCTCTCTCTCATTCAGTGGGCCATAGAAAGCCTATTTATTTTTTTGGTTTTTTTAATATTATTTGGTTTCTAAAGTCTCCCTGAAAATAAAAAAAAAAAACTTAAAAAAACAGTGGGAGAGTAATATTGCCCTTTCAGCTTGTGTGCCAGTCTTGACTCCTGGGTGTGCCACCTCTCTCATTCAGTGGGCCATAGAAAGCCTATTTATTTTTTTTTTTAAATATTATTGGGTTTCTAAAGTCTCCCTTAAAAAACAAAAAATACATAAAAAAACAGTGGGAGAGTAATATTGCCCTTTCAGCTTGTGTGCCAGTCTTGACTCCTGGGTGTGCCACCTCTCTCATTCAGTGGGCCATAGAAAGCATTTTTTTTTTTTTCCTTGATTTGTGTTCTAAAATCTACCTCAACACAAAAACACTACATCAATCAGTGGTAGAAAAATATTGGCCTCAGTCAGGGCTTGTGTGCCACTGCTGTGTGTGCTATCTCTCATTCAGTGGGCTATAGAAAGCCTATTTATTTATTTATTTTTTTTCTTATTATTTGGTTTCTAAAGTCTCCCTGAAAAAAAAAAAAAAAAAAAAAAACAGTGGGAGAGTAATATTGCCCTTTCAGCTTGTGTGCCAGTCTTGACTCCTGGGTGTGCCACCTCTCTCTCATTCAGTGGGCCATAGAAAGCCTATTTATTTTTTTGTTTTTTTTAATATTATTTGGTTTCTAAAGTCTCCCTGAAAATAAAAAAAAAAAACTTAAAAAAACAGTGGGAGAGTAATATTGCCCTTTCAGCTTGTGTGCCAGTCTTGACTCCTGGGTGTGCCACCTCTCTCATTCAGTGGGCCATAGAAAGCCTATTTATTTTTTTTTTTAAATATTATTGGGTTTCTAAAGTCTCCCTTAAAAAACAAAAAATACATAAAAAAACAGTGGGAGAGTAATATTGCCCTTTCAGCTTGTGTGCCAGTCTTGACTCCTGGGTGTGCCACCTCTCTCATTCAGTGGGCCATAGAAAGCATTTTTTTTTTTTCCTTGATTTGTGTTCTAAAATCTACCTCAACACAAAAACACTACATCAATCAGTGGTAGAAAAATATTGGCCTCAGTCAGGGCTTGTGTGCCACTGCTGTGTGTGCTATCTCTCATTCAGTGGGCTATAGAAAGCCTATTTATTTATTTATTTTTTTTCTTATTATTTGGTTTCTAAAGTCTCCCTGAAAAAAAAAAAAAAAAAAAAAAACAGTGGGAGAGTAATATTGCCCTTTCAGCTTGTGTGCCAGTCTTGACTCCTGGGTGTGCCACCTCTCTCTCATTCAGTGGGCCATAGAAAGCCTATTTATTTTTTTGGTTTTTTTAATATTATTTGGTTTCTAAAGTCTCCCTGAAAATAAAAAAAAAAAACTTAAAAAAACAGTGGGAGAGTAATATTGCCCTTTCAGCTTGTGTGCCAGTCTTGACTCCTGGGTGTGCCACCTCTCTCATTCAGTGGGCCATAGAAAGCCTATTTATTTATTTTTTTAAATATTATTGGGTTTCTAAAGTCTCCCTTAAAAAACAAAAAATACATAAAAAAACAGTGGGAGAGTAATATTGCCCTTTCAGCTTGTGTGCCAGTCTTGACTCCTGGGTGTGCCACCTCTCTCATTCAGTGGGCCATAGAAAGCATTTTTTTTTTTTCCTTGATTTGTGTTCTAAAATCTACCTCAACACAAAAACACTACATCAATCAGTGGTAGAAAAATATTGGCCTCAGTCAGGGCTTGTGTGCCACTGCTGTGTGTGCTATCTCTCATTCAGTGGGCTATAGAAAGCCTATTTATTTATTTATTTTTTTTCTTTTTATTTGGTTTCTAAAGTCTCCCTGAAAAAAAAAAAAAAAAAAAAAAACAGTGGGAGAGTAATATTGCCCTTTCAGCTTGTGTGCCAGTCTTGACTCCTGGGTGTGCCACCTCTCTCTCATTCAGTGGGCCATAGAAAGCCTATTTATTTTTTTGTTTTTTTTAATATTATTTGGTTTCTAAAGTCTCCCTGAAAATAATAAAAAAAAAACTTAAAAAAACAGTGGGAGAGTAATATTGCCCTTTCAGCTTGTGTGCCAGTCTTGACTCCTGGGTGTGCCACCTCTCTCATTCAGTGGGCCATAGAAAGCCTATTTATTTATTTTTTTAAATATTATTGGGTTTCTAAAGTCTCCCTTAAAAAACAAAAAATACATAAAAAAACAGTGGGAGAGTAATATTGCCCTTTCAGCTTGTGTGCCAGTCTTGACTCCTGGGTGTGCCACCTCTCTCATTCAGTGGGCCATAGAAAGCCTATTTATTTTTTTTTTTAAATATTATTGGGATTCTAAAGTCTCCCTTAAAAAACAAAAAATACATAAAAAAACAGTGGGAGAGTAATATTGCCCTTTCAGCTTGTGTGCCAGTCTTGACTCCTGGGTGTGCCACCTCTCTCATTCAGTGGGCCATAGAAAGCATTTTTTTTTTTTCCTTGATTTGTGTTCTAAAATCTACCTCAACACAAAAACACTACATCAATCAGTGGGAGAAAAATATTGGCCTCAGTCAGGGCTTGTGTGCCACTGCTGTGTGTGCTATCTCTCATTCAGTGGGCTATAGAAAGCCTATTTATTTATTTATTTTTTTTCTTATTATTTGGTTTCTAAAGTCTCCCTGAAAAAAAAAAAAAACAGTGGAAGAGTAATATTGCCCTTTCAGCTTGTGTGCCAGTCTTGACTCCTGGGTGTGCCACCTCTCTCATTCAGTGGGCCATAGAAAGGCTATTTATTTTTTTGGTTTTTTTAATATTATTTGGTTTCTAAAGTCTCCCTGAAAAAAAAAAATAAATAAATTAGGTGGGAGATTAATATTGACATTAGTGCTTGAGTAACAGTCCTGCGTGTGTGTCATCTCTGTGATTTTGTGCCACAGAAAACAGAGTGTGTAACATTGTGCCTGATTTTCCTTGTGGTCTCACCAACCTGTTAAGGGATATTGAAATCATACTGAAGTTATAGCTCACCGTGTAAGTTGTTTGACAGCAACAAATAAAGTTACTTTGGTTAAGATTTTAAAACAATGAGGAAGTCTGGTGCAAGAGGTCGTCGTGGGCGTTCATTGTCAGCTGGTAATGATGGTAGTGGTAGTGGAGCATCAGGTGGTCGTGGGGATAAAAATATTCCACCTAAGTCTGGAGCTGTGGAGCCAGTTTCGTCGTCAGGCTACACAAGGCCTCGAACGCTCTCTTTTCTGGGAGTAGGAAAACCGCTTTTAAAGGCGGAGCAGCAACAGCAAGTTTTGGCTTACATTGCAGACTCAGCCTCTAGCTCTTTTGCCTCCTCTTCCGAAACTGGTAAATGTAAAAGCAGCGCGTCGCTTGTGGATGTTCACGGTCAGGGACAAGTCGCTTCCTTGTCCTCCTCAGCAAAAACTACAACAAGAGAGAAGGATGCAGCAGGCGACACAACGGGTCACTCCATGGAGCTCTTTACACATACCGTCCCTGGCTTAGAAAGTGAAACATTTAACAGGCCATGCCCATTACAAGTATATTCTGACATGGAGTGCACTGATGCACAGCCACAGCCAGAGTACTATGCTGCTCCTTTGACTCAGACCACCACATTGCCCTCTCAGGGTACAGATCCACAATCAGACCCTGATGAGACTATGTTGCCCCGCCACGAACGCTATACCACCGACCGACACAGTGACACAGACGAAGTTGCACACGAGCTCGAAGAGGAGGTAATAGATGACCCAGTTATTGACCCCGATTGGCAGCCATTGGGGGAACAGGGTGCAGGCGGCAGTAGTTCAGAAGCGGAGGTGGAGGAGGGGCCGCAGCAGGCATCAACATCGCAACAGGTTCCATCTGCCAGGCCCGTATCTGGCCCAAAACGCGTGTCAAAGCCAAAACCTGTTGGAGGACAGCGTGGCCATCCGGTTAAAGCTCAGTCTGCAATCCCTGAAAAGGGATCCGAGTCTAGGAAGAGTGCAGTCTGGCATTTTTTTAAACAACATCCAACTGATCAGCGCAAAGTCATCTGTCAAAAATGTTCAACTAGCTTAAGCAGAGGTCAGAATCTGAAAAGTCTAAATACTAGTTGCATGCATAGACACTTAACCACCATGCATTTTCAAGCCTGGACTAACTACCAAACGTCCCTTAAGGTTGTAGCACCCTCGGCCAATGAAGCTAGTCAGCAACGCAACATCCCTTCCGTCACTGTAAGGCCACCATTTTCCGCACCACCGGCAGTATCTGTGCAGGTTTCTTTGCCAGCCAAAAGCAGTCAGGGTCAGGGAACCACCAGTTTTGTAGGAGGAAATATTGCATCTAGGGCACCGGCGGAAACAATACCGTCTCCAACCGTCTCTCAGTCTGCCATGTACACCGGCACACCCGAAAGTTCCACGATCTCCAGCTCTCCAGTCCAGCTCACCCTACATGAGACTCTGGTTAGAAAAAGGAAGTACTTATCCTCGCATCCGCGTACACAGGGTTTTAACGCCCACATAGCTAGACTAATCTCGTTAGAGATGATGCCCTACCGGTTAGTTGAAAGCGAAGCTTTCAAAGCCCTGATGGAGTACGCTGAACCACGATACGAGCTACCCAGTCGACACTTTTTTTCCAGAAAAGCCATCCCAGCCCTGCACCAGCATGTTAAACAGCGCATCGTCCATGCACTCAGGCAATCTGTGAGTACAAAGGTGCACCTGACTACAGATGCATGGACCAGTAGGCATGGCCAGGGACGTTATGTGTCCATCACGGCACACTGGGTGAATGTGGTGGATGCAGGGTCCACAGGCGACATCAATTTAGGGACAGTTGTGCCTAGCCCACGGTCTAGGAAACAGTTGGCTGTAGGCGTTCGCACCCCCTCCTCCTCCTCCTCCTCGTCCTCCTGCAGAAGCTACAGCTCTTCCACAGAACGCAGTCTGCCAACCACTCCATCGGCAGATGACACTGTTGCACACCAGTTGTCCCATTATGGGCCAGCTACTGCCAAGCGTCAGCAGGCTGTATTGGCTATGAAGTGTTTGGGCGACAACAGACACACCGCGGAAGTTCTGTCCGAGTTCTTGCAACAAGAAACGCAGTCGTGGCTGGGCACAGTAGATCTTGAGGCAGGCAAGGTAGTGAGTGATAACGGAAGGAATTTCATGGCTGCCATCTCCCTTTCCCAACTGAAACACATTCCTTGCCTGGCTCACACCTTAAACCTGGTGGTGCAGTGCTTATTGAAAACTTATCCTGGGTTCTCCGACCTGCTCCTCAAAGTGCGTGCACTTTGCTCACATATCCGACGTTCGCCTGTACACGCCAGCCGTATGCAGACCTATCAGCGGTCTTTGAACCTTCCCCAGCATCGCCTCATCATAGACGTTGCAACAAGGTGGAACTCAACACTGCACATGCTTCAGAGACTGTGCGAACAGAGGCGTGCTGTTATTTATTTGTGGGAGGATACACGGGCAGGCAGTAGGATGGCAGACATGGAGTTGTCAGGTGTGCAGTGGTCTAAGATACAAGACATGTGTCAAGTCCTTCAGTGTTTTGAGGAATGCACACGGCTGGTTAGTGCAGACAACGCCGTAATAAGCATGAGCATCCCCCTAATGCGTCTGCTGATGCAAAGTTTGACGCACATAAAGGAGCAGGCGTCTGCACCAGAGGAAGAGGAAAGCCTTGATGACAGTCAGCCATTGTCTGGTCAGGGCAGTGTACAGGACGAGGTAGCGGGCGAAGAGGAGGTGGAGGACGAGGAGGATGATGGGGATGAGTATATTTTTAATGCCGAACCTTTCCCGGGGGCACAGGAAATTGGTTGCGTGTCACGGCCGGGTTCTGGTTTTTTGAGGGACACAAGTGACGTAGATTTGCCTGCAACTGCCCCTCAACCAATCACAACCGGAGATTTGACAACTGGAACTTTGGCCCACATGGCGGATTATGCCTTACGTATCCTAAAAAGGGACACACGCATTACGAAAATGATGAACGATGACGATTACTGGTTGGCCTGCCTCCTTGATCCACGCTATAAAGGCAAATTGCAAAATATTATGCCACATGAGAACTTGGAACTAATATTAGCAACCAAACAATCAACTCTTGTTGACCGTTTGCTTCAGGCATTCCCAGCACACAGCGCACGTGATCGTTCTCACACGAGCTCCAGGGGGCAGCAGACTAGGAGTGTTAGGGGTGCACACATCAGAAGTGGCGTTGGACAGAGGGGTTTTCTGACCAGGTTGTGGAGTGATTTTGCTATGACCGCAGACAGGACAGGTACTGCTGCATCAATTGAAAGTGACAGGAGACAACATTTGTCCAGTATGGTTACTAACTATTTTTCATCCCTTATCGATGTTCTCCCTCAACCGTCATTCCCATTTGATTACTGGGCCTCCAAATTAGACACCTGGCCAGAATTGGCAGAATATGCATTGCAGGAGCTTGCTTGCCCGGCAGCAAGTGTCCTATCAGAAAGAGTATTCAGTGCTGCAGGTTCAATATTAACCGAAAAAAGGACTCGTCTGGCTACCCAAAATGTTGACGATCTAACATTCATTAAAATGAACCACAACTGGATTTCGAAATCTTTTGCCCCACCTTGCCCGGCCGACACCTAGCTTTCCTATGAAAAGCTCTTGCCTGTGAATTACTTTTCTAATGTCTAATTTGCTGCAGCTGATTGTACAGCATACGACATGTTTACACCTCCCTAAATGGCAAAACTCCCCACACGGGGCCGTGGTATCGCGACTTGGCGCAAGCACCCGTGAGACTGCTGTTTGTCTGAAGAGGTGGGTGTGCTCGCTTTTGGTTGACGGCATTGCTACTGGGTCCCTCATAGTACAATGTAGTGTCTCTGGCGGTGGTGGTGCGCACCCAACGTCAGACACACCGTTGTAACATGAGGGGCCCTGGGGCGGTCCCGCCGGCCTCAAGAGAGTTCCCCCCTACCCCAGCTCAAAATGTGCTCTACCACGTGCAAAATTATGTCGCACAGCTCCACCAATCTTTAGTCTATTCGCTGACATCATTCAATGTCTGGCACTGACAATACAAATTTGTAGACATCTATGATGCAACTTAAAGTAGTCTGTGTCTGTGTCCTATATTGGCACCATTAAATAGTTACTGCCAAATTACTATGTCAGAAACTCAGTAGATGAGCCCACCCCTGTACCTAAGTATGCCACCTTTTTTTTTGTTTTGGTTGTTTTGCGAGACATTAACATCTATTTATATTTTGGGAGTACTGGGACAGACACTCCTTGCACTACTCCTCCACTCACCACCAAGCTGCCTGTGTATCCATGTAACCGCTGTAAAGCTGCCATGAGCCTATTGTTTGTTATTTTAGGCCTTTGATAGCCTGTCTGCGGTCCCTACTTTAAATACTCCTCCACTCACCACCAAGCTGCCTGCCCGTGTATCCATGTAACCGCTGTAAAACTGCCATAAGCCTATTGTTTGTTATTTTAGGCCTTTGATAGCCTGTCTGCGGTCCCTACTTTAAATACTCCTCCACTCACCACCAAGCTGCCTGCCCGTGTATCCATGTAACCGCTGTAAAACTGCCATGAGCCTATTGTTTGTTATTTTAGGCCTTTGATAGCCTGTCTGCGGTCCCTACTTTAAATACTCCTCCACTCACCACCAAGCTGCCTGCCCGTGTATCCATGTAACCGCTGTAAAACTGCCATGAGCCTATTGTTTGTTATTTTAGGCCTTTGATAGCCTGTCTGCGGTCCCAACTTTAAATACTCCTCCACTCACCACCAAGCTGCCTGTGTATCCATGTAACCGCTGTAAAGCTGCCATGAGCCTATTGTTTGTTATTTTAGGCCTTTGATAGCCTGTCTGCGGTCCCTACTTTAAATACTCCTCCACTCACCACCAAGCTGCCTGTGTATCCATGTAACCGCTGTAAAGCTGCCATGAGCCTATTGTTTGTTATTTTAGGCCTTTGATAGCCTGTCTGCAGTCCCTACTTTAAATACTCCTCCACTCACCACCAAGCTGCCTGCCCGTGTATCCATGTAACCGCTGTAAAACTGCCATGAGCCTATTGTTTGTTATTTTAGGCCTTTGATAGCCTGTCTGCGGTCCCTACTTTAAATACTCTTCCACTCATCACCAAGCTGCCTGTGTATCCATGTAACCGCTGTAAAGCTGCCATGAGCCTATTGTTTGTTATTTTAGGCCTTTGATAGCCTGTCTGCGGTCCCTACTTTAAATACTCCTCCACTCACCACCAAGCTGCCTGCCCGTGTATCCATGTAACCGCTGTAAAACTGCCATGAGCCTATTGTTTGTTATTTTAGGCCTTTGATAGCCTGTCTGCGGTCCCTACTTTAAATACTCCTCCACTCACCACCAAGCTGCCTGCCCGTGTATCCATGTAACCGCTGTAAAACTGCCATGAGCCTATTGTTTGTTATTTTAGGCCTTTGATAGCCTGTCTGCG
Source organism: Ranitomeya variabilis (assembly GCF_051348905.1). Lineage (NCBI taxonomy): Eukaryota > Metazoa > Chordata > Amphibia > Anura > Dendrobatidae > Ranitomeya > Ranitomeya variabilis. The sequence goes on from NC_135233.1 coordinate 56,831,211, forward strand.
GTCCCTACTTTAAATACTCCTCCACTCACCACCAAGCTGCCTGTGTATCCATGTAACCGCTGTAAAGCTGCCATGAGCCTATTGTTTGTTATTTTAGGCCTTTGATAGCCTGTCTGCGGTCCCTACTTTAAATACTCCTCCACTCACCACCAAGCTGCCTGTGTATCCATGTAACCGCTGTAAAGCTGCCATGAGCCTATTGTTTGTTATTTTAGGCCTTTGATAGCCTGTCTGCGGTCCCTACTTTAAATACTCCTCCACTCACCACCAAGCTGCCTGCCCGTGTATCCATGTAACCGCTGTAAAACTGCCATGAGCCTATTGTTTGTTATTTTAGGCCTTTGATAGCCTGTCTGCGGTCCCTACTTTAAATACTCCTCCACTCATCACCAAGCTGCCTGTGTATCCATGTAACCGCTGTAAAGCTGCCATGAGCCTATTGTTTGTTATTTTAGGCCTTTGATAGCCTGTCTGCGGTCCCTACTTTAAATACTCCTCCACTCACCACCAAGCTGCCTGTGTATCCATGTAACCGCTGTAAAGCTGCCATGAGCCTATTGTTTGTTATTTTAGGCCTTTGATAGCCTGTCTGCGGTCCCTACTTTAAATACTCCTCCACTCACCACCAAGCTGCCTGTGTATCCATGTAACCGCTGTAAAGCTGCCATGAGCCTATTGTTTGTTATTTTAGGCCTTTGATAGCCTGTCTGCGGTCCCTACTTTAAATACTCCTCCACTCACCACCAAGCTGCCTGCCCGTGTATCCATGTAACCGCTGTAAAACTGCCATGAGCCTATTGTTTGTTATTTTAGGCCTTTGATAGCCTGTCTGCGGTCCCTACTTTAAATACTCCTCCACTCATCACCAAGCTGCCTGTGTATCCATGTAACCGCTGTAAAGCTGCCATGAGCCTATTGTTTGTTATTTTAGGCCTTTGATAGCCTGTCTGCGGTCCCTACTTTAAATACTCCTCCACTCACCACCAAGCTGCCTGTGTATCCATGTAACCGCTGTAAAGCTGCCATGAGCCTATTGTTTGTTATTTTAGGCCTTTGATAGCCTGTCTGCGGTCCCTACTTTAAATACTCCTCCACTCACCACCAAGCTGCCTGTGTATCCATGTAACCGCTGTAAAGCTGCCATGAGCCTATTGTTTGTTATTTTAGGCCTTTGATAGCCTGTCTGCGGTCCCTACTTTAAATACTCCTCCACTCACCACCAAGCTGCCTGCCCGTGTATCCATGTAACCGCTGTAAAACTGCCATGAGCCTATTGTTTGTTATTTTAGGCCTTTGATAGCCTGTCTGCGGTCCCTACTTTAAATACTCCTCCACTCATCACCAAGCTGCCTGTGTATCCATGTAACCGCTGTAAAGCTGCCATGAGCCTATTGTTTGTTATTTTAGGCCTTTGATAGCCTGTCTGCGGTCCCTACTTTAAATACTCCTCCACTCACCACCAAGCTGCCTGTGTATCCATGTAACCGCTGTAAAGCTGCCATGAGCCTATTGTTTGTTATTTTAGGCCTTTGATAGCCTGTCTGCGGTCCCTACTTTAAATACTCCTCCACTCACCACCAAGCTGCCTGTGTATCCATGTAACCGCTGTAAAGCTGCCATGAGCCTATTGTTTGTTATTTTAGGCCTTTGATAGCCTGTCTGCGGTCCCTACTTTAAATACTCCTCCACTCACCACCAAGCTGCCCGTGTATCCATGTAACCGCTGTAAAACTGCCATGAGCCTATTGTTTGTTATTTTAGGCCTTCGAAGCCTGTCTGCGGTCCCTCCTTCCACTAGGCCTCCACTGACCAGACCACTGCTGCCCGTGTACCCCTGGAACCAATTTTAAAGTGCCTACAGCCAGCCCATTTTATTGTGTTAGGCCTTCGAAGCCTGTCTGCGGTCCCTCCTTCCACTAGGCCTCCACTGACCAGACCACTGCTGCCCGTGTACCCCTGGAACCAATTTTAAAGTGCCTACAGCCAGCCCATTTTATTGTGTTAGGCCTTCGAAGCCTGTCTGCGGTCCCTCCTTCCACTAGGCCTCCACTCACCTGACCACTGCTGCCCGTGTACCCCTGGAACCAATAATAAAGTGCCTACAGCCAGCCCATTTTATTATGTTAGGCCTTTGAAGCCTGTCTGCGGTCCCTCCTTCCACTAGGCCTCCACTGACCAGACCACTGCTGCCCGTGTACCCCTGGAACCAATAATAAAGTGCCTACCGCCAGCCCATTTTATTATGTTAGGCCTTCGAAGCCTGTCTAAGGTCCCTCCTTCCACTAGGCCTCCACTCACCTGACCACTGCTGCCCGTGTACCCCTGGAACCAATAATAAAGTGCCTAGAGCCTATTTTTTTATTTAATTTAATATTAATAAAGCCAGGATGAACTACGATATACCACGCTATGAGCTACCCAGTTGACAATTCTTTTGCGAGAAAAGCCATCCCACCCCTCCACCTGCATGTTAAAGACCGCATTGTCCTTGCATTCTGTCAATTTGTCAGTCCAAAGGTATACCTGACAACAGACACATGGACCTGTAGGCCTGGCCACGGAAGGTTACGTGTCCTTTGTGGCTAAATGGGTTAATGTATTGGATGCATGGTCCACACAGGGGACAGCCTGCAAAGTCTGTCTGCAGTCCCTAGTTCAAGTTGTCCTCAACTGAATAAAGCTGAGCTTCTACCTTCTGGCTCTGATTAACTGCTGTTTTTAAAAAAATTGGCTGTTCCGTCCTTCTAAAGGTGTCTGCCCCTGCCTGGTGTTGTCCTCAACTGAATAAAGCTGAGCTTCAACCTTCAGTTCCAAACATACAACAGAAAACTGGTACAATACAAAAAGTGGCCTCCAGCTACAAAAACTTTCTCCTACAAGTAGTTAACTGACAGTTTTTTTTCCAGTGAAAACACAGATATGGCATCCAACGAGTGTTGTCCTGTCTCGTCTTCTTTATATTATTGCCAAGAAGCTGCAACTGAATAAAGCTGAGCTTCAACCTTCAGTTCCAAATTACCATTTTTAAAAAAGCAATTGGCTGTTCCGGCCTACTAAAGGTGTCTGTCTGCCCCTGCCTGGTGTTGTCCTCAACTGAATAAAGCTGAGCTTCAACCTTCTGTTCCAAATTACCATTTTTAAAAATGCAATTGGCTGTTCCGGCCTACTAAAGGTGTCTGTCTGCCCCTGCCTGGTGTTGTCCTCAACTGAATAAAGCTGAGCCTCAACCTTCTGTTCCAAATTACCATTTTTAAAAATGCAATTGGCTGTTCCGGCCTACTAAAGGTGAATGTCTGCCCCTGCCTGGTGTTGTCCTCAACTGAATAAAGCTGAGCCTCAACCTTCTGTTCCAAATTACCATTTTTAAAAATGCAATTGGCTGTTCCGGCCTACTAAAGGTGAATGTCTGCCCCTGCCTGGTGTTGTCCTCAACTGAATAAAGCTGAGCTTCTACCTTCAGTTCCAAATTACCATTTTTAAAAATGCAATTGGCTGTTCCGGCCTACTAAAGGTGTCTGTCTGCCCCTGCCTGGTGTTGTCCTCAACTGAACAAAGCTGAGCGTCCACATTCTGGCTTTCGCCCTATACTATCAGATATTAAACTGCATTTGGCCTACTAGTGTGGTTATGCCCTTGAAACAGTGTCTGCTGCTCTTGGGTTTGCTACTCCACTGAACAAAGCAATGCCGCCTGTTTAGTCCTGTTACCAATTTTGAACTGCATTTAGCCTACTTTATTCTTTGGCCCTATATCTGTTTCCTCCTCATCCTGCCCATTGCCCAGCCACTGCTAGATGAGTCTGCTGGTACATTGACCTAGACCACTACATTCCCCTTATACTCTACACAGCCAGAATCTGACCCTGCTGAAAGTAAGGTTCCCCTTCCCGCATGTTATACCACCTTACACAGGGACAGAGAGGAAGGTGCAGATGAAAGTGCAGGTTCCTTCATCAGGTGGGGGGGCATACTCGTTGGCGACGTCACTGGCACAGGGCCCCTCAGAGTACGCAAAAGTGTCGCTGCTGGTGGGAGGCGCCCCCGCCATGCAAACACACATCGCTGTACTTTGAGGGGCCCTGTGCCAGTGCCAATGCGAACGAGTGGGCCCCCCCTGCTTGCTCAGGATCACAGCACTTGCAACGTTGAAATACTTACCTTTCCCTGCAACACCGCCGTGACGTAGTCCGCATTTCCTGGGCCCACGAAAAACTTGAGCCGGCCCTACTCCCCCCACAACTTTTGCCAAATGACCCCCAATTCCCTATGCCCAACTATTATTATAAAGTTAATTAAGATTGACAAGCTTCAGAAACAAGAATGGATGTTTTTGGCATTAAAATGGGCACTGTAGGTGTTTTCCTGGCCTCCACTCACTGCCGACTATGCTTCCCCATTGACTTGCATTGGGTTTCGTGTTTCGGTCGATCCCCGACTTTTAGCGATAATCGGCCGACTGCACTCGACTCGACTCTGGACAAAATCGGGTTTCACAAAACCCGACTCGATCTTAAAAAAATGAAAGTCGCTCAACTCTAGTGATAACTAAATGGCTCATGGAACAAAACATAGAGATTTTGGGTCCATGGCCTGGAAACTCCCCAGATCTTAATCCCATTGAGAACTTGTGGTCAATCATCAAGAGACGGGTGGACAAACAAAAACCAACAAATTCAGGCAAAATGCAAGCATTGCTTATGCAAGAATGGACTCCTATCAGTCAGGATTTGGTCCAGAAGTTGATGGAGAGCATTGCAGAGGTCTTGAAGAAGAAGGGTAAACACTGCAAATATTGACTTGCTGCATTAACTCATTCTAACTGTCAATATAACCTATTGGTACTCATAATATGATTGCAATTATATTTATGTATGTGATATAAACATCAGACAAACACTAATAAAAACCAGAGGGCAGCAGATCATGTAAAAATATAATTTTGGTGTCATTCTCAAAAATTTTGGCCATGACTGTACATTGCGCAGCCCACGTTGTACATTGCACAGCCCACATTGTACATTGCGCAGCCCATGTTGTACATTGCGCAGCCCACGTAGTATATTGTGCAGCCCACGTAGTATATTGCGCAGCCCACGTAGTATATTGAGCAGCCCACATTGTATATTGCGCAGCCCACGTTGTATATTGTGCAGCCCACGTTGTATATTGCGCAGCCCACATTGTATATTGCTCAGCCCACGTTGTATATTGCGCAGCCCACGTAGTATATTGCACATGCCACGTAGTATATTGCGCAGCCCACATAGTATATTGCGCAGCCCACGCAGTACATTGTGCAGCCCACGCAGTACATTGCGCAGCCCACGCAGTACATTATGCAGCCCACGCAGTACATTGCGCAGCCCATGAAGTACATTGCGCAGCCTGCATAGTATATTGCGCAGCCCACGTAGTATACTGCACAGCTCACGTAGTATATTGAGCAGCCCACGTTGTATAATGCGCGGCCCACGTTGTATATTGCGCAGCCCACATTGTATATTGCGCAGCCCACGTTGTATATTGTGCAGCCCACGTTGTATATTGCGCAGCCCACGTAGTATATTGCACAGGCCACGTAGTATATTGCGCAGCCCACGTAGTATATTGCGCAGCCCACGTAGTATATTGCGCAGCCCACGTAGTATATTGAGCAGCCCACGTTGTATATTGCGCAGCCCATGCAGTACATTGCGCAGCCCAGGCAGTACATTGCGCAGCCCACGCAGTACATTGCGCAGCCCACGCAGTACATTGCGCAGCCCACGTAGTATATTGCGCTGCCCACGTAGTACATTGCGCAGCCCATGTTGTATATTGCACAGCCCACATAGTATATTGAGCAGCCCACGTTGTATATTGCGCAGTCCACGTAGTATATTGCGCAGCCCACGTAGTATATTGCGCAGCCCACGTAGTACATTGCGCAGCCCACATTGTATATTGCACAGCCCACGTAGTATATTGAGCAGCCCACGTTGTATATTGCGCAGTCCACGTAGTATATTGCGCAGTCCACGTAGTATATTGCGCAGCCCACGTAGTACATTGCGCAGCCCACGTAGTATATTGCGCAACCCATGTTGTATATTGCACAGCCCACGTTGTATATTGCGCAGCCCACGTAGTATATTGCGCAGCCCACGTAGTATATTGCTCAGTCCACGTAGTATATTGCGCAGCCCACGTTGTATAGTCACGTAGTATATTGCCCAGCCACGTAGTATATAGCACAGCCCATGTAGTCTATTGCCCAGCCACGTAGTATATAGCATAGCCCATGTAGTATATTGCCCAGCCACGTAGTATATATCACAGCCCATGTAGTATATTGCCCAGCCCATGTAGTATATTGCCCAGCCACGTAGTATATAGCACAGCCCATGTAGTATATTGCCCAGCCCATGTAGTATATTGCCCAGCCACGTAGTATATAGCACAGCCCATGTAGTATATTGCCCAGCCACGTAGTATATAGCACAGCTCATGTAGTATATTGCCCAGCCCATGTAGTATATTGCCCAGCCACATAGTATATAGCACAGCCCATATAGTATATTGTAGTATATTGCCCAACCACATAGTGTATTGCCCAGCCCATGTAGTATATTGCCCAGCCCACATAGTATATAGCTATGTGGGCATCATATCCCTGTTAAAAAAAAGAAATAAAATAAAAAATAGTTATATACTCACCTTCCGGAGCCCCTGGATCCAAGCGAAGCGGTTACCGACGCTGCTCGTGCGCTCCGGTCTCAAGAGTGTATTGCGGTGTCGCGAGATGATGATGTAGCGGTCTCGTGAGGTCGCTACATCATCATCTCGCGAGATCGCAGCATGGACCGGTTACCGGAGTGTCGCGAGCGGGAAAGGCCTGTTGTCGATCCGGGGGCCGACGGACGGTGAGTATATAACGATTTTTTTTTTTTTAATTATTTTTAACATTAGATTGTTTTACTATTCATGCTGCATAGGCAGCATGAATAGTAAAAAGTAGGTCACACAGGGTTAATAGCAGCGGTAACGGAATGCATTACACCGCGGCATAACGAGGTCCGTTACCGCTGCCATTAACCCTGTGTGAGGGCAGACTGGAGGGGAGTACGGAGCGGGCACTGACTGCGGGGAGGAAGGAGCGGCCATTTTTCCGCTAGACTGTGCCTGTCGCTGATTGGTCGTGGCTGTTTTGCCACGACCAATCAGCGACTTGGATTCCATGACAGACAGAGGCCGCGACCAATGAATATCCATGACAGACAGACAGACAGAAGGACAGACAGACAGACAGAAGTGACCCTTAGACAATTATATAGTAGATAATACGCCACTGAGCCCCTTCTAGCTATACATAGCCACTTTCCCCACCTAATAAATATATAAATTAATTGGCACCTGTAAATTCCCCCAATTCATTACCAGTCACTGCATACTCAACGCCCCCCAATATGTACCTCCCACTTCCCCAACTAATTATATTTACATGCTCCTTCTGCCCAATTCATTATCATGTCTTCTCTCTCCCACCCTCTATTCATTATCAACAGCTCTAACCCCATATTCTTTACATCATTTACTCCCCCACCCTCAAAATTCATTATTATTTGCTCACTCCCGGTCATTTGCTCTCCCCACCCCCCTCCTTCAATTCAATTGCTGTCCCTCTTCCCTCACTCTCAATTCATCATTTGCAGTCTCCCGTCCCCTCTCCCACTTCATCATGTGCAGTCCCCCTCCCGCACTTCATCATGTGCAGTCCCCTTTCCCCCACTTCATCATTTGCAGTCCACTTTAACCTCACTTCATCATGTGCAGTCCCCTTTACCCCATGTCATCCTTTGCAGTTCCTTTTAACCCCCCACTTCATGTGCAGTCCCCCTTTAACCCCCTCCCCACATCGTCATGTGCGGTTCCCCTTTAACCCCCGACATTATGTGCAGTCCCCCTTTAACCACCTCTCCACATGATCATGTGCAGTCCCCCTTTAACCCCCCTTTCCACATCATGTGCAGTCCCCCTTTAACCCCCCTCTCCACATCAAGTGCAGTCATCCTTACTCCTTCCCCCATCATGTGCAATTCCTCCTCCCCTCATGTGCAGTCCCCCTTTAACCCCCCACATACTCATGTGCAGTCCCCCTTTAACCCCCTCCCCACATCATCATATGCAGTACCCCTTTAACCCCCCACATCATGTGCAGTCCCCCTTTAACCCCCCTCCCCATATCATCATCATGTGCAGTCCCCCTTTAACCCCCCACATCATGTGTATGGCACCTTTAACCTCCTCCCCACATCATCATGTGCAGTCCTCCTTACTCCTTACTCCTTCCCCGTCATCATGTGCAATTCTTCTTCCTCCCCTCACATCATCATGTGCAGTCCCCCTTTAAACCCCCACACCATGTGCAGTCCCCCTTTAACCCACCTCCCCACATCATCATGTGCAGTCCCCCTTACTCCTTCCCCTGTCATCATGTGCAATTCCTCCTCCTCTTCTCGCCCATTTAATTCATTTTGTACAGAAAACCAAAAAGTTTTGTATACTTACCTCACAGTCGCTCCTCAGCAGCACGGCTCTGCCTCCACCGTCCGGTACATGTCGGGCGGCACGTAAGTGATAACATCATCATGTACACGCCATCACCTGATAGAAATGGTGGCCCTGAGTACAAATAATAAAACATAAATTTGTTCTGTTACTACCGTGCTCCAAAGATTTGGCCAAATCTGAGATTGTAATTCTTTTGTGCTCACATTCTGCTGTATCCAAGGCTTGTCCACAGTAAAATGTTTTTATTTTTTCTGCTACTACCGTGCTACATAAAGCAGGCCACATTTTATCTTTTAATTATTTTGGGCTAGTATTGTGCTCCAGCCAGGAGTCCACATTTCACAATACAAATTCAGTGTGCTAATAGCGTGGTCCTTAAACCACGGCACATTTAAGCATAAGATCGGGCTTAGAGCAGTATTTCTTGCTTAAAGTTTGATCAGTAACTGGTGGATGAGTGACAGGTGTAAGTCTGGTGCTCTGATAGCTGTGCCAAATTCAGGCAACACAAATGAAGGAGACTCAACTTGAAGACCAAACATTTCCAAAAAATAAGAACAGATACCACTAAAAAGTGGCATTAATTTCTATTTATTTGTTTTACTCACTTATATAGCACCAATAATTCCACAGTGCTTTACAGACATTTACAGACATGGCACTGTTCCCATTGCGTCTCACAATGTAAATTTCACATCAGTATGTCTTTGGAGTGTGGGAAGAAAAAATAAGTACTTGGAGAAAACCCTCGCAAACATGGGAAGAACATAAAAAATTCCTTGCAGATGCTGTCCTTGGTGGGGTTGAAACCCAGAATGACTCCAGCGCTGCAAGATGGCTAATGTTTTTGGGTTGACAACTCAATGTTCCTGGTTTTGTAAGTCTATCACTGTGATGCAAACTGTATGCGTCACTGCTGACTTAGGGAAAACCACTGTCAAGATTGTCTTCAAGAATGTTTTGAAACTGCTGCATGGGCGTGTCCCTTTCCAGAGGTGGAAGCAACTGGCAAAATTTACTTTTGTATCGTGGATCGAACAAACAGGAACCCAGTTGTCAGCACAATATAGAATCCTATCAATACAGGGAACAATCATGCTGCAGATAGTGCTGCAAAAAGGCGCTCATGGATCGGTCTCTGTAATGAGGTGCAAGTCTATAGTGTGTTGGCGGCGGGATAACACTCAACCACAGACAACAGAGAGAGAATCTTATCCTCTCCATCTCCTAACTATCCATCACCTATTCCTCCTTGTCTTACTCCTCGACCTTTACCATTTTTTGCTCCAATGGCAACCACGTGTGAGAAGACAGACCAGAACTTAGAGATATTGTTGTTATGTTGGCCAACGGGCTTGAAAAGTACTTGTGTCGGGGTCCCAAAAGCAGTGAGACCAGGGTAATGCGGACCCGTGTGAAAAATGGATGACCCAATGTGCTTGCCGGGTTGAAGAAAACTGGACTGTGCCCATGAACTGTTGGGCAGTTGTTTTTTTTTGTGGGCCAAAAGGATGGTATTAGTAAAAGAACTGGATCTCTGTGTTCCAGGGTCCCAACTGAGTAGGACCGAGATCAAGGTTGACTGGCAGAAAGTCACTTTTTGAGCGAGCGTCAAATTTTATGCGACTTTAATGTGAAAGTGTATTTTATTCATTTTAGGTGTGCATTGTTGTCTTGTAGGTTTCATTATGATGAGGATGACCATATTTAAACAAGGGGGGTATATAAGGGTGTGACAGAGACTGTCTTATACCTGCCCCTGAAGACAACAAATTGTGTAGTGTGAATATTGACATGCAGTTGTATTGCATTTTATTTTGAAATGTAAAATGTGTAGAGTATAATGAAATTAATGTACATTGTCATAGTACTTATGCTGCTGTGTGGGTACTGCAAGATAATGCTTAAGGTAACTCTGGTACACTCAGCTCAGCAGAAGGGAAAATCTAGAATAGGGGAATTATTTCTAAGTTTAGAGAGTTAGAGCAAGTGTTAGGTTAGTGTCAAGATCAAGTTCAATCTGCAGTGGACTGGAGGCACAAGGAGTACATATCATTCTTGCAGAATGAGATCGTACTAAATTTCCTGTGGACATTCCTGTAATGTCCAAAGCCTACAGCCCAAACCAGACACCGAGGAGTGTGCCTTTATCCCTTTCATACAAAGGAAGCAGGATGGGGAACCGCATGAGGGAAATGTAACAAATCTTGGGAATGCTGTGGTGTCAAATAAGAAATCGCTGGGTCTGACAGAAGGATCAAGAGTAGAGATAGTCTGACTTGAAAGTAAGCAAATGCTTGAAATGTACTGTGTTAAAGGAACAAGAACTGGAGGGTGCTGTGCCGGATACTGCGTGTTAAAAACTGGTGTACTTGAATTGTTCAATAAATTTGAACTTGTTAAAATGAACCGACTGTCCTCTGATGCATGTGCAGCTGTTCCTGGAACCGTGGACATGGAAATAGCAAAGACTTCTGGCCTCCAAGTGAGTGTGATGCACCTTACACAAGATAGCACACTGGGACTATGACACGATTTGTTTGTATGGTGCCATTGCATGGGAAAGCAGCTGGTTATTAAAAAGAGAGGTGAATTTTTTTTGGGAGTCCCTCCATTTATAATAACCAGCAAAGGCAAAGCAGACTGCTGGGATCTGATATTAATAGGCTGGGAGGGTCCATGGATATTGGTCCTTCGCAGCATAATAACACCAGTTCATAGCTGTCTGCGTTCCCTTGGCTGGTTAATAGAAATAGGGGGGACCTCACGTCGCATTAAATTATTTAATTATTTTACACTGTCCCTCACTAGAACAGTGTCCCCACCGTAGATCAGGTGGTTATGCAGGCTGGGTCATGAGTGGCGCTGGCCAATCACTACCATGCCAATACTTCACATGACTGTCATGGCTGTGAAAGTGCCAACAGCTTAAAACTTGCTGATTGGCTGCATTGTAGCCTTTCAACGAGCTTTGTTAAGCAACCAAACTACAAACAGTAACACAGACTTTCGGGAGAAGTCTGTGTTCAGAGTTCAGCACCAGGCACACTTTACAGATCGGGTTCGCTCATCCCTAGTTTTAAGGAACAAGCAATGAAGACATACAGGAATTGAAGCAGAAGTCTGTAGGCTCACATTCCTCATGCTGATACACATAACCCAAGATCAGATTAGTAGGGTCCTGCAATACTTCACATCCAGATGCTCTACCAATGCAATGAGAGAATATATTGGAAGAAATTTGGCATCTATGCAGAATGCTTGCGAAATCCATTTGGTGCTCGTCACTTCATGAGCTTGGTCCCTCTCATGGACATAATTGTGCAAACTCCAAAAAAATTTGGCAACGCACACAGAGGATTCCAGGCAATAGCTTAACTGATCTTGTCTTTACTCCAAAGCATGCAGTATTTGTCTACATTAAGCCTTTTTCTACCATGGTTAAAGTGGAAGCCTTGGTTGTTTTGGAGACAAGCTCATCAACAATTTTGCCTTGATTTCTTTGTGCTGTAACAATTATTTCTTGAGAGAATAGGTTGGATGGTTGAAAAGTCCAAAATGACTAATGACTAAAATAATACTTAAACCAATGGGTAGAATTGTTGTACAGCCATGGCTGAAAGTGTAGACACCTTTGAAATTGTTTCAGAAAAAGTATTTATCCTAGAAAATTATTGCAATTACACATTTTATTATATACACATGTATATTTCCTTTGTGTGAATTGTAAAAACACAAGAAACTGAGGGAAAAAAAGGCAAATTGGACATAATTTCACACAAAACCACAAAAATGGTCTGGAAAAAAATGTTGGCACATTTAACTTAGTATTTGGTTGCACACCCTTTGGAATACGTAACTGCAATCAATTGCCTCCTATAACCATCACCAAGCTTCTTACATCTCTCAACTGTAATTTTTGATCACTTTTCTTTAGCAAACTGCTCTAGGTATCTTATATTTGAAGGGTCTCTAACCTACAACAAACTATGGAGTACATAGTCCCATACACAAGTATAAAAGATTTGTAACTTGGTTTTATTAACAATCATAGAAAGAATAAATACAGACTGACAATACAAGGTTCAGAAATGGTGCAAATACAGAAAGACACAGACTACTGCAGTGGCAATATGGGATACAGCAGCTAAATCACAGATTCCTCCTAAAAAGTGCTTAGTGCAAGGTAAAGTGCCAGTATATGTGTGGCTAAATCCCTATACATTACTGGGATCGCTATACATCGTCCTACCAAACCACTACTCAAAGGAAAGGGAGGTAGGGAGGAGGAATATGCCGCTCATCTTACCCATGTGTGTATGCCAGTAGTACGTCTCCAGCAGCGTAATGGTATAAATGCCTCCCCCAAAAGAAATTCATGAATAGCTAGTTTTTGGTCATTCTGCCTCACAAAAATCAGAATAAAAAGCAATCAAAAAATGTCACGTGCCCGAAAATGTTACCAATAAAGACGTCAACTCGTCCTGCAAAAAACAAAACCTGACATGACTCTGTGGACCAAAATGTGGAAAAATTATAGCTGTCAAAATGTGGTAATGCAAAAAATATTTTTTGCAATAAAAAGCGTCTTTCAGTGTGTGACGGCTGCCAATCATAAAAATCCGCTAAAAAACCCGCTATAAAAGTAAATCAAACCCCCCTTCATCACCCCCTTAGTTAGCGAAAATTAAAAAAATTAAAAAAAAATTATTTATTTTCATTTTTCCATTAGGGCTAGGGTTAGGGTTAGGGCTAGGGTTAGGGAAAGGATTATGGCTAGGGTTAGGGTTAGGGCTAGAGTTAGGGTTAGGGCTAGGGTTAGGGTTAGGGCTACAGTTAGGTTTATGGCTAGGGTTAGGGTTAGGGTTAGGGCTAAGGTTAGGGTTAGGGCTAGGGTTGAGGTTAGGGTTAAGGCTACAGTTAGGGTTGGGGCTAAAGTTAGGGTTAGGGTTGGGGCTAAAGTTAGGGTTAGGGTTTGGATTACATTTACGGTTGGGAATAGGGTTGGGATTAGGGTTAGGGGTGTGTCAGGGTTAGGGGTGTGGTTAGGGTTACCGTTGGGATTAGGGTTAGGGATGTGTTTGGATTAGGGTTTCAGTTATAACTGGGGGTTTCCACTGTTTAGGCACATCAGGGGCTCTCCAAACGCGACATGGCATCCGATCTCAATTCCAGCCAATTCTGCGTTGAAAAAGTAAAACAGTGCTCCTTACCTTCCGAGCATTCCCGTGCGCCCAAAAAGGGGTTTACCCCAACATATGGGGTATCAGCGTACTCAGGACACATTGGACAACAACTTTTGGGGTCCAATTTCTCCTGTTATACTTGGAAAAATACAAAACTGGGGGCTAAAAAATAATTTTTGTGGAAAAAAAAGGATTTTTTATTTTCACGACTCTGCGTTATTAACTGTAGTGAAACACTTGGGGGTTCAAAGTTCTTACAACACATCTAGATAAGTTCCTTGGGGGTCTATTTTCCAATATGGGGTCAATTGTGGGGGGTTTATACTATTTAGGTACATTAGGGGCTCTGCAAACGCAATGTGACGTCTGCAGACCAATCCATCTAAGTCTGCATTCCATATGACGCTCCTTCCCTTCCGAGCTCTGCCATGCGCTCAAACGGTGGTTTCCCCCACATATGGAGTATCAGCGTACTAAGGACAAATTGGACAACAACTTTTGGGGTCCAATTTCAATTGTTATCCTTGGAAAAATACAAAACTGGGGGCTAAAAAATAATTTTTGTAGAAAAAAAAAAGAATTTTTATTTTCACTGCCCTGCGTTATAAACTGTAGTGAAATACTTAGGGGTTCAAAGCTCTCACAACACATCTAGATGAGTTCCTTAGGGGGTCTACTTTCCAAAATGGTGTCATTTGTGGGGGTTTCAATGTTTAGGCACATCAGTGGCTCTCCCAACGCAACATGGCCTCCCATCTCAATTCCTGTCAATTTTGCATTGAAAAGTCAAACGGCGCTCCTTCCCTTACGAGCTCTCCCATGTGCCCAAACAGTGGTTTACCCCCACATATGGGGTATCAGCGTACTCAGAACAAATTGTACAACAACTTTTGTTGTCCAATTTCTTCTCTTACCCTTGGGAAAATAAAAAATTGGGGGCGAAAAGATCATTTTTGTGAAAAAATATGATTTTTTATTTTTACGATTCTGCATTATAAACTTCTGTGAAGCACTTGTTGGGTCAAAGTGCTCACCACACATCTAGATAAGTTCCTTAGGGGGTCTACTTTCCAGAATGGTGTCACTTGTGGGGGTGTTTCAATGTTTAGGCACATCAGGGGCTCTCCAAACGCAACATGGCGTCCCATCTCAATTCCAGTCAATTTTGCATTGAAAAGTCAAATGGCGCTCCTTCGCTTCCAAGCTCTGCCATGCGCCCAAACAGTAGTTTACCCCCACATATGGGGTATCGGCGTACTCAGGATAAATTGTACAACAACTTTTGAGGTCCATTTTCTCCTGTTACCCTTGGTAAAATAAAACAAATTGGAGCTGAAGTAAATTTTTTGTGAAAAAAAAGTTAAATGTTCATTTTTATTTAAACATTCCAAAAATTCCTGTGAAACACCTGAAGGGTTAATAAACTTCTTGAATGTGGTTTTGAGCACCTTGAGGGGTGCAGTTTTTAGAATGGCATCACACTTGGTTATTTTCTATCATATAGACCCCTCAAAATGACATCAAATGAGATATGGTCCCTAAAAAAAAATGGTGTTGTAAAAATAAGAAATTGCTGGTCAACTTTTAACCCTTATAACTCCCTAACAAAAAAATTTTGGTTCTAAAATTGTGCTGATGTAAAGCAGACATGTGGGAAATGTTACTTATTAAGTATTTTGTGTGACATATCTCTCTGATTTAATTGCATAAAAATTCAAAGTTGGAAAATTGCGACATTTTCAAAATTTTTGCCAAATTTCCGTTTTTTTCACAAATAAACGCAGGTAATATCAAAGAAATTTTACCACTATCATGAAGTACAATATGTCATGAGAAAACATTGTCAGAATCACCAGGATCTGTTGAAGCATTCCAGAGTTATAACCTCATAAAGGGACAGTGGTCAGAATTGTAAAAATTGGCCCGGTCATTAACGTGCAAACCACCCTTGGGGCTTAAGGGGTTAATGATGCCTTGCACACAGTCAAGGTACCCAGTGACAGAGACAGTAAAATAACCTAAAAACTTCAATGGACCTCCACCATATTTGATTGTAGGTTCTGTGCTCTTTTCTTCGTATGCCTCATTCTGTTTTCAGTAACAGAAGAATGGTGTGCTTTAACTAAAAGCTTGATCTTGGTCTCTTCTGTCCAGAAGATGATTTCCAAGAAAGATTTTGGCTTACTCCCATACATTTTGGCAAACTGCAGTTTAGTTTTTTCTATGTCTTTGTGTCAGAAGTGGGGTCGTTCTGGGTCTCCTGCCATAATATTTAATTTCATTCAAATGTTGATGGAAAGTTTTTGCTAACACTGATGCACCCCTGAGCCTGTAGGACATCTTGATGGAGTAGCAAAAACCTGGTGACAGATTTCCTTTAAAACCCATGGAGTTCATATAAAATGCTCCATGTAGTAATTTTTGATGTGAGGTGTATTTAATTGTGTATCAAGTAATTTGAGTAAAACTGAATATTTTGTATTGAAAGTTATTTTATTAACCTTACTTTCATGTTATGGGTTAATAGAAAAGTTCTATGAAACTCAGTCTTGTCAAAGCATTTTTAAAGTTTTAAAAATAGTTAAATATATAAGTATGCCCCAAAATTTAAAGTCGGTTTTGCTATATTTGTACTCACCACTACAATAAATATGACATGCCATTCATACCTCAAAAGGAATGTTGTAAAAAAAGGCAGAAAAAAAGAAAGCATGATGATTGCACACTTGCCAACTTTTTATACTGCACATACAGTATACCTCCCAACTTTTTAAGATCTGAAAGAGGGAGAAATTATGCTGTGCCATATGGCGCAAATTAGGGCTATGCCTCTGGCCACACCACAAACACGCACATTAGCCATTTCTTTCTACCCTGGCAGGAGGAGAAGTCATAGGGGCGCTGGAAGTCAGGGACATTCAGCAGGTACCCAAGACTGCATGACGTAGACTCGAATTCGGGACTGTCTGCTGTATCTGGGACTGTTGGGACTAGAGATAAGTACAGTACTACCTGGTGGCTGGATTGGAGGCAGTGAAAACTCTTGCCTTTCCGCGTCCCTCACATGGCTTTTGATTAGCCCTGGCTGGTGCGATGTCATCTGTGTCTCATGCTCATCTCTAGTTGGCTCCTGTGGATTTATTTTTTTCCCCTCTATCTTTCAGTAGCTTCTCTATATGACATCTGGCTTATTAGTGTCTGTAAAGTCGTGTTCACATGTGGCACCAAACTACATAGGAACAATCTTCTCTGATTATTGCTGCATTTTTTATGCCTTTTCCACTTATTCGATGCATTTTTAGTGCAGTTGTGAAGCCATATTTTTAAGTGCTTTCTATAGTACAGAAACGCTTTGATTCCGCACTTAAAAAGTAACTGCAATTTTTGCCGTGCGTTTGTTTTAAAGCTCCACATAGAAGACAAGAGAGAGAAAGAAGCATCAAAACCGCACAATTCAGCAGCATGTTTAGATGCACATGGGGCACAATTTTCAAGAAATCACATCCACTTCGCTTGGACAGTTAAACGCGGTGAATTTCTGTGCAAAACAAAAGCAGAAAAAACCCACAGTTTTTATGCTACATGTGAACACGGTCTAAGTCTCTAAGCAAAGTGGGTGTGATTTCATGAAATCTCCGCCCTCGGTCCAAAGACGCTAATGAACTCTGGCTTCATAGTGCATTTTTTCTCTATAGGCTTCTTCTGAAAAAAAGGCATGAAGAAAAAAAAACGCTGTTGCATTTTTAAGCGCAGAATCAAAGCTTTTCTGTACTTCAAATATGAGGGAACACGCATAAAAGAAAGGTAGCCATCAATAATCAGAGAAGATTGTTATTGTGTTGTGTGGTGAGGACATTTGCAGAAAAAAAAGCAGTAGAAAAAAATTCTGCATTTACACTACATGTGAACATAGTCCCTGCGTTACATTTGTGTTACTTTTTTGTGGGTTTAATAGAGAAAAAATATCAATCATGCCATTTTTTAAATGCAATTTACCAATCCCCGTAAATAATTTAATCACTGTGATGTGCAGGTCGATATTATTACAGAGAGACAAAATATGTTCATATTATTTCTAGATTTGTGATGTTCATTATTTTTTTAAAAAGCAAATTAAAAATGACAATACTTTTGTATTAGTTTTTTGATTATTTTTTAGTAAATTTATAGGCTAAAAAAATAACCTGCTATGTACAGCTGTACCTGTATGTAATCTGCCTGAAGAGTCAGAGCCTGCAATAATGATCGAACGCACAAAGCTGCTGCCTATGAACATTGAGATGTGAGTTTGATTCCTGGGTAGACCTGATCACGGGAGAAGAAACAGTGAATATTTAATTTATGAAGAGAGACGTGGCCCCTCCCCAGAGGAGGAACTAGAGAGCTATGAAAGCGTCGGAGAGAGAGGGTGAGTATTTCTAAGGCAGACAGTCACGCTGATTCTGGGAAGGTTGGGAGCGAAGCAGTGCAAAGAATAATATGAGATTTTTAATAAATGTAACACAATATGATGCAATTATCAAAATACTGCTCATACACAAATGAAAGCAAACCCTCATACAACTACATCAGCCAAAAAAAAGATGGATCTTGGTAGCTGGAGATTAGAAAAAGAAAAAAATTAGGCTCCCAAAGGTCAAATTTGGCTGCTTCCTTAACCCCTTCATGACCTTGGGATTTTCCGTTTTTCCATGTTCGTTTTTCACTCCCCTCCTTCCCAGAGCCATAACTTTTTTATTTTTCCGTCAATATGGCCATGTGAAGGCTTATTTTTTGCGGGACGAGTTATACTTTTGAACAACGTCATTGGTTTTACCATGACATGTACTAGAAAATGGGACAAAAATTCCAAGTGCGGTGAAATTGCAAAAAAAAGTGCAATCCCATGCATGTTTTTTGTTTGGATTTTTTGCTAGGTTCACTAAAATCTAAAACTGACCCACCATTATGATTCTCCAGGTCATTACAAGTTCATAGACATCAAACATGTCTAGGTTATTTTTTATCTAAGTGGTGAAAAAAAATTCCAAACTTTGCTAAAAAAAAAAAATTTGTGCCATTTTCCGATACCCGTAGCCTCTCCATTTTTCGTGATCTGGGGTTGGGTGAGGGCTTATTTTTTGTGTGCTGAGCTGACGTTTTTAGTGATACCATTTTGGTACAGATACGTTCTTTTGATCTCCCGTTTTGTTGCATTTTAATGCAATGTCGTGGCGACCAAAAAAACTTAATTTTGGCATTTCAAATTTTTTTCTCTCTACGCCATTTAGCGATCAGGTTAATGCTTTTTTTATAGATTGGGTGATTCTGAACACGACGATACCAAATATGTGTAGGTTTGATTTTATTTTTATTGTTTTATTTTGAATGGGGCGAAATGGGGGTGATTTAAACTTTTATATTTTTTTTTATTTATTTCATATTTTTTTAAACATTTTTTTTTACTTTTGCCATGCTTCATTACATAGATCATCAGATCGCTCCTATGTAGCTGAATTACAGGCTTTCTATGAGCGCCGACCACAGGGTGGCGCTCACAGCAAGCCGGCATCAGCAACCATAGAGGTCTCAAGAACCTCTATGGTTACTATCCTGACTCATCGCTGACCCCCGATCATGTGACGGGGGTCGGCGATGAGCGCATTTCCGGCCGCGCAGCCGGAAGCAGTAGTTAAATGCCGCTGTCAGCGTTTGACAGCGGCATTTAACTAGTTAATAGCAGCGGGTGGATCGCGATTCCACTCGCCACTATTGCGCGCACATGTCAGCTGTTCAAAACAGCTGACATGTCGCGGCTTTGATGTGGGCTCACCGCCGGATCCCACATCAAAGCAGGGGATCTGACCTCAGACGTACTATCCCATCTGAGGTCAGAAAAGGGTTAAAGAGATTGCCTCATCTTATTAAATAGGTATAATTACAAAGTGCTTGTAAAATCATGCAAATTTGCAATTTCCCTCTTATTAAAAACCCTCTCCATTCTCAAATACAGAGGAATTTTTAATTGTGTAATGTACTGCTTGTTGCAAAGGTTAGCAGGCACCCCAGGGTGGCCTGTCTTCTCATGAAAGAGTGTGCAATTGCAAACCATACACCACTTCTCTTAAGCTGTCCAAATTGCTTCAGGCATGTATCCCTGCATTTCCTTTTTGATGCAGAGACAATGCACAATGCAACACCGAGGAAGGCACAATTCAAACCAGAGGTGTAGACTTGTCAACGGCTTAAAGAGGAGTTTATGCAAGAGTGCTCTAAAGAAGTCCATCTAGAAACTATTGTGAGCACCACCCAAGCAGTACAAGTTCAGCATGAGGAATGTGATGTCTGTGGACGGTGGCAACTATCGTTAAAATGAAGGTACAAGATCAACCCATGTCCATTCAACAGAAACAATCTGGAAAGCACAACAGGATCACCAAACAATTGGCAGAATTCTACCTTATGTGGACCAAAATCGGTTTCCGATGAAGCCAGAGAGAATTACCAAGTCACCAGCAGTAGCTGTCTTATTTAAAGAATGAGTGACGCTCTACCTCAGTGCAGACGATATCCTGTATCGCAAAAGAGGACAGAAACAAAAATTAGTACTACCAAGAATATACCATAGATTGGTCTTCAAAGAACTCCATGAAGACATGGGACATCTAGGAGTAGAAAGGACTATGAACCTGGTCTGCGACTGTTTCTTAGGGAGCGTTTCTGTATACGCAAAGCAGTATCAAGAGGTATCTGACCAAAGAGTGTGGTTGCTTGAAAGACAAGCGCCCTAATACACCAACCTGAGCACCTATGGGCAGTATCCTAACTACCTACCCATTTTAGATGGTTTAAATAGACGTTCTGCATCTCGAGATGTGCAAAGGTTGATATGAATTCATTTTAGTGGTGATGTACCATTTTACTCGATATGTTGAAGCATATGCTATCACAAATAAGTCTGGTAAGACAGCGGCAGAGAAGATCTTCAATATCATAGCTCTGAAGTTTGGATTCCCAATGTTATTACACCATGATCAGGGAAAACTATTTGAGAACCAGCTCTTTGCCAAGTTAGGGAAATACTGTAGGATCCAGAGATCTCACACAACACCCTATCACCCCAAAGGCAATGGACAAGTGGAACATTTCAACCGTACGTTACTGTCAATGTTGAGAATTTTGACAGCCGACCAAAAGAAGGATTGGAAGAGTTCTGTATCACAAGTGGTGCATGCCTAGAATTGTACAAAGACCGAAGCAACAGGGTATTCACCATTCTTCCTGTTGTTTGGTTGATCTCCAAGACTACCAATCGATATAATGTTCGATACTCCAGTTTCAGAGACCTACAACACACACCCTGAATATGTTTGGAAATGAAAAGAACGTATGACAGAAGCATATAACATAGTATAGTCAAAAGATTACTATGATTGAAAATGTCATGGAATGGAACTGACACCTGGAAGTCGCATATTAGTCAAGAATGTAAGTGAGAAAGGTGGTCCTGGAAAACTTCATTCGTACTGAGAAGACAAGGTGTATGTGGTTATCAAGAGGATTTCTGACAACAGCTCAGTTTATGAAATCAGACTGGAAACGGGAGACAATAAAACAAGAATAGTACATTGGAATTTGCTATTACCCTTTGATTAACCTCCCATGACAACAAGACATACAGGAAGTGGATCAACGTCGACCAAGAGCAACTAAGAGACTACCATAGACCAAAGCTTTTGAGGAAGACAGTGACCTTGAGAGTTCATACGAAGATCATACTTTTGTACTTCACATACCAACAATAAGTGAAACTTAACATCCTCATGAAAGTGAACTAAGCCCTGAAGCTCCAGAGTTTGTACCAAGAAACAAAATCGAAGTTCATTTCAGATCTGACGATCAAACGTCAGTTGCCGAATATATCGATAGTAACCTAGGAATAGAGGAATCACCAGACCACACAGAAACAGATGATTTGACAGAAGAACAAGAACCTACGGATGTAGCTCCAAGGGCATTGGAGGAAGTACTGGAAATAAATGCAGAGGAAGAAACCCGCATAATCAAAGAATCCATAGGAACAGAAGAACAACCCAGCAGAAGGGCTTCGACTTGAGAAGTGAGACGACCAGTGATGCTGACCTGACCTATGATACACTAGGTGAGCTGAGTAAAGTATCGAGGACTGTTGAGTTGAAACAGGTATTGCTGCCTATGAACCAGGTAAGTCAACCTAAGTGTTATCTACCAGCCATGTACTTTTCAGAAGTCTTTACCTGAGTGAATAGACTCTTTCACTTAACTTAAACTAAAAGACTTTGCAGTAACAAAGAATGGTAAAAATACTTTAGACTAATTAACTTGAGCTGGAGGAAGATGGATGAAGAGCTCCAGCTGAAGAGATGCTGATTGTTTTAGTTGTTTTATTTCTTGCAGTAGACATTCAAGCAAAAGTTAGATTAAGGTTGTTGTTGTTAATATTTTAAATTGAGTGCTAAATGAACAATGTCTAACATGCACAGGGTTACACAACTTTCACCACCTTTCCCAGAAGGGTAGCAACAGGGGTAAACAGTTGTCAGTTTACCAGTGATACTGGAACCTTGGATGTGGTAGACATCCCACAATGAGGAAAAATTGGAGGTATTGACATTGGATGACTAAGGGAGAATACCTTCTAAGGTTTAATTAGACCAACCAGAACTAAGACGAATGTCGGGTACGACATTAAATTAGTAAAGAAGAGTATGACAAGTAGAAGCTGCACTAATGATTTAGAATCTTCTTTCAACTAGAGGGTTTAAAGTGGTTACAGGAGACAGAGAGTGGTTAGCACAGCCCCAGGGGATTCTGGTAATGTTGCTGTTGTTGTGTCTGGGACCTGCTGTAAGAACCAGTGTCAGGGAGAGTTTACTGTCAGACTGAACTAATATAAGCTGCCAGACCAGTTCTTTCATGGAAGTGACTTCTGGAACACCTCAGAGCATTGATGCAGGTACAGTGGTACTCCGTGTAAAGACACTCTGTGTGTGGAGAAAAATTGTCTGTGAAGAGACTTTCATATACAGCTCTGGCAAATATTAAGAGACCACCACATAAAAAACCCTGTCATGGGCAGCCCAATCTCCAGACCTGTACCCCATTGAAAACCTCTGGAATGTAATCAAGAGGATGATGGATAGCCACAAGCCATCAAACAAAGAAGAACTGCTTAAATTTTTGCATCAGAAGCAGTGTGAAAGACTGGTGGAAAGCATGCCCAGACGCATGAAAACTGTAATTAAAAATCATGGTTATTCCACAAAATATTGATTTCTGAACTCTTCCTGAGTTAAAACATTAGTATTGTTGTTTCTTGTTTAAGGCATACCATCATTGCAATGAGAGATTGCTTAAAGTGAGGGGGATTGATGTGCTTCATCTGGGGATCAGGGGTGGGGATAACAAAAAGCGATTAGCACAGATCGAAACTAAGTGGATCGTTTTGCTCGATACAATGACTCCCAAGGGCCTTAACGAATCCCTTAGTTTCGCTCCCTACCTCTGAATTGTTGGCCTTGCTGTATTTTGTCGCTTCTTTCTTGACATCAGTGGTCTTCTCCATTCCCTCTGGTGGTTTTTGTGTTGGTGTTTTTAACTTTTTTTATTTTTTCCTTTTATTATTAGTACCCTTCTTTGGGCCCTGCCTTGGTCCCTCCCTCCCTGTCCTATCTCATCTGACCTTGGTGTGATCGCTGATCTCACTACATCTATGAACTCCCGTATGGTTCTTTGGACATCTGCTCTACAGAAGAAGACAGTCATGTTCCCTCTTTTGCTGCTGATGTGTATTACTACACGAAGATGGACTTTACTGTATATTATCGCCAGCAATGTCTGTATGGGCTTGCCATTATAAGTTTTCTCCTGATGCCCAGTTATATTCACAGTCTAGTATTTACCACTTCTGTTCCAATTATAATGTGGGTTTTGGTTTATATATCACACAAAGTCATTTTTACCACCCCCACTATTGCGTGGGCCCCCATGTGACCGTGCGCGTCGCCCTGTGTGCGGGCGGCTGCCGTGCTGGGACGGGTGTCTCACAAGCCTGCTGCGCGGGCCCGGAGATTCTTCTCCTGGTCTGCGCATCTGGCCTGACGCCAGATCCTTGTGCGGCGCCGTTTCGCCGCAGTGCGCATGCGCCGACAGCGCCAACATGATTGGTGGCCGCCGGTCAAGTGATCGGGGTTAGGGAGGTTAAAGGCAGGTCCTGTACCCTTAGACACTACATCCCCTTGAAAAAGCAGCGTCTGAGCGCTGCGAAACGTGCGTTGGGGCCTCTCCACCGGCAGGACCCTCTCCTGTCCATCTCCCCTCACTTAGGTAAGCACATTACATTTGTTCACCGCTGCTGTGTGTCAGGTTTTTGTATGTAAATATACAGGGCACTGGCCCTGAGACCATGTGCTGCACAGTCATGCGGCAGCTCTCTACATTATGTGTTTTGTGCTTCCCATCCCTCTAGTACTATGTATCATATTGGCACCCATTATTTCCCACCACTTATTGGTGCCAATTCTTGTCTACTCCATTTAGTGCTGGGGGGCGGACAGGTAGAGTTGTCCTTTCTTTTGTTCCCCTCCATGTATTGTTGTGGTACGCTCATTTTTTGCACAGTTCTTGTCCCATATTTTAACTTTTTCATAAATAAAGTATTTGTTTTATTTGTACTCTAGGCTCCTGTTTCTCCTTTTAATATATATGGTTATGAACTTGTTTTCTTTGCATTATTTGAGGTCTGCAAGATCTGTTTTTTTTTTTTTTACCATTTTTCTTTGTCAGAAAAAAATACGAAATGTATTGCTTGGAAATTCGGAGACATGTTGTCAGAAGTTTATAGAATAAAAGAACAATTTACATTTTATTCAAAAATATACCTATAAAGAGAAAAATCAGACAAACTGAATATTTTGCAGTGGTCTCTTAATTTTTGCCAGAGCCGTATGTTTGCTGGAAATATTGTATAAAGAGAAGTGATTCTGTGTAATGGAAAGAGGCTTGATTAAAACCTTTGCCTGGAAACTGTTACTTTATTACCACTGTGAAAGATTCTGGTCAATGGTCGCCCAGATTAAATTCCTTCACAATTCCAAACAACTCATGTACCTTTGTCCTGCCTCCATATACTGAGTGATGGACATACAACAAATGGCTTTCCATGTAGCAGTAACCCCCAGATGACCACTCAAGATGGAATCATGAAATTCCTGTAACACCCGCAATCTTAGGTACATGGGACATATAATTTGGACCCTGAAGTAGTGGAATGAGCCAACAACTGGACTTTAACCCCTTAAGCCCCGAGGGTGGTTTGCACGTTAATGACCGGGCCAATTTTTACAATTCTGACCACTGTCCCTTTATGAGGTTATAACTCTGGAACGCTTCAAAGGATCTTGGCGATTCTGACACTGTTTTCTCGTGACATATTGTACTTCATGATAGTGGTAACATTTCTTCGATATAACTTGCGTTTATGTGTGAAAAAAACGAATATTTGGTGAAAATGTTGAAAATTTCGCAATTTTCCAACTTTGAATTTTTATGCCCTTAAATCACAGACATATGTCACGCAAAATACTTAATAAGTAACATTTCCCACATGTCTACTTTACATCAGCACAATATTGGAACCAAAATTTTTTTTTGTGACGGAGTTATAAGGGTTAAAAGTTGACCAGCAATTTCTCATTTTTACAACACCATTTTTTTTTAGGGACCACATCTCATTTGAAGTCATTTTGAGGGGTCTATATGATAGAAAATACCCAAGTGTGACACCATTCTAAAAACTGCACCCCTCAAGGTACTCAAAACCACTTTCAAGAAGTTTATTAACCCTTCAGGTGTTTCACAGGAATTTTTGGAATGTTTAAATAAAAATAAACATTTAACTTTTTTTCACACAAAATTTATTTCAGCTCCAATTTGTTTTATTTTACCAAGGGTAACAGGAGAAAATAGACCCCAAAATTTGTTGTCCAATTTGTCCTGAGTATGCTGATACCCCATATGTGGGGGTAAACCACTGTTTGGGCGCATGGCAAAGCTCGGAAGGAAAGGAGCGCCATTTGACTTTTCAATGCAAAATTGACTGGAATTGAGATGGGACGCCATGTTGCATTTGGAGAGCCCCTGATGTGCCTAAACATTGAAACCCCCCACAAGTGACACTATTTTGGAAAGTAGACCCCCTAAGGATCTTATCTAGATGTGTGGTGAGCACTTTGACCCAACAAGTGCTTCACAGAAGTTTATAATGCAGAGCCGTAAAAATAAAAAATCATATTTTTTCACAAAAATGATCTTTTCGCCCCCAATTTTTTATTTTCCCAAGGGTAAGAGAAGAAATTGGACCGCAAAAATTGTTGTGCAATTTGTCCTGAGTACGCTGATACCCCATATGTGGGTGTAAACCATTGTTTGGGCGCAGGGCAGAGCTCGGAAGGAAAGGAGCGCCATTTGACTTTTCAATGCAAAATTGACTGGAATTGAGATGGGACGCCATGTTGCATTTGGAGAGCCCCTGATGTGCCAAAACATTGAAACCCCCCACAAGTGACACCATTTTGGAAAGTAGACCCCCTAAGGAACTTATCTAGATGTGTGGTGAGCACTTTGACCCAACAAGTGCTTCACAGAAGTTTATAATGCAGAGCCGTAAAAATAAAAAATCATATTTTTTCACAAAAATGATCTTTTCGCCCCCAATTTTTTATTTTCCCAAGGGTAAGAGAAGAAATTGGACCCCAAAAATTGTTGTGCAATTTGTCCTGAGTACGCTGATACCCCATATGTGGGTGTAAACCATTGTTTGGGCGCAGGGCAGAGCTCGGAAGGGAAGGAGCGCCATTTGACTTTTCAATGCAAAATTGACTGGAATTGAGATGGGACGCCATGTTGCGTTTGGAGAGCCCCTGGTGTGCCTAAACATTGAAACCCCCCCACAAGTGACACCATTTTGGAAAGTAGACCCCTTAAGGAACTTATCTAGATGTGTAGTGAGCACTTTGACCCAACAAGTGCTTCACAGAAGTTTATAATGCAGAGCCGTAAAAATAAAAAATCATATTTTTTCACAAAAATGATCTTTTCGCCCCCATTTTTTTATTTCCCCAAGGGTAAGAGAAGAAATTAGACCACAAAAGTTGTTGTGCAATTTGTCCTGAGTACGACGATACCCCATATGTGGGGGTAAACCACTGTTTGGGCGCATAGCAGAGCTCGGAAGGGAAGGAGCGCTATTTTACTTTTCAATGCAAAATTGACTGGAATTAAGATGGGATGCCATGTTGCGTTTGGAGAGCCCCTGATGTGCCTAAACATTAAAACCCCCCACAAGTGACACCATTTTGGAAAGTAGACCCCCTAAGGAACTTATCTAGATGTGATTTGAGAGCTTTGAACCCCCAAGTGTTTCACTACAATTTATAACGCAGAGCCGTGAAAATAAAAATTCTTTTTTTTTCACAAAAATGATTTTTAGCCCCCAGTTTTGTATTTTCACAAGGGTATCAGGATAAATTGGACCCCAAATGTTGTTGTCCAATTTGTCCTGAGTACGCTGATACCCCATATGTGGGGGGGAAACACTGTTTGGGCGCATGACAGAGCTCGGAATGGAAGGAGTGCCATTTGGAATGCAGACTTAAATGGATTGGTCTGCAGGCGTCACGTTGCATTTGCAGAGCTCCTGTTGTACCCAAACAGTACAAACCCCCCACAAGTGACCCCATATTGGAAACTAGACCCCCCAAGGAACTTATCTAGATGTGTTGTGAGAACTTTGAACCCCCAAGTGTTTCACTACAGTTTATAACGCAGAGCCGTGAAAATAAAAATTCTTTTTTTTTCACAAAAATGATTTTTAGCCCCCAGTTTTGTATTTTCACAAGGGTATCAGGATAAATTGGACCCCAAAAGTTGTTGTCCAATTTGTCCTGAGTACGCTAATACCCCATATGTGGGGGGGAACCACTGTTTGGGCGCATGACAGAGCTCGGAAGGGAAGGAGCGCCATTTGGAATGCAGACTTAAATGGATTGGTCTGCAGGCGTCACGTTGCATTTGCAGAGCCCCTGATGTACCTAAACAGTACAAACCCCCCACAAGTGACCCCATATTGGAAACTAGACCCCCCAAGGACCTTATCTAGATGTGTTGTGAGAACTTTGAACCCCCAAGTGTTTCACTACAGTTTATAACGCAGAGCCGTGAAAATAAAAATTCTTTTTTTTTCACAAAAATGATTTTTAGCCCCCAGTTTTGTATTTTCACAAGGGTATCAGGATAAATTGGACCCCAAATGTTGTTGTCCAATTTGTCCTGAGTACGCTGATACCCCATATGTGGGGGGGAAACACTGTTTGGGGTGCATGACAGAGCTCGGAAGGGAAGGAGCACCATTTGGAATGCAGACTTAAATGGATTGGTCTGCAGGCATCACGTTGCATTTGCAGAGCCCCTGATGTACCCAAACAGTACAAACCCCCCACAAGTGACCCCATATTGGAAACTAGACCCCCCAAGGAACTTATCTAGATGTGTTGTGAGAACTTTGAACCCCCAAGTGTTTCACTACAGTTTACAACGCAGAGCCGTGAAAATAAAAAATCTTTTTTTTCCCACAAAACTTATTTTTTGGCCCCCAGTTTTGTATTTTCCCAAGGGTAGCAGGAGAAATTGGACCCAAAAAGATGATATCTAATTTGTCCTGAGTACGCTGATACCTCATATGTTGGGGTAAACCCCTGTTTGGGCACACGGGAGAGCTCTGAAGGGAAGGAGCACTGTTTTCCTTTTTCAACGCAGAATTGGCTGGAATTGAGATCGGATGCCATGTCCCGTTTGGAGAGCCCCTGATGTGCCTAATCAGTGGAAACCCCCCAATTATAACTGAAACCCTAATCCAAACACACCCCTTACCCTAATCCCAACCGTAACCCTAACCACTCCTCTAACCCAGACACACCCAACCCTATTCCCAACCGTAAATGTAATCCAAACCCTAACCCTATCTTTAGCCCCAACCCTAACTGTAGCCCCAACCCTAGCCCCAACCCTAGCACCAACCCTAGCAATAACACTAGCCCTATCACTAGCCATAACACTAGCCATAACACTAGCCCTAACCCTAGCCCCAACCCTAGCCCTAACCCTAGCCCCAACCCTAGCCCTAACCCTAGCCCTAACCCTAACCCTAGCCCCAACCCTTGCCTTAACCCTAACCCTAGCCCTAACTCTAGCCCTAACTCTAGCCCTAACTCTAGCCCTAACCCTAACCCTAATGGGAAAATGGAAATAAATACATTTTTTTTATTTTTTTATTTTTCCCTAACTAAGGGGGTGATGAAGGGGGATTTTATTTACTTTTATAGCGGGTTTTTTAGCGGATTTTTATGATTGGCAGCCGTCACACACTGAAAGACGCTTTTCATTGCAAAAAATATTTTTTGCGTTACCACATTTTGAGAGCTGTAATTTTTCCATATTTGAGTCCACAGAGTCATATGAGATCTTGTTTTTTGCGGGGCGAGTTGACGTTTTTATTGGTAACATTTTCGGACACGTGACATTTTTTGATTGCTTTTTATTCCGATTTTTGTGAGGCAGAGTGATCAAAAACCAGCTATTCATGAATTTCTTTTGGGGGAGGTGTTTATACCGTTCCGCGTTTGGTAAAATTGATAAAGCAGTTTTATTCGTCGGGTCAGTACGATTACAGCGATATCTCATTTATATCATTTTTTTTATGTTTTGGCGCTTTTATACGATAAAAACTATTTTATAGAAAAAATAATTATTTTGGTATCGCTTTATTCTCAGGACTATAACTTTTTTATTTTTTTGTTTATGATGCTTTGTGGCAGCTCATATTTTGCGGGACAAGATGACGTTTTCAGCGGTACCATGGTTATTTATATCCGTCTTTTTGATCGCGTGTTATTCCACTTTTTGTTTGGCGGTATGATAATAAAGCGTTGTTTTTTGGCTCGTTTTTTTTTTTTTTTCCCTACGGTGTTCACTGAAGGGGTTAACTAGTGGGGCAGTTTTATAGGTTAGGTCGTTACGGACGCGGCGATACTAAATATGTGTACTTTTATTGTTTTTGTTTGTTTTTTTAGATAAAGAAATGTATTTATGGGAATAATATTTTTTTTTTTTCCTTTATTTAGGATTTTTTTTTTTTTTTACACATGGGGAAATTTTTTTTTTAACTTTTTTACTTTGTCCCAGGGGGGGACATCACAGATCGCCGATTTGACAGTGTGCACAGCACTCTGTCAAATCGGCGATCATACTTTCATCGGAGCAGGCTGCAGCTTTCATCTGCAGCCTGCTCCTGACCTGGAAGTCCTCCCTGCAGGACCCGGATGCAGCCCCGCGGCCATTTTGGATCCGGGCCCTGCAGGGAGAAGACGCTCGGTACAAGGTGAGTACATCACCTTGTACCGATCGTCTCAGGGAAGCCCGCAGGGAGCCCCCTCCCTGCGCGACGCTTCCCTGTACCGCCGGCACACCGCGATCATGTTTGATCGCGGTGTGCCGGGGGTTAATGTGCCGGGGGCGGTCCGTGACCGCTCCTGGCACATAGTGCCGGATGTCAGCTGCGATAAGCAGCTGACACCCGGCCGCGATTGGCCGCGCTCCCCCCGTGAGCGCGGCCGATCGCTATGACGTACTATTCCGTCGGTGGGAATTAAGGCCCACCCCACCTCGACGGGATAGTACATCAGATGGGATTAAGGGGTTAAAGATCTCCTCTGCCAATTCCAAGGTTATCATAGAAACCACAATACCCTGAGGAATAATGGAAGAAGGAGGTTCTGGAGGGAAAACTGAATCGAGACTACGAGATAATGCATTAGCTTTCACATTCTTAGACCCCGGTCTGAATGTAGTTGAAAAATTAAACCTAGAGAAAAACAAGGACTATCCAGCCTGTCTACGAGTTAACCTTTCAGCTGATTCAATGTAAGCTACATTCTTGTGATCTGTGACCAGGTGGCAAATTTGATGCAAAAGATTCAGGATCTGCCTAAAGAATGCCAGAGTCTAGAGACATCACAATGTCAATTGCAGGGTGAAGTAATTAATTTGAAGAAGATCTCCAATAGCCCTCCACTGCCAGCAGTGGCTGTGACATCAGAACCCATTGATGTACAGTTAGTCTCTCCCAAACCTGTAATGGCCCTCCCTGATAAATTTTCAGGAGAGAAACACCAGTTTAGGGTATTCAGATAGACATGTAGGTTATTTTACCCTGTACCCCTGGTCGTATGTCCCTACTGCAAGGGAGGCCTCAGACCTGGGCATTTTCTTTGTCCCCACAAGCCCCAGAACAGTTTTCTGTTGACACTTTTTTTGACAGTTTAGGTATGATTAATGATGAATCAGACAGGATACAGGTCACTGAGACTAAGATCATGAGCCTAGCACAGGGGGGTTGCACAGCTGAGAACTACTGTACTGAATTCCGACAGTGGTCCACTGAAGTTCTGTGGAACGAAGCAGCTGTGTGGTGTCAGCTTAGTCGGCCTTTCTGAAACCCTTAGAGATGCCACTGTCATGGCTCCATCTCTCAGTGTGTCTGGGATGCAGTTAATGACAGCTCAGCCATCCAATCTTGTACAGGGAGTGCTGCACTGTCAATGTGTTGATTGACAGCTTGGCCATCCAATCAACATACTGACAGCTCAGCATACCTCAGCACCATACTGGATGACTGAGCTGTCAATTAAAGTACTTACAGCTTCAGTAACTGTATCCCAGACCCACAGGAAATTTGTTTCACATCAAATTTCTTGTTGAGAAATGGATATGTTCTATTACAGTTTAGGGTCTATTGAGATCCCAGGACATAATCAATGTAGAGTGAATAAAATAAAATAAATATTACTCACCTCTCTCCCTCAACTTGTCTGCACAGCTCATCACTTGTTTGTTCTGTTGGTTTTCACTCACAGATTGCAGGTCTTCTACCCACTATGGGTCTCATGGGGTCTTCCATGTCTCTGGCACAAGCTAAGCCTTGCAGTGTCATAACATGTGTCTGGCAACAACACAGGTGGCACTGAAGGCGCTGAAGACCCAATGGGATCCGTGGCATAAAGACCGCTCGTGAGGGAACATTGGGTCAGAATGACCAAGTGGGGAGCTAGGGCAGACAAGGGGAGGATATAGGAGATATGAGTATTAATGTTAGGGCTGGCGGAACGCACCGAGTAAATATAGAGATGTTATTTGATGCGTTCGCAGCCCGGGGTCCACCGTGCAGGAAAAGAAAATGCTGCTGGCAAACGGCGGCACTATATGGTGGTAGAAGCGATCTCTGTTGCTTCACAGAGTTGCTATAAAGAAAGGACTGTGTCCTGTTAAACTCCACAGGAATACACAGTAACTGCTGAGCAGATAGAAGCTTGTGGTCACGCAGACAAGGAGGCAAACATACAATCTCCGCACTGGAGGAGCTGGTATTCTAGGTGGCTTACTTCAGCCGGGGCCCTGAAACCATACACACAATCTCCTCACCGGAGGTGCCGGTATTCTAAGTGGCTTATTTCAGCCGGGTCCCTGAATCCACACAAGCGTGACCACATTGGCGCAAAACTCATAACATTCATACTAGCGCATGGCTGTGCGGCCATGCAAACCTTATATAGCTGCAGCAAGTACAAGACCTTCCTAGAAGGACCAATGAGAGACTGCCACAGAGCCTGAGCACCATCAGGACCTTCCTGGAGAACCAACGGGCTTTGCTGCAGTATCCAAGCATGTGACCCTCGATCTCCAATGAGAGATCTTACCCTGGGCATGCTCAGAACGAGAAAAGCAGGACTTAGTCCCAGAAGCGTCTGCTCGCCGCTGCTCAGCACTGGCTACAATGGCAGAAGCTGGAAAAGCAGCAGTAACCCTTTGCACAGAGTCAGATTGAGCAAGACGCTGGGACCGACGTCTCCGCTGAGCAGGCTCCACTGCAGCAGGAGAAGAATTGGAGACCGCAGCGGAGATGGCCCAAGATTCCCCCTGTGCAGAGGCAGGAACTCGACCCCTAACAATTAATTTGTTACATTTTCTTAACCCTTTCCTAGCTCTTTTGAATAAAAAAATGTTTTTTCACCATTTTGCTAAATTAAAAAAAATTGAATTAAAAATTTTATTATATTTTTTGTGTGAAATTCAAGACAAATTTGATTCATCTTGATTAGTTATTCACCCATCTCTAACTAGTATGTGTTCATTGAAAAAGGCTATGTTCTTGAGGGAGACTTTTTTCTATTCACATGAATCTATGTCATAGGTCTAGAAAAAAGAAAAAAAGTTGCGCTGCACAGCCTATTTCTCTTGGAGTGACCCGTGGTTCACATGTGGTATGAATGGAATGTCCGACATGAAGACTGGAGGTGCTCGCATGAAAACAGTGAATCAATGCATGAAACCAAGAAAGAATGCGGCAGCACTCACCAGATGGTGTGGTCCAAACTTTTATTGAAGCATTTTCACAGCCGCGTCTTCACGGCTCGTGGGAGTGCAAGAGAACGGAGGTGAGCAGGAGTGACGACGATCGTTTCGCGCTGAAACAGCGCTTCAACAGCGCGAAACGATCGTCGTCACTCCTGCTCACCTCCGTTCTCTTGCACTCCCCCGAGCCGTGAAGACGCGGCTGTGAAAATGCTTCAATAAAAGTTTGGACCACACCATCTGGTGAGTGCTGCTGCATTCTTTCTTTATGTCATAGGTCTTTTCTGTAGTAACATATAGACGCGAAACCTGGAAGATAAAGAAACAAGACAGAAGAAAAATGAACACCATCAAAATGTGGTGCTGGAGAAGGATATTATCAATACCATGGATGGAAAGAAGAACAAACAAATTAATTTTGGAACAAATGAAGCCAGACATGTAACTGGAGGCAAGGATCACCAAGCTATGACTTGCTTACTTTGGACACATCATACAAAGAGAGCAATCACTGGAGAAGTACATCATGGCTGGAAGAAAAGAAGGACCAAGATGAAGAGGCAGACCATCAACCCGACAGTTTGATACATTCAAAATAAATGCAGAGAAGACCCTGTTGGACCTGTCTTGGTTTGCACAAGATCGATCTTCATACAAAATCGTTCATCCATCAAGTCGCCATGGCTAGGGATCAAGCCAAAGTCCATTAAATAATAAATAATAATGTACTGTATGTCCTTGAAACCTAGTCCTCTGAGCTTAAATTAGACTGTGTCACATGTCTTCAATGGTTTCATACTTTTTTTAGTCATTGCGACAACATATTCATGTGGAAGAGCTGTTTACGTGTTAACCCCTTCACCTTGATGCCTATTTTGACCTTTTCAACAAGGCCACATTTTACAATTCTGACCAGTGTCACTTTCTGTGGTATTAAAGCTGGAAAGCTTCAATGAATCTCAGTGATTCTTAGACTGTTTTTTTCATGACACATTAAACATTATGTTAGTGGTAAATTTAGGTTGAAATTTTTGGCTTCTAGTTGTGGTTTTATATCCTTAAGCCAATTAGTGATGCTCTCAAAATAATATATAAATAACATTTTCCATATGTCTACTTTACATCAGTATCATTTTTGAAACCTATTTTTTGTTAGGAAATTATAAGATTTAAAAGTTTATAAGCAATTTCTCATTTTCCAGCAAAATTTACAAAACCATTTTTTTAGGGATCACATCCCTTTTGAAGTGATTTTGAGGAATTTATGTGACAGAAAATACCTAACTGTCACACAATTTTAAAAACTGCACCACTCAAAGTACTCAAAACCACATTCAAGAATTTTATTAACCCTTGTCATGAATTAAAGCAATGTGGAAATAAAAAATAAACATACATTTTCCCCCAGTAATGTTCATCTAGCCCCAAATTTTGCATTTCTACAAGGGTAACAAGAAAAAACCCATACAATTTGTTGTGCAATTTCTGCTGTGTACACTGACACCCAAAATGTAGCGGAAAACTACTGTTTGGGCGCATGGCAGGGCTTGGAAGGGAAGAAATGCCAATAGACTTTAAGACTGCAAAATTGGCTGAAATGGAGAGCGGATGCCTTGCTGTGTTTGCAGAGCTCCTGATGTGCCAAAACAGTGGAAACCCACCACATGTGACACAACATTTTTATCACTATACCCTTCAAGGAATTTATTTGGAGGTGTGGAGGGTACCTTCAACCCACAGGTGCATCACAGAATTTTGTAACTTTGGGCCATGAAAATGAAAATACATTTTCTCCATAAACATGTTCTTTTTGCCACAAGTTTTTAATTTTCTCAAGGGTAACATGAGAAAATGGACTACACAGTTGTGCAATTTCTTTTGAGTGCACAGATACTCCATATGTGGTGGACAACTATTGTTTGGGCACACAACAAGGCTTGAAATAGAAAGAGCGCCATTTGACTTTTGGAGTGAAAAACTCGCTGGAATAGATAGCGAACATAATGTCGCATTTGCAGGGCCCCTGATGTGCCCTAACAGTGGAAACCCCCCACAAGTGACCCGGTTTTGAAAACTAGACCCATCAAGGAACTTATCTGGAGGTGTAGTGAGCACCTTGAACTAACAGGTGTTTCATAGAATTTTAGAACGTTGAGCCATGAAAATGAAAAATAAACTTTTCCTGCAAATATGTTGCTTCAGTTCCAAACTTTTCATTTTCACAAGGGTAAAAGGAGAAAATGGGCCACACAATTTCTTGTGCAATTTTTCCTGAGTACACCGATACCCTATATATTTTGGTAAAACTGGGCACACAGCAGGGCTTGGAACCGAAGGAGCACCATTTGACTTTTGGAGAGCAATTTGCTGTGCAGTGCTCGAAAGCAAAGGGGCGCCAACTGAATTCTGCAGCACAATTTTGGCTGGAACAGATTGCAGATGCCATGTCAAATTTGCAGAGGCCCTGGATGAGAGAGGAAGAGAAAGCACTACATTGTGATGAGCACACCAGTTTGTATAGCAAAATATATACATTTATTGAGGAAATAGACAACACATAAAATCATGTAAAACCATACAATATAACCATCCACAAAACCACCCCTATGGTATTCAATATACAGTAGCAAAAAAATCATATGTGATTAGATACAAATACAGGTCCTTCTCAAAAAATTAGCATATAGTGTTAAATTTCATTATTTACCATAATGTAATGATTACAATTAAACTTTCATATATTATAGATTCATTATCCACCAACTGAAATTTGTCAGGTCTTTTATTGTTTTAATACTGATGATTTTGGCATACAACTCCTGATAACCCAAAAAACCTGTCTCAATAAATTAGCATATTTCAACCGTCCAATCAAATAAAAGTGTTTTTTAATAACAAACCAAAAAACCATCAAATAATAATGTTCAGTTATGCACTCAATACTTGGTCGGGAATCCTTTGGCAGAAATGACTGCTTCAATGCGGCGTGGCATGGAGGCAATCAGCCTGTGACACTGCTGAGATGTTATGGAGGCCCAGGATGCTTCAATAGCGGCCTTAAGCTCATCCAGAGTGTTGGGTCTTGCGTCTCTCAACTTTCTCTTCACAATATCCCACAGATTCTCTATGGGGTTCAGGTCAGGAGAGTTGGCAGGCCAATTGAGCACAGTAATACCATGGTCAGTAAACCATTTACCAGTGGTTTTGGCACTGTGAGCAGGTGCCAGGTCGTGCTGAAAAATGAAATCTTCATCTCCATAAAGCATTTCAGCCGATGGAAGCATGAAGTGCTCCAAAATCTCCTGATAGCTAGCTGCATTGACCCTGCCCTTGATGAAACACAGTGGACCAACACCAGCAGCTGACATGGCACCCCACACCATCACTGACTGTGGGTACTTGACACTGGACTTCAGGCATTTTGGCATTTCCTTCTCCCCAGTCTTCCTCCAGACTCTGGCACCTTGATTTCCGAATGACATGCAAAATTTGCTTTCATCAGAAAAAAGTACTTGGGACCACTTGGCAACAGTCCAGTGCTGCTTCTCTGTAGCCCAGGTCAGGCGCTTCTGCCGCTGTTTATGGTTCAAAAGTGGCTTTACCTGGGGAATGCGGCACCTGTAGCCCATTTCCTGCACACGCCTGTGCACGGTGGCTCTGGATGTTTCCACACCAGACTCAGTCCACTGCTTCCTCAGGTTCCCCAAGGTCTGGAATCGGTCCTTCTCCACAATCTTCCTCAGGGTCCTGTCACCTCTTCTCGTTGTACAGCGTTTTCTGCCACATTGTTTCCTTCCAACAGACTTACCATTGAGGTGCCTTGATACAGCACTCTGGGAACAGCCTATTTGTTGAGAAATTTCTTTCTGGGTCTTACCCTCTTGCTTGAGGGTGTCAATGATGGCCTTCTTGACATCTGTCAGGTCGCTAGTCTTACCCATGATGGGGGTTTTGAGTAATGAACCAGGCAGGGAGTTTTTAAAAGCCTCAGGTATCTTTTGCATGTGTTTAGAGTTAATTAGTTGATTCAGAAGATTAGGGTAATAGGTCGTTTAGAGAACCTTTTCTTGATATGCTAATTTATTGAGACAGGTTTTTTGGGTTATCAGGAGTTGTATGCCAAAATCATCAGTATTAAAACAATAAAAGACCTGACAAATTTCAGTTGGTGGATAATGAATCTATAATATATGAAAGTTTAATTGTAATCATTACATTATGGTAAATAATGAAATTTAACACTATATGCTAATTTTTTGAGAAGGACCTGTATTATAACATGGTAATTTCACAATTCTAAAAGGCCTAATAGATAGAAGTTCAATAGCATCCCATGTCAAAAAAGTACAATAAATAAGAAGGTCCCTGATTAACATGTGCAGAGGGAGAAGGAAACAATTCTCTTATTGGGACAGAGCGCTTGCTGGTGCATGCAAACTGGTTTGCAAAAAGTAGAAAATTACATCTTAGTGTCTCTCAAACATGAAAAGAACACTTGGAGCATATTGCTAACAATGTGTAACAAGACAAAACTAACCACAGGGAGATTACAATGTGCGATGTGTCTGGAGACGATATTACAGACACTATAGCGACCAGTCAATATTAGGTGTCCAGCGGTGATAGTATAGACACCACATATAGTGCAATGACGCACGAAATAGTCATAAGACAAGATAATATGGCCTGCAATTGTGAAGATCATGAGATGTTAACAAAATATCACACCCAATGAACTAACATAACGCCATGGCTAATAATGTCCTTGAATACATATATGGAAGCAATATGGTGGTAATATACCCATGTCCCATCTCATAAAGTAATAATATATCAATTAAATGCATAGCGTGAGCTGAGATATTTAAAAAAAAAAAACAATTACAAAATCAATACAGACAATGAATATAGGTAGAGTAAGCCAAAGAACAAACAATACGTCATTCATGGGCCACTAGATAATACCTAAACGGGAGTCACCAGAATTTGCCACCTGACCCTAATGTAAAATTCAAAAGGTTGTATAGAAGTGCCAGTAGTAGAGAGTATATGGTTCTATTTATGGACTATCTTGGAGTAAGATCTCATAATTTATCCATCAATCCATCTCTAATTCATCCATCAATGTGGGGTACAGGGATGAACGGAGTTGAAAACCAAGGCATTTGTCCCTTTTATCTAGTGGAAACTACCACATATTTAAGAACACGTTGGTGCCAAACCTTAGATAGTAAAGCAGAGGCTGAGAAGTAGTAAAGATCCCCTGACATACCAGCACTGCAGAAACTCCCACAAGTGACCCCACTCTTGGGGAATTCATCTAGAGGTGTAGTGAACATTTTTAACCCTCACGCGAATTGTACAACCTTGGGTTGAGTCAATGGAAAATTACCATTTTTTCCACTAAAATGATACTTTGGCGTGTGGGGGATGTTTGCCCCCTGACATGTAATGACACATATGTTTTTAACTTTTTACAAGCAATGGATTAAATAAAAAGACTAAATTTGTATTTTTATGGAAATCACCTGGTGCTGTTTTTTCCTCTTTGTCTGCTAGCACTCAATGTCAGAGCTAGCTTTTGCTACATGGCTGTAGGTTGTTATTTGAGAAGTCGTTTGGTGGATTTATCTGTGACTGTTGCTAGGTTTTGGGTGTGTGATAATTCCCTTTCTTCTCATACTTTGGATTTAACCCCTTCCTCCACTCCCCAGTGCATTGCTCTGTTGTTTGTGTGAGTATATTTGTATGTTTGGTATTTTTGTTATACCTGTCCATATTAGCTTGTTAGTCTGGTTGGTGTATTATGGTACACTACTATTCGCCTCTTCCATGGGTGGGGAAAGGGTCCAGACTGTGGGCAGATTCAGGAGCTAAGGCAAGGTACATGGCCCCAACGTCTTCACCATCAGAATTAATCTGGGGAACAGAGCGAGCTAGAGTGCCCCTGGCATTAGGAACAGGGAAGGAGCCCTTGGTACCGGGTCACCCAACAACAGAGTCATGGCACTACTCCTGAATCATAGGCAAGATGGCATCCACAGTGTCCCCATCTACCTCACTAACAGGTAATCTTTCTTCGTGGTTTAAGTTTTAATCACATATTTCAGAGATTTACATACTCTTCAATGCATTTTTATGCGTTACGCTCCTTCTCCCATCATCCCCATGTCAGTGTTGGCATCTGACGTCACCGACACTGACAGTGGCGCCCGCGGTCCGGAGATCAGCGGGAGCACTGTAGCGCAGAACCAGGAAGAAGAGTGGTGAGTATTTATTTATTTTTTATGGGTGCTGCATTTTACAGGGTCTGCCACCTTATTACAGGGTCTGCCTATGGGGGTGCCGCCTTATTACTGGGTCTGCCTCCTTATTACAGGGTCTGCCTATGGGGGTGCCGCCTTATTACAGGGTCTGCCTATGGGGGTGCCGCCTTATTGCAGGGTCTGCCTATGGGGTGCTGCCTTATTACAGGGTCTGCCACCTTATTACAGGGTCTGACAATGGAGGTACTGCCTTATTACAGGGTCTGCTGCTTTATTACAGAGTCTGCTTATGGGGGTGCTGCCTTATTACAGGGTCTGCCTTTGGGGGTGCTGCCTTATTACATGGTCTGCCGCCTTATTACAGGGTCTGCCACCTTATTACAGGGTCTGCCTATTGGGATGCCGCCTTATTACAGGGTCTGCTGCCTTATTACAGAGTCTGCTTAAGGGGGTGCCGCCTTATTACAGGGTCTGCCTATGGGTGTGCTGTCTTATTACAGGGTCTGCCACCTTATTACAGGGTCTGACTATGAGGGTACTGCTTTATTACAGGGTCTGAATCTAGGGTTGTTGCCTTATCACAGGGTCTGACTATGGGGGCTGCCTTATTACAGGGTCTGACTATGGGGGCTGCCTTATTATATAGTCTGACTATGGGGGCTGCCTTATCACAGGGTCTGACTATGGGGGCTGCCTTATTACAGGGTCTGACTATGGGGGCTGCCTTATTACAGGGTTTGACTATGGAGGCTGCCTTATTACAGGATCTGACTATGGGGGTGCTACCTTAATACAGAGTCTGACTATGGGGGTGCTGCCTTATTACAGAGTCTGACTATGGGGGCTGCCTTATTACAGGGTCTGACTATGGGGGCTGCTTTATTACAGGGTCTGACTATGGGGGCTGCCTTATTACAGGGTCTGACTATGGGGGCTGCCTTATTACAGGGTCTGCCTATGGGGGTGCTGCCTTATTACAGTGTCTGCCTATGGGGGCTGCCTTATGCTATAGAGTCTGCCTATTTGGGCTGCCTTATGCTATAGAGTCTGCCTATGGGTGCTGCCTTATGCTATAGAGTCTGCCTATGGGGAGTGCATTATACTACATTGAGGACTAATTGGTGCATTATGCTATATGGAGGCTATCTAGGGGCCATCATACAGTATGGAGATTACAGTGTGGGGGTCATTATACATTATTGGAGCCATCAAACAGTTTGGGGGCTACTAAGGACTCAGTATAGTGTGTGGGTGGTCCTATACAGTGAGGGGGCATTATACTGTGTATAAGAGAGCATCATACTGTGAATAGAGGAGCTGTACAGGGGGAGACTCGGGACATTATTAAATGTAAAGTGGGCACTTATTGTTATAGGGGAACTCAGGTTACTGTGACTATCAAAGGGGCACACAGGGCATTATTACTTTCTAGGGGACAAAATATGGGCACTGTTTTCAAGGGCACTTGCACCTGGCATTACTATATTATAGAGGGGTGCTTTAGAATTTAGAAGGCACAGAGAACCACATAGCAGGTGCAGTAATGGGGACACATACGGCAGCAGCGGCTCAGTATTGGGGTATCAGCAGGATGAGGAGTTTGTGCAGGTTGGGGATAGATGGTTATGGGGCTGGAATATGAGAAGTGAAACGTGTCTTTGTTGTATTCTCTGTAGGTGAGTCATTGCTGGAACAAGTTGTCATGTCGGTCTGGGCCAGATGGAAAAGACGGGAAAAGTGAACGATTCCATCAGAGAACATCAGCGGTAAGTCATTATCTGTAACTGCTGTGATCTCTTATATGTTCTGTAGGACTGGTATCTACCACTGACCATATGGCGGTAATATCCATGTTGGTCTTTATATAGAGATTATCTTCAGTAACAGCGCGGTCATCTGCTGAGGTTCTCCTTCACTATTAGGGTGCGTCACTGAGTTGTAATCAAGGTTACCTGGTTTGGGGCCCACTCAGAAGTTTCGCCCCCCCCTGAACCAAAACTGTAGCTACGCCTCTGTTCCAATGGTTTTGCATTGCAGGGCATTAGATATGTGCATTGAACACAGGCAGGAGGCTCTGCCAAGTTCTGAGCAGGGATTTACAGGTCACCGTACCTGGTTGACCCCGAGACCATCTTTTGGCCCAGGGTCAACATGGAGCCCATCAGTACAACACCCTTCCTCTGCTATGTTGATCAATGTCACTGTCACTATTGACAGCTGCATCAGAGGGGTTAAACACTCTTGATCGGTCTAGCACCAATTATGGCATGCATTGAGGCAGGGTGTCAGCTCTTATATAGCTCTAACACAGGCTTTTGATCGTGTCGCGCTCATAGTGAGCTTGAACAGTGTCAGACTGTGGTGCTAAGGGCCCACCAATAACCAACTCCAGGGCCCCAGTTTTCAGCTACATGCAAATGTGACATTATGCTCAATTACATATTTATAAAACAATGATCTAAGTAGATTGTTAAATGAATAAGATTCCACCTTTGTCTGTACATAATGATTCTTGTATGTAGTGCCAAGTACTGCTAATAAGAGAATGATGGCCCACTCTTGTACAGGGGCCCTCCGGAGGATTCTCCTGTTCTCCTGTGGGCCAGTCCAAGCCTGAGCTTGCCTGATTGTCACACCGTGTATGTCTAGCGGTTTGTGGTAACACATACCCCGCAGCTTGGCACATGTACGGTGAATGTAATGAAGGGGTTAAACTTAATGCTGGTATTAGGTAGATAAAGTTACAGCCTAAATTACATGGTGCACTGTACTTTTCTGTTAAACTCTGGAGCTATTAGGATCTTTGTATGAAAGGTCATGTGCATTGTTAGAAGGAACATTTTAATACAACACTGGGTGGTGTAGTGATGATGGAAATCTCACAGAATGACACAGGTCACCGATCAAACCAAAAGAGACAAAATAACTTTGTAACAGGAGCAAGAAAAAAATTTGGCACATGAATAAAGTATTTTCTGATGTGAAAAATGAGCTAAACAATGTAAACGGGAAATACAATTTGTCACAGCTATTTAAGAAATTAATTCTTAGGAATCTCATATCTATCTGTCTGTGTAACATAAAAAAGAGGCAACACTCCATTAATAAGTAAAAAGTGTGGACTTTATTATCCCATGTGCCTAATAAAGTCCACCTTTTTTATATATTAATGGGGAGCTGCCTCTTTTTATCTTTATATATCTGACAGGTTATGGGATTGTTGGTCCAGGAGGCTTGCACCGTGAGTTTAAAAAAAAAAAATGGAAGTTTTTTTCATGTTGTGCTAATTGTAAGATAGCGCTTACTGCATGTGTTGGGGAACACTCGCTTAGCAATGGGATTCAGTCACACAGGAAGGATTTTCTCCATTAAACAGTCCATATGGTTTATTTAGACATCAATCACTTTTCAGACACTACACCCGCCAGTCCTCCTCTGACTAGTTCTCAGGGGTGTCCCTGCACCGTATCAATGTCTCTACTCCCATAGCACGACATTAAGTTGCAGTTTCTAAACACGCCGGACCTCACTTCATCCAGTTACCATGGGAGACCACACAGTTCATAAACATCCATGGAACATCATAGGCACTAACAGTCTGTTCCACTGGCAGATGCTCATCTGTCCATAACCCCTTTATCTGGAGTTACCTTACAGGAGCTCCTGCTCCACATGCTGACTCCTCGTCAGTCCTCTCTCCCAGGGAAGCTGCCTAACTGGGATCACCATCCCGGATCACGCCTTGCTCACCAGGCCACCCGACAGTTCCAGACCCACAGAAGGATGGTAGCTTCCCCAACACAGTAGCTGTCACAGGCTCTGCACGACCATGGTCTCACCCCGTGCTCTTCAGGAACATGGCCTCACCCCGTGCTTTTCAGGAATCCAGTCCTACTCCCAGGACCTTCCAATACAGAGGCCATCCAGGTCCACGTCCTCTCCATGTGCTATTCTGGACGTCTCTTGCCTCACCCCTCTTCTCTTGTCTCTTTTCTGGGCGTTTCTAGCCCTGGGCATTTTCCAGCAGCTGGCATTATATCTTCTATCATATGTATACCCCTTGATCTTGCCCAATCTTTTGAGATCCTGGGCCTTTCTAAACAACTGGTATTATACCCTTGCATTATTATTGCTATAGGAGTGCACCCTATTTATACATATACACTATTCTGGATGTTTGTCCTACTCCCTGGACCGCCCAACACACAGGCCTTCAGGTACACGACCTCTCCGTGTGCTATTCAGGGATCCGGTCCACACACAGGACCTCCCAACACACAGGCCTCCAGGTCCATGGCGTCTCCATGTGCTCTTCAGGAATCCAGTCCTACTCCCAGGACATTCCAACACACAGGCCATCCAGGACTTGACACTCCGACCACGTGACTAGACCTCAGTCACATTATATTTCTGTAGCCATCCACACAGGTGAGAGGTGTGTGTGGTTAGTCAGATCCGCCCAGCTCTCCAACTAACCCTATAAGCCTCCCTTATTATAAACAACACAAACACTTGTGGGACTACAGGTCCCACAACAACATTACTGGCTTACAAAGCAGAGAATCTCCTCCAAAGAAGCTGGGCGAAATGCACGTTGAGGGGGAAGTACGCAACTCCTATTCAACTCTCTACATCAGAGGTACAAATGCCAGGTATATTCCCATTCCTTGACTCTAAAAATGTGCAGCATGAAATGCTAATATCATCCACATGCATTATGCACTCTGCACTGAATTACTATGCCAATAGGTAATATATTCATGCCAAGTGAATATTTGACTAGCAGCATAAAATTTCATGCTCTATTGCATGCCATGGACTTTGCGCATATTCACTTTATGTATATGCAAGCCAAGTTAA
Organism: Ranitomeya variabilis; assembly: GCF_051348905.1. Taxonomy (NCBI): domain Eukaryota; kingdom Metazoa; phylum Chordata; class Amphibia; order Anura; family Dendrobatidae; genus Ranitomeya; species Ranitomeya variabilis. Next base: position 56,875,554 of record NC_135233.1, read on the forward strand.
TATTCAATTCTAAATCTGAAATCTAAAGAGTTGATGGTATCCCTGCACATACAGCTCTGGCAAAAATTAAGAGACCCCTGCAAAATGTTCAGTTTTTCTGATTTTTCTCTTTATAGGTATATTTTTGAGTAAAATGAAAATTGTTCTATTATTCTATAAATTTCTGACAACTTGTCTCCGAATTTCCAAGCAATAAATTTTGCATTTTTTTTCTGACAAAAAAAATGGTCAACATGAAAAAACCCAGTGCTTTCAGACCTCAAATAATGCAAAGAAAACAAGTTCATAATCATTTAAAAACAACAATACTAATGTTTTAACTCAGGAAGAGTTCAGAAATCAATATTTTGTGGAATAACCATGATTTTTAATCACAGCTTTCATGCGTCTTGGCATGCTTTCCACCAGTCTTTCACACTGCTTCTCGCACAAAAATGTAAGCAGTTCTTCTTTGTTTGATGGCTTGTGACTATCCATCATCCTCATGATTACATTCCAGAGGTTTTCAATAGGGTTCAGGTCTGGAGATTGGGCTGCCCATGACAGGGTTTTGATGTGGTGGTCTCATCATTTTTGCCAGAGCTGTATTGCGCTTTATAAATATATATTTTTGTTGGTTTTGATCAATATGTTTATACATGCAATGAATGGATCTCATTAATTGGAAATAATTACCATGTTACTATAGATTCCCTTACAAATTACAGTTGGAAGGGTTTTTTTTTCAAAAAGATGCTTGGGTAATTTCTAAATGTACTGATTACCTTTATAGAATATCCCTTAGTGTATAATATAACACTGTATTTTTCAGAAAATATCTAAATCTGTGACTACAATAACAGAAATATATGACCATGTTAGTTTACTTTCACACTTCCGTCTTTTTTCCTCCGTCGCAATCCGTCGTTATGGGCAAAAAACGGATCCTGCACGTGTGCTTGCAGGATGCGTTTTTTGCCCATAGACTTGTATTAGCGACGGATCGCGACGGATGGGCTCACGTTGCATCCGTCATGCGACGGATCCGTCATGTTTTGGCGGACGCGACGCACAAAAACACATTCAATGTAACGTTTGTTTATGCGACATGTCCGCCATTTTCGACCGCGCATGCGCACTCCGCTCCCTCCTCCCCGCTCATCACAATGGGCAGCGGATGCGTTGTAAAACTGCATCCACTGCCCACGTTGTGCTAAATTTAGCGCAACATCCATCGGGCCGACGGTTTGCGACAGCCCCGTACCGACGGAGGTGTGAAAGTAGCCTTAGGTGTCGAGCTCCTACCGCTGCACAGGGGGAATCTCGAACCATGTCCCCTGCGGTCTCCCATTCTCCTCCAGCCACAGTGGAGCCTGCTCAGCAGAGACGTTGATCCCAGCGTCTGGATTTAACAGATACTGTGCATTTGGTTAGGCGTCTTTCACACTTCCGTTTTCACAATCTGCACAGGATCGGTCAAAATGTTGAAATGATGGATCCTGTGCAGATTGTAAAAAACGGGTGCACTGGGCTCTTTTTCCTGATGGACCCATCGAGACTATGTGCACCTGATGTGTCCGCTGCGAAAATGCATACACAACTCAAAAAAGGTTAAAAATAATTTAAAAAATAAAAAATCGCAATATTCTTACCTTCCGGCATCCCGCGCAGCGTTACTGATGCTTGCGATCATCCCAGCAGCTGGCATTCCCAGTAATGCCTTTGCGTGCAATGACCTCTGATGACGTCGCAGTCTCGCGAGCTTTTCACAGTGAGCGATTTTCCGACGTGCAGAAAAAACGTTCCTCTAAACGTTTTCTCAGCTCGACGGACAGCAATTTTACATGGGCATCCTTCACAATCCGTTGCTAATACAAGTCTATGGGAAAAAACAGGATCCAGCAGAAAAATTTGCTGGATCCTGTTTTTTAAAAAATCGACGGATTTTGACGGGAGCTCAAAGATGGAAGTGTGAAAGAGGCCTTACAGCTGCCTTTCCAGCTCAGCCTTTGTAACCAGCAGTGATCAGCGGTGAGCAGAAGTTCCAGGGACTAAGTCCTGCTTTTCTTCTATTGAGCATGCCCCCGGGACGACCTCTCATTGGAGGTCGGGGGTCACATGCTCAGGTCCTGAAACATCTCCCATTGGATCACTAGGAAGGTCCCGGAAGGCTACAGCTATAAAAGGTTTGCATGGCCACTCGGCCATGTGCTAGTATAAAACTAAAATTGTGTGTGTGGATGTAAGACTGATTCTGGTGAAAGCTCCTTAATCATTCCCATCCCTAGTGTTGTTGAAAGTACTTGGGTGATTTAGCTACCTGGCGCCAGACTGTGCCATCCAGCACTAGGCACAAGCTACAGCGTCTATTAGCAGTGACCACCAGTGCTGCACTGTGCACAATAAGTGCGCTTTCCTGACCCTAGTTAGGGTGGTTAGTGGTGTCCGCCAGAGCGGCGCTGTACGCACTTAGTGCGGTAAGTGTTTTGGTTAGTCCTGTCCTGACAACCGGTCAGTGTAGGGTGGGAATTCCCGCTTGGACTCAGCACCTGACTCAGGGCGTCCTCAGGCGCGGGCTCAAAAGCCACCGAGGGTCAGAGCGAGTCCAATCACCAGCTTAGTGGGGGTGATTCATAGGGATCCCACTAGTGTCTTTCAGCTGCACCCTGTGACTGCTAACAGGGCGCAGCATTTATTTGGTGACTCTGTGAAGCAACAGAGTTCGCTTCCATTCACACTGGGTGAGGTCTAAACCCACGTGTGAGCAAGCGTCCATCCCCATTACTCAGCAGCAGGTTCCATCTCTGCACAGTGGCACCTCTCATCTTCCTTTATACTATTTGGTGCATTCCACTAGCCCTAACAGACCATTTCTGTAATATTTATATCTCAGATTGTGTCACTCCAATGTTCAGCATATTTTTGAATTTTTAATTGTTTCTAACCCCTTCAGCCCCCAAGCCTGTTTTCACCTTCTTAGCTAGGCCAAATTTTACAATTCTGATTAATTCTGGAATGCTTCAACGGATGCCACTGATTTTGAGATAGTTTTTTTGTTACATATTGTGGTTCATGATAGCAGTAAAATTTATTCGATATGACTTGTGTTTTTGTGAAAAAAAACCCCAGAAATTTGGCAGAAGTTTAGAAAAGTTAGCAATTTTCAAAGTTTATTTTTTAAGCCCTTAAATTAGAGAGTTATGTCGCACAAAATAGTTAATAAATGTAAATGTTTTGTGCAATTTCTCCTGAGTACGCTGATACCTCATATGTGGTTGTTATACTATTGGAGCAGTGAAGAAAAAAATAATTACATTTTTACCACCAAAACTTTGTTTTAGCCCCAGATTTTACATTTTCACACTGGGAAATTGGTAAAACTGGCACAAAAATCTGTCCCACAATTTCTTCTGAACTTAGAAATACCTCATATGTGGCTGTACAGTACTGCTTAACCATATGACAAGGCTCGGGAGAGTCAGAGCTCTATTTGCCTCTTGGAGCCCACATTTTCCTGGAATAGTATGTGGACTTCATATACAGAGCCCCTAAGTGCTAGAAAAGCAGTATTCCCCTTCAAGTGACCCTATTTTTAAAATTATGCCCTTTTGGGAATTTATGTTCAGGGCTAGTAATGATTTTGACTTAATGAGTGTTTTCCAGAATAAGGAGTAGTGGATATTGCTGAGCAAATATTGAAAACTGCCATTATACTGACCAGTACGTTTTAGTGACCAGTATGTTGTAGTGACCAGTACGTTGTAGCAACCAGAACATTGTAGCAACCAGTACATTGTGCCCAGCTCATGCTTCTGGACACATGCACCTATAAATTAGGCAGGCTCTCATTGCTACAGAAATGTCAAACATGTGGACACCAAAATTGGTTTAGGCACAGTGTGGGGCTCAGAAGGGAGAGGGGCATTTGGATTTGGGAGCACAGAATTTGCTGAATTTCTTTTGGGGTTGCGAGCAGCTACTTTTCTTTTACAGAGCCATTATACTACTAGTAACGTGGAAGCTCCCTATAATTCCATTGACAGAAGATGGACCTGAGAGGGGACTTCCTTTTTTTGTTGATTGAGCTGAAGCTTTTGTTAGGAGCATTTTACATAACATTTGGGATCACATTCATTCGGTGCTCTAAGCTGAGCACTTACATTGGGGTTTCCATCTAAATCTCTGAGTGACATGATTGAGATGAAACCCCAAAGGAATCCATTCACTATAATGAGGCAGCAGAGTTACTCTGGACTCCATATGGCCTCTGTTCAGTGTTGTCTTTCTTTTTGGAAGTGCACAAAGCTGTGGCGGACAGTGCTTTTATGCTCGCCTGAAAAGACAGGCACCGTCGGATTACAGGTCCTATGGTGTCCACAGTGCCTTCCTCTGCCTCATTATAGGAAATCTTCTGTGGGGGTCTGTCTGATTCATGTGTTTCAGAGACTTACATGGAAACCCCGCCGGTGTAAGCGTTCAGGGCAGCGCACAAGATAAATGTGCCTTACTGCGATCTTCGGGAGGCAGAATTAACAAATCAACAGTAAGTGAAGAATTGGTTTTATATTCTTTTTAAGCTGTTCCTCATGTGATATAAATGATATGGCAACTTTATTCTTCGAGTTGGTGCGATTACAATGATAATGAATTTCTATATTTTTTATATTTGGCTGCTGTCGCACACTAAAAGATGTTTTTCTTTGCAAAAACGCATCACCATATTTTGAGAGTTATAATTTTTCTGTATTGCGGCCGACAGAATCATTTTATGGCTTGCTTTTGTGGGAAGAGTTGACATTTTTATTGGTACCATTTTCAGACACATTACATTTTGTGATAGCTTTCTATTAAGAATTTTGGGAGGCAGAATGAACAAAACCAGCAATTCAGGAATTGTTTTTTTATATTGTTCTGTGTGTGGTAAAATTAATAAGGCAACTTTATTCTTCGTGTCAATATGATTACAGCAATACCACATTGATATTTTGTTTATGTTTTGGCACTTTTACACAATAAAAACTATTTTATATAAAAATTATTATTTTTGCATCGATTTATTCTGAGAGCTATAACTTTTTTATTTTTCCGCTGATGGAGCCATATGACAGCTTATAGTTTGTGGGGCAAAATGTTGTTTTTAGTGGTACCATGTTTATTTATATTTATCTTTTTTATGGAGTTTTATTCGACTCTTTATTCACCGGTATGATGATAAGTCATTGTTTTTTGCCTTGTTTTTTTTTTTTTTTTTGATGCTCACTAAAGAGGTTAACTAGTGGGTCAGTTTTATAGGTTGGATCATTCCGTCAATACCAAATATGCGTACTTTTATTGTTTATATTTTTTTCATAAAAATATTTATTCATGGGTACAATATATATACGGTATATATTTTTTTATTATATTTTAATTTTTTAAACTTTTTTCTTTAACTTTATAACTTTGTTCCACTATGGAACTTTCATTTTTTTGCAGGCTGATCTCTTGTATAGCATAGGTATGCAGTTGCATACTGTCAGTGCTGCCCTGACAAAGCTGCTTTATCATGCTCTGAGCATGATCAAGCAACTTTTCTAGCTCTGGTGACCCGGATGTTGTTATAATGACGTTGGGCTACCATGCCAATGATCGGGACTTTCTTCCCTCTGCCTGCTGCGATCGAGTTTATCAAGGGGGTTAAAGAGCCGGGAGCAGTGCGGGAATCAGGTGACACCTGGCGGCGATCAAGCACGCACAGCCTCTGTGCACACAAAGTCACGTGGACGTACCGATATGGCCTAGGTCAATAAGTACCAGGTCGCAGGGACGTATGGATACATCTAAGGTGGTAAAAGGGTTAAAGAAAAACTGACAGGTCTGTGAGAGCCAGAATTCTTGCTGGTTGGTAGGTGATCAAATTTAATTATTTAAAAATCAGTCAATGTGATTTTCTGGTTTTTATTTTTAGATTCAGTCTCTCACAGTTGAAGTGTACCTATGATAAAAATTACTGATTTCTTCATTCTTTGTAGGTGGGAAAACTTACAAAATCAGCAGTGTATAAATACTTATTTTCCGCCACTGTATCATCATATACTATCCTGCATATAACATCTTATGTCTGTACACAAAGTGTAACACATACAGTATAATATCTGACTGGTGTATGATACACTGCTATACATACATCAGATGTTATACAGTATACACATTCTTGTATGCATATACTGTACATATATATGACAGTGTGCATACTGTATAAAACCTGATGTCTTCAGTCACAGTGTATCATACACCAGTAATGTATAACCCTGTATACTATACATGAGGGTCAGACTGGCCAACAGGAGAACAGGAGAATCCCCTGATAGACCTCACTCCACCTATATGAGAAATAGGGCAGAATCTCATCATTCATTTAACTACCTCATTTAACACCACTACCTCATTTAACCTCACCAATACCGGAGCTCCTGCAACCCTCGACCTACTGTCTCCTTCCCCACCATCCTGTAGAATGTAAGCCCGCAAGGGCAGGGTCCTCTTCCCGCTGTACCAGTCTGTCATTGTTAGTTTTGTTTACTGTAAGTGATATTTGTATTTTGATGTAACCCCTTTCTCATGTACAGCACCATGGAATCAATGGTGCTATATAAATAAATAAATAATAATAACACTAACAATATATATATAAACATAGGCAAACTTGTGAATCAGGGTTATGTGATATTTGCCTGTAGCTGAGCAGTGGGCCCCCCAGAGTCAGTGTTATTGGTGGGCCCTTGGCACTCCAGTCCGGCACTGTATATGTGATATAATATGTGCACAGATATGAAATGTTACATACACTGGATGGTTCAATCCTGATCCTGGCTACAGGACAAAAATATTATGTACATTACTAGATATACAGAGCCATAAATATAGCATGTGACGTCCTGTCACCAGGCTCAGGGCTGATGGGTCCAGTGCTGGATTCTGTATTGTGTCTGTGGACATTCTGAGGTATAGGGTGAATTGTGGCAGCAGATTGAACTTTCCTGCGGATCTGTTGATGCTGGAGCCCATAACCCGGCACTGACAGAGTGACCCTGAAAGTTCAGACACCTAATTTACTGAGATAATGATTTTGGGGCTTTCATTGGCTGTAAGCCATAATCATCAATGTTAACAAAAATAAACACTTGAAAAAGATCACTCTGTAATGACTCTATATAATATAGGAGTTTCACTTTTTGTACTGAAGAACTGAAATAAATTAACTTTTTGATGATATTCTAATTTTGTGAGAAGCATCTGTAATTCCCAGTGAGCAGCCGCAGAGACAAAACACAGGACCTGGCCCTGGACCTATCAAGAGGTGAGCAGCATACAGCTCCTAACTGCACAGAGAGCTGAAGCTCATACTCATTGATGCCTCCAAACTCCTCTCCGACAGGGAGATGATGTAGACATGATGAAGTGAAAATACGTTCCGATATAGAGTTTGCTCCAAAAAAAGAAATAAAATGACAACTTGTGGATACAACAGTTTCATTTTTTTTGGAACTCATGTTCAGTTGGCTATTCAGGAATAACAACTGGATTTTTTAGGTGGAAATCATCGTTGTCTTCCTACCTTGATTGACATGGCTAATGTCTCCTATATAATCCACACAGTCTGTTCAACTCTCGAGAATGCATGCTTGGAATAAAAGCTATTTTCTTAGGTATGCAGGGTAGCTCTGATCATTTGAAGGGGTGGCGGGAAAGCCGGTAAAGACAACTGAAAGGTGGTGGATATAGTTTATATAAGTAAATTCTGCTGATAGGTTCCTGTAAGAAGAAACAAGTGTGGAGAATCTGAGATCATCCTGCATTTGTCATGGGTCTTTATGTCACCCAGTGGATGTTTCTGCTCCCCGATGTGTCTTGTGAGGCTTTTGCTACTCTTTACTAGTTGACCTATATTTCACACTCAATTTTACTGCACCACTGAGACTGAGGAGTAACAAAACCTTTCCCATGGGCATAGTAAACAGGGCTGAAATGATGCAGCTCACAGTCCTCAGCGAAAGGAAAACAAAACAAGAGGGAAAATCAGCTGCTATATGTATATAATCTATATTTGCTAGTTTTAGAAAAACAGGGATATGGCACTGCTTCCATTTACACTGTGTATAACACATGCTTTTAACTGTTTGCATGTATAATGTTTTGTATATAAGGAGAAAGTTAAGTGTAGTGTTATGGCCCAGAAGAAGCATGACTTATATGCGAAACAGCTGCCAGCCACATTGTCTGCACAGTCTCTGTTGCTTATTTTAATGCGCAGTGATGAGTACCATATTTTTTCCTTGCATTATCATCTTCATTTACTTTATTGTGAAAATGCAAATACTTCTCTAGAAACAGGCAGACAATAATCAGGAGAATCCTCTCATTACAAGTCCGCTAGCGCACGAGGATGGCTTTGTAGACAATTTTATTGATCCCGATATTAGGATTTTAGAGCTTGGAGAATATGGACGGCTCTGTAACTCTGTACTGGATGGAGCTGGGGTATGCATGTTTTATCTCTGTTCCATACATTCTCTATGCTGCTGCTGACCACAACTCTCGACTCTCGAATGAATACTGTCTTTGCCGTAGACAATGAATGAAGTGAAGGCCAAGCATGTGCACGTTCATTACATTCATGTTGACATTGCAAAACCTTGTTTTTGGGGGGTTAAGTGCCTCGATCTTACGTTTGCTGGGGGTCCCACGAGTTGGACTCCCAATGATCAGCAAGTTATGTGTCCCAACATTTCCACCAAAATATCTGGCAAATTTAAAAGCCCTGCTGGGGAATTGGAGTACATTTGCGCCACAATTTGTGACTTTTTAAAAAGTCGCACTTAATAAATCAGCCAAAGACATCTGGAAACAAAAAGAAATCCCACAATTTCAACAGAAAATAATTTTGCAGGAAGTATAGTGATTGGCCTGGAGAGGACTGGAATCAAGTTATTTTCTCTGACCAAGTCTCCTTCAGACTGTTTGAGACATCTGGAAGAATGATTGTTTGACAAAGAAATGATGAGCATTACCATGAGTCCTATGTCATGCCAACAGTAAAGTATGCTGAGAACAGTGAAGACATTCTGTATACAGTATACTGGGTTCATATCAGGCAAGCGTATACCCCATATACCCCATAAATATGTTCTTTTGGTATAAACTTAGTACATAGTGGCCCATTGTCAGGGTAAACGTGAGGCATTCTCACTGCATCAACAGGTGATCTGTAGTGTGCGTGCCTCGGACACTTACTAATCTGATATTGATCTACATACATACAGAAATTTTGTTATTTTTGTATTGAATTCAAGCAGCCATCCATTAAAATTACATTGAGAAGTAAAGCCATATTGCTGGTTTTACTATCTGTTTATATGGCGCTAATTTAAAAGTGACAGTCAATATGTCTGTAGTTCAAAATGGCTGCTTCTAGATAAAACTTAAATACCAATATTTCAAGCGAGCGCTCATGTGCATGAAGGAGGCCGGAGTGATAGTTGCTGATCGAACGATTGGTCGAACCATCTTCTGGCCAACAGCTGTCTGTTGTGTATGGGCCCCTGAGGTTCATCAAATGTATTAAGTGGTTCGCTATCCATAAAATATTTGTGCATCTTGTTCTGTGTGCCAGAAATTTAAATCTAGACATGCTATTAATCTACTATAAATTAGGCTAATTTGTGACTTGAATTACCGTAAATCTGTTGGACCAACTGTGAACCTCGACGTATGTCATTGTCTCCAACCCAAAAAAGTTAAAAACTTTAGTACACCATTTCCAACTTTTGAAGCCATTGATAAACCTCCCTACAAGTTCACTTTAAAGGGATTTTATAATATAGTTCTTCATATGAAAGAAAATATATAGATTATTCGATAATCATCATACAAAGCCAACCAAAATAATTTAAATTTTGTTTTTCAGTCTTTTCGTGGTCCCAAGAATCCAAAACAGTGTATCCAGTATGTTTTACTGCAGAACTTGAGCTCTGCTCCAAAATACATTTCAAAAGAACCCTAGCAGAGCCCCTGTGAGTTCCTACTCATTTTGCTAGCCCCAAACACTATACCTCCCGATGCCGTCTTGAGGGTCCAGTCTCTGAGTGCTGGTTTTCCAAACTAATCATTGCTATTTTTCCCATTCATTAGAGACAACAAAACTTCAGCTCCATTGGTAACAACTCCATTTGTTAGCAGCTCAATGCTCAGTTTAGAAATGCATGGTCTAGACAAATTGTTCTTTTCTTGTAGCTTCATATCCCTCTTAGCACAGCTCATAGAGTATTATCAGCATTGGAACAAAACCGATTCACTACAGTAGATACTATCGCCAATAAATTCAGCAAGCATGAAACCGGGAATGTCGGAATGAAATTGTGTCCGAAACCATAATTGTGTGAAATGGTACTTTTTTCTTAAAATAAGAAATCTTTTCTTTCAAATGCCTCATAAAATTGTAAGGAAGCTTATGGCTCACTAACTTTTTTCAGTATTGCTTTTTTTTCCTAACATCACCTCTTTACTTTTTGAACCTTAAAAGCTGCAGAAAACAACACACAGGGAGCTAAAAGTGAAAAATGATTATATCTAGCACATCTAAGGATCCTGTTACTTGCAGCCATACCATTGTCTGGAACAAGAATCCTACTAAGCATTCATTTATTTTATTTAGTTGTGAATATGTGAGCAGTCTTGCATGAATATTTTAATGGTGTTTGCTTAGGAAGCACACTGCTCACCCCTTTATGGAAGGAAATACTTATTTCTTGTAACCTGCATTCCAAAGATTTCACTTATTAATACAATTTTGCTGCTTTAGTTAATTTTTGTCCTTTTTGGTGTCAGGTATAAGCAAAAGTTATATCAGTACTATTCAACATATCGTCAGTATCAAGAGTTGGGACCTTCACAACCCCAGTTTTTAGTTGCTATAATCTCGTTTTTGTTAATTTTTCCTACCGCTTGCAAGAGAGAGGAGTGGTCTACACCTCCAGATAGTTACGCCCATTTTTTTATATACTTTCCAGACCCCATGAAGAAGAAGCGTAATTGAGCTGATCCTCCTCTTACCAGTGGGTCTCATACCAATCACAGTTTTATTACAAAAGTTTTTTTCATAACTCTCATTTTATTTGTGCACTTTTAATAGTTGGTAATAATCAGCAGCTTTTAAATCCAAGTACTTTTCACTTCCATCTGTTGCTTTTCTACATTCGACCAAAGTTCTGATTTTTGGTAGTTGGGTAGTGGTTAAAATAAATGCTACCCATTGTAGTAGCAGCACGGGAGCACCGGTCAACCACGATGTACGTTTCACAAACACACAAGTTTGCTTCCTTAGGGGGTGCAAACTTGTGTGTTTGTGAAACGTACGTTGGGGTTGACCGGTGCTCCTGTGCTGCTACTACAATGGGTACATTTTAACCCCTTCCCGACCTGTGACACAACGTATGCGTCATGAAAGTCGGTGCCAATCCGACCTGTGACGCATATGCTGTGTCACAGAATGATCGCGTCCCTGCAGATCGTGTGAAAGGGTTAACTCCAATTTCACCCGACCTGCAGGGCCAGGGGGAGTGGTACTTCAGCCCAGGGGGGGTGGCTTCACCCCCCCGTGGCTACGATCGCTCCGATTGGCTGTTGAAAGTGCAACAGCCAATCAGAGCAATTTGTAATATTTCACCTAAAAAACTGGTGAAATATTGCAATCCAGCCATGGCCGATGCTGCAATATCATCGGCCATGGCTGGAAATACTGGTCTGCCCCCCCCACCACCCCCGATCTACTCCCCAGTCCTCCGTTCGGTGGTCCGGTCCCCTCCGTCCTCCTGTCCACTCCCCCGTCCTCCTGTCTGCTCCTCCCGTTCTGCGATCCACCCCCCAATCCTCCGATCCACCCCCTGTGCCCCGATCTCCCCCCCTTCATACTTACCGAGCTTCCCGGTGTCCATCCGTCTTCCAAAATGGCGGGCGCATGCGCAGTGCGCCCGCCGAATCTGCCGGCCGGCAGATTCGTTCGATGTACATTTTGAGCACTGTGATAAAACCTATCACAGTGATCAAAATAAAAAAATAGTAAATGAACCCCCCCTTTATCACCCCCATAGGTAGGGACAACAATAAAATAAAGAAAATTTTTTTAAAATTTTTTCCCCCACTAAAGTTAGAACTAGGGTTAGGGTTAGGGTTAGGGTTAGAACTAGGGTTAGGGTTAGGGTTAGAACTAGGGTTAGGGTTAGAACTAGGGTTAGGGTTAGGGTTAGAACTAGGGTTAGGGTTAGAACTAGGGTTAGGGTTAGAACTAGGGTTAGGGTATGTGCACACGTATTCTGGTCCTCTGCGGATTTTTCCGCAGCAGATTTGTTAAATCCGCAGTGCAAAACCGCTGCGGATATATCGTGGATTCACCGTGGTTTTTCTGCGGATTTCACTGCGGTTTTACAACTGCGGTTTTCAATTGGAGCAGGTGTAAAACCGCTGCGGAATCCGCAGAAAGAAGTGACATGCTCCAGAATGTAAACCGCTGCGTTTCCGCGCATTTTTTCCCGCAGCATGGGCACAGCGTTTTTTGTTTCCCATAGGTTTACATTGAACTATAAACTCATGGGAAACTGCTGCGCACCCGCAGCTGCAGAAACACTGCAGATCCGCAGCGTTTTCCGCAGCGTGTGCACATAGCCTTAGAATTAGGCTATGTGCACACGGTGTGGATTTGGCTGCGTATCCGCAGTGGATTGGTCGCTGTGGATTCGTAGCAGTGTTCCATCAGGTTTACAGTTCCATGTAAACCTATGGAAAACCAAATCCGCTGTGCCCATGGTGCGGAAAATACAGCGCGGGAACGCTGCGTTGTATTTTCCGCAGCATGTCAATTCTTTGTGCAGATTACGCAGCGTTTTACGCCTGTTCCTTAATAGGAATCCGCAGGTGAAATCCGCACAAAAAACACTGGAAATCCGCAGTAAATCCGCAGGTAAAACGCATTGCCTTTTACCTGCGGATTTTTCAAAAATGGTGCGGAAAAATCTCACATGAATCCGCAACGTGGGCACATAGCCTTAGGGTTAGGGTTGGAATTAGAGTTAGGGTTGGAATTAGGGCTAGGGTTGGAAATAGGGTTAAGATTAGGCTTGTGGTTAGGGTTATGGTTATGGGTGTGTTGGGGTTAGGGTTGTGGTTAGGGTTAGGATTAGGGATTAGGGTTAGGGGTGTGTTGGGGTTAGGGTTGTGGTTAAGGGTGTGTTGGGGTTAGGGTTGTGGTTAGGGTTATGGCTAGAGTTGGGATTAGGGTTAGGGGTGTGTTGGGGTTAGTGTTAGAGTTAGAATTGAGGGGTTTCCACTGTTTAGGCACATCAGGGGTCTCCAAACGCAACATGGCGCCATCATTGATTCCAGCCAATCTTGCGCTCAAAAAGTCAAATGGTGCTCCCTCCTTTCCGAGCCCCGATGTGCGCCCAAACAGTGGTTTACCCCCACATATGGGGTACCAGCATACTCGGGACAAACTGGGCAACAACCATTGAGGTCCAATTTCTTCTTTTACCCTTGTGAAAATAAAAAGTTGCTTGCTAAAACATCATTTTTGAGGAAAGAAAAATGATTTTTTATTTTCACGGCTCTGCGTTGTAAACTTCTGTGAAGCACTTGGGGGTTCAAGGTGCTCACCACATATCTAGATAAGTTCCTTGGGGGGTCTAGTTTCCAAAATGGGGTCACTTGTGGGGGGTTTCTACTGTTTAGGCACATCAGGGGCTCTGCAAACATAACATGATGCCTGCAGACCATTCCATCAAAGTCTACATTCCAAAACGTCAGTACTTCACTTCCGAGCCCCAATGTGTGCCAAAACAGTGGTTTACCCCCACATATGGGGCACCAGCATACTCGGGACAAACTGGGCGACAACCATTGGGGTCTAATTTCTTCTTTTACCCTTGTGAAAATAAAAAGTTGCTTGCTAAAACATCATTTTTGAGGAAAGAAAAATGATTTTTTATTTTCACGACTCTGCGTTGTAAACTTCTGTGAAGCACTTGGGGGTTCAAGGTGCTCACCACATATCTAGATAAGTTCCTTGGGGGGTCTAGTTTCCAAAATGGGGTCACTTGTGGGGGGTTTCTACTGTTTAGGCACATCAGGGGCTCTGCAAACAACATGATGCCCGCAGACCATTCCATCAAAGTCTGCATTCTAAAACGTCACTACTTCCCTTCCGAGCCCCGACATGTGCCAAAACAGTGGTTCTCCCCCACATATGGGGTATAAGCGTACTCAGGACAAACTGCACAACAACTTTTGGGGTCCAATTTCTCCTGTTACTCTTGTGAAAATAAAAAATTGCGGGCTAAAAAACAATTTTTGAGGAAAGAAAAAAGATTTTTTATTTTCACGGCTCTGCGTTATAAACTTATGTGAAGCACTTGGGGGTTTAAAGTGGTCACCGCACATCAAGATTAGTTCCATGGGAGATCTAGTTTCCAAAATGGGGTCACATGTGGGGGAGCTCCAATGTTTAGGCACACAGGGGCTCTCCAAACGCGACATGGTGTCCGCTAAAGATTGGAGCTAATTTTTCATTCAAAAAGTCAAATGGCGCTCCTTCCCTTCCGAGCCCTGCCGTGTGCCCAAACAGTGGTTTACCCCCACATGTGAGGTATCAGTGTACTCAGGAGAAATTGCCCAACACATTTTAGGATCCATTTCATCCTGTTGCCCATGTGGAAATTAACAAATTGAGGCTAAAAAATTTTTTTGTGAAAAAAAAAGTACTTTTTCATTTTTACCAAGCTGTGGCTCTTGTAGTTTGTAGCCCCTGAGGGGGGGTTAAAGGTTACCTTTAAAATCGGTTCAATTAGGCTTCGGCCTACACTCTGCTCCACCTGCAGAGCCCAGGCTCCAACACCGCCAGTTGTTGTCCGGAAGTGCTGGCTGCACAGAGCAAAACACACGCCACTCTGTCAGTGGGGTTCAGCACCGCCAGCTGTTTTTCACTGCTGTGTAGCCGGCATCGTGTCCTGCAACAGCCACGCAGACACAAAGCTGCCGCCAGTGCAGGCTTCGGCCTACACTCTGCTCCCTCTCCTCCTGCTGACCCTGGGCTCTAACACCACCAGTTGGGGCCCGGTACTGCTAGCTGCACAGAGAAAAACACCAGCCAATGTGTCAGTGGGGTTCAGCACCACCAGCTGTTCCCCTGCTGTGTAGCCGGCAACGTGTCCTGCAACAGCCACGCAGACACAACAGACCTACAAATGCCTCCAGTGCAGGCTTCGGCCTACAGTCTGCTCCCCCTGCTGACCCTTTGCTCCAACACCACTAGTTGGGGCTCTAGGAAGACAAGCTTGAATAGGTCCCCATCCTGGTTCCAGCACCGTCAGCTGGTTCCGGGCAGAGCCTTTGGCTTAGGTGCCTCCCTCTGGGTATCCGAGTTCCACCAACGTCAGGTGGTCCTTGGTAGTGCTTTCAGGCACGGGTACCTCCTGCTTAGTAACCGGGTTCCAGTAACGTCAGCTGGTCCTCGGTAGTTCCATTGGCTCTTGGACCTTCGGCTACCCATCCGGGTTCCAGTACCGTCAGCTGGTTCTCGGCAGTGTCTTTTGCTCTTGTACCTTCTGCTCCCCATCCTGGTTCCAGTACCGTCAGCTGGTTCCGGGCAGAGCCTTTGGCTTAGGTGCCTCCCTCTGGGTATCCGAGTTCCACCAACGTCAGGTGGTCCTTGGTAGTGCTTTCAGGCACGGGTACCTCCTGCTTAGTAACCAGGTTCCAGTAACGTCAGCTGGTCCTCGGTAGTTCCATTGGCTCTTGGACCTTCGGGTAGCCATCCGAGTTCCAGTTCCATCAGCTGTTTCTCGGCATTTTCTCAGCCTTCTTGTACCTTCTGCTACATTTCCAAGTTCAAGACCCTAAAGACGACGACCCGGAAGACCACCCCTAAGATGACGACAACACCAGAGATGACAACTACTGAGATGATGACGACCCTGGAGACGATGACCCTGAAGACCACCCCGATGACGACGACCCCGGAGACGACGACCCTGGAGACGACGACGACCTGGAAGACCGAGAAGCAGAAGAACAAGAGGCTGCAGAACAAAGAGCAGAAGAACATTAAGCATAAGACTAAATATCAGAGCAAAAGATATTATCTAAATTATAAGCAGAAGAAGGCTAAGCAGTGTATGGGGGTGAGTCCATTCCTCCTCGTGGTGCCCCTGGATAAAGCCTGATGCTGCAGGCCAAACTGAACGCGGACAAATGTAACTGTTTTGTCACTGGCAGAACGGAAGGTGTAATCTTCAAACTTTTATAGATAAAAACTACGGGAATGCCTGTCACAAATAAGAATATGATGAAGAAGTTGAATATGAAGAAGATAATAGTAAAATAAAAAGAATATGAACAATGTAACAAAAAAAATAATAGGTAGAAGATGAAGAAGAAGATGAATAAGGTGAAGAAGTTGATGTCAAAGACGCTAATGATGAGGATAATGAAGAAGAAAGTGTGGGAGAAGTAAAAAAGAAGGTGAAGGGCGTGGAAGTAGTGAAACATCAATATCTGACAAAATAAAAAAAAAATTAACATAGTCAAATTCTTTCTAACGCCGAACGTCATAAAAAACAAAACAAAATCCTGCTATTCTATTAGATTGGGCTAAACCTCTGTGCCTTTAATGTCTCCGCCACCTCCCCCAATACATCCTACATTATTCTTAGTTATTTTCCTTCATGTAGAATGAACCTACAAGTTAAGAAAGGGTTTATTTTAATTCCGATATTTTCGTCCCATTGACTTGCATTGGGATCGGGTATCGATATCGGATTAGATCCGATACTTTGACGGTATCGGCCGATACTTTCCGATACCGATACTTTCCGATATCGGAAGGTATCGCTCAACACTACTCCTAACAGGTTCTGATCTCATATGTGTCTTGTTTAAATTATAATAAAGTTGTACATTTTAGTAGTGGACTGTTTCTCCTCCTCTTTTTTTCCTCATATCTATTTCAAGTCTATACTACACTTAAAATTCATGGGGATATTTAGCACACTGTTGCTTTACATTTAAAATGCAATATTGGAAATTTTTTGCAAAATTTATGTCATGCAGCGTTTTCAGAGACCCTGATGTGCCTAGACAGTGGAAACCCTCCAGATGACCCCATTTTGGAAACTACATCCCTCAAGGAATTTATATAAAGGTCTGGTAAGCACCTTAAACCCACAGGTGCTTCATAAAAATTTTATAGCATTGAGCCGTGAAAATGAAACAATACATTTTTCCACAAAAATGTTGTTTTTGTCCAACACTTTTCATTTTCACAAAGGTAACAGAAGAAAATGGACCATGCAATTTGTTGTGTAATTTCTCCTGAGTACACAAATACCCCATATGTGGTGGAAAACTACTGTTTGGGTGAACGGAAGGGCTCAGAAGAGAAGATGCTCCATTTAAATTCTGGAGCTCCGTTTTGGCTGGAAAAGATTGCTGATCCCATGTCATATTGGTAGAGCCCCTGAGGTGCTAGAACAGCAGAATCCCCCATAAGTGACCCTATTTTTAAAGTACACCTCTCAATGAACTCATCTAAGGGTGAAGTGATCATATGTTTGTCAAACAATGCTATACCATTGGGTGTTGAAGAAAAAATAATTGCATTTTTACCACAAAAATATAGTTCTATCTCCAGATTTTATATTTTCATACAGGATAATTGTGAAAAATGGCACCAAAATTTGTCACAAAAGGTCTGCTAAACGTGGCAATACTCCATATGTGGCTGTACAGTATTGCTTAGCCATATGGTGAGACTCAGAAGGGAAGGAGCGCTATTTGACTCTTGGAGAACAAATGTTTGAAGAATAGTTTGTGGACTCCATATACAGAGCCCCTAAGTGCAAGAGGAGCAGAATCTCCCCCTCAAGAAACTACATTTTAAAAATTACTTAACTCTGGGAATTTATCTGCAGGTGTAGTGACAATTTTTACTCCATGGGTGTTTTCCAGAAACAAGAAGCAATGGATATTGCTGATTGAAAATCTGCCATTGTAGTGGCTGTATGTTGTAGCACACAGATTGTGCTCCTGGAAACATGGACCCGATAGATTAAGCAGGCTCTCATCATTACAGAATTTCCAAGCGTGGATGTTAAGTGCAGTTTAGGCACACTGTGGGGTTCAGAAGGGAGGGGACAATTAGGATTTGGTAGTGCAAAACTTGCTGGATTTCTTTTGGAGGTGAGGATCATTTTGCTTATCCAGAGTCTTTGTACTACCAGTAACATGTAAGCCCCCTATATTTCTGTTAACAGATGACGGACCTGAGTTGGGACTTTCTTTTTTTGTGCATTGAGTTGAAGCTTTTAAGGTGAACATTTTTTATACAATTTTGGATCACATTTATCCTGTGCTCTGCGCTGAGCATTTTTATCGGGGTTTCCATCTGAATCTCTGAATGACATGATTCAGATGAAATCCCTGAGAGATCCATTCACTATATTGAGGCAGCAGAGTTACTCTGGATTCTGTCTGACCTCTGTTCTGTGGTCTCTTTAATTTCAGATGTACACAAAAGACGGCCACGGATGGATCATAGGCCACAGTGTCCCCATCTCTCTAATTTTAGGCAATCTTCCCCCAGGTGTTCTGTGTTCTATCTGAATCACGTATGTCATAGATTTACAGGAATACTTCAATGTAAGCTCTCAGCATAGAGCGCTGGATAAATGTGAGCTGAGCCTTACTGCGATTTTTGGGAGGCAGAATAACAAATCAATAGTAGGTAAAGAATTGGTTTTATTTTTTTGATGCCGTTCCTTTTACGGTATAAGTGATTAGATGGATTGATTCTTCAGGTGGGGCGACTACAGCGATACCTGTTGTGAATTTGCTTTTTGCTCCCTCTAGTGGTTACTAGTTTTTTGACTCTGGTTTTTCTGTCATTCCTTTTATCCGCACCTGGGTCGTTAGTTAGGGGTGTTGCTATATAAGCTCCCTAGACCTTCAGTTCAATGCCTGGCAACGTAGTTATCAGAGCTAGTCTGCTGTGCTCTTGTCTACTGATCCTGGGTCCAGTTATATCAGCTAAGTCTGCCTTTTGCTTTTTGCTATTTGTTTTGGTTTTGTATTTTTGTCCAGCTTGTTCCAAATCTATATCCTGACCTTTGCTGGAAGCTCTAGGGGGCTGGTGTTCTCCCCCCGGACCGTTAGACGGTTCGGGGGTTCTTGAATTTCCAGTGTGGATTTTGATAGGGTTTTTGTTGACCATATAAGTTACCTTTCTTTATTCTGCTATCAGTAAGCGGGCCTCTCTGTGCTAAACCTGGTTCATTTCTGTGTTTGTCATTTCCTCTTACCTCACCGTTATTATTTGTGGGGGGCTTCTATCCAGCTTTGGGGTCCCCTTCTCTGGAGGCAAGAAAGGTCTTTTGTTTTCCTCTACTAGGGGTAGCTAGATTCTCTGGCTGGAGCGTGTCATCTAGAATCAACGTAGGAATGATCCCCGGCTACTTCTAGTGTTGGCGTTAGGAGTAGATATATGGTCAACCCAGTTACCACTGCCCTATGAGCTGGATTTTTGTATTCTGCAGACTTCCACGTACCTCTGAGACCCTCGCCATTGGGGTCATAACAGTTTGCCAGGCCAGTATTAAATGTTTAATGCGTTGCAGAAGAGGGATTATAAGAAAGAAGATTCTGAGTTTTTTTTTTTTTTTCTTTCTTCTTCCCCTTTACCTCAGAGTGGCTATGCTTGCTGCAGACATGAATGTCCAGACCTTGATTACAAGTGTGGACCAGCTGGCTACTCGTGTGCAGGGCATACAAGACTATGTTATCAGAAATCCTAGGTCAGAACCTAAAATACCGATTCCTGAACTGTTTTCCGGAGACAGGTTTAAGTTTAGGAATTTTGTGAATAATTGTAAATTGTTTTTGTCCCTGAGACCCTGTTCATCTGGAGACTCTGCTCAGCAAGTAAAAATAGTTATTTCGTTCTTACGGGGCGACCCTCAGGATTGGGCTTTTTCGCTGGCGCCAGGAGATCCGGCATTGGCTGATATTGATGCGTTTTTTCTGGCGCTCGGTTTACTTTATGAGGAACCCAATCTTGAGATTCAGGCAGAAAAGGCCTTGCTGGCTATGTCTCAGGGGCAGGACGAGGCTGAAGTGTATTGCCAAAAATTTCGGAAATGGTCCGTGCTGACACATTGGAACGAGTGTGCACTGGCCGCTAATTTTAGAAATGGCCTATCTGAAGCCATTAAGAATGTTATGGTGGGTTTTCCCATTCCCACAGGTCTCAATGATACTATGGCACTGGCTATTCAAATTGACCGGCGGTTGCGGGAGCGCAAAACCGCAAATTCCCTCATGGTGTTGTCTGAACAGACACCTAATTTAATGCAATGTGATAGAATCCTGACTAGAAATGAGCGGAAAATTCATAGACGCCGGAATGGCTTGTGCTACTACTGTGGTGATTCTACACATGTTATCTCAGCATGCTCTAAACGTATAGCTAAGGTTGTTAGTCCTGTCACCGTTGGTAATTTGCAACCTAAATTTATTCTGTCTGTAACTTTGATTTGCTCACTGTCGTCTTATCCTGTCATGGCGTTTGTAGATTCAGGTGCTGCCCTGAGTCTTATGGATCTGTCATTTGCTAAGCACTGTGGTTTTACTCTTGAACCATTAGAAAATCCTATTCCTCTTAGGGGTATTGATGCTACGCCATTGGCAGCAAATAAACCGCAGTATTGGACACAGGTTATCATGTGCATGACTCCTGAACACCGCGAGGTGATACGTTTCCTGGTTTTACATAAAATGCATGATTTGGTTGTTTTAGGGCTGCCATGGTTACAGACCCATAATCCAGTCCTGGACTGGAAGGCTATGTCAGTCTCAAGTTGGGGCTGTCGTGGTATTCATGGGGATTCCCTGCCTGTGTCTATTGCTTCTTCTACGCCTTCGGAAGTTCCGGAGTATTTGTCTGATTATCAGGATGTCTTCAGTGAGTCTGAGTCCAGTGCACTGCCTCCTCATAGGGACTGTGACTGTGCTATAGATTTGATCCCAGGCAGTAAGTTTCCTAAGGGAAGACTGTTTAATCTGTCGGTACCTGAACATACCGCTATGCGTTCATATATCAGGGAGTCTCTGGAGAAAGGACATATTCGTCCGTCTTCTTCCCCCCTTGGTGCGGGATTCTTTTTTGTGGCAAAAAAGGACGGATCTTTGAGACCTTGTATTGATTATCGGCTTTTAAATAAGATCACTGTCAAATTTCAGTATCCTTTACCGCTGTTGTCTGACTTGTTTGCCCGGATTAAAGGTGCCAAGTGGTTCACCAAGATAGACCTTCGTGGTGCGTACAACCTTGTGCGCATTAAGCAAGGTGATGAATGGAAAACCGCATTCAATACGCCCGAAGGTCATTTTGAGTACTTGGTGATGCCTTTTGGGCTCTCCAATGCGCCTTCAGTTTTTCAGTCCTTTATGCATGACATTTTCCGGAAGTATCTGGATAAATTTTTGATTGTTTATCTGGATGATATTTTGGTTTTTTCTGATGATTGGGATTCGCATGTGGAGCAGGTCAGGTTGGTCTTTAAAATTTTGCGTGAAAATTCTTTGTTTGTCAAGGGCTCAAAGTGTCTCTTTGGTGTACAGAAGGTTCCCTTTTTGGGGTTCATTTTTTCCCCTTCTGCTGTGGAGATGGACCCAGTCAAGGTCCGAGCTATTCTTGATTGGACTCAGCCCTCGTCGGTTAAGAGTCTTCAGAAGTTCTTGGGTTTCGCTAACTTCTACCGTCGTTTTATCGCTAATTTTTCTAGCATTGTGAAACCGTTGACAGATATGACCAAGAAGGGCTCCGATGTAGCTAACTGGGCTCCTGCTGCCATGGAGGCTTTCCAGGAGTTGAAGCGCCGGTTTACTTCGGCGCCTGTTTTGTGCCAGCCCGATGTCTCACTTCCCTTTCAGGTTGAGGTGGATGCTTCAGAGATTGGAGCAGGGGCCGTTTTGTCGCAGAGAGGCCCTGGTTGCTCTGTTATGAAACCTTGTGCCTTTTTCTCCAGGAAGTTTTCGCCTGCCGAGCGAAATTATGATGTGGGCAATCGGGAGTTGTTGGCCATGAAATGGGCATTTGAGGAGTGGCGTCATTGGCTCGAGGGTGCTAAGCATCGTGTGGTGGTCTTGACTGATCACAAAAATCTGATGTATCTCGAGTCTGCTAAACGCCTTAATCCGAGACAGGCCCGCTGGTCATTGTTTTTCTCCCGCTTTGATTTTGTTGTCTCGTATTTACCAGGTTCAAAGAATGTGAAGGCCGATGCTCTTTCTAGGAGCTTTGTGCCTGATGCTCCTGGAGTCGCTGATCCTGTTGGTATTCTTAAAGATGGAGTTATCTTGTCAGCTATTTCTCCGGATCTGCGACGTGTGTTGCAGAGATTTCAGGCTGATAGGCCTGAGTCTTGTCCACCTGACAGACTGTTTGTCCCGGATAAATGGACCAGCAGAGTCATTTCCGAGGTTCATTCCTCGGTGTTGGCAGGTCACCCGGGAATTTTTGGCACCAGAGATCTGGTGGCCAGGTCCTTTTGGTGGCCTTCCTTGTCAAGGGATGTGCGGTCATTTGTGCAGTCCTGTGGGACTTGTGCTCGAGCTAAGCCTTGCTGTTCTCGTGCCAGCGGTTTGCTCTTGCCCTTGCCTGTCCCGAAGAGACCTTGGACACATATCTCCATGGATTTCATTTCTGATCTTCCGCTATCTCAGGGCATGTCCGTTATCTGGGTGATATGTGATCGCTTCTCCAAGATGGTCCATTTGGTTCCTTTGCCTAAGCTGCCTTCCTCTTCCGATCTGGTTCCTGTGTTTTTCCAGAACGTGGTTCGTTTGCACGGCATCCCTGAGAATATTGTGTCAGACAGAGGATCCCAGTTCGTTTCTAGGTTCTGGCGATCCTTTTGTAGTAGGATGGGCATTGATTTGTCGTTTTCGTCTGCTTTCCATCCTCAGACTAATGGACAGACGGAGCGAACCAATCAGACTTTGGAGGCTTATTTGAGGTGTTTTGTCTCTGCTGATCAGGACGATTGGGTGACATTCTTGCCGTTGGCTGAGTTTGCCCTTAATAATCGGGCTAGTTCCGCCACCTTGGTTTCGCCTTTTTTCTGCAACTCTGGTTTCCATCCACGCTTTTCTTCGGGTCATGTGGAGCCTTCTGACTGTCCTGGGGTGGATTCTGTGGTAGATAGGTTGCAGCGGATTTGGAATCATGTGGTGGACAACTTGAAGTTGTCACAGGAGAGGGCTCAGCGCTTTGCCAACCGCCGCCGCGGTGTGGGTCCCCGACTACGCGTTGGGGATTTGGTATGGCTTTCTTCCCGCTTTGTTCCTATGAAGGTCTCCTCTCCCAAATTTAAACCTCGTTTTATTGGGCCTTACAAGATATTGGAAATCCTTAATCCTGTATCTTTTCGTCTGGATCTTCCTGTGTCGTTTGCTATTCACAATGTATTTCATAGGTCCTTGTTGCGGCGGTACATTGTGCCTGTAGTTCCTTCTGCTGAGCCTCCTGCTCCGGTGTTGGTTGAGGGCGAGTTGGAGTACGTGGTGGAGAAGATCTTGGATTCTCGCCTCTCCAGGCGGAGGCTTCAGTACCTGGTCAAGTGGAAGGGCTATGGTCAGGAGGATAATTCCTGGGTGGTCGCCTCTGATGTTCATGCGGCCAATTTAGTTCGTGCCTTTCATGCCGCTCATCCTGATCGCCCTGGTGGTCGTGGTGAGGGTTCGGTGACCCCTCACTAAGGGGGGGGTACTGTTGTGAATTTGCTTTTTGCTCCCTCTAGTGGTTACTAGTTTTTTGACTCTGGTTTTTCTGTCATTCCTTTTATCCGCACCTGGGTCGTTAGTTAGGGGTGTTGCTATATAAGCTCCCTAGACCTTCAGTTCAATGCCTGGCAACGTAGTTATCAGAGCTAGTCTGCTGTGCTCTTGTCTACTGATCCTGGGTCCAGTTATATCAGCTAAGTCTGCCTTTTGCTTTTTGCTATTTGTTTTGGTTTTGTATTTTTGTCCAGCTTGTTCCAAATCTATATCCTGACCTTTGCTGGAAGCTCTAGGGGGCTGGTGTTCTCCCCCCGGACCGTTAGACGGTTCGGGGGTTCTTGAATTTCCAGTGTGGATTTTGATAGGGTTTTTGTTGACCATATAAGTTACCTTTCTTTATTCTGCTATCAGTAAGCGGGCCTCTCTGTGCTAAACCTGGTTCATTTCTGTGTTTGTCATTTCCTCTTACCTCACCGTTATTATTTGTGGGGGGCTTCTATCCAGCTTTGGGGTCCCCTTCTCTGGAGGCAAGAAAGGTCTTTTGTTTTCCTCTACTAGGGGTAGCTAGATTCTCCGGCTGGAGCGTGTCATCTAGAATCAACGTAGGAATGATCCCCGGCTACTTCTAGTGTTGGCGTTAGGAGTAGATATATGGTCAACCCAGTTACCACTGCCCTATGAGCTGGATTTTTGTATTCTGCAGACTTCCACGTACCTCTGAGACCCTCGCCATTGGGGTCATAACAGATACCTTAGTTATATTGGTTTTTTATGTTTGGCTGCTATCACACACTAAAAGACACTATTTTTTACACAAAAAAGGTTTTGCATCACCATATTCTGAGAGTTATAATTTTCTATATTTATGCCGACAGAGTCATGTGACGACTTGTTTTTATTGGATGAGTTGACGCTTTTATTGGTGTAATTTTTGGGCACATACATTTTTTGATCGCTTTCTATTCTGATTTTTGTGAGGTAGAATGAACAAAAAACAGCAGTTCAGGAATTGTTTTTTTTTATGCCATTCGCCATGTGGTAAAATTGATAAGGATGCTTTATTCTTTGGGTCAGTATGATTACAGCGACACCACATTTAGGTAATTTGCTTATGTTTTGGTGCTTTTAGACAATACAAACTATTTTTTTAGTGAAAAGAATTGTAGCCACTGAAGGCTGTGTGAAATAATGGTGCAAACATGCTAGTGTGCCTACGCTGGGGCAAACTCATACATGTACCTTGCATGGCTTATGTCCTCAATTTGGTGGTACAGCTTTTTCTCCGCCACTATCCCGGCCTGGATGCGCTGCTGCAGAAAGCACAGTGTCACGACTTGGCTGTCGAGTGACCAGGGACCAGGGTCACCTTTCCTGGCCCAAACACAATGGGTGCCCTTGCTCGCCCTTTGCCTTATCTCCTAAGTTAACCCTTCGTCTGTCCCCTTCCCCCACCCAGGGAAGAGGGGGCACTACTGTGCATTGCAATGCACGAACCTGACAAACAGGGCAACAAAGACAAGGGTAAATTGAAAACTTCACACACACAAAACATTCTTTCACATATAACAGCCACCCACCAGGGTGTGCAGGAAGGGGAATAAAGCAAAACAGGGAAGGATAAGGAATTACCAAGTGTACAAACCAAACAACAATCACTTATAACTCCTCCAGCAATCCTTCTCAAACCAACTTTTCTCCCTCCTACTGTTATTAAGCAAGTGCTAACAAGGACTTGGTACCAGAGCCCAGATTTTATAGGAAAAAGACGTGGTTAATCGAGCACAGCTGAACACAGGTATTTCCAACATGGCCAATTAACCCCTGTTCTGCTGGAAGAAATAAACACATTTAAAAAAGCGAGAAGTGCTTCTTCTCAGTGGAAGAGTAGGAGCAACCAGACGCTGTGGTCTTCTGGCTCCGCTCCATTGTGTTAACCCTGTTACACAGGGGCGGACCTACCGCCGGTTCAACCGGTGCAGCCGCACCGGGGCCCGGAGGTGGAGGGGGGCCCTTGCAGGCAGGGACATACAGGGGCCCGGCTTTGTGCTGCTGCAGTAGATCGGTGCACGGGTGCAGGCCCCGCACTGTATTAGCAGTGTACAAGTGCCGGCCGGCATCCTCCTATTGCAGACACAGCAGGAGCCTGTGTGTCTGCTGATCTGACGTCACCTGTGCGCCGGAGAGGAGAGATGAAGTTAGTAGAAAGCCATGGGGTCCCGGGCAGGAGGTATGTGACGGGCTTCATCTCACTCCGGCTTTCTTATCTGCTTTCTGTAGAGGATCTCTCTGTACTGTGAGATTTATTGCACCACCTTAAGTTTACATACAGATAAGGTCTCGGCTCCAGCGTCACCCGATCTGCATGTAAGCTGAAGCTGCAGCAATAAGGGTACCGTCACACCGTGCAATTTTCGTCGCTACGACGGCACGATCCGTGACGTCGCAGCGTCGTATGAGTATCGCTCCAGCGTCGTAGACTGCGGTCACACTTTGCAATCACGGCGCTGGAGCGATGCCGAGGTTCCCTGGTAACCAGGGTAAACATCGGGTTACTAAGCGCAGGGCCGCGCTTAGTAACCCGATGTTTACCGTGGTTACCAGCGTAAAAGTAAAAAAAAACAAACAGTACATACTGACCATCTGATGTCCGTCAGGTCCCTTGCCGTCTGCTTCCCGCTCTGACTGAGTGCAGCCGTACAGTGAGAGCAGAGCGCAGCGGTGACGTCACCGCTGTGATCTGCTCTCACTTTCTGGCCGGCAGACAGACAGAGCAGGAAGCAGACGGCAAGGGACCTGACGGACATCAGATGGTCAGTATGTACTGTTTTTTTTTTTTTACTTTTACGCTGGTAACCAGGGTAAACATCGGGTTACTAAGCGCGGCCCTGCGCTTAGTAACCCGATGTTTACCCTGGTTACCAGCGAACGCATCGCTGGATCGCTGTGACACACAACGATCCAGCGATGACAGCGGGAGATCCAGCGACGAAAGAAAGTTTCAAACGATGTGCTACGACGTACGATTCTCAGCAGGGTGTCTGATCGCAGTAGCGTGTCAGACACTGCGAGATCGTAACGATATCGCTACAACGTCATGAATCGTGCCGTCGTAGCGATAAAAATGCCACTGTGTGACGGTACCCTAAGTCACAGTGATCCTCACCCTGCACTGTGTGACCCTGAGCCCGGCTCCAGGACATCCCACATTATATATCAGATATATATTTGTACTATGTGCACATATATAGTGTTATGTGCACTGTGCACTGACCAGGCTGCAGGAACTCACATTATAATATAGTATATTATAATGGTCAGTGCTCAGTGTATATAACACTATATATGTGCACATAGTACAGTGCACAGTATATACAGTATGGAGCATCATGTGCGGTCAATATACAGTATGGAGCATCATGTGCAGTCATTATACAGTATGGAGCATCATGTGCGGTCAATATACAGTATGGAGCATCATGTGCGGCCATTATACAGTATGGAGCATCATGTGCGGTCATTATACAGTATGGAGCATCATGTGCGGCCATTATACAGTATGGAGCATCATGTGTGGCCATTATACAGTATGGAGCATCATGTGCGGTCATTATACAGTATGGAGCATTATCTGCGGTCATTATACAGTATTGACCATCATGTGTGGCCATTATACAGTATGGAGCACTGTGTGGCCATATTTTTTTATTTATAATTATTCTTTATGAAAGTGTGATCAGCAGTGCTAAATGGGTGTGGTTGGGACATGGATATGGGTGTGACTAGTTATGAATGGGTGTGGCCAGAGGCGTGGCCTAAAATTTGCCGCGGCGCACGTTGCGCGCCGCAAGCTTGGTCCCTCTTTCCCATCTTCAAAAGTTGGGAGGTATGATGCTGGGCAGGGAGGGGGTCCCAGACACATTTCTTGCACAGGGGCCCAAAGCTGTCAGTGTCCGCCACTGCTGTTACACACTGTCACTGTGAGCTCACTTCCCTCGTTCTCACCCCACAGGTCATCGTCTTGCATTGATAGGTCTTTCGGCCTACCCGTTAACCATTTGATATGCGATGTGCCGACACAGTGGAATTCCACTCCATAAATATTGCAGCGACTGTGGCAGCAGCGACAAACCCTGGTGCGGTATGTCTTTTTGCATAGCCTGGGCCAATGCAGTACGAATGTGGTGCAAATCACGCTTGCGGAGTGGGCTTAGATGAAGGACCTCTGCACCATTCTGCACAGTTTCTAAATGACTACTAACATGATTAACGCTAATGATATCATCATGAGCATCACTATTCCGGTCATCTACATGCTGGAGCACACTTTGAATAGTCTGCAGGAGGAGGTGGTGATTCCTAAGGAAGAGGTGAAAGCAAAGGAGGATGTAGAAGAGATACTAATATCTCTAAGTTCCAGACTGTCATCGCACAGGCAGGTGCCATGGGAGGGTGAGATACAGCGATCGAGGGGGCTCATGGAACCAGACAACTGTTAGTGAAGGTGCAGAAGTTGAGGAATAATTGGAGTAGCACAAGGAGGAAAGGTGATGGGCATGCAACAGCCAGGAGATGAATAGTATAATGATCCCCTCTATGTCCGTAGGTGATGGGAGGGGATGGAGGAAGCAAGCTTGAGTGTTACCTTGTCACCAACACATCATGGACTTCGACCTCATGGAAGCACCCGACACATGATTGCCTTCTTGCTACAATATCTTCAACATGATGCCCGTATTCTTAGGGTTAGAAATAGTGCTGACTACTGGGTTGCCACTCTGTTGCCATGGTACAAGATTACATTTTGACAGATTCTTCCCCCTTCCATGGTGGAGTATCGCTTGTAGAGAATCTTAAGAGTGGTTTTCCATTAGACAACAGTAAGGCACTCAGTGTGCATCACAGTTCTAGATTTCCAACCCTGGGAATGTTTAGTTGTCAGCACATAAACATTAGCAGTAGCAGTGTAAGTGGCAGAAGCAATTTCTGTGAGTAGTTTCACACATTTTTTTAGACCAGCCCATGCACCAGTAGAACAGAGTACAAGTCTGACACGTCGTGAATGCCTGGAGAGGATGGAGAAGGAGTATCTCAAGTTCAATACCAATGTCATCAAGGGAGCTTGGACCCTTTTGCATTTTAGTCTTCAAAAATGGAAGAGTGGCTTGAGCTCTCCACTTCTCCACAGCATTCTCTCAATATGTGACTTCAGCGCTGCTGGTGGTGTCCTGACATATACACCCTAGTCGCAGACTGGGCAGACTAGGCGATTGTTGTTTTCAGTGTGCTGCATTGATCTTGCGTTATTGCAGTCTGTGACAGCTTTGTCGTGGCTTCTGTGCCTGCTGTGGCTACTGCTGCTGATATTACAAACAATTTTTTTAAATGTGAACACTTAAATTTGGGTCTCCATCTGGTGGGTTGCTTGTCATGTAAGGGGTGTCAGAGCCCCATTATACTATTTCTACTCTGGGTAAATTGATGCTGCTTGGCAATAATTTGAACTGTTTGGTGAACATCAGGACGTTTGCCAATCCAAGCCAATCCTTGAAAGGTTCGCTCATCTCTAAATACACCACACTTTCCCCAGACTAAAGTTCAGGGCAAATGTTCCTGTGTCATCTGTGAGACAACCACTGGAATATCATCTGTCTGTGTCGTTATCTCTGTACTAAATAAAAGAATCGGCAGTTTAGATTTAACACACCAGATCCTTTTCTCTTTCAATATCACCTGTTGGGAGATACACATTCAATTTTTGTCCGATCCTGCCAAAGTCAGCAGGTTTAGCCAACTTTAATGTGTATGAGAGACCTTAAAGACAACTATACCAATGAGAAGAATCTGGTAAATCGACTCACCATGTTTAACATTTTCAGTAATTCAGAGTGATTCATCATGCGTTAAATCAAATTAAAATATATATATTTTTTAAAGATGTTCTCAACTTCACCTCTAAGGTATTAGCAATTCTTTGAATGCCCGCACTTTGCTTTGTGCCTCTGCTGGTTTTACTAATGGAAATCATATTTTTAGTAAAATTAAACAAATGATCAGAAATATTACAATATTTAATATTTTTGTCATGTATGAAACGCCATTATTTTTGTCCTTTAATCTATATATTGCAACACTATCAATGCTCCTTAACTTGCCCTTAACTTTTCTATCAGATCCCATTGCTTTGTTGTGGATCTTATAGGTTGATATGGTATGAAATGAAATTCTGTATTGCTCCAGTTGTACAAAAGAAGGCAGTACACCTTTGACTGGCAGTGATATGTGGATATAATTTGAAGTTAAAAGGTACATTAGAAGAACTAATGGCATGGAAGTAAATGTGTAAAGACAATCATGTCTGCCAAGATGGAATAGCATCCAGAACTGATATGGCCTTTTGCACAATAATGGGATTTGTGATAACTGAATTGTACCGTCTTCTTCTGATAACAAAGCCAAGGCTAAACATGTTCTCCTAAATATATCTCTTAGCACAACCAATTTTTAGGAAAGCTGACAACCAGAGATGAGCTAATTATTTGATGCAAATTGAATTTGTGTAAAATTTTTAGGAATTCAATGAATCAAATTTGCATTTACTTTGCGCAAATTGTCTACAATGGCCATTGTATTATATGTTGCAGAAGAGTCAGAAGTCAGAAAAGAATCACATGACCTTAGACATGGCTGGGTTGGGTTTCCCATAATTCTTTGAAGCCACCACATCCAAGATTGGACTGGCCTACAGGGAAACAGGCAAATCCCCCAGTTGGCCCCTGTGTGAGAAAATGGCCCCATCAAGTATATTGGCAGCAGTTGGCCCAATTCTCTTGATTCACTATATGCAGACAAAATCATTATTATATAGCACCATGGGCAGCACAGTAGCTCAGTGGTTAGCACTGCAGCTTGCAGCGCTGGAGTCCTGGGTTCAAATCCCACCTTGGACACCATCTGCAAGGAGTTTGTATGTTCTCCCCATGCTTGCGTGGGTTTCCTCCGGTTTCCTCCCACATTCCAAAGACATACTGATAGGGAATCTAGACTGTGAGCCCCATCGGGGACAGCAATGATAATGTGTGCAAACTGTAAAGCGCTGCGGAATATGTTAGTGCTATATAAAAATAAAGATTATTATTATTATTACTGAGTTTGTGACTGAGGGTAATGTAATATTTCCATGTAGCTGAACAGTTTGCCCCAAGAGTCAATGTTACTGGTGGGCCCTTGGCACCCCAGTTTGACACTGATCACATCATATGGTGCAACATAGTAAATCAGGGTGGTCTATCATAGTCTGTATAAAAGCAGCAGAACTTAAGGTTAGAAATTATTTTGTCGTGAATCTGGAAAGTAAGAGGACGTCACAGCTCACAGCTTAGACAGAAGTAGAGAGAAAACAAACAATGAAGTAAATATAGATACTGCGTGAGAGTACAGAAATGGAAAAGATTAGTGTATTAGGAACAGGATTCTGGTTGCCACCAGCTGCCATTCGTTTATTTGGTGAGGTTACTTTGACATTACTATGCCTTGCATTAAAGAGCTTAAAATGGTTGGATGCAATATTAAGAGCCTTCAGAGTGCTTTTTCTTTGGGAAAATTTCGGAAACCTGGCAAATTCCAATTGCAAAAGATTTGTTCATCTGTACTGACAACCTCAATATTTTAAATATTTACTCTTCAGAAAGGAACTCTTTTTTAACGCCACTGTATCATACAGTTAACCAATACGCCCCCTTCCTCATTGGTCTCATTCTTATTTACTAGGGTGGTGAGAGCATGACCAGGTATTTGTCTACAGAAGTTCTACAATAGATATAAACAGCACATGTACTTCCTGTCTCGGGTGGTTAGGAAGATGGTGGTGTCAAGCAGCACCTTTAAGTGGCAGGATCCATATCTTTGCTGTAGGCCCCCTCTTCCTCAATGTTAGCTCCTTAACTGGACAGTGTCATACCCTGATCACTGTTGAAAAAGTGAGAGAAGAAAATATTTTTTCTTCCACACATCTAGCTTTATAGATCTAATACTACCTACATGTTTTCCATCAAAATTAAAAATCTCAGGAGAATGCCATAGATACTGGGAGGAAAAAAAATTACAAATCTATTGGGACATAAAGAAAATCAAATCAACCTTATCATTTTCTTTCTTGTTTTTGATTTTTGCATAAAGTAGAAATATAGCAAATTCTGCAACATCTGTTTTATTCAATTCTCCTTTCTAACCTGTTTGCCAAGCTTAGTTTTTATAAATCCCCAGCACACTGACATAACAAATCACTAAAAACAACATCTTTATGTTGAAGTTATAGATACAGACCAGTGAATTCACTGTCTGTCTCCTGAAGATTGGACTCCAGCTACTTTCTGTTGGATTATAGATGGATGTACATTTATTGCACTAAATCATAATTACTATGTATTCTTCATTTAAAGGGAACTGGTCAGGTAAAAAAACCGGTATTGACCTGCAGATATGGGGTTAATATTCAGGTTCATACAGTTCTCAACCTGCCTGGTTCTGGCACTCAGAGCTTTATTCCTCCTGGCAGTATTGGGGGTGCCAGTCATGGGGGCAACACTGGCGCGGGTTTAGTCACCACTCAGAGTATAGAGAATGGCAGCTGTAACCGCCGGTCTGGCACTGATTGACTCTATTGAGTCCTTAACTTGTGTGCATGATCGGGAAAGCGCTGCATGCTCCCGCCTCCTGAGCTGCACGTGTCTCAGTGGTATTTGGAGCAATCGGTGGGGGTCTCCAGCTCTAGACCCCAACAATCTGTAGGCAATTGAAGAGCTGAAAAAATATTTAAAAAATGTTATAAGTTTAGTTACTCTGTAACATGTATGGAGATGTTAAATTAAGAAGTATATCCTTCAGCTCCAAACGATTATGAATGTACATTAACAAAATGTAAAAATGGAAACTAAAGATATTCATGCATTCATGAATGCACTCTGAAAGTTTAAATCTTGAGATGTCACGTGTAGATGCGTCAATGATTGGAATGATACTACTAACATTATATAAGTATACATCCCACATGCAATATACCACAATGGACAACACAATATAATATCATATTAAAGATTACTGCAATGGGCAAATAACATTGTGTACTTCACCCATCTGGAAACTGCACTGTAATGTATATACAAAGATATCTGCCAGTAAGTATAAAATGATATGAGGACAGGTATAAACATAAGGTTAGAAAAATTAGGAAAAATGATATAAAGTATAAAAGTTGGAACATTCTTTTTTTTAATGCTAAAAACATAAAACACTTTAGATGCAAAATATTCTCTCCAACAAATAGATAACTAACAGTAAAACATCAATAATAATAAAAATCAATAATAATATAATGATAATATGCTAATCGTGTACGTAATGCTTTGTACAAGAAGTTCAATCGCAGAATAATTAGAATATTTACTACTCTAACTCTTCAATATTATCTAGGAACAGTATTTTTCAATGTTTCCAAACTAAGTACCCCCTGAAAGAAAATGACCCTCGATTCTGGGATCTTAGACTATGCTTGCACAACATGAAGAGAGTGCAAGTTCTCCCTAGAAACATGATGTCACCCCATGGGGCACATATATATGCTTGTAGTAAGTTTTACTTAGATATATAGTTATTGCATGGTGTTAGTATACCTTATAACACTATAACAACCATTTACATGATATACTGTGTATACTGTACTGCAGTGTGCAGCTTATAGCTGTATCTACTAGTGCACAAACTCTTCTGTGGTTCCGTCATGTAGTGCTGCTATTATTTACAGTTTAGACAATATATTTGCAAACAATCAAAAATCCCGATAATACGTAAAACTATATATTGTAACGAAAAAGGAAACTTTCTCCATGAGAAAAGCATTACTAGGAGACTTCCATGCAGAGATATGAAATCTCATCATTACACTTCACACTTACACATAACTTCTTTAAAAAAAACATGACAGATGAGATTATACTTACAGTTCTAAGCCAGGTTGTCTGTTCACTGCGGACTGTGCTGGGCATGAAAGGCTCTCCTTACTGCAGTCACAAAGCTTGCAAGCATCAGTTAATAATGAGCAGACTGGGTTCAGGTAAGTGAAATACAGCATGAGGGAATAGAAATTCCGGGTCTCCATGGTGAGATTGTCTTTAAGAGATTAGCAACGTTATTTTAATTCCATTTTGTTTTTTGTCATGTCCATAACTTTTTTTGTTTGAAGTGAATTACAGCTGGGAGATGGAAGAGTTTGTATTCCATGCAGGCAACGTGTTCCTATTTTTAGTCTGCCTTTACAGTGACTAACCGTGAGTCGTTGTCAGGGCTCCTCCTGTCTTTAACTTTGGAAAATTTCTAATTTCACTCCCAAATCAAAAAAGTTTGGTATAAAAAATGCCCCCGCTATGAACAAGTGCTATCCCTTGAAATCTTGAGTGACTGCATATGAACTCACACATTTATTATTACTATGTATTACTAGTTTTATAGCTGATTTTTATTTACTTTGGGTTCAAGAAAACTTCCAAGAAAGGAAAAGACAACTGATTGTGAGACAGATTAATTTTAACGGTGTATCTCTTGGTACTTTACAGTTGGATTATACAAAGTCTATAGGATGTTTTGTGTTTATATTCATATTTGTAAAAGAAGAGATATATTATAAATGCTGCTGAATACAGATTATTGGGTGGTTCTCAGATTTTGCCCTCAACACTTTTTATTTGGACTCTTATTTGTTAACATTTAGGACTCGCGTGTACATCACTCATCAGTTCTTTCTATAGAGTTGATCTCACAGATGGAATTCAATTTTTTAAGAAAAGATTTATGTGTGAGAAACTCCATCCCTTTGGCTGTCTGTGCCCTTTGCAGACCATGCCCATTAACACACCCCTTCTTCATCTATAAAATAAAAGTAACGGTAATCAAAATTAAAGTCACACTACCCTTACTATAAATGTAGTAGATTTTACTTGCAGTCACATGCAATTCTATGCAAAAAAAATAGTTATCACACAGTGATAACTCTCTGCTAGTTGATATAACTACAATAACTGAACATTAAAGCCTACATTAGTAGAAAAATCTAACACCAGAATATTGATTAGCATATGAATACAGCTTCAAAAAACCATAATCATAAATGAATACAGCACCAGAACCATATTCAGTAAATGAATCGAGCATCTGAACCATCATTAGCGCATAAATACAGTACAAGAACTAACCATGATTCATACATGAATACAGTATCAGAACAATCATTAGATTAATACAGCACCAGAACTATCATCAGTAAATGACGACAACACCAAAACCTACATCATTACATAAAAACATCACCAAAAGCAACAAAAGTACACGACTACAGAATCAGCATCAATACATGAATGAAGCACTGGAACCAACAGCAGCACATGAATATACCATCAGAACCAACAACAATACACAAACACAGCACCAAAACAAACATCAGTACATGTATGCAACACTATAATAACATCAGTACATGAATAAAGCACCAAAGCCATCATTAGTACATGAATACAGCAGTAGAAAAAAATAAGTACATGAATAAGACACCAAAACTATCATAAGTACAAGAATATGACATAATAACCTGCAGTAACCACCGATCCACCAAACTGCTGCATGACCAGCTCTATCCTCACCTACTGTTTTCTCACCCATCCCTTGTAGATTGTGAGCCTTCGCGGGCAGGGTCCTCACTCCTCCTGTACCAGTCGTGACTTGTATTGTTTAAGATTATTGTACTTGTTTTTATTATGTATACCCCTCCTCACATGTAAAGCACCATGGAATAAATGGCGCTATAACAATAAATAATAATAATAATATCTGTTATCAGTATATGAATGCAGCATTAAACCATCTTCAGTTCATAAATTAAGCATCAAAATCATCATTCATACAGTCCATGAATACAGGGTGAAAACCATCATCTGTACATGAATAAAATGCTAGAATCAACATCTGTACATAAGGCGAGCATGAGAAATAACATGACTACAATTTCATACCCAACATCAGTACATAAATAAAACAGCACCATAATGAACACCAGTACATGAATATAGAACATACATTAATATATGAATACAGCACAAGAACCAACATGAGCATACCACCAGAACCACCATATCTACATGAATAGAGCCCCAGAATCATTATCAGTACATGAATACAGCGATAGAATCACCATCAGCACATAAAACAGTGCCAGAACCAATCGAAATATTAGTAGTTTATTTTTATCAATTAACAAAATGCAAAGTGAATAAATAAAAGAGGCATCTAATTCAATATTTGATGTGACTTCTCTTTGCATTCAGAATAGCTTTTAAACATAAACTTTTCTAGGTACACTTAAAACACTTAAAACACTTTTAGAAGGAACTCAGTAGGGAGGTCGTTCCAAACACTTTGGAGAATCAACCACAGATCTTCTGTGGATGTTGGCTTGTGCAACTTCTTACTGTCTTTTTGTGCAATCCCAGACACAATCGATCTTAAAATCAGGGCTTTATGGGGCATATCATGACTTCCAGGATTCCTTGTTTTACTTTACACTTAAGATAGTACATGATAACATTGTCTGTGTGGGGTCGTCAGGGGCTGGCTGGCATTTTTCAGCCTGGGGGGCAATCACAAGGCAGTGGCCCTTCAGTTGCGGTGGCCCTCCTTTTCCCTAATAATCTCTGGCCACTGCATAAAAGTAGCAGAGATAACAGGCTTTAAAAACAGGCTGGTTCATAGATATGGGAACAGAATGGAGCTTGCTGCATAGATATGAGAGCAGAACCGAGCTTACTCCAGAGATATGGGAGCAGAACTGAGCTTACTACAGAGATATGGGAGCAGAACCGAGCTTACTCCGGAGATATGGGAGCAGAACAGAGCTTACTGCAGAGATATGGGAGCAGAACCGAGCTTACTATAGAGATATGGGAGCAGAACCGAGCTTACTCTGGAGATATGGGAGCAGAACAGAGCTTACTGCAGAGATATGATAGCAGAACCGAGCTTACTCCAGAGATATGGGAGCAGAGCAGAGCTTACTACAGAGATATGGGAGCAAAACAGAGCTTACTACAGAAATATGGGTGCAGAACGTGGCTTACTACAGAGATATGGGAGCAGAACAGAGCTTACTGCAGGGATATGGGAGCAGAACAGAGCTTACTACAGAGATATGGGAGCAGAACGCAGCTTACTACAGAGATGTGGGAGCAGAACCAAGCTTACTACAGACATATGGGAGCAGAGCGGAGCTTACTGCAGAGATAAGGGAGCAGAACCGAGCTTACTACAGAGATATGGGAGCAGAACGGAGCTTACTACAGAGATATGGCAGCAGGACCAAGCTTACTACAGAGATATGGGAGCAAAACAGAGCTTACTACAGAGATATGGGAGCAAAACAGAGCTTACTACAGAAATATGGGAGCAAAACAGAGCTTACTACAGAGATATGGGAGCAGAACAGAGCTTACTACAGAGATAAGGGAACAGAACCGAGCTTAATAAGTCTACTACATGGAACCAAGCCTGCTACATAGAAACTGGAGCAGAACCGAGATTACGGCATACATACGGTACCATAATCTAGATTACTACATTGATACAGTACTAGAACCAAGTTTACTGCTTAGATATGGTGCCATAACGGAGCTTACTTACAAACATACATACAATACGGCTATACAGTGCCTACTACTGTCACTACACAGCGAATACATAATGTATCACCATTACCTCCATATCAAACTACATTCTATACAAAGACCAATGATACCACCATACACCCTTTACTATGACTGTATTACATTTAGCTGCTACTAAACTTAAAAAAAAAATGTTACCTAAAAAGAGCAATATTACAACCTAACAGTAACCGTATATTGGTAGATACCAGTTCCGCAGAACAAGTGATTACAGTACGGTTATAAATATAGTAACTTACACATGACGTTCTTTCTGATTCGGATCGTTCACATTTCTATCTGGCCCAGACCGACATGACAACTTCTCCAGCCAGGGCTCATCTGCACAGATTACAACAAAGGTACATTTGACTTCTCACACTTCTAGCGCTGTCCCCATCTATTCCCAACCTACAAAAACTCCCCACTCTGTGTGCACCTGCAGTGTGGACCACTGACCCCAATATTTAATCAATTGTCATTACTAGGATTACTCCCACCCCCCAAAAATTAAAGTATCCCACAGAAAGTAGTAATGCCCCTACTGTGCAACGACATGTATTTGAAGGCTTTGAAGGATATAATATCCCAAGTGCCCCCTTCAAGCAACAAATACCCTTGAGTGCTCACTTAAAGTAACACTGTCCCCCCAAAAAAAGGATCCTGAGTGCCCCTATCAAAACTAATAATGTGCCCATTCATAACAAATAATGTCCTCTGAGCACCCACACAACTCTGTATATACAGAATGATGGTCCTACAGCCCCCAATACCCCTTTATTATACATTGAGGACCCCAAAACTCCCTATATATAGTAAAATGGCTACATACCCCCCTATATACAATATGATGTCCCAACTGCCTCCTATATATAGTATGAGACTTTAAAGTTTCCTATATATACTATAGCTCCCCACAAATAGTATGTCTCCAAAACCTCCTATATATAGTATGATGGTCCCCTACAGCTCTCTAATTGCGATATTATGCACCTCACAGCTTCCTATATATAGTATGATGATCCTGCATCCCCTCTATATATAGTATCATGTCCCTACAGCCCCCTATATGGAATATGGTGGCCCCACAGCCCCATATGATGTATGATGATATATATAGTATGAAGGTATCCCACTGCCCCACATATATAGTATATGTAGTGCGATGGCCCCA
The DNA here is from genome assembly GCF_051348905.1 of Ranitomeya variabilis. Taxonomy (NCBI): domain Eukaryota; kingdom Metazoa; phylum Chordata; class Amphibia; order Anura; family Dendrobatidae; genus Ranitomeya; species Ranitomeya variabilis. Next base: position 56,914,305 of record NC_135233.1, read on the forward strand.
GTTCCCACAATAAATATAGGACAATGGCACAAGTTGCATATATATATATATATATATATATATATATATATATATATATATATATATATATATATATATATATATATATATATAAATAATATGATGGCCCCAGTTCTCCCAAAATATCTAGAATGATGACCCCAGCTCTCCCCATATATATAGTAGGATGGCCCCAGTTCTCCCCCATATTTTTCTCTTCCAGTCCGCAGAGCAGCATGAGGCAATAATGTCATCGCGGCGCCTGAGTGAGCACACTGAAGTCTCAGGAAGCTGCGGTCTGCAGCTTATGAGACAGACCAGGGTTTCAACTAGGAATTTCGGGGCCCCATACTGGCAACATTTTAGGGTTCCCTTGAGACTCCGCCCAGACTCCACCCCCACCTCCACTGTCCCACTGCTCATTCTTGGAAAAACTCAACTTCTCCACCACATCCTCACTGATCAGATATTAACAGTTCCCATCAAACACCAGATCACATTAATAACCAGCAGCTTTTGTTCTGGCCAAAATAATTTTTAAGTTGACACCACGACACGGTAGACTCTTTCGGCTGGGCCCTACTCTACTCTAAACTATTAAAAATAAATATATTTTTATGGATTTTTCTTTAAGGGAATGAGTGACATACATTTACATTTTGTTTTAAACAACCATAAATACCACATACAGTACAAGGGACAAATATAGTCACACCATGACCAGACCACACATTACCACCACAGTGACCAAATAATATCACATACAAGGAACAAATACCACCACACTATGACCAGACCACATATTACCACCACATAGTGACTGAATAATACCACTTACAAGGAACAAATATAGTGATGAGCGAGTATACTCGTTACTCAAGATTTCCCGAGCACGATTTACATCTGTTAGCCAGCATAAGTACATGTGGGGGTTGCCTGGTTGCTAGGGAATCCCCACATGTAATCAAGCTGGCTAACAGATGTAAATCATTCAGCTGCGGCGCTGAAAACTAAATCTCCGAGCACTAAAAAATACTCGGAGGACACCCGAGCGTGCTCGGGAAATCTCGAGTAACGAGTATGCTCGCTCATCACTAAACAAATACCAACGCACCATGTCCAGACCACATATTACCACCACATGATGACCAATAATACCACATACAAGGAACAAATACTGCCACACCATGACCAGACCACATATTACCACCACATAGTGACGGACTACTACAATACTGATCATCAATTTAAAAAAAAAACACAATACTAAGTGCTATTGTATACATGAACTCTGTATTTACTGTCAGTGTACAGGCAATACAGTGATCACTGGTGACATTATACACAGGAGCTCTGTATATAGTGTCAGTATACAGGTAATACAGGGATCAACAGTGACATTATACACAGAAGCTCTGTAAAAAGTGCCAGTGTACAGGTAATACAGTGATCACCACTGCCAGTGACATTATACACAGGAGCTCTGTATATAGTATACAGTGTATAGTGTCAGTTTACAGGTAAAACACTGACGCACCAGTGACGTCTCTAGCTGAAGTCCTTCATCTTTGCTTTTCTCATTCATGCAGCACAGACCACCGTCGCTTCTTCCAGGCAGGACTCACCTCTGCATAAAATAACACAGTTACCTAGAGCATCGCTTCCAGAGCACATTCACCAGTTTTTCTCTTTTTTCTACACTACACATCTGAATACAGAGGTCCACCCACAATCAATATATAATTGGTTATTATGCAACCTCATAGATTGCAAGCTTACGAGTCCCCCATTATGTGCAGTCCCCCTTACCTCCCACTTCATGTGCAGTCCCCCTTCCCCCCACTTCATCATGTGCAGCCCAACTCCCTCCTTCATCATGTGCAGCCCAACTCCCCCCTTCATCATGTGCAGCCCAACTCCTCCTTCATCATGCGCAGTCCTCCTTAACCCCCAAATTCCAGCATGTGCGGCACCACTCACCTCATCATGTGCAGTCTCCTTAACCCCAAACTCCATCATGTGCGGCCCCACTCCTCCTTCATCATGTGCAGCCTCCTTTAACCCCCAAACTCCATCATGGGCGGCCCCACTCCCCTTCATCATGTGCATTCTCCTTAACCCCCAAATTCCATCATGTGCGGCCCCACTCCCTTTCATCATGTGCATTCTCCTTAACCCCCAAATTCCATCATGTTTGGCCCCAATTCCCCTCATCATGTGCAGTCTCCTTAACCCCCAAATTCCATCATGTGCAGTCCCACTCCCACTTCATCATGTGCAGTCTTCTTAACCCCCAAATTCCATCATGTGCGGCTCCACTCCCCCTTCATCATGTGCAGTCTCCTTAACCCCCAAATTCCATCATGTGCAGCCCCACTCCCCTTCATCATGTGCAGTCTCCTTAACCCCCAAATTCCATCATGTGCAGTCCCACTCCCCTCATCATGTGCAGCCTCCTTTAACCCCCAAATTCCATCATGTGCGGCCCCACTCCCCTTCATCATGTGCAGTCTCCTTAACCCCCAAATTCCATCATGTGCGGCCCCACTCCCCTTCATCATGTGCAGTCTCCATAACCCCCAAATTCCATCATGTGCAGCCTCCTTTAACCCCCAAATTCCATCATGTGCAGCCTCCTTTACCCCCAAAATTCCATCATGTGCAGCCTCCTTTAACCCCTTAAATTCCACCATGTGCAGCCTCCTTTAACCTCCCAAATTCCATCATGTGCAGCCTCCTTTAACCGCCAAATTCCATCATGTGCAGCCTCCTTTAACCGCCAAATTCCATCATGTGCAGCCTCCTTTAACCCCCAAATTTCATCATGTGCAGCCTCCTTTAACCCCCCAAATTCCATCATGTGCAGCCTCCTTTAACCCCCCAAATTCCATCATGTGCAGCCTCCTTTAACCCCCCAAATTCCATCATGTGCAGCCTCCTTTAACCCCCCCAAATTCCATCATGTGCAGCCTCCTTTAACCCCCAAATTCCATCATGTGCAGCCTCCTTTAACCCCCCCAATTCCATCATGTGCAGCCTCCTTTAACCCCCCCAAATTCCATCATGTGTAGCCTCCTTTAACCCCCCAAATTCCATCATGTGCAGCCTCCTTTAACCCCCCCAAATTCCATCATGTGCAACCTCCTTTAACCCCCAAATTCCATCATGTGTAGCCTCCTTTAACCCCCCAAATTCCATCATGTGCAGCCTCCTTTAACCCCCCAAATTCCATCATGTGCAGCTTTCTTTAACCCCCAAATTCCATCACGTGCAGCCTCCTTTAACCCCCCAAATTCCATCATGTGCAGCCTCCTTTAACCCCCCAAATTCCATCATGTGCAGCCTCCTTTAACCCCCCAAATTCCATCATGTGCAGCCTCCTTTAGTCCCCCAAATTCCAACATGTGCAGTCCTCCTTTTACCCCTCCCCACTTCTTCATTTGCAGTTACCCACCATTTAATTAAAAAAAAAAAGTTATTTTTATACTTACATCACCACTCACTCCCCAGCAGCGCCTCTCTGCTTCTAGCGTCCTGGTAGGGACATGTCGGCGCGTGCGTGATGACGTCATCGCGCACGCCCGACACCTGACCCGGAAGCATAGAGAGATCATGGAGGGAGCAGGAGCTGTGCAGCCATCAAGGTGATAGCCGCGCACAGCTCCCGGACCAGGCGTGGACGTGTGCGCCGACTGTGACTGCTTCCGGCCATGTCACAGTGCAGCGCACACGGCCGCGCACAATTTGATGTGCAGCTGTACAGCCAGGCGGCCGGCCCTGAGCAGCTGCTGGGGGAGCGGCCCGGGGGGGCATTTGCATCTTTGCCACCCGGCCCAGTCCGCCCCTGGGGGTCGTTAACCTGCTACAGAATAAATTTGGAACCAATCAGATGCCTCCCTATTAATATTGCATGCTGGATAAGTACCTGTTTGTATTTCTTAGAAATGAGAACCCCAAAAATGGCAACATTGATGACTGTAGACACAGAGGTCAGCCAAGGAAACTTGCGACGCAACCAATCACAAGCCAGGACGTCACGGGAGGCTGGACAAGCGCGCATTTTAAAATGCGCGCGTGTCCAGCCTCCCGGCTTGTGATTGGTTGATCGCGACGCAACCAATCACAAGCCGGGACGTCACGGGAGGCTGGACAAGCACGCATTTTAAAATGCGCGCGTGTCCAGCCTCCCGGCTTGTGATTGGTTGATCGCGACGCAACCAATCACAAGCCGGGACGTCACGGGAGGCTGGACAAGCGCGCATTTTAAAATGCGCGCGTGTCCAGCCTCCCGGCTTGTGATTGGTTGATCGCGACGCAACCAATCACAAGCCGGGACGTCACGGGAGGCTGGACAAGCGCGCATTTTAAAATGCGCGCGTGTCCAGCCTCCCGTGACGTCACGGCTTGTGATTGGTTGCGTCGCCCATGTGACTGCGACGCAACCAATCACAAAGCCGGGACGTAATTTTAAAATCCTTAAGGACCTGAAATTACGTCACGGCTTGCTGTGATTGGTTGCGTCGCCCATGTGACTGCGACGCAACCAATCACAAAGCCGGGACTTCACGTAAGGAAAGAAAAGCGCGAATTTTAAACAAAGAACGCTGCCGCTTCCCTCGGTAAGGTGCAGGCTGCGTCGGAGAGGTGAGTATAGCAATATTTTTTATTTTAATTCTCTCTTTTACACATTTTTACATTAATGTTGTTTCGATACCGATACCCGATACCACAAAAGTATCGGATCTCGGTATCAGAATTCCGATACAGCAAATATCGGCCGATACCCGATACCTGCGGTATCGGAATGCTCAACACTAGCCATGAGTCTTCTTGGGAATGATGCAACAAGTTTTTCACACCTGGATTTGGGAATCCTCTGCCATTCTTCCTTGCAGATCCTCCCCAGTTCCATCATAGTCCATGAGCCAAGAACCAAATTTGACGATATCGGTACCAAGCGGAGTGACTAATTCTCTTTGGTATTTTTAGGTAGATGCATGTCTGTAGTTTATTTTTTGATATGATAGCCCTTACATATACGTAGCTTATTAACCCCTTCAGCCCTAGGCCTATTTGTACCCAAGTGCCTAAGCCAATCTGACCTGTGCCACTTCATGGGCTAATAACTTTGGAACGCTTTCACCTATCCAAGCCATTCTGAGATTGTTTTCTCGTGACATATTGTACTTCACGTCAGTGCTAAATGGGAGTCAATATATTTTACCTTTCTATATAAAAAAATGCTAAATATTCGGAAATTTTGGAAAAATCGGCAATTTTTTAACTTTGAAATTCTCTGCTTTTTACAAAAATACTGATACCCCCCATAATAGTTATTAATTTACACTCCCCACATGTTTACTTCATATTGGCATCATTTTGAAAATGAAACCTTATTGTTTTACGACGTAATAGGGCTTATAGTTTTATGCGCAATTTTTCACATTTACAGCAAAACCCACTTTTCAAAGGACCAAGTCACTTCTGAAGTCACTTTAAGGGGCTTACATAACAGAAACCACCCATAAATTACCACATTTTGCAAACTACACCCCTCAAGCTGTTCAAAACTCATTTTTAAAAACTGTTAACCCTTTAGGTGTTCCACAGGAATTTTAGCAGAATGAAGGCGAAATTTCAAAATTTCATTTTTTTTCCAGATATTACATTGTAATCCAATTTTACCTGCAACCTAGCAAGGGTTAACGGCAAACCCAAACTTGGTTACCCTAATTCTGCAGTTTATAGAAACACCCCACATGTACTCGTAAACTAAAGTATGGGCACACAGCACAGCTCAACACGGAAGGAGCGCTATGTGGTTTTTGGGTGGCGGATTCACTGGAAGAAATCTAGGGGGCCATGTCACATTTGAAGGCTGCCTGAGGTACCCCCACAGTGGAAACCCCAAAAAGTGACCCTATTTTGGAAACTACACCCCCAAGGAATCTTTTAGGGGGTATAGTGACCACTTTGACCCAACCAGTGTTTCACAGTAGTTGGAAACACTTGGTTGAGAAAATGGAAAAAGTGCATTTTTTACATGAAGGTGTCATTTTAGGCTCATTTTTTTATTTTTAATACCAATGGAAAGACAAAGCCACCAAAGCACGTACTGCTATCCTTTGCAGTTAAGTCTTTGACCGGCAATACAGAACTGATTCGAACTCTGAATCGTCTTGGCCACTGTGTGTCATATTCAATGGCTGAGGAGATCGATACAGCCCTTTGTATCCAGAAGTTGGAATGTTCAAAGGATGACATCCCAATGCCAGCAAGTATCTACCCAGGTGTGTTCACAACCCTGGCCTGGGATAACATTGACAGACTTGAGGAGACACTAAGTGGAGCAGGTACATCTCATAGAGTCAATGGCATTGCTGTTCAGTCCAATGTTGCATGCTCTGTGACAAAGAAAGTCCTGCCAGATGTAACCAAGTCGAAGAAAAGAAGCATAACTCTGACAGAATTAATGCTACCGATATACAATGTTGGGCAGCGGGGAGAGCCACCCAGGATTGAGACTTCGAATGTTAACACTACCAAGGAGGTCCAGGATTCAAAAACCAAAAACCATATCTGGCTTCTGGCTAGAATGTCAGACCATGAGGATCAGACCACCAGCAGTTGGACTGGGTTCAACATAAAAATCCGCAGCGACATTGTAGTGGCCCAGGACACTGTAAGCTACCTGCCCACTATCAATGCTCCTGCAACAGCCATGTCCACTGTGAATGAAGTCTTGGAGCAAACACATGCCATCATGCAGACCCTGAAGCTTAACAGAATTGTGTGTGTGTTTGATCAAGCACTCTATGCCAAAGCTGCCGAGGTTATCTGGAAACAGGAGAAGTTCAAGAACATTATAATTAGAATGGGTGTCTTCCACACAATCTGTAATCTCCTCTCTATCATAGGGAACAGATTTCAGGATGCAGGCCTTAGAGATCTGTGTGTTGAATCCGGTGTAATCGCTGAAGGATCAGTGTCTGGAGTGATGGACGGCCGGAGGTACAACAGAGCAGTGAGACTACACAAGCTGGTCTATGAAGCACTTATGAGGCTTGCATGGAAAAACTTCCTTCCATGGCTAGAAGAAAACCATGCAAGGGACCTTCACCATCTGGATGAAACACTGAAGAACATCACAAACTTTCGCATCAGTGTGTCGCAGGGATCCTTCGAAAAGCTCTTGGATAATGAATCTTGCACACTTACCCTGAAGCTCTTTCAAGTTTATCTTGAGACCCTCAGAAATGAACAACTCTCAGCATTCTGGATGTCATACTTGGACATGGTCGAGACCATGCTGGCCCTGGTTCGAGCTTCAAGAGAAGGCAACTGGATGCTTCACCTAGGAGCAATCCGACAGATGATACCATGGTGTTTTGCCTATGACAAGGTCAACTATGCCCGATACCTAACCTATTACTATGCCACAATGTCTCGGCTGCCCATAGAACACCCAGAGGTCCATGAATACTTCATGCAAGGTGGCTTTTCGGTCCAGATCGGTAGCAAGAATCCTTTTGGACGAATTCCTGTGGACCAGACCATTGAAGAGACAATCAACAAAGACACCCAGACACCAGGGGGCACAAAAGGCTTCAGCCTCAAAGTTGGAGCTGTTTCCAGGTTCTACCTGACATCAGAGTACCGCAGTATGTACTTGAGGCAGCTGAGGGCCCTGGTAGGCCAACAATATACTGACTTCAGCCATTCAGACCTACAGGTGTCTAGGATTAGAAGAGATGAAGCCGATGTCCAATCTTTCGTTCAACTGCTGGAGACAGGTTGGGTGAACCCCTTCAACAAAGAGCATAATGGTGAACTTATCAGTTTGTCAACAGCGACTGTAGCACCACCAGATGTAGCCAAAGACCTTCAAGGGGCATACAGTATAGGAGAGGATGCATATCAAACATTCAAGGATGAGCGTTTGGGTACCGATAAGCCAACTACATTGTTTCATGACAAGATGACGAAGAACAAACTTAAAACGTTCTCTAACATCCAAATGAAGACACGCAGACAAGGTCTTGGCAAGGAGGTAATTTTGAAGGCTGACAGAAACCTATTTGGCCAGATGATACTTGTAGCTGAGAACAGAAAGCTACAAATGAGTGATGTCTTGACTCATCCCCTGGGTCCATTGCCATGGGCACTTGCCAATGGTGATGGGTCTATCCGCAAGACCAACAAGGCTGCCCTCGCAAGGGAGTTGGAGAGGAATGCTCGTCCTGCAGAAGTGATCCCCGAGCCCTCTGCAACCATCATTGATGGGATGAGCCTGGTTCAGAAACTGAAGGGAAACAATGCAACATTTGGCCAGCTAGCAGGCACAGCAATGAGTCGCGCTATCCATGAGGGTGCTAAGAGCAAGCGCATTGATATTGTCTTTGACGTCTACAAGGAGACATCCATCAAAGATACAGAAAGAGTCAACAGATATGAAGGCACAGGGATCCATTTCAAGAACATTCAACATGGGCACAACATCCAGCAGTGGAAAAAGCTTCTAAGTAGTTCCTCCAACAAGGCAAGTCTCATAAAGTTTCTGGTAGAAGAATGGAAGGCGAAACACCACAGGGAGAAGCTTGAGGAGAAGGAGCTGTATGTCACATGTGAGCAGCTCTGCTTTAAGATCACCAAAGAACAGTGGGAAGAGGCTGCTGACCTTAAGTCAAATCAAGAAGAAGCAGACACACGCCTCCTTCTCCATGCTCTTCATGCAGCAGAATCTGGTTACAAGTCGGTCATCATCACTTCGGAGGATACTGATGTCATGGTCCTGTGTCTGGGCATGTGCCACAAAATCCCATCCCACCTGTTCCAGAAATGCGGTACACAGAACCGGACAAGATTCCTGGATATCACCACTCTGAGCCGAACATTGGGAGGCAGCGTATGTGATTCATTGATTGGTATGCATGCATTTACAGGCTGTGACACCGTCAGTGCATTCGCTGGCCGTGGGAAGATGACGACACTCAAGCAGTTGAAGATGAACAAGACATACCAGGATGCCTTTCAGGAAGTTGGTCGTTCATGGGAAGTGTCTACCGAACTTTTTGAGAAGTTACAGGAAATCACCTGCCACATGTACCTGCCAACTACCCAAACAACTGAGGTAAACAGGCTCCGTTATCAGCTGTTCTGTGCCAGACGTGGAGTGGTAGAGTCAAGTCAACTCCCTCCTTGCCAGGACTGCCTTTTCATGCATGCACTGCGTGCAAACTACCAGGCTGCGATCTGGAGGAGAAGTCTGCAGAGCCAGCCATGGGTTGCAAACCCAACAGACTGCGGTTGGATGATAGATAACGACGGAAAGCTTGTTGTCAAGTGGATGCAAGGGGCACCAGCACCAGAAGCTATTATACAGCTACTGTCCTGCAAGTGTGTGCGGTCATGTGAACTTCCTCAGTGTACTTGCCTCAGCAATGGCCTGAAGTGCACAGACATGTGCAGATTACAGACATGCCAGAACAAGGGTACTGAAGACGAGCCAGTAGAACAACAGTCAGATTCAGAGTCCGATGTTGAAGATATTATGGAGTAACATATATATATATATATATATATATATATATATATATATATATATATATATATATATATGCACATGACATGTTCAGTGTGTATTTACATAACTTGGATTAAATTTTGTTACAAATACTACATCTAGTCACTCCGGGTGGTACCGATATCGTCATATTTGGTTCTTGGCTCATGCTAAAATTCCTGTGGAACACCTAAAGGGTTAACAGTTTTTAAAAATGAGTTTTGAACAGCTTGAGGGGTGTAGTTTGCAAAATGTGGTAATTTATGGGTGGTTTCTGTTATGTAAGCCCCTTAAAGTGACTTCAGAAGTGACTTGGTCCTTTGAAAAGTGGGTTTTGCTGTAAATGTGAAAAATTGCGCATAAAACTATAAGCCCTATTACGTCGTAAAACAATAAGGTTTCATTTTCAAAATGATGCCAATATGAAGTAAACATGTGGGGAGTGTAAATTAATAACTATTATGGGGGGTATCAGTATTTTTGTAAAAAGCAGAGAATTTCAAAGTTAAAAAATTGCCGATTTTTCCAAAATTTCCGAATATTTAGCATTTTTTTATATAGAAAGGTAAAATATATTGACTCCCATTTAGCACTGACGTGAAGTACAATATGTCACGAGAAAACAATCTCAGAATGGCTTGGATAGGTGAAAGCGTTCCAAAGTTATTAGCCCATGAAGTGGCACAGGTCAGATTGGCTTAGGCACTTGGGTACAAATAGGCCTAGGGCTGAAGGGGTTAATAAGCTACGTATATGTAAGGGCTATCATATCAAAAAATAAACTACAGACATGCATCTACCTAAAAATACCAAAGAAAATTAGTCACTCCGGGTGGTACCGATATCTGGCCCGGCTCATGGACTATCAGGCTGGATGGTGAACGTTGGTGGCAGCCATTTTCAGGTCTCTCCAAAGATGCTCAATTGGGTTTAGGTCAGGGCTCTGGCTGGGCCAGTCAAGAATGGTCACAGAGTTGTTCTGAAGCCACTCCTTTTTTATTTTAGCTGTGTGATTAGGGTCATTGTCTTGTTGGAAGGTGAACCAAATATAAAATCTTTGGAGTGAGCTGCAACTCAATGTTGCCCAGCGACAGCCCCTGAGTGAAGAGAAGAGTAAAGAGAGAAGCATAAACACTAGTGTTGAGCATTCCGATACCGCAAGTATCGGGTATCGGCCGATACTTGCGGTATCGGAATTCCGATACCGAGATCCGATACTTTTGTGGTATCGGGAATCGGAATCGGAAGTTCCCAGTGTATGGTTCCCAGGGTCTGAAGGAGAGGAAACTCTCCTTCAGGCCCTGGGATCCATATCCATGTAAAAAATAAAGAATTAAAATAAAAAATAGGGATATACTCACCCTCTGACGCACCCTGGTAGTAACCGGCAGCCTGCTTTGCTTAAAATGAGCGCGTTCAGCACCTTCCATGATGTTACGGCTTCTGATTGGTCGCGTGCCGCTCATGTGACCGCCACGCGACCAATCAGAAGCCGTGACGTCATCCCTCAGGTCCTAAATTCCTAGAAGGGAATTTAGGACCTGAGGGATGACGTCGCAGCTTGTGATTGGTCGCGTGGTGGTCACATGAGCGGCACGCGACCAATCAGAAGGTACTGAACGCGCTCATTTTAAGCAACGAAGGCTGCCGGTTCACAGCGGTAAGGTCCAGGCTGCGTCGGAGAGGTGAGTATATCAATATTTTTTATTTTAATTCTTTATTTTACACATTCATATGAATCCCAGGGCCTGAAGGAGAGTTTCCTCTCCTTCAGACCCTGGGAACCATCAGGGATACCTTCTAATACTTGAGTCCCATTGACTTGTATTGGTATCGGGTATCGGTATCTGCGAGATCCGATACTTTGCCGGTATCGGCCGATACTTTCCGATACCGATACTTTCAAGTATTGGACGCTATCGCTCAACACTAATAAACACACTTATACCCTTGTTTCTTTTTAGCAAATGTTTTAACTGACCCCAGTGCTGGCCTCACAACTATATTATCCTATTATGTCACTATAGAGAAAGGAGAAGAGCAATCAGTCATGTCTGTGTGTGCAGTGTTAGTGAGACATCACCCACTAGCTCAATGATAACTGCAAATTATTGCTACAGCATGCAGAGGGAACAAATGGTAAAAATTCCTGAAAGAAAACATATAATGGCTAAAAACTGTGTTATTTCTGTGTTACACACTTGAGTTACACACATAACCGCTCTGAAAAATCAACTAAAATGACAACTCTTAGCACCCGTGGACCTATCAATCAAAACTTCTGACATTTTGGGGGGGCGTGGCAAGCCGCAGAAGAAGCAGGACGCATATCCCCCGAGCTCCTCGGATAGCAGATATAATCTGCCTATTCTGTCCATCCAGGGACACAACCTGCCTGATTTAAAAGCTCTATACACCTGTCTGCGGGCCCCGGACACGTACTTTGACCATATTGGCCATATTTGTGAGAGCAGGCGCAAGAAACACCGGGGGCCTACTTGCAAGCCTGAAGCCTGCGGCGGCGCGCAGTCTCCTGCTTTTCACGGGCCCCTAAGCAGAGGATCTCATACCACGGAGCGGCGGTGAGACTTGCCCCTGTGACCCAAGACCCCTGCAGGTGATCCGGTGCCGGCGTGAGGGGGAAGAGACCGTCGGGGGAAGATTGGCGCTCAGGCGCGTGAACAGCAGCTTTCCAGCCCTCCCCATCCTCCATCGCTGCGACGGCCCCCTGCTATAACCGCACCGGCTGGAGGGACGGTGCCTGGGGCGGAGGTGCACAGAGGCGCACACCGTCTGAAGAAGGGTCCCTCAGGTAACCCCTTTGTGAGTGGCACACGCACCTGCGATATCCTCGGCGGAGTGGTCCCCGCGGCGTCTGGCTGTGAGGCGCCGGAGGCCGGCGAAGCGGCACCAGACAGAGCCGGAGCGCTGAAGTCAGGTGCTCCCCTGGCCTGGAGCTAGGGCCGCGCATACAGCGGCGTTCCGTGGAGAGGACACACTGGTGGCTGTGGATCTCGGGCTTGCCTCATGGAGCAGGCCTGGGACGGCCACTGGGGGCGTTCAGCCGTCGCCCCGTCCCTGGTGAGTATGGCACAGCCGGCCTGCAGACTCCCCTATTTGCGCCCCCGGTGTCCAGCTCGGCTGCATTACCAGCACCTTTCCCCTGCCTGTCCACCTACAAGGCAGAGAGGAGTTAAGCTCCTCCAGGAAGACTTTGAGGGGCCTTGACTAGTGTTGAGCGATACCGTCCGATACTTGAAAGTATCGGTATCGGAAAGTATCGGCAGATACCGGCAAAGTATCGGATCCAATCCGATACCGATACCCGATACCAATACAAGTCAATGGGACTCAGGTATCGGACGGTATTCCTGATGGTTCCCAGGGTCTGAAGGAGAGGAAACTCTCCTTCAGGCCCTGGGAACCATATAAATGTGTAAAAGAAAGAATTAAAATAAAAAATATCGCTATACTCACCTGTCCGACGCAGCCGGGACCTCAGCGAGGGAACCGGCAGCGTTGTTTGTTTAAAATTCGCGCTTTTACTTGGTTACGTGAATTCCCGGCTTGTGATTGGTCAGGGCGGCCATGTTGCCGGGACGCGGACCAATCACAGCAAGCCGTGACGAAATTACGTCACGGCTTGCTGTGATTGGTCCGCGTCCCGGCAACATGGCCGCCATTAACCAATCACAAGCCGTGACGTCACGGGAGGCTGGACTTGCGCACTTTTTAAAAAACGCGCGTGTCCAGCCTCCCGTGACGTCACGGCTTGTGATTGGTTAATGGCGTCCATGTTGCCGGGACGCGGACCAATCACAGCAAGCCGTGACGTAATTTTGTCACGGCTTGCTGTGATTGGTCCGCGTCCCGGCAACATGGCCGCCCTGACCAATCACAAGCCGGGACGTCACTGGAGGCTGGACACGCGCGTTTTTTAAAAAGTGCGCAAGTCCAGCCTCCCGTGACGTCACGGCTTGTGATTGGTTAATGGCGGCCATGTTGCCGGGACGCGGACCAATCACAGCAAGCCGTGACGTAATTTCGTCACGGCTTGCTGTGATTGGTCCGCGTCCCGGCAACATGGCGCCGTGACCAATCATAAGCCGGGACGTCACTGGAGGCTGGACACGCGCGCTTTTTAAAAAAACGCGCAAGTCCAGCCTCCCGTGACGTCACGGCTTGTGATTGGTTAATGGCGGCCATGTTGCCGGGACGCGGACCAATCACAGCAAGCCGTGACGTAATTTCGTCACGGCTTGCTGTGATTGGTCCGCGTCCCGGCAACATGGCCGCCCTGACCAATCACAAGCCGGGAATTCACGTAACCAAGTAAAAGCGCGAATTTTAAACAAACAACGCTGCCGGTTCCTTCGCTGAGGTCCAGGCTGCGTCGGACAGGTGAGTATAGCGATATTTTTTATTTTAATTCTTTCTTTTACACATTTTTACATTAATGTTGTTTCGATACCGATACCCGATATCACAAAAATATCGGATCTCGGTATCGGAAATTCCGATACAGCAAGTATCGGCCGATACCCGATACTTGCAGCATCGGAATGCTCAACACTAGCCTTGACCATTAGACTGTCCTACCGTAGAGCCCTGTGTGGCGGACTCTGGCCAGAACAGTTGAAAGCCTCTGCCTATATAACACTTCCAAGGGCCCAACAACCCTAGACCTGACAGTTGTCCAGTCATTTTTGACGCTTTATCATCAGGTGGCCTGGACTGTGGTGTACTAATTTTAGAACTCTCTGAGGCTGCTCTAATGGTTTGAACTCAGCACCCCCCTAATCCCAGTAAGGGACAACGCACAGTATGCATCCCCCTTGACTCTATTTCTTCAAGCTGATCGTATAATACCGTGGTTCTCTATCTAATCCTACTGCTCCCATGACTAAGCAGCGCAGAAATAATCCTAGGTACGCTAGCAACAGATTCCAGGCGCTGACTGATTTAGAAGATATGTCTCCAGGGCCACTCTCCCTGTCCGAATCCTCCAACTCCTCCATAATAGATGGAGCGGAGTCCGAAACAATCCCAGCCTCTACCACCAGGACTCTGAGTACCCCAGCTCCAGATCATAATGCTCTACTCTCTCAATTTCAGTTTATTTTACATACGGAACTATCCAAAATGTCCGACAAACTGACTAAAGACTTAACGAAGGAGATTAGGGAGCTGGGATCTCGTACCTCAGACCTGGAGGATAAAATGGACTCAACTCTAGCCAAATTTGCTACCCATGAAAAAGATATGGAGTCGCTTCACGAGGAGATTTATACCCTCAATAATAAGCTCGAGGACTTTGAGAACCGAGCTCGTAGAGGCAATATTAGAATTAGAGGCCTACCAGAATCCATCACAGACCTTCAATCTACGGCTACAGCTCTGTTCCAGGAACTCCTACCAGGCATTTCTATTGAACGCCTTGAGATGGACCGTATTCACAGAGCCTTAACCAGGAAAAACCCCAATGGCCCCCCGAGAGACATAATCTTAAAGCTACATTATTATAAAACTAAAGATCAACTTCTCCAAGCTGCAAGAAATTCTACTTCTTTGGTTTTCCAGGGGCACTCCTACGAACTGTTCCCGGACCTGGCCCCTACCACTATTGCGAAAAGACGGGCAATGAGACCATATTTGGAAGTTCTACGTTCCAAAAACATTAAGTATCGCTGGGGATTCCCCTTTAAGCTGATGTTTACCCACGGTGAGATGGTTCTTACGGTCCTTTCCCCAGAAGGAGCAAGCCGCTGCCTCACGAAGTTGCAGCTTATGAATCCCCCCTCACCTGCCTCACTACCACCATCGTCATTGCCACGGTCGGGGGACAGACGACCTGAACCGCAGGCCTCATCGGGCCCCCCTTGAGATCCAGCGATTGCTATAGCTCTACATGGAGCTTGGATCCACACCTAGACATTCACATTTGCAGCCTTGGAATCCTTTAGTATCAATATTACTTTTTCCTTTTTATTCTTTTGGCTGTTTTATAGCAGACAGAAAGTTTGTGTTAATAATATTGATGCATCTTAGTGTTTCTTCACTTTACAGTTTAAGATTGTTTTTCAGTTTCCTTTCTATGACTCTTCGGTGTTTATGGCCCTTATTGGACGTCTATTTGGAATTCAGTTCCGAAATGCTATTCCACCAGCTACGAATGCCTGAGAAGGTCTATTTTTGTTGCAATTTTCTGTTATATTATTTGTATTTTATTTGTATTTTCAGGTTACCGATACTGACTTCACACCATGTATTGTTTTGGTGAGCTATTGTGGCTGTAGGTTCTCCTTTCATAGCCACCCCTACAGAACCGACATAGTTGACAACACACATGTAGTCCTGATATACTGCTAGGCCTTATTGGCGTTTCATATACTCAGCTTTCCCCCACCTACCTACCCTCCCTATACACTTAATTATTAGGTTTACTCTAAATTGCGTTGTCCCTGAACTGTCCTTATGCCCTTACAGTGTTCCAATACACTGCCGCTCAGCATGTTGTGCTTAGCTAATGTTATGGTTTCCCTTGTTACCCTTATATCCCTGTTGTACCCAACTCTCCTTACTTGTGCTGTCCCGACTACCCAATCCTTCCCCCCCATCTTCCACCCGAGTAAATACAGCCTATCTCGCTTGAGCCAGGAGGACTTCCTCACTTCCGACCCGAAAACACGAGTGATAGCTAACATAGGCGAACCCCATATCTCTTTACCATGCCGTTAACGATCATTTCACATAATGTACACTGTTTGAATTCTCCACACAAACGTACCAAGGCCTTTCGCTATTATAGGTCTCAAAGGGCCGACGTGGTCTATCTCCAAGAGACACACTTCTCAGCCAGTTCTTATCCAAAGTTCTTATCCGCTTCCTACCCATTATATTATTTAGCTACCGCCCCAAATAAAACTAAAGGCGTGGCCATTTGTTTTAAGAGGTCCGTTCCTTTCCTCTTTAAGTCCTTAGTAGCTGATAAAGAAGGGCGCTACTTGATAGTTACAGGCACTATTTCGGACGAATTGGTCACCATTGTCTCATACTATGCCCCTAACACCCATCAAACCGCCTTTTTCTCTCAACTATGTGAATTAATCACCGAGCATGCCCAGGGAGCCACGATACTTTGCGGTGATTCTAACTGTACAGGTCAACTATTACACAATCCCTTACTATCCCATCGCCGCTCCCGTCGACGGACTTGCCCTCCCTTAATAAACTCCTCTCCCAATACCAGTGGGTGGACCTGTGGAGGGACTTGCACCCCTCACAGAGAGATGATACGTATTTTTCCCCGCGACATTTAGTCCACACTAGAATAGATCACATATTTGCCCATCCATCCTTCATTCCTAACATCTCTAATATCTCCATCCTTTCCACCCCATGGTCTGACCACTCCGCAATCTTGCTTACATGTTCACCCTAAACCGTATTCATTTAATTGGACCCTGAACGACTCTCTGCTCTCCTACCCTGAGATCGCTCTAAAACTAAAAGGTCACCTAGAGGAATATTTTTCTCTAAATCTTCAATCAGCCTCCTCTCCAATTTTTTTGTGGGAAGCGCACAATGTAGTGTTGAGAGGCCTCTGTATTCAAGCGGCCCCCCGCAGGAAAAAAGAGAGATGTGCGAGAGAGGCGGAATTGGAAGACAGGGTATCAGTGCTTGAGACTCAATTGAAGAATTCGCCATCCCCTGACACATATAGAAATCTCACCCACGCCCGAACTGAACTTGACCTCTGTCTATCCGAAAACGCTGACCGAGCCTTACGCTGGTCCCAACAACGGTTTTATGCTCTCAATAATAAAAATAACTCTAACCTAGCGCGACGGCTAAAATGTTTACCCCAACCCCGCCCCCCAGTAAGACTACGTACTCCTTCAGGAAAAAAAAAAAAATATTCCCATAAATACATTTCTTTATCTAAATAAAAAAAAAATCACACAATAAAAGTACACATATTTGGTATCACCGCGTCCGTAACGACCCCACCTATAAAACTATATCACTAGTTAACCCCTTCAGTGAACACCGTAAAGAAAAAAAAAAAAAAAAACAAGGCAAAAAACAACGCTTTATTCTCATACCGCCAAACAAAAAGTGGAATAACACGCGATCAAAAAGACAGATATAAATAACCATGGTACCGCTGAAAACGTCATCTTGTCCCGCAAAAAAAAGCCGCCATACAGTATCATCAGCAGAAAAATAAAAAAGTTATAGCTCTCAGAATAAAGCGATGCAAAAACAATTATTTTTTTATATAAAATAGTTTTTATTGTGTAAAAGCGCCAAAACATAAAAAAATTACATAAATGAGGTATCGCTGTAATCGTACTGACCCGAAGAATAAAACTGCTTTATCCTTTTTACCAAACGCGGAATGGTATAAACGCCCCCCCCCCTAAAAGAATTTCAGGAATTGCTGTTTTTTGTTCATTCCGCCTCCCAAAAATCGGAATAAAAAGCGATCAAAAATGTCATGTGCCCGAAAATAGTGCCAATAAAAACGTCAACTCGTCCCGCAAAAAACAAGATCTCACATGACTCTGTGGACCAAAATATGGAAAAATTATAGCTCTCAAAATGTGGTGATGCAAAAACTATTTTTTGCAATAAAAAGCGTCTTTTAGTGTGTGATGGCTGCCAACCATAAAAATCCGCTAAAAAACGCTATAAAAGTAAATCAAATCCCCCTTCATCACCCCCTTAGTTAGGGAAAAATAATAAAATTTTAAAAAATAAATTTATTTCCATTTTCCCGTTAGGCTACTTTCACACTAGCGTCGGTACGGGGCCGTAGCGCTGCGTCGGCCCGACGTACCGACGCATGCTGTGCAAGCGCCGCACAACGGGGGCAGCGGATGCTGTTTTTCCACGCATCCGCTGCCCCATTGTGAGGTGCGGGGAGGTGGGGGCGGAGTTCCAGCCACGCATGCGTGGTCGGAAATGGTGGACCGTCGGCACAAAAAAAGTTACATGTAACGTTTTTTGCTGCCGGCGGTCCGCCACAACACGACGCAACCGTCGCACGACGGTTGCGATGTGTGTCAATACGTCGCAATGCGTCGCTAATGTTAGTCTTTGTCAGATGTCTTTGTCAGATGACTTTGCAGGATGCGTTTTTTCGCCAAAACGACGCATTGCGGCGTATGCAAAAAAACGCTAGTGTGAAAGTAGCGCTAGGGTTAGGACTAGGGTTAGGGCTAGGGTTGGGGTTAGGGCTAGGGTTAGGGCTGGGGTTAGGGTTGGGGTTAGGGTTTCAGTTAGAATTGAGGAGTTTTCACTGTTTAGGCACATCAGGGGCTCTCCAAACGCGACATGGCGTCCGATCTCAATTCCAGCCAATTCTGCTTTGAAAAACTAAAACAGTGCTCCTTCTCTTCCGAGTTCTCCTGTGCGCCCAAACAGTGGTTCCCCCCAACATATGGGGTATCAGCGTTCTCAGGACAAGTTGGACAACAAATTTTGGGGTCCAATATGTCCTGTTACCCTTGGGAAAATAAAAACGTGGGGGCTAAAATATCATTTTCGTGGAAAAAAAATTATTTTTTATTTTCATGGCTCTGCGTGATAAACTGTAGTGAAACACTTGTTGGTTCAAAGTTCTCACAACACATCTAGATAAGTTCCCTGGGGGGTCTAGTTTCCAATATGGGGTCACTTGTGGGGGGTTTCTACTGTTTGGGTACATCAGGGGCTTTGCAAATGCAACATGACACCTGCAGACCAATCCATCTAAGTCTGCAATTCAAACGGCGCTCCTTCCCTTCCGAGCTCTGCCGTGCGCCCAAACAGTGGTTCCCCCCCATATATGGGGTATCAGCGTACTCAGGACAAATTGGACAACAACTTTTGTTGTCCAATTTCTCCTGTTACCCTTGGGAAAATTAAAAAGTGGGGGCTAAAATATCATTTTCGTTGGAAAAAAAATATTTTTTATTTTCGCGGCTCTGCGTGATAAACTGTAGTGAAACACTAGTTGGTTCAAAGTTCTCACAACACATCTAGATAATTTCCTCGGGGGGTCTAGTTTCCAATATGGGGTCACTTGTGGGGGGTTTCTACTGTTTAGGTACATCAGGGGCTCTGCAAATGCAACATGACACCTGCAGACCAATCCATCTAAGTCTGCATTTCAAACGGCGCTCCTTCCCTTCCGAGCTCTGCCGTGCACCCAAACGGTGGTTCCCCACAATGTATGGGGTATCAGCGTACTCAGGACAAATTGGACAATAACTTTTGTGGTCCAATTTCTCCTGTTACCCTTGGGAAAAAAAAATTGCGGGCTAAAACATCATTTTGTGGAAAGAAAAAATGATTTTTTAATTTTCACAGCGCTACATTCTAAACTTTAGTGAAACAATTAGGGGTTAAAAGTGCTCACCACACATCTAGATAAGTTCCTTAGGGGGTCTTCTTTCCAAAATGGTGTCACTTGTGGGGGTTTCCACTGTTTAGGCACGTCAGGGGCTCTCCAAACACGACATGGGTTCTGATCTCAATTCCAGCCAATTTTGCATTGAAAAGTCAAATGGCGCTCCTTCTCTTCCGAGCTCTGCCATGCGCCCAAACAGTGGTTTATCCCCATATATGAAGTATCAGCGTACTCAGGACAAATTGCACAACAACTTTTGGGGTCCAATTTATCCTGTTACCCTTGGGAAAATAAAAAATTTGGGGCAAAAAGATCATTTTTTTGTGAAAATATGAATTTTTTTTTACGGCTCTACATTATAAACTTCTGTGAAGCACTTGGAGGTTCAAAGTGCTCACCACACATCTAGATTAGTTCCTTAGAGGGTCTATTTTCCAAAATGGTGTCACTTGTGGGGGTTTCCACTGTTTAGGCACGTCAGGGGCTCTCCAAACACGACATGGGTTCCGATCTCAATTCCAGCCAATTTTGCATTGAAAAGTCAAATGGCACTCCTTCCCTTCCGAGCTCTGCCATGCGCCCAAACAGTGGTTTATCCCCATATATGAAATATCAGCATACTCAGGACAAATTGCACAACAACTTTTGGGGTCCAATTTATCCTGTTACCCTTGGGAAAATAAAAAATTTGGGGCAAAAAGATCATTTTTTGTGAAAATTAATATGAATTTTTTTACGGCTCTACATTATAAACTTCTGTGAAGCACTTAGAGGTTCAAAGTGCTCACCACACATCTAGATTAGTTCCTTAGAGGGTCTACTTTCCAAAATGGTGTCACTTGTGGGGGTTTCCACTGTTTAGGCACGTCAGGGGCTCTCCAAACACGACATGGGTTCCGATCTCAATTCCAGCAAATCTTGCATTGAAAAGTCAAATGGCGCTCCTTCCCTTCCGAGCTCTGCCATGTGCCCAATCAATGCTTTACCCCAACATGTGGGGTATCGGCGTACTCAGGACAAATTGTACAACGACTTTTTTGGTCCAATTTCTCCTGTTACCCTTGGTAAAATAAAACAAATTGGATCTGAAGTAAAAATTTTGTGAAAAAAAAGTTGAATGTTCAATTTTTTTTAAACATTCCAAAAATTCCTGTGAAGCACCTGAAGGGTTAATAAACTTTTTGAATACGGTTTTGAGTACCTTGAGGGGTGCAGTTTTTAGAATGGTGTCACATTTGGGCATTTTCTGTCATATAGACCCCTCAAAGTCACTTCAAGTGTGAGGTGGTCCGTAAAAAAAATGGTTTTGCAAATTTTGTTGCAAAAATGAGAAATCGCTGGTCAACTTTTAACCCTTATAACTCCCTAACAAAAAAAAATTGTGTTTCCAAAATTGTGCTGATGTAAAGCAGACATGTGGGAAATGTTGTTTATTAACTATATTATGAGATATAACTCTCTAATTTAAGGGCATAAAAACTAAAATTTTGAAAATTGCTAAATTTTCATAATTTTCGACAAATTTTAGTTTTTTTCACAAATAAATGCAAGTCATATCTAAGAAGTTTTACCACTATCATGAAGTACAATATGTCACGAGAAAACATTGTCAGAATCACCAGGATCCGTTGAAGCGTTTTAGAGTTATGACCTCATAAAGTGACAGTGGTCAGAATTCTAAAAATTGGCCGTGTCACTTAGGTGAAAACAGGCTTTGGGGTGAAGGGGTTAAAAAAGCCTTTGACTCCGTTTCTTGGCCTTATCTGTTTGAGGTCTTGCGGAAATGGGGTTTCCCTCCTACTTTCTCACAATGATTCAGGCCCTTTATAGCTCCCCTTCTGCATATGTTAGATACAATGGCTTCTCCTCTCCACGCTTCCCTATCCATAGAGGCACTCGCCAAAGCTGTCCCTTATCGCCCATATTATTTCTTTTAGCTTTTGAACCCTTGGCGATACACCTTCGGCTCAATTCATCCATCCAGGGAGCTACTATAGCATCTGTCCCCCATAAACTTTTCTTGTTTGCTGATGACATGCTGCTCCTCCTAACATCTCCTCGGTCATCTCTCCCAGCCCTACTGCAAACTCTTAATAATTTTGAACGCATTTCAGGTCTACAAATTAATCCCTCTAAATCCTATGCTATGAATATCACTCTCCCCTCCTCTACTATCACATTGTTAAAACAAGATTTTCCGTTTCAGTGAACCTCTAACCATTTGGACTACTTAGGAGTGAAACTCACTTCAGAATATGGTTCATTATACGCGGCTAACTACCCTTATATGCTCCATAAAATTTGACTAATACTCCAGTCATGGGGTAAACTTCATCTTTCCTGGCTCGGCAGAATACGCGCACTAAAGATGACTATCCTCCCTAAACTACTTTATCTATTCCGGGTCCTCCCGGTCTCGGTCCCCACACAATATCTTAAAATAGCCCAACGAGCGATTAATTCTTTTGTTTGGAAAGGAGGTCTCCCTAGGGTTAATAGAGCCACCCTTTACCGCCATCGTCTAAAAGGGGGATTGGGGGTCCCAAACCTTTCGAAATATTATCAAGCAGCCCAACTAGGTCAACTGACGTTGTACCACGCCTACTCTGAACCCCCTCTGTGGCTAGCTTTAGAGGCCTCGGAACTCCACTCATGTACCCTCGATATGATACTCTGGACTCTCCCAATACACCGGAGAGAAATTACTAACCCCATCATGGTTCATTCTCTTAGAATCTGGGATTCATTAAAATACTCCTCTCACTTAATTTCACCATTTTTGCCCTTGGCCCCCCTGTGGGGTAATGCCCAGTTCCCCCCGGCAGTGGATTCCCTTAGGGACTTCCGATTATGGGTAGCTGCGGGAATAACGAGAGTTCACCACCTCTTCAACGTGGATGGAATTATCCCATTTTCTGCATTGAGTGAAAAATACCATCTCCCATCGAGAGAAATATTTCGATACCTGCAACTTAAAAATTTTGTTCAATCCTTACTAAGAAACTCTGCCCCCCTTATTCCTACACCCCCTTTGAACAGAGATGCCGCCAAAACCCATATGCCCCAGGTATCATATCCCTTCTCTATTCACACATTAACTCGCCAACCCAGAGGGGGTCCCTGGGTTACACAGTTCGCTGGGAGTCTGATATAGGTTCCACGCTGATGGACTCAGAGTGGACCCAGATCTGGTCTTCCTCCACTGGAGGTTTGCTCAACACCCTTATGTTGGAGACTAACTACAAAGTGTTAACTAGATGGTACCTGACGCCTGCCAGAGTGGCAAAGGCTGTTGCTAACTATTCCCCAAACTGCTTTCGGGGATGTAAGTCCATAGGAGATATGCTTCATATCTGGTGGCTATGCCCAACAGTTCGAAGGTTCTGGACTAGAGTATACTTCTTGATTCTTTCAATTTCAAATATTAACCTCAAGAAAAACCCCTATTAAATAAGCGTATCCCTAATATTTCTAGACATTCCCGAGCCCTTATCGCATTTATATTTTTAGCAGCTAAACAAACAATAGCTTCGGCTTGGAAAAAAACAGGCTTAGACCTATCGGGAGTTAAATCTCGTCTATCCTGGTATATGGTAAACGAAAAATTAGCCGCTATACTCACTGACAAAGTCGACAGATTTGAACTTATTTGGCTCCCCTGGGCGGCCTATGCAAGTCACACCCCATTCGCTACTCCGGTATCTCGACTGACTAACCTTAGTCCTCAAGCTTCTGACTAAACTACCCAAACGGGTATGGATTTACTATAATCCCTTCTCGGGTCCCCCTCTCCCTTCCCCCTCCCCAAACCCTTATCCCACATTTTATGTTTGTTTTTGTCTTTGTTGTTACACTCGTCCATCGCTATGCCTTGTGTTATGTTTATTGCTAATTTACTGGAACATAAATGATGGACTGTTATCCCTTTCTATGATGCAATGTACTATAGGATAACATTAAAGTTTCTTCCTTTCCTGTACCATTTTTCGCAAACTTTAATAAAAATTTATTGTTAAAAAAAAAAAAAAAAAACTTCTGACATTTTTCTATGACATAAGATTTTTTTTAAAATTATATTTACATATTAATGTCTATCCAATACATTTTCACTAGTGATGAGCGACTATACTCGTTACTCGAGATTTCTCGAGCACGCTCGGGGGTCCTCCAAGTATTTTTTAGTGCTCGGAGATTTAGTTTTTCTTGCCTCAGCTGAATGATTTTTATCTGTTAGCCAGCATAAGTACATGTGGGAGTTGCCTGGTTGCTAGGGAATCCCCAAATGTACTTATGCTGGCTAACAGATGTAAATCATTCAGCTGTGGCATTGTGATTACCTCCTGTCAGTGTATCACCGGCTGTCTTTGAGAGCAGTCACATCAGTGACTGATCTCAAAGTCATCAGGATTGCTGTGTGACATTATGGATTATCTTCTCTGTGGACAGTTGAGGAATATTTTGGGTTATTATATTTGTTGCAGGAGACATTGGCATCAGTGGATTAGGCGTTCGGTGAGTGTGGTTTGATTTAGATGCAATAAAGGTGTCTGTGTCATTATTTCAAATAAAGGACTTTAATCTGAGTGTGTGTTTTATAATATTACTGTGGGTTAGTAATGAGGTTGTCTTATAGATGCCTCTCTATTACTAACCTCTGGGCTTGATGTCACCTGACAGTACAAAAGTGACATCAACCCCTCCAACTATCATACCACTTGCCACCGCTACAGAACAAGTGGAAAGAGAGGCTATGCACCAGATTTGGTTCATCTTATAGATGCACCTTTTATGGGGTGGCTGAGAGCTGATGTTTTTAGTATGGGAGGGGGCCAACATCCATGGCCCCTTCCTAGGCTATTAATATCAGCCCACAGCTGTCTGCCTATCCTTTTCTGGTTAGATTTTATAGGGGGATCCTATATTAATTTTTTTTCTGGGGTCCCCCTGTAAACTAGTCACTAAAGGCTAAGCAAACAGCTGTCAGCTGATATTAATAGCCTGGGAATCTTTATGGCTATTGGCTCCTTCCCAAAAAATTAACATTAGCCCTCAGCAGTTGGCTTTCCCTCTGCTAGTTATGGAAATTACTAGTGATGAGCGAATATACTCGTTACTCGAGATTTCATGCTTGGGTGTCCTCCGAGTATTTTTTAGTGCTCGGAGTTTTAGTTTGTATTGCCACAGCTGAATGATTTACATCTCTTAGCCAGCTTCATTACATGTGGGGATTCCACATGTTGCCTGGTTCCTAGGGGAACCAGGCAACCCCCACATGTACTTATGCTGGCTAAGAGATGTAAATCATTCAGCTGGCGCAATAAAAACTAAATCTCCGAGCACTAAAAAATACTTGGAGGACCCCCGAGCGTGCTCGAGAAATCTCGAGTAATGAGTATATTCGCACATCACTAATTTTCACACCCAGCAATTGGTGATCATTGTAAGGTGCACAATTTTGTAACCATGAATAACATGATTAGTGCTTGGGTATCAGTGATAAAGTCAGATGAGAGCTAAGGCCCTCATACAGATTAGACTAAAATTGAACCAACCAGGAAATATCAATGGGTTAAGTTGGCAATCTAATGTGTTTGGGGCTTCCCAACATCGTTTTGATCCGATATGTCCAATTTTGGACTGACGACAACCCTTTTGGTCTCTTAAGAGATAAGCCACCAGAGATGTCTGGCAGTGGCTCTCTTATACAGAACACATGAGCACTCAGAAGAGCAAATGATGCCATGTGTGAGAGAGTTGGACAAGATACCTGCTTACCAAACAATGAACCGACAGCTATGTATTGTGTATGATTCCCCTAAGTAAGCACTAATAAATTGTCATATGGAGAACTTAGTTGGACTCAGTACTCCAAGACAATATTCTTTTTCTTGGGTCAACATATGATTCATTGCTAGTGCAGATAAAGCAGATATGTGTACCTTGTGGTCAGAAGTATAGTGCCCTACTCCAAAGATGACAGCACTTGCAAAGGGGTAGTCCAGCAAAACAAAAAGTTCTTTCTTTTTTGTTCAAGTATAAATGAAGTAAAATTGAGTATGTTTTAGTCCTCACAATCCTGGAAACTCATTTTTTTCCAACAGAGGCAGAGAGGAGATAAGGTGCAGGGGGCAGGTGGTCTGGCTCAGTTTTTTAGCTAACCTCTCACAAGACCTAAACTCAGGTCACAAAATGTAATGTTAGGCTATGTTCACATGTTGCTCTTTTGCTAGATTTTTTTCTGTGGCCACAACCTACTCTCTTGGCAGTAAAAACAGCTTACAAAAAGCAGGATTTGTTACTTTTATTTTTTGTGCGTTTTTGCTGCATTTTTGGTGCAGATTATATGTGTCATTTCTCTATGGTACATGATTGATAAAGTTATCAATACGCAGTAAAAACACAGCAAAATTGCATGATTGAGTTTTTGCAGCGTTTTTTCCACTCTTATTGCTTTCTTTGGTGAAAGAACGCTGCAAAAATGCTGAAAGAATTGAAACACTGCAGTTTTCAAAAAGCAGCAGTTTTCCAATTCAGTCAGGAAAAAAATGACAATTGTGTGCAAGAGATTTATGAAATCTCATAGTTTTTACTAGTTCTCTAAAAAGCAGCTTTTAAGTTGCATAATAAAATGCATCAACTAAACATTCTGAACATACCCTCATATTTTCCTGGCACACTATTAGGGGTTTTGTGAAGGTAGAATCTCCAACCATGAAATATAACAAATTAGAAGAACTTCTTCACACCATCTATTTCCATGTTAGGCTAGGTACACACTAAGTTTGTGTAGAAGCTTTGTAATTTAATTCTTTCTTTATCCATACCAAAAAAATACAGATGATCACACTGGTCGTAAAAACGGACATGCCGATTACACCCTGATGGAAAACAGTGATGGCACCACTACCAGTTTATCATGTGGGTGTTTAAACATAGTCCTTTGAAGGAGGCCTTAGACAAATGGTATGCAGGCGCATTACCGTCCAGACTAAGGCCTAAAGAACAAACTTTTAAATTCTGTTTGGTAAATAGGGGTCTTATGGCACTGGTACAGTATACGTGGGGGATAGTTTATAGTTTATAGTTTTTATCTTTAGGGAACTTGAACCTGAAGTGACCTGAAATCAATACAATAGAGCAGTTCTGTTTTCTCGAGAGAAAATGATGGTATAATGGATAATGGTCTCTCGGCCTGTGGTTGATCTTCACAGAAGTACCGAGATGGCAGGCCCTGTCTGCCATGTCAACTAGTGATGAGCAAGTATACTCATTACTCGAGATTTCCCAAGCATGCTCGGGTGCTCTCCGAGTATTTTGGCGTGCTTGGAGATTTAGTTTTTTGTAAACACAGCTGCATGATTTGCTGCTGCTAGACAGCTTGTATTCATGTGGGAATTCCCTTACAGGCAATCCACACATGTATTCAAGCTGTCTAGCAGCAGCAAATCATCAGCTGCGTCAACAAAAACTAAATTTCCGGGCATGCCAAAATACTCGGAGACCTCCCAAGAATGCTCGGAAAATCTCGAGTAACGAGTAAACTTGCTCGTCGCTAATGTCAACCCATCAGCACATTTTTATTGAAATGAAGGGGGGATACGAGTGCACAGAACAGTGAACACATCGACCATTTGCCATTAGTGTTGAGCATTCCGATACTGCAAGTATCGGGTATCGGCCGATACTTGCTGTATCGGAATTCCGATACCGAGATCCGATATTTTTGTGATATCGGGTATCGGTATCGAAACAACATTAATGTAAAAATGTGTAAAAGAGAGAATTAAAATAAAAAATATTGCTATACTCACCTCTCCGACGCAGCCTGCACCTTACCGAGGGAAGCGGCAGCGTTCTTTGTTTAAAATTCGCGCTTTTCTTTCCTTTACGTGAGTCCCGGCTTGTGATTGGTTGCGTGCCGCCCATGTGACCGGGACGCAACCAATCACAGCAAGCCGTGACGTAATTTCAGGTCCTTCAGGATTTTAAAATTACGTTCCGGCGTTGTGATTGGTTGCGTCGCAGTCACATGGGCGACGCAACCAATCACAGCAAGCCGTGACGTAATTTCAGGTCCTTAAGGATTTTAAAATTACGTCCCGGCTTTGTGATTGGTTGCGTCGCAGTCACATGGGAGACGCAACCAATCACAAGCCGTGACGTCACGGGAGGCTGGACACGCGCGCATTTTAAAATGGGCGCGTGTCCAGCCTCCCGTGACGTCCCGGCTTGTGATTGGTTGCGCCGCGATCAACCAATCACAAGCCGGGAGGCTGGACACGCGCGCATTTTAAAAAGCGCGCGTGTCCAGCCTCCCGTGACGTCACGGCTTGTGATTGGTTAATGGCGGCCATGTTGCCGGGACGCGGACCAATCACAGCAAGCCGTGACGTAATTTCGTCACGGCTTGCTGTGATTGGTCCGCGTCCCGGCAACATGGCGCCGTGACCAATCATAAGCCAGGACGTCACTGGAGGCTGGACACGCGCGCTTTTTAAAAAGCGCGCGTGTCCAGCCTCCCGTGACGTCACGGCTTGTGATTGGTTAATGGCGGCCATGTTGCCGGGACGCGGACCAATCACAGCAAGCCGTGACGTAATTTCGTCACGGCTTGCTGTGATTGGTCCGCGTCCCGGCAACATGGCCGCCCTGACCAATCACAAGCCGGGACTTCACGTAACCAAGTAAAAGCGCGAATTTTAAACAAATAACGCTGCCGGTTCCCTCGCTGAGGTCCAGGCTGCGTCGGACAGGTGAGTATAGCGATATTTTTTATTTTAATTCTTTCTTTTACACATTTATATGGATCCCAGGGCCTGAAGGAGAGTTTCCTCTCCTTCAGACCCTGGGAACCATCAGGAATACCGTCCGATACTTGAGTCCCATTGACTTGTATTGGTATCGGGTATCGGTATCGGATTGGATCCGATACTTTGCCGGTATCGGCCGATACTTTCCGATACCGATACTTTCAAGTATCGGACGGTATCGCTCAACACTATTTGCCATATATGCCACTGTCAAAAGTTGCCAGCAGAATTTAAGGAGTTAGCAGCAGCAATCAGAGCCCAACTGCTATTAGAGGCAAATGTTATGTATGGTACAGTTTTAGCTCCTGAGTCCGCCCCATACTGCCGTCATGTAGGCGGCTGTCAGGAAAGGATTAAAGTTGTCTATCTAGAGCCACTCATTTCAGAGCAAACTTAAGGAAGGATATATCTGCTTACTGTAAATCAAATACAGATATTGCTTTAGTGGACCATCAACAACCACTAAACTATTGTCCCACATACAGACATGACATGACCCAAGTTTTGGTTTTCAGATAGTTTACTGCTTCAGTGCTTGTAGATCTTTAGTTGGATGTTTCTATGGTCACTGAAGTACAATTACCAGAATGTGATACGTTTTTAAACTTTTATTGACAAATATATCAAGTTTATGAAAAGATTCAATATATGCTGTGTTGATCCATCCAGATTTTTGTCCTCTGCCCTGGCAGCTGGGTATCAGCTTCTGGTCCAGATCCTGACTGATGACCACCCATTCTTGCCTAATCAGTGCTTGCAGATTATTACAATTTCTGTGTAATGTTTGTCCACCCACTGTTTGAGGATTGACCACAGGTTCTCAATGTGACTGAGTTCTAGGGAATTTTCTGGGTATGTGCCTAAAACTTGTTCACAGAGCTACTTAGTTATCACTTTTGTGACAAAGTATTCATCATGCTGGGAAAAGCATTGTTCATCACTGAACTGCTCTTGAATGGTTGGGAGAAGTTGGTCTTTATGGAGGTTTAGATCTCATTCGACGTTCATGGACGTGTTATTAGCAAATTTTTGAGTGAGCCCACTGCCGTGGATACAAAGCTGACCACACATGAATAATCTCAGGATGCTTTATTATTTGGCATGACACAGGACTCATGGTAGTGCTTGCCTTTCCTTCTCCAAACAATAATTTTTCCAGATATTCCAAACAATTTGAAGTGGGTGTAATCAGAGCAAATTACTTTACCTTAGTCTTCTCCAGTCCTTGTACTTTCTGCAAAATGTCAGTTAGTACTTGATGCTTTATCTTGGAGAGAATTTGCTTCTTTCTTACCCTTCTTGACCTCAGATGAGACTCCCAAAGCCTTTGCTTCACTGTGCTTGCGGATGCACTGATGCTTGCCTGCTGCCATTCTGGAGCAAGCTCTGCACTCTACCATAGTTGAATCCTCTTTAGGAGACGGTTCTTGCACTTGCCGCATATTGGTGGCCATCATGAAGCCTTCTTCCCACAATTGAACCCATCTTTTAAGTTCTTGATGGCCCAATATATGGCTGATTTACATTTGCAGTTCATTTGATCCCTCTTCATAACAATCTACAGTTAATGCAAATTGCAACTAGGAAAACTGAAGCAGAAAACTTTATGAAAACCCAAATTTGTGTCAGACACAAAATTATAGGCAATAACTATATGTAACCACAGTCTTTGTACAGAGCTGTGGGATGTCTTAGGGATACATAAATAAATGTATCTTTTGCTCAAATAAAAGATGTATAGACATATATGTAGTTATTCTTTTGCTGGTTTCTCAGTTTATGAACAATGTATGTAACACATACGGTTCCGGTGGTGAAATGGTATGTCCAGTTATATTTATCATAATCCTGAATCCATTTTAAACCACCTTACTGCAACCAAGAGGTCTCTTCCAATGTTCTGTTTCATAACTTCAAAGTTTTTTTTATCACAGCCATGACTCATGGATTACAGGCACTTATCATTGCTCGGATATATTTTTCTGAAGAGGCTAGAACGAAATGACCCAGATAGAAATCTATTAATGTTATCTCAGTGTTTCCATTCCATATTCATCAAATTTCTCTCATTAGACATCAGTTTTATTCCAGAAAAAAATAAATTTCAAATTTGCAGACAAGTTTTATTATTGCTACAGATGACATCATCGGCCGGCCATTCAGTAATTCAATGAAAAACAGTTGTCTCCAATGTAATAATGTTTCATTATCATTTACATTGTACACTTTTAATTAAAACAATTCATTTTCAAATTTCAAAATATCATACTGTGTTCCACTTTTCGGTCTTTAGGCAGCTGTAACACCTGTGCATCCTGATACTGCCATTTCATGAATACTAAAACTACAGAGCGGTCAAAAAACTGCTCTTATAATAAGCAAAAAAGCAAAACAGCAATGAAAATGTATAATTTAAGGGGATCTGACTACAAATTTCACTATATAAACTGAATATTTTATTAAATAGATCTCTTTGACCTGAGGAGGCTAACGTACTTACTTTGAAAGTGTCACAATTTTCTGACATCCTTATCTTTGTTATTTTTCAGTTGATGGACCCGTATTAGGTTTTGTTTATTGATTGGTGAAATCATTTTTTTTTATTTATACCATTTTGTAGCACCATATACATATCATTAGCTTTTTATTGACGGAGGTGCTGTAACCAAAAAATGTTAATTTAAAGTTCTTGGACCCCAATCCAAAACCTGTAAGAAGACCCCCAACCTATGTGTCTTTTTTTAGGCTGACTGTAGAAATACTCATCTGGACACAATATATATTTTTGCTGCATGGTTTTCAACAGGGGTTGGGTAAATAAAGAGGGCAATCTGGACTACCACCCGAGGCCAATGCTGCAGGGTGGGGCATGACCAGATAGACCCCATTGTATTTTTTGCCAGCGTACATTGCCAGACAGGTAGCATTTCTGAATCTCTGAAGCCACAGCTTAGCTACCAGGTCTATCTCTATGACTCAGCCAGAGAGGGCATGACATTATATTGATTTATAGGTGAGGATATTAGAGGACATGACATCATAATTAATTGGGGGTGAGAGCGAGGTCATTACATTGTAATCAATTACAGGAGGGGGAGGGAGAGGTCATGGCATTATAATAAATTGGGGGGTGGGGGTAGGAGAGAGGACATGACATTATAATGATTTGAAGTTTGGGGGTGAGAGGTCATGTCATAATGAATTGATGGTGAGTTTGAGAAAGGACGTAACACTATAATGAATTGAGGGTGTGGGGTGGGAAAAGGCATGTCATTATAATGAATTAGGGGTGGGGGAGTGAGAGAGGACATGTCAATTTAATAAATTGAAGGTGGAGGGGTAATAAAGGACATGACATTATTTTTTATCAGATTTACTGGTATCAGGACCTGCCAGGCGACCACTCACTGGGAGCCTGAGCGGTCCAAGCTGCTGGAGATCAGAGTCACAGATGCCCCAGGACGGACCCCACGCTGTCCAGGAACTGAGGGCAGCAACAGTGGTCCCGCGGTGCAGGCAGAGCAGTTGGGAGAGTGAGTAGAATGCAGGAACAGAACCTGCGATCACGTGACCACAGGTCACGAGGAAAGGGGGCGGGGCTTAGCGCGAAGGTGTCGGAGGAGACAGTGGAGCGCACAGCAGATGGTTCGGAGGAGAATGGTAACTACAGGACACCAGGGAGGGAAGGGCACAGGGAAAAGTAGTCAGGGCTAGCCTGGGTCAGAAAAGCCGGGTCAGATGAGGAAGTACTAAATCAGAAGACAAGTAGCAAAACCCTTGAACACAGCCAAAGTCAGAAACCAGAGAAGCAGATGAGGTACAGAATCAGTAGGCAAAATCACAATGGGGAACAACCAGGGCAAAACCAAACATACAGAAGAGGACTCAGGCATAAAGACACAGGCACACAGGGGGGTTGCATACTCAGCCGAGGGCAAAAGTATAACTGACGATGCCTAGATCCACAAAGAGGCTATAAAAAGCCTCACTGGAACCAAAGGGAGGCTCCCAAGATTAACCCCTAACAGCTCCAGACCTAAACATCCCAGGCAAACCATGACAACTGGATGTAAATATTTATTCTGTATAAGGGTCCATTTAGACAGTACAACTGGCGGCAGTAAATAATAATAATAATCTTTATTTTTATATAGCGCTAACATAGTCCGCAGGTTGCATACATTATCATGGCTGTCCCCGTTAGGGCTCACAATCTAAATTCACTATCAGTATGTCTTTGGAATGTGGGAGGAAAACGGAGAACCCGGAGGAAACCCACGCAAACATGGAGAGAACATACAAACTCTTTGCAGATGATGTCCTTGGTGGGGTTTGAACCCAGGACTCCAGCGCTGCAAGGCTGCTGTGCTATCGACTGAATGACTGCTAATCTGTAAACATTTACTGTAGGTGGTCGATTAATGGTCAGTTTACATAGGCAGACCACAGTACACTGAATGACATGTGATGGATCACTCAGTGTGCATGCTTTGCCATAATTTTTGGCAATGTGAGACCTGTTTACACAGAATGATGTAAGCTGTCTGCAGAATGAGGTAACTGATAGTCAGTCAGCCAGCTATGAAAGTCTGAAAGGAAGTTTATGACTTTTTTATCTGTGTTTTTCTGAGCTGCTCTCAGCTGATTTGTGACCTCAGAACATAGTAAAGTTGAGTATGCAGGAAACACAGAGCCTGTAAAAGTCAAACAGTGCAATATTTTTAATGGAACTCAATAGAAATAATCATTTTACCATCAAATGCATTTATTCATGTACAAGAAAGAAAATGATGCCCAGAGGTGGACAATCCCTGATGTGGAATTTATTCATAGTCAGGCAAAATAGTAAAATACAAAATTATAAAAGAAAAATATAGCCTTCAACGAGGAACAAGATGTTATTTGTTGTAAAGGCCACAGAAGGGAAGTTTTTAGTGGTCATGGTGACACAGCACAAGGACCTGCTGTACCTAAATGTGGGACATTATAATACATGATTTTCAGGAATGTTACATAATTAGCACTTGCAAGTTTTTTTGATAATGAAGCAGAACAACTTCTAAAGCTGAAAATGCCTTCATTTCTATGAGTTAAGCACAGATCAGCTTGACTACTAGATACTTACAAAGTAGAATATATCTGGCAGAGTGTTAATTAGTCATTACTAATTAATTACTGAGTTTTCAGAACAAATAGTAGTCATATTATGTTTAAAGGAGTTGTTTAAGATTTTTAAAAAGGAGGGGTACAAAATGGGAAAGCAATAGGAGATGGTCATCTCGTAAATCCGTCACTCGTCAAGAATTTCTGTTAGGCTATGTCAGGGCCGGCTCCAGGTTTTTGAGGGCCCTGGGCGAACGAGTCTCAGTGGGCCCCCCCCTTTAACACATACCACGATTCATGATGCACAGATAAGAAATAAAAAAGTATAGTACAATGCCAGATTTAACTTCTTACGTGACGCAGTATATAACGCACAGCCCGTGACGCAGCATATAACCCACAGCCCGTGACACAGCATATAACGCACAGCCCGTGATGCAGCATATAACGCACAGCCCGTGACGCAGCATATAACGCACAGCCCGTGATGCAGCATATAACGCACAGCCCGTGACGCAGCATATAACGCACAGCCCGTGATGCAGCATATAACGCACAGCCCGTGACGCAGCATATAACGCACAGCCCGTGATGCAGCATATAACGCACAGCCCGTGATGCAGCATATAACGCACAGCCCGTGACGCAGCATATAACGCACAGCCCGTGATGCAGCATATAACGCACAGCCCGTGATGCAGCATATAACGCACAGCCCGTGACGCAGCATATAACGCACAGCCCGTGACGCAGCATATAACGCACAGCCCGTGATGCAGCATATAACGCACAGCCCGTGACGCAGCATATAACGCACAGCCCGTGATGCAGCATATAATGCACAGCCCGTGACGCAGCATATAACGCACAGCCCGTGACGCAGCATATAACGCACAGCCCGTGACGCAGCATATAACGCACAGCCCGTGACGCAGCATATAACGCACAGCCCACGTGC
Organism: Ranitomeya variabilis; assembly: GCF_051348905.1. NCBI lineage: Eukaryota > Metazoa > Chordata > Amphibia > Anura > Dendrobatidae > Ranitomeya > Ranitomeya variabilis. Next base: position 56,949,134 of record NC_135233.1, read on the forward strand.
AGTATATAACACACAGCCCACGCGCAGTATTTAACACACAGCCCACGCGCAGTATTTAACACACAGCCCACGTAGTAATAGCACAGCCCCGTGACGTAGTATATAAAATAAGGCAACACCTAAAATGGGTGACACTGGCTGTCTGACTGAGATCAGATTTTGAAAGTAAAAGGGTCAGTGCTCGGTCAAGTCACGCAGCAGACAGGCTCAGCAGCAGGCTGCATCCCATATTGCTCCCCCCTGCAAAGTGCAGACGAGTCACTGACTCACTCACTGCTTCGCCGGCCCGTCCATCGCCCTCGTTGTGGACACAGCAGGAGAGGGTGCACCGTCCTCACTGCAGCTGCTGCTCGTCTTCTCCTGCTTGGCGCTGCCGCCTTCCGCTGCTGGCCTGGACCGGTCCTCATGTCCTGGATGGTGGACGCTGGAGCTGGACGACGTGGGGCTCTCTCTGTCTTCTTGCTGTTAGGATGATGAGCCGACCGGAAGTAACAGGAGATGACCCAGCATCGCCCGGAAGTGTATTGTGAGTGTATCCATGGTGAGGGGGGCCGGCGGAGGTGAGTATTGCTGCTGCTATTGCAGCTGCGCAGCGCCAGGCGCCGGTGAAACGGCTCAGCCTCAGACAGAGCTCTGACTGTGCCCCCTGCAGCCGAGGCACCGTCGGGCGCCGGGGATGATGTCGGATGAGTCACAGACAGTCACACACACAGCAGAGATGTAGTGAGTGTACTACCATAAATGGGCCCCCCCGTCTCACCAGGGCCCCGGCACTTGCCCGGGTATGCCGGGTGCTGACGCCGGCCCTGGGCTATGTGCACACGTTGAGTATTTGCTTGCATAAATTTCTGCAAAGTTTATTTATCTCTTGGCAGCAAAAATGTTGTGGCAAAAACATGTGTTTTGCCACGATTTCTGGTGTGCTATTGACGCTGTTTTGTATGTGTTTTTTCATGAGTTGTACAGCAATGAAGGCTTTTTTGAGCTAAATAAAGATATTTTTTTTTAAAGTTTTGTGATGCAATTTCTTAGTTCAACATCACCTTATTCATTCTGATGTAGCATCAGAGTAATGGAATTAGGGCTTGGTGTCAGCAGTGGTCAATGACACCAAGCCCTAGGCTTAGTAATGAAAAGGTGTCAGCCCAACACCCTCATTACTAAGTCAGTAAGTAAACACAAAACACAAACAAACAAACACGCACACACACATTGTCCCCAGCCTATGTAGGAGCGTTAACAGAATGATCCTACATAGGCTGTAGCCACACAACTTTTAATTTAAAGGAAAAAAAATTGCATGGGCTCACGCGTAACTTCTAGTGATGAGCGAATATACTCGTTACTCGAGATTTCTCGAGCACGCTCGGGTGTCCTCTGAGTATTTTTTAGTGTTCGGAGATTTAGTTTTTATTGCGCCAGCTGAATGATATACATCTCTTAGCCAGCATAAGTACATGTGGGGGTTGCCTGGTTCCCCTGGGAACCAGGCAACATGTGGAATCCCCACATGTAATGATGCTGGCTAAGAGATGTAAATCATTCAGCTGTGGCAATAAAAACTAAAACTCCGAGCACTAAAAAATACTCGGAGGACACCCGAGCATGAAATCTCGAGTAACGAGTATATTCGCTCATCACTAGTAATTTCCATAACTAGCAGAGGGAAAGCCAACTGCTGAGGGCTAATGTAAATTTTTTGGGAAGGAGCCAATAGCCATAAAGATTCCCAGGCTATTAATATCAGCTGACAGCTGTTTGCTTAGCCTTTAGTGACTAGTTTACAGGGGTGTAAAGGCACAGATGATTGGCCTCGGGGAGACCAAAACATCCAACACCGCGGAGACACCATCACGTGTTTCTCAACGCAGTGATCCAGAACACTGCCCCCATCCCTTATGGGAAATATGCAAATGCATGTAGGATAGCTGCGGAGACACCATCACGTGTTTCTCAACGCAAGCAGTGAATAGCCAGGCCTTTCCCCGGGAAGGAACAACCACGGGAAGGGCAGCATCCAATAAAGGAAAACATCCAATACTATGCCAAGCATGGTATCCATCCACAGACAGCTGTTTCGGGGTGTTTGCCCCTCATCAGTGTGGAGTAGGAATCTGGCTATTAGGAGCAGTGCCTAGTAAAAGGCTGTAAAGGCACAGATGATTGGCCTCGGGGAGACCAAAACATCCAACACCGCGGAGACACCATTATTATAGGCTATTCACTGCTTGCGTTGAGAAACACGTGATGGTGTCTCCGCAGCTATCCTACATGCATTTGGATATTTCCCATAAGGGATGGGGGCAGTGTTCTGGATCACTGCGTTGAGAAACACGTGATGGTGTCTCCGCGGTGTTGGATGTTTTGGTCTCCCCGAGGCCAATCATCTGTGCCTTTACAGCCTTTTACTAGGCACTGCTCCTAATAGCCAGATTCCTACTCCACACTGATGAGGGGCAAACACCCCGAAACAGCTGTCTGTGGATGGATACCATGCTTGGCATAGGTGGTTTTCCTGTATTGGATGTTTTCCTTTATTGGATGCTGCCCTTCCCGTGGTTGTTCCTTCCCGGGGAAAGGCCTGGCTATTCACTGCTTGCGTTGAGAAACACGTGATGGTGTCTCCGCAGCTATCCTACATGCATTTGCATATTTCCCATAAGGGATGGGGGCAGTGTTAAGGATCACTGCGTTGAGAAACACGTGATGGTGTCTCCACGGTGTTGGATGTTTTGGTCTCCCCGAGGCCAATCATCTGTGCCTTTACAGCCTTTTACTAGACACTGCTCCTAATAGCCAGATTCCTACTCCACACTGATGAGGGGCAAACACCCCGAAACAGCTGTCTGTGGATGGATACCATGCTTGGCATAGGTGGTTTTCCTGTATTGGATGTTTTCCTTTATTGGATGCTGCCCTTCCCGTGGTTGTTCCTTCCCAGGGAAAGGCCTGGCTATTCACTGCTTGCGTTGAGAAACACGTGATGGTGTCTCCGCAGCTATCCTACATAGTTTACAGGGGGACCCCAGAAAAAAAATTAATATAGGATCCCCCTATAAAATCTAACCAGCAAAGGATAGGCAGACAGCTGCGGGCTGATATTAATAGCCTAGCAAGGGGCCATGGATGTTGGCCCCCTCCCATACTAAAAACATCAGCTCTCAGCCACCCCATAAAAGGTACATCTATAAGATGAACCAAATCTGGTGCATAGCCTCTCTTTCCACTTGTTCTGTAGCGGTGGCAAGTGGTATGATAGTTGAAGGGGTTGATGTCACTTTTGTACTGTCAGGTGACATCAAGCCCAGAGGTTAGTAATAGAGAGGCATCTATTTTTTAAATCTTTCTCCATCATTTCTTGGAATTTGTCCATACATTCTACCCTGGACTGAATAGGGTAGAAGTATGGATTTTTAGTGCCAAAGCAAGCAGACTGATTATTTAATGAAAGCCCTGTTGCGCCCTGTGTGGACAAATCTTGGAGACACACGAGCGCTAATTGCTCACTGAAGTCCATATGTGCAAACTCATTAACCCCCTGGGCTTAATATTGTGGCCAGGAGAGCGCCAACTATTGGCAGCTCGCTATCACCTAGTCTCTTTCCATCGAAGCCGGCTTCAAGTACTTGGCTTCAATGTAAAGGCTTTTATAAATGTGGTGTTACTGCGTGTAGCACGTGCAAATACGCATTGACAAAAAATACATTTCAAGATAAGGATAAAAATAAAACTTTTCAGATAAAAAACTTCATCAATTGTCACTCAAAGAATGTAGTGTACAAAATTGATTGTAGGGAATGTAATTTGTCATATATAGGGTGCACTACGAGAAAGCTAAAAACTAGATTTACAGAGCATTTAAGAGATCTAGGAAGCACCAATATCCAAAGTAAAAATATATCAGCTGCTGCCAAACATTTTAACATGTGCCATTCAGGTAATACATCTATGATGACAATTCAAGGCATAGAACAAACTAATCTGTCACAGCGGGGGGGGGAGATATCAAAAGACAGCTCCTAACTAGAGAAGCTTTTTGGATATATAATTTGCGAACCAGGTATCCATTTGGCCTCAATCGTAAAAATGAAATTATGTATCACTATTGTTGAATTTATTCCATTCTTAGTCTTTTGAAATTTATCTTTGTATTAATTGTTGCATTATTGATTGTTTTGTATGTATATTTATAAGTATTGTCTGTTTTGTTACTTATTTTAATCACATTTGTGTGCAATTTTCGCAGCTGCGGCGAAGTTTAGGTGTTCAGGACCTGTGGTAAAAATCATGTGATTAGTATCAATCACTGGATTGGCCCATTAACACTAGATAACAATCACTGCAAATCCCAGAAAATCATGCATTGACTAAGATTGGGTACGATCGAAACGCGTCGCATGTACTCTGTACTAGGACTTTTGCGTCTAGGCAAGGACTTTTTTGTATCACACCAATTTTTAATGGAGAAATAAAGCATTGGAATTTTATGGAGCTGGAATGCCTTCCTTATATTGTCACGTATGTTCATCTCAGTCCTAGATGATGTTCCGTGCACCTGCTTGGATTGGTGAGCTGGCTGTGGCTTCTTATAGCCTTTTCTTTTTGCACATCTATAAGACAACCTCATTACTAACCCACAGTAATATTATAAAACACACACTCAGATTAAAGTCCTTTATTTGAAATAATGACACAGACACCTTTATTGCATCTAAATTAAACCACACTCACCGAACGACTAATCCACTGATGCCAACGTCTCCTGCAACAAATATAATAACCCAAAATATTCCTCAACTGTCCACAGAGAAGATAATCCATAATGTCACACAGCAATCCTGATGACTTTGAGATCAGTCACTGATGTGACTGCTCTCAAAGACAGCCGGTGATACACTGACAGGGGGTAATCACTCCTGCAGTGTATCACTGAGCTGCCATGAGAGAGTTCACCGGAGTCCATCAGCTGATCAGCTTTGGTGATCTCCCTTACGGCATCACTGCTGCGTGAGAAAGTTCTGTATTGCCGGTGGCCGGGACAGCAGTCACATCTCCCGATGTGACTGCTCTACATGTGAGATCACTACGGAACACTCAGGATTATGTGAACTATGGAGGACTGGTGAGTATATGGTGGTTTATTATTTTGATTTTTTTCTAGGAGACATGGGCATCAGGTATTAGGCATTAAGGTGAGCATAATGTGTTATTTATTATTTGAATATGTATGTAATTATTTTACGTATTGTGCTTTTTTTTTTAAGTGTGAGCACAGGCTTCTGCCATCACTGTTATCAGTTACAGCAGACATAGTCTGATGGGAAGAGTATTAGTCTCATCAACTCATGCTTGCTGACCTGAGTTAAGGGTTTTACCACAGGTCACAGCTGCGGAGTCACGCTGACATCTAACAGCATGACCTCGCAGCGCTCTGACCGACGGTCTTACTGGCGGTAGCGTTACTGCCAATAACAACCACCGTGCCAGTGTTTCCCTCGCTGTCACACAGATGACAGCTTGGGAAACACAATAGGAAGTACATAAAAATGCAAGCAAAAACCAGGACCTGGGCCCGTTAAAGCGTTGGTACGCGAAACAGCCGTCGTTCACTTTTTCCCTCCCCGCATGCCTCTGTAACCTGCACATCACTTTCTTTGTCCAGATATCATAAAATGATTAAAGAACTAGCAGAATTATCGCAACGGTGAGTGCCGCATAACTTTTTTCTTATACTACGCAAACATTTTTATACCTGTGTTTTTGCTGCAGATTTGATTGACTTATTTGAAGTAAATGGGTGAAAAATGCCACAGAAAGGCACTAATAATTTACATGCAAAACATACAAGAAACAAAATGAGCAAAAACCCTGCTGTAATTAAATAAGTAAAAAGCAAAAGTGCACTCAAATAACACAGAGTACTTAGTAACACTGTTTTTGATAAAAAAAATAGCATAAAAGCCATCCCACTTTGACAAGGTAACTCTGATTGGGACGGTTCTACGCTGTCTAATATTAAAAACCTTACCATGTGTCAAAGTTGACCTCAGTGTGTGAATAAGGGCAGAGAAATGGATCGGGTCCCAACCAGTGAACACCAAGTTGAGCTTGGTTTGAGTTGGTATACATGCAACACATAAACGCATGTTCACATTGGCCATAAAATGTACAAAACCTACAAGAAACAAAATGAGCAAAAACCCTGCTGTGACTAAATAAGTAAAAAAGCAAAAGTGCATTCAAATAACACAGTTCTTAGTAATATTGTTTTTGATCAAAAGTAGCATAAAAGCAATCCCACCTCGACAAGGTGACCCTGATCAGGATGGTCCTACGCTGTCTAATATTAAAAACCTTACCATGACCGGGTCCCAACCTGTGAACACCAGTCTGGGGAAGCCTTTAAGTGTAATTTCCTGCTCAGAAAAGCTCAGTCAAAGAATTGACATGCTGCAGAAAAAACACACTACAAATACTCAAGGAATATTATTGATCATGTGCCCAACAGTTCAGGATTGTTATTGAATTAGCTTGCATAAGGATTCCATAGCATTTTTAGCCCATTTCCGCATGGAAAAAATGCTGCAAAAGTGCACCGTGTGCACATAGCCTTATGGTGATTCTGCTAAATTTTGAGGTTGCAGCCAATCACTGACCTGAGCAGTCTCATGCTGGCCTTGCTAGCATCACTGATAAAGCCAGTGATTGGAAAACCTTGAATAATCCCTTTAACTTAGCCCTTTACAGTTTAAAGCTATTATCAGAAAATGACCAATTTTTTAAAACAGGATTTCATGTTAAAAGTATGTTTCTAAATATATATATATATTTACAAATTATAATCTGTAGTAAAAATAAAACATAGGAATCTTGCAATTTTCACACTGACTACTGGACTTTTTTATAATCTAATTTCCTGTTGTTTCAGGAAACAACATATGTACATAACCAAAGTGGTAAAACCCAGTCCATTTTATTTTATATTGATCTAATGTGCAAAGCCTGTATTATATGTTTTTACCTGTATCTTATGTTTATGTGCGCTAACCTATGGCACCCTGATGTCAGTGTGTGTCTCTTTTCCCTCCTTTTTTGTCCATTTAACCCCTTCATGACCTTGGGATTTTCCGTTTTTCCGTGTTCGTTTTTCGCTCCCATTCCTTCCCAGAGCCATAACGTTTTTATTTTTCTGTCAATATGGCAATGGGAGGGCTTATTTTTTGTGGGACGAGTTGTACTTTTGAACAACTCCATTGGTTTTAGCATGTCGTGTACTAGAAAACAGGAAAAAAATTCCAAGTGCGGTGAAATTGCAAAAAAAGTGCAGTCCCACACTTGTTTTTTGTTTGGCTTTTTTGCTAGGTTCACTAAATGCTAAAACTGACCTGCCATTATGATTCTCCAGGTCATTACGAGTTCATAGACACCTAACATGTCTAGGTTATTTTTTACCTAAGTGGTGAAAAAAAATTTCAAACTTTGCTAAAAAAAAAATAAAAAAATTGCACCATTTTCCGATACCCATAGCGTCTCCATTTTTCGTGATCTCTGGTTAGGTGAGGGCTTATTTTTTGCGTGCCGAGCTGGCGTTTTTAATGATACCATTTCGGTGCAGATACGTTCTTTTGATTACCCGTTATTGCATTTTAATGCAATGTCGCGGCGACCAAAAAAAACGTAATTCTGGTGTTTCAATTTTTTTCTCGCTACGCTGTTTAGCGATCAGGTTAATGCTTTTTTTATTGATAGATCGGGCAATTCTGAACGCGGCTATACCCAATATGTGTAGGTTTGATTTTTTTTTTTTTATTGATTTATTTTGAATGGAGCGAAAGGGGAGTGATTTAAACGTTTATATTTTTTTTATTTTTTTCACATTTTTTTTAACTTTTTTTTTACTTTTGCCATGCTTCAATAGCCTCCATAGGAGGCTAGAAGCTGGCACAACGTGATCGCCTCTGCTACATAGCAGCGATCATCAGATCGCTGCTATACAGCAGAAATGCAGGTGTGCTATGAGCACCGACCACAGGGTGGCGCTCACAGCTACCGGGGATCAGTAGCCATAGAGGTCTCAAGGACCTCTATGGTTACTATATAGAAGCATCGCTGACCCCCGATCATGTGACGGGGGTCAGCGATGCGCTCATTTCCGGCCGCCGGGCCGGAAGCGCCAGTTAAATGCCGCTGTCAGCGTTTGGCAGCGGCATTTAGCTGGTTAATAGGCACGGGCGGATCGCAATTCTGCCCTCGCCTATTGCGGGCACATGTCAGCTGTTCAAAACAGCTGACATGTCCCGGCTTTGATGCGGGCTCACCGCCGGAGCCCGCATCAAAGCGGGGGTTCTGACCTCAGACGTACTATCCCATCCGAGGTCAGAAAGGGGTTAAACCTTGTCTGTTCTACTGCTAACATATATACCTAGCCTGAGTAAGACATCTGGCCCATGTTGAAATGGGTATTCCTTATTCTTTTAATAAATTCTTATGAAAATATTTTTTGCCCATTTGTCACACTCAGCTGCACATTTATCACCCCTTTTTGATTTTCATTTTTATACTATTTATTAATGCATGGGGTTCCAGGGCCAGATCATCACCTGGAGCAACTGCAGCTGATTCCTTCCATCTCTGGATTTCAATAAGGGTTCTGCCTGATATCTGCACATCCCTCCGAGGTGAGCCCACTACCATATTATTTTTCTGTCAGTCCTCACCATCTACACTCTATTAAGGATTTCTGCACTATGGAGCGCCTTGCTTTTTATTCTCATTATAGGAATCTAATAACACCCACTTGGGCTTAACTAAAGTTAACCTATTAGATACCAATATTTTGACTGCTAATATCTCTGCAACAGAGAGATGAAATAAAAAATAAAAAAATAAAGCTATTTTCCGCTTTGCAGCCCTCTATTACATTGTGTATTCAGTTCCACGTGAAAAATTTAATGAAAGCTCCTCTTGAAGATATTAAATATCAATTTAATATACATTATATATAATATATGTTATATACTGTATATATATTTATATAATTTAATATATAGTTAATATATATTAAATATAAACCCTCAGTTAACATGAGATGCATAGGTCATCGTTGGAGCGGTATAAACGAAACAATGGAATAACTTAATTTTAGATGCACTAGAGCAATAACAAATTGTAGCGAACTCAAGCTAAATGTATGAGGTGCTCTCAAGTGTTAGATTATTGGGGGTGCAGAGGCAGCCTTGTGCATCTTGTAATCTGAAGGGGCTCAAAAGGTTTTGTACAGCTTAACAAGATACCACTATATACACTGTGTTCCAAATTATTATGCACAAAGAAGTATGTAGCTGATTCCCAGCACACATGTGAGCGTGCTGATAAGGAAAAATTGAGGACTCTTTCCAACAGGCAATTGCGTAAGGTTAAAAGAGCAGCTGCAAAAATGCCTTGTCATAGCAGCAGACAAGTTTTTGAAGCTGCTGGTGCCTCCAACGTCCCCAGAACAACAAGATGCAGGGTCCTTCAGAGGTTTGCAGCTGTGCGTAAGCCATCCTGTCGACCACCTCTATCCACTGCACACAAGCAGAAACGGCTCCAGTGCGCCAAACGATACATGAAGACTGACTTCCAAACTGTTTTGTTCACCGATGAGTGCCGTGCAACGCTCGATGGTCCAGCTGGATGGAGTGGAGGATGGCTGGTTGATGGACACCCCATGAAAACACGGCTAAGGAGGAGGTGGAGTAATGTTTTGGGCTGGAATCATGGGGAGAGAGATTGTTGACCCCTTTAAGATCCCTGAAGGGGTAAAGATGAACTCCATAATCTATGTGGAGTTTCTAAAACAACACTTCCTGCCATGGTTCAAGAGGAAGAACCGTGCTTTCCGCAGAAAGATCATTTTCATGCATGATAATGCACCGTCTCATGCTGCAAAAAACACATCTGCATCTCTGGCTGCTATGGGCATAAAAGAGGACAAACTTATGGTGTGGCCACCATCTTCCCCTGACCTCAACCCCATTGAGAACCTCTGGAGCATCATCAAAAGGAGTGTCTATGATGGCGGGAGGCAGTTCACATCTAAGCAACAGCTCTGGGAGGGGATTCTGTCCACATGCAAAACAATTGAAGCAGAAACCATCCAAAAACTGACAAATTCAATGGACGAGAGAGTTCAGAAGCTTCTTTCGAACAAGGGGTCCTACGTGCAAATGTAACATCACCTAGAATAAAGTTTTCACTTGAAAACGGTTTGATTTCATTTTGTAATAAGCTGATAATGCTTATAACTTCACAACTGACCATTTTTTTGTTCAAAATAAAAAAAAGGTTGAAAACTCTGCTGTGCATAATAATTTGGAACATGCATTTTGAGTGTTTATTTTTTTTTAAAAAGATACTGTTTTCATAGGCAGTTTGTTCCAAAACATTGCAATTATACTAGAATAGTAGATGACCGGAAAATAACAATGACTGCAATTCAGATAGGTATTTTAGAGAAAATATGAGGAAATATTATTTGCATAATAATTTGGAACACAGTGTATATATATATTTATATATATATATATATATACATATATATATATCACACATGATAGGTGCGCTGTCCAGTTACAGAATTTACATTGGGGGTCTAGAAGCTTTAAATGGAATCTGTCATCAAGATTTCACCCTCTAAACTATTTATATGCACATGTAGCGCTTTCGTGCTTTTCATGGCAAGTCTATTCCTACATTATTGAGAAATCACCATGTGAATTCATATGCAAATATGGCTATAAAACTATGGTAGATCTGAGCTGAAGCCTCTGTCATTCCAGCTCTATTCCTGCTTGACTGACGGCTTTTTTGCCTGAAGTCACGCAACATCGAGGCTGACAGCCAAGCAGGAGGCGGCAGTGCTGTGGTGGTGGTGTGAGAGGGGGATGAGCTGGAGTGACAGAGGCTTCAGATCTACCATAAACCCTTCCCAACATTTGGATATCAATTCAAACTCTGATTTCTTAGTAACGAAGGAACGGACTGGCCATGGCTACATCCCCATATAAATAGTTTTGGGGGCTGAAATCCTGCCGACAGATCCCCTTAAGTTGCTCTCAATCAGTAGAGACACCATCTATAGATACGTTTTCTACCAGTTTTATAAATGCACTCCTCTCGCATACAATTTGAAGATGGCAGTAACATTGCACAATATGGTTTTCCACTAGAATTGAATAGCAGCAATTACACGTTCCCGCAGTCTTTTTATTTCATGCTATTACCTTAAACACTATACTGTGAGCCATGCAGAATGCACTGAGTGTAGAAAAAAACAAAAACTTCTAGTTTACTGCGGCTATAATCTTACCTCAGCTTGGAAAATAAAATGCACATAATTACTTTCGTTCCAGCCTAATTGAAATGGGCAGTGAAGTAGAAAATGTGAGATAAACACTCACTCATTAGTAGCCAAAGACAGTTCAACTAGTCAAGAGCAGCTAATGATTGGGATCATGAAATAAAGAAAACATTCAGAGTTTTTCTGCTGTATCAACATCACTTTAACTGTCTCTGAGAAACGTTTCATAATCTGGTATTCATGTGCCTTTTTCACTTCTAAGGTCAGAGGACAAGCCGCTCTCTCGGAGAAGCATTGGAAACGGTGTCCCTAGCTCATTATGTAGCAGTCAATTACTTCTCAAACATTCACAAGTTCCTTACTTTCTCAGATCCAATTATCATTTAATATAAGAAAATTGTGTGAAAATTAGATCATGAAAATCATGAACAGCTGAATGGTGGATAGAAATATGCAAGTGTCCAAGGAGTATTGACCTGGTCATCAAGTGTTCTTGACATGTTTTCTATAGAGTTCAATAATCATCTCTATCATAATCTGTTCAGTCTCGTTATAATCACATGGGCAGCATATTTTACACACATTAATTAGACACTAATATATGTTCATGTACAGGCAAGATGTGGCTTTTTAGCATTACAGATCTTTACGTTTATCAATTTTTTACAATTCTAGGTGTCATGAGTAACCAAGCAGAAGACCCGAAGCATGGACAGCCGAGAAATATCAAGACAAGAATTGCATGGTAAAATTATATTTTTATTCAGATAATATAAAAAATTATAATAAGACAGAAAGTGGCACTATAAGATTGTGCGCGTATCAAGATACATTAAAATACACAAAAAATCTATACCATAAAAATAATACATGTAAAAAATTCATATATGAAAAACCCAATATTACAATTGTCAGATAAAAGGTATAACATCCCCAAAAATAGGAGGAATAGGAGGAATTATCCTTGCAAGTGTATTAAAGGGGGAGCCTCAAGAGAGGCCACTTAAAGTGCACAAAGTGTCATAATATAAGTGGCATAATAAATAATCCTAAAAAAGGGATAATTATTCCATAAGCGTAGAGATTGCACAAATGTCAAATAGTAAATACCTCAAAAAAGTGCACGGTGCTCAGGTGCAAAAATATATAAAAATAATAAAGTGTGGGGATGTACCTTTAAAAGTCGCCCGGTCTTAATACCGCGCACCTTGACGTGTGTTTCGGAATCAAGTTCCTTTGTCACCCCCCTGGTGATGTCTGGGTCAGGAATTATAGAATGCTAGAGTTGGAAGGGACCTGCTCACTGCAGCATGGGATTCACTAAACCATATCAGACAGATGTCTGTCCAGCCACTGAAGATTCCATTGAAGGAGAACTCACCACCTCTTGCAGCAGCTTGTTCCACTCATTGATCGCCCTCACTGTCAAAAAGTCCTTTTCTAATATCTAATCTGTATCTTCTCCCTTTCAGTTTCATTACATTGCTTCTCATGTTTCCATGTGCAAATGAGAATAAGGGTGATCCCTCTACACTAGGGTTGAGCGACTTTCATTTTTTTAAGATCGAGTCGGGTTTTGTGAAACCCGACTTTGTCCAGAGTCGAGTCGAGTGCAGTCGGCCGATTATCGCTAAAAGTCGGGGATCAACCGAAACACGAAACCCAATGCAAGTCAATGGGGAAGCATAGTCGGCAGTGAGTGGAGGCCAGGAAAACACCTACAGTGCCCATTTTAATGCCAAAAACATCCATTCTTGTTTCTGAAGCTTGTCAATCTTAATTAACTTTATAATAATAGTTGTTCAATGGAACTTGGGGGTCATTTGGCAAATTTGTGGGGGGTAGGGCTGGTTCAAGGTTTTAGTGGGCCCAGGAATCGTGGACTACGTCACGGCGGTGGAGCAGGGAGAGGAAAGTATTTCAACGTTGCAAGTGCTGTGATCCTGAGCAAGCAGGGGGGCACACTTGTTCGCATTGGCACTGGCACAGGGCCCCTCAAAGTACAGCGGTGTGTTTGCACGGCGGGGGCGCCTCCCACCAGCAGCGACACTTTTGTGTACTCTGAGGGGCCCTGTGCCAGTGACGTCGCCAACGAGTATGCCCCCCCCACCTGATGAAGGAACCTGCACTTTCATCTGCACCTTCCTCTTTGTCCCTGTGTAAGGTGGTATAACATGCGGGAAGGGGAACCTTACTTTCAGCAGGGTCAGATTCTGGCTGTGTAGAGTGCAAGGGGAATGTAGTGGTCTAGGTCAATGTACCAGCAGACTCATCTAGCAGTGGCTGGGCAATGGGCAGGATGAGGAGGAAACAGATATAGGGCCAAAGAATAAAGTAGGCTAAATGCAGTTCAAAATTGGTAACAGGACAGGACTAAACAGGCGGCATTGCTTTGTTCAGTGGAGTAGCAAACCCAGGAGCAGCAGACACTGTTTTAAGGGCCCAACCACACTAGTAGGCCAAATGCAGTTTAATATCTGATACTATAGGCCCAAAGCCAGAAGGTTGAAGCTCAACTTTATTCAGTTGAGGAAAAACACCAGGGAGGGGCAGACACCGTTAGTAGGCCCTAACCACCAATTTTTAAAAACACAGCACTTAATGAGAGCCAGAAGGATGAAGCTCAGCTTTTTTCAGTTGAGGACAAACACCAGGCAGGGGCAGACACCGTTAGTAGGCAGTAACCAAAGTTGAAGGCCAAATGCAGTTTAATATCTGATACTATAGGCCCAAAGCCAGAAGGTTGAAGCTCAGCTTTATTCAGTTGAGGGCAAACACCAGGGAGGGGCAGACACCGTTAGTAGGCCCTAACCACCAATTTTTAAAAACACAGCACTTAATGAGAGCCAGAAGGTTGAAGCTCAGCTTTATTCAGTTGAGGAAAAACACCAGGGAGGGACAGACACCGTTAGTAGGCCGTAACCAAAGTTGAAGGCCAAATGCAGTTTAATATCTGATACTATAGGCCCAAAGCCAGAAGGTTGAAGCTCAGCTTTATTCAGTTGAGGGCAAACACCAGGGAGGGGCAGACACCGTTAGTAGGCCCTAACCACCAAGTTTTAAAAACACAGCACTTAATGAGAGCCAGAAGGTTAAAGCTCAGCTTTATTCAGTTGAGGAAAACACCAGGGAGGGGCAGACACCGTTAGTAGGCCCTAACCACCAATTTTTGAAAACACAGCACTTAATGAGAGCCAGAAGGATGAAGCTCAGCTTTATTCAGTTGAGGACAAACACCAGGCAGGGGCAGACAACGTTAGTAGGCCGTAACCAAAGTTGAAGGCCAAATGCAGTATAATATCTGATACTATAGGCCCAAAGCCAGAAGGTTGAAGCTCAGCTTTATTCAGTTGAGGGCAAACACCAGGGAGGGGCAGACACCGTTAGTAGGCCCTAACCACCAATTTTTAAAATAACAGCACTTAATGAGAGCCAGAAGGTTGAAGCTCAGCTTTATTCAGTTGAGGGCAAACACCAGGGAGGGGCAGACACCGTTAGTAGGCCCTAACCACCAATTTTTAAAAACACAGCACTTAATGAGAGCCAGAAGGATGAAGCTCAGCTTTATTCAGTTGAGGACAAACACCAGGCAGGGGCAGACACCGTTAGTAGGCCGTAACCAAAGTTGAAGGCCAAATGCAGTTTAATATCTGATACTATAGGCCCAAAGCCAGAAGGTTGAAGCTCAGCTTTATTCAGTTAAGGGCAAACACCAGGGAGGGGCAGACACCGTTAGTAGGCCCTAACCACCAATTTTTGAAAACACAGCACTTAATGAGAGCCAGAAGGATGAAGCTCAGCTTTATTCAGTTGAGGACAAACACCAGGCAGGGGCAGACACCGTTAGTAGGCCGTAACCAAAGTTGAAGGCCAAATGCAGTTTAATATCTGATACTATAGGCCCAAAGCCAGAAGGTTGAAGCTCAGCTTTATTCAGTTGAGGGCAAACACCAGGGAGGGGCAGACATCGCTAGTAGGCCCTAACCACCAATTTTTAAAATAACAGCACTTAATGAGAGCCAGAAGGTTGAAGCTCAGCTTTATTCAGTTGAGGAAAAACACCAGGCAGGGGCAGACACCGTTAGTAGGCCCTAACCACCAATTTTTGAAAACACAGCACTTAATGAGAGCCAGAAGGATGAAGCTCAGCTTTATTCAGTTGAGGACAAACACCAGGGAGGGGCAGACACCGTTAGTAGGCCCTAACCACCAATTTTTGAAAACACAGCACTTAATGAGAGCCAGAAGGATAAAGCTCAGCTTTATTCAGTTGAGGACAAACACCAGGGAGGGGCAGACACCGTTAGTAGGCCCTAACCACCAATTTTTGAAAACACAGCACTTAATGAGAGCCAGAAGGATGAAGCTCAGCTTTATTCAGTTGAGGACAAACACCAGGCAGGGGCAGACACCGTTAGTAGGCCGTAACCAAAGTTGAAGGCCAAATGCAGTTTAATATCTGATACTATAGGCCCAAAGCCAGAAGGTTGAAGCTCAGCTTTATTCAGTTGAGGGCAAACACCAGGGAGGGGCAGACACCATTAGTAGGCCCTAACCACCAATTTTTGAAAACACAGCACTTAATGAGAGCCAGAAGGATGAAGCTCAGGTTTATTCAGTTGAGGACAAACACCAGGGAGGGGCAGACACCGTTAGTAGGCCCTAACCACCAATTTTTGAAAACACAGCACTTAATGAGAGCCAGAAGGATGAAGCTCAGCTTTATTCAGTTGAGGACAAACACCAGGCAGGGGCAGACACCGTTAGTAGGCCCTAACCACCAATTTTTGAAAACACAGCACTTAATGAGAGCCAGAAGGTTGAAGCTCAGCTTTATTCAGTTGAGGAAAACACCAGGGAGGGGCAGACACCGTTAGTAGGCCCTAACCACCAATTTTTGAAAACACAGCACTTAATGAGAGCCAGAAGGATGAAGCTCAGCTTTATTCAGTTGAGGACAAACACCAGGCAGGGGCAGACACCGTTAGTAGGCCATAACCAAAATTGAAGGCCAAATGCAGTTTAATTTCCTGATACTATAGGCCGAAAGCCAGAAGGTGGAAGCTCCGATTTAGACAGTGGAGGACAATTTGAATTAGGGACTGCAGACAGACTTAGTAGGCTGTCCCCTGTGGACCATGCATCCAACACATTAACCCATTGCGCCGTAATGGACACGTAATCTTCCGTGGCCATGCCTAACAGGTCCATGCATCTGTTGTCAGGTGCACCTTTGTACTCACAGATTGCCAGAGTGCATGGACAATGCGGTCTTTTACATGCTGGTGGAGGGTTGGGATGGCTTTTCTCGCAAAAGAAGTGTCGACTGGTTAGCTTGTAGCATGGTACAGCGTAGTCCATCATGGCCTTATTAATAGTAAATAAAATATATAACTAGGCTCTATGAACGTTTAAATAGGTTCCAGGGGTACACGGGCAGCATTGGTGTGGTCAGTGGAGGAGTATTGCAAGTAGGGGCCGCAGACAGGCTATCAAAGGCCTAAAATAACAAACAGTAGGCTCATGGCAGTTTTATATCGGTTACATGGATGCACAGGCAGGCAGCATTGTGGTCAGTGGAGGAGTAATGCAAGTAGGGACGGCAGACAGGCTATCAAAGGCCTAAAATAACAAACAATAGGCTCATGGCAGTTTTATATAGGTTACATGGATGCACAGGCAGGCAGCATTGTGGTCAGTGGAGGAGTAATGCAAGTAGGGACCGCAGACAGGCTATCAAAGGCCTAAAATAACAAACAATAGGCTCATGGCAGTTTTATATCGGTTACATGGATGCACAGGCAGGCAGCATTGTGGTCAGTGGAGGAGTAATGCAAGTAGGGATGGCAGACAGGCTATCAAAGGCCTAAAATAACAAACAATAGGCTCATGGCAGTTTTACATCGGTTACATGGATACACAGGCAGGCAGCATTGTGGTCAGTGGAGGAGTATTGCAAGGAGTGTCTGACACAGTTAGTACTCCAAAAAAATAAATAGATGTTAATGTCTCGCAAAACAACTATAAGTAAAAAAAGGGTGGCATGCTTAGGTACAGGGGTGGGCTCATCTGCAGAGTTTATGACAAAGTAATTTGGCAGTAAATTAGTATTTACTGGTGTCAATATAGGACACTGACCCAGACTACTTTAACTAGCATCATAGATGCAAACAAATTGGTATTGTTTGTCAGTGCCAGGCATTGAATGATGTCAGTGCATAGACTAAACACTGGTGGAGCTGTGCGAGATAATTTTGCACGTGGTAGAGCACAGTTTGAGCTGGGGGGGGAACTCTCTTGTGGCCGGCGGTACCACCCCAGGGCCCCTCATGTTACAACGGTGTGTCTGACGTTGGGTGTGCACCACCACCGCCAGAGACACTACATTGTACTATGAGGGACCCAGTGGCAGTGCCATCAACCAAAAGCGAGCACACCCACCTCTTCTGACAGACAGCACTGTAACGGGTGCTTGCGCCAAGTGGCGAGACAACGGCCCCGTGGGGGGATTTTTCCCATTGGGGGAGGTGTAAACATGTCGTATGCTGGACAAACAGCTGCTGCAAATTAACAGATTGGAACACTCAGTAAGACCAGTCCACAAGCAAGACCTTTTTATAGGAAAGCTAAATGTCAGCCGGGAAAGGTGGGGCAAAATAATTTGAAATCCAAGAGTGGTTCATTTTAATGAAGGTGAGATCATCCACATTTTGGGTAGCCAGACGAGTCCTTTTTTCGGTTAATATTGAACCAGCAGCACTGAATACTCTTTCTGATAGCATACTAGCTGCTGGGCAAGCAAGCTCCTGCAACGCATATTCTGCCAATTCAGGCCAGGTGTCTAATTTTGATGCCCAGTAATCAAATGGGAATGACGGTTGAGGGAGAACATCGATAAGGGAAGAAAAATAGTTAGTAACCATACTGGACAAATGTTGTCTCCTGTCACTTTGAATAGATGCTGCAGTACCTGTCCTGTCTGCGGTCATTGCGAAATCACTCCACAACCTGGTCAGAAAACCCCTCTGTCCAACGCCACTTCTGATCTGTGCACCTCTAACACCTCTGCCATGTAGCCCCCTGCAGCATGTGTGAGAACCATCACCGGCGCTGTGTGCTGGGAATGCCTGAATCAAACGGTCTACAAGAGTAGCTTGTTTGGTTGCTAAGATTTGTTCGAGGTTCTCATGTGGCATAATATTTTGCAATTTGCCTTTATAGCGAGGGTCAAGGATGCAGGCCAACCAGTAATCGTCATCGCTCATCATTTTAGTAATGCGTGGGTCCTTTTTGAGGATACGTAAGGCATAATCCGCCATGTGGGCCAAAGTTCCTGTTGGCAAATCTGCGGTTGTGCTGGTTTGAGGGACAGTTACAGGCAAATCTATGTCACTTGTCTCCCTTAAAAAACCAGAACCCGGCCTTGCAACGCCACTAATTTCTGTTGGCCCAGGAGAAGCTTCCTCATTCAAAAAGTACTCATCCCCATCATCCTCCTCGTCCTCCTCCTCCTCTTCGCCCGCTACCGCGTCCTCTACACGGCCCTGACCAGACAATGGCTGACTGTCACCAAGGCTTTCCTCTTCCTCGGCTGCAGACGCCTGCTCCTTTATGTGCGTCAAACTTTGCATCAGCAGATGCATTAGGGGGATGCTCATGCTTATTATGGCGTTGTCTGCACTAACCAGCCGTGTGCATTCCTCAAAACACTGAAGGACTTGACACAGGTCTTGTAGCTTCGATCACTGCACACCTGACAACTCCATGTCTGCCATCCAACTGCCTGCCCGTGTATGTGTATCCTCCCACAAAAACATAACAGCACGCCTCTGTTCGCACAGTCTCTGAAGCATGTGCAGTGTGGAGTTCCACCTTGTTGAAATGTCAATGATTAGGCGATGCTGGGGAAGGTTCAAAGACCGCTGATAGTTCTGCATACGGCTGGAGTGTACGGGCGAACGGCGGATATGCGAGCAAAGTCTGCGCACTTTGAGGAGCAGGTCGGGTAACCCCTGGTAACTTTTCAGGAAGCACTGCACCACCAGGTTTAAGGTGTGAGCCAGGCAAGGAATGTGCTTCAGTTGGGAAAGGGCTATGGCAGCCATGAAATTCCTTCCATTATCACTCACAACCTTGCCTGCCTCAAGATGTACAGTGCCCAGCCATGACTGAGTTTCATTCTGCAAGAACTCTGACAGAACTTCCGCGGTGTGTCTGTTGTCGCCCAAACACTTCATTGCCAATACAGCCTGCTGACGCTTGCCACTAGCTGTCCCATAATGGCACACCTGGTGTGCAACAGTGGCAGCTGCGGATGGAGTGGATGTGCGACTGCGGTGTGTGGATGAGCTCTCGCTTCTGCATGAGGAGGAGGAAGAGGAGGAGGGGGGGGCGAACTCCTACAGCCAACTCTTTCCTTGACCGTGGACTAGGCAAAACTGTCCCAATATTGCTGTCCCCTGTGGACCCTGCATCCACCACATTCACCCAGTGTGCCGTGATGGACACGTAATGTCCCTGGCCATGCCTACTGGTCCAGGCATCTGTTGTCAGGTGCACCTTTGTAGTCACAGACTGCCTGAGTGCATGGATGATGCGGTCTTTAACATGCTGTTGGAGGGCTGGGATGGCTTTTCTAGAAAAGAAGTGCCGACTGGGTAGTTCGTAGTGTGGTACATCGTAGTCCATCAGCGCTTTGAAAGCTTCGCTTTCAACTAACCGGTAGGGCATCATCTCTAATGAGATTAGTCTAGCAATGTGGGCGTTCAAACCCTGTGTACGCGGATGCGAGGATGAGTACTTCCTTTTCCTAACAAGAGTCTCATGTAGGGTGAGCTGGACTGGAGAGCTGGAGATCGTGGAACTAGCGGTGGTGCCGGTGGACATGGGTGACTGAGAGAGGGTTGGAGATGGTATTCTTGCCGGTGCCCTACATGCAGTGTTTCCTACTACAAACCTGGTGATTCCCTGACTGCTTTGGCCTGGCGACGAAAGCTGCACAGATACTGCAGGTGGGTTGGGAAATGGTCGGCTTACTGGGAGGGAAGGGATGTAGCGTTGCTGACTAGCTTCATTGGCCGAGGGTGCTGCAACCTTTAGGGAGGTTTGGTAGTTAGTCCAGGCTTGCAAATGCATGGTGGATAAATGTCTATGCATGCAACTTGTATTTAGACTTTTAAGATTCTGACCTCTGCTTAAGGTTGTTGAACATTTTTGACAGATGACTTTGCGCTGATCATTTGGATGTTGTTTAAAAAAATGCCAGACTGCACTCTTTCTACTATCGGATACCTTTTCAGGCATTGCAGACTGAGCTTCTTTAACTGGATGGCCACGCTGTCCTCCAACTGGTTTTGGTTTTGGCACGCGTTTTTGGCCAGATACGGGCCCGGTAGATGGAACCTGTTGTGATGTTGATGCCTGCTGCGGCTCCTCCTCCTCCGCTTCAGAACTACTGCCGCCTGCACCCTGTTCCCCCAATGGCTGCCAATCGGGGTCCACAACTGGGTCGTTTATGACCTCCTCTTCTATGTCGTGTGCGATTTCTTCTGTGTCACCGTGTAAGCCGGTGGTATAGCGTCCGTGACGGGGCACCATAGTCTCCGCTGGGTTTGATTCTGCCTCAGTACACTGCGAGGGCAATGTTCTGGTCTGAGTCAAAGGAACAGCATAGTAATCTGGCTGTGGCTGTGCATCTGTGCACTCCATGTCCGATTCAACTTCTAATGGACATGGCCTGTTAACTGTTTCACTGTCTAACCCAGGAACGGTATGTGTGAAGAGCTGCATGGAGTAACCCGTTGTGTCTCCTGACGCATCCTTCTCTCTTGTTCTGGGTGAAGAAGACAAGGAAGCGACTTGTCCCTGACCGGGAGCATCCACTGACGATGCACTGCTCTGACATTTGGCACTTTCCGAGGAGGAGGCGAAAGAGCTAGAAGCAGAGTCAGCAATGAAAGCCAATACTTGTTCCTGCTGCTCCGGCTTCAAAAGTGGTTTTCCTACTCCCAGAAAAGAGAGCGTTCGAGGCCTTGTGTAGCCAGACAACGAACCTGGCTCAACAACTCGACACTTAGGTGCTGTACTGCTTTTACCACGGCCACCTGATGCTCCACCACCACTACCATCATTACCAGCTGACAATGACCGCCCACGGCCACGACCTCTTCCACTAGACTTCCTCATTGCTTGCAAAATGTAACCAAAGTAACACTATTTGTTACTGTAAAACAACTTATAAGGTGAACTCAAACTTCTGTAGGATTTATATATACCTTTATAGGTGCCTGACACTGAAAGGAAAATCAGGCCCAATGTTACACACTAGGTTTTCTGTGGCCCAATAATTTGAGACAGATGGCACACACAGGCCCAGCACTCAAGCAGAAATGCCAATCTTAATCTCCCACTATTTTTTTTTTTTCTGGGAGAATTTACCCTAAAAAAAAAAAAAAAAAAAAGGCCCAGTATTACACAGTGTTTTCAGTGCCACACAATGAGAGAGAGATGCCACACACAGGAATGGCACGGAGGCAGACTTGACAATATTTATCTCCAACTAATTTTTTTTTTGGAAAAGGGAGAATTTAGAAAAAAAAAAAAAAAAAAAGGCCAAGTATTACACAGTGTTTTCGGTGCCACACAATGAGAGAGAGATGCCACACACAGCAATGGCACGGAGGCAGACTTGACAATATTTATCTCCCACTAATTTTTTTGGGGGAAAAGGGAGAATTTAGAAAAAAAAAAAAAGGCCAAGTATTACACAGTGTTTTCGGTGCCACACAATGAGAGAGAGATGCCACACACAGCAATGGCACGGAGGCAGACTTGCCAATATTTATCTCCCAATAATTTTTTTTTTTTTAAAAGGGAGAATGTACCCCCCCAAAAAAATGGCCAACTATTACACAGTGTTTTCAGTGCCACACAATGAGAGAGAGATGCCACACACAGCAATGGCACGAAGGCAGACTTGCCAATATTTATGTCCCAATAATTTTTTTTTTTTTTTAAAAGGGAGAATGTACCCCCCCCAAAAAAATGGCCAACTATTACACAGTGTTTTCAGTGCCACACAATGAGAGAGAGATGCCACACACAGCAATGGCACGGAGGCAGACTTGACAATATTTATCTCCCACTAATTTTTTTTGGGGAAAAGGGAGAATTTAGAAAAAAAAAAAGGCCAAGTATTACACAGTGTTTTTGGTGCCACACAATGAGAGAGAGATGCCACACACAGCAATGGCACGGAGGCAGACTTGCCAATATTTATCTCCCAATAATTTTTTTTTTTTTAAAAGGGAGAATGTACCCCCCCCAAAAAAAATGGCCAACTATTACACAGTGTTTTCAGTGCCACACAATGAGAGAGAGATGCCACACACAGCAATGGCACGGAGGCAGACTTGACAATATTTATCTCCCAATAATTTTTTTTTTTTTTAAAAAGGGAGAATGTACCCCCCCCCAAAAAAATGGCCAACTATTACACAGTGTTTTCAGTGGCACACAATGAGAGAGAGATGCCACACACAGCAATGGCACGAAGGCAGACTTGACAATATTTATCTCCCAATAATTTTTTTTTTTTTTTTAAAAGGGAGAATGTACCCCCCCCAAAAAAAATGGCCAACTATTACACAGTGTTTTCAGTGCCACACAATGAGAGAGAGATGCCACACACAGCAATGGCACGGAGGCAGACTTGACAATATTTATCTCCCACTAATTTTTTTTGGGGAAAAGGGAGAATTTAGAAAAAAAAAAAAAAAGGCCAAGTATTACACAGTGTTTTCGGTGCCACACAATGAGAGAGATGCCACACACAGCAATGGCACAGAGGCAGACTTGACAATATTAATCACTAATTTTTTTTTTGGAAAAGGGAGAATTTAGAAAAAAAAAAAAAGCCAAGTATTACACAGTGTTTTCGGTGCCACACAATGAGAGAGAGATGCCACACACAGCAATGGCACGGAGGCAGACTTGACAATATTTATCTCCCTGCAGTTATCTCAGAAAAGTATGTCAGGCAGCTGTAAAAAGGACTGCTGCACACAAAAGTGTGGACAAACACACAAGATAGCTGTGCAGAAAGGAAGGAAAAACAGGATTTGTGCTTTGAAAAAAGCAGTTGATTTACACAGCGGTGTACACACAAAGCAACGCAGCTATCAGGGAACCTTCTAGGGCAGCCCAATGAGCTACAGCACTGAGGAAAAAAAAATGTAGCTTCCACTGTCCTGCAAACAAAAGGTGGTATTGGACAGTGGAAATCGCTACAGCACAAGCGGTTTGTGGCTTTATGTACCCTGCCTATCACTATCCCTGCTTCCGAAGAAGCTGCAGCAACCTCTCCCTACGCTCAGATCAGCAGCAGTAAGATGGCGGTCAGCGGGAACGCCCCTTTATAGCCCCTGTGACGCCGCAGAAAGCAAGCCAATCACTGCAATGCCCTTCTCTAAGATGGTGGGGACTGAGATCTATGTCATCACGCTGCCCACACTCTGCGTCCACCTTCATTGGCTGAGAAATGGCGCTTTTAGCGTCATTGAAACGCGACTTTGGCGCGAAAGTCACGTACCGCATGGCAGACCCCACACAGGGATCGGCTCGGTTTCATGAGACGCCGACTTTGCCAGAAGTCGGCGACTTATGAAAATGAACGATCCGTTTCGCTCAACCCTACTCTACACTGTGACATCCCTTCAGATATTTGTAGAAAGCTATTAAGTCTCCTCTTAGTCTTTTTTGCAAGCAAAACATTCCCAAATCCTTTCATCGGTCCCTGTAGGACATACTTTGCAGTCCGCTCACCATCCTGGTAGATCTTCTCTGAACTTACTCCAGTTTTTCAATGGAGGAGTTGAGGGGAATAATTCTTTTGCATTATCTAGATTTAATGCTTGTCATAATACATCCTAGAACTGTGTTTGCCTTTTTTTCTGTGGCATCACACTGTAGATTCAGTCTGTGATCTATTAGTATTCCGAAGTCTGTTTTTACATGTGCTGTTGCTTAGTTCTATTCCTCTCGTTCTGTAGATGTAGTTTTCGTTTTTCTTGCCCAGATATAGAATCTTGCATTTCTCCCTGGTAAATTCCATTCTATTTGTTGCTGCAAATTGTTCAAGCTCATCTAGATCCTTTTGAATCCTTTCTCTGTCTTCCCTAGTGTTAGCTATCCCCCCTAGCTTTGCATCGCCTGCAAATTTGATCAGTTTACCATCAATTCCCATATCTAAATCACTGGGGCCAGGACAGAACCTTGTGGCATTCGTTAAAGAGTTAGGAGTTAAAGAGGGGGTGGATGCCAGGGACTTTGCAGTTATGTAGAATTGTAGTTCTAGTGCTGATTCATGCAGTGAAAATGTTTCTACATAGAGCTTAGAATGAGTCAGCTAGTCAGTTTTTCATCATATGATGCCATAGACCTGAAGGAAAACATAAAACTTAACTGTAAAATGAGCAATTGACTTTAAAATATGAAGAGGTTAAAAACTTTGATGTTAGTCCTTTTTTAAGGTTTTTGCTCACATGTTTTAATAATAATGATAATAATTTTTATTTATATAGCGCCAACATATTCCGCAGCACTTTACAATTAAGCGGGGACATGTACAGACAAATTCAATACAAATTAAGACGATTTAAACAGTGACATTAGGAGTGAGGTCCCTGCTCGCAAGCTTACAATCTACAAGGAAATGGGGGGGACACAATAGGTGAAAAGTGCTTGTTATTTCAGGTCTGGCAATTATATTAAATAGGGATTTTCATATAAAGCTGCATGATCCGGTCATCAGCCCGTGTGTTTAAGTGCAATAGTCAAGTATCAAGTGCAGTTATCGTGTGCATGGAGGATGTGGAGACAGATGAATAGTAGGGTGCAGATTCAGAATAATATTTGGAAGGAGGGAACAGGGCAAAGTTAGTTTACTGAGTAGTTGATGTGGTAGGCTTGTTTGAAGAGATGGGTTTTCAAAGCGCGCTTGAATAGGTCGGGGCTAGGTATCAGTCTGATCGTCTGGGGAAGTGCATTCCAGAGAGCGCCAGCTCGAGAGAAGTCTTGGAGACGGAGGTGCGAGGTTCGGATTATGGGGGATGCTAGTCTTAGGTCATTTGTAGAACAGAGGGCACGTGTAGGGCGATAGATAGAGATGAGAGAGGAGATATAAGGAGGTGCAGAACTGTGGAGGGCTTTGTGGGTGAGAGAGATGAGTTTATACTGGACCCTGTAGCGAATGGGTAGCCAGTGTAATGACTGGCACAAGATGGAGGCATCGGTGAAGCAGTTGGACAGAAATATGACCCTGGCTGCCGCATTCAAGATGGATTGGAGAGGAGAAAGAGTTGCAGCAGTCCAGACGAGAATGAATAAGAGCGACAGTAAGAGTCTTAGCAGTTTCAAAGGTGAGAAAAGGTCGGATTCTGGAGATGTTTTTAAGATGCAGGTGACAAGAGCGAGTGAGTGATCGGATATAGGGAGTAAAGGAAAGTTTGGTGTCGAATATGACCCCAAGACAGCGGGCATGCTGCTTGGGAGTTATGGTTGAACCCTCCAGGGTAATTTCGATGTTGGGAAGAGTGAGGTTAGTAGAAGGGAGAAACACAAGAAGTTCCATTTTGGAGAGATTTAGTTTCAGAACATGTCATGATATTCCTTCAAATTTATTTTATGCAAAATTTCATAGTGAGAATGAAATTAAACATGTACATTTTCTAATTAAGCTGAAGCTAGCTCCAACTTTGCCCCTTCTGACTTGATTATCTTTGCCTGTATTACATGTCGCAAAGCATTTTCCACCAAATATGAAGCATTTATAATTGCCATGTACTTTCTGGCTAGCAGAGTGTAATGTAGGGGCACGTTTAGGAGCAGTATTACTTTAAATATTAAGGCATAAAGGTGGTTTTTAGGCAATATAAGCTCTCAGCCTCCCTTTAGAGTAGTATTTTGAGACTTTAACATTTATGGCTTCTTTCCTGAAAAGGCTTGTCAGCCCCAAATCGATAAGTTGTCTGCAGTAACTCTGTGTGACTGCAGACTTATGAATACCCCAAGTGCACGCACCGTGTGCTGCAGGGATTCACCGGTTTCTGATTTGGGACCGTAGGGTATGCATGCTCCCGGCCAGTGGGTACCCCCTCACTTCCATACATTTGTGTAGAGTGAGACCGCATCATCTAGTCAGCCATGCCCACTCGACAGCCGAGTCACTAGACGAAGCGTGGCCTTACAAGTGTTGGAGCAAGTCCATGCCCATGTAGGGGGTTGGTAAAATACAGTACAGACCAAAAGTTTGGACACACCTTCTCAATTAAAGATTTTTCTGTATTTTCATGACTATGAAAATTGTACATTCACACTGAAGGCATCAACACTATGAATTAACACATGTGGAATTATATACTTAACAAAAAAGTGTGAAACAACTGAAATTATGTCTTATATTCTAGGTTCTTCAAAGTAGCCACCTTTTGCTTTGATGACTGCTTTGCACACTCTTGGCATTCTCTTGATGAGCTTCAAGAGGTAGTCACAAGGAAATAGTCTTCCAACAATCTTGAAGGAGTTCCCAAAGATGCTTAGCACTTTTGGCCCTTTTGCCTTCACTCTGCGGTCCAGCTCACCCCAAACCATCTCGATTGGGTTCAGGTATTGTGACTGTGGAGGCCAGGTCATCTTGCTTTGCACCCTATCACTCTCATTCTTGGTCAAATAGCCCTTACACAGCCTGGAGGTGTGTTTGGGGTCATTGTCCTGTTGAAAAATAAATGATGGTCCAACTAAACGCAAACCGGATGGAATAGCATGGCGCTGCAAGATGCTGTGGTAGTCATGCTGGTTCAGTATGCCTTCAATTTTGAATAAATCCCCAACAGTGTCACCAGCAAAGCACCCCCACACCATCACACCTCCTCCTCCATGCTTCACGGTGGGAACCAGGCATGTAGAGTCCATCCGTTCACCTTTGCTGCGTTACGGTGGTTGGAACCGAAGCTCTCAAATTTGGACTCATCAGACCAAAGCACAGATTTCCACTGGTCTAATGTCCATTCTTTGTGTTCTTTAGCTCAAACAAGTCTCTTCTGCTTGTTGCCTGTCCTTAGCATTGGTATCCTAGCAGCTGTTTCACCATGAAGGCCTGCTGCACAAAGTCTCCTCTTAACAGTTGTTGTAGAGAGGTTTTAACCAAAAACCAAAGGAGAAAAATCTAACCCATATAATCTTTACATTTCAAGTAGAAACATGAGCATATAACCAAAAAAAAAAACTACCTGAAGAAATACTATTAACAAAATTTTCATTAAAAAACAATATATTTTATTATGTATTAGAAACACTACAGAGAACAAAACACAAAAATCCAAACGAGGCACACAAAAGGTATATTTCAGAAAGCAATTTTTACAAGGTATAACAATGTTCCATGTATGATAATATTTATACCCTCGCTTTCAATTTTGTTATCAATATAGACAGGAGCTATGGCAAAGAACTACCAGCAAACACATTAAATCTTAGTGGACTCAATTAACTACTTATAAATCGTCCAAGAATAAGGTGCATAGTGCATATTGTTTATCATAGTCAATGCCAATATAAGGCACCGCTGAGTAAGGTATGTACCTAGAAATCTCTTATTTTTATATAATCAATATAAGGTGCTAAGTGCACATATAAATAAGGTATATACCTAAAAGGTCTCTTTGTTTAAATATGGTTCATATAAAGTGCTAAGTGCACATGTTGGTTCTTACCAGTGCTCATGTCAGCGTTCCTGTGCCTCAGCCTAACACTCCAACGCGCGTTTCGCACGTTGCGTTGCTTCCTCAGGGAGTGACGCATAGGGGGTACATCGCCTGCTCTTTATATGCTGGCCACACACATCTTTAACCAATCGCGGCAATAAACGCGGCGCATCCCACGTTACCGAAGCGCCGGCGTCCCCGGCACATGACCCGCGGCCACGTCACAAGAAGGCGCCAAGGCGCCGTCCCTGACATCACAGGCAGATCACATGACAGGGTCCGCCCGCCCCGGCAACAGAGGATGCGCACAAATGCCGTGTCCGCCATCTTAGATTTGGGCAACTGAAAGGGCAAATATCCCACATCAATAAAAGGAAAAGGGAGGCGGTACTCAATAATGAACGTGAATACCAAATGGCGCATCGCATGCTGCCGCGGCAACAATAACCCCAGTGTGTGTCCCGCGGAGACACCATAGGAAAGCACACCAGCACCGTCCCTGGTATCTCAAACAGGAGACACAGTGAGGCATCTATGCGGCGGAAGCAAGAGATGCGCACCGGCACCACATCCATCATATAAAGTGAAGCAAGCATATAGATCATGGCAGATGATCATTGGAACAAAAGGAGTAAGCAAATACACTTGAAAGGACATATATATATGTAACATATACCCATATATATATATAAAAATACACAGTACATATGCACATACACATGCATGTTAAGAGGAACTTCAGACAAAATAGTGGATAAAAGTGAAAAAATATCAATATATTATGATATAATAAATAGTGTAAGAAAACAAAAAATCAATATATTGATACAATAAATAAAGTGAAAAAATGGTAATAAATACCTATAAAAATTGTGAATAAGTGACCGTGACCATGTAAAGAAATAATACATATAAATATAAGAATAATATAAATATGGATCCTTCATCAATTCCATATTAAAAAATGTGCATAAATGTCCATAAAATGTGAAAGAGTCCGGATTTTTCCTCATTGGGTACTTCATGTCTCCTCATGTTGATGACCCTTCATGGTAAGATGTCATATCTCCAAAATTCATAAACTTTCTATATACAAATAGAGAAAAAAATATTTAGTTTTCATAACTCCAATCTAGTAAAGTAAATATTCCGCAATGACCACCCTATGAAAAAATACATAAGGACAAACACTAAAATTAAAACAAAAATAGATTAAAAAATATACAATAACTAAAAAAGCTAAAACAAACAGGCGGCAGCGCAGAGATCCATGATCAAAAAGTGGATCACAAAAAGCTGGAAAAACCCCATTGGTCATTAAGGCCATGTGGTTTTACTGTTCTAAGGGTGGTAATCCAGCGGCATTCCTTTTGGGCTAACCTATTCATGATATTCCCCCCACGAATGCCCAGATGTACCACATCAATACCTTTTACTTGAAGTTCTATTGGACCAAATGGATGAAATTCCCGATAATGGGCAGGTATTGTCTTCAATTTCCCAAGCTCGTCCTTCTGAGAATTTTCCAAATTCAAAAGTCTTGCGGATCTAATATCTCTTACATGTTCCAGTATTCGTACTCGAAGCTGTCTTGACGTGAGACCCACATAAATAAGCCCACATGGGCATGTCAAATAATATATGACTGATGTGGTCTTACAATTAATTGGGTGGGTAATTTTAAAATTATGTGTCTTTGCTGAATTACTGAATGTGTCTGCCTTAACCATATACTTGCAAGCACTACAGTCGCCACATGCACGAGATCCCCACTTAGGGCCTTTTGAATCAAATATGAAATTAGATTTGGGTGCAACGTAATGGCTATGTGTGATGGTTTCACCAATAGTTTTACTTCTTCTTGCCACTACCAATGGTCTGTCCTCTATAAATTTTGCAAGCCCAGGGTCCTGTTTCAAAATTGGCCAGAATTGATTAAAAATACTGTTCATATCTTTCCATCTCCCATGATAATCCGTTATGATTCGCAGCCGCGAATCCTCTTTTTTTGTAACTTTATTCTGAAGCAATAAATTTCGGTCCAGTTTCTTCGCTATTTCGATATTCAAAAGGCCCTAAGTGGGGATCTCGTGCATGTGGCGACTGTAGTGCTTGCAAGTATATGGTTAAGGCAGACACATTCAGTAATTCAGCAAAGACACATAATTTTAAAATTACCCACCCAATTAATTGTAAGACCACATCAGTCATATATTATTTGACATGCCCATGTGGGCTTATTTATGTGGGTCTCACGTCAAGACAGCTTCGAGTACGAATACTGGAACATGTAAGAGATATTAGATCCGCAAGACTTTTGAATTTGGAAAATTCTCAGAAGGACGAGCTTGGGAAATTGAAGACAATACCTGCCCATTATCGGGAATTTCATCCATTTGGTCCAATAGAACTTCAAGTAAAAGGTATTGATGTGGTACATCTGGGCATTCGTGGGGGGAATATCATGAATAGGTTAGCCCAAAAGGAATGCCGCTGGATTACCACCCTTAGAACAGTAAAACCACATGGCCTTAATGACCAATGGGGTTTTTCCAGCTTTTTGTGATCCACTTTTTGATCATGGATCTCTGCGCTGCCGCCTGTTTGTTTTAGCTTTTTTAGTTATTGTATATTTTTTAATCTATTTTTGTTTTAATTTTAGTGTTTGTCCTTATGTATTTTTTCATAGGGTGGTCATTGCGGAATATTTACTTTACTAGATTGGAGTTATGAAAACTAAATCTTTTTTTCTCTATTTGTATATAGAAAGTTTATGAATTTTGGAGATATGACATCTTACCATGAAGGGTCATCAACATGAGGAGACATGAAGTACCCAATGAGGAAAAATCCGGACTCTTTCACATTTTATGGACATTTATGCACATTTTTTAATATGGAATTGATGAAGGATCCATATTTATATTATTCTTATATTTATATGTATTATTTCTTTACATGGTCACGGTCACTTATTCACAATTTTTATAGGTATTTATTACCGTTTTTTCACTTTATTTATTGTATCAATATATTGATTTTTTGTTTTCTTACACTATTTATTATATTATAATATATTGATATTTTTTCACTTTTATCCACTATTTTGTCTGAAGTTCCTCTTAACATGCATGTGTATGTGCATATGTACTGTGTATTTTTATATATATATGGGTATATGTTACATATATATATGTCCTTTCAAGTGTATTTGCTTACTCCTTTTGTTCCAATGATCATCTGCCATGATCTATATGCTTGCTTCACTTTATATGATGGATGTGGTGCCGGTGCGCATCTTTGCTTCCGCCGCATAGATGCCTCACTGTGTCTCCTGTTTGAGATACCAGGGACGGTGCTGGTGTGCTTTCCTATGGTGTCTCCGCGGGACACACACTGGGGTTATTGTTGCCGCGGCAGCATGCGATGCGCCATTTGGTATTCACGTTCATTATTGAGTACCGCCTCCCTTTTCCTTTTATTGATGTGGGATATTTGCCCTTTCAGTTGCCCAAATCTAAGATGGCGGACACGGCATTTGTGCGCATCCTCTGTTGCCGGGGCGGGCGGACCCTGTCATGTGATCTGCCTGTGATGTCAGGGACAGCGCCTTGGCGCCTTCTTGTGACGTGGCCGCGGGTCATGTGCCGGGGACGCCGGCGCTTCGGTAACGTGGGATGCGCCGCGTTTATTGCCGCGATTGGTTAAAGATGTGTGTGGCCAGCATATAAAGAGCAGGCGATGTACCCCCTATGCGTCACTCCCTGAGGAAGCAACGCAACGTGCGAAACGCGCGTTGGAGTGTTAGGCTGAGGCACAGGAACGCTGACATGAGCACTGGTAAGAACCAACATGTGCACTTAGCACTTTATATGAACCATATTTAAACAAAGAGACCTTTTAGGTATATACCTTATTTATATGTGCACTTAGCACCTTATATTGATTATATAAAAATAAGAGATTTCTAGGTACATACCTTACTCAGCGGTGCCTTATATTGGCATTGACTATGATAAACAATATGCACTATGCACCTTATTCTTGGACGATTTATAAGTAGTTAATTGAGTCCACTAAGATTTAATGTGTTTGCTGGTAGTTCTTTGCCATAGCTCCTGTCTATATTGATAACAAAATTGAAAGCGAGGGTATAAATATTATCATACATGGAACATTGTTATACCTTGTAAAAATTGCTTTCTGATATATACCTTTTGTGTGCCTCGTTTGGATTTTTGTGTTTTGTTCTGTGTAGTGTTTCTAATACATAATAAAATATATTGTTTTTTAATGAAAATTTTGTTAATAGTATTTCTTCAGGTAGTTTTTTTTTTTGGTTATATGTTGTAGAGATGTGTCTGCTGCTAGAACTCTGTGTGGCATTGACCTGGTCTCTTATCTGAGCTGCTGTTAAGGCTACTTTCACACTAGCGTCGTGCACTGCACGTCATTTTGTAGAAAAAACGCATCCTGCAAAAGTGCTTGCAGGATGCGTTTTTTCTCCATAGACTTGCATTAGCGACGCAGTGCGACGCATTGCCACACGTCGCAACCGTCGTGCGACGGTTGTGTCGTGTTGCGTCGGGTCCGTCGCCACCAAAAAAGTTGCATGTAACGTTTTTTGGTGCGTCAAGACCGTCTTTTTTGACCGCGCATGCGCGGCCGTAACTCTGCCCCCGCCTCCCCGCACATCACAATGGGGCAGCGGATGCATTGAAAAACAGCATCTGCTGCCCCTGTTGTGCGGCGCTTTCACTGCTTGCGTCGGTATGTCGCAACGACGCAATTCGTCGTGCATCGTACGACGCTAGTGTGAAAGTAGCCTAACCTGCAATTTCTGAGGCTGGTGACTCAGATAAACTTATGCTCAGAAGCAGAGATGACTCTTGGTCTTCCTTTCCTGGGGCGGTCCTCATGTGAGCCAGTTTCTTCGTAGCGCTTGATCGTTTTTGCAACTGCACTTGAGGACACTTTCAAAGTTTTCCCAATTTTTCGGACAGACAGACCTTCATTTCTTAAAGTAATGATGGCCACTTTTTTTCCTTTACTTAGAATTTGTATTATGGCAGGAAAAAAACAGCTAACAGTCTATTCAGTAGGACTATCAGCTGTGTACCCACCAGACTTCTGCACAACACAACTGATGGTCCCAACACCATTTATAAGGCAAGAAATCCCACTTATTAAACCTGACAGGGCACACCTGTGAAGTGAAAACCATTCCCGGTGACTACCTCTTGAAGCTCATCAAGAGAATGCCAAGAGTGTGCAAAGCAGTCATCAAAGTAAGAGGTGGCTACTTTGAAGAACGTAGAATATAAGTCATAATTTCAGTTGTTTCACACTTTTTTGTTAAGTATATAATTCCACATGTGTTAATTCACAGTTTTGACGCCTTCAGTGTGAATGTACAATTTTCATAGTCATGAAAATACCAAAAAATCTTTAAATGAGAAGGTGTGTCCAAACTTTTGGTCTGTACTGTATGTTATTGCATTTGCCTTTCCCTCTCATCCCAATGCCGTATGTTATCAGTGTTTGTATATAGGTTTACGTGTGATGGTATTGCTACATGATTTAAGTGTATTACCACCTCTTATATAATGGTACTGCTACACAATCAAGTGTATTACCATGTCTTGTTCTGCTAAATGTATATATTGTATTTGGTGTGCCTGTTATATAGGGACAATGTAGTACTAAGTTTGGCCACTAGATGGGGGCATTTTAGTACACATAGGTTAGCATGGTTGTGGTTCAGTGTACATAATACCAGTTACTGTAGGAGGGGTCAGCTGCGGATAAGGGAAGAAGTGCTTCCTGTTTCTAGGGAGAAGGGCCCGAGCGCCCAGACAGTCAACATGGGCTCTAGGCCCAGGACATTAGCAGCTACCACGTAATGTTGGTTGATTAAGAAGAGAGAGCCCAGCCATCTACAGCATCAGGCCAGAAAAAAGGAGGCCAGCACAGCAGAAGGATAGAGGACAATACGCTGGCACAGGTAGCCCTAGAATGTGGCAGCTTATAGCTGGGGCAGATGTCTTCAGTACCGGGGCAAAACGGTGGCTGGGGCAGAACTCAGAAGCAGTGAGCTTGTAGCAGGACTGCGTTGGGACTTCACAGAGCACAATACTGAAGGGCAGGTTACTCTCCAGGTAGCAACTAGCTTCAGAGATGGAAACTCTTTTGTCTGAGGTGAAGCAGACTGAGAAAGGCCTAACCATTGCAAAGCTGAATTGGGAGGACACTGAGGACCTGTGCGGCACGGTCCCACCCGGGTATGTGTTATGTCAAAAGGAAGGAAGGTGCAGGGAGAGAAGAGGAAATCTGTAATGCTGATTCTGATGTAATTGCTGTGATGAGTCTGGATGTGCTGTAAAGCTTGCAGTAAAGTTGTTGATTTGAAAGTTGAAAAGGACGGTGTCTCAATCTCTGCTGCATCCACTGATGAGAGCCTGCAGCGAAGCAGAGATGGCCCTGACAGAGCAGAGAATGGAGCCACAAGTATACAAACTAATGAACAATGTTTTGATATATTGGCAGACCAGGCCCCCGATGGCCATGACTCCACCCTGGTCCAGCCTCTTACACCCACTAGATGGGCCCTGTCCGGGAGTATGTATAACGCATGCGTACCCTCTGGTCACAGGGTCAGAAGCCGGTGAATTCCTGCAGTGTAGAGTGACTACAGACTTATCAATTTAGACTGGACAGCCCCTTTAAAGTGGATGTCCACAACTAGGACAGCCCCATCTAAAACTAAATGTTTGTCACCGATAAAATAATGAAACCTATACTCACTTCTCCGTGCCGGTGCCGTTCCCACGGTTTCATCCCTTGGTCTCCCCAGGGCTTTTATGCAGTGTTGTGACACATGACGCCGGTGCCGAATCAATGCTGGGTCACTGTCTATGCTTTTGTACGAACTGAACATGAAGAGGAAGTCAAAGGTGCAGCTCCTCCCGGACTTCTTCTTCATGTTCAGTTTGTTTGAAGGTGGAGACAGTGAGACCAGCGCTGAATGAGCACCAGGAATCACGTCATTCCATCATATCACAGCCCCAGGAATGGCGAGTGCCGACGCCACAGGAACAAAGCTGGAGCAGGAGGTGAGTATAGGTATTATTACTTTATCGTGGCTGAACATTTAGTTTAAGAAGTCGTTTCTTAGTAGTGGACATCCCCTTTAAGGTAGACATGTCACTGGGTCAAAAGCATTTCAGAATGACTGTATAATCTTTTTGGAAGTTTTAACCCTGATTTCTGCATGCCTAGCCAGATTTACAGCTCCTCAGTGTCCCTCCTCCCTGGTAAAATCTTATGTTGCTTAGTACAAGCTGCAGCAGTCAGTCAGGCTGAATAGAAAGACTAAATATATGTGGACTCATAAATAGTGTTGAGCATTCCGATACCGAGTTCCGATATTTTTGCGATATCGGGAATCAGGATCGGGATGCATATTCATGTGTAAAATAAAGAATAAAAATAAAAAATAGGGATATACTCACCCTCTGACGTGCCCTGGTTGTAACCGCTGCAACCGGCAGCCTCCTTTCCTAAGAATGAGCGAGTGAAGGACCTGTTATGACATCGCGGTCTTGTGATTGGTTGCGTGAGCGGTCACATGAGCGGTCACGCGACCAATCACAAGCCGCCACGTCATCGAAGGTCCTTCACTCGCTCATTCTTAGGAACGGAGGCTGCCGGTTAACACCGCTAGGTCCAGGGTCCGCCGGAGGGGTGAGTATATCCCTATTTTTTATTTTTATTCTTTATTTTACACATGAATATGGATCCCAGGGCCTGAAGGAGAGTTTCCTCTCCTTCAGACCCTGGGAACCATCCAGGATCACTTCCGATATTTGTGTCCCATTGACTTGTATTGGTATCGGGTATCGGCGATATCCGATATTTTTCGGATATCGGCCGATACAATCCGATACCGATACTTTCAAATATCGGAAGGTATCGCTCAACACTACTCATTAACGCTCTCACTCTTTAGCTGGACTTTAATATTAGCTGGATGTTAATATATAAGGCAGGAAAACTATGGAAAAAAGAAATATACAGTCATTGTCACATAATATTTCAAAATAAGTATACCATGCCTCCCACCTTTCAATGCTTAGAAAGAGGGACAAAAACTGCAATCTGTATTTTAAGCCAGTATCCGAACATTGTGCAGTCCTTTATATGTATTTACATTTAATTTTTCTCCTAATAAAGCCTATTAGTGTCAAATGCAGCTCTGCAACATCATCACACAAACATTTTTACGATATCAACACACATAGCTCAGCTAAATATTCACACACAGCTAAGCCACATCTAAACACAGACAGCTCTGCAACATCAATACATACAGCTCAGCCACATCTACACACAGATAGCTCTGCTACATCAACACACACTTCTCAGCAACTATAACATGTATATAGCTCAGCTACACATACACAACTTAGTTCTGCAACATCGGCACACAGTTCTGCAAAAACAACACACAGCTTAGCTACATCTACATACAATACACAGCTCAGCATCATCAACACACACAATGCTCTACAACATTTATGAAGCTCAGCTACACACACACACACACACACACACAACTGAGCTCTGCAACCTCAGCACACAGTTCTGCAACATCAACACACACAGCTTAGCTTCATACTGTATCTACGTACAATACACAGCTCAGCAACATCAACATACACACGTATAGCACACACACACAGCTCTGATCACACACACACACACACACACACACACACACACACCTTGCTTGTGTCCTGCTACTCACGTGACACAGATGCAGCTGAATTTGGGACATACAGTATCCCTATCTTCCTAGGACAATGGGAAAGCTCCCAAATTTCGTGACAGTCCTGCTGGATCAAGTATGGTGGGGACCCATAAGTGCGCCAGCTTTATCTAAGAGACTCAAATAATAATATACACAGTTTGTATTGTCAAATCTGATGACAGATTCACTTTAAGTCAGGCAGTCCCTTAAACTACTGTAAAAGGGCCGCCTATACAGAGAAGTGAGTTGTGTGTAGTTGACAAATTATATCAATCTTCAAAACTTTCAGTACTTAAATCTACATTTTTCTTGCTTAATCTTTCCTTTCATGAGTATATGCAATGTGCAAAAATACCTCCACAAAGCATAGAAAAAATATATTACGTTTCTGTCTGTGTACCAGCAATGCAATATACTTCATGGCAAAAAGTCTAAGAGACTATAATTCCTAATGCTGGAAAAATCTACAATATAATTGTAATCTTATGTAATTTTAGAAAAGTACAAAACATTAGATCTTTTTGACCTGGCTGTCAAGTGCTCAGCAGATAGAAGATGACATGCTATGTATAGTACTTGATCCTTAAAATGACAAAATGCAAAGAAAAAGGCATAAATTGTACACTCGCTTTTGTCATAGAAGTGAGATTCTGAAAAAAAAAAGATTTCATTTATCATTGTACTTTCTTGACTTCTGTCTTTTCTTTCTGTTCCTAAGGCTAAAGTAATGACAGATTCAGCTCTTGAATTTTGAAAGAAACGCAGTTGTTATTCCTTTGTATGTGCTGAAAACTTGAAAAGAAGTATGTTACAAAGAAAAATGTACTCTGGTTACCCCCCACACTCCCAAAATTACTGACAGGTTAATTGGCTTCCTATTAAATTAGCTCCATACATTTGAATATTATTACATAACAGTAAATAGAGCATAATTAGAAAGCTGTGATTATATTACAATTGCGCGCAGTTTTTGAAAGAAAGCAGGGAGATTGTTCCAATCATCTTAGAGAACCAAAGATCTCCTGTGGATGTGGAACTGGACAAATCCTTCAGCCTCTTCATGTAATCCCAGACAGACTTGATGATGTTGAGATCAGGGTTCTGTAGGAGCTATATCATCACTTCCAGAACTTCTTGTTCTTTACACTTAATATATTTCTTAATGACACTGGCTGTATGTTTGAGGTTATTGTTCTGCTGTAGAATAAATTTGACGTTTGGAAACAAACCCAAGTAACTTAACTTTGCATGAAAATATAACAACTGGAGTGCAGAAAAATGGAAGCAGGAGCTCTGGACTGATAAGTTAAAATGTGAAATATTTGGCTGTAACATAAGGAAGTTCGTTCACTGAAGGGCTGGAGAGTGATACCATAATGAGTGTCTGTAAGAAGCAGTGAAGCATGGCGGTTATATCGGGAAAGTTGGGAGATGCATTTAAGTTACTAGAGTTGGGGAGTTGGGCAAGATTGGTGGTGTACTCAATGAAATAAAATCCAGGCAGATATTTATTAATCATGAAATATCATCCGATTGGCTCCAAATCCATTCTGCAAGAAAACTGTCTTCAGAGTAAAGAAGAACATTGAGTTCTGGAAGGGATTATACGGCCCCCACAGAGCCTTAATCTCAACAAGTCTGTCTGGTATTGCATCAAGTAAAAGAAGGATCACACAAGTATATATGTTATAACCACAGTAGGTGGTTAGTTAACTCTCCGAGATGATTGGACCAACCACACTGCTAGTGCCTCCAAAAACTGTTTGCAAGTATCTGGAAGAATTGATCCTTTGATGCTGTTTTGAAGGCCAGGGGTGGTCGCTAGAGATGAGCTGATGAGAGAAATTAAAATTTAACTTTTCACATTGATTTTCCAGATAAATTAAATTCACAGAGAATAACTTGCAATTGAAGTAATTGAATGCATCTTTCTTTGCTCTGGGGTCCCTCTAGACCCCATAATATAACAAGAGGATGATCAAAGAGATGCAAAAAATCCTTATACTCACCTTAAGGCTCGCATGTGTAGCCCTCCTGCTCCTCTCACTGAAATCCTGAGGTCTCTCATATTGGGCCAGGTCATCCAGCTTTGAAGAGACTTGGGAGGATTTCAGCACAGGCGGTACCATATGTCAAAATTGGAAGTGAAGGCCCTGCTCACTCTCACTGTCCCTCTGCAGTCGCAGGCCTGCCTCTCTAGTCATTGTCTCCTCACAGATCTTTGGTGCTTGACCATCGGTGAACATCTGCTGGGCCTGGAGCGGAGAGGACTGGAGTTCGGCTCTTGACAGGCGACATCTGTTTTCTATGTCTTGACTAGCATAGGACGCAGGATCTGGTCTTGACCGGCGCAGTCGGAACTCCGGGTCTTCCCTGATGTAGTCTGAACCTTGTCAGATGGTGACCGGCATCCTGGTGGTGCAGACTTTCCACTGAGACCTGTCACACATGCCTTAGCTCCATCCCTGGTCCGCTTCTGCTTATCCCACTCTTGGGCTTTTATATCCAGGCACTCAGCCATCCTATATTCCAGTCTCCATTGCTCCATCATAGCCTTCGATGAGACCACTGAAATAATTTACATAATAATAAATACATTGGGTGGGTGGGCAGTACCTGGCCACAACCACTATGCAGTTGGCGGAGAAGTGCTGTGCTGCTCAGCAGCTCAGGACATACAGCCGCTTCCAGCACCATTAACAGCTGTCTGGTGAGAGTGCCAGATGTCGCACCCCCACGAATGAGATATTGATAACCTTTCCTAAGGATAGGCTATCAATATAAAAGTCTTGGACAACCCCTTTAATAGTTGATTGCCCACTACCCTTGATCATGTCTATTACTTGCTAGCATTATGTAGTCACATATTACTTATTTCTCATCATACCCAATTCTCTGCACAAGTGCATTACTCAAAACAGGGCCAGCTGACCACAGAATAATATATTTGTACTACAGTCTGCTGACTCCTATAGATCCTTTCCTGACTCTACACCATAGATAGTTCACATGGTGCTCTTTTGTTATACTGTGAGGGAGGGCCAGGGCCATAGTTGTGGCTGAGAATATCTGCTTATCCGCACCCTGGCCTCCCGCAACATGTATACAATGTCCCTTACTCTGTGTACCTGTCGCTCTGCTTTCAGCACTCTTAGGGTCCCCTCTGTTTTTGCTGGAGATCCACTCTGGCAGATTGCACGCAAAGAGAGTCAGAGTCCAGTTCAAACTTCAAACAAACATATTTACTTGAATTCAATCGCAGCATGTCCAGATTAGTTACAGCATTGACATGAGATTCCACACAGTATACATCCTTCTTATTCCCTGTGCTTTTCCTGTCATCTCCCGGTATGTTACCGGGATGCACCATCTTCTCTGGTATTGTAGCGTCCTCCCTGTCCAGCTTCACTACCTCTAGGTGTTCCCCTGTCCATTTTTCCACAGACATAAGGGCATCTGTCCACGTAGTAAGCTGCCACATCTTGGAGCGACCTGCGTTTTTGTTCTGCGATGACTTCTGTTATCACCTCTGCTCACACTTCTGCTGTCACTCCTGTTCCTGGATGACTGGCCTTACACTTAAAACATTGCATGGCCCACTGCATAGCTGGTGGCTCCAAGACTAGTGTTGAGCGATACCTTCCGATATTTGAAAGTATCGGTATCGGATTGGATTGGCCGATATCCAAAAAATATCGGATATCACCGATACCCGATACCAATACAAGTCAATGGGACACAAGTATCGGAAGCTATCCTGGATGGTTCCCAGGGTCTGAAGGAGAGGAAACTCTCCTTCAGGCCCTGGGATCCATATTCATGTAAAAAATAAAGAATAAAAATAAAAAATATGGATATACTCACCCCTCCGACGGACCCTGGACCTTAGCGGTGCAACCGGCAGCCTCCGTTCCTAAGAATGCAGTGAGTGAAGGACCTTCGATGACGTCGCGGTCACGTGACCGGTCACATGAGCGGTCACGCGACCAATCACAAGACCGCGACGTCATCGCAGGTCCTACACTCACTGCATTCTTAGGAACGGAGGCTGCCGGTTGCACCGCTAAGGTCCAGGGTCCGTCGGAGGGGTGAGTATATCCATATATTTTTTTTTTTATTCTTTATTTTTTACATGAATATGGATCCCAGGGCCTGAAGGAGAGTCTCCTCTCCTCCAGACCCTGGGAACCATACACTGGGAACTTCCGATTCCGATTTCCAATATCACAAAAATATCGGAACTCGGTATCGGAATTCCGATACAGCAAATATCGGCCGATACCCGATATTTGCAGTATCGGAATGCTCAACACTATCCAAGACCCATCTGACCTGCCATGGCTCCCTGGCCCGTCTGACTTCCCTGGGCTCACTGGCCCGACTCCCTAGAAAGCAGGAAATTCCCTTTCTTACCCTCAGCAGGCCCCTCCTAGATTAACTATTTACTATTCTATTCTAAACATGCTAACATGCCCCCTCTAGTGGCCTAACTAAGGTACTACACTTTCCTATAACATGTAATAGAACACAATAAATATATACACAGTTAGCAGCGTAGAGTATACAACACATATAAAAGTAAGATACTAAATGGGTAATGTCAAGGGTATTAAACC
The DNA here is from genome assembly GCF_051348905.1 of Ranitomeya variabilis. NCBI lineage: Eukaryota > Metazoa > Chordata > Amphibia > Anura > Dendrobatidae > Ranitomeya > Ranitomeya variabilis. Next base: position 56,990,660 of record NC_135233.1, read on the forward strand.
ATTTTCTGCAACCTCCTTACATTACTGTGTATTGCTACACAGAAATGCTGGTTGGATATATTTGGCATCTTTTACACAACACCTAAAATCAACATATCGAGCATCTAGAGCATTGTCAACCTCTTGGACGCAATTGATTAAATTGGTTGTAATCATAAGTGATAAGGTCCCAAGGGCACCTGCTTTCTTCATATACACCTTTAATCCATCCATACACTCATGTGTGGTCTTTCTTCCAAATACATAGCAGTACAGCGCCCTTACAGCATCTGCACTTTTACTTTCCTCATCTCTTTCCATGTCACAGCTCCTGGGCTTGGCATCTTGGGCAGGTGGAAGGTGCAGCAGTGCTCTGGGACCACCTATCGGAGCTGAATGCGGTACAATTCCTCCCCTACCTCTGTCTATTTCTCTAAATAAATTAGTGGGCGTTATGGCATCTTAGGAGTGAAAGTTGGACCTTGTTAAAAAAAGACACTGGTGGGAGTGCAGCTTGCAAGGAGGATAAACTGTGTAACTCCCATTTGCAGCCTATAAACTGCCCCAGTATCTATTACATTATCTGTTTCTTAAATGAACCAATCCAGAAAGTGAGAATGACCCTTGTCAGGGTTCTGGACGTGAGTGATCTTCTCCTTCTGCCATGAGTCAGGGAATAAAGAAAGCTGCAGTTGTAGAGAATAGATGGTAAAGATGAGGTTGGAAGTTGTGACACAGTCCTGTGCTGTGTTGAAGAGAAGGGTTGTCCGCCAAGGAAAAAAACATCCATGGAAGGAAGATAGTACAACTACTTTATCATTTGGTGCCTTGGGCTAGTTGTCTGGAGGCTGATACAGTCTGTCTATTGAGGAGGTGGTCTACCAGTGTTCTCTGTTTCCCACCACTGAACTATTAATGGCCAAGTGCATTGTTAGCCTCAGAGCATCTGCTGTGTAACTATGGGATTAGTCAGCCCCATTAAATAGTGGTAGGGTGAGTAGTGGTGTGCTCAAATCTGAGAGAAGCTGTGGTTGAGTCCTGTTATGATCTAAGGCCGGGTTCACACTTGCGTGTGGCTGGTCTGCAGATGGCTGCGTATGTCCTCCCCTATCTGCATACAACACATGTCACTGATTACCCAATGTTAAAGATAGGTACACAGGATGACGCAGGACGCATGTGGAAGTAGGCAGAGCATAGGCGGAGCTTAAGGGAGGACGCACGCAGCCATCTGCAGACCAGCCACACACAAGTGTGAACCTCGCCTAAGGCAGATTTCTGTGCTTGTGAGCAAGAAAATTAGCTACAGTGCATTTTGTTTGCTCTCCAGTCCTGAAGTGTGGACTGTGTGGACTCAAAGTACAGTCCCGGACAAGAGTGGGGTTTGTGGACTATGTGGAGTACACAGAAAAGGGGGGGCACAGTGGTTGCCCTAGAATTACTTGGTCAAACTCGTAAGATAGTATTATTGCATGTATTAATCCGAGCATTAAAGGGAACCTGTCACCAGAAAAAAACACTATTAATCTGCAGATATGGGGCTAATCTTCATATTATTAGTATTAGTCAAATGCTTCCAGCAGAAAATGAACTTTATTCCCTCCTGGCAAAGTTCCGGTTTCAGTCACGGGGGCGTCACCGGAGAGAGTACAGTCACCACTGAGTATACAGTGTGGTGGCTGTAACCGCGACCTCGGCCATGACTGACACTGGCTCTCAATTGGGGCCAGCTGTCAGTCAGAACCAGGGGCGCTGTTACAGCCACCGCTCTGTATACTGAGAACGGTGATTGAACCTGTGCCGGCACCAGCCCCGTGACTGATACCGGAACGCTGCTGGGGGGAATAAAGTTTTCTCCCAACAGCGTTCAGCTAAGTGCTGGCACCAGAGAGGTTCATAATGCTATTAATCTGCAGATATGGGGTGAATCTGAATTATAGCATTTTTCTGGTGACAGATTCTCTTTAAGAGCTCAACCTCCTGTCTGCTGACAGTTTTGCTGACTGTTTCCTAAGATGACTACAAGAACTTTGAATATAAATATATATATATATATATATAGGTTGTCATATGCTTAGTTATACAGAAAGCAAATTGATTTTTACTTACCTTCCTTGGGTCGAGCCGCGGGACTACACCACTCTGGAAAGTATTGATTGAGTTCACATGTGAATGCATGAGCCACTTAGCTCAGATATTGGCTGCAGCGCTATGGACATGATATCACTGCTGCAGCCAAACAACACAGACCAGGGCAGCAGCAGAGAGCTTGGGCTACAGTGTAGACCCAGGGAGCGTAAGTAGTAAGCAATTTATTATTCAAGCTAACACAGCATACGGCATAAAGTCTTATGAAAAGTGACAACCGCTTTAAATCTACTTTCATGAACATACACATGATTGGTGATTAATATGTCATTGTATAATTTATATTCATGATTTTGCAGCTTGGCTAGGAAGAATTCCAAACACTTCTTGAATCCAGTTAGATTTCCAAAGTGTTTCATGGCACCAGTTTATTTTTTACTCCTGTTAAAGTGATTCCAGAATGTATTTTGTGCCAATAACTTTGATAATCGTGCATTCTTATGTAGTGGTTGCTCCTCATCCAGACAGTCATATGTAGTTTCCAAATGATGCAACAAGTTTCCGGAAAATAATTACTCACTATCTTTATTACCTCGATTTCAAAGTTTAGCCAAATGGTTGAAAACTGTTTGGGTTATGACTCAAATAAGAGCAGAGGAGTTTTAGTCTGGTGTACTTTATGTTTTCTATCTAAAAGAGATTTACCGACCTAGATATGCACCCCGATTTGATGCTGATCCAATAGCATACATTATTAAATAGATATATTGGACCCAAATATGCTGTTGTACTTACTTTGAAAAGCAATGACAAAATGGCTGAATTGTTTTGAAACAAAAATGAGTATTTTACAACTGTGAGCTGAACTCATAAAATGCTCATTTTAATTTTAGGCAGGGAAGCTTTCACAAAAGAGTATTATAAAGTCGGTCTAACATGGTCTTTTAAAAGTAAGTACACCAACCTCAATAGGTCCAAGAGATCTGTTCAATAATATATGCAGTCTAAAATATGACGACAGAGCTTCTTTAAAAGTTTATGCCAGACATAAAAAAGTGTCACTTACTCACAGGATAGATGATACATTTTTGATCCTGAAAAAAAAGGCTCTAAAATCAGAATGCATCCCATTCATTCTCTATAGAATGAGTGCAGTTCCAGCAGTCAGAGCCCCATCAATCAGAAAGTTTATGTATTTGTCTTTGGCGTGTGCGAGGAAACCAGATACCCAGATGACAGCCACGCAAACATGGGGAGAACATAGAAACTCATTGCAGATGTTGTCCTTGGTAGGATTTGAACTCAGGAACTCAGTGATGCAAGACTGCAGTGTTAACCACTGAGCCACCATACAGTGCTAACCACTGTGCCCATAGTTAATCCCTATACTGCGGAAAGGTGATAGATTTCAATATAGGGAATAAACATTAATCTACTTCTGGACTATCCAAAACAATAAACGACTAGGGCAGTCCATATTTTACTCTGCAGCAATGTTGTAATATGTCTCTGCATAGTAGAATAACTGCATGATATTGTTCTGCAGGAAATAGGAGCCCCATAGAGAAGGCAGAAGTGGTTTATTACTGTTTCTACCTCTCTGATCGCTGTATAGATGGTGCTGAACAAGCATTGTGTATACAGTAATAGAAAACACCGATGGAACCAGTGGTTTTGTGATTGCTGGATATAAGGAGGAAGCAGGAGCTAGGAGACCTCTTCAGTTCTGCTATGCAGCCGGGAAGCTGAATTTCTCCTGTGACTGGGGCTAATATACCAGCCCCAGTTACAGGGGAAAGCAGGTAAAAAAAAGTCACAAAAATTATTTGAATATACGAACGAGTTAAAATATTATAGCTCTGTATGAAAAAAAATAAGTGCCTGGTCAGGAACGGGGATAAAAGGCCTTGTCTTGAACTGTTGTATCCCAAAACAGGGAAAACAAAGGTATTGTATATGGAAGTACTGGACAATAACAAATAATACTAAAATCCATGTGGTCCTGACAAAGTTAAGAGCAGTTTCAGAAATGAGACAATGTGCAAGAAATCCAATTACAATAGTTTATTTTTCTTTTTGAGAATAATTTAATTTTTTTAACTTGATCATTAAGAACAATGAGCGTTGATTTGCATTGTGGGAGCAGAATGATAAAATGAATAAGAGCATCATTCTAAAGTGACTGCAATCTCAATATCAAAGATTTTAGAAGGAATTATGGACCAGCAAAGATTCTGTTCAATGGTTCGAATCTCATGCAGCTCGTTCGGTCAATCACGTGTGGCCAGGTTGAATTCTGGTCTTAAACAATGACTCTTGCTCTTCGTGCTTCTAGCTGTACGCAAGCTATAAAACTTAACCAAAATAGTAAATCTAGGCTGGATTATAAAGACTAGTATGGAGAAAATTCAGAAAGGATTAGACATTTTGAAATCTAAGCCTGATTCTTCTTTTCCTTAACAAACACTGCTGGGGAAGGATCAAAACAGTTGACAATCTCACCGAAATTAGCGGAATTGTCCGACATTAACCTAATGCACGGTCTCTGGGCACCTTAAGAAATTCCTTAAAACCTTGAAGATTATTTTATTTATTACTGGAAATATTTCAAGCAATCCTCTAGACATTATCTCTGTAATTTGCTTGTAGTAGTATAATGGTTTTAATACACATTAGATATCACTTGACTGCAGTCACTAATTTTGATTTGACCGGCTGGCCATCTAAAGAATATGAGGGCTCCCAATTGATGATGTCAGGGGACAGAAGGACTAGGAAAGTTGAATTTATTTCAAGAAATAAGCCAGCAAAAGAGTCTGACAGCAAATTACTCTCCATATTGACTGTAGGGTCACTAGGTGCCTCCATATTCCGATAAACCCATTTCATTAGGATTTTCCACTTTTTTTAATATTAGCAGTTCTTTAATAAAGTATGCAGAGTAAGATTTATTGTATTTGCATTTTAGCAAAACATCAACCATATACCGTACATTAACACAAATAAAGTGTGAACAGTGATATTCAGCTATATAATTAATTTTTAATTTAAATCTAGCTATTTTTTTTTAGATTTTGATCAAATGCCAGAACATATGCCTTTCTATAGACAGATTTGCTTTGTTCTCTACTCTATGACCTAATTAAAAGAGTAAAAACACTGAAGTTTTTAACAGGGCATCGTGACCTTAAAGATATATACAAGTTCTCATTTATTTCTCTGACTACTGAATTCTACTTATAACTTTTTAATGTGTCCTGTTTTCCTCACCTTGTTACTTCATAAAGACTTTGTAATGGCAGTGACGGCTTTTTACTTTATAACTTACAAAAGATGTTTTGTAGCACATTCAAAATTATCCAGTTCTTAAAACATGAATTTATTCACTATGAGCATAAAAATAGAGGATAATGCTATTTTTAAACAATTGAAAAGTTTCCATAAAAGTTGATACAAAGGTTTTACTAAATATTCTATTACAAAGCAAAAACTCACTTGTACCCTTTTTGCGAATCAAACAATAGTGATGGTCACCAAGTAGGTACGGCACATAACAGGCCTGACGCGATCTGTGGGCGCGAGAACAATGGAGCTGATGCATTGCATTTGTAATGCTACCACATGAGAATGAGTAAACCCAATATTAGTGCTATTCTGGGAGTGTGTGGTCTAAGGCTACTTTCACACTAGCGTCGGGCTCGGCCCGTCGCGGTGCGTGGGGCCGAGGTTCCCGACGCTAGCGCTGTCTCCGCCGCACAACGGGGGCAGCGGATGCATTTTTCCAGCGCATCAGCTGCCCCATTGTGAGGTGCGGGGAAGTGCGGGGAGGTGGGGGCGGAGTTCCGGCCACGCATGCGCGGTCGGAAAAAGCAGACTGTCGGGAGCAAAAAAGTTACATGTAACGTTTTTTGCTCCCGACGGTCCGCCACAGCACGGCGCAACCGTCGCACGACGGTTGCGACGTGTGTCATTGCGTCGCAAATGCGTCGCTAATGTTAGTCAATGCAGAAAAAACGCACTTTTGCAAGATGCGTTTTTTCGGCAAAACGATGCTTTATGACGTAATGCAGTTAACGCTAGTGTGAAAGTAGCCTAACATGTGAGGTCATCATTTAGGGAGGTGAATACTGAAACACTACACTGAAGTCAGTAGACATCAGTGAGTCAAACAGCAGACAGTGAGCTACCAACTGACTCATAGTTGTGTTCTTAGTGGGATGTTTAAGGCCATGTTCACACTTTGCGTGTGACTTCTGCGGGTTCTCCCGCAGCGGATTTGATAAATCTGCAGGGCAAACCCGCTGCGGTTATCCCTGCAGATTTATCGCGGTTTGTTCCGCGGTTTCCGCTGCGGGTTTCCGCCTATACTATTGATGCTGCATATGCAGCAATATGCAGCATCAATAGTAATGATAAAAATAATAAAAATTGGTTATACTCACCCTCTGATGTCCGTATCTCCTCGGCGCTGCACTCGGCAGTCTGGTTCCAAAGATGCTGTGCCGAGAAGGACCTTCGTGACGTCACGGTCATGTGACCGTGGTGTCATCACGGTCATGTGACCGCGACATCACCGCAGGTCCTGTTCGCACAGCAACTGAGACCGGGGACGGCCGCGTGCAGCGCTGAGAGGTGAGTATAACATGATTTTTTATTTTTATTCTTTTTTTTACCCCAAATATGGTTCCCAGGGCCTGGAGGAGAGTCTCCTCTCCTCCACCCCGGGTACCACACGCACATTAACCGCTTACTTCCCGCAACGTGGGCACAGCCCCATGCGGGAAGTAAGCGGTTCAATGCATTCCTATGGGTGCAGAATCGCAGCAATTCTGCACAAAGAAGTGACATGCTGCGGGTTTTAAACCGCTGCGATTCTGCGTGGTTTTTCCCGCAGCATGTGCACTGCGGTTTGCGGTTTCCATAGGGTTTACATGTTCATATAAACGCTATGGAAACTGCTGCGGACCCGCAGCATCAAAATCGCCGCGGATCCGCGGTAAAAACCGCGAAGTGTGAACATGGCCTAAGGGTGCGCAGACACCTGAAACACGTTGATGAATGCCATTTGACATGCATCTCGGCATGCTTAGCATGTCAATCTCTGCAAGGAGAAGTGATACTTCTTGGCTATCGGTCAGACGCCTCTCACTCAGCCAAACCAGATCTCCACTTTGCACTGATGAGGGACAGTACCCCGAAACACAGTGTCTGCAAATTGAGATTCTGGTTTGGATTTTATCCTAAGTCTTGTGACAAGGCTTGTTAAAGGGTCGACATTGACTTTTAGGATTGCTACTTCCAATAGGTGGCACTAGAGTTCTCGTCCTCTTCCTCTCTGAAGAGACAATTTGCATTTGAATTTGTATCGCTGACTGTGTATCTCCTCCAAATTTTTTATGTGAATAAATGATCACAGTTCGTGGAGCTGGAATCTCTTCAGTCTTTAACTATATTGAACTTAGTGTAGTAAACTATGGGAGGGATGGTGAGAGCCCTTCAGAATCATGGCCTGTGAAGACACAGGGGACGGCGGTTCCCTTGGTCCGTTAGCTGAAACCACATGGACCAGGGATCATCCCACTGAATGCCCACTTTCCTTTTACCGTGGGTGTAATACTACTCAGACAACTCAGGGGGAGGGTAAAATAGTGTGGAAGTACTTTATTGAACCAAAAAACAGGTAAATAGCACTTTGAACAGTCACAGCAAAAATACCCAAGATGATGCACATTAAAGAGTCTTACCCTTTTGCTAACTCACCGGGATAACAGGCACTGTGACTTCAGAGCTTCCAGGGTCGACTACCTCACCAGTGGCATGCACATAGAGGAGGTAACGAAAAGCTTAGTTAGCTGACAATCTATTGAGGTACAAGGCCAGTTGACCGGAGGGTCACAACCTGGCTTCTCAAAACATCTCCATGGAGCCAGGTGATCGGTGGGTCTCATTTCCGGCTTTTACAAATGTATCCATGGGGTTTCGGTGACCGATGTGTCCAAATGCCGACTACCCAAAATGCATCCATGGTTTTAGTGATGGTCAATGGAGCAAATCTGTATTCTTTCAGTTGGGGCCATTGTACCCTAAGCTGATATCCTGTAGACTCTCAAATCTGTATCCCTCATTATGGAACCATGATGTCTTGGCTGCTGTCATGTAGAGAGTCTCTCGTTCTTTGGATGTTTGGATGTCTGGATGTATTTCTGTATAAGGAGGTATCTGTTATCTCTTATTATAGTTCGCAACTGTCCTTCAAGTCAGCATCCAGAGGTAAAGGGGAAGAATGATGACAAGATCATCTCTCATTATTTAGTTATTTAATCTATTTGAACAGTTTTTCCTCCTCTGTTTTGCAAGTCAACAAGCTAGCTGTCTTGGACAATGTGTATTGCTCTATTACCTGTGTATTTAGTCAACCAGGATAACATCACAATATGTTACATCAAATGTCAACTTACAAGTCAATATTACAGGCTTATACAAACAAAAGTCTGTATTTTCTTAACCAACCAGAAAGAAACACATACATTCAAAGTCAACATATAGATAATAGTCAATGACTCTTGGCTTACTGAAAATAGACTTCTAGTTAATTAAAATAAAATGCTGTGTCGTCATAGGGCCAAAGTGGAAAACTACTCAACTGTCAGTATGTCAGTTTGTGTGTTTGTGTGTTGATGACCTGGAATATGATCTGAATACCATAGGGTGAAGATCGACTGAAGAATAGAACTGGGAGACAACATCTAAGAGACAGTGCTGTTGGAAACTAGATATAAAATTATTCTGTCCATCACCTGGCAGCTCTAGACAGTGCTTTCTGCCCCCTTTAACTCATGTACGGGAATGTGGACTTACACAAGGATACTGGTTTGCATCCTCATAGTAGCTGCTGGCCAATTTAGCAGGCTGGCAGGAACTATAGATACCCAACTGAGAGCCAGGTTCTACCGAAAAGGGACACATTCATAAGTCAGAAAAACAGTCAGTAAAAAGGCCATAGTCTGAAACAGGACAAAGCACTAGGACTACCAGAATAAACACCTGTCAGAGGCCATAGGCTCAAAAAGGATACATTGGACAGACTTGGAGCAATGCACTCTGTCTTAAGATTCCAAAGGAATCCTGGCCTTCAACCTTTTACCCCTGAACAGGGATCTGATCTCATAATGGGGTCCATTGGATCACTTCCATGGAAGGGCTGGAGTAGTGAACTTGTAATTTTTTGCAGGATTTGCCCTTAGTGCATAGCCTTTATGAGTCTAGGAGTGACATGACAATTTGAACAGAATGTGTATGAGACCCTCCTTTATGTCTTATACAGAGTTTATCTGCGTCCCTCTGAATCCCTAGTTTTTGGCAGTTCTTGCTTCCTTCACAAATTACACCGAAATTTCCTACTTTTTTATAACTATTGAAATTTTGGTTTACATAAATTATATATTTTTTAAATATCTTTTAAAATGTTGCCTTATAAATAAGTCATTAAACAGGAAAACATGTTTCTTGACATTTTATTCTGTAAAATGCAATTTCTCGTCGATTTTGAATGTTTTATTGTCACTCCTTAAAGAGGATTTAAAGTGTGACACCATTGTTCTCAGCAGCGATCTGGGTGTCAGAGGTGCTTCTAGGGATCTCCACCATGCTGTTCTCCTTCCATTCAGCACTTTTCCCATCCATTTCAACATTTTCACTGCTCCCAGTCCTCTTTGTAGGGAATGCTGGAAAAATGCTCAGATTTCCCATTGACTCCCATTATACTCGTTATTTGAAATTAGCATTCGAGCACTAGGAATTGCTCAGTTCGAGTAACGAGCATCCGATCATTTTAATGCTCATTCATCTCTTTTACTAAGCTGTATCTTGCTGTTTCAATAAAATAAGTTATTTATCAACCAGAGACAACACTTTAATACTGTGTTCTATGGAACGTACAATATTGTTTGTTGACTAAATATAAGGGAACTGTGATATGTGAAAATTCAGCAGAAATAGGCATTTTTAGGAAAGCCTGTGTCCCACTAACATTATAGTCAGAAATAAATACTGACTTACAGTTTGTTACTAACAAAAAAGGCAACTGGACAAAGAAGAAATTCCCCGTAGTAGCCCCATTATAGGTGCAGATATTTATTCCGCCAGATATCAACAAAATTACAGTATTTTGGCAAATGTACCTAATTAATTTCCTATATTTATAAGAAAAAATTACTTTCAAACTGCAAGTACACACAGTATTGTGACCATGTATTACATAACATACATCATCAATAGTTTTAATGTTGCCTTAATATAGAAATCACTACTTACTCATGTTTGAACTGTCACACCGATTGCCCCCTAAGGATTTAAAATGTTCCAAAATGATATATTTCAAGTCCCCACGATAAAGCTTTTAAGAGCTACAATGTGTCATATTTCCAACAAGATTGAATCTTCAGAGGAATCTAGAGATACTTTTCTGGCAGATTGATAGTAATGAAGAAGATGGATTGTTCAATGGAGCCGATCTGACAATTGAGTGATATTACCTGTTGTAATGTACTGGACTTCATCCAACAGCCTCTTTTCAAAGGATATTAACTCTGTTTTAATAAGTCCCTGAAGACTAATGCTATTGACAGAATAAACATATTACTCTTTGTGTACTAACTATCCAATTATGCCTCTTCTTTGTTATTGTGCAAAGATTCAACGAACCCCAGTGGTGCCCTGTGGGAGATATCTAAAGGCTTACAATGAATTACTCCTGAACGATTGTCAATTTCTTGATTTTTTCCCCCTCTTCCTCTATTTATTCTGTTTCAGTGAATGATTATGTGATCTTAAATGCTTTGTATTATCTCTTATTCTTTTGTGAAAGTGAGGAAGATCAAAATTAAAAGGATATTCAACTGAAATATCGTCAGTACAATATTTAAAGAAGCACTCATATCAAAGTTTTTATCCTCTTAATATATTGTAATCATCATATTATTTAGCACTTTGCACTTACAAGTGCTCATTTTGCCTTTCAACCCAGTGTGACAAAATCACTGGCAAAGTGCTAGAGGTGAGATATGTAGCACTGAGGTTGTTAGCTTCAGTAATACACACCTAGGAAATATCAGCACACTAAGTGACGAGAGAGGTTAATGAGCCATGTTTAGTGCTAGGATGATTAAACAGCTGTATAATGGGAGGAGTCCAGAGGATAAATACCAAGCTTCCTATAGCATTTGTGTGTGGGTGGGTCTGGAGGTGCAAGCTCTGGAGGTGTGTTTTTGTTTTAAGGAAAGCCGGACAAATGGAGATTGCAGGTCTCCTGGTATGACTGTCCTTTGCTAAAGGACATGGAAGCTGGAATCTAAGTCAGGTGGGTTAACCAGTACTATTGTATGGACTTGGTACTTTATTTTTAACCTTCTGCCAGACAAGGTTGTATTTACATTTTATGGTGATGCAGTTTATGAGGATTGCAATAAACCAGGCGAACTTTAAATAGAAACGGTTTTTGTATCTATGTCTTTAAGAAGCTGAGTGAGTCAAACAGAGTTGGTGTTAGTAGTGTGGGCAAGATCCCAATGAAGCAAGGGTGATGGCTGGGGACAAACTGTATGTATTGGGTGAAGGCCGCTGTAAGAATGGAACAGTGGCTAGACAATATGGAGGAGCTGATCAAGCATCTGGTCCAAAGCCAGCATCAACGGCACCTGCAACAGCTGCAGCAGCATCAGGAGCAGCAGCTACAGTACATCAGCAAAAGCTCCAGCAGCAGCAGCAAATTGATTTACTCATAGAGGCGGTTCATGGCATCAAGTCCGTCTCCAAGGTCATCTGATCATTTCTCTGCTCAGAAAGTCTTGAGGAGAGCTTTGCAGAAAATGACCCCAGGTGACGACATAAAGGTCTTTTTAGCAATTTTTGAAAAGGTCGCTGATAGGAAGAAACCCCTGCAAGAGTATTGGGTGGAAGCCTTAACAGGGGAGCCACAAAAGGCCTACTGTGACTTGGCCTTACAGGAAGCCAAAGAATAGGAAATATTGAAAACAGAAATTTGGGTGCGTTTGAGGGTGACAATGTTTGTCAGGTCACAACAGGTCCACTGCTGGGCATATCACCCTGACAAACCAAATGTTTGATCTAGATATTGTCCAAAGTGGTTGCAGCCTGAGTCCTCTACCCCAGCACCGATGGTAGAGCAAGTTGTAATGGACCCCCTACCGAACCCGATGCAGACTTAGGTTGCCCACCCGGAACGTCGATGACTTGATATTTCTGGCTGAAAGGTATCAGGGAGTCGACAGTTCCTTGGGAAGGCAACCCACTCCATATTGGGGGGTAGAGGTTAAAAGGGGGTAGGAGCCTCCAAAGTCCAAGGGGGCGGCGGAGGTCATGCCGAGGGCCTCATCTGGGGATATAATTTGCTTGAGATGTCACGGCCCAGATCATATAGCTGCCCATTGTCCCCTGACTACCAAGCAAATGGACTGTAGCATGGGACGCCAATGTTCATTCTACGCATATCCAGCTTGCACTGTCACCCCCTGAAGAAGGTCATCTCGTACTGAAACGTGCGTTGGGGAACTGGTCCCGGCTCCATTGCTCTACATCATGACGGGTAATGTACTTTGAATCAGATTTTTTACATTGTTGTCTCTTTGTGCCACCAATAATTACTGGTTTACTGGAACTATGAGGGCAGTGTAAGCGCTGTGATTTATCCAGAGGTAGCATTAAGCACCTATAGTAATATACTGCTTTCCTGGTACCCAGTAATACCCGCCTTTTTTGATTATTACTTATATGGTGACAATCCAAACCGTTATATACCCATGATGTACAGCTCTGTAGCCGGCACCTTATTAGCTTGGGATCTTTTATATCACTGACCCAGTGTTTATCTTAAGTCCATTTGACTGCTCTATATGTGCCCCTATTTTATATTTGTCTGTTTTATGTACTATTTGGTATAAATAAAAATTATTCGTATTTTCTATAATTAGCCATGACTCAGTTCTCTTTTTCTATACAAGCAAATGGACTGTAGCATGGGACGCCAATGTTCATTCTACGCATATCCAGCTTGCACTGTGGACTGTCCACCCGGTAAAGGGCCCCAAGCTTGTCCTGTAAAAGTGAATGGTCTGTAAATGTCTGGACTAATAGGTTCAGAGAGTTTGATGTCCCTTGTGAGATAAGAAGACAGAGGCCAAAAAGGCCCCACGAAAAGAGCAGTCCAAAATATATAAACAGGGGTAAATTTTATTAGAAATCACATGGTATAAGGATTGCGACAACAGTATTGAAAATACAAAAGCGTTAAAAAGAAACGCTCTGAGGTCGGCAGAGAACTGCATGGGCCCAATAAAATAAGCACATATTTGCTATAAAATCTAAATTGCAATGACACCCCGTGTATTTGTATCCTTTTGTTACGGATAGCAGGGAAAAACATATAAAGGGTATATAGTGTGTTACAGCAAGGACCGCAAAGAGGTACAACAAAATAGGGACATAATAGTCCTACCCCAGCTTGTCAGTAATCACGCTGCAAACAACAAGTATAAGATGTAATACAAAGTAGTATACCCATTACCTGCAAATGAGGGTGATAACAGTGGCCCAGAGACTCTGCCCGACCGCCCCAACGCGCGTTTCGGTTGGCACCTTCGTCAGGGGGCATGTAAGCATGTCAAAATGCCGGTTTTTTATGTCCCACAGCGTTCCGGAAGTGACCCTGGCCGCGAACCGGAAGTGACGCATGCGTCGCCGCAGCAACAGCAACGCCGGCCGGCACCCGCGTCATGTGACCCAGGGCATCAGGAAACACGTAACCCCTCGTGACCCGATGCCCAAGGACACATAAAGATACGGGAAACCGGCAGGCGAAGCGGAGGTGCAGCACGCATGCGTACTGGCCACAGAGAGGGTAGAATAATGCAGGAGTCTCGGAACACTGGGGAGAGATGAATCTGATCTAGTAATCCTAAAGTGGAAATGCATAATAGAACAAAAAGAGCGGCAGCCGCCACAAAGATCAACCCAGGGAGAAAAATATGGAAACAGTGCCAGCAATGTACATTATACATATAATGGGGAAACAGAATACATAATGAAAAAGGGGTAAGAAACAATAGACCTACAACATGTATTGCATATAATACAGATACAAATAAATACGCCATATTCAGCATGTATAAGCAAAGTATACTGTCATGAACCCCGTATTTTACTCAATAGAATATACTTCTATGATGGATAACAACAAAAAGATAATAGATACAAAACAATGCATATATACATATAAATAATAATATACAAGAAAATAAACCATGTATTTTGCTTGATAGAATATACTTCCATAATGGGCGGCAGCCGAAATTCAACCAGAGTAGATGAAGATTATATATAGGAAACCGAGCAGATAATACATAACCCTAAAGAATGAAAAAATAAACATTAAAAGAAAATAAAACAACAATCATATATATTTTCACCACAGCAATGAAGATGACCGCAAGATATATCCAGATGGTACATCATAAAAATGAAGAGAAAGAGAGATTTTCATTTAATCCGAGCGGATGGACTGTTTGTAGTATCCAAATCCACCTGGCTTCTAACTGTGCCAGGCGTTGCGACAGATTACCACCTCTGATATTAATGTCGAGGGAATCAATCCCCCTTACTCTCAGGAGATCACTGTTGCATTGATGGGATTCCCAAAAATGTCGGGGTATCGTTTTAAGAGTGGAGGCGTCCGTGTGGCCAGCAGCGGCCTGTAAGCCCAATACGTGTTCACGTATTCTTACCTTAAATAGGCGTGATGTTAGGCCTACATATATAAGGCCGCAAGGGCATACCGCATAATAGATTACGTATCTCGTTGTGCATGTGATAAATTTCTCAATTTTATAGGTTTTGGATCCACTTGAATTTGAGAAGGAATTGCTTCTATCAACATTGCAACACGCGACACAATGGCCACACGGAACGCATTCACTCCTA
The DNA here is from genome assembly GCF_051348905.1 of Ranitomeya variabilis. Classification (NCBI taxonomy): domain Eukaryota; kingdom Metazoa; phylum Chordata; class Amphibia; order Anura; family Dendrobatidae; genus Ranitomeya; species Ranitomeya variabilis. Next base: position 57,005,720 of record NC_135233.1, read on the forward strand.
CGACTACCCTGATTTAGGAATGTGACCCTAGGTGATTCCTCATAATGACTCCTAGTAAGAAAATCACGTAAATTTTTGGATCTCCTGAATGTTATTGGTGGTCTGTCAGGTAGGAATTTAGCCAAAGTTGAATCAGCCTGTAATACGTGCCAAGATCTAGAAAGAGCCGATCTTACTGATACAGAGTGACAGTTGAAGTTAGTAATGAATCTACTCTGATTATCTGAATGTCTGCTGTTATCAGAATATTTATAGAGTAGATCATTACGAGGGGCATATTTCGCCCTATTGTAGGCCCTCTTTAGGGTACGACGACTGTATCCCCGCTCAAGGAACTGATTATTTAGTTATTTAATCTATTTGAACAGTTTTTCCTCCTCTGTTTTGCAAATCAACAAGCTAGCTGTCTTGGACAATGTGTATTGCTCTATTACCTGTGTATTTAGTCAACCAGGATAACATCACAATATGTTACATCAAATGTCAACTTACAAGTCAATATTACAGGCTTATACAAACAAAAGTCTGTATTTTCTTAACCAACCAGAAAGAAACACATACATTCAAAGTCAACATATAGATAATAGTCAATGACTCTTGGCTTACTGAAAATAGACTTCTAGTTAATTAAAATGAAATGCTGTGTCGTCATAGGGCCAAAGTGGAAAACTACTCAACTGTCAGTATGTCAGTTTGTGTGTTTGTGTGTTGATGACCTGGAATATGATCTGAATACCATAGGGTGAAGATTAAACAGCTGTATAATGGGAGGAGTCCAGAGGATAAATACCAAGCTTCCTATAGCATTTGTGTGTGGGTGGGTCTGGAGGTGCAAGCTCTGGAGGTGTGTTTTTGTTTTAAGGAAAGCCGGACAAATGGAGATTGCAGGTCTCCTGGTATGACTGTCCTTTGCTAAAGGACATGGAAGCTGGAATCTAAGTCAGGTGGGTTAACCAGTACTATTGTATGGACTTGGTACTTTATTTTTAACCTTCTGCCAGACAAGGTTGTATTTACATTTTATGGTGATGCAGTTTATGAGGATTGCAATAAACCAGGCGAACTTTAAATAGAAACGGTTTTTGTATCTATGTCTTTAAGAAGCTGAGTGAGTCAAACAGAGTTGGTGTTAGTAGTGTGGGCAAGATCCCAATGAAGCAAGGGTGATGGCTGGGGACAAACTGTATGTATTGGGTGAAGGCCGCTGTAAGAATGGAACAGTGGCTAGACAATATGGAGGAGCTGATCAAGCATCTGGTCCAAAGCCAGCATCAACGGCACCTGCAACAGCTGCAGCAGCATCAGGAGCAGCAGCTACAGTACATCAGCAAAAGCTCCAGCAGCAGCAGCAAATTGATTTACTCATAGAGGCGGTTCATGGCAGCAAGTCCGTCTCCAAGGTCATCTGATCATTTCTCTGCTCAGAAAGTCTTGAGGAGAGCTTTGCAGAAAATGACCCCAGGTGACGACATAAAGGTCTTTTTAGCAATTTTTGAAAAGGTCGCTGATAGGAAGAAACCCCTGCAAGAGTATTGGGTGGAAGCCTTAACAGGGGAGCCACAAAAGGCCTACTGTGACTTGGCCTTACAGGAAGCCAAAGAATAGGAAATATTGAAAACAGAAATTTGGGTGCGTTTGAGGGTGACAATGTTTGTCAGGTCACAACAGGTCCACTGCTGGGCATATCACCCTGACAAACCAAATGTTTGATCTAGATATTGTCCAAAGTGGTTGCAGCCTGAGTCCTCTACCCCAGCACCGATGGTAGAGCAAGTTGTAATGGACCCCCTACCGAACCCGATGCAGACTTAGGTTGCCCACCCGGAACGTCGATGACTTGATATTTCTGGCTGAAAGGTATCAGGGAGTCGACAGTTCCTTGGGAAGGCAACCCACTCCATATTGGGGGGTAGAGGTTAAAAGGGGGTAGGAGCCTCCAAAGTCCAAGGGGGCGGCGGAGGTCATGCCGAGGGCCTCATCTGGGGATATAATTTGCTTGAGATGTCACGGCCCAGATCATATAGCTGCCCATTGTCCCCTGACTACCAAGCAAATGGACTGTAGCATGGGATGCCAATGTTCATTCTACGCATATCCAGCTTGCACTGTGGACTGTCCACCCGGTAAAGGGCCCCAAGCTTGTCCTGTAAAAGTGAATGGTCTGTAAATGTCTGGACTAATAGGTTCAGAGAGTTTGATGTCCCTTGTGAGATAAGAAGACAGAGGCCAAAAAGGCCCCACGAAAAGAGCAGTCCAAAATATATAAACAGGGGTAAATTTTATTAGAAATCACATGGTATAAGGATTGCGACAACAGTATTGAAAATACAAAAGGGTTAAAAAGAAACGCTCTGAGGTCGGCAGAGAACTGCATGGGCCCAATAAAATAAGCACATATTTGCTATAAAATCTAAATTGCAATGACACCCCGTGTATTTGTATCCTTTTGTTACGGATAGCAGGGAAAAACATATAAAGGGTATATAGTGTGTTACAGCAAGGACCGCAAAGAGGTACAACAAAATAGGGACATAATAGTCCTACCCCAGCTTGTCAGTAATCACGCTGCAAACAACAAGTATAAGATGTAATACAAAGTAGTATACCCATTACCTGCAAATGAGGGTGATAACAGTGGCCCAGAGACTCTGCCCGACCGCCCCAACGCGCGTTTCGGTTGGCACCTTCGTCAGGGGGCATGTAAGCATGTCAAAATGCCGGTTTTTTATGTCCCACAGCGTTCCGGAAGTGACCCTGGCCGCGAACCGGAAGTGACGCATGCGTCGCCGCAGCAACAGCAACGCCGGCCGGCACCCGCGTCATGTGACCCAGGGCATCAGGAAACACGTAACCCCTCGTGACCCGATGCCCAAGGACACATAAAGATACGGGAAACCGGCAGGCGAAGCGGAGGTGCAGCACGCATGCGTACTGGCCACAGAGAGGGTAGAATAATGCAGGAGTCTCGGAACACTGGGGAGAGATGAATCTGATCTAGTAATCCTAAAGTGGAAATGCATAATAGAACAAAAAGAGCGGCAGCCGCCACAAAGATCAACCCAGGGAGAAAAATATGGAAACAGTGCCAGCAATGTACATTATACATATAATGGGGAAACAGAATACATAATGAAAAAGGGGTAAGAAACAATAGACCTACAACATGTATTGCATATAATACAGATACAAATAAATACGCCATATTCAGCATGTATAAGCAAAGTATACTGTCATGAACCCCGTATTTTACTCAATAGAATATACTTCTATGATGGATAACAACAAAAAGATAATAGATACAAAACAATGCATATATACATATAAATAATAATATACAAGAAAATAAACCATGTATTTTGCTTGATAGAATATACCGTATTTTCCGGCGTATAAGACGACTGGGCGTATAAGACGACCCCCCAACTTTACCAGTTAAAATATAAAATCTTCTTAAAAGTCGGGGGTCTTCTTATACACCCTATGTCGTCTTATAGGGCCGGTGAATATGTGCCTTTTGGGGGGGTGGGGGGGGGGAGTGATCCTGATGACGAGGGGGCGTCTCACAGGAAAGTGAGTATCCCCCATTACCTTATCGTAGCGGTGCAGCGTGGGGGTCTCAGTGCTGGGAGTGGCGGCGGCGGCTGCTGTGCTCTGGTGCGGCGGCTGCTGTGCTCTGGTGCGGCGGCTCCTCTTCTGTGTGGGGCCTCTGTGCTGTGCGGTGGCGGTGGCGGCGGCATATCTTTATCCAGTTGGGGCTCCTCCGGCATCTCCTTAGCCCTGGAGGCCCCGCCGCAACTCCATGAGTGCAATGCAGCGGCCATTTTCCCGGAGGCAGCTCAATAGGTGCGATGCGGTGGCCTCCGGGAAAATGGCCGCTGCTCAGATTCAGATCTCATCCCGAAATCTCGGGACACGAGATCTGAATCTGAGCAGCGGCCATTTTCCCGGAGGCCACCACATTGCACCGATGGAGTTGCGGCGGGGCCTCCAGGGCTAAGGAGATGCCGGAGGAGCCCCAACTGGATAAAGATACGCCGCTGCCGCCGCCACCTCACAGCACAGAGGCCCCACACAGAAGAGGAGCCGCCGCACCAGAACACAGCAGCCGCCGCCGCTCCCAGCACTGACACCCCCACGCTGCACCGCTAGGATAAGGTAATGGGGATTACTCACTTTCCTGTGAGACGCCCCCTCGTCATCAGGATCACTCCCCCTCCCCACCCACCATATACACCGGCGTACAAGTCGATTCCCGGCGTATAAGACGACCCCCGACTTTTAAGAAGATTTTCGGGGGTTAAAAAGTCGTCTTATACGCCGGAAAATACGGTACTTCCATAATGGGCGGCAGCCGAAATTCAACCAGAGTAGATGAAGATTATATATAGGAAACCGAGCAGATAATACATAACCCTAAAGAATGAAAAAATAAACATTAAAAGAAAATAAAACAACAATCATATATATTTTCACCACAGCAATGAAGATGACCGCAAGATATATCCAGATGGTACATCATAAAAATGAAGAGAAAGGGAGATTTTCATTTAATCCGAGCGGATGGACTGTTTGTAGCATCCAAATCCACCTGGCTTCTAACTGTGCCAGGCGTTGCGACAGATTACCACCTCTGATATTAATGTCGAGGGAATCAATCCCCCTTACTCTCAGGAGATCACTGTTGCATTGATGGGATTCCCAAAAATGTCGGGGTATCGTTTTAAGAGTGGAGGCGTCCGTGTGGCCAGCAGCGGCCTGTAAGCCCAATACGTGTTCACGTATTCTTACCTTAAATAGGCGTGATGTTAGGCCTACATATATAAGGCCGCAAGGGCATACCGCATAATAGATTACGTATCTCGTTGTGCATGTGATAAATTTCTCAATTTTATAGGTTTTGGATCCACTTGAATTTGAGAAGGAATTGCTTCTATCAACATTGCAACACGCGACACAATGGCCACACGGAACGCATTCACTCCTACGACTACCCTGATTTAGGAATGTGACCCTAGGTGATTCCTCATAATGACTCCTAGTAAGAAAATCACGTAAATTTTTGGATCTCCTGAATGTTATTGGTGGTCTGTCAGGTAGGAATTTAGCCAAAGTTGAATCAGCCTGTAATACGTGCCAAGATCTAGAAAGAGCCGATCTTACTGATACAGAGTGACAGTTGAAGTTAGTAATGAATCTACTCTGATTATCTGAATGTCTGCTGTTATCAGAATATTTATAGAGTAGATCATTACGAGGGGCATATTTCGCCCTATTGTAGGCCCTCTTTAGGGTACGACGACTGTATCCCCGCTCAAGGAACCGATTTTTTAAGTCTACCGCCTGCCTTTCAAAATCCGCATCGGACGAACATATCCGGCGGAGACGCAAGAATTGTCCGATGGGGACAGAATTAATCATGTGTTGTGGATGGGAGGAGGAGGCATGCAGCAACGAGTTTGTGGAGGTAGGCTTCCTATAGACGTCAGAGTGTATTTCTCCGTTGGGACCTCTTTTCACAGTCACATCTAAAAATTCGACTGACTCAGAATTGATGGTATGTGTGAGTCGAATATTCAGATCATTGCTATTCAAATCCAACAAAAAAGTATCCAGAGTGTGAGAAGAGCCCTGCCAGACCAGGAAAATGTCGTCGATGTACCGCGTCCATAAGAGGACGCGGTCCATCGACGTCTGCTGGTATGACAGAAAGAGGTCCCTCTCCCACAGCCCCAAGAACAGATTGGCATAGGAGGGCGCAAAGGCCGCTCCCATGGCTGTTCCTTGGAGCTGCAGGAAGAAGGACCCCTTAAAAATAAAAAAATTATGCATCAGTGAGAACTCTAAGAGTTCCACTATTAGGCTCCTCATACCCTCGGAAAAAGTGGACATGTCCAAAAAGTATCTCATGGCCCGAAGACCATCGATGTGCCTGATATTAGTATATAACGATTCAACATCGATTGTTGCAAATTGAGAATCAGACTCAATGGACAGTCCATCAATTCTCCGAAGGAACTCACCCGTATCTTTGAGATATGATGGCAAATTACACACTAACGGCTGTAAGACAGAATCTATCCATCGACCAACATTTTCAAGATAATTACCCCTACCGGCTGAGAGCCTTAGAGGAACTATCTATCGAGCACAATCTTCCGGAAGGAGGTAAGATACCTCCCTCCATTCGCCCTCATTCAAAAAAGTTTCCACCTCTCTCTTCTTGTACTAGCATCGATATGTTTGTTAAGCTTGTTACCAAAGATTTTTTGAAAATTCCGCACTATGGGCGTTATGATAATTTAACTAGGGAGGAACGCAAACGCCTGAATGTTTTGCAGAATTTGTCCGATGTAGTAATAAAGTCGGCATATAAGGGGGGAAATATCATGATTTGGCCAAAAAACATGTACGAGAAAGAGGCATTTCGCCAGCTAAATGACAAAACTTGTTATAGGAAATTGACGTACAACCCCTTATCTGCCTTCTGCTCCAAGTTAGAGGTCATTATCAAAAAGGCCTCCACTAGTGAGATTATTACCAAAGATCTAGCATCGGCATTGGTAGTTCACGAACCAACTATTTCAACTTTGTACCTCCTCCCAAAATTGCATAAAAACATCAATACCCCCCCAGGACGTCCTATTATATCCGGTAGGGGTAATTATCTTGAAAATGTGGGTCGATGGATAGATTCTGTCTTACAGCCGTTAGTGTGTAATTTGCCATCATATCTCAAAGATACGGGTGAGTTCCTTCGGAGAATTGATGGACTGTCCATTGAGTCTGATTCTCAATTTGCAACAATCGATGTTGAATCGTTATATACTAATATCAGGCACATCGATGGTCTTCGGGCCGTGAGATACTTTTTGGACATGTCCACTTTTTCCGAGGGTATGAGGAGCCTAATAGTGGAACTCTTAGAGTTCTCACTGACGCATAATTTTTTTATTTTTAAGGGGTCCTTCTTCCTGCAGCTCCAAGGAACAGCCATGGGAGCGGCCTTTGCGCCCTCCTATGCCAATCTGTTCTTGGGGCTGTGGGAGAGGGACCTCTTTCTGTCAGACCAGCAGACGTCGATGGACCGCGTCCTCTTATGGACGCGGTACATCGACGACATTTTCCTGGTCTGGCAGGGCTCTTCTCACACTCTGGATACTTTTTTGTTGGATTTGAATAGCAATGATCTGAATATTCGACTCACACATACCATCAATTCTGAGTCAGTCGAATTTTTAGATGTGACTGTGAAAAGAGGTCCCAACGGAGAAATACACTCTGACGTCTATAGGAAGCCTACCTCCACAAACTCGTTGCTGCATGCCTCCTCCTCCCATCCACAACACATGATTAATTCTGTCCCCATCGGACAATTCTTGCGTCTCCGCCGGATATGTTCGTCCGATGCGGATTTTGAAAGGCAGGCGGTAGACTTAAAAAATCGGTTCCTTGAGCGGGGATACAGTCGTCGTACCCTAAAGAGGGCCTACAATAGGGCGAAATATGCCCCTCGTAATGATCTACTCTATAAATATTCTGATAACAGCAGACATTCAGATAATCAGAGTAAATTCATTACTAACTTCAACTGTCACTCTGTATCAGTAAGATCGGCTCTTTCTAGATCTTGGCACGTATTACAGGCTGATTCAACTTTGGCTAAATTCCTACCTGACAGACCACCAATAACATTCTGGAGATCCAAAAATTTACGTGACTTTCTTACTAGGAGTCATTATGAGGAATCACCTAGGGTCACATTCCTAAATCAGGGTAGTCGTAGGAGTGGATGTGCAGCGCCCCAGAGTCCTGGTCGTTGCAGTACTGTGGCTCCGCCACTAAGGAGAGCTATGGTACGTCTGATGGCACTGAAGGAGTTCATCTGAGCAGGTATCACAGACACCAATACATTTCACCGCCGGGCCTCCAGGGGGAGCTAAGGGTTCTATTTACAAGGCCACTCTCCACACACTGGTAAAACTGGGGGTCAGGCAGGAAGTTAGACAGAATGCTGACTGGGTTGGAGCCAGGCAACACCTTGTGGCAGAGGGTGTTGCAGGAGAAGATTCAGTAGGGTCCCTGTCAGGGGTGGGATCCTGACAGAGGCTTGGCAACTTGAGCGAACGTAACGGGACCGTGCCTGCTCAGTATAGCGGCGGTGCACAAGGAGGGATTGGAAGCGAGATAGATTGTGCTGAGTGAGAAACGAGATCAAAGCAACAAGGAGAATACCAGTAGGGGTCATGCTGTAAGACCGAGTCAACATCCTACTGAGGCGCAGAACCGGCGGCCGGAACGCCGAGGGAGTATTACAATATTCAGCTTCAAGCAATACTCTAAACCAACGGCAGGACAGTCAGTCAAAGGCGGGCTGTCTCATCTAAATCACCTATGCAGTCTTGGGGGGCAACCTGTGGAGAGGGGCGACTCTAGGGTCCCGGAAGAGCTCCGAGCCTACCCGTCATACGGGTGCCGTCCCAACCGTAACATCAGGGAGGGACGGAGGATTAGCAGAACATCATCTAACCGAGTTGTGAGGGAACTTAAGAAACAGACACAACAGTTGTGGGGACTTTCCGTAAGCACAGCAGGGAAGGACCGCAACACATAGCGCTAGAAGGAAGGCACAGATTTCCACCTGTAAAGAGAACTCTGGAGGTGCCATTGGACCGGCCGGACTTGCGCAGCCTGGTTATCCGGATTCCGGACTGAGGACCCAGAGATCTTCAGTAAAGAGGTAAAGAGACTGCAACCTGGTGTCCTCGTTATTTATTGCACCGCACCACCACCACTACCATCATCCATCATATCTATCACTGTACGCCCCTCGGCAGGGTCACGGACTGGGCCTAGCCACCGTGACAACCGCAGAGCAGAGACTCAGAGGCCCGGTATCGGGTATCCTTCGGCCCTGTGGCAGTGGGGGCGCTACAGATGTGTTCCGTGTGGCCATTGTGTCGCGTGTTGCAATGTTGATAGAAGCAATTCCTTCTCAAATTCAAGTGGATCCAAAACTTATAAAATTGAGAAATTTATCACATGCACAACGAGATACGTAATCTATTATGTGGTATGCCCTTGTGGCCTTTTATATGTAGGCCTAACATCACGCCTATTTAAGGTAAGAATACGTGAACACGTATTGGGCATAAAACGATACCCCGACATTTTTGGGAATCCCATCAATGCAACAGTGATCTCCTGAGAGTAAGGGGGATTGATTCCCTCGACATTAATATCAGAGGTGGTAATCTGTCGCAACGCCTGGCACAGTTAGAAGCCAGGTGGATTTGGATGCTACAAACAGTCCATCCGCTCGGATTAAATGAAAATCTCCCTTTCTCTTCATTTTTATGATGTACCATCTGGATATATCTTGCGGTCATCTTCATTGCTGTGGTGGAAATATGTATGATTGTTGTTTTATTTTCTTTTAATGTTTATTTTTTCATTCTTTAGGGTTATGTATTATCTGCTCGGTTTCCTATATATAATCTTCATCTACTCTGGTTGAATTTCGGCTGCCGCCCATTATGGAAGTATATTCTATCAAGCAAAATACATGGTTTATTTTCTTGCATATTATTATTTATATGTATATATGCATTGTTTTGTATCTATTATCTTTTTGTTGTTATCCATCATAGAAGTATATTCTATTGAGTAAAATACGGGGTTCATGACAGTATACTTTGCTTATACATGCTGAATATGGCGTATTTATTTGTATCTGTATTATATGCAATACATGTTGTAGGTCTATTGTTTCTTACCCCTTTTTCATTATGTATTCTGTTTCCCCATTATATGTATAATGTACATTGCTGGCACTGTTTCCATATTTTTCTCCCTGGGTTGATCTTTGTGGCGGCTGCCGCTCTTTTTGTTCTATTATGCATTTCCACTTTAGGATTACTAGATCAGATTCATCTCTCCCCAGTGTTCCGAGACTCCTGCATTATTCTACCCTCTCCGTGGCCAGTACGCATGCGCGCTGCACCTCCGCTTCGCCTGCCGGTTTCCCGTATCTTTGTGTCCTTGGGCATCGGGTCACGAGGGGTTACGTGTTTCCTGATGCCCTGGGTCACATGACGCGGGTGCCGGCCGGCGTTGCTGTTGCTGCGGCGACGCATGCGTCACTTCCGGTTCGCGGCCAGGGTCACTTCCGGAACGCTGTGGGACATAAAAAACCGGCATTTTGACATGCTTACATGCCCCCTGACGAAGGTGCCAACCGAAACGCGCGTTGAGGCGGTCGGGCAGAGTCTCTGGGCCACTGTTATCACCCTCATTTGCAGGTAATGGGTATACTACTTTTTATTACATCTTATACTTGTTGTTTGCAGCGTGATTACTGACAAGCTGGGGTAGGACTATTATGTCCCTATTTTGTTGTACCTCTTTGCGGTCCTTGCTGTAACACACTATATAACCTTTATATGTTTTTCCCTGCTATCCGTAACAAAAGGATACAAATACACGGGGTGTCATTGCAATTTAGATTTTATAGCAAATATGTGCTTATTTTATTGGGCCCATGCAGTTCTCTGCCGACCTCAGAGCGTTTCTTTTTAACCCTTTTGTATTTTCAATACTGTTGTCGTAATCCTTATACCATGTGATTTCTAATAAAATTTACCCCTGTTTATATATTTTGGACTGCTCTTTTCGTGGGGCCTTTTTGGCCTCTGTCTTCTTATGTCTCAGCGACGGTTGTCCTTATTTAGTCCATAGATACATTGGTTTATTACTGTCTTTATTCTTTTTTCTGATTAGTATTATCATTAGTTCAACCAATGTTTTTCATTAGTTATTGTCCCTTGTGAGGGCTATACTCCCTCATCAATTGATGCCTGGGAAGAAGGTGGGCATCCGCTGAATTCACGGGGATACTACAGACTATACAGTGGTAAGAGTGGTCAGTGAGATGGCCTAAGTTACTGAGTCCCATGAGGTCGGCGTGGTCAAGGATTTATTGCACCCAAGTATCATAGGCCCGGACTTTGTGCTGCTTTGGGATGTGTCGGGGAGGGATGGAGATGTCGATTGCTAGGGTACAAAATGGGTTGGCCCTAAAAAAGTTTCACCAACCTTTGATGAGTTTCCCTTTTACGTAAGAGGAGAAAGTAGTATCCCCTGAGGCAGACACTCCTGAGATAGAGGTGACCAGAGAAAATTTTGAATTCACCCAACGTAGGGACCTATCTGTAAAAGAAGCATCCAATAAGGTAACCATTATAAACGGCATAGCACAGAAGTTGGAGTCTGTTTATTGTTATTGTACCGGGTTACTAAGGTGAGGGAGGAGATATTGAAGCAATTGTTGGTACCAGGACCCTACAGATAAAGGGTGTTAGACAGGGCCCATTCACATATCTTAGTTTGATCATCTCGTAGTGGACAAACCTCAAGAACAGGTCACGTAGAGGTTCTAATGGCCCAGATGTCACAGGGAAATCCTAAGGTATTGCAAGTCCTGCCCCAACTGTTAATTAACCACTACCACCTCTCACTTCCAAAATCCTCTCATGCCGATACCCATCAAGGCAGGGCAACAGAAGGACAGCGTTGAAACTCCATGTGGGCTGGACAAGCTTCACAAAAAATAAGTTGTAGCTTACCTCAACGACATTGTGATATTCAGCCCGGATTGGAGAAGTCATCTCCAGAAGGTCCAGGATGTGCTTCACTTTAAGAGGTGAAATAAAGCGTCAAAAACAGCAAAACTTAGGGACAGATTCCAAGAAAAGAGACATCAATTAACCAACAGTAGAAATTTACATCAAACAAAAGGAAGCGTAATATGATTGTATTATAGTCTAGACTTGAATAAACTGTGGCCGATTAGTGACTATTATTCATAAGTTTTCTATCGCTTTCCAAACTTCAAATCTTGCCACTGTTATTCCACTAATTGCTTTTTCGATGAGAAGCATGCTTCTCATCGAACAAGCAATTAGTGGAATAAACACGGATCATGGAAAAGTGGGTAGGGAGGAGCAGGTATATAGCTGGATTAATGTAGTGAAGGGAGTGGAAAAGGGTCTAAGAAAAGGAAAGTTGCCTCTGTTTTTGTTCCTTCAAGAAAAATTGCCAACTTGGTTTATGATGCAAGATTGGCAGTTTCAGAAGTGGCAACCCTAAAGGATACTGTGCTAATTTCCAGCTGGGAAAACACATTGAAAATCTTAAATATTCAAATATAGGATGCCACCAGGATCACATATAAATTGGGACAACCTTAGGATGCAAAACTTCTATTCAGTGAATTCAATCACTACCAATATATCATCCTATAGGTCCTTCTTGAAGATGGGCCTCTTTGGTGGCAAATTAGTAACTGGTAACCAGTGGCGTTACAACCTGCATGTTGGTCATTTGTATGGATCCGTGTAGTGTTCTAGATCCTATAAAGACATACGTTTTTGCCACCAAATGCAATAATATACTTATCATGGCCCTTTCCTGTAATCATGTCCCCCATCTTGGCTCCTACCTGTAATAATGTCCTCATCCTTTCCCTTTCCCGTAATTATATCCCCCGTCCTGGCTCTTGCCTGTAATAATGTCCTCATCCTGGAATCCTTCCTGTAATAATGATCACTATCTACTCACCATCTACCCCCATCCTCTAATAATGATCATTACCTACCCATTTCCTGTAATAACGTTGTCTGTCCTGCCTCCTTCTTGTAATAATGTTTTCTGTCCTGGCCCCTTCCTGTAATAATGTCTACCATCCTGGCTCAATCTTGTAATAATGTTCCCATCCTGGACACTTTTTGTAATAATATCCCGAATACTGGCATTTTCCTGTAATAAGACCCCAAAAAGTCAACTAGGTCAAAGTCATTGTGTGTGTCTCACTGTGGCATAAAGCTAAATGTGGTGATGGCTGAAATGACTTAATCATGATATATTGTAGCATGATATTTTTAGATAATGAGACATTGATTCAAACAATTTGATTCTTTGCATTGTAAACTGTTATTATTTAGTATAACGAAGAAAAGTGTCTTGGCTGATGATCAAGGAAAAATCTGCCACCAATTTGGAAGAGAATCAGCAGCAAAATCCCAAGGCTTATCCTTCGTTATCTGCTGTGGATTAACATTTTGGCATGCTATGAATGCTGTGTGGGGGCTAATCTGGTGTGATTACTTGCTATATATTTCAAACAAAATCTTTGTGGATTCTGCATCAATTAGTGACACATCACGGACAGCAAATTTGCAATTAAAAAAAAAATAGGTATAGTTATACAGTAGCTGCTGAAGATGCCCAAGTATTTGACACCTTCACGGGCGATTTTCCCCTTTTTCATTTTTGTTTTTTCCTCCCTTTCCTCCAAGAGCCATAACTTTTTTATTTTTCAGGCCACATAGACATATGAGGGCTTGTTATTTGTGGGACGAGTTGCACTTTTCAATCACATCATTCCTCATCATGCGATACACTGGAAAGCGGGAAAAAAAACTCCAAGTGTGTTGGAATTGCAAAAAAAGTACAATTTCACAACTTGATTTTATTTCTCTATTTTTTTTCTTTACGATGTTCACTAAACGGTAAAGCTGACATGGCAATATGATTCTCCAGGTCAGTACGGTCAGACAGATTCCATATATATAGTTTTATTTTTTTATTTAAGTGGTAGAAAAAAATCACAAATTTGTAAAAAATAAATAACTTTGATTGTGTTGCCATTTTCCAGGTCTCTTAACGTTTTACATTTTAGTAATAAAGTGCTGTGTGATGGTTTGTTTTTTGTACCCTGAGCTGATGTTTTTAATAATACCATTTTGAAGTAGATACTGTATGATGTTTTGATAGCCTCTTAGGCTATGTGCCCAGTTTGCGTTTTTTTCAGTGCTTTTTGATGCTTTTTTTTAGGCACATTTTCAGCTGCATTTTACAGTTCCAGCAAAGTTTATGAGGTTTCAGAAATCTCATGCACACAGCTTGGTTTTTTTGTCTTCAGTATTTTGTGCAAAACCATTCTTGGCAGAATGGAGCATATATCACTTCTTTTAGTGTTTTTTTCTGTGTTTTTTTAGCATTTTTCACCAATTGGTAATGCAAAAAAGCTGAAAAAACGCTGCAAAAACACAGGTATCAGTTTTTGCAGCGTTTTTGGTGCAAAAAACCTGATGAAGTAGAATCAGATTTTTTCTATTCACTCAATTGTATCAGCATGCACAATAGACAAATGTACCCTGACAAAAATGCAGCAAAAAAAGCACCAAAAAATGCTGCACAATATGCAACAAAACCTAAACAAAATCTGCTTTTTTGAGGCAAGTTTACTTACTTACTGCCAAGAGAGCAGGCTTTGCCTGCGGAACAAAAACACAACATGAAAATGTAGCCTTATTGCATTTTATTGCAATGTTGTGGTGGCCAGAAAAATGTAAGTGTAGTGTTTTGATTTTATTTCTCATTATGCCGTTTAACAATCGGATTAATTTACTTTATATTTTGAGAGATCTGACTTTCACAAAAGCAGCGATACCAAACGTGTATTTTTTTGGCACTGCTATGTATAGCTCCAATAACAGTCTCCTATAAACGTCAGCTGGCTTTCCCAGGAGAATCGTGACAAGCACAAAGGTTTCCAGCAGACCTCCAGCTGACAAGATAACACATTAGCATCCCAGGATCATGTAATGGGCACCCTGATGGGGTCATGGACGACGCGCACCCTGCCTGCCCATGTTCAATGCTGGTGTCAGAGATTGACAGGTTAATAGCAGCGGGTGGCACTCGGGTTCACTTGCGACTGTTAAAGGCACCTGATGGCTGATTAAATCAGCCATCATCTGCTGGGAAAGATGGGAGCTTGATTTGTGAAGCTGCATCAAAAACAGAGACATGACATATGACGTAAATGTATATATGTATATGTCATGAAGGGGTTAAATGGAATTTATTACCAGGTTTTTGCCATCTGATGGAGAGCAGAATGGTGTAGAGACCCTGATTTCAGGTATGTGTCACTAACAGGACTGCTTGCTGTAATTTAAAAAAAATAACTTTTTAATAGCACGTGATTATTACTGGAGGACTCCATAGTCATGAGCTCTTTATAACCCACGCCTGCACCACTAATTGGCAGTTTTTTGCCAAAACACACTGTACACAGAAAACGAGCTCAGAATTCAGAGGTAAGGGGTGTGGGCTGGACTGTCGAGTCCCTACCCCTGAAGACACCAATCGCGTCATGTGCGTTGTATAATGTATATTATTCCATCTTTGATATATTGTGTCACGTGATATGTTCCTGTGTGATGTAGTAATGTAGAGGTAAGACATAGCTTAGGACGTAAGATAGGTAGGATAGGTTAGTGACTGTAGATAGCTAGTGATGTTAGGGTAAGATAGTGTTAATGCTCGAGACTAGCCCATAGTGGGAGGGGCTTAATGTTAGGGAAAGAGACCACTTCCTGTAGTTAGGCAGATGGGGACAGATTCAAGTAGTATTATGAGGTGTCTGTGAGCAGAGCTGTCATTGTGCATGAACAGTAGCAAAGGAGACTGGGGGGCAAGAGGGTTGAGCAACCTTGAAGTGACCGAAGAGGCAGAGTGACCTTCCACCTTAAAAGGTCCTTGGGTAGGATGATGTGTCACGAGAAGCCCTGAACTTGGTGACTTCTGAAGATACCAGGACTGAGTTCATGAGACTAATAGGGTTCCCGAGCGGTAGATCCAGGATGCCAGTAGAGGAAGAGATGATGTAGAACTGCTGAGCAAGTAGAGAGACTTACTGTTTAGTGAGGTGATGAGCTTGGCTGTGAAGGAGTAGGGCAAAGCTGTGAAGGAGTAAAGGAGTAGAGCAAAGCTGTGAAGGAGTAGGGCAAAGCAGTGTGCTTCACTGGCCATGGAGTAGACTACAGTGGAAGGAAGCTATGTTTGTGAAAATGCTTTACATTGCGAAGAAATTGTCCAGAAGACTTTGTACCCACTACCTATTGTACATATCTCTTTCCAAGTTACTTTTCAGTAACAACTGTGTTTTAGGCTAAGTTCACATTAGTGTTCAGGGGCTTTTGCGGAGGGCTGCTTACTTCCTCCGTTAAGTCCCGCCTACTTCCGCATACTTCTGCATGCGTCCTGCGTACCTATCCTTAACATTGGGTACGCAGGACATGCGGATGTAAGCGGATGTATATGGATGCATTGTTTTGACACACCCTGCCGACCGCACGAGAACACAACAAGTTGCGTTTTGTGCAGACGGCGGGCACGTCAAAACGACGCATCCGCATACATCCACATGTCCTGCATACCCAATGTTAAAGATAGGTACCCAGGATGCATGCAGAAGTATGCAGAAGTGGGCGGGGCTTAACAGAGGACGTACGCAGCCCTCCGCAAAGCCCCCAAACGCTAATGTGAACCCAGCCTTAGAACGGGGTCTCCTTTATTGAACTTTAACACCTATGGTCCTGGCCAGTCCATTGGCTAAAAGTAGCCTGCATGGGCACAAGGCCCTCACAGCACCACCACGAAAACCCAACCAGGACCCACTGTTTCATGTAGCGTGTCGGGACATCACAGGAAAAGACAAGTGTCTCTACCACAGCTACCACCCTGGACCATGATACACTAGTAGATCTGCAGGAGATAAAACAGGGATTTAATCGAAACTGCAGAAATAAGCAAAGTAAGTGACACATCGCTGGAATCATGGTCTCTGATGCTCTCAGATGAGGTAGCAAAACCCTGGTGACAGCTTCCCTTTAAGAACATCTGTAATCTGTGTTCATGGAGTAATAAATCTGACCCATAGAGTTTGAGAACTTTAGTTAGATTCCCATCAACTAACAGAGCTTTTCATTCATTAGTGGGATCTCATCTTAGCGATTGTCATAAACTATGTTAATGCTGCAAATTGGAATACAGTATACAGGGAACAAAATATGCATCATCCTTAATACTATCATCTCAGCTGTCACCAAGGAGCACCGGGGTGTATTTATCAAAATCTAATCAAGCCATAAGCAAGAAGCCAACTATCACTTGTATAATACTTATGCAGCACATTTACTTTTCCTATTGTTTAATCACTTTTTTGTTCTAATATATCTCGGTTATGGAAAACAAAGGAGCCATAAATACAACTCCAAGAGCAGTTTGTCAGGAAAGAATATAATGTAATCAACAGTAAAGGTGAGAAGGGGTCACCACAATATGATTGATGCAATGTTATTTCCCAGATAATATAGATTCACTAAGTGACCCTCCTTTGAGAGGCTGAAATTTGTCAGAACAAATCCTGGACGCTTTCGACAATCTCCCACTTTTGGAATAAGTAGCCTTGAAGACAGCATAAAATCAAAATGACATTGAATCTAATGAAATAACATCAAGTCTAGGGAAAAAGGATGATATTGTAAACAGCCCAGCATTTATCTCCCTGGAATGTCTCTGTCCTTGTATGTCTCAACCACATTTTAGACATTTCATGACTTCGATGTGCGGTTCAGCATTACAGGCTGATTTTCGTACAGCTTCTTTCGTATAAGATTAATGGCATTAGAATCTTCACTGTTTCACCTTAAGCAAAAATTCAATTCTGCGATTATACTTTTATCACCAATAATTGTATTCTAAATCTTCATTTCTTTCTTTTTTTTTCCCTCTGTCTTGGTTTATATTCAGTTATTTATATAGTGTAGTAGATACATTCTACAGTGTTCTATGGGAGGTTAGAGCTTCCTCAGACCAGGGCTCCCCTAACTAGGAAAAGAAAAAACTTCAAATCTCTGACCCTTTTTCTATATGGAAAGTATCGTTCATAACCAAACCACAAGGGTTGTATATATTGCTATATTCTATCTTTTTTGGTGCAAGGTCCACATTTTCATACTGCACCATTCTGGGGTTGCACTAAAAATTGAAGGGGTATTATCTTTTGAGACATTTGTGGCATATCGAAAGTATAAACCATAAATGTCTGATAGGTACAAATTGTATTTATAGGACTCTGCCTCCAATAATCAGTGCTCTAATAGTACTTTCACACTCAGTTTTGTTTTTACGAGGATTTAAAAATGGATCCTTCTCCTAAATCTGTCAAATACTTTGACTAATTTTATGCCTGATTTTAATGGTAAAAGCTCCTTTACTGAACACAGTATTGTTTTTTTCATGTTATTTTGACCATTTCACAGTAAAACAATTAGGAAGTTTATTCAAAGAGTATTTGGAGCATTTTTGTGTGGATTTACAGTAAAATCAAATGTGCTTCTAAATCCTCATAAAAACTGTGTAAATTGGCACTAAAGAGAAAAAGGTCATGCATGCAGATGGCTTTGTTCAATACATCATGGGTTTTTTGTTTATTGCCTAATGATTCAGAACTCCCATAAACAACAGTAGAGAGAGCCACAGATACGGAAGACTACCTGTCTAATACACTCCATGGTCAGTCAACATAGAGAAGATTTATTTCCTTTCTTATCACAGCACCTCTCCAGCAGTTCCATTAAGTCCACTACAATTTAGCTCCTCTGTCATTGAGACACAATTCTTGGAAGCACTGGTTTTCAGATTGCAGCCCCATCTTA
This sequence comes from Ranitomeya variabilis, assembly GCF_051348905.1. Classification (NCBI taxonomy): domain Eukaryota; kingdom Metazoa; phylum Chordata; class Amphibia; order Anura; family Dendrobatidae; genus Ranitomeya; species Ranitomeya variabilis. Next base: position 57,024,286 of record NC_135233.1, read on the forward strand.
CACATAACTAAGACATGTTGCCATTTGAATTACATGATGGAGCCATTTTATTATATTCTTGGATGTTGAACAGGGCCGGACTGGGACTAAAATTCAGCCCTGGCATTTGAAGGTACACAGGCCCACTTGTCACATGGTGACTGTATAATATCTTTGTACACTTGTAGGTTACAAGAAGTGAGGGGAGTGTAACACGACTATATAACATATAATCACAGCTGTATCCAGCATTACAGCTCAGTCCTATTTATGGCTTTTAGTTGCAGTACCAAGAAAAGCCGCTACTTTACCTACATAACTGGATCTCGTAGATAATGAAGGGATGAGACGACCAAAGGCTATGGAACCACATTCTGAGGCTCCATAAACTTTGCCTACAGCCACTTTTGGTTCCACTGCACAGCACGAGGCCCGGTGACTCTGAAAAGCGGTGACATCAGTAACTCAGTAACGTCACCGCTCTTCAGATATTCTGGGTCTTGCGCTGAGCTCGGCGACTGTGAATAGCGGTATTGTTACTACCGTCACTGCTCATCAGAGTCGCTGGGTCTTGCAAGGTCTGGGCTAGTAGTGGGGGTGTCTGATAGACACTTCTCCATTACTTACACCAGGGATTGATAGCAGCTGACATTACACAGCTAACATCAACCCTAAAAATCATTACACATACCAGAATTAAATGCTCTAGCGGCTGGGAAAAGCAGTAGTTAGCGCTAATCCCAGGCGCCAGGTGCTAACTACAACTGTCATCATCCTTGCCTCATCTCCCTGTGAAGCATTCTGCTGTATTTACATGCGCTGATCTCAGGCCGCTAAACGAGTTTGATCAACAATACTGAAGTTGTTCGCTTGTTTCCCGGCCTCTTTACACCAACTGAGAAAGAATGATGGGGACAGAACAATCACAATTAGATCAATCTGTCCCCATACAGTATCATGTTATCAGCAGCACATCTACAGTTTATACCCACGATGTGCTGCTGAGAACAAGGATTTCTGCTCCCACATAAACAATCCAATCACTCGATGAATAGGCAGCATTTTGCTTGTTTAGTATAATACACCCCATAGTCCTCCATATATTATAATGTGCACCTCAGTCCTCCATATAGTGTAATACACTCCTCAGTCCTCCATATAGTATAATACACTCCTCAGTCCTCCCTATAGTATAATACACTTCCCATAGTCCTCCATATAGTATAACACACTCCTCATAGTCCTCCGTATATTAAAATACACTGCAATTCCTCCATATAGTATAATACACTCCTCAGTCCTCCAAATAGTATAATACATTCCTCATCGTGCTCCATATAGTATAATGCCCCGCCATTGTCATCCATGTAGTACAATTCACTTCCCATAGTATAATGCACCCCATAGTTCTTCATATAGTAAAATGTATTCCCTATAGTCCTCGATACAGTATAATGCAGCCCACATATAGTATAATGATGCCACCCCAGAGTATAATGCAGCCACCCCACAGAATATATTGTAGCCCCCTGAGTATAATGTAACCCCCCAAAGAATATAATGCAGCCCCCTCATATAGTATAATGCAGCCCCTGCATATATAATATATTGTAACCCCCTCATAGACCATAACGCAGCCCCCATAGAATATAATGTAGCCCCGCCATAGAATACAATACAGCACCCCAGAGAATGTAATACAGCCCCCCATAGAATGTAATACTACCCACCTCCCCATAGAATATAATACAGCACCCATAGAATATAATGTAGCCCCATAGAAGGTAATGCAGCCCCCCATAGAATGTAATACAGCCTTCCCCCATAGAATGTAATACAGCCCCCCATAGAATGTAATGCAGCCAGCCCCATAGAATGTAATGCAGCCAGCCCCCATAGAATGTAATGCAGCCAGCCCCCATAGAATCTAATGCAGCACAGCCCCATAGAATGTAATGCAGCACAGCCCCCATAGAATGTAATACAGCACAGCCCCCATAGAATGTAATGCAGCACAGCCCCCATAGAATGTAATGCAGCACAGCCCCATAGAATGTAATGCAGCACAGCCCCATACAATGTAATACAGCACAGTCCCCATAGAATGTAATGCAGCACAGCCCCCATAGAATGTAATGCAGCACAGCTCCCATAGAATGTAATGCAGCACAGCCCCCATAGAATGTAATGCAGCCAGCCCCCCATAGAATGTAATGCAGCATAGCCCCCATAGAATGTAATACAGCACAGTCCCCATAGAATGTAATGCAGCCAGCCCCCATAGAATGTAAGGCAGCCCCCCCAATAAAATGTAATAAATCCCACCATAGAATGTAATACAGCCCCCCAATAGCCCAACAATCCAGTTATCACTCATTGATATATTTAAAAAAAAAAATACTCTCCTCACCTCTCCTCATGCCCGCTCTGCTCCTGGCTCTGGTCTCAGCGGCCGCAGTCTGCCCGCCCGACACACAGCAGGTACGCGATGATATGACAGGGAATAGAGCGGGGAGTGATGGGAGAGGGAGCGACAGCTCTCTCCTCCATCATTGCATTCAATTGTACCAGCGTCATAGACGCCGGTATAGTTAAATGTGGCGGCGCTGGAGGGGGGGAAGTCGGCGCTGGCATGCAGCCCACGACTACCACCGGCCCTTCTGGCATTTGCCAGAAATGCCCGATGGCCAGTCCGGTCCTGATCCATTTAGCCTGAATCATAAATACTGAAAATGACAACTCTATATGTCTTCTAGACACCATCATAAGATCCAAAAAATTAATGCAGACTTCAAACTTAAGATTCCAAAAATGAATTGAAATCTCAAAGCTTGGATGGAAAAGGGTCTTCCAAATGGACAATGACCCAAAGCATACTGCAAAAATAGTAACAAAGTAGCTTAAACATAACAAAGTCAATGTTTTGGAGTGGCCATCACAATGTCCTGACCTCAATCCTATTGAAAATGTATGGGCAAAACTGAAAAGGCAGGAGCGGGCAAGGCGACCTACAAACTTGGATCAGTTACACCAGTTTTGTCAGGAGGAATGGGCCCAAATTCCGACCAACTATTTTGAGACGTTTGTGGAAGGATATCCCAAACATTTGACCCAAGTCATTCAGTTTAAGGGCAATGGTGCCAAATACTAAAGAACTATATATGTAAACTTTTGACTTTGCAGTAAGTCATAAAAATGCATTAAAACATACATATATATGTGTCTTCTCACTCTGTGTTTGTTTGACTTTTATATATTTGATTACAGTGTGGCTCTATGAGATTGTTCTTTTTCTTTTACTATCCTTGCGATCATGTGGTTCTCAGTATGCGTGCCTTTGGCCATGTGACTCTACTAAGCCATTTAATTGCACTAAACTACTGCATTAACCTCCCCTTATGGGACGCTTCTCGAGTTGCTATCGCAATGTACATAGTTGTACAGGCGTTTTACTGTCCATGAGGCCTGATTTTTTAAACAGGTCCATGTGACCTGACTACGCCACATGACCTACTCTCCCCCCTTTGTGAAACCTACCTGAATTGTTATGACAATGCTAGTGTTGAGCATTCCGATACTGCAAATATCGGGTATCGGACGATATTCGCTGTATCGGAATTCCGATATCGAGTTCCGATATTTTTGCGATATCGGAAATCGGAATCGGAAGTTTCTGTTCCAAGTCATCTTATACGGCGTGTGCGGTGCGTATGGTTCCCAGGGTCTGGAGGAGAGGAGACTCTCCTTCAGGCCCTGGGATCCATATTCATGTAAAAAATAAAGAATAAAAATAAAAAATATGGATATACTCACCCTCCGATGGCCCCTGGCTCTCAGCGGTGTAACCGGCAGCCTCCGTTCCTAAGAATGCAGTGAGTGTAGGACCTGCGATGACGTCGCGGTCTTGTGACTGGTCGCGTGACCGGTTGCGTGACCGCGACGTCATCGCAGCTCCTACACTCACTGCATTCTTAGGAACGGAGGCTGCCGGTTGCACCGCTGAGAGCCAGGGCCCGTCGGAGGGTGAGTATATCCATATTTTTTATTTTTATTCTTTATTTTTTACATGAATATGGATCCCAGGGCCTGAAGGAGAGTTTCCTCTCCTTCAGACCTTGGGAACCATCCAGGATCACTCTCTGCGCACGCCGTACCCGGCGTATAAGACGACACCCGACTTTTGAGACAATTTTCAGGGGTTAAAAAGTCATTTTATTCGCCGGAAAATACGGTATTTACGTTCCGATATTTGTGTCCCATTGACTTGTATTGGTATCGGGTATTGGTATCGGCGATATCCGATATTTTTTTGGATATCGGCCGATCCAATCCGATACCGATACTTTTGAATATTGGAAGGTATCGCTCAACACTAGACAATGCACATCACTTTGCACCGCATCACCGGAGTTTTTCTGGTCACCTCCTTCTTTTACTGTGTCGTTTTGCTATGGTAACGCGATTCACTCTGTACCACAATGACCAAATTGACTCCAGCTTTTCACCTTGAGGAGTGTTCCCTGTGCACACCAGAACCACTTGCTTACTATTCAGGTAATGCGTGATCTGATTGGATCCTCATTGTATAAATGGATTAACCCCTTAAAGACTGCCGATATGTCCTTTAATGGCGACAGTAAAGGGTACCTTTTCCTCAGCGCTGCTGTTTAACGGCGTTGAGAAATAATTGTATAGCGCCCCCAGCATCGGAAAATCTTCAGGGTCTTTGCTACGGGGGTAGCTGAGACTCTGGAGAACATGATTCGGGTCAGTTTTTACCATCCCCAGTCTCGTGATCGCCTTTATTCATTGAATAACGGCGATTGCAAAAAAAAGAGTCCGCTTTCCATTCATCTCTCTCTCATCTGATATGAGCTAGCATACCAGAGGAGAGAGAAATGGTGTCCCCTGATCCCCGCCCAGTACCTCTTCCATTCCTGGACCCTCCGGTTCCGTCCCCAGGCCCTCCGCATCTTGTTTCAAAAAGAAAATGGCGGGCGCATGCGCAGTGCCCCCACCGATATCTTCCGGCCGGTACCAATTTTTCCTACTAGTTCATTTTGATGACTGTAATAGACCTTATCACAGTGATCAAAATAAAAAAAAATAGTAAATCAAACCCCACTTTTTCACACTCTTAGATGAAAATAATAAAAAAATGAATTTTTTTACTTTTTTTGCAGTTAGAGTTGGGGTTAGAGCTAGGGTTAGGGTTGAGGCTGGGGCTAGGTTTGGGATTGGGGCTAGGGTTAGGATTGTGTTAAGGTTACGGTTGTGTTGGGGTTACGGTTGTGTTGGAGATACAGTTGTGGTGTTGGGGTTTGGGTGGTGGTTAGGGTTAGGGTTGTGTTGGGGTTATATATACACAAAAAGGACAAAGTCCAGTCACCAGCAAAATGACATATTATTTAGAGGAAAAATAGGCTCTGATTTAAAAAAAACGACTTTTGTCCTATATTATTATTTCATAAAAACATCTTGCTTATGCCGTTTCAGACCACACAGGATCCTTAGTCATATGACTAAGGACTCTGTGTGGTCTGAAGCGGTGCAAGCAATGTTTTTATGAAATTACAATAAAGGACAAAGTTTTTTTTCTTTTTTTAAATCATAGCCTTTTTCCCTCTACTTAATACAACATTTTGCTGGTGACCGCACTTCCTTCTTTTTGTGCATGTGTTTCATTCAACTGGGAGTCTGCTCAGGAGCTCCTTGTCTTTGCACCGCATTCTATTAATTCCGGAGTGACTACTATTGGATGAATCTTTGGTGAGCTGAAATACTTTTTTTCTGTTTCTTGTGTTGTGGTTAGGGTTGGGATTAGGGTTAGGGGTGTATTGGAGTTAGGGTTGGGGTTAGGGCTGTGTTAGGGTTGAATTTAGAATTGGGGGTTCTACTGTTTAGGTACATCAGGGGGTCTCCAAAATCGACATGGCGCTAGCCATTGATTCCAGCCAAATTTGTGTTCAAAATGTCAAACGGTGCTCTCTCCCTTCTGAGCCCTAGCATGCACCCAAACAGTGGCTTTCTCCCACATACTCAGGAGAAATTGCCCAACAAATCTTGCCATCCATTTTCTCCTGATACCCTTATGAAAATAAAAAAGTTTGGGTCTAAAGTAAATTTTTTGTGAAAAAAGTAAAATGTTAAGTTGTCTTTCCACATTGCTTTAGTTCTAGAATGGTAGCACTTTTGAGTATTTTCTGTCATATTGACTCCCCAAACTCACTTCAAATGTGAAGTGGTCCCTAAAAAATGGTTTTGTAAATTTTGTTGTAAAAATGACAAATCGCTAGTCACATTTTAATCCTTCTGATGTCCTAACAAAAAATTATGTTTCCAAAATTGTGCTGATGTAAAGATGACATTTGGGAAAACTTATTAACTATTTTGTGTGACCTGACTCTCTGATTTAAGAGCACAAAAATTAAAAGTTTGAAAATTGCAAAATTGTATTTGTACAACCAGCACTAGTGATGAGCGAATATACTCGTTACTCGAGATTTCCCGAGCACGTTCGGGTGACCTCCGAGTATTTTTTAGTGCTCGGAGATTTAGTTTTTCTTGCCGCAGCTGAATGATTTACATCTGTTAGCCAGCATAAGTACATGTGGGGATTCCCTAGCAACCAGGCAACCCCCACATGTACTTATGCTGGCTAACAGATGTAAATAATTCAGCTGTGGCAATAAAAACTAAATCTCCGAGCACTAAAAAATACTTGGAGGACCCCCGAGCGTGCTCGGGAAATCTCGAGTAACGAGTATATTCGCTCATCACTAACCAGCATATCTGTGTTAAATTAGTAATTTCTAAAACTATGAAATCTAAAATGGCAGGTGGTCCAAAATAATACCATGTAAGTTAATACTTGTCCTGATAGCATGTTCTGTAGTACAATGGTCGGAGATTATACTGTCTTACTTTATATAGAGTAAATAAAAATAGTTAGAAAAATTGGAATTCAAAATCATTGCATTGTCCAATCTGTCTCTTGGAAAAATAGGCTAGGGAATCCATCAACTCAAATACGCTGTTGTGCAGAAACTTAGCAAGTCTCAAGGGCACTCTGGTATTTACTCTCTCACTCTGGCCTTGGGGGTCCCAGAGTTATATCTGTGGAATAGTGACTGGCTGGTGGAGTTCATTGAGAGAAGAAATGGTTGTTAGCGTTACAGAATTGGATATCAAAAGCAAATTTAAAGAGGGGCTCTTTTTGTCCAATTAACTCACCCTGTCATTGAACCTCTGACTGGACTTGATCGGCCAGTAGAAGGACCTTTATATTGATGGCTGAATGGTATTCATGCTGAACAAGCGTATAGTGAGGAGGTACTGTACATTGCACCTCTATTTTGGTTGTTACAGGTGTCACTGTCCACTGAACTGGAGAAGAGGCGCCCAACGACAAAGACAGCTGCCACTGGGGCAGGGATAGGCAAGTCAAATTAAATATTAGCCAAATCCCTTGTGGTGATACACGAGGGGTTCTTTCCCCTCTCTGATTATTTTCTAACAAATGGGTAACTTTAGCATGTCTTTTAACTAACCTATTGGCAAATTCGACTATTAACCGGCTGTGCTGGCAGTATTTTATGTGCAATGATCACATGTTCAGTTAATGGGATCTCTATAATAGCGCTTTTGTTTCTCTTCTTGTATGTAATGCAAGTAATCTGAAGGCAACAGCGGAGACAGCAGGCAGGATCAACAATCTACTTTGCTCACTTAACAGAGTTAAATGCAGGAAAGATTATTTTCACATATAAATCACACAAGAACAATATTCACAGTACCATTTCCAAGCAACAGGCAATTATATGCAGATAGATATATTGCTTAGTACATTATGAGCGATATATCCTTGAGATCAGCTACAACATCCAACCTTGGTCAAACTGGGAAGGGGGGCAAACACTGTATTTAACAGGAACAGTCTCTAGGGCACCCTTGCAGCTTTCCAGGCCCTGACAAAGACTAATAACATTTTTTTGGTGCCGCTTTATCATCAGCCAGGGCCTGTTTAATCTGCAGCCTTCCCCTGCCCACACCCAGTACCGTGAGTCTGTGCTGAAGGTATTGCTCACTCACATCCTCTGATCACGAGCTGAGATTTGCATCGCTGGTCATGTATTCTTCAGGTATCATCAGTGCTTGACCGCCAATGGGAGTCTTCTTAATCTGGTAAAGTGGGGAGCTGGTCTTCGACTCTTGATGGGCGTTGTCTGGGTTCCGGGTCTTGACCGGCGTTGCTATGGTCTTCGGTACTTGACCAGCGTGGTCTGGATCCCAGGTCTCAAGTGGAGTCATCCGAATCTCGCTCACTGTCTAACAACATCCTGCCTGTCTCTCTCTCCAAGCATGTCCCAGTAATTCGGCTGCGGCGTTCCTCCGGCCTAGCTTGGCTGTGGTCACAGCCTTCAATGGAACGGACACAGATCTTTCTCACAACTCTGGCCTTCTCCAGCATTTGACTGCTGTCGGACTCTTCTGTGGCCCATCTTGCAGGCATACAGCCTGCCCTGGTGCAGGTTCTGGCGCCCTTCTCAGCCTGGCCAGGCCTTTTATATTCAGAAAGTCCTTCTTGTGTGTCACCTGATCAGGTTCAGCAGGTGAATTCACTCCCCCTGAAAATCTCCCAGCACAATTTGGTTTCTGCTATTTGATTCTGCCACTTCTTATTCCATCTCTTTCCCTACAGCAGCCTCCCTCTTTTTCTTCTACGCATGCGCTCCACTATTAGATGTGCGGCAGCAAACTGCGCTTGCCCCAGTGATCTATTTCCATTCTGGAGTTCCCGCTTTTCGCGCACGTGCAGGGCACCTCACTTCTACCTTGCTTCTGTGCGTGCGTTTCCTGCTCCCTTACCGGCTTCTGGTCTACTTGCAGCAACGCTGGACACCGGTATTTGATTACATCATTATCGCTGCTATATAGAGTGAACATTCACCACTGGGGAATCACTTTCCCTGATGAAGCTGCCTAGCGGCAGCGATACGCTTGGGATCTTCCCACACCCTTCCCCTTTGCTATTCCCAGCCCTGCTACTTTGGAGTTCGGCTTTACCTGCATCTTCATCTGTGCATATTCACAGGCTTCGCCCATTTCTGGGTCTGGTTACCCATGGCTGAGCCACGCACGGGCTAGGCTTGGTATCACTTGTGCCTGGCACAGCAACTATATATGCTATATTTTTTCTAGCCATTACTCCATACTTCGTTACTGGAATATCATTGGGCTGCACATTTTGTTCTACTCCAACAGGGTCTCAGCTTGCTTGTTCATTGTCTTGTACCGCATGCTTTGTGGTTACTTACTTTTTGCCAAATTTGGGGACGCCCATATTTTTGTCTTATTATATTGGTATTAGGATCATGATCTAGCTTCACATGTTGCACGTATAGTGACTATTTATGTGATAGTGACTCTTGTACTATATGACAATATATAATTTTCTTGTTGTATAGTGTCGTGTCCAGGTTTATAGCATTATACAGAGGAGATTTACTGTGATATCCTCATATGGGGAAGGGTGTCTTTGCTATGTTTTTAATTGGTTTTATATTGGTGTTTGTGTCCTTGTTGATATAATAAAGTTTGTATTCTTCTTTAGTACATATTTATGCATTGGTCTTTTTTCTTGTTTTGTCAATTTGGTTTCTGCTGACACAATTCTTTCTTTTTATACTTTCACTTTCAGTTTGGGTCAGCAGATGGCGGTGGTTGCTTACAGTTACTCAGTCCCTTTTATCCATCTCCTTACATGTACATCTACCTAGATCCAGCACTTTATTACTGTCCAAGCACATATATTAAGCTTGCTGTGTTTACCATTGGTGTCCTGTTCATTAGGTTTGCAGATAGGACAGACTTTAGCTTTATTGTGGGCTTGTCTGATACATATTTTTAACAGCCATTGGGCTATGAGTTATTTCCTTTATGTGATAATTTTCTACCATACAGGTCACCTCAGTATGCCTTTTATCTAATATATTGCCTACTGGGACCATTACTGGTTGTACCGCCAGTATTTTACGTGCAATATACATTTACACTTGTTAACTTCAGCTGTTGTACTCTCACATAAATGAAATATTTGGGTTGTTTGATAATTTGTACCCAAAATGTAACTTGGAATGTGTGTACACTAGAGCTACCTCCCACGGATTTCTGTACATCATGCTACTCGGGTAATAGTTTGGAATAACAAGGGGTTTTGTATTGCATGAAGACAATTTTTTTTGCAAGTAATTGGGCCATCGTGATGCTTTTTGTGCTTTACAAGTAGTGTTCATGATGCAGGAGTCAGAGCGGAGTGCAGCAACCATCAAGTACGTGCTGCAATACTGAGTCTCTTAAATTATATAAATTGACTAGGTCAAGTGTTTTTGCCAGGGATACAGCTTCTGATTTGACATTTCATGAAATGCATCCAGTACAGGGGAAATACAACGTTAAATTGTGAGTAGCGAAATTAATGTCCGACATGTAGTTAATGGAGCCGGGTTGACCAAAGAGAGAAGGCGCTCTTACAAACCTGTTATTCAGTTATAAAGATGAGCAAATATGTTAAATTACAATTTAATTCTAATTGAATATTACAAAAATCTGCATTTCAAGTTTTTTTTAGATTACTTTTGGACGTATTTAGCAAAATCAAGGCCGCTAGCCACCAATGGATTAACTGTAAAGGAACATCAAAAGTTTAAGAAATAAAAAAATCCTTATACTCATCTTACTGCTCACTTCCCCACCATATTTGCTCTTTATTGTCTTCTTTTTTATAACTGCTGTTTACACCCAAATCTCTGAAAAGTCCCAGAATGTTTCCAGGCATGTGTGCGCAAGGTCTCAGAGAACGTTGCGACATCAAGATGTTGTTACCTTACATGCACTTGTACAGAACCATCCTCGGCCTTGTCAGGTCCAGAAGGCCTGGCCTATTGTGAGGAGATCCAGGGTTTCTCTACGAGCAGTGGTGATAAGATGATGAACGACGAGGACGGGACAGGTAAATTTGAGGAACTGAGGGGACGTAGATATGAACGATGATGTGAGTATAATTTTTTTAATAAATTTTTTTTACAACTTACAATTATTATGCTCTAGGTCTCCAGAGAGCTATATGAGACATTCAATTCATTGAGAATAACTTCTCAAATCAAGTTTCCATTGAAAATACACTCAAACAGTCCAATTCGAATTTTGCTTGATCGGCTCATCTGTAATAGAAGGACTGCTGATCAGAGGTCCCCCTCTATGGAAACCATATGGTTTATAGACATGTTTATCATTATGACATCATTAGTTTAGTTAATCATAATTTAGAATATACATATGGAAATTCTCTATGATTGACATCTGAAGTGTAGAGAGAACTTCTGGAAGACAGTAATAGACCATGTACCAGTAACCCCTTCAAGCAATTTGTCAGACAGACTGTAGAAGGGTTTTCAACAAAACATATGACAACGTGTTCCCAAGCAAAACAAACTGCAGCTGTTATAAGTTTTCTTTCCTTTAATATTTCCTATTGCGCCCAGCAAATCTTTCTGCCTATATTTCGTGAAGTGCCAAATTCCATCAGTGCATACAGTACATAATGATGAAAGGCAGACATTGCGAATAAAATGCCAGGCCTTCTGTGATTTCTTGATAAGCAATTACATGAAAATAAACAGCCCAACGTTCTTCAAGAAAGTTTAGCAGTTTATTTTAAACCTTAAGGATGACAGGTAGTTATTTTATAGCCCCTCAAGTGGAGACATCTGTGTGATTTATCAAGGGCCAACGGTGACCTTCCCTTAGACATGTTCTGCGTGAATCCAGGTAGAAGAATCTGACGCAGCTTTGGATATTTCATAGGTTATGTTGTGACATTCTTTTCTTTTTACTCAGTATCTACTTTTCCCATTTCGGGAATCAGAGGAACGCACCCGCAAGAGGGATCAAAGTTATTGTTCCTCCTGTCACAGAGACTTTACATCTTAAAGGAGGCGCACACTGTACAATTTTGTTTTAACCCTTATATCCCAAGAAGAATAATAAGATCTACAAACATTTTTCCTATTTGTTTTAGAGTTTTATGGTGTTACACTTTGCACAGAGTCTGAACCCTATTACAGTTGCTGTATGTCAGCGATCTGATTGTTAGCGCTTCTAGCTGTCAAGGGAAGAAGCTTCTAGCGGACAGGCAGCAGATATAATACCGCATTGGAGCTTTAGCCATTATTGCCTTATTTCTCTCTCCTCTTGATTGAACTACGAGTTATCATGTCTTGATGGAGGGCTCTTGGGGTCCATGGCTAAACTAAATACAGGAACAGTCAAGCTGTCTATAGATCAACTCTACTGTTAATGACATATAAAAATGAAATAGATAAAGTTAAAAATATCACACAGGGGCCACTGTGCACCAAAGAACATAGTATATGAAAAAGTAGCAATAACGATGGTGGAAAATTATTCAAACCTGTCTATTACCTATTATCTATCTATGTATCTATCTATCTATCTATCTATCTATCTATCTATCTATCTATCTATCTATCTATCTATCTATCGATCTTTCTATTTTTATTTCACCCACTTATATAACGCCATTAATTATGCAGCGCTATACATACATTATCAGCAATGTCCCCATTGAGGCTCCATAAGAGGAAAAACCTCCACTATTCTAAAAAAAAAAAAAACAGTATACAGGCAGATATGCTTACCTGTTCAAGGCCTCCAACAATTGCACTAACCAAGGTACAGCGGACCCAAGTTAAGATGGCAAATACACAGGTGCAATAATACCGATAATGCAGCCACCCTACAATCAGGAATTGGCCGCTTGGTGCACCTGTGCAAACAAATAGTCTGTATGTGGCGTGTTCACACAGGAATGCAAAGTATATGGCTAAAAGCCTATTAATGACGCCATGTAGCGGGCTCACCATAATGCATCCTGTGTGAACAGAGGCCACAGTGTACAGAGCCATCTAGGGCCCAGCCGCCCCCTGGAAAAATACAGTGCACCAAAAACATAACAATGTATGCAAGGTATTGGTCGATATTATGGCCACAATATTTAAGCTGCCAACCCGCGCCAACCCATTGAGGCTCACAATCTACATTCCCTATCAGTAAGTCTTTGTAGTGTGGGAGGAAACTGGAGAACCTAGAGGAAACCCACACAAACTCAGGGAGAACATACAAACTCCTTGCAGATGTTGTCCTTGGGGGGATTTGTACCCAGGACCACAGCACTGCAAAGTAACACTGCTAACCACTGAGCCACCATGCTCTCTCTCTCTCTATCTATCTATCATAAATCATAAATTAGAAGAAATCAAAATCTTTATTATTACAAAATAAATATATGTCCAAAACATGGACAAAGCAAGGAAAAAGTGACATGCCCAGCAGGAGATATCATAAATGGATATGTGTTACACAATTATTTTTGATATACCTCTCCCGCACATGCATGTGCACAACCAATGTATTGCTCTATATTATATGCATCTTCATGCTATGCACATTATTATATGATGCACATTTACGTGATGGCCTCTTCTGCTGGCTATGTCGCCTTTTACCTGCTTTGTCCGTCTTTTGGTCCTGTATGTATTTTTGAACAAATGGATTCTGTTTTTTTCTACTTTATGAGGCTTAATACCATTTATTTTTGTTTTTGATATTATACACACATATATGTATGCACAGAGCACATTCATACATACAGACACAGAGCACATACATATTTATAAACACCAAACTCAGCTTTGCTACATCCATAGTCTCATCATACAAATATGATGACATGATGTCTCATGAGACATGAGACTGAAGGAGAGCTTACTCACCTCCTTTCCAAATCACACCTCACCACCTGTGCACTTGACCCCATCCCTTCCCACCTGCTCCCCAACCTCACTAACATGCTCATTCCAGCCCTAACCCATCTCTTCAATCTCCTGGTATCTTCCCCTCTGCCTTCAAACATGCCACCATCACACCCATCCTCAAAAAAAACAAACCTCCACCCAACTGCTATGCCCAGCTATCGCCCCATATCACTGCTCCCGTTTGCTTCAAAACTCCTTGAGCAGCATGCCCATGCTCAACTTTCCTCCCACCTCTCATCTAACTCTCTCCTTGACAACCTCCAATCTGGTTTCTGCCCCCACCTCTCCACTGAAACTGCCCTGACCAAAATTACTAATGACTTACTCACAGCCAAAGCCAACAGACAGTTCTCCATCCTTCTTCTTCTTGACCTGTCCTCTGCCTTCGACACAGTCGACCACTACCTACTGCTACAGATTCTTTCTTCCCTTGGCATCAAAAAGCTTGCCCTGTCCTGGATTGCCTCATACCTTTCCGACCGCACATTTAGTATTTCCCACTCATACACTACTGCCTCATCCCTCCCTCTCTCTCTTGGTATCCCTCAAGGCTCTGTCCTGGGGCCCCTACTTTTTTCCATCTATACCCTTGGCCTAGGACATCTCATAAAGTCCTACGGCTTCCAGTACCACCTGTATCTGGATGACACTCAGATCTACCTCTCTGGCCCAGATGTCACCTCCCTGCTGTCCAGCATCCCAGAGTGTCTATCAGCCATATCCTCCTTTCGCTTTCTAAGACTCAATGTAGACAAAACAGAATTCATCATCTTTCCTAGATCTCATGTATCTCCCCTACCTGATCTATTTATTATGGTAAACTGCATCATGCTCTCTCCCGCACTTGTAATCTGCTGCCTTGAAGTAACTCTCGACTCTGCCCTGTCCTTCAAAGCGCACATCCAAACTCTTACCACTTCCTGTCACCTCCAACTCAAAAATATTGCCAGAATCCATCCCTTCCTCAGCCCTCAATCTACTAAAACTCTTGTGCATAGCCTCATCATCTCCCTCCTTGACTACTGCACCCTCCTCTGTGGCCTCCCCACTAGGGTTGAGCGAAACGGATCAGACAAATTCAAAAATCGCCGACTTTCGGCAAAGTCGGGTTTCATGAAACCCGACCTGATCCCAGTGTGGGATCGGCCATGCTGTTGGCGATCTTCGCGCCAAAGTCGCGTTTCGTATGACGCTTTCAGCGCCATTTCTCATCCAATGAAGGAGGACGCAGAGTGTGGGCAGCGTGATGACATAGGTCTCGTTCCCCACCATCTTAGAGAAGGGCATGACAGTGATTGGCTTGCTTTCTGCGGCATCACAGGGGCTATAAAGGGGCGTGCATGCCGACCGCCATCTTACTTCTGCTGATCTGAGCAAAGGGAGAGGTTGCTGCAGCTTCATCAGAAGCAGGGATATACTTAGGGAGGGAAGATTAACCCCCAAACTGCTTGTGCTGTAGCGATTTCCACTGTCCAACACCACCTTTTCTTTGCAGGGACAGTGGAGGCTAGATTTTTGTGCATTAGTTCTGTAGCTTATAAGGCTCCTTGATAGCTGCATTGCTGTTTGTACGCCGCTGTGCAAACCAACTGCTTTTTTAAAAGCAAGAATCCTGTTGCTCCTGTCTGCACAGTTCTATTGTTTATTTGTCCGCACTTTTGTGTGCAGCAGTCCTTTTTATTGCTGGCTGCCATACTTGTCCTGAGATCATTGTAGGGAGATTGTTATTGTAGTACAGTCCCTTTTTTTATATATCTTCCAGCCACGTTCTGCCACTTACATTGTGTAGTGTAATACACTGGGCATGATTGTTGCAGCAGTCTCCCACACAAAAAAGGGAGATTTAAATTGCCACTAAGTGGATCTGCGTCAGTTCTGTTTGTCGTAAATCTGCCAGCCACTTTCTGCCACTTACATTGTGTAGTGTAATACAGTGGGCTTGATTTTTTCAGCACAATCCCACACAAAAAAGGGAGATTTAAATTGCCACTAAGTGGATCTGCATCAGTTCTATTTGTCGTATATTTGCCAGCCACGTTCTGCCACTTACATTGTGTAGTGTAATACAGTGGGCCTGATTTTTGCAGCAGTCTCCCACACAAAAAAGGAGATTTAAATTGCCACTAAGTGGATCTGCGTCAGTTCTGTTTGTCGTATATCTGCCAGCCAGAGATTTAAATTCTCAATAAGTTTATATACACCTTCTACCTTGTTTTTCAGTACCATATAACGGTTGTTAGTTTGGTTACATTTTCCCAAAAATGAGGAAGTCTGGTGGAAGAGGCCATGGGTGGTCATTGCCAGCTGGTAATGATGGTGGTGGTGGAGCATCTGGTGGTAGTGGGAAAAGAATAATAGCACCTAAGGCTCGAGTTGTTCAGACAGTGTCATCGTCTGGCTACAGAAGGCCTCGAAGGCTCCCTTATCTGGGAGTAGGAAAACCGCTTTTAAAGCCGGAGCAGCAGGAACAAGTTTTGGCTTTCATTGCTGACTCAGCCTCTAGCTCTTTCACCTCCTCTTCAGAAAGTTCGAAATATAAAAGCAGCAATGTCCAAAATTTAAATACAACGTGCATGCGTAGACATTTAACCAGCATGCACTTGCAAGCCTGGACTAACTACCAAACGTCCTGTAACGTTGGTGCACCTGCTCAGAATGAAGGTAGTCAGCAACGCTACATTGCTTCCCTCACTGTAAGCCCACCGTTTAGGACACCACCTGCAGCAAATATGGAGGTATCGTCGCAAGGCCAAAGCAGTCAGGGAATCACCAGTTTCTTGGTAGGAAACACTATATGTAGACCAACATCAAGAATACCATCACCAACCCTCTCTCAATCTGCCATGTCCACCACCACCCCCGCTAGTTCCACCATATGCAGCTCTCCAGTCCAGCTCACCCTACAAGAGACTCTCGTTAGGAAAAGGAAGTACTCATCGTCTCATCCGCATACACAGGGTTTGAACGCCCACATTGCTAGACTAATCTCGTTAGAGATGATGCCCTACCGGTTGGTTGAAAGCAAAGCTTTCAAAGCCCTAATGGCCTACGCAGTACCACGCTATGACCTACCCATTCGACACTTCTTTGCGAGAAAAGCCATCCCAGCCCTCCACCAGCATGTCAAAGACCGCATTGTCCATGCACTCAGGCAATCAGTCAGTAGAAAGGTGCACCTTACAACAGATGCATGGACCAGTAGGCATGGCCAGGGACGTTATGTGTCCTGTTATGATCCTGTGACCTTGGAGCCGCATGAGACGTTCTCTGGAGTAGGTGGTACCTGTACTGACCGCAAACCCTAAACTGACACCGCAACTAGAAGTAGCCGTGGGGTGTACCTAACACGTCCTAGACACCTCGACACAGCCGGAGGACTAAATACCCCTATAGATGGAAATGGGAATTCTATCTTGCCTCAGAGCAGAACCCCAAAGGATAGGCAGCCCCCTACAAATATTGACTGTGAGTATAAGAGGAAAGACACACGCAGGCAGAAAACAGGATTTAGCAAAAGAGGCACTTCTAGCTAAATAGAAAAGGATAGGACAGAATTCTAAGCGGTCAGTATTAAAACCCTAAAAATATCCACAGCAGATAATACAAATATTCTACATCTAACTAAAGACATAGTATGTATATCTGCATCTCCAGAGAATCCAACATGACTGAAAAATCCAAACAAAGTCTAAGCTGGACAAAACACAATGAATTGCACTGAATTGTAAAGCACACTGCATGTGTGCTGCAGAGACAAAAACCAGACACTTATCTTAGCTGAATTGACAGCAGGGCATGAGGGGCCAGACAGAGATGCAATCCCTCCAAGAACAATGGACAACTGGCAAGGACTAATGGATCCTGCACACCTTAATACCTAGAAGAGCTGCAATCAGCAGAAACACCTGCCCTGGATTACAACCCAGAGACAACTGCACTACCACCAACAACCACCGGAGGGAGCCCAAGAACAGAATTCACAACAGTACCCCCCATGAAGAGGGGTCACCGGACCCTCACCAGAGCCTCCAGGCCGATCAGGACGAGCCAGATGAAAGGCACGGACCAAATCAGCAGCATGGACATCAGAGGCAAAAACCCAAGAATTATCCTCCTGGCCATAACCCTTCCATTTGACAAGGTACTGAAGCTTCCGCCTCGAAAAACAAGAATCCAAAATCTTCTCAACCACATACTCCAACTCCCCATCAACAAACACAGGGGCAGGAGGATCAACAGAGGGAACAACGGGCACCACATATTTCCGCAATAAAGATCTATGGAAAACATTATGGATGGCAAAAGAGGCTGGAAGGGCCAAACAAAAAGACACCGGATTGATAATCTCAGAAATCCTATAAAGACCAATAAACCGAGGCTTAAACTTAGGGGAAGAAACCTTCATAGGAACATGATGGGAAGACAACCAGACCAAATCCCCAACCCGAAGCCGGGAACCAACACACCGACGACGGTTAGCAAAACGCTGAGCCTCCTCCTGGGACAACACCAAATTGTCCACCACATGAGCCCAAATCCGCTGCAACCTGTCAACCACAGAATCCACACCAGGACAATCAGAAGGCTCAACCTGCCCCGAAGAAAAACGAGGATGAAAACCAAAATTACAAAAGAAGGGCGAAACCAATGTAGCAGAACTAGCCCGATAATTAAGGGCAAACTCGGCTAATGGCAAGAAAGCCACCCAATCATCCTGATCAGCAGACACAAAGCATCTCAAATAAGTTTCCAAAGTCTGATTAGTTCGCTCGGTCTGGCCATTTGTCTGAGGATGAAATGCGGACGAAAAAGACAAATCAATGCCCAGCCTAGCACAAAAGGCCCACCAAAACCTAGAAACAAACTTGGAACCTCTGTCGGACACAATATTCTCCGGAATACCATGCAAACGAACCACATGCTGAAAAAACAACGGAACCAAATCAGAAGAGGAAGGCAATTTAGGCAAAGGCACCAAATGAACCATCTTAGAGAACCGGTCACAAACCACCCAGATAACCGACATCCTCTGGGAAACTGGAAGATCTGAAATAAAATCCATAGAAATATGCGTCCAGGGCCTCTCAGGGATCGCCAAAGGCAAAAGCAACCCACTAGCACGGGAACAACAAGGCTTGGCCCGCGCACAAGTCCCACAGGACTGCACAAAAGAACGCACATCACGCGACAAAGAAGGCCACCAAAAGGACCTACCAACCAAATCTCTGGTACCAAAAATACCAGGATGGCCAGCCAACACAGAACAATGAACCTCAGAAATCACTCTACTTAGTCCATCTATCAGGAACAAACAGTTTCCCCACTGGACAGCGGTCTGGTTTGTCAGCCTGAAATTCCTGAAGAACCCGTCGTAAATCAGGAGAAATGGCAGAAAGGACCACCCCTTCCTTCAGAATGCCGACCGGTTCAAGGACCTCATGAAAATCAGGCAAAAAACTCCTAGAGAGGGCATCAGCCTTAATATTCTTAGAACCCGGAAGATACGAGACCACGAAATCAAAACGGGAGAAAAACAGGGACCATCGAGCCTGTCTAGTATTCAGCCGCTTGGCAGACTCGAGGTAAATCAGATTTTTATGATCGGTCAAGACCATAATACTGTGCTTGGCTCCCTCAAGCCAATGTCGCCATTCCTCAAACGCCCACTTCATAGCCAACAACTCCCGATTGCCGACATCATAATTGCGTTCAGCAGGCGAAAACTTACGGGAAAAGAAGGCACATGGTTTCATCAAGGAACCATCAGAATTCCTCTGAGACAAAACGGCCCCTGCCCCAATCTCTGAAGCGTCAACCTCAACCTGAAACGGAAGAGAAACATCCGGCTGACGCAACACCGGGGCAGAAGTAAATCGGCGTTTAAGCTCCTGAAAGGCAGAGACAGCCGCAGAGGATCAATTCGTCACATCAGCGCCTTTCTTCGTCAAATCGGTCAGGGGTTTAACCACACTGGAGAAGTTAGCAATGAAACGGCGATAAAAATTAGCAAAACCCAAAAATTTCTGAAGGCTCTTCACGGATGTGGGCTGAATCCAATCATGAATGGCCTGAACCTTAACCGGATCCATCTCTATAAATGAGGGAGAAAAAATGAAGCCCAAAAAACAAACCTTCTGCACTCCAAAGAGACACTTAGACCCGTTCACAAACAAAGCATTATCACAAAGGATCTGAAATACCATCCTGACCTGTTTCACATGAGACTCCCAATCATCAGAAAAAATTAAAATGTCATCCAAATATACAATCATGAATTTATCAAGATAATTCCGGAAGATATCATGCATGAAGGACTGAAAAACAGATGGAGCATTAGAGAGCCCGAATGGCATCACAAGGTACTCAATATGGCCTTCGGGCGTATTAAACACAGTTTTCCATTCATCACCCTGCTTAATACGAACAAGATTATATGCCCCCCGAAGGTCAATCTTAGTAAACCAACTAGCCCCCTTAATCCTAGCAAACAAATCGGAAAGCAAAGGCAAAGGGTATTGAAACTTGACCGTGATCTTATTCAAGAGGCGACAATCAATACAGGGTCTCAAGGAGCCATCCTTCTTAGCAACAAAAAAAAATCCCGCTCCCAACGGTGAAGAAGATGGCCGAATATGCCCTTTCTCCAAAGACTCCTTAACATAACTCCGCATGGTGGTATGTTCAGGCACAGACAGGTTGAAAAGTCGGCCCTTAGGAAACTTACAGCATGGATCCAAGTCAATAGCACAATCACAGTCCCTATGCGGTGGAAGGGAACTGGACTTGGGCTCATCGAATACATCCTGAAAATCAGACAAAAACTCTGGAATTTCAGAAGAGGAGGAAGAGGAGATTGACATCAAAGGAACGTCATTATGAACCCCCTGACAACCCCAACTAGTCACAGACATAAACTTCCAATCCAACACCGGATTATGTACCTGCAACCATGGAAAACCCAGCACAATAGCATCATGCAAATTATGCAACACCAGAAAACGACAATCTTCCTGATGGGCTGGCGCCATGCACATGGTCACCTGTGTCCAAAACTGGGGTTTATTTTTAGCCAAAGGTGTAGCATCAATGCCCCTTAAAGGAATAGGGTTCTGCAAAGACTGCAAGAGGAAACCACAGCGCCAGGCAAATTCAAAGTCCATTAAGTTCAAAGCGGCGCCTGAATCCACAAACGCCATGACAGAAAATGACGACAATGAGCAGATCAAGGTCACAGATAACAGAAATTTAGGTTGTACAGTACTGATGGTAACTGAACTAGCGATTCTCTTGGTACGCTTAGGGCAGACTGAAATGATATGAGAAGCATCGCCACAATAAAAACACAACCTATTCTGACGTCTGAATCCTTGTTGTTCCATTCTAGACACAATCCTATCACACTGCATAGGCTCAGGCATCTGCTCTGAGGACAACGCCACAGCGCGCACAGTTCTGCGCTCCCGCAAGCGCCGATCAATCTGAATGGCCAGAGACATAGAATCACTCAGACCAACAGGCGTGGGAAACCCCACCATAACATCTTTAACAGATTCAGAAAGACCCTTTCTGAAAATTGCCGCCAAAGCCTCCTCATTCCATTTAGTCAGCACAGACCATTTTCTAAATTTCTGACAATACAATTCTGCCGCTTCTTGACCCTGAGACAGGGCCAACAAGGTCTTCTCAGCTTGATCCACAGAATTTGGTTCATCATATAATAATCCTAGAGCCTGAAAAAAGGCGTCTACATTAAGCCAGGCCGGAATCCCAGATTCCAGGGAAAATGCCCAATCCTGAGGATCGCCACGCAGCAGGGAGATGACAATTTTAACCTGCTGAATGGGATCACCAGAGGAACGAGGTTTCAGAGCAAAAAACAGTTTACAGTTGTTTTTAAAACTCAAAAATTTGGACCTGTCCCCAAAAAACAAATCAGGAGTAGGAATCCTAGGCTCTAAAACTGGAGTCTGAACAATATAATCAGAAATACCCTGTACCCTAGCAGCAAGCTGGTCTACATGAGAAGCTAATCCCTGAACATCCATGCTAGCACAAGACTCCTCAGTCACCCAGAGGAAAAGAGGGAAGGAAAGACAAAACAGACTACAGAAAAAAAAATGGCTCAACACCTTTCTTCCCTTCTTCTGAGATGCATTTAACTCATTGTTGGCCAGTTGTACTGTTATGATCCGGTGACCTTGGAGCCGCATGAGACGTTCTCTGGAGTAGGTGGTACCTGTACTGACCGCAAACCCTAAACTGACACCGCAACTAGAAGTAGCCGTGGGGTGTACCTAACACGTCCTAGACACCTCGACACAGCCGGAGGACTAAATACCCCTATAGATGGAAAAGGGAATTCTATCTTGCCTCAGAGCAGAACCCCAAAGAATAGGCAGCCCCCTACAAATATTGACTGTGAGTATAAGAGGAAAGACACACGCAGGCAGAAAACAGGATTTAGCAAAAGAGGCACTTCTAGCTAAATAGAAAAGGATAGGACAGAATTCTAAGCGGTCAGTATTAAAACCCTAAAAATATCCACAGCAGATAATACAAATATTCTACATCTAACTAAAGACATATTATGTATATCTGCATCTCCAGAGAATCCAGCATGACTGAAAAATCCAAACAAAGTCTAAGCTGGACAAAACACAATGAATTGCACTGAATTGTAAAGCACACTGCATGTGTGCTGCAGAGACAAAAACCAGACACTTATCTTAGCTGAATTAACAGCAGGGCATGAGGGGCCAGAGAGAGATGCAATCGCTCCAAGAACAATGAACAACTGGCAAGGACTAATGGATCCTGCACACCTAAATACCTAGAAGAGCTGCAATCAGCAGAAACACCTGCCCTGGATTACAACCCAGAGACAACTGCACTACCACCAACAACCACCGGAGGGAGCCCAAGAACAGAATTCACAACAGTGTCCATCACGGTGCACTGGGTTAATGTGGTGGATGCAGGGTCCACAGGAGACAGCCATAGTGGGACAATTCTGCCTAGCCCACGGTCTAGGAAACAATTGGCAGTAGGCGTTCGACACCCCTCCTCCTCCTCCTCCAGAAGCGAAAGCTTGTCCACAGAGCGCAGTCGCCCTACCACTCCATCCGCAGCTGCCAGTGTTGCACACGGGGTGTCCCATTGTGGAACAGCTAGTGGTAAGCGTCAGCAAACTGTGTTGGAAATGAAGTGTTTGAGCGACAGCAGACACACCGCGGAAGTACTGGCAGAGTACTTGCAGCAAGAAACTCAGTCATGACTAGGCAGTGTACATCTTGAGGCAGGCAAGGTAGACTAGTCAGTGATAACGGAAGGAATTTTGTGGCTGCCATAGCCCTTTCAGAACTGAAACACATACCTTGCCTGGCTCACACCTTGAACCTGGTGGTGCAGTGCTTCCTGAAAAGTTATCCGGGGTTACCAGCCCTGCTCCTGAAGGTGCGAAGACTTTGCTCGCACATCCACCGGTCGCCCGTACACTCTAGCCGTATGCAGAACCATCAGCGATCATTGAAGCTTCCCCAGCACTGCCTAATAATCGACATTGCAACAAGGTGGAACTCCACACTGCACATGCTTCAGAGGTTGTGCGAACAGAGGCATGCTGTAATGTATTTGTGGGAGGATACACATACACGGGCAGGCAGTTGGATGGCAGACATGGAGTTGTCAGGTGTGCAGTGGTCGAAGCTACAAGAACTCTGTCAAGTCCTTCAGTGTTTTGAGAAATGCACACGGCTGGTAAGTGCAGACGACGCCATCATAAGCATGAGCATCCCACTAGTGCGTCTTCTGATGCAAAGTTTGACGCACATTAAGGAGCAGGCGTCTGCAGCCGAGGATGAGGGAAGCCTTGATTACAGTCAGCCATTGTCTGCTCAGGGAACTCTCCTGGACGAGGTAGCGGATGAAGAGGAGGAGGAGGAGGATGATGGGGATGAATATTTATGGGAGGAGGATGCTTCTCAGGAGGCAATAGAAACTGGTGACGTTGCAAGGTCAGGTACAGGGCTTTTGCGGGAGACAAGTGATTTTGATTTGCAAGAGAGTGCTCCTCAACCCAGCACAAGCAGTGAATTGACACCTGGGACATTGGCCCACATGGCTGATTATGCCTTGCGTATCCTAAAAAGGAACCCCCGCATTATAAAAATGATGACCGATGACGATTACTGGTTGGCCTGCCTCCTGGATCTACACTATAAAGGGAAATTACAAAATATCATGCCACATGAGAACCTTGAGCAAATATTGGCTACCAAACAAGCAACTCTTGTAGACTGTTTGGTTCAGGCATTCCCAGCACACAGCGGCGGTGATGGTTGTCACACGAGCTGCAGGTGGCAACATGGCAGAGGTGTTAGAGGTGCACAAATCAGAAGTGGCGTTGGACAGAGGGGTTTTATGACCAGGTTGTGGAGTGATTTCGCAATGACCGCAGACACGACAGGTACTGCTGCATCAATTCAAAGTGACAGGAGACAACATTTGTCCAGTATGGTTACGAATAGTGTTGAGCGATACCTTCCGATATTTGAAAGTATCGGTATCGGATTGGATCGGCCGATATCCAAAAAATATCGGATATCGCCGATACCCGATACCAATACAAGTCAATGGGACACAAATATCGGAAGTGATCCTGGATGGTTCCCAGGGTCTGAAGGAGAGGAAACTCTCCTTCAGGCCCTGGGATCCATATTCATGTAAAAAATAAAGAATAAAAATATAAAATATGGATACACTCACCCTCGGACGAGCCCTGGCTGTCACCGCTGCGTCTGCCTCCGTTCCTAAGAATGCAGAGTGAAGGACCTTCGATGACGTCGCGGCTTGTGATTGATCGTGTGACCACTCATGTGACATTACATTACACAAGTAATATGAGGAGAGAAACAAACTCACTTCTGCTTTATCGGTGCAAGAGGCATACACTCCACAACACCTTCATGATCATACAGGTGAAAAGGGACGGAAAGAAGACTCATCTCTGCTACATACTTACAGTACAAGAATACAGGAAATATAGCAAAAACACACTCAGTTCTGCTACATCTGTATATGTTCTGTAGCTAACCAATAGAGATGTAGCAGAGATGAGCAGTGATTTTGTAACTTCATCAGCAAACTCGGCTCTACTACATTTGTGTAGTCTGGTCATCTGCAAATACTGGGGGCACCTGAGGAGGCGGGGGCCCTAAGCAATTGTCTAATTGTGTTCGGGTTCGGTTCGTCGAACAGGGACATGTTCGACGAACTGTTCTTCGAACGTTCGACGAACACCATCGAACCCCATTGAAACCAATAGCAGGCAAACACAAACACATACAAACACATGGAAAACACAAAGAAAACACCTTAAAAGGTGTCCAAAAGCTGACAAACTGCTCAGAAGACACAACAAACACATGGAAAAGTCACAACTACATATAGTCATGCAAAAAGAAAAGAGGTGGAGGAGTAAACGGAGGAGGAGACACAGATATAGGCATGTCTTGCCCTTCTAAAATCTAGAAAGGCTGGAGTAAAAATCTAAACTCACTCTACCAACACCCAGACGTCTTGACAAAAAAAAAAAAATAAAATAAATATCTTTAGGCAGAATGGCGGCGGGTCCATTCAGAACACTTTCCTTAGAAGACGTAGTGGTACCCCCATTGGGAGTTGTGCAAAATGAACCCAATACATTCAGACTAATCCACCATTTGTGATATCCAAGGGGCAGGTCAGTAAACGACAACATTGACGCGGAACCAAGTACAGTACTATGTACTGTACCTCCTTTGATGAGGCAATCAGGCGGGTCAAGAAGTTGGTAAGGGGCACCCTACTGGCCAAAACAGACATTGAGGGGGTGTTTCGGTTACTACCTGTGCCTCCGAATAGTGTCCTCCCATTGGGCTGCTTCTGTGAAGGAGCATACTACATAGATCGCTGTTTGCCCATGGGGTGCTCCATATCCTGCTCACTATTTGAGGCATTTAGTTGCTTCCTCGAATGGATCGTCATGGATGTTTGTAAGGCGGCACATATTATCCATTACCTCGACGACTTCTTATGCCTGGGCCCAAAAGATTCACCACAGTGTGAAAACACGCTGTAGTCCACCTGTGAGAAGGAGAGAGCTGGAGGGAGAGTGGATACCCCAGAGCCGAGGGGTTAGATTGAGAAAAAAAGAAGGCGGTGTAGCTTGCTTCATGGGTGGGGTACTCTGCTGAGTAGCAGAAATTGCTACTAGGCCCAAAAGGATTTCCTGGGCCAGATGCCATTACAAAATAGTAGTTAGGTAAACAGGCGGTGTAGCTTGCTTCATGGGTGGAGTACGCTGCTGAGTAGTACCAAATTCTACTAGGCCCAAAAGGATTTCCCGGGCTAGATGCCGTTACGAAATTGTAGTTAGGTAAATAGGCATTGTAGCTTGCTTCATGGGTGGGGTACGCTGCTGAGTAGCACCAAATTCTGCTAGGCCTAAAAGGATTTCCCGGCCTAGATGCCGTTACAAAACAGTAGTTAGGTAAACCGGCGGTGTAGCTTGCTTCATGGGTGGAGTACGCTGCTGAGTAGTACCAAATTCTACTAGGCCCAGAAGGATTTCCCGGGCTAGATGACATTACAAAATAGTAGTTAGGTAAACAGGCGGTGTAGCTTGCTTCATGGGTGAAGTACGCTGCTGAGTAGCACCAAATTCTACTAGGCCCAAAAGGATTTCCTGGGCCAGATGCCTTTAAAAATAGTACTTAGGTAAACAGGCGGTGTAGCTTGCTTCATGGGTGGGGTACGCTGCTGAGTAGCACCAAATTCTGCTAGGCCTAAAAGGATTTCTCGGGCTAGATGCCGTTACAAAACGGTAGTTAGGTAAACCAGCGGTGTAGCTTGCTTCATGGGTGGGGTACGCTGCTGAGTAGCACCAAATTCTTCTAGGCCCAGAAAGATTTCCTGGGCCAGATGCCGTTAAAAATAGTACTTAGGTAAACAGGCGGTGGGTGGCTGGGCTACTCTGCTGACTAGCAGACACTGAAGCTTTGGAGCAGACCTCTGAATCCCAGGCCATAGTATGAGTAAACAACTCTGCAGATGACCCTACCCACCTGGAATTGACGATGGCAATATCATGTAAAACTCAGCAAGGAGACTAAATAAAAGAGTCTCCATTTTTTCAAAAAATTCGGCCACAGACACCACTTAAGTGGCATCAATTTCGCCAGAGTTTTTTTAAAACGGTTGGTGAGGTGATTTTCAAAAATCATCAAGCT
Organism: Ranitomeya variabilis; assembly: GCF_051348905.1. Lineage (NCBI taxonomy): Eukaryota > Metazoa > Chordata > Amphibia > Anura > Dendrobatidae > Ranitomeya > Ranitomeya variabilis. The sequence goes on from NC_135233.1 coordinate 57,051,428, forward strand.
TTTAGTCTCCCCAAGATGACACAGGGGTAGAAAAGTGCTTCTGGATCCTGGATTTGTTCATCTTGATGAACGTTAGTCTGTCTACATTGTCACTTGACAGCCGCATGCGCTTTTCTGTCAGCACACCACCAGCAGCGCTGAACACACATTCAGAGAGAACGCTGGCTGCGGGGCATGACAAGATCTCCAAGGTGTGAGTGGCAAGCTCAGGCCATTTTTCAAGATTGGAAGCCCAAAATGAGCAAGGGTCCAGTTCCACAGTCATGGCATCGATGTTAACTTGGAGATACTCTTGTACCATCCTCTCTAGGCGTTGGCTGTGCGTCAGACTTCTTGTCTCCTGTGGCCTCGCAAAGGATGGTCTAAAAAAATCTTGAAACAATTGGAAAAAATTGCTGTTACCACCAAATACGATGTTACTGTTACGGTTAGAGTGATGACTCGATAGTCCCACGGTTGGCAAGTTAGAACTTGAGACTGACTGACTACGTGCACCACTGGTGTTTTGTGGAAAAGCAGATGTTAGATTCTGTAACAGTCTCTGCTGATACTCCTGCATGCGTGAATCCCTTTCTATGGCAGGAATTATTTCGCCAAATTTGCTTTTGTACCGGGGATCTATGAGTGTGGCAACCCAGTAGTCGGCATTACTTCGGATTCTGACAATCCGAGGGTCATGTTGCAGGTAGTGCAGCAAGAAGGCACTCATGTGTCTTGCTCATCCAGGAGGACCAAGTCCTTGTTGTCTTGGTGGTGGCGAGGTGAGAATCATGCTTCCTTTGTCTACCCTCTCCACCCAACCTCGCACAACAGAAATTTGTTATTGTTGATGTTTTTATCCTCCACCGAGCAATTTTCTAAGTGAATAAAGAAAAGGTTTTTTCACTATCTCGTTGAGCTGGATTCTTCATCATTCTTTTTATAGTCCTCGATGCAATATAATGCAGGTCCCATATAGTAGATATAGTATAATGTACTGCCCATAGTCCAATAGAGTAGAATGCAGCCCCCATATAGCATAATGCACTCCATAGTCCTTGATAGTGTATAATGCAGCCCCCCTCAGACTATAATGCTGCCACCCCATAATTTATAATGCAGCCCTCCATAGAATATAATTCAGCCCTCCGCATAGAGTATAATGTAGCCCCCTTGTAAAGTACAATGCAGTCCCCCATAGAATATAATGCAGCTCCCATTTATTATAATGCAGCTCCCCATATAATATAATGCAGCTCCCGTCAAATAGTATCCTGCAGCCCCCATACAATATAATGCAGCCCCCACATAGTATAATGCAGCCCCCATAGAATATCATACAGCCCCCATATAGTATAATGCAGCCCCCCAATAGAATATAATGCAACCCCCATAGAATATAATGTAGCCCCCTCCATGCAGTCCTACGGCACTATGGCCACCACGTACTCACTCACTCTCTGACACACACATATATATATATAACAATACTCACCTCTCCTCCTCGTTTCCCCGCTGCTCCAGAATCTGCAGAGCATCTCAGCAGGTGCACTGCCCGGCACAAGTGAAGTGATCAAGCACCCGCTGTGTCAGAGGCAAAGGCAGAGGGGAATGATGGGGGAGGGAGTGTCATCTGATGCTCTCTCCTCCATTATTTTTTTTAACTGTATAGGCATCTATGATGCCGATACAGTTGAATGTGACATGCCAGGGGGCAGCTCTGGCGCTGGGCTGCCTTGACTCATGGGCCCCATAATGGCCACTGGCTGGTGGCCCCTGGAGGAGCAGGGGCCCTGGGTAGCTGCCTAGTCTGCCTGCCCGTTACACCGAACCTGCATCTATCTACAATATTTCATGCATATTTAACTTATCTGAATCTTATCTTAAAATCATGAAAAACTGAAAAGAAAATGAAAAGAAATGAACCAGGGAGCAAATTATCATGTGATTCACTATTTCAGTCCAAAATACACTCAGTAATATAAGGTCATTTTCCCCTCAGCTATAGAAAATAAAGTGATTTGTGCAGCATGCTGTGTGGGAAGAAGTTGGGGGGCCGCATAAGATTGTTCTTTCTAAACTCCTTTTTTCTACAGAATTTTCTATTTGTTTTGTTGTTACTAATATAGCAAATGGAGCATCTAACCGTTCTGACAATTTATTCCTTTCTAGATTCAATACCAGGGATCTTCCTGTACCGTGGGAATAATCTAAACAAATAACAAGCCCATTTATAACAGATGACGCTTCTTCTCATTAAATTGTTTTGTGTTTGCTTTATATGATCCTTAATATGCATAAACGTGATATATTACTATTAAATACTGAGAGGCGGAGATGCAGAGGTTGAAGAAGATATAAAGCTCTGTATTAGAAAATGGAGCTATAAACATACATTATGGATTTTATCAGCCACATATATTTCTTTACCTTATATCATGATGTTAAATGATGGTAAGATAGTGATTGACTTTTAGTCCCGCTAAGCCAGTGAATGCTTTCATGGGGAAATTGTAAAAAAGGTAAGCATCACTTTTCCCCCATACGTGACGGACTGAAGGATATTGTGATGATGGTATATAAGCTGTATATACTGGAAAATCCTGTTAGAATGTAGTTCAATGTGTAAATATAACTGTACAGTTGTTGCCAAAAATGTTGACACTAACAATTTTTTTTTCTTTTTCCAAAATTTGCTGGATCAGTGTTTTTTTTATTCATATGTTTCTATGGTTACTGAAGTACAGTTATCAACATTTCACAAGTTTTTAAACTTTTATTTACAAGTACATGATATTTATGCAAATAATGTATACAATCTTTAATCTTATTTTTCAAAACTGTTGCCCTGGTATGATTCTGGGATAAATTCTTGCTTGCCCACAATCCATTAGCATTTTAGTACTCTAAGTGGTTCAGTGATGAAAACATTTACACTTTCAGTAAATGGACAGAACATTCAAGATCACAATCCCAATCTGGTCGATCCTTAAACAATGGGTGGACAAATAAAAAACACAGACGTTGTGATAAACTTTATAAACGCCAAGCACTGACTGGACAAGAATGGGTGGTCATCATCAGTCAGGATTTGGCCCAGAAGCTGATATCCAGCTGCCAGGTCGAAGGGCAGAAGTGTTGAAAAATAAAGGTCAACTCAGTAAATATTGAGTCTTCTTTTCATAAACTTGATGTATTTGTTAATATAAATTTAAAATTGATGAAATGCTGATAATTGTATTTCTGTAACTATAGTCACATATGACTAAATGATTTAAAAACACAGCACATTTTGTGAAAACAAAAATTTATGTTGGTCTCAAAATTTTGCACCATAACTGTAGTATTGTTAGCAGCCACTAGTTGTCTCTGTTGCAGAAGCTAGATAAACAGTTGTTTTCCTGGAAGGGAGGCAGAGTGTGGCTCAGGCCTCATGATGTGCAGTGGTTCCCTATAGGAATGAGCGGACTCATGGAAGATCAGGTTCATCAAGTTCTGCTGAACTTTGGTCCAAAGTTTGGTTCTGGTACCAGAACTTGACCTGGACTTGATCCAAAACCCGAACCCCGTAGAAGCCAATGGGGACCCAAATTTGGGTGCTGTAAAATGGCAGTAAAATGGTTGTAGTAAGGGCTAGGGGAGGAAAATGGAGGAAACAGTAGGGCAATTGCCCTGCAAACAAATGTGGAAAAGGAAATTGCTTAAAATAACCGAGAATAAAAAAAATATAACAAATAATAATCTTTCTACCAGGAGGTGGAGGTACAAGTGGAGCAGTGCCTTGTGTGTGAAGTTTATTGTATTTGTTTATAAATAAATGAATGGAAAAAATTTTTGTGAGGTCCCCCTATTTTTAATAACAAGCCAAGGGAAAGCAGACAGCTGATCCTATCATGCTGAGAAGAGGCCAATATCCGTGGACCTTCCAAGCCTATGAATATCAGCCCCCAGCTGACTGCTTTGCCTTTGCAGGTTATTAAAAATAGAGGGACTCTTAAAAAATGTGACCTTTTTAATAACTAGCTAAGGCAAAGCAGACAGTTGGAGGTTGCTAATAATAGGTTGGGAAGGTCCATGGATATTGACCCCTTCCCAGCCTAATAAGGCCAGCCCTCATTTGATGCGCCAATTCTGGCACTTACCTTCGGCTCTTTCCGATTGCCCTGGTGCAGTGGTAATTGGAGTAATAGTTTTTGGGGTTGATGTCGGCTCTGCAATGTCATCTGGCATCAAACCCAGGAATTAGCAATGGTTAAATTACAAGCCCTATGTTTAAAATAAAAAGACACACACACACAGGAAAGAAAAGTTTATTTGAATAAAGGCTCACACACACATTTCATGGTTTACCTATTTATTATTAAAAAATAGTCTCAGCAGCTCAGACATAATCCACTGTGGTGCCTACTATTTAATCGCCTATGAGACATGACCGAGAGTAACCCATGCAAGCTCGAGAACAACGCTTCATAGGTTTACTTGAGGTCATATCTCAGTAAGGTCATCACCTGTGATACATGTCCATGAGTGACCATGTCAATCGTGGTCATGTCTAATGGGGGATGATGTTGGTAACGTCATCGCCCATGAGTCATAACCGCAAGTGACCTATGGAGCCTTGTTCTCAAATCTGCACATGTCACTTGTGGTAATGTGTCAAGTAGTTAGTAACGTCATCACCCATGAGACATAACCGCGAATGACCTATGGAGACTCATTCTCAAGGCTGCATAGGTCTCACGGTCATGTTACACAGGCGATGAAATCAGTAACATCATTGCTTGTGAGACATGACAGGGAGTTCTCAGAACAACGCCCCCTAGGTTGCATGAGATAAATGCTAGTAGTCGTGTGAACTAGAGATGAGCAAACCTTTCAAGGTTCGGCATGGTTCGGGTTCGCCGTTCGCTGAATAGTTTGCCGAACGGTTCAATGAACGTATCTGAACCCCATTAGATCCAATGGGAGGCAAAACCAAATGCATAGACAACACCTTAAGAAGAGACAAAAAGCTTCCCAAACAGCTAAAATTAGGGGCAGACAATATGAAAAGTGGCATCAATTAACCCACAGTAGAAATTTGCAAATGGCATAGCAGCAGTCAGTTATGGGCCATGCATGAGGTATTAGGGCCTGACCCAGCATTTACTGTTCGGAATTGAAGTTTCAACTCGGTGGTTAAGGGAGCGGTGTAAGCCTTCTTACCTGGGAGACCTAACACCACATGCAATACCTCCAATTTTTTTTTCTATTCCAACCAAATTCAGATGGCACAAACATCAGTTTCATAGACTACTATTGATAGAAAAATGTAAGACTAGTAATTGACCCACATTAGAACCTGTTATTATGGCACAAAAGCAGTCAGCCATGGGCCATGCATAAGGTATCAGGGTCTGGCCCAGCATTTACAGCTTGGAATTGAAGTTTCAATGAGGACCTGGTGGTTAAGGGCGCAGCGTAAGCCTTCTTAGCTGGGAAATCTCACACCACATGTAACGCCTCAATGTTTTTTTTTTCCAGCCACACTCACATGGAACAAACATCAGTTTCATACAGTTATATTGGTAGAAAAATGTAAGGAAAGTAACACAGGTAGTTGACTGAAAGTAAGTGCAGGCCAGCCTGTCTGGGAACCTTACTTCCACGGGCAACCCACCAGATTGAGACCCAACTTGGAGTCTCCACATTTCAAAAAATAATTGTCACGCAGCACTAAAGGGGCATCAAGTCACATCTGAGGATTGTACTGGGTGTGATGTTAAGGTGGAGGAAGAGGAGGAGAGGCCACTTGATGCAGCCCTTGCATCCACTTGGGCACATGCTCGTTCGGAGCCTCATCTACAAGGTGCATCACTGTGTGGCTGCCAAAAAAAGGAAGTCGAGTAGGCCAGCCAGCAACAGATATTGTCAGTAGTCTTTTTATAGGATGAGACGGTGTTTGTTCTGTTGAGCTTTCATCCACATTATCACCTAACCCACGTACACCATCCCCACCATAAAACATGGTGGTAGACTGGTGGCAGCCTCATGCTGTGGAGATGCTTTTTTCAGCAGGAACAGGGAAACTGGTCAGAGATGATGGAAAGATGGATAAGGCTAAATACTGGGTTATTCCAGAGGAATTGATAGGAAGGGGGAATTTGATATGAAGGTGGAATTATGTATCTAAATGTAAGATTAATATTGTGGAACAATCAGATTCATGAAACATTTTGTTTAAAAAAAAATGTAATATAAAAATAATAAAATATTCCAGAAGTTTATGCCGGATGAATATTATGTATAAATTTACATAATATTTCCAACTTTTTGGCACGCATTATAGAAAACAGGCAAGCTTTTAAGAAAGACTAACAATCTCTGCAAAGTATTAAACACTCTGAGCCATTACACAAATCTAAATGATTCTCTGTGATTGATGTTAGTGGATATTAATTCTAGTACTTACCAGATCTCTCCCCATCAAGTTCTGTGCACGCTGGTGATTTAAGGATTCAGCACAAAGATAATAATGAATAAAATACTAAATAAAACTTTCTTGTTTTCAACTATAAAACACTACCAAATATTTGGCTGCCTTATTTTTTTTTTTTCAAGTTGTTTCCTTTAAAGGCGAACATTGTGCTTTAATCATTTTATTTCTTTGTTTTACTTTTTCTGCTTCCTTTTTTTCAGTTACAGCAAATTTTCAGTTATGCTTCTTTTAAAACAAAATCGAAATATTAGTGTTACTGAGGTAGATATATTCTGTATCAATGTTTAATAAAGAAGCAGTGGTTCATGGACATTACAACCTGCAAAATAATAAAAAAGTCCTAGAATAGTTAGTAAAAAACAGAAAACGTCCCGTAAATGAGATTGCAAAGAGAAGGAGATTATTAATATTTGCTTAAAGGAGTGTCTTTGAAAAAGCATTGAAAGAGTGAAGGGAGCTTGCTACTCCCATCAAACCACTCTGAGTAAGACTAGGGCCACACGAAAATATAAATAAATCGGTCTGATTTTCATCCAGAGAAGTGGGACAATTTTTTTCTGACTTGTCATCCATATACAATTGTTTTTATTTACTTAGCAGCTATTAATCAATTACAGGATCATTTACAGTTTCATATATTACAGAATTGCAATGCATCCATAAAAATCAGATGCTATACTGTGGCTCTGAATGGCATACGATTTTTTTCTTACATCAATAGACTTGAGTGGGTGAGTCTCATCCAATTTTTGGAGGAAAATTGTGCATGTTGTGAATTTTAAAAGTTTTTCACATACAGGAAATTCAGTCCATGAAAAAAATCATAATCTGCAACTGACCCATTGAATAAGATGGGTCCAAGAGCGAACCGTTTTTTAACCCCTTTCTGACATCTGACGTACTATCCCGTCGAGGTGGGGTGGGCCCGTATGACCACCGACGGGATGGTACGTCATACGCGATCGGCCGCGCTCACGGGGGGAGCGCGGCCGATCGCGGCCAGGTGTCAGCTGCCTATCGCAGCTGACATCCGACACTATGTGCCAGGAGCGGTCACGGACCGCCCCCGGCACATTAACCCCCGGCACACCGCGATCAAACATGATCGCGGTGTATCGGCGGTATAGGGAAGCATCGCGCAGGGAGGGGGCTCCCTGCAGGCTTCCCTGAGACCCCCGCAGCAACGCGATGTGATCGCGTTGCTCCGAGGGTCTCCTACCTCCCTCCTCGCCGCAGGTCCCGGATCCAAGATGGCCGCGGCATCCGGGTCCTGCAGGGAGGGAGGTGGCTTACCGAGTGCCTGCTCAGAGCAGGCGCTGGTAAGCCTGCAGCCCTGCACAGCAGATCGCCGATCTGACAGAGTGCTGTGCACACTGTCAGATCACTGATCTGTAATGTCCCCCCTAGGACAAAGTAAAAAAGTTAAAAAAAATTTTTTCCACATGTGTAAAAAAATAAATAAAAAATAAATTCCTAAATAAAGAAAAAAAAATATTATTCCCATAAATACATTTCTTTATCTAAATAAAAACAAACAAACATTAAAAGTACACATATTTAGTATCGCCGCGTCCTTAACGACCCAACCTATAAAACTGTCCCACTAGTTAACCCCTTCAGTAAACACCGTGAGAAAAAAAAAAAACGAGGCAAAAAACAACGCTTTATTACCATACCGCCGAACAAAAAGTGGAATAACACGCGATCAAAAAGACAGATATAAATAACCTGGTACCGCTAAAAACGTCATCTTGTCCCGCAAAAAACGAGCTGCCATACAGCATCATCAGCAGAAAAATAAAAAAGTTATAGCTCTCAGAATAAAGCTATGCAAAAACAATTATTTTTTATATAAAATAGATTTTATTGTGTAAAAGCGGCAAAACATACAAAAATTACATAAATGAGGTATCGCTGTAATCGTACTGAACCGAAGAATAAAGCTGCTTTATCAATTTTACCAAACGTGGAACGGTATAAATGCCTCCCCCAAAAGAAATTCATGAATAGCTGGTTTTTGATCATTCTGCCTCACAAAAATCGGAATAAAAAGCGATCAAAAAATGTCATGTGCCCGAAAATGTTACCAATAAAAACGTCAACTCGTCCCGCAAAAAACAAGACCTCACATGACTCTGTGGACTCAAATATGGAAAAATTATAGCTTTCAAAATGTGGTAACGCAAAAAATATTTTTTTCAATAAAAAGCGTCTTTCAGTGTGTGACGGCTGCCAATCATAAAAATCCGCTAAATAACCCGCTATAAAAGTAAATCAAACCCCCCTTCATCACCCCCTTAGTTAGGGAAAAATAAAAAAATTAAAAAAATGTATTTATTTCCATTTTCCCGTTAGGGCTAGGGTTAGGGTTAGGGCTAGGGTTAGGGTTAGGGCTAGGGTTAGGGCTAGGGTTATTGCTAGGGTTAGGGTTAGGGCTAGGGTTAGGGCTAGGGTTATTGCTAGGGTTATTGCTAGGGTTAGGGCTAGGGTTAGGGCTAGGGTTATTGCTAGGGTTAGGGCTAGGGCTAGGGTTATTGCTAGGGTTAGGGCTAGGGTTAGGGCTAGGGTTAGGGTTATTGCTAGGGTTAGGGCTAGGGTTAGGGCTAGGGTTAGGGCTAGGGTTAAGGCTACAGTTAGGGTTGGGGCTAAAGTTAGGGTTAGGGTTTGGATTACATTTACGGTTGGGAATAGGGTTGGGATTAGGGTTAGGGGTGTGTCAGGGTTAGGGGTGTGGTTAGGGTTACCGTTTGGATTAGGGTAAGGTGTGTGTTTGGATTAGAGTTTCAGTTATAATTGGGGGTTTCCACTGTTTAGGCACATCAGGGGCTCTCCAAACGGGACATGGCATCCGATCTCAATTCCAGACAATTATGCATTGAAAAAGTAAAACAGTGCTCCTTCCCTTCAGAGCTCTCCCATGTACCCAAACAGGGGTTTACCCCAACATATGGGGTATCGGCGTACTCAGGACAAATTGGACAACATCTTTTGGGGTCCAATTTCTCCTGTTACCCTTGGGAAAATACAAAACTGGGGGCTAAAAAATAAGTTTTGTGGGAAAAAAAGATTTTTTATTTTCACGGCTCTGCGTTGTAAACTGTAGTGAAACACTTGGGGGTTCAAAGTTTTCACAACACATCTAGATAAGTTCCTTGTGGGGTCTAATTTCCAATATGGGGTCACTTGTGGGGGGTTTCTACTGTTTAGGTTTATCAGGGGCTCGGCAAATGCAACGTGACGCCTGCAGACCAATCCATCTAAGTCTGCATTCCAAATGGCGCTCCTTCCCTTCCGAGCTCTGCCATGCGCCCAAACAGTGGTTTACCCCCACATATCGGGTATCAGCGTACACAGGACAAATTGGACAACAACTTTTGGGGTCCAATTTATCCTGTTACCCTTGTGAAAATACAAAACTGGGGGCTAAAAAATCATTTTTGTGAAAAAAATAATAATTTTTATTTTCACGGCTCTGTGTTATAAACTGTAGTGAAACACTTGGGGGTTCAAAGTTCTCACAACACATCTAGATAAATTCCTTGGGAGGTCTAGTTTCCAAATTGGGGTCACTTGTGGGGGGTTTCTACTGTTTGGGTACATCAGGGGCTCTGCAAATGCAACGTGACGCCTGCAGACCAATCCATTTAAGTCTGCATTCCAAATGGCGCTCCTTCCCTTCCGAGCTCTGTCATGCGCCCAAACAGTGCTTGCCCCCCACATATGGGGTATCAGCATACTCAGGACAAATTGGACAACAACTTTTGGGGTCCAATTTATCCTGTTACCCTTGTAAAAATACAAAGCTGGGGGCTAAAAAATCATTTCTGTGAAAAAAAGAGGAATTTTTATTTTCACGGCTCTGCGTTATAAACTGTAGTGAAACACTTGGGGGTTCAAAGCTCTCAAAACACATCTAGATAAGTTCCTTAGGGGGTCTACTTTCCAAAATGGTGTCACTTGTGGGGGCTTTTAATGTTTAGGCACATCAGGGGCTCTCCAAACGCAACATGGCATCCCATCTTAATTCCAGTCAATTTTGCATTGAAAAGTAAAATAGCGCTCCTTCCCTTCTGAGCTCTGCTATGCGCCCAAACAGTGGTTTACCCCCACATATGGGGTATCGTCGTACTCAGGACAAATTGCACAACAACATTTGTGGTCTAATTTCTTTTGTTACCCTTGGGAAAATAAAAAAATGGGGGCGAAAATATCATTTTTGTGAAAAAATATGATTTTTTATTTTTACGGCTCTGCATTATAAACTTCTGTGAAGCACTTGTTGGGTCAAAGTGCTCACCATACATCTAGATAAGTTCCTTAGGGGGTCTACTTTCCAAAATGGTGTCAGTTGTGTGGGGTTTCAATGTTTAGGCACATCAGGGGCTCTCCAAACGCAACATGGCGTCCCATGTCAATTCCAGTCAATTTTGCATTGAAAAGTCAAATGGCGCTCCTTTCCTTCCGAGCTCTGCCATGCGCCCAAACAGTGGTTTACCCCCACATATGGGGTATTATCATACTCAGGACAAATTGTACAACAACTTTTGGGGTCCATTTTCTCCTGTTACTTTTGGTAAAATAAAACAAATTGGAGCTGAAATAAATTTTGTGTAAATAAAAATGAACATTTAACTTTTTTTCAAACATTCCAAAAATTCCTGTGAAACACCTGAAGGGTTAATAAATTTCTTGAATGTGGTTTTGAGCACCTTGAGGGGTGCAGTTTTTAGAATGGTGTCACACTTGGGTATTTTCTGTCATATAGACCCCTCAAAATGACTTCAAATGAGATGTGGTCCCTGAAAAAAAATGGTGTTGTAAAAATGAGAAATTGCTGGTCAAATTTTAACCCTTATAACTCAATAACAAAAAAAAAATTTGGTTCCAAAATTGTGCTGGTGTAAAGTTGACATGTGGAAAATGTTACTTATTAAGTATTTTGCATGACATATGTCTGTGATTTAAGGGCATAAAAATTCAAAGTTTGAAAATTGCGAAATTTTCAATATTTTCGCCAAATATCCGTTTTTTTAACAAATAAACGCAAGTTATATCGAAGAAATTTTACCACTATCAGGAAGTACAATATCTCTCGAGAAAACAGTGTCAGAATCGCCAAGATCCGTTGAAGCGTTCCAGAGTTATAACCTCATAAAGGGACAGTGGTCAGAATTGTAAAAATTGGCCAGGTCATTAATGTGCAAACCACCCTTGGGGGTGAAGGGGTTAACAGGTAGCACTCGGACTGAAAATATGGTCACATACATGAGCCCTAAGCATCACTAATGACAACACTGCCCCTTAGGGAGGGTCAATATAAACTTCATGACAGCTGCTGTTGGTGGTTGTCAAAGTAGGATCAATACTAGGAAAAAAAGCGGCAACAAATTGCAGAATAGGCAACAGCTCACAGAGCGTTATGGTATGTGCAAACATTACATGCAAACATTTTTGTATGACAATGTTAGAGATAAGCTGATCTGGAGAGATTAGAATTTGTCAAAGTGCACAGGTTGAACTGGAAAGTTCGATTAACAGCAAAGTTATCTTCTATGAATTGAAAGTTTCATATTGTGGTTTCATATCCCAGAGCATAATAAACATAACATGCAAAAAATTAAAAACAAAGACAATACCTCATCTCTCACCTGTCCCGGCAACCCCCCCCCCACTGCCTCTGTTGCCTGCTGCCCCCATAGGTCTGCAGGACCTCTTCTTGCTGTAAGTGTGTGCTGGTAGCTTCACACTAGAATAGGACTTCCGGATGTGCCCGCCCGGGCCTCAAAACTCAATGTGTCTCGCAAAGCCATGACGTTACGACTTATGTAATTTCTGAAACTTGGTGATGGCCGAAAGTCTTCCACAGCACACAACTGTGGAAAGAAGAGGTCCTGATGGCTGGATCTGTAAGTTTCTGATTTTCTACATATCGCATGCATTAAAACTTTCACGCAATATGACATAGAAGTACATCACTATGGGGGTGCCAGGAGGTTTAGCTCTCTCCACAAGCATCTGATGAAGGCTATATTACAAAGTTGTTGGCTTTTGATGGTGGGGTAATGTGCGGCAATGAATTTGGGCCCCCCTCCTTCCAAATAGGATCCTCCACTTTATTTGAACAGCAGAAGGACTTGATCTGGTTCTAATATTTGAACAGCAGAAGGACTTGATCTGGTTCTAATCTATGAACATCATTGCAGAAATTTGGTGAGATTGCTCCTATTTATTTATCTGCTAACTTATAGTTTTTAAGCTACGCCCTATTGTGTATGAGGAAACAGTTTCTACTGTTCCACACTCCAAATCACAATATTGCTGGTGTATGTTGTATGTCATTGTATGTATATATGTCTAATATTTAGTCCTTGAGCCTGAGGGTCTCTTTTAAATATTATCATTAAAGGTTATATTTTAACTTATTACTTTCAACCTTGATGATCCAAACTATATTACATAGTTGGCATCTGTGTCTCAGAGATGCAGCCGGTGCTGAGCTAACATCGTGCTGTTAATAATGGAAGGTGCACCGATGCTCCCACATGCTGGATCCCATCAGCCCGCATGTGATATGACAGAAGGGCATCAATGGTTTACCATGACAGCCGATGATCCACAGAAGGTCTCTGTCAGTTACATTTTTGTACTTCTCTGAAGCTCAGTAATTAGCTGAGCTTAATAAGAGACTGAGATTATCACTATATATGTTACGGAACTGCAACACAGAACTAGGGTAGAAGGGGGAAAACTGACCCTGCACTATGGCTAGGCTGATACCCTACGATGGAGCGGGAAACCCATTCCTTGCGAATAGACCCACCGATGATTCTAGGTTAATCTCAAGCGAAGACCTATAGATAGGGGGAAGGGGTCCCTAAAAGATCTAAGGGCTGGGTACAAAACGGGTCACCTACTAATAGAAAACACAGAGAAGGCTGCAGAAACCAACTGAAAACAGAAACTAAGACTAGCAGAACCAGAGGTCCCAGTACTGCACAAATAACACACACAGAAGACAAAGCAAAGCACCAAGCCAGAACTAAAGCTGATTAACACTCTTGTCCAGCAAGGACTGGGAGGCAGGTGCTGGTTAATAAAGAGTGATACAATCACCTGACCCAAGACAAACCTAGCACCAGAGGGAAAAGACCAGCAGCCAGAACACCACAAGAAAATGGCGTATAGTCACAAATTAAACAAATTCTAACAGTACCACCCCTTTAATGAGGATGCCTCGGGTCCTCTAGGCTGCGCCTTATTCGGAAATCTCCTGTGAAAAGCCTTAATTAACCTTGAGGCTGAGACATCCACAGCTTTCACCCAGGAATTGTCCTCGGGACCGGAACCCTTCCAGGACACAAGATACTGTATCCCTCCTCTGTGCCACCTGGAATCAAGAATGTGTGAAATCTCGAACTCGCAGTCCTCATCAATTGGAGGAGCAGAAGGCATAGCCACCTTATCTGGCTTGTCAACTTTCTTCAGCAAGGATACATGAAAAAATGAATTAATTTTCCAGGACGAAGGAATGTCTAATCTCACTGCTGCAGAGTTAACAATCTGAACCACTTTGAAGGGTCCTACAAACTTAGGCCCCAACTTTTTAGAAGGGATCTTCAAATGCAGATTCCTAGAGGACAACCAAACCATGTCCCCAACAACAAACCTCGCCTACCTTCTTCTCTTGTCAAAATATTTCTTAGACTTACTATTAGCCTGTTTCATATTATGGTGCACACTGGTCCATACCTTTTCCAAATATCCAGAAAAACTCTCCTCGTCAGGCATCGCCGCTCCATTCCTAGAAAAAGGACCGAAATTTGGATGCTTCCCAGTACAACAAAAGAAAGGAGAACGCCCAGCCGAAGAAGACTAATGGTAGATATTCCGACCACATCTCCTGATTGTCCACTACAAAACATCTCAAAAACTGCTCAACGTCCTGGTTCTTCCTCTTGGTCTGTCCACTGGATTCCAGATGATAACCCGACGAAAATGACAAATGAACCTTAAGTCTGTTACAAAAAGCACGCCAAAAGCAAGCCACAAACTGTGGTCCCCTATCAGAGACAATGACCGTGGGAACACCATGGAGCCTGACAATCTCTTTCACAAATGCCCTTGCAAGTGTCTTAGCGCAGGGTAATTTATTGAACGGGACCAGATGACACATCTTACTAAACCGGTCCACAACAACCCAGATGACAGAAAAACCCTCAGAGACCAGCAGGTCGGTGATAAAATCCATTGCAAGATGCGTCCATGGAGAATTAGGAACCTCTAACGGGCAAAGCAACCCTGCCGCCGGAGCATGAGAAGCCTTAGACCTAGCGCACACGGTACACTGACACACTCACTTGACAATTTCTCTTAGCCACCTCGGCCACCAGAAACTCCGATCAATTGACTTTCTTGTTTCGTCAATCCCTGGATGACCTGCCAAATGAGACCCATGACATTCCATAACAAAGCTCTCCTCAGGGCTTTAGGCACAAATAATTTCCCACACGGAGTGTTAGTTGGTGCCGCATCCTGGGCTCTAAGAATGCTATTTTCCAACTCAGAACCTAATGCCTCCACCACCTCTCTCTGCAGACTAGAACCCTCCTTTTCAGTATTAACCACTGGGCAGAAACTACGAGACAAAGCATCAGTTTTAACATTATTTGTCCCAGGGATATACAGTATATGAGAAATGGAACCAGGCAAAAACCAATGCCCACCTAGCTTGATGGGCATTCAGACGTTTAGCAGCATCCAGGTAGATCATATTCTTATGATCAGTAAAGACTTGTATACAATGTCTGTCGCCCTTCAAAAAATGTCGCCAATGCTCAAACGCAAGTTTAATAGCCAGCAATTCTTGGTTCCCAACATCGTAGTTGAGCTCCGCCTCTGACATTTCTTAGAAAAGAAAGCACAGGGATGCACCCCATCCTCTCCTTCCTGTGACAGAACAGCCCCCACTCCTACTGATGAGGCATCCACTAGGGTTGAGCGACTTTGACTTTTTTAGGGTCGAGTCATGTTTCGCGAAACCCGACTTTTTGAAAAGTCGAGTCGGGCGAAATCGGCCGATTACTGCGAAAAGTCAAGGATCGGCCGGAACACGAAACCCTATGCACGTCAATGGGGATATTTTTTTTTTTCCTCTCTCTCTCTCTCTCTCTCTCCCCTCCGTCCCGTCCCAGCAAATTTAGTTTTACACATTGCAAATCCCTACTGCGCACAAGCGATAAAATGATGATAGGCGTGCACGCCCCTAACCCCTATGTCATCACTCTGCCCGCACTCCTTCATTGGCTGAAAAAATGGCACTAAACGCGTCATACAAAACGCGACTTTGGCGCCAAGATCGCGTACCGCATGGCCGACCCCACACAGGGATCGGGTCGGGTTTCATGAGACGCCGACTTTGCCAAAAGTCGGCGACTTATGAAAATGAACGATCCGTTTCGCTCAACCCTAGCATCCACCTCTACCAGAAAGGGCTTAGTCTCATCTGTCTGGATTAGGGTTGCGCGAAACAGATCGGACATTTTCAAAAATCGCTGACTTTCGGCAAAGTCGGGTTTCGTGAAACCCAACCCGATCCCAGCGTGGGATCGGCCATGCTGTTGGCGATCTTCACTCCAAAGTTGCGTTTCGTATGACGCTTTCAGCGCCATTTCTCAGCCAATGAAGGTGGATGCATCGTGTGGGCAGCGTGATGACATAGGTCTCGGTCCCCACCATCTTAGAGAAGGGCATGACAGTGATTGGCTTGCTTTCTGTGGCGTCACAGGGGCTATAAAGGGGCGTGCACGCCGACCGCCATCTTACTTCTGCCATTCTGAGCATAGGGAGAGGTTGCTGCAGCTTCGTCAGAAGCAGGGATATTGTTAGGGAGGAAATATTAACCCCCAAACCGCTTGTGCTGTAGCGATTTCCACTGTCCAACACCACCTTTTCTTTGCAGGGACAATGGAGGCTAGATTTCTGTGCATTAGCTCTGTCGCTTACAAGGCTCCCTGATAGCTGCATTGCTGTTTGTACGCCGCTGTGCAAACCACTGCATTTTTAAAAGCAAAAGTCCTGTTGCTCCTTTCTGCACAGTTCTATTGTTTATTTGTCCACACTTTTGTGTGCAGCAGTCCTTTTTATTGCTGGCTGCTATACCTGTCCTGAGATCATTGTAGGGATATCTGCCAGCCACTTTCTGCCACTTATATCGTGTAGTGTAATACAGTGGGCCTGAATTTTGCAGCAGTCTCCCACACATAAAAAGGGAGATTAATATTGCCACTAAGTGCATCTGTGTCAGTTCTGTTTGGCGTATATCTGCCAGCCACTTTCTGCCACTTATAAAGTGTAGTGTAATACAGTGAGCCTGAATTTTGCAGCAGTGTCTCACACATAAAAAGGGAGATTAATATTGCCACTAAGTGCATCTGCATCAGTTCTGCTTGGCATATATCTGCCAGCCACTTTCTGCCACTTATAAAGTGTAGTGTAATACAGTGGGCCTGAATTTTGCAGCAGTGTCCCACACATAAAAAGGGAGATTTATATTGCCACTAAGTGCATTTGCGTCAGTTCTGTTTGTTGTATATCTGCCAGCCACTTTCTGCCACATACACTGTGTAGTGTAATACAGTGGGCCTGATTTTTGCAGCAGTCTCCCACACATATAGAAAGGGAGATTTAAATTCACAACAAGTTTACATACACCTTCTACCTTGTTTTACAGTACCATATAACGGTTGTTAGTTTGGTTACATTTTCCCAAGAATGAGGAAGTCGGGTGGAAGAGGTCGTGGCCGTGGGCGGTCATTGCCAGCTGGTAATGATGGTGGTGGTGGAGCATCTGGTGGTAGTGGGAAAAGCAAAATAGCACCTAAGGCTCGAGTTGTTGAGCCAGGGTCATCGTCTGGCTACACAACGTCTCGAACGCTCCCTTTTCTGGGAGTAGGAAAACCACTTTTAAAGCCGGAGCAGCAGGAAAAAGTTTTGGCTTTCCTTGCTGACTCAGCCTCTAGCTCTTTCGCCTCCTCTTCGGAAAGTTCAAAATTTAAAAAAAGCGAGTCGTCAGTGGATGCTCCCGGTCAGGAACAAGTCGCTTCCTTGTGTCCTTCACCCAGAACAACAGTGAAGGATGCATCAGGCGACACTACAGGTTACTCCATGGAGCTCTTTACACATACAGTGCCTGGGTTAGAAAGGGAAATTGTTAACAGGCCATTACAAGATGAATCGGACATGGAGTGCACAGATGCACAGCCACAGCTAGATTATTATGCTGTTCCATTGACTCAGATCACAACATTGCCCTCGCAGTGTACTGAGCCAAAATCTGACCCTGATGACACTATGGTGCCCCGTCCCGAACGCTATAGCATCTTACACGGTGACACAGAGGAAGGTGCACAGGACATTGAAGAGGAGGTGATAGATGACCCAATTGTTGACCCGGATTGGCAGCCATTGGGGGAACAGGGTGCCGCTGGCAGTAGCTCTATAGCGGAGGAGTATGAGCCGCAGCAGGCATCAACATCCAACAGCTTTCATCTGGCAGTCCCGTATCTGGCCAAAACCGTGTGTCAAAACCAAAAACAGTTTTAGGACAGCGTAGCCATCCGGTGAAAGTAGCACAGAGTGCAATGCCTGAAAAGGTATTCGATAGTAGGAAGAGTGCCGTCTGGCAATTTTTTAACCAAGATCCGAATGATCAGTGCAAAGTTATCTGTAAGAAATGCTCAAGGACCTTTAGCAGAGGGCAGAATGTCAAAAATTTAAATACGACGTGCATGCGTAGACATTTAACCAGCATGCACTTGCAAGCCTGGACTAACTACCAAACGTCCCGTAATGTAGGTGCACCTGCTCAGAATGAAGCTAGTCAGCAACGCTACATTGCTTCCCTCGCTGTAAACCCACCGTTTAGGACACCACCTGCAGCAAATGTGGAGGTATCGTCGCAAGGCCAAAGCAGTCAGGGAATCATCAGGTTGTTCGTAGGAAACACTGTATGTAGGCCAACAGCAAGAATACCATCACCAATCCTCTCTCAATCTGCCATGTCCACCACCACCCCCGTTAGTTCCACCATATGCAGCTCTCCAGTCCAGCTCACTCTACAAGAGACTCTCGTTAGGAAAATGAAGTACTCATTCTCTCATCCGCGTACACAGGGTTTGAACGCCCACATTGCTAGACTAATCTGGTTAGAGATGATGCCCTACCGGTTGGTAGAAAGCGAAGCTTTCAAAGCCCTGATGGCCTATGCAGTACCACGCTGTGACCTACCCAGTCGACACTTCTTTGCGAGAAAAGCCATCCCAGCCCTTCACCAGCATGTCAAAGACCGCATTGTCCATGCAATCAGGCAATCAGTCAGTAGAAAGGTGCACCTCACAACAGATGCATGGACCAGTAGGCATGGCCAGAGACGTTACGTGTCCATCACGGCACACTGGGTTAATGTGGTGGATGCAGGGTCCACAGGGGACAGCCATAGTGGGACAGTTCTGCCTAGCCCACGGTCTAGGAAACAGTTGGCTGTAGGCGTTCGCCACCCCTCCTCCTCCTCCAACTCCTCCACCAGAAGCGAAAGCTCGTCCACAGAGCGCAGTCGCATGACCACTCCTTCCGCAGCTGCCAGTGTTGCACACGAGGTGTCCCATTATGGAACAGCTAGTGGTAAGCGTCAGCAGGCTGTGTTGGAAATGAAGTGTTTGGGCGACAACAGACACACCGCGGAAGTTCTGTCCGAGTTCTTGCAGCAAGAAACTCAGTCATGGCTGGGCAGTGTACATCTTGAGGCAGGCAAGGTAGTCAATGATAACGGAAGGAATTTTATGGCTGCCATAGCCCTTTCACAACTGAAACACATACCTTGCCTGGCTCACACCTTGAACCTGGTGGTGCAGTTCCTTGTGAAAAGTTATCCGGGGTTACCAGCCCTGCTCCTGAAGGTGCGAAGACTTTGCTCGCACATCTACTGGTTGCCCGTACACTCCAGCCGTATGCAGAACCATCAGCGATCGTTGAAGCTTCCCCAGCACTGCCTAATAATCGACGTTGCAACAAGGTGGAACTCCACACTGCACATGCTTCAGAGGCTGTGCGAACAGAGGTGTGCTGTAATGTATTTGTGGGAGGATACACATACATGGGCAGGCAGTTGGATGGCAGACATGGAGTTGTCAGGTGTGCAGTGGTCAAAGCTACAAGACCTCTGTCAAGTCCTTCAGTGTTTTGAGGAATGCACACGGCTGGTAAGTGCAGACGACACCATCATAAGCATGAGCATCCCACTAATGCGTCTGCTGATGCAAAGTTTGACGCACATTAAGGAGCAGGCGTCTGCAGCCGAGGATGAGGGAAGCCTTGATGACAGTCAGCCATTGTCTGCTCAGGGAACTCTCCTGGACGAGGTGGCGGACGAAGAGGAGGAGGAGGAGGATGATGGGGATGAATATTTATGGGAGGAGGAAGCTTCTCAGGGGGCAATAGAAACTGGTGGCGTTGCAAGGTCAGGTACAGGATTTTTGCGGGAGACAAGTGATGTTGATTTGCCAGAAAGTGCTCATCAACCCAGCACAAGCAGTGATTTGACACCTGGAACATTGGCCCACATGGCTGATTATGCCTTGCGTATCCTAAAAAGGGACCCCCGCATTATAAAAATGATGACCGATGACGATTACTGATTGGCCTGCCTCCTGGATCCACGCTATAAAGGGAAATTGCAAAATATCATGCCACATGAGAACCTTGAACAAATATTGGCTACCAAACAAGCAACTCTTGTAGACCGTTTGGTTCAGGCATTCCCAGCACACAGCGGCGGTGATGGTTCTCACACGAGCTGCAGGGGGCAACATGGCAGAGGTGTTAGAGGTGCACAAATCAGAAGTGGCGTTGGACAGAGGGGTTTTATGACCAGGTTGTGGAGTGATTTCGCAATGACCGCAGACACGACAGGTACTGCTGCATCAATTCAAAGTGACAGGAGACAACATTTGTCCAGTATGCTTACAAACTATTTTTCCTCCCTTATCGATGTTCTCCCTCACACGTCATTCCCCTTTGATTACTGGGCATCTAAAATAGACACCTGGCCTGAATTGGCAGAATATGCATTACAGGAGCTCGCTTGCCCAGCTGCTAGTGTGCTATCAGAAAGACTCTTCAGTGCTGCTGGTTCAATACTGACCGAAAAAAGGACTCGTCTGGCTACTCAAAATGTTGATGATCTAACCTTCATTAAAATTAACCAATCACGGATTTCTAATTATTTTGCCCTACCTTCCCCTGCTGACACATAGCTTTCCTGTAAAAAGGTCTTGCTTTTGGACTCCTCTTACTGACTGCTCCAATTCCTCCATTTGCAGCTGCTGAATGTCCACCATAGGCCATTTTTACACCTCCCTAAATGGGCTGACTCTCCCCACGGGGCCGTGGTCACCACTTGGCTCAAGCACCCGTGCGAGTGCCGTTTGCCTGGACAGGTTGGTATGCCCACTTTTGGCCGACGGCACTGGCACAGGGTCCCTCATAGTACAATGAAGTATCTCTGGTGGTGGTGGTGCACACCCAACATCAGACACACCATCGTAATATGAGGGGCCCTGGGCCAGTACCGCCGCCCACGAGAGAGTGTTCCCCCCAGCTCAAACAGTGCTCTACCACTTCCAAAACTTACCTCTCACTGCTCCACCACTGTTTAGTCTGTGCTTTTAAATCCTTCAATGGCACTGCCAATACAAATTTGTTGAAATGATAGATGATAGTAAAAATATACAGGGCAGGGCCCTGCCCTCCATTTAGACCTGTGAATACTGTTCGCGAACTACCACTGTCTGCTACTCAGCAGAGGAACCCACCCCTGTACCTAGCTTTGCCACCTGTTTATTTAGGAAAAATTTTTTTGCAGACATTTAGCCCACTTTACTATTTTGTCCAACTTACTGTGTCAGCCACTTCTTTCAGTTGTCCTCCACCGAACAAAGCAGTGCCGCCAGTTTACTCCTGTTACCAGTTTAGAACTGCATAGTGCCTACTTTTTTATTTTAGGCCTAGTAAGTCTGCGCCACTCCTTGCAATCGTCCTCCGCTGACCAAACCAATGCTGCCTGTGTACCCCTGTAACCCATTTTAAACTGCATTGAGCCTACTTTTTTATTTTAGGCCTAGTAAGTCTGCACCAGTCCTTGCAATCGTCCTCCGCTGACAGGGGTTGATTAAGGGTAGCCAGGGCCCCGGGCTGTTCGGACACTGCGGGCCCCCCCGGTCATGTGACGGGGGTCATGTGACAGGGGTCATGTGACGGGGGTCATGTGATACCTGAACCAGATTGTTCCAGAAAAATGGCCCGGCCCTACTCTACTGTAACCTATTAAATATTTTTTTAAATATCCATCTGTACTTAGTATGCAGTGCCTGTGTAGAGGTAATACAGAGATCACTGGTGGTATTATACACAGGAGCTCTGTATATAATGTATAGGTAATACAGTGATCACTGCTGACATTGTACACAGGACCTCTGTATATAGTATACAGTGTATAGTGTCAGTGTATAGGTAACACTGACTCACCAGTGACGTCTCTAGGTGAAGTCCTTCATCTTTCATCCAGCACAGACCGCCATCATTTCTTCCAGCCAGGACTCGTTTCTGCAGGAAATAACAGTTATCTCGAGCTCCGCTTGCAGAACACATTACTTAATTTTTCCCAACTTCTACATTACACCACATGAAGAAAAAAAGGCGACATAGTGTTACTCTGCACAGTAACAGGACCGCCCCCCCATTTAAAACAGTATACTCAAAAAATAAAATAAAAACATCACTGCAGTAATAATATCCCTTAATTAGCCCCTATGTCCAGCATTGCCCCCAGACAGTGTGTTCAACAATCTGCCCCAGTATGTCCAGCATATTGCCCCAGAGTGTCCAGCATTGCCCCAAGTGTGTCCAGCAATCTGCGCCAGTGTGTCCAGCATATTACCCCCAGTGTGTCCAGCAATCTGCCCCAGTGTCTCCAGCATTGCCCCAGTGTCTCCAGCATTGCCCCAGTGTCTCCAGCAATCATCTGCCCCAGTGTGTCCTCCAGCATTGCCCCCAGTGTGTCCAGCAATCTGCCCCAGTGTCTCCAGCATTGCCCCCAGTGTCTCCAGCATTGCCCCCAGTGTGTCCAGCAATCATGTGTCCCAGTGTGTCCTCCAGCATTGCCCCCAGTGTGTCCAGCAATCTGCCCCAGTGTCTCCAGCATTGCCCCAGTGTCTCTAGCATTGCCCCAGTGTGTCCAGCAATCTGCCCCAGTGTCTCCAGCATTGCCCCAGTGTCTCCAGCATTGCCCCCAGTGTCCAGCAATCTGCCCCAGTGTCTCCAGCAATCATCTGCCCCAGTGTGTCCTCCAGCATTGCCCCAGTGTCTCCAGCATTGCCCCCAGTGTCTCCAGCATTCATCTGCCCCAGTGTGTCCAGCAATCTGCCCCAGTGTCTCCAGCAATGCCCCCAGTGTCTCCAGCATATTGCCCCGGGCCCCCCGGATTGCCGTTCGCAAAAAAACCCCCCAAAAAACGAGTTCTCCTCACCTGACCAGTGCTCCAGGCGGCAAGCTCCCTCCAGCAGCGTAGACTTGCCGGCGACTGACAATGACGTCAGACATCGGCGACGTGTGCGCTGCACCTGCGGCCAAATTCAGCTGCCAGCCTCCAATTGGCTGGCGGCTGTTGTTAACTATTGACGTGTGGGTGTGCGCCCACACATCAATTGGAAACCACCGCAGCACCGGAAGGGCCCGGTGAGCAGATGAGACGGGGCCCGATGCGGCCCCCTCTCTCTGCCCACCGGGTCCGGGCCCATAAATGATACGCCAGTCTGACAGGGGCACATGCAGTAATGCCCTGATGGCAGCGGCCGGCGGGCAATCTGTGCGGCAGCCCAGGGCCCCCCCACACCACTGGGCCCTGGGCTACAGCCCAGATTGACCCTCTTATAATCCGCCCCTGTCCGCTGACCAAACCAATGCTGCCTGTGTACCCCTGTAACCTATTTTGAACTGCATTGAGCCTACTTTTCTATTTTAGGCCTAGTAAGTCTGCGCCACTCCTTGCAATCGTCCTCCGCTGACCAAACCAATGCTGCCTGTGTACCCCTGTAACCCATTTTAAACTACATTGAGCCTACTTTTCTATTTTAGGCCTAGTAAGTCTGCGCCACTCCTTGCAATCGTCCTCCGCTGACCAAACCAATGCTGCCTGTGTACCCCTGTAACCCATTTTAAACTGCATTGAGCCTACTTTTTTATTTTAGGCCTAGTAAGTCTGCGCCACTCCTTGCAGTCGTCCTCCGCTGACCAAACCAATGCTGCCTGTGTACCCCTGTAACCCATTTTAAACTGCATTGAGCCTACTTTTCTATTTTAGGCCTAGTAAGTCTGCGCCACTCCTTGCAATCATCCTCCGCTGTTGTGAATTTGCTTTTTGCTCCCTCTAGTGGTTACTAGTTTTTTGACTCTGGTTTTTCTGTCATTCCTTTTATCCGCACCTGGGTCGTTAGTTAGGGGTGTTGCTATATAAGCTCCCTGGACCTTCAGTTCTATGCCTGGCAACGTAGTTATCAGAGCTAGTCTGCTGTGCTCTTGTCTACTGATCCTGGTTCCAGTTATATCAGCTAAGTCTGCCTTTTGCTTTTTGCTATTTGTTTTGGTTTTGTATTTTTGTCCAGCTTGTTCCAAATCTATATCCTGACCTTTGCTGGAAGCTCTAGGGGGGCTGGTGTTCTCCCCCCGGACCGTTAGACGGTTCGGGGGTTCTTGAATTTCCAGTGTGGATTTTGATAGGGTTTTTGTTGACCATATAAGTTACCTTTCTTTATTCTGCTATTAGTTAGCGGGCCTCTCTGTGCTAAACCTGGTTCATTTCTGTGTTTGTCATTTCCTCTTACCTCACCGTCATTATTTGTGGGGGGCTTCTATCCAGCTTTGGGGTCCCCTTCTCTGGAGGCAAGAAAGGTCTTTGTTTTCCTCTACTAGGGGTAGCTAGATTCTCCGGCTGGCGCGTGTCATCTAGAATCAACGTAGGAATGATCCCCGGCTACTTCTAGTGTTGGCGTTAGGAGTAGATATATGGTCAACCCAGTTACCACTGCCCTATGAGCTGGATTTTGGTATTCTGCAGACTTCCACGTTCCTCTGAGACCCTCGCCATTGGGGTCATAACAGTTTGCCAGGCCAGTATTAAATGTTTAATGCATTGCAGAAGAGGGATTATAAGAAAGAAGATTCAGAGTTTTTTTTTTTTTTTTTTTTTCTTTCTTCTTCCCCTTTACCTCAGAGTGGCTATGCTTGCTGCAGACATGAATGTCCAGACCTTGATTACAAGTGTGGACCAGCTGGCTACTCGTGTGCAGGGCATACAAGATTATTTTATCAGAAATCCTAGGTCAGAACCTAAAATACCGATTCCTGAACTGTTTTCCGGAGACAGGTTTAAGTTTAGGAATTTCGTGAATAATTGTAAATTGTTTTTGTCCCTGAGACCCTGTTCATCTGGAGATTCTGCTCAGCAAGTAAAAATTGTTATTTCGTTCTTACGGGGCGACCCTCAGGATTGGGCTTTTTCGCTGGCGCCAGGAGATCCGGCATTGGCTGATCTTGATGCGTTTTTTCTGGCGCTCGGTTTACTTTATGAGGAACCCAATCTTGAGATTCAGGCAGAAAAGGCCTTGCTGGCTATGTCTCAGGGGCAGGACGAGGCTGAAGTGTATTGCCAAAAATTTCGGAAATGGTCCGTGCTGACACATTGGAACG
The DNA here is from genome assembly GCF_051348905.1 of Ranitomeya variabilis. Lineage (NCBI taxonomy): Eukaryota > Metazoa > Chordata > Amphibia > Anura > Dendrobatidae > Ranitomeya > Ranitomeya variabilis. The sequence goes on from NC_135233.1 coordinate 57,076,683, forward strand.
AGTGTGCACTGGCCGCTCATTTTAGAAATGGCCTTTCTGAAGCCATTAAGAATGTTATGGTGGGTTTTCCCATTCCCACAGGTCTGAATGATACTATGGCACTGGCTATTCAAATTGACCGGCGGTTGCGGGAGCGCAAAACCGCAAATTCCCTCATGGTGTTGTCTGAACAGACACCTAATTCGGTGCAATGTGATAGAAAAACCGCAAATTCCCTCATGGTGTTGTCTGAACAGACACCTGATTTAATGCAATGTGATAGAATCCTGACTAGAAATGAGCGGAAAATTCATAGACGCCGGAATGGCTTGTGCTACTACTGTGGTGATTCTACACATGTTATCTCAGCATGCTCTAAACGTATAGCTAAGGTTGTTAGTCCTGTCACCGTTGGTAATTTGCAACCTAAATTTATTCTGTCTGTAACTTTGATTTGCTCACTGTCATCTTATCCTGTCATGGCGTTTGTAGATTCAGGTGCTGCCCTGAGTCTCATGGATCTCTCATTTGCTAAGCGCTGTGGTTTTACTCTTGAACCATTAGAAAATCCTATTCCTCTTAGGGGTATTGATGCTACACCATTGGCAGCAAATAAACCGCAGTATTGGACACAGGTTACCATGTGCATGACTCCTGAACACCGCGAGGTGATACGTTTCCTGGTTTTACATAAAATGCATGATTTGGTTGTTTTAGGGCTGCCATGGTTACAGACCCATAATCCAGTCCTGGACTGGAAGGCTATGTCAGTCTCAAGTTGGGGCTGTCGTGGTATTCATGGGGATTCCCTGCCTGTGTCTATTGCTTCTTCTACGCCTTCGGAAGTTCCGGAGTATTTGTCTGATTATCAGGATGTCTTCAGTGAGTCTGAGTCCAGTGCACTGCCTCCTCATAGGGACTGTGACTGTGCTATAGATTTGATCCCAGGCAGTAAATTTCCTAAGGGAAGACTGTTTAATCTGTCGGTACCTGAACATACCGCTATGCGTTCATATATCAAGGAGTCTCTGGAGAAAGGACATATTCGTCCGTCTTCTTCCCCTCTTGGTGCGGGATTCTTTTTTGTGGCAAAAAAGGACGGATCTTTGAGACCTTGTATTGATTATCGGCTTTTAAATAGGATCACTGTCAAGTTTCAGTATCCTTTACCGCTGTTGTCTGACTTGTTTGCCCGGATTAAGGGTGCCAAGTGGTTCACCAAGATAGACCTTCGTGGTGCGTACAACCTTGTGCGCATTAAGCAAGGTGATGAATGGAAAACCGCATTCAATACGCCCGAAGGTCATTTTGAGTACTTGGTGATGCCTTTTGGGCTCTCCAATGCGCCTTCGGTTTTTCAGTCCTTTATGCATGACATTTTCCGGAAGTATCTGGATAAATTTTTGATTGTTTATCTGGATGATATTTTGTTTTTTTCTGATAATTGGGATTCGCATGTGGAGCAGGTCAGGTTGGTCTTTAAAATTTTGCGTGAAAATTCTTTGTTTGTCAAGGGCTCAAAGTGTCTCTTTGGTGTACAGAAGGTTCCCTTTTTGGGGTTCATTTTTTCCCCTTCTGCTGTGGAGATGGACCCAGTCAAGGTCCGAGCTATTCTTGATTGGACTCAGCCCTCGTCAGTTAAGAGTCTTCAGAAGTTCTTGGGCTTCGCTAACTTCTACCGTCGTTTTATCGCTAATTTTTCTAGCATTGTGAAACCTTTGACGGATATGACCAAGAAGGGCTCCGATGTAGCTAACTGGGCTCCTGCTGCCGTGGAGGCTTTCCAGGAGTTGAAACGCCGGTTTACTTCGGCGCCTGTTTTGTGCCAGCCTGACGTCTCACTTCCCTTTCAGGTTGAGGTGGATGCTTCGGAGATTGGGGCAGGGGCCGTTTTGTCGCAGAGAGGCCCTGGTTGCTCTGTTATGAAACCTTGTGCCTTTTTCTCTAGGAAGTTTTCGCCTGCCGAGCGAAATTATGATGTGGGCAATCGGGAGTTGTTGGCCATGAAATGGGCATTTGAGGAGTGGCGTCATTGGCTCGAGGGTGCTAAGCATCGTGTGGTGGTCTTGACTGATCACAAAAATCTGATGTATCTCGAGTCTGCTAAACGCCTTAATCCGAGACAGGCCCGCTGGTCATTGTTTTTCTCCCGCTTTGATTTTGTTGTCTCGTATTTACCAGGTTCAAAGAATGTGAAGGCCGATGCTCTTTCTAGGAGCTTTGTGCCTGATGCTCCTGGAGTCGCTGATCCTGTTGGTATTCTTAAAGATGGAGTTATCTTGTCAGCTATTTCTCCGGATCTGCGACGTGTGTTGCAGAGATTTCAGGCTGATAGGCCTGAGTCTTGTCCACCTGACAGACTGTTTGTCCCGGATAAGTGGACCAGCAGAGTCATTTCCGAGGTTCATTCCTCGGTGTTGGCAGGTCACCCGGGAATTTTTGGCACCAGAGATCTGGTGGCCAGGTCCTTTTGGTGGCCTTCCTTGTCAAGGGATGTGCGGTCATTTGTGCAGTCCTGTGGGACTTGTGCTCGAGCTAAGCCTTGCTGTTCTCGTGCCAGCGGTTTGCTCTTGCCCTTGCCTGTCCCGAAGAGACCTTGGACACATATCTCCATGGATTTCATTTCTGATCTTCCGCTATCTCAGGGCATGTCCGTTATCTGGGTGATATGTGATCGCTTTTCCAAGATGGTCCATTTGGTTCCTTTGCCTAAGCTGCCTTCCTCTTCCGATCTGGTTCCTGTGTTTTTTCAGAACGTGGTTCGTTTGCACGGCATCCCTGAGAATATTGTGTCAGACAGAGGATCCCAGTTCGTTTCCAGGTTCTGGCGATCCTTTTGTAGTAGGATGGGCATTGATTTGTCGTTTTCATCTGCTTTCCATCCTCAGACTAATGGACAGACGGAGCGAACTAATCAGACTTTGGAGGCTTATTTGAGGTGTTTTGTCTCTGCTGATCAGGACGATTGGGTGACATTCTTGCCGTTGGCTGAGTTTGCCCTTAATAATCGGGCTAGTTCCGCCACCTTGGTTTCGCCTTTTTTCTGCAACTCTGGTTTCCATCCTCGTTTTTCTTCGGGTCATGTGGAGCCTTCTGACTGTCCTGGGGTGGATTCTGTGGTGGATAGGTTGCAGCAGATCTGGAATCATGTGGTGGACAACTTGAAGTTGTCACAGGAGAAGGCTCAGCGCTTTGCCAACCGCTGCCGCGGTGTGGGTCCCCGACTACGCGTTGGGGATTTGGTATGGCTTTCTTCCCGCTTTGTTCCTATGAAGGTCTCCTCTCCCAAATTTAAACCTCGTTTTATTGGGCCTTACAAGATATTGGAAATCCTTAATCCTGTATCTTTTCGTCTGGATCTTCCTGTGTCGTTTGCTATTCACAATGTATTTCATAGGTCCTTGTTGCGGCGGTACATTGTGCCTGTAGTTCCTTCTGCTGAGCCTCCTGCTCCGGTGTTGGTTGAGGGCGAGTTGGAGTACGTGGTGGAGAAGATCTTGGATTCTCGCCTCTCCAGGCGGAGGCTTCAGTACCTGGTCAAGTGGAAGGGCTATGGTCAGGAGGATAATTCCTGGGTGGTCGCCTCTGATGTTCATGCGGCCGATTTAGTTCGTGCCTTTCATGCCGCTCATCCTGATCGCCCTGGTGGTCGTGGTGAGGGTTCGGTGACCCCTCACTAAGGGGGGGGGTACTGTTGTGAATTTGCTTTTTGCTCCCTCTAGTGGTTACTAGTTTTTTGACTCTGGTTTTTCTGTCATTCCTTTTATCCGCACCTGGGTCGTTAGTTAGGGGTGTTGCTATATAAGCTCCCTGGACCTTCAGTTCTATGCCTGGCAACGTAGTTATCAGAGCTAGTCTGCTGTGCTCTTGTCTACTGATCCTGGTTCCAGTTATATCAGCTAAGTCTGCCTTTTGCTTTTTGCTATTTGTTTTGGTTTTGTATTTTTGTCCAGCTTGTTCCAAATCTATATCCTGACCTTTGCTGGAAGCTCTAGGGGGGCTGGTGTTCTCCCCCCGGACCGTTAGACGGTTCGGGGGTTCTTGAATTTCCAGTGTGGATTTTGATAGGGTTTTTGTTGACCATATAAGTTACCTTTCTTTATTCTGCTATTAGTTAGCGGGCCTCTCTGTGCTAAACCTGGTTCATTTCTGTGTTTGTCATTTCCTCTTACCTCACCGTCATTATTTGTGGGGGGCTTCTATCCAGCTTTGGGGTCCCCTTCTCTGGAGGCAAGAAAGGTCTTTGTTTTCCTCTACTAGGGGTAGCTAGATTCTCCGGCTGGCGCGTGTCATCTAGAATCAACGTAGGAATGATCCCCGGCTACTTCTAGTGTTGGCGTTAGGAGTAGATATATGGTCAACCCAGTTACCACTGCCCTATGAGCTGGATTTTGGTATTCTGCAGACTTCCACGTTCCTCTGAGACCCTCGCCATTGGGGTCATAACATCCGCTGACCAAACCAATGCTGCCTGTGTACCCCTGTAACCCATTTTAAACTGCATTGAGCCTACTTTTTTATTTTAGGCCTAGTAAGTCTGCACCACTCCTTGCAGTCGTCCTCCGCTGACCAAATCAATGCTGCCTGTGTACCCCTGTAACCTATTTTAAACTGCATTGAACCTGCTTTTCTATTTTAGGCCGAGTAAGTCTGCGCCACTCCTTACAATCGTCCTCCACTGACCAAACCAATGCTGCCTGTGTACCCCTGTAACCTATTTTAAACTGCATTGAGCCTACTTTTCTATTTTAGGCCTACTAAGTCTGTCTGCGCCACTCCTTGCAATCGTCCTCTGCTGACCAAACCAATGCTGCCTGTGTACCCCTGTAACCTATTTTAAACTGCATTGAGCCAACTTTTTTATTTTAGGCCTAATACCTGTGTCTGTCTGCGCCACTCAATACAGCTGTCCTCCACTGAACAAAGCTGAGCTTCAATCTTCAGGCTTTCGGCCTATATTTTGAATATGAAACTGCATTTGGCCTACTTGTTTGGTTGGGCCTACTAACGGTGTCTGCCGCTGCTTGTTGTTCTCCTCCACTGAACAAAGCTGAGCTTCAATTTTCAGGCTATATCAGATATTAAACTGCATTTGGCCTACTTGTTTGGTTTGGCCTACTAACGGTGTCTGCCGCTGCTTGTTGTTCTCCTCCACTGAACAAAGCTGAGCTTCAATCTTCAGGCTTTCGGCCTATAGGAAATTTTAAACTGCATTTGGCCTACTAGTTTGGTTGGGCCCTACTAACGGTGTCTGCCACTGCTTGTTGTTGTCCTCCACTGAAAAAAGCTGAGCTTCAATTTTCAGGCTTTCGGCCTAGATCAGATATTAGACTGCATTTGGCCTACTTGTTTGGTTTGGCCTACTAACGGTGTCTGCCGCTGCTTGTTGTTCTCCTCCACTGAACAAAGCTGAGCTTCAATCTTCAGGCTTTCGGCCTATAGGAAATTTTAAACTGCATTTGGCCTACTAGTTTGGTTGGGCCCTACTAACGGTGTCTGCCACTGCTTGTTGTTGTCCTCCACTGAAAAAAGCTGAGCTTCAATTTTCAGGCTTTCGGCCTAGATCAGATATTAGACTGCATTTGGCCTACTTGTTTGGTTGCGCCCTACTAACGGTGTCTGCCGCTCCTTGCTTTTCTCCTCCACTGAACAAAGCTGTGCCGCCTGTTTACTCCTGTTACCAATTTTGAACTGCATTTAGCCTAGTTACTTATGTGGGCCTGCTCACTGTGTCAGCCTATCATTACAGTTGTCCTCCACTGAACAAAGCAATGCTGCCTGGTTAGTCCTGTTACCAATTTTGAACTGCATTTAGCCTAGTTACTTATTTGGGCCTATATCTGTGTTTCCTCCTCATCCTGCCCATTGCCCAGCCACTGCTTGATGAGTCTGCTGGTACATTGACCCATACCACTACATTCCCCTTGCACTCTACACAGCCAGTATCTGACCCTGCTGAAAGTCTGGTTCCCCTTCCCCCATACTATACCACCTTACACGGGGACAAAGAGGAAGGTGCAGATGAAAGTGCAGGTTCCTTCATCAGGTGGGGGGCATACTCGTTGGCTACGTCACTGGCACAGGGCCCCTCATAGTTCGCAAAAGTGTCACTGCCGGTGGGAGGCGCCCCCGCCGTCAAACACACCGCCGTACTTTGAGGGGCCCTGTTCCAGTGCCAATGCGAACGAGTGTGCCTCCCTGCTTGCTCAGGATCACAGCACTTGCAAATTTGAAATACTTACCTCTCCCTGCTCCACCGCCGTGACGTAGTCCGTGTTTCCTGGGCCCACGAAAAACTTGAGCCAGCCCTAACCCCCCCACAACTTTAGCCAAATGACCCCCAATTTTCAATGCCTATCTATTATTATAAGGTAAATTAAGATTGACAAGCTTAAGTAACAAGAATTGATGTTTTTGGCATTAAAATGGGCACTGTAGGTGTTTTCCTGTCCTCCACTCACTGCCGACTTTGCTTCCCCATTTGCTTGCATTGGGTTTCGTGTTTCAGTCGGATCCTCGACTTTTAGAAATAATCGGCCGATTTCACCCGACCCGACTTTTGACAAAGTTGGGTTTCGCAAAACCCGACTCGATCCTAAAAAAGTAAAAGTCGCTCAGCTCTAGTCTGGATCAAAACAGGAGCAGAGCTAAACCTCTCCTTGAGATGCTCAAAAGCCTTGACAGCCTCTGGGGACCATTGGACAGTATTGGAACCCTTCTTAGGAAGATCAGTAAGAGGTTTTGCGATAACAGAAAAATTCTTTATGAATTTTCTATAATAATTAGCAAACCCCAAGAATCTCTGAATCGACTTCAAGCATTCAGGTCTCGGCCATTCCATTACCGCCTGTACCTTCACCGGATCCATCTCAAAACCATCACTGGATATAAAGTACCCCAAAAAACTAATTTTCTGTACCGCAAACTCGCATTTCTCCCGTTTAGCAAAGAGTGTGTTTTCTCTCAGAATCTGCAGAACCTCGCCGACTCTCTGCCAATGTGACTTCAGATTGGGCGAGTAGATCAAAATATCATCCAAATAAACAATAACACTCCTACCGATCAACGGCCTCAGAATGTCGTTAAAGAAATTTTGAAAGAATGGCGGAGCATTTTGTAAGGCCAAAAGGCATTTCTAGACACTCAAAATAACCCTCAGCAAATTATGTCTGACAGACATCTATCTTAGAGAACCACTTGGATCCAATTAATTGGTTAAACAAATCTGGAATTAGTGGCAAAGGGTAAGGATTGCGCACAGTGATCTTATCAATCTCCCTGAAATCCAGACATGGTCTAAGACCCCCAACTTTTTTTTGACAAAAAAGAATCCCACAGCCACAGGGGATTTAGAGGGTCTTATATGACCTGCAGCAAGACTAGTCTGCAGGTATTTCATTAAGGCCTCCCTCTCGGGAATCGTCAGATTAAATAAACGACTCTTAGGGAGAGTAGCACCTGGGACGAACTCAATAGCTCAATCATAATCTCTATGAGGTGGTAGAACTTGTGACGCCACCTCTGAGAATACTTTCCAGAATTCCTGAATGGCTTCAGGTACCTCACTTTTCACAACAGCAGCAATGTGTACATCACAACATTTCCCATAACACTCCTGACCCCAGGATCTTATCGTACTTGACGACCAGTCTAGTACTGGATTGTGCATTTTTAACAAGGGTAACCCCAGGACAACTGAAAAAGGCAATTTATCAAGTACAAAAAAATCTAAATATTCCTGGTGTCCCATAGTCACAGTGAGTAGAAACCAGGAGACATTTCGAGAAACGCACCCATGCTCTAGAGGAGTGTTATCAATCGCCACCACAGGAAAAGGGCATGTTAAAGGTACAGAATCAATCTTATATTTGTCTAGAAATTGTTGGAGAATCAAATTAAGTGCAGAACCACAGTCAACCAAAATCAATCGAATGACCATGATAGGTAGAACTACCAGAAAAAGAAACTCCTGTGGACCATAAAAACGCAATGCGAACGGGAGGGTTACTCTGATTTACTTTTTTTCTCTTTTCCTTGTTTATGCGTGCTTCACATTGCTTAATAAAAAGGTCAGCCTTACCACAATAAAGGCATAGCCCTTCAAAGAACCTTCTCTCCCTTTCCTGGGATTGAGAGGACATTGCTCCAAGTTGCATCGCTTCCTCACAGTCAACAGGGCTCTCCTGAGAGACTCGATCCAGCAAAATTGAAACCTTCTCCTCACTCTGTCTAGCTCTCAATCTTCTATCCACCCTGATAGCTAACTGCATAGCAGCCTCAAGTATAGCAGGTGCAGGATATGCAATGAGTAAATCTTTAACCCTGTCATTCAAACCTGCTAACAACTGACTCTTGAGTGCTGGATCATTCCAGCTGACTTCTGCAGACCATCGTCTGAACTGGGTACAATATCTCTCAGCATCGCCAGAACCCTGTTTCAGTCATCTGAGTTCTGCCTCGGCTGTAGTGAGATGATCAGGGTCATCATATAATACCCCCATAGCAGAAAAAAACACTTCTACTGAAATCAAACAAGGGTCATCCGGACGCAATGAAAATGCCCAAACTTGAGGCTCACCTTGCAATAATGACATAATAATCCCCACACGCTGTAATTCAGCCCCTGAAGACCTGGATCTAAGCCGAAAATAATATAAACATGCATTTTTAAACTAAAGAAATTCCTGCCGTTTACCAGAAAAACATTCAGGCAATCCCACCTTAGGTTCTTCAGAGCGGATTCCAGGGCAATTACTCACATGCTGTTGTAAGGTGGCAACTTCCAAAGTTAACCCTTGCAGGCGTTGAGCAAGATCTTGAACGCTGTTCATATTGCAGAAATCCGAGAGGGATTTTTTTTTTAAACTTCTTTCGGGCTAGACAAACTGTAATGGAACTGCAACACAGAACTAGGGTATTAGGGGGAAAACTGACCCTATGGCTAGGCTGATACAGCTAAGTCCATATATATTTGGACAGAGACAACATTTTTCTAATTTTGGTTATAGACATTACCACAATGAATTTTAAACAAAACAATTCAGATGCAGTTGAAGTTCAGACTTTCAGATTTCATTTGAGGGTATCCACATTAAAATTGGATGAAGGGTTTAGGAGTTTCAGCTCCTTAACATGTGCCACCCTGTTTTTAAAGGGACCAAAAGTAATTGGACAATTGACTCCAAGGCTATTTCATGGACAGGTGTGGGCAACCTCTTTGTTATGTCATTCTCAATTAAGCAGATAAAAGGCCTGGAGTTGATTTGAGGTGTGGTACTTGCATTTGGAAGGTTTTGCTGTGATGTAAACATGCGGTCAAGGAGCTCTCCATGCAGGTGAAACAAACCATCCTTAAGCTGCGAAAACAGAAAAAAAACATCCAAGAAATTGCTACAATATTAGGAGTGGCAAAATCTACAGTTTGGTACATCCTGAGAAAGAAAGCACTGGTGAACTCATCAATGCAAAAATACCTCGGCGCCCACAGAAGACAACTATGGTGAATGATTGCAGAATAATCTCCATGGTGAAGAGAAACCCGTTCATAACAGCCAACCAAGTGAACAACACTCTCCAGGAGGTCGGCGTATCAATATGCAAATCTACCATAAAGAGAAGACTGCATGAAAGTAAATACAGAGAGTTCACTGCACCGTGCAAGCCACTCATAAGCATCAAGAATAAAAAGGCTAGACTGGACTTTGCTAAAAATCATCTAAAAAAGCCAGCACAGTTCTGGAAGAACATTCTTTGGACAGATGAAACCAAGATCAACCTCTACCAGAATGATGGAAAGAGAAAAGTATGGCGAAGGCGTGGTACAGCTCATGATTAGTGTTGAGCATTCCGATACCGCAAGTATCGGGTATCGGCCGATACTTGCGGGTATCGGAATTCCGATGCCGAGATCCGATACTTTTGTGGTATCGGGTATCGGTATCGAAACAACATTAATGTAAAAATGTGTAAAAGAGAGAATTAAAATAAAAAATATTGCTATACTCACCTCTCCGACGCAGCCTGCACCTTACCGAGGGAAGCGGCAGCGTTCTTTGTTTAAAATTCGCGCTTTTCTTTCCTTACGTGAAGTCCCGGATTGTGATTGGTCGCGTGCCGCCCATGTGGCGGCGACGCAACCAATCACAGCAAGCCGTGACGTAATTTCAGGTCATTCAGTATTTTAAAATTACGCTCCGGCTTTGTGATTGGTTGCGTCGAAGTCACATGGGCGACGCAACCAATCACAGCAAGCCGTGACGTAATTTCAGGTCCTTAAGGATTTTAAAATTACGTCCCGGCTTTGTGATTGGTTGCGTCGCAGTCACATGGGCGACGCAACCAATCACAAGCCGTGACGTCACGGGAGGCTGGACACGCGCGCATTTTAAAATGCGCGCGTGTCCAGCCTCCCGTGATGTCACGGCTTGTGATTGGTTGCGTCGCCCATGTGACTGCGACGCAACCAATCACAAAGCCGGGACGTAATTTTAAAATCCTTAAGGACCTGAAATTACGTCACGGCTTGCTGTGATTGGTTGCGTCGCCCATGTGACTGCGACGCAACCAATCACAAAGCCGGAGCGTAATTTTAAAATACTGAATGACCTGAAATTACGTCACGGCTTGCTGTGATTGGTTGCGTCGCCGCCACATGGGCGGCACGCGACCAATCACAAGCCGGGACTTCACGTAAGGAAAGAAAAGCGCGAATTTTAAGCAAACAACGCTGCCGGTTCCCTCGCTGAGGTTCAGGCTGCGTCGGAGAGGTGAGTATAGCAATATTTTTTATTTTAATTCTTTCTTTTACACATTAATATGGATCCCAGGGCCTGAAGGAGAGTTTCCTCTCCTTCAGACCCTGAGAACCATCAGGAATACCGTCCGATACTTGAGTCCCATTGACTTGTATTGGTATCGGGTATCGGTATCGGATTGGATCCGATACTTTGCCGGTATCGGCCGATACTTTCCGATACCGATACTTTCAAGTATCGGACGGTATCGCTCAACACTACTCATGATCCAAAGAATACCACATCATCTGTAAAACACGGCAGAGGAAGTGTGATGGCTTGAGCATGCATGGCTGCCAGTGGCACTGGGTCACTAGTGTTTATTGATGATATGACACAGGACAGAAGCAGCCGAATGAATTCTGAGGTATTCAGAGCCATACTGTGGGCTCAGATCCAGCCAAATGCAGCCAAATTGATTGGTTGTCGTTTCATACTACAGATGGACAATGACCCAAAACATAAAACCAAAGTAACCCAGGAGTTTATTAAAGAAAAGAAGTGGAATATTCTTGAATGGCCAAGTCAGTCACCTGATCTCAACCCAATTGAGCATGCATTTCACTTGTTAAAGACTAAACTTCAGACAGAAAGGCCCCCAAAAAACAGCAACTGAAAACCACCGTAGTGAAGGCCTGGCAGAGCATCAAAAAGGAGGAAACACAGCATCTGGTGATGTCTATGAGTTCAAGACTTCAGGCAGTCATTGCCAACAAAGGGTTTTCAGCCAAGTACTAGAAATGAACATTTTATTTAAAATTATTTAATCTGTCCAATTACTTTTGGTCCCTTTAAAAACAGGTTGGCTGAAACTCCTAAACCCTTCATCCAATATTAATGTGGATACCCTTAAATGAAAGCTGAAAGTCTGTACTTCAACTGCATCTGAATTGTTTTGTTTAAAATTCACTGTGGTAATGTCTATAACCAAAATTAGAAAAATGTTGTCTCTGTCCAAATATATATGGACTTAACTGTACCCTACGATGGAGCGGGAAACCCATTCCTTGCGAATAGACCCACCGACGATCCTAGGTTAATCTCAAACGAAGACCTATAGATATGGGGAAGGGGTCCCTAAAAGATCTAAGGGTACAAAAATGGGTCACCTCCTAATAGAAAATAGAAAACACAGAGAAGGCTGCAGAAACCAGCTGAAAACAGAAACTAAGACTAGCAGAATTAGAGGTCCCAGTACTGCACAAATAACACACACAGTTGACAAAGCAAAGCACCAAGCCAGAACTAAAGCTGATTAACACTGTTGTCCAGCAAGGACTGGGAGGCAGGTGCTGGTTAACAAAGAGTGATACAATCACCTGTCCCAAGACAAACCCAGCACCAGAGGGAAAAGACCAGCAGCCAGAACACCACAAGAAAATGGCAGATAGTCACAAACTAAACAGATTCTAACAATATACAGCAAAACTGTGGTATTGTAGTATATACATATTATAAGTGATAATCGTGCGTTCACGTCCCCTAAGTAGACTAAGAAATAAAATAATAAGTAGACTAAGAAATAAAGTAATAACTTAAAAAAGTTTTAACAATATAAATATCTAAAGAAATATAAATAAATAAATTTGACTCTCCCTCTTTCCCTCAATAAAAAATAAAGAATGAAAACAAAAAACATACCATATTTTTCCCCAAATTTGCATTTCATAATCCCAATGTAGCTTACCAGGGAGTGATGGCTTAGGTGGAGCAGGGTCTCAGGAGGTAGGGTTGTTGCTGCAGTAAAAATTGTGGGAAGTAAGGGGACTACACCGACATTTTGTAAAACCCTGAAGCTTGATGCAGCCTCGCGCCGCTGAATAGCTTCTCCTCCCTGCCCCGGGCACACAGCATCATGCCACTCCTACCACCGCCGCCAGCATCCTGCAGCAGCAACCCTGCTGCACCGCAGCCACGCTCCACTGTTCTTGGTACTGTAAAAGAGGACTGTAAGGCCGGCGTCACACTCAGCGTATGTAAATACGGTCCGTTTTTTATGGCTGTAATAAGCAGAAAAGTCCCCAAAATAGTGATCCGTATGTCATCCGTAGGCAGGGTGTGTCAGCGTATTTTGCGCATGGCATCCTCCGTATGTAATCCGTGTGGCATCCGTACTGCAATATTTTCTCGCAGGCTTGCAAAACCGACATCTAATGGATTTATGTGCTCAAATGTTCGTTAAAACATATATACAGTATATATATATGTCATTGAGACACATATATATATATTCTGTACTTATATTTAATTCAGCGCGAGATATGTGAAAAGCCGGTAATTCAATTGCCGGCTTTTCATTTCTCCTTCCCAAACCCGACATGATATGAGACATCGTTTACATACAGTAAACCATCTCATATTACCTTTTTTTTGCATATTCCACACTACTAATGTTAGTAGTGTGTATGTGCAAAATTTGGGCACTGTAGCTTGTAAAATAAAGGGTTAAATCACGGAAAAAATTGGCGTGGGCTCCCGCGCAATTTTCTCCGCCAGAGTGGTAAAGCCAGTGACTGAGGGCAGATATTAATAGCCTAGAGAGGGTCCATGGTTATTGGCCCCCCCAGCTACAAACATCTGCCCCCAGCCACCCCAGAAAAGGCACATCTGGAAGATGCGCCTATTCTGGCACTTGGCCACTCTCTTCCCATTCCCGTGTAGCGGTGGGATATGGGGTAATGAAGGGTTAATGTCACCTTGCAATTGTAAGGTGACATTAAGCCAGATTAATAATGGAGAGGCGTCAATTATGACACCTATCCATTATTAATCCAATAGTACTAAATGGTTAATAAAACACACACACATTATTTACAAGTATTTTAATGAAATAAAGACACATTTTGTTGTAATATTTTATTAGACTCTTAATCCACCTGAAGACCATCGTCCTGAAACAAAGTTAAAAAAACAAACAACAATATTCCATACACCGCTGCGTATTTCTCGCAGGTCACACTGCTGGTCCGTGTGTAATCCGTATTTTTCTCGCCCCATAGACTTTCATTGGCGATTTTTTTTGCGCAATACGGTGACAAACGCAGCATGCTGCGATTTTGTACGGCCGTACAAGACCGTATAATACGGATCAGTAAAATACGGCTGATAGGAGCTGGGACATAGAGAATCATTGGGCCGTGTGTTATGCGTATTTTACGGACGTAGTTTATGCGCTCATACGTCCGTAAAACTCGCTAGTGTGAGGCCGGCCTATGATGCACCACCATTTTATTTAAAACAATGTTTTCTTATTTTCCTCCCCAAAATTTGTGGTGCGTCTTATGGTCTGTTGTATCTTATAGTCTGCAAAATAAGTTATTTGGTATTACAACTTCTGTAAAAATCCAATCTATCAAAATATAAAATTTATTAGCCCATGTAATAACAGCCGTAACGAGAAAGTCTGGTACTGCCGTAATCATAATGACCTGGAAAAAAATTTCAGGGTCATTGTTACCACAGAATGAATGATTGAACGTTATAAAAGCAAAACCCAAGAAACAATGGCGGAATTATATATTTTTTCCCCCCTCTTCATCCCTCTTGGATTATTTTTCCCATTCTCCAGTACATTGTATGGTGAAATGAATGGCGTCTTTCAAAACTACAACGCGTCTTGCAAAAAAGAAGCAATCATACGGCTGTGTTGATGAAAGAATAAAAAAGATATGGCTCTTGGAAGAAAGGGAGAAAAAAGTGGAAGCGTAAAAGGGAAAAATCTTCCTAAATTTTCATCCACAGTGCTGATACTTTAATAAATAGTGGAAAATGTATTATACAATAAAAGTCTAATCTCTCTACGCTTAAGCTCCTAGGTCCCAGTGCAAAATCTGTACTGTGGCTTCTTATCTGCTTTGTCTTTTTTTTCTGGTGTCCTTTGGCCCCCCAGAAACTAGGGTTCAGCTACGTCTTTGACTTTCTTTTTTTTTTTTCTGTTCCTTTTCTTTTTTGCGCTTGTAACAGATGTTACTGATATTATTAGAATATCCAGATTTTTGGCTTCAAGTCCTAGACAAATAATGATGAATCAGAAATCTAACCCTTGATGAAATGAGGCATTTTACTTTCTCTGTATGGCGGCGTTACTCTACTTATATCACTTACTAACCAAGGACTGCGAGGCTGCTGTGTAACAATACCACAGCTACAACAGCGTGCTTTGTGTGCGCTCTGCATGTGCTATGTGCTTTTCACAGTAGAGATTCAGCTTTTTGCACAGCTAACAGCATTCACTGTGTTGCTGCCCCTAGATATTCTGCTAAAAGGCACTTTTCTTTTCATGAAAGTAAACTCATCTGCTTTATCACCTCAATGAAAAAAAAATCCTTATGCTGCCGATCCACCTGTAGAATCACATAGGTTGTAGCAAGACTCAGCAGTGAAGTAAAAGGGAAAATGAAAAATCCTCAGTGCAAGAGATATGTAAAGCGTTTGTGTATAGTGACATGGAATACGTCATCTTGTCTCCTGTCTACACATTACTGGTTTAAATACAGCCCTGATGAAAGGTATATGGGTCACACTGGAGCACCACTAGATCACGGGAGAGGTGACTCACTCACTGATTTATTACATTTTAGGCTAAATATTTGATTCGGTTTCTTTTATGAACTGTTTAGCAGCACAAAAAATTAATAATCTTCGCGTATGTTCACATGGGCAGTTATTGCACCATTTTTGCTGTATTTTTGCTGCATAAAATATGAAGCATTTTACGGTGACAGCGCAATCAATGACATTTCTCACATCTCATGCATATTCTTGCCAACATATTAATTGTTGACGCATTTTTGCAGCATTTTTCACTCGTTTAAGTGAATGGGCAAAAAATGCTGCAGAAATGCAAGTAAAAACATGAGAAAATTTTATGCATGCACAGTTTTGCCTAGGTTTTGATGCAAAAACCCCTCTGCAATTGCCATATTTTCTCACTATAAGGCCGGCGTCACACTAGCGAGTTTTACGGACGTATGAGCGCAGAAAATATGTCCAGAAAATACGCATTGCACACGGCCCAATGATTCTCTATGGGGCAGCTCCTATCTGCCGTATATTACGCATCCGTAATATACGGTATGTTACGGGCGTAGAAAACCGCAGCATGCTGCGTTTGTCAGCATATTGCGCAAAAAATACGCCAATGCAAGTCTATGGGTGCGCGCAAAATACGGAATGCATACGGACCATGCGTGTGACTTGCTAGAAATACGCTAGACTCTGGCAGGTGCCAGGAAATGTCCCAAGGCCTCAGTCAGGAAGCTGAGACATGCTAATTAGCTGAAAAAGCCAGACAGAGATCCCGGAAGTCTGCCGCACGCCTCCACGGAGTCTGAATCAGCATGGCTACCATCATAAATGTTGACATGCTCATCATTTTGGTCCAGGAAAGGCCTGTAATTTGGGACCAGAGAGATCCCAACTATGCCAACAGGGCCCAAAAAGAAGCAGCATGGAAGAGTATACAGTATGTGGGTCCCTATTCCCAAATTATGATCAGCGGCCACGTGAGGCACAGACGCAAATAAGTAAGTACACTCATGTTTGTACATTGATATTTATGTGAAACAGCAGGACCTAAATCCTTCTAAGTAATGTAAAAATTCTTTGTAAGTATTGCATATATTCATTTCTATAACAACATTAATTCCATGTTGCTGTACATGAGAAACGGGTTACATACAGGGTTATTATAAATGTCACTTACAGTGTCCAACTGAAAAAAGACATACTGGGATAGAGGGGAGAGGACTCTGTCCTTGTGGCCTTACATTCTATGATGTTATTTTTTGTATTTAAAAAAAGGAAAAAAAAAACAGCTTCCTAGGCTACACTACAATCTGTGTAGTCAATTACACCTTGTGTGACCACTGTGCATAATGGCGTAATACATTATTTTTCTCTATTTTGTTACAGTGGATGATGTTATGAGAAGATGGCGGAGCATCCGTGATCAGTACAGGAGGGAGAGGCAGCAGCGGGACAGGAGTGGGTCAGGCGCACCACCTAAAAAGAAAAAGTATATTTATTTTGATAGATTGACCTTTTTGAATCCCAGTATGGATCTCAGACCGTAAGTACAAACCTCACAACACATTATACACATATGTTTATAATGGTCAGACAATTTTTGTAAATTTTTCCAACATACTTTCATAACAGAACACAGTTCAACCTCACAGAGAGGGAGACAGGATCCGATTTTGAGGTGGTCATAGACCCAGTTGGGGAAGGAGAAGAGGTGGCTGGCCCATCTTATGATCCATCATGCTCCATCCCTCCAGGATCCTCGTCATCTGGGCATCCAGCTTCAGCAGCACTTGGCCAAGAAGAGGCCCCACCACCAACGGCAGCAGCAGCACAAGCAATCCAGGATGATCCTGGCAACAGCAGCAGCCCAACTGTTCCCCTTGAGAACTCCCCACAGGCTGCTGTGATGTCACGGCGTGCTCGCCAAAGGAGAGAGCTCATCCAAAGTAGGAGGAATGTGGATGCTGGGGTCCTGATCTATCTGTCAAGGGTTACTGCGGATGAGGGGGAGGAGGCCTATATGAGGAGCCTGGCCTGATACTTACATCCCCTAGGCCGTGAGGCGAGGCTACGTGTGAGAGGGTGTATTCAAATCCTTATAGATGCATGCACCCTCCAAATTACCCGTATGAGCTGATAGAGTATATTGAGAGATGGCAGCTGTCATCACGTAACGTCCTGCGGCTGCCAAGACCTCAACAGGTGCATGCTCAACAGGGATATGAATCACCTCCTCCACGTGAGCCTACACCTCAACTCCTGCCCACACAAAACCCACCTTGGCAACGTCAGTACCATATGCCAGACTACCATCAACCTTCCCAATATGGCCACTTGTCAAGACCCAGTGCTGGAGGCTGGTCCCAACCTGGGTTTGCACGACATAGCCATATTGGGGGTGGATATGAGGCAAGGCCATATTTGCAACAACATGAGGGCTACAGTCAGATTCCTTATGACCAATACACAACTGGCCAACATGATCAAAGGATGAATATTCCTCCGGCCCACACAGCATCCACACAGGGTCAAGGACAATTGGGCCAACAAATGCCACCTGAGCAGGACCCTGAGGTTCCCCCATCACCTCCACTTACTTACAGAAACCTGTAATTGTTTTTTTGGGGGTTTGTGGCACATGTGTTCTATATGTTTGTGCTGTCATAGCACTTTGTTATGTTGTTAATTTTGTTTCAAAAATTATGCCAACTTGAATTGGCTGAAAAAAGCATATATAAAAAATATGGCTTTGAGTTAAACAAAAAAGGCTTTTTCGGTAATTAAAAAATATTGTAAACAGCCAAATAACGTTTGTGGGCCAATCATTCTTACATCACACACATATGCTCTGTTCATAACCATATGTGAATTAAGTAAATACAACACACAGAATTCAGAATATAAATTTTTATGTGTTGGTAAACTTAGAAGATAGTTAAAAAGTCAAAAATCACAAATGAGAAACAGCATAATCTTGCCAGGGAGTCGCACCCTGAGGAGAAACAAAATAATTAGTGAAAACATCTCTAACTTTTAGGCCAGAAAGGGGACAGCGCGGAGGAGGGACATGTGGTGAAGGCCTAATCACATTGCTCAACATGTGTTCAGCAATATCAACTGAGCAGCAATCATGTATGCGGGTAAAATTGTGCAAAATAACACAGGCTTTTATGACTTCATTCACTGTAGCCTCATTGAGCTGAATGGCAGACTGGAGGACACGCCATTTGGCCACAGAATACCAAAGATGCACTCCACCAGTCTCCGCGCCCTGGAAAGCTGCAAATTAAAGACCCTCCGCCGGTGGTCCAGGTTGTGCCAGGGATAAGGCCTCATGACGTGCCTCATCAGTTGGAACGCCTCATCTCCAACAAGAACAAAAGGCACTGCTTCCGCATTTGAGCCTGGGAGTTGTTGTGGTGGTGGGAGGTCTGACTGGTTGTCATGTAGCCGCCGACCCATAATGGAGGAATTGAAGACCCTAGAGTCTCGAGTTTGGCCATAGGCCCCAATGTCTGCAATTATAAACCTGTAGTTACTGTCAACTACAGCTAACAGAACTACAGAGAAAAACTGCTTATAATTGTAGAATTGGGAGCCAGAGTTCGGCTGCTTACGCACCCTGATATGTTTCCCATCCACGGCTCCAATGCAGTTTGGGAAGTCACAAGTGTCCTGGAAAGCAAGGGCTATTTTGAGCCAATCAGCCTGTTTTGGCTCAGGCATCACAACTTCCTGGAGATTAGACCATATTTGACTACAGGTTGACCGCACAATGCCCGAAATTGTCGACCGGCCAATCAGAAACTCCAGGTGTAGTCCCGCATACGACAAGCCAGTGGACAGGAAGCTGAAAGTGAAAAAAAATGAATTTTAGGTAGGTTATAAGAGTTCAGGCAAAACATAAAGAAGCAGAAGTAGATTGTATATTTTGAAAAAACGTGATTAACGCTGAAAAATGAAAAATTTACATAGCGTACTTAACTATAACATTAAACACACTTTTTTGGATCTGATGGTGCCCTAATGTACACATATACCGTATATACTCGAGTATAAGCCGACCCGAGTATAAGCCGACCCCCCTAATTTTGCCACAAAAAACTGGGAAAACTTATTGACTCGAGTATAAGCCTAGGGTGGAAAATGCAGCAGGTACCGGTGAATTTCAAAATTAGAAATAGATACTCCATACCATTCATTATGGCCCCATAGATGCTCCACATAAAGCTGTGCCATATATAATGCTCTGCACCGTTCATTATGGCCCCATAGATACTCCACATAAAGCTGTGCCATATATACAATGCTCTGCACCGTTGCCCCATAGATACTCCACATAAAGCTGTGCCATATATACAATGCTCTGCACCGTTGCCCCATAGATAGCTGTGCCATATATATATATGCTCTGCACCATTGCCCCATAGCTCTGCCATATAGTGCTCTGCACCGTTGCCCCATAGCTGTGCCATATATATAGTGCTCTGCACCGTTGCCCCATAGCTGTGCCATATAGTGCTCTGCACCGTTGCCCCATAGCTGTGCCATATAGTGCTCTGCACCGTTGCCCCATAGCTCTGCCATATAATGCTCTGCACCATTGCCCCATAGCTCTGCCATATAGTGCTCTGCACCATTGCCCCATAGCTGTGCCATATAGTGCTCTGCACCATTGCCCCATAGCTGTGCCATATAGTGCTCTGCACCATTGCCCCATAGCTGTGCCATATAGTGCTCTGCACCATTGCCCCATAGCTGTGCCATATAGTGCTCTGCACCGTCCATTATTGCCCCATAGCTGTGCCATACAGTGCTCTGCACCGTAGCCCCATAGCTGTGCCATATAGTGCTCTGCACCGTTGCCCCATAGCTGTGCCATATAGTGCTCTGCACCGTTGCCCCATAGCTGTGCCATATAGTGCTCTGCACTGTTGCCCCATAGCTGTGCCATATAGTGCTCTGCACCATTGCCCCATAGCTGTGCCATATAGTGCTCTGCACCATTGCCCCATAGCTGTGCCATATAGTGCTCTGCACCGTTATTGCCCCATAGCTGTGCCATATAGTGCTCTGCACCATTGCCCCATAGCTGTGCCATATAGTGCTCTGCACCGTTGCCCCATAGCTGTGCCATATAGTGCTCTGCACCATTGCCCCATAGCTGTGCCATATAGTGCTCTGCACCGTTGCCCCATAGCTGTGCCATATAGTGCTCTGCACCGTTGCCCCATAGCTGTGCCATATAGTGCTCTGCACCATTGCCCCATAGCTGTGCCATATAGTGCTCTGCACCATTGCCCCATAGCTGTGCCATATAGTGCTCTGCACCATTGCCCCATAGCTGTGCCATATAGTGTTCTGCACTGTTGCCCCATAGCTCTGCCATATAGTGCTCTGCACCGTTGCCCCATAGCTCTGCCATATAGTGCTCTGCACCATTGCCCCATAGATGCTCCACATAAATATGTGCTGTTGCTGCCGCTGCAATAAAAAAAACAAAAACACATACTCACCTGTCTTGCTTGCAGCTCCTCGGCGCCATCTTCCCGGCGTCTCTCCGCACTGACTGATCAGGCAGAGGGCGGCGCACACTATATGCGTCATCGCGCCCTCTGCCTGCAGTCAGTGCAGAGAGACGCCGGGAAGATGGCGCCGACGCCCGGCGTGTGGAACGAGGACAGGTGAATATGCGATACTTACCTGCTCCCGGCGTCCCGCTCCTTCCCCCGGACAGCTGGTCTTCGGTGCCGCAGCCTCTTTCTCTGTCAGCGGTCACCGGCACCGCTTCATTAGAGAAATGAATAGGCGGCTCCGCCCCTATGGGAGGTGGAGCAGCCTATTCATTTCTCTAATGAGCGGTCCCACGTGACCGCTCAGGGGAAGAGGCTGCGGCACCCGGAGACCATGGGACGGGCAGGGAGAGCGCCAGGAGCCCCGGAAGCAGGTAAGTATATGACAGTCCTCACCCGCCGACCCCACCACCGATCATGACTCGAGTATAAGCCGAGGGGGCACTTTCAGCCCAAAAATTTGGGCTGAAAATCTCGGCTTATACTCGAGTATATACGGTAATTGAAAAAACCAGCTAGAACACAACACATAAAAAAAACCCATCAACATACAGTATGTGAGGATGTTGAATACATACCGTAAGGTAAGGAGAAGACGCTCCTCTGCGGATATGGCTTTGCACATCCTTGTGTCCTGATAGGTGATACCTGGACGTAATATCTCCAACAATATATCAAAGGTTCTGATGGTCATGTGACAGTACAGATAGAACTTGTCAGGTTGTCTATAGAGCCTCTCAAAAATGCAGAAATGTTCCCTGAACAGTGATCCGTATGTCATCTGTAGGCAATGTGTGGCTGCATATTTTGCGCACGTAAACCTCCGTATGGCATCCGTACTGCGAGATTTTCTCACCGGCTTGCAAAATGTACATAGAATGGAACCATGGGCTCAAATATTCCTGAAAACATATATAAAGTCATATATATATATATATATATATATATATATATATATATATATATATATCAATAAGACACACACATACATATATATATATATATATATATATATATATATGTATATATATATATATATATATATATATATATATATATATATATGTATGTATATATATATTTAATACAGAGCTAGATAGCAGAAAAGCTGGTAATTCAATTGCCGGCTTTTGCTGTCTCCTTATGAAACCCAACAGGATATGAGACATGGTTTACATACAGTAAACCATTTCATATCCCTTATTTTTTTACATATTCCTCACTAATAATGTAAGAAATGTCTGTGTGCAAAATTTGGGAGCTCTAGGTGTTATAATAAAGGGTTAAATCATGGAAAAAACTGGAGTGGGCTCCGGCGCAATTTTCTCCGCCAGAGTGGGAAAGCCAGTGACTGAGGGCAGATATTAATAGCCTAGAGAGGGACCATGGTTATTGCCCCAACTAACGACCCTTGTCTTCTGAAAAAAAGTGAAAATAAAAAAGCAATATCCCATACCTGTCCGCCGTACAGTCATGTCCCACGATGTAAATCCATCTGAAGGGGTTAAATAATTTTACAACCAGGAGACTGCTAATGCAAATGCCCCCGGCTGTAAAAAATGAGGAATGAATGGAATGCAGGGGAATGTAGCTTCGTAGACTTGCAGTGATGCACCCCCTGGTGGCATAAACTCATGAACTCTAGCGTGAGAAAATATTCCGAAAAATTCCCAATATATACCTATTCTATGTGTACACATTTATTTTAGCTTATTTTAGCATATCGCAGCTGACATCCGGCACTATGTGCCAGGAGCGGTCACGGACCGCCCCCGGCACATTAACCCCCGGCACACCGCGATCAAACATGATCGCGGTGTACCGGCGGTATAGGGAAGCATCACGCAGGGAGGGGGCGTTGCTCCGAGGGTCTCCTACCTCCCTCCTCGCCGCAGGTCCTGGATCCAAGATGGCTGCGGCATCTGGGTCCTGCAGGGAGGGAGGTGGCTTACCGAGTGCCTGCTCAGAGCAGGCGCTGGTAAGCCTGCAGTCCTGCATAGCAGATCGCCGATCTGACAGAGTGCTGTGCACTCTGTCAGATCACCGACCTGTAATGTCCCCCCCTGGGCAAAGTAAAAAAGTAAAAAAAAAATTTTTCCACATGTGTAAAAAAATAAATAAAAAATAAATTCCTAAATAAAGAAAAAAAAAAATATTATTCCCATAAATACATTTCTTTATCTAAATTAAAAAAAAACAATAAAAGTACACATATTTAGTATCGCCGCGTCCGTAACGACCCAACCTATAAAACTGTCCCACTAGTTAACCCCTTCAGTAAACTCTGTGAGAAAAAAAAAAAAACGAGGCAAAAAACAACGCTTTATTACCATACCGCCAAACAAAAAGTGGAATAACACGCGATCAAAAAGACAGATATAAATAACCATGGTACCGCTGAAAACGTCATCTTGTCCCACAAAAAACGAGCCACCATACAGCATCATCAGCAAAAAAATAAAAAAGTTATAGTCCTGAGAATAAAGCGATACCAAAATAATTATTTTTTCTATAAAATAGCTTTTATCGTATAAAAGCGCCAAAACATAAAAAAATGATATAAATGAGGTATCGCTGTAATCGTACTGACCCGAAGAATAAAACTGCTTTATCAATTTTACCAAACGCGGAACGGTATAAATGCCTCCCCCAAAAGAAATTCATGAATAGCTGGTTTTTGATCATTCTGCCTCACAAAAATCGGAATAAAAAGCGATCAAAAAATGTCATGTGCCCGAAAATGTTACCAATAAAAACGTCAACTCGTCCCACAAAAAACAAGACCTCACATGACTCTGTGGACTCAAATATGGAAAAATTATAGCTTTCAAAATGTGGTAACACAAAACATATTTTTTGCAATAAAAAGCGTCTTTCAGTGTGTGACGGCTGCCAATCATAAAAATCCGCTAAATAACCCACTATAAAAGTAAAACAAACCCCCCTTCATCACCCCCTTAGTTAGGGAAAAATAAAAAAATAAAAAAATGTATTTATTTCCATTTTTCCATTAGGGTTAGGGCTAGGGTTAGGGTTAGGGCTAGGGCTAGGGTTAGGGTTAGGGCTAGGGTTAGGGCTAGGGTTATTGCTAGGGTTAGGGTTAGGGCTAGGGTTAGGGTTATTGCTAGGGTTAGGGCTAGGGTTAGGGCTAGGGTTAGGGCTAGGGTTATTGCTAGGGTTAGGGCTAGGGCTAGGGTTAGGGCTAGGGTTATTGCTAGGGTTAGGGCTAGGGTTAGGGCTAGGGTTAGGGTTGTTGCTAGGGTTAGGGCTAGGGTTAGGGCTAGGGTTAGGGCTAGGGTTAGGGCTACAGTTAGGGTTGGGGCTAAAGTTAGGGTTAGGGTTTGGATTACATTTACGGTTGGGAATAGGGTTGGGATTAGGGTTAGGGGTGTGTCAGGGTTAGGGGTGTGGTTAGGGTTACCGTTTGGATTAGGGTAAGGGGTGTGTTTGGATTAGGGTTTCAGTTATAATTGGGGGGTTTCCACTGTTTAGGCACATCAGGGGCTCTACAAACAGGACATGGCATCCGATCTCAATTGCAGACAATTCTGCGTTGAAAAAGTAAAACAGTGCTCCTTCCCTTCAGAGCTCTCCCGTGTACCCACACAGGGGTTTACCCCAACATATGGGGTATCAGCGTACTCAGGACAAATTGGACAACATCTTTTGCGGTCCAATTTCTCCTGTTACCCTTGGGAAAATACAAAACTGGGGGCTTAAAAATAAGTTTTGTGGGAAAAAAATATTTTTTATTTTCACGGCTCTGCGTTGTAAACTGTAGTGAAACACTTGGGGGTTCAATGTTTTCACAACACATCTAGATAAGTTCCTTGGGGGGTCTAATTTCCAATATGGGGTCACTTGTGGGGGGTTTCTACTGTTTAGGTACATCAGGGGCTCTGCAAATGCAACGTGACGCCTGCAGACCAATCAGTCTAAGTCTGCATTCCAAAAGGCGCTCCTTCCCTTCCGAGCTCTGCCATGCGCCCAAACAGTGGTTTACCCCCACATATGGGGTATCAGCGTACACAGGATAAATTGGAAAACAACTTTTGGGGTCCAATTTATCCTGTTACCCTTGTGAAAATACAAAACTGGGGGCTAAACAATCATTTTTGCGAAAAAAATAATAATTTTTATTTTCACGGCTCTGCGTTATAAACTGTAGTGAAACACTTGGGGGTTCAAAGTTCTCACAACGCATCTAGATAAGTTCCTTGGGAGGTCTAGTTTCCAATTTAGGGTCACTTGTGGGGGGTTTCTACTGTTTGGGTACATCAGGGGCTCTGCAAATGCAACGTGACGCCTGCAGACCAATCCATTTAAGTCTGCATTCCAAATGGCGCGCCTTCCCTTCCGAGCTCTGTCATGCGCCCAAACAGTGCTTTCCCCCAACATATGGGGTATCAGCATACTCAGGACAAATTGGACAACAACTTTTGGGGTCCAATTTATTATGTTACCCTTGTAAAAATACAAAGCTTGGGGCTAAAAAATCATTTCTGTGAAAAAAAAGAGGAATTTTTATTTTCACGGCTCTGCGTTATAAACTGTAGTGAAACACTTGGGGGTTCAAAGTTATCACAACACATCTAGATAAGTTCCTTGGGAGGTCTAGTTTCCAATTTGGGGTCACTTGTGGGGGGTTTCTACTGTTTGGGTACATCAGGGGCTCTGCAAATGCAACGTGACGCCTGCAGACTAATCCATTTAAGTCTGCATTCCAAATGGCGCTCCTTCCCTTCCGAGCTCTGTCATGCGCCCAAACAGTGGTTCCCCCCCCACATATGGGGTATCAGCGTACTCAGGACAAATTGGACAACAACTTTTGGGGTCCAATTTATTATGTTACCCTTGTAAAAATACAAAGCTGGGGGCGAAAAAAATCATTTCTGTGAAAAAAAAGAGGAATTTTTATTTTCACGGCTCTGCGTTATAAACTGTAGTGAAACATTTGGGGGTTCAAAGCTCTCAAAACACATCTAGATAAGTTCCTTAGGGGGTCTACTTTCCAAAATGGTGTCACTTGTGGGGGCTTTTAATGTTTAGGCACATCAGGGGCTCTCCAAACGCAACATGGTGTCCCATCTTAATTCCAGTCAATTTTGCATTGAAAAGTAAAATAGCGCTCCTTCCCTTCCGAGCTCTGCTATGCGCCCAAACAGTGGTTTACCCCCACATATGGGGTATCGTCGTACTCAGGACAAATTGCTCAACAACTTTTGTGGTCTAATTTCTTTTCTTACCCTTGGGAAAATAAAAAAATGGGGGCGAAAAGATCATTTTTGTGAACAAATATGATTTTTTATTTTTATGGCTCTGCATTATAAACTTCTGTGAAGCACTTGTTGGGTCAAAGTGCTCAACACACATCTAGATAAGTTCCGTAAGGGGTCTACTTTCCAAAATGGTGTCACTTGTGGGGGGTTTCAATGTTTCGGCACATCAGGGGCTCTCCAAACGCAACATGGCGTCCCATCTCAATTCCAGTCAATTTTGCATTGAAAAATCAAATGGCGCTCCTTCCCTTCCGAGCTCTGCCCTGCGCCCAAACAATGGTTTACACCCACATATGGGGTATCGTCGTACTCAGGACAAATTGCACAACAACTTTTGTGGTCTAATTTCTTCTCTTACCCTTGGGAAAATAAAAAAATGGGGGCGAAAATATCATTTTTGTGAAAAAATATGATTTTTTATTTTTACGGCTCTGCATTATAAACGTCTGTGAAGCACTTGTTGGGTCAAAGTGCTCACCACACATCTAGATAAGTTCCTTAGGGGGTCTACTTTCCAAAATGGTGTCAGTTGTGGGGGGTTTCAATGTTTAGGCACATCAGGGGCTCTCCAAAAGCAACATGGCGTCCCATGTCAATTCCAGTCAATTTTGCATTGAAAAGTCAAATGGCGCTCCTTTCCTTCCGAGCTCTGCCATGCGCCCAAACAGTGGTTTACCCCCACATATGGGGTATTAGCGTACTCAGGACAAATTGTACAACAACTTTTGGGGTCCATTTTCTCCTGTTACCCTTGGTAAAATAAAACAAATTGGAGCTGAAATAAATTTTGTGTAAATAAAAATGAACATTTAACTTTTTTCAAACATTCCAAAAATTCCTGTGAAACACCTGAAGGGTTAATAAATTTCTTGAATGTGGTTTTGAGCACCTTGAGGGGAGCAGTTTTTAGTATGGTGTCACACTTGGGTATTTTCTGTCATATAGACCCCTCAAAATGACTTCAAATGAGATGTGGTCCCTGAAAAAAATGGTGTTGTAAAAATGAGAAATTGCTGGTCAATTTTTAACCCTTATAACTCAATAACAAAAAAAAAATTTGGTTCCAAAATTGTGCTGATGTAAAGTAGACATGTGGGAAATGTTACTTATTAAGTATTTTGCGTGACATATGTCTGTGATTTAAGGGCATAAAAATTCAAAGTTGGAAAATTGCAAAATTTTCAAAATTTTCGCCAAATATCCATTTTTTTAACAAAAACGCAAGTTATATCGAAGAAATTTTACCACTATCATGAAGTACAATATGTCACGAGAAAACAATGTCAGAATCTCCAAGATCCGTTGAAGCGTTCCAGAGTTATAACCTCATAAAAGGACAGTGGTCAGAATTGTAAAAATTGGCCTGGTCATTAACGTGCAAACCTCCCTTGGGGGTGAAGGGGTTAAAGAAGGAAAATAGGAAAAAAAAAAGAATTTTTAACCTGTTATCAGGATCAGGAATGTCAGGGATCACAGGTGCGTCTTAAAGTCCAAATGTAGCTTACCAGGGGTGGCGGCAGTGGAACAGGGTCAACAGGAGCAGGGTCTCATTTACATCATTTGACAGCAGGAGTGAGGTGATGCTGCAGGCCTTGGAGAATGTGAGAGGAGGAGGGGGTGTCCCAGCGGTGCGAGGCAAGAGTGGAGTCCCTGCTGCTCACATTGAGCTCCCTGCGATCTTCAGTAAAATTGTGGTGGGGGTGGTGCATGAGCAAATTAAGATCTTGGCTTATCATTGAGCCGAGTTCTAAATCTGCATATGCACTGACAACCAGTACCATCTTCCTGAAGTCCATCACAAGGTAAATGTACGCAGCAGGGACTTTGCTCCTGCCTGGCACCGCCTCCTCCTAGCCCTGGGCCTATAGCATTGCCCCACTCCTGCCGCTGCTGACTTCCTGCAGTGGAGACCCCGCTCCCCTCCCACCACCCACCGTTGAGCTACATTCAGACTATAAGACACACCCCTATATTCCTCCCAAATTTTGGAGGAAAAAGACCAGAAAATACGGTATGCAATGTGTGAACATACCGTTTACAGATCCCGCAAAGTTGATGAGATTTATGGAATTCTCATGCCATTGTATTTTTTTTTAAGCAGCGTAAACTCACCTGAGGAGTAGGGTTGAGCGACTTTCATTTTTTTAAGATCGAGTCGGGTTTTGCGAAACCCGACTTTGTCCAGAGTCGAGTCGAGTGCAGTCGGCCGATTATCGCTAAAAGTCGGGGATCGACCGAAACACGAAACCCAATGCAAGTCAATGGGGAAGCATAGTCGGCAGTGAGTGGAGGCCAGGAAAAAGCCTACAGTGCCCATTTTAATGCCAAAAACATCCATTCTTGTTTCTGAAGCTTGTCAATCTTAATTAACTTTATAATAATAGTTGGGCATTGGAAATTGGGGGTCATTTGGCAAAAGTTGTGGGGGGTAGGGCTGGTTCAAGGTTTTAGTGGGCACAGGAAACGTGGACTACGTCACGGCGGTGGAGCAGTGAGAGGTAAGTATGTCAAGTTTGCAAGTGCTGTGATTCTAAGCAAGCAGGGGGGATTGGCACTGGCACAGGGCCCCTCAAAGTACAGCGGTGTGTTTGCACGGCGGGGGCGCCTCCCACCAGCAGCAACACTTTTGCGTACTCTGAGGGGCCCTGAGCCAGTGACGTTGCCAACGAGTATGCCCCCCCACCTGATGAAGGAACCTGCACTTTCATCTGCACCTTCCTCTTTGTCCCTGTGTAAGGTGGTATAACATGTGGGAAGGGGAACCTTACTTTCAGCAGGGTCAGATTCTGGCTGTGTAGAGTGCAAGGGGAATGTAGTGGTCTAGGTCAATGTACCAGCAGACTCATCTAGCAGTGGCTGGGCAATGGGCAGGATGAGGCGGAAACACAGATATAGGGCCAAAGAATAAAGTAGGCAAAATGCTGTTCAAAATTGGCAACAGGACTAAACAGGTGGCATTGCTTTGTTCAGTGGAGTAGCAAACACAGGAGCAGCAGACACTGTTTTAAGGGCCCAACCACACTAGTAGGCCAAATGCAGTTTAATATCTGCTACTATAGGCCAAAAGCCTAAAGACTGAAGCTCAGCTTTATACAGTTGAGGACAACACCAGGGAGCGGCAGACACCGTTAGTAGGCCCCAACCACCAATTTTTTTTAAAAAAAGCACTTAATGAGAGCCAGAAGGTTGAAGCTCAGATTTATTCACTTGAGGACAACACCAGGGAGCGGCAGACACCGTTAGTAGGCCCCAACCACCAAATTTTTTTAAAAAAAACACTTAATGAGAGCCAGAAGGTTGAAGCTCAGATTTATTCACTTGAGGACGACACCAGGGAGCGGCAGACACCGTTAGTAGGCCGTAACCACCAAGTTTTTTAAAAAACAGCACTTAATGAGAGCCAGAAGGTTGAAGCTCAGATTTATTCACTTAAGGACGACACCAGGGAGCGGCAGACACCGTTAGTAGGCCCTAACCACCATTTTTTTTTAAAAAAGCACTTAATGAGAGCCAGAAGGTTGAAGCTCAGATTTATTCAGTTGAGGACAACACCAGGGAGCGGCAGACACCGTTAGTAGGCCGTAACCACCAACTTTTTTTAAAAAAAGCACTTAATGAGAGCCAGAAGGTTGAAGCTCAGATTTATTCACTTGAGGACGACACCAGGGAGCGGCAGACACCGTTAGTAGGCCCTAACCACCATTTTTTTTTTTAAAAAAGCACTTAATGAGAGCCAGAAGGTTGAAGCTCAGATTTATTCAGTTGAGGACAACACCAGGGAGCGGCAGACACCGTTAGTAGGCCGTAACCACCAAGTTTTTTAAAAAACAGCACTTAATGAGAGCCAGAAGGTTGAAGCTCAGATTTATTCACTTAAGGACGACACCAGGGAGTGGCAGACACCGTTAGTAGGCCCTAACCACCATTTTTTTGTTAAAAAACACTTAATGAGAGCCAGAAGGTTGAAGCTCAGCTTTATTCAGTTGAGGACAACACCAGGGAGCGGCAGACACCGTTAGTAGGCCCCAACCACCAAATTTTTTTTAAAAAAGCACTTAATGAGAGCCAGAAGGTTGAAGCTCAGATTTATTCACTTGAGGACGACACCAGGGAGCGGCAGACACCGTTAGTAGGCCCCAACCACCAATTTTTTTTAAAAAAGCACATAATGAGAGCCAGAAGGTTGAAGCTCAGATTTATTCAGTTGAGGACAACACCAGGGAGCGGCAGACACCGTTAGTAGGTCGTAACCACCAACTTTTTTTTAAAAAAAGCACTTAATGAGAGCCAGAAGGTTGAAGCTCAGATTTATTCACTTGAGGACGACACCAGGGAGCGGCAGACACCGTTAGTAGGCCCTAACCACCATTTTTTTTTTAAAAAAGCACTTAATGAGAGCCAGAAGGTTGAAGCTCAGATTAATTCAGTTGAGGACAACACCAGGGAGCGGCATACACCGTTAGTAGGTCGTAACCACCAACTTTTTTTTTAAAAAAAGCACTTAATGAGAGCCAGAAGGTTGAAGCTCAGATTTATTCACTTGAGGACGACACCAGGGAGCGGCAGACACCGTTAGTAGGCCCCAACCACCAATTTTTTTAAAAGAAGCACTTAATGAGAGCCAGAAGGTTGAAGCTCAGATTTAGACAGTGGAGGACAATTTGAATTAGGGACTGCAGACAGACTTAGTAGGCTGTCCCCTGTGGACCATGCATCCACCACATTAACCCATTGCGCCGTAATGGACACGTAACCTTCCGTGGCCATGCCTACAGGTCCGTGCGTCTGTTGTCAGGTGCACCTTTGTACTCACAGATTGCCAGAGTGCATGGACAATGCGGTCTTTTACATGCTGTTGGAGGGTTGGGATGGCTTTTCTCGCAAAAGAAGTGTCGACTGTTTAGCTTGTAGCGTGGTACAGTGTAGTCCATCATGGCTTTATTAATATTAAATAAAATATATAAATAGGCTCAATGCAGTTTTAAATAGGTTACATGGATACACAGGCAGCATTGTAGTCAGTGGAGGAGGAGGATTGCAAGGAGGGACCGCAGACAGGCTAACTAAGGCCTAAAATAACAAAAAATAGGCTCAAGCCAGTTTTAAATCGGTTACATGGATACACAGGCAGCATTGTGGTCAGTGGAGGAGGATTGCAAGGAGGGACCGCAGACAGGCTAACTAAGGCCTAAAATAACAAAAAATAGGCTCAAGCCACTTTTAAATCGGTTACATGGATACACAGGCAGCATTGTGGTCAGTGGAGGAGGATTGCAAGGAGGGACCGCAGACAGGCTAACGAAGGCCTAAAATAACAAAAAATAGGCTCAAGGCAGTTTTAAATCGGTTACGTGGATACACAGGCAGTATTGTGGTCAGTGGAGGAGGATTGCAAGGAGGGACCGCAGACAGGCTAACTAAGGCCTAAAATAACAAAAAATAGGCTCAAGCCAGTTTTAAATCGGTTACATGGATACACAGGCAGCATTGTGGTCAGTGGAGGAGGATTGCAAGGAGGGACCGCAGACAGGCTAACTAAGGCCTAAAATAACAAAAAATAGGCTCAAGCCAGTTTTAAATCGGTTACATGGATACAAAGGCAGCATTGTGGTCAGCGGAGGAGAGGAGGATTGCAAGGAGTGTCTGACACAGTTAGTACTACTCACAAAAAATAAATAGATGTTAATGTCTCGCAAAACAACAACAACAAAAAAAGTGTGGCATACTTAGTTACAGGGGTGGGCTCATCTGCTGAGTTTCTGACAAAGTAATTTGGCAGTAAGTATTTACTGGTGTCAATATAGGACACTGACCCAGACTACTTTAACTAGCATCATAGATGTCAACAAATTGGTATTGTCAGTGCCAGGCATTGAATGATGTCAGCGCATAGACTAAACATTGGTGGAGCTGTGCGAGATAAATTTGCACGTGGTAGAGCACAGTTTGAGCTGGGGGGGGAACTCTCTTGTGGCCGGCGGTACCGTCCCAGGGCCCCTCATGTTACAACGGTGTGTCTGACGTTGGGTGCGCGCCACCACCACCAGAGACACTTTACTGTACTATGAGGGACCCAGTGGCAGTGCCGTCGACCAAAAGCGGGCACACCCACCTCTTCAGACAAACGGCACTCTAACGGGTGCTTGCGCCAAGTGGCGAGACCACGGCCCCGTGTGGGGGGAGTTTTCCCATTGAGGGAGGTGTAAACATGTCGTATGCTGCAAATTAAGAGATTGGAACACTCAGTAAGACCAGTCCACAAGCAAGACCTTTTTATAGGAAAGCTAGGTGTCAGCCGGGAAAGGTGGGGCAAAATAATTTGAAATCCAGGAGTGGTTCATTTTAATGAAGGTGAGATCTTCCACATTTTGGGTAGCCAGATGAGTCCTTTTTTTGGTTAATATTGAACCAGCAGCACTGAATACTCTTTCTGATAGCACACTAGCTGCTGGGCAAGCAAGCTCCTGCAATGCATATTCTGCCAATTCAGGCCAGGTGTCTAATTTGGATGCCCAGTAATCAAATGGGAATGACGGTTGAGGGAGAACATCGATAAGGGATGAAAAATAGTTAGTAACCATACTGGACAAATGTTGTCTCCTGTCACTTTGAATAGATGCTGCAGTACCTGTCCTGTCTGCGGTCATTGCGAAATCACTCCACAACCTGGTCATAAAACCCCTCTGTCTAACGCCACTTCTGATTTGTGCACCTCTAACACCTCTGCCCTGTAGCCGCAGCTTGTGTGAGAACCATCACCAGCGCTGTGTGCTGGGAATGCCTGAATCAAACGGTCTACAAGAGTAGCTTGTTTGGTTGCTAATATTTGTTCGAGGTTCTCATGTGGCATAATATTTTGCAATTTACCTTTATAGCGAGGGTCAAGGATGCAGGCCAACCAGTAATCGTCATCGCTCATCATTTTAATAATGCGTGGGTCCCTTTTGAGGATACGTAAGGCATAATCCGCCATGTGGGCCAAAGTTCCAGTTGTCAAATCTGCGGTTGTGCTGATTTGAGGGGCAGTTACAGGCAAATCTACGTCACTTGTCTCCCTTAAAAAAACAGAACCCGGCCTTGCAACCCCACTAATTTCTGTTGGCCCAGGAGAAGCTTCCTCATTAAAAAAGTACTCATCCCCATCATCCTCCTCGTCCTCCTCCTCCTCTTCACCCGCTACCGCGTCCTCTACACGGCCCTGACCAGACAATGGCTGACTGTCATCAAGGCTTTCCTCTTCCTCGGCTGCAGACGCCCTGCTCCTTTATGTGCGTCAAACTTTGCATCAGCAGATGCATTAGGGGGATGCTCATGCTTATTATGGCGTTGTCTGCACTAACCAGCCGTGTGCATTCCTCAAAACACTGAAGGACTTGACACAGGTCTTGTAGCTTCGACCACTGCACACCTGACAACTCCATGTCTGCCATCCAACTGCCTGCCCGTGTATGTGTATCCTCCCACAAAAACATAACAGCACGCCTCTGTTCACACAGTCTCTGAAGCATGTGCAGTGTTGAGTTCCACCTTGTTGCAACGTCGATGATTAGGCGATGCTGAGGAAGGTTCAAAGACCGCTGATAGTTCTGCATATGGCTGGAGTGTACGGGCGAACGGCGGATATGCGAGCAAAGTCTGCGCACTTTGAGGAGCACGTCGGGTAACCCCGGATAACTTTTCAGGAAGCACTGCACCACCAGGTTTAAGGTGTGAGCCAGGCAAGGAATGTGTTTCAGTTGGGAAAGGGCTATGGCAGCCATGAAATTCCTTCCGTTATCACTCACTACCTTGCCTGCCTCAAGATGTACAGTGCCCAGCCATGACTGAGTTTCTTTCTGCAAGAACTCGGACAGAACTTCCACGGTGTGTCTGTTGTCGCCAAAACACTTCATTGCCAATACAGCCTGCTGACGCTTGACACTAGCTGTCCCATAATGGCACACCTGGTATGCAACAGTGGCAGCTGCGGATGGAGTGGATGTGCGACTGCGGTCTGTGGAAGAGCTCTCGCTTCTGCAGGAGGATGAGGAAGAGGAGGAGGGGGGGCGAACGCCTACAGCCAACTCTTTCCTTGACCGTGGGCTAGGCAGAACTGTCCCAATATTGCTGTCCCCTGTGGACCCTGCATCCACCACATTCACCCAGTGTGCCGTGATGGACACATAACGTCCCTGGCCATGCCTACTGGTCCATGCATCTGTTGTCAGGTGCACCTTTGTAGTCACAGACTGCCTGAGTGCATGGACGATGCGGTCTTTAACATGCTGTTGGAGGGCTGGGATGGCTTTTCTAGAAAAGAAGTGTCGACTGGGTAGCTCGTAGCGTGGTACAGCGTAGTCCATCAGCGCTTTGAAAGCTTCGCTTTCAACTAACCGGTAGGGCATCATCTCTAATGAGATTAGTCTAGCAATGTGGGCGTTCAAACCCTGTGTACGTGGATGCGAGGATGAGTACTTCCTTTTCCTAACAAGAGTCTCATGTAGGGTGAGCTGGACTGGAGAGCTGGAGATCGTGGAACTAGCGGTGGTGCCGGTGGACATGGGTGAGTGAGAGAGGGTTGGAGATGGTATTCTTGCCAGGGCCCTACATGCAGTGTTTCCTACTGCAAACCTGGTGATTCCCTGACTGCTTTGGCCTGGCAATGAAAGCTGCACAGATACTGCAGGTGGTGCGGGAAATGGTGGGCTTACAGTGAGGGAAGGGATGTAGCGTTGCTGACTAGCTTCATTGGCCGAGGGTGCTGCAATCTTTAGGGACGTTTGGTAGTTAGTCCAGGCTTGCAAATGCATAGTGGATAAATGTCTATGCATGCAACTTGTATTTAGACTTTTAAGATTCTGACCTCTGCTTAAGGTTGTTGAACATTTTTGACAGATGACTTTGCGCTGATCATTTGGATGTTGTTTAAAAAAATGCCAGACTGCACTCTTTCTACTATCGGATACCTTTTCAGGCATTGCAGACTGAGCTTCTTTAACCGGATGGCCACGCTGTCCTCCAACTGGTTTTGGCACGCGTTTTTGGCCAGATACGGGCCCGGCAGATGGAACCTGTTGTGATATTGATGCCTGCTGTGGCTCCTCCTCCTCTGCTTCAGAACTACTGCCACCTGCACCCTTTCCCCCAAAGGCTGCCAATCAGGGTCAACAACTGGGTCATCTATGACCTCCTCTTCTATGTCATGTGCAACTTCGTCTGTGTCACCGTGTAAGCTGGTGGTATAGCGTTCGTGACGGGGCACCATAGTCTCCGCTGGGTTTGATTCTGCCTCAGTACACTGCGAGGGCAATGTTCTGGTCTGAGTCAAAGGAACAGCATAGTAATCTGGCTGTGGCTGTGCATCTGTGCACTCCATGTCCGATTCAACTTCTAATGGGCTTGGCCTGTTAACTGTTTCACTGTCTAACCCAGGAACGGTATGTATAAAGAGCTCCATGGAGTAACCTGTTGTGTCGACTGACGCATCCTTCACTGTTGTTCTGGGTGAAGGACACAAGGAAGCGACTGGTTCCTGAACGGGAGCATCCACTGACGATGCACTGCTCTGACATTTGGCACTTTCCGAGGAGGAGGCGAAAGAGCTAGAGGCAGAGTCAGCAATGAAAGCCAATACTTGTTCCTCCTGCTCCGGCTTCAAAAGTGGTTTTCCTACTCCCAGAAAAGAGAGCGTTCGAGGCCTTGTGTAGCCAGACAACGAACCTGGCTCAACAACTCGAGACTTAGGTGCTGTACTGCTTTTACCACGACCACCTGATGCTCCACCACCACTACCATCATTACCAGCTGACAATGACCACCCACGGCCACGACCTCTTCCACTAGACTTCCTCATTGTTTGCAAAACGTAACCAAAGTAACGGTATTTGTTACTGTAAAACAACTTATAAGGTGAACTCAAACTTATGTTGGATTTATATATACCTTTATAGGTGCCTGACACTGAAAGGAAAATCAGGCCCAATGTTACACACTAGGTTTTCTGTGCCCCAATAATTTGAGACAGATGGCACACACAGGACCGGCACTCAAGCAGAAATGCCAATCTTAATCTCCCACTATTTTATTTTTTTTTCTGGGAGAATTTAAAAAAAAACAATAAAAATGTTTTAAAAAAACAACAATATTACACACTAGGTTTTCTGTGGCACACAATGAGAGACAGATGCCACACACAGGACTGGCACAGAGGCAGGCTTGCCAATCTTTATCTCCCACTAATTTTTTTTTTTTGACAGGGAGAATTTAGAAAAAAAAAAAAAGGCCCAGTATTACACAGTGGTTTTCGGTGGCACACAATGAGAGACAGATGCCACACACAGGACTGGCACAGAGGCAGACTTGCCAATCTTTATCTCCCACTAATTATTTTTTTTTGACAGGGAGAATTTAGAAAAAAAAAAAAGGCCCAGTATTACACAGTGGTTTTTGGTGGCACACAATGAGAGACAGATGCCACACACAGGACTGGCACAGAGGCAGACTTGCCAATCTTTATCTCCCAGACTCCCACTATTATTTTTTTTTTTACAGGGAGAATTTACCCCCTCAAAAAAAGAATGGCCCAGTATTACACAGTGGTTTTCGGTGGCACACAATGAGAGACAGATGCCACACACAGGACTGGCACAGAGGCAGACTTGCCAATCTTTATCTCCCACTAATTATTTTTTTTTTGACAGGGAGAATTTAGAAAAAAAAAAAAAAAAGGCCCAGTATTACACACTGGTTTTCGGTGGCACACAATGAGAGACAGATGCCACACACAGGACTGGCACAGAGGCAGACTTGCCAATCTTTATCTCCCAGACTCCCACTATTATTTTTTTTTTTACAGGGAGAATTTACCCCAAAAAAAAGAATGGCCCAGTATTACACAGTGGTTTTCGGTGGCACACAATGGGAGACAGATGCTGCACACAGGACTGGCACAGAGGCAGACTTGCCAATCTTTATCTCCCACTAATTATTTTTTTTTTGACAGGGAGAATTTAGAAAAAAAAAAAAAGGGGCCCAGTATTACACACTGGTTTTCAGTGGCACACAATGAGAGACAGATGCCACACACAGGACTGGCACAGAGGCAGACTTGCCAATCTTTATCTCCCACTAATTATTTTTTTTTTGACAGGGAGAATTTAGAAAAAAAAAAAAAGGCCCAGTATTACACAGTGGTTTTCGGTGGCACACAATGAGAGACAGATGCCACACACAGGACTGGCACAGAGGCAGACTTGCCAATCTTTATCTCCCAGACTCCCACTAATATTTTTTTTTTTTACAGGGAGAATTTACCCCCTCAAAAAAAGAATGGCCCAGTATTACACAGTGGTTTTCGGTGGCACACAATGAGAGACAGATGCCGCACACAGGACTGGCACAGAGGCAGACTTGCCAATCTTTATCTCCCACTAATTATTTTTTTTTTGACAGGGAGAATTTAGAAAAAAAAAAAAAGGCCCAGTATTACACACTGGTTTTCGGTGGCACACAATGAGAGACAGATGCCACACACAGGACTGGCACAGAGGCAGACTTGCCAATCTTTATCTCCCACTAATAATTTTTCTTTTCAGGGAGAATTTACCCCCCCAAAAAAAGAATGTCCCAGTATTACACAGTGGTTTTCGGTGGCACACAATTAGAGACAGATGCCACACACAGGACTGGCACAGAGGCAGACTTGCCAATCTTTATCTCCCACTAATTATTTTTTTTTTTTTCAGGGAGAATTTAGAAAAAAAAAAAAAAGGCCCAGTATTACACAGTGGTTTTCGGTGGCACACAATGAGAGACAGATGCCACACACAGGACTGGCACAGAGGCAGACTTGCCAATCTTTATCTCCCTGCAGTAATCTCAGGAAAGTATGTCAGGCAGCTGTAAAAAGGACTGCTGCACACAAAAGTGGGGACAAACACGCAAGATAGCTGTGTAGAAAGGAAGGAACAACAGGATTTGTGCTTTGAAAAAAGCAGTTTGTTTGCACAGCGGCGTACACACACAGCAACGCAGCTATCAGGGAGCCTTCTAGGGCAGCCCAATGAGCTACAGCGCTGAGGAAAAAAAAATGTAGCTTCCACTGTCCCTGCAAACGAAAGGTGGTGTTGGACCGTGGAAATCGCTACAGCACAAGCGGTTTGTGGCTTTATGTACCCTGCCTATCACTATCCCTGCTTCTGAAGAAGCGGCAGCAACCTCTCTCTACGCTCAGATCAGCAGCAGTAAGATGGTGGTCGGTGGGAACGCCCCTTTATAGCCCCTGTGACGCGGCAGAAAGCAAGCCAATCACTGCAATGCCCTTCTCTAAGATGGTGGGGAATGAGATCTATGTCATCACGCTGCCCACACTCTGCGTCCACCTTCATTGGCTGAGAATTGGCGCTTTTAGCGTCATTGAAACGCGACTTTGGCGCGAAAGTCGCGTACCGCATGGCCGACCCCACACAGGGATCGGGTCGGTTTCATGAGACTTATGAAAATGAATGATCCGTTTCTATTTTCTATTGCGGCAAATAAGTGTTTCAATTATAGATTTTCACAGTAGTTTTTAGTGCATTTCCGCTTCATGTCAGCATATAACTTTATCAATTCGCTTTTATCAAAACCAAATGCAAGCATGTATCAAAAAGCAGCTTTATTTAAAACATGACATACTAAAAAGGAGACAAAACCACAGCAGCAAAACACAATTAAGACACATGTAAAAAAAAATTCCAAAGCACAATTTAAAAAATGCAAGTAGTCTAATTAAGCTAATAGGTGCAGACATGCTGAAGAAAATCCACATCAAAAATGCAGAAAATACTCATCAACAGTATCTGTATCTGAACAGTGACATCTTCAGGCAACAGCAGTAACTACGCGTACGTGGTCAGTCTCCGCAACAAGGGCCCAACTCATCATTTTTTTCCTCTATATGTCACTTTTTATGTCTCATACCTATTTTTCAACATGATTCACATAGTTCATGAATTTTGCCCAAAATCAAAAATGTTCTTTATTTTTGTTTATAATAACATTTTTCGTGACTAACCCAAAAAGTTGGATCAAGCACTAAAGTGTTGCAAAATTTGCACAAAAATTTCAGATGTACAAAAAATTACTCCAATGAATACTGAAGTGCATTTGCAAAAACAATATTATCAAGGTTTTTTTTTAAATCAATGAATTAGCAAAAAATATCTGGAGAGCCCAAAGTAAAAGTTTAGAACATTGAGTATGTCAGTGTTAGTGACTAAAATTAGATGGCTGGTCTTGCTTTTTCTCTATATAAACTAAAATCACCACCTTTAATGGGAATCTGTCAGTAAGATCAACCATCCTAAGATGTCTATATGGGCATTTGGATCATAGGAAGTGAAATAAAATAACACCTCAATATCTCCAATCCATTTTCTTATTCCAAAGAAATCCATGTTTTTCTTGATAAGATCTCTCGGCTGGACATAAATCTCTTGGCTAATTTGCCTCCAGAGATACTTTTAATTGAAATTAGCAATTACCAATGTCTGCCCTCCAGATCTCACTGCAACACTCAATACAAATACATCTGCAGTTGAATCTCAGGTGTAGTCCACTCCTCCACACTGTGTGCCTGTTAGATGGAAGCAGAAGGAGTGTTGGTGCTGTCAGTTCTGCTGCAGAGCTGTACCTGATTACAACTATGTATCATTGCAAATCCTTTCAGATCTCATCTCTTAGTGCTGATCCTCGCCCCACACTGACTGCCTGAATGAAACCTGGAAGTATTTGTAATAATACATAACCCTGCAGACTCTGTGTAATTTTTGCTCTGCAGCCATTATTCAGTGATGTAACAGTTTAACTTACCAAAACTAATGAAAGGTCCTCTTTAAAGAAATGTAGCATCAGAAAATGACCTGTCGTTTAGATCAGGTTTTTATATGAAATGTATAAAAATGTCCTAATATTCAATATTCCATATTACCATTTATTTATGATTAAAAACATATCTGAAATCTTTACATTTTCACACTTACCACTAAGGTTAATATTAAGCTTATACTTTATGTTCTG
The DNA here is from genome assembly GCF_051348905.1 of Ranitomeya variabilis. Taxonomy (NCBI): domain Eukaryota; kingdom Metazoa; phylum Chordata; class Amphibia; order Anura; family Dendrobatidae; genus Ranitomeya; species Ranitomeya variabilis. Next base: position 57,116,871 of record NC_135233.1, read on the forward strand.
TACAGAGGACTTGTCAGCACTCTCATTATCGGCAAGATAACAAAGACAGATAAAGAAATGTCTTCAAATATAGATAGCAAAGAATCTGCCATTAACAATAGGTGGTGCAAAAAGCTCATCTGTTTCTTTTCACTGCACAGTGACCTTTGCCTAGATTAGGGCATAAAAAGCTCTATTGTAGAAGTCAATGAGTTAGAGCCAGTCTACTACTGTCTATCTCTATCTGGCTGCTGAAGTAGGATCACTAGGAGACTAATATACTGTAGCTTAGTGACTATTGTGATTTTTTTTTTTACTGTATATAATATTATAGTAAATTGTAAATACTTTATAAAAAAACTTTTTTTGAAATAATTTTTCAAGGATCACTCAGGCATTTTTTTATTGCTCCATTATAGTTCTGCAATTATTTACTGGTTTATTGAAATATTTGTTCTATATTTAGTTTAAAGAAGCACTCCCATCAAAGATTTTATCATAATATATTGCAGTCATCATATTATATAGCACTGTGGTAATGCTCCGACCTGACACCCAAGATGGTCCACCACCACATTATGGGTGTCAGGTCCGAGCATTCCTACATGAACAGTTTCCTGGAAAGTGGATTGGTCATTGTGGGCCAGTTGAATGGCCACCAAGGTCTTCCGATCTGACCCCCTTAGACTTTTATCTTTGGGGTCATCTGAAGGCAGTTGTCTATGCTGTGAAGATACGAAATGTGCAGCATCTGAAACAACGGATACTGGAAGCCTGTGCAAGCATTTCTTCTGTGTTGTTGCAATCAGTGTGTCAAGAGTGGGAGAAGAGGGTTGCATTGACAATCCAACACAATGGGTAGCACTTTGAACACATTTTATAAGTGGTCATAAATTTGTAAATAACTCATGAAAGAATAAAGTTACATTAAAACCAAGTACACACCATTGTTTTTCTTGTGAAATTCTCAATAAGTTTGATGTGTCACATGACCCTCTTCCCATTAAAAAAAGTTGGATCCAAAATAGCCAACTTCAAAATGGCCGTCATGGTCACCACCCATCTCGAAAAGTTTTCCCCCTCCTATATACTAATGTTCCACAAAAAGGAAGTTGATATCACCAGCCATTCCCATTTTATTTAGGTGTATCCATATAAATGGCCCACCCTGTAGAATCAGCAAGTCTATTGTCCCTGCATTTATCAATCCCTCTTCAACTTTCAGACCCAGGTGCTCACTCCTGCCCCTGCCAGGGACTTTTGCAGTGACGTATTAGTCATGAAGGAAAATATACCTTCTGTTTCTACATAGAGCTTAGAAGGATTCAGCTAGTCAGTTTTTAATCACATGATGTCATAGACCTAATGGAAAAGAGAAGAATCAACTGGTAGAAAGGCAAAATGTGCAGTTGCAAGTACACAGTGTCATACAGGTGCTTCTCACAAAATTAGAATACCATTTTGGCTCATTTTGTTTCTTGTAGGTCTAATATGCTTTAAGGCCAATGTGAACATACGTTTATGTGCTGAATTTATATCAACTTAAATCAAGCTTAGTTTTTGTGTTTTTTCTTTGTATTTTTGCATTATGTACAAGCTGGGGTGTGGCCTCAGTCTCCTGAGCTGGAAATTACATTTAAAGGCTTCCCCAGGCTGGTGTCCAAAGGTTGGGACCCGATTCTTTTGTCTGCCCTTATTCACACACTGAGGTCAATTCTGACACATGGTAAGGTTTTTAATATTAGACAGCGTAGGACTGTCCTGATCAGGTTCACCTTGTCAACGGTGGGATGGCTTTTATGCTATTTTTGATCAGAAACAGTATTACTAAGAACCCTGTGTTATTTAAATGCACTCTTGCATTTTACTTATTTACAATAGACCTCAAGCAGCTTGGATTGTGGCCTCTCTACTCTTCCTCCAGACTCTGGGACCCTGATTTCCAAATTAAATGCAAAATTTACTTTCATCTGAAAACAGCGCCTTGGACCACTGACCAACAGTCCAGTTTTTTTCTCCTCGGCCCAGGTAAGTCGCTTCTGGTGTTGTCTATTGGTCATGAGTGGCTTGACAAAAGGAATGTGACACTTATAGCCCATGTCCTGGACACGTCTGTGTGTGGTGGCTCTTGAAGCAATGACTCCAGCAGCAGTCCACTCCTTGCGAATCTCCCCCAAATTTTTGAATGGCCTTTTCTTAAAAATCCTTTCAAGGCTGCGGTTATCCCGGTTGCTTGCGCACCTTTTCCTACCACATTTTTTCCTTCCACTCAACTTTCCATTAATATACTTGGATACTGCTCTCTGTGAACAGCCAGCTTCTTTTGCAGTGACCTTTTGTGGCTTACCCTCCTTACGGAGTGTGTCAATGACTGCCTTTTGGACATCTGTCAAGTCAGCAGTCTTCTCCATGATTGTGGAGCCTACTGAAACAGACTAAGGGACCTTTTTAAAAGCTTAGGAAGCCTTTGCAGGTGTTTTTTGTTAATTATTCTAATTTACTGAGATAATGATTGTTGGGTTTTCACTGGCTGTAAGCCATAGTCATTAACATTAACAGAAATAAACACTTGAAATAGATCACTCTGTTTGTAATGACTCTATATAATATATGAGTTTCACTTTTTGTACTGAGGAACTAAAATAAATTAACTTTTTGATGATTGTTAGGTGTCGAGTTCCCACTGCTGCACAGGGTGAATCTCAAACCATGTCCACTGCGGTCTCCCATTCTCCTCCAGCAGCAGTGGAACCTGCTCAGCGGAGATGTCAGTCCCAGCATCTGGCTCAAGCTGATACTGTGTGAATGATTACTGCTGCCTTTCCAGGCTCTGCCTTTGTAGCCAGTGCTGATCAGCAGCGAGCAGGTGTTTCAGGGACTGTCTTGCTTTTCCCATACTGAGCATGCCCACGGGACGACCCCCATTTGAGGTCGGGGTCACATGCTCAGGTACTGTTGCGGCTCCTATTGGACCACCAGGAAGGTCCCGGAGCACTACTGCTATAAAAGGTTCGCATGGCCGCTCGGCCATGTCCTAGTGTAAACTTATTTACTTGTGTGTGCGTAGATGAATGCCTGTCGATGGATGATAGCTCCGAATCATTCCCATCCCTAGTGTTGTTGCCTGCTCGCGAATGGTGGAAGCTACCTAGCGCCAGACAGTGCTACTCTGTACATCCTGCACACAATTCAACGTCTCTCAGCAGTGACCGCCAGTGTGGGGCCGTGCGCTTAGTGCGCTTTCCTGGCCCTGGTTAGGGTGGTTAGTGGCGTCCGCCAGAGCGGCGTTGTATGCACTCTTGGGCGGTAAATTATTAGTTCAGTTCTATCCCCGACACCACAGTAGCTGTGTCGAGCGTAAGAGGTCTAGATGAACTCTTTCCCTGTGTCTTGGGACAGAGTTCTGTGACTCTTTACTTGCGCTCTCTGTGGGTATCGTGGCCCTGTGACGCAACAGGGTTTGCTTTCTTCATACGGATGAAGCTAACCCATGTGTGTATTCACATTATACCGAAATCTAGTCCGCCATTACCGAGCTGCAGGTGTCCTTTCTGTACGGTGGACCCCGGACTGCAAATGCACCTCATATCCTCTCTAATTATTATTTGGGGCGTTCCGCCAGTCCTAACAATGATATTCTAATTTTGTGAAAAGCACCTGTATAATATGATGACTGCAGTATATTAAGAGTATAAACATTTTGATGGGAGGAGGAGTGTTTCTTAAAGACCTGATTTAGGAGTGTCCAGTAATTGGACTGTCAATTGAGGTAATCTACGGAGGCAGCAAGTGTTAATTATTCTATAACGTCACAACAGATAAACTAGGGTATTACAAGGTGACCATTGAAATCAATGAGCAGTTGGAATAATGAATTTCTGTATCCTTCTGAGAGTAAAGATTCATGCAGAAGTTTGTGGTTCGCAGTCCGATTACAGACAGCAATGCATGGACTAACCACGGGTCTCCTACCTGACAGGTACAGCCTCATAGAAATATAAGAAGCTGTCACACTGCAGTCTGGAGACCTGTGGCCAGTCCATAAATTACTGTCCATGATCGGATGCTCTTTTCCTTTGTCACCTCCCATTTATTGACAGATGTTTTAAATGAGGGACTCTAAATTTTAACTTAGGATATCCAATAAGGAAAAAATGGAATCAGAAATCCCCATTAGAATGTTGGCTGGAATTTTCTGGGTCCAGAACAATTTCCTAACTATCCGTAGCCATAATCCATCATGTCCTGGAGACATGGATTGTGGTTGTGTGTTTGACACAGAACAGCATTCTCTGTGGCAGGGTGGCAGGACATGGCCAGATCTTTCTCTGGCTGACAGATCATGTTAGCAGCTAAGCCAGTCTCCTTCTCTGTCCCAACTCGAATATTGTGTTATTTGTTTTTTCTTTCTTGCTGTTAAATTATGTATAAAATGCAGTTAGTGCTGTAACTTTTCACCTCTGTGTATTTTCATTGCATTTAAAGGATAAAACGTTAAATGGACAACAATTTACAATAATACTTAGTATAATACAGTATTTTAGTTTTGGTTGTGATAGTCTGGCCAAAGGGTGGACATATCATTTGTGCAAGGTGTGCAGCTGCACAGGGACTCAAGAAGTAGGCGGCCAACATCCATCTCCAAATTCGCAAGAAGGTCTTGCAACAGGCAAAAAGAGGGGCTCATATTCTATTCTTGCACGAGAACCCTATTCCATAGGTGTCCGCTATTGGTCTGGCCAATAATTTTTTTTAAAGACTACTAGTTAAACAATAAAATAGGACAAATGCTGACCTCCAAAAATTGCCTGTCACTCCGTTCTGATGCTCCCTGGATTCCCCTTTGGTCTTTGCTATCTGATCCTTCTTGGCACACGGAAAATGCCGCTCAGCAAATCAGAAAGGTCAGTAATTGTCTGAATGAATATTTCTTGCAATGTTTTGAGATGGGACCAGTAAGTAGAGTCAAGCAGGGACAAGGTGAGTGTCGGAATGGGAGTGAATTTAGATGAAAGTGAGTAGGACAACTTTTGTTTTTTATTACACATGAAGCTTTTATTTTTTAAATAATGAAAAGAAATCAGCTGGACAACCCCTCTAAAATCCTTTAATTTATTATTTCTTTGCGCCCAGATTTATTTTGTTGTTCTAACTTCAAAGCTTATACAATTTTAACGCAGCTTCTTTATTGATTTTTTAACGTTGAAATACAAATTGGCTTTCTTTACTCTCTAAAGTTTTTCTCATTATGCACGTCTCTTCTCTTTACAAGGCTGAAAACTGATAATTCGGACCCTCTGGATTACTGAGACAAATATATGTGCGATTCTCCACAAAGTTTTTTGTGCCTCAGCTATACAATAGGGTATAAGAACTTCGTATTACTTTCTAAGTACAAGTTCTATGCCCAACTCTCAAAATTACTAACACAATATATTAGCTATTACTAACAACCACAACACTGCCATACAGTATGGAAATATCAGTGCTATATAATCTAAGTTTGGAAGTTATACTATGTCTATGGGGTAGTGAACAACTTCCTGATCCCTGGGGGTCCAACAGCTGGGACCCCACTCTAAAGAGCCTGATGTGAATGCAGCAGTGGTCGATCATGTGCAGTTTCACTCCATTCACTCTTATGGGAGTGTCAAAAGATCAATCAGTGATGTGATATCAATCTCCGGTGCTCTCATTAAAGGGATTGTTCACTACACAGCCGACCTCTTCTTATTCTGTATGTTTCCACTTTTAAAATAACACTTATACTGCCTGCCAATGCCGGTGCCATTCGAGCAATGCAGGCACTGCCTCTCCCAGGGCTCGAATACTGCAGCCAATCAGTGTCCACTTCACTCCTCCCACATATTACATACACCCGGAGGAAGAGAGAGAGAGCAGCAACACTCACTTCCTCTTGATGTAAGCAATTAGTCTAAAGGCAGGGAGAGTGAAGCAGCAGTTTACTGGGCGGAGGTTTTGCATGATATCACACTCTTACTCGATTGCCGAGAGAGTGCCAACACTGCTGGAATGGCGCCGGCATCGGAAGTGAGTATGCGTTGTTATTTTCAGAAGATAAAACTTACAGATTGAGATGGGGTTGTCTGAGGAGTTTACAACCCCTTTAAGAATGAACGGAGTGGCAGGGTGCATGATTGTGCTCCACTCCATTCATATGGGTTTCTTCAGTGCTCTGGTTCTCAGGATTAATGTGGGTTCCAGTGATTCGACACTCAAAAATTGGAAACATCTTTTCTATCCCATTGACAGAGTAAAACTTCCAAACTTGATAAATCTCTTTTTACCCCTCATTTAGATATGAATAAAAATGTTATTTTTTCTAGACTGCAGCAACAGATACAAAATATAAAAGGCGTCAATAGATTTATATTTCAAAGACTCCAAAGAGCACTGAAGAGTGACTAAAGCCAAAGTAAGCTTTGCCGCTAGACAGGTGAGGGCCAGAGCAGAGGTAAGCATTTTTTGTATTTGTTTATTTTAACACTATGTTCTAAGGTCTGAAGAGAAATTATCTTTATTTTTCTAATGCTAAAATTTGTACCTGATGTTGTCATACTCCAAAAATTATGCCTAGCAATCAGATAATGACATATATTTATTAAAGATGAGCAAATCTATTTGATGCAAATAAAATGTAATTGAATTGTTAGAAATTTATTGAACCCTTCTAATATACCGTAAAATATTTGCTATTCAATTCACATAAAATGTATAAATTGCCACCCCCATTTTGCACATTAAAATGATTGCTTCAGCCAAAGAAAGCTCACATGACTTTGGGCATAACCAGGAGGGCCACCCCACAATAACTTGCAGCTTTTACATTACATGATAAAGCATAGCCAATGAAGAGGGACTTTTAAAGCTGCATTAAAGCACAGGCAAGAAATGCAGCAGCCATTTTATGGTGAATATGAATAATAGAAGAATGTTACAGCTCACTGCTTAGCCATAGAGATAGGAAGCAAAATTCATAATATACTGAATAAACATTATAGACAGTGCGCAACAGCACAGTAGTAAAGAACAGTTACCCTTCTTTTATCATAGACTTATACAATTGTGTGAAAAAATGTTTGCCTCCTTCCTGATTTCCTATTCTTTTTCATGTTTGTCACACTTAAATGTTTCACATGAACAAACAAATGTAAATATACAAAAAAACCCTGTTTGGGAAAGAAGAACAGACAAATCGCGGCGCCCTAAGTGCGTAAACACAATATTATAGTCTTTAAAGGGTGCACAATTTTATGCACTCACCTGATAAAAGACTGAAATGGCTTTAGATTATGTATCCTCAGAATTCCCTCTGAGATACTTTTCAATATACAGGGCTTGCAGCTTGCCTCGGGTGGATCCAAGTGAAAGAGCCAGAGTAAGGCTCACACAGGATGAGTAATTCAAGAAAAGCACATCCAGCCCATGAATGGCAGCGCTTCCCAGGACTCACATTCAAAGATGATATTTCATATTTTTTTATTTCATAACTTAAAATAGAAGAGATACAACGCGTTTCGGATACAGTATATATCCTTCTTCAGGTATCATAAAAACACAGTACAAATCCTCATTTGTACTGTGTTTTTATGATACCTGAAGAAGGATATATACTGTATCCGAAATGCGTTGTATCTCTTCTATTTTAAGTTATGAAATAAAAAAATATGAAATATCATCTTTGAATGTGAGTCCTGGGAAGCGCTGCCATTCATGGGCTGGATGTGCTTTTCTTGAAAAACAAATGTAAATATTAGACAACAATAATGCAAGTAAACTCAAAATGCAGCTTTTAAATTAAGGTCTTTATTATTAAGGGAAAAAGAAATCCAAACCTACAGGGCCTTGTGTGGAAAAGTGATTGCCCCACGTAAAACATAAATTAACTGTGGTTCATCACATCTTTGCGAAGCAGAGTTAAAATTCCCTTGCCACACCCAGGCATGATTACTGCTACACCTGTTCTCAATCAAGAAATCACTTAAATAGGACCTGCCTGACAAAGTGAGGTAAACAAAAAGATCCTCAAAAGCTAGGCATCATGCCGCAATCCAAAGAAATTCTGTAACAAATGAGAAACAAAGTAATTAAGATCTATCAGTCTGGAAAATATTATAAAGCCATTTCTATTTTGGTACTCCAACGAATCACAGTGAGAGCCATTATCCACAAATGGTATAAACATGGAACAGAGGTGAATCTACCCAGGAGTGGACTCTGATTCACCGTAGCCTCATTTTCTGCATTGTTACAGAAGTAGTCTTTGTGGCAGGATCTGAAGAGTCTTAGTGAATGTCAAATAAGTGCAGCACGAGAGAAAACCTCACAAAGTGAATGAGAAGAGGCATATGGAGCAAGGCTGGCAAGTGAAGCACAAGTTGTGGACAGCACTTGAAGACATAGAAGATGATGTGAAGAGGTACAGTATCATTAAGAGTTTCCCGAACTGCCATATATTGAAATAAAGGGTGGGCCATGTATATGGATACATCTAAATAAAATGGGAATGATTGGTGATATCAACTTCCTGTTTGTGACACATTAGTATATGGGAGGGGAAAACTTTTCAAGATGGGTGGTGACCATGGCGGCCATTTTGAAGTCGGCCATTTTGGATCCAACTTTATTTTTTCCAATGGGAAGAGGGTCATGTGACGCATCAGACTTATTGAGAATTTCACAAGAAAAACAATGGTGTGCTTGGTTTTAATGTACAATTATTCTTTCATGAGTTATTTACAAGTTTCTCTTTGCTTACAGCCAGTGACATGTCACAGAGGTTAACACGTGAGGAGCGGATAGAAATTGTGTTGTTGTCTGGTGAACGCAGTACCCGGGTCATTGCAGCAGATTTCAATGCAAGACATCCTACGCAAGAAAACTGTCACCATTCTCATTTTATTTAGGTGTATCCATATACATGGCCCACCCTGTATAGCAGTAAAGGTGAGGAGTCCAGGTCTAGATTTATAATACATTGTACAGGAGAAAGTCTAAACAACAAAACAGATTATTGTGCCCACATTATGTGTTTATATAGAAGGAAAAAGCAAGCTTCTCGTAAATGCTTAGCCATTGAATCTTAAAGTATTCTTTGAAACATCTCTTAAGAACTTAAGATGGAGAAATTATCGGCAATGAGTGTAGCACTTAGCATAAAGTATGTAACTGGTACAAGTGTGAGTACTAAGAGAAAAAGAATAAGTAGCTGTAAGAAAGCCAGTATGACAGATGGGAGATTAGCAACAGATCTGAGCTACATTAGCATCATAGATAGTGATGGCACCCCAGGACGATAATAGAGACCTACTGCAGATGCACATTCACACAAGGAGGAAAGCAGAGCTCCTAAGATGATCATAGACATCAGACAATTGTCTGATTCCCCCTCTGCCATAATAATAATAACAGTGCATCACTTACCATTTTGTGTTTATTGCTCCTATTCAGATGCCTGATTCTAATTTAGTTTAAATCTGGTTGTTTTTTTTTTGCATTTTTACTAATGTGATGAATTATTACGTTGGCCAAATAATACAGTCAGAGAATTAGATGGGAAAACGCCGCTTTCAGACAACTCAAGTGATTGACTATCTACCTTTTAAAAAAAAAGATGAGGCATCCTGAATTTCGAGATACCCTATTTTGTTTTCCCTGACATCTGACAATTGGTCTGTGAGTCCCACTGAAGTCTTCAGGTTTGGACGACTTTGGTCTGACGTGTATGCCATTGGCCACCTAAGCAACTTTGCAACTTAGTTGATATTAATAATCCTCTTCACAAATGGCTGGGTTCCTAGTTTTACTGTGTACTGATCCTTGCCTAACTCACCGGCCACTACCAGTGGAGGGCGGTCGCTTAGGCAAGGAGAGCTTATAGGTTCTTTTCTATAGAGGTTGTAATCACTGCTCTAAAGTTAGCGGGATCACTGGAACTAGTCAGCGTCAGTGCCGCCGTTCTCCTCAAATGCTGCAGAGGATAACAATCTCTACTTGCACATCAGAGAGCACAGCCGTAGGGCCAGTGGTGCAATGATGTAGCTGGTCCAGCCTGCAAAAATAACCAGGAGCGGACTACATCACTCCTTCACCGTCAAGCAGTCCCTACCGGCAAGCAGAATGCTGAGAAACAAGAGAGTTGTGTGCTTCATTAGACAACCCCTCTTGCTTTGCCCTCTTAGTGGTGTGCCCAAGTGACTGTTGGATTCAGATTAAGCTCTGACTTGGGACAATACAATAACAGTTACAGTGTTTAACCCCTTCATGACTTGATTTTTCACTTTTGCGCTTTCGTATTTTGCTTCCCGTTTTCCCAGAGCCATAAATTTTTTGTATTTATGTGCTACAAGTTTTTGTAGCATTTTTTTGGCTGCATTTTTTTTAATGCAAATTAAAATCTTCTTCTCTACAGTGCCAAGAAAAGCTATGAGAATTCTGAAATCTCATGCACGCACTTGTTTTTTTTTTCCAGATAGAATTGGAAAATAGCTGCATTTTCTAAAACTGCAGCATGTTAATTTTGTCAGCGTTTTTTCACCATAGAAAGCAATAATAAATGCTACCAAGCCTTTTTTTGCTTTTTCTTTGGTGAATAAAAATATTTTTATTAAACATGTACTGTAGGCAAATGACACAATCTGCACCAAATGCACAGCAAAAAAAACAAACAGCAAAAGCACAGCAAAAAAATGCTGCAAAAACGCACCAAAAAGCAGCAAAACCTACTTTTTGTAGGTACTTTCGTTACTGCCAAAAGAGCAGGTTTTGCATGCAGAGAAAATCACAGCAAAAATGCAACGTGCGAATATAGCCTTACGGCTATGACATGCACATTATCAAGAGTCCTCAGCAAGGATTGTCAGTTTTCTTCCACAGCAGTCTGAAGACTGCCATCAATCTGTAGTGTGAAAGCATGGAAATCCCCCAGCTTATTAATCCCTACAACTCCTTTGTCATAATGTGATGTGAGCACTGTAAATTTCACAAAAATGACACCATAGGCAGATATAAAACACGGTGCTGAAATCAGAGAGAGCAGCATAAAGATATTCTCTTAAAGGGCAAATGTATTTCAAAAGGAAATATTGAACCCAACAGCCTATATGAAGAAAGTCTTAAAGGGAATTTGTTGCCAGGTTTTTACTACCCCATCTGGGAGCAGCAGGATGTTGAGGAAGTTACCCTGATTCCAGTGGTGTGTCACTTACTGGACTGCTTTCAGCAGTTTTGATAAAATCACGGTTTTCTCTGCTGCAGATCTAGCAGTTCTCTAAATGATGAACCCTGTATAACTCCACCCACACCGCTGATTGGCAGTTTTATCAAAATTACAACAAGCTCTCCCATAAGTGACACAGCTGGAATGGAATGTACTTACAATTGCTCATTTTGTCTTTCTACCAAGTTAATTATTCTCTTTTTTCTGCTCTATGTTGGAACAGGAAGCCTCTTTTCCCTGCATGAATCATTCCCCTTTTCAACTCCTGACCCAGCTGCTCCCCCACCAGGGACTATGCAGTGATGACTCATACAGGGAAAAGAGACCTCCTGTTTCCATTCATCTAGTCAGTTTTAATCATGTGGTGTCATAGACCTAATGGAAATGAGAAGAATTAACTGGGTAAAAAGGCAAAATTAGCAATTGTACACAGTGCTACATAATATGATTGCAATATGTTAACAGGATAAACACTTCCATGGGAGAAGCACTTTTTTTAAAAATTAGCATTGGGAATACGCCTACATTTTATTTGTATACTTGATTGATGCTTTGATTGGTATGAAATAAGTTTAAAAAAACATAAATTATAAACTAAACATATAAATAGAATTTAAAATATTAATGTAAAATCTTATATTCTGTCTAATTGTCTAGCTGTATAACATTATTTAAAAGTGTAAATCATGCCTGGCTTCTCCATAAAGAAGTTCAGCGCTGCACAATAAATACATTTATTTTGTGTTTCAATTATATAGATTTTTAATATTGATGGATGGGATTAGGCACCATTGGAAATTATTGAAAGCAAATATTACCAGACCAACTCAATGTTAATGTAAAGGATACAATTAAGTAACGTACCCTATAGGCACAGATAACATTTACACTGTATTATGGAAAACAAGTCAATATTTTCATTAGACCTAAGGGAAATTTAATTCTGTATTTGTAATGTTTTAATGCAATTACTTTATACATATTTTATGCTTTTCCAAATTATGGCGAGTTGTGTGCCCTTCTCATTCACAATAAGACATTAGGTGACTATATGTTAGGTATAATAGTTTCAAAGTTTGATCATGGATACAAATGAAATAAGTGGAAATCTACTGGGGAAAATAACAATTGATTAAGTAAAACAAAGCAAGAAAGGATTAAAAATAACATTATGCAAAATACAGACTACGGTCGTAACGGAGAAGATGGAGGAACCTTTTCCCTATACAACACTTACTGTATACAGTATGAAGCTTTATTGTATCTTTAGATACAAATGCAAAAGAATCTCGGAAAATGGCATATGTTTACTTAAAAAAAAACATGTACAGAACAGATCAAAAGTTTGGACACACCTTAACTGTTAACCTGCGATTTCTGAGGCAGGTGACTTGGATAAACTTATCCTCAGAAGCAGAGGTGACTCTTGGTCTTCCTTTCCTGGGGCAGTCCTCATGTGAGCCAGTTTCTTTGTAGCGCTTGATGGTTTTTGCCACTGCACTTGGGGACACTTTCAAAGTTTTCCCAATTTTTCATACTGACTGACCTTTATTTCTTAAAGTAATGATGGCCACTCGTTTTTCTTTACTTAGCTGCTTTTTTCTTGCCATAATACAAATTCTAACAGTCGATTCAGTAGGACTATCAGCTGTGTATCCACCAGACTTCTGCACAACACAACTGAAGGTCCCAACCCCATTTATAGGGCAAGAAATCCCACTTATTAAACCTGACAGGGCAAACCTGTGAAGTGAAAACCATTCCCGGTGACTACCTCTTGACGCTCATCAAGAGAATGCCAAGAGTGTGCAAAGCAGTCATCAAAGCAAAAGGTGGCTACATTTGAAGAACCTAGAATATAAGACATCATTTCAGTAATTTCACACTTTTTTGTTACGTATATAATTCCACGTGTTAATTCATAGTTTTGATGCCTTCAGTGTGAATGTACAATTTTCATAGTCATGAAAATACAGAAAAATCTTTAAATGAGAAGGTGTGTCCAAACTTTTGGTCTGTACTGTATGTATCTGTTTCTATACATATTAATCTACAGTATATGCTATCTAGAAAATGGAGCAGCATGTATGAGAGTCAGGATGGGTACAAGCTACCACTGTACCGCCTTATAGAAATCTATCTACCTATCTAAAGTTTATTTGCTGGAAGAAAGTGACAAATTAGATAATTTTCTGCTGCAGTGAATGTCAAATCCACATATAGGAGTGATATCAACATGTCCCATCTGAGCTCATTTTTCTTTATATGCACATTCTTTTTTTTGTGTGTGTGATTCTTCCATTGCCATTTTGTGATATTAGGATTTTTTTTCTATTTTTACAGAAAAAGTTGTAGTTTTGAATGATATTATTTATCAAATTTATATGTTTTATATATTTTGTTTGTATTCTTTAAAGAGGACCTATCATCTTCACACATGCTATGGCATATTACAGTAAGGAGACTGTAAAAAACCCATGAAATAAATTACTTTAGGAAGAATAATGACTATTATTACGTGAATTATGTTGTGAGAAAATCAGTTTATGGGAGCCACCATCTTGGGATTGGCAGCTTAGCGAGTTGTTCTAAGTAGACATGCCCCCAGATTCCAGGCTGGTTGTTAGGCAGCGTCTCTGGTCAGCAGCAGTGTAGCAACCCTAACAGCTCATTTATAAAATTGTACCACTATAGAAACATGAAAAGTGTATATAAAGGGGCTTTCTATCTATCTATCTATCTATCTATCTATCTATCTATCTATCTATCTATCTATCTATCTATCTATACACACAGTATATATATATTATATATATATATATCTCTCAAAAAAATTAAGGGAACACTCAAATAACACATCCTAGATCTGAATGAATGAAATATTCTCATTGACTACTTTGTTCTGTACAAAGTTGAGTGTGCTGACAAAAAAATCACAAAAAACATCAGTGGAAATCAAATTTACTAACCAATAGAGGCCTGGATTTGGAATGATACTCAAAATCAAAGTGTAAAATCAAATCTTCCGGTGGTCGACACTAGAGTTGAGCGACTTTCATTTTTTTAAGATCGAGTCGGGTTTTGTGAAACCCGATTTTGTCCAGAGTCGAGTCGAGTGCAGTCGGCCGATTATCGCTAAAAGTCGGGGATCGACCGAAACACGAAACCCAATGCAAGTCAATGGGGAAGCATAGTCGGCAGTGAGTGGAGGCCAGGAAAACACCTACAGTGCCCATTTTAATGCCAAAAACATCCATTCTTGTTTCTGAAGCTTGTCAATCTTAATTAACTTTATAATAATAGTTGGGCATAGGGAATTGGGGGTCATTTGGCAAAAGTTGTGGGGGGAGTAGGGCCGGCTCAAGTTTTTCGTGGGCCCAGGAAATGCGGACTACGTCACGGCGGTGTTGCAGGGAAAGGTAAGTATTTCAACGTTGCAAGTGCTGTGATCCTGAGCAAGCAGGGGGGGCCCACTCGTTCGCATTGGCACTGGCACAGGGCCCCTCAAAGTACAGCGATGTGTGTTTGCATGGCGGGGGCGCCTCCCACCAGCAGCGACACTTTTGCGTACTCTGAGGGGCCCTGTGCCAGTGACGTCGCCAACGAGTATGCCCCCCCACCTGATGAAGGAACCTGCACTTTCATCTGCACCTTCCTCTCTGTCCCTGTGTAAGGTGGTATAACATGCGGGAAGGGGAACCTTACTTTCAGCAGGGTCAGATTCTGGCTGTGTAGAGTATAAGGGGAATGTAGTGGTCTAGGTCAATGTACCAGCAGACTCATCTAGCAGTGGCTGGGCAATGGGCAGGATGAGGAGGAAACAGATATAGGGCCAATGAATAAAGTAGGCTAAATGCAGTTCAAAATTGGTAACAGGACTAAACAGGCGGCATTGCTTTGTTCAGTGGAGTAGCAAACCCAAGAGCAGCAGACACTGTTTCAAGGGCATAACCACACTAGTAGGCCAAATGCAGTTTAATATCTGATAGTATAGGGCGAAAGCCAGAATGTGGAAGCTCAGCTTTGTTCAGTTGAGGACAACACCAGGCAGGGGCAGACAGACACCTTTAGTAGGCCGGAACAGCCAATTGCATTTTTAAAATGGTAATTTGGAACTGAAGGTTGAAGCTCAGCTTTATTCAGTTGAGGACAACACCAGGCAGGGGCAGACAGACACCTTTAGTAGGCCGGAACAGCCAATGGCATTTTTAAAAATGATAATTTGGAACTGAAGGTTGAAGCTCAGCTTTATTCAGTTGAGGACAACACCAGGCAGGGGCAGACATTCACCTTTAGTAGGCCGGAACAGCCAATTGCATTTTTAAAAATGGTAATTTGGAACAGAAGGTTGAAGCTCAGCTTTATTCAGTTGAGGACAACACCAGGCAGGGGCAGACAGACACCTTTAGTAGGCCGGAACAGCCAATTGCATTTTTAAAAATGGTAATTTGGAACAGAAGGTTGAAGCTCAGCTTTATTCAGTTGAGGACAACACCAGGCAGGGGCAGACAGAC
This sequence comes from Ranitomeya variabilis, assembly GCF_051348905.1. Taxonomy (NCBI): domain Eukaryota; kingdom Metazoa; phylum Chordata; class Amphibia; order Anura; family Dendrobatidae; genus Ranitomeya; species Ranitomeya variabilis. The sequence goes on from NC_135233.1 coordinate 57,132,603, forward strand.
ACCTTTAGTAGGCCGGAACAGCCAATTTTTTAAAAAAACAGCAGTTAGTAAGAGGCAGAAGGTAGAAGCTCAGCTTTATTCAGTTGAGGACAACACCAGGCAGGGGCAGACAGACACCTTTAGTAGGCCGGAACAGCCAATGGCATTTTTAAAAATGGTAATTTGGAACTGAAGGTTGAAGCTCAGCTTTATTCAGTTGAGGACAACACCAGGCAGGGGCAGACATTCACCTTTAGTAGGCCGGAACAGCCAATTGCATTTTTAAAAATGGTAATTTGGAACAGAAGGTTGAGGCTCAGCTTTATTCAGTTGAGGACAACACCAGGCAGGGGCAGACAGACACCTTTAGTAGGCCGGAACAGCCAATTGCATTTTTAAAAATGGTAATTTGGAACAGAAGGTTGAAGCTCAGCTTTATTCAGTTGAGGACAACACCAGGCAGGGGCAGACAGACACCTTTAGTAGGCCGGAACAGCCAATGGCATTTTTAAAAATGGTAATTTGGAACTGAAGGTTGAAGCTCAGCTTTATTCAGTTGAGGACAACACCAGGCAGGGGCAGACATTCACCTTTAGTAGGCCGGAACAGCCAATTGCATTTTTAAAAATGGTAATTTGGAACAGAAGGTTGAGGCTCAGCTTTATTCAGTTGAGGACAACACCAGGCAGGGGCAGACAGACACCTTTAGTAGGCCGGAACAGCCAATTGCATTTTTAAAAATGGTAATTTGGAACAGAAGGTTGAAGCTCAGCTTTATTCAGTTGAGGACAACACCAGGCAGGGGCAGACAGACACCTTTAGTAGGCCGGAACAGCCAATTTTTTAAAAAAACAGCAGTTAGTAAGAGGCAGAAGGTAGAAGCTCAGCTTTATTCAGTTGAGGACAACACCAGGCAGGGGCAGACAGACACCTTTAGTAGGCCGGAACAGCCAATGGCATTTTTAAAAATGGTAATTTGGAACTGAAGGTTGAAGCTCAGCTTTATTCAGTTGAGGACAACACCAGGCAGGGGCAGACATTCACCTTTAGTAGGCCGGAACAGCCAATTGCATTTTTAAAAATGGTAATTTGGAACAGAAGGTTGAGGCTCAGCTTTATTCAGTTGAGGACAACACCAGGCAGGGGCAGACAGACACCTTTAGTAGGCCGGAACAGCCAATTGCATTTTTAAAAATGGTAATTTGGAACAGAAGGTTGAAGCTCAGCTTTATTCAGTTGAGGACAACACCAGGCAGGGGCAGACAGACACCTTTAGTAGGCCGGAACAGCCAATGGCATTTTTAAAAATGGTAATTTGGAACTGAAGGTTGAAGCTCAGCTTTATTCAGTTGAGGACAACACCAGGCAGGGGCAGACATTCACCTTTAGTAGGCCGGAACAGCCAATTGCATTTTTAAAAATGGTAATTTGGAACAGAAGGTTGAGGCTCAGCTTTATTCAGTTGAGGACAACACCAGGCAGGGGCAGACAGACACCTTTAGTAGGCCGGAACAGCCAATTGCATTTTTAAAAATGGTAATTTGGAACAGAAGGTTGAAGCTCAGCTTTATTCAGTTGAGGACAACACCAGGCAGGGGCAGACAGACACCTTTAGTAGGCCGGAACAGCCAATTTTTTAAAAAAACAGCAGTTAGTAAGAGGCAGAAGGTAGAAGCTCAGCTTTATTCAGTTGAGGACAACACCAGGCAGGGGCAGACAGACACCTTTAGTAGGCCGGAACAGCCAATGGCATTTTTAAAAATGGTAATTTGGAACTGAAGGTTGAAGCTCAGCTTTATTCAGTTGAGGACAACACCAGGCAGGGGCAGACATTCACCTTTAGTAGGCCGGAACAGCCAATTGCATTTTTAAAAATGGTAATTTGGAACAGAAGGTTGAGGCTCAGCTTTATTCAGTTGAGGACAACACCAGGCAAGGGCAGACAGACACCTTTAGTAGGCCGGAACAGCCAATTGCATTTTTAAAAATGGTAATTTGGAACAGAAGGTTGAAGCTCAGCTTTATTCAGTTGAGGACAACACCAGGCAGGGGCAGACAGACACCTTTAGTAGGCCGGAACAGCCAATGGCATTTTTAAAAATGGTAATTTGGAACAGAAGGTTGAAGCTCAGCTTTATTCAGTTGAGGACAACACCAGGCAGGGGCAGACATTCACCTTTAGTAGGCCGGAACAGCCAATTGCATTTTTAAAAATGGTAATTTGGAACAGAAGGTTGAGGCTCAGCTTTATTCAGTTGAGGACAACACCAGGCAGGGGCAGACAGACACCTTTAGTAGGCCGGAACAGCCAATTGCATTTTTAAAAATGGTAATTTGGAACAGAAGGTTGAAGCTCAGCTTTATTCAGTTGAGGACAACACCAGGCAGGGGCAGACAGACACCTTTAGTAGGCCGGAACAGCCAATTGCTTTTTTAAAAATGGTAATTTGGAACTGAAGGTTGAAGCTCAGCTTTATTCAGTTGCAGCTTCTTGGCAATAATATAAAGAAGACGAGACAGGACAACACTCGTTGGATGCCATATCTGTGTTTTCACTGGAAAAAAAACTGTCAGTTAACTACTTGTAGGAGAAAGTTTTTGTAGCTGGAGGCCACTTTTTGTATTGTACCAGTTTTCTGTTGTATGTTTGGAACTGAAGGTTGAAGCTCAGCTTTATTCAGTTGAGGACAACACCAGGCAGGGGCAGACACCTTTAGAAGGACGGAACAGCCAATTTTTTTAAAAACAGCAGTTAATCAGAGCCAGAAGGTAGAAGCTCAGCTTTATTCAGTTGAGGACAACTTGAACTAGGGACTGCAGACAGACTTTGCAGGCTGTCCCCTGTGTGGACCATGCATCCAATACATTAACCCATTTAGCCACAAAGGACACGTAACCTTCCGTGGCCAGGCCTACAGGTCCATGTGTCTGTTGTCAGGTATACCTTTGGACTGACAAATTGACAGAATGCAAGGACAATGCGGTCTTTAACATGCAGGTGGAGGGGTGGGATGGCTTTTCTCGCAAAAGAATTGTCAACTGGGTAGCTCATAGCGTGGTATATCGTAGTTCATCCTGGCTTTATTAATATTAAATTAAATAAAAAAATAGGCTCTAGGCACTTTATTATTGGTTCCAGGGGTACACGGGCAGCAGTGGTCAGGTGAGTGGAGGCCTAGTGGAAGGAGGGACCTTAGACAGGCTTCGAAGGCCTAACATAATAAAATGGGCTGGCGGTAGGCACTTTATTATTGGTTCCAGGGGTACACGGGCAGCAGTGGTCTGGTCAGTGGAGGCCTAGTGGAAGGAGGGACCGCAGACAGGCTTCAAAGGCCTAACATAATAAAATGGGCTGGCTGTAGGCACTTTATTATTGGTTCCAGGGGTACATGGGCAGCAGTGGTCAGGTGAGTGGAGGCCTAGTGGAAGGAGGGACCGCAGACAGGCTTCGAAGGCCTAACACAATAAAATGGGCTGGCTGTAGGCACTTTAAAATTGGTTCCAGGGGTACACGGGCAGCAGTGGTCTGGTCAGTGGAGGCCTAGTGGAAGGAGGGACCGCAGACAGGCTTCGAAGGCCTAAAATAACAAACAATAGGCTCATGGCAGTTTTACAGCGGTTACATGGATACACGGGCAGCTTGGTGGTGAGTGGAGGAGTATTTAAAGAAGGGACCGCAGACAGGCTATCAAAGGCCTAAAATAACAAACAATAGGCTCATGGCAGTTTTACAGCGGTTACATGGATACACGGGCAGCTTGGTGGTGAGTGGAGGAGTATTTAAAGTAGGGACCGCAGACAGGCTATCAAAGGCCTAAAATAACAAACAATAGGCTCATGGCAGCTTTACAGCGGTTACATGGATACACAGGCAGCTTGGTGGTGAGTGGAGGAGTATTTAAAGTAGGGACCGCAGACAGGCTATCAAAGGCCTAAAATAACAAACAATAGGCTCATGGCAGTTTTACAGCGGTTACATGGATACACGGGCAGGCAGCTTGGTGGTCAGTGGAGGAGTATTTAAAGTAGGGACCGCAGACAGGCTATCAAAGGCCTAAAATAACAAACAATAGGCTCATGGCAGCTTTACAGCGGTTACATGGATACACGGGCAGGCAGCTTGGTGGTCAGTGGAGGAGTATTTAAAGTAGGGACTGCAGACAGGCTATCAAAGGCCTAAAATAACAAACAATAGGCTCATGGCAGTTTTACAGCGGTTACATGGATACACGGGCAGGCAGCTTGGTGGTGAGTGGAGGAGTATTTAAAGTAGGGACCGCAGACAGGCTATCAAAGGCCTAAAATAACAAACAATAGGCTCATGGCAGTTTTACAGCGGTTACATGGATACACGGGCAGGCAGCTTGGTGGTCAGTGGAGGAGTATTTAAAGTAGGGACCGCAGACAGGCTATCAAAGGCCTAAAATAACAAACAATAGGCTCATGGCAGCTTTACAGCGGTTACATGGATACACGGGCAGGCAGCTTGGTGGTCAGTGGAGGAGTATTTAAAGTAGGGACCGCAGACAGGCTATCAAAGGCCTAAAATAACAAACAATAGGCTTATGGCAGTTTTACAGCGGTTACATGGATACACGGGCAGGCAGCTTGGTGGTCAGTGGAGGAGTATTTAAAGTAGGGACCGCAGACAGGCTATCAAAGGCCTAAAATAACAAACAATAGGCTCATGGCAGCTTTACAGCGGTTACATGGATACACGGGCAGGCAGCTTGGTGGTCAGTGGAGGAGTATTTAAAGTAGGGACCGCAGACAGGCTATCAAAGGCCTAAAATAACAAACAATAGGCTTATGGCAGTTTTACAGCGGTTACATGGATACACGGGCAGGCAGCTTGGTGGTCAGTGGAGGAGTATTTAAAGTAGGGACCGCAGACAGGCTATCAAAGGCCTAAAATAACAAACAATAGGCTCATGGCAGTTTTACAGCGGTTACATGGATACACGGGCAGGCAGCTTGGTGGTCAGTGGAGGAGTATTTAAAGTAGGGACCGCAGACAGGCTATCAAAGGCCTAAAATAACAAACAATAGGCTCATGGCAGCTTTTGTTATGACCCCAATGGCGAGGGTCTCAGAGGTACGTGGAAGTCTGCAGAATACAAAAATCCAGCTCATAGGGCAGTGGTAACTGGGTTGACCATATATCTACTCCTAACGCCAACACTAGAAGTAGCCGGGGATCATTCCTACGTTGATTCTAGATGACACGCTCCAGCCGGAGAATCTAGCTACCCCTAGTAGAGGAAAACAAAAGACCTTTCTTGCCTCCAGAGAAGGGGACCCCAAAGCTGGATAGAAGCCCCCCACAAATAATAACGGTGAGGTAAGAGGAAATGACAAACACAGAAATGAACCAGGTTTAGCACAGAGAGGCCCGCTTACTGATAGCAGAATAAAGAAAGGTAACTTATATGGTCAACAAAAACCCTATCAAAATCCACACTGGAAATTCAAGAACCCCCGAACCGTCTAACGGTCCGGGGGGAGAACACCAGCCCCCTAGAGCTTCCAGCAAAGGTCAGGATATAGATTTGGAACAAGCTGGACAAAAATACAAAACCAAAACAAATAGCAAAAAGCAAAAGGCAGACTTAGCTGATATAACTGGAACCAGGATCAGTAGACAAGAGCACAGCAGACTAGCTCTGATAACTACGTTGCCAGGCATAGAACTGAAGGTCTAGGGAGCTTATATAGCAACACCCCTAACTAACGACCCAGGTGCGGATAAAAGGAATGACAGAAAAACCAGAGTCAAAAAACTAGTAACCACTAGAGGGAGCAAAAAGCAAATTCACAACAAGCTTTACAGCGGTTACATGGATACACAGGCAGCTTGGTGGTGAGTGGAGGTCCCCACCAGGGCGATCAGGATGAGCGGCATGAAAGGCACGAACTAAATCGGCCGCATGAACATCAGAGGCGACCACCCAGGAATTATCCTCCTGACCATAGCCCTTCCACTTGACCAGGTACTGAAGCCTCCGCCTGGAGAGGCGAGAATCCAAGATCTTCTCCACCACGTACTCCAACTCGCCCTCAACCAACACCGGAGCAGGAGGCTCAGCAGAAGGAACTACAGGCACAATGTACCGCCGCAACAAGGACCTATGAAATACATTGTGAATAGCAAACGACACAGGAAGATCCAGACGAAAAGATACAGGATTAAGGATTTCCAATATCTTGTAAGGCCCAATAAAACGAGGTTTAAATTTGGGAGAGGAGACCTTCATAGGAACAAAGCGGGAAGAAAGCCATACCAAATCCCCAACGCGTAGTCGGGGACCCACACCGCGGCGGCGGTTGGCAAAGCGCTGAGCCCTCTCCTGTGACAACTTCAAGTTGTCCACCACATGATTCCAGATCCGCTGCAACCTATCTACCACAGAATCCACCCCAGGACAGTCAGAAGGCTCCACATGACCCGAAGAAAAGCGAGGATGGAAACCAGAGTTGCAGAAAAAAGGCGAAACCAAGGTGGCGGAACTAGCCCGATTATTAAGGGCAAACTCAGCCAACGGCAAGAATGTCACCCAATCGTCCTGATCAGCAGAGACAAAACACCTCAAATAAGCCTCCAAAGTCTGATTGGTTCGCTCCGTCTGTCCATTAGTCTGAGGATGGAAAGCAGACGAAAACGACAAATCAATGCCCATCCTACTACAAAAGGATCGCCAGAACCTAGAAACGAACTGGGATCCTCTGTCTGACACAATATTCTCAGGGATGCCGTGCAAACGAACCACGTTCTGGAAAAACACAGGAACCAGATCGGAAGAGGAAGGCAGCTTAGGCAAAGGAACCAAATGGACCATCTTGGAGAAGCGATCACATATCACCCAGATAACGGACATGCCCTGAGATAGCGGAAGATCAGAAATGAAATCCATGGAGATATGTGTCCAAGGTCTCTTCGGGACAGGCAAGGGCAAGAGCAAACCGCTGGCACGAGAACAGCAAGGCTTAGCTCGAGCACAAGTCCCACAGGACTGCACAAATGACCGCACATCCCTTGACAAGGAAGGCCACCAAAAGGACCTGGCCACCAGATCTCTGGTGCCAAAAATTCCCGGGTGACCTGCCAACACCGAGGAATGAACCTCGGAAATGACTCTGCTGGTCCATTTATCCGGGACAAACAGTCTGTCAGGTGGACAAGACTCAGGCCTATCAGCCTGAAATCTCTGCAACACACGTCGCAGATCCGGAGAAATAGCTGACAAGATAACTCCATCTTTAAGAATACCAACAGGATCAGCGACTCCAGGAGCATCAGGCACAAAGCTCCTAGAAAGAGCATCGGCCTTCACATTCTTTGAACCTGGTAAATACGAGACAACAAAATCAAAGCGGGAGAAAAACAATGACCAGCGGGCCTGTCTCGGATTAAGGCGTTTAGCAGACTCGAGATACATCAGATTTTTGTGATCAGTCAAGACCACCACACGATGCTTAGCACCCTCGAGCCAATGACGCCACTCCTCAAATGCCCATTTCATGGCCAACAACTCCCGATTGCCCACATCATAATTTCGCTCGGCAGGCGAAAACTTCCTGGAGAAAAAGGCACAAGGTTTCATAACAGAGCAACCAGGGCCTCTCTGCGACAAAACGGCCCCTGCTCCAATCTCTGAAGCATCCACCTCAACCTGAAAGGGAAGTGAGACATCGGGCTGGCACAAAACAGGTGCCGAAGTAAACCGGCGCTTCAACTCCTGGAAAGCCTCCACGGCAGCAGGAGCCCAGTTAGCTACATCGGAGCCCTTCTTGGTCATATCCGTCAACGGTTTCACAATGCTAGAAAAATTAGCGATAAAACGACGGTAGAAGTTAGCGAAACCCAAGAACTTCTGAAGACTCTTAACCGACGAGGGCTGAGTCCAATCAAGAATAGCTCGGACCTTGACTGGGTCCATCTCCACAGCAGAAGGGGAAAAAATGAACCCCAAAAAGGGAACCTTCTGTACACCAAAGAGACACTTTGAGCCCTTGACAAACAAAGAATTTTCACGCAAAATTTTAAAGACCAACCTGACCTGCTCCACATGCGAATCCCAATCATCAGAAAAAACCAAAATATCATCCAGATAAACAATCAAAAATTTATCCAGATACTTCCGGAAAATGTCATGCATAAAGGACTGAAAAACTGAAGGCGCATTGGAGAGCCCAAAAGGCATCACCAAGTACTCAAAATGACCTTCGGGCGTATTGAATGCGGTTTTCCATTCATCACCTTGCTTAATGCGCACAAGGTTGTACGCACCACGAAGGTCTATCTTGGTGAACCACTTGGCACCTTTAATCCGGGCAAACAAGTCAGACAACAGCGGTAAAGGATACTGAAATTTGACAGTGATCTTATTTAAAAGCCGATAATCAATACAAGGTCTCAAAGATCCGTCCTTTTTTGCCACAAAAAAGAATCCCGCACCAAGGGGGGAAGAAGACGGACGGATGTGTCCTTTCTCCAGAGACTCCTTGATATATGAACGCATAGCGGTATGTTCAGGTACCGACAGATTAAACAGTCTTCCCTTAGGAAACTTACTGCCTGGGATCAAATCTATAGCACAGTCACAGTCCCTATGAGGAGGCAGTGCACTGGACTCAGATTCACTGAAGACATCCTGATAATCAGACAAATACTCCGGAACTTCCGAAGGCGTAGAAGAAGCAATAGACACAGGCAGGGAATCCCCATGAATACCACGACAGCCCCAACTTGAGACTGACATAGCCTTCCAGTCCAGGACTGGATTATGGGTCTGTAACCATGGCAGCCCTAAAACAACCAAATCATGCATTTTATGTAAAACCAGGAAACGTATCACCTCGCGGTGTTCAGGAGTCATGCACATGATAACCTGTGTCCAATACTGCGGTTTATTTGCTGCCAATGGTGTAGCATCAATACCCCTAAGAGGAATAGGATTTTCTAATGGTTCAAGAGTAAAACCACAGTGCTTAGCAAATGACAGATCCATAAGACTCAGGGCAGCACCTGAATCTACAAACGCCATGACAGGATAAGACGACAGTGAGCAAATCAAAGTTACAGACAGAATAAATTTAGGTTGCAAATTACCAACGGTGACAGGACTAACAACCTTAGCTATACGTTTAGAGCATGCTGAGATAACATGTGTAGAATCACCACAGTAGTAGCACAAGCCATTCCGGCGTCTATGAATTTTCCGCTCATTTCTAGTCAGGATTCTATCACATTGCATTAAATCAGGTGTCTGTTCAGACAACACCATGAGGGAATTTGCGGTTTTTCTATCACATTGCACCGAATTAGGTGTCTGTTCAGACAACACCATGAGGGAATTTGCGGTTTTGCGCTCCCGCAACCGCCGGTCAATTTGAATAGCCAGTGCCATAGTATCATTGAGACCTGTGGGAATGGGAAAACCCACCATAACATTCTTAATGGCTTCAGATAGGCCATTTCTAAAATTAGCGGCCAGTGCACACTCGTTCCAATGTGTCAGCACGGACCATTTCCGAAATTTTTGGCAATACACTTCAGCCTCGTCCTGCCCCTGAGACATAGCCAGCAAGGCCTTTTCTGCCTGAATCTCAAGATTGGGTTCCTCATAAAGTAAACCGAGCGCCAGAAAAAACGCATCAATATCAGCCAATGCCGGATCTCCTGGCGCCAGCGAAAAAGCCCAATCCTGAGGGTCGCCCCGTAAGAACGAAATAACTATTTTTACTTGCTGAGCAGAGTCTCCAGATGAACAGGGTCTCAGGGACAAAAACAATTTACAATTATTCACAAAATTCCTAAACTTAAACCTGTCTCCGGAAAACAGTTCAGGAATCGGTATTTTAGGTTCTGACCTAGGATTTCTGATAACATAGTCATGTATGCCCTGCACACGAGTAGCCAGCTGGTCCACACTTGTAATCAAGGTCTGGACATTCATGTCTGCAGCAAGCATAGCCACTCTGAGGTAAAGGGGAAGAAGAAAGAAAAAAAAAAAAAAAACTCAGAATCTTCTTTCTTATAATCCCTCTTCTGCAACGCATTAAACATTTAATACTGGCCTGGCAAACTGTTATGACCCCAATGGCGAGGGTCTCAGAGGTACGTGGAAGTCTGCAGAATACAAAAATCCAGCTCATAGGGCAGTGGTAACTGGGTTGACCATATATCTACTCCTAACGCCAACACTAGAAGTAGCCGGGGATCATTCCTACGTTGATTCTAGATGACACGCTCCAGCCGGAGAATCTAGCTACCCCTAGTAGAGGAAAACAAAAGACCTTTCTTGCCTCCAGAGAAGGGGACCCCAAAGCTGGATAGAAGCCCCCCACAAATAATAACGGTGAGGTAAGAGGAAATGACAAACACAGAAATGAACCAGGTTTAGCACAGAGAGGCCCGCTTACTGATAGCAGAATAAAGAAAGGTAACTTATATGGTCAACAAAAACCCTATCAAAATCCACACTGGAAATTCAAGAACCCCCGAACCGTCTAACGGTCCGGGGGGAGAACACCAGCCCCCTAGAGCTTCCAGCAAAGGTCAGGATATAGATTTGGAACAAGCTGGACAAAAATACAAAACCAAAACAAATAGCAAAAAGCAAAAGGCAGACTTAGCTGATATAACTGGAACCAGGATCAGTAGACAAGAGCACAGCAGACTAGCTCTGATAACTACGTTGCCAGGCATAGAACTGAAGGTCTAGGGAGCTTATATAGCAACACCCCTAACTAACGACCCAGGTGCGGATAAAAGGAATGACAGAAAAACCAGAGTCAAAAAACTAGTAACCACTAGAGGGAGCAAAAAGCAAATTCACAACAAGCTTTACAGCGGTTACATGGATACACAGGCAGCTTGGTGGTGAGTGGAGGAGTATTTAAAGTAGGGACCGCAGACAGGCTATCAAAGGCCTAAAATAACAAACAATAGGCTCATGGCAGCTTTACAGCGGTTACATGGATACACAGGCAGCTTGGTGGTGAGTGGAGGAGTATTTAAAGTAGGGACCGCAGACAGGCTATCAAAGGCCTAAAATAACAAACAATAGGCTCATGGCAGCTTTACAGCGGTTACATGGATACACGGGCAGGCAGCTGGTGATGAGTGGAGGAGTATTTAAAGTAGGGACCGCAGACAGGCTATCAAAGGCCTAAAATAACAAACAATAGGCTCATGGCAGCTTTACAGCGGTTACATGGATACACAGGCAGCTTGGTGGTGAGTGGAGGAGTAGTGCAAGGAGTGTCTGTCCCAGTACTCCCAAAATATAAATAGATGTTAATGTCTCGCAAAACAACCAAAACAAAAAAAAAGGTGGCATACTTAGGTACAGGGGTGGGCTCATCTACTGAGTTTCTGACATAGTAATTTGGCAGTAACTATTTAATGGTGCCAATATAGGACACAGACACAGACTACTTTAAGTTGCATCATAGATGTCTACAAATTTGTATTGTCAGTGCCAGACATTGAATGATGTCAGCGAATAGACTAAAGATTGGTGGAGCTGTGCGACATAATTTTGCACGTGGTAGAGCACATTTTGAGCTGGGGTAGGGGCGAACTCTCTTGAGGCCGGCGGGACCGCCCCAGGGCCCCTCATGTTACAACGGTGTGTCTGACGTTGGGTGCGCACCACCACCGCCAGAGACACTACATTGTACTATGAGGGACCCAGTAGCAATGCCGTCAACCAAAAGCGAGCACACCCACCTCTTCAGACAAACAGCAGTCTCACGGGTGCTTGCGCCAAGTCGCGATACCACGGCCCCGTGTGGGGAGTTTTGCCATTTAGGGAGGTGTAAACATGTCGTATGCTGTACAATCAGCTGCAGCAAATTAGACATTAGAAAAGTCATTCACAGGCAAGAGCTTTTCATAGGAAAGCTAGGTGTCGGCCGGGCAAGGTGGGGCAAAAGATTTCGAAATCCAGTTGTGGTTCATTTTAATGAATGTTAGATCGTCAACATTTTGGGTAGCCAGACGAGTCCTTTTTTCGGTTAATATTGAACCTGCAGCACTGAATACTCTTTCTGATAGGACACTTGCTGCCGGGCAAGCAAGCTCCTGCAATGCATATTCTGCCAATTCTGGCCAGGTGTCTAATTTGGAGGCCCAGTAATCAAATGGGAATGATGGTTGAGGGAGAACATCGATAAGGGATGAAAAATAGTTAGTAACCATACTGGACAAATGTTGTCTCCTGTCACTTTCAATTGATGCAGCAGTACCTGTCCTGTCTGCGGTCATAGCAAAATCACTCCACAACCTGGTCAGAAAACCCCTCTGTCCAACGCCACTTCTGATGTGTGCACCCCTAACACTCCTAGTCTGCTGCCCCCTGGAGCTCGTGTGAGAACGATCACGTGCGCTGTGTGCTGGGAATGCCTGAAGCAAACGGTCAACAAGAGTTGATTGTTTGGTTGCTAATATTAGTTCCAAGTTCTCATGTGGCATAATATTTTGCAATTTGCCTTTATAGCGTGGATCAAGGAGGCAGGCCAACCAGTAATCGTCATCGTTCATCATTTTCGTAATGCGTGTGTCCCTTTTTAGGATACGTAAGGCATAATCCGCCATGTGGGCCAAAGTTCCAGTTGTCAAATCTCCGGTTGTGATTGGTTGAGGGGCAGTTGCAGGCAAATCTACGTCACTTGTGTCCCTCAAAAAACCAGAACCCGGCCGTGACACGCAACCAATTTCCTGTGCCCCCGGGAAAGGTTCGGCATTAAAAATATACTCATCCCCATCATCCTCCTCGTCCTCCACCTCCTCTTCGCCCGCTACCTCGTCCTGTACACTGCCCTGACCAGACAATGGCTGACTGTCATCAAGGCTTTCCTCTTCCTCTGGTGCAGACGCCTGCTCCTTTATGTGCGTCAAACTTTGCATCAGCAGACGCATTAGGGGGATGCTCATGCTTATTACGGCGTTGTCTGCACTAACCAGCCGTGTGCATTCCTCAAAACACTGAAGGACTTGACACATGTCTTGTATCTTAGACCACTGCACACCTGACAACTCCATGTCTGCCATCCTACTGCCTGCCCGTGTATCCTCCCACAAATAAATAACAGCACGCCTCTGTTCGCACAGTCTCTGAAGCATGTGCAGTGTTGAGTTCCACCTTGTTGCAACGTCTATGATGAGGCGATGCTGGGGAAGGTTCAAAGACCGCTGATAGGTCTGCATACGGCTGGCGTGTACAGGCGAACGTCGGATATGTGAGCAAAGTGCACGCACTTTGAGGAGCAGGTCGGAGAACCCAGGATAAGTTTTCAATAAGCACTGCACCACCAGGTTTAAGGTGTGAGCCAGGCAAGGAATGTGTTTCAGTTGGGAAAGGGAGATGGCAGCCATGAAATTCCTTCCGTTATCACTCACTACCTTGCCTGCCTCAAGATCTACTGTGCCCAGCCACGACTGCGTTTCTTGTTGCAAGAACTCGGACAGAACTTCCGCGGTGTGTCTGTTGTCGCCCAAACACTTCATAGCCAATACAGCCTGCTGACGCTTGGCAGTAGCTGGCCCATAATGGGACAACTGGTGTGCAACAGTGTCATCTGCCGATGGAGTGGTTGGCAGACTGCGTTCTGTGGAAGAGCTGTAGCGTCTGCAGGAGGACGAGGAGGAGGAGGAGGAGGGGGTGCGAACGCCTACAGCCAACTGTTTCCTAGACCGTGGGCTAGGCACAACTGTCCCTAAATTGATGTCGCCTGTGGACCCTGCATCCACCACATTCACCCAGTGTGCCGTGATGGACACATAACGTCCCTGGCCATGCCTACTGGTCCATGCATCTGTAGTCAGGTGCACCTTTGTACTCACAGATTGCCTGAGTGCATGGACGATGCGCTGTTTAACATGCTGGTGCAGGGCTGGGATGGCTTTTCTGGAAAAAAAGTGTCGACTGGGTAGCTCGTATCGTGGTTCAGCGTACTCCATCAGGGCTTTGAAAGCTTCGCTTTCAACTAACCGGTAGGGCATCATCTCTAACGAGATTAGTCTAGCTATGTGGGCGTTAAAACCCTGTGTACGCGGATGCGAGGATAAGTACTTCCTTTTTCTAACCAGAGTCTCATGTAGGGTGAGCTGGACTGGAGAGCTGGAGATCGTGGAACTTTCGGGTGTGCCGGTGTACATGGCAGACTGAGAGACGGTTGGAGACGGTATTGTTTCCGCCGGTGCCCTAGATGCAATATTTCCTCCTACAAAACTGGTGGTTCCCTGACCCTGACTGCTTTTGGCTGGCAAAGAAACCTGCACAGATACTGCCGGTGGTGCGGAAAATGGTGGCCTTACAGTGACGGAAGGGATGTTGCGTTGCTGACTAGCTTCATTGGCCGAGGGTGCTACAACCTTAAGGGACGTTTGGTAGTTAGTCCAGGCTTGAAAATGCATGGTGGTTAAGTGTCTATGCATGCAACTAGTATTTAGACTTTTCAGATTCTGACCTCTGCTTAAGCTAGTTGAACATTTTTGACAGATGACTTTGCGCTGATCAGTTGGATGTTGTTTAAAAAAATGCCAGACTGCACTCTTCCTAGACTCGGATCCCTTTTCAGGGATTGCAGACTGAGCTTTAACCGGATGGCCACGCTGTCCTCCAACAGGTTTTGGCTTTGACACGCGTTTTGGGCCAGATACGGGCCCGGCAGATGGAACCTGTTGCGATGTTGATGCCTGCTGCGGCCCCTCCTCCACCTCCGCTTCTGAACTACTGCCGCCTGCACCCTGTTCCCCCAATGGCTGCCAATCGGGGTCAATAACTGGGTCATCTATTACCTCCTCTTCGAGCTCGTGTGCAACTTCGTCTGTGTCACTGTGTCGGTCGGTGGTATAGCGTTCGTGGCGGGGCAACATAGTCTCATCAGGGTCTGATTGTGGATCTGTACCCTGAGAGGGCAATGTGGTGGTCTGAGTCAAAGGAGCAGCATAGTACTCTGGCTGTGGCTGTGCATCAGTGCACTCCATGTCAGAATATACTTGTAATGGGCATGGCCTGTTAAATGTTTCACTTTCTAAGCCAGGGACGGTATGTGTAAAGAGCTCCATGGAGTGACCCGTTGTGTCGCCTACTGCATCCTTCTCTCTTGTTGTAGTTTTTGCTGAGGAGGACAAGGAAGCGACTTGTCCCTGACCGTGAACATCCACAAGCGACGCGCTGCTTTTACATTTACCAGTTTCGGAAGAGGAGGCAAAAGAGCTAGAGGCTGAGTCTGCAATGTAAGCCAAAACTTGCTGTTGCTGCTCCGCCTTTAAAAGCGGTTTTCCTACTCCCAGAAAAGAGAGCGTTCAAGGCCTTGTGTAGCCTGACGACGAAACTGGCTCCACAGCTCCAGACTTAGGTGGAATATTTTTATCCCCACGACCACCTGATGCTCCACTACCACTACCATCATTACCAGCTGACAATGAACGCCCACGACGACCTCTTGCACCAGACTTCCTCATTGTTTTAAAATCTTAACCAAAGTAACTTTATTTGTTGCTGTCAAACAACTTACACGGTGAGCTATAACTTCAGTATGATTTCAATATCCCTTAACAGGTTGGTGAGACCACAAGGAAAATCAGGCACAATGTTACACACTCTGTTTTCTGTGGCACAAAATCACAGAGATGACACACATGCAGGACTGTCACTCAAGCACTAATGTCAATATTAATCTCCCACCTAATTTATTTATTTTTTTTTTTCAGGGAGACTTTAGAAACCAAATAATATTAAAAAAACCAAAAAAATAAATAGCCTTTCTATGGCCCACTGAATGAGAGAGGTGGCACACCCAGGAGTCAAGACTGGCACACAAGCTGAAAGGGCAATATTACTCTCCCACTGTTTTTTAAGTTTTTTTTTTTTTATTTTCAGGGAGACTTTAGAAACCAAATAATATTAAAAAAACCAAAAAAATAAATAGGCTTTCTATGGCCCACTGAATGAGAGAGAGGTGGCACACCCAGGAGTCAAGACTGGCACACAAGCTGAAAGGGCAATATTACTCTCCCACTGTTTTTTTTTTTTTTTTTTTTTCAGGGAGACTTTAGAAACCAAATAATAAGAAAATAAATAAATAAATAAATAGGCTTTCTATAGCCCACTGAATGAGAGATAGCACACACAGCAGTGGCACACAAGCCCTGACTGAGGCCAATATTTTTCTCCCACTGATTGATGTAGTGTTTTTGTGTTGAGGTAGATTTTAGAACACAAATGAAGGAAAAAAAAAAAATGCTTTCTATGGCCCACTGAATGAGAGAGGTGGCACACCCAGGAGTCAAGACTGGCACACAAGCTGAAAGGGCAATATTACTCTCCCACTGTTTTTTTAAGTTTTTTTTTTATTATTTTCAGGGAGACTTTAGAAACCAAATAATATTAAAAAAACCAAAAAAATAAATAGGCTTTCTATGGCCCACTGAATGAGAGAGAGGTGGCACACCCAGGAGTCAAGACTGGCACACAAGCTGAAAGGGCAATATTACTCTCCCACTGTTTTTTTTTTTTTTTTTTTTTTTTTCAGGGAGACTTTATTAACCAAATAATAAGAAAAAAAATAAATAAATAAATAGGCTTTCTATAGCCCACTGAATGAGAGATAGCACACACAGCAGTGGCACACAAGCCCTGACTGAGGCCAATATTTTTCTCCCACTGATTGATGTAGTGTTTTTGTGTTCAGGTAGATTTTAGAACACAAATCAAGGAAAAAAAAAAATGCTTTCTATGGCCCACTGAATGAGAGAGGTGGCACACCCAGGAGTCAAGACTGGCACACAAGCTGAAAGGGCAATATTACTCTCCCACTGTTTTTTTATGTATTTTTTGTTTTTTAAGGGAGACTTTAGAATCCCAATAATATTTAAAAAAAAAATAAATAGGCTTTCTATGGCCCACTGAATGAGAGAGGTGGCACACCCAGGAGTCAAGACTGGCACACAAGCTGAAAGGGCAATATTACTCTCCCACTGTTTTTTTATGTATTTTTTGTTTTTTAAGGGAGACTTTAGAAACCCAATAATATTTAAAAAAATAAATAAATAGGCTTTCTATGGCCCACTGAATGAGAGAGGTGGCACACCCAGGAGTCAAGACTGGCACACAAGCTGAAAGGGCAATATTACTCTCCCACTGTTTTTTTAAGTTTTTTTTTTATTATTTTCAGGGAGACTTTAGAAACCAAATAATATTAAAAAAACCAAAAAAATAAATAGGCTTTCTATGGCCCACTGAATGAGAGAGAGGTGGCACACCCAGGAGTCAAGACTGGCACACAAGCTGAAAGGGCAATATTACTCTCCCACTGTTTTTTTTTTTTTTTTTTTTTCAGGGAGACTTTAGAAACCAAATAATAAGAAAAAAAATAAATAAATAAATAGGCTTTCTATAGCCCACTGAATGAGAGATAGCACACACAGCAGTGGCACACAAGCCCTGACTGAGGCCAATATTTTTCTACCACTGATTGATGTAGTGTTTTTGTGTTGAGGTAGATTTTAGAACACAAATCAAGGAAAAAAAAAAAAATGCTTTCTATGGCCCACTGAATGAGAGAGGTGGCACACCCAGGAGTGAAGACTGGCACACAAGCTGAAAGGGCAATATTACTCTCCCACTGTTTTTTTATGTATTTTTTGTTTTCTAAGGGAGACTTTAGAAACCCAATAATATTTAAAAAAATAAATAAATAGGCTTTCTATGGCCCACTGAATGAGAGAGGTGGCACACCCAGGAGTTAAGACTGGCACACAAGCTGAAAGGGCAATATTACTCTCCCACTGTTTTTTTAAGTTTTTTTTTTATTATTTTCAGGGAGACTTTAGAAACCAAATAATATTAAAAAAACCAAAAAAATAAATAGGCTTTCTATGGCCCACTGAATGAGAGAGAGGTGGCACACCCAGGAGTCAAGACTGGCACACAAGCTGAAAGGGCAATATTACTCTCCCACTGTTTTTTTTTTTTTTTTTTTTTTCAGGGAGACTTTAGAAACCAAATAATAAGAAAAAAAATAAATAAATAAATAGGCTTTCTATAGCCCACTGAATGAGAGATAGCACACACAGCAGTGGCACACAAGCCCTGACTGAGGCCAATATTTTTCTACCACTGATTGATGTAGTGTTTTTGTGTTGAGGTAGATTTTAGAACACAAATCAAGGAAAAAAAAAAATGCTTTCTATGGCCCACTGAATGAGAGAGGTGGCACACCCAGGAGTCAAGACTGGCACACAAGCTGAAAGGGCAATATTACTCTCCCACTGTTTTTTTATGTATTTTTTGTTTTTTAAGGGAGACTTTAGAAACCCAATAATATTTTAAAAAAAAAATAAATAGGCTTTCTATGGCCCACTGAATGAGAGAGGTGGCACACCCAGGAGTCAAGACTGGCACACAAGCTGAAAGGGCAATATTACTCTCCCACTGTTTTTTTAAGTTTTTTTTTTTTATTTTCAGGGAGACTTTAGAAACCAAATAATATTAAAAAAACCAAAAAAATAAATAGGCTTTCTATGGCCCACTGAATGAGAGAGAGGTGGCACACCCAGGAGTCAAGACTGGCACACAAGCTGAAAGGGCAATATTACTCTCCCACTGTTTTTTTTTTTTTTTTTTTTTTTTCAGGGAGACTTTAGAAACCAAATAATAAGAAAAAAAATAAATAAATAAATAGGCTTTCTATAGCCCACTGAATGAGAGATAGCACACACAGCAGTGGCACACAAGCCCTGACTGAGGCCAATATTTTTCTACCACTGATTGATGTAGTGTTTTTGTGTTGAGGTAGATTTTAGAACACAAATCAATGAAAAAAAAAATGCTTTCTATGGCCCACTGAATGAGAGAGGTGGCACACCCAGGAGTCAAGACTGGCACACAAGCTGAAAGGGCAATATTACTCTCCCACTGTTTTTTTATGTATTTTTTGTTTTTTAAGGGAGACTTTAGAAACCCAATAATATTTAAAAAAAAAAATAAATAAGCTTTCTATGGCCCACTGAATGAGAGAGGTGGCACACCCAGGAGTCAAGACTGGCACACAAGCTGAAAGGGCAATATTACTCTCCCACTGTTTTTTTAAGTTTTTTTTTTTTATTTTCAGGGAGACTTTAGAAACCAAATAATATTAAAAAAACCAAAAAAATAAATAGGCTTTCTATGGCCCACTGAATGAGAGAGAGGTGGCACACCCAGGAGTCAAGACTGGCACACAAGCTGAAAGGGCAATATTACTCTCCCACTGTTTTTTTTTTTTTTTTTTTTTTTCAGGGAGACTTTAGAAACCAAATAATAAGAAAATAAATAAATAAATAAATAGGCTTTCTATAGCCCACTGAATGAGAGATAGCACACACAGCAGTGGCACACAAGCCCTGACTGAGGCCAATATTTTTCTACCACTGATTGATGTAGTGTTTTTGTGTTGAGGTAGAATTTAGAACACAAATCACGGAAAAAATAAATAGGCTTTCTATGGCCCACTCAGTGAGAGATGGCACACACAGGGATGGCACTGTAGCAGAAATGCCAATCTTAATCTCCCACAAAAAAAAAAAAAAACAGGGACTGTCCTACAATTACTATCTCCCTGCAGTAATCTAAGCCAGGTATGGCAGGCAGCAATAGGAGTGGACTGATGCACAAATTAAATAAAAAGTGTGGACAAACAAAAAAGATAGCTGTGCAGAAAGGAACAAGAGGATATGTGCTTTGAAAAAAGCAGTTGGTTTGCACAGTGGCGTACACACAGCAATACAGCTATCACGGAGCCTTCTAGGGCAGCCCAATGAGCTATAACGCTGAGGAAAAAAAAAAAAAAAAATAGCTTCCACTGTTCCTGCACACCGAAGGTGGTGTTGGACAGTGGAAATCGCTACAGCACAAGCGGTTTGGTGGTTAGTGGACCCTGCCTAACGCTCTCCCTGCTTCTGACGAAGCGGCAGCAACCTCTCCCTAAGCTCAGATCAGCAGCAGTAAGATGGCGGTCGGCGGGAACGCCCCTTTATAGCCCCTGTGACGCCGCAGACAGCAAGCCAATCACTGCAATGCCCTTCTCTAAGATGGTGGGGACCAGGATCTATGTCATCACGCTGCCCACACTCTGCGTTCACCTTCATTGGCTGAGAAATGGCGCTTTTCGCGTCATTGAAACGCGACTTTGGCGCGAAAGTCGCGTACCGCATGGCCGACAAGCACAGGGGTCGGATCGGGTTTCATGAGACGCCGACTTAGCCAAAAGTCGGCGACTTTTGAAAATGATCGACCCGTTTCGCTCAACCCTAGTCGACACCCATAGCAAGTGAGCATTTCTGCTACACACAGGCGAATTGATCATTGCCTGTATGCAGTAGAGGTAATCGGACAACTGCAGCTTGTAATCTCCCATGGAGACTATTAAAGCATGCAAAAAGTTTTTAAAAAGTTTTTAAAAATATTAAAAAAATATAAAAGTTCAAATCACCCCCCTTTCAAAATAAAACAATAATAAAAAAAATCAAACATACACATATTTGGTATCACCGAGTTAAGAATCGCCCGATATATCAATATAAAAAAAATTAACCTGATCGCAAAACGGCATAATGATGAAAAGTCAAAGTGCCAGAGTTATTTTTTTTGGTCGCTGCTACATTGCAATAAAATGCAATAACGGGCAATCAAAAGATCATATTGACACCAAAATAATATCAATAAAACGTCAGCTTGGTACGCAAAAGTAAGCCCTCACCCAGCCCCAAATCATGAAAATTGGAGACACTACAGGTCTTGGAAAATAGCACTTTTTTTTAACAAAGTTTGGATTTTTTTTCACCACTTAAATAAAAAAGAACCTAGACATGTTTGGTGTCTATGAACTTGTAATGACCTGGAGAAGCATAATGGCAGGTCAGTTTTAGAATTTAGTGAATGTGGTAAAAAAGCAAACAAAAAACAAAGTGGAATTCCACTTTTTTTGCAATTTCACAGCACTCTGAATTTTTGTCCCATTTTCCAGTACACGATATGTTAAAACCAATGGCGTTGTTCAAAAGTACAACTTATCCCGCAAAAAAACAAGCCCTCACATGGCTTTTTTTTTAAAAAAAGCTATGGTTCTGGGAAAAAGGGGAGCAAAAAGCGAAAATGCAAAAACGGAAAATGGCCCTGGGGTTAAGGGGTTAAAGTCCTTTTTGAACTTGGATAAACTTGGATAAGTATTGGAGTGCTGCCTCTTTTTTCTACTCATATATATATATATATATATATATATATATATATATATATATATATATATATATATATATATACACACACACACATACATGCAGTACCTATATACAACTCTGGCAAAAATTAAGAGACCATCACATCAAAACCCTGTCATGGGCAGCCCAATCTCCAGACCTGAACCCCATTGAAAACCTCTGGAATGTAATCAAGAGGATGATGGATAGTCACAAGCCATCAAACAAAGAACTGCTTACATTTTTGCGCCAGAAGCAGTGTGAAAGACTGGTGGAAAGCATGCCAAGACGCATGAAAGCTGGGATTAAAAATCATGGTTATTCCACAAAATATTGATTTCTGAACTCTTCCTGAGTTAAAACATTAGTATTGTTGTTTCTAAATGATTATGAACTTGTTTTCTTTGCATTATTTGAGGTCTGAAAGTATTGTTTTTTTTTAATGTTGACCATTTTTCTTTGTCAGAAAAAATGCAAAATGTATTGCGTGAACATTCGGAAACATGTTGTCAGAAGTTTATTGACTAAAAGAACAATTTACATTTTATTAAAAAATATATATATATGCACAACCCCATATATATATATATATTCATATATATTCATATATATATATATACAGTGGGGCAAAAAAGTATTTAGTCAGTCAGCAATAGTGCAAGTTCCACCACTTAAAAAGATGAGAGGCGTCTGTAATTTACATCATAGGTAGACCTCAACTATGGGAGACAAACTGAGAAAAAAAATACAGAAAATCACATTGTCTGTTTTTTTATCATTTTATTTGCATATTATGGTGGAAAATAAGTATTTGGTCAGAAACAAACAATCAAGATTTCTGGCTCTCACAGACCTGTAACTTCTTCTTTAAGAGTCTCCTCTTTCCTCCACTCATTACCTGTAGTAATGGCACCTGTTTAAACTTGTTATCAGTATAAAAAGACACCTGTGCACACCCTCAAACAGTCTGACTCCAAACTCCACTATGGTGAAGACCGAAGAGCTGTCAAAGGACACCAGAAACAAAATTGTAGCCTTGCACCAGGCTGGGAAGACTGAATCTGCAATAGCCAACCAGCTTGGAGTGAAGAAATCAACAGTGGGATCAATAATTAGAAAATGGAAGACATTCAAGACCACTGATAATCTCCCTCGATCTGGGGCTCCACGCAAAATCCCACCCTGTGGGGTCAGAATGATCACAAGAATGGTGAGCAAAAATCCCAGAACCACGCGGAGGGACCTAGTGAATGAACTGCAGAGAGCTGGGACCAATGTAACAAGGCCTACCATAAGTAACACACTACGCCACCATGGACTCAGCTCCTGCAGTGCCAGATGTGTCCCACTGCTTAAGCCAGTACATGTCCGGGCCCGTCTGAAGTTTGCTAGAGAGCATTTGGATGATCCAGAGGAGTTTTGGGAGAATGTCCTATGGTCTGATGAAACCAAACTGGAACTGTTTGGTAGAAACACAACTTGTCGTGTTTGGAGGAAAAAGAATACTGAGTTGCATCCATCAAACACCATACCTACTGTAAAGCATGGTGGTGGAAACATCATGCTTTGGGGCTGTTTCTCTGCAAAGGGGCCAGGACGACTGATCCGGGTACATGAAAGAATGAATGGGGCCATGTATCGTGAGATTTTGAGTGCAAACCTCCTTCCATCAGCAAGGGCATTGAAGATGAAACGTGGCTGGGTCTTTCAACATGACAATGATCCAAAGCACACCGCCAGGGCAACGAAGGAGTGGCTTCGTAAGAAGCATTTCAAGGTCCTGGAGTGACCTAGCCAGTCTCCAGATCTCAACCCTATAGAAAACCTTTGGAGGGAGTTGAAAGTCCGTGTTGCCAAGCGAAAAGCCAAAAACATCACGGCTCTAGAGGAGATCTGCATGGAGGAATGGGCCAACATACCAACAACAGTGTGTGGCAACCTTGTGAAGACTTACAGAAAACGTTTGACCTCTGTCATTGCCAACAAAGGATATATTACAAAGTATTGAGATGAAATTTTGTTTCTGACCAAATACTTATTTTCCACCATAATATGCAAATAAAATGATAAAAAAACAGACAATGTGATTTTCTGTATTTTTTTTTCTCAGTTTGTCTCCCATAGTTGAGGTCTACCTATGATGTAAATTACAGACGCCTCTCATCTTTTTAAGTGGTGGAACTTGCACTATTGCTGACTGACTAAATACTTTTTTGCCTTTTGCCCCACTGTGTATATATATATATATATATATATATATATATATATATATATATATTAGCAAAATGACTCACGTGGGAGCGATCTGCGGTATCACAGGAACCGTTTCTATTTAAAGTCTGGCTGGTTTATTTCAGTCCTCACAAACCACATCGCCGGAAACTTAAATACAGCCTTTGTCTGGCATAAAGTAAAACATAAAGTAACAAGCCCATACAATAGTGCTGGTTAGCCCGCCTGGCTTAGTTCAGCTTCTAAGTACTTTAGCAAAGGCACTTATTCCAGGAGATCTGCACACCTCCCTAAACACAGCCTTGTGTGACATAAAACAAGTCTCATTGTACCAAGTAAACCACACCAAGGGGTGGAGATATGGTGAGCAGCCATTCAGCTCCTCATAATCAACTTGTCATGCCCAATTAACCCTTTTAGTCCTATGTGCACTAAAGCATTGCTCCAGGTTTATCTCCAATCCACTGTCTAACAGCCACTTTACAATACACACACGCACACATGCACACACACACACACACACACACACACACACATACACACACACACACACACTGCACACATTTACATACAGCTCACTCATGCATGCACTTTAAACATATATGCAAACATTTGACACAAGAATATAATCCCACAATTACACATTTGCTGGCCATATACAGAAACTGGAAATAAACAAACCCCCTCTTGTCTGACACATAGCTTTTTGCAGTAGGTAGTTTCTGTTTCCCACAACTCTCTACTCTCAGCCCTGTTGGCTATGACACAGTGATGGAGGGGCACAATCACTACCCCGCGGGCTGCAAGCATCTTCAGAAGGTCTGAACTTAGTGCTGGATGGTGTGTGGGGGGAATAGGAAGCCCACAGCAATATCATCATGCAAGGCTTTACCGCAGAAGAGGGAGGTGGAAGGAAGAATCCAAGGGCACCACTCCAGCTGACTGCGAGTTATGGAGGGAGTTATAGGACCTTGGCAGACACAGAGCTGATTCTGTCTTCCTAGCAGAAGCAGAGCAGGATCACTGGGTCACTGCTGGCTCACTGGCAGGATAGTTACCAATATGTATACAGCCCAGCGATCCTGATTTGCATCTCACCCCTAGCGGAGCAGCTCTAGTATTAGTTACAGAGCGCAGACCTGCAGACTGCTGCTCACTTTCCCTTGGTGCAATGCATCATGGGAGAGTTTTTGCCTCACTTGCTAGATGCCTTATTTATAATTTTTTTGTCAAATTATTATTATTATTACTTGTGCTTTTAATTTAAAACACGAAAAAAAAATGGTGATAGGTTCTTTTTAAGGATAATTTGTCAGCAAGATTTCACACCTCAAATTATTTATATGTGCATGTAGCTCTTTCAGGACAAGACCAGAAATACCTTTACAGTATATGGCCGGTCTGTTCCTCCAATACTGAGAAATGAGCGTTTGTATAGATATGTAAACGAGGCTGAAGAGCTATTTGTAGATCTGAAGCCTCTGTCACTCCAGCTCTATTATATTCTACTCTATCCTATTCCCCAGCACCATCTCTTCCTGTTGATAAACAGATCCTTTGCCTGCAGTCATACAGCGCTGTCAGCCAAGCATGAGTAGGAGGCGCTGGCAGGGAATTAAGCTGTAAATAACAGAGGCTTCAGATCTACCATAGCTCTTGAGCCTCAGTTGCATATCAATTCAAACAAAGAGCCAAGAGAAAGGCAGACTCATATGGTATGCACAACCACACAAAAATCACATGCAGAAATCATGTATATATAAATATCACCAAGCCTTTATTACACCTCAAAAAGACATAAAAACATTTAAAATAAGATATACACATCTATACATACACCATACCCCAAGGCAAATAAGAGCCTAATAAATGTGTCCATACATGATGGATACCTCCAGATCAATCTGTATATTCTATATGAGGGAAACCACATGGAAAGACCCTAGAGGCAAACCCTGATGGCATATCTCACACACCAAATCAGGTGTGTCTAAGCAAGCCGTCCGTGCAGGGCGAGTGCCCCTACTGCCCAAATATGTATATGACGTGGTAATAATATCCAAAGTCATCCAAGTGTATACAACCTGTCGATGGTCAAATGAACACATGCATCAGGCTGGTGAGAGAGAGCAACATGGATGGTGCAGGGTGATAAGCCAGAATTAGGTCTCCATGTGGCGAATAGGGGAGGCAGTAGAATAGCCTGAGGCTATACCAGGGGTATGGTGAGAGCAGGCCCCACGCGTATCGCTGCCGCAGCAGCTTCGTCATACAGCGCTGTCAGCCAAGCAGGAGTAGGAGGCGCTGGCAGGGAATTAAGCTGTAAATAACAGAGGCTTCAGATCTACCATAGCTCTTGAGCCTCAGTTGCATATCAATTCAAAAGCTGATTTCTCAGTAACGGAGGAACGGAATGTTAATGTAAAAGTATTACTATACTTATCTTTAAAAAGCTACATGTGCATATAAATAGTTTGTGGGGGGAGGGGTGTTGCAATTCTGATAATAAATTCACTTTATCCAATCAAAGGAAGCTGAAAAAATGTGTAAAATAAAAAAATAAAAACAATTTGTATTTTCTGAGACCCATAACTTTTTTGATGTTTCTAATGATGGACCTGTGAGATGGTTTGCTTGGGGAGCTGGAGTTTTTATTTGCACCATTTTTTTTAGGTTGATGACAATACAATGTGAGTTCTGATTTTGTTTTCTTTTTAGAGTGTTTATTATACAGTATAAGCTAAATTATTTTATATTACAATGTTTTATATTTCTGTCCTTTATGGATTCTGATGACAAATATGCATTTTCTTTAATTTTTAGTAAGAAAAAAGTGTGTGATTTAAATGTTTAAGAAATGTACACCTCTTAATGAATTTGGGGCATCTTTCAACTGCTGTGTGCCACTGCTAGATATGCATGCCAGCAAGGGAGTAGTGTACATTTCTATAATAATTTATTTCACTTTTATGGCTTAAGTTATTATGAGTTTTTCAGGTATGTTTAGCTATGCCCTGTCCAGTCTGAGCTCCATACATTTTTCGGAAAGTTGGCAGAACTGTCAGAGACTGGCTGAAAAATGTCAAAAGGCAGAACATTTTTGTGTGACTTCATGTTGTACCAACTTTTTGCATCAATTCAAGGAGTATTATGCCATAATTCCTATGTATTGTCTAGGTATGATGTGGACTCAACTCTTGAGCCTGCTTTTTACACCGGCCCTGATATGTGACATATATTACCTGTACAATGCCTGTTGTTTATAACACAGGTATACAGAAAAAACTTTTTTCAGGTGACAAGGGTAATGGATTTAGGACATTTTGATGGTGCTGAATTAAAAAAATCCCATTACTTTTGCTAAATTGATTTTAGTATCCGAGACAATTTATCCATGAAAATAAAACATTCCCCCAATTCAACTTGTGTGCGATATCAAATACAATAGATATTGGTCTTTTGGTCTGTCTTTTGGCTGTTTTAACAATGTCTTGGTGTCATGTCTCTTGTTGGATATCCTGAGGCCAGGGACTCTTTCCCTGTAACTTATGCTAGTGGGCACCCTAGCTATCCCTGCTCCCAGGATTATTTCTAGTGGTGAAGACACTGGGGCCACATAAGTTGCTGATCTCCTGAATCCGCCCTAAGTCTGTTACCTCCCCCCACCCGGGGAAGAGTGGAGTAGTAGTGTATGGAAATACACCAACCAGACTAACAGACTAAAAGAAAATGCGACTCATACACATAAGCTCTCACAAACAGAGGGGAACACTTGGGAGTGAAGGAAGGGAAAAATCTAAGTAAGTGAAGAAGAGGATTTGGAAACAACCAAAACCAAGCAACAGTCTTTATATAAATCCACCAAAAGCCTCCTCAAACAGCAAAACCTTTCCAGCTCCTGAACCAAACAGCATGAAGCTAACTCTGGCAATATATATATAGGAGAGGGGAGTGGCTAACACTGAACAGCTGAGAGCATCAAGGCAGATAAGCTTCCAGGAGCTCTAAACTGAAAAGATTATCCCAGCACAGATAGAAGAAACCTGCACTGTTTAATATGAAGGTGAAGTGCTTTTAATCAGTGAAGGAGTAGGACAAATCAGACAGCACAGTCTTCTGGCTCTAGCCAGTTTCCTACTCCAGACTGATGAGGGGCAAAAACCCCGAAACAGCTGTCTGTGGATGGATACCATGCTTGGCATAGGTGGTTTTCCTTTATTGGATGTTTTCCTTTATCGGATGCTGCCCTTCCTGTGGTTGTTCCTTCCCGGGGAAAGGCCTGGCTATTCATTGCTTGCGTTGAGAAACACGTGATGGTGTCTCCGCAGCTACTCTACATGCATTTGCATATTGGGGCAGTGTTCTGGATCACTGCGTTGAGAAACACGTGATGGTGTCTCCGCGGTGTTGGATGTTTTGGTCTCCACGAGGTCAATCATCTGTACCTTCATAGCCTTTTTACTAGGCACTGCTCCTAATAGCCAGTTTCCTACTCCACACTGATGAGGGGCAAAAACCCCGAAACAGCTGTCTGTGGATGGATACCATGCTTGGCATAGGTGGTTTTCCTTTATTGGATGTTTTCCTTTATCGGATGCTGCCCTTCCTGTGGTTGTTCCTTCCCGGGGAAAGGCCTGGCTATTCATTGCTTGCGTTGAGAAACACGTGATGGTGTCTCCGCGGTGTTGGATGTTTTGGTCTCCACGAGGTCAATCATCTGTACCTTCATAGCCTTTTTACTAGGCACTGCTCCTAATAGCCAGTTTCCTACTCCACACTGATGAGGGGCAAACACCCCGAATCAGCTGTCTGTGGGTAGGAGTGCCTCTCGGCCTTCTGGCTGCGATCTTGTGTCGCGGTCAGAGGGTGCGAGTGTTTCCTAGCAGCGTGCTGCTAATTTATTGCTGCGGTATTCGTACCGGCAGAGAAGTTTGAAGATGTTCATTAAGAATACAATTCGTGTGGTCGTGGAAGATGGTGCCAAAAACAACGTGGTGTACGTGGTTCGTGACCTGCTGGAGGGAAAGGCTGGAGCTCATCGGACTGATATTTTCAGCGTGAACGAATTTCATAACCAAGGTACTTATGATGTTACCTTTGTGAGTGAGCCTTGCTGTTTAACAGTCTTTGAGTGGCTCAGAAGTCATGATGGTGACCCATGCCTGGAGGGAGTGCGGGTGGAGCCTCTGTTTGGGCTCATGGAAAAAGTTGTGACGGTTACTGTTTATAATCCTTATACTGAAGTAAGTCTGTTGGAGCAGTTCCTGGCTCGGTACTGCGAATATGTTAAGGGTGGAGACAAACAGAGAAATTGCTTGGGCATTTTTAACTGTAAACTTGTGTTTCGTGTGAAACTGAAGAGAGACCCAAGTTGTTTGGGAGGTTTCACCCACCCCCCGGCGAATTTCTCAGTGGCGGGTCATAGGGGCTTTCTGACATATGCAGGGCAGCCTCTATACTGCAGGAAGTGTTTCCAGTTTGGGCACTTGCAGAATATGTGCGATAAAAGTTTGGTTTGCCGTAACTGCAAAAGAGAAGGCCATGTGGCGGCTGAGTGTCCGATGCCACGTGAATGTGACCGTTGTGGTAATACAGGGCACCTGTATAAGGATTGTCCATATGGTGTGCCGAGGAGGCCAACTAGAGAGGAGGAGAGGCGGGAAGAGGAAGAAAAGAAACGTAAGGAGGAGCGGAGGCAGGAGGAGGAAAAAAAGAGAGAGGAGGAGGTTAAGAAGCGAGAGGAGGAGAGGAAGCGGGAGGATGGCGAGGCGTCTGTGCAGCAAAGCTCTGAGGTAATTCCGCCCTCTATGATTGAGAGAAGGCGGGATAAACGGCAGGAGGACAAGGAGGCTGAGAGGAAGAGGGAGAAGCAGGAGGACAAGGAATTCTGGAGAGCTGCAAAGCAGGAAGAGCGTGCTATGATTAATAAAAATAAAAAAAAAAGGAGTCCCCAGTTACCAAAGCAGTCGAGTTGGGTGATTTGATGGATTTTGATACTTCTGGGGCGGAGGAGATGGCTGAGTCTGTGATTCATGGGTCTGACCCAGGAAACATTGGTGCTTTTTCCTCAGAAGAGGAGCCTGGAGGTCGAAAGTGTCCCAGGGAGGGTGGTGGGGAAATTAGTGACTTTGAGGATGGTGAAGGAGTGCCCCGGAGGAAGGCTGGGCAGAAGAAGACGCGTCTGGAGGAGTGTATGGAGGTTAGCGGCTCTGAAAGCTGCACGGCGCAGATGGTGGAGGAGGACAGTAGCGGTGCTGGTTAGCTATGTGCTATTATTTCAGTAGCTAAGTGTTTTTGTATATAGTAGCATTTGCCTTTAAAAAATGTTTTTTTTTTTTTTTTTTTTTTTTTTTTTTTTTGTGTGTGTTTTTTATGTACCGTAAGTTGCGTAATGTTATGTTTGTAGGTTGATTTTCTTAGTATTTTTGTTTCTGTGTATGTTATGGGTTTTGTTATTATATCACAAAATGTGAGGGTTTTTAAAAACAGGTTGCGGCGGGCGGCCATCTTGGATTTTTTTGCAACTCAAAATGCAGGAATTTTTTGTTTGCAGGAGTGTGGTATTGTGGATGGTGTGAAGGGGAGTGAATGGCCTCATGGTGCGTCTGTGTGGTCAGGGAGTGCCTGTAATAAAAATGATGGTGTGGGTTTTTTGGTGAAGGGAAATGATGTGAGTTTGTGTGACTATATGGTGATTGAGGTTGGAAGGTGTGTGTTGGCAAATTTTGAGTTTAGAAATGTTCGTTTTTGCGTTATTAATGTATATGCGCCTGTGGATAAACAGGAGCGTAGAGTTTTATTTGAAAAAATTAAGTTTTTTATTCCAGGAAGAGTGCCTGTTGTGATAGTGGGTGATATGAACTGTGATGTGGGAAGTGTGAATGTCGATGCATCAGGGAAAGTGTTAATGGATATGGTGAGTGATTTTGGTTTAAAAGATATGCAGCGGGCATGCAAGATAACTCCGTTGTTAAATACGTTTTTTTCTGACAGTGGGAGGGTGGAGTCTAGATTGGACTATTGTTTTGTTTCAAAAAATCTGATTCCTGTTAGTTATGCACAGGAGAGGGTGTTTTTTTCGGATCATGTGTGTATGAAGTGTGAATTGGATTTGCATGTTAATGAGGTGGCTGGGAAAGGTGTGTGGAAGTTGAATGTGAGTTTGCTGGAAGGAGGGGGGGTGAAAGAGGAGTATGAAAGACATTATGCAGAGTGGTGTGGGTGCAGGAGTGATTTCAGAAATGTTTGTGAATGGTGGGATTGGGTTAAATGGAGAACCAAGAGTTTTTTTAAAAAACTCGGGTACAAGTGTGCGGCTGCAAAGAGAGAAAGGTTTGTTTTTTTAAATGCAAGATTGAGTTTGTTGTATAAGTTGAGGGCGGGAGGGATGGATGTGAGTGAAGATTTAGTGAAAGTGAAAAAAGAAGTGAATGATTTTTTGTTAGAAAGAGGGAGGAGTATTGTGTATAGGGCCAAATTAGAGAATTTGGAGAAGAATGAGAAGTGTTCGCGGTTTTTCTTTAAGAAAGTTTTTGGGAAGAGACAGAGTATGAGTGTTTTGAATGGGATGGATGGAAATGAAGTTAGTGGCGCGGACTTGTGTGAGGAAGTGGCAAAGTTTTATGATGATTTGTATGCTGTGAAATGGAGGGATGAAGGTTTGGAGGGTGAGGTGTTGAGTGTTTTGGAAAATAGTTTGAATAGGATAGAAAGGGAAAGTTTGATGGGTGAGGTGACGGGTGAAGAAGTATGGAAGGTGGTGTGCAGTATGGCGCTGAATAAAACACCGGGGGAGGATGGTCTACCGGTGGAATTTTATCGTGTGATGTGGGATGTGATTGGGAAGGATTTTGTGGATGTATGTAAGTATATGTGGGCGAATGCAGAGGTGGCAAATGGTATGCGTGCAGGGGTGGTTGTGTTATTGCCAAAAAAAGGTGATTTGAAAAATCTAAAAAATTGGAGGCCGATCACATTGCTGAATTGTGATTATAAGATTTATGCGAAACTTTTGGCTAACAGGATGCGTGGTGTGGTTGGGAGTGTGGTGGGTGAGGAGCAATGTTGTGCGGTACCTGGAAGACGAATACATGGAAGTTTGTGTATGTTGAGAGATTGTTTGTGGGACTGCATGAATCGTAAGAAAGGGGTGTATGTGTTGAGTTTGGATTTTGAGAAGGCGTATGATAGATTGGCGCATGGTTTTTTGTTTAGTGTGTTGGTGAAGATGGGTTTTCCTTCTGAGTTTGTTGAGAGAGTGAGAAGTTTGTATAAGAATATTTACAGTTGTGTGTTGTTGAATGGAAATGTGGGGAGGAGAGTAAATGTATTTTCGGGTGTTCGGCAGGGGTGTCCTTTGTCCCCTATCGTTTTTATTTGCGCAATTGAGCCTTTGTTATGTTTGTTAAGAAAAGATAAGGTGATTCGGGGTGTGCAAGTACCCGGGGGTGGGGGGAGAGAATGGAAGATGAGTGGCTATATGGATGATGTGTGTGTGCTGTGTGATTCAGAGTGTTCGGTACGGCGTGTGAAGTTGTTGGTTTCTATGTTTTGTGGAGCATCTGCTTTTAGAGTGAATTGGGAGAAGAGTGAGTGTAAGAATTTTGGGGGAAGGAGTCTGAGCGATGATGTTGGAGTGAATGTGGTGAGTGGATCGATAAAGGTTTTGGGTGTGAAATTTTCAGAGAAATTGGATGGAGAGGAAAGCTGGGTGGATGTGAGAGAGAGAGTGGAGCGTAAGTTAAATTTTTGGAGTTTGAGGGATCTTACGTTTTTTGGTAAAATTTTAGTTATTAAGAGTGTTGTGTTACCTATTTTTTTGTATGTTGCGATGGTGTTTCCACCAAGCCACATGTGTATTAGAAGATTAAATAGGGTTTTGTTTGTCTTTTTTTGGGGTTCATGTATGGAGCGTGCAAGGAGAGAGATTGTTATGAAGAGTTTGGATAAGGGGGGACTGGGTTTCCCAAATTTGAATGTTTTTTTCGGCGTGAATATTATGGTGTTTGTACTAGGTGTGATTAGGATGGATGGGAAGTATGCATGTATGTGCAGGTTTTTGTTTGGAAATTTCTTGTTTCGTTTGAAATGGCGTGAAAGAGATCTTAGGAGCCCAGTGGCTTTTGAGGTTCCTGTGTGGTATGTGTGGGTTTACAAATTTTTAGTGAAGTATGAACTTTGTGATGTGGATGTGAGATTGTTAGAAAAGAAGAAAGCTGTATATAAGATGATTGAGTGTAGAGAGATGGAATGTGACATTATTGTAGGACGAGCCCATAGGCTGTTCTTGCCAGATTTTAAAATGGTAAGAGGGGATGATGTGCAGAAAGTATGGAAGAAGGTACGTGTGAATGGTATGACAAATAGGCAGAGTGAGATTGTATGGCAGTCATTGCATGGGGTGTTGCCAGTGAGGGAGTTTCTGAAAAATCGGGGTTTAGTGAGGAGTGAGAGGTGTCCGAGGAGTGGATGTGGTGGGAGTGAGAGTGTGGTGCATTTGTTTTGGAATTGTCAGTATGCTAGAAGTGTGATTGCAGGTCTGGGTCGTTTGTGTAAGGAGCTGTGTGAGGTAAATCTGTTGTCTTTTGAGCTCTTTATGTTTGGATTGGGTATGTGTGGGGAGAAGGAGAGAGTATTGTGGTTGATGATGGCATGTATAAAAGAGGTTTTGTGGGATGTGAGGAATGTGTATGTGTTTAAAAGGAAGGATATTGAGGTTAAAAACTGTATAAAAATTATTTTGGGAAAATTGTATTTTTGCTTTGTGTGTGATCAGAGGAGGAGAGGGGAGGTGGATGCAGAGGGAATTTGGAAGACTAAAAAGTGGAAACATTTTGTTAATGTATCTTGAAGTGGTTTTTGGTTGTTAATTAAAACATTTTTTGTGTGTTTTCC
This sequence comes from Ranitomeya variabilis, assembly GCF_051348905.1. Classification (NCBI taxonomy): domain Eukaryota; kingdom Metazoa; phylum Chordata; class Amphibia; order Anura; family Dendrobatidae; genus Ranitomeya; species Ranitomeya variabilis. The sequence continues at coordinate 57,165,955 of NC_135233.1, forward strand.
AATGATGATGGGAATGGCGGTGGCACTAAGTGTGTGGCACGCTGTTTTGGGAGATGAGTTCCTTATAGTTTTGGTTACCTGACTGTGGAACTTCCCATCTGAGGGGAAAAAAAAAAAAAAAAAAAAAAAAAGCTGTCTGTGGATGGATACCATGCTTGGCATAGGTGGTTTTCCTTTATTGGATGTTTTCCTTTATCGGATGCTGCCCTTCCTGTGGTTGTTCCTTCCCAGGGAAAGGCCTGGCTATTCATTGCTTGCGTTGAGAAACACGTGATGGTGTCTCCGCAGCTACTCTACATGCATTTGCATATTGGGGCAGTGTTCTGGATCACTGCGTTGAGAAACACGTGATGGTGTCTCCGCGGTGTTTGATGTTTTGGTCTCCACGAGGTCAATCATCTGTAACTTCACATTCTTAATCAGCACCGTAAACTTAATATAAAACTGTTAACACATCGTTGGCACCAAAATCACTGTATACCAGTGATAATTGTGTCTAATTTTGTCTAACTTAGAACTATCCTAGAACTAGCATCTTTCTCATTTTCTTTGCATCTTCTGAAACCTGTAGCAAAAAAGTCTAAAATAAAATGACAGCTCAGAGCACTTATTGGTAAGATATTCATCCCCAGGTAGTAAGTTTAGATACTGAAAGCCAACTACATAACTTTAGAAATAACGTGTATTCATTTTGTATACTCCTGTATCCTTTCTTTCTTACATCCATTATCCAACACGCAGAAGACAGCACTCACCTAACAATATTACTCAGCAAATGTTCAAAATATAATGTTCTTGTTCCTATTTTACGTAGGTGTAAGTCTGTAGAAGAGATACACCGAGTTTATTATTTTGTTAAAATATAGTAGCCATTTTTTGTGATGCCAGCTGGATGGCACACACTGTGTGTGTCTTATGGCTGCTGAAGTATGTGTCTGTAGGCCAGCACAGTGTCTAATTGGCTTGTAGGTAATCTAATTCGGATAAAACATTTCCTTTATGAATTTTCCAGATTCTGCCTACTCCTTGCATGTTTCTAAGGGCACAGTCAGAATAAAAGGGACAGAGATTGGAAAGCAATGCACAGACTGGTCGGCCTGTCAGCTCCATAGAAATACATGAAGCTGTCATGCTTTGGTCGGGAGATGCACTAGCCAGTTTGTGTACTGTATTCTGATTTATATGGTCATCTGAATGTGCTCTAACAGTAGTGATTTTGTCTTTTGGATGCTGTAAAGATATTTTCCAACCGTAGGTCAGATATGATAATGTGCTGCTGAGAATGAAGATGTTTGGTGGATGCAGCCCAAAAGATCATTTCACCCAAGACCAAGCCTTCTCATCATTCATCAGGACATGGGTAGCCTGTTTAGACTGCATGACTATCATGAAATGGGTGTGCCTACTACTCCTCGTTCATGATTATCATGCAGTGTAAATGGACCTTAAGGCTCTGTTCATACCTGCATTTGGGGCTGCATCACATACTTGTTCAAAATCACATGAAGAAGTAGTGCAGCATCTTGCCCTATTATGTCTGGTAAAGCACAAGACATTGGACAATATTACAGAAACCAGACAGCTCCAATGATTGTTAAGAGATTGTGTATTTCACCTCTGGGGTCGGCATATAAGTGACCCGACACTTCTGTTAATAAGGTGCGTTCGCAGCCCGGGGTCCACTGTGCAGAGATGGAACCTGCTGCTAAGCAATGACGGAATATATGGCGGAACAATGAGGATACACACACGGGTTAGCTTCACCCTGTGTGAAAGAAGCGAGCCCTGTTGCGTCACAGGGCCGCAGTACAGCACGTAACAGAAATAATAAATAAAGTAGCATGAGAGTGCATGCGGTGCCGCACTGGCGGACGCCACTAACCAGCCAGACTTGGGTTTGGAAAGTGCGGTGATAGCGCATGGCGCCACACTGGCGGTCACAGCAATAGACGCTGTTTGTGTACAAGTGTTGGCAACAAGTCGGGCGCTAGATTACAATCATCCAATCAATGAAGTGCACATAGTACATCACCCAACTTTCCACACAGATTTTCCTCTGCTCCTAGCATTCTCATGGTATGCCTTTCAGCTAACTCTAGCTTACCCCAGTGTTATTTATGACCTTGCTTACTCTGGCTTGATTGTATGCATCTGGTCCACCCTTAATTCTCTAACCAAGATGAGCAGAGACCACTCCTCTCTGCTTCACACCTGAATGCACTTAGTTATACATATATTGCATAGCACAAGTCTGCAATGACTTCAGTCTGCAGTGTGATTCCTATAAGTGTGTCCTAGAAGTGTGAAGATTAATTTAGAATTAAAACCAGAACTGAACCAGAAGGGAACTGAAGGTAACTGGCAAGTCACTGTAAACAATGTTTCTGTTTGTTTTCACTTTCGCCCCTATAATTCTTCACTTTCTGCAAACTCCCCTAATCCCTACTCCTAGTAAAGAACTGTTCATCTCCTCTTCAATCCTCCACATCTATCTCACCTCCTCCTCTGAACTGTTCCTTAACATACAATCCTGTCTCCAAGCACAGACAGCCACCTCATGCCCTCTCCTGCTCCCACCTGCTAACACTTTCTCTGCTCCTTCCCACTGCTGGTGATATCTCTCCAAATCCTGGTCCTCCTCACCACATCTCCATAATCAGCTCTACCTCCCATACATGCTGTATCACAAATTTCCATAACCTCTAACCTTATACCCATTCGCCCAGCCCCCACTTCCCCAGTCCCACTAACAGGAGCTTTGTGGAACGCTCGCTCTGTCTGCAACAAGCTTTCCTACATCCACGATCTTTTTGTTACTACCAAACTTTCCTTCCTCGCCATCACCGAAACCTGTCTCACCCCTTCTGACACAGCCTCTCCTGCTGCACTTTCGTATGGTGGCTTCCACCTTTCTCACACACCCCGCCCCAGCAGCAAGCATGGTGGAGGAGTTGGTTTTCTCCTGTCAGATAACTGCTCCTTCACCCCAATCCCACCGCCTCCCTCTATTACCCTCCCTTCCTTTGAGGTGCACTCTGTGCGCATCTATGCCCCCCACCAACCTCCAACTGGCTGTCATTTACCACCCCCCAGGTCCAGCCACCACCTTCTTTGACCACTTCACCACCTGGCTACTTCATTTCCTTTCTGCGGACATCCCCACTATCATCATGGGCGACTTCAACATCCCCATTGACACTTCCCTCTCAGCTGCCACTAAACTTCTATCTCTCACTTCCTCCTTCAGCCTCACTCAATGGTCTTCTGCAGCCACTCACAAAGATGGTCACACATTGGACCTCATCTTCACCCGCCTCTGCTCAGTATCTAACCTCTCTAACTCACCTCTTCCTCTTTCTGACCATAATCTACTCACATTCTCTTCCCTTTCCACTCCTTGTCTGCATTCCCCACCCCACAAACTTGCACACCCTCGCAGAAATCTTAAACACCTTGATCTGCATTCACTCTCTGAATCCCTCCTCCCTCTCACAGACATAAGTTCCCTACAAAATGCGGATGACGCTGCCTCTCTCTATAACACCATAATAGCTGCAGCTTTGGAATCTCTTGCCCATTTCACACATACCAAAGCTCACAAAATCAACAGACAGCCCTGGCACACCAGCCTGACCAAAGAACTGAGGCAAGCTTTCAGGGCTGCAGAGTGGAGATGGAAAAGATCCCACTCCAACGAGCACTTTATCGCATTCAAACAGTCCCTCACTACTTTCAAGACCACACTCGCCACAGCTAAACAAACCTACTTCTCATCTCTCATATCCTCCGTCTCACATCCCTAAACAGTTATTCAACGTCTTCAACTCTCTCCTCCGTCCCCCAGCACTTCCTCCCTCCCCACTCATCTCAGCTGAAGACTTTGCCTCATTTTTCAAGCAGAAGATTGAGAACATCAGAGACAGTATTAGTCCCCAGAGCCCTTCCTCCCAACTACCCAGCCCTCCACCTCCAAAACCAACTTCTCCACTATTACAGAAGATCGACTCTCCCCTCTACTCTCAATATCGCATCTCACCACCTGTGCACTTGACCCAATCCCTTCCCACTTCATCCCAAACCTCGCCACAGTCTTCATTCCAACTCTATCACATCCATCTCTTCAACCTATCACTAACAACTGGTGTTTTCCACTCAAGCTTTAAACATGCCTCAATCACCAATCCTCAACAAGCCCTCTCTTGACCCATCCTCTGTATCTAGCTATCGCCCTATATCACTTCTCCCCTATGCCTCAAAACTACTGAAACAACACGTCCATCTTGAACTGTCCTCCCATCTATCTTCCTGCACCCTTTTTGACCGCTTACAATCAAGCTTCTGGTCACACCGCTCCACTGAAACTGCCCTAACTGAGGTCACCAATGACCTATTAACCACCAAGAGCAAGCGACACTACTCTATCCTCCTCCTCCTGAACCTGTCCTCGGCCTTTGACACAGTGGACCATTCACTATTACTACAGACCCTCTCATCCCTTGGCATCACAGACTTGGCCCTATCCTGGATATCGTCATACCTAACTGACCGAACATTCAGCGTCTCCCATTCACACACCACCTCCTCACCTCGCCCCCTATCTGTCGGAGTCCGCAAGGTTCAGTTCTAGGGCCCCTGCTCTTCTCCATTTACACTTTTGGTGTGGGACAGCTCATAGAATCTCACAGTTTTCAGTATCATCTCTATGCTGATGACACACAGATCTACATCTCTGGACCAGATATCACCACCCTACTAACCAGAATCCCTCAATGTCTATCTGCTATTTCATCCTTCTTCTCTGCTAGATTTATAAAACTTAACATGGACAAAACAGAATTCATTGTCTTTCCCCCACCTCATGCGACCCCCCGAACGAACCTGTCCATTACAGTAAATGGCTGCCCACTCTCCCCAGTCCCACAAGCTCGCTGTCTTGGGGTAATCCTTGACACTGATCTCTCCTTCAAACTGCATATCCAAGCCCTTTCTAATTCCTGCCGCCTTCAACTCAAAAATATTTCACAGATCCGTACATTCCTAAACCAAGAATCTACAAAAACCCTAGTCCAGGCACTCATCATCTCCCGCCTCGACTACTGTAACCTCCTGCTCTGTGGCCTCCCCTCGAACACTCTCACACCCCTCCAATCTATTCTAAACTCAGCTGCCCGACCAGTCCACCTGTCCCCCCGCTATTCCCTGGCCTCTTCCCTCTGTCAATCCCTTCACTGGCTCCCCATTACCCAGAGACTCCAGTACAAAAGCCTAACCATGACATACAAAGCCATCCACAACCTGTCTCCTCCATACATCTGTGACCTCGTCTCCCGGTACTTTCCTGCATGCAACCTCCGATCCTCACAAGATCTCCTTCTCTACTCCCCTCTTATCTCCTCTTCCCACAATCGCATACAAGATTTCTCTTGCGCATCACCCCTACTCTGGAACTCTCTACCACAACATATCAGACTCTCAGCTACCATCGAAACCTTCAAAAAGAACCTGAAGACCTACCTCTTCCGGAAAGCCTATAACCTGCAGTAATCACTGATCGACCAAACCACTGCACGACCAGCTCTATCCTTACCTACTGTATCCTCACCCATCCCTTGTAGATTGTGAGCCCTCGCGGGCAGGGTCCTCTCTCCTCCTGTACCAGTTGTGACTTGTATTGTTCAAGATTATTGTACTTGTTTTTATTATGTATACCCCTCCTCACATGTAAAGCGCCATGGAATAAATGGCGCTATAATAATGAATAATAATAATCCTCCTTACGTGAGCAATCAAACACAAGGGAGGGGATGTTTAAAGAGCGACTTTCACTCACAACACACACACGTAAACAAGTGTATTTTAGTGCATGGCCGTGCGGCCATGCAAACCTTTATAGCTGCAGCAAGTTCAGGACCTTCCCAGAGGACCAATGAGAACTGCTACAGTAACTGAGCAACTTCAGGACCTTCCTAGAGGACCAACAGGAGCTACTGCAGTACCTAAGCATGTGACCCCAGACCTCCACTGAGAGGTCTTCCTTTGGGCATGCTCAGAAGGGAAAAAGCAGGACTTAGTCCCAGAGACGTCTGCTCACCGCTGATCAGTACAGGCTACAATGGCAGAGCCTGGAAAAGCAGCAGTAACCCTTTGCACAGAATCAGACTGAGCGAGACGCTGGGACCGACATCTCCACTGATGAGCAGGCTCCACTGCGGCTGATGCAGAATGAGAGACCGCAGCAGACATGGCTCGAGATTCCCCCTGTGCAGCGGTGGGAACTCGACTCCTAATACTTAGTTTCACAGTTTTTCTGACCAGACTATATGAAGCCCACTACCACATCATGGTGAACATCTCAGTGGGTCCCTGACCTAAGAGGTACTGGACCATGTGCCAACTACTGTTGAAGTGATAGCACTCCAGCAGGAGGACCAACCTGGTGCCCCTTGGCATTCATGCTGCACGGCAAAGCCCCCATGGCTCCAAGTCACACTGCACCACTCCACAGGCACAACACCACAATAACAATGGTCACCAAACTGCACCAACGCCAAGTGAATAGATCTACAGTAAAAAAACTCATCTTTCACATGTTCTGAGATTGTTATCTGAAAGCAAAAGTTAGGAGGAACCCCTCTTGCAGTCTCCTGCTAATTTAAAAAAACACCTCGGTAAAATAGGAGAGGTTCTGGTCCAAGCAACCATATCTACAATAAAGGGTTGTAGCATTTAGAACTTGCCTTATACACTCCATTTTTTATCATTTTTCTCTGCCCAGCTGCCCCATATTTGCAGACAAATCCACAGTGAAAAATTTTCACTATCAGAACTTTGCAGAATACTTAAAGAAGTACACCCATCAAAGTTTTTTTTTCCTTTGAATAGATTGCAATCATCATATTATAAAGCACTGTGTATTTACAATTGCTATTTTTGTTTTTCTACCCAGAACAATTCTTCTCTTTTCTCTGAATTATGTAGAAATAGGAAGTCTCTTTACTCCATTTATCATTCCGCTCTTCAGCTCCTGAACCAGCTGCTCCATTTTTCCCCTGCCAGGGACATTTGCAGTGACTTATGACTCATACAGAGAAAATTGACCTCCTGTTTCTACGTAGAGCTTAGAAGGATTCAGCTGGTCAGATTTTAATCACGTTATGTCCTAGACCTAATGGAAAACAGAAGAATTATCTGGGTAGAAAGGCAAAATGAGTAATTGTAAGTACACAGTGCTATATAATATGATAACTGCAATATAGTAAGAGGATAAAACTTTGATGAGAGTGCTTTTTTAATCACAAATGCTATGGAAAAATATCAAGGTGGAGAAAGGGGATTCATTAATAGGCACAGGTACACAACTACTTCACTGCAATGCCATTATCATGAACTGTACTTTTTTGCAGGAAATTAACTATCTTCTTTTTTAGCAAATCAAACTGACTGAAATTAAAATGGGCATTCACTATCGATTTCAGCTATCATTATCACTAATAAGAGAGCTTTAATTTTAAGTTAAATTATTCATTAAGGGGTTGCCTGCTAAGTGCACTATAATTTCAGCTTAGAGTTTGACAGGCAAGTTAATGGCAGAGCTTTCTACCAGCAAGGTTCATTTTTCTCATTCTACAACATGAATTACGGACGGCAAATTAATTTGGAAAGAATCCAGTGTTTTGTTTAAGTTATTCTCAGCTTTTACTATGGAGAGAAATGGAAATATAAATGACATCGAGCCGTTCCCTTTTACATAAAGTGCTCTTATGACATAGCCAGAAATATGTCCTTTCTTTTCATCCAGATTGGCATAGAGCTGCATTACTTTTTTCATTGCCTGCATTTCATACTTGTTCTTAATGGCATAGTCAAAAAGGACGACATATTTTCTTTAAGTGGTTGAATATGATATTGACTTACAGATCTCAATGAAAGCAACATCTTTTTATTGCATTTCAAAGATATCAAAAGGCAGAGACACACACACACACACACACACACACACAATAACGTACCAGCGGCCAACTTACTGACAATCTATTTTCTCCAATGATAGTTTATCAAAACATTTGGGTTATAGATTTCAGTACTGTATCTACACTGTTCAACATTAAAGTTGCATCACCAAGAATGAAAAATAGTGGAATTTGTAAATCACTGGATGGATAGATATTTTAGTGATATAAAAGTGATGAAAAAATGTAAAGAAAAATTTTAAAACATTGATTCAGTATTAAGTATGTGTGCCACGTGCAGAAATCCCCCCACATACACACCTTAGAAGCTATCACTGAGGGTATTAATGGTTGTCTGAGGAATGTTCTGCCACGAGGAATGTACTTGAGCAAATGATCAAGATCCACTACCGGCAGCTCCTTTTGTAATTGTAGATGCAAAAACATCTGAGATGTGATCATTTGAGAAAATTCCAGATATGCTGCTGACCATGATAGCAGGTTTAGGCCATCAAGGCTTCTCACAATAGCACGAGCAACATGTGGCCTGGGGTAGTAGTGAATAAAACCACTTCCTGGGACACTCTGGAGTTGGGCTGTATCACTGGTTTCATAAATATTTCATTTTATACTGAAAGTTAAATTTTATGTCAGATATCACAGCAACAAACAGTGTCTACACAAACGATGTTCCCATGACATTGGACTATGAGCCAGATGTCCAGATATCTGTGATCCATTGACCTCACATCACCTCTCTTTAAAGGCTATCATGGCACATAACAGGCTAAAATGGAGGTTCATCCTCTTTCTTAAAAAGTGCCACTTTGTCTTAGATGATAGCTCGGGATGGGTCTAGAGATCATGTTGTAATAATGCCTATTATTGTACATATCATATAAGAAAAGGGCACATCAAGTCATTTTCTTCATAATCTATCTAAAATATTTCATCCAGTATGTATCCCATAAGGGATGGGGGCAGTGTTCTGGATCACTGCGTTGAGAAACACGTGATGGTGTCTCCGCAGTGTTGGATGTTTTGGTCTCCCCGAGGCCAATCATCTGTTCCTTCACAGCCTTTTACTAGGCACTGCTCCTAATAGCCAGATTCCTACTCCACACTGATGAGGGGCAAACACCCCGAAACAGCTGTCTGTGGATGGATACCATGCTTGGCATAGGTGGTTTTCCTGTATTGGATGCTGCCCTTCCCGTGGTTGTTCCTTCCCGGGGAAAGGTCTGGCTATTCACTGCTTGCGTTGAGAAACACGTGATGGTGTCTCCGCAGCTATCCTACATGCATTTGCATATTTCCCATAAGGGATGGGGGCAGTGTTCTGGATCACTGCGTTGAGAAACACGTGATGGTGTCTCCGCGGTGTTGGATGTTTTGGCCTCCCCGAGGCCAATCATCTGTTCCTTCACAGCCTTTTACTAGGCACTGCTCCTAATAGCCAGATTCCTACTCCACACTGATAAGGGGCAAACACCCCGAAACAGCTGTCTGTGGATGGATACCATGCTTGGCATAGGTGGTTTTCCTGAATTGGATGTTTTCCTTTATTGGATGCTGCCCTTCCCGTGGTTGTTCCTTCCCGGGGAAAGGTCTGGCTATTCACTGCTTGCGTTGAGAAACACGTGATGGTGTCTCCGCAGCTATCCTACATGCATTTGCATATTTCCCATAAGGGATGGGGGCAGTGTTCTGGATCACTGCGTTGAGAAACACGTGATGGTGTCTCCGCGGTGTTGGATGTTTTGGTCTCCCCGAGGCCAATCATCTGTTCCTTCACAGCCTTTTACTAGGCACTGCTCCTAATAGCCAGATTCCTACTCCACGCTGATGAGGGGCAAACACCCCGAAACAGCTGTCTGTGGTTGGATACCATGCTTGGCATAGGTGGTTTTCCTGTATTGGATGTTTTCCTTTATTGGATGCTGCCCTTCCCGTGGTTGTTCCTTCCCAGGGAAAGGTCTGGCTATTCACTGCTTGCGTTGAGAAACACGTGATGGTGTCTCCGCAGCTATCCTACATGCATTTGCATATTTCCCATAAGGGATGGGGGCAGTGTTCTGGATCACTGCGTTGAGAAACACGTGATGGTGTCTCTGCGGTGTTGGATGTTTTGATCTCCCCGAGGCCAATCATCTGTTCCTTCACAGCCTTTTACTAGGCACTGCTCCTAATAGCCAGATTCCTACTCCACACTGATGAGGGGCAAACACCCCAAAACAGCTGTCTGTGGATGGATACCATGCTTGGCATAGGTGGTTTTCCTGTATTGGATGTTTTCCTTTATTGGATGCTGCCCTTCCCGTGGTTGTTCCTTCCCGGGGAAAGGTCTGGCTATTCACTGCTTGCATTGAGAAACACGTGATGGTGTCTCCGCAGCTATCCTACATGCATTTGCATATTTCCCATAAGGGATGGGGGCAGTGTTCTGGATCACTGCGTTGAGAAACACGTGATGGTGTCTCCGCGGTGTTGGATGTTTTGGTCTCCCCGAGGCCAATCATCTGTTCCTTCACAGCCTTTTACTAGGCACTGCTCCTAATAGCCAGATTCCTACTCCACACTGATGAGGGGCAAACACCCCGAAACAGCTGTCTGTGGATGTATACCATGCTTGGCATAGGTGGTTTTCCTGTATTGGATGTTTTCCTTTATTGGATGCTGCCCTTCCCGTGGTTGTTCCTTCCCGGGGAAAGGTCTGGCTATTCACTGCTTGCGTTGAGAAACACGTGATGGTGTCTCCGCAGCTATCCTACATGCATTTGCATATTTCCCATAAGGGATGGGGGCAGTGTTCTGGATCACTGCGTTGAGAAACACGTGATGGTGTCTCCGTGGTGTTGGATGTTTTGGTCTCCCCGAGGCCAATCATCTGTTCCTTCACAGCCTTTTACTAGGCACTGCTCCTAATAGCCAGATTCCTACTCCACACTGATGAGGGGCAAACACCCCGAAACAGCTGTCTGTGGATGGATACCATGCTTGGCACAGGTGGTTTTCCTGTATTGGATGTTTTCCTTTATTGGATGCTGCCCTTCCCGTGGTTGTTCCTTCCCGGGGAAAGGTCTGGCTATTCACTGCTTGCGTTGAGAAACACGTGATGGTGTCTCCGCAGCTATCCTACATGCATTTGCATATTTCCCATAAGGGATGGGGGCAGTGTTCTGGATCACTGCGTTGAGAAACACGTGATGGTGTCTCTGCGGTGTTGGATGTTTTGGTCTCCCCGAGGCCAATCATCTGTTCCTTCACAGCCTTTTACTAGGCACTGCTCCTAATAGCCAGATTCCTACTCCACACTGATGAGGGGCAAACACCCCGAAACAGCTGTCTGTGGATGGATACCATGCTTGGCATAGGTGGTTTTCCTGTATTGGATGTTTTCCTTTATTGGATGCTGCCCTTCCCGTGGTTGTTCCTTCCCGGGGAAAGGTCTGGCTATTCACTGCTTGCGTTGAGAAACACGTGATGGTGTCTCCGCAGCTATCCTACATGCATTTGCATATTTCCCATAAGGGATGGGGGCAGTGTTCTGGATCACTGCGTTGAGAAACACGTGATGGTGTCTCCGCGGTGTTGGATGTTTTGGTCTCCCCGAGGCCATTCATCTGTTCCTTCACTGTATACAAATAATGTCATAGCAAGATGTTCAACACTGTGAACAATACATCCAGGATTCGATACGGGTTTCAGCAAGCTTCCAAGCTGCAGACAGATCCTCGGTGGGAAAGCAGAGACACCGACCAACAGAGTGGTTCTGCAAGAAGCATTTCAAGGTCCTGGAGTGGCGTAGCCAGTCTCCAAACGTGAACCTAATAGAAAATATTTGTAGGGAGCTGAAACTCAATGTTTCCAAGTGACACCCCCGAAACCTGAAAGATCTGGAGAAGATCTGTATAGACAGTGGGCCAAAATCCCTGCTGCAGTGTGTGCAAACGTGGTCAAGAACTACAGAAAACGTCTGACCTCTGTAATTACAAACGAAGATTTCTGTGTCAACTATTAAATTCTATTTTTCTACTGCATCAAATACTTATTTCATGCAAAAAATGCAAATTAATTATGTAAAAATCATACAATGTGATTTGTTGTTTTTTATTTTGAAGATAAAATATAAACAATACGATAAAAATGACAGACCTCTCCATTCTTTGTAGGTGGGAAAACTTGCAAAATTGGCAGTGCATCAAATACTTACTTTCCCCACAGTAAGAATTTTCGGAAGTAAAGTATTTGTACATATTCCCAAAGAAAAATGTACCAAGTAGGAATCTCATGCAAAAGAGGGTATCCAGGTGGGCTACAGTGAAATCTAGAAAGGATATAGAATCCTAAACTCAGAAACAAAGTCACAATAAGCAAAGATGTAATGATTGATGAGAACTTCATGTCGCTCAAGTTTCATGACATCATACCAGTAGTCCAGCTGAAGCAACAACAGTCTCAGTCACAATTTCAAAACAACAAGGAAAAGGATGTAGAAGTTTGGTTAGATTCTTCAACCACTGAAGAAACAACAGAAAAATCAGGTGAATCTGAAGTCAGAAGATCGTCGAGATCACACAAGGGTATACCAGCTAAGTGTCTATCCTACTTTATCAAAACATTACCTCAGGGCAGCCTTCATGGAATGAGATGCAACAACTACCTGTCCATGAAAAACTGAAGTGGATTAATGCTGCTAAGAAAGAAATGAAGTCCCTTCATCAACTTCAAACTTGGAAACTCACCAAACTACCCCAAGGCAAGAAAGCAATCAAATATAAATGGATTTTTAAGACCAAGTATGACTCTGAAAGCAAGGTTCACAGATTTAAAGCAAAATTATTGGCAAAGGAATATAGGTATATACTTTGCTTTATTTTGTTCCAGAATCCATGATTATTTCATGTTGTCTATAGGTCATTATATTAGTATTTTTTACCACTGTTTTAAATGTGATCTATTGTTAGCATTCTCTGGACATAAATAACGTTAGAATCCCTAAGCCTTTTTAATTTTACATTATGCCTTTATGGAGGATATATTTGAACAGTCACTTTACCCTGTTTTGGCCCATATTTATATTATGGTTTTTTTCCCTCATAATGACTATGTGAACAAGGCTCAGGATGAGCAAAGATGTAATTTATTGAAAGTCACAGCAATTTTGAATTCTGACTATTACCAATAAAATATTCTTCACTGGTGCAAAGAGAACTATTTGGCTATGGTACTGTGAGCAGCCTGCGTAGCCTATATGTTCTGCCATAGTCTGCAACGTTTCCGTAATTCTCTCCCATCAAGCACATCGGGGGTGTCATTGGTCAGCAATTGCAAAGGGATCTGCCAGAAGCGGATCTTGATGATTTACATACCTAAGTACTTTCAACATGACAGAACATTCCTTAGACAACTATTAACAGCTTCACTGAGGGCAGCCAAGGCGTGTCAGTGCAGGGATTTCTGCAATGGTGTGTACATTCCATAATGAATAATTTATATTTTGAAAAAAATTTTTCTATTTTTTTCATCATTTGCTTAACATTAACATGTCTCCATCCTGGGATTTCCATAATTCCATGACTTTTCCTTCTCGGTGTTGCAATTTTAATGTTGAAGAGTGTGTATAATAAGAAGAAAAGATTGACTGATGTTTTAAATGCCATTTTTCAAGTAGGCTAGACCTTAAAAATTTCCTGTCAGCTCTCATTACATGTCTGAATTAGTAAAAATAAATAAAAGAATAAATTAAAAAAATCTGTTCCGGAGCGATTTAAAAGGTAAATATAAAAACAGCACTGTAGTTAGTTGTTGGCTGCAGAAGGGGAAGCATCCATGCAGCATGGTGAGTCGGCGTGCAAATCACCCATTCTTTTGAAATGTATTTAGCGATATCTAAAAAAAAAAAATTTGGTAGCACTGCGTGCATAATAATAAAATGTCAAAACATTAATCCCAAAAAGTGAATGCTGAAATGGGAAAAATATTAAAAAGCACAGTGGAAAAACAAAGCTTTATGTGGTCTTAGTCAGTATAAAAATAAAGTTACTGCTCATGGAAAGCAAGGAAGGAAAATGAAAGCGAAAAAAATGAAAAATAGACATGTCCGAAGGGTTAGGGCTTTTTCCAGGTGTAGAAAAAAGGGTCTGGCTTTTTTGTGCCACTGCAGACTATGTCAGGTATTACATATCTTATATGAATGGGAGGGGGTAGCTGAAATACGAAACAAGGGTACATGGACAAAGTGGAAAAAAGCAGACCCTTTTCTCTTTTCCCTCCTAACTTTACTTATCTACTCAAAAATGAGCACACGCTGCAGTAAGAATACTTTCATTGTAAATGTAGAAGCCACAATCCTCACTGCCAGACAGATGCAGTAATATTTTCTTAAAAGCCAGTTATTGGCTTCCAGTTATTCTAATCTAACTCATATAGATGTTTCATAAATCATTTCCTTTTTCTTATTTTCCAATAAATCTGTTTTTAAAAGATAATAATTAGCTCCGACAATGTTATATGACCAGAAGAAGCTATTAGCTTTAAAAGCCATAATCCTGTCTGTGCAGGATACTGAGAATATATTGCTGTCTTTTATAGCGGAATGAAGTTTTAATAAGGATTTTTCTGAAGTCCGATGTCTGACACATTGCAGCACCATATATATGACCTTTAACAATATTGCATTTACCATTTAATTGGTGACACAACTGTCAAATAAAAGCCCAGTTTTCTATTTTGCTTCTGCTGATCTGATATACCGCAATTATTAGACTTTCCATCTTTGCTGTAATTTAGAATTCAAGCACAAGTTTTTTTTCCTGCGAATGGCACCTAGTTTCTATTACCCGTTACCTCTCCTCCACCTTTATCACCTTTGCTCCATTTCTGTCACCTCCACTGGAGATAGCGGAGTTCAGTGCTCGGCAATTTCTGCCAGTTCCATTGGGAATGAATTGAGCAGAGATTCACTTGCTCAACCTCCACTTCATTCACATGGGGCTCTACAGATTCTTGTGATTGGTCCTGGCGGTTGTATTCTCATTTATAACAAATGTGTCGCCTATCCCATCAATAGCACAGACACGGGAAATGTAGGATTCAATAAATGTTTAACCATGAACTATATGAACAGCTCAAGTTTGGTAAGCTGCTTTTAGAGAGTCATTCCCATTCTGGCTAAGAAAGGGGGGTCTTTAGGAGTATATGGACAAGGCATATATTAATATAAAAACTTTCAATTAATTTTTCAGAATAAGCTTTCCGGTGTGCATGAGGAATAACACTACTTCTAGTCATTATATGTTTTGTATCTCTAATTTGCAATTCACTCTGAGCTGGTGTGGAGTAGACAATCTGCTACAATGTCTCCTATGCACAGAACAGTATAGAAAATATTTATTTCTTAGTTAGCACAAAGACATAATCAAAAGCAGAGCACTGTGTGACATCTGTGTCGGAGTCTGCCCTTCCTCTCTCTGCTTCTGTTGCTAGGCAGCGCCGCGCTCTTGTTGTGGACAGCACATGGCTACTACTCTAGTTCCGTGTTCTCAGATACTTGCAGTTCTGTTGGTACTGGGAGAGCAGGCATTCATTTTTCTGTTTGTTTCTTTCTGTGTGTCTTGTGAAGGGCTGCAGACTCCTGAAAACCTGACGTCCACAGCCAGTTAAAATTTGTTTTTCTTATCTTTCAGGTTACATCGGGGGGGTATATCTACAGCATTACAGAAAGCTGTAGATAAGCCCCTAATGACGGTGGCTGCAGCTTATATGTGAAAAATGAGGTGACAGATTCTCTTTAATAAGTAAAATCTACCTCATGTCTACTTAACATCAGTTCAACCTAGACAACATTATTTTTTAACCCCTTAATCCCATTGGATGTACTATCCCGTCAAGGTGACCTGGGACTTAATTCCCAGTGATGGGATACTACGTCCAGTGCGATCAGCCGTGCTCACGGGGGGAGCGCGGCCGATCGCGGCCGGGTGTCAGCTGACTATCGCAGCTGACATCCGGCACTATGTGCCAGGAGTGATCACGGACCGCCCCTGGCACATTAACCCCCGGCACACTGCGATCAAACATGATCGCAGTGTTCCGGCGGTATAGGGAAGCATTGCGCAGGGAGGGGGCTCCCTGCGTGCTTCCCTGAGACCCTCGGAGCAACGCAATGTGATCGCGTTGCTCCGAGGGTCTCTTACCTCCTCCTCCCTGCAGGCCCGGATCCAAAATGGCCACGGGGCTGCATCCGGGTCCTGCAGGGAGGTGGCTTACCAGCGCCTGGTCAGAGCAAGCTCTGGTAAGCCTCCCTACTGTGCCTGTGTGATTGCTGATCTGACACAGTGCACAGCAAAGTATCAGATCAGCGATCTGTCAATATAATGTGATGCCCCCCCGGGGCAAAGTAAAAGAGTTAAAAAAATATATTTACATTTGTAAAAAAAAATAATAATAATTCCTAAATAGATTTAAAAAAAAAATATTGTTCCAATACATACATTCCTTTATCTAAATTAAAAAAATTATAAAAGTACACACATTTAGTATCGCCGCGTCCGTAATGACCCAACCTATAAAACTGTCCCACTAGTTAACCTCTTCAGTGAAAACCGTAAAAAAAAGAAAAAAAACGAGGCAAAAAGCAACCCTTTATTATCATACCGCCGAACAAAAAGTTGAATAGCACGCGATCAAAAGAAAGGTATAAATAACCATGGTACCACTGAAAACGTCATCTTGTCCTGCAAAAAATGAGCTGCCATACAGCATCATCAGTGAAAAAATAAAAAATTTATAATCCTCAGAATAAGGCGATGCAAAAATAATTATTTTTTCTATAAAATAGTTTTTATCTTATAAAAGCGTCAAAACATAAAAAAAATCTAAATGAGGTATCGCTGTAATCGTACTGACCCAAATAATAAAACTGCTTTATCCATTTTACCAAACGCGGAACGGTATAAACGCCCCCCCAAAAGAAATTCATGAACAGCTGGTTTTTGGTCATACTGCCTCACAAAAATCGGAATAAAAAGCGATCAAAAAATGTCACATGCCCAAAAATGTTACCAATAAAAACGTCAACTCATCCCGCAAAAAACAAGACCTCACATGACTCGGTGGACCAAAATATGGAAAAATTATAGCTCTCAAAATGTGGTAACGCAAAAAAATATTTTTTGCAATAAAAAGCGTTTTTTAGTGTGTGACAGCTGCCAATCATAAAAATCAGCTAAAAACCTGCTATAAAAGTAAATCAAACCCCCCTTCATCACCCCTTTAGTTAGGGAAAAATAAAAAAAAATAAAAAATGTATTTATTTCCATTTTCCCATTAGGGTTATGGTTAGGTCTAGGGTTAGGGCTAGGGTTAGGGCTAGGGTTAGGGTTATGGCTAGGGTTAGGGTTAGGCTAGGGTTAGGGTTAGGGCTAGGGTTAGGGCTAGGGTTAGGGTTAGGGTTGGGGCTAGGGTTAGGGTTTGGATTACATTTACGGTTGGGATTAGGGTTAGGGGTGTGTCAGGGTTAGGAGTGTCGTTAGGGTTATGGCTGGGATTAGGGTTAGGGGTGTGATGGAGTTAAGGGTGTGGTTGGGGTTGGGGTTAGGGGTGTGGTTGGGATTAGGGGTGTGTTTGGGTTAGGGTTTCAGTTAGATTTGGGGGTTTCCTTTGTTTAGGCACATCAGGGGCTCTCCAAACGTGACATGGCATCCGATCTCAATTCCAGCCAATTTTGCATTGAAAAAGTAAAACAGTGCTCCTTCCCTTTCCGAGCTCTCCCATGCGCCCAAACCAAAGTTTACACCAACATATGGGGTATCAGCGTACTCAGGACAAATTGGACAAAAACTTCTGGGGTCCAATTTCTCTTGTTACCCTTGGGAAAATAAAAATTTGGGGGCTAAAAAAACATTTTAGTGGGATAAAAATGATTTTTTATTTTCACGGCTCTGAGTTATAAAATTCTCTGAAGCACTTGGGGGTTCAAAGTTCTCACAACACATCTAGATAATTTCCTTGAGGGGTCGAGGTTCCAATATGGGGTCACTTGTGGGGGGTTTCTACTGTTTAGGTACATCAGGGGCTCTGCAAATGCAACGTTACGCCTGCAGACCAATCCATCTAAGTCTGCATTCCAAATGGCTCTCCTTCCCTTCCGAGCTCTACCATGTGCCCAAACGGTGGTTCCCCCCCACATATGGGGTATCAGCATACTCAGGACAAATTGGACAACAACTTTTGGGGACCAATTTCTCCTGTTAAACTTGGGAAAATACAAAACTGGGTGTTAAAGATAATTTTTGTGGACTTTTTTTGTGTCAAAGTGCTCACCACACATCTAGGTAAGTTCCTTAGGGGGTCTACTATCCAAAATGGTGTCACTTGTGGGGAGTTTCAATGTTTAGGCACATTAGTGGCTCTCCAAAAGCAACATGGCGTCCCATCTCAATTCCAGCCAATTTTGCATTGAAAAATCAAATGGCGCTCCTTCCCTTCTGAGCTCTGCCATGCGCTCAAACAGTGGTTTACCCCCACATATGAAGTATCAGCGTACTCAGGACAAATTGCACAACAGCTTTTGTGGTACAATTTTTTCTAGTACCCTTGGGAAAATAAAAAAATTGGGGCCGAAAAGTTCATTTTTGTGAAAAAATATTATTTTTTATTTTTACGGCTCTACATTATAAACTTCTGTGAAGCATTTTTTGGGTCAAAGTGCTCACCACACATCTAGCTAAGTTCCTTAGGGGTTCTCCTTTCCAAAATGGTGTCACTTGTGGGGGGTTTCAATGTTTAGGTACATTAGTGACTCTCCAAAAGCAACACGGCGTCCCATCTCAATTCCAGCCAATTTTGCATTGAAAAATCAAATGGCGCTCCTTCCCTTCTGAGCTCTGCCATGCGCCCAAAAAGTGGTTTACCCCCACATATTGGGTATCAGCGTACTCAGGACAAATTGCACAACAACTTTTGTGGTACAATTTCTTCTATTACCCTTGGGAAAATAAAAAATTGGGGGCGCAAAGTTCATTTTTGTGAACAAATATTATTTTTAATTTTTGCGGCTCTACATTATAAACTTCTGTGAAGCATTTTTTGGGTCAAAGTGCTCTCCACACATCTAGATAAGTTCCTTAGGGGGTCTACTTTTTAGAATGGTGTCACTTGTGGGGGGTTTCAATGTTTAGGCACATAAGTGGCTCTCCAAAAGCAACATGGCGTCCCATCTCAATTCCAGCCAATTTTGCATTGAAAAATTAAATGGCGCTCCTTCCCTTCCGAGCTCTGCCATGCACCCAAAAAGTGGTTTACCCCCACATATGGGGTATCAGCGTACTCAGGACAAATTGCACAACAGATATTGGGGTACAATTTCTTCTTGTACCCTTGGGAAAATAAAAAATTGGGGGCGAAAATTTCATTTTTGTGAAAACTTATTATTTTTTTTTTTACGGCTCTGCATTATAAACTTCTGTGAAGCATTTTTTGGGTCAAAGTTCTCACCACACATCTAGATAAGTTCCTTAGGGGGTCTACTTTCCAAAATGGTGTCACTTGGGGGTTTCAATGTTTAGGCACATTAGTGGCTCTCCAAAAGCAACATGGTGTCCCATATCAATTCCTGCCAATTTTGCATTGAAAAGTTAAATGGCGCTCCTTCCCTTCCGAGATATGCCATGTGCCCAAACAGTGGTTTACCCCCCACATATGGGGTATCGGGGTACTCAGGACAAATTGTACAACACCTTTTGTGGTCCATTTTCTCCTGTTACCCTTGGTAAAATAAAACAAATTGGAGCTCAAGTAAATTTTTTGTGAAAAAAAATAATTAAATGTTCATTATTTTTAAACATTCCAAAAATTCCTGTGAAGCACCAGAAGGGTTAATAAACTTCTTGAATGTGGTTTTGAGCACCTTGTGGGGTGCAGTTTTTAGAATGGTGTCACACTTGGTTATTTTCTATCATATAGACCCCTCAAAATGACTTCAAATGTGATGTGGTCCCTAAAAAAAATGGTGTTGTAAAATGAGAAATTTCTGGTCAACTTTTAACCCTTATAACTCCCTAACAAAAAAAATGTTGTTTCCAAAATTGTGCTGATGTAAAGTAGACATGTGGGAAATGTTACTTATAAAGTACTTTTTGTGACATATCTCTGTGATTTAAGGGCATAAAAATTCAAAGTTGAAAAATTGCGAAATTGTCAACATTTTTGCCAAATTTCCATTTTTTTCACAAATAAATGCAGGTAATATCAAAGAAATTTTGCCACTATCATGAAGTACAATATGTCTCGAGAAAACAGTGTCAGAATCACCGGGATCCATTGAAGCGTTCCAGCTCATGAAGGGACAGTGGTCAGAAATGTAAAAATTGGCTCGGTCATTAACATGCAAACCACCCTCGGGGCTTAAGGGGTTAAGTTAGGGAGTTAGAAGGGTTAAAAATGGAACTGTAAGAACTTATTTTTCCAACAAAAATTACAAAAACCATTTTTAGGTGCCACATCACATTTGAAGTGACTTTGGGGGATCAATACAACAGAAAATATCCCAAAGTGACACCATTCTAAAAACTGTACCCCTCAAAACCTCTTTCAATAAGTTTAAACTTTAAGGTGCTCCAGAGGGATTCATGCAATGTGGACGGAAAAAAAAAACATTTTACTTTATTTTTATTTGCACAAGTGTAGTAGGAGACAATGGACGCCAGAAATTGTTGTGCAATTTCTCATGAGTACGCCAATACCCCATATGTGAAGAAAACTACTGTTTGGTCTCACAGCAGGGAAGGAGCACCATTTGACTTTTTGAATGCAAAAAATGCAGATGCCATGTCACGTTTGAAGAGACCCTGATGTGCCTATATAGAAGAAATCCCGCACAAGTGACCCCATTTTCGAAACTAGAGCCCTCAAGGAATGTATCTAGATGTGTGGTGAGCTCCATGAATCCCCAGATGCTTCACAGAAGTTTATAACGTAGAGCCATGAAAATAAAAAAATCACATTACTCCCTCTAAAAATGTAAATTTTTTATTTTCACAAGGGTAAAAGAATAAAATGCACATTGCATTTTTGAGCAATTTCTCCTGAGAGTGCCACCCCATATATGGTTAAAAAGTACTTTTGAGACACAGTGCAAAGCTCAGAAAGGAAAAAACGCCATATTGAACTTCAGATTTTTCTGGAATGGATTGAGGGTGCCAAGTCACACTGGCAGAAACCCTGAGGTGCCAGAACAGCAGAAACCCCCCATAAGTGACATCGTTTTACAAACTACACCTCTTCTTAATCAATTAATCTAGTGGTGCAGTGAATGTGTTGACACCATATGTGTATCACAGAAATTTGTACCATTGGGCGGTGAAGAAAACATAATTACATTTTTATTGCTAAAATGTTGTTTTTTTTGCCCCAAATTTTTAATTTTGATAAGGACTAATAGGAAAAAATGGACCTCGCAGGTTGTTGCACCAATACCTTACATGTAAGTGAGAACTACTGTTCAGACACAGTGCAAAGCTCAGAAGTTAAGGAGCGCCATCTTATAGTGCATTTTTTAATGCTATGGTTTGCAAGATGCATGTGTAGCGCCCCCACTGCCGCAGGGCCGAGGGGTACCCGGTACCGGGCCTCTGAGTCTCTGCTCTGGGATTGTCACGGTGGCTAGACCCGGTCCGTGACCCTGCTGAGGGGCGCCCAATAATAGGTGTGGATGGTGGTGGCAGTGCGGTGCAGTAAATAACGAGGACACCAGGTTGCAGTCTCTTTACCTCTTTACTGAAGGCTTCAGGATCCTCAATCCGGAATACGGTTAACCGGGCTGCGCAAGCCTGGCCGGTCCGATGGCACATCCAGAGTTCCCTTTGCAGGTGGAAATCTGTGCCTACCTTCTAGCGCTTGTGTGTTGTGGTCCTCCCCTGCTGTGCTTACGGGATAGTCCCCACAACTGTTGTGTCTGTTTCTCGTGTTCCCTCACAACTCGATTCTGATGTTCTTCCACGTCCCCCAGATCTTATGGTTAGGACGCACCCGTATGACGGGGGAGGCTCGGAGCTCTTCCGGGACTCTAGCGTCGCCCCACTCCTGTTGTTACCCCCCTGTGTCTTCCGGCCACCGGTTACGCTCCTCAGTAGGATGTTGCCTCGTCTTACAGCACGACTCCTACTGGTATTCTCCTTGTTGCGTTGATCTCGTTTCTCACTCAGCACAATAAACCTCGCTTCTTGTCCTATCTTGGGGTACCGCCGCTATATTGTGCAGGCATGGTCCCGTAACGTTTTCTCTGGTTGCTAGGCCTCTGTCAGGATCCCACCCCTGACAGAGACCCCCCTGAGTCTCTCCCCGCAACACCCTCTGCCACAGGGTGTTGCATGTTCGATTCCCAGTCAGCTTTCTGATCTAACTTCCTATCCAACCCCCAGTTTTACCAGACTGTGAGGAGTGGCCTAATACATAGTACCCTTAGCTCCCCCTGGAGGCCAGACTGTGAAGTGTATTGGTGACTTGTGATACCTGGTCAGATGAACTCCTTCAGTGCCATCAGACGTACCATAGCCCCCCTTAGCGGCGGAGCATCAGTACTGCAACGACCAGGACTCTGGGGCGCTGCACATGTCCCACTGGAAGAGACCCTGAGGTGCCAGAACAGCAGAATCCCATAATTGACTCCATTTTACAAAGTACTCCTCTCAATGAATTCATCTAGGGGTGCAGTGATCATATTGTCCACACAAGTGTGTCACAAAATGTTATACCATTGAGCGGTGAAGAAAAAATAATTACATTTGTATCATAAAAATGTAGTTTTAGATTTTATATTTTCATATGGGGAAATGGATTCAAAATTTGTCACGCAATTTCTGCTGAACCAGTTGGATGAACACATAGGTGGGCTGCATTCTTCAGAAATGATGATGATGATGATGATGATGATGATGATGATGATGATGATGATGATGATGATGATGATGATGAAAAGACTTTTTACTCACAACATGCTTGAACACTGTACTGGTGTCTTTTTCAAGTGAAAAAAAAAACAACAAATGTATTTTTTGATTTGATGAACACCTATGTATTCATCCAACTGGATCGAATATCTCCATGTGGATTTATCCACCAACTACAGGGCAGCAGCAGCTGTTTTTCTTCATGCCTTCATAGGAGTTTTGCCTCTTACAACCCCATCAGGTGAGTGTAACCAGCACTCTCCTACTCTCCGTTCTAGATTTCCACAATTTCTGCTGATCGTGGCAATACCCCATATGTAGCTGTACAGCACTGCTTAGCCACATGGAGAGACTCGAGAGGGACAGAGCGCTATTTGCCTCCTGGTATGCAGATTATCCTTCAATAGTTTGTGGATGTCACATACAGAGACCCTAAGTGATAGAAGAGCAGAATACCCTCCTCAAGTAACCACATTTTTGGAAATATACCCTTTCCAAACATGTGGACACTAAATGTGGACTATGCACACTGTGGGGCTGAGAAGGGAAAGGGCCATTTGGATTTGGGAGTGCATAATTTGCGCTTATCTAGAGCCTTTGTACTACCAGTAATGTGGAAGCCCCCCATATATTTCCATTAACTGATGACGGACCTGAGTAGGGACTTGTTTTTTTTTTGCGGATTGAGTTGAGGCTTTTATTGGGAACATTTTATATAACGTTTGCGATCACATTTATCCGGTGCTCTACGCTGAGCACTTACATTGGGGTTTCCATCAAATTCTCCTAATGATGCAATTCAGATGAAACCTCCGAGTGATCCATTCACTATAATGAGACAGTAGAGTTACGCTGGACTCTGTCTGGCTGCTGTTCAGCGGTGTCCTTCTTTACAGAAGTACACAAAACTGTGGCAGACCGCCCTTTTATGCACGCCAAAAAAAAGGACAACGTCGGATCATAGGCCAGACAGCATAAACAGTCCAAAAATCTGTGTCATTATAGAGAATCGTCCTTGGGCAGTTTTATTTGAATCACGTATTTCAGAGATTTTCATGGAAACCTTGATGTAAGCGCCCAGCATACAGCGCAGGATAAATGTGAGCTAAGAATTCCTGCGATCTTTGGGAGGCAAAATGAACAAATCAACAGCAGGTGAAGAATTGATTTTATTTCTTTTTTACGCTATTCCTTGTGTGGTATAAGTGATTGTATGGCTTTATTCTTCAGGTTGGTATGATTACAGCGACACAAGATTTATATTTTTTTATGTTTGTTCGCTGTCACACACTAAAAGACTATTTTGTTATTGCAAAAATTTTGCATTGCCATATATTGAGAGCTGTAATTTTTCCATATTTATGCCAATAGAGTCATGTGAGGGTTTTATTTGCGGGATGATTTGACCTTTTTAGGGCACATAACCATTTTTGGGCACGTGGTAAGATTGATAAGACAACCTTATTCATTGGGACAATACGATTACAGAGATACCTCATTTATGTACCATATAAGATGACTTTTTAACCCCTGAAAATAATCTCAAAAGTCGGGGGTCATCTTATACGCCGGGTACGGCGTGTGCAGGGAGCGGTCCTGTATGGTTCTCAGGATCTGGAGGAGAGGAGACTCTCCTTCAGGCCCTGGGATCCATATTCATGTTAAAAAAAGAATAAAAATAAAAAATATGGGATATACTTACCCTCCGACGGCCCGCGGCTCTCAGTGGTGCAAGCGGCAGCCTCCGTTCCTAAGGATGCATTGAGCGAAGGACCTTTGATGACGTCACGTCATGTGACCGCGACCTCATCAAAGGTCCTTCGCTCAATGCATCCTTAGGAACGGAGGCTGCCGCTTGCACCACTGAGAGTCACAGGCCGTCGGAGGGTAAGTATATCCCATATTTTTTATTTGTATTCTTTTTTTTGCATGAATTTGGATCCCAGGGCCTGAAGGAGAGTCTTCTCTCCTCCAGACCCTGGGAGCCATCCGCACCGCACACGCCGTATAACATGACTGGGCGTATAAGATGACCCCCGTCTTATACTGTGAGTATATCCCAAACTCCATATTTTATATGGAAAAGTTGGGGGTCGTCTTATACGCCCAGCCGTCTTATACACCAGAAAATACGGTAATTTTTTATGCTTTTGTGCTTTTACACAATAAAAACTTTTATAGAAAATATACCGGTAATTATTTTTGCATTGCTATATTCTGAGAGCTATAAGTCTTTAATTTTTTTGCTCATGGAGCTGTAAGATGGCTTGTTTTTTGATAGACAAGATGACATGTTCAGATATAATATTTTTATTTACATTCTTTTTTTATCTCCTTTTATTCCACTTTATTTCAAGCGGTATGATGAAAAAGCATAGTTTGCCTTTTTTTACGTCATTCTCTGAAGGGGTTAACTAGTGTGACACTTTTAAAGATTGTGTCATTCCGGACTAGACAATACCAAATATGTGTACTCTTTTTTTTTTTTTACATAAAAATGTGTACTTATTAGTGTAATAACTGTTACTTTTTATTATTTTGGTTATTATTATTATTATTCTTTTTATTCATAACTTTGTTACTTTGGAAATATCACACTTAATGGTAGACAAAATAATGCTGATAGGCAACTACACTAATTAGGAAAGAATGGGAGTAGATTGGTAAATTGCATTGTGATTGTCTTACTGATTTCATAATACCTACCATTTTTTTTTTAAACTCTGAGCAACTCGCTTATATTGCTATTCTACTGCTTATCTGATTCATAGCATAATATATTTCTCTTGGTTTTATCAGCTCTTCTCTTCCCTTTCAATACTAGAACAGACCCAGTCAAAGAAGCTGATTGTACACAGCAGATCATAATGTGGAAACGGGGAAAGCATCCAAGTCTTCAGGGAGGGTAGACTGTGTAAGAGTGGATGTAAGGAGGAAATTATACACATGGAAGGAAATGAAAAAGGAGAGGAATTAACCAGCTTGTGCATCATTGTAAAGAAAGGAGAAAGGGAATGAACACATGGACACAGCGCCATGGAAAGGGTTTATAAAAAAAGAGCAGGCTGCTGACTGCAAATCAGAGATCACAGTCAAAATGTAACCACTAATATTCACCAACACATGTAATTTTTTTTCCATAGTAAATTGTGTTATTACTAGCCTTAATTGATATATCAGAATTTAGCAAACACAATTTTGATATGTTTTAAACCACACAATATGTTGGATAAATATTATAAACTGCTATATCAGGAATTTGTTTCTTCCTGGTTGGGACTAAAAAAATATTCATAACAATTATATATATTTTATATGTTTGCATTAAATATCCCATTTTCCTGTGTGCACACTGAATGCCAAGCATGGTTGCCCTCATTGACAAAAGAAAAAAAAAATCTTTCAACAGAACACAGAAATTTATTGAAATTAGTAGACCCACTCTGAAGGCAAAATTAGTACTTACAGATAATCCCGAGATCTATGACATTTGGTTATGAGCTTTAAAAAAATTTGACTTTGTGAGTCTGTAGCATGTTATGTGTGTCTATGTGTGGCCACCTAGTGGTTATGATGTGCATTGCAGCCTGTACAAAGTTTCACTAACATGATCCTGATATAATATTGAATTTCCTTTTTTTTTTTTTTTTGCGAAATTGAGATTCTTAATGAAAGTAAGGTAAGGGTGGATACATTTGTATGAAAATAGTTCTCTACCTATAATATTTACTAATGGTACCATTGCAATCAGCTGCTGTCAATAGGGTCTTAGTCTAAAAAAGAGGCTGTTCAAGCTGGATATTATCTTTAAAGGGGCCTTTATTAGTTGTCCCACTATATTGCTTTTAAAATGTGGAGTCTGTTGCAGAAGCTGTAGTCTGAACTATAGATGTTCAACCTCATATAGTATAATCTTCAACAATGACATTGCAAATGAGAAAAAAAATTCCAAACATCTTAATTCATTCAGCATTAAGCATGAGTGGCATATGCAGAAATCTCCGCTATCAGTGAGGTTATTAATGGTGGTCTGAGGAATGTTCTGCTGCACTGAATGCAACTGAGCCAATCATCAAGATCTACTGCTGACAGTGCCCTTTGACTAGAGGGGTCTAGTTACTGTAAATTTTAACACCCCACACTAAAATCCAAGAGAGACATTTTCTCGTGAGGGTTTCTTCATGGCATTGCCCACCCAGCCTCCAGACCAATCTCCGACTATCATTATGTCCAAGACAAAAGCAAGACTCATCGCTGGAGAGGATAGACTACTATTCCAGCCTCCATTGCTGTTTTATTCTTCACCATGATAGCCTTTGAAAGTGGTGCATGAAGTCAGTGCATCACCTGTAGATGGACATCTGGCTCATTGCTCAATGTTGTGCAAACACCTCAGGCTTGATAAGTGATGTACAATTTCCCTTCCAGTACAGAATTTGTGGAATCAGTGGTACCAAAGTGTCCCAGAAGCCATTTTTTAACATGACAACAGCCGACCACATATTGTTCGCTCTACTGTGAACATCCTATATGGTCTCAACCTTTTATTACGTCCTACAGTGACTTTGGACTTATCTTGGATCGAGCAAATCTGCGACATCATCGGTTGAAAATTGCCAGCAGATCTTGATGATTTCCATGTCCAAGTGCAAAACATTCCTCAGACAGCCATTAAGAATTTCATTGATAATGTAGGGATTCCTGCATGTGCCACTCATGCTCTGTACTGAAAAAATAAAAATCCTTCATATTTCCATAATTCCTTATTACAGTTTCAATGTTCAAGAATATATATTGACTAGTGATGAGCGAATATACTTGTTACTCGAGATTTCCCGAGCATGCTCGAGGGTCCTCCGATTATTTTTTAGTGCTCGGAGATTTAGTTTTTCTTGCCGCAGCTGAATGATTTACATGTGTTAGCCAGCATTAGTAGATGTGGGGGTTACCTGGTTGCTAGGGAATCCCCACATGTACTTATGCTGGCTAACAGATGTAAATCATCCAGCTGCGGCACTAAAAACTAAATCTCTGAGCACTAAAAAATACTCAGAGGACCCCCGAGCATGCTCGAGAAATCTCCAGTAACGAGTATATTCGCTCATCACTAATATTGACCAATATATAAAATCAGATTGAGCAGAATGTAGCAATCTTTAGTTCACTTTTCAGGGACAATATTGCAACATGATAGCAAAACCCATAAAAGGTTGAAATTCATATCACAACCATTTAGTAATCAAATATAGACATAAACATCTCCCAACAGAGTACCACAAAATAATGTATTTGATTTTTTTTTTTTTAAAGCTGGTCATCTCGAGCCACTTATCTTAGAATATAGAAAGCCAAGAGAATATGTAAGGAAGAACACAACTATATAAATTGCAGTTATTACAAATATACTCTTAATTGATCACTTTTCAGACCTGCCTTTCAATACTGTATATCATGTATCAAGTTGGACATAAGGCACTATATACGAAATTCACAAAGATTGAAATACCCACATTCACCATTCCTTTTTTCAAGAATAGTTCATGGAAATATAGCAACAGAAATACAAAGGAATAAAAATGACGAGAGAATGTTAAGAATGGACCAGCCTGGAAATATTCCAAATTTCAGGATTCTTCTTTCAATTCTAAGCATGTTTCTCTTCGAAGAGAATGTGTCACTTACTTCAATTTCAGTTATAGTCGCTAGGACTTTAACTGTGAAGAGTTATGTATATACGTGTTCATAATGTAAAATATGGAAATCTAGTATAGCTTATGCCAGTGATAAAAAAACAAAAAAAAAATATCACAGCCCTTTCTCGCTGTTTTTCCTCCTCTCCTTTAATCCTATTTTGTTTTATATTGCAATAAAAAATAAGAAATATAGAATGAAATCTTCTGTGTGTCTCAGAAGCTCAGACATGTCTCATCTTTCTCACCATTCTGTGTATGGCCCATACACTTTAGATCAATGTTGGTCTAACCTTACATACCGATGGGTTAGGGCGATGGTCTAATGTGTATGAGGGAGCTGGACAAATTAAGGTCGGGAGGGATGTTGATCGCCAATGCCTGATTTCAGACTGCCGACCACATTGTTGCTCCTATATATGGGAAAGTTGGAGAAGATGGCTTTCAGCCAAATGATCGATCGAAGCATTGTTTGGTCGGCAGCCATTCAAAGGGAATCTGACAGCGGGTTATTGCTATGTAATCTGACAGAGGCATGAAGTTTGGACAGAAACCATGATTTTGTAATGGGGGTCATGGCGGTAGCTGTGGCGAGGGGGTGCTGCTGTTGGGACACACCCCGGCGCCCCACTGCATTAATAAAATGTCCTTTCTCTGGTGTGCTGTATTTGCAATGTATTTCACCCACCTGTGGGTCAACATTCTCCTCAGACTGCAAGGTCCGGATTTGTCTCAGCAACACGCAATTACTCTCAAAGTCCAGATTCAATTCCAACAGAACTTTACTTATTTCCTTCAGTTTCATTACAGACACTGTCCAACAGTCTTCACGTCACAGATGTTTCACCTTCTAAGCTGTCCCTGGTCTATCTTACCAACACTTCATCTGGTACCGTGATCTCCATTTCTGCGGTTTTCTGGATTGCTGGACTAGTTGATCTCTGGTGCTCCCCAGCCACTTTCCCCTTCCTTGGGCGAAATTACAGGATTATGCTTCTAATCCTTATCGGACCGTAGGTCCCGGACGTCACGGGAGTTCTCAAAGACCTAACCTCTGACCACTTCAACTGCCCAGATCACACAAGTCACGAAGACAGACGTGTCACACTTCTCTTCTTCCAGCTGCCTTGTCCCACAGCTTCTCTGCTCAACTCTACTAACCAACTGAGTACCTTACAGAGTCACTCTTCCCGCCTCTACACTGGCCCTGTCCCCTTTTTCAACTGTCACAACTCCGGCTGAAACCAGTTCTTATCTCAATCTCATATCTAACTCTATAGTGCCCTCCAGTGTGTCTAACCCGCAACTACACTGCCATAACCCTTACTAATGCTGACCTAACACTGCTACTGACTGTCCCTATTTTTGTCCCTAACATGCAAATATCAGAACAGTGTCAGCCATTATTATATTATACAGTGTAAGCTATCATATATTACACAGGGCACACAGTAAACACAAAACGCACCCGGTTTCATTAGGTAGGCATGTACAGGAATGCAGGGCCCAAACCAGCCGCCTGCACACCCCCTTACAATTTCAGCTATGTATCACTTAGTTTACTGAGTGCTCTAGCTGTGATAGAATCACAGTTTTCACTATTGCAGATCAGACGGAGCTCAGAATGTTGAGCTCTGTGAGACCCCACCTGCACCACTGATTGGCTTGGGGCAGGGTTGGATCAGGAAGATCAAGGACCGCTTGTCTTGTAGTGGTGGTCTACTGCTGATAAAACAATGATTGTACTGAAACAGTAAAGCCTAGCGCAGTAAGTGCCTCACTGCTGGAATCAGGGTCTCTTCCTTTACATCATGCTGCTCTCTAGCAAAAAACCTAGTGACAAATTCCATTTAATGTATATGGCCAGCTTAAGACAACTGCCTAGAGCAGAAACCTTTTCCCATGCAGTAGAAAAAAAGATTGCTAAATCTCCCTTTAGAGACACCATTTTACAAACTACACCTGACAATGAATTCCTTTAGGGGTGCAGTGATCGTATTGAAACCACAGGTGGGTCACAGAAGTTTATACCATGGGGCAATGAAGAAAAAATTAAATACATTTTTAACCCCCAAATATTGTTTTAGCCCCAGATTTTACATTTCTACAGTGTGAAGTGGGGTAAACATAGTGCCAGAATATGTCCCACAATTTTTTGCTGAATGTAATACCCCATATGTGGCTGTACAGTACTGCTTAGCCACACGGCGAGACTCGGAAGGGACCAGTGGAGAGCTATTTGCCTCCTGGAGTGCAGATTTTCCTAGAATAGCTAGAATAGTTTAAAGATTCCATATACAGAGCCTCTAAGTGCTAGAAGAGCAGCATCACCCCTCAAAGTGGCCACATTTTGGAAATTATCCCACTTTTGGAATTTATCTACAGGTGTAGTGGAAATTTTGACTCCATGGGTATTTTCCAGAAACAAGCAGCAGTGGATGTTGCGGAGTGAAAATTGCAAGCTGACGTTGTAGTGACCAGTACATTGTAGTGACCAGTGCGCTGTGCCCAGCTCGTACTTCTGGAGACATGCACATGTAAACGGGGAGACCCGTTGAAGCACAAACACTGTGCAAAACGGCCGTCGTCTCCTCCTGCTCGCTTGAGCTCCACTCCTTCACCCCCGGCCCTGAAGTTTTACTTATGAAGTTTTACTCATGAAGATTTAAATAAAGCTGCTATTTTTGGAAGAATGGTGAGTGCATTCCGTTCTTTCTCCCATCCTCATGGAATACAACTGTTTTTTTCATGGAGTTGCACCCTGTTGTGAATTCTGTTCTCGAACTCCCTCCTGTGGTTATGAATGGTACTTCGGCGAGTTCTGTTCATGGACTCCCTCTGGTGGCTGTGAGTGGAGCTGCTGGTTCTGAGGTTCCTTCTCCAGCTGATCTCGTTTAGGCCTTGGCTGGCTGCTCTATTTAACTCCACTCAGATCGTTACTTGATGCCAGCTGTCAATGTCCTAGTACTGGTTCAGTTTGCTCTTGGATCTTTCAGATGACCTGTCTACTCCAGCAAAAGCTAAGTCCCTGCTAGCTTATTTGTTTACCACTGTTTTCTTGTCCAGCTTGCTATCATGATTCTGCCTGGCTAAGCTGGAAGCTCTGGGATGCAGAGTGGCACCTCCACGCCGTGAGTCGGTGTGGGGTCTCTTTTGCACACTCTGCGTGGTTTTTTGGTAGTTTTTTATGCTGACCGCAAAGATACCTTTTCTATCCTCAAGTCTGTTTAGTTAAGTCTGGCCTCCTTTGCTGAAACCTATTTCATTCCTGTGTTTGTGACTTCCATCTTAACTCACAGTCAATACGTGTGGGGGGCTGCCTATTTCTTTGGGGAATTTCTCTGAGGCAAGTTAGGCCTTATTTTCTATCTTTAGGGGTAGTTAGCTCTTAGGCTGTGAAGAGGCGTCTAGGCAGAGTCAGGTACGCTCCACGGCTATTTCTAGTTGTTGTGATAGGTTTAGGGGTTGCGGTCAGCAAAGTTCCCACTTCCCAGAGCTTGTCCTGTATTACTAGTTTGCTCATCAGGTCATTCCTAGTGCTCCTAACCATCAGCTCATCATAACAGAACAGCTGGCCCGTAAAGTGTTAATGCATCTCAATAGAGGGATAACAGAAGTTCTGAGACCATTTTTTTTTTCTGCAGCGTGTTTTGTTTTTCTTTTCCCCTAAATCTCTGGGTGGTTCAGGACACAGGTGTAGATATGGACATTCAAGGTCTGTCCTCTTGTGTGGATCAACTCACTGCAAGGGTACAAGGCATTCAAGATTATGTAGTTCAGAACCCGATGTCAGAACCCAGAATTCCAATTCCTGATTTGTTTTCTGGGGATAGATCTAAGTTCCTGAATTTCAAAAATAATTGTAGACTGTTTTTTGCTTTGAAACCCCGCTCCTCTGCTGACCCTATTCAGCAAGTAAAAATCATTATTTCTTTGCTACGTGGCGACCCTCAAGACTAGGCATTTTCCCTTGCGTCAGGAGATCCTGCATTGCGTAATGTAGATGCGTTTTTTCTGGCGCTTGGATTGCTTTATGATGAACCAGATTCAGTGGATCAGGCAAAGAAAATTTTGCTGGCTTTGTGTCAGGGTCAGGATGAAGCGAAGGTATATTGTCAGAAGTTTAGAAAGTGGTCTGTGCTTACTCAGTGGAATGAGTGTGCCCTGGCGGCAATTTTCAGAAAGGGTCTTTCTGAAGCCCTTAAGGATGTTATGTGTTGTGAATTTGCTTTTTGCTCCCTCTAGTGGTTACTAGTTTTTTGACTCTGGTTTTTCTGTCATTCCTTTTATCCGCACCTGGGTCGTTAGTTAGGGGTGTTGCTATATAAGCTCCCTGGACCTTCAGTTCTATGCCTGGCAACGTAGTTATCAGAGCTAGTCTGCTGTGCTCTTGTCTACTGATCCTGGTTCCAGTTATATCAGCTAAGTCTGCCTTTTGCTTTTTGCTATTTGTTTTGGTTTTGTATTTTTGTCCAGCTTGTTCCAAATCTATATCCTGACCTTTGCTGGAAGCTCTAGGGGGCTGGTGTTCTCCCCCCGGACCGTTAGACGGTTCGGGGGTTCTTGAATTTCCAGTGTGGATTTTGATAGGGTTTTTGTTGACCATATAAGTTACCTTTCTTTATTCTGCTATCAGTAAGCGGGCCTCTCTGTGCTAAACCTGGTTCATTTCTGTGTTTGTCATTTCCTCTTACCTCACCGTCATTATTTGTGGGGGGCTTCTATCCAGCTTTGGGGTCCCCTTCTCTGGAGGCAAGAAAGGTCTTTGTTTTCCTCTACTAGGGGTAGCTAGATTCTCCGGCTGGCACGTGTCATCTAGAATCAACGTAGGAATGATCCCCGGCTACTTCTAGTGTTGGCGTTAGGAGTAGATATATGGTCAACCCAGTTACCACTGCCCTATGAGCTGGATTTTTGTATTCTGCAGACTTCCACGTTCCTCTGAGACCCTCGCCATTGGGGTCATAACAGTTTGCCAGGCCAGTATTAAATGTTTAATGCATTGCAGAAGAGGGATTATAAGAAAGAAGATTCTGAGTTTTTTTTTCTTCTTCCCCTTTACCTCAGAGTGGCTATGCTTGCTGCAGACATGAATGTCCAGTAGGGTTGAGCGAAACGGGTCGATCATTTTCAAAAGTCGCCGACTTTTGGCTAAGTCGGCGTCTCATGAAACCCGATCCGACCCCTGTGCTTGTCGGCCATGCGGTACGCGACTTTCGCGCCAAAGTCGCGTTTCAATGACGCGAAAAGCGCCATTTCTCAGCCAATGAAGGTGAACGCAGAGTGTGGGCAGCGTGATGACATAGATCCTGGTCCCCACCATCTTAGAGAAGGGCATTGCAGTGATTGGCTTGCTGTCTGCGGCGTCACAGGGGCTATAAAGGGGCGTTCCCGCCGACCGCCATCTTACTGCTGCTGATCTGAGCTTAGGGACAGGTTGCTGCCGCTTCGTCAGAAGCAGGGAGAGCGTTAGGCAGGGTCCACTAACCACCAAACCGCTTGTGCTGCAGCGATTTCCACTGTCCAACACCACCTTCGGTGTGCAGGGACTGTGGAAGCTATTTTTTTTTTTTTTTCCCCTCAGCGCTGTAGCTCATTGGGCTGCCCTAGAAGGCTCCGTGATAGCTGTATTGCTGTGTGTACGCCACTGTGGAAACCAACTGCTTTTTTCAAAGCACATATCCTCTTGTTCCTTCCTTTCTGCACAGCTATCTTTTTTGTTTGTCCACACTTTTTATTTAATTTGTGCATCAGTCCACTCCTATTGCTGCCTGCCATACCTGGCTTACATTACTGCAGGGAGATAGTAATTGTAGGACAGTTTTTTTTTTTTTTTTTTTTTTTTTTTGTGGGAGATTAAGATTGGCATTTCTGCTACAGTGCCATCCCTGTGTGTGCCATCTCTCACTGAGTGGGCCATAGAAAGCCTATTTATTTTTTCCGTGATTTGTGTTCTAAAATCTACCTCAACACAAAAACACTACATCAATCAGTGGGAGAAAAATATTGGCCTCAGTCAGGGCTTGTGTGCCACTGCTGTGTGTGCTATCTCTCATTCAGTGGGCTATAGCAAGCCTATTTTTTTTTTTTTTTTTTAATATTATTTGGTTTCTAAAGTCTCCCTGAAAAAAAAAAAAAACCTAAAAAAACAGTGGGAGAGTAATATTGCCCTTTCAGCTTGTGTGCCAGTCTTGACTCCTGGGTGTGCCACCTCTCTCCCTCTCATTCAGTGGGCCATAGAAAGCCTATTTATTTTTTTTTTTTAATATTATTTGGTTTCTAATTCTCCCTGAAAAAAAAAAAAAAAAACTAAAAAAACAGTGGGAGAATAATATTGCCCTTTCAGCTTGTGTGCCAGTCTTGACTCCTGGGTGTGCCACCTCTCTCCCTCTCATTCAGTGGGCCATAGAAAGCCTATTTATTTATTTTTTTAAATATTATTGGGTTTCTAAAGTCTCCCTGAAAAAACAAAAAATACATAAAAAAACAGTGGGAGAGTAATATTGCCCTTTCAGCTTGTGTGCCAGTCTTGACTCCTGGGTGTGCCACCTCTCTCCCTTTCATTCAGTGGGCCATAGAAAGCCTATTTATTTTTTCCGTGATTTGTGTTCTAAATTCTACCTCAACACAAAAACACTACATCAATCAGTGGGAGAAAAATATTGGCCTCAGTCAGGGCTTGTGTGCCACTGCTGTGTGTGCTATCTCTCATTCAGTGGGCTATAGCAAGCCTATTTTTTTTTTTTTTTTTAATATTATTTGGTTTCTAAAGTCTCCCTGAAAAAAAAAAAAAACCTAAAAAAACAGTGGGAGAGTAATATTGCCCTTTCAGCTTGTGTGCCAGTCTTGACTCCTGGGTGTGCCACCTCTCTCCCTCTCATTCAGTGGGCCATAGAAAGCCTATTTATTTATTTTTTTTAATATTATTTGGTTTCTAATTCTCCCTGAAAAAAAAAAAAAAAACCTAAAAAAACAGTGGGAGAATAATATTGCCCTTTCAGCTTGTGTGCCAGTCTTGACTCCTGGGTGTGCCACCTCTCTCCCTCTCATTCAGTGGGCCATAGAAAGCCTATTTATTTTTTTTTTTAAATATTATTGGGTTTCTAAAGTCTCCCTGAAAAAACAAAAAATACATAAAAAAACAGTGGGAGAGTAATATTGCCCTTTCAGCTTGTGTGCCAGTCTTGACTCCTGGGTGTGCCACCTCTCTCCCTTTCATTCAGTGGGCCATAGAAAGCCTATTTATTTTTTCCGTGATTTGTGTTCTAAATTCTACCTCAACACAAAAACACTACATCAATCAGTGGGAGAAAAATATTGGCCTCAGTCAGGGCTTGTGTGCCACTGCTGTGTGTGCTATCTCTCATTCAGTGGGCTATAGCAAGCCTATTTTTTTTTTTTTTTTTTAATATTATTTGGTTTCTAAAGTCTCCCTGAAAAAAAAAAAAACCTAAAAAAACAGTGGGAGAGTAATATTGCCCTTTCAGCTTGTGTGCCAGTCTTGACTCCTGGGTGTGCCACCTCTCTCCCTCTCATTCAGTGGGCCATAGAAAGCCTATTTATTTTTTTTTTTTAATATTATTTGGTTTCTAATTCTCCCTGAAAAAAAAAAAAAAAACCTAAAAAAACAGTGGGAGAATAATATTGCCCTTTCAGCTTGTGTGCCAGTCTTGACTCCTGGGTGTGCCACCTCTCTCCCTCTCATTCAGTGGGCCATAGAAAGCCTATTTATTTTTTTTTTTAAATATTATTGGGTTTCTAAAGTCTCCCTGAAAAAACAAAAAATACATAAAAAAACAGTGGGAGAGTAATATTGCCCTTTCAGCTTGTGTGCCAGTCTTGACTCCTGGGTGTGCCACCTCTCTCCCTTTCATTCAGTGGGCCATAGAAAGCCTATTTATTTTTTCCGTGATTTGTGTTCTAAATTCTACCTCAACACAAAAACACTACATCAATCAGTGGGAGAAAAATATTGGCCTCAGTCAGGGCTTGTGTGCCACTGCTGTGTGTGCTATCTCTCATTCAGTGGGCTATAGCAAGCCTATTTTTTTTTTTTTTTTTTTTTTTTTAATATTTGGTTTCTAAAGTCTCCCTGAAAAAAAAAAAAAAACCTAAAAAAACAGTGGGAGAGTAATATTGCCCTTTCAGCTTGTGTGCCAGTCTTGACTCCTGGGTGTGCCACCTCTCTCCCTCTCATTCAGTGGGCCATAGAAAGCCTATTTATTTATTTTTTTTAATATTATTTGGTTTCTAATTCTCCCTGAAAAAAAAAAAAAAAACCTAAAAAAACAGTGGGAGAATAATATTGCCCTTTCAGCTTGTGTGCCAGTCTTGACTCCTGGGTGTGCCACCTCTCTCCCTCTCATTCAGTGGGCCATAGAAAGCCTATTTATTTTTTTTTTTAAATATTATTGGGTTTCTAAAGTCTCCCTGAAAAAACAAAAAATACATAAAAAAACAGTGGGAGAGTAATATTGCCCTTTCAGCTTGTGTGCCAGTCTTGACTCCTGGGTGTGCCACCTCTCTCCCTTTCATTCAGTGGGCCATAGAAAGCCTATTTATTTTTTCCGTGATTTGTGTTCTAAATTCTACCTCAACACAAAAACACTACATCAATCAGTGGGAGAAAAATATTGGCCTCAGTCAGGGCTTGTGTGCCACTGCTGTGTGTGCTATCTCTCATTCAGTGGGCTATAGCAAGCCTATTTTTTTTTTTTTTTTTTTTTTTTAATATTATTTGGTTTCTAAAGTCTCCCTGAAAAAAAAAAAAAATAAATTAGGTGGGAGATTAATATTGACATTAGTGCTTGAGTGACAGTCCTGCGTGTGTGTCATCTCTGTGATTTTGTGCCACAGAAAACAGAGTGTGTAACATTGTGCCTGATTTTCCTTGTGGTCTCACCAACCTGTTAAGGGATATTGAAATCATACTGAAGTTATAGCTCACCGTGTAAGTTGTTTGACAGCAACAAATAAAGTTACTTTGGTTAAGATTTTAAAACAATGAGGAAGTCTGGTGCAAGAGGTCGTCGTGGGCGTTCATTGTCAGCTGGTAATGATGGTAGTGGTAGTGGAGCATCAGGTGGTCGTGGGGATAAAAATATTCCACCTAAGTCTGGAGCTGTGGAGCCAGTTTCGTCGTCAGGCTACACAAGGCCTCGAACGCTCTCTTTTCTGGGAGTAGGAAAACCGCTTTTAAAGGCGGAGCAGCAACAGCAAGTTTTGGCTTACATTGCAGACTCAGCCTCTAGCTCTTTTGCCTCCTCTTCCGAAACTGGTAAATGTAAAAGCAGCGCGTCGCTTGTGGATGTTCACGGTCAGGGACAAGTCGCTTCCTTGTCCTCCTCAGCAAAAACTACAACAAGAGAGAAGGATGCAGCAGGCGACACAACGGGTCACTCCATGGAGCTCTTTACACATACCGTCCCTGGCTTAGAAAGTGAAACATTTAACAGGCCATGCCCATTACAAGTATATTCTGACATGGAGTGCACTGATGCACAGCCACAGCCAGAGTACTATGCTGCTCCTTTGACTCAGACCACCACATTGCCCTCTCAGGGTACAGATCCACAATCAGACCCTGATGAGACTATGTTGCCCCGCCACGAACGCTATACCACCGACCGACACAGTGACACAGACGAAGTTGCACACGAGCTCGAAGAGGAGGTAATAGATGACCCAGTTATTGACCCCGATTGGCAGCCATTGGGGGAACAGGGTGCAGGCGGCAGTAGTTCAGAAGCGGAGGTGGAGGAGGGGCCGCAGCAGGCATCAACATCGCAACAGGTTCCATCTGCCGGGCCCGTATCTGGACCAAAACGCGTGTCAAAGCCAAAACCTGTTGGAGCACAGCGTTGCCATCCGGTTAAAGCTCAGTCTGCAATCCCTGAAAAGGGATCCGAGTCTAGGAAGAGTGCAGTCTGGCATTTTTTTAAACAACATCCAACTGATCAGCGCAAAGTCATCTGTCAAAAATGTTCAACTAGCTTAAGCAGAGGTCAGAATCTGAAAAGTCTAAATACTAGTTGCATGCATAGACACTTAACCACCATGCATTTTCAAGCCTGGACTAACTACCAAACGTCCCTCAAGGTTGTAGCACCCTCGGCCAATGAAGCTAGTCAGCAACGCAACATCCCTTCCGTCACTGTAAGGCCACCATTTTCCGCACCACCGGCAGTATCTGTGCAGGTTTCTTTGCCAGCCAAAAGCAGTCAGGGTCAGGGAATCACCAGTTTTGTAGGAGGAAATATTGCATCTAGGGCACCGGCGGAAACAATACCGTCTCCAACCGTCTCTCAGTCTGCCATGTACACCGGCACACCCGAAAGTTCCACGATCTCCAGCTCTCCAGTCCAGCTCACCCTACATGAGACTCTGGTTAGAAAAAGGAAGTACTTATCCTCGCATCCGCGTACACAGGGTTTTAACGCCCACATAGCTAGACTAATCTCGTTAGAGATGATGCCCTACCGGTTAGTTGAAAGCGAAGCTTTCAAAGCCCTGATGGAGTACGCTGAACCACGATACGAGATACCCAGTCGACACTTTTTTTCCAGAAAAGCCATCCCAGCCCTGCACCAGCATGTTAAACAGCGCATCGTCCATGCACTCAGGCAATCTGTGAGTACAAAGGTGCACCTGACTACAGATGCATGGACCAGTAGGCATGGCCAGGGACGTTATGTGTCCATCACGGCACACTGGGTGAATGTGGTGGATGCAGGGTCCACAGGCGACATCAATTTAGGGACAGTTGTGCCTAGCCCACGGTCTAGGAAACAGTTGGCTGTAGGCGTTCGCACCCCCTCCTCCTCCTCCTCCTCGTCCTCCTGCAGAAGCTACAGCTCTTCCACAGAACGCAGTCTGCCAACCACTCCATCGGCAGATGACACTGTTGCACACCAGTTGTCCCATTATGGGCCAGCTACTGCCAAGCGTCAGCAGGCTGTATTGGCTATGAAGTGCTTGGGCGACAATAGACACACCGCGGAAGTTCTGTCCGAGTTCTTGCAACAAGAAACGCAGTCGTGGCTGGGCACAGTAGATCTTGAGGCAGGCAAGGTAGTGAGTGATAACGGAAGGAATTTCATGGCTGCCATCTCCCTTTCCCAACTGAAACACATTCCTTGCCTGGCTCACACCTTAAACCTGGTGGTGCAGTGCTTATTGAAAACTTATCCTGGGTTCTCCGACCTGCTCCTCAAAGTGCGTGCACTTTGCTCACATATCCGACGTTCGCCTGTACACGCCAGCCGTATGCAGACCTATCAGCGGTCTTTGAACCTTCCCCAGCATCGCCTAATCATAGACGTTGCAACAAGGTGGAACTCAACACTGCACATGCTTCAGAGACTGTGCGAACAGAGGCGTGCTGTTATTTATTTGTGGGAGGATACACGGGCAGGCAGTAGGATGGCAGACATGGAGTTGTCAGGTGTGCAGTGGTCTAAGATACAAGACATGTGTCAAGTCCTTCAGTGCTTTGAGGAATGCACACGGCTGGTTAGTGCAGACAACGCCGTAATAAGCATGAGCATCCCCCTAATGCGTCTGCTGATGCAAAGTTTGACGCACATAAAGGAGCAGGCGTCTGCACCAGAGGAAGAGGAAAGCCTTGATGACAGTCAGCCATTGTCTGGTCAGGGCAGTGTACAGGACGAGGTAGCGGGCGAAGAGGAGGTGGAGGACGAGGAGGATGATGGGGATGAGTATATTTTTAATGCCGAACCTTTCCCGGGGGCACAGGAATTTGGTTGCGTGTCACGGCCGGGTTCTGGTTTTTTGAGGGACACAAGTGACGTAGATTTGCCTGCAACTGCCCCTCAACCAATCACAACCGGAGATTTGACAACTGGAACTTTGGCCCACATGGCGGATTATGCCTTACGTATCCTAAAAAGGGACACACGCATTACGAAAATGATGAACGATGACGATTACTGGTTGGCCTGCCTCCTTGATCCACGCTATAAAGGCAAATTGCAAAATATTATGCCACATGAGAACTTGGAACTAATATTAGCAACCAAACAATCAACTCTTGTTGACCGTTTGCTTCAGGCATTCCCAGCACACAGCGCACGTGATCGTTCTCACACGAGCTCCAGGGGGCAGCAGACTAGGAGTGTTAGGGGTGCACACATCAGAAGTGGCGTTGGACAGAGGGGTTTTCTGACCAGGTTGTGGAGTGATTTTGCTATGACCGCAGACAGGACAGGTACTGCTGCATCAATTGAAAGTGACAGGAGACAACATTTGTCCAGTATGGTTACTAACTATTTTTCATCCCTTATCGATGTTCTCCCTCAACCGTCATTCCCATTTGATTACTGGGCCTCCAAATTAGACACCTGGCCAGAATTGGCAGAATATGCATTGCAGGAGCTTGCTTGCCCGGCAGCAAGTGTCCTATCAGAAAGAGTATTCAGTGCTGCAGGTTCAATATTAACCGAAAAAAGGACTCGTCTGGCTACCCAAAATGTTGACGATCTAACATTCATTAAAATGAACCACAACTGGATTTCGAAATCTTTTGCCCCACCTTGCCCGGCCGACACCTAGCTTTCCTATGAAAAGCTCTTGCCTGTGAATTACTTTTCTAATGTCTAATTTGCTGCAGCTGATTGTACAGCATACGACATGTTTACACCTCCCTAAATGGCAAAACTCCCCACACGGGGCCGTGGTATCGCGACTTGGCGCAAGCACCCGTGAGACTGCTGTTTGTCTGAAGAGGTGGGTGTGCTCGCTTTTGGTTGACGGCATTGCTACTGGGTCCCTCATAGTACAATGTAGTGTCTCTGGCGGTGGTGGTGCGCACCCAACGTCAGACACACCGTTGTAACATGAGGGGCCCTGGGGCGGTCCCGCCGGCCTCAAGAGAGTTCCCCCCTACCCCAGCTCAAAATGTGCTCTACCACGTGCAAAATTATGTCGCACAGCTCCACCAATCTTTAGTCTATTCGCTGACATCATTCAATGTCTGGCACTGACAATACAAATTTGTAGACATCTATGATGCAACTTAAAGTAGTCTGTGTCTGTGTCCTATATTGGCACCATTAAATAGTTACTGCCAAATTACTATGTCAGAAACTCAGTAGATGAGCCCACCCCTGTACCTAAGTATGCCACCTTTTTTTTTTGTTTTGGTTGTTTTGCGAGACATTAACATCTATTTATATTTTGGGAGTACTGGGACAGACACTCCTTGCACTACTCCTCCACTCACCACCAAGCTGCCTGTGTATCCATGTAACCGCTGTAAAACTGCCATGAGCCTATTGTTTGTTATTTTAGGCCTTTGATAGCCTGTCTGCGGTCCCTACTTTAAATACTCCTCCACTGACCACCAAGCTGCCTGCCCGTGTATCCATGTAACCGCTGTAAAACTGCCATGAGCCTATTGTTTGTTATTTTAGGCCTTTGATAGCCTGTCTGCGGCCCCTACTTGCAATACTCCTCCACTGACCACCAAGCTGCCTGCCCGTGTATCCATGTAACCGCTGTAAAACTGCCATGAGCCTATTGTTTGTTATTTTAGGCCTTTGATAGCCTGTCTGCGGTCCCTACTTTAAATACTCCTCCACTGACCACCAAGCTGCCTGCCCGTGTATCCATGTAACCGCTGTAAAACTGCCATGAGCCTATTGTTTGTTATTTTAGGCCTTTGATAGCCTGTCTGCGGCCCCTACTTGCAATACTCCTCCACTGACCACCAAGCTGCCTGCCCGTGTATCCATGTAACCGCTGTAAAACTGCCATGAGCCTATTGTTTGTTATTTTAGGCCTTTGATAGCCTGTCTGCGGTCCCTACTTTAAATACTCCTCCACTGACCACCAAGCTGCCTGCCCGTGTATCCATGTAACCGCTGTAAAACTGCCATGAGCCTATTGTTTGTTATTTTAGGCCTTTGATAGCCTGTCTGCGGCCCCTACTTGCAATACTCCTCCACTGACCACCAAGCTGCCTGCCCGTGTATCCATGTAACCGCTGTAAAACTGCCATGAGCCTATTGTTTGTTATTTTAGGCCTTTGATAGCCTGTCTGCGGTCCCTACTTTAAATACTCCTCCACTGACCACCAAGCTGCCTGCCCGTGTATCCATGTAACCGCTGTGAAACTGCCATGAGCCTATTGTTTGTTATGTTAGGCCTTTGATAGCCTGTCTGCGGTCCCTACTTTAAATACTCCTCCACTGACCAGACCACTGCTGCCCGTGTACCCCTGGAACCAATTATAAAGTGCCTACAGCCAGCCCATTTTCTTATGTTAGGCCTTTGAAGCCTGTCTGCGGTCCCTACTTTAAATACTCCTCCACTGACCAGACCACTGCTGCCCGTGTACCCCTGGAACCAATTATAAAGTGCCTACAGCCAGCCCATTTTCTTATGTTAGGCCTTTGAAGCCTGTCTGCGGTCCCTACTTTAAATACTCCTCCACTGACCAGACCACTGCTGCCCGTGTACCCCTGGAACCAATTATAAAGTGCCTACAGCCAGCCCATTTTCTTATGTTAGGCCTTTGAAGCCTGTCTGCGGTCCCTACTTTAAATACTCCTCCACTGACCACCAAGCTGCCTGCCCGTGTATCCATGTAACCGCTGTAAAACTGCCATGAGCCTATTGTTTGTTATTTTAGGCCTTTGATAGCCTGTCTGCGGTCCCTACTTTAAATACTCCTCCACTGACCACCAAGCTGCCTGCCCGTGTATCCATGTAACCGCTGTAAAACTGCCATGAGCCTATTGTTTGTTATTTTAGGCCTTTGATAGCCTGTCTGCGGCCCCTACTTGCAATACTCCTCCACTGACCACAATGCTGCCTGGAGTGCCTGCCTGTGTATCCATGTAACCGATGTAAAACTGCCATGACTGCCTACTGTTTGTTATTTTAGGCCTTTGATAGCCTGTCTGCAGCCCCTACTTGCAATACTCCTCCACTGACCACACCAATGCTGCCCGTGTACCCCTGGAACCTATTTAAAAGTTCATAGAGCCTAGTTATATATTTTATTTACTATTAATAAGGCCATGATGGACTACGCTGTACCACGCTACAAGCTAACCAGTCGACACTTCTTTTGCGAGAAAAGCCATCCCAACCCTCCACCAGCATGTAGAAGACCGCATTGTCCATGCACTCTGGCAATCTGTGAGTACAAAGGTGCACCTGACAACAGACGCATGGACCTGTAGGCATGGCCACGGAAGATTACGTGTCCATTACGGCGCAATGGGTTAATGTGGTGGATGCATGGTCCACAGGGGACAGCCTACTAAGTCTGTCTGCAGTCCCTAATTCAAATTGTCCTCCACTGTCTAAATCGGAGCTTCCACCTTCTGGCTTTCGGCCTATAGTATCAGAAATTAAACTGCATTTGGCCTTCAACTTTGGTTAGGGCCTACTAACGGCTTCTGCCCCTCCCTGGTGTTGTCCTCAACTAAATAAAGCTGAGCTTCAACCTTCCGGCTCTCATTATGTGGTTTTAAAAAAAAAAATGGTGGTTAGGGCCTACTAACGGCTTCTGCCCCTCCCTGGTGTTGCCCTCAACTAAATAAAGCTGAGCTTCAACCTTCTGCTCCAAATTACCATTTTGAAAAATGCAATAGGCTTTTCAGGCCTACTAAAGGTGTCTGTCTGTGTGCCCCTCCCTGGTGTTGTCCTCAACTAAATAAAGCTGAGCTTCAACCTTCCGGCTCTCATTATGTGGTTTTAAAAAAAAAAATGGTGGTTAGGGCCTACTAACGGCTTCTGCCCCTCCCTGGTGTTGCCCTCAACTAAATAAAGCTGAGCTTCAACCTTCTGCTCCAAATTACCATTTTGAAAAATGCAATAGGCTTTTCAGGCCTACTAAAGGTGTCTGTCTGTGTGCCCCTCCCTGGTGTTGTCCTCAACTAAATAAAGCTGAGCTTCAACCTTCCGGCTCTCATTATGTGGTTTTAAAAACAAAAATGGTGGTTAGGGCCTACTAACGGCTTCTGCCCCTCCCTGGTGTTGCCCTCAACTAAATAAAGCTGAGCTTCAACCTTCTGCTCCAAATTACCATTTTGAAAAATGCAATAGGCTTTTCAGGCCTACTAAAGGTGTCTGTCTGTGTGCCCCTCCCTGGTGTTGTCCTCAACTAAATAAAGCTGAGCTTCAACCTTCCGGCTCTCATTATGTGGTTTTAAAAAAAAAAATGGTGGTTAGGGCCTACTAACGGCTTCTGCCCCTCCCTGGTGTTGTCCTCAACTAAATAAAGCTGAGCTTCAACCTTCCGGCTCTCATTATGTGGTTTTAAAAAAAAAAATGGTGGTTAGGGCCTACTAACGGCTTCTGCCCCTCCCTGGTGTTGCCCTCAACTAAATAAAGCTGAGCTTCAACCTTCTGCTCCAAATTACCATTTTGAAAAATGCAA
Organism: Ranitomeya variabilis; assembly: GCF_051348905.1. Taxonomy (NCBI): domain Eukaryota; kingdom Metazoa; phylum Chordata; class Amphibia; order Anura; family Dendrobatidae; genus Ranitomeya; species Ranitomeya variabilis. Next base: position 57,210,953 of record NC_135233.1, read on the forward strand.
TAGGCTTTTCAGGCCTACTAAAGGTGTCTGTCTGTGTGCCCCTCCCTGGTGTTGTCCTCAACTAAATAAAGCTGAGCTTCAACCTTCCGGCTCTCATTATGTGGTTTTAAAAAAAAAAATGGTGGTTAGGGCCTACTAACGGCTTCTGCCCCTCCCTGGTGTTGCCCTCAACTAAATAAAGCTGAGCTTCAACCTTCTGCTCCAAATTACCATTTTGAAAAATGCAATAGGCTTTTCAGGCCTACTAAAGGTGTCTGTCTGTGTGCCCCTCCCTGGTGTTGTCCTCAACTAAATAAAGCTGAGCTTCAACCTTCCGGCTCTCATTATGTGGTTTTAAAAAAAAAAATGGTGGTTAGGGCCTACTAACGGCTTCTGCCCCTCCCTGGTGTTGCCCTCAACTAAATAAAGCTGAGCTTCAACCTTCTGCTCCAAATTACCATTTTGAAAAATGCAATAGGCTTTTCAGGCCTACTAAAGGTGTCTGTCTGTGTGCCCCTCCCTGGTGTTGTCCTCAACTAAATAAAGCTGAGCTTCAACCTTCCGACTCTCATTATGTGGTTTTAAAAAAAAAAATGGTGGTTAGGGCCTACTAACGGCTTCTGCCCCTCCCTGGTGTTGCCCTCAACTAAATAAAGCTGAGCTTCAACCTTCTGCTCCAAATTACCATTTTGAAAAATGCAATAGGCTTTTCAGGCCTACTAAAGGTGTCTGTCTGTGTGCCCCTCCCTGGTGTTGTCCTCAACTAAATAAAGCTGAGCTTCAACCTTCCGGCTCTCATTATGTGGTTTAAAAAAAAAAAATGGTGGTTAGGGCCTACTAACGGCTTCTGCCCCTCCCTGGTGTTGTCCTCAACTAAATAAAGCTGAGCTTCAACCTTCCGGCTCTCATTATGTGGTTTTAAAAAAAAAAATGGTGGTTAGGGCCTACTAACGGCTTCTGCCCCTCCCTGGTGTTGCCCTCAACTAAATAAAGCTGAGCTTCAACCTTCTGCTCCAAATTACCATTTTGAAAAATGCAATAGGCTTTTCAGGCCTACAAAAGGTGTCTGTCTGTGTGCCCCTCCCTGGTGTTGTCCTCAACTAAATAAAGCTGAGCTTCAACCTTCCGGCTCTCATTATGTGGTTTTAAAAAAAAAAATGGTGGTTAGGGCCTACTAACGGCTTCTGCCCCTCCCTGGTGTTGTCCTCAACTAAATAAAGCTGAGCTTCAACCTTCCGGCTCTCATTATGTGGTTTTAAAAAAAAAAATGGTGGTTAGGGCCTACTAACGGCTTCTGCCCCTCCCTGGTGTTGTCCTCAACTAAATAAAGCTGAGCTTCAACCTTCCGGCTCTCATTAAGTGGTTTTAAAAAAAAAAAATGGTGGTTAGGGCCTACTAACGGCTTCTGCCCCTCCCTGGTGTTGCCCTCAACTAAATAAAGTTGAGCTTCAACCTTCTGCTCCAAATTACCATTTTGAAAAATGCAATAGGCTTTTCCGGCCTACTAAAGGTGTCTGTCTGTGTGCCCCTGCCTGGTGTTGCCCTCAACTAAATAAAGCTGAGCTTCAACCTTCTGCTCCAAATTACCATTTTAAAAAATGCAATAGGCTTTTCCGGCCTACTAAAGGTGTCTGCCCCTCCCTGGTGTTGTCCTCAACTGAACAAAGCTGAGCTTCCACATTCTGGCTTTCGCCCTATACTATCAGATATTAAACTGCATTTGGCCTACTAGTGTGGTTAGGCCCTTGAAACAGTGTCTGCTGCTCTTGGGTTTGCTACTCCACTGAACAAAGCAATGCCGCCTGTTTAGTCCTGTTACCAATTTTGAACTGCATGTAGCCTACTTTATTCTTTGGCCCTATATCTGTTTCCTCCTCATCCTGCCCATTGCCCAGCCACTGCTAAATGAGTCTGCTGGTACATTGACCTAGACCACTACATTCCCCTTGTACTCTACACAGCCAGAATCTGTCCCTGCTGAAAGTAAGGTTCCCCTTCCCGCATGTTATACCACCTTACACAGGGACAAAGAGGAAGGTGCAGATGAAAGTGCAGGTTCCTTCATCAGGTGGGGGGGCATACTCGTTGGCGACGTCACTGGCACAGGGCCCCTCAGAGTACGCAAAAGTGTCGCTGCTGGTGGGAGGCGCCCCCGCCATGCAAACACACCGCCGTACTTTGAGGGGCCCTGTGCCAGTGGCAATGCGAACGAGTGGGCCCCCCCCCTGCTTGCTCAGGATCACAGCACTTGCAACTTTTAAATACTTACCTTTCCCTGCAACACCGCCGTGACGTAGTCCGCATTTCCTGGGCCCACGAAAAACTTGAGCCAGCCCTACTCCCCCCACAACTTTCCCCCAATTCCCTATGCCCAACTATTATTATACAGTTAATTAAGATTGGCAAGCTTCAGAAACAAGAATGGATGTTTTTGGCATTAAAATGGGCACTGTAGGTGTTTTCCTGGCCTCCACTCACTGCCGACTATGCTTCCCCATTGACTTGCATTGGGTTTCGTGTTTCGGTCGATCCCCGACTTTTAGCGATAATCGGCCGACTGCACTCGACTCGACTCTGGACAAAATCGGGTTTCCCAAAACCCTACTCGATCTTAAAAAAATGAAAGTCGCTCAACCCTAATGTCCAGACCTTGATTACAAGTGTGGACCAGCTGGCTACTCGTGTGCAGGGCATACAAGACTATGTTATCAGAAATCCTAGGTCAGAACCTAAAATACCGATTCCTGAACTGTTTTCCGGAGACAGGTTTAAGTTTAGGAATTTCGTGAATAATTGTAAATTGTTTTTGTCCCTGAAACCCTGTTCATCTGGAGATTCTGCTCAGCAAGTAAAAATTGTTATTTCGTTCTTACGGGGCGACCCTCAGGATTGGGCTTTTTCGCTGGCGCCAGGAGATCCGGCATTGGCTGATCTTGATGCGTTTTTTCTGGCGCTCGGTTTACTTTATGAGGAACCCAATCTTGAGATTCAGGCAGAAAAGGCCTTGCTGGCTATGTCTTAGGGGCAGGACGAGGCTGAAGTGTATTGCCAAAAATTTCGGAAATGGTCCGTGCTGACACATTGGAACGAGTGTGCACTGGCCGCTAATTTTAGAAATGGCCTTTCTGAAGCCATTAAGAATGTTATGGTGGGTTTTCCCATTCCCACAGGTCTGAATGATACTATGGCACTGGCTATTCAAATTGACCGGCGGTTGCGGGAGCGCAAAACCGCAAATTCCCTCATGGTGTTGTCTGAACAGACACCTGATTTAATGCAATGTGATAGAATCCTGACTAGAAATGAGCGGAAAATTCATAGACGCCGGAATGGCTTGTGCTACTACTGTGGTGATTCTACACATGTTATCTCAGCATGCTCTAAACGTATAGCTAAGGTTGTTAGTCCTGTCACCGTTGGTAATTTGCAACCTAAATTTATTCTGTCTGTAACTTTGATTTGCTCACTGTCATCTTATCCTGTCATGGCGTTTGTAGATTCAGGTGCTGCCCTGAGTCTCATGGATCTCTCATTTGCTAAGCGCTGTGGTTTTACTCTTGAACCATTAGAAAATCCTATTCCTCTTAGGGGTATTGATGCTACACCATTGGCAGCAAATAAACCGCAGTATTGGACACAGGTTACCATGTGCATGACTCCTGAACACCGCGAGGTGATTCGTTTCCTGGTTTTACATAAAATGCATGATTTGGTTGTTTTAGGGCTGCCATGGTTACAGACCCATAATCCAGTCCTGGACTGGAAGGCTATGTCAGTCTCAAGTTGGGGCTGTCGTGGTATTCATGGGGATTCCCTGCCTGTGTCTATTGCTTCTTCTACGCCTTCGGAAGTTCCGGAGTATTTGTCTGATTATCAGGATGCCTTCAGTGAGTCTGAGTCCAGTGCACTGCCTCCTCATAGGGACTGTGACTGTGCTATAGATTTGATCCCAGGCAGTAAATTTCCTAAGGGAAGACTGTTTAATCTGTCGGTACCTGAACATACCGCTATGCGTTCATATATCAAGGAGTCTCTGGAGAAAGGACATATTCGTCCGTCTTCTTCCCCTCTTGGTGCGGGATTCTTTTTTGTGGCAAAAAAGGACGGATCTTTGAGACCTTGTATTGATTATCGGCTTTTAAATAAGATCACTGTCAAATTTCAGTATCCTTTACCGCTGTTGTCTGACTTGTTTGCCCGGATTAAGGGTGCCAAGTGGTTCACCAAGATAGACCTTCGTGGTGCGTACAACCTTGTGCGCATTAAGCAAGGTGATGAATGGAAAACCGCATTCAATACGCCCGAAGGTCATTTTGAGTACTTGGTGATGCCTTTTGGGCTCTCCAATGCGCCTTCAGTTTTTCAGTCCTTTATGCATGACATTTTCCGGAAGTATCTGGATAAATTTTTGATTGTTTATCTGGATGATATTTTGTTTTTTTCTGATAATTGGGATTCGCATGTGGAGCAGGTCAGGTTGGTCTTTAAAATTTTGCGCGAAAATTCTTTGTTTGTCAAGGGCTCAAAGTGTCTCTTTGGTGTACAGAAGGTTCCCTTTTTGGGGTTCATTTTTTCCCCTTCTGCTGTGGAGATGGACCCAGTCAAGGTCCGAGCTATTCTTGATTGGACTCAGCCCTCGTCAGTTAAGAGTCTTCAGAAGTTCTTGGGCTTCGCTAACTTCTACCGTCGTTTTATCGCTAATTTTTCTAGCATTGTGAAACCTTTGACGGATATGACCAAGAAGGGCTCCGATGTAGCTAACTGGGCTCCTGCTGCCGTGGAGGCTTTCCAGGAGTTGAAACGCCGGTTTACTTCGGCGCCTGTTTTGTGCCAGCCTGACGTCTCACTTCCCTTTCAGGTTGAGGTGGATGCTTCGGAGATTGGGGCAGGGGCCGTTTTGTCGCAGAGAGGCCCTGGTTGCTCTGTTATGAAACCTTGTGCCTTTTTCTCTAGGAAGTTTTCGCCTGCCGAGCGAAATTATGATGTGGGCAATCGGGAGTTGTTGGCCATGAAATGGGCATTTGAGGAGTGGCGTCATTGGCTCGAGGGTGCTAAGCATCGTGTGGTGGTCTTGACTGATCACAAAAATCTGATGTATCTCGAGTCTGCTAAACGCCTTAATCCGAGACAGGCCCGCTGGTCATTGTTTTTCTCCCGCTTTGATTTTGTTGTCTCGTATTTACCAGGTTCAAAGAATGTGAAGGCCGATGCTCTTTCTAGGAGCTTTGTGCCTGATGCTCCTGGAGTCGCTGATCCTGTTGGTATTCTTAAAGATGGAGTTATCTTGTCAGCTATTTCTCCGGATCTGCGACGTGTGTTGCAGAGATTTCAGGCTGATAGGCCTGAGTCTTGTCCACCTGACAGACTGTTTGTCCCGGATAAGTGGACCAGCAGAGTCATTTCCGAGGTTCATTCCTCGGTGTTGGCAGGTCACCCGGGAATTTTTGGCACCAGAGATCTGGTGGCCAGGTCCTTTTGGTGGCCTTCCTTGTCAAGGGATGTGCGGTCATTTGTGCAGTCCTGTGGGACTTGTGCTCGAGCTAAGCCTTGCTGTTCTCGTGCTAGCGGTTTGCTCTTGCCCTTGCCTGTCCCGAAGAGACCTTGGACACATATCTCCATGGATTTCATTTCTGATCTTCCGCTATCTCAGGGCATGTCCGTTATCTGGGTGATATGTGATCGCTTCTCCAAGATGGTCCATTTGGTTCCTTTGCCTAAGCTGCCTTCCTCTTCCGATCTGGTTCCTGTGTTTTTCCAGAACGTGGTTCGTTTGCACGGCATCCCTGAGAATATTGTGTCAGACAGAGGATCCCAGTTCGTCTCCAGGTTCTGGCGATCCTTTTGTAGTAGGATGGGCATTGATTTGTCGTTTTTGTCTGCTTTCCATCCTCAGACTAATGGACAGACGGAGCGAACCAATCAGACTTTGGAGGCTTATTTGAGGTGTTTTGTCTCTGCTGATCAGGACGATTGGGTGACATTCTTGCCGTTGGCTGAGTTTGCCCTTAATAATCGGGCTAGTTCCGCCACCTTGGTTTCGCCTTTTTTCTGCAACTCTGGTTTCCATCCTCGCTTTTCTTCGGGTCATGTGGAGCCTTCTGACTGTCCTGGGGTGGATTCTGTGGTGGATAGGTTGCAGCAGATCTGGAATCATGTGGTGGACAACTTGAAGTTGTCACAGGAGAAGGCTCAGCGCTTTGCCAACCGCCGCCGCGGTGTGGGTCCCCGACTACGCGTTGGGGATTTGGTATGGCTTTCTTCCCGCTTTGTTCCTATGAAGGTCTCCTCTCCCAAATTTAAACCTCGTTTTATTGGGCCTTACAAGATATTGGAAATCCTTAATCCTGTATCTTTTCGTCTGGATCTTCCTGTGTCGTTTGCTATTCACAATGTATTTCATAGGTCCTTGTTGCGGCGGTACATTGTGCCTGTAGTTCCTTCTGCTGAGCCTCCTGCTCCGGTGTTGGTTGAGGGCGAGTTGGAGTACGTGGTGGAGAAGATCTTGGATTCTCGCCTCTCCAGGCGGAGGCTTCAGTACCTGGTCAAGTGGAAGGGCTATGGTCAGGAGGATAATTCCTGGGTGGTCGCCTCTGATGTTCATGCGGCCGATTTAGTTCGTGCCTTTCATGCCGCTCATCCTGATCGCCCTGGTGGTCGTGGTGAGGGTTCGGTGACCCCTCACTAAGGGGGGGGTACTGTTGTGAATTTGCTTTTTGCTCCCTCTAGTGGTTACTAGTTTTTTGACTCTGGTTTTTCTGTCATTCCTTTTATCCGCACCTGGGTCGTTAGTTAGGGGTGTTGCTATATAAGCTCCCTGGACCTTCAGTTCTATGCCTGGCAACGTAGTTATCAGAGCTAGTCTGCTGTGCTCTTGTCTACTGATCCTGGTTCCAGTTATATCAGCTAAGTCTGCCTTTTGCTTTTTGCTATTTGTTTTGGTTTTGTATTTTTATCCAGCTTGTTCCAAATCTATATCCTGACCTTTGCTGGAAGCTCTAGGGGGCTGGTGTTCTCCCCCCGGACCATTAGACGGTTCGGGGGTTCTTGAATTTCCAGTGTGGATTTTGATAGGGTTTTTGTTGACCATATAAGTTACCTTTCTTTATTCTGCTATCAGTAAGCGGGCCTCTCTGTGCTAAACCTGGTTCATTTCTGTGTTTGTCATTTCCTCTTACCTCACCGTCATTATTTGTGGGGGGCTTCTATCCAGCTTTGGGGTCCCCTTCTCTGGAGGCAAGAAAGGTCTTTGTTTTCCTCTACTAGGGGTAGCTAGATTCTCCGGCTGGCGCGTGTCATCTAGAATCAACGTAGGAATGATCCCCGGCTACTTCTAGTGTTGGCGTTAGGAGTAGATATATGGTCAACCCAGTTACCACTGCCCTATGAGCTGGATTTTTGTATTCTGCAGACTTCCACGTTCCTCTGAGACCCTCGCCATTGGGGTCATAACAGTTATGGTGGGATTCCCCACGCCTGCTGGTCTGAATGAGTCTATGTCCTTGGCCATTCAGATCGATCGACGCTTACGTGAGCGCAAAAATGTGCACCATTTGGCGGTGTTTTCTGAGCAGAAGCCTGAGCCGATGCAATGTGATAGGACCTTGACCAGAGCAGAACGGCAAGAATACAGACGCCAGAATGGGCTGTGTTTTTACTGTGGTGACTCCACTCATGCTATCTCTGATTTTCCTAAGCGCACTAAACGGTTCGCTAGGTTTGCCAAAATTGGTACGGTACAGCCAAAATTTCTTTTGTCCGTTACTCTGATTTGCTCTTTGTCATCCTATTCTGTTATGGCATTTGTGGATTCAGGTGCTGCCCTGAATTTGATGGACTTGGAGTTTGCCAGGCGCTGTGTTTTTTCTTGGAGCCCTTACAGTATCCTATTCCATTGAGAGGAATTGATGCTACACCTTTGGCCAAGAATAAGCGTCAGTACTGGACTCAATTGACCATGTGCATGGCTCCTGCACATCAGGAGGATATTCGCATTTTGGTGTTGCATAATCTGCATGATGTGGTCGTTTTGGGTTTGCCATGGCTACAGGTCCATAATCCAGTATTGGATTGGAAATCAATGTCTGTATCCAGTTGGGATTGTCAAGGGGTACATGGGGATGTCCCATTGTTGTCTATTTCGTCTTCTCATCCTTCTGAAGTCCCTGAGTTCTTGTCAGATTACTGGGATGTATTTGATGAACCCAAATCCAGTGCCCTACCTCCTCATAGGGATTGCGATTGTGCTATTAATTTGATTCCTGGTAGTAAGTTTCCGAAGGGCTGACTGTTCAATTTATCTGTGCCAGAACACGCCGCAATGCGGAGTTATATAAAGGAGTCCTTGGAGAAAGGGCATATTCGCCCGTCGTCGTCACCGTTGGGAGCAGGGTTCTTTTTTGTGGCCAAGAAGGATGGTTCTCTGAGACCTTGTATAGATTACCGCCTTCTCAATAAAATCACCGTCAAATTTCAGTACCCTTTGCCGCTACTGTCTGATTTGTTTGCTCGGATTAAGGGGGCTAGCTGGTTCACCAAGATAGATCTTCAAGGGGCGCATAATCTTGTGCGTATTAAACGGGGCGACGAATGGAAAACAGCATTTAATACGCCCGAGGGCCATTTTGAGTACTTGGTGATGCCATTCGGGCTTTCTAATGCTCCATCTGTGTTTCAGTCCTTTATGCATGACATCTTCCGAAAGTACCTGGATAGAATAATGATTGTATATTTGGATGATATTTTGGTCTTTTCGGACGATTGGGAGTCTCATGTGAAGCAGGTCAGAATGGTGTTCCAGGTCCTTCGTGCTCATTCCTTGTTTGTGAAGGGGTCTAAATGTCTCTTTGGAGTTCAGAAGGTTTCATTTTTGGGCTTCATTTTTTCCCCTTCTACTATCGAGATGGACCCTGTTAAAGTTCAGGGCATTTATGATTGGACTCAGCCTACTTCTGTGAAGAGCCTTCAGAAATTCCTGGGCTTTGCTAATTTTTACCGTCGCTTCATCGCTAATTTTTCTAGTGTTGTTAAACCATTGACTGACTTAACCAAGAAAGGTGCGGATGTGCTCAATTGGTCCTCTGCGGCCGTTGAGGCTTTTCAGGAGCTGAAGCATCGTTTTTCTTCTGCCCCTGTGTTGTGTCAGCCAGATGTTTCGCTCCCGTTTCAGGTCGAGGTGGATGCTTCTGAGATTGGAGCAGGGGCTGTTTTGTCTCAAAGAGGTTCTGATGGCTCTGTGATGAAACCATGTGCTTTCTTTTCTAGAAAGTTTTCACCTGCTGAGCGCAATTATGATGTGGGCAATCGAGAGTTGTTGGCTATGAAGTGGGCGTTTGAGGAGTGGCGACATTGGCTTGAAGGAGCCAAACATCGCGTGGTGGTCTTGATGGATCACAAGAATCTGACTTATCTCGAGTCTGCCAAGCGGTTGAATCCTAGACAGGCTCGAAGGTCGCTGTTTTTCTCCCGCTTCAATTTTGTGGTTTTGTACCTTCCGGGTTCTAAGAATGTGAAGGCTGATGCCCTTTCAAGGAGTTTTGTGTCTGATTCTCCGGGAGTTCCTGAGCCGGCTGGTATTCTCAAAGAGGGGGTAATTTTGTCTGCAATCTCCCCTGATTTGCGGCGGGTGCTGCAGGAGTTTCAGGCTGATAGACCTGACCGTTGCCCAGCGGAGAAGCTGTTTGTCCCTGATAGATGGACTAGTAGAGTTATCTCTGAGGTTCATTGTTCGGTGTTGGCTGGTCATCCTGGAATCTTTGGTACCAGAGATTTGGTGGCTAGATCCTTTTGGTGGCCTTCCTTGTCATGAGATGTGCGTTCTTTTGTGCAGTCCTGTGGGACTTGTGCTCGGGCTAAGCCCTGCTGTTCTCATGCCAGTGGGTTGCTTTTGCCCTTGCCGGTCCCGAAAAGGCCCTGGACGCATATTTCCATGGATTTTATTTCAGATCTCCCTGTCTCTCAGAGGATGTCAGTTATCTGGGTGGTTTGTGATCGCTTCTCTAAGATGGTCCATTTGGTACCTTTGCCTAAATTGCCTTCCTCCTCTGATTTGGTTCCATTGTTTTCCCAGCATGTGGTTCGTTTACATGGCATTCCGGAGAACATCGTGTCGGACAGAGGTTCCCAGTTTGTTTCAAGATTTTGGCGGTCCTTTTGTGCTAAGATGGGCATTGATTTGTCTTTTTCTTTAGCTTTCCACCCTCAGACAAATGGCCAAACCGAACGAACCAATCAGACTTTGGAAACATATCTGAGATGCTTTGTTTCTGCTGATCAGGATGATTGGGTGTCCTTCTTGCCTTTGGCTGAGTTCGCCCTTAATAATCGGGCCAGCTCGGCCACTTTGGTTTCGCCTTTTTTCTGTAATTCTGGTTTCCACCCTCGTTTTTCTTCAGGGCAGGTTGAGCCTTCGGACTGTCCTGGTGTGGATTATGTGGTGGACAGGTTGCAGCAAATTTGGACTCACGTAGTGGACAATTTGACATTGTCCCAGGAGAAGGCTCAACGTTTCGCTAACCGCCGTCGCTGTGTTGGTCCCCGACTTCTTGTTGGGGATTTGGTTTGGTTGTCGTCTCGTTATGTTCCTATGAAGGTTTCGTCTCCTAAGTTTAAGCCTCGTTTCATTGGTCCTTATAAGATTTCTGAAATTCTTAATCCTGTGTCATTTCGTTTGGACCTTCCAGCTTCTTTCGCCATCCATAATGTGTTCCATAGGACATTATTGCAGAGATATGTGGCTCCTGTGGTTCCCTCCGTTGATCCTCCTGCCCCGGTGTTGGTTGAGGGGGAGTTGGAGTATGTGGTGGAGAAGATTTTGGATTCTCTTATTTCGAGATGGAAACTTCAGTACCTAGTCAAGTGGAAAGGTTATGGTCAGGAGGATAATTCCTGGGTGGTTGCCTCTAATGTTCATGCTGCCGATCTTGTTCGTGCCTTTCATTTGGCTAGTCCGGATCGGCCTGGAGGCTCTGGTGAGGGTTCGGTGACCCCTCCTCAAGGGGGGGGGGTACTGTTGTGAATTCTGTTCTCGAACTCCCTCTTGTGGTTATGAATGGTACTTCGGCGAGTTCTGTTCATGGACTCCCTCTGGTGGCTGTGAGTGGAGCTGCTGGTTCTGAGGTTCCTTCTCCAGCTGATCTCATTTAGGCCTTGGCTGGCTGCTCTATTTAACTCCACTCAGATCGTTACTTGATGCCAGCTGTCAATGTCCTAGTACTGGTTCAGTTTGCTCTTGGATCTTTCAGATGACCTGTCTACTCCAGCAAAAGCTAAGTCCCTGCTAGCTTATTTGTTTACCACTGTTTTCTTGTCCAGCTTGCTATCATGATTCTGCCTGGCTAAGCTGGAAGCTCTGGGATGCAGAGTGGCACCTCCACGCCGTGAGTCGGTGTGGGGTCTCTTTTGCACACTCTGCGTGGTTTTTTGGTAGTTTTTTATGCTGACCGCAAAGATACCTTTTCTATCCTCAAGTCTGTTTAGTTAAGTCTGGCCTCCTTTGCTGAAACCTATTTCATTCCTGTGTTTGTGACTTCCATCTTAACTCACAGTCAATACGTGTGGGGGGCTGCCTATTTCTTTGGGGAATTTCTCTGAGGCAAGTTAGGCCTTATTTTCTATCTTTAGGGGTAGTTAGCTCTTAGGCTGTGAAGAGGCGTCTAGGCAGAGTCAGGTACGCTCCACGGCTATTTCTAGTTGTTGTGATAGGTTTAGGGGTTGCGGTCAGCAAAGTTCCCACTTCCCAGAGCTTGTCCTGTATTACTAGTTTGCTCATCAGGTCATTCCTAGTGCTCCTAACCATCAGCTCATCATAACAGCACCCGTAATCTCAGTAGATATGGCTGTCCTTGGACTTACAGGTGTTATCTAGACCGGCTTTTCTTAACAATTAATTGTGTTGGGCAGTGCCGTTTATCTTTTTTCTAATATTTTTTTTCTTTTATCCATTTATTATTATCCAAAGAAAAATAAAAACACAAAGTAATCCTCAACTGTCCGCAGATAATCTCTATGTGATGCTTTCCCATGAACAACTCTAGCCTACATCCAGACGGTTTGCTGAGCGGTGCATGATCCTGCCAGAACACACTGAGACAGCAGCGTGTCTAGCGCTGACATGAGTGAGGTCACCGGAGTTCATTGTCTATGAAACCCAATCATCTTACTGATTACACTGCTCACATCATGAGAATTTTCTCACGATGCGAGCAGTGGTGTAAGTAGTGTGACCGGGTTTCATTGGCTAACTTCGGTGATTTTACTCACATCAGCTCTAGACACTGCAGAAGAGCAAAAAGATTTTTTAATTGCACCCATTGGTTTGCATTGGCGATTGTGATCTGAAATTTACATCCACTAGCAGCCTGCTGTGATTTTCTGTCAGTCCAGTCCCAACCTAATCCAAACTGTTAAAAAAAAGCAGATTGGTCAGAATGTAATCCAATTTTTAAGGGGATTGCACTCGTCCAGTTTATTGGCCCTTAGTGCTCCAGTATAAAACATAAAATGCTGCAGTATAACGAACTGTGAGAACAACTATACTTCTTTTTTAACTTAGACTTTAATTCCTAAAATTAGTGTTCAAAAATCCTCAATATAATATTGAGTAGTTGAAATTTTGACCAAAATAAGGATTCTTGTAATCTGCATCAAAGGTTGTTATTAGTGATGAGCGAGTGTACTCGTTGCTCGGGGTTTCCCAAGCACGCTCAGGTGATCTACGAGTATTTGTTAGTGTTCGGAGATTTAGTTTTCATCACCGCAGCTAAATGATTTACAGCTACTAGTGTTATGGACTGGTAATTTAGGAGCGACATGCGACTAGCTCTGGGCAGGTGGTAACTATACAGACCGCAGTTCCTGATCTTAACACAACACTAGCAGTAGCCGTGGGATGTTCCTGTCACTCCCTGGACACCTCGTCACAGCCGGAGAACTAGCTACCCCTAAAGGTAGAAACAGGAAAGCTATCTTGCCTCAGAGAAAATCCCCAAAGGATAGGACAGCCCCCCACAAATATTGACTGTGAGAGGAGAAGGAAATGACATACGTAGTATGAAACAAGATTTAGCAAAGGAGGCCAATTCTAGCTAGATAGACAGTAGGGAAAGAAACACTGTGCGGTCAGTAATAAAAACTAGAAAAAGTCCACCGCAGTGATATGCAAAAATCTTCACACCTGACTAAAGGTGTGGAGGGCAAAATCTGCAGCCCAGAGCTTCCAGCTTAGCTGAATAGATCCATACTGATAAGCTGGACAAATGAGCAAAACATAGAATGTGCTGAACAATAAAGTCCACAACAAGTGGACAGCAAAAGGACAAAAGGACTTATCTTTGCTGAACTGGACAGAGTGTCAGGGAAATCCAAAAGAGCAGTGGCTCCAAGCAGGAACAATTGACAACTGGCATTGATTGAGGAATAAGGCCAGACTAAAATAGCCGAGCCAGAAAGACAATCAGTGGGAGCAGCTGCTGATGCTAAATCCAAGAAGCAGCTATACCACTCAAAACCACAGGAGGGAGCCAAAGAGCAGAATTCACAAAAGTGCTACTTACAACCACCGGAGGGAGCCCAAGAGCGGAATTCACAACAACTAGCCAGCCTAAGTACATGTGGGGTTTAAATAAAGTTTATTACTTTTTCAAACTTTGTTGCTTCCACTATGCTATATAGTCCTAGATATAAATATGAGATTATTTGTTTGTAAATCTGGACTGTAGCACTATAGTTTTAAATGTTTTTTGCTGTTTTGGAAGCAAAGAATTTATCTTGGAAGAAAATGTATAGGTTGTACATGTGGGGGTTGCCCGGTTACTAGGGAATCCCCACATGTGTGCAAGCTGTCTAATAGCCGCAAATCATGCTGCTGAGGTGATGAAAACTAAATCTCCGAACACTAACAAATACTCGGAGGTCACCCGAGCATGCTCTGGAAAACACGAGCAACGAGTACACTTATTCATCACTAGTTGTTATTATCTTGCCAGTTTCATTACAAATGAATTACAGAAAATGGGTTCCAATTACCTCATATCACAAAAAAGGCTGAATCTTGTTGGCCTCCACATGATCAATTTATCCAATGATGTCCATTTTATGATTAAATGGCACTTCAAATCAATCAATACACATACTCAAATTTGGACTAACATAACTAATAGCTCTATGAAAAGAACCACAGAATAAAAAATAATACTCTTTACTAAACTATTAAAAAACACCATGTGAAGAATAGAATACAATATATATCAAGTAGCAGAGTGCCCAGTACGGGGGGACACTATACTATCCTGTGAATCCAGTACCGCATATTGGCTGCTGTCATATATATGGAAAAGCCAGGGAAAATTATACATTCAACCATTAAAGTCTAGTTACGTCCCACCTTATAATACACTGGCAATCAAATAACTAGTGAAATTAAATCATCATCAATTTTGTATCCCCAATGTATACAGATCAAGTATAAGAAAATAGATTCAATGGAGAAGACAATATAGATTAATACCAAAATGAGGAAGGTAACTGTTGAGGATGAACCCCGTAGTTCATTTAAATAAATAAACAAGTGTCGATATAGACATAGAAAAGTTTTATATATAGCTCATCATGAATTGTCATCACCAGTGGCCATGGACATAATAATGTGTGCAAATGAATAAACTAATGCAGTAAGTAAAGATATTACCTAAATGTGTATAAAGATATGGCATCTCCCCCTCACCCCGTAGTACGTTTTGTCATCAGCTTCTTCCGAGGGCATCTTCCGAGCCAATCTTTGTCTGTGCAAGATGGAGTTGAGCTTTTTCTTTTTTTCAGGAGGTGGCAGAGAGGAAGAATTGGCTGACGAGTGATTGAAGAAGAAAGCAAATTTGTCTGATAAGTTATATTGGAACATTTTTTATATTTGACTATACCATTGATTTACAAAAAAATGATTGAAAATACAGTTCCATTTTAATTAGAGACACTCCATTTGCAGATATGTGTTTCAGGGCATTTAACTCTCAAATGTGCAAAACAGGAGGTCTGATTTAGTGATGTGATAGGCCTCTGACCGGGCTTATAAGAGGGAATGTTTATCCTTGTGGTGCCAAAAGTAGCATTAGGAAATTTCTAGAAGGCAAATATTCTCTTCAAATAGGACAAGGAATTGAATTCTAGCACAAATGTATTAAGGAAGCAATCGTAAAAGTAAATATCTGCCCTTTAATAAGCCTTGCCACATGACTTAAGATAAGAAGACAAACAAAACACTCCCAAATCAAGTAGATGTTTACGGAGTGTCTGGTTTTGCTTCTGATCCTAAAGGTACCGTCACACTTAGCGACGCTGCAGCGATATAGACAACGAGCCGATCGCTGCAGCGTCGCTGTTTAGGTCGCTGTAGAGACGTCAAACACAGCAGCTCCAGAATGATGCAGGAGCGATCCAGTGACGTAACGGTGACTCACTTATTGTTCTCACAGGTCGTTAGCTCCATGTAAAACATTGCTGGCATCGTTGCTTTTGCTGTCAAACACGACGATACACGCCGACCTGACGACCAACTGAAGTTCTGGACTTCTAGCTCCGACCAGCGATATCACAGCAGGATCCAGATCGCTGCTGCGTGTCAAACACAACGAGATCGCTAACCAGGACGCTGCAACGTCACGGATCGTTGTCGTTCTCATTGTAAAGTTGCTCAGTGTGAAGGTACCTTTGCTCATGTGGCAAGGCTTGTTAAAGAGTTGATATTGACTTTCAGGATATTCCCATTAGGTGATACTAGAGTCCCTGGCCTCTTTCTCTCTGAAGCTATTTGCATATTTAAATTCTCAGTGGAGTATTTCCAGGCCTTTAAATCTTCTTAGATTTTAATAAAGTGATACTACATTATAACATCATAAAGTTTGTTAGGCATAGTTTTACTTTTTCTTCTTTCTTGTGTTTATCAACTTTTTTCAGGGTTTCTATTCCACATACCCTCCCTTCAATTGTATGACACCATTTAAAAGCATGTGATTATTTTATCTGAGAAAGTACAAAAATAAGAATAGGTCATAAATATCGTAGTAGTGGGCAAACCATGACAGCTTCTTTTTGTGGAAAGTTCTAGTCTTACTGCTTTTTTCTATGAATAAACTTGCGGTCTGAAATTGGAATAGACTGAAATGACCACAAAGAAAATCAAAGTTAAAACTATTAAGATCTGCAGGATTAAAGCCCATCTATTTCTTCAAATAAAACCTGTAAAAAAAGTGTGGTCCTGATGCCCTAATTTCCACTACAAGTTAAACTGCTTTTGATGTACATAGCAATGTAATATGTAAAAAAAAACTGTATTTTCATGCTCTGCAGCTTTCCATCCACTCTTTTGAGTGGTTATTTATTCTTCATCAGCATTCTACCAGAACTATAGGAACATTTCTTTTTACTACACTGTGTGCAGAATTATTAGGCAAGTTGTATTTTGATCACATGATACTTTTTATACATGTTGTCCTACTCCAAACTGTTCAGGCTTGAGAGCCAACTACCAATTAAGTAAATCAGGTGATGTGCATCTCTGCAATGAGGAGGGGTGTTGTCCAATGACATCAAAACCCTATATAAGGTGTGCTTAATTATTAGGCAACTTCCTTAGGCAAAACGGGTCAGAAGAGAGATTTGACGGGCTCTGAAAAGTCCAAAATTGTGAGATGTCTTGCAGAGGGATGCAGCAATCTTGAAATTGCCAAACTTTTGAAGCGTGATCACCAAACAATTAAGAGTTTCATGGCAAATAGCCAACAGGGTCGCAAGAAGCGTGTTGGGCAAAAAAGGCGCAAAATAACTGCCAATGAATTGAGGAAAATCAAGCATGAAGCTGCCAAAATGCCATTTGCCACCAGTTTTGCCATATTTCAGAGCTGCAACATTACTGGAGTAACAAAAAGCACAAGGTTTGCAATACTCAGGGACATGGCCAAGGTAAGGAAGGCTGAAAAATGACCACCTTTGAACATGAAACATAAGATAAAACATCAAGACTGGGCCAAGAAATATCTTAAGACTGACTTTTCACAGGTTTTGTGGACTGATGAAATGAAAGTGACTCTTGATGGGCCAGATGGATGGGCCAGAGGCTGGATCAGTAAAGGGCAGAGAGCTCCACTCTGACTCAGACACCAGCAAGGTGGAGGTGGGGTACTTTTATGGGCTGGAATCATCAAAGATGAACTTGTGGGACCTTTTCGAGTTGAGGATGGAGTGAAGCTCAACTCCCAGACCTACTGCCAGTTTCTGGAAGACAACCTCTTCAAGCAGTGGTACAGGAAGAAGTCGGTATCATTCAAGAAAAACATGATTTTCATGCAGGACAATGCTCCATCACAGCCTCTAACTAGTCCTCAGCGTGGCTGGCCAGTAAAGGTCTCAAAGAAGAAAAAATAATGACATGGCCCCCTTGTTCACCTGATCTGAACCCCATAGAGAACCTGTGGTCCCTCATAAAATGTGAGATCTACAGGGAGGGAAAACAGTACACCTCTCGGAACAGTGTCTGGGAGGCTGTGGTGGCTGTTGCACAGAATCTATGGATTGAAGGCTGGTGAGTGTCATCATAAAGAAAGGTGGCTATATTGGTTACTCATTTTTTTTGTTTTGTTTTTGCATGTCAGAAATGTTTATTTCTAAATTTTGTGCAGTGATATTGCTTTGCCTGGTGAAAATAAACAAGTGAGATGGGAATATATTTGGTTTTTATTAAGTTGCCTAATAATTCTGCACAGTAATAGTTACCTGCACAAACAGATATCCTCCTAGGATAGCCAAATCTAAAAAAACCCCACTCCATCTTCCAAAAATATTAAGCTGTGATATTTATGAGTCTTTTGGGTTGATTGAGAACAATAGTTGTTGATCAATAATAAAAATAATCCTCTAAAATACAACTTGCCTAATAATTCTGCACACAGTGTAGTTTGTTAGCATGCGTTGTACTTACCGTTGTTCAATGACTTAACTTCCCTGAGCTGAAAGCTTCAGTCTCTGGTATGTCTGTATGCTGTTAGATGGAAAAGAGGGCAGGAAAAAAAACACAAAGCCTCAACCCCACTTCTTGTTGTCCATTTCAATGCTTTTTGCTGCTAAAAAAAATTACACTGAACAACAGGCAGTGAAGTGAACAGAAGGAAGACACCTAATTACCAACACTTTAGAATGTTTTAGGTGGGAAAACATAATTTGCTAATAGATTTCAGCCTATTTAGTGCATACTCTATCAAAGGAGTAAAGGTTTTCTGAAAGTAAAGTGATCTGTGATGCTAATCACTATTCATAGACAAGCCATGAGGCAGAGTAGTCAAGAGGTCCGGGGTCAGATACTAAAAAAGCTTGTTGTAAACTTAGGACAAAGACAGAGGCGTACTCAGGTCATGATCTGAGGTCAGTATTCCAGGAAGGTAGTGGATAAAGACAAATGGGCAAAGCAAAGGTTGGGCAACAAATATCAGAATACAAGAACTCAAAGCAAAGAGCAAACACACATCACTGGCACATCACTAAGCTACAACTGGCAGTAATTGGAGGCAGAGAGCTAGCTAAATAGTCAGGTATTCATTCCGAACAGGAGACACATGGAGGAAGCCCCAGTACTCCCCGGCTCTGATTGCATGTCTGTGCTATCACTCAAAACACTTACAGCTCAGGATGAAATTACTAAGCAATCCATCACCATACTGACAGTTCAGCATGTCCCTGCCCTAGATTGTCGGACGGCTGAACTGTCACTCACTGCATCAAAGCACACCTATAGAAGGAATCGTGACATAACCATCTAGGATTAGGATACAGATAAAAAGGGTTGTCTGGCCTTAGGGAACAAATCTGCAGTCACTCTATGTGACTGCAGATTTGTACCGTTATCTAGACGTTCACAGCTTCACTCAATGCAAGTGAATTGGCATGTCTAGTCGGAATGTGGCTGGAAGTATGCAAATCGCATATTTACGGTCACATGACCACCTGCTTCCGGTGCAGGCAGCGGAGAATCCTGACAGCACGCAGTGCATGTGCTGTGAGGATTCACAAGTCTGCAGTTACATAGAGTGACTGTAGACTTATGCTCTAAGATCGGACAGCCTCTTTAAGATTAATAATGTACACTTAGATCTAAATATAGGAAAGGTGTACAAAAAAAAATCACATAGGCAGAAACAATTATTCCTGCTATAAGTCAATGTTAAAACCCTGTTTCTCTTCATCCATGAAATGGGCATTCATCCAATTCCTTCTCAGTATCAGCGCATGTGCCAGTCATGCCCTTCAGGCTTATGTATAGTAGGATACAATAATGTTGTTTACCAGTGAAAGACAAACCAGGTCTGGCAGAAAAGCTTGTATAGTTAAGAACTAAAACCTGCTAATACTATATCTCTTGAAAACACTAACATGACAGTATCCCTGTTTATATGCAGCGCTTTCTACTCTGAATGCTATCCTGACAAAAGATACCTAGAAAGCTTTCAGAAGATAAGAAGTTTACACTAATGAAAAACCAAGCAAAAATAGTTAACAGCGGGGAGTAATACATCACAGGAATCATCAAACTGAGTATTTAGCAATGCATGCAGCTCTGTAGTGACAAGCATGCTGATTAAAGGCTGCTAATGCTCTTTCTGCTACAGTTCTCTGCCTTCAGATGTAAACCATCAAATAAGGAACAGCACTGTGCACAGTGTATTAACAGAGTATTAAACAATAATGGACTTCAAAGGAAAAATCAAAGTCACATACAAGTTGATCCAATATGACAAATCAGTTTTGAAAATTCCAAATGTATAGTTCTAGTTCCTTACCTTGCTGTGACTCGGAGGCATACAAATAAAGTTACTAGCTACGTAATACATAATTTCTTCATTACGAATTAATTAAAGATATTTCCAGGGCAGAGATTATGGGCTCGGCAAGCTGGCAATGAGGTTGTAATTTTTTATTTTTTTTTACATTTTGAAAATGCTTAACTCTTCAGTTGCGAGAGTATATTTCATACCTATAATTTATATTTTTAGAATTCTATTTAAAATACAGTATGTGGACAAAAATGTTGTGCCATCTCTATATTACACCCATAGGATCTTTGTGTCCTCCCATTATAAAGTCACATTAATATACAGTAGATTTGCTTCCCCTTTGTAGCAATTAAAGCTTGCACTCATCCGAAAAGACTTCCAAGACTTCTCACAGACAACCTGTGAGTCGGGGAAGTCAAGAAGTCCAAGGTCAAGAGTCAGGAGGGTTGGTCATGAACAGAGGGAAGAGACAAAGGCGTGTTTAGGTCACAGTCCGGAATCAGAATTCCAAGGTCAGAGTGCTTCAAGGCAAAAGGGGTTATACAAACAGGTAGTCGAAAGAAAAATCCAAGGTTGGGCAACAAAGATCAAAATATTAGAGTTCAGAGCACAATGCATTGAGCAAACACCCCACTGAGCTGAAATCTATGACTGTCAGTGATCTGGTACTGACAGCTTAGGGTTAGCTAAAGGGGTTTTCCCACGAATAAAGTTAATTTTAATTAATTGATCTTGGAATAATAATAACTTCCACAATTAGATGTGTTTAAATAAAATGTTCCTGTGCTGAGATAATTTTATAAATGTGTCCCTGCTGTGTACTGTGTAATGGCTGTGTCTGACCATGCAAGGAACATTTTCTGTTCATACCACATCTCTTGGGCAGGGGAGGAAGGAAAAAAGTATAGAGACATTACAGCAGGGATCATAGCAGATTCTTTTTGTGAGGTAAAAAATTTTCCTTGCTATTTTTAAACAATATTTTAATTCAAAGAAAGAATAATTTACGGTCCCACGCTGTAATGTCTGTATACTTTTTTCTCTCACCCCTGTCCAGGATCTGTGGTATGATCAGACCATGTCCTTACACAGTCATTACACAGTACACAGCAGGTGCACATTTATAAGATTATCCCAATGCAGCAACATTTTATGTAAATACATCCAATTGTGGAACTTATTATCATTCCAAGATCTATTCATTAAAATTAATTATTGTTCATATGAAAACCCCTTTAAGTAGCTGGGTCATCACTCAAAACAGGGAACGCCTGAAGGAAGCTCAGCACCTCACAGTGTAAGATTGGATGACTGACCTGTCTATCAAAATACTGACAGCTCAGCATACCCCTGCACTAGATTGGACAACTGAGCTGTTACTCACCAAACTGATAGCTCAGCACAACCCTGATTCCATAGGGCAGCAAAACTGTCACTCACTGCATCCAAGACACACTGAGCAAAGGAATCGTGACACCAACAAGATTTTCAAAGTCTCTATGTGAATTTTAGCCTAATCACCTAGAAGAGCATTTGTGAGGTTAGTATTGGAGGAGAAGAACAGGCTCACAATCTTTATTATAGGTAGGTTATCACAATAGTGTTAGATGGGGTTTAGGTCAAAGCTCTGTGCTGGTCAAGTTCTTCCACACCAAATTCCCCCACACCATGCCTTTATGGACCTCACTTTGTGTACTGGGTGACAGTTGTGTTGAACAGAAGAGGGCTGTCCCAAAACTATTCTCACAAAGAGATATACAATTGTTCCAAATGTCTTGCATGCTGAAAAAGTAAGATTCCCCTTCACTAAAACAAAGAGGCAAAGATTAATCCCTGGAAAACATCTCCATAGCATTAGTCCTCCTCCCCCAAACTTACAGTTGGTCCAAATCAGTCAGGAAGTTAGTATTTTCCTGGCTTTTGACCAAACTAACGCTTGTTTATCAAATGCCAGAAAAAGAAGTGTGATCCGTCACTCAACTGGTGCAGAGTGAAAGTGGTGGTGGTTGGTTTACACCACTTCATCCAATGATTGTTATTGTGTTCATAGTATAAATCTTGAAGGCAACTACTCAACCATGGAAACTCAGACCATGAAGATCCTAGCACACATTATTTATGCTAATGCTAGTGTCAAAGAAGGTTTGGACTCTGCAGTTATGGAGTCAGCAGAACACCAGTGACTATTCTGCCCTATGCTCTACAGCACTTGGTGACCCCAATCTGTAACGTTACGGGGTCTCCACTTCATGGCTGACTTGCTGCAGTTCCCTTCACTTCTCAATATTATTACTCACAGGTGATTAGGGAATTTTGAGAAGGGAAGAAATGTCATGACCTGATGTTACTCCGGTGGCTCTTATTACAGGGCCACGATAGTATCAGTCAGTTCTTTACCACCAGTCATTCAGTCACAGTCAAACGGCATGGCGGAGGGGGCGGACGTTATACACCAGGGGCAACGGGACTGAATGAAAAACCTGAATTCAATAATTAAGATGTGTGGCCCGATCTTTTTTCCATAAAGTATTTTTAGATATTAATTTTATTATAGCAAGCATTGGAATAGAAAGGATATACGGTAAGTGAATTCATCAATGAGATTGTTTTATTATTGACACCTCCATTTCCACAGTAAAAGACACAAATGCATGAATTATTAGCATTGTCCGATTTCAGTGTATGGTAGATTCACTTTTTTGTAGCCATAGGATCCACATTGCTCTTATTCCTTGTAAATATGATTGAGTGTCTGTTCATCCAAGTTTGTGACTGAATGCTTAAGGGCATGCCCGAGTGCACAGAGTAAGAAGGTGGCATCCTGCTCTGCTCCTGACACAAAGAGAGATTCTTATCCAAATATGAGCACTGATTGTTCATTATGTCAACATTTTTTAGGCCATTGCATGATATTATTTGAAAACATCAAATGCAACATTTGATCACTGTTTACCTGGATATTGTAAGCATTTATCTGAACTCTGCGTGGCATTATATTGGTATTGTGTGTATCATTTGTTATATTCATTTTAGTGCTTTTTTCTGACTTTAAGAAGTAACATAGGTAAATTGGCTGCACCAATTTTTTAAAAGCTGTTATAATGACTGCCATCACTATCAATTGTGATCGGGCAGTTTGGCTGCTCTAACCGAAAAGAACCCTTTCCTAGCTGCTGGAATCACCTTTTTTCCACGAACTGTGTAATCTGAATATAGAATGAGGTAGTGGCTGAGATATTATTATTATTTATTTCTATAGCACCATTAATTCCATGGTGCTGTACATGTGAAAATGGGTTACCTACAGGGTTATAGATATCGTTAACATTAAACAAATTTACAATGACAGACTGGTACAGAGGGGAGAGGACCCTGTCCTTGCATTATATTGATCTCGGAGTTGTGTCTCTTCTTAAGCTGTGTGCTGCTGTTTCAATACAATAAATGTTTTAATCATCAGGAAATTTTCACTGCCTGGACTACAGCTCACGTGAGCCCTAGTCTGACCACGCCCCGTCCTCCGATAAGCAGCTCACTGTCAACAAACAATATACACAGAAAGCTATGGTGTTGGGGAGGGAGAAGCTTTCTGATCTCTGCTACATGAAACATCTACTTACAACTAACTTACCCAGTAAACTAAGTGACACATTACTGGACTAAGGGTTTCTTTTCCTATATTTTGCTGCTCTCAGTTGAGGTAGCAAAATCCTGGTGACAAATTCCCTTTAAAGAGAGCACATAATTAGATTAGTACTGAAGAGGTAAGCAACTATGCCGCTGACAAATCGTTGTATAGATAGTTTACATTTAGGTCCAATATCCCTTTAATACATTCTCTGATTGTCAACTCAATTCTCCAAATAATTTTCCGCCTGATGACAAATGCGTATATAGTAAGTAGTTTTAAACAGCCTTGTCTGACTTTGCAATTGTTTTCCTTGCTATACATTCATAGCGACTTGTTTTGCAGTTGAAATGATACAGTGACATTTTGTAATTTTTAGCTGCATTTTTTTCCCTGCTGCAGTTTTCCTGTGGGAACTGAATGGGGTGTTAATTCAATCTACTTTCCCTGCTTATTGATGATAGGCTTGATTCAGAAGATTAAAGGATTAACTCAGGCTTTGCATATGCTCTGAATGCTAAAATGGTAATAAAATATGCCTACATGCTGATACAATAAAACAAACAAACAAATAAATACAAATCATCACATATAATTGACTTGATGAAAGTATTTCCCCTCCAGGCATCATTGTGATTACAGGACTTTTGATCAAATGAAACAAGATACATTTAAATAATATTACATTTATGTTGTGATTTTTAACCCACTTCCGTTGGACAATAGCCGATAAATTGAATGATTAACCTAACAGAATATGTTAAGCTACTTGACTATTCCTTACTGAGAGCAGAACTCGTGTGTGCCCTCATTCATGCAACCTCTTGTACTTTCTAGTTATTTTTCTAACTGAGCTTGTTTAAAAAAATGTTTAAGAAAAATTGAGTTTTGATTGCTTAATAAGCTGTTCTATATAAAATCCATTTGTATATTTCTAAAGGAAAATTTTTTAAAAAATTCATTTGATTAAAGGGAATGTGTCACCAGGTTTTGGCTCCCCCAACTGAGATGATACAGCATGATGCGGGGGCAAAGAGCTTGTTCCCAATGATGTGTCGCTCACTGGACAGCTTGCTGCACTTTTGATAAAATCACTGTTTTATGTGCTCCAGATCTAGCACTTCTCTGAATTCTGAGCTCTGTATATCCCCGCCACCACCACTTGGCAGCTTTCTGCCCATGTACAGTGTGCAAAGAAAACTGCCAATCTGTAGCGGTGGTGTTGGTGGGGAGGCTCATCAATATAGAAGACTACCTGGTAGCAATTTTTCTAGTCCAAGTCCAAGTTGCCAAGGCTCCCAATCATGCGCAGAAGACATGTGGATGCCAGGCAGCACGATGAGATCAGCTGCGACGAGGGGTGCACTCGCACCACAATTGCAATGGAAAACAAGGATTATCAATTTAGTTTTGCCACAAGGTATATGGTGCGCCTCCAAAGGCAGATACAGATTATTAGTAACATGTTCAGAAGTATATCAAATAAATACAGAATATTAGTGACATGTTTAAAGATATACTAGTCTCAAGTAGTTATAAATCAGAAATATTATAATGTATCCTCATTTCCATTGGTTGTATCGGGGTGCATAAGATGGTTTATTCAGGCAGTAGAAGTCAGTCTCATTAGTCGAGGGAGGAACCAATTGATTATTAAAACAACTGAAACAAACATAAAATTAGGAAAAAGTAAGTACACATAAAAACAAAACATCGAGTGCTGGAAAGAGTCAGAGAAGCAAGATATCCTCATTAAGGATGAGAAAGCACTAAAATGCCTGGATGCTTGTTACTAGACATGAGCAAACTTTTCAAGGTTCAGTTCGGATTTGCTGAATGGACCGTCGTTTGCCGAACAGTTCGTCGAATGTATCCCAACCCCATTCGATTCAATGGGAGGCAAAACCAAACACTTAGACAACACCTTAAGGGGTGACAAAAAGCTTCCCGAACAGCTAAAATTAGGGGCAAACACCTTGAAAAGTGGCATAAATTGACCCACAGTAGAAATTTGCAAATGACACAGCAGCATTTAGCCATGGGCCATAGCTGGGAGACCTGATACCTCATGCAACACCTCTGATTTTTTTTACAGCCATATTCAGATGGCACAAACATTAGTTTCATGCAGTAATATTGGTACAAAAATGTAAGAATAGAAACAGAGGTAGTTGACTGATCAATTGACCCACAGAAGAACCTTTTATAATGGCACAGAAACAGTCAGCCATGGCCCATGCATGAGGTATCAGTGTCTGGCCCAGCAGTTACAGCTTGGAATTGAAGTTTCAGTGAGGACTTGGTGGTTAAGGGAGCGCTGTAAACCTTCTGGAAGACCTGAAACCTCATGCAACACGTTTTTTCCAGCTACACTTAGATGGCTGTTATGATCCTGGTGGTTAGAACACATGAACTGACCTGATAAGAAAGCCAAAAATAAGGACAAGCTCTGGGAATGTGGGAACTTTACTGACCGCAATCCTGATCCTATCAACACACACTATAGGCAGCCGTGGAGCGTTCCTAACTCGGCCTAGACGCCTCATTCACAGCCTGAGAAACTAGCTACCCCTAGAGATAAACAAAGCCTCACTTGCCTCAGAGAAATTTTCCCCAAAGTGTAGGCAGCCCCCCACAAATAATAACGGTGAATAAAGGGGAAAACACAAACATAGAAATGAAAACAGGTTTTAGCAAATGAGGCCCGCTAATAACTAAATAGTCAGAAGATAGCAAGGAATCTGTGTGGTCAGTATAAAATACTACAAAAGTTATCCACGCAGAGAATACAAAAGACCCCCACACCAACTCACGATGTGAGGGGCGCAACTCCGCACCCCAGAGCTTCCAGCTAGCAATCAAATAGCATATAAGCAAGCTGGACTGAACTCATCATATACTGAGAAACATTTTCAAATAGCAATGAGAAAAAATGGACTAGCATGAACTTAGCTTCTCACGAGAAGACAGGTCACAAGGGAAGTCCCAGAGAGATCTGAACCAGTACTGAATACAACGACAGCAGGCAACAAGTAAAGGTCCAGATGGAGTTAAATAGGCAGCAAGCCTAGCAGGAAATGAGGCAGCTGGAGTCCAGCTACAGACCAGCCGTAACACTCAAAGCCACCAGAGGGAGCCCATGAACAGAACTCACAAAGTACCCCTCATGACCACAGGAGGGAGCCCGAGAACGGAATTCACAACAGATGGCACAAACATTAGTTTCATACAGTAATATTGGTAAAAAATTAAAGGAAAGTAACACAGGTAACTGACTGAAAGTGCAGGCCTGCCTGTCTGGGAGCCCTACTTACAAGGGCAACTCACCAGATGGAGACCCAACTTGGAGTCTCCACATTCCAAAAAATAATTGTCACACAGCACTAAAGTGGCATCAATTTCCATAGAGTAGAAAAAGTATAATTGGCCTCTAACACACCTTCTACTACAGGCAACCCACCAGTTGGAGACCCATCTTGGAAACTCCAAATTTCAAATAATTGTTTGTAACATTAGCAGCAGTAGCAACAACAGGAACAGAAGACACCATAAAGATGGTACAGACTGTAGTAACGCGAGATCAATACATGACACTAAAACCAACATCATTGCCTAGTCTGCCCAATCTGCGACTGGTGTATAGAAGTCACCATAGATCCATGACTCATTCATCTTGATGAAAGTTAGATGGTCTACACTTTCAGGGGACAGATGGATGCATCAGGACACCACCAGCAGCGCTGAAGACACAGGCCACTCTTCCACCTTTGAAGACCAAAATGTATAAGGTTCCACTCCTTCAGCGGTGGATGCCGCGTCCTCTACCCCTGGATTCTGAGTGTTTATGACCGGCTATTTTTAGCCCTCTCTTCAGGAGCCTGAGATATCTCCTGTGTTGGACCGGCTAGTGTCAACCCTCCATGTATAAACTGCATTCCTTGCTACAATTAACATTTTGATGCAAAACTCTATAATTTTTACGGGTGTACAATTTTACGCCTTGTGAACAATAGAGCACACTGATGAAGGTCTTTTGTTGACCGAAATGTTTGATACTGTGAATACTGTATGTATTAAAACACCCTCTTTTGCATCAGACATCTTTCGGAGTGTGCTGAATATATTTCTATATTACGTCTTAAGGTCTGGGCACCTATTTTCATGCACCTCCACCTTGGGCTGTGCTGATCATCTACGCTACTACAGTATTGTACAACTGGCCTCTGCTGCTCCCAAAGCCTTGCCAGCATGTGCAGTGTGGTGTTCCAGTGCGTGGTGATGTCGCACACCAGTCGGTGAGCTGGCACTTGCATGCGCAGCAGCAGCAATGCCAAAGCTGCAGCAGCTATAGCTGACTTGTGGAAAAGTGTGCTGACAGGGCGTACTTAGACCAGAAGCTCTAGCAAATCTGGGTTGGTTTTCAGAAACTGCTGAACTACCAAATTGAGCACATGTGCCAAGCATGGTAAGTGTGTGAGCTAGCCAAGCCGCCCCCAGGTTGCGCCCATCATCACACACAACCATGCCTAGTTGGAGGTTCAGCGGCAAAAATTACAGATCTGTCTGGTCTGTTATTCCTTTAAGTAACTCTGTCGCGGAGTGCAGTTTGTCTCCTAGAAAATTTAGCTTCATCAGAGCCTGTTGCCACTTTGTAGAGGTAGTGCTGCAGATTTTTACACCTGTAGCAATCCAATTTTTGCTTTTATCTCAAACCAACAAAATTTCACACAAACCAAGTTCTACAGGATATATGATAATAGTAAATTTTTGAACAACCAAATTTGTTCACATGTAGCAGGCCAAGTTTGGATTTCATTTCAAACCAAGGAAATTTCACGCAAAGCAATTTCGACAGTAAATATGACAATATATCGATGACTAATGGAATCCAGGAAAACATTTTAAATTTTTTTTAACTTTACTTACCACTGAAATGTAAAATAACCGTGTTAAACTATGTGGATGACTAATTGAATCCAGAAAAAAATTGTGACCTTTTTTTTTAGTTTAAAAACCCCTTAGTGACGGAGCCAAATTTTTGAAATCTGACCAGTGTCACTTTATGTGGTAATAACTCTGAAACGCTTCAACAAATCCCAGTGATTTCGAGATTGTTTTTTCGTGACACATTATACTTTAAGATAATGGTAAATTTAGGTTGATATGTTTTGTGTTTATTTATAAAAAATATCAGAAATTTGAGAAAAATGTTAAAAAATTAGCAATTTTCAAACTTTGAATGATTATCCCTTTATTCCAGATAGTCATACCACAGCAAAACATTACTAAAGAACATTTCCCACATGCCTGCTTTACATCAGAGCCATTTGTAAAATGTTCATTTATTTAGTTAGCATTTTAAGAGGTTTAAGAATGTAGCATTAATTTTTCATTTTTTCAAGGAAATTTACAAAATGTATTTTTTTTAGGGACCTATCCATGTTTGAAGTGCCTTTAGAGGTCCCATATATTGGGAAACCCCCAAAATTATACCATTTTAAAAACAGCACCCCCTGAGATATTGAAAACTGCTATCCGGTAGTTAATTAACCATTCAGGCGATTTTCAGGAATTAATGCAAAGTGGCATGACAGAAATGAAAATGTGTATTTTTGCCACCTAAATGCCGCTAACTTCTGAACAGGTCCCTGTAGCCGGCAGACTCTAAGGCTGCCATTTGGTCATGAATTGCCATGGCAAACATCAGGACGACACAATCATGATCTGAGGGCACCAATTGGGATAAAGAGGAAGCCCCAACACTCTGTTAACCATTTATAATGATGTAGTCACTATTGACAGCAGCATCTAAGTGGTTAAACAGATATGGATGATGCAAATACTGATCGTGGCTGATGCAGCAAGTAGTCAGCTATAGTGTACAGCCGACAGCTGCTGGATTGTTACCTGTATGGGGGTGCTATTCTTTTATATCTCAGGTCAGTTAAAAGACGTATTGGCGGTCATTAAGGGGTTAAGATATAACCATAATGTAACACAAAAAAAGTAATACTCCATGGATGACATATTGAATCCAAGAAAAAGTGTCAACGCTTTAGAATGTTATTTTCCACCAAACTTAAACAGAAAGCATGCAATACTCTTTGGAAGATCAATTGAATGTAAAAAAAAAATTTGAACTATTTTTTCGAGTGTTATATACCACCAAAATGTAACAGAAAGCACGTAATACTTTTTGCAAGACTAACTGAACCCAGAAAAAATGTAACCCTTTTTTTGAGTGTTAAATACCACGGTAATATAACACAAAGCACGTAATACTCTATTGATGCCTAATTGAATTCAGAGAAACTTTTGAACGGAAATGTTTTGAAAGTGTAGTTGATGGACTTTTACAGTGATAAAGGCTTTGCACAAAGTGCAAAGCAAGGAAGAAAATATAAGGAAGGTCATAAATAAACCTATGAAAGCACCAACTGTAGTACCTCATTTAAATATTGTGAACAAAGTGTAGTGCAGTTATGTGCAAAGCCTATCAAAAATTACAAGCAGGGTCATCCAATGCACCAAATGGAGTGCCTCATAAAAAATTAGCAAAGTGTATTTGCGGCAATTATACACTCAAAAAGTATTTTCAGAAAGTGCAATGTTGGGGGTTGAGTTCCCACCTCTGCACAGGGGGAATCTCGGGCCATCTCCGCTGCGGTCTCCCATTCTTCTCCTGCCGCAGTGGAGCCTGCTCAGCGGAGACGTCTGTCCCAGCATCTTGCTCAGTCTGACTCTGTGCAAAGGGTTACTGCTGCCTTTCCAGCTTCTGCCATTGAAGCCAGTGCTGGGCAGCGGCGAGCAGATGCTTTTGGGACTAAGTCCTGCTTTTTCCCTTCTGAGCATGCCCAGGTTAAGATCTCTCATTGGAGTTCGAGGGTCACATGCTTAGATACTGCAGCAAAACCCATTGGTTCTCCAGGAAGGTCCTGAAGTTCCTCAGGCTCTGTGGCAACCTCTTATTGGTCCTTCTAGGAAGGTCCTGTACTTGCTGCAGCTATAAAAGGTTTGCATGGCCGCACGGCCATGCGCTAGTATCAAATCTAAGTTATGTGCTTTGCGCCAGTGTGGTTATGTTTGTATGTGTTCAGGGACCCAGCTGAAATAAGCCCCTAGAATACCAGCACCTCCGGTGAGGAGATTGTGTGTATGGATTCAGGGCCCCGGCTGAAATAAGCCCCTAGAATACCGGCTCCTCCAGTGAGGAGATTGTATGATTCTGTAATCACCAACTGCTATCTTCTTGGCAGTCGCTGTGTACTCCTGTGAGGTTAACAGGACACAGTGCTTTCTTTAGGCGACTCTGTGAAGTAACAGAGTTCGCTTCTACCGCCATATAGGGCCGCCATTTTCCAGCAGCAGGTTCTCTCCTACATGATGGACCCCAGGCTGTGAACGCACAAAATAACATCTCTGTATTTACTCGGTGCATTCCGCCAGCCCTAACATGCAAAGCCAGGAAAAAAAATATAAGGAGGTTAATAAAGGAACCCCAAACCATCTCGATTGGGTTTAGGTCTGGTGACTGTGGAGGCCAGGTCATCTGGGGTAGCACCCCATCACTCTCCATCTTGGTCAAATAGCCCTTACACAGCCTGGAGGTGTGTTTGGGTTTATTGCCCTGTTGAAAAATAAATGATGGTCCAACTAAACGCAAACTGGATGGAATAGCATGCCATTCCAAGATGCTGTGGTAGCCTTCAATTTTGAATAAATCCCCAACAGTGTCACCAGCAAAGCACCCCCACACCATCACACCTCCTCCTCCATACTTCACGGTGGGAACCAGGCATATAGAGTCCATCTGTTCACCGTTTCTGCGTCGCACAAAGACATGGTGGTTGGAACCAAAGATCTCAAATTAGGACTCATCAGACCAAAGCACAGATTTCCACTGGTCTAATGTCCATTCCTTGTGTTCTTTAGCCCATCCAAGTCTCTTCTGCTTGTTGCCTGTCCTTAGCAGTGGTTGCCTAGCAGCTATTTTGCCATGAAGGCCTGCTGCACAAAGTCTTCTCTAACAGTTGTTGTAGAGATGTGTCTTCTGCTAGAACTCTGTGTGGCATTGACCTGGTCTCTAATCTGAGCTGCTGTTAACCTGCGATTTATGAGGCTGGTGACTCAGATAAACTTATCCTCAGAAGCAGAGGTGACTCTCGGTATTCCTTTCCTGGGGCGGTCCTCATGTGAGCCAGCTTCTTTGTAGCGCTTGATGGTTTTTGCAACTGCACTTGGGGACACTTTCAAAGTTTTCCCAATTTTTCGGACTGACTGACCTTCATTTCTTAAAGTAATGATGGCCACTCTTTTTTGTTTATTTAGCTGCTTTTTTTCTTGCCATAATACAAATTCTAACAGTCTATTCAGTACGACTATCAGCTGTGTATCCACCATACTTCTGCACAACACAACTGAAGGTCCCAACCCCATTTATAAGGCAAGAAATCACACTTGTTAAACCTGACAGGGCAGTGACTTCCGGTGACTACATCTTGAAGCTCATCAAGAGAATGCCAAGAGTGTGCAAAGCAGTCATCAAAGCAAAAGGTGGCTACTTTGAAGAACCTAGAATATAAGATATAATTTCAGTTGTTTCACACTTTTTTGTTAAGTATATAATTCTACACGTGTTAATTCATAGTTTTCATGCCTTCAGTGTGAATGTACAATTTTCATAGTCATGAAAATACAGAAAAATCTTTAAATGAGAAGGTGTGTCCAAACTTTTGGT
This sequence comes from Ranitomeya variabilis, assembly GCF_051348905.1. NCBI lineage: Eukaryota > Metazoa > Chordata > Amphibia > Anura > Dendrobatidae > Ranitomeya > Ranitomeya variabilis. Next base: position 57,243,108 of record NC_135233.1, read on the forward strand.
CTGTACTGTATATATATATATATATATATATATATATATATCAGTGACATATACACTATATATATATATATATATATATATATATATATATATATATATATGTCTTTATGTTTCATAGAGAGATAGATAGAAGAATAGCCAGTAATTCATTTGTCAGCTTCTGTAAAATCAATGCAGGAGCTGACAGGATAGAAGAGATGGATTACATACAGTAAATTCATATAGAATAGGTAGATATATAGATGTAAGTGACAAATACAATTAGTACAGTGTGTGCGCAAATTACTGGACATGTATTTAATTAATAAACAATTATTTTACGAAAAAAATGGCGTTGGCTCCCAAACAATTTTCAAAACCAGCAGAGGGAAAGCCATTGACTGGGGACAGATGTTTATAGCCTGGGAAGGGGGTAATACCCATGGAGCTTTCCAGGCTATTAATATCAGCTTACAGCTGTATACTTAGCCTTTACTGGCTATTAAAATAGGGGACCCCCAAAAATGATGTGGGGTCCCCCTATAATTAATAACCAGCAAAGGCTATGCAGACAGCTGCAGGCTGATATTAATAGCCTAGGAAGGGACCATGTATATTGTTCCTCCTCTTGCTAAAAGCATCAGCACTCAGCCACCCCAGAAAAGGTGCATCTGTAAGATGCGCCGATTCTGGCACTTAGCCTCGCTCTTCCCACTTGCCCTGTAGCTGTGGCAAGTGGGGTAATGAAAGGTGACATCAAGCCTGGCTTAGTAATGGAGAGGTGTCAATAAAACACCTATCCATTACTAATCCAATAGTTGGTAAAGGGTTAAATAAAGACACAGCCGGAATAAAGTCTTTTAATGAAATAAAACACTAAACACAGTTTGACCATTTTATTGTTCTTGATAATCCATGCGACGCCCTCGATCTCCTGTAATAATGAAAAAATAACAAACCAACAATATACCATACCTGTCCAGTGTTCAGTTCCATGCCATAATCCATATCTAGGGGATATACAGTTTACAACCGGGAACAGTGCTAATGCAATCGCCCTGTTGTAAACCACTGATGAATAAATGAGAAGCTGTCGGCGGCAGCATCAGTGACTAGCGCTGTTGTCACTGATGCTGCGCTGACTCATAGCTTGACCCGTGGTGAACTCTTGAGCATGGGATAATGAACTGGCATTTTCCCACGCTCCGGAGGTCATCCCAGTTCAGCACGGCTGCGAGCGGCAGCTTCAGTGATTAGCGGTGCCGTCACTGCTGCTGCGCTGCCTCACAGCACTCGGCGTGGTGCGAGTGCTGTGCGTTTTTTTCTCGCATCCACTGACTTGCATTGGCGAGTCTCATCCGAGAATCACAGCAATACGCAGCATGCTGCGATTTTTTTCTCAGTCCGATTTCAGCTGAGAAAAAAATCGCATATGAGATGTCACCCATTGAATAACATTGGTCCGAGTGCAATCCGATTTTTTTCGTATTGCACTCATCCATTCTTCTCGCAAATGGGTATGAGCCCTACTTTTACCATACAGTGTGCTGGAAAAACAGAAAAAAGATTTCACATGCGGTGAAATGGTAAAAAAATTAAAAAATGGCAATTCAGCTTTTTTTTGTAAGGGGGTTCTTTTTTTTATAAATTCTTTATTTAAAGTATTTTTTAGCAAACAAGGAAATCAAAAGAACATAAGGGGTTCTTTTTATAGCTTTTATTTTGCAGTAAAAATTACTTGGCATCATGGAGAGTCAGATTTATTATTATTTTATTGAGTAAAAACTGTGGAGCATTATAAAAAAAATATCTTTTTATTTTTCCCCCAATTGTGCCATTTTTATACCATTGTCAAAGATTTTAATGGTTAAAAGCAGCGATTGGAGCTAGCTCTGGTTGCTGCTGCAGGTGCTGGCTTTACAGCATAGTATGTGTTCTGTTGGAAAGGAGTTAAACAAAAAGTAGAAGCACAACTCATAAGTAGATTAAAAACTTAAATGAAGAAAAATGACTTTTTATTGAATCTCTCACCAAATGCCGGTGATAAAATTTCCACCTTGAGCTGCATTTACTTAAACATTTTATTGGGATGCTGATTATTTTCTTTTAATTTAGAAACCTCTAAATTTTAATCTGTAGAAGTTTTCACAAGAGTGAAATACCACTTTTGTCTGGCCCTGTATGCCAGCATATTATTGTATGCAAAGTAGGCAGGAATATATAAATCATAAATCCATTCTATTTTAGCTGAGCACAGAATCGAACAGCTTGAATATTTGCTTATTAACATGGCTCCCATCAGGCAGTTAGAAGAGATATAGTCTTTAGCTTAGTGATTGCATTGAGTAAGACAATTCTATGCTGTATGCAGATATTAACTCTTTATGTGAACACCTTAAAACTATGGACAACATGATATACAAAAAATGATTTTTATATATATGTAATTGGTGACCTTTACTTATTAAATTAGCACAAGTTTTATTCTTCATTCCTTCAATAATTTACAGTCTTCCTGATATGCAGTTTGCAGATTGATCCAAGTGGCCAGCTTTTCTCTTGCAGGAGTGTCTCTCCCAGTAATATAGGCTGAATGAGAGCTCTGTGTGTATCCAGGGTGGTGCTTAGTGTGGAGCATTCCGATATCACAAGTATTGGGTATCGGCTGATACTTGCGGTATCGGAATTCCGATACCGGGATTCCGATACTTGCCGCTTATCGGATACTGGAATCGGAAGTTACCAGATTCAAACTGCTCGAATTCAGCCAATGAGAAAGATTCCAAGTGTGGGCACATCCTGTTCAGCATGGAGGGCATGAAACTACTGGCAAGGCTGTGATTGGCTGCTGAAATTATGTCATGCTGCAGTTTAAAAGTCGCTGGCGCCATTTTGCGCTCACTCTGCTGTGAATTCAGTTAGTGACAGGACGCTGTTTGCTGACTGAGGGCCAGTTTAGAGATAGCGATTTGCTTCATTGTTCTTTTACAAGGCTAATTTAGCAACCGCTGTGTTCACCTACTAATCACCTTGCTTTTGCCTTGCAGCGCTGTTTTCACAGCGATCTGCAAGGTCTCTGTGTGTGTGTGTGTGTGTGCAGCCCACTCTCTAGTCTGTGTGCAGCCATATGCCATAGCTGGTTGTATTCAGTTCAGGGAGGGTGGTTCACTGCCTCATACTGTTCTATATTTTTTTTTTCAAGTAGTGCAGGCTGCTGCACATATTTTCAAAAAATTCCTATTAGTGTCTTTCCACCCATATCCAGCTAACTTGTGGAAAAAACACTACATAGGACAACGTAGAGGAGTGTTTTTGGGCCTTGCAGCGCCGTTTACGGCTGTCTGCACGGTCTCTGTGTGACTGCAGCCATAGCCGGTTGTATCCAGCTCAGGGTTCTTCACTGCGTCATACCGTAAAATCAATTTTCCTTTTGTTTTAAGTAGTGCAGGCTGCTGCACATTTTTTAAAAAAATTCCTATTAGTGTCTTTCCACCCGTATCCAGCTAACTTGTGGAAAAACACTACATAGGACAACGTAGAGGAGTGTTTTTGGGCCTTGCAGCGCCATTTACGGCTGTCTGCACGGTCTCCGTGTGACTGCAGCTCGCCCTGTAGTCTGTGTGCAGCCATAGCCGGTTGTATCCAGCTCAGGGTGCTTCACTGCGTCATACCATAAAATCAATTTTCCTTCTGTTTTAAGTAGTGCAGGCTGCTGCACATTTTTTAAAAAAATTCCTATTAGTGTCTTTCCACCCGTATCCAGCTAACTTGTGGAAAAACACTACATAGGACAACGTAGAGGAGTGTTTTTGGGCCTTGCAGCGCCGTTTACAGCTGTCTGCACGGTCTCCGTGTGACTGCAGCTCTCCCTGTTGTCAGTTCAGCCCCCAAAAAATAAATAAATAATAAAGTTCACCAAACACACCACTTTACATTTGTGTAGGCCACATTAGCTAATATTAAAGTCTAGTCCACACTTTAGAAAATTAGTGTTTCTTATACCTGTTAGGAGCTGTTCAGGAATAAGCACACAAAGCCGTTAGTACTTTTCTGCTTATCTTTATCAGTCAACCAAGATGAAGAAGGCAGGGAGTAAGGCACGTGGGGATTCTGTGCCTGCTGCGGGCACCGGTGACTCATCAGCACCCACTTTCAGCAGGGAACAGTTGTTCATGCGCAGCTTTGTCGGAGAGCGCCGTACACCGCTGCTGCGTGAAGACCAAATTGAAGCCGTTGTTGGATGGATGGCAGCTAATTAGTGTTGAGCGATACCGTCCGATACTTGAAAGTATCGGTATCGGAAAGTATCGGTCGATACTGGCAAAGTATCGGATCTAATCCGATACCGATACCCGGTACCAATACAAGTCAATGGGACTCAAGTATCGGATGGTACCCCTGATGGTTCCCAGGGTCTGAAGGAGAGGAAACTCTCCTTCAGGCCCTGGGATCCATATTAATGTGTAAAATAAAGAATTAAAATAAAAAATATTGATATACTCACCCTCTGACGCAGCCTGCACCTTACCGAGGGAACCGGCAGCCTTCTTTGCTTAAAATGCGCGCGTTTACTGCCTTCCATGACATCACGGCTTCTGATTGGTCGCGTGCCGCCCTTGTGACCGCGTCGCGACCAATCACACAAGCCGTGACGTAATTTTCAGGTCCTGAATGCCTAGAATTAGGCATTCAGGACCTGAAAATTACGTCACGGCTTGTGTGATTGGTCGCATCGCGGTCACATGGGCGGCACGCGACCAATCAGAAGCCGTGACATAATTTTCAGGTTCTGAATGCCTAGAATTAGGCATTCAGGACCTGAAAATTACATCACGGCTTGTGTGATTGGTCGCGTCGCGGTCACATGGGCGGCACGGGACCAATCAGAAGCCGTGACGTCACGGAAGGCAGTAAACGCGCGCATTTTAAGCAAAGAAGGCTGCCGGTTCCCTTGGTAAAGTGCAGGCTGCGTCGGAGAGGTGAGTATAGCAATATTTTTTATTTTAATTCTTTATTTTACACATTATATCGATCCCGATACCGATTCCCGATACAACAAAAGTATCGGATCTCGGTATCGGAATTCCGATACCGCAAATATCGGCCGATACCCGATACTTGCGGTATCGGAATGCTCAACACTACAGCTAATCCATCAACTTCAATTAGTGCCACATCCTCTCAGACACAGAGCACTGGAGAGCACCCATCTGTCTCTTCACCACCTGCCAAATTGCCCAGGCAGACAGAGAGCCCAGGACAGGAGCCGTCTCTACTTCTGTTCTCTGAATCTCTTGGCTTGGAAACAGGGGGCCAGCCAAGCAGCATTGGAGAAATGGAAGAAGAGGCAGGGTGCAGTGATGCCCAACAGCTTTTTCTCTCTTCCTCTGAAGAGGCGGGTGGGCCAGTGCTTCCGGTCACCACATCGCAGGCTGCATCCGCTGATGATGACACTCAGGTGCCACTTTCTGGTGCGTGCTCTGCTGCTGAGACTACCCAGGAGGAGCAGTTGGGGGCAGAGGGTAGTGTAGATGATGAGGTCCTTGACCCATCTTGGCGTGAGGGACAGGAAGGTGGTGGGAGCAGCTCTGAGGAAGAGATTCCCCGTACGGCCCAAAGAGGGAGAGGGAGGGGGAAGACTGCGGATCCTGCAGCCTCCGCTTTGGCACCCGTTAGGAGCATGTCTCTTCCAAAAGCCAAAAAGGGCGCTCCCAAGACTTGCAGTGCCTGGTCCTTTTTTGACACAGTTGCAGATGACATTTGCTATGTCAAATGCAAGGTGTGTCATCACAAAGTCAAAAGAGGTCGAAATGTCAGCAACCTCAATACCTCCAACATGTGGAGACATGTGCGGACCAGGCACGTGGTGGAGTTAGAAAAACACACTGAAGAGCTAAGCCAACCAACAGCGGCAGCTACCACCTCTTCAGCTCGTGTTGCCTCTTCCTCCAGCTCACACGCAGCTGGTTCGGCTTCCTCCCAGGATCGCCCTGGAAGAACCTCTGGCCCTGTTGTCCAGAGACCCACTATAATTCCACCCGCAGCACCACGTTCCCAGGAATCCTCACACTCCCAGCCCAGTCTACAGCCATCGGTAGTACAGGCATGGGAGAAAAGGCGGCCTTTCTCGTCAAACCACCCACGAGCACAGGATCTGACTGCAGGCATTGCCAAACTTCTGTCACTGGAAATGCTGTCATTCAGGCTGGTGGAGACTGACAGCTTCCGTGACTTGATGTCATTGGCAGTCCCACAGTACAATGTGCCCAGCCACTTTTACTTCAGCAGGCAAGCTGTCCCTGCCCTGCACAAGCATGTGGAGGGACACATAAAACACGCGCTACTGAACGCCGTCAGTGGCAAGGTCCACCTCACCACCGATGCGTGGACCAGTCAACATGGACAGGGGCGATACCTTTCCCTCACAGCCCATTGGGTTAATGTTGTTGAGCCGGGTACAGATCGTGCGAGTGGCGCAGGACGTGTCCTGCCCACTCCAAGGATTGCAGGAATCCAGTCTGTACGCATTGACTCCTCCTCTTACACCAGTTCCTCAGAATCATCGCTGCAGGAGCCGTCACAGTCCACCTCCACATGGACCCGTGAACGTTTACCTGTTACGACCGACATGAGCACAGCTGTGGCCAAACGTCAACAGGCCGTCTTGAAATTAATTTCTTTGGGGAATCGAAGCCACACAGCGCAGGAGCTCTGGAATGCCATCAAGCAGGAGAGTGATGTGTGGTTTGTGGCAGCAAATCTCCAGCCAGGCATGGTAGTGTGTGATAATGGCTGAAATCTGGTGGCAGCTCTGGGCCTCAGCAACCTCACTCACATCCCATGTCTGGCACATGTGCTCAATTTGGTCGTGCAGAGTTTTTTAAGGGACTATCCGGATCTTGATGCACTGCTGCACAAGGTCCGCCTAGAGTGTGCTCACTTGCGGCGTTCCAGCACGGCAAAATCGCGCATTGCGGCTCTGCAGCGCCGATTCCGCCTTCCGGAACATCGCATCATATGTAACCTACCTACCAGGTGGAATTCCACGTTACATATGTTGGAGCGGTTGTGTGAGCAGCAGCAAGCAGTAATGGAGTACCAGCTGCATCAGGCGCAAAGAAGTCGCACTCCGCGCCGTTCAGACTTCACAACCACAGAGTGGGCCACTATGAAGGACGTCTGCCAGGTTTTGCGTCCCTTCGATTATTCCAGGCGGATGGCGAGTGCAGACGATGCACTAGTCAGCATGACTGTCCCCCTTATCTGCCTGCTTGAAAAATCACTGCAAGCGCTAAGGGATGATGTTGTGGAAGAGGTGGAGGATGAGGATTCACCATTTCCATCATCTTCTGGACAGTCAGCGCCACGTGGTTCCTCACAAATGCGTAGGCAGGGGACACTTTGTGAGGAGGATGAGGAGGAGTCAATGGAGGAGGAAGACATCCGTCCAGAGGAGGGAGTTACACAATTGTCCAGTAGTCAGTGTGTACAGCGAGGGTGGGGTGATGACGAGCGGGCAGAGATCACGCCTCAAGCAGGGGACAGCGTTTCTTGGCCAGTTGGCAGTCTGCAGCACATGGTGGATTACATGCTGCAGTGCCTGAGAAACGACCGCCGCATCACCCACATTCTCATCATGTCTGATTATTGGGTGTTCACCCTCCTCGATCCTCGCTACCGGGACAACGTAGAAAGCCGCATCACACCGTTGAACCGGGAGCGAAAAATGCGGGAGTACCAAGAGACACTGGTGAATTCCATCATCTTCTCCATTCTAACTGAGAGAAGTGCTGCTAGTGCATTACAAAGCAGCTCAGTGCGTCCAGGCAGTGGAGGAGGCTCTGCACAAAGAGGGAGCAGAAGCAGTGCCTCAGCCCAAGGCAAGACCAGTATGGCCCAACTGTGGCACAGTTTTGTGTGCCCGCCACAAAAGTCTACACCATCACAGATGGCTCCAGTCAGCAGGAGGCAACGGTTCCGTCAGATGATGACAGACTACATGTCTTGCCCTCTTGCTGTACTCCCAGACGGCTCTTCCCCTTTCAAGTTTTGGGTCTCAAAGCTGGATACATGGCCAGAGCTAAGCCAGTATGCATTGGAGGTGCTGGCTTGCCCTGCGGCTAGTGTACTATCGGAACGCGTCTTTAGTGCTGCAGGTGGTGTACTAACTGACCGTCGCATGCGACTATCCTCCGATAACGTTGACTGGCTTACTTTCCTGAAAATGAACCAGGCCTGGATCTCGCAGGAATTTGCCACTCCTCTTCCTGATTAAATAATTAGGTGACTGTCTACAGTATCCAGGTCTCCAGTTGTGTTCATCTTTCTACCACCTGAACTTTAATTCCAGGGCTCCAACACCGCCAGTTGAGGCTCAGAAGTGCCGTCTGCACAGTCAAAACATACGACCCAGTGTTATTGGGTGTAAGTAATGTCAGCTGATCCCCAGCTGTGTAGCCGGCAATGTGTCCTGCGACCGCCACGCTGACACAACAACTGAAATGTAAGGGAACCTGGCCCCCCCCAAGGCGTTTGTTACTGAAAGAGCCACCTTGTGCAGCAGTAATGCTGCACAAGGAAAAGGTAGCTATTTTTGTTTAGCTCCTTGCACACGGAGAACTTAACACTTATAGAATGTGTTCACTGATACCGTAAAACCGTCCCGGAGGTGGGACTTTCCTTCGTAATGTGACGCAGCACAGCCGTCATTCTTACCCCCCCCCGGCGCCGTGCGCCGGCTCCTCAGCGTTGTTTGATTCTGTCTCGAAGCCTGCGCTGTTATGTTATCCCTTGGCCAGGCACACTTAGCGCTGCCCCTCTTCTGACATCATTTGGTGTCATGCTGACTGCGCCTGTGCGGTCGCGCTGGCCGAGATCCCACCTCGCAGTGTCTTCTGATTTAATCACACTGCGGGCCTGGGATCCATGGGCATGCGCAGTGCATATCTTCACCTCCGCCTCTCACTCATCTCCCTTCGCCTTCTTCAGACTGTGCGCCGTCATCTGATCCCTAATAGCATGCCACGGCCGTGACACCACACAGTCTGAAGAAGCCGGAGGGAGGGGAGTGAGAGGCGAGGATATGCACTGCGCATGGCCACGGATCCCAGGCCCGCGGTGGAATTACATTAGACGACACTGCGAGGCGGGATCTCGGCCAGCGCGGACGCACAGACGCAGCCAGACTGACACCAAATGATGTCAGAAGATGGGCAGCGCTAAGTGTGCCTGGCCAAGGGATAACATAACAGCGCAGGCTCCGGGACGGAATTAAACAACGCTGAGGAGCCAGAGCACGGCGCCAAGGGGGTAGGAATGACGGCTGTGCTGCGTCATATTACGAAGGAAAGTCCTTTTATAAGTCCACTTTTATAAGTGTTTAGTTCTGTGTTTGCAAGGAGCGTAATGAAAAGAGCCACCTTTTCCTTTTGCATCCTTTTTGCTGCACAAGCTGGCTCTTTCAGCTACAAACGCCTTGGGGGTTTAAAGGTTCCCTTTCGACTTCCTCCAATCAGGCTTCGGCCTATACTGTGTTCCTCTGCTCCTCCTGCTGTCCCTGGGCTCCAACACCGCTAGTTGGTGCCTGGAAGTGCTGTCCGCACAGTCAACACTTGCTGCCGTGTTATTGGGGTTCAGTAACGTCAGCTGTTCCCCAGCTGTGTGTGTGGCAATCCCTCCTCTCTCCTCCACCTCCTCCTCCTGCTGTCCCTGGGATCCAACACCGCTAGTTGTTGCCTGGTAGTGCTGTCTGCACAGTCAACAGTCGCTCCTCTGTTATTGGGGTTCAGTAACGTCAGCTGTTCCCCAGCTGTGTGTGTGGCAATCCCTCCTCTCTCCTCCACCTCCTCCTACTGCTGTCCCTGGGCTCCAACACCGCTAGTTGTTGCCTGGTAGTGCTGTCCGCACAGTCAACAGTCGCTCCTCTGTTATTGGGGTTCAGTAGCGTCAGCTGTTCCCCAGCTGTGTGTGTGGCAATCCCTCCTCTCTCCTCCACCTCCTCCTCCTCCTGCTGTCCCTGGGCTCCAACACCGCTAGTTGTTGCCTGGTAGTGCTGTCCGCACAGTCAACAGTCGCTCCTCTGTTATTGGGGTTCAGTAACGTCAGCTGTTCCCCAGCTGTGTGTGTGGCAATCCCTCCTCTCTCCTCCACTTCCTCCTCCTCCTGCTGTCCCTGGGCTCCAACACCGCTAGTTGTTGCCTGGTAGTGCTGTCTGCACAGTCAACATTTGCTCCTCTGTTATTGGGGTTCAGTAACGTCAGCTGTTCCCCAGCTGTGTGTGTGGCAATCCCTCCTCTCTCCTCCACCTCCTCCTCCTTCTGTCCCTGGGCTCCAACACGTCTAGTTTTTGTCTGGAAGTGCTGTCCGCACAGTCAACAGTCGCTCCTCTGTTATTGGGGTTCAGTAACGTCAGCTGTTCCCCAGCTGTGTGTGTAGCAATCCCTCCTCTCTCCCCCACCTCCTCCTCCTTCTGTCCCTGGGCTCAAACACCGCTAGTTGTTGTCTGGAAGTGCTGTCTCTACTTCTGTTCTCTGAATCTCTTGGCTTGGAAACAGGGGGCCAGCCAAGCAGCATTGGAGAAATGGAAGAAGAGGCAGGGTGCAGTGATGCCCAACAGCTTTTTCTCTCTGAGTCTGAAGAGTCAGGTGGGCCAGTGCCTCCGGTCACCACATCGCATGACGCATCTGCTGATGACACTCAGGTGCCACTTTCTGGTGCGTACTCTGCTGCTGAGACTACCCAGGAGGAGCAGTTGGTGGCAGAGGGTAGTGTAGATGATGAGGTCCTTGACCCATCTTGGCGTGACGGACAGGAAGGTGGTGGGAGCAGCTCTGAGGAAGAGATTCCCCGAACGGGCCAAAGAGGGAGAGGGAGGGGGAAGACTGCGGATCCTGCAGCCTCCACTTTGGCACCCGTTAGGAGCATGTCTCTTTCAAAAGCCAAAAAGGGCGCTCCCAAGACTTGCAGTGCCTGGTCCTTTTTTGACACAGTTGCAGATGACATTTGCTATGTCAAATGCAAGGTGTGTCATCACAAAGTCAAAAGAGGTCGAAATGTCAGCAAACTCAATACCTCCAACATGTGGAAACATGTGCGGACCAGGCACGTGGCAGAGTTAGAAAAACACACTGAAGAGCTAGGCCAACCAACAGCGGCAGCTACCACCTCTTCAGCTCGTGTTGCCTCTTCCTCCAGCTCACACGCAGCTGGTTCGGCTTCCTCCCAGGATCGCCGTGGAAGAACCTCTGGCCCTGTTGTCCAGAGACCCACTATAATTCCACCCGCAGCACCACGTTCCCAGGCATCCTCACACTCCCAGCCCAGTCTACAGCCATCGGTAGTACAGGCATGGGAGAAAAGGCGGCCTTTCTCGTCAAACCACCCACGAGCACAGGCTCTGACTGCAGGCATTGCCAAACTTCTGTCACTGGAAATGCTGTCATTCAGGCTGGTGGAGACTGACAGCTTCCGTGACTTGATGTCATTGGCAGTCCCACAGTACAATGTGCCCAGCCGCTTTTACTTCAGCAGGCAAGCTGTCCCTGCCCTGCACAAGCATGTGGAGGGACACATAAAACACGCGCTACTGAACGCCATCAGTAGCAAGGTCCACCTCACCACCGATGCGTGGACCAGTCAACATGGACAGGGGCGATACCTTTCCCTCACAGCCCATTGGGTTAATGCTGTTGAGCCGGGTACAGATCGTGCGAGTGGCGCAGGACGTGTCCTGCCCACTCCAAGGATTGCAGGAATCCAGTCTGTACGCATTGACTCCTCCTCTTACACCAGTTCCTCAGAATCATCGCTGCAGGAGCGATCACAGTCCACCTCCACATGGACCCATGAACGTTTACCTGTTACGACCGACATGAGCACAGCCGTGGCCAAACGTCAACAGGCCATCTTGAAATTAATTTCTTTGGGGAATCTGTTGTGAAATTGGATTCTGGGCTCCCCCGGTGGCCACTTGTGGAATTGTACTTGTGTGCATTATCCCCTCTGTTCACCTGCTCCTATCAGGATGTGGGAGTCGCTATATAACCTTGCTCCTCTGTCAGTTTCATGCCGGTCAGCAATGTAATCAGAAGCCTTCTGTGCATGTTCCTGCTACTAGACAACTCCTAGCTAAGTTGGACTTTTGTCCTTGTGTGTTTTTGCATTTTGTTCCTGTTCACAGCTGCTGTTTCGTTACTGTGTCTGGAAAGCTCTTGTGAGCGGAAATTGCCACTCTGGTGTTATGAGTTAATGCTAGAGTCTTAAAGTAATTTCTGGATGGTGTTTTGATAGGGTTTTCTGCTGACCATGAAAGTGCCCTTTCTGTCTTCATGCTATCTAGTAAGCGGACCTCGATTTTGCTAAACCTATTTTCATACTACGTTTGTCATTTCATCTAAAATCACCGCCAATATATGTGGGGGCCTCTGTCTGCCTTTTGGGAAAATTTCTCTAGAGGTGAGCCAGGACTGTCTTTTCCTCTGCTAGGATTAGGTAGTTCTCCGGCTGGCGCTGGGCATCTAGGGATAAAAAACGTAGGCATGCTACCCGGCCACTTCTAGTTGTGCGGCAGGTTTAGTTCATGGTCAGTATAGTTTCCATCTTCCAAGAGCTAGTTCTCATATATGCTGGGCTATGTTCTCTCGCCATTGAGAATCATGACAGTTTGACCGGCCCAAAAAAGGGTTAAATTACTGGCTGAGAAAGGAGAGAAAAAAGAAGTCTGCTACAATTTTTTTTTTTTTTTTTCCCTCTAGTTCTGAGTGTACTCTTAATTGAATCACTTGCTACTCTGCCTATACTGCAGCCTTCCTCTCTTTCTCTCCTTCTAATCCTTGAATGGCTCTGTGTTCACCTGTTTCAAATGGATCTTCAGAGTGTAGCTACAGGTTTGAATAATCTCGCCACAAAGGTACAAAATTTGCAAGATTTTGTTGTTCATGCACCTATGTCTGAGCCTAGAATTCCTTTGCCTGAATTCTTCTCGGGGAATAGATCTCACTTTCAAAATTTTAAAAATAATTGCAAATTGTTTTTGTCCCTGAAGTCTCGCTCTGCCGGAGACCCTGCACAGCAGGTCAGGATTGTAATTTCCTTGCTCCGGGGTGACCCTCAGGACTGGGCTTTTGCATTGGCACCAGGGGATCCTGCGTTGCTCAATGTGGATGCGTTTTTTCTGGCCTTGGGGTTGCTTTATGAGGAACCTCATTTAGAGCTTCAGGCGGAAAAGGCCTTGATGTCCTTGTCTCAGGGGCAAGATGAAGCTGAAATATACTGCCAAAAATTCTGCAAATGGTCTGTGCTTACTCAGTGGAATGAGTGCGCCCTGGCGGCGATTTTCAGAGAAGGTCTCTCTGATGCCATTAAGGATGTTATGGTGGGGTTCCCTGTGCCTGCGAGTCTGAATGAGTCCATGACGATGGCTATTCAGATCGATAGGCGTCTGCGGGAGCGCAAACCTGTGCACCATTTGGCGGTGTCTACTGAGAAAACGCCAGAAAATATGCAATGTGATAGAATTCTGTCCAGAAGCGAGCGGCAGAATTTTAGACGAAAAAATGGGTTGTGCTTCTATTGTGGTGATTCAACTCATGTTATATCAGCATGCTTTAAGCGTACTAAGAAGCCTGACAAGTCTGTTTCAATTAGCACTTTACAGTCTAAGTTTATTCTATCTGTGACCCTGATTTGTTCTTTGTCATCTATTACCGCGGACGCCTATGTCGACTCTGGCGCTGCTTTGAGTCTTATGGATTGGTCCTTTGCCAAACGCTGTGGGTATGATTTGGAGCCATTGGAGGCTCCGATACCTCTGAAAGGGATTGACTCCACCCCATTGGCTAGTAATAAACCACAATACTGGACACAAGTGACTATGCGTGTTAATCCGGATCACCAGGAGGTTATTCGCTTTCTGGTGCTGTATAATCTACATGATGTTTTGGTGCTGGGATTGCCATGGCTGCAATCTCATAACCCAGTCCTCGACTGGAGAGCTATGTCTGTGTTAAGCTGGGGATGTAAAGGAACTCATGGGGACGTACCTTTGGTTTCCATTTCATCATCTATTCCCTCTGAGATTCCTGAATTCTTGTCTGACTTTCGTGACGTTTTTGAAGAACCCAAGGTTGGTTCACTACCTCCGCACCGGGAGTGCGATTGTGCCATAGACTTGATCCCGGGTAGTAAATACCCTAAGGGTCGTTTATTTAATCTGTCTGTGCCTGAACACGCGGCTATGCGAGAATATATAAAGGAGTCCTTGGAAAAGGGACATATTCGTCCTTCGTCATCTCCCTTAGGAGCCGGTTTTTTCTTTGTGTCTAAGAAAGACGGCTCTTTGAGGCCGTGTATTGATTATCGACTTTTGAATAAAATCACGGTTAAATATCAATATCCGTTACCACTGCTTACTGATTTGTTTGCTCGTATAAAGGGGGCCAAGTGGTTCTCTAAGATTGATCTCCGTGGGGCGTATAATTTGGTGCGAATTAAGCAGGGGGATGAGTGGAAAACCGCATTTAATACGCCCGAGGGCCATTTTGAGTATTTGGTGATGCCTTTTGGTCTTTCAAATGCCCCTTCAGTCTTCCAGTCCTTTATGCATGACATTTTCCGCGATTATTTGGATAAATTTATGATTGTGTATCTGGATGATATTCTGATTTTTTCGGATGACTGGGACTCTCATGTCCAGCAGGTTAGGAGGGTTTTTCAGGTTTTGCGGTCTAATTCCTTGTGTGTGAAGGGTTCTAAGTGTGTTTTTGGGGTTCAAAAGATTTCCTTCTTGGGATACATTTTTTCCCCCTCTTCCATCGAGATGGATCCTGTCAAGGTTCAGGCTATTGGTGATTGGACGCAACCCTCTTCTCTTAAGAGTCTTCAGAAATTTTTGGGCTTTGCTAACTTTTATCGTCGATTTATTGCTGGTTTTTCTGATGTTGTAAAACCATTGACTGATTTGACTAAGAAGGGTGCTGATGTTGCTGATTGGTCCCCTGAGGCTGTGGAGGCCTTTCGGGAGCTCAAGCGCCGCTTTTCTTCCGCCCCAGTGTTGCGTCAGCCTGATGTTGCTCTTCCTTTTCAGGTTGAGGTCGACGCTTCTGAAATCGGAGCTGGGGCGGTGTTGTCGCAGAGAAGTTCCGACTGCTCCGTGATGAGA
Organism: Ranitomeya variabilis; assembly: GCF_051348905.1. Classification (NCBI taxonomy): domain Eukaryota; kingdom Metazoa; phylum Chordata; class Amphibia; order Anura; family Dendrobatidae; genus Ranitomeya; species Ranitomeya variabilis. The sequence goes on from NC_135233.1 coordinate 57,258,244, forward strand.
CCTTGTGCCTTTTTTTCCCGTAAATTTTCGCCCGCCGAGCGGAATTATGATATTGGGAATCGGGAGCTTTTGGCCATGAAGTGGGCTTTTGAGGAGTGGCGTCACTGGCTTGAGGGGGCCAGACATCAGGTGGTGGTATTGACTGACCACAAAAATTTAATTTACCTTGAGTCTGCCAGGCGCCTGAATCCTAGACAGGCGCGCTGGTCGTTGTTTTTCTCTCGGTTTAATTTTGTGGTGTCTTACCTACCGGGTTCTAAGAATGTTAAGGCGGATGCCCTTTCTAGGAGTTTTGAGCCTGACTCCCCTGGTAATTCTGAGCCCACAGGTATCCTTAAAGATGGAGTGATATTGTCTGCCGTTTCTCCAGACCTGCGGCGGGCCTTGCAGGAGTTTCAGGCGGATAGACCTGATCGTTGCCCACCTGGTAGACTGTTTGTTCCTGATGATTGGACCAGTAGAGTCATCTCTGAGGTTCATTCTTCTGCGTTAGCAGGTCATCCTGGAATCTTTGGTACCAGGGATTTGGTGGCAAGGTCCTTCTGGTGGCCTTCCCTGTCACGAGATGTGCGAGGCTTTGTGCAGTCTTGTGACGTTTGTGCTCGGGCCAAGCCTTGTTGTTCTCGGGCTAGTGGATTGTTGTTACCCTTGCCTATCCCGAAGAGGCCTTGGATGCACATCTCGATGGATTTTATTTCGGATCTGCCTGTTTCTCAGAAGATGTCTGTCATCTGGGTGGTGTGTGACCGTTTCTCTAAGATGGTCCATCTGGTTCCCTTGCCTAAGTTGCCTTCTTCTTCCGAGTTGGTTCCTCTGTTTTTTCAAAATGTTGTTCGTTTGCATGGTATTCCGGAGAATATCGTTTCTGACAGAGGGACCCAATTCGTGTCTAGATTTTGGCGGGCATTCTGTGCTAGGATGGGCATAGATTTGTCTTTTTCGTCTGCTTTCCATCCTCAGACTAATGGCCAGACCGAGCGGACTAATCAGACCTTGGAGACATATTTGAGGTGTTTTGTGTCTGCGGATCAGGATGATTGGGTTGCTTTTTTGCCTTTGGCGGAGTTCGCCCTCAATAATCGGGCCAGCTCTGCCACCTTGGTGTCCCCGTTTTTCTGTAATTCGGGGTTTCATCCTCGATTTTCCTCCGGTCAAGTGGAATCTTCAGATTGTCCTGGAGTGGATGCTGTGGTGGAGAGGTTGCATCAGATTTGGGGGCAGGTGGTGGACAATTTGAAGTTGTCCCAGGAGAAGACTCAGCTTTTTGCCAACCGCCGTCGTCGTGTTGGTCCTCGGCTTTGTGTTGGGGACTTGGTGTGGTTGTCTTCTCGTTTTGTCCCTATGAGGGTTTCTTCTCCTAAGTTTAAGCCTCGGTTCATCGGCCCGTACAAGATATTGGAGATTCTTAACCCTGTGTCTTTCCGTTTGGACCTCCCTGCATCCTTTTCGATTCATAAAGTTTTTCATCGGTCATTGTTGCGCAGGTATGAGGTACCGGCTGTGCCTTCCGTTGAGCCTCCTGCTCCGGTGTTGGTTGAGGGTGAGTTGGAGTACGTTGTGGAAAAGATCTTAGACTCTCGTGTTTCCAGATGGAAACTCCAGTATCTGGTCAAATGGAAGGGATACGGTCAGGAGGATAATTCTTGGGTCACTGCCTCTGATGTTCATGCCTCCGATTTGGTCCGTGCCTTTCATAGGGCTCATCCTGATCGCCCTGGTGGTTCTGGTGAGGGTTCGGTGCCCCCTCCTTGAGGGGGGGGTACTGTTGTGAAATTGGATTCTGGGCTCCCCCGGTGGCCACTTGTGGAATTGTACTTGTGTGCATTATCCCCTCTGTTCACCTGCTCCTATCAGGATGTGGGAGTCGCTATATAACCTTGCTCCTCTGTCAGTTTCATGCCGGTCAGCAATGTAATCAGAAGCCTTCTGTGCATGTTCCTGCTACTAGACAACTCCTAGCTAAGTTGGACTTTTGTCCTTGTGTGTTTTTGCATTTTGTTCCTGTTCACAGCTGCTGTTTCGTTACTGTGTCTGGAAAGCTCTTGTGAGCGGAAATTGCCACTCTGGTGTTATGAGTTAATGCTAGAGTCTTAAAGTAATTTCTGGATGGTGTTTTGATAGGGTTTTCTGCTGACCATGAAAGTGCCCTTTCTGTCTTCATGCTATCTAGTAAGCGGACCTCGATTTTGCTAAACCTATTTTCATACTACGTTTGTCATTTCATCTAAAATCACCGCCAATATATGTGGGGGCCTCTGTCTGCCTTTTGGGAAAATTTCTCTAGAGGTGAGCCAGGACTGTCTTTTCCTCTGCTAGGATTAGGTAGTTCTCCGGCTGGCGCTGGGCATCTAGGGATAAAAAACGTAGGCATGCTACCCGGCCACTTCTAGTTGTGCGGCAGGTTTAGTTCATGGTCAGTATAGTTTCCATCTTCCAAGAGCTAGTTCTCATATATGCTGGGCTATGTTCTCTCGCCATTGAGAATCATGACAGGAATCGAAGCCACACAGCGCAGGAGCTCTGGAATGCCATCAAGCAGGAGAGCGATGTGTGGTTTGTGGCAGCGAATCTCCAGCCAGGCATGGTAGTGTGTGATAATGGCCGAAATCTGGTGGCAGCTCTGGGCCTCGGCAAACTCACTCACATCCCATGTCTGGCACATGTGCTCAATTTGGTCATGCAGAGTTTTTTGAGGGACTATCCGGATCTTGATGCACTGCTGCACAAGGTCCGCCTAGAGTGTGCTCACTTGCGGCGTTCCAGCACGGCAAAATCGCGCATTGCGGCTCTGCAGCGCCGATTCCGCCTTCCGGAAACATCGCATCATATGTGACCTACCTACCAGGTGGAATTCCACGTTACATATGTTGGAGCGGTTGTGTGAGCAGCAGCAAGCAGTAATGGAGTACCAGCTGCATCAGGCGCAAAGAAGTCGCACTCCGCGCCGTTCAGACTTCACAACCACAGAGTGGGCCACTATGAAGGATGTCTGCCAGGTTTTGCGTCCCTTCAATTATTCCACGCGGATGGCGAGTGCAGATGATGCACTAGTCAGCATGACTGTCCCCCTTATCTGCCTGCTTGAAAAATCACTGCAAGCGCTAAGGGATGATGTTGTGGAAGAGGTGGAGGATGAGGATTTACCATTTCCATCATCTTCTGGACAGTCAGCGCCACGTGGTACCTCACAAACGCGTAGGCAGGGGACACTTTGTGAGGAGGATGAGGAGGAGTCAATGGAGGAGGAAGACATCCGTCCAGAGGAGGGAGTTACACAATTGTCCAGTAGTCAGTGTGTACAGCGAGGGTGGGGTGATTACGAGCGGGCAGAGATCACGCCTCAAGCAGGGGACAGCGTTTCTTGGCCAGTTGGCAGTCTGCAGCACATGGTGGATTACATGCTGCAGTGCCTGAGAAATGACCGCCGCATCGCCCACATTCTCAGCATGTCTGATTATTGGGTGTTCACCCTCCTCGATCCTTGCTACCGGGACAACGTAGAAAGCCTCATCACACCGTTGATCCGGGAGCGAAAAATGCGGGAGTACCAAGAGACACTGGTGAATTCCATCATCTTCTCCATTCCAACTGAGAGAAGTGCTGCTAGTGCATTACAAAGCAGCTCAGTGTGTCCAGGCAGTGGAGGAGGCTCTGCACAAAGAGGGAGCAGAAGCAGTGCCTCAGCCCAAGGCAAGACCAGTATGGCTCAACTGTGGCACAGTTTTGTGTGCCCACTAGTGTTGAGCATTCCGATACTGCAAGTATCGGGTATCGGCCGATACTTGCTGTATCGGAATTTCCGATACCGAGATCCGATATTTTTGTGATATCGGGTATCGGGTATCACAACAACATTAATGTAATAATGTGTAAAAAAGAGAATTAAAATAAAAAATATCGCTATACTCACCTGTCCGACGCAGCCGGGACCTCAGCGAGGGAACCGGCAGCGTTGTTTGTTTAAATTTCGCGCTTTTACTTGGTTACGTGAAGTCCCGGCTTGTGATTGGTCAGGGCGGCCATGTTGCCGGGACGCGGACCAATCACAGCAAGCCGTGACGAAATTACGTCACGGCTTGCTGTGATTGGTCCGCGTCCCGGCAACATGGCCGCCATTAACCAATCACAAGCCGTGACGTCACGGGAGGCTGGACATGCGCGTATTTTGAAAAGCGCGCGTGTCCAGCCTCCAGTGACGTCCCGGCAACATAGCCGCCATTAACCAATCACAAGCCGTGACGTCACGGGAGGCTGGACATGCGCGTATTTTGAAAAGCGCGCGTGTCCAGCCTCCAGTGACGTCCCGGCAACATGGCCGCCATTAACCAATCACAAGCCGGGACATCACGGGAGGCTGGACATGCGCCTCCCGTGACGTCACGGCTTGTGATTGGTTAATGGCGGCCATGTTGCCGGGACGCGGACCAATCACAGCAAGCCGTGACGTAATTTCGTCATGGCTTGCTGTGATTGGTCCGCGTCCCGGCAACATGGCCGCCCTGACCAATCACAAGCCGGGACCTCACGTAACCAAGTAAAAGCGCGAATTTTAAACAAACAACGCTGCCGGTTCCCTCGCTGAGGTCCCGGCTGCGTCAGACAGGTGAGTATAGCAATATTTTTTATTTTAATTCTTTCTTTTACACATTAATATGGTTCCCAGGGCCTGAAGGAGAGTTTCCTCTCCTTCAGACCCTGGGAACCATCAGGAATACCGTCCGATACCTGAGTCCCATTGACTTGTATTGGTATCGGGTATCGGTATCGGATTGGATCCGATACTTTGCCGGTATCGGCCGATACTTTCCGATACCGATACTTTCAAGTATCGGACGGTATCGCTCAACACTAGTGCCCACCACAAAAGTCTACACCATCACAGAGAGCTCCAGTCAGCAGGAGGCAACGGTTCCGTCAGATGGTGACAGACTACATGTCTTGCCCTCTTGCTGTACTCCCAGACGTCTCTTCCCCTTTCAAGTTTTGGGTCTCAAAGCTGGATACATGGCCAGAGCTAAGCCAGTATGCATTGGAGGTGCTGGCTTGCCCTGCGGCTAGTGTACTATCGGAACGCGTCTTTAGTGCTGCAGGTGGTGTACTAACTGACCGTCGCATGCGACTATCCTCCGATAACGTTGACCGGCTTACTTTCCTGAAAATGAACCAGGCCTGGATCTCGCAGGAATTTGCCACTCCTCTTCCTGATTAAATAATTAGGTGACTGTCTACAGTATCCAGGTCTCCAGTTGTGTTCATCTTTCTACCACCTGAACTTTAATTCCTGGGCTCCAACACCACCAGTTGAGGCTCAGAAGTGCCATCTGCACAGTCAAAACATACGACCCAGTGTTATTGGGTGTAAGTAACGTCAGCTGATCCCCAGCTGTGTAGCCGGCAATGTGTCCTGCGACCGCCACGCTGACACAACAACTGAAATGTAAGGGAACCTGTCCCCCCCCAAGGCGTTTGTTACTGAAAGAGCCACCTTGTGCAGCAGTAATGATGCACAAGGAAAAGGTAGCTATTTTTGTTTAGCTCCTTGCACACGCAGAACTTAACACTTATAAAATGTGTTCACTGATACCGTAAAACCGTCCCGGAGGTTGGACTTTCCTTCGTAATGTGACGCAGCACAGCCGTCATTCTTACCCCCCCGGCTCCGTGCGCCAGCTCCTCAGCGTTGTTTGATTCTGTCTCGAAGCCTGCGCTTTTATGTTATCCCTTGGCCAGGCACACGTAGCGCTGCCCCTCTTCTGACATCATTTGGTGTCATGCTGACTGCGCCTGTGTGGCCGCGCTGGCTGAGATCCCGCCTCGCAGTGTCTTCTGATTTAATCACACTGCGGGCCTGGGATCCATGGGCATGCGCAGTGCATATCTTCACCTCCGCCTCTCACTCATCTCCCTTCGCCTTCTTCGAGCTGTGCGCCGTCAGCTGATCCCTAATAGCATGCCACGGCTGTGACACCGCACAGTCTGAAGAAGCCGGAGGGAGGGGAGTGAGAGGCGAGGATATGCAGTGCGCATGGCCACGGATCCCAGGCGAGGCGGGATCTCGGCCAGCGCGGACGCACAGGCGCAACCAGACTGACACCAAATGATGTCAGAAGATGGGCAGCGCTAAGTGTGCCTGGCCAAGGGATAACATAACAGCGCAGGCTCCGGGATGGAATTAAACAACGCTGAGGAGCCGGGGCACGGCGCCAAGGGGGTAGGAATGACGGCTGTGCTGCATCATATTACGAAGGAAAGTCCTTTTATAAGTCCACTTTTTTAAGTGTTTAGTTTTGTGTTTGCAAGGAGCATAATGAAAAGAGCCACCTTTTCCTTTTGCATCCTTTCTGCTGCACAAGCTGGCTCTTTCAGCTACAAACGCCTTGGGGGGGGTTAAAGGTTCCCTTTCGACTTTCTCCAATCAGGCTTCAGCCTATACTGTGTTCCTCTGCTCCTCCTGCTGTCCCTGGGCTCCAACACCGCTAGTTGGTGCCTGGAAGTGCTGTCCGCACAGTCAACACTTGCTGCCGTGTTATTGTGGTTCAGTAACGTCAGCTGTTCCCCAGCTGTGTGTGTGGCAATCCCTCCTCTATCCTCCACCTCCTCCTCCTGCTGTCCCTGGGCTCCAACACCGCTAGTTGTTGCCTGGTAGTGCTGTCCGCATAGTCAACAGTCGCTGCTCTGTTATTGGGGTTCAGTAACGTCAGCTGTTCCCCAGCTGTGTGTGTGGCAATCCCTCCTCTCTCCTCCACCTCCTCCTCCTTCTGTCCCTGGGCTCCAACACCGCTAGTTGTTGTCTGGAAGTGCTGTCCGCACAGTCAACAGTCGCTCCTCTGTTATTGGGGTTCAGTAACGTCAGCTGTTCCCCAGCTGTGTGTGTGGCAATCCCTCCTCTCTCCTCCACCTCCTCCTCCTCCTGCTGTCCCTGGGCTCCAACACCGCTAGTTGTTGTCTGGAAGTGCTGTCCGCACAGTCAACAGTCGCTCCTCTGTTATTGGGGTTCAGTAACGTCAGCTGTTCCCCAGCTGTGTGTGTGGCAATCCCTCCTCTCTCCTCCACCTCCTCCTCCTCCTGCTGTCCCTGGGCTCCAACATCGCTAGTTGTTGCCTGGTAGTGCTGTGCGCACAGTCAACAGTCACTCCTCTGTTATTGGGGTTCAGTAACTTCAGCTGTTCCCCAGCTGTGTGTGTGGCAATCCCTCCTCTCTCCTCCACCTCCTCCTCCTCCTGCTGTCCCTGGGCTCCAACACCGCTAGTTGTTGTCAGGAAGTGCTGTCCGCACAGAGCCAAACACCTCGCCAATGTGTTATTGGGGTTCAGTAACGTCAGCTGTTCCCCAGCTGTGTGTGTGGCAATCCCTCCTCTCTCCTCCACCTCCTCCTCCTCCTGCTGTCCCTGGGCTCCAACACCGCTAGTTGTTGCCTGGTAGTGCTGTCCGCACAGTCAACAGTCGCTCCTCTGTTATTGGGGTTCATTAACGTCAGCTGTTCCCCAGCTGTGTTTGTGGCAATCCCTCCTCTCTCCTCCACCTCCTCATCCTCCTGCTGTCCCTGGGTTCCAACACCGCTAGTTGTTGCCTGGTAGTGCTGTCCGCACAGTCAACAGTCGCTCCTCTGTTATTGGGGTTCAGTAACGTCAGCTGTTCCCCAGCTGTGTGTGTGGCAATCCCTCCTCTCTCCTCCACCTCCTCCTCCTGCTGTCCCTGGGCTCCAACACCGCTAGTTGTTGCCTGGTAGTGCTGTCCGCACAGTCAACAGTGGCTCCTCTTTTATTGGGGTTCAGTAACGTCAGCTGTTCCCCAGCTGTGTGTGTGGCAATCCCTCCTCTCTCCTCCACCTCCTCATCCTCCTGCTGTCCCTGGGTTCCAACACCGCTAGTTGTTGCCTGGTAGTGCTGTCCGCACAGTCAACAGTCGCTCCTCTGTTATTGGGGTTCAGTAACGTCAGCTGTTCCCCAGCTGTGTGTGTGGCAATCCCTCCTCTCTCCTCCACCTTCTCCTCCTGCTGTCCCTGGGCTCCAACACCGCTAGTTGTTGTCCGGAAGTGCTGTCTGCACAGAGCCAAACACCTCCCCAATGTGTTAGTGGGGTTCAGTAATGCCTGCTGCTCCCCTGCTGTGTATACGGCAACAAGTCATGCGACCGCCACGCAGGCACAACAACTTAAATTTAAGGGAACCTGTCCCCCCCAGGCGTTTCTTACTGAAAGAGCCACCTTGTGCAGCAGTAATGATGCAAAAGGAAAAAGTGCCTCTTTTCGTGGTGCTCCTTGCACATGCTGAACCTAACACTTATGAAATGTGTCCCCTCCCACCGTTAAACCGTTCGGTAGGTGGAACTTTCCTTCGTAATGTGACGCAGCACAGCCGTCATTCTTACCCCCTTGGCGCTGTGCGCCGCCTCCTCAGCGTTCTTTGAATCTGTCCCAGAGCCTGCGCTGTTATGTTAGCCCTTGGACATGCACACTTAGCGCTGCCCGTCTTCTGACATTATTTGGTGTCAGGCTGGCTGCGCCTGTGCGGCCGCGCTGGCCGAGATCACGCCTCGTAGTGTCTTCTGATTTAATCCCACTGTGGGCCTGTGATCCATGGACATGCGCAGTGCATATCTTAACATCCGCCTCTCACTCATCTCCCTATGCCTTCTTCAGACTGTGCAACGTCAGCTGATCCCTAATAGCATGCCACGGCCGTGACGCCGCACAGTCTGAAGAAGCCGTAGGGAGGGGAGTGAGAGGCGAGGATATGCACTGCTCATGCCCATGGATCACAGGTCCGCAGAGTGATTACATTAGATGACACAGCAAGGCGGGATCTTGGCCAGCGCGGCCGCACAGGCGCAGCCAGCCTGACACCAAATGATGTCAGAAGACGGGCAGCGCAAAATGTGTGCATGGCCAAGGGCTAACATACCAGCGCAGGCTCCGGGACAGATTCAAACAACGCTGAGGAGTCAGCGCACGGCGCCAAGGGGGTAAGAATGACGGCTGTGCTGCGTCACATTACGAAGGAATGTTCCACCTACCGGACGGTTTAACTGTGGGAGGGGACACATTTCATAAGTGTCAAGTACAGCGTTTGCAAGGACCATAATTAAAAGAGCTAAGTTTACCTTTTCCAGCATTAGTGCTGTACAAGATGGCTCTTTCAGCTACAAACGCCTTGGGGGGGGTTAAAGGTTCCCTTTCAACTTGCTCCTCTGCAGGCTTCGGCCTACACTCTGCTCCCTCTCCTCCTGCTGACCCTGGGCTCTAACACCGCCAGTTGGCACCCGGTACTGCTAGCTGCACAGAGAAAAACACCAGCCAATGTGTCAGTGGGGTTTAGCACCGCCAGCTGTTCCCCTGCTGTGTAGCCGGCATCGTGTCCTGAAAAAGCCACGCAGACACAAGAACTGAAATTGAAGGGAACCTGTCCCCCCTCCCCCAGGTGTTTGTGTGTTTTACAGCCACCTTGCAGGTGTAAGGATGCGAGCGAGAGGCGAACATATGTACTGCGCCAGGCCATGAATCCCAGCCCCGCAGTGGGAAACACTGTAAAGACACTGCGGGGCTGGGATTCATGGGCATCGCGAACCGCACCAGTCGACATTAAATGATGTCAGAAGACGGGCAGCGCATGGCCAAGGGATAACGCAACAACGCAGACTCCTGTACAGCAAAACGCGATGCTCAGGAGGCCGCGCCAAGCACCAAGGTGGTATTTTTGCCAGCTGTGCTGCGTCTCATTACGAAGGGAACTCCTGCCTCCAAGACAGATTGACTGTATAAGGGCAAAAATGTTGTACGTGTTTCATTCAGCTTGTGCAAGGAACAAAATTAAAAGAGCAACCTTTGACTTGTGCAGCACTACTGCTGCATAAGGCGTGGCTCTTCTAGTTTGTGACCCCTGAGGTGGGGTTAAAGGTTACCTTTAAAATTGGTTCAATTAGGCTTCGGCCTACACTCTGCTCCCCCTGCAGAGCCTGGGCTCTAACACCGCCAGTTGGTGCCCCGAAGTGCTGGCTGCACAGAGCCAAACACCAGCCAATGTGTCAGTGGGGTTCAGCACCGCCAGCTGTTCCCCTGCTGTGTAGCCGGCAACGTGTCCTGCAAACGCTACGCAGACACAAAGCTGCCGCCAGTGCAGTGTTCGGCCTACACTCTGCTCCCTCTCCTCCTGCTGACCCTGGGCTCTAACACCGCCAGTTGGCGCCAGGTACTGCTAGCTGCACAGAGAAAAACACCAGCCAATGTGTCAGTGGGGTTCAGCACCACCAGCTGTTCCCCTGCTGTGTAGCCGGCAACATGTCCTGCAACAGCCACACAGATACAAAGCTGCCGCCAGTGCAGGCTTCGGCCTACACTCTGCTCCCTCTCCTCCTGCTGACCCTGGGCTCTAACACCGCCAGTTGGCGCCCGGTACTGCTAGCTGCACAGAGAAAAACACCAGCCAATGTGTCAGTGGGGTTCAGCACCGCCAGCTGTTCCCCTGCTGTGTAGCCGGCAACGTGTCCTGCAACAGCCACGCAGACACAAAGCTGCCGCCAGTGCAGGCTTCAGCCTACACTCTGCTCCCTCTCCTCCTGCTGACCCTGGGCTCTAACACCGCCAGTTGGCGCCCGGTACTGCTAGCTGCACAGAGAAAAACACCAGCCAATGTGTCAGTGGGGTTCAGCACCGCCAGCTGTTCCCCTGCTGTGTAGCCGGCATCGTGTCCTGCAAATGCCACGCAGACACAAGAACTGAAATTGAAGGGAACCTGTCCCCCCTCCCCCCAGGTGTTTGTGTGTTTTACAGCCACCTTGTACAGCAGTAATGCTGCATGTGTGCAAGGTGGCTCATAAACTTATTCTCCTTGCACACGTGGAACAGAACACATCTACAATGTGTCCCCTGAGACCATTAAAACGTCCCTGAGGTGTGACTTTCCTTTGTAATGACACGCAAAGACCCCCTTGGTAGCACAGCCCTTCTTCTGACATCATTGTTTGGCTGGCTGCGCCTCTGCGGCCGCCCTGCCCGACACAACGCCCCTCGGTGTCTTATTTATTTTGACTGCGAGGGTGTGATTGACGGGCATGAGCAGTGCATATCTTCGCCAGGCTGTCACTCAGCTCCTTCCGCCTTCTTCAGACTGTGCAGCTTCATGGCCGTGGCACGCGATAAGGGATCAGCTGACGCCGCACAGTCTGTAGCAGGTGTAAGGACACGAGCGAGAGGCGAACATATGTACTGCGCCAGGCCATGAATCCCAGCCCCGCAGTGTGAAACACTATAAAGACACTGCTGGGCTGGGATTCATGGGCATCGCGAACCGCACCAGTCGACATGAAATGATGTCAGAAGACGGGCAGCGCATGGCCAAGGGATAACGCAACAACGCAGACTCCTGTACAGCAAAATGCGATGCTCAGGAGGCCGCGCCAAGCACCAAGGTGGTATTTTTGCCAGCTGTGCTGCGTCTCATTACGAAGGGAACTCCCGCCTCCAAGACAGTTTTGACTGTTTAAGGGGCTAAATGTCATACATGTTTCATTCAACTTGTGCAAGGAACAGAATTTAAAAGAGCAACCTTTGACTTGTGCAGCATTACTACTGCCCAAGGTGTGGCTCTTCTAGTTTGTAACCCCTGAGGGGGGTTAAAGGTTACCTTTAAAATTGGTTCAATTAGGCTTCGCCCTACACTCTGCTCCCCCTGCAGAGCCTGGGCTCCAACACCGCCAGTTGGTGCCCCGAAGTGCTGGCTGCACAGAGAAAAACACCCGCCAATGTGTCAGTGGGGTTCAGCACCGCCAGCTGTTCCCCTGCTCTGTAGCCGGCAATGTGTCCTGCAAACGCCACGCAGACACAACAGACCTACAAATGCCTCCAGTGCAGGCTTCGGCCTACACTCTGCTCCCCCTGCTGACCCTTTGCTCCAACACCGCTAGTTGGGGCTCTAGGAAGACAAGCTTGAATAGGTCCCCATCCTGGTTCCAGCACCGTCTGCTGGTTCCGGGCAGAGCCTTTGGCTTAGGTGCCTCCTTCTGGGTATCCGAGTTCCACCAACATCAGGTGGTCCTTGGTAGTGCTTTCAGGCACGGGTACCTCCTGCTTAGTAACCGGGTTCCAGTAATGTCAGCTGGTCCTCGGTAGTTCCATTGGCTTTTGGACCTTCGGCTACCCATCCGGGTTCCAGTACCGTCAGCTGTTTCTCGGCAGTGTCTTTTGCTCTTGTACCTTCTGCTCCCCATCCTGGTTCCAGTACCATCAGCTGGTTCCGGGCAGAGCCTTTGGCTTAGGTGCCTCCCTCTGGGTATCCGAGTTCCACCAACGTCAGGTGGTCCTTGGTAGTGCTTTCAGGCACAGGTACCTCCTGCTTAGTAAACGGGTTCCAGTAACGTCAGCTGGTCCTCGGTAGTTCCATTGGCTCTTGGACCTTCGGGTAGCCATCCGAGTTCCAGTTCCATCAGCTGTTTCTCGGCATTTTCTCAGCCTTCTTGTACCTTCTGCTACATTTCCAAGTTCAAGACCCTAAAGACGACGACCGGAAGACCACCCCTAAGATGATGACGACACCAGAGAAGACAACCACTGAGATGACGACGACCCTGGAGACGATGACCCTGAAGACCACCCCGATGACGACGACCCCGGAGACGACGACCCTGGAGACGACGACCCTGGAGACGACGACGACATGGGAGACTGAGAAGCAGAAGAACAAGAGGCTGCAGAACAAAGAGCAGAAGAACATTAAGCATAACACTAAATATCAGAGCAAAAGATATTATCTAAATTATAAGCAGAAGAAGACTAAGCAGTGTATGGGGGTGAGTCCGTTCCTCCTCGTGGTGCCCCTGGATAAAGCCTGATGCTGCAGGCCAAACTGAACGCGGACAAATGTAACTCTTTTGTGACAGGCAGAACGGAAGGTGTAATCTTCAAACTTTTATAGATAACAACTACGGGAATGCCTGTCACAAATAAGAATATGATGAAGAAGTTGAATATGAAGAAGAATAATAGTTAAATAAAAAGAATATGAACAATGTAAAAAAAAAAATTATAGGTAGAAGATGAAGAAGATGAATAAGGTGAAGAAGAAGTTGATGTCAAAGATGCTGATGATGATGAAGAAGAAAGTGTGGGAGAAGTAAAAAAGAGGGTGAAGGGCGTGGAAGTAGTGAAACATCAATATCTGACAAAATAAAAAAAATCTTAACATAGTCAATATCTTTGTAACTCCGAACGTCTTTAAAAAAAAATAAAATTCCTGCTATTCTATTTGATTGGGCTAAACCTCTATGCCTTTAATGTCTCCACCACCTTCCCCAATACATCCTACATTATTCTTAGTTGTTTTCCTTCATGTAGAATGAACCTACAAGGAAAGAAAGGGTTTATTTTAATTCCGATATTTTCGTCCCATTGACTTGCATTGGGATCGGGTATCGGAATCGGCGAGATCCGATACTTTGACGGTATCGGCTGATACTTTCTGATACCGATACTTTCCGATATCGGAAGGTATCGCTCAACACTAGTGGTGCTGTCTTCACTTACTTTCATAGTTCAGCAAAGCTCGAGAACTGCACTTATTTGTTCCCCATCTGCTATTCATCTTGTCTACAGCCTCTTTTCTCTGCCCTCTTTAAGATACTTTCTCCCCTCTCCACTGCACATCTGTGTATAATCCCTTAATAAAGACTATTTAGAAAGTTGCTTAAAGGCGGGTGTCACACTTGCGTGTGCAATGCGTGTGCACTCCCATTAGTCTCTCGCATCAATTCCTGGCACAGCCGCTGGCACTCAGGACCGGAGTGTGCGGCTACATGTATTTCTATGCAGCTGAATGCTCCGGTCCAAACTATTGGTGGCAGTACCAGGAATTGATGCGAGTTTCTCGCATTGCACACGGAAGTGTGACCCTGACCAAATGGGTATTCCCATCTCCAAGATCCTATCCCAATATGTAGTAGACGTAGTAATAATATTAATAACATTAGTAAATACCTCCAATTAAGACTCGCTATGCTATTTTCCCCCAGTGTAGTGCATTGCAGTTTAGGCATTCATGGTTATGACCACTAACAACTAGCTAACAGTATATATGTCAGTATATGAGTGGTAGTAACTAGGGTTGAGCGACTTTTATTTTTATAGGATCGGGTCGGGTTTCACGAAACCCGACTTTCTCAAAAGTCGGGTCGAGTGAAATCGGCCAATCCTATAAAAAAGTTGGGGTCGGGGTCGGCCGAAACACGAAACCCAATGCAGTGCAATGGGATACTATGGTTCCCAGGGTCTGAAGGAGAGGAAACTCTCCTTCAGGCCCTGGGATCCATATTAATGTGTAAAATAAAGAATTAAAATAAAAAATATTGATATACTCACCTCTCCGACGCAGCCTGGACCTTACCGCTGGTAACCGGCAGCCTTCTTTGCTTAAAATGAGCGCATTCAGGGCCTTCCATGACGTCACGGCTTCTGATTGGTCGCGGCCGCCCAAGTGACCGCCACGCGACCAATCACAAGCCATGATGTAATTCTCAGGTCCTAAATTCCTAATTCTAGGAATTTAGGACCTGAGAATTACGTCACGGCTTGTGATTGGTCGTGTGGCGGTCACATGGGCGGCCGCGACCAATCACAAGCCGTGACGTCATCTAAGGCCCTGAACGCGCTCATTCTTAGGAAGGAAGGCTGCCGGAAAGAAGCCGAGGGTGAGTATATTCCTATTAGGTATATACTCACCCTCGGACGCACCCTGCTTCTTTCCGGCAGCCTTCCTTCTTAAGAATGAGCGCGTTCAGGGCCTTAGATGACATCACGGCTTGTGATTGGTCGTGGCCGCCCATGTGACCGCCACGCGACCAATCACAAGCCGTGACGTAATTCTCAGGTCCTAAATTCCTAGAATTAGGAATTTAGGACCTGAGAATTACATCATGGCTTGTGATTGGTCGTGTGGCGGTCACATGGGCGGCCGCGACCAATCAATAGCCGTGACGTCATGGAAGGCCCTGAACGCGCTCATTTTAAGCAAAGAAGGCTGCCGGTTACCAGAGGCAATGTCCAGGGGCCTCCGGAGAGGTGAGTATATCAATATTTTTTATTTTAATTCTTTATTTTACACTTAAATGTGGATTCCGATACCGATTTCCGATATCGCAAACATATCGGAACTCGGTATCGGAATTCCGATACCAGATTCAGAAGATCGCCGACCTCATGGCCGACCCCACACAGGGGTCGGGTCGGGTTTCATGAAACCCGACTTTGCCAAAAGTCGGCGACTTCTGAAAATGGCCGACCCGTTTCGCTCAACCCTAGTAGTAACCATGGATGCCTAAGCTACTGCAATGCCCTACACCTACACATAACACATGGGGTAAGCGACATAGCGAATCAGAAGAACTATACTCCATTTCTAATTGAAGGTATTTGCTATTATTACACCTCCTACACATTTAAATAAGATCTTAGAGAGGAGAATATGCCTTTAAGTTTGCAATTATGAAGCAAATTATCAAAAAAAATTCTCCACAATTAATAATACTTTGATACGGCTCTTTCACACGTCCTGATATTTCCTGTATTGAAAAAACCAGTACCAAAGATATCCGTGCTTGTGTGTCCGTTTAATACTTGATTAAAGAAAAAAAGGGGTTTGGTTCCTTGTTAGCAAAGTGTGAAAAACAAGATAATCTTGTAGTTATGATACCTTTTAATGGCTAACAAAAATAGAATAAATGATGTTACAAAGCAAACATTCCGGACTTCTTAGGTCCCTTCTTCAGGCATGCCTGCACACAACAGTACATTTCTCTGTCCTCGGCAGGGCAGAGAGAAGTGCGCTTGTGCAGGAGCGCATTGGGGGACACTGGATGACGTAGGACGCGTCATCCACATGAAGTAATCAGGAGGACGTCAAGTGTAAGAAGAGAGAAGGTGCCCGATCAAGACGAGAGACGCCCGATCAAGACGAGAGACGCCCATTAGACTGGACCATGCCTTGTGTGGTTATAATAAAAGAGTTGACTTGGGATCTGCAGAGGGGATAGGGGACATACATACAGCATGCTAAAATGCTGTAAAAGAGGCCTTAAAGGTAATAGTCGTGCTTTATATTGGAAACATCTGGTGACAGGTTCCCTTTAAGGGATTAACAGCAGCGATTGGAGCTCAGCTTGCTGCCACACTCAGATGTTGACTGTGTAACAAAGCTGGCATCTGCCGGGTATAGTGCGGGATCAAGTCTTGAGCCTTCTCTATACTTCTACATCTGACCTGCACTGAAAATGTTCATGGGATATCAGTATCGGGGTAAAGCGTCTCTCCAAAGTGCATCAGCAATTATTGCTTGTAGATACAGTACGTCTCTTGCAATTATTCTGATTATATAGTATCCCCAACTGGGATCAGCTTTAATCTATGAGAGAACCTGGCAAGAAACCTTCCCAAATTGTCCTCCGCACCACTGCAAAGAAAAATGAACCCCTTCAATGTGTCCATTCAAATCTATGGTCTGTCTGTGTAGTACAGGACAGGACAAGTCCTCCAGAGTGATGGACGCTTTCTGAACCTCTCCCGTCTGCCAACAGATGAGGGGTCTGAGCAGAGGATCACCTTCTACAGTATTTACCCAAATTCCCCCTTCATGGAAAAAGTTTTTGCCGCAGAACAGCGCGCCGCTCACAATTGTTGTCATTATGCCTCTAAAAAGATACTAATGTAAAATAACTGTTACTTTAATACTGATCATCTTATCTCACTTACCCTATAATTACATAACCTGGATCAATCACATCATATTCCATTGAAAATGATGTTAATTAACTGCGTGGATTAAAGCCTGAATATACTGTAATGCCATGTGTTCTCCATGCATTCTTCTTCTCTGTTATTGGGAAACATATGGCGCGCTTGTTTTAGCAGCCAGCAAACTGCTGATAATTATTGAAAAATGTTCTTACTTTTTTTCATTATTTTTAGAACTGATAAAATGTATGTCAACAGGATTGTAATAACTTATTTCACTTATACCCTAAGAAACTTTCAAAGTTGATGGGATCATCCAAGATACAACTTCACAGATTGCGGAGGAGAATAATAAAGAGAAGAAAAATTACCTTAATTTTATCCTTTTATCTATTAAGCGACATCTCCCCCATGAGACTTGTGTGCCCCGGATACTGTATACAGCTACATACCTATACTGTAATATACTGTTTCTTTAAAATTATCGTAGAGACAATCCATGTGGCTCCTTTTGGAGAGAGGAGACCCATCTATATTTTTGCTATTTGTTGATGAGAACCTCCTTGGTCTCCTTTCTTCAAAGTAGCTTTACTAAAGAATTTGCCCAAATGTCACAGAAAAGCTTTAGCTTTGTAGCCTTTGTGCACATGTGAGGGGTGCCAGGGCCGTAGTCGTGGCCCGCAATGACAGCTGCTGGAGCACACCCTGGCCACCCGACACATGAAAGCAATGTCCTTTTGTCAGCATACCTGTATCTCCATTTTCCAAACTATCAGGGTCACCTCTGGTATGTTGCAGGCTCACTCCCAACGATTGTACACAAATAGAGACAGAGTCCGGTTACAACTTTAAATGGATAACTTTATTGGTTTCTTTTCTCAGCACATCCATATCCATTACAGAATTGATATAGGGTTCCACACAGTATACAGCCTTCACTTTCCCTGTGCTCTCCCTCATGTCCTTCAGCACATTCCCGGATCGTACTGTCTTGACTGCAGCGTCCTCCCTGTCCAGCTTTACTACTCTTAGCATTCCCCTGTCCGCTTCGCACCAGACATAAGGGCATCTGCCCACGTAGTAAGCTGCTACATGATAAAGCCACCTGCGTTCCTGTGCTGCAGCAATTTCTGGTCCCCTGGCCGTGGACAATTGGGCTTCTAGCTTTCAAAGTTACAGGGCCCACTGTGTGGCCCGGGCTCTGAGGCCCTGCTGAGCGGTCTGGGCTTCTTGGGCCTACTGACTACATTCAGGAAATGATTCTGTCTTTCCCAACGCTGGCCCCTCCTAACTTAACTATTTACTGTACTATCACTATACTGTATGGTCCTAACATGCTCCCTCTAGTGGGCTAACTTTAATACTGCATTTACCCTTTAATAAAGTTGTACTTATATATATATATATATATATATATATATATATATATATATACCCTATTTCGCGGACTATAAGACGCACCGGACCATAAGGCGCACCCCAAATTTGGGGTGAAAATTGCAGAAAAAAAGATTTTTTATAAGATGGGGGTCCGTCTTATTGTCCGAATTTACAGTATCTTACCTGAGGGCTGGTGGTGGCAGAGCAGGGTCACAGGAGGCATGGTGTCGGCAGAGGTGGGGTGATGCGGTACGGCGTGCACCTGAGCAGGGTCCCTTCCTGCTTAGGTGGGCGACGCCACGGCCTGGTGTCCATGGGAGGGTGGCAGCAGTGGTTACCGACAGGAGCTGGGATGAGGAGGCACAGTGAGAGGTATGGCGTGGGCACCCTCCCTTCCCCTGGTGAGGTGATGGAAGGATCTCGTGGGCACATGGACTGGAGATGATGGAGGTAGTGGTGTACATTGTGAAGCGAGTATTCCACAGGAGCTCATATGTCTGAGTCCTTGCCGCTTCCCGGCGCTCCTCAGCTCAATAATTATTTCAGAAGCCGGTAATAAGTGAGGAGCTCCGCTACCGAGACACAGCCGCCATGACCGGACACTGCGGGAAAAGCGCCTCTGTACTGCTGCGAGCCCTGCTGGAGGCGGAGAGCCGGCCGTGCCATGCGGTGCTGAGGAGCGCCGGGAAGCGGCAAGGACTCAGACATCTGAGCGCCTGTGGAATACTCGCTTCACAATGTACACCACTACCTCCATCATCTCCAGTCCATGTGCCCACGAGATCCTTCCTGAACCTTGCTGCACCCATCCTGGGAAGCAAAAGGATGGAGTATACAGAGTCCAAAGTCCCGGTGAGGTGATGCAGCTGCAGCAGCCCAGTAATGCAGCAGAGCCAGGTGAATCCTGTTGATATCGGTGGGCGCGGCCATCTTCCTGAGGCCGCGCGTTCGCAGATGGAGCTCTGCTGCCCGGGGCTTCAGGAAAATGGCCGCCGCGATCCCCATCTGCGCACGCGCGGCATCCCGTGGCCATTTTCCTGAAGCCCCGGGCAGCAGAGCTCCATCTGCGAACGCGCGGCCTCAGGAAGATGGCCGCGCCCACCGATAACATCAGGATTCACCCGGCTCTGCTGCCTTACCGGGCTGCTGCATCACCTCACCGGGAAAAGGGACCCCGCACACTGCGCCTCCTCATCTCCGTACCTCTGCTGCCACACCTCTGCCGCCGCACCTCTGCCACCGCACCTCTGCCGCCACGGTAAGCCTGCATTGCGACTATTAGACGCACCCCCCATTTTCCCCCCTTTTTTGGGGGGGAAAAAGTGCGTCTTGTAGTCCGAAAAATACGGTATATATATGTATACATGTAGCAGCCTAGGTAAATAACATTACATACAGACAAAACCAGGATGTATTAAAGGGAACCTGTCACCCCCCAGGGTCTATTAAGGTAAAACAGCCAACCTCTGCAGCACTAAGGCTGCATTCTGTGAAGGTGGCTCTTATGTTTTTGATCCCTAATAATGCTGAAATATTCACTTTTATAATTTGCACGCCTTACGTGTATTGAGTTCCGGGGGGGGGGGTTCTCCCTCTGACTCAGCCACCTCGCAGCCGTCCATCATCCCACCAGGCGCTGAATCCGCTTTGTCTTGAGCCGTCACCGGCGCATGCGCTCTGCATTTATTTCGCTGTGCACGCTGCCCTGTGACTTACATCAAGTAATGTAAGTAGATCGCGCCTGCGTATGCGCCAGATTCCCTGCCCCGCAGTGTGAATAAATCATAACACACTGCGGGGCGGGATCTCGGGCCTCAGCTACACGCAGGCGCGATATCAGTACATCAGCTGATGTGAGTTCCAGGGAGCGCGCACGGCACATGCCCGAAAATGAGAGCAATTTATAAAAGTGAATATTTCAGCGTTATTAGGGATCAAAAACATAAGAGTCACCTTCACAGAATGGAACCTTAGTGCTGCTGAAGGTGGCTCTTTTACCTTAATAGGCCCTGGGGGGTGACAGGTTCCCTTTAATGGCATTACACACATAGGCTACCATTGTTCTGGATAGCTTGGGCATGATTACACAAAGCATTATGCTGCTGAGAACAATGATTTTAAGCCTGCTTAAAAATTATTTCACCTGACGAACAAGTGTTATGCTCATTCGCCAGGTGATCAGGAGACCTATTAAGGGGGTCATGCAGATGTCTATGGATGTCTAGTCTGTGCATTGCAGTCAGATACACAGATGTCTGTATAAGCCCTTATACTGCAAGATTATCATGAAACAAGCTTTCATAGGAAATATCATTGTAGCACCATTCCAATGTGTTTTTTCTTATTGCATCCTCAAGTTTTGCTTTAAATGTAATTGCCCTGCCCAGTTTCCTACTCACTTGCGTCCGACTTCGTTGTTTTCCAGTGCCGCTGGTGAAAAAAACCCATCTGGAGTGGTTCCTTAATGATGATCTTGCAGTGTGTTATATAAACTAGGTTTAGAGATCCCATTCTGACTATGCACTGATGTGAAGCATTGTGCTGTGCGGGACTGTGATTAGCAAATCTAATAAAATAGCAGTTTTATTACTTTTGGGGAGCTTTATTACAGATTTACTTTTTTATTTTATTTGTAATTTAGATAAATATGTATAAAAAAGAATTTATCTTAATTTATACATCCCCCCACCCTCCCCAATTCCTCCCCCCACCGCTCTGCATATACGTTCACAGATTTCATTTTAACAGGACGCAACATAAATCTGATCGACCACCTTAGTTCCATATTCTTTCTACTTTTATATTATCACTGCAAAACAGGCCAGGTGGTGGCACTAATGTTACAGAGAGTTTTGTGTTTCTTTGACAAAAATACTGAAAACTAATAATGGTTTCTCATATAAAAAGCTGGATGCAACTAATTATAGATATGTGGAAAAAATGTTGACTGCGAGCCGTACTCTAGTGGATGAAGGTAATTTGTTTGCCATGGGAAAAGTTTCAGTCCATAGAACGATAGAACGAGATGCTTTCAAAAACTTTGATACTTTGTGCTTTCAGAGATTTCCTTTATTGTATGCATTGATATACGGAATCCATGAAATTTAAGATAGTTCTTTAGGCTCTTTTCACACTGCAGTGTATGTTTAGGATATCAACTCGAAAAACACTTGCCTCATATGTCTAAAGGAACCTGTCAGCACCTTTTTAAATATACAAGTCGTGGCATGGCCATACAAGTGTTTGTCCCACAATATAAATAATTTTTTAAATAGTAATAAGTAATCTAGAGTAGAAGCCATATGCAAATCATCCAGGAAGTGCACTGGGGCATGTCTGAGTCGCCCACCAGGGCCGTGGGGTACTCGGTACCGGGTCCGGTAGCACTTAAAGGGGATGTCACGGTGGCTGTGACCCGGTCCGTGGCCCTGGGCCCTCACTTAAAAGGGGGAAAGGTCTTTTAATGGGAATTGTTAATAAAGTCTACTGTTCGTGACGCCACCTGTGGTTTTCGGTCAGTAGGGACCGACGCCGCTTAAAGGTTCCTCCGAGGTGATGGTATGGTGGCTAGATGGTAATGTTTCCCACAGGTGAAGTGGGGTCCCTAGGGCTCACGAGGTGTAGGTGGCAATGATGGTTGATGCCGATAAATAACAAAGGACACCGTATGATAGTCTTTACCTGGTTTACTGATGTAGCAGTCCATCCCAGTCCAGGGTACCAGGTACAGGTGTCGCGGTGGTCCGGCCGGCCTGGAGGCAATAGATGAATCCCTTTTCCAGTTGAGATCCGTGAGCCTTTCCTGCTAACGCTGGTGTACCCCTCTTTTCCCCTGTCCTGAGACACGTACCTGTATGGCGGGCAGCTTGAGCCCTTTTACAGGGTCTCTATCATGACCCAGGCCCTTCAGGTGCTGCTGCGCCTTCAGGTGTGGTGTGGGCAAATCACATACAGTTCTTAGCCCTCCAGTTCTGTCGTGCGTCCTGTAGAGTGACATGACCTTGGGCTCCCGGTGCCTGGTTTCTGCGTTCTGGCTCTGAGGGTGCCCGGTCACAGTTCCCCTCTGAGCCCATTATGTCTCCTCTTTTCCTTCCCTCAGTAGCACCACCACATTAAACCCCTCGGGCTCTCCTCCCTTCCTGAAGCTGCAGCTCAAATCCTGGCTGCATGGCTCTCCTGTCTGCGCTCTATTTCCGACATCCTCCTCTCTCCACTGTCTCTCACCAACTGCCTAACTCCTCCTCCATACCAGAACACACCAAGCTGGAGAAGCTCCCCTGAATCCGGGTCCTGAGCTCCCCCTCCTGGCCTGGATTTGGAATGTGTTGTGTGTGGGTGCCTTACCTGATGAAGGGGATCCCCCTTGCCTCCAAGCATGATATTACCCTCCCCGAAAGGAAGGCAATATCACTGTAACAACTGGCCACCTGGGGTGTTACATCTACTTCTTCCAAGTGCCCTAATGTCCCCAGTACATTTCCTTTGTGATTTGCATATAACTTCTTCTTTAGATTTCTCTTGACAGGCACATCGGATATCTACAATAAAAGGTATGACGTATATTAAGGGACAAGGACCATGGGCCGGCGTCAGCACGCGGCACACCCGGGCAAGTGCCGAGGCCCTGATGAGATGGGGGACCCATTCATGGTATGGTACACTGAGGCTACACTGAGGCTCCCGGAGGCCCCTGCAGGTACCTTAAATCAACAGTGTCCATATTCCTGTGATTGCCTGTTAAGCTTAAAGGAAACTTGACAGGTTCCCCATGCTCTCTAATCCACCACTTGTATGTTTCTTTCTAAACACCCTACCTAACAATGTCTTTATACATTTTCTCACCTAAATAGATGTTTAAAAAAGGTTTTCTTACAGTTCCTTTTTCATATGTAAATTTCTTTTTGATTAGTCGACGGGTCATTTGTTTCCTTATATTAGTCATCCCACTCAGCATGTTATCATTCCTCTGTGGGTGTAATAAAATGCATTTGCAATAGTAATTGTCATCACCTGTTCTCTGCAAATCTCGGCTTTCTTTCCATAACGTCATTGCACCTCTGAAGCAGTGTGTACTCTTCCCGTCTTTAGAGGAGCACTTCACATGTCCGACAGCGGAGAATGCCGACATCCTCAAAGGAGTAGAATATCAACTGTAGGAACAGAACTACAGGAACAGGAGAAGAATATCATCTGTGGAACTTCTCCACTTCCGGGCATGTGCAGTGTGCCTCTGAATCCGGGAAATGTACAATTGAAATAAGAAGTTTCCATACACATATGCATGTTTTTCTCAATTTCTGACATGAAATCAGAATAAACCTTTCCTGTTTTTGGTCAGTTAGGATTACCAGAATAATATTTGCCAAATGCCAGAATAATGATAAAGAGAGAATGTTTTAAGGCATTTTTATTACTTACTGCAAAGTCAAAAGTTTACATCCATTTCTTTAGTATTTGGTACCATTGCCCTTAAACATTTGTGATTTCCTTCCATAAGCTTCTCACAATAGTTGGTCAGAATTTTGTCCCATTCCTCCTGACAAAACTGGTGTAACTGACCCAAGTTTGTAGATGCTGGCATTGGCCTTTTCAGCTTTGCCCATACATTTTCAATAGGATTTAGATCAGGGCGTTGTGCTGGCCACTCTAAAACATTGACTTTATTTTCCTTAAGCCACTTTGTTACTATTTTTCAGTATGCTTCGGGTCATTGTCCATTTGGAAGACCCATTTCCGCCCAAGCGTTAAGTTCCTGGCTGATGTCTTGAGATGTTGCTTCAGTATTGACACATAGTCTTCTTTTCTCAAGATGCCATCTATTTTGTGAAGTGCACCAGTCCCTCCTGCAGAAAAAGAACCTGACAAAATGATGCTGCCTCCCCCCATGTTTCACAGTTGGGATGATGTTCTTAGGCTTCCAAGCTTCTACCTTTTTCCTCCAAACGTAATGATGCCCAATAAGTTCAATTTTACTTTCATCAGACCACAGGACAAGCCTCCAAAAATTAAGTTTTTTTTTCCATGTGTATTTGCAAACATTTATCTGGCCTTTTTATATATATTTTTTGGAGCAATGGCTTTTTCCTGGCAGAGTAGCCTTTCAGTCCATTTTGATACAGTATTCACTCTGGATATTGACACAATCTTACCAGCTTCCGCCATCATCTTCACAATGTCTTTTGCTTTTGTCCTTGGGTTGATATGCACATTTCAGACCAAAGCACTTTCATCTCTGAGACACAGAAGCCATCTTCTTCCTGAGCAGCATATTGGCTGCACATTCCCATCTTGTTTGTACTTTTATATATTTGTTTCTATAAATGCACAAGGAGCCTTCAGGTATCTTGAAATTGTACCCAAGGCTGAGCCAGACTTGTACAAGTCTACAATTCTCTTCCTAATATCTTGACTGATTTCTTTAGACTTTCACATGATGCTACACAAAGAAGCAGTGGGTTTCAGGTGTGCAGTAAAATACATCTGTAGCACCCCCACTGCCGCAGGGCCGAGGGGTACCCGGTACCGGGCCTCTGAGTCTCTGCTCTGGTGTTGTCACAGTGGCTAGACCCGGTCCGTGACCCTGCTGAGGGGCGTACAGTAATAGATGTGATGGATGTGGATGGTGGTGGTGGTGCGGTGCAGTAAATAACACCAGGTTGCAGTCTCTTTACCTCTTTACTGAAGATCTCTGGGTCCTCAATCCGGAATACGGTTAACCAGGCTGCGCAAGTCCGGCCGGTCCAATGGCACCTCCAGAGTTCTCTTTGCAGGTGGAAATCTGTGCCTTCCTGCTAGCGCTATGTGTTGTGGTCCTTCCCTGCTGTGCTTACGGAAAGTCCCCACAACTGTTGTGTCTGTTTCTTAAGTTCCCTCACAACTCGATTAGATGATGTTCTGCTAATCTTCCGTCCCTCCCTGATGTTACGGTTAGGACGGCACCCGTATGACGGGTAGGCTCGGAGCTCTTCCGGGACCCTAGAGTCGCCCCTCTCCACAAGTTGCCCCCTATGTCTTCGTAGGTGATTTAGGTGAGACAGCCCGCCTATGACTGACTGTCCTGCCGTTGGTTTAAAGTATTGCTTGAAGCTAGATTTATAAATACTTTCTCGGCGTTCCGGCCGCCGGTTGTGCGCCTCAGTAGGATGTTGCCTCGGTCTCACAGCACGACTCCTACTGGTATTCTCCTTGTTGCTTTGATCTCGTTTCTCACTCAGCACAATCTATCTCACTTCTAATCCTTCCTTGGGCACCGCTGCTATGCTGAGCAGGCACGGTCCCTTGACGTTCTCTCAAGTTGCCAGGCCTCTGTCAGGATCCCACCCCCGACAGGGGCCCTACCGAATCTTCCCCCACAACACCCTCTGCCACAAGGTGTTGCCTGGTTCCAACCCAGTCAGCTTTCTCCCTAACTTCCTGCCTGACCCCCAGTTTTACCAGTATGTGAGGCGTGGCCTAATGAATAGAACCCTTAGCTCCCCCTGGAGGCCCGGCTGTGAAATGTATTGGTGTCTGTGATACCTGGTCAGATGAACTCCTTCAGTGCCATCAGACGTACCATAGCCCCCCTTAGTGGCGGAGCCACAGTACTGCAACGACCAGGACTCTGGGGCACTGCACATCCACAGGTGTGTCTCTAATTAATCAGAAGCTTCCAAACACATGACATCATCATATGGGCCGTCCAGAATTGTTTAAAGGCATAGTGATCTTAGTGTATGTAAAATTATGACTTTGCAGTAAGTAATAAAAATGCCTTAAAACATTCTCTCTCTCATTATTCTGGCATTTGGCAAATATTAAAAATTATGGTAATCCTAATTGACCTAAAACAGGAAAGGTTTATTCTGATTTCATGTCAGATATTGAGAAAAATATGCAGATGTGTCTTTTTATATAGTGGATGGAAACATCTAGTTTTAACTGTATATCTGACTTCTGTGGCTCAATGAGTTGTAAGCAGTAAGGTCATGCGCAAGATTTGCAGAGATCTATCGATGATGCCTACTATGCGGGATTACTCAAACAAACGCCCCATCAACTAATCAAAAGGTTATTTGCATATTTGCATATGAAAAATGGACTGTAAAAATACTTTTTTAAAACATCTAGTTGGAGGGTATGGGGGACTTGCCAGGTTTCCTTTAAGTCCATTCTTTTGGTTCTTATTACAGTTATGTGAAGGGCATATTGCACCCTAGTTTAGGTTTGCACTGAAATACTCATCCACTCTTAAATAAAGCTGTTGAATTGCCACAAGCTGTTCCAAAATGATTTCTGTTCAACTGTGACATCTGTGCCATCATCATCTCCTGGGAGCCCCGCATACACGTTACATCTGTACATTATAAACTATCTTGTTACTGGAAGTAAAAAGCAAATCTGTTGCATCATGCATGTCCTCTAAAATACATACATATGGGGGCAGATTTTCAAAGCAAAATGTGTTGGAATTCAAGCAGAAATTGTAGCAAAAACATTCTGGTAAATGGGAGCACCAAATTTATTTTGCACTTAAGACAATTTTTGCACCTCTGACTGTTTAGAAAAGTGTAGACAATAAATAACACGGCAAAATGTAAGAAGAGTGATTTTTATTTTTTATGAAAAAGTTAGTGTGAAATTTGCCAGCCATGTTTAAGGGGCAACATGTCATTCAGAAGTATGTACCATTAAGATATGGTAGATACCCCTATACCCCCCAAAAAAATTAAAAAATATAAAAGTCTGTAAAATCCTTTTTTTTTCACTGTGCCTGATGTTACAGCCCTATCCAAGTAAAACGAACTAAGTTATAATATTAGACACCCCCATATACAAGCTTGGCACTGTATAAAGAAGAAAATAAAAGCAATGCTTTTCTAGTTTCACCCAAGTAACCCTACATCTTGTCTAACAAAATTTAAAAATATAACTAGAACATAACTATACAAAAATAGAAAAACTGCATGCCAAATAACAATACAGATATTTAATAACTTTGGAGAATGCAATCACAATTTAGGATTTATTTTTAAGTTGTAATTGTTTGCCTCCTCTCATTTTCACTATTCCTTTCATTTTCCTTTTATTTCTGTTTTTTGCTGCATGAGTTTTGTCAGGGTCATTAATTCAGAATATTTTACAATGTGTTCTAATTAAAGCACAATGCAGACAGGATGCCGGTGTGCATAGAAGAATCATGCTGATCTGCTTTGTGAAGTATGTTTTGAAATTTGTGGTTCATGTTTAATTCCTTTATGCTAAAATTTGAATGAGATATGCAAACTATTGTACTGTAACTGTTCCAAGGGTCTGGAGCATTGCAGTAATTCATCTGTATTCTGCTGATCATCGATGTGGAACATTTTTGGAATTTCAGAAAGATCTCTGAAGGGAAACAAAAAGTCCTCCCTTGACATATATCTAAACTGTGATATTTAACCCCTTAGTGACAGAGCTAGTGTTGAGCGATACCGTCCAATACTTGAAAGTATCGGTATCGGAAAGTATCGGCTGATACCGGCAAAGTATCGGATCTAATCCGATACCGATACCCGATACCAATACAAGTCAATGGGACTCAAGTATCGGACGGTATCCCTGATGGTTCCCAGGGTCTGAAGGAGAGGAAACTCTCCTTCAGGCCTTGCGATCCATATTAATGTGTAAAATAAAGAATTAAAATAAAAAATATTGATATACTCACCCTCTGACGCAGCCTGCACCTTACCGAGGGAACCGGCAGCCTTCTTTGCTTAAAATGCGCGCGTTTACTGCCTTCCGTGACGTCACGGCTTCTGATTGGTCGCGTGCCGCCCACGTGACCGCGACGCGACCAATCACACAAGCCGTGACGTAATTTTCAGGTCCTGAATGCCTAGAATTAGGCATTCAGGACCTGAAAATTACGTCACGGCTTGTGTGATTGGTCGCGTCGCGGTCACATGGGCGGCACGCGACCAATCAGAAGCCGTGATGTAATTTTCAGGTCCTGAATGCCTAGAATTAGGCATTCAGGACCTGAAAATTACGTCACGGCTTGTGTGATTGGTCGCGTCGCGGTCACATGGGCGGCACGTGACCAATCAGAAGCCGTGACGTCACGGAAGGCAGTAAACGCGCGCATTTTAAGCAAAGAAGGCTGCCGGTTCTGTCATGGTTCCCAATGGCAGGGACTCAGGCAAAAACGGACTAGCTCTAGGAATGATGGAATCTCAGATGACCGCGACGCTGAACCTAACACGCAACTAATAGTAGCCAGGGGGTGTGCCTACGATTATCCCTAGACACCTCGCACCAGCCGGAGATCTAGTTACCCCCTAGTAGAGGAATACACAGACCTGGCTTGCCTCCAGGGAAACCCCAAAAGTGATAGTAGCCCCCCACATATAATAACGGTTAGGTAAGAGGAAAACACGTACGCAGTATGAATATAGATTCAGCAAAGAGAGGCCCTCTGACTAGATAGCAGAAAATACAAAAGAGGACTTCGCGGTCACCTCAAAACCCTAAACAGCCATCCTGAAATTACTTTAACTCCGTTATCAACTCATGACACCGGAGTAGTAATTTCAGATCACTAGAGCTTCCAGCAGCAAGAGAAATATAAATGCATGCTGGACAAACAAACACAAAAAATGCCAAAGATCCAACTTAGCTGAATTGCAGACTTGGAGCAGGTAGCAAGCAACAGAGGTGCTCTGGTAACATTGATTGCCGGCACTAGAATGACTGAGAAGCCAGACTAAATAGGAAACTCCCAGTTTCCTGATGGGAACAGGTGCAAAACAAAAGTCAGCCAGTACCACCAGTAACCACCAGAGGGAGCCCAAAAACAGAATTCACAACAGTACCCCCCCTTAAGGAGGGGGCACCGAACCCTCATGAGAACCACCAGGGCGATCTGGATGCGCCCTATGAAAGGCGCGAACCAAATCAGAGGCATGAACATCGGAGGCAGTCACCCAAGAATTATCCTCCTGACCGTATCCCTTCCATTTAACCAAATATTGAAGTCTCCGTCTGGAAACGCGAGAGTCCAAAATCTTCTCCACAACATACTCCAATTCACCCTCCACCAGCACAGGAGCAGGAGGCTCAACAGAAGGAACAACCGGTACCTCGTACCTCTGCAACAACGACCAATGGAAGACATTATGAATGGTGAAAGATGCTGGTAGGTCCAAACGAAAAGATACAGGATTAAGAATCTCCAAAATCTTATAAGGACCTATGAACCGAGGTTTAAACTTAGGAGAAGAGACCTTCATAGGGACAAAACGAGAAGATAACCACACCAAGTCCCCAACGCGGAGATGATGACCCACACGACGATGACGATTAGCAAACTGCTGAGTCTTCTCCTGAGACAACTTCAAATTGTCCACCACATGACTCCAAATCCGGTGCAGTCTATCCACCACCGTGTCCACTCCAGGGCAATCCGAAGATTCCACCTGGCCAGATAAAAAACGAGGGTGAAACCCTGAATTGCAAAAGAAAGGAGAAACCAGAGTGGCAGAACTGGCCCGATTATTGAGGGCAAACTCTGCCAACGGCAAAAAGGCGACCCAATCATCCTGATCAGCAGACACAAAACACCTCAAATAAGTCTCCAAGGTCTGATTAGTTCGCTCCGTCTGGCCATTAGTCTGAGGATGGAATGCAGACAAAAAAGACAAATCAATGCCCATCCTGGCACAGAACGCTCGCCAGAACCTAGACACAAATTGAGACCCCCTGTCAGAAACGATGTTTTCCGGGATACCATGTAAACGAACCACATTCTGAAAAAATAAAGGAACCAACTCAGATGAAGAAGGCAATTTGGGCAAGGGTACCAAATGAACCATCTTAGAAAAACGGTCACACACCACCCAAATGACGGACATTTTCTGAGAAACCGGGAGGTCCGAGATAAAGTCCATAAAGATGTGCGTCCACGGCCTCTTCGGAATAGGCAAGGACAACAACAATCCACTAGCCCGAGAACAGCAAGGCTTGGCCCGAGCAAAAACATCACAAGACTGTACAAAGGCACGCACATCCCGAGACAGGGAAGGCCACCAGAAGGACCTGGCCACCAAATCTCTGGTACCAAAAATTCCAGGGTGACCTGCCAACACAGAAGAATGAACCTCCGAGATGACTCTACTGGTCCATTCATCTGGAACAAACAGTCTCCCAGGCGGACAACGATCAGGCCTATCAGTCTGAAACTCCTGCAAAGCACGTCGCAAGTCTGGGGAGACAGCAGACAAAATCACCCCATCCTTAAGGATACCCGTAGGCTCAGAATCACCAGAGGAGTCAGGCTCAAAACTCCTAGAAAGGGCATCTGCCTTCACATTTTTTGAACCCGGCAAGTATGAAACCACAAAATTAAACCGGGAGAAAAACAACGACCAGCGCGCCTGTCTAGGATTCAGACGCCTGGCAGACTCAAGGTAAATCAGATTCTTGTGATCAGTCAAGACCACCACCTGATGTCTAGCACCCTCAAGCCAATGACGCCACTCCTCAAATGCCCACTTCATAGCCAAGAGCTCCCGATTACCGACATCATAATTTCGCTCGGCGGGCGAAAACTTTCGAGAGAAGAATGCACATGGTCTCATCACTGAGCAATCGGGACTTCTCTGCGACAAAACCGCCCCCGCTCCAATCTCGGAAGCATCAACCTCGACCTGAAAAGGGAGCGAAACATCAGGCTGGCGCAACACAGGGGCGGAAGAAAAGCGGCGCTTAAGCTCCCGAAAGGCCTCCACAGCCGCAGAGGACCAATTGGCAACATCAGCACCCTTCTTAGTCAAATCAGTCAGAGGTTTAGCAACACTTGAAAACCCAGTTATAAATCGACGATAGAAATTAGCAAAGCCCAAGAACTTCTGAAGACTCTTCAGGGAAGTAGGCTGCGTCCAATCACAAATAGCCCGAACCTTGACAGGATCCATCTCAACAGAAGAAGGGGAAAAAATATACCCCAAAAAGGAGATCTTCTGAACCCCAAAAATACACTTTGAACCCTTTACAAACAAAGAATTGGCCCGCAAAACCTGAAAAACCTTCCTAACCTGTTGAACATGCGACTCCCAGTCATCCGAAAAAATCAAAATATCATCCAAATACACAATCATAAATTTATCCAGGTATTTACGGAAAATATCGTGCATAAAGGACTGAAAGACTGAAGGAGCATTAGAAAGACCAAAAGGCATTACCAAATACTCAAAATGGCCCTCGGGCGTATTAAATGCAGTTTTCCACTCATCTCCCTGCTTAATCCACACCAAATTATACGCACCCCGAAGATCAATCTTAGAGAACCACTTTGCCCCTTTAATACGAGCAAATAAATCAGTCAATAGTGGCAAAGGATACTGGTATTTGACTGTAATCTTATTCAACAGGCAATAATCAATACAGGGCCTCAGGGAGCCATCTTTTTTACCCACAAAAAAAAAACCTGCTCCTAAAGGGGATGAGGATGGACGGATATGTCCCTTTTCCAAGGACTCCTTAATATACTCCCGCATAGCAGCATGTTCAGGCACAGACAGATTGAACAAACGACCCTTAGGAAACTTGCTGCCAGGAATTAAGTCTATAGCACAATCACAATCCCTGGGAGGGGGGAGAGAACTAAGTTTAGGCTCCTCAAAAACATCACAATAGTCAGACAAAAATGCCGGAATTTCAGAGGGAGTAGATGAAGCAATGGAAACCAAAGGTACTTCCCCATGAGCCCCCTGACATCCCCAGCTTAACACAGACATTGTTTTCCAGTCAAGGACTGGATTATGAGTTTGCAACCATGGCAATCCAAGCACTAAGACATCATGCAAGTTATGCAACACAAGGAAGCGAATCACCTCCCGATGGTCAGGAGTCATACACATAGTCACTTGTGTCCAGTATTGTGGTTTATTCCTAGCCAATGGTGTGGAGTCGATACCCTTCAGAGGGATAGGAACTTCCAAAGGCTCTAGGCTAAACCCACAGTAGAAGCACAACCCATTTTTACGCCTATAATTCTGCCGTTCACTTCTGGACAGAATTCTATCACATTGCATAATCTCCGGTGTCTGCTCAGAAGACACCGCCAAATGGTGCACAGGTTTGCGCTCCCGTAAACGCCGATCAATCTGAATAGCCATAGTCATGGATTCATTCAGACCTGTGGGCGTAGGAAACCCCACCATGACATCTTTAACGGCGTCAGAGAGACCTTCTCTGAAATTCGCCGCCAGGGCGCATTCATTCCACTGAGTAAGCACAGACCATTTTCGAAATTTTTGACAATATATTTCAGCTTCATCATGCCCTTGAGAGAGGGCTATCAAGGCCTTTTCAGCCTGAATCTCCAAATTAGGTTCCTCATAGAGCAACCCCAGTGCCAGAAAAAACGCATCCACATTGAGCAGCGCAGGATCCCCTGGTGCCAATGCAAATGCCCAATTCTGGGGGTCACCCCGCAACAAGGAAATCACAATTTTTACCTGCTGAGCGGAGTCTCCAGCGGAGCGAGATCTCAGAGAAAGATACAATTTACAATTGTGCTTAAAATTCAAAAAACGAGATCTATCTCCAGAAAAGAACTCAGGTATAGGAATCTTGGGTTCTGACATAGGAGCATGTATAACATAGTCTTGGATATTTTGAACCTTAGAAGCAAGAGCACTCAGGCCTGTAGCTAAACTCTGGATATCCATTTCTCAACAGCTGAGATCTGAGCCATTCAGGGGTTAAGAGGAGAGAAAAAAGCAGCAGATTGCAATTATGGCTAGACAGAACTTCTGAGTAAAAAAAAAAAAGTGTCAGAAACTTCTTCTTTTCTCTCTTTCTTCAGCCAATACCTTTAATACATTTGCGGCCAGCAATACTGTCATGGTTCCCAATGGCAGGGACTCAGGCAAAAATGGACTAGCTCTAGGAATGATGGAATCTCAGATGACCGCGACGCTGAACCTAACACGCAACTAATAGTAGCCAGGGGGTGTGCCTACGATTATCCCTAGACACCTCGCACCAGCCGGAGATCTAGTTACCCCCTAGTAGAGGAATACACAGACCTGGCTTGCCTCCAGGGAAACCTCAAAAGTGATAGTAGCCCCCCACATATAATAACGGTTAGGTAAGAGGAAAACACGTACGCAGTATGAATATAGATTCAGCAAAGAGAGGCCCTCTGACTAGATAGCAGAAAATACAAAAGAGGACTTCGCTGTCACCTCAAAACCCTAAACAGCCATCCTGAAATTACTAACTCCGTTATCAACTCATGACACCGGAGTAGTAATTTCAGATCACTAGAGCTTCCAGCAGCAAGAGAAATATAAATGCATGCTGGACAAACAAACACAAAAAATGCCAAAGATCCAACTTAGCTGAATTGCAGACTTGGAGCAGGTAGCAAGCAACAGAGGTGCTCTGGTAACATTGATTGCCGGCACTAGAATGACTGAGAAGCCAGACTAAATAGGAAACTCCCAGTTTCCTGATGGGAACAGGTGCAAAACAAAAGTCAGCCAGTACCACCAGTAACCACCAGAGGGAGCCCAAAAACAGAATTCACAACACGGTTCCCTCGGTAAAGTGCAGGCTGCGTCAGAGAGGTGAGTATATCAATATTTTTTATTTTAATTCTTTATTTTACACATTATATCGATCCTGATACCGATTCCCGATACAACAAAAGTATCGGATCTCGGTATCGGAATTCCGATACCGCAAATATCGGCCGATACCCGATACTTGCGGTATCGGAATGCTCAACACTAGACAGAGCCAATTTGGTACTTAATGACCGAGCCAATTTTTACAATTCTGACCACTGTCAATTTATGAGGTTATAACTCTAGAACGCTTTAACAGATCCTGCTGATTCTGAGATTATTTTTTTGTGACATATTGTACTTCATGTTAGTGGTAACATTTCTTTGATATTACTTGCAATTATTTATGAAAAGAACGGAAATATGGCGAAAATGTTTAACATTTTGCAATTTTCAAACTTTGTATTTTTATGCCCTTGAATCAGAGAGATATGTCACAAAAAATAGTTAATAAATAACAATTTCCACATGTCTACTTTACATCAGCAAAATTTTGGAACCAAAATTTTTTTTTGTTAGGGAGTTATAAGGGTTAAAAGTTGACCAGCAATTTCTCATTTTTACAAAACCATTTTTTTAGGGACCACATCATATTTGAAGTCATTTTGAGGGGTCTATATGATAGAAAATAACCAAGTGTGACAGCATTCTAAAAACTGCACCCCTCAAGGTGCTCAAAACCACATTCAAGAAGTTTATTAACCCTTTACGTGCTTCACAGGAACTGAAACAATGTGGAAGGAAAAAATGAACATTTAACTTTTTTTGCAAACACTTTACTTAAGAACCATTTTTTTTTATTTTCACAAGTGTAAAAACAGAAATTTAACCATAAATTTTGTTGTGCAATTTCTCCTGAATACGCCTATACCCGATATGTGGGGGTAAACTACTGTTTGGGCGCATCGCAGAGCTTGGAAGAGAAGGAGCGCCGTTTGACTTTTTCAATGCAGAATTGGCTGGAATTGATATCAGACGCCATGTTGTGTTTTGAGAGCCCCTGATGTGCCTAAACAGTGGAAACGCTCCACAAGTGACAGCATTTTGGAAACTAGACCCCTTAAAGAACTTATCTAGATGTGTGGTGAGCACTTTGAGCCCCCAAGTGCTTCACAGAAGTTTATAAAGTAGAGCCATGAAAATAAAAAATCGCATTTGTTTACACAAAAATGATCTTTTCGCCCACAAATTCTTATTTTCACAAGGGTAACAGGAGAAATTAGACCACAAAAGTTGTTGTGCAATTTCTCCTGAGTACGTCGATGCCCCATATGTGGGGGTAAACCACTGTTTGGGTGCACCGCAGAGTTTGGAAGAGAAGGAGTGCTGTTTTACTTTTTCAATGTAGAATTGGCTGGAATTGAGATCGGACGCCATGTTGCATTTGGAGAGCCCCTGATGTGCCTAAACAGTTGAAACCCCAAACAAGTGACCCCATTTTGGAAACTAGACCCCTTAATGAACTTATCTAGATGTGTTGTGAGCACTTTAAACCCCAAAGTGCTTCACAGAAATTTATAACGTAGAGCCGTGAAAATAAAAAATCCTTTTTTTTTCCTCAAAAATTATATTTTAACCTGCAATTTTTTATTTTCTCAAGGGTAACAGGAGACATTGGACCCCCAAATCTGTTGACCAGTTTGTCCTGAGTACGCTGATACCCCATATGTGGGGGGGCACTGTTTGGATACCGATCGGGGCTCGGAAGGGAAGGAGCGCTGCTTGGAATGCAGACTTTGATGGGATGGTCTGCGGGCGTCATGTTGCATTTGCAGAGCTCCTGATGTACCTAAACAGTAGAAACCCCCCACAAGTGACCCCATTTTGGAAACTAGACCCCCTAAAGAGCTTATCTAGATGTGTGGTGAGCACTATGAACCCCCAACTGCTTCACAGAAGTTTAGAATGTAGAGGCATGAAAATAAAAAAAATCATATTTTTTCCACAAAAATGAAATTTTCACCCTCAAATTTTTGCTTTCACAAGGGTAACAGGAGAAATTGGACCCCAAAATTTATTGTACAATTTATGCTGAGTAGGCTGATATCCCATATGTGGGATAAACCACTGCGCATGGCAGAGCTCGGAAGGGAAGGAGCGCCGTTTTGGAATGCAGACTTTGATAGAATCGTCTGCTGGAATTATGTTGCGATTGCAGAGCACCTGATGTACCTAAACAGTAGAAACCCCCCACAAGTGACCCCATTTTGGAAACTAAACCCCCAAAGGAACTTATCTAGATGTGTTGTGAGAACTTTGAATGCCCAAGTGCTTCACAGATGTTTATAATGCAGAGTCGTGAAAATAAAAAAAATAAAAAATTTCCACAAAAAAGATTTTTAACCCCCAAATTTTTATTTTCACAAGGGTAACAAGAGAAATTGGACCCCGAAAGTTGTTGTCCAATTTGTCCTGAGTACACTGATACCCCATGTGTGGAGGGGACCACTGTTTGGGCGCATGGCAGAGCTCGGAAGGGAAGGAGCGCCGTTTTGGAATGCAGACTTTGATTGAATGGTCTGCGGGCGTTATGTTGCATTTGAAGAGCCCCTGATGTACCTAAACAGTAGAAACCCAGTACAAGTGACCCCATTTTGGAAAGTAGACCCCCCAAGGAACTTATCTAGATGTGTGGTGAGAACTTTGAATGCTCAAGTGCTTCACAGAAGTTTATAATGCAGAGTCGTGAAAATAAAAAATATTTTTTTTCCCCAAAAAAGATTTTTTAGCCCTCAAGTTTTTATTTTCACAAGGGTAACAGGAGAAATTGGACCCCAAAAGTTGTTGTCCAATTTATCCCGAGTACGCTTATGCCCCATATGTGGGGTAAACCACTGTTTGGGCGCATGGCAGAGCTCAGAAGGGAGGGAGCACCATTTGACTTTTTGAGCTCAAAATTGGCTGTGGCATTTAGAGACCCCCTGATGTACCTAAACAGTGGAAACCCCCCAATTCTAACTCCAACCCTAACCCCAACACACCCCTAACCCTAATCCAAACCCGATCCATAATCCTAATCACAACCCTAACGATAATCACAACCCTAACCCCAAAACAACCATAACCCTAATCAGAACCCTAAATCCAACACACCCCTAATCCTAATCTCAACCCTAACCTCAAACCTAACCCTAATCCCAATACACCCCTAACCCTAATCCCAACCCTAACCTTAACCCTAATCCCAAACCTAACCCTAATCCCAAACCTAACCCTAATGCCAACCCTAATCCAAACCCTAACCCTAATCCCAACTCTAACCCTAACTTTAGCCGCAACCCTAGTCCTAACTTTAGCCCCAACCCTAGCCCTAATTTTAGCCCCAACCCTAACCCTAACCCTAAAATTAGCCCCAACTCTAACCCTAGCCCTAACTTTAGCCCCAACCCTAACCCTAAATTTAGCCCCAACCCTAAACCTAACCCTTAATTTGGCCCCAACCCTAACCCTAACCCTAAATTTAGCCTCAACCCTAACCCTAACCCTAAATTTAGCTCCAACCCTAACCCTAACCCTAAATTTAGCCCCAACCCTACCCCTAACTTTAGCCCCAACCCTAACCCTAAATTTAGCCCCAACCCTAACCCTAAATTTAGCCCCAACTCCTCTAGCTGCCGGCCGGCAGATCATGGCGGGCACACTGCACATGCGCCTGCCATTTTCTTACCGGAGGAAGAAGCCGGCGGCCAAGAGGAGACACAGGAGTACCCAGGGACACCGGTAAGTATAACAGGGTCCCCGAATCCCCCTATTTCTCTGTCCTCTGATGTGCGATCACATCAGAGGACAGAGAGTTACACATCGCTTTTTTTTTTGCGGTCGCCGGTAAACAGTAAAAACTGACCCCGATCATGTTCTTTGGGGTCTCGGCTACCCCCGGCAGCTGAGACCCCAAAGATCTACCGGGTGCCGGTCGGCGGTTGCACTGCGCATGCGCCTGCCATTTTTTGGGCCGGAACAAGATGGCGGCGACCATCGGGAGCCACGAGGAGCACCGGGGGAGACAGGTGAGTATCGGGGGCTATCGGGGACACCATTTCTCTGTCCTCTGATGTGCGATCACATCGGAGGACAGAGAAATTAAATGGGAAATCGCAGGTTTTTTTGCGACTGCCGGTAAATGGTTAATTACCGGCGATCGCAACCTGGGGGTGGGAAAAAAAACCCAGAATCATGTTCTCTGGGGTCTCGGCTACCCCCCGGTAACTGAGACCCCAGAGAAAATCCGACTCTGACTGTTAATTAATAGCGCTGTGGTTTAAGTACCCTTAACTGACGCCATTAAAAGGCATATTGGTGGTCGTTAAGGGGTTAAAGATAAAACTAAAATATTTTCTATCTATCTGTAATGGGCTGGGTGGTGGAACCACTGTTCCGAAGCCCAAGGAAGGCCTGGAGCGGCGTGTTTAAGAGCCTCACCCAATGTGCCCACGAATACGCAGCAGGCAACGACACCAAGATCTGAGGAGAGAAGGGAGGCGATCCAGCTGCTACTCCAGTCCTGACCTTGGCTAGATGTCAGCTGAACCTTAGGAATGGGTAGCAGAGGCAGGCCAAGTAAGATGATAGGAACCACAGATGCAGACTGGACCGGCTGACGGAGAGATGAGCATTGTCGGGTGCAGCGGAATCAGCTGCCATTGAGATAAGCACTGGCAGTTGCAGCAGGCTGAGATACAAGCACTGGAACCTGAGAAATCACAAGTGTTAGGAAAACAAACTCACAACATTGCACAGGCACCTTTTTGTTGGAGGAGGTACTTTAAATAGTAAGTGTCCTCCAGCTATTGGCTGGGGACACTTTAGAGGAACACGCACTGCACCTTTAAAAAAGAGGAAGTGTGCATGTACTGTAAGTGCCCTAAGCACAGTCCCCGGGGACCTGTTTGTGGTGCACATAACCCAGTCAGCAGCAGACCAGGAAGGAGCAGGACAGGGG
This sequence comes from Ranitomeya variabilis, assembly GCF_051348905.1. Lineage (NCBI taxonomy): Eukaryota > Metazoa > Chordata > Amphibia > Anura > Dendrobatidae > Ranitomeya > Ranitomeya variabilis. The sequence continues at coordinate 57,296,870 of NC_135233.1, forward strand.
CCACGGTGGTGAGTACGCTGGTTTCTCTGTAGGGAGAGAAGGACTGCAGGCAGAGACAAAGGAGCTACATACACCCCTTATGCCCCCTCTCTTTCAGGCCTGCCAGAAATTTCTTCAGAAGGAGAGGGGCATATTTGTTCTCGGACCTCTCCTCAGGACCAAACCCTTTCCAATCCACAAGAAAGAAGGTCTTTCCTGTTACCCTCTTGGTGGTCAAAATGTTCTCTACCTCTACCTTGAAAACGTCCTCAGTGCTGACAGGAGCCAGAATGGTACTAGGAACCTTGAAGAAAGAACCGAGGACAACAGGTTTGAGAAGAGACACATGGAAGGAATTGGGGATTCGGTATTGTTTCAATACCTCGAAGGGACCAATGAAGCAAGGACCCAATATATAGGACGGTATCTTGAGACAGATAAACAGTTGAAACCAGAAGTTTACATACACTATATAAAAAGACACATATGCATATTTTTCTCAATATCTGAAATGGAATGAGAATAAACCTTTCCCATTTTGGGTCAAGTAGGATTACCATAATTAATAATATTTGTCAAATGCCAGAATAATGAGAGAGAGAGAGAATGTTTTAAGGTATTTTAATTACTTACTGCAAAGTCAAAAGTTTACATACACTAAGGTTACTACTATGTCTTTAAACAATTCTGGACTGCCCATATGATGATGTCATGTGTTTGGAAACTTGAGATAGTTTTTTTTGCAACATCTGAGTTAATTAAAGACACACCTGTAGATGTATTTTAATGCATACCTGAAACACACTGCTTTTTGTGTAGCATCATGGAAAAGTCTAAAGAAATCAGCCGAGATATCAGGAAAAGAATTGTGGACTTGCACAAGTCGGGCTCATCCTTGGGTACAATTTCAAGAAACTCCAATGTGTATATGGGCAGTCCAGAATTGTTTAAAGTTATAGTAATCTTAATGTATGTAAATTTTTGACTTTGCAATAAGCAATAAAAATGTCTTAAAACATTCTGTCTCTCATATTTCTGGACATGGGGTCTAAGGGGTATCGTTTCTCCTTATGGAGAGTGACATACCATCTCTGGCTTGTCAAGGTAAGGAGGCTTATTTGCCGTACAATGCTCCTCTAGGAATTTAAATATGCAAATTGCCTCTTCTGAGAAAAAGAGGACTTAAACTCTACGATCGCTACTTCCAATAGGTGGCGCTGTAGAGTTTAAGTCCTCTTTTTCTCAGAAGAGGCAATTTGCATATCTCATATTTCTGGCATTTGGCAAATATTAATAATCATGGTAATTCTAATTGACCTAAAACGGCAAAGGTTTGTTGTGATTTCATGTCAAAAGAGAAAAACATGTATATGTGTCTTTTTATATAGTGTATGTAAACTTCTGGTTTCCACTGTACTTAGTTGATAGCTGGACCTTATCTCCAGGATGAAACAGAGGCGAATCCAAACGTCTCTTATCTGCAAGACTTTTCATCGGCTCAGAGAATTTCACTAAAGACTCTTTGGTTTCCTTCCAGATTTCAGAAAAGCTCCCGATGAGGGAATCGTCTGCAGGAATATCGGAGGTGACAGCCACAGGAGATGGGACATTTGGCCTGTTGACCGTAGACCATAAAAACGGAGATTTGGCAGAAGACTCGCTAACGTGGTCATTGTAAGAGAATTCGGCCCAAGGCAGGAGCTCAGCCCAGTCACTTTGGTGAGCATTGACAATGTGCTGGAGAAAATTAGTCAGGATCTGATTGACTTGTTTCATTTGGTTATTGGACTGAGGATGGTAGGAAGATGAGAAATCCAAAGTTTCATCCAGTAACCTACAGGTGGCCCACCAGAAATTAGAGGTAAACTGAACACCTCTATCAGAGACTATGTGAAGTGATAGACCATGAAGGTGAAAAATCTGAAGAATAAATTCTTTTGCCAGTACTGGCGCAGATGGAAGACCGGATAATGTGATGAAGTGAGCCATCTTGGAGATCCACCACCACCCAGATGACAGTACTCCAAGCCAACAATGGCAGATCCGTGATTAAAACCAAGGAGATATGCTGCCAGTGGGCAGATGGCACAGGCAAGGAAAGCAACCAACTGGTCCAAAGCTGTTTGAGAGCCTTATTTTGGGCACACGAGGGACAAGTAGACACGAAATTTGCAACATCTTTGCACCAGGTCGGCCACCAATAGTATTGAGAGATAAGGATAGTTGCCTTCTTCTGTCCAGCATGGCCCACCACCTTTAGATGAATGACCCTAGAGAAGAACCTGCTTCCTGTCAGGTTAAGCCACATAAGTCTTACCATAGGGAAGATGAGATATGTCCAGCAGAGCGACCATGATTATTTTGGAGGGCTCGATGATGTGATTAAGCTCCTCCTCCTGATCGGAGGCCTGGAAGGACCTGGAGAGTGCATCTGCCTTAACGTTTTTATCAGCCGGCAGAAAATGGAAAGTGAAGTTGAATCGAGCGAAGAACAAAGATCACCTGGCTTGACAAGGGTTATGCCGCTGTGTGGACTGCAGATAAACAAGATCCTTGTGGTCAGTGTATATTGACACAGGGTGGAACGATCCTTCCAGCAAGTGCGAGCAGTTCTCTATTGCCAATAGAGTAATTGTGTTCTGGTGCAGAGAAGAGCTTGGAGAAGAAGTCACAGGACACCATGCAACTGGATGAAGACTTCTAAGTAAGAACGGCACTGGCCCTTGTGGAAGATGTATCCACCTCCAGGAAGAATTGCTTGTTATGGTTTGGGCGATGCAGCACAGGAGCTGAAGAAAATGCCAGCTTGAGGGATGCAAATGAGTATTCTGTTTCTGGAGTCCATTCCCTAGGATTGGCCGCTTTGCTGGTAAGTAGGGTTGAGCGAAACGGATCGGACAAATTCAAAAATCGCCGACTTTTGGCAAAGTCGGGTTTCATGAAACCCGACCCGATCCTAGTATGGGATCGGCCATGAGGTCGCGATCTGGACGCAAAAGTTGCGTTTCATGTGACGCTTTCAGCGCCATTTTTCAGCCAATGAAGGAGGACGCAGAGTGTGGGCAACGTGATGACATAGGTCTCGGTTCCCACCATCTTAGAGAAGGGCATGACAGTGATTGGTTTGCTTTCTGCGGCGTCACAGGGACTATAAATGGGCGTGCACGCCGACAGCCACCTTACTTCTGCCGATTTTAGCATAGGGAGAAGTTGCTGCAGCTTCATCACAAGAAGGGATATAGTTAGGGAGGGAAGATTAACCCCCAAACTGCTTGTGCTGTAGCGATTTTCACTGTCCAACACCACCTTTTTTTTGCAGGGACAGTGGAGGCTATATTTTTGTGCATGACCTCTGTAGCTTATTAGGCTGCCTTATAAGGCTCCCTGATAGCTGCATTGCTGTTTGCATGCTGCTCTGCAAACCAACTGCTTTTTTAAAAGCAAAAATCCTGTTGCTCCTTTCTGGACAGTTATCTTGTTTATTTGTCCACACTTTTGTGTGCAGCATTCCTTTTTATTGCTGCCATACTTGTCCTGAGATCATTGTAGGGAGAATGAAATTGTACTACAGTCCTTGTATTTTTTCATATATCTTCCAGCCACTTTCTGCCACTTACATTGTGTTGTTTTATACACTGGGCCTGAGTTTTGGTTCAGTCTCCAAAAAAAGAAAAGTGAGATTCAAATTCTCACAAAGTGGATATACTTCAGTCCTGTTAGTTTGTCGTATATCAGCCAGCCACTTTCTGCCACTTACAGTGTGTTGTTTTATGCACAGGGCCTGAGTTTTGGTTCAGTCTCCCCAAAAAAGGGAGATTTAAATTCTCATCAAGTTTATATACACCTTTTACCTTGTTTTACAGTACCATATAATAGTGATGAGCATTCCGATACTGCGATATTTGCGGTATCGGAATTCCAAAACCGAGTTCCGATATTTTCAGTATATCGGATACCGGAATTGGAAGTTCCCACAATTCAAAGTGCCCGAATTCAGCCAATGAGGAATGATTAGAAGTGTGGGCACATCCTGTTCTGCATGGTGGGCATGGAAGTACTGGCATGGCTGTGATTGGCTGCTGAAATGATGTCATGATGCACTATAAAAGTCGCTGCCGCCATTTAGGGCTCACTCTGCTGTAAATTCAGTTAGGGACAGGATGCTGTGTTCTGACTTAGAGCCAGTTTAGAGATAGCGATTTGCTTCATTGTGCTTTACCGAGGCTAATTTAGCAACCGCCGTGTGAGATCCTTGCTTTTGCCTTGCAGTGCTGTTCACAGCTGTCTGCAAGGTCTCAGTGTGTGAGTGCACATCGCTCTGTAGTCTGACTGCAGCAACAGCTGGTGGTAGTCAGCTCAGAGTGCGTCACTGCCTCATACTATTCTATCTATTGTCCTTTTTCGCAATTAGTGCAGCCTGCTGCACATTTTTTCAAATATTTCCTATTAGTGGCTTTCCATCCGTATCCAGCAAAATTGTGGAAAAACACTACATAGGATTACATAGAGCAGCTTTTTTTGGCCTTGCAGTGCCGTTTACGGCTGTCTGCAGGTCTCTGTGTCAGTGCACATCGCTCTGTAGTCTGTTGGCAGCCACAGCTGGTTGTAGTCAGCTCAGAGTGCATCACTGCCTCATACTATTCTATCCATTGTCCTTTTTTGCAATTAGTGCAGCCTGCTGCACATTTTTTCAAATATTTCCTATTAGTGGCTTTCCATCCGTATCCAGCAAATTTGTGGAAAAACACTACATAGGATTACATAGAGCAGCTTTTTTTGGCCTTGCAGCACCCTTTACGGCTGTCTGCAGGTCTCTGTGTGAGTGCACATCGCTCTGTAGTCTGTCGGCAGCCACAGCCGGTTGTAGTTAGCTCAGGGTGCGTGACTGCCTCATACCGCTCCATTGTCTGTTTCTGAATTAGTGCAGCCTGCTGCACATTTTTTCAAATGTATCCTATTAGTGGCTTTCCCTCCGTATCCTGCTAGATTGTGGAAAAACAATAAATAGGATTACATAGAGGAGTTTCTTTTGGCTTTGCAGCGCCGTTCACGGCTGTCTGCATGGTCTGTGTGTGAGTGAAGCTCACTCTGTAGTCAGTTCTGCAAAAAAAAAAAAAAAAAATTAATAAAGTTCACCAAACATACTACTTTACAGTTGTGTAGGCCACATTAGCTCATATTAAAGTCTAGTCCACACTTTAGAAAATTAGTGTTTCTTATACCTGTTAGGAGCTGTTCAGGAATAAGCACACTAAGCCTTTAGTACTTTTCTGCTTATCTTTATCAGTCAACCAAGATGAAGAAGGCAGGGAGAAAGGCACGTAGGCGTGGGCATGGAGCAGGGAGAGGACGTGGGGATTCTGTGCCTGCTGCGCACACCGGTGACTCATCATCACCCAGTTTCAGCAGGGAACAGTCCTTCATGTGCAGCTTTGTAGGAGATCGCCGTACACCGCTGCTGCGTGAAGAACAAATTGAAGCGGTTGTCGGATGGATGGCAGCTAACGCATCGACTTCAATTAGTGCCATATCCTCTCAGGCACAGAGCACTGGAGAGCACCCATCTGTCTCTTCACCACCTGCCAAATTACCCAGGCAGTCAGAGAGCCCAGGACAGGAGCCATCTCTACTTCTGTTCTCTGAATCTCTTGGCTTGGAAACAGGGGGCCAGCCACGCAGCATTGGAGAAATGGAAGAAGAGGCAGTATACAGTGATGCCCAACAGCTTTGTCTCTCTGACTCTGAAGAGACGGGTGGGCCAGTGCCTCCGGTCACCACACCGCAGTACGCATCTGATGATGAGACTCAGGTGCCACTTTCTGGTGCGTACTGTGCTGCCGAGACTACCCAGGAGAAGCACTTGGTGGCAGAGGGTAGTGTAGATGATGAGGTCCTTGACCCATCGTGGCGTGAGGTACAGGAAGGTGGTGGGAGCAGCTCTGAGGAAGAGATTCCCTGAACGGGCCAAAGAGGGAGAGGGAGGGGGAAGACTGCGGTTCCTGTAGCCTCCACTTCGGCAACCGTTAGGAGTATGCCTCTTCCAAAAGCCAAAATGGGCGCTCCCAAGACTTGCAGTGCCTGGTCCTTTTTTGACACAGTTGCAGATGATATTTGCTTTGTCAAATGCAAGGTGTGTCATCAGAAAGTCAAAAGAGGGAAAAATTTCAGCAACCTCAATACCACAAATATGTGGAAACATGTGCGGACCAAGCACACGGTCGAGTTACAAAAACACACTGAAGACCTAGGCCAACCAACAGCGGCACCTACCACCTCTTCAGCTCGTGTGGTTGCCTCTTCATCCAGCTCACACACAGCTGGTTCGGCTTCCTCCCAGGATCGCCATGGAAGAACCTCTGGCACTGTTGTCCAGAGACCCACTGTAATTCCACCCACAGCACCACGTTCCCAGTCATCCTCACACTCCCAGTCCAGTCTACAGCCATCGGTAGCACAGGCATGGGAGAAAAGGCGGCCTTTCTCGACAAACCACCCCCGAGTACAGGCTCTGAAGGCTGGCATTGCCAAACTACTGTCCCTTGAAATGCTGTCATTCAGGCTGGTGGAGACTGACAGCTTCCATAACTTGATGGCATTGGCAGTCCCACAATACAATGTGCCCAGCCACTTTTATTTCAGCAGGCAAGCCATCCCTGCCCTGCAGAAGCATGTGGAGGGACACATAAAACACGCACTACTGAACGCCATCAGTAGCAAGGTCCACCTCACCACCGATGCGTGGACCAGTCACCATGGACAGGGGCGATACCTTTCCCTCACTGCCCATTGGGTTAATGTTCTTGAGCCGGGTACATATCGTGCAAGTGGCGCAGGACGTGTTCTGCCAACTCCAAGGATTGCAGAAATCCAGTCTGTACGCATTGACTCCTCCTCTTACACCAGTTCCTCAGAATCATTGCTGCAGGAGCCGTCACAGTCCACCTCCACATGGACCCGTGAATGTTTACCTGTTACGACCGACATGAGCACAAACGTCAACAGGCCATCTTGAAATTCATTTCTTTGGGGAATCTGTTATGACCCCAATGGCAGAGGGTCTCAGAATTTATTACCAAGTCTGCAAACACAAAAAAACAGCTTATAGGGCAGTGGTAACTAGGCTGACCGTATACCTGAAGCTAGCACCACAAATAGCAGCAGCCGGGGAACGTACCTACGTTGGTTCTAGACGTCTCGCGCCAGCCAGAGAACTAACTACCCTAGAAGGGAAAAGATAGACCTTTCTTGCCTCCAGAGAAAAGACCCCAAAAGTTGGATACAAGCCCCCAACAAATAATAACGGTGAGGTAAGAAGAAAAGACAAACGTAAGGATGAACTAGGTTTTTTTTAGCAAAGAGAGGCCCACTGACTAATAGCAGAATATAGGAAGATGACTTATACGGTCAGCAAAAACCCTATCAAAATTTCCACGCTGAATATTCAAGAACCCCCGAACCGTCTAACGGCACGGGGGGAGAATATCAGCCCCCTAGAGCTTCCAGCTATATCAGGAATCACATTTGGTACAAGCTGGACAGAAATAAGAGCAAATGCAAATAACCAAAAAATAAGGAAGCAGGACTTAGCTTATTTTGCAAGAACCAGGACCAGCAGACAGGAGCAAACAGAAAGGAACTGATTACAACGATGCCAGGCACCAGACTGAAAATCCAGGAAGCTTAAATAGCAACACCCCTGGACTAACGAGCCAGGTGGGTACCAAGCTAGAGAAAGAAGCTCAAAGTGTCATGTCGCTAGTGACCACAAGAGGGAGCCAAAAAGTCCAATTCACAACAGTACCCCCCCTTAAGGAGGGGTCACCGAACCCTCACCAAGACCACCAGGACGATCAGGATGAGCAGCGTGAAAGGCACGAACTAAATCGGCCGCATGAACATCAGAGGCGACCACCCAGGAATTATCCTCCTGACCAAAGCCCTTCCACTTGACCAGATACTGAAGCCTCCGTCTGGAGAGACGAGAATCCAAGATCTTCTCCACCACGTACTCCAACTCGCCCTCAACCAACACCGGAGCAGGACGCTCAACAGAAGGAACCACAGGCACAACGTAGCGCCGCAACAAAGACCTATGGAACACGTTGTGAATGGCAAATGACACCGGAAGATCCAAGCGAAAGGACACTGGATTAAGGATTTCCAAAATCTTATAAGGACCAATGAAGCGAGGCTTAAATTTAGGAGAGGAGACCTTCATAGGAACAAACCGAGAAGACAGCCACACCAAATCCCCAACACGAAGTCGGGGACCCACACCGCGGCGGCGGTCGGCAAAACGCTGAGCCTTCTCCTGTGACAACTTTAGGTTGTCCACCACATGATTCCAGATCCGCTGCAACCTATCCACCACAGAATCTACCCCAGGACAGTCAGAGGGCTCAACATGTCCCGAGGAAAAACGAGGATGAAAACCAGAGTTGCAGAAAAATGGCGAAACCAAAGTAGCGAACTAGCCCGATTATTAAGGGCAAAGTCAGCCAATGTCAAGAAGGTCACCTAATCATCCTGATCTGCAGAAACAAAACACCTCAAATAAGCCTCTAGAGTCTGATTTGTTCGCTCCGTTTGGCCATTAGTCTGAGGATGAAAGGCAGACGAAAATGACAAATCAATGCCCATCTTAGCACAAAAGGATCGCCAGAACCTGGAAACAAACTGGGATCCTCTGTCAGACACGATATTCTCAGGAATGCCGTGCAAGCGAACCACATTCTGAAAGAATAAAGGAACCAGATCGGAAGAGGAAGGCAGCTTAGGCAAAGACACCAAATGGACCATCTTGGAAAAGCGATCACATACCACCCAGATGACAGACATGCCCTGAGACACCGGAAGATCTGAAATGAAATCCATGGAAATGTGTGTCCAAGGCCTCTTCGGGACAGGTAAAGGCAAGAGCAACCCGCTGGCACGAGAACAGCAAGGCTTAGCTCGAGCACAAGTCCCACAGGACTGCACAAATGACCGCACATCCCGTGACAAGGAAGGCCACCAAAAGGACCTAGCCACCAAATCTCTGGTGCCAAAAATTCCCAGATGCCCTGCCAACACCGAGGAATGAACCTCGGAAATGACTCTGCTGGTCCATTTATCAGGAACAAACAGTCTGTCAGGTGGACAAGAGTCAGGTCTACCAGCCTGAAATCTCTGCAACACACGTCGCAAATCCGGAGAAATGGCTGACAAGATTACTCCCTCTTTAAGAATACCAGCTGGCTCTGAAACTCCAGGAGAGTCAGGCACAAAGCTCCTTGAAAGAGCATCAGCCTTCACATTCTTTGAACCTGGTAGGTACGAGACCACAAAGTCAAAACGGGAGAAAAACAATGACCAACGGGCCTGTCTAGGATTCAGGCGTTTAGCAGACTCAAGATACATCAGATTCTTGTGATCAGTCAAGACCACCACACGATGCTTAGCACCCTCGAGCCAATCATGCCACTCCTCAAATGCCCACTTCATGGCCAACAACTCCCGATTGCCAACATCATAGTTCCGCTCAGCAGGCAAAAACTTCCTAGAAAAAAAAGCACATGGTCTCATTACAGAGCAACCAGGGCCTCTCTGCGACAAAACGGCCCCTGCCCCGATCTCAGAAGCATCCACTTCAACCTGAAAGGGAAGTGAGACATCAGGCTGGCACAAAACAGGCGCCAAAGTAAACCGGCGCTTCAGCTCTTGGAAAGCTTCCACGGCTGCAGGAGCCCAGTTAGCAACATCAGAACCTTTCTTGGTCATATCCGTCAAAGGTTTAACAACGCTAGAAAAGTTAGCGATAAAACGACGGTAGAAGTTAGCAAAACCCAAGAACTTCTGAAGACTCTTAAATGACGTGGGTTGAGTCCAATCATGAATAGCTCGGACCTTGACTGGGTCCATCTCCACCGCAGAAGGGGAAAAAATAAAACCCAAAAAGGGAACCTTCTGTACTCCAAAGAGACACTTTGAGCCCTTAACGAACAAAGCATTCTCACGCAAAACCTGAAACACCGTCCTGACCTGCTTAACATGGGAGTCCCAATCATCAGAAAAAAACAGAATATCATCCAGATAAACAATCATAAATTTATCCAGATACTTCCGGAAGATATCATGCATAAAGGACTGAAAAACTGAAGGAGCATTAGAGAGCCCAAAAGGCATCACCAAGTACTCAAAATGACCCTCGGGCGTATTAAATGCAGTTTTCCATTCATCTCCTTGCTTAATGCGCACAAGGTTGTACGCACCATGAAGATCTATCTTGGTGAACCACTTGGCACCCTTAATCCGGGCAAACAAGTCTGACAACAGAGGCAAAGGATACTGAAATTTAACAGTGATTTTATTCAGAAGCCGATAGTCTATACAAGGTCTCAAAGATCCGTCCTTCTTGGCCACAAAAAAGAATCCCGCACCAAGAGGGGAAGAGGATGGACGGATATGCCCCTTCTCCAGAGACTCCTTGATATACGAACGCATTGCGGTTTGCTCAGGTGCAGACAGATTAAATAATCTTCCCTTAGGAAATTTACTACCTGGAATCAAATCTATAGCGCAGTCACAATCCCTATGAGGAGGAAGAGCACTGGACCTGGACTCGCTGAAAACATCCTGATAATCAGACAAATACTCAGGAACTTCCGAAGGAGTAGAGGAAGCAATAGACACCGGCGGGGAATCACCATGAATTCCCTGACAGCCCCAACTTGACACTGACATTGCCTTCCAATCCAAAACTGGATTATGGGTCTGTAACCATGGCAGACCCAAAACGACCAAATCATGCATTTTATGCAGAACAAGAAAACGAATCACCTCCCGATGTTCAGGAGTCATGCCCATGGTTACCTGCGTCCAAAACTGCGGTTTATTTTCCGCCAATGGCGTAGCATCAATACCTCTAAGAGGGATAGGATTTACCAACGGCTCAAGTACAAAACCACAGCGCTTGGCAAACGACAGATCCATAAGACTCAGGGCAGCACCTGAATCCACAAACGCCATAGCAGGGTAGGAAGACAATGAGCAAATTAAAGTCACAGACAAAATAAATTTAGGTTGCAAATTGCCAATGGCGACAGGACTAACAACCCTTGTTAGGCGTTTAGAGCATGCTGATATAACATGTGTAGAATCACCACAGTAAAAACACAACCCATTCAGACGTCTATGATTTTTCCGTTCATTTCTAGTCTGAATTCTACCACATTGCATTAAATCAGGTGTTTGTTCAGACAACACCACCAGAGGATTAGCGGCTTTGCGCTCCCGCAAACGCCGGTCAATCTGAATAGCCAGCGCCATGGAATCACCCAGACTTGTAGGAATGGAGAAACCCACCATCACATTCTTAATGGCTTCAGAAAGGCCATTTCTGAAATTTGCGGCCAGAGCACACTCATTCCACTGAGTAAGCACGGACCATTTCCGAAATTTTTGGCAATACACTTCAGCTTCATCCTGGCCCTGAGAGATAGCCAGCAAAGCTTTTTCTGCCTGAATTTCAAGATTGGGCTCCTCGTAAAGCAACCCGAGCGCCAGAAAAAACGCATCAATATTTGCCAATGCCGGATCTCCTGGCGCTAACGAGAAGGCCCAATCCTGAGGGTCGCCCCGCAAGAAAGAGATAACAATTTTTACTTGCTGAGCTGAGTCTCCAGACGAATGGGGTCTCAGAGATAAAAACAATTTACAATTATTCCTGAAATTCCTAAACTTAAATCGGTCTCCAGAAAACAGTTCAGGAATAGGTATTTTAGGTTCAGACATAGGACTACTGGTAACAAAATCTTGAATACCCTGCACACGAGCAGCAAGCTGATCCACACTAGTAATCAAGGTCTGGACATTCATGTCTGCAGCAAGCTCAAGCCACTCTGAGGTAAAGGGGAGGAAGAAAGAAAAAAAAAAAAACTCAGAATTTCCTTTCTTATTATCCCACTTCTGCAATGCATTAAACATTCACCTTAGGCCTGGCATACTGTTATGACCCCAATGGCAGAGGGTCTCAGAATTTATTACCAAGTCTGCAAACACAAAAAACCAGCTCATAGGGCAGTGGTAACTAGGCTGACCGTATACCTGAAGCTAGCACCACAAATAGCAGCAGCCGGGGAACGTACCTATGTTGGTTCTAGACGTCTCGCGCCAGCCAGAGAACTAACTACCCTAGAAGGGAAAAGATAGACCTTTCTTGCCTCCAGAGAAAAGACCCCAAAAGTTGGATACAAGCCCCCAACAAATAATAACGGTGAGGTAAGAAGAAAAGACAAACGTAAGGATGAACTAGGTTTTTTTTAGCAAAGAGAGGCCCACTGACTAATAGCAGAATATAGGAAGATGACTTATACGGTCAGCAAAAACCCTATCAAAATTTCCACGCTGAATATTCAAGAACCCCCGAACCGTCTAACGGCACGGGGGGAGAATATCAGCCCCCTAGAGCTTCCAGCTATATCAGGAATCACATTTGGTACAAGCTGGACAGAAATAAGAGCAAATGCAAATAACCAAAAAATAAGGAAGCAGGACTTAGCTTATTTTGCAAGAACCAGGACCAGCAGACAGGAGCAAACAGAAAGGAACTGATTACAACGATGCCAGGCACCAGACTGAAAATCCAGGAAGCTTAAATAGCAACACCCCTGGACTAACGAGCCAGGTGGGTACCAAGCTAGAGAAAGAAGCTCAAAGTGTCATGTCGCTAGTGACCACAAGAGGGAGCCAAAAAGTCCAATTCACAACAGGAATCAAAGCCACACAGCGCAGGAGCTCTGGAATGCCATCAAGCAGGAGAGCGACGTGTGGCTTGTGCCAGCGAATCTCCAGCCTGGCATGGTAGTGTGTGACAATGGCCGAAATCTGGTGGCAGCTCTTGCCCTAGGCAACCTCACTCACATCCCGTGTCTGGCACATGTGCTCAACTTGGTCGTGCAGAGTTTTTTGAGGGACTATCCGGATCTTGATGCACTGCTGCACAAGGTCCGCCTAGAGTGTGCTCACTTGCGGCGTTCCAGCATGGCAAGATCGCGCATTGCAGATCTGCAGCCCCGATTCCGCCTTCCGGAACATCGCATCATATGTGACCTACCCACCAGGAACAATTCCACGATACATATGTTGGAGCGGTTGTGTGAGCAGCAGCCAGCAGTAATGGTGTACCAGCTGCATCAGGCGCAAAGAAATCGCACTCTGCGCCGTTCAGACTTCACAACCACTGAGTGGGCCACTATGAAGGACGTCTGCCAGGTTTTGCATTCCTTCGATGATTCCACGCGGATTGTGAGTGCAGATGATGCACTGGTCAGCATGACTCTCCCCCTTATTTGCCTGCTTCAACAAACACTGCAAGCGCTAAGGGATGATGTTGTGGAAGAGGTGGAGGATGAGGAGTCACCAATTCCATCAGCTTCTGGACAGTCAGCGCTATGTGGTTCCTCACAAAGGCCTAGGCAGGGGACACTTTGTATGGAGGATGAGGAAGGAGGAGTCAATGGAGGACGAAGATATCGGTCCAGAGGAGGGAGTTACACAATTCTCCAGTAGTCAGTGTGTAGAGCGAGGGTGGGGTGATGCAGAGCAGGCAGAGATCACGTCTCAAACAGGGACAGCGTTTCTTGGCCAGTTGGCAGTCTGCAGCACATGGCTGATTACATGCTGCAGTGCCTGAGAAATGACCACCGCATCGCCCACATTCTCCACATGGCTGATTATTGGGTGTACACCCTCCTAGATCCTCGCTACCGGGACAACTTACAAAGCCTCATAACACCGTTGAATCAGGAGCGTAAAATGCGGGAGTACCAAGACACACTGGTAAATTCCATCATCTTCTCCAGTCCAAGTGAGAGCAGTGCTGCTAGTGCTTTACAAAGCAGCTCAGTGCATCGAGGCAGTGGAGGAAGCTCTGCACAAAGAGGGAGCAGAATCAGTGCCTCAGCACAAGGCAAGACCAGTATGGCCCAACTGTGGCACAGTTTTGTGTGCCCGCCACACATGTCTACCCCATCACAGATGGCTCCAGTCAGCAGGAGCCAACGTTTCCGTCAGATGGTGACAGACTACATGTCTTGCCCTCTTACTTTACTCCCAGACGGCTCTTCCCCCTTCAAATTTTGGGTCTCTAAGCTGGATACATGGCCAGAGCTAAGCCAGTATGCATTGGAGGTGCTTGCTTGCCCTGCTGCTAGTGTATTATCGGAACGCGTCTTTAGTGCCGCAGGTGGTGTACTAACAGACATGCGACTATCCTCCGATAACGTTGACCGGCTTACTTTTCTGAAAATGAACAAGGACTGGATCTCGCAGGAATTTGCCACTCCTCGTCCAGATTAAATAATTGGTTGACAGTATCCAGGTCTCCTGTTGCGTTCATGTTTCTACCACCTGAACTGTAATCCCTGGGCTCCAACACCTCCAGTTGATGCTCAGAAGTGCCGTCTGCACAGTCAAAACACATGACCCAGTGTTATTGGGTTTCAGTAACGTCAGCTGATCCCCAGCTGTGTAGCCGGCAATGTGTCCTGCAATCGCCACGCTGACACAACTACTGAAATTTAAGGGAACCTGTCCCCCCCAGGCATTTGTTACTGAAAGAGCCACCTTGTGCAGCCGTAATGCTGCACAAGGAAAAGGTAGCTCTTTTAGTTTAGCTCCTTGCACACGCAGAACATAACACTTATAAAATGTGTCCTCTGATACCGTGAGACCGTCCCGAAGGTGGGACTTTCCTTCGTAATGGGACGCAGCACAGCCGTCATTCCAATCCCCTTAGTGCCGTGCGCCGCCTCCTCAGCGTTGTTTGAATCTGTCACGTAGCCTGCGCTGTTATGTTATCCCTTGGCCATGCGCACTTAGAGCTGCCCATCTTCTGATATCATTTGTTGTCAGGCTGCCTGCACCTGTGCAGCAGCCCTGCCCGAGATCCCGCCTCGCAGTCTCTTCTGATTTACACTGTGTCCCAAATTATTATGCAAATTGGATTTAAGTGTGATAAAGATTTCATTGTTTTGTTTTTCAAATAATCTCGTGGATGGTATTGTGTCTCAGGGCTCAATGGATCACTGAAATCAATCTTAAACACATGGGATAATTAGTTTTCCAGGTGATTCTAATTAAAGGAAAACTACATAAAAATGATGTTCCACGTTATTAAGCAGGTCACAGTTTTCAAGTAACATGGGAAAGAAAAAGGATCTCTCTGCTGCTGAAAAGCATCAAATAGTGCAATACATTGGTGAAGGGATGAAAACATTAGAAATTTCCCGAAAACTTAAGCGTGATCATCGTACTGTTAAGAGATTTGTGGCTGTATCTGAGCACAGATGTGTTTATGCTGATAAAGGCATAATGAGGAAGATTTCTGCCAGGCAAGTTCATCGGATTAAGAGAGCAGCTGCTAAAAAGCCATTACAAAGCAGCAAACAGATATTTGAAGCTGCTGGTGCCTCTGGAGTCCCTCGAACCTCAAGGTGTAGGCTCCTTCAAAGGCTTGCTGTGGTGCATAAACCTACTATTCGGCCACCCTTAAACAGTGTTCACAAGCAGAAATGGTTGCATTGGGCCCACACAAACATGAAAACTAATTTCCAAACATTCTTGTTTACTGATAAGTGTTGAGCAACCCTGGATGGTCCAAATGGATGGAGTAATGGATGGTTGTGTATGGCCACCATGTCCTAACAAGGCTGCAACAACAGCAAGGAGGTGGAGGAGTCATGTTTTGGTCCGGAATCATGGAGAAACAGCTGGTAGGGCCCTTTAAGGTTCCTGAAGGTGTGAAAATGACCTCTGCAAAGTATATAGAGTTTCTGACTGACAACTTTCCTCCATGGTATAAAAAGCAGAAATGTGCCTTCGGGAGCAAAATCATCTTCATGCATGACAATGCACCATCTCATGCTGCAAAGAATACCTCTGAGTCATTGGCTGCTATGGGCATAAAAGGAGATAAACTCATGGTGTGGCCACCATCTTCCCCTGACCTCAACCCTATAGAGAACCTTTGGAGTATCATCAAGCAAAAGATCTATGAGGGTGGGAGGCAGTTCACATCAAAACAGCAGCTCTGGGAGACTATTCTAACTTCATGCAAAGAAACACAAGCAGAAACTCTCCAAAAACTCCCAAGTTCAATGGATGCAAAAATTGTGAAGGTAATATCAAAGAAGAGTTCCTATGGTAACATGTAACTTGGCCTGTTAGGATGTTTTGGAATCAAATAGCTTTTTTGTTCAGTGAATGTGACCTCCTAATGCTGCAAATTCCACAAGTGAGCATTTTCAGTTCTTTAAAACATATCAAATGTTTAGAAATTCTACTGTGCCTAATAATTTGGAACACTGCATTTTAAGTTTTTATTCATTTTGGAGATTATACTGTTATCATTGGGAGGTTTCTTCAATAAAATTCGATGTGTACTCTAACAGGTAATGACTTTTATTAGACTGACTGTCATTTGCACCAACCATTTAGGAAAATCAGAGAAAAATGTCATTTGCATAATAATTTGGAACATAGTGTAATCACACTGCGGGCCTGGGATCCATGGGCATGCGCAGTGCATATCTTCACCTCAGGCACTCACTCATCTCCTTCCACCTTCTTCAGACTGTGCGCCGTCAGCTGATCCCTAATAGCATGCCAGGGCCATGACGCCGCACAGTCTGAAGAAGCCGGAAGGAGGGGACTGAGAGGCAAATATATGCACTGCACATGCCCATGGATCCCAGGCCCGCAGTGTGATTACATTAGACGACACTGCAAGGTGGGATCTCGGGCAGCGCGTCCGCACAGGCGCAGCCAGCCTGACAACAAATTATGTCAGAAGATGGGCAGCGCTAACTGCGCATGACCAAGGGATAACATAACAGCGCAGGCTACTAGACAGATACAAACAACACTGAGAAGGCACCGCACGGCACCAAGGGAGTAGGAATGACGGCTGAGCTGCGTCCCATTACAAAGGAAAGTCCCACCTCCGGGACGGTTTCACGGTATCAGGGGACACATTTTATAAGTGTTTCGTTCTGCGTTTGCAAGGAGCTAAACTAAAAGAGCTACCTTTTCCTTGTTCAGCATTACGGCTGCACAAGGTGGCTCTTTCAGCTACAAATGCCTGGGGGGGGGGTTAAAGGTTCCCTTTCAATTTGCTACAATTAAGGCTCGGCCTACACTCTGCTACTCCTGCATTCCCTGGGCTCCAACACCGCCAGTTGCTGTCCGGAAGTGCTGTCTGCACAATCAACAGTTGCTCCTCTGTTATTGGGGTTCAGTAATGCCAGCTGCTCCCCTGCTGTGTTGCGGCAATAACTCTAGCCTGCTCCTCCTGCATTCCCTGGGCTCCAAAACCACCAGTTGCTGTCCAGAAGTGCTGTCTGCACAGTCAACAGTTGCTCCTCTGTTATTGGGGTTCAGTAACGCCAGCTGCTCCCCTGCGGTGTTGCGACAATAACTGTAGCATGCTCCTCCTGCATTCCCTGGGCTCCAACACCACCAGTTGGAGTCTGGAAGTGCTGTCTGCACAGTCAACAGATGCTCCTCTGTTATTGGGGTTCAGTAACGCCAGCTGCTCCCCTGCTGTGTGGCGGCAATAACTCTAGCCTGCTCCTCCTGCATTCCCTGGGCTCCAACACCGCCAGTTGCTGTCTGGAAGTGCTGTCTGCACAGTCAACAGTTGCTCCTCTGTTGTTGGGGTTCAGTAATGCCAGCTGCTCCCCTGCTGTGTTGCGGCAATAACTCGAGCCTGCTCCTCCTGCATTCCCTGGGCTCCAACACCACCAGTTGCTGTCTGGAAGTGCTGTCTGCACAGTCAACAGATGCTCCTCTGTTATTGGGGTTCAGTAATGCCAGCTGCTCCCCTGCTGTGTTGCTGCAATAACTCTAGCCTGCTCCTCCTGCATTCCCTGGGCTCCAACACCGCCAGTTGCTGTCCGGAAGTGCTGTTTGCACAGTCAACAGTTGCTCCTCTGTTATTGGGGTTCAGTAACGCCAGCTGCTCCCCTGCTGTGTTCCGGCAATGTATCCTGCGAACGCCACGCTGACACCACAACTGAAATTTAAGGGAACCTGTCCTCCCCCAGGCGTTTGTTGCTGAAAGAGCCACCTTGTGCAGCAGTAATGCTGCACAAGGAAAAGGTGGCTCTTTTAATTATGCTCCTTGCAAGCGCAGAACTGAACACTTATAAAATGTGTACCCTGATACCGTGAAACTGTCCCGGAGGTGGGACTTTCCTTTGTAATGGGAAGCAGCACAGCCGTCATTCCTACTCCCTTGGCGCCGTGCGCCGCCTCCTCAGCGTTGTTTGATTCTGTCCCGTAGCCTGCGCTGTTATGTTCAACCTTGGCCATGCGCATTTAGCACTGCCCGTCTTCTGACATCATTTGTTGCCAGGCTGCCTGCGCCTGTGCGGCCGCGCTGCCCGAGATCCCACCTCGCAGTCTCTTCTGATTTAATCACACTGCGGGCCTGGGATCCATGGGCATGCGCAGTGCATATCTTCACCTCAGGCTCTCACTCATCTCCCTCCACCTTCTTTAGACTGTGCCCCGTCAGCTGATCCCTAATAGCATGCCACGGCCGTGACACCGCACAGTCAGAAAAAGCCGGAAGGAGGGGAGTGAGAGGCGAAGATATGCACTGCACATGCCCAGGGATCCCAGGCCCGCAGTGTGATTACATTAGATGACACTGCCAGGCGGGATCTCGGGCAGCGGGTCCGCACAGGCGCAGCCAGCCTGACACCAAATGATGTCAGAAGATGGGCTGCGCTAACTGCGCATGGCCAAGATTGAACATAACAGCGCAGGCTAGGGTACAGATTCAAACAACACTGAGGAGGTGGCGCACGGCGCCAAGGGGGTAGGAATGACGGCTGTGCTGCGTCCCATTTTGAAGGACAGTCCCACCTCCAGGACTGTTTCACGGTATCAGGGGACACATTTTATAAGTGTTTAGTTCTGCGTTTGCAAGGAGCATAATTAAAAGAGCCACCTTTTCCTTTTGCATCCGTAGTGCTGCACAAGATGGCTCTTTCAGCTACAAACGCCTTGGGGGGGGGGTTAAAGGTTCCCTTTCAACTTCCTCCAATCAGGATTCGGCCTACACTCTGCTCCTCCTTGATTCCCTGGGCTCTAACACTGCCAGTTGGTGCTCGGAAGTGCTGGCTGCACAGAGAAAAACACTTGCCACTGTGTCAGTGGGGTTCAGTAACACCAGCTGTTCCCCTGCTGTGTAGCCGGCAACATGTCCTGCAAATGCCACGCAGACACAACAGACACTAAGCTGCCTCCAGTGCAGGCTTCGGCCTACACTCTGCTCCTCCTGCTGACCCTGGGCTCCAACACCGCTAGTTGCTGCTTGGAAGTGCTGGCTGCACAGAGAAAAACACTCGCCACTGTGTCAGTGGGGTTCAGTAACGCCAGCTGTTCCCCTGCTGTGTAACCGGCAATGTGTCCTGCAAATGCCACTCAGACACAACAGACATTAAGCTGCCTTCAGTGCAGGCTTAGGCCTACACTCTGTTCCTCTGCTCCTCCTTGATTCCCTGGGCTCTAACACCGCCAGTTGGTGCCCAGAAGTGCTGGCTGCACAGAGAAAAACACTCGCCACTGTGTCAGTGGGGTTCAGCAACGCCAGCTGTTCCCCTGCTGTGTAGCCGGCAACGTGTCCTGCAAACGCCACGCAGACACAACAGACACTGAGCTGCCTCCAGTGCAGGCTTCGGCCTACATTCTGCTCCTCTGCTCCTCCTTGATTCCCTGGGCTCTAACACCGCCAGTTGGTGCTCGGAAGTGCTGGCTGCACAGAGAAAAACATTCGCCACTGTGTCAGTGGGGTTCAGCAAGGCCAGCTGTTCCCCTGCTGTGTAGCCAGCAACGTGTCCTGCAAACGCCACACAGACACAACAGACACTAAGCTGCCTCCAGTGCAGGCTTCGGCCTACACTCTGCTCCCCCTGCTGACCCTTGGCTCCAACACCGCTAGTTGGCGCTCTAGGAAGACAATCTTGAATAGGTTCCCCTGGTTCCAGTACCGTCAGCTGGTTCCGGTCAGAGCCTTTGGCTTAGGTGCCTCCTTCTTGGTATCCGAGTTCCACCAATGTCAGGTGGTCCTTTGTAGTGCTTTCTGGCACGGGTACCTCCTGCTTAGTAACTGGGTTCCAGTAACGTCAGCTGGTCCTCGGTAAATCCATTGGCTCTTGTACCTTCTGCTCCCCATCCTGGTTCCAGTACTGTCAGCTGGTTCCTGGCAGAGCCTTTGGCTTAGGTGTCTCCTTCTGGGTATCCGAGTTCCACCAACGTCAGGTGGTCCTTGGTAGTGCTTTCTGTCATGGGTACCTCCTGCTTAGTAACTGGGTTCCAGTAACGTCAGCTGGTCCTCAGTACCATTGGCTCTTGGACCTTCGGGTAGCCATCCGAGTTCCAGTTCAATCAGCTGGTTCTCAGCATTTTCTCAGCCTTCTTGTACCCACAAAGTATCTCAAAAAGGTTTCCAAGGTTTGATTAGTTCGCTCAGTTTGGCCATTTGTCTGAGGATGGAACGCCGAAGAAAAAGACAAATTAATGCCCATCTTAGCACCAAAGGCCTGCCAAAACCTGGAAACAAACTGGGAACCTCTGTCAGACACAATATTCTCCGGAATGCCATGCAAACGAACCACATGCTGAAAAAACAATGGAACCAAATCAGAGGAGGAAGGCAATTTAGGCAAAGGCACCAAATGGACCATTTTAGAGAACCGGTCACAAACCACCCAGATAACAGACATCCTCTGGGACACAGGAAGGTCCGAAATAAAATCCATGGAAATATGCGTCCAAGGCCTCTCCGGGACAGGCAAAGGCAAAAGCAACCCCCTAGCGCGGGAACAGCAAGGCTTAGCCCGGGTACAAGTCCCACAGGACTGCACAAAAGAACGCACATCCCGCGACAAGGAAGGCCACCAAAAGGACCTAGCAACCAAATCTCTGGTACCAAAAATCCCAGGCCAACACAGAACAATGGACCTCAGAAATTACCTTACTTGTCCATCTATCAGGAACAAACAGCTTCCCCACAGGACAGCGGTCAGGTTTATCAGCCTGAAACGCCTGCCGCAAATCAGGGGAGATGGCAGACAGATTCACCCCTTCCCTAAGAATGCCAACCGGCTCAAGGACTCCAGGAGAATCAGGCAAAAAACTCCTAGAGAGGGCAATCACCTTAACATTCTTAGATCCCGGAAGATATGAGACCACAAAGTCAAAACGGGAGAAAAACAGGGACCACCGAGCCTGTCTAGGGTTCAGCCGTTTGGCCGACTCGAGGTAAATCAGATTCTTATGATCGGTCAAGACCACAATGCGGTGCTTGGCTCCCTCAAACCAATGTCGCCACTCCTCAAATGCCCACTTCATAGCCAACAACTCCCGATTGCCGACATCATAATTGCGTTCCGCAGGCGAAAACTTTCGGGAAAAGAAGGCACATGGCTTCATCAAGGAACCATCAGTATTCCTCTGTGACAAAGCAGCCCCTGCCCCAATCTCAGAAGCATCAACCTCAACCTGAAAAGGAAGAGAAACATCCGGCTGACGCAAGACAGGGGCAGAAGTAAATCGGCATTTAAGCTCCTGAAAGGCCTCAACAGCCTCAGAGGACCAATTTGTCACATCATCGCCTTTCTTGGTCAAATCGGTCAGGGGTTTAACCACACTGGAGAAGTTGGCAATGAAACGGCGATAAAAATTAGCAAAGCCCAAAAATTTCTGAAGGCTCTTCACAGATGTGGGTTGAATCCAGTCATGAATGGCTTGGACCTTAACAGGATCCATTTCTATAGATGAAGGAGAAAAAATAAACCCCAAAAAAGAGACCTTCTGAACTCCAAATAGGCACTTAGACCCCTTCACAAATAGAGCATTATCACGAAGGATCTGGAATACCATCCTGACCTGCTTCACATGAGACTCCCAATCATTGGAAAAAATCAAAATATCATCCAAATACACAATCAAGAATTTATCAAGATAATTGCGGAAAATATCATGCATAAAGGACTGAAATACAGAAGGAGCATTAGAATGCCCGAAAGGCATCACCAGGTATTCAAAATGGCCTTCGGGCGTATTAAATGCAGTTTTCCATTCGTCACCCTGTTTAATACGAACAAGATTATATGCCCCTCGAAGGTCAATCTTGGTAAACCAACTAGCCCCCTTAATCCTAGCAAACAAATCTGAGAGCAAAGGTAAAGGGTATTGGAATTTGACCGTGATTTTATTAAGAAGGCGATAATCAATACAGGGTCTCAAGGAGCCATCCTTCTTGGCAACAAAAAAGAATCCCGCTCCCAATGGTGACGAAGAAGGCCGAATATGCCCCTTCTCTAAAGACTCCTTGACATAGCTCCGCATAGCGGCATGCTCTGGCATAGACAGATTGAAAAGTCGGCCCTTAGGGAACTTACAGCCAGGAATCAAGTCAATAGCACAATCACAGTCCCTATGTGGAGGAAGGGAACTGGACTTGGGCTCATGGAATACATCCTGGAAATCTGACAAAAATTCAGGAACATCAGAAGAGGGGGAAGAGGAAATTGACATAAAAGGAACGTCACTATGTACCCCTTGACAACCCCAACTAGTCACAGACATCAATTTCCAATCCAGCACAGGATTGTGCACCTGTAACCATGGAAAACCCAGTACAACAACATCATGTAAATTATGCAACACCAGAAAACGTCAATCTTCCTGATGTGCTGGAGCCATGCACATAGTCAGCTGAGTCCAATACTGAGGTTTATTCTTGGCCAACGGTGTAGCATCAATACCCCTCAAGGGAATAGGACTCTGCAAAGGCTGCAAAGAAAAGCCACAGCGCCTGGCGAATTCTAAGTCCATTAAATTCAGAGCAGCGCCTGAATCCACAAATGCCATGACAGAAAAAGATGACAATGAGCAAATCAGTGTCACAGACAGGAGAAACTTAGGCTGTACAGTACTAATGGTAACAGATCTAGTGACCCTCTTAATACGCTTAGGGCAATCAGAAATAGCATGAGCAGAATCACCACAGTAAAAACACAGCCCATTCTGACGTCTGTATCCCCTCTGTTCCGCTCTAGTCAAAATCCTATCACATTGCATAGGCTCAGGTCTCTGCTCAGAGGACGCTGCCATATGGTGCACCACTTTGCGTTTGCGCAGGCGCCGATCAATCTGAATGGCCAGAGACATAGATTCGCTCAAACCAACAGGCGTGGGGAACCCCACCATAACATCCTTAATGGCTTCAGAAAGACCCTTTCTGAAAATTGCTGCCAGAGCATCCTCATTCCATTTAGTGAGCACAGACCATTTTCTAAATTTAAATTTCTGGCTGTATAATTCTGCCGCTTCCTGACCCTGACACAGGGCCAAAAGTGTTTTCTTAGCATGCTCTACAGAGTTAGGTTCGTCATACAATAATCCGAGCGATTGAAAAAATGCATCTACATTAAGCAATGCCGGATCCCCTGACTCAAGGATGAATGCCCAATCCTGAGGGTCACCACGCAGCAGAGAAATAACTATTTTAACTTGCTGAATGGGGTCACCAGAGGAACGGGGTTTCAGAGGAAAAAACAATTTGCAGTTATTTTTAAAGTTCAAAAACTTAGATCTATCCCCGTAAAACAAATCCGGAGTGGGAATTCTAGGTTCTAAGGCCGGAGTCTGAACAACATAATCTTGGATACTCTGTACTCTTGCAGCAAGCTGATCCACATGAGAAAACAAACCCTGAACATCCATGCCCGCATCCAAATCCTGAATCACCCAGAGATTAAGAGGAAGGAAAAAGACAAAACAGACTAAAGAAAAAAAAAATGGCTCTGAACTCTTTTTCTTTTCCTTCTTTTGAGATGCATTCAGCTCATTTTGGGCCAGTTATACTGTTATGGTCTGGTGATGTAGGAGCGACATGCGACTAGCTCTGAGCAGGTGGTAACTATACAGACAGCAGTTCCTGATCTTAACACAGACACTAGCAGTAGCCGTGGGCTGTTCCTGTCACTCTCTGGACACCTCGTCAAAGCCGGAGAACTAGCTACCCCTAAAGGTAGAAACAGGAAAGCTATCTTGCCTCAGAGAAAATCCCCAAAGGATAGGACAGCCCCCCACAAATAATGACTGTGAGAGGAGAAGGAAATAACATACGTAGTATGAAACAAGATTTAGCAAAGGAGGCCACTTCTAGCTAGATAGAATTAGTAAAGGACAGAACACTGTGCGGTCAGTAATAAAAACTAGAAAAAGTCCACCGCAGAGAAATGCAAAAATCTCCACACCTGACTAAAGGTGTGGAGGGCAAACTCTGCTGCCCAGAGCTTCCAGCTTAGCGGAATAGGTTCATACTGATAAGCTGGACAAATTAGCAAAACATGGAAAGTGCTGAACAACAAAGTCCACAACAAGAGAACTGCAAAAGGACAAGCAAGGACTTAGCTTTGCTGAACTGGTCAGAGTGTCAGGGAAATCCATAGAGCCGTGACTCCAGGCTGGAACAATTGACAACTGGCATTGAATGAGAGAACAGGCCAGACTAATAGAGCCGAGCCAGAAAGACGATCAGTGAAAACAGCTGCTGATGCTAAATCCCAGAAGCAGCCATACCACTCAAAACCACAGGAGGGAGCCCAAGAACAGAATTCACAAAAATGTCACTTACAACCACCGGAGGGAGCCCAAGAGCGTAATTCACAACATCCACTGAACAAAGCAATGCCGCCTGTTTAGTCCTGTTACCAATTTTGAACTGCATTTAGCCTACTTTATTATTTGGGCCTATATCTGTGTTTCCTCCTCATCCTGCCCATTGCCCAGCCACTGCTAGATGAGTCTGCTGGTACATTGACCCAGACCACTACATTCCCCTTGCACTCTACACAGCCAGAATCTGACCCTGCTGAAAGTCAGGTTCCCCTTCTCGCATACTATACCACCTTACACGGGGACAAAGAGGAAGGTGCAGATGAAAGTGCAGGTTCCTTCATCAGGTGATGGGGGCATACTCATTGGCGATGTCACTGGCACAGGGCCCCTCATAGTACGCAAAAGTGTCTCTGTCAGTGGGAGGCACCACCCGCCAGTGCCAATGAGTTGGCCCCCCTGCTTTCTCAGGATCACAGCACTTGCAAAATTGAAATACTTACCTCTCCCTGCTCCACCGCCGTGACGTATTCCGCATTTCCTGGGCCCACGAAAGTCTTGAGCCAGCCCCCCCCCTACAACTTTAGCCAAATGACCCCCAGTTTTCAGTGGCTAACTATTATTATAAAGTAAATTAAGATTGTCAAGCTTAAGTAATAAGAATTGATGTTTTTGGCATTAAAATGGGCACTGTAGGTGTTTTCCTGTCCTCCACTCACTGCCAACTTTGATCCCCCATTGGGTTGGGTTTCGTGTTTCTGTCGGCCCCCAACTTTTCGCAATAATCGGCCGATTTTACCCGACCTGACTTTTGACAAAGTCAAAGTCGAGGCGAAACCCGACTCGATCCGAAAAAAGTAAAAGTCGCTCAACTCTACTGGTAAGGGCAGAAATTGGAGTAGTTCGGGATGAAAAATGCAGGATAAATTGGCGATAATAATTCGCAAACCTGAGAAACCACTGGATATCCTTAAGACCGTCTGGATGAGGCCACTTCAGGACAGCGGATACCTTCTTGGGATTCATCTTCAGACCGGTCTCAGAAAGATGCATTTCTCATATTTGGCATAAAGACGATTAGTTCTTAACCTTAACGGAACCTGGGGAATGGCCCCTGGAGTGTTGGCAGATCAGGAGAGAATACCAAGATGTCATCTAGATATACTACCACACATGTATAAAGCAGGACCCGGAAGATGTCGTTCACCAGAGTCCAACCGACATAAAGTGACATTCGTACTGACCATCGCTTGTGCTGAAAGCTGTCTTTCACTTGTCACCCTGGCAAATTCGAACCAGGGTGTATGCCCCTCATAGGTCAAGCTTTGTAAAGACTCTGGAGCCCTTTAGGTGATCATACAGCTCAGAAATCAGAGGTAGGGGTACTTATTTTTTTACCATGCTTTGTTTAAGGACCTTATACTCAATGCAGGGTCACAGAGAGCGGTCCTTCTTCTTCACAAAAAAATCCAGCTCCAGCTGGATAAATCCCCTAGTAAGGTTCTCTTCTATATCTTCGGACATGGCATGAGTCTTGGCCTGGGACAGGGGATAGATTCATGGAGATGATGCGCAAGGCAGGAGGTCAATCCGACAGTCATACAGCCTAGGAGGTGCCAAGGTATCAGCCTCTTTCTTGTCAAAGATTTCTGCCACATATGTCCAATATGCTGCAGACAGACCAGGCAAATTAGCGGGAGAAGTAGGAGATCGAACAGGACGAAAGGGAGCAGGGTACTTTTTGTGACAACCAGAATGCCAATGGAGTACTTCTCCAGACTTCCAGTCCAGAACAGGTTCCTGTTTTTGCAGCCATGGGAGAACTAGAAGCAGAGAATGAGAGAAACCAAACAGCACATGAAGAGAAATCTTCTCAAAATGTAGTATCCCGACAGGCTTCATTATGAACTGGATGGTCTCAGGAAGAGGCTTTCCATCCATTGAAGAAATCACCAATGGATCCGGAAGACGTAGGATCAGGATCTTATACTGTTTGACCACAGACTGTTGAACAAAATTGCCCGTGGAGCCTTAGTCCAGGTGGACCTACTCAACAAAAGACCCTTTGCAGCAGGAGACTGATACAGTCAGGGTCAACGATGGAGAGGAAGAAGACTTGCCAAGGGTAGCCTCTCCTACCAACCCCAGGCACCAGCACTTCCCAGTCTCTTGGAGCAGGAATGAATAAAGTTTTTGGAGCTAATGCAGTTGAAGTAGAGTTGAGCGACTTTTACTTTTTTCGGATCGAGTCGGGCTTCGCGAAACCCGACTTTGTCAAAAGTCGGGTCGGGTGAAATCGGCTGATTATTGCGAAAAGTTGGGGGCCGACTGAAACACGAAACCCAATGCAAGTCAATGGGGAATCAAAGTCGGCAGTGAGTGGAGGACAGGAAAACTTTGAAAGAAGGAATATAAACCAGCTCACCCGTGATGCATTAACCAATCCTCGGGAGCACGGACCCGCTGTATTCAGGCGTATAGAGTCCAAAAAAGAAAAGAATGTCCAGCTTCACCGAATCCGTAAAAAAGAGTTTTCTTTATTCACATACTATTAAGCATAGAGGATACAGACTTCAGCACAAGCCATATGGGTAAGAATCTCAACGCGTCTCTGGAGACTAAGCTCCCTTAATCATGACATGATTAAGGGAGCTTAGTTTCCAGAAACGCGTTGAGATTCTTACCCATATGGCTTGTGCTGAAGTCTGTATCCTCTATGCTTAATAGTATGTGAATAAAGAAAACTATTTTTTACGGATTCGGTGAAGCTGGACATTCTTTTCTTTTTTAGGACAGGAAAACACCTACAGTGCCCATTTTAATGCCAAAAACATCAATTCTTATTACTTAAGCTTGTCAATCTTAATTTACTTTATAATAACAGTTAGGCATTGAAAACTGGGGGTCATTTGGCTAAAGTTGTGGGGGGGTACGGCTGGCTCAAGATTTTTGTGGGCCCAGGAAACGCAGAATATGTCACGGCGGAGGAGCAGGGAGAGGTAAGTATTTCAACTTTGCAAGTGCTGTGATCCTGAGCAAGCAGGGGGGCCACTCGTTGGCACTGGCACAGGCCCCTCATAGTACAGTGGTGTGTTTGATGGCGGGTGGCGCCTCCCACTGACAGAGACACTTTTGCGTACTATGAGGGGCCCTGTGCCAGTGATGTCGCCAACGAGTATGCCCCCCACCTGATGAAGGAACCTGCACTTTCATCTACACCTTCCTCTTTGTCCCTGTGTAAGGTGGTATAGTATGTGGGAAGGGGAACCTGACTTTCAGCAGGGTCAGATTCTGACTGTGTAGAGTGCAAGGGGAATGTAGTGGTCTGGGTCAATGTACCAGCAGACTCATCTAGCAGTGGCTGGGCAATGGGCAGGATGAGGAGGAAACACAGATATAGGCCCAAATAATAAAGTAGGCTAAATGCAGTTCAAAATTGGTAACAGGACTACACAGGCGGCATTGCTTTGTTCAGTGGAGGAAAACTGTAATGAGTGGCAGACACAGTTAGTAGGCCCAAATAACAAAGTAGGCTAAATGCAGTTCAAATGTGGTAACAGGACTAAACAGGCGGCATTGCTTTGTTCAGTGGAGGAAAACTGTAATGAGTGGCAGACACAGTTAGTATGCCCAAATAATAAAGTGGGCTAAATGTCTGCCAAAAAATTGTTCATAAATAAACAGGCGACATTGCTTTGCTTAGTGTCGGAAAATTGTAATGAGTAGCAGACTAAGTTAGTAGGCCCAAATAATAAAGTGGGCTAAATGTCTGCCCAAAAATTGTTCATAAACAAACAGGTGGCATACCTAGGTACAGGGGTGGGCTCCTCTGCTGAGTAGCAGACAGTGGTAGTAGGTGCAAAGTATTAACTGGTCTAAATGGAGGCCAGGGCCCCTGTATATTTTAACTATCATCTATCATTTCAACAAATTTGCATTGGCAGTGCCATTGAAGGATTTAACAGCACAGACTACACAGTGGTGGAGCAGGGAGAGGTAAGTATTGCAAGTGGTAGAGAACTGTTCGAGCTGGGGGAACACTCTCTCGTGGGCGGCGGTACTGGCACAGGGCCCCTCATATTATGACGGTGTGTCTGACCTTGGTTGTGCACCACCGCCATCAGAGACACTTCATTGTACCATGAGGGACCCTGTGCCAGTGCCGTCGCCCAAGAGTGGGCCCACCCATCTGTCCAGGCAAATGGCACTCGCACGGGTGCTTGCGCCAGGTGGTGACCACGGCCCTGTGGGGGGAGTCAGCCCATTTAGGGAGGTATAAAAATGGCTTTTGCCACTACCACCAGATGCACCACCACCACCACATCCACCATCAGTACCAGCTGGCAACCACCGCCCACGGGCTCTTCCACCAGACTTCCTCATTTTTTGGAAAATCTAACCAAAATAACAACCGTTTTATGGTACTGTAAAACAAGGTAGAAAGTGTATATAAACTTGTTGAGAATTTAAATCTCCCTTTTTTTTTTGGAGACTGAACCAAAACTCAGGCCCAGTGTATCAAACAACACAATATAAGTGGCAGAAAGTGGCTGGAAGATATATGAAAAAATACAAGGACTGTAGTACAATTTCAATCTCTCTACAATGATCTCAGGACAAGTATGGCAGCAATAAAATGGACTGCTGCACACAAAAGTGTGGACACATAAACAAGATAACTGTGCAGAAAGGAGCAACAGGATTTTTGCTTTTAAAAAAGCAGTTGGTTTGCACAGCAGCGTGCAAACAGCAATGCAGCTATCAGGGAGCCTTGTAAGGCAGCCTAATAAGCTACAGAGCTGAGGCACAAAAATATAGCCTCCACTGTCCCTGCAAAAAAAAGGTGGTGTTGGACAGTGGAAATCACTACAGCACAAGCAGTTTGGGGGTTAATCTTCCCTCCCTAACTATATCCCTTCTTCTGATGAAGCTGCAGCAACTTCTCCCTATGCTAAGATCAGCAGAAGTAAGATGGTGGTCGGCGTGCACGCCCCTTTATAGCCCCTGTGACGCAGCAGAAAGCAAGCTAATCACTGTCATGCCCTTCTCTAAGATGGTGGGGACCGAGACCTATGTCATCACGATGTCCACACTCTGCATCCTCCATCATTGGCTGAAAAATGGCGCTGAAAGCATCATGTGAAATGCGACTTTTGCGCGCAGATCGGCGACCTCATGGCCGATCCCACACTAGGATCGGGTCGGGTTTCATGAAACCCGACTTTACCGAATGTCGGCGATTTTTGAATTTGTCCGATCCGTTTTGCTCAACCCTAAGTTGAAGCATGTTCTTTCAGCACAATGAACCTCTTGGCAGCACTTGGATAGCTTCGCCTGGTCAATATGCATGGGTTCAAAACAACAAGTAGGAACTTGCTTAATGATCTGTCATTGAAACATGGGAGCCAAGCATACCAATCTCCGGTCGCGGTTCACCTCTTTGGTTCGCTCCTAGAATCTGATGTCAATTCTGTTTGCTAAGGAAACCAGGTCATCCAGAGAGTTGGGTATCTCCCGACCAGACAGTTCATCCTTGATTCACCTGGAGAGGCTTCCCAGAAAGTTGCCACCAGTGCCTCATTGTTACAAGCGAATTTGGAAGACAAGGTATGAAAATGGACCGAATACTGGCACATGGAGAGGTTACGTTGGTGTAACCGTAGCAGAGAAGAAGCTGCAGAAGAAACGTGGCCAAGCTTCCAAGAAGGACTGTAGGTTCGACATTAACAAATCCCTTCTCTCCCACAGAGGATTGTGCCATGCCAGGGCCTTACCATATAGATGTCACATGATGAAGGCCACTTTGGCTTGGTCCAAGACAAACTGATAAGCCAGGAGTTCGAAGTGCAGCATGTAATGGCTTAATGAACCCCCGACACAGGGCGCGATCTCTGCCAAATCGCGGGTCATGGGATCTTGTACCTATTTTTTCTTGAATTTTTACTTTCTGAACTCCTCTAGTGATTATTTATAGCCACACCACATCAAAGTTGAACTGCTTTTACTAAACTTTGAGGTGAGGATTTGCAATATTTTAATGTTAATGCAATTTACATAATACATAGTTTTCTGTGCATAGAAAATGCATGTGCCTCTATACAAATACAAATATCCATCATGAAATACCATATACCTATAGATGACATCCAGCTTCTCGCCAATCAGCTCTATGCAGCTCCAAGGGAAGCCAGATATACAATGTGTATAGAGATGGAAAAGGACAGCTCCGTAAATTGTTTAGTGGCCCTTTGTGGGTACTGCGGCTAAGTTCCCAATCACTCAATGAGAGCTAAACTGAGAATGAGCAGTACAAAGTGTTCAAAGCTGTTGTGTTCCAGCAAATAAATCATTAATATCTAATTCCTGGAACCCCCTTCAGGGCCAGTTTTACCCAAGCATCATAAAGGCACATTTCTGCACCTGGGAAGCAAAACATTTAATGACCTGAATTAAAGTGAATATGTCAGTAGGATCATCCTTTCTAAGCCGTGTACATAGTCATGGAAAGTTGAATAAAATTACCGTATTTTTTGCTATATAAGACGCACCTGATTATAAGACACACTCCCAAATTTGGTGAAGAAAAAGAAAAAATAATAATTTTATGTTAAATGGGGGTCTGTCTTATAATGCCAGTGTCTGTCTTACAAATCATATATATGTCCCTCATCCAGGTATCTATATAACCCCCATCCTGGCACATGGCCCCCACAGTGCTGGCACATTACCCCCCCTGTGCTGCTGGCACACTGCCCCCATCTCATCCTGGATATGGCCCCCCATCACTATAAGACCCCTGCTGGCATGCACATGGCCCCTCTCTCTTTATATGCCCCCCTGCTGGCATGCACATGGCCCCCCTCTCTTAATATGGCATGCACATGGCCCCCCAGTCACTACATGCCCCCCTGCAGGCACACACATGGCCCCCCCAGTCACTACATGCCCCCTGCAGGCACACACATGCCCCCAGTCACTACATGTACTCCATTGACAAGCGGTGGACGCCGCATCATACCTAGGACCTCTAGAGAGCCAAGTTGCCAATCTACTCTCCATCCTCATTGATGGATAACTGTTATGATCCTTAGTGGATGAGGATCACAAATTACTCCAGCAAGGTGACTAAACATAGGACAAGCTCTAGGGAGGTGGAAAACTGGACTGACCGCAAAACTGAACCTATCCAAACACACTAGAGGTAGCCGGTGAACGTGACTAAATTCCTAGACGTCTCGAGCCAGCCTGAGGAACTAACTACCCCTAGAGAGAAAGAAAGACCTCTCTTGCCTCCAGAGAAATAATCCCCAAAGATATAGAAGCCCCCAACAGATAATAACGGTGAGGTAAGAGGAAGGCACATACATAGGGGTGAAAGCAGATTCAGCAAAAGAGGCCCACTAAATCTAGATAGCAGAAAATACAAAAGGGGTCTATGCGGTCAGTAAAAAACCCTTACAAAATATCCACTCTGAGATTTCAAGAACCCCCACACCAACTAACGGTGTGGGGGGAGAAACTCAGTCCCCTAGAGCAACAGCAAGCAAGAAATCACATTTTAGCAAGCTGGACAAAAAAACATGATGAACACTGATAATCAGGAAATGAACAACAAGAACTTTGCTTGTCTTGGAGAGACTGGGAGCAAGGTAGTCGCAAGGAATCTGAAGAGCACTGAATACATTGATAGCAGGCAAGGAACTGAGTATCCAGGTGAGCTAAATAGGAAACCAACCAAGGATAACGAACCAGCTGATGAAGCCAACCTGCAGAAAGACAACACTACACAGTACCGCCTGTGACCACTAGAGGGAGCCCAAAAACAGAGCTCACAACAGATAACCCAGTATTATCTATGAGAATAACTGAGCAGGTTCCAATCTGATAAACCACCATTATCTCTCCACAACTCTGTCAGTACGTTACTAAAGAAGGTCTATTTTGACCAAAACATTTACTGGTACTACACAATAAATATTAAGCTACATACACTAAAGTTGAGTGCCAGGTTCTCTTATATTTATGTCACATAGTGTGGGAACCTCTGTGCACCCCTCCAGTAGTGCTCACGTCTTATTTATTCACAGATGCCGGCACAGACACAGGAAGAGCCACGGGAGAACTGGGCGCAGGGAGCCATCATCAGAAGGTGAGTTAAGTGTTTGTTATTTTATCATGTGCGTGCCAGCAGGGGGGCATCTAGTGACTGGGGGGCTATGTGTGTGCCTGCAGGGGGGCATATTCATGATGAGAGGAGGGGGTGTGCAGGCACATGCAATATGCGCCGCTCCCCTGTCAACCAACTCAGCACGGCTTCAGCACCGAGGTGATGGACAGCGGGTGCAGTGAATATTACATGAGGCTAATGAGCGGGAGCACAGAACCTCCTGCTGTCTCTGCAGCCCACAGCCAGCCCACTCCATCCCCCTGACACCACTCCAGAGCTTCCCCCCCCTCCTCTACAGCACAGCACATCACACAGATTCGGATTATAAGACGTACCCCCCACTTTCCCCAAAAATTTGGGGGAACAAAAGTGCATCTTATAATCCGAAAAATATGGTATACCTTATAATCTGCAATCTGATGTCTTATTCCAGAGAAGTTCAAATTTTTTAAATATGCAATTGAGCTGTCAAGATCTATGGGCCGGACATATAAATATATGAGAATCTGCCTCCAGAGCTTATTTTAAATGAAAAACTGAGAAAGATTAGCTGCAGCTGCAAATGTGTTTGTAGTGAGACAAAGTTCAACCCTGCTGTACTGTGTTAGTTATAATCAGCAGTGCGATCAGGAGAGCAGACTCTCAGTCATTACATGTCTCATATTGGTAATGCCCCCGTTCCTTTAAAATAACCTATCAAGGCAGATTACTAGGGAGATCTACTGTATGTCTGGCCAAGAGCTCTTAACTGCTTATTTACATGTTAAGGGTAAGTGCACATGTCAGGATTTCTTGCAGAAATTTCCTGAAGAAAACCGGAAATTTTCTGCAAGAAATCCGCATTTTTTTTTAGTTTTTTCCCGCGTTTTTCGCTTTTTTTTTAGCATTTTGCAAGCGAAATTAGCTTGCAGAATGCTAAAGTTTTCCAAGCGATCTGTAGCATCGCTTGGAAAACTGACTGACAGGTTGGTCACACTTGTCAAACATAGTGTTTGACAAGTGTGACCAACTTTTTACTATAGATGCTGCCTATGCAGCATCAATAGTAAAAGATAGAATGTTTAAAAATAATAAAAAAATTTAAAAAATGGTTATACTCACCTGCAGACAGCCGATCTCCTCAGCGGCATCCGTTCCTATAGATGGTGTGTGTGTGCAGGACCTTCGATGACGTCACGGTCACGTGAGCGGTCATGCGACAAATCACAAGACCGCGACGTCATCACAGGTCCTTCACCACACCATCTATAGGAACGGAAGCGACAGCATGCACCGCTGAGAGGCGGGAAGACTCCGGGGGCCATCGAAGGTGAGTATATGACTATTTTTTATTGTAATTCTTTTTTTTACCAATTATATGGTGCCCAGTCCGTGGAGGAGAGTCTCCTCTCCTCCACTCTGGGTACCAACCGCACATGATCTGCTTACTTCCCGCATGGTGTGCACAGCCACATGCAGAAAGTAAGTAGATCAATGCATTCCTAGGTGTGCGGAATCCCCGCAATTCCGCAAATTTAATGAACATGTTGCTTTTTTTCCGCGATGCGATCTTTTTGCGGAAAAAAATGCAACATTTGCACAAGAAATGCGGAATACACTGTAAATAATAGGAGGCATATGTAAGCATTTTTTTCGTGCTTTTTTCGCGTTTTTATCACGTTTTTATAGCGAAAAAACGCGAAAAAACCGCGAAAAATACTGAACGTGTGCACATGGCCTAAGACAAACATGGATTTCTTTGCAATAAGACACCGGATCACAGATATCAATTATTCAGTATTAAATACAGTATATAATGGTTTACTTCATTAGCATCATTTACTAAATATATATAGTAAATATATACTGTATATATATATATATATATATATATATATATATATATATATATATATATAGTAAATATTTATTTACATTTTTTTAAGTTTAACCCCTTTCTATCATTTTCAGAATTTTAAACACCATTTTCAGATACAGGCTGTACAGTAGGTAATATTTCAACTTGCAGCTCAAGAAGATGAGTTACTTTCAATTTGTCCTTCTTTACATGATTGCTTCAAAGCCTGTTCAACAGTCATTTCTGACCTCAAAAATAGCTGCAATTTCCCCTTACAAAAAAGCTGGTAATAATAACATACAGTATTTATTTTTAACCATACTGCCTTATGATTGCTTGCCAGTAACCAATTGTGGAAAAATTGTAACCTTACAAGTTGCTGCATATTTTAAGAAAACAGCTAGAGGTAGCCCAATTTTCTATAGAATGTTACATCTCTAACTCACTGAAGAGTACATTTCCATTGAGATTGAATTTTTCCAGTAAATTGCAACACTTGACATCACCATCTATTACAAGAGTCCATTTTAATGTCTATCAAGCAACTTGATTTTTTTTCTCTTGTGGAAATGGATAAATAAACATAGGAAACAATGTTTGATTATTTGTAGCATATAAAGAAAACATGTAACATTAGGAATATACACTATATCTTGAGATCAACAGACTGCTATGTGCTGAAGCATCAACAATTTTTTTTTTACGTGTCTGATTGATATGTCATAAAACTGTTTTAATTGTAAAACTTTTATTTATTTATTTTTTTACTTTGTGTCTATTAGAGATGACATATAATTACAATTCTCATTTTCAGGAGCAAAATAGATTGTAGTTTTTTCCCATCCTAGTTCTTGGGAAAGCTATGGGCTTCAGTGTGTGACCCCCAAGCACCAATAATTAATTTTTTTTAAAAATTCTTGTGAATAGGTAATAAATGGTTCACTTAATATACCCCCTATAAGTTTGTATGGTTTATTCTGTAGGTAAATGTCTATGTGCGGGAAGGGGGACGGGAGATTTATAGTCATATGTCAAAAATGAACACATGATCAGCATTATAAATGGCATGAGACTGTTGGAGGGTGATGGCGTTGAAAATTTTGTATCAGAGACGGTTATTCACTTTTCCACATCCTAAGTACGTGTTGATGTGCATTGTGCCACCTTTTATCTTCGCCGTGTGCTTGTCTGTTCAAGAAATATCACTAATTATTTACTACAGTGCTGAAAACTTTTCGACGCTTCCAAAGAATCTGATCTAAATATATTTTCTGATGAATATTTTAAGTAGCTTCTTCCTCACATCACATGACACATCTAAGTAAAGTTGTCACATGTAAATTAGGTCAGCTCTGTCAGCTCTATTCTGGAAATGAGGCTCTATTTTAGAAATACCTGCTTTTCATAGGCATGGAGGAGCAATGGCGTGCAACGAAATGTAAAAAGTCTCAAACTGCATTGTATTTGTGTAATTAGGATGTTGTTGTAGGTTTCCTAAATGTACTTAAAGTGCAAAACGTCACCTTACATTTCCCATGAAAACACAAAAAATACAAAGCAAGAAAACAATAATATGTATCACGTGTCTGGTGATTCTGTCTTTGTGGATGATACAATATTCACTTGTTGGTAAAGTGGGATACTGAGATGATGGGGCACAATTCTAGCAAAGTTTGGAAATAGAGGGTTAAACTAGGAGACCCAACATGGAACTATTATTGGTAGCAAAGGGAACAAATCACAAGAATTTAGAAAGGTTAAAGGTGACTATAAACATGTATAATGCTTGCCAAATTTGTCATTTTTAGCAGGACTAAGATGACACATTTCCTTGTATCTTAGCCAAAAAAATATCTCATTTGTATTTCATTTTAAAAATTGCAAAAAGGAAAATAGGTTGATGCAAAAGTTTGGGTACTTTTAGAGTTTTGTGTACTCGGATAACTTTGTCCAATATTTCAGACCTTAATTAGCCCGTTAGGGTTATGGCTTGTTCACTATCATCAATAGGAAAGGCCGGGTGATGGTGATGAAAATTTCCCAGCTTTATAAAAACACAGCTTCCTCTAACCTTGTGCCAAAAAAAACCAGCAGCCATGGTTTCCTCTAAGCAGCTGGCTAACACTCTGGAATTGAAAATGGTGAAGGATCGCAATGAAGGAGAAGGCTATAAGAAGATAGCAAAGAGTTTTCAAGTTTGAAATGTAATTAAGAAATGGCAGTTAACAGGAGCAGTGGAGGTCAGGATAAGGTCTGGAAGCAAAATTTCACTGGTAGCTGCTTGTAGAATTGCTAGAGAGGCAAATCAGAATCCCCACTTGGCTGCAAAAGACCTTCAGAAAGATTTAGCAGACTCTGGAGTCGTGGTACATTGTTCAGAGACACCGGCACAAACATGTCCTTCGTGGAAGAGTCATCAGAAGAAAATCTCTCCTGATTCTGCACCATCAAATTCAGTATAAAAATTATGCAAAAAAAAATGTAAACAAGCCTGATGCATTTTGGAAGCAAGTCCTGTGGACCGAAAAGAGGTTAAAATAGAACTCTTTGGCCACAATGATCAAAAGTATATGTGGAGAAAAAAGGGGGCAGACCCCGGAGCATAGTAAATGTAAGATGTAAAAAATAAAAAAATATGTATACTCTACTTATCACTCACATGTCTGGCAGCTCCTGCTGCTCCCTGCTCGCTGTCTGGTCTTTGTCACCTCCGTTGCATAGCATTTGTGGCCTGGTATTCACTCTAGGTTGAGGCTTCCAACTGTGAGCAAACCCCAGAGTTAACTGCGCATGTGCAATGTAGGGCCTGTGGCCATAACTCGTAGCCCAGATTTCACTCTAGGTCAAAATTTGTGGCCACAAGTGTATGTGCAATGAACTCCAGGGCCTGCTCATGGCGGGAGGCCCTGGCCAAGAATGAACACAATGCAGCAGATGTATGGACAAGAAAACTGGAGAGGTAAGCAACCAGCAAAAGGCTAAAAAGAAAAAAACATAATCCATTTCTCACCGTTCTGGCTATCCTCACTGCTTCCTGTTCACTGTCCAGCCAGTGTTCACTCTAATCTGAGGCTTCTGGTATACTCAGTGATCTCCCGGGCCTGTGGCTGGAAGTTTGGGCCCAGTGTTCACTCTAGGCTGGGACTTCTGTCAACTCAGGGCCTGTTCCCAGCCCAAAGCCCTGGCCTGGAGTTGAAATTAGGCCAAAGAAGTGGTGCAACAGATGTGCAGAGGACCTGGCAAGGAGCAGTGGGAGCTGCCAGGGAGATGATTATGTTTTCTTTTTCTTTGTAAAGTTTTTGCTGGCTTCTCTATTATTCAGCAAAATGACAACCGCTTGCCGCCATTTTCCTGAATTGGCTTAGAGGAAATTACAAAAAAGTTTATTCTCCAAAATGCAGGTTTCTGTAAAATGTACTGTAAGTAGAATTTAATTCAACTTGAATACATTTGCCCATCTTACTAAGTTGTGATCAATCACATCTGGAAAGACACTGCTAGGGCCTTTATTTACAAAATAAGTCCCCAGCCAAGTCCCAGCTTGCCCAGTATGAGAAACATTCTCTGACAGTTTTAAAACATTTGCACTAGTTTTTCAGAAAAAAAGATAATGTTATGGTTTATTCTAAAGTAAACAGTTTTCACTAAAACCTTGCGGCAGCAGCACAATCCGCTGCAATCATGGGATACGAGATAATTAATGGAGTGATTAATAATTAATTGTTTGATATATGTATGATAGGCCTTTGTTCTAATCAGAACTCACTAAACAAACTAATATGTTTTCTACGAGAAATACTGCTGTGCTTCTATTAAGTTTAATCGAAAATATTTTAGAAGCTCAATGTCCCTTTCTGTTTGGCACCACTGAAAATTCAATAAAAAGTAAAAAAAATAGGAAATTTGTTAAAATAACAATTTTCACTTTATTCACTGTTGAATGCATAAACAAGATCAAATACATCTTAGACTTTTTTTGGGAGTATAGAAAATGGCAATATCGTATACAGCAGCATGGATGGGCTAATTTAATCTAGCCAAAAGTCCACCAGTATTTATCCTGCAACATAATGGAGAGTTGACGCTATCTAAGGATCTCTTATTTGGTTTAGACTGCAGTTTGGAAAAATAATCCATTTGCCTCTAAGAAATTTCACAACCTGTAAAGATTGGGCCAAAAGTTGCAGAACCCCAGGTTTTTAACATAATACAATAATTTTTAAGGTTGAAAAAAATATACAAGCTACTAAAGAGAATGTTTAGTGACTCGTGACCTATTGTTTAAATCAGGTTTTTATGCTAAAGGGAGTTTGTCACATCTATGTGACTTTTTAAACAAAACACATTGTCATATAGGACAACTTATTCTAAGAATAATAAAACCTTAATATTATTTATCACAATGATAATTTTTTCTAGAAGTCTAGAAATATGACTTAAATTACTTATACCAGTTAGGTGTTTGGTGCACCCTAGGTGGTGCTATATGATCCCGTGCACCTTCTCTTATGCAGTCCAGCACTTCCCAACCTACTTAATTGACAGCACTGGATCACTTGAGTCAGAGCTGTTGCATCCTAATTCCTACAAATGTGTAGAACAGACTTTCTTTTGGTCTTTGTTATATGACTTTTGCGATGCTGTAAGGAATTCAGTCAAGACAGCTTTAGTCCAAGTCAAACCAGCGCTGTCAACCAAAGAGGTGGAAGGGTGGAGCTGGACTCATACTTCCTGTGATGTACAGGAAGTCATACTGGAGTTATACAGGATAAATTTGTAGGCATGATCTGATCTGGTAAAAGATCATTGTGAATGGAGGATGAAAAAGATAGCTGTGACCACCATCTATTATGAATGTTAATGCTGCCTACAGAGGTGTTAACTTTTATTGTAATCCTGCCTGTAAATGATTTTCAGACTGTTGAAAAGTCATCTGTACAGAGCAGGAAGTATGAATGTAATATTTGCCTTAATGATGACCATTGTGAAAATTACAAAATTTCAGATTTTTTTGTTGAATAATCTTGAAAATAAAAAAAATCAAAACAAAAAATCTGACAAATAATAATCTCTAAAGTCCAGGTGCTGTTGTGTTTCAGCATTTATGGACCTTTCAAAACATTTAGGAGAAATTTAATTCCAGCATCGGAATCTTCATTAAAAACACTTTTCAAATGGAAATGAGTTAAGAATTCACAACTCTTGTATTAATCATAACTAGTAAACAAGTTTCAGACTTCTGAAAGACAACAATCTGAAGAGTTTGCTAGTTATGGTCGATACTGTAGTTGAAATAGTTTAACTAATTTTAGTTAAAGTACAAGTGTTTTAATGAAGATTTTGATGATGGAATATTTTTCTTCTAATTGGCTTTCCTGTGGCATCGGAAGTTTACTTGCATTGATCCTTCATTTTTTGGGTGAGCTAGCCTTTTTGTCTTATATACAGGGTGGGCCATTTATATGGATACACCTGGGTGGGCCATTTATAAAGTTGGATCCAAAATGGCCGACTTCAAAATGGCCACCATGGTCACCACCCATCTTGAAAAGTTTCCCCCTTCCGTATACTAATGTGCCACAAACATTAAGTTGATATCACGAACCATTCCCATTTTATTTAGGTGTATCCATATACATGGCCCATCCAGGTCTATCCAAATAAATGGCCCACCCTGTATATTTCAACAGACTGTTCCAATATCATTTATTAGAAATGCCATGTCCGGCAGACTGCATTTTGTTTTCCATATAATCCTGATTTCAGCAATAGGTCAATTTTGGATTACAGATTCGCTTTAGTATGTGTACTTTCAAAAGTAAAAAAAAAAAGTGATTTTTACAAAATTGATCCTAGGGGAATTTTCTACGTTTATTGTCATGGAAGCCACGTAGGGCTTGACCAACTTAAATTATTGCTCTGCCGATATGTCACCTAATTACTTTGTTAATGAAATTAATAGGGGTCATTTTACCTCTGCAGTTTTGCCCCTGGAATTGATGATTTGCATTTCTTTCTTTTCTTGTAATTAAAAAGCTTTTTGAAATAATACAAATTAAAATGTTATTTTTGTAGTACTTAAATATTCTAAGATATTTCCAATTAAAGCATTCTGAGGCGCTAAGCTGCCTAGTGTCCCTGGAAACTGATGGAAAACGTTGGTAACTATGATACTAAGTTGAAGATTGAACTAAGGTTAATATCTGCTAGTAACTATTTTATCCTGCAGTGCTGAGAGACATTATAATATTTAATACAAAGCAATTAACCACAATTTCTACCCAATTAGCTGTAAGAAGCAACTAGAAATATAACCGAACATTCTTCTGCATCCACTCCAGGAGTTTTGAAGCTCCTTCTAATTGCTATATCCCCTAATCCAAAGAGACAAGCACAAACAATGTCACATAATGAATACGCCTGTTTTTATTGTGCAAAGTACATAATGACAATTAAGTTATTATCGTTTACATCCATAAGAAAATTCCTGCTGGTCCAACACGAATTCATTAATGTCAATACAGTGTGTTATTAGCCAATACAAAGCAGAACCCTTTATCTTTTGTAGGGCAGTGAGTCTACCCTCAATTGGTTATCTGGGAAATATTACAATGATTATGTATTTGAAGTTAGATGTTAATTAGCTTTAGTTTTAGAGTTTTCCAAAGTATGCAACTGTACTAGGTAATTAACGGGATCCTATCAGATTGGATAATGCGATTAGTCTCCAGACATAGGGTGAGCCTGCAGATTAATATTGTTAGGAAGGTGCCCGGCTGCCGGAATGAGAGTTCAGTACATAGGAGAAAATAAACTTTTTTTTCTTCCCGGGCATCGCCTTTCAGTCATGCCAGTGTGACAGGGGGGCAATTACAGTTAGCATTATGAGCAGCAGCTGTAACCACGCCTTGACACCGACTGACAGCCGCTTCTGCAGTGTATCAGTGTAGGGTTGGCTGTCAGGCAAAGTGTCGGGGCGGGCTTAACCCTTAATGACTCTCAATATGTCTTTTTACTGACCTAAAATATAGTAGGCTAGCATCCCCATACAGGCGACAATCCAACAGCTGTCAGCTGTACACTATAGCTGACAACTTGCTGCATCAGCCACGATCAGTGTGGTCACCATCCATATCTGGTTAACCCCTTAGATGCTGCTGTCAATAATGAATATATCATATCAATGGTTAACAGATTGTGGGGGCTTCCTCTTTATCCCCATTGGCATCCTGAGATCATGATTGTGTGGTCCCGATGTTTGCCATGGCGGTTAACGACCATATAACAGCCTTAGAGTCTTCCGGCTATAGCAGCCTGTTCAGAAGTTAGCGATATTTAGGTGGTAAAAATACACTTTTTCATTCCTGTCATCTCAGTTTGCATTAATTCCTGAAAAGCACCTGAAGGGTTAATAAGCTACCCGACAGCAGTATACAATATGTCAGGGATTGCTATTTTTAAAATGTCATCGCTTTTTGGCATCTAATATATAGGACCCCTAAAGGCACTTCAAACATGGATAGGTCCCTCAAAAAAACAAATTTTGTAGATTTCCATGAAAAAATGAAAAATTGCTGCTACCTTTTTAAACCTCCTAAAATGCGAACAAAATAAAATAATATTTTACAAATGGTGCTGATGTAAAGCCGACATGAGGGAAATGCTATTTATTGATGTTATTCTGTGGTATGGTTATTTCGATTAAAGGGATAATCATTCAAAGTTTGAAAATTGCTAATTTATTTAAATTTTTGTCAAAATTTTAGATTTTTTATAAATAAACACAAAACATATCAACCTAAATTTACCATTATCATAAAGTATGATGTGCCATGAAAAAACATTCTCAAAGTCACTGGGATATGTTGAAGCATTTCAGAGTTATTACCATGGAAAGTAACACTGGTCAGATTTTAAAAAATGTGGCCCTGTCACTAAGGAGTCAAAGCCCCTGCTCACATCATAGTGATTATTGACTGTAATGTTAGCACTCCTATTAAGCCCTATTAAGCCCTGCTAATTCACTATTGCAGTGGCATTGTACCAATAAATTGAATGATTCCCAACTAAGAAAAATTAAAAATAATATTTTTAAAGTTGTCAAATATATATATACAAACAGTATATACAAATCATAATTTTAAACCAACTACTCCCATTTGTTGCTTAAAACTCTCTAAACTATAAAAAAGTATTACTATGTATATAACTATATAACTATTAAAATATGGTGCTACTTATCACACGGTAAATAATGTAATATGTAAATGTCAGAACTGTAGTTCTATGGTCAATTCACCTCCAAAAACATTTATAAAAAGTCATCATACAAATAGCTTTTTCAGAGAGAGAGAGGACTTGAACTCTAGTGCTACCTACTGTAAGTAGAAATCACAGAAGTGAATATCGGCCTATAAGTCTCCTTGCACTGTCACTCTCCACCAAGAGAGATGTTAACCTTAAACTCCAGCCAGAGGCCTCTTATGCAGCCAAAGCAGACCTCTTGCTTTGCACTGAGCAGGGACAACACCCCAAAACATGTGTCTGCAAATGTAGTTGCTAGTTTGGCTTTTAACCTAAGTCATATGGCACGGATTGTTTAAGGTTTTTTTTAGCACAGAACATTGATGGCCTATCATTTAACATTGATGAATAAGTCACTAATGTCTGATCGGTGTAGATGCAACAATAGGCACCTCTGCCGATCAGCTGTTTCTCATGTCAGAATCGACAAGAACTGCTTAGTTATGGAGCTGCACAGCTCTGTTGACTGAATAGTGTCTGCAACTAAGTACTGCACATCCACCCGCTATTGTTCCATTTAAATGGTGGATATGTTCAAGTTCTCTACCTATCTGAAGAGGCAATTTGCATATTTAGTTTCCCAGAAGAGCATTGAATGGCCTGTAAGTCTCCTTACTCCTTACACTCTCAACAAGTAGCGATGTTACCCATTAAGCCCCTAAAAAGTCATCAAAATGCTGTATGTACACCAAAATGGTACAATAAGAGGGAAGACGTATGGTTCTCGAAATGTGATACCACAAACGAATTTTTTAATAGTAAAACACAAAACGTGCCATAAATATAAATTTTGTATTTTCATAATTGTATTAAAATTGAAATATAATTTTTACTGCATTGCAAATGCAGTAAAAAAGACACCACCTAACAGTGATGAAATTGCTGTTTTTTTTTTCAATTTGGTTTTTCAGGTGCAGTTTTAACCTAAAATTCAAAATGGCAGAAAAAAAAACAAGAAAAGCGCACAGTATAAACGCAATTCAGATTTTTGATGGCAGTGTAAAGATGTCAAGGCACCAAACCTACAAGTAAAATGATAATTCCCAATTTCCAATTTCTTCACTTCATTCCATAAGGAAATGCATTGGAATCCGAAACAGCAGGGTCCTTATCTACTCCAGAATTATTTTGCCATGGGAAATACAAATATTAATTTACTAAAACAGACATAACTAATGAGCTGACAGGTCCTCTTTAAGGTATGAATAATCCAAGAACTATTTGCATATTATCCAACGTGTATTTGCAATTTCATAATGTATTAAAGTAATTAACTTGCTAAGTCAACTTTCATATGAGGCATTTTGGCTTTTCATTTAAAACCACTTTTGTAGACAGAAACAAGTTATTTTCAAAAATCCAGTTAAAATTAATCAAATTATCCAAAGATCTCTGCTAAATTATATTTGCAATGATATTCATACTGTGTAAACACTTTATTATTAAGTTTT
This sequence comes from Ranitomeya variabilis, assembly GCF_051348905.1. Classification (NCBI taxonomy): domain Eukaryota; kingdom Metazoa; phylum Chordata; class Amphibia; order Anura; family Dendrobatidae; genus Ranitomeya; species Ranitomeya variabilis. The sequence goes on from NC_135233.1 coordinate 57,341,283, forward strand.
CTTATAGTTCATTGTAGTACTGCTCTTGTTATGTGATAATTTTATTATTTTCTCCTCTGGAGTTTTAAACTGATCGTTTTTTAAGGGACACAAATATTTGTTTTTCCAAATGTAAAATACAGAACTGGAGATGCATATATAACATTTTCTGTCCTTTTGCACCTGTTGGGATTGTATAGGTCAGTAAACCATTTTTAATTCCCTTTTAATTGCAAGCAGGATCCCCCATGAAATGCATAGCTTATGAGAGAGGAAAGCAAATCTCCAATGTGCGCATTGAAATATGAATGCAACAGGAAGTCCTCGGGAAGTTTGCAGCACAGGAGGCTGGAGTGAACAGCTCCTGCTTGAGGGCGCACACGGATTAGAGTATTGGAACAGTAAAAAGCCCTCCAGAATTGTGCAGATCATGACCCAGGAGTGCACGGCTCCTGCCTGAACGCGCATACAGAATGAAGTATGGATGCAATAGAAAACCTATTGTCACAATTGTCAGACGCCACAGGCTTAAAATGGCTGTCCTAGACAGACTTGGCACAAATCACTCCATCTGGCATATTACAGAGGAACCCTGACTTTCACCGTTTAACCGCTGTACAGGGATCTGATCTTCCACTGAAGAGCTGCCACCCAGAGGAGTGAACCAGAGGCAGGAAGGGTCAATGTGTGGGGTCAAAACCAAGAGGTCACATCAAGGACAGAGTCGTAAGAAAAGAGGATGGTGAAAATTCAGAAAACAGGAGAAATCAGGAAAATATCACAAGCACTGAGAGTAGCACAAGTAAGGCAGCAAAACTAATTGACTGGTAATGTAAGTCTGAGACCCAGGGGCTTAAATAGCAGACAGCTTCACCCAGGGCTCTCAAAAAAGTAATAAAAAAACAATTAATTCTGTATCTTCCTAATCTAGCAGCACCGACTTTACAGGACTAATGCTGTAATGCATTAACCTCAACAAAGGTGCGGCATCGGATTGCAGCCAAAGCAGGGACTGGCAAAGGTATTACAACTCTACTCTGTTTTTATGTCCCATGAGCTGCACATGTCTTGTTTTGTTTTTTGAGTGATCAGGGGGCTTTAGGACCTGGACCCCCAATGATCTGCTTGCAATTAAAAGGACACACATGCATAAAAAAGTCAGACAGATTTAGTTATTAGCAAAACTGAAAAGTTGAATGTTACCTTGCTTGGGATAAGAATCCTTTTTAACATATTTAGAGCATACTTACACTTTCCACAGAATCTTAGAATATTAAAAAAGGGCGTAAAGAGTAGTGTTGAGCGATACCTTCCGATACTTTCAAGTATCGGTATCGGGATATTATCGGCCGATATCCAAAAAATATCGGATATCGCCGATACCGATGCCTGATACCAATACAAGTCAATGGGACACAAGTATCGGAAGGTATCCTGGATGGTTCTGAGGGTCTGAAGGAGAGGAAACTCTCCTTCAGGCCCTGGGATCCATATTCATGTGTAAAATAAAGAATAAAAATAAAAAATAGGGATATACTCACCCTCTGACGCGCCCTGGTAGTAACCGCTGTAACCGGCAGCCTCCGTTCCTAAGAATGAGTGCCTGAAGGACCTTCGATGACATCGTGGCTTGTGATTGGTCGCGTGAGCACTCATGTGACCGCTCACGCGACCAATCACAAGCCGCGACGTCATCGAAGGTCTTTCACCCCTGCATTCTTAGGAACGGAGGCACCGCTAAGAGCAGGGGCCGCCGGACGGGTGAGTATATCAATATTTTTTATTTTTATTATTTATTTTATACATGAATATGGATCCCAGGGCCTGAAGGAGAGTCTTCTCTCCTCCAGACCCTGGGAACCATACGCACCGCACACTTCCGATTCCGATTTCCGATATCACAAAAGTATCGGAACTCGGTATCGGAATTCCGATACCGCAAGTATCGGCCAATATCCAATACTTGCGGTATCGGAATGCTCAACACTAGTAAAGAGTAATGTACCTTTTATATTGTTAATAATGGAATAAATCTTTGTAGCAACAGAACAAAAGAAGTAATCCAAAACGTAAGCAAGCATCTGGAAGAGTTCCTATCGGTTTCCCATAGATCCCATTACTAGGGTAACGTATTTCAGTATACACCATGTAGAGATCTGTACTCACTCGGCTGCGGTTTAGGTAGGTGCAGGAAATGGTATTGTTGAAATGCCCAACCAAGTTTATTAAAACTGCATAAACTGCTCTGGATAGAAAAACAAACGAACAGCCTTTTCTGGCACAAAGTGAAAACAAATAGTCCATATGGTATTGCAGGTCCGCCCGCACAGGTCAGGCCTTTAGCAACACATATTCAAGGTGAACACAAACTGCAAGTAAATAGTCCATATAGCCCTGCAGGTCTGCCCGCTCATGTCAGTGTCTTTGACAACACACACTGGAGGTTTCCACACTTCCAGCCACAGACACCGAATGAGACATCTGGCCTCCATTTTATTAGCCAATCCACGCCCCTGGGGTTGGGATATGTGAGCAGTCATTCCCACCCATCTCTTATGACTGCTTGTAAAACCAGGCCCTGGAATGGCCAAATAACTCTCTTAACCCTATATGTGCTGGAGCATAATTCCAAGCTCATGTCATCGCAGCTAAAAGCCACGATGACACATATCTCACCTCAAGGACTCATCCGGCAGCCATCTTACAACCATTACAATTAAAGCCATATGATATTTAAAGATGTTGTATTTCCTCCAAATGGGAGAGATTGTATGGTCATTGAGACTGTAACCATAAACAACACAGAATAATAATTTCATTGTACATGTAAGATACCCTACTCAAAAGAAATAGGGGAAGACCTAAATAAGTATATCAGACTAATTCATGTTGAAAATGTTTACTGTTATAAATTACATTATTTCGTTCTCAACAAATTAAATATCAGTGGTCAATGGAAACCAAAATCATCAACCAATTGAAGGCTAGATTCCAGATATGCCCAAAAATCAATGTACGAAATTTAAATCAGGGGTTCCACTGATCCAATTTGCATGAATTTCTGCATGGCAACTTGTAATGTGACTCAGTGGTTTATATGGCCACATTTTCCTGTATGCACTCTTGAAAACATCTGAGCATGCTCTTGATGAGACAGTGGATGGTGTCCTTTGGTATCTCCCCCCAAATCTGTATTAGAGCATCACTGAGCTCCTGAACCATCTGTGGTACTACTTATCAACATTGGATTCACTGTCCCAGAGAGCCTCTAACAGAAATTACCCTGGAGGCAGAGGCGTAGCTAGGGAATCAGCTCAAGGGTGCTAAACATTTGAGTGGGCCCTCAACCGGTAACAGCTATGGCGGTGCACCCTAATTGTAGGTATAAAGGGAAACTTAGCAGATGACTATGCTATTGCTAAAAAAAAATCTCTACACAAAGACCAACAACGATATTACCTCCATATGGTGACATATAATGGTAGATACCAGTCCTGCAGAACATGTAAGGGATTACAGTACATTTATAAAAAGTGACTTACAGCTGAAGTAACGTGCTTTCTGATGTAATCGTTCATTTCTCCTGTCTTTCTATCGGGCCCAGACCAACATGACAGCTTCTTGCAACCACGACTCGTCTGCAAAGATTACAACACAGACGCACTTCACTTCTCACATTTACAGCATCTATTGCCAACCTGCACAAACCCCTCATTCTACTGATACCCCAATACTGAGCTCCTACTGCTGTATGTGTCCCTAATACTGCACCTGCTGAGTGATACAATAACAGCGCTCCTCATACTGCTCCACATAACAATGCCCAGTGCCCACCACTGTGCCCCTTACATAGTAATAATGCCTCCTTTGTGCCCTCTAGATAGTAAAATTGCCCCCTAGAATATACCCATGCCCTGCTCAAGTGTCCTAGAAAATAGTGCCTACATTTTGCCCCTTTGACAGCCACAATACTCTGAGAGCCCCTCATTAATGCTTGTTAAGTGCCCACTTAACACTTAGTATTTACTTTAATCCAAGTTCCCACTTTTAAAATGTTGTTCTGTCCTCTAAAATTATGGCCATAAAACACAACATCTTTCCCGATTGTGAATGGAAATGTGGCACTCCTTGATATTTCTCTCTCTTTTAACTCTTCTGAAACTTTGGATACTATCTGATGAATTACGGCATGCTCGGCTGTTTTCAGAACTTCCAAAGAAGGGAATGGAGAGAGACGCACATGCATGTCCATTTTCTCATTCACAACGATGCTAGATGGGGTTCTCAAAAAGTCCGGGTACTGTGGACAGAAAAGTCAGAGATGGATGATGAATTTGACAATTAGACCTTTCAGCTGCAGCAGACAGCTTCCATGTTTACAAAGTGTGAATATTTCTTCAGACTTATTAATCCACTCCACATCCAGTTTTTCCTGGGTAGATACATACGCCCCATAAACACCATTTTGATCTTAGATACATATTACACATATGCTTTCAGAATTGTATCACTTTATTTGCAATGATGACATTTTTTGCTGACAAATGTTTCAGGATACGCGAAATAGATAAGGATAAATAAATAAATGGCTCCTCCATGACCGATGGCCGACAGTTGTTGTCTATCTGCTTTTACTATAGATAGCCCGCACCTGAGATTGTTGATGGCAGACAGTTTTGTCAAACTCTATTGCAATGTCATACACGGATTAGATTTACACCACTCTGGGATTCATCAGGCACTGTCCGAAGTGACAGGGCTCTAATCCTCCCCTATTTTATTAAGGTCATTCATAATGATAGAGTTTGGTGGCACCTATTATCTTCTAGACAATTCATCTTATCCGGAGAACACTGTGAAAATAAATTAAATAAACCTGAGATATAGTACACTTTATTAATATAAAGGATGAAAGAACGCACAGGTCTAAAATACTATCAATAATAAGTCAAGGGAGAAGGAATCACATTTTTGCTCTTACGGTCACTTGTGTGATAGATAAGTATTTAAACACCTTCTTTATACATATGTAGTGCAGATGTACATGACATACTGTTTTCAGTACCGCATGTGATTGCCACATGATTTATGTAACATACATTTTGCGTTTCAACAGTATGAATTATTTACAGCATCTCTTAGGGAAGGATTCGTGTACTTTAGATACAGTTGAAGGATGGGGTATAGACTGATGATTTTATACTATTTGTTGGACCATGCTACCAGTCTACTGTATATATGCTTTAGTCAAATTCCACCATCTCTCATTTCTAGCTTTTGTGATGACTGTATACGCATTAATTCGGCTTCTTCAGGTCCTTGGGGAGAGGATTCAGAAAACCAGAAAGCAAGGATCTTTAAAATATAACTTTTAATGAAAACAAGTTTTTAAAAAATGTTCAAAATTAGTATAGGACAAAATTAAAAAGGAATACAATACGTACCTGGTGAGCCCAATAGGGTCACTGCACTGAGCCCTGCTTGGCAGTGGAGGTTGGCACCTTAATTTTCTGCGGTAGGCGCCCCCACTCCTCGGCGGCTAACCCTAGTATCCCCAGAACTCCCTGCAATGGAGATGTCCTAGATAATCACTATACTGGGCCCTGCCTGACAGTGGAGGTTGGCACCCTAATTTTCTGCGGTAGGTGCCCCCACTCCTCGGCGGCTAACCCTAGTGTCCCAAGAACTCCCTACAATGGAGATTGTTATGACCCCAATGGCAGAGGGTCTCAAAAGTACATACCAAGTCTGCAAACACAAAAAAACAGCTCATAGGGCAGTGGTAACTGGGCTGACCATATATCTAATCCTAGCACCACAAATAGCAGCAGCCGGGGAACGTGCCTACGTTGGTTCTAGACGTCTCGCGCCAGCCGGAGAACTAACTAACCCTAGAAGGGAAAAGATAGACCTTTCTTGCCTCCAGAGAAAAGACCCCAAAAGTTGGATACAAGCCCCCAACAAATAATAACGGTGAGGTAAGGAGAAAAGACAAACGTAAGAATGAACTAGATATTTAGCAAAGAGAGGCCCACTGACTAATAGCAGAATATAGTAAGATGACTTATATGGTCAGCAAAAACCCTATCAAAATTTCCACGCTGGATATTCAAGAACCCCCGAACCGTCTAATGGCCCGGGGGGAGAACACCAGCCCCCTAGAGCTTCCAGCAAAATCAGGAATCACATTTAGTACAAGCTGGACAAAAAATAAGGGCAAAGCAAATAACCAAAAAACAAGGAAGCAGGACTTAGCTTAATTTTGCAAGATCCAAGACCAGCAGACAGGAGCAAACAGAAAGGAACTGATTACAACGATGCCAGGCACTGGACTGAGAAACCAGGAAGTTTATATAGCAACACCCCTGGACTAACGACCCAGGTGGGTGCCAAACTGAGGAAAGACAATCCCAGAGTCATATCACTAGTGACCACAAGAGGGAGCCAAAAAAGTCTAATTCACAACAGTACCCCCCCTTTAAGGAGGGGTCACCGAACCCTCACCAAGACCACCAGGGCGATCAGGATGAGCAGCGTGAAAGGCACGAACTAAATCGGCCGCATGCACATCAGAGGCAACCACCCAGGAATTATCCTCCTGACCATAGCCCTTCCACTTGACCAGATACTGAAGCCTCCGCCTGGAGAGACGAGAATCCAAGATCTTCTCCACCACGTACTCCAACTCGCCCTCAACCAACACCGGAGCAGGAGGCTCAACAGAAGGAACCACAGGTACAACGTACCGCCGCAACAAAGACCTGTGGAACACATTGTGAATGGCAAACGACACCGGAAGATCCAAGCGAAAGGACACAGGATTAAGGATTTCCAATATCTTGTAAGGACCGATGAAGCGAGGCTTAAATTTAGGAGAGGAGACCTTCATAGGAACAAATTGAGAAGACAGCTGTCATGTTCCCAATGGCAGGGAATTAAACACATAACACGGGCAAAAACAGGACGAGCTCTAGGGTGATGGAACCTGAGCTGACCGCGATCCTGAACCTCAACACTCAACTAACAGCAGCCGGGGAACGTTCCTGGGGGGACTCTAGACGTCTCGCGCCAGCCGGAGATCTAGCTACCCCTATCAGAAGAATCACAGACCTATCTTGCCTCCAGAGAAATATTCCCACAGAAATAGCAGCCCCCCACATATAATGACGGTGAAATGAGAGGAAGGCACAAACGTAGTTATGAAAACAGATTCAGCAAAATGAGGCCCGCTTAAGCTAGATAGCAGAGGATACAAAAGGTGAACTGCGCGGTCAGCTTAAAACCCTTCAAAATACCATCCTGAAATTACTTGAACTCATGTGCCAACTCATGGTACATGAGTGGTAATTTCAGCCCACTAGAGCAACCAGCAGCAGAGAATTACATATCTGCAAGCTGGACTAAAAACATGAAAGCAAACATGAAACAGGGAAATCCAGACTTAGCTTGTCTTGAAGGCCTAGGAGCAGGTAGCAAAGGTAACAGAGACACACTGATACATTGATAGCCGGCAAGGGAATGACAGGAAAGCCAGGTTAAATAGGAAACACCCAGCCTCTGATGGACAGGTGGAAACCAGAGACCGCAACCCACCAAAGTCACCCAGTACCAGTTGTAACCACCAGAGGGAGCCCAAAAACAGAATCCACAACAGTACCCCCCCCTTAAGGAGGGGTCACCAAACCCTCACGAGAACCCCCAGGGCGATCAGGATGAGCTCTATGGAAGGCGCGGACCAAATCAGTCGCATGAACATCAGAGGCGACCACCCAGGAATTATCCTCCTGACCATAACCCTTCCACTTAACCAAATACTGGAGTTTACGTCTGGAAACACGAGAATCCAAGATCTTCTCAACAACATACTCCAATTCTCCCTCCACCAGCACCGGAGCAGGAGGCTCAACCGAAGGAACAACGGGCACCTCATACCTCCGCAATAACGACCGATGGAACACATTATGAATAGCAAACGATGCTGGGAGATCCAAACGAAAAGACACAGGGTTAAGAATCTCCAAGATCTTATAAGGACCGATGAACCGAGGCTTGAACTTAGGAGAAGAGACCTTCATAGGGACAAAACGAGAAGACAACCACACCAAGTCCCCAACAAGAAGTCGGGGACCCACGTGGCGACGGCGATTAGCAAACTGCTGAGTCTTCTCCTGAGACAACTTCAAATTGTCCACCACCTGATTCCAAATCTGATGTAGCCTGTCCACCACCACGTCCACTCCAGGACAATCCGAAGGCTCCACCTGACCAGAGGAAAAACGAGGATGAAACCCCGAATTACAAAAGAAAGGAGAAACCAAAGTAGCAGAACTAGCCCGATTATTAAGGGCAAATTCGGCCAGTGGCAAAAAGGCAACCCAGTCATCTTGATCAGCAGAAACAAAACACCTTAAATACGTTTCCAAGGTCTGATTAGTTCGCTCCGTCTGGCCATTCGTCTGAGGATGGAATGCAGACGAGAAAGACAAATCAATGCCCATCTTAGCACAAAACGTCCGCCAAAATCTAGACACAAACTGGGATCCCCTGTCAGAAACGATATTCTCCGGAATCCCATGCAAACGAACCACGTTCTGAAAAAATAAAGGGACCAACTCAGAGGAGGAAGGCAACTTAGGCAAGGGTACCAAATGAACCATCTTAGAAAAGCGGTCACACACAACCCAGATAACGGACATTTTCTGTGAGACAGGGAGATCTGAAATAAAATCCATGGAAATGTGCGTCCAAGGCCTCTTCGGGATAGGCAAGGATAACAACAACCCACTGGCCCGAGAACAGCAAGGCTTAGCCCGAGCACACACTTCACAAGACTGCACAAAGGTGCGCACATCCCTTGACAAGGAAGGCCACCAAAAAGACCTGGCCACCAAGTCTCTAGTACCAAATATTCCAGGATGACCAGCCAACACAGAAGAATGGACCTCGGAGATGACTCTACTGGTCCAATCATCCGGAACAAACAGTCTTTCTGGTGGACAACGATCAGGTTTATCCGCCTGAAACTCCTGCAATGCACGTCGCAAGTCTGGGGAGACGGTGGACAATATTACCCCATCCCTAAGGATACCAGTAGGCCCAGAGTCTCCAGGAGAGTCAGGCACAAAACTCCTGGAAAGAGCATCTGCCTTCACATTCTTTGAACCTGGCAGGTATGAAACCACAAAATTGAAACGAGAAAAAAACAACGACCAACGAGCCTGTCTAGGATTCAGACGCCTGGCAGACTCAAGGTAAATCAGATTTTTGTGACCAGTCAAGACCACCACACGATGTCTAGCACCCTCAAGCCAATGATGCCACTCCTCAAATGCCCACTTCATGGCCAAAAGCTCCCGATTACCCACATCATAATTGCGCTCGGCGGGCGAGAATTTTCTAGAAAAGAACGCACATGGCTTCATCACCGAGCCATCGGAACTTCTCTGTGACAAAACCGCCCCCGCTCCAATCTCGGAAGCATCAACCTCAACCTGAAAAGGAAGTGAAACATCTGGTTGACATAACACAGGAGCAGAAGAAAACCGGCGCTTAAGTTCCTGAAAGGACTCCACAGCCGTAGGAGACCAATTAGCAACATCAGCACCCTTTTTAGTCAAATCAGTCAAAGGTTTAACAACACTGGAAAAATTAATAATGAACCGACGATAAAAATTAGCAAAACCCAAGAACTTCTGAAGACTCTTAACAGATGTAGGTTGTGTCCAGTCACAAATCGCCTGAACCTTGACGGGATCCATCTCAATAGTAGAAGGAGAAAAAATGTACCCCAAAAAAGAAATCTTCTGGACTCCGAAGAGACATTTTGAGCCCTTCACAAACAGAGAATTGGCCCGCAGGACTTGAAACACCTTCCTGACCTGTAGAACATGAGACTCCCAGTCATCAGAAAACACCAAAATATCATCCAAATACACAATCATAAACTTATCCAGATATTCACGGAAAATATTGTGCATAAAGGACTGAAAGACTGAAGGAGCATTAGAAAGTCCAAAAGGCATTACCAAATACTCAAAATGGCCCTCAGGCGTATTAAATGCGGTTTTCCACTCATCACCCTGCTTTATCCGCACAAGATTATACGCACCGCGAAGATCTATCTTAGTGAACCACCTAGCCCCCTTAATGCGAGCAAACAAATCAGTCAATAATGGCAATGGATACTGATATTTGACTGTAATCTTATTCAGAAGACGATAATCTATACAAGGCCTCAGGGAACCATCTTTTTTTTGCCACGAAAAAAAAACCTGCTCCCAGAGGGGACGAAGATGGATGAATATGTCCCTTTTCCAAGGACTCCTTAATATAATTCCGCATAGCAGTATGCTCTGGCACTGACAGATTAAATAAACGACCCTTAGGGAACTTACTGCCAGGAATTAATTCTATAGCACAGTCACAATCCCTATGAGGAGGGAGCGAATTGAGCTTAGGCTCCTCAAAAACATCCCGATAGTCAGACAAAAACGCAGGGACCTCAGAAGGAGTAGATGAAGCGATTGAAATCAGAGGTGCATCATCATGAACCCCCTGACATCCCCAGCTTAACACAGACATTGTTTTCCAATCAAGGACTGGATTATGAGTTTGTAACCATGGCAGACCAAGCACTAGTACATCATCTAAATTATACAGTACAAGGAAGCGAATCACCTCCTGATGAACGGGAGTCATGCGCATGGTCACTTGTGTCCAGTACTGCGGTTTATTCATAGCCAATGGTGTAGAGTCAATTCCCTTCAAAGGAATAGGAACTTCCAGAGGCTCCAGACTAAAACCGCAGCGTTTGGCAAATGACCAATCCATAAGACTCAGGGCAGCGCCCGAATCCACATAGGCATCGACGGAAATGGATGACAGTGAACAAATCAGAGTTACAGACAAAATGAACTTAGACTGCAGAGTACTAATGGCAAAAGATTTATCAACCTTTTTTGTGCGTTTAGAGCATGCTGATATAACATGAGCTGAATCACCACAATAAAAACACAATCCATTTTTCCGCCTATAATTTTGCCGTTCACTTCTGGACTGAATTCTATCACATTGCATAGTCTCAGGTGCCTGTTCAGAAGACACCGCCAACTGGTGCACAGGTTTGCGCTCCCGTAAACGCCGATCAATCTGAATGGCCATAGCCATAGACTCATTCAGACCTGTAGGCGCAGGGAACCCCACCATAATATCCTTAATGGCCTCAGAAAGACCATCTCTGAAGTTTGCAGCCAGGGCGCACTCATTCCACTGAGTAAGCACCGACCATTTCCAAAATTTTTGACAATATACTTCCGCTTCATCATGCCCCTGAGAGAGGGCTAATAAAGCCTTTTCAGCCTGAATCTCCAGGTTAGGTTCCTCATAGAGCAATCCCAGTGCCAGAAAAAACGCATCCACACTGAGCAATGCAGGATCCCCTGGTGCCAATGCAAATTTCCCAATTCTGAGGGTCGCCCCGCAGGAAAGATATTACAATCTTGACCTGCTGAACAGGGTCTCCAGAGGAGCGAGATTTCAAAGAAAGAAACAATTTGCAATTGTTCCTGAAATTCAGGAAGGTAGATCTATCTCCAGAAAAAAACTCTGGAATAGGAATTCTAGGTTCAGACATAGGAGTGTGAACAACAAAATCCTGTATGTTTTGAACTTTTGCAGCAAGATTATTCAGGCTGGAAGCCAAACTCTGGACATCCATGTTAAACAGCTAAGGTCAGAGCCATTCAAGGGTTAAGAGGAGGTAAGAAGCAGCTAGACAGCAATTAAGAGCTAGGCAGCAAAACTCTGAGGGAAAAAAAAAAAATTTCCCTTCAACACTTCTTTTTCTCCTGCTTCAGCCCAAACAATTAACACTTTGTGGGCCGGCTATACTGTCATGTTCCCAATGGCAGGGAATTAAACACATAACACGGGCAAAAACAGGACGAGCTCTAGGGTGATGGAACCTGAGCTGACCGTGATCCTGAACCTCAACACTCAACTAACAGCAGCCGGGGAACGTTCCTGGGGGGACTCTAGACGTCTCGCGCCAGCCGGAGATCTAGCTACCCCTATCAGAAGAATCACAGACCTATCTTGCCTCCAGAGAAATATTCCCACAGAAATAGCAGCCCCCCACATATAATGACGGTGAAATGAGAGGAAGGCACAAACGTAGTTATGAAAACAGATTCAGCAAAATGAGGCCCGCTTAAGCTAGATAGCAGAGGATACAAAAGGTGAACTGCGCGGTCAGCTTAAAACCCTTCAAAATACCATCCTGAAATTACTTGAACTCATGTGCCAACTCATGGTACATGAGTGGTAATTTCAGCCCACTAGAGGAACCAGCAGCAGAGAATTACATATCTGCAAGCTGGACTAAAAACATGAAAGCAAACATGAAACAGGGAAATCCAGACTTAGCTTGTCTTGAAGGCCTAGGAGCAGGTAGCAAAGGTAACAGAGACACACTGATACATTGATAGCCGGCAAGGGAATGACAGGAAAGCCAGGTTAAATAGGAAACACCCAGCCTCTGATGGACAGGTGGAAACCAGAGACCGCAACCCACCAAAGTCACCCAGTACCAGTTGTAACCACCAGAGGGAGCCCAAAAACAGAATCCACAACAGACAGCCATACCAAATCCCCAACACGAAGTCGGGGACCCACACCGCGGCGGCGGTTGGCAAAACGCTGAGCCTTCTCCTGTGACAACTTCAAGTTGTCCACCACATGATTCCAGATCCGCTGCAACCTATCCACCACGGAATCTACCCCAGGACAGTCAGAAGGCTCCACATGTCCCGAGGAAAAACGAGGATGGAAACCAGAGTTGCAAAAAAATGGCGAAACCAAAGTAGCGGAACTAGCCCGATTATTAAGGGCAAACTCAGGCAACGGCAAGAAGGTCACCCAATCATACTGATCTGCAGAAACAAAACACCTCAAATAAGCCTCCAGAGTCTGATTAGTTCGCTCCGTTTGTCCATTAGTCTGAGGATGAAAGGCAGACGAAAATGACAAATCAATGCCCATCTTAGCACAAAAGGATCACCAGAACCTAGAAACAAACTGGGATCCTCTGTCAGACACAATATTCTCAGGAATGCCGTGTAAACGAACCACATTCTGAAAGAACAAAGGAACCAGATCGGAAGAGGAAGGCAGCTTAGGCAAAGATACCAAATGGACCATCTTGGAAAAGCGATCACATACCACCCAGATGACAGACATGCCCTGAGACACCGGAAGATCTGAAATGAAATCCATGGAAATGTGTGTCCAAGGCCTCTTTGGGACAGGCAAGGGCAAGAGCAACCCGCTGGCACGAGAACAGCAAGGCTTAGCTCGAGCACAAGTCCCACAGGACTGCACAAATGACCGCACATCCCGTGACAAGGAAGGCCACCAAAAGGACCTAGCCACCAGATCTCTGGTGCCAAAAATTCCCGGATGCCCTGCCAACACCGAGGAATGAACCTCGGAAATGACTCTGCTGGTCCACTTATCAGGAACAAACAGTCTGTCAGGTGGACAAGAGTCAGGTCTACCAGCCTGAAATATCTGCAACACACGTCGCAAATCCGGAGAAATGGCTGACAGGATAACTCCCTCTTTGAGAATACCAACTGGTTCTGCGACTCCAGGAGAGTCAGGCACAAAGCTCCTTGAAAGAGCATCAGCCTTCACATTCTTTGAACCTGGTAAATACGAGACCACAAAGTCAAAACGGGAGAAAAACAATGACCAGCGGACCTGTCTAGGATTCAGGCGTTTAGCAGACTCGAGATACTTCAGATTTTTGTGATCAGTCAAGACCACCACACGATGCTTAGCACCCTCGAGCCAATGACGCCACTCCTCAAATGCCCACTTCATGGCTAACAACTCCCGATTGCCAACATCATAATTCCGCTCAGCAGGCGAAAACTTCCTAGAGAAAAAAGCACATGGTCTCATTACAGAGCAACCAGGGCCTCTCTGTGACAAAACGGCCCCTGCCCCAATCTCAGAAGCATCCACTTCAACCTGAAAGGGAAGTGAGACATCAGGCTGGCACAAAACAGGCGCCAAAGTAAACCGGCGCTTCAACTCTTGAAAGGCTTCCACGGCTGCAGGAGCCCAGTTAGCAACATCAGAACCTTTCTTGGTCATATCCGTCAAAGGTTTAACAACGCTAGAAAAATTAGCGATAAAACGACGGTAGAAGTTAGCAAAACCCAAGAACTTCTGAAGACTCTTAACTGACGTGGGTTGAGTCCAATCATGAATAGCTCGGACCTTGACTGGGTCCATCTCCACCGCAGAAGGGGAAAAAATAAAACCCAAAAAGGGAACCTTCTGTACTCCAAAGAGACACTTTGAGCCCTTAACAAACAAAGCATTCTCACGCAAAACCTGAAACACCATCCTGACCTGCTCTACATGCGAGTCCCAATCATCAGAAAAAACCAGAATATCATCCAGATAAACAATCATAAATTTATCCAGATACTTCCGGAAAATATCATGCATAAAGGACTGAAACACTGAAGGAGCATTAGAGAGCCCGAAAGGCATCACCAAGTACTCAAAATGACCTTCGGGCGTATTAAATGCAGTTTTCCATTCATCTCCTTGCTTAATGCGCACAAGGTTGTACGCACCACGAAGATCTATCTTGGTGAACCACTTGGCACCTTTAATCCGGGCAAACAAGTCCAACAACAGAGGCAAAGGATACTGAAATTTAACAGTGATTTTATTCAGAAGCCGATAGTCAATACAAGGTCTCAAAGATCCGTCCTTCTTGGCCACAAAAAAGAATCCCGCACCAAGAGGGGAAGAGGATGGATGGATATGCCCCTTCTCCAGAGATTCCTTGATATACGAACGCATTGCGGTATGCTCAGGTACAGACAGATTAAATAATCTTCCCTTAGGAAATTTACTACCTGGAATCAAATCTATAGCGCAGTCACAGTCCGTATGAGGAGGAAGAGCACTGGACCTGGACTCGCTGAATACATCCTGGTAATCAGACAAATACTCAGGAACTTCCGAAGGAGTAGAGGAAGCAATAGACACCGGCGGGGAATCACCATGAATTCCCTGACAGCTCCAACTTGACACAGACATTGCCTTCCAATCCAAGACTGGATTATGGGTCTGTAACCATGGCAGACCCAAAACGACCAAATCATGCATTTTATGCAGAACAAGAAAACGAATCACCTCCCGATGTTCAGGAGTCATGCACATGGTTACCTGTGTCCAAAACTGCGGTTTATTTTCCGCCAATGGTGTAGCATCAATACCTCTAAGAGGGATAGGATTTACCAATGGCTCAAGAACAAAACCACAGCGCTTGGCAAATGACAGATCCATAAGACTCAGGGCAGCACCTGAATCCACAAACACCATAACAGGGTAGGAGGACAATGAGCAAATTAAAGTCACAGACAAAATAAATTTAGGTTGCAAATTACCAATGGCGACAGGACTAACAACCCTAGTTAGGCGTTTAGAGCATGCTGATATAACATGTGTAGAATCACCACAGTAAAAACACAACCCATTCTGACGTCTATGATTTTTCCGTTCATTTCTAGTCTGAATTCTACCACATTGCATTAAATCAGGTGTTTGTTCAGACAACACCACCAGAGGATTCGCGGCTTTGCGCTCCCGCAAACGCCGGTCAATTTGAATAGCCAGCGCCATGGAATCATTCAGACCTGTAGGAATGGAGAAACCCACCATCACATTCTTAATGGCTTCAGAAAGGCCATTTCTGAAATTTGCGGCCAGAGCACACTCATTCCACTGAGTAAGCACAGACCATTTCCGAAATTTTTGGCAATACACTTCAGCTTCATCCTGATCCTGAGAAATAGCCAGCAAGGCTTTTTCTGCCTGAATTTCAAGATTGGGTTCCTCGTAAAGCAATCCGAGCGCCAGAAAAAACGCATCAATATTTGCCAATGCCGGATCTCCTGGCGCTAGCGAGAAGGCCCAATCCTGAGGGTCGCCCCGTAAGAAAGAGATAACAATTTTTACTTGCTGAGCTGAGTCTCCAGATGAACGGGGTCTCAGAGATAGAAACAATTTACAATTATTCCTGAAATTCCTAAACTTAAATCGGTCTCCAGAGAACAGTTCAGGAATAGGTATTTTAGGTTCAGACATTGGACTACTGGTAACAAAATCTTGTATGCCCTGCACACGAGCAGCAAGCTGATCCACACTTGTAATCAAAGTCTGGACATTCATGTCTGCAGCAAGCACAAGCCACTCAGAGGTAAAGGGGAGGAAAAAAGAGAGGAAATAAAAAAAAAAAAAAACTCAGATTTTCCTTTCTTGTAATCCCACTTCTGCAATGCATTAAACATTCAACCTTGGCCTGGCATACTGTTATGACCCCAATGGCAGAGGGTCTCAAAAGTACATACCAAGTCTGCAAACACAAAAAACCAGCTCATAGGGCAGTGGTAACTGGGCTGACCATATATCTAATCCTAGCACCACAAATAGCAGCAGCCGGGGAACGTGCCTACGTTTGTTCTAGACGTCTCGCGCCAGCCGGAGAACTAACTAACCCTAGAAGGGAAAAGATAGACCTTTCTTGCCTCCAGAGAAAAGACCCCAAAAGTTGGATACAAGCCCCCAACAAATAATAACGGAGAGGTAAGGAGAAAAGACAAACGTAAGAATGAACTAGATATTTAGCAAAGAGAGGCCCACTGACTAATAGCAGAATATAGTAAGATGACTTATATGGTCAGCAAAAACCCTATCAAAATTTCCACGCTGGATATTCAAGAACCCCCGAACCGTCTAACGGCCCGGGGGGAGAACACCAGCCCCCTAGAGCTTCCAGCAAAATCAGGAATCACATTTAGTACAAGCTGGACAAAAAATAAGGGCAAAGCAAATAACCAAAAAACAAGGAAGCAGGACTTAGCTTAATTTTGCAAGATCCAAGACCAGCAGACAGGAGCAAACAGAAAGGAACTGATTACAACGATGCCAGGCACTGGACTGAGAAACCAGGAAGTTTATATAGCAACACCCCTGGACTAACGACCCAGGTGGGTGCCAAACTGAGGAAAGACAATCCCAGAGTCATATCACTAGTGACCACAAGAGGGAGCCAAAAAAGTCTAATTCACAACAGGAGATGTCCTAGGTAATCACTATACTGGGCCCTACCTGACAGTGGAGGTTGGCACCCTAAGCTTCTGTGGTACGCACCCCCACTCCTCAATGGCTCACCCTGATATCCCTAAAAGTCCCGACAGTGGGGAAAAAAAAATGTCCCAATACACCCCAAATACCCGTGTGAAAAGAAGAAAAAAGAAGAAAAAATATATACAAAATGATGTTAACTAAATGTCAGCTATTATCATCTCAAAATGTTGATTTATATGAATGGCTACCTAATGACATCAACATCCCTTAAAGAAAATTACCCTAAATGAAGAGATAAATACGGGTAAATAGGATGCAATAATCAAATAACGTTGTTCCAATGGCAATGGCAATGAAGGGATTCCAAGGTAGTCATAATCCATAATAGGACAAAAATAGCAAATAAAGTACACAATGCAATGATACAATCATCTATCTGTAAAAACAATATAGTGCACAGTGCAGTTGATCACACATTTTTTGTACTCATCTATTTGCTGTAGTACACCATAGCCAGGAATTCCATGCCACATTTAAGGCTCCAGTCAAGCTCTAGTCAGAGTTAGCGACTTTCCAAAACAATGCCCAAGCAATGCCCGACGCATTTCCCCCCTGAGAATAACGGGGGTTCTTCAGGGGGTATAATGGCCACACATATGATGATAGAGAATTCAGCTCTGATTGATTCCACATCATTGGGTATTGTGTGGCAAGCACCTGTAAGAATTCTCGCTTTTCTAGAGGAATTGCAATGCTCGCAAATTACAGGGTGAGGAATTAGACTAATGGTTTTGAAAAGAGTGTAGAGGTAATAAGTTTAGAGAAAGAGAAAAGGGGGAGAAAAGCTACCTGCATAACAGTGCACACTCACAAGGATGATAATGAGGGGTAATCAAGTGCAAAATGATAATTTTATTAGATAACTGAACACAGACAGAATGAAATTAAAAACAATTAAAATAAACAAAGACAAGGTTACCCAGACCCTAGTACCTCCCGTTGAGTGGGAGCATTAAATGCAGAGAGAATCAATACAATTGAAAAAAATAAATGTAAATCCACACAAAGTAAGTAGTTACATCTCTAGATATGCATAAAATGGCAGCACATACCCATAAAGTATACAATTAAGGTTATCCCTGTGGTATAAAGCAAAAACAGCCAATCAACAGTAAAGGGATTATCTCAAAAGAACTGGTAGAGATAATACTCTAACACAAAGCAGATGGCCAGAGACAATCAAGCGGTCTTCAATGAAAATAGAGAAAGGCATAGAAGACTGTGCCTAGATATGATCCCTAGGATATAGAAAAAAATCGCAGGCTGAGATGCAGGTGAAAGTGCAAGATGATAATGGAGGAGGAAGCACCTCCAAAAAGATGACAGAGAAATGCCAAGATGATACCTGCATGTGCATAAAATGCATCACATGAAGAAGGCGTGCTGAAATGGGGGCAAGGGTGTAAAAATGCCCCACTATGAGTCTGGGAACCGACCCCACGCGTATCGCTGTGTCAAGCTCAGCTCCATCAGGGGAAGTCATATAGTCATAAGTTTAGAGAAAGGCATCACATACCTGGTTGATCCCCTATGATTAGCTATTGGGGTCCTGGGTTCCAATCTGCAAGGAGTTTGTATGTTCTCCCCATGTTTGCTTGGGTTTCCTCTGGGTTCTCCGATTTCCTCCCACACTCCAAACACATACTGATAGGGAATTTAGATTGTGAGCCCCAATGGGGACAGTGATGATAATGTCTGTAACGTGCTGTGGAATATAATAAACAAAGCATAATACATAAAAACAATAATTGTGTGGAGCATCTTTACAATTACTCACTTTCTAGAGGAACTGCATTATTAGCAAACTACTTGGTGGGGAATTGTTCTAAGGGTCTTGGAAAGGTTGTTAAGGAGGGGAAATGGGATAGAGGGGGCCAAGTCCCCTTCACTTCAATGACTACTGGGTGGGAAGTACCTTTGCAAGACTCTCTTCTCCAGTGTTAACAAATAAGGTGGTAGGGAATTGTTCTAATTGTATTGGAAAATATGTAGATGAGAAAACAGAAGTTGGGGGGCCTGGCCTGGTTGATCGCACATCAATGGCTATTGGGTGGCAGCTGCAGGAATTCTTTTTAACCAGTGAAATTGCAGTGTTAGCAACAAAAAAATGGGGACTTACTTGGTCATGGGGTTATATGAAGGGTACATAGGGGAGCCAGCTTGATTGGATAAATACTTTTCTTATTTTGTGATGAGACTCTGTATAGGACTCCCCTCTTCAGTAAAATTACATTTAGGTCTTGAAATATTTGGACAGTTACAGAATCTTCTTGATTTGGGCTCTGCAGGCCACTATTTTGATTTAAAGGGAACCTGTCAGCAGGATTATGCTGGGTAAGCTACAGACAGTGTCAGGCCGGTGCCATCTTACTGAATAAAATGATACCAGTGGTGATGAAATCCGTCTTGTGGTTGTTGTTTAATCTTTATTTGTAGTTTAAGTTAATGAGATTCTCGTGCTCTGGGGCAGCCTGTGGCGGGGTCTTCATGTGGTGCTCTGCTTACATATTCATCTGTATGGCTTATGACAATAAGATATGCAGTATGTAAAATAGGGGCAGGTCACTGATGGATCAGTGACCTGTCATAAGCCATACAGATGAATATGTAATTCTTGTGATTTAATATTAGGACCATGTAGTCTGCAGTTATTGTATCTCCTACAAAGGTATATCTTTATGATCTATGTGGCCCTCGTTCATATATTCATCTGTTTGTTGAAAGTGCACCCATGCTTTTCTATTTAGATATGTATATACCCTATTATCTCTCCTCCTGTAGGGGGAAGGCATGGTTTTCTATGGTGATTTACTTTAGTATATAGGCGTTTTTGATTCCCCGGCTCCGTGCGCCCTTGGTATTTTACACGACTGTGCAGTGTCTCTGTATGCCATGCTGCGCCATTACCCTACCTGGTTGCTACCGTTTTATTAATAAAGGTTTTTTGATATTTTGCTATCTCTTGAACTCTGTTGGTCGTTTTTTGGGTCTTTTTGACCCACTCCTCCTTTCTATTTTTAAGGCAGATTGAACCCTCTTTATTTGCGCTACTGAAGTCTTCTCTTTCTGGTATACTTAGATATTAGATACTGAAGCACCTACTTCCTGGAGAGTGTTCTTCACTTGGGTGTTTGTTGTGAAAGGGTTTTTCTTCAACAACCACTTTTGTCTTCAGTGGACATTCAGATCTTTTTGAGTTCCCAAACTCATCAGTGCGCTCTTTTTTTCAGAATGTACAAAACTGTTGATTTTGCCACTTCTAACATTTCTGCTCTCTCTCTGATGGATTTCTTTTTTTCTGACTATTTATGGTCTCTTTCTTTTCCATTGAGTGCTCCTTTGGCTGCATGTTGTGTGTTCACAGCAACAGCTTCCAAATGTAAGGGTACTGTCACACAGTACCATTTTGATCGCTACGACGGTACGATTCGTGACGTTCTAGCGATATCGTTACGATATCGCAGTGTCTGACACGCAGCAGCGATCAGGGATCCTGCTGAGAATCGTACGTCGTAGCAGATCGTTTGGAACTTTTTTTCGTCGCTTGATCACCCGCTGACATCGCTGGATCGTTGTGTGTGACAGCGATCCAGCGATGTGTTCGCTTGTAACCAGGGTAAACATCGGGTAACTAAGCGCAGGGCCGCGCTTAGTAACCCGATGTTTACCGTGGTTACCAGCGTAAACGTAAAAAAACCAAACAGTACATACTTACATTCTGGTGTCTGTCCTCCGGCGTCTCAGCTTCTCTGCACTGTGAGCGCCGGCCAGCCAGAAAGCGAGCACAGCGGTGACGTCTGACGTCACCGCTGTGCTTTCCGGCCGCTGTGCTTACACAGTGCAGAGAAGCTGAGACGCCGGGGGACAGACACCGGAATGTAAGTATGTACTGTTTGTTTTTTTTACGTTTACGCTGGTAACCAGGGTAAACATCGGGTTACTAAGCGCGGCCCTGCGCTTAGTAACCCGATGTTTACCCTGGTTACCCGGGGACTTCGGCATCGCTCCAGCGCCGTGATTGCAACGTGTGACCGCAGTCTACGACGCTGGAGCAATAATCATACGATCGCTGCGACGTCACGGATCGTGCCGTCGTAGCGATCAAAATGGCACTGTGTGACAGTACCCTAAATTGCAGTTTCAGGCATTTTATCTGCTTAATTGATGATGGACTGACAAGGGAATAGCCCATGCAGCCTATTAAAAACTTTTTGAGATAATTGGCCAATTACTTTTGTTATCTTTAAAAAAAAAGTCAGCTACATATTAAAGATCTGGTATTCCTAAACCATAATTCCAATTAAGATGTGAATACCTCAAATTAAAGCTGAGAGTCTGCACTTTAAGCCCATATTAATTATATAAGTGTATATGTACTGGAAAACAGCCAAAATGCCAAAATGTGTGTCTCTGTCCAAATATTTCTGTACTTAACTACAGATTGAAAACAGAGAGTGTGGGGATAGGAAAGAGTGTGGGAGAGTGGGAAAATCCTGCCCCTATTTTCTACCGATGTAGCATTGATTAAAAGAATGCAGATAACACAGCACTGGGATATCATGCACCTGACATCCTCCATGCTGCTGTGGCAGGCTCTCATGACATCTTCTGTGCTGCTTTGGCTGGCTAGCATGACATCTTTTGTGCTGCTGCAGCTGGCTCTCCTGACATCTTCTTTGCTGCTGTGGCTGGCTCTCCTGACATAATCTATGCTGCTGTGTCTGGCTTTCTTGACATACTCAGTGCTGCAGTGGTTGGCTCTCCTGAAATCCTCTGTGTTGCTGTTGCTGGGTCTCTGGAGGGAACTATGTGCATATAATTGGTTGATGTACATGAGCGAGAGTGAAAGAGAGACAGAAAGAGAGAGAAATAGAGAGAGAGCACTCACAAAGAGTTCAACTGACACTGGAGTACCTGCGCTCCCATAAAGGGAATTCCTGGCTTCAGTGTGACGCACAGCTCAGATTCGAATGAGCTTATTTAAGACAACAAGGCAGACAACAAACAGAGCAGATATCAAAGATAAAACAGCTCGGTGTGACTCATATAGGACCAGTGGCAGTACAGGAAACTCAACTTCTAGTAGGGAAATGGTTAATAGCAACAATGTAACAGAGAAGTAACTGCAATCTGTATTCATATCTGACTTAATGATGGGACCCAAAGAGTGGTCATAAATAGCTGCACATCTAGTTGGAAGAATGGCTCAAGTGGGGAACCACAAGGCTCTGTCCTGGGCTCTGTGTTGTTCAAAATCTTTATCAGTGATTTAGATAAATGAATTGAGGGTAAACTGATTAAATTTGCTGAGGACACAAAGTTAGGAGGGATAGCTTATACTGGGAAGAGAGAGAGGATTAAAAAAGATCTAAACAATATTGGGACTGTGGTGTTGTGAACTCTGTTTTTGGGCTCCCTCTTGTGGTCACAAGTGGTACTGTGTGAGTGTTGTCTTTGGGCTCCCTCTGGTGGCTCTTTTGTCATTCTGCAGGTCTGAGGTTGGATCAGCTGTCTCATTATCTGTTAGCTGGTTCCTATTTAGTTCACTTGGACTCTCAGTGGTTGCCTGCTGTCGTTGTATTCAGTGCTATTCTGATTGCTCCTGTCTACATCCGTTATCAGTCTCTCCAAGAGAAGGTAAGTTTTGTTTGCTTATTTTTGCTCATCTGTGTTCAAGATGTGTCCTAGTATATGATGTGTTTGGTCCAGCTTGCTAATATGTGATTTCCCTGCTTGCTGGTGCTCTGGGGTGCTTTTTGCACCTCCCCTCTTGGTGCAGGATTCTTTTTTGTGGCCAAGAAGGATGGTTCTCTGAGACTTTGTGTAGATTATCGTCTTATAAATAAAATCACGGTCAAATTTCAGTATCCTTTGCCATTATTATCTGATCTGTTTGCTCGGATTAAGGGGTCCAGTTGGTTCACCAAGGTAGATCTTCGTGATGCGTATAACCTTGTGCGTATTAAGCAGGGGGATGAATGGAAAACAGCATTTAATACGCCCGAAGGCCATTTTGAGTACTTGGTGATGCCTTTTGGACTCTCTAATGCTCCTTCTGTGTTCCAGTCCTTCATGCATGACATCTTCCGAGAATATCTGGATAAATTTATGATTGTGTATCTGGATGACATTTTGGTCTTTTCTGAGGACTGGGAGTCCCATGTGAAGCAGGTCAGGATGGTATTTCAGGTCCTGCGTGCTAATGCCTTATTTGTGAAGGGCTCAAAATGTCTCTTCGGAGTACAGAAGGTTTCCTTTTTGGGTTTTATTTTTCCTCCTTCTACTATTGAGATGGACCCAGTCAAGGTCCAGGCTATTCATGACTGGACTCAGCCTACATCTGTTAAGAGTCTTCAGAAGTTCTTGGGTTTTGCTAATTTTTACCGTCGCTTCATTGCTAATTTTTCTGGCGTGGTTAAACCCTTGACGGATTTGACCAAGAAGGGTTCTGATGTGACTAATTGGTCTCCTGCGGCCGTGGAAGCCTTTCGGGAGCTGAAGCGCCGGTTTTCTTCGGCTCCAGTTTTGTGTCAGCCTGATGTCTCTCTTCCTTTTCAGGTCGAGGTTGATGCTTCTGAGATTGGAGCAGGGGCTGTTTAGTCGCAGAGAAGTTCTGATTGCTCTGTGATGAAGCCTTGTGCTTTCTTTTCAAGAAAGTTTTCGCCTGCCGAGCGGAATTATGATGTTGGTAATCGGGAGTTGTTGGCTATGAAGTGGGCATTTGAGGAGTGGCGACATTGGCTCGAGGGAGCTAAGCATCGTGTGGTGGTCTTGACTGATCACAAAAATCTGATTTATCTCGAGTCTGCCAAGCGGCTGAATCCTAGACAGGCTCGTTGGTCGTTGTTTTTCTCCCGTTTCGATTTTGTGGTCTCGTACCTGCCTGGTTCGAAGAACGTGAAGGCTGATGCTCTTTCTAGGAGTTTTGTGCCTGACTCTCCGGGAGTTTCAGAGCCGGCTGGTATCCTCAGAGAGGGAGTGATATTGTCTGCCATTTCCCCAGATTTGCGACGAGTGCTGCAGAAATTTCAGGCGGATAGACCTGACCGTTGCCCACCAGAGAGACTGTTTGTCCCAGATAGATGGACCAGCAGAGTTATTTCCGAGGTTCATTCTTCGGTGTTGGCAGGCCATCCTGGGATTTTTGGTACCATGGATTTGGTGGCTAGGTCCTTCTGGTGGCCTTCCTTGTCGCGGGATGTGCGTTCCTTTGTGCAGTCCTGTGGGATTTGTGCTCGGGCTAAGCCTTGCTGTTCTCGTGCCAGCGGTTTGCTTTTGCCTTTGCCTGTCCCGAAGAGGCCTTGGACGCACATTTCCATGGATTTTATTTCGGATCTTCCAGTCTCTCAGAGAATGTCTGTCATCTGGGTGGTGTGTGATCGTTTTTCCAAAATGGTCCATTTGGTGCCCTTGCCTAAGTTGCCTTCCTCCTCCGATTTGGTTCCTCTATTTTTTCAGAATGTGGTTCGCTTGCACGGCAAAATATTGTGTCTGACAGAGGATCCCAGTTTGTGTCCAGATTTTGGCGGATCTTTTGTGCTAAGATGGGCATTGATTTGTCTTTTTCGTCGGCCTTCCATCCTCAGACGAATGGCCAAACCGAGCGAACTAATCAGACCTTGGAAACTTATTTAAGATGCTTTGTTTCTGCTGATCAGGATGATTGGGTGACTTTTTTGCCGTTGGCCGAGTTTGCCCTTAATAATCGGGCTAGTTCTGCTACTTTGGTTTCGCCTTTTTTCTGCAATTCTGGTTTTCATCCTCGTTTTTCCTCGGGTCAGGTTGAGCCTTCTGACTGTCCTGGGGTGGATTCTGTGGTGGATAGGTTGCAGCAAATTTGGAACCATGTGGTGGACAATTTGAAGTTGTCACAGGAGAAGGCTCAGCTCTTTGCCAACCGCCGTCGCGGTGTGGGTCCCCGACTTCGTGTTGGGGATTTGGTATGGCTGTCTTCTCGGTATGTTCCTATGAAGGTTTCCTCTCCTAAGTTCAAGCCTCGCTTCATCGGTCCTTATAAGATTTTGGAAATCCTTAACCCGGTGTCATTTCGTTTGGACCTCCCAGCGTCGTTTGCCATTCATAACGTGTTCCATAGGTCTTTGTTGCGGAGGTATGTGGTGCCTGTGGTTCCTTCTGTTGAGCCCCCTGCCCCGGTGCTGGTTGAGGGCGAATTGGAGTACGTGGTGGAGAAGATCTTGGATTCTCATATTTCGAGACGGAGGCTTCAGTATTTGGTTAAGTGGAAGGGCTATGGTCAGGAGGATAATTCCTGGGTTGTTCATGCGGCCGATTTGGTTCATGCCTTCCATGTGGCTCATCCTGATCACCCTGGGGGTTTTGATGAGGGTTCGGTGACCCCTCCTCAAGGGGGGGGTACTGTTGTGAACTCTGTTTTTGGGCTCCCTCTTGTGGTCACAAGTGGTACTGTGTGAGTGTTGTCTTTGGGCTCCCTCTGGTGGCTCTTTTGTTTATTCTGCAGGTCTGAGGTTGGATCAGCTGTCTCGTTATCTGTTAGCTGGTTCCTATTTAGTTCACTTGGACTCTCAGTGGTTGCCTGCTGTCGTTGTATTCAGTGCTATTCTGATTGCTCCTGTCTACATCCGTTATCAGTCTCTCCAAGAGAAGGTAAGTTTTGTTTGCTTATTTTTGCTCATCTGTGTTCAAGATGTGTCCTAGTATATGATGTGTTTGGTCCAGCTTGCTAATATGTGATTTCCCTGCTTGCTGGTGCTCTGGGGTGCTGAGTTGCTCCCCCCACATCGTTAGTTGGTGTGGGGGTTCTCGCATTCTCTGCGTGGATATTTTTGCATAGGGTTTTTTACTGACCGCACAGATCCCTTGCTATTTTCTGCTATCTAGCGTTAGCGGGCCTCATTTGCTTAACCTGTTTCATCTCTGCGTTTGTCTTTTCCTCTTAACTCACCGTTATTATTTGTGGGGGGCTTCTATATCTTTGGGGTATTTCTCTGAGGCAAGTGAGGTCTTTACCTTCTCTTTAGGGGTAGTCAGTTTCTCAGGCCGTGAAGAGACTTCTAGGATTTCAGGAAACGTTCCACAGCTACCTTTAGTGTGTTTGGTTAGAATCAGGTTTGCGGTCAGTCCAGTTACCACATCCCCAGAGCTTGTCCTATTATCTCTGACTTAGCTGGTTAGATTTGTGATCCTAAGCCACTGGGATCATAACACTGTGGGCAGGAAGTAACAGAATGGTTTTTAACAGGGAGAAATGTGCATGAAAAATGAAAAAAATTATGCAAAATGGGAGGAATAGGACTAAGCAACAGCACACGGGAAAAAGACGTGGGTTTACTAATAGATCACACACTGAACATGAGTTAACAGTGTGATGCAGCAGCAAAAAAGGCAAACAGTTCTGGGTTGGAATAAAAAAAGAAGCATACAGTCTAGATCATGTATAGTAATTATCCCCCTCTACTTCTCTTTGGTCAGACTTCATCTGGACAACTGTGTCCAGTTCTGGGCACAACATTTTAAAATGGACAAGCACAAACTGGAGCAAGCTCAGAGAAGAACAACAAGAATGGTGAACTGCCTTCAAACAATGAGGATTTGGGAATGTTTAGCTTGTAAAAGAGAAGACTGAGTGAAGACTTAGTTAATAGCTGTCTATAAATATCTCAAGCATAATCACACTGTAGAGGGATCAGCTTTATTCTCATTTGCACAAGGAAAGACAAGAAGCAATGGGATGAAACTGAATGGGAGGAGGTGCAGATTAGAAATTAGAAAAAAATTTTTGACAGTGTGGGTGATCAATGAGTGGAACAGGCTGCTACGAGAGGTGGTAAGTAATCCTTCAATGGAAGTATTCAAACAGGCTGTCTGGGATGACTTAGTGAATCCTGCATTGAGCAGTAGGTTGGACCAGATGACCCAGGAGGTCCCTTCCAACTCTACCATGCTATGATTCTGGTATTTTTCAGCAGGGCAATAGTCAATAGCAGCAATGTACTGTTTGTAAACTGGAAATTCAATATATGTGTTATCTTTAATGCAGAAATCTGGTGTCAATTAAACAGGACTGTAAAAAGTTGCAAAGAGTTGGTAACTTGTGTGCTGTTGAGAGATAGATGTGAACAACAAACAAACAGCAGGAATGAGCTTGGAAACAATGCTGGTTTGTAGCATGGAAGTCAGGAGTAGAAGATTAAATGATGGACTCCAGGTTAAAACTGAGCAGAAGCAAACTTGTAAAATACTTTTGTAGCAGATGAACACTTTGCTGATTAATTCTCTTATTTCTACCTAAATTGACTATAAAAGACCTAGGGTGATGGTTTTAAAGGAGTTTACTTGGCTCCTTGTAATACCTGTCATGGACTAATGTACAGGATGGCAGGCATAGGAGAAGGGAGCAGTGGCCAGCACTGCAGTTGGAACAGGTGTGTGACAAATAGCAATACATGTGGTTTAAATGTACTTTCTTGGCCTTATTGAAAATATTTTATTCCCCTTCTTTCTATGGTATCACATAACTACTTTGGTTCTTATTTTCAGTTTAACTTAAAGTTAACAGCTTTTTCACAGGCCTACGCAATTTTCTTATCAACACAAGGCATGTAGTTGTTGCCAATGAAGTTAATTTGTAACATTTGGGCAGTCTATACAGGTCTCAGCCTTTCTTATAGTCTTCGTAATTAGTGAAATATCACATAAAAAGCGATATACTGTGCATGATGTTCCCATAGTAATCATCTCCAAGGCAGAAGAAGCGTAGCTTAAGAAGCTTGCAGAAAGAAAAAGAAAACACATACAAACATGAAAATCCTCAAAGCTATGATTCACAAGTGTCAAACTTAGAAGTCTTAATTGCTGTTGTGAAAGTAAGAGGCCAAGCTTTAACCTTTCAAAATCCATGCAACTAATGCAAAAGAAGAGGAAAATATAGGACAGCAATAGCAATAAAATAGGTTAATCTAATTATATCTTTTAATTTAAAAGTATTAGAATTACACATTACTGTTAGTTGATGTCAATATATAAATAATGAAGTAAAAAATGCTGCAAGGATAAATTCAGTAAGTGCAAAAAAAATGTTATCAATGACATTTTTCCTATAGATACTGTACATTCTACAGTACATTGTTAGATTGAGTTGGACAAAGCACATCAGGTGGGCTGCACTGCTGGAGTAATCTACTATTTGATTTTCTCTTTTGATAAAGACGCCCGCATGGTGTTGAAACGTTAATAAAACTATCTATTAACATTGTCATCATTGTTGAAGAATTGGATTACTCAGGAAGCGTAGACCACCTAACGTGTTTTATCCTACTGGATCCAGTATTTCCTGGAGAATCTATCCACCAGCCACTGGGCAGCAGCAGCTGTTTTTTCTTCATGCCAACATGAGAGTTGTGCCTGTCACAACTCTACCAGGTGAGTGTTAACCATGCACTTACCCTCCATAGAGTATCACCCTATTGTGCAATCTTTTATCCACATCTAGATTTCTTCATTCTACATTGTTACTCACCTCTACCCTTCAGCTGGATTTCTTTGCTCTCCACTCCAAAGCCAAAGTCTTGCAGGTATACGGTGATAGCTGACCTATTGTGCAGGACTTTTCTTGGTCTAGGCAGTAACTGTTTCACTTTGAACCACTGCATTGGGCTCCTGGAGGTCAGAGCATTCGGTTGCCAAAAAATGTTACTGCTATTTCTTGACGATATCAATGGTCTTTGACGTCTAGACCTCACCTGGTTTTAAGCTGCAAACCTTCTTGACTTCTGTCTGCTAGCTAATAATTTATAAGCCAAGCTCCTGATCTCCACCTTGTCTAGCCCTCCTGACTAGGGTTGAGCGAAACGGGTCGTTCATTTTCAAAAGTCGCCGACTTTTGGCAAAGTCGACGTCTCATGAAACCGAGCCGATCCCAGCGTTGCATCGGCCATGCAGTACGCGACTTTCGCGCCAAAGTCGCGTTTCAATGACGCGAAAAGCGCCATTTCTCAGCCAATGAAGGTGAACGCAGAGTGTGGGCAGGGTGATGACATAGTGCCTGGTCCCCACCATCTTAGAGAAGGGCATTGCAGTGATTGGCTTGCTGTCTGCGGCGTCACAGGGGCTATAAAGGGGCATTCCCGCCGACCGCCATCTCACTGCTGCTGATCTGAGCTTAGGGAGAGGTTGCTGCCGCTTCGTCACAAGCAGGGAGAGCGTTAGGCAGGGTCCATAAACCACCAAACCGCTTGTGCTGTAGCGATTTCCACTGTCCAACACCACCTTCGGTGTGCAGGGACAGTGGAAGCTACATTTTTTTATTTTTTCTCTCAGCGCTGTAGCTCATTGGGCTGCCCTAGAAGGCTCCCTGATAGCTGTATTGCTGTGTGTACGCCACTGTGGAAACCAACTGCTTTTTTCAAAGCACATATCCTCTTGTTCCTTCCTTTCTGCACAGCTATCTTTTTTGTTTGTCCACACTTTTTATTTAATTTGTGCATCAGTCCACTCCTTATTGCTGCCTGCCATACCTGGCTGAGTTTACTGCAGGGAGATAGTAATTGTAGGACAGTCCCTGTTTTTTTTGTCTTTTTTGTTGGAGATTAAGATTGGCATTTCTGCTAGAGTGCCATCCGTGTGTGTGCCATCTCTCACTGAGTGGGCCATAGAAAGCCTATTTATTTTTTTCCATGATTTGGGTTCTAAAATCTACCTGAAAAAAAAACACTACATCAATCAGTGGTAGAAAAATATTGGCCTCAGTCAGGGCTTGTGTGCCACTCCAGACTCCTGTGTGTGCCATCTCTCACTCAGTGGGCCATAGAAAGCCTTTTTTTATTATTATTATTATTATTTGGTTTCTAAAGTCTCCCTGAAAAAAAAAAAAAATTAAAAAAACAGTGGGAGATTAATATTGCCCTTTCAGCTTGTGTGCCAGTCTTGACTCCTGGGTGTGCCACCTCTCTATCTCAAATTGTGGGCCATAGAAAGCCTATTTATTTTTTTGCTTGATTTGGGTTCTAAAATCTACCTTTAAAAAAATCACTACATCAATCAGTGGGAGAAAAATATTGGCCTCAGTCAGGGCTTGTGTGCCACTCCTGACTCCTGTCTGTGCCATCTCTCACTCAGTGGGCCATAGAAAGCCTATTTATTTTTTTGCTTGATTTGGGTTCTAAAATCTACCAGAAAAAAAAATAAAACATCAATCAGTGGGAGATTAATATTGGCCTCAGGACTTGTGTGCCACTCCTGACTCCTGTGTGTGCTATCTCTCACTCAGTGGGCCATAGAAAGCCTATTTATTTTTTTGCTTGATTTGAGTTCTAAAATCTACCTGAAAAAAAAAAAAAACATCAATCAGTGGGAGATTAATATTGGCCTCAGGGCTTGTGTGCCACTCCTGACTCCTGTGTGTGCCATCTCTCACTCAGTGGGCCATAGAAAGCCTGTTTATTTTTTTGCTTGATTTGGGTTCTAAAATCTACCAGAAAAAAAAATAAAACATCAATCAGTGGGAGATTAATATTGGCCTCAGGGCTTGTGTGCCACTCCTGACTCCTGTGTGTGCTATCTCTCACTCAGTGGGCCATAGAAAGCCTATTTATTTTTTTGCTTGATTTGGGTTCTAAAATCTACCAGAAAAAAAAATAAAACATCAATCAGTGGGAGATTAATATTGGCCTCAGGGCTTGTGTGCCACTCCTGACTCCTGTGTGTGCCATCTCTCACTCAGTGGGCCCTAGAAAGTCTTTTTATTTTTTTAGTATTTGGTTTCTAAATTGTCCCTGAAAGAAATCATTTGATCTTATTTGGTTTCTAAAGTCTCCCTGAGAAAAAAAAAAAAAAAAAAAGGTGTGAGATTAATATTGACATTTGTGCTTGAGTGACAGTCCTGCGTGTGTGGCATCTCTGTGATTTGGTGCCACAGAAAACAGTGTGTGTAACATTGTGCCTGATTTTCCTTGTGGTCTCAACAACCTGTTAAGGGATATTGAAATCATACTGAAGTTATAGCTCACCGTGTAAGTTGTTTGACAGCAACAAATAAAGTTACTTTGGTTACGTTTTTAAAACAATGAGGAAGTCTGGTGCAAGAGGTCGTGGCCGTGGGCGTTCATTGTCAGCTGGTAATGATGGTAGTGGTAGTGGAGCATCAGGTGGGCGTGGGGATAAAAATATTCCACCTAAGTCTGGAGCTGTGGAGCCAGTTTCGTCGTCTGGCTACACAAGGCCTCGAAAGCTCTCTTTTCTGGGAGTAGGAAAACCGCTTTTAAAGCCGGAGCAGCAACAGCAAGTTTTGGCTTACATTGCAGACTCAGCCTCTAGCTCTTTTGCCTCCTCTTCTGAAACTGGTAAATGTAAAAGCAGCGCGTCGCTTGTGGATGTTCACGGTCAGGGACAAGTCGCTTCCTTGTCCTCTTCAGCAAAAACAACAACAAGAGAGAAGGATGCAGCAGGCGACACAACGGGTTACTCCATGGAGCTCTTTACACATACCGTCCCTGGCTTAGAAAGTGAAAAACTTAACAGGCCATGCCCATTACAAGTAGATTCTGACATGGAGTGCACTGATGCACAGCCACAGCCAGAGTACTATGCTGCTCCTTTGACTCAGACCACAACATTGCCCTCTCAGGGTACTGATCCGCAATCAGACCCTGATGAGACTATGTTGCCCCGCCACGAACGCTATACCACCGACCGACACGGTGACACAGATGAAGTTGCACACGAGCTCGAAGAGGAGGTAATAGATGACCCAGTTGTTGACCCCGATTGGCAGCCATTGGGGGAACAGAGTGCAGGCGGCAGTAGTTCAAAAGCGGAGGTGGAGGAGGGGCCGCAGCAGGCATCAACATCGCAACAGGTTCCATCTGCCGGGCCCGTATCTGGCCCAAAACGTGTGTCAAATCCAAAACCTGTTGGAGGACAGCGTGGCCATCCGGTTAAAGCTCAGTCTGCAATCCCTGAAAAGGGATCCAATGCTAGGAAGAGTGCAGTCTGGCATTTTTTTAAACAACATCCAATTGATCAGCGCAAAGTCATCTGTCAAAAATGTTCAACTAGCTTAAGCAGAGGTCAGAATCTGAAAAGTCTCAATACTAGTTGCATGCATAGACACTTAACCACCATGCATTTTCAAGCCTGGACTAACTACCAAACGTCCCTTAAGGTTGTAGCACCCTCGGCCAATGAAGCTAGTCAGCAACGCAACATCCCTTCCGTCACTGTAAGGCCACCATTTTCCGCACCACCGGCAGTATCTGTGCAGGTTTCTTTGCCAGCCAAAAGCAGTCAGGGTCAGGGAATCACCAGTTTTGTAGGAGGAAATATTGCATCTAGGGCACCGGCGGAAACAATACCGTCTCCAACCGTCTCTCAGTCTGCCATGTCCACCGGCACACCCGCAAGTTCCATGTTCTCCATCTCTCCAGTTCAGCTCACACTACATGAGACTCTGGTTAGGAAAAGGAAGTACTTATCCTCGCATCCGCATACACAGGGTTTTAACGCCCACATAGCTAGACTAATCTCGTTAGAGATGATGCCCTACCGGTTAGTTGAAAGCGAAGCTTTCAAAGCCCTGATGGAGTACGCTGAACCACGATACGAGCTACCCAGTCGACACTTTTTTTCAAGAAAAGCCATCCCAGCCCTGCACCAGCATGTTAAACAGCGCATCGTCCATGCACCCAGGCAATCTGTGAGTACAAAGGTGCACCTGACTACAGATGCATGGACCAGTAGGCATGTCCAGGGACATTATGTGTCCATCACGGCACACTGGGTGAATGTGGTAGATGCAGGGTCCACAGGGGACATCAATTTCGGGACAGTTGTGCCTAGCCCACGGTCTAGGAAACAGTTGGCTGTAGGCGTTCGCACCCCCTCCTCCTCCTCGTCCTCCTGCAGAAGCTACAGCTCTTCCACAGACCGCAGTCGGCCAACCACTCCATCGGCAGATGACACTGTTGCACACCAGTTGTCCCATTATGGGCCAGCTACTGGCAAGCGTCAGCAGGCTGTATTGGCTATGAAGTATTTGGGCGACAACAGACACACCGCGGAAGTTCTGTCCGAGTTCTTGCAACAAGAAACGCAGTCGTGGCTGGGCACAGTAGATCTTGAGGCAGGCAAGGTAGTGAGTGATAACGGAAGGAATTTCATGGCTGCCATCTCCCTTTCCCAACTGAAACACATTCCTTGCCTGGCTCACACCTTAAACCTGGTGGTGCAGTGCTTATTGAAAACTTATCCTGGGTTCTCCGACCTGCTCCTCAAAGTGCGTGGACTTTGCTCACATATCCGACGTTCGCCTGTACACTCCAGCCGTATGCAGACCTATCAGCGGTCTTTGAACCTTCCCCAGCATCACCTAATCATAGACGTTGCAACAAGGTGGAACTCAACACTGCACATGCTTCAGAGACTGTGCCAACAGAGGCGGGCTGTTATGTTTTTGTGGGAGGATACACATACACGGGCAGGCAGTAGGATGGCAGACATGGAGTTGTCAGGTGTGCAGTGGTCCAAGATACAAGACATGTGTCAAGTCCTTCAGTGTTTTGAGGAATGCACACAGCTGGTTAGTGCAGACAACGCCGTAATAAGCATGAGCATCCCCCTAATGCGTCTGCTGATGCAAAGTTTGACGCACATAAAGGATCAGGCGTCTGCACCAGAGGAAGAGGAAAGCCTTGATGACAGTCAGCCATTGTCTGGTCAGGGCAGTGTACAGGACGAGGTAGCGGGCGAAGAGGAGGTGGAGGACGAGGAGGATGATGGGGATGAGTATATTTTTAATGCGGAAGCTTTCCCGGGGGCACTGGAAATTGGTTGCGTGGCAAGGCCGGGTTCTGGTTTTTTGAGGGACACAAGTGACGTAGATTTGCCTGAAACTGCCCCTCAACCAATCACAACCGGAGATTTGACAACTGGAACTTTGGCCCACATGGCGGATTATGCCTTATGTATCCTAAAAAGGGACACACGCATTACGAAAATGATGAACGATGACGATTACTGGTTGGCCTGCCTCCTTGATCCACGCTATAAAGGCAAATTGCAAAATATAATGCCACATGAGAACTTGGAACTAATATTAGCAACCAAACAATCAACTCTTGTTGACCGTTTGCTTCAGGCATTCCCAGCACACAGCGCACGTGATCGTTCTCACACGAGCTCCAGGGGGCAGCAGACTAGGAGTGTTAGGGGTGCACACATCAGAAGTGGCGTTGGACAGAGGGGTTTTCTGACCAGGTTGTGGAGTGATTTTGCTATGACCGCAGACAGGACAGGTACTGCTGCATCAATTGAAAGTGACAGGAGACAACATTTGTCCAGTATGGTTACTAACTATTTTTCATCCCTTATCGATGTTCTCCCTCAACCGTCATTCCCATTTGATTACTGGGCATCAAAATTAGACACCTGGCCAGAATTGGCAGAATATGCATTGCAGGAGCTTGCTTGCCCGGCAGCAAGTGTCCTATCAGAAAGAGTATTCAGTGCTGCAGGTTCAATATTAACCGAAAAAAGGACTCGTCTGGCTACCCAAAATGTTGACGATCTAACATTCATTAAAATGAACCACAACTGGATTTCAAAATCTTTTGCCCCACCTTGCCCGGCCGACACCTAGCTTTCCTATGAAAAGCTCTTGCCTGTGAATTACTTTTCTAATGTCTAATTTGCTGCAGCTGATTGTACAGCATACGACATGTTTACACCTCCATAAATGGCCAAACTCACCACACGGGGCCGTGGTATCGCGACTTGGCGCAAGCACCCGTGAGACTGCTGTTTGTCTGAAGAGGTGGGTGTGCTTGCTTTTGGTTGACGGCATTGCTACTGGGTCCCTCATAGTACAATGTAGTGTCTCTGGCGGTGGTGGTGCGCACCCAACGTCAGACACACCATTGTAACATGAGGGGCCCTGGGGCGGTACCGCCGGCCACAAGAGAGTTCCCCCCTCCCCCAGCTCAAACTGTGCTCTACCACGTGCAAAATTATGTCGCACAGCTCCACCAATGTTTAGTCTATTCGCTGACAATACAGTCTGGCACTGACAATACAAATTTGTAGACATCTATGATGCTACTTAAAGTAGTCTGTGTCAGTGTCCTATATTGGCACCATTAAATAGTTACTGCCAAATTACTATGTCAGAAACTCAGCAGATGAGCCCACCCCTGTACCTAAGTATGCCACCTTTTTTTTTTTTTGGGGTTGTTTTGCGAGACATTAACATCTATTTATATTTTGGGAGTACTGGGACAGACACTCCTTGCAATACTCCTCCACTGACCACAATGCTGCCTGTTGTGATCCGCTTTTTGGCTCCCCTGGTGGTGGCTGGTGGTACTGGAGACATGTGTGTGCTTTTCTGCCTCAGCTCACCTGCTTCCATCAGTTTTGGGAGTTCCCTATTTAGCCTTGCTCTCCAGTCACTTCCTTGCCGGTCATCATTGTAACCTGAGTCTTTCAGTTGCATGTTCCTGCTACTAGTCTGCTGATCAGCTAAGTGGACTCTTGTCCTTATTGTTTTGTTTTTCTTGTCCAGTTTACAGTTTTGTCTTTTCCTGTTACTGGAAGCTCTTGTGGACTGAAATTGCCACTCCTGTGTCATGAGTTGACACAGGAGTCTTAAAGTAATTTCAGGATGGGTTTTTGAAAGGGTTTTTCAGCTGACCGTGAAGTCCTCTTTTGTATCCTTCCTCTATCTAGTAAGTGGACCTCGCTTTGCTAAATCTACCTTCATACTGTGTATGTCTTTTCCTCTGAACTCACCGTCAATATACGTGGGGGCTACTATCATCTTTGGGGATTTCTCTAGAGGTAAGCCAGGTCTGTTCCTTCCTCTTCCAGGCGTAGTTAGTTCTCCGGCTGGCGCATGGCATCTAGGCAGCCGTAGGAATGCTTCCTGGCTACTGTTAGTTGTGTGGTAGATTTAGGTCACGGTCAGCTTGAGTTTCCATCACCCGAGAGCTAGTCTGTTATTTTTGTGTTTCTGATGTTCCCATGCCATTGGGGAATCATGACAGTATGACCGGCCAACAAAGTGTTAATTGTTTGGGCTGAAGCTGGAGAAAAAGAAGTGTTGAAGGAAATTTTTTTTTTTTTTTTCTTTCCCTCAGAGTTTTGCTGCCTAGCCCTTAATTGCTGTCTAGCTGCTTCTTACCTCCTCTTAACCCTTGAATGGCTCTGACCTTAGCTGTTTAACATGGATGTCCAGAGTTTGGCTGCAGGTTTAAATAATCTTGCTACGAAGGTTCAGAATTTACAAGATTATGTTATACGTACTCCTATTTCTGAACCTAAGATTCCTACACCAGAGGTATTTTCCAGAGATAGATCTCGGTTTCTGAATTTCAAATGTAATTGTAAATTATTCCTTTCTCTCAGACCTCATTCCTCTGGAGATCCTGTTCAGCAGGTTAAGATTGTGATTTCTTTGCTGCGAGGTGACCCTCAAAATTGGGCATTTTCATTGACACCAGGGGATCCTGCGTTGCTCAATGTGGATGCGTTTTTTTCTGGCTTTAGGGTTGCTGTATGAGGAACCTAATTTGGAGATTCAAGCTGAAAAAGCTTTAATAGCCCTGTCTCAAGGGCAAGATGAAGCTGAGATATACTGCCAAAAATTTCGTAAATGGTCTGTGCTTACTCAGTGGAATGAGTGTGCCCTAGCGGCAAATTTCAGAGAGGGCCTTTCTGATGCCGTTAAGGATGTCATGGTGGGGTTTCCTACGCCCACAGGTCTGAATGAGTCCATGACAATGGCGATTCAGATTGATCGGCATTTGCGGGAGCGCAAACCCGTGCACCATTTGGCGGTATCTTCTGAAGGGACGCCAGAGAAAATGCAATGTGACAGAATTCTGTCAAGAAGCGAGCGGCAGAATTATAGGCGCAAAAATGGCTTGTGCTTCTACTGTGGTGATTCCGCGCATGTTATATCAGCATGCTCTAAACGTACTAGGAAGGTTGACAAGTCTGTTTCTATTGGCACTTTACAGTCTAAATTTCTTCTGTCTGTAACTCTGATTTGTTCATTATCAGTTATTACCGTGGATGCCTATGTGGACTCTGGCGCCGCTCTGAGTCTCATGGATTGGTCCTTCGCCAGGCGCTGTGGGTTTGATTTGGAGCCTCTGGAAGTCCCTATACCTCTGAAGGGTATTGATTCTACACCTCTGGCTTGTAATAGACCACAGTTCTGGACGCAAGTGACTATGCGTATGACTCCAGACCATCAGGAGATGATTCGCTTCCTCGTGTTGTATAATTTACATGATGTTTTAGTGCTTGGATTACCATGGTTACAATCTCATAACCCAGTACTGGACTGGAAAACTATGTCTGTGTTAAGCTGGGGATGTCGGGGGGCTCATGGGGACATACCTTTGGTTCCTATCTCGTCATCTATTCCCTCTGAGATTCCTGCATTTTTGTCGGATTTTGGGGATATTTTTGAAGAGCCTAAAATTGGTTCTCTCCCTCCCCACAGAGAGTGTGATTGCGCCATAGATCTGATTCCAGGCAGTAAATTTCCAAAGGGTCGTTTGTTTAACCTATCTGTACCTGAGCATGCTGCCATGCGAGAATATGTTAAGGAGTCCCTGGAAAAGGGACATATTCGTCCTTCTTCATCACCTTTAGGAGCTGGGTTTTTCTTTGTCTCTAAAAAGGATGGCTCGCTGAGGCCTTGTATTGATTATCGACTCCTGAATAAAATTACTGTCAAATATCAGTATCCGTTGCCGCTGCTTACTGATTTGTTTGCTCGCATAAGGGGGGCTAAGTGGTTCTCCAAGATTGATCTCCGTGGGGCGTATAATTTGGTGCGAATTAAGCAAGGGGATGAGTGGAAAACCGCATTTAATACGCCTGAGGGCCACTGTGAGTATTTAGTAATGCCTTTCGGCCTTTCTAATGCGCCTTCAGTTTTTCAGTCCTTTATGCATGATATTTTCCGTGAATATCTGGATAAATTTATGATTGTGTATTTGGACGATATTTTTATTTTTTCTGAGGACTGGGAGTCTCATGTTCAGCAGGTCAGGAGGGTTTTTCAGGTCTTGCGGGAGAATTCTCTGTGTGTAAAGGGTTCTAAGTGTGTTTTTGGGGTTCAAAAGATTTCCTTTTTGGGGTACATTTTTTCCCCTTCTTCTGTTGAGATGGACCCTGTCAAGGTTCGGGCTATTTGTGACTGGACGCAGCCTACTTCTCTAAAGGGTCTTCAGAAGTTCTTGGGCTTTGCTAATTTTTATCGTCGATTTATAACAGGTTTTTCTGGTGTTGCTAAGCCTCTTACGGATTTGACTAAGAAGGGTGCTGATGTTGCCAATTGGTCCTCTGCCGCTGTGGAGGCCTTTCGGGAACTTAAGCGCCGCTTTTCGTCTGCCCCTGTGTTGCGCCAGCCCGATGTCTCTCTCCCCTTTCAGGTTGAGGTCGATGCTTCCGAGATCGGAGCGGGGGCGGTTTTGTCGCAGAAAAGTTCCGATTGCTCAGTGATGAGACCTTGTGCGTTCTTTTCTCGAAAATTTTCTGCCGCCGAAAGAAATTATGATGTCGGTAATCGGGAGCTTTTGGCCATGAAGTGGGCATTTGAGGAGTGGCGTCATTGGCTTGAGGGTGCTAGACATCAGGTGGTGGTTTTGACTGATCACAAGAATCTGATTTATCTTGAGTCTGCCAGGCGCCTGAATCCTAGACAGGCGCGCTGGTCGTTGTTTTTCTCTCGGTTTAATTTTGTGGTCTCATATCTACCAGGTTCTAAGAATGTGAAGGCGGATGCCCTTTCTAGGAGTTTTGAGCCTGATTCCCCTGGTGATTCGGAACCTACAGGTATCCTTAAGGATGGGGTGATATTATCCGCTATTTCCCCAGATCTGCGACGTGCTTTGCAAGAGTTTCAGGCGGATAGACCTGATCGCTGTCCACCTGGTAGACTGTTTGTTCCTGATGATTGGACCAGTAGAGTCATCTCGGAGGTTCATTCTTCTACGCTGGCGGGTCATCATGGAATTTTTGGTACCAGGGATTTGGTGGCTAGATCCTTCTGGTGGCCATCTCTGTCTCGTGATGTGCGTGTTTTTGTGCAGTCTTGTGATGTGTGTGCTCGGGCCAAGCCTTGTTGTTCTAGGGCTAGCGGGTTGTTGTTGCCCTTGCCTATTCCGAAGAGGCCTTGGACGCACATCTCGATGGACTTTATTTCTGATCTTCCTGTCTCTCAGAGGATGTCTGTTATCTGGGTGGTGTGTGACCGTTTTTCTAAGATGGTTCATTTGGTGCCATTGCCGAAGTTGCCTTCCTCGTCTGAGTTGGTTCCTTTGTTTTTTCAAAATGTGGTTCGCTTGCATGGTATTCCTGAAAATATCGTTTCTGATAGGGGTACCCAGTTCGTTTCTAGATTTTGGCGGGCATTCTGTGCCAGGTTGGGCATTGATTTGTCTTTTTCGTCTGCCTTCCATCCTCAGACTAATGGCCAGACGGAGCGAACTAATCAAACTTTGGAGACGTATTTGAGGTGTTTTGTGTCTGCGGATCAGGATGATTGGGTTGCCTTTTTGCCGTTGGCGGAGTTTGCTCTTAATAATCGGGCCAGTTCTGCCACTTTGGTTTCCCCTTTCTTTTGCAATTCGGGGATTCATCCCCGTTTTTCTTCTGGTCAGGTGGAGTCTTCGGATTGTCCTGGAGTAGATGCTGTGGTGGATCGGTTGTATCGGATTTGGGAACAAGTGGTGGACAATTTGAATTTGTCCCAGGAGAGGACTCAGCGGTTTGCTAACCGCCAGCGTCGGGTTGGTCCTCGCCTTCGTGTTGGGGACTTGGTGTGGTTGTCTTCCCGTTTTGTCCCAATGAGGGTTTCTTCTCCTAAATTTAAGCCTCGGTTCATCGGTCCCTATAGGATTTTGGAGATTATTAACCCTGTTTCCTTTCGTTTGGACCTTCCGGCATCTTTCGCTATCCATAATGTGTTCCATCGGTCGTTGTTGCGGAGATACGAGGTGCCGGTGGTTCCTTCTGCTGGGCCTCCTGCTCCTGTGCTGGTTGAGGGTGAATTGGAGTACGTTATAGAGAAGATCTTGGACTCCCGTATTTCCAGGCGGAGACTCCAGTACCTGGTTAAATGGAAGGGCTATGGTCAGGAAGATAATTCTTGGGTAACTGCCTCTGATGTTCATGCCTCGGATTTGGTTCGTGCCTTTCATAGGGCTCATCCAGGTCGCCCTGGCGGTTCTTGTGAGGGTTCGGTGCCCCCTCCTTAAGGGGGGGGTACTGTTGTGATCCGCTTTTTGGCTCCCCTGGTGGTGGCTGGTGGTACTGGAGACTTGTGTGTGCTTTTCTGCCTCAGCTCACCTGCTTCCATCAGTTTTGGGAGTTCCCTATTTAGCCTTGCTCTCCAGTCACTTCCTTGCCGGTCATCATTGTAACCTGAGTCTTTCAGTTGCATGTTCCTGCTACTAGTCTGCTGATCAGCTAAGTGGACTCTTGTCCTTATTGTTTTGTTTTTCTTGTCCAGTTTACAGTTTTGTCTTTTCCTGTTACTGGAAGCTCTTGTGGACTGAAATTGCCACTCCTGTGTCATGAGTTGACACAGGAGTCTTAAAGTAATTTCAGGATGGGTTTTTGAAAGGGTTTTTCAGCTGACCGTGAAGTCCTCTTTTGTATCCTTCCTCTATCTAGTAAGTGGACCTCGCTTTGCTAAATCTACCTTCATACTGTGTATGTCTTTTCCTCTGAACTCACCGTCAATATACGTGGGGGCTACTATCATCTTTGGGGATTTCTCTAGAGGTAAGCCAGGTCTGTTCCTTCCTCTTCCAGGCGTAGTTAGTTCTCCGGCTGGCGCATGGCATCTAGGCAGCCGTAGGAATGCTTCCTGGCTACTGTTAGTTGTGTGGTAGATTTAGGTCACGGTCAGCTTGAGTTTCCATCACCCGAGAGCTAGTCTGTTATTTTTGTGTTTCTGATGTTCCCATGCCATTGGGGAATCATGACAGCTGCCTGCCTGTGTATCCATGTAACTGATGTAAAACTGCCTTGAGCCTATGTTTTGTTATTTTAGGCCTTTGATAGCCTGTCTGCGGTCCCTACTTGCAATACTCCTCCTCCGCTGACCACCAAGCTGCCTGTGTATCCATGTAAACTATTTTAAACTGCCTTGAGCCTATGTTTTGTTATTTTAGGCCTTTGATAGCCTGTCTGCAGTCCCTACTTTAAATACTCCTCCACTGACCACCAAGCTGCCTGTGTATCCATGTAACTGATGTAAAACTGCCATGAGCCTATGGTTTGTTATTTTAGGCCTTTGATAGCCTGTCTGCGGTCCCTACTTTAAATACTCCTCCACTGACCACCAAGCTGCCTGTGTATCCATGTAACCGATGTAAAACTGCCATGAGCCTATTGTTTGCTATTTTAGGCCTTTGATAGCCTGTCTGCGGTCCCTACTTTAAATACTCCTCCATTGACAACAATGCTGCCTGTGTATCCATGTAACCGATGTAAAACTGCCATGAGCCTATTGTTTGCTATTTTAGGCCTTTGATAGCCTGTCTGCGGTCCCTACTTTAAATACTCCTCCATTGACAACAATGCTGCCTGTGTATCCATGTAACTTATTTTAAACTGCCTTGAGCCTATGTTTTGTTATTTTAGGCCTTTGATAGCCTGTCTGCGGTCCCTACTTGCAATACTCCTCCTCCGCTGACCACCAAGCTGCCTGTGTATCCATGTAAACTATTTTAAACTGCCTTGAGCCTATGTTTTGTTATTTTAGGCCTTTGATAGCCTGTCTGCAGTCCCTACTTTAAA
Source organism: Ranitomeya variabilis (assembly GCF_051348905.1). Classification (NCBI taxonomy): domain Eukaryota; kingdom Metazoa; phylum Chordata; class Amphibia; order Anura; family Dendrobatidae; genus Ranitomeya; species Ranitomeya variabilis. Next base: position 57,383,286 of record NC_135233.1, read on the forward strand.
TACTCCTCCACTGACCACCAAGCTGCCTGTGTATCCATGTAACTGATGTAAAACTGCCATGAGCCTATGGTTTGTTATTTTAGGCCTTTGATAGCCTGTCTGCGGTCCCTACTTTAAATACTCCTCCACTGACCACCAAGCTGCCTGTGTATCCATGTAACCGATGTAAAACTGCCATGAGCCTATTGTTTGCTATTTTAGGCCTTTGATAGCCTGTCTGCGGTCCCTACTTTAAATACTCCTCCATTGACAACAATGCTGCCTGTGTATCCATGTAACCGATGTAAAACTGCCATGAGCCTATTGTTTGCTATTTTAGGCCTTTGATAGCCTGTCTGCGGTCCCTACTTTAAATACTCCTCCATTGACAACAATGCTGCCTGTGTATCCATGTAACTTATTTTAAACTGCCTTGAGCCTATGTTTTGTTATTTTAGGCCTTTGATAGCCTGTCTGCGGTCCCTACTTTAAATACTCCTCCATTGACAACAATGCTGCCTGTGTATCCATGTAACCTATTTTAAACTGCCTTGAGCCTATGTTTTGTTATTTTAGGCCTTTGATAGCCTGTCTGCGGTCCCTACTTTAAATACTCCTCCACTGACCACCAAGCTGCCTGTGTATCCATGTAACCGATGTAAAACTGCCATGAGCCTATTGTTTGCTATTTTAGGCCTTTGATAGCCTGTCTGCGGTCCCTACTTTAAATACTCCTCCATTGACAACAATGCTGCCTGTGTATCCATGTAACCGATGTAAAACTGCCATGAGCCTATTGTTTGCTATTTTAGGCCTTTGATAGCCTGTCTGCGGTCCCTACTTTAAATACTCCTCCATTGACAACAATGCTGCCTGTGTATCCATGTAACCGATGTAAAACTGCCATGAGCCTATTGTTTGCTATTTTAGGCCTTTGATAGCCTGTCTGCGGTCCCTACTTTAAATACTCCTCCATTGACAACAATGCTGCCTGTGTATCCATGTAACCTATTTTAAACTGCCTTGAGCCTATGTTTTGTTATTTTAGGCCTTTGATAGCCTGTCTCCGGTCCCTACTTTAAATACTCCTCCACTGACCACCAAGCTGCCTGTGTATCCATGTAACCGATGTAAAACTGCCATAAGCCTATTTTTAGGTATTTTAGGCCTAGGAAGCCTGTCTGCAGTCCCTAATTCAAGTTGTCCTCAAATGAATAAAGCTGATCTTCTACCTTCTGCCTCTCATTAACTGCTGTTTTTTTAAAAAAAAATGGTGTTTAGGGCCTACTAACGGTTTCTGCCCCTCCCTGGTGTTGCCCTCAACTGAATACAGCTGAGCTTCAACCTTCTGCCTCTCATTAACTGGTGTTTTTTTTAAATACAAAATGGTGTTTAGGGCCTACTAACGGTTTCTGCCGCTCCCTGGTGTTGTCCTCAACTGAATAAAGCTGAGCTTCCACCTTCTGGCTCTGATTAACTGCTGTTTTTTTAAAACTTTGGTTCTGGCCTACTAACAGTGTCTGCCCCTGCCTGGTGTTGTCCTCAACTGAATAAAGCTGAGCTTCCACCTTCTGGCTCTGATTAACTGCTGTTTTTTTAAAACTTTGGTTCCGGCCTACTAACGGTGTCTGCCCCTGCCTGGTGTTGTCCTCAACTGAATAAAGCTGAGCTTCCACCTTCTGGCTCTGATTAACTGCTGTTTTTTAAAAAATTGGCTGTTCCGGCCTACTAACGGTGTCTGCCCCTGCCTGGTGTTGTCCTCAACTGAATAAAGCTGAGCTTCCACCTTCTGGCTCTGATTAACTGCTGTTTTTTTTTAAATTGGCTGTTCCGGCCTACTAACGGTGTCTGCCCCTGCCTGGTGTTGTCCTCAACTGAATAAAGCTGAGCTTCCACCTTCTGGCTCTGATTAACTGCTGTTTTTTTAAAAATTGGCTGTTCCGGCCTACTAACGGTGTCTGCCCCTGCCTGGTGTTGTCCTCAACTGAATAAAGCTGAGCTTCCACCTTCTGGCTCTGATTAACTGCTGTTTTTTTTAAACTTTGGTTCCGGCCTACTAACGGTGTGTGCCTCTGCCTGGTGTTGTCCTCAACTGAATAAAGCTGAGCTTCCACCTTCTGGCTCTGATTAACTGCTGTTTTTTTAAAAATTGGCTGTTCCGGCCTACTAACGGTGTCTGCCCCTGCCTGGTGTTGTCCTCAACTGAATAAAGCTGAGCTTCCACCTTCTGGCTCTGATTAACTGCTGTTTTTTTTAAACTTTGGTTCCGGCCTACTAACGGTGTGTGCCTCTGCCTGGTGTTGTCCTCAACTGAATAAAGCTGAGCTTCCACCTTCTGGCTCTGATTAACTGCTGTTTTTTTAAAAATTGGCTGTTCCGGCCTACTAACGGTGTCTGCCCCTGCCTGGTGTTGTCCTCAACTGAACAAAGCTGAGCTTCCACATTCTGGCTTTCGGCCTATACTATCAGATATTAAACTGCATTTGGCCTACTAGTGTGGTTAGGCCCTTGAAACAGTGTCTGCTGCTCTTGGGTTTGCTACTCCACTGAACAAAGCAATGCCGCCTGTTTAGTCCTGTTACCAATTTTGAACTGCATTTAGCCTACTTTATTCTTTGGCCCTATATCTGTTTCCTCCTCATCCTGCCCATTGCCCAGCCACTGCTAGATGAGTCTGCTGGTACATTGACCTAGACCACTACATTCCCCTTGTACTCTACACAGCCAGAATCTGACCCTGCTGAAAGTAAGGTTCCCTTTCCCGCATGTTATACCACCTTACACAGGAACAAAGAGGAAGGTGCAGATGAAAGTGCAGGTTACTTCATCAGGTGGGGGGGGCATACTCGTTGGCGACGTCACTGGCACAGGGCCCCTCAGAGTACGCAAAAGTGTCGCTGCTGGTGGGAGGCGCCCCCGCCATGCAAACACACCGCCGTACTTTGAGGGGCCCTGTGCCAGTGCCAATGCGAACGAGTGTGCCCCCCTGCTTGCTCAGGATCACAGCACTTGCAACGTTGAAATACTTACCTCTCCCTGCTCCACCACCGTGACGTAGTCCGCATTTCCTGGGCCCACGAAAAACATGAGCCAGCCCTACTCCCCCCACAACTTTAGCCAAATGACCCCCAATTTCCTATGCCCAACTATTATTATAAAGTTAATTAAGATTGACAAGCTTCAGAAACAAGAATGGATGTTTTTGGCATTAAAATGGGCACTGTAGGTGTTTTCCTGGCCTCCACTCACTGCCGACTATGCTTCCCCATTGACTTGCATTGGGTTTCGTGTTTCGGTCGATCCCCGACTTTTAGCGATAATCGGCCGACTGCACTCGACTCGACTCTGGACAAAGTCGGGTTTCACAAAACCCGACTCGATCTTAAAAAAATGAAAGTCGCTCAACCCTACTCCTGACTAGTCGGCCTTTTTCTTGTACCGACTTCTGAATTTTTACATCTGTTTTATTTGTGACTTTGAACTTACCTGGTCCTCCCACCTTGTTCTCCTGGTTCTTGAACTGTCTTTTTGGCCCCTGTAACATTCCTAACCATGTTCCTGTCTTGTTCCTTGGATAACTTGTTGAAAATTGTTACATCTTGACTCTTGACCTCTGAGTGGTTCTTTACTATGTATCTGCCACAACTAGGGTTGAGCGACTTTTACTTTTTCAGGATCGAGTCGGGTTTCACGAAACCCGACTTTATCAAAAGTCGGGTCGGGTGAAATCGGCCGATCATTGCGAAAAGTCGGGGGCCGACTGAAACACGAAACCCAATGCAAGTCAATGGGGAATAAAAGTCGGCAGTGAGTGGAGGACAGGAAAACACCTACAGAGCCCATTTTAATGTCAAAAACATCAATTATTGTTACTTAAGCTTGTCACTCTTAATTAACCTTATAATAATAGTTAGGTATTGAAAATTGGGGGTCATTTGGTTAAAGTTGTGGGGGGGGGGAGGGCTGGCTCAATTTTTTCTTGGGCCCAGGAAAGGTGGAATATGTCACGGCGGTGGAGCAGGGAGAGGTAAGTATTGCAACTTTGCAAGTGCTGTGATCCTGAGCAAGCAGGGGGGGCACACTCATTCGCATTGCCACTGGCACAGGGCCCCTCAAAGTACGGCGTTGTGATTGACGGCGGGGGCGCCTCCCACCGGCAGAGACACTTTTGCGTACTATGAGGGGCCCTGTGCCAGTGACGTCGCCAATGTGTATGCCCCCCACCTGTTGAAGGAACCTGCACTTTCATCTGCACCTTCCTCTTTGTCCCCATGTAAGGTGGTATAGTATGCGGGAAGGGGAACCTGAGTTTCAGCAGGGTCAGATTCAGGCTGTGTAGAGTGCAAGGGGAATGTAGTGGTCTGTGTCAATGTACCAGCAGACTCATCTAGCAGTGGCTGGGCAATGGGCAGGAATGAGGAGGAAACACAGATATAGGCCCAAAATAAAAAAGTAGGCTAAAAGCTGTTAAAAATTGGTAACAGGAGTAAACAGGCAGCATTGGTTTGTTCAGTGGAGGAGAACAACAATCATCGGCAGACACCGTTAGTAGGCCCAACCAAACAAGTAGGCCAAATGCAGTTTCATATTCTAAATATAGGCCGAAAGCCTGAAGATTGAAGCTCAGCTTTGTGTAGTAGAGGAAAACAAGAGGCAGCAGCAGACAGCATTACTAGGCCCAAACCAAGAACTAGGCCAAATGTAGTTTCATATTGTTGTTACAGGCCGAAATCCTGAAGCTTCAAGCTCAGCTTTGTTTAGTAGAGGAAAACAAGAGGCGGCAGCAGACTATGTTACTAGGCCCAACCCAACAAGTAGGCAAAATGCAGTTTAATATAAAAAATATTTAAACGAAAGCCTGAAGATTGAAGCGCAAAAAAAATAAACCAGGAGAACACCAAGTAGCGGCAGACACCGTTAGTAGGCCCCAACCCAACAAGTAGGCCAAATGCAATTTAATATTTGAAACGGGACAACAGTTGAAGTTCAGCTTTGTTCAGTGAAGGAAAAAAAAGATGCAGCGGCAGACACCGTTATTACGCCCAAATAATAAAGACAGTGGTAGTAGGCGCAAAGTATTAAATGGAGTCCAGGGCCCCTGTATATTTTAACTATCATCTATCATTTCAAATAATTCGTATTGGCAGTGCCATTTCAGGTTTTACCCACACAGACCACACAGTGGTGGAGTTGGGAGAGGTAGTATTGTAAGTGGTAGAGCACAGTTCAATCTGGGGGGGAACACTCTCTCGTGGGCGGTGGTACTGGCACAGGGCCCCTCATATTACGACGGTGTAATATGAGTTGTGGTTCAGTGTCTCCCCCCAAAAAATGAGGAAGTCTGGTGGAAGAGGCCATGGGCAGGGGTTGCCAGCTGGTACTGATGGTGCTGGTGGTGCTGCATCTCGTGGTAGTGGCAAAAGCACAGCAGCACCTAAGGCTGGAGGTGTTCAGCCTGCGTCATCATCTGGCTACACAAGGCCTCGAAGGCTACCTTACCAGGGAGTAGGAAAACAGCTTTTAAAGCCGGAGAAGCAGGAAAAAGTGTTGTCTTTCCTTGCTGACTCACCCTCTAGCTCTTTTGCCTCCTCTTCCCAAAGTTCTAAATGTAAGAGCAGCCAGTCGTCAGTGGATGCTCCTGGTCAGGAAAAAGGCGTTTCCTTGTGTCCTTCTCCCAAACCAAAAGTGAAGGATGCAGCAGGCGACACTCCATGGAGCTCTTTACACATACCGTGCCTGGGTTCGAAAGGGAAATTGTACACTGCCAATTACAAGAAGAATAGAACATGGAGTGCACTGATGCACAGCCACAGCTAGATTGTGATGCTGTTCCATTGACTCTGATCGCTACATTGCCCTCGCAGTTTACTGAGCCAGAATGTGACCATGATGAGACTATGGTGCCCTGTCCCGAACGCTATAGCACCTTACACGGTGACACTGGGGAAGGTGCACATGACATTGAGGAGGAGGTGATAGATGACCCAGTTGTTGACCCAGATTGGCAGCCATTGGGGGAAGAGGGTGCCGCTGCCACTAGCTCAGAAGCGGAGGAGGATGATCCGCATCAGCCATCTACATTGCAACAGCTGTCATCTGGCAGGCCCGTATCAGGCCAAAAATGTTTGCAAAAAACAAAAACAGTTTTAGGAGAGCGTGGCCATTCGGTGAAAGTAGCACAGCGCACAATGCCTGAAAAGGTTTTCGATAGTAGGAAGAGTGTAGTGTAGCAATTTTTTAACCAAGATCAGAATGATCAGTCAAAAGTTATCTGAAAGAAATGCTCCAAGACCTTTAGCAGAGAGAAGAATCTTCAAAATTTAAATACAACGTGCATGCTTAGACATTTAACCACCATGCACTTGCAAGCCTGGACTAACTACAAAACGTCCCATACCGTTGGTGCACCTGCTCGGAGTGAAGGTAGTCAGCAATGCTACATTGCTTCCCTCACTGTAAGCCCACCGGTTAGGACACCACCAGCAGCAAATGTGGAGGTATCGTCGTAAGGCCAAAGCAGTCAGGGAATCACAAGGTTATTGGTAGGAAAGATTGTATGTAGGCCAACAACAAGAATACCATAACAAACTCTCTCTCAATCTGCCATGTCCACCACCACCACCACCGCTAGTTCCACCATATGCAGCTCTCCAGTCCAGCTCACCCTACAAGAGACTCTCGTTAGGAAAAGAAAGTACTCATCCTCTCATCTGCGTACACAGGATTTGAATGCCCACATTGCTATACTAAGCTCATTACAGATGATGCCCTACCGTTTGGTTGAAAGCGAAGCTTTCAAAGACCTGATGGCCCACACAGTACCACACTATGACCTACCCAGTCGACACTTCTTTGCGAGAAAAGCCATCCCAGCCTTCCACCAGCATGTCAAAGACCGCATTGTCCATGCCTTGAGGCAATCAGTCAGTGGAAAGGTGCACCTCACAACAGATGCATGGACCAGTAGGCATGGCCGGGGACGTTATTTGTCCAACACGGCGCACTGGGTTAATGTGTAGGATGCAGGGTCCACAGGGGGCAGCCATAGTGCGACAGTTCAGCCTATCCCACAGTCTCAGGAAAAAGTTGGCATACAGCGTTCGCCACTTCTCCTCCTCCTCCTCCTCCAGAAGCGAAAGCTCGTGCACAGAGCGCAGTCGCCCTACCACTCCATCCGCAGCTGCCAGTGTTGCACACGGGGGGTGTCCCATTATCGAACAGCTAGTGGTAAGCGTCAGCAGGCTGTGTTTCAAATGAAGTGTTTGGGCGACAACAGACACACCGCGGAAGTACTGGTGGAGTACTTGCAGCAACAAACTCAGTCATGGCTGGGCAGTGTACATCTTGAGGCAGGCAAGGTATTCAGTGATAACGGAAGGAATTTTATGGCTGCCATAGCCCTTTCAGAACTGAAACACATACCTTGCTTGGCTCACACCTTTAACCTGGTGGTGCAGGGCTTCCTCAAAAATTATGCAAAGTTACCAGCCCTGCTCCTGAAGGTGCGAAGACTTTGCTCGCACATCCGCCGGATGCCCATACACTCCAGCCGTATGCTGAACCATCAGCGAATCTTTCCCAGCACCGCCTAATAATCGACGTTGCAACAAGGTGGAACTCCACACTGCACATGATTTAGAGGCTGTGCGAACAGAGGCGTGCTGTTATAAATTTGTGGGAGGATACACGGGAAGGCACTTGGATGGCAGACATGGAGTTGTCTGGTGTGCAGTGGTCGACGCCATCATAAGCATTAACATCCCACTTATGCGTCTGCTGATGCAAAGTTTGATGCACATTAAGGAGCAGGCATCTGCAGCCGAGGAGGAGGGAAGCCTTGATGACAGTCAGCCATTGTCTGCTCAGGGAACTGTCCAGGACGAATTGGCGGACGAAGAGGATGAGGAGGAGGATGATGGGGATGAATATGTATGGGAGGAGGATGATTCTCAGGTGGCAACAGAAACTGGTGGCATTGCAAGGTCTGGTACAGGTTTATTGCCGGACACTTGTGATGTTGATTTGCAAGAAATTGGGCCTCAACCCAGCAGAAACAGTTAATTCACACCTGGAACATTGGCCCACATGGCTGAGTATGCCTTGCGTATCCTAAAAAAGGACCCCCGCATTTTTAAAATGATGACCGATGACGACAACCTGTTGGCCTGCCTCCTGGATACAAGATATAAAGGAAAACTGCAAAATATCATGCCACATGAGAACCTAGGTCAAATATTGGCTACCAAACAAGCAACTCTTGTAGACCGTTTGGTTCAGGCATTCCCAGCACACAGAGCCGGTGATGGTTCTCACACGAGCTGCAGGGGGCAGCATGGCAGAGGTGCTAGAGGTGCAGAAATCCAAGATGGCGTTGGACAGAGGGGTTTTACGACAAGGTTGTGGAATGATTTCGCAATGACCGCTGACACGACAGGGACAGCTGCATCGATTCAAAGTGACAGGAGACAGCATTTGTCCAGTATGGTTACAAACTACTTTTCCACCCTTATCGATGTTCTTCCTCTCAGGTCATTCCCCTTTGATTACTGGGCATCTAAACTAGACACCTTTCCGGAATTGCCAGAATATGGATTACAGAACCTCGATTGCCCTGCTGTCAGTGTGCTTTCAGAAAGAGTGTTCAGTGCTGCTGGTTCAATACTAACCGAAAAAAGGACACGTCTGCCTACCAAAAATGTTGATTAGCTAACCTTCATTTAAATTAACCAATCATGGATTTCACATTCTTTTGCCCCACCTTCCCCTGCTGACACGTAGCTTGCCTGAAAGATGACTTGCTTTTGGGGGGAGACACAGAACCCCAACTCTGGCCCTGTGGTATAACACAACACTATGAACGTGGAAGAAAGTGTCTGCCTGATATACGATGCACTAGCAGAACAGCTGAATATACACTGTGTGAGAATTTGAATCTCCATTTTTTGGGGGAGACACTGAACCCTAACTCTGGCCCTGTGGGATAACACAACACTATGAACGTGGCAGAAAGTGGCTGCCTGATATACGACACACTAGCAGTACAGCAGAATATAAACTGTGTGAGAATTACTATCTCACTTTTGGGGGGAGACACTGAACCACAACTCTGGCCCTGTGGTATAACACAACACTATGAACGTGGAAGAAAGTGTCTGCCTGATATACGACGCACTAGCAGTACAGCTGAATATACACTGTGAGAATTTGAATCTCCATTTTTTGGGGGGAGACACTGAACCCTAACTCTTGCCCTGTGGGATAACACAACACTATGAAAGTGGCAGAAAGTGGCTGCCTGATATTTGACACACTAGCAGTACAGCAGAATATAAACTGTGTCAGAATTACTATCTCACTTTTGGGGGGAGACACTGAACCACAACTCTGGCCCAGTGGTATAACACAACACTATGAACGTGGCAGAAAGTGGCTGCCAGATATACGACACACTAGCAGTACAGCAGAATATGAACTGTGTGAGAATTACTATCTCACTTTTGGGGGGAGACACTGAACCACAACTCTGGCCCAGTGGTATAACACAACACTATGAACGTGGCAGAAAGTGGCTGTAATTATTATAAAAAAAAATAAAAAAAATACTGCAATAACAAGCTTCCTACAATGATCTCTGGGCAAGTACGGCAGCAATAAAAAGGACAGCTGAACAAAAAAATTGGTAGACAAATAAACAAGACAGGTAACTGTGCAGAAAGGAGCAACAGGATTTTTGCTTTGAAAAAAGCAGTTGGTTTGCACAGCACCGTGCACACAGCTATGCAGCTGCTGCACTAAAATATGACCTCCACTGTCCCTGCACAAAAAGGTGGTGTGGGACAGTGAAAATTGCTCCAGCACAAGCGGTTTGTTTTTTTTTATTTCCTCTCTAACTCTGTCCCTGCTTCTGATTAACTGCAGCAAACTCTCCCTATGCTCAGATCGGCAGAAGTAAGATGGCGGTCGGCGTGCACGCCCCTTTATAGCCCCTGTGACGCTGCAGACAGCAAGCCAATCACTGCCATGCCCTTCTCTAAGATGGTGGGGACCGAGACCTATGTCATCACGCTGCCCACACTCTGCGTCCTCATTCATTGGCTGAAAAACGGCGGTAACAGCGTCATATGAAACGTGACTTTGGCGCTCTGATCGTGTACCGCATGGCCGATCCCACACTAGGATTGGTTCGGGTTTCATGAAACCCGACTTTGCCTAAAAGTCGCCGATTTCTGAAAATGACCGATCCGTTTCGCTCAACCCTAGCCACAACCTTTAATTTTTGCTTCCTGCTTTCCTACCTGTGGGGCAAAACCTGACTCTCTTCCCAAAAATGCCCTGCTGTATACAGTGCTACAGTTGCCTTTGGGAGGCTGTTTTTGGAGTTGAGACCTGGTGATTCCCTGCAATAAATTCTAGATGCCAGAATATGGGAATAAGGGTTAAAGGGTGAATACCGGAGAATCCCTTGTACTCTTCGCCTGGTTTAGCCAATGCCAACCGGATTGTGATTTCCAGAGTCCATCTCACTTCACTCTGGTGCCTAAACTTTACTGTAACTCAAATAAATAGTAAACTTGGCTATAACAGCAGTCTCAGACAAACTTTGTCCATACCCAGTGGCAGTTTCCAACAAATATTGTATCCCTTGGGAACTTTATTTGCGTAAATTATATTCACACAGCCACCCTCTCACTGATCAAAAGGAAATGTGGTAATTCCCAAAAGATATTCCATCTATGTAACTTCATTTGTTCAATATCATTTGTATATATCAAAGATAATGATTGTAAATTAGCAGCAACTAATGTATTTTAATGAATAAGACCTCATTTAAATATGTTGTTTTGGTACAAGTGCTGCATACTGTATGTGTCGCTCATTATTGCAGAATTTCATCATTCGACTTTTGCTTCAGACGGCACCAGTTTTCACTTATCACGTTATTATAACTAAGTTAATTATCTGTACCTGCTTCTTTCTCAATTGGATGTGATAAAACAGTGCATTTCTGATATGGAAAGTTACATAAGATTATGTTGTCCATAAAAAATAGAAGAATATTCAAGAAGAAAACTATGCGACAACAATGAGTATTACACCACTTTATTTTCTACCATTTTCAGTGGATACAGTATGTGTTGGAATTATAATTTATATATTTATTACAAAATAGTCTCAGTAGACATAGGATCACCCCAGCTGATAAGAAGCAATTGCAAACAATGTTAAAATAAAACAATGTAATTTTATCGATTAAGCAAAATATAAAAACAAATTAAAAAGATAGGGCAAAAAGCCTCCAAAAAGGAGGGAAAACTGCAGCCAAAATATAAAGATATAGGTGAAAGTGGAAAGGCAAAAAAACCACACACCCCCTGAAGAAGTGAGCAGCGAAACGGTGCCCATCAGGTGTGAGGGGAAAGCAACCAGTATCACATTGCCCCAGCATTATCTTGTGGTAGGTAAACAAGGATTATTTTAGTTTAATACAGCCTTCAGTTAAGGATCGCATGATCACTGGTGGTAAATGTCATATGCTATAATGAACTCCCCCTGGTGGCTTACTCCTTCTGGTGTGCATTGCAGAGCCTACACTGGACTGCACCTAGGTATATTATATAACAGGATTGATTCATAGGGGACATCAGTATCAGTGCCTACATTTTGATCCCTGTGACTTGGGCTCCCCACCTGCACTGAATTAGTTGCTTGTTAAACTCAGAACCCCCATATTTTTCCGCCTTTCCACTTTCACTTATATCTTTATATTTTGGCTGTGGTTTTCCCCTCATTTTTTGGAGGTTTTTTGCCCTGTCTTTTTTTTTTTAAATATTTTGCTTAATTCAATAAAAGTGCATTGTTTTATTTTAACATTGTTTGGAATCGCTTCTTATCAGCTGGAGTGGTCCCCCACCGGAATAAGTTGATTTATAGTTTGGAAGTGCCTCACACTTATTGTTTTTTTAGACTTATGAGATTGTCAGTAAACATGGAGCAGAGTTGAACTTCTCCATAAAGTATCTACATTTTAATGTTCTTACTCTACTTCTGGCATTGGTTTTTCGGTATATAATTTTTGTGCCACATGTTGTGCCTTTTTTTGGTTTATATAGCAACATTCACAGATGTGGACACACCTGTTTGTGCAGTGGTTTTCCTTAATCTTTTTTGGAATGTGCATATTGTTGAATCAGATTAAAAGCAGCAAAACCATAAAAGACTACATTTGGATACAAGTAGTAAAAATGTTTTGGAAGCAAACCAAACTATGTTCAATGTTAGATTCCTTAAAGTACCCCCCTTTTACTTTGATGACACAGGCCCACAGGCCGCCCAGAAGCACAAACATGTTCCTCATCATAGAGACAGACTGTGCTGTGAGGAGGCCTGTGGGCAGGTATTTCCTTGGTTTCTCTGGCCTAGAGCTTTAAGAAAAGACTCTGCCTACAGTCATGCCCCGAAGCACGAGCATCTCATTAACTGAGAACTTCTAACACTAATTACACAAGACAGATTTCTTCATCTCGGGTATCATTCTAATCAGTATAACAGCGGCAACATGACAATGTCTGTAGTATACTTTGCAAAATCCTGCTGACAGGTTCTCTTTAAGGGTGTGCTTAGGCTACGTTCACATTTGCGGTGTGCGCCGCAGCGTCGGGCGCCGCAGCGTCGCCGCATGCGTCATGCGCCCCTATATTTAACATGGGGGCGCATGGACATGCGTCGCACTTGCGTTTTGCGCCGCATGCGTCCCTGCGGCGCCCGTGTCTGGGCGCAGAGGACGCAGCAAGTTGCATTTTTGCTGCGTCAAAAATCAATGAAAAAAAGGACGCATGCGGCGCAAAACGCAGCGTTGTGCATGCGTTTTGCTGCGTTTTTGTTTGCGTTGTGCGTTGCGGCGCCGACGCAGCGGCGCACAACACAAATGTGACCGTAGCCTAAAAGGGGTATTCCCATCTCCGAGATCCTACACCAGTATGCAGTATTCTGTTTTGCTATGTCTGTTTCCTCATGTGTAGGCATTGCAGGACCTTAGGCATCCATGGTTACGTCCACTAGCAGCTATCTAACTATCACTATATTAGTGGTCATAACCATGGTTACCTAATGTACACATGACAAAAGAGACATAACTAATCAAAAAACTATACTACATTTCTAATTGGAGGTATTTGTTAATAGTATAATTATCATAATGATGCACCCACAGGGCTGTGGAGTACTCGGTTCCTGGTCCTGAGTTTCACAGGGGGATGTCACTGTGGGGACCCGGTCTGTGGCCCTGGGCATGAACGTTAAAGGGGGGAAGGTCTTTAAAGGGAATAAAGTTTATGTTCGTAACACCACCTGTGGTATTAGGTCAGTGGGGACCGACACTGCTTTAAGGGGTCCTCTGGGGTGATGTTATGGCAGCTAGATGGTACACCTTCCCACAGGTGAAGTATATCCCCAGGGCTCCCGGTGTGTAGATGGAGGATGGTGAAAGGTGCAGTAAAGAATGAGGACACAGGTTTGCAGTCTCTTTACCTTGTTTACTGTCGACTTCAGGCAGCCACAGTCCAGGGCACCAGATTACAGGGCAGGCAGGGTCTGGCCGGCTTGGAGGCAAGTTAGGAGTCCCCTTATCCAAGTGGAACTCAAAAGCCTTCCTCTAGTGCCATGGTGTTGTAGTCCCTTACTGCCTAGGGCTTCACATAAGGTCCTTACAGATGTTATCTCTCTCTATCCCCCGGATAGGATAAGACATAACCCTTATGACTGGTGGCTTGAGGCTGTTTATAGGGACTCTAGCATTCCCCGGCCTCTGAGGGGTGCCACTGTGTCTCCTGGGCGTTGGGTCGGACAGGTAACTTGGAGTTCAGCTGTCCTGCCAGTCTCTGATGTTAGTCATAGAGGTCCTTACAACCTCAGTGTTCCGGCTACCAGTCTCTGCGCCTCAGAAGGAGGCAGCCTGCTCGGGGCTGGTCTCCCCCTTGTATTCTCTCCTGTGCTTTGCTCTCCTGCATGCTCTCTGCAATGTATTCAGCATTCTTAATGTCTCTTTCCAGGAGCTGCTGCACTGCGGCTACACAGCTCTGTAAACCCTCCTCTGCTTCAGACTGATCCAGTCTGTTTCCTGGCAAGAACTGACTAACTCTCCCTACAGACTACCAGTTATATATATATGGGGAGTCACCTAGCGAATAGGATCAAAAGCTCCCCCTGGTGGCCTGGAGAGTGAATGTGTTGCATGTTGGTGGTACCTGGTTATAGTTATCACTTTTTGCCTTCAAGCGTAACATCACTTTCCCTGTGAGGAAAACAATGCTACTGTGATGATCAGGACCCTGGGGTGCCACACTAACACATACCACATATTGGGATAGGATCTTGGAGATGGAATACCTCTTTAAGCGTGATGGCTTGGCCAAGTGTGTCTTTCATGCTGCTGTTGCTGGCCTTCATTCCGGTCATCACATCACTGCTCGAGTGTCACAACAGCAACACAGTAGTATTGAAGTGCATGGCAAAATTGTAAAAATACAGTTTATATTATTACTTTTCAATTATTAAAATAACTCACAAAACATAAAAGATAAAATAATACCCTATAGAATAAACCTAATTAAGTTAAAGTTGACGAAGTCTATTTAATTGTTGGTTTCATTATCGGCATCAAAGCATTTTAAACATGTCCTTCAATGAAAATCCTTTATTGTTCCTATATGAGATAAATAAAAGCTGAAACACCGTTAGTGTGGCCATCATGGCCCGGGTAGCAGAAAGACAATGATCCATGAGTCAATGAGGGTTTGTAGAATGCTTGATAATATAATGGTCACCTTTTTGAGGCTGTTATTGACCATTTGATACTGGTGTATAACTGAAGAAACATTAAATATTATAATAAAAACTCTTAAAAAATAAAACTCCTAGTGTCTTTTTCGTTTTAGAAAGAAATGTTATTTGACTGTGCAATTATTGTGTATTAAAATGCAAGAAATAGGTAAAAGATACAAAAAAATCAAATAAAAATGAATCCGTAATTATAATGTACATATTAGATATAATTAGTAGCATCATATATTAGTAAATGATCCAACACAATATATTACTATTTTCTGTTATTTTCTTTTGCACATTAAATGTCATTGATCACCGCCAGCAACAGAAATTAATCAACAAGCCTCATAATTATTTAAGGCCATTATTGACAGATTCGGAGAAATCCATCAATGTCTGTTCAGTTATATTGCAGTTTATAAATGAACATGAATGCCGAGGATTATGCATACATGCACTCGCTGAAAAGGCAAATATCAGAAGTAATGTCATGTCTAGTGTTGAGCATTCCGATACTGCAAGTATCGGGTATCGGCCGATACTTGCTGTATCGGAATTCCGATACCGAGATCCGATATTTTTGTGATATCGGGTATCGGTATCGAAACAACATTAATGTAAAAATGTGTAAAAGAGAGAATTAAAATAAAAAATATTGCTATACTCACCTCTCCGACGCAGCCTGCACCTTACCGAGGGAAGCGGCAGCGTTCTTTGTTTAAAATTCGCGCTTTTCTTTCCTTTACGTGAGTCCCGGCTTGTGATTGGTTGCGTGCCGCCCATGTGACCGGGACGCAACCAATCACAGCAAGCCGTGATGTAATTTCAGGTCCTTAAGGATTTTAAAATTACGTCCCGGCTTTGTGATTGGTTGCGTCGCAGTCACATGGGAGACGCAACCAATCACAAGCCGTGACGTCACGGGAGGCTGGACACGCGCGCATTTTAAAATGGGCGCGTGTCCAGCCTCCCGTGACGTCCCGGCTTGTGATTGGTTGCGCCGCGGTCAACCAATCACAAGCCGGGAGGCTGGACACGCGCCCATTTTAAAATTTTAAAATGCGCGCGTGTCCAGCCTCCCGGCTTGTGATTGGTTGACCGCGGCGCAACCAATCACAAGCCGGGACGTCACGGGAGGCTGGTTATAGAAAAAACGTGTGCACTACTGTGTGTGTGGTGCTAAGGTAGGTTCCCACACCTTAATATAATCAAGAAAAAAACCTAGCACTCAACTTTGATGCGTTTTGTGACAATTTATTGTAGTACCCAGCAAACGTTTCGGTCCCTCATACGGACCTTCATCAGTAACTACCAGTGACAAAAAAAACAAAATAACAATATAACAAATAATGTGAATAACAAAAGTATATACAAAACTTTGTAAGTAGAACATAGTACAGCATCCATGTGATCACGGGTCGCATGAGGGAACATATAGACATGCTGAAGAGAAACAAACGACTATTGTGGCACTTATCAATCCATGAGACAATAGAAGATGAAGATGTGAAACACATACCGTACTTAGCTGTGGCTTGGGCATAAAGAGACAAAAGGAGTCTCAGGGCACATGTACATGCTGCGCCTATGGGTCACATAAGGTGGATTAGGAACGTGACTTAAGGTGCTGGGGTGTGAGGTATAACCGGAGTAAGAATCTTACCAAAGCGCTGGGCTGGTGTGAATACTGTAGACAAAAAGGAGAGCATACATGGGGTGAGCGCTAAGGCAAAGGAGCTGTATAGGAGTGGTATGACATCGCTCAAAAGTTAATTACCTGTTGGAGACCTGGCTACATGTGCAGTGATCAGATGCGGTGTCCGCCGCTGGTCTGTTGTGGGGGTGTACTGACCGCTGTTAAATAAGCCCGGGGAATGTCTTAATTGTGCTCTGCTCCAATACAAACAGCGCTCGTAAAACCGGAATTGACCTCATAATGAGGAAGTGTCCATCAAAGCCAGTGCGTGGCTGTGCAGCCTGTTGTGCCTGCATGTTAAGAGACGGCGGAAGTGACGTGCCGCTGTGTTCCTGTGCAAGGGAACATGCTGCGGTCAAAATAGGTTCCGCTGATGGAGACGGCCGATAGTACCGACGTGATTGGAGAGAGGGGGCGGTGCCCAAACGGAGATCCAGTGAGTGGAGACAGGACTCCACTGTACATGCCATATTCAGTGCCGGATACAGCCATACATGTGCTAGAGGTGGTGAAAGAGCTTGATCCGGTGCAGTCATGGAGTGGTAGCAGTGACTTCAATACAGACGGCTCTAATAATAGACAGAGATATGGATTAAGGATAAGGTACATATAGTGCTTAAATGCAAGTATAAAACAGTACAAATATTACCTGTGAGAGAACTAACAGGGTAATCCGGGATAATAGTACACATGATAAATACTGTCCAGCTTGTAATATGTACGGGGTAAAGTCATAGAGAGCAGTCACTGGGAGCAAATTAATACATCAAATAAATATATCAAATAAATATGGTCACCAATCTCTATCATTGAGATCACTAATGTCCGTTCAATTATGGATAAATGATGTTATACAAAACATTGAGCTAATTATCAGATAAATGAGGCCAGATCGTACTCCCTATTGAGACCCAAGGGGTGAAGGGTCTCTAAAGTATGGATCCAGAAGGCCTCTCTGCGCTTTAAACGAGCCACCCGATCTCCACCCCGTCTCATAGGGGGGATGTGTTCAATCACCTGGAAGCGTAACTGTGAGACGTTGTGACCCTGAGTATTGAAATGTGACGGGATGGGTAGTAGAAGTTGTTTACAGCGAATTGTGGATTTGTGTTTGGAAATCCGATCGCGTATAGATTGTGTGGTCTCTCCTATATAAAGGAGGCCACATGGGCATTTAATCAGGTAGATCACCCATGAGGAGGTACAAGTGAAATAATCTGGAATATGGAATATTTTCCCAGAACGAGGATGATGAAAAGTGGAACCCTTGAGGACATTGTGGCACTGTGAGCAGTTAAGGCATGGAAATGTGCCTGTACGGGGATTTTGTAGAAAGCGTTGTTTTAAGGATGATTTGTTGGATCCCACATCAGCCCTGACTAGTGCGTCCTTTAGATTAGGAGGGCGCTTAAAACAAGGAAGGAATGGATAATTGAATTCCTGTACGGTAGGGTAGGCTTCTGTTAGTAGATGCCAGTGTCTTCGTATGGACCTGTGCAGAATGTAAGCGTATGGGTGGTACGAATGGATGAATGGGATACGATGCGAGGCTCTATTGGGACGTGGAGGCGAAGGTGAGATGGCCTCCTGAAGAATGGATGGCGGATACCCACGTTGGGTGAACTTGGCGGCCATTTCCTGCAGTCGGACGGGTCGCTGATTGGCATCCGACACGATTTTTGTCACCCGATGAAATTGGGATTTGGGGACCGATTTTTTTGTGGCTGTGGGATGGAAACTTGTGAAATGAAGCAGACTATTGCGGTCTGTATTCTTGGTATAGAGGTCAGTTGAAATGGAGCCGTCATTCTGAAGGGTGACCATTGTGTCCAGGAAATTGATTTTGTTGGGGTCGTGTGACATGGTGAAAGAGATGCCAGGCCAGGCTGTATTGAGCCAATCGAAAAAAGACGCGAGGGCTTCCAACGTGCTCCCCCATATGCAGAAGACGTCATCTATGTAACGTTTCCAGAGCAGTACGTGTCTGTTGAATATAGGGTGGAGGTAAATCTTGCTCTCCTCAAAGTCTGCCATATAACAATTTGCATAGGGGGGCGCTACGTTGGAGCCCATCGCGGTGCCACGGACCTGTAAAAAGAACTCATCCTGGAACATAAAGTAATTGCGGGTTAAGATGATGGTGAGTAATTCAACGCATAGATTGACTTCGTTGGATTGCAGGCCGGACTGAGTAAGGAGTTTGTGTACTGAGTTAATACCCTCTATGTGCGGAATGGACGTATATAAATCCTTAACATCCATGGTAACCAGTATAGATTGTGAAGGGATGCGTCCTAGCTCTTTTAAGATATTCAAAAAGGTACCCGTATCCAGAAGGTATGATTTAGATGTACGAATCAATGGAGTTAAAATTTTTTCAAGATAAACTGCCAAGGGAGAGAGAACGGAGTCAGTGGAGGCTACAATCGGCCTCCCTGGTGGTTTCTCCAAACTCTTGTGGATCTTGGGGATAGTATAGAAGACGGGGATCACGGGGTGTGGGTTTGTGAGAAACTCACACGTCTTACTATCGAGGATTCCTAGTTCTGTATATTTTAGAAGGGTTTTAGAAATGGCTTGTTGAGTGGTGGTTGTGGGATCACGTGGTAGTTTCATGTAGACAGTAGTATTGTCCAGCTGGCGTCTAATCTCATTCAGATAGTCTGACTTGTTCATAATTACCAAGGCACCCCCTATGTCTGCCGGTTTGATGACCAGGCTCTTATCGTTTTGTAGGCCATGTAAGGCCTGACGCTCAGTAGTAGAGAGATTAGGGGGGTAAGATAATTTACCCCTACTGATGTCATCACGTAGTGTTCTAAAAGAATTTTGTATGAACCCTATAAAGGTCTCCATGGCATGTGAGCCATGGGGGGGCCTAAAATGGCTTTTTGTATAGAGCCCTAAACTACGTGAGGAAAGGGTGTGGCATGGATTATCTATTTGGGAATGCATTGGTGCTGGGTCCGGTGAATTGGCGAAGAAAGCCTTCAATCTAAGGGAGCGGAAAAAACGATGGAGATCCATCTCTAGATCGAACGTGTGGCATTGATATGAGGGGCAAAATGAAAGACCCTTTTGCAGTACCTTATATTCGGCCACCCCCAGAGATCTATCTGAAATGTTTATTACCAACGGATTGGTACCTGTGATCTCGTTACCCTCGCATGGTCCGAGTCTCTTCCTGTGTCCGTGGCCGCGCCTCGTTGTCTTCTTCGCGGATACCGCTGTCGCTGTCCTAAAAAACGGGGAGGGATGGTTATAGAGGTACCACGTTCTTGTTCCGAGCCTGATGTGGAGTAGTCGATGGAGGGTCGAGGAACGTGACGAGATGAACTTGGTCGAGTAAAGAAGGTGTCCTGCCATCGGTACACCTGTTGCCGTTCGTAGTCCTCCGTGTCTCTATTGAATTTGATGCGTTTACGTTCTTCCGTCTCTCGTCGATGCTTTTCGATATTCCTGGAAATCTGTTCCCTGAGGGCTGAAAGTTCTTCCGGTGGACCAGATGCGGATAGCTGTGCCTCGATGGATTTGATGGACTCGGTGCTTGTGGTAATCGCCTTCTGCAGGTGCTCGATTGTTAGGGTGATAATATCAAAAGAACAGTTGTTAAGTATCTGTTCATATTTAATACAATAATCGGAAGAGTCCCGAAAGAGTGTGGGACGTAGTGGTACGCGCAGGCCTCTAGGTATCCGCTGTGCTCGGAGATATTCAGTGAGAGTGGCACAGTGGAGTTCGATATTCGTGAAATGGCGAAGTTCTCGTTCCAGGTCCCTTCCCCTAATTTCTCTCGGTGGAATCTTTAAAAAATCACTATTGTAAGTGGAGCGTGCCAAAATACTCGAGGTCTCTTCTGCATTGTAAGAGAAAGTCATCATGACCCGACAGTGTGCACCACGTAGGGGAAAACTGGTTATAGAAAAAACGTGTGCACTACTGTGTGTGTGGTGCTAAGGTAGGTTCCCACACCTTAATATAATCAAGAAAAAAACCTAGCACTCAACTTTGATGCGTTTTGTGACAATTTATTGTAGTACCCAGCAAACGTTTCGGTCCCTCATACGGACCTTCATCAGTAACTACCAGTGACAAAAAAAACAAAATAACAATATAACAAATAATGTGAATAACAAAAGTATATACAAAACTTTGTAAGTAGAACATAGTACAGCATCCATGTGATCACGGGTCGCATGAGGGAACATATAGACATGCTGAAGAGAAACAAACGACTATTGTGGCACTTATCAATCCATGAGACAATAGAAGATGAAGATGTGAAACACATACCGTACTTAGCTGTGGCTTGGGCATAAAGAGACAAAAGGAGTCTCAGGGCACATGTACATGCTGCGCCTATGGGTCACATAAGGTGGATTAGGAACGTGACTTAAGGTGCTGGGGTGTGAGGTATAACCGGAGTAAGAATCTTACCAAAGCGCTGGGCTGGTGTGAATACTGTAGACAAAAAGGAGAGCATACATGGGGTGAGTGCTAAGGCAAAGGAGCTGTATAGGAGTGGTATGACATCGCTCAAAAGTTAATTACCTGTTGGAGACCTGGCTACATGTGCAGTGATCAGACGCGGTGTCTGGTATTGGAGCAGAGCACAATTAAGACATTCCCCGGGCTTATTTAACAGCGGTCAGTACACCCCCACAACAGACCAGCGGCGGACACCGCGTCTGATCACTGCACATGTAGCCAGGTCTCCAACAGGTAATTAACTTTTGAGCGATGTCATACCACTCCTATACAGCTCCTTTGCCTTAGCGCTCACCCCATGTATGCTCTCCTTTTTGTCTACAGTATTCACACCAGCCCAGCGCTTTGGTAAGATTCTTACTCCGGTTATACCTCACACCCCAGCACCTTAAGTCACGTTCCTAATCCACCTTATGTGACCCATAGGCGCAGCATGTACATGTGCCCTGAGACTCCTTTTGTCTCTTTATGCCCAAGCCACAGCTAAGTACGGTATGTGTTTCACATCTTCATCTTCTATTGTCTCATGGATTGATAAGTGCCACAATAGTCGTTTGTTTCTCTTCAGCATGTCTATATGTTCCCTCATGCGACCCGTGATCACATGGATGCTGTACTATGTTCTACTTACAAAGTTTTGTATATACTTTTGTTATTCACATTATTTGTTATATTGTTATTTTGTTTTTTTTGTCACTGGTAGTTACTGATGAAGGTCCGTATGAGGGACCGAAACGTTTGCTGGGTACTACAATAAATTGTCACAAAACGCATCAAAGTTGAGTGCTAGGTTTTTTTCTTGGTCACGGGAGGCTGGACACGCGCCCATTTTAAAAAGCGCGCGTGTCCAGCCTCCCGTGACGTCACGGCTTGTGATTGGTTAATGGCGGCCATGTTGCCGGGACGCGGACCAATCACAGCAAGCCGTGACGTAATTTCGTCACGGCTTGCTGTGATTGGTCCGCGTCCCGGCAACATGGCGCCGTGACCAATCATAAGCCGGGACGTCACTGGAGGCTGGACACGCGCGCTTTTTAAAATGGGCGCGTGTCCAGCCTCCCGTGACGTCCCGGCTTGTGATTGGTTAATGGCGGCCATGTTGCCGGGACGCGGACCAATCACAGCAAGCCGTGATGTAATTTCGTCACGGCTTGCTGTGATTGGTCCGTGTCCCGGCAACATGGCCGCCCTGACCAATCACAAGCCGGGACTTCACGTAACCAAGTAAAAGCGCGAATTTTAAACAAACAACGCTGCCGGTTCCCTCGCTGAGGTCCAGGCTGCGTCGGAGAGGTGAGTATAGCGATATTTTTTATTTTAATTCTTTCTTTTACACATTTATATGGATCCCAGGGCCTGAAGGAGAGTTTCCTCTCCTTCAGACCCTGGGAACCATCAGGAATACCGTCCGATACTTGAGTCCCATTGACTTGTATTGGTATCGGGTATCGGTATCGGATTGGATCCGATACTTTGCCGGTATCGGCCGATACTTTCCGATACCGGTACTTTCAAGTATCGGACGGTATCGCTCAACACTAGTCATGTCCTAAGTCCCTGTGATTTTGCATAATATTCACACCAATCATAAGAATTGAGTAGAAATAAAATCCGAAAGACCAAATCCATGGCAAGACTAGTCTATGGTCAGAGCCAAACAAGGTGTTTGGAGTATCTCAAAAACTGTTAATAATTCTATACTTTCATAAAGGAAAGTCTCTAAAATCTACAGAAAATAGCATGTATGACTGCTAATTCTTAAAGCAAAGTGGCAGTTCCTTAAAGGTCCTTCAACATTAGCATACAAAAAAGCATGAATTACACAGAAGACACTCCTTGTTTAAATAATTTGCCTCAATTTCTTAAAATTATTAAAATTGCTTGGAAAAACAAGCAACTTTGCACTTTACCTTTTCTTAAAAATCCTCTCTGTTCTCAAGAACCGAGGGACTTTTACTCTATAATTTACATTGTTATTTAGGTTACTGGCCATCTTGCAGTTCTTAGCGTGCGTTCTTTCTTAGGCAATGAGCATGTTTTGAATGACCTGGTGAGGTCATTCCTCTAAGTCTCATGTCCGGATGGATCCATAAACCCAAGGAGTTGCTCTGAACTGTCAATCTTCAGGAGCTTCTGAAAAATAAAGATGAGACTACTCCTGTAAGTAACAGAAGACAACACCTGAAAAAGGGTTCGGTATAGTCAGTGTGGTATCATGCTCATCTTCCAAGTCGTGAGTCACGGCCTCTCACAGTCTGCTGCTATTTTTGGGGGTCATATCTCTTCATGCTTCCTGAAGCACCAACAGCACAAAAGTCTTCTGCAACTTTACTACCACATGCTAACCAGACCATTTTAAGGAACCCTTTCTCGTTACTCTAGGTTGAAGCAATAAAGTCCTTTAGGTTGATCTGCTTTCATCATGCAAGCCATTGCTTTCAGAGACTACTAATTGGGTAGTAATCCAGGGATTTTCTGTGAAAAATAACAAATCTCTTTGGTCTTGCAGGACTTAATTGTGAAGAATGCACAATCTCTTAAACCCCAGTTCCTTGTTTGTCTCTTACGGTTAATGTGTTAGTCAGCCCACTTTTTGGTCTCTTTCTCAGTAAAATTCTAAAAGGGGTTAGGCTTAGCTCTTAAAATGAGGATGCCAGTTAACTCCTTTCAAACACATCATAGTCGTGTACCAATAGAAAAAGGGAGCAAGTTCACTTTCTGTGTCTTGATCAGCGAAAAAGTAGACCTTTCAGGACAAGGAGAGGGCTACTGAAACAGGCACAACGAGAACAATTAACAAAATTGTATATAAGTAAATGTATATAAGTAATTTAATAGGACATTTTTTGTACATTGGGAAAACCCATTTAAAACATAATAACACTTTAAATTCAAAACAATGAATGCCAGAATGACCATAAAAATTAGAGAATGACTAAATGTCCTTAAATTAAATTTGGGTGGATTTGCTCTAGCTGTTGACAGATTTGATTTAGTCCAAAGTAAATCAGTCTGAATCAAAAGTGCCGTGAAAAGACTCCTCATGTCCTCAAGCCACTCCAGAAGCCAGAACATAATAAATTGAAGAGAAGAAAGGGTTTAAAAGATAAAACAAAATATTATACTAACTTGCCCTAGGCCTTCACTTCACTCCTTACTGTAGTTCCGGTCATCCTTGTGAGTATTTATATATCCCGATGCTATGTCTCACACAGTCACATTCAGGGGCAATTGGACGTCATTGTCAATGAGGTGAATTACCTCCTTGTGACCTACACAAAGGACCAGGGAGCTGCTGCAGAGGTAGCGTAAGAAGTCAGTTGAGGGCTTAGACAGGGAAGTATAATTTATGTTTTTTAATTTGACTCATTCCAAACCCTCAAAAGAATCCAGAAAAACATAGACTGGATTTGTGCATATTAAATCCCTAAAATGTAGGATTTCTTAGAATCCAAATTTTTGGGAAATAAGTAAAAATTTCAATTTTCCTATCTCTAATAACAGTTAACATTAAAAAATGATAATTCAAAAGGCAAAAGAATATGTAATATACGTATATTATGTTAACATGTGATTTTGTATTTTTATGGTTTTCAGTTTTGGTGTCCTATAAAAGTCACTGACTAAATCCTTTAAAAAAGCGGGTCATGATCCTATGCATTAGGTATATTCTTGACTTAATATTTTTTGAAATTGAATGAGTCTCTCTCCTGCTAATTTGGTACCGACTTACTTAACTTGTCATCAGCACTTTCTAGACATTGGCTATTAATAATGTCACATCAAATTGCTTTTGCATATATTAATATACAATGTGTCCTTGGGATTTCAGTTCTTGTCTTTTCCATAGATTAACTTAGGTAGGGAACTTGTCCCAAAAGACAAAATGTATTGCTGATTTTCAAATTATGCAAAAAAAGATATGTATATGTATTTTTTTGGTTTGAAAAATCAAAGTTGATTTGTAACTCATATAAGTTAGAAATAAAATATAGAAATCTCATTTTTACTCAGAGCTTTCATGCTGCTTGTTTCTTTCATCTTAATATTTGCAGAATAAATTAATTACACTTCCCTAGTAATTAAATTATACTCATTGGTGCAGTGCATTTTTTTTAAATCAGTAGAAACTTTTTGTGAATAAATATTTGGCTTAGAAAAAAATGTTCTTATTATTTTATCTTTTAGTGCATTTCTTAAGGGAACCCAAGGACTGATCATTTATATGAAGACATTTTAAAGAAACTTTAAAATGATTCCCAAAGGAACAATAAGAATCAGAAAATGTTATTTGAGGTAGATTTTACTTTTAAATGCTGACAGTTTAACCCCTTACCGGCCTCTGCCGTACTATTACTGCGGAGGTCGGATCCCCTGCTTTGATGTGGGCTCTGGCGGTGTGCATCGAAGTAATTCACCCGCCGCTATTAACTAGTTAAATGCCGCTGTCAAATGCTGACAGTGGCATTTAACCGGAGCTTCCGGCCGCGCGGCCGGAAATGCTCGCATCGCCGATCCCCGTCACATGATCTGGGGTCAGCGCTGCATCGGCATAGTAACCAGAGGTCTCCTTGAGACCTCTATGGTTACTGATGCTGGCTTGCTGTGAGTGCCACCCTGTGGTCGGCACTCATAGCAAGCCTGCAATTCAGTTACATAGGAGCGATCTGATGATTGTTTCGATGTAGCATAGCCGATCGGGCTATGCCAGCTTCTAGCCTCCCATGGAGGCTAATGAAGCATGGCAAAAGTAAAAAAAAAAGTTTAAAAAAATACAAAAAATGGAGACGCTACGGGTATTGGAAAATTGCACATTTTTTTTTTTTAGCAAAGTTTGGAATTTTTTTTTACCACTTAGATAAAACGTAACCTAGACATGTTTGGTGTCTATGAACACGTAATGTCCTGGAGAATCATAATGGCAGGTCAGTTTTAGCATTTAGTTTTCGACAGCAAAAAAGCCAAACAAAAAACAAGTGTGGGATTGCACTTCTTTGCAATTTCACCGCACTTGGAATTTTTTTCCCGTTTTCTAGTACACGACATGCTAACACCAATGATGTTGTTCAAAAGTGCAACTTGTCCCGCAAAAAACAAACCCTCACATGGCCATGTTGATGGAAAGATAAAAAAGTTATGGCTCTGGGAAGGAGGGGAGCGAAAAACGAGAACACAAAAATGGAAAAGGGCAAGGTCTTGAAGGGGTTAAATAGAAAGACAAAGCTAACTTAAGAGAAAGGTGCGTAAAACATGTGTAGAAGGCTTCAAAGTCCCTAATTTAGTAACAGACGTTAAAGGGGTTGTCCAGTTCTAATCTATATGTGAATCCTCAGATCATGTGGACTGGGCAGATTCTTTTGTGCTTGCGCCAGGGTTGGTGGTCATGTGACTGCAAGTGTGTGCTATGCATACTCCTGGCCACATTACAACTAGATAGGAGCAGCCTCACTCACTGCAAGCATATTGACTGAGTCCGGAAACAGTCTAATCGGAATAGTACAGGGAGTACGTATATCACATACTTGTTGTCACTTGACTGCCGCACCAGGCAGCAGAGAATCTTTGCATTGTGAGGATTCACAAGTCTGAAGTCAAATATAGTGACTGCAGACTTGTAGTTTAGGACCGGACAACCTCTTTAGCAGAAGACTAACTTAGAAGATGAAGAAATCAAAATCCTACATTATTAGAAAAAACACAGAAAAACCTTATCAAAAAATTGATAATATGGAGACTGTGGCAATCTGACAACCATTAATAGGCTTGACACTCAATGTAACAGGTTTCAGGGATAAGAATTGATTTTAACCCTTATACCTCTATACAGAAATATAAACTTGAAGGTCCCTAAGTTGTGACTATGAAGTACTTACTTGATGGTGGAGCAAATTTGTACTAGAGTAGTTCTAATTCTGGGCCAGAACTACTCGGCTGCCAACTAGTTCCACCAGCCAGCAGCTACTGCTGAATAAAATCAGACAGAAATGTAGTCAGGAGAATACCCAGAATGACAACAAGGATGACATAATCTAAAATGAAATCTTTAGTGAAGATGAACTGATTGATTACTATAGGATTAAGTTCAAGAGGAATTTCCTGAAATTTGATTCTTGGTTCACAAAAAAAGCTTGTTCAAAAACATTTTTCACTCTACTGACACTGCTGAAACATCAGCGAGGCAGCTTATGTCATTTTGAGTTATCATGCGGGTTTCCCAAAATGCCGTGCAGCTATAATATCTAGTGGATTATCATACCTTGTATAGTGGTGGTCATCACAGATCAAAGGTTCCCAGAGGAGCACAGTTTGTACGGCAGCATCATTTTCCATCTCCAGAGTCACTGGGTAAGTCTGTCTCCTCTGTAGAATGTAAGCTCTTGTGGTCAGTGAGGTCCTCTCTCATGTATAGTGAAGGCTTTTATGATCAGCAGGGTCCTCTATCATGTAGATTGAAGGCTTTTATGATCAGTGAGGTCCTCTCTCATGTAGAGTGAAGGCTTTTATGATCAGTGAGGTCCTCTCTCATGTAGAGTGAAGGCTTTTATGATCAGCGAGGTACTCTCTCATGTAGAGTGAAGGCTTTTATGATCAGCAGGGTCCTCTCTCATGTAGATTGAAGGCTTTTATGATCAGCAGGGTCCTCTCTCTTGTAGATTGAAGGCTTTTATGATCAGTGAGGTCCTCTCTCATGTAGAGTGAAGGCTTTTATGATCAGCAGGGTCCTCTCTCATGTAGATTGAAGGCTTTTATGATTAGCAGGGTCCTCTCTCTTGTAGATTGAAGGCTTTTATGATCAGCGAGGTCCTCTCTCATGTAGAGTGAAGGCTTTGATGATCAGCGAGGTCCTCTCTCATGTAGAGTGAAGGCTTTTATGATCAGCAGGGTCCTCTCTCTCTCTCCCCTGTAGAGTATAATCTCTTCCATTCAGCAAGGTCCCTTTTCTCGTTCTCTCTCCTTGCCCCAACTTGTATTGAAATTTATGAAAATTTAGTTGCCGCTAATTCAATTTTTTGGGAAAATTTGTCGAAGTTGGATAATTCGAATTTCAAAAGATTCGATTGTCTCTCATTATTAGCAAATAGTTGGTTTACAATACAGTTAAAACATTTTACATATATGACATTTCACTTTCTATAACTGGGGCAGGGTTAGTGCTACAATTGTCATTGGCAGCAATATTTTTTATCTTATTAGCAGTTGTTTTTCTCAGTTTTCTTTTCCTCATATCAAAGTTTTCCTCACGCATCACTGGTAACACACTGTAGTTTTCTCATACGCCTATAAGTTGCATGCCTGTGTTACATTGATTTGCACATGGCTTTATTTTGATAGCACTTATACAATTGTACCTTGCACCCTTATAACAAGTGACATGCTCTATTTTCTGCTACAATGCATTTGAACATTAATGTGTTACAAACCGCTAATTATTAAGTTCCATCAGTGTCACCTAATAATTATGTCGGAATCACAATTTAATGGACAATGATGTTCTTTGTACATTTGCACATTGTGAAGATCACACATTTTCTCTATTATTTCCTTTATAGATATAATGGAAAAAAAACCCCATAAAAACATGATAACATTAGTAAATGATTTACCATGTAAACAATAGAAGTAAGAATGAGTTTTTATCGGTCTGTACTGTATATGTATAGAGTTTCATGTCTTGGGAAAGACAGACTGGTCCAAGGTCTCTAGGCGCCATCATCACCATAAGAAATGGTACGGACCATGGTACTTTTGAGATGCTAGACAATAAGTAAAGAGCTCGGTCAGCTAGGATGCTTTTTGTATCTTTAGAGGCTGGATGGCCAAGGGTATACACTTTGCATGGCGCTAATGTACTTAAAGGGGTTTCCCGGAAATAAACAATTGAAGACATTTTAATTGGTTAGGTCATCAGTATGAGATCGGTGGAGTCCAGAATCATCACTGCGTAGCCGGTACGCAGTGACTGAATGTAAGTGTTATATTGGGCACAAAACCGTAGCTTCGTACATATTAAATTAGAGATTAACTGCAGTACTCAACAGTGGTCATGGCGATCAAAAAAGCTTATTAGCCCCCCAAAAGTTTATGTATCTATTGTCCTATTCTGCTCTATGTTGCCCATGTCAAGGGGAGGCATAAGATTTTTGCTGCATTGATTTATTATGGAATTTAAAGAGAACCTTGCCAGCACGATTTTGTTATGTAAAGTAAATACATGGTTGTTATGGCGCTGTAATGCAGAATAAATTGATACCATTGGTGAAGAAATCCACTTTGCTGTTCTTCAATCACCATTTGAAGTTTTTGGCTAATAGATTTTGATGCACAGGGACGGGACTGTGCACTGGGTCCTCTCCTCCCTGTCTGTGACTTTCCTCCTCCTCCTCATGCCTCTGGTTTGTGAATGACCGGTCAATACTGAGATTTGAAACAGAGTAGACAGGTCATTCACAGACCTGAGGCAGGTGGAGGGGCCAGGGAATCACAGACAGGAGGGGAGGAGAAGACCCAGTGCATACGCCGGCTCCAGTGCACTGAAATCTAATTAGCAGAAATCTTGAAATGGTGGTTAAAGAAGAACCACAATGCAGATTTCTTCACCAAAGGTACCAGTTTATTCTGTTTATCAGCCCCATTATGGCCATGTATTTAACTTACAAAAGTTTGCTGACATAGATCTCTTTAATACGAGCTTTTTATGTTGCTAAGCAAAATGGTCAATTTTTGTCTTCTATGGACAGAAAATAAAATAATTTTTGATCCATTAAGATCAATCAAAATGGAATGATATTGTAGAGTGGACAGAGACTTGAATATTTAAACTGTAGAAAAGCATGTTCATGTTGGTCTCATCTCCCATAAGTTAAAACTGCTCTTGGTATGCATACAAATGTAATATATTCTTGTACCAGATTCTCATGCTCTGTAACTTACCTGCATTCTGCCAGCACAATAGTTACAGGAACTTCCTTTTTCACCCTTAAGGCATGCATCACCCATGCCTTTGTCCAGTGTCTTTTCCACCTCTCTGTTATTCCTGTATGTTTGATAGGCAGGAAAGCAGGAGCAGAAAGACAAAGACCATCACAACTTCCTGTAATCTGTTTCTGAGTCTATGCTGCTACAAATGGATGACACTTGACAAAAGTCATTTAACAACAAGATAGACAGAAAGGAAACGCCAAGAGACGCAAAGATGAAAATAAAATTCTTAAATAAAGTGATTTCCAGATGTTGATTTATGTACCTCTTGTCGGAGATGGATGTGATGTTCGAGATTTATCCAAGATCGCTCAAAATAAGAGATAATGTTTTAGGACTTCACAATTAAATTATATATTGAATCATTTCCAGTTTATTGTAGAATCATAAAATATAATAATAGAAATGTAACAATACGGCTTGTGCAATAATTATCAACATGAATATTCGGAAATGATTATGCTAATCTTGTTTTCTTATTCAAGCAGTAATCAAAAACTTTATAAACTGCTTTATGTGATTGTGAAGTGGACTATTATAATGTATGAGCATAATAAATGACGAACAGTGCACTAATGAATCAAGCAAAGTTTGGACTTGCTGTGTCACATTTTCTATGTGAAAACCTTTAGAAATTAAAGATTCAGAGCAAAATTCTCATTTTTTTTAGCTAATCTTATTTTTTTGCCATTTAATATGGATTAAATATATGAGAAACTCTTAAATGCGCTTATCCCTGTCATCACATGGAGATGAGCCAGGACTTTACATTGGAAAAAAAGATTAAATATACTTACTAGTGATGAGCAAGTGTACTCGTTGCTCTGTTTTCCCGAGCACGCTCGGGTAGTCTCCGAGTATTTGTAACTGCTCGGAGATTTAGTTTTCATCACCGCAGCTGAATGATTTACAGCTACTAGCCAGCTTGATTACATGTGGGGATTCCCTAGCAACCAGGCAACATGTGGGGATTCCCTAGCAACCAGGCAACCCCTACATGTACTCAGGCTGGCTAGTAGCTGTAAATCATTCAGCTGCGGTGATGAAAACTAAATCCAGATATGCTGAATACATGTGGGTAGGGTTGAGCGACTTTTATTTTTATAGGATCGGGTCGGGTTTCACGAAACCCGACTTTCTCAAAAGTCGGGTCGAGTGAAATCGGCCGATCCTATAAAAAAGTCGGGGTTGGGGTCGGCCGAAACACGAAACCCAATGCAGTGCAATGGGATACTATGGTTCCCAGGGTCTGAAGGAGAGGAAACTCTCCTTCAGGCCCTGGGATCCATATTTAAGTGTAAAATAAAGAATCAAAATAAAAAATATTGATATACTCACCCTCGGACGCGCCCTGGTACTAACCGGCAGCCTTCCTTCCTAAGAATGAGCACGTGAATGACCTGCGGTGACGTCGCGGCTTGTGATTGGTCGCGCGAGCAGTCACATGGGCGGTCATGCGACCAATCACAAGCCGCGACGTCATCGAAGGTCCTTCACGCGCTCTTTCTTAGGAAGGAAGGCTGCCAAAAAGAAGCAGGGTGCATCCGAGGGTGAGTATATTCCAATATTTTTTATTTTGATTCTTTATTTTACACTTAAATATGGATTCCGATACCGATTCCCGATATCGCAAACATATCGGAACTCGGAATCGGAATTCCGATACCAGATTCAGAAGATCGCCGACCTCATGGCCGACCCCACACAGGGGTCGGGTCGGGTTTCATGAAACCCGACTTTGCCAAATGTCGGCGACTTCTGAAAATGGCCGACCCGTTTCGCTCAACCCTACATGTGGGAATTCCCTAGCAAACAGGCATTCCTCACGTGTATTCAGCGTATCTGGAAGCCTTAAATCATGCAACTGAGGCGATGAAAACTATATCTCCGAGCAATAACAAAAACTCGGAGGTCACCCAAGTGTGCTCCGGAAAACCCGAGCAACGAGTACACTCGCTCATCACTAATTATGATGTCTGGTCTTAGGTCATGGACACAAACAGGTAAAATCGTGTCATGTCTCAAAAACAAGTCAGATGTTTGAGCAAATCTTTTCTTCAAAACTGTAAATTTAGCTGTTATGAGAGCTGCTTTTTTCTTATCACTCCTGTTAATGAATAGTCTTTTTATTTCTGTCATTTCTGCTCCTGGTACCAAGTATGACAGGCCTATCTATTGGCTACAGTTGCCTGGCGCTTTGGACCCAGGCCACTACACATCACAGGAATGAATCCAGCCTGCTTTCTGCTCCCCTTACATGGCAGATTTTTCAGATAAGTAACTGTAAGCGCATGAACCTTGCTACAAGAGTTGAAAAATAAAATATACGATCTTTTATTCCAAAGTTTCCCAATTACTCATGTGCTAATGGCTAGTGACAGAGCTTACTGATTGTAAAGTGTCACTTTGTGAAGTAAAATTTAAGAAATCAAACACAATTTATCAACTCATAATTTTTTTAAAATGTTGATAATTTTTAGCATTTTAACCCCTACATGACCTTGAGATTTTCCATTTTTCCGTGTTCGTTTTTTGCTCCCCTCCTTCCCAGAGCCATAACTTTTTTATTTTTCCGTCAATTTGGCCATGTCAGGGTTTATTTTATGCTGGACGAGTTGTACTTTTGAACGACATCATTGGTTTTACCATGTCATGTAGTAGAAAACGGGAAAAAAGTTCCAAGTGCGGTGAAATTGCAAAAAAAGTGCAGTCCCACACTTGTTTTTTGTTTGGCTTCTTTGCTAGGTTGACTAAATGCTAAAAATGACCTGCCATTATGATTCTCCAGGTCAGTACGAGTTCATAGACACCTAACATCACTAGGTTATTTTTTATCTAAGTGGTGAAAAAAAATTCCAAACTTTGCTAAACAAAAAAAAAATTGCGCCATTTTCCGATACCCGTAGCGTCTCTATTTTTCATGCTCTGTGGTCAGTTGAGGGCTTATTTTTTGCGTGTCGAGCTGGTGTTTTTAATGATACCATTTCAGTGCAGATACGTTCTTTTGATCGCCCGTTATTGTATTTTAATGCAATGTCGCGGCGACCAAAAAAACGTAATTCTGGCGTTTCAAATTTTTTTCTCGCTACACTGTTTAGCGATCAGGTTAATGTTTTTTTATTGATAGATCGGGCGATTCTGAACGCGGCGATACCAAATATGTGTAGGTTTGATTTTTTTTATTGATTTATTTTGATTGGGGCGAAAGGGGGGTGATTTAAACTTTTATATTTTTTATTTTTTTCACTTTTTTTACTTTTGCCATGCTTGATTAGCCTCCATGGGAGGCTAGAAGCTGGCACAATGCGATCGGCTCTGCTACATAGCAGTGATCATAAGATCGCTGCTGTGCAGCAGAAATGCAGGTGTGCTGTGAGCGCCGACCACAGGGTGGCGCTCACAGCTACCGGCGATCAGTAACCATAGAGGTCTCAAGGACCTCTATGGTTACAATGCAGAAACATCGCTGACCCCGATCATGTGACAGGGGTCGACGATGCGCTCATTTCCGGCCGCCCGGCCGGAAGCGCCGGTTAAATGCCGCTGTCTGCGTTCGACAGCGGCATTTAACTAGTTAATAGCGGCGGGCGAATTGCGATTTCACCCGCCGCTATTGCGGGCACATGTCAGCTGTTCAAAACAGCTGACATGTCCCGGCTTTGATGTGGGCTCACTGCTGGAGCCCGCATCAAAGCGGGGCTTCTGACCTCGGACGTACTATCCCGTCCGAGGTCAGAAAGGGGTTAATATAAAATGCAAAACAGTTTATTTTTATATTTAAAAAAGCAAAAAATATAAAACCTAGCACCCACCAGTTGGAATAAAGCTATATATACTAATAGCTGCTAGTAAACCTGTGTGTTGGCCCATCAAGAGTAATCATAATAAGACAAGAAAGTAATGTACTTTCGCACAAATACAGTAATTGCTCAATAGCAAGAATAGCTAAAATCCATGGGAGTAGATGTTAGGGTTGGCGGAACGCACCGAATATATATTTATTAGAAATGGTAGGTGCGTTCGCAACCTGGGATCCACCGTGCAGGAAAGAACTTGCTGCTAGATATGGCGGTACAAAATAGTAGTATAAACAAACTCTGTTATTTCACAGAGTCTGTTAGCAAAGAGAACCTTGTGCCCTGTTTAGCTCACAGAGGAACACAGCTACTTAGTAGAGCAGATAGTGGTCATGCAGTCAAATGCAAACACGCAGCTCCTCTCCGGTGGAGCTGGAATTCTAATGGCTATATGCCAGCCCTGAATCCACTCACATGAAACTCCTCGCCGGAGGTGCCAGCATTCTAGGGGCTTATTTCAGCCGGGTCCCTGAATGCACACACAAGAAACTCCTCGCCGGAGGTGCCAGCATTCTAGGGGCTTATTTCAGCCAGGTCCCTGACTGCATACAAAACACGACCACACTGGTGCTGAGCTCATACATAAATTGAAACTAGCGCATGGCCGTGTGGACCTACGGATGTTTTATAGTTGCAGCTCTACAGGACCTTCCTGGAGGACCAATGGGAGCTGCTACAGGGCCAGATCGTGTGACCCCCGACCTCCAATGAGAGGTCCTCCCATGGGCATGCTCAGTCTGTGCAAAGCAGGACTTAGTCTGCTTGCCGCAAACCAGTAAAGGGTACAATAGCAGAGCCTGGAAAGGCAGCAGTAACCCTTTATGCAATATCAGACTGAGCGAGACGCTAGGACCGATGTCTCCGCTGAGTAGGCTCCACTGCGACTGATGCAGAATGGGAAACCACAGCAGACATGGTTTGAGATTCCCCCTGTGCAGCAGTGGGAACTCGACTCCTAACAGTAGATCTAATATATAAAGCTGAATGTGTGTATGTGTGTATGTGTGTATGTGTGTATGTCCGGGATTGGTATCTGAACCGTCGCAGCTACAGCCACAAAATTTTGCACAGTCACACGTCTGGACCCCAAGAGCGTCATATGCTATGTTGTGAGGTGAAATTTTAACCCTGCGCTTTCCAATTCACCAAACAATTTTGCCCCTATCTACATAATGGGGAAAAAGTGAAAGGAAAAGTGTTGGAGGCGTCGCAGCTACAGGCACAAAATTTTGCATAGTCACACGTCTGGACCCCGAGAGCGTCAAAGCTATGTTGTGAGGTGAAATTTTAACCCCGCGCTTTCCAATTCACCAAACAATTTTGACCCTATCTACATAATGGGGAAAAAATGAATGGAAAAGTGTTGGAGGCAAATTAACAGCTGCCAGATGTGAACAAGGGGGACTTAAAGAATGAGAGCGATGGCGCCAAAGAGTATATACTGTACAGTTGCTAAGGTGGGGCCCCGACATGGGATAATCACCACACCACCACGGGGATATGAACACACACACAAAATGCGCCACACACTACCACGTGCTCGAACACATATACCACCCTCAGCGCACATTTCACCACACATACACCAACCTCGCCACATAAAAGTCGAAACACAAAAGTCGCCGCTCAAAACTCGCCACGCGCAAAACTCTCCACATGCAAAACTCGCCACACGTGCAAAACTCACCTCATGGAAAACTCGCCACACGCAAAACTTGCACACGCGGAAAAATTGCCACATGCACAAAAGTTGCAACACATGCAAGAGTTGCCTCACACAAAACTTGCACATACTCAAAAGGCACCACACATAAAACTCGCCACGCGCAAAACTCGCCATGCGCAAAACTTGCTGCACACAACTTGCTACACTAACCTGTCACATGCAACTCGACACACAAAAAGTTGCTACACGCATGTCGCCACACAAAACTCATCTCACAAAAGTCGCTACATGCATGTCGCCACACGCAACTCAACACACACAACTTGACACACGAAACTCGCCCTAAAACACACACAAGTCTGGTATTATCCTTCAAAAATAAAAATCTGATTAATAAGCAGACAAACTACAAGAGCAACAAATGTACCATATAGGAATCCGCCAGCTGTCAGTCACATGACCTGTCTATTATGTGTATGTGTGAGCTAATATATACTGCCAGGGGGTGGGCTTACTGTTGGCTGGGGATTTATCAGGCTGTCAATTTAGCTTACAAATACTGAGGTAAAAATACTGACCAAATAACGTGTGAACGAGGTCTAATACAGGAGGAGATGACATACAGATATATACTATATACAGGTGGAGATGACACACAGGTATATACTATTTACAGGGGAGATGACACACAGGTATATACTATATACAGGAGGAGATGACACACAGATATATACTATATACAGGAGAGATGACACACATGTATATACTATATAGAGGAGGAGATGACATACAGGTACATACTACATACAGGAGGAGATGACATACAGGTATATACTATATACAGGAGGAGATGACACACAGGTATATACTATATACAGGAGCAGATTACCTACAGGTATATAGTATATACAGGAGGAGATGACATACAGGTATATGCTATATATAGGAGGAGATGACATACAGGTATATACTATATACAGGAGATGACACACAGATATATACTATATATAGGTGAGATGACACACAGGTATATTGTTGTGAATTCTGTTGTGGGTTCTGCTCTTAGGCTCCCTCCGGTGGTTATAAGTGGTAGTGCTGCTGTTTGTCCTTCACAACAGTCATCAGCTGCTTCCACTTTGGACGGGGCTATTTAGTCTGGCTCCTTCCTTTATTGAGTGCCAGTTGTCCATTGTTTTCTAGGGATCCACATCTCTGCTTGGTTTCTCCTTCTGGATTGTCCAAATCATCAAAGATAAGTCCTGGCTCTGTTTTTGCAGTCCACATGCGGTGGACTTAATAGTTCTGTGAATTGCTATGTTTTTTCTTGTCCAGCTTTGTCTGTGTTAAGATTTACTCAGCCAAGTTGGAAGTTCTGGAGTCACAGAGTTACCCTCCATGCCTTTAGTTAGGTGTGGAGATTTTTGTATTCTCTGTGGTGGATTTTGTAGTATTTTTTATACTGACCGCACAGTACTCTTTCCTGTCTTTTCTTTCTAGGTAGCGTGGCCTCCTTTGCTAAATTCTGTTTTCAGTCTGCGTTTGTAATTTCCCTCTCCTCTCACAGTCAATATTTGTGGGGGGCTGCCTTTCCTTTGGGAATTTTCTCTGAGGCAAGATAGTATTCCTGTTTCTTCCTTTAGGTGTAATTAGTCCTCCGGCCGTGACGAGGTGTATAGGGAGTGACAGGAACATCCCACGGCTACTTCTAGTTGATGTGCTAAGTTCAGGGTCTGCAATCAGTATAGAGGCCACCTACTCCAGAGCTCGTCCATGCTGCTCCTAGGCCACCAGTTCATAACAGTATATACTATATACAGGAGGAGATTACATACAGGTATATACTATATATAGGAGGAGATGACATACAGGTATATACTATATACAGGGGAGATGACACACAGCAGGTATATACTATATACAGGGGAGATGACATACAGGTATATACTATATACAGGAGATGACATACAGGTGTATACTATATATAAGGGAGATGACAAACATGTATATACTGAGGTGAAAATGAGAGGTGTGAGGTGAAAATGAAAAGGTGTGAGTGCAAAATGAGAGGAGTGAGGGAAAATAGTGGAGTGATCGGAAAATGACAGATGTGAGGTCGAAATGACAAGTGTTAGGGGGGAATGAGAGGAGTGAGGGGGAAAATAAGAGGAGTGAGGGGGAAAATGAGAGGTGTGAGGGAGAAAATGAGAGATGTGAGGGGGAAAATGAAAGATGTGATGGGGAAAATGAGAGGCATGATGGGAAAATAAGAGAAGGGAGGTGCTATAACTAACCACAGATATTTACTATGCCCAGGCAACGCCGGGCTCGTCAGCTAGTACACACTAAAGTGAGAGCCTCAGCAAGGTACTTGGTTTATTGCACTAGCACAGAAAATACTGTAACATTTACTATCCATGGTGTAATAACTGAATTCGATGTATTAGTTTCTATGACCTTGGCTGTTTAGTTGAATGGTGTATAGAGATGAGTGAGCACTAAAATCGGTTGCTCTCTACTCCAGCCGAGTAATTCCTAATGCTCGGACGCTCTTTCTGAGTAACGAGTATAATGGGAGTCAATAGGAAACCTGAGCATTTTTCTGGCAGACCCTGCAAGGAGGTGTCGCTCCACTTTCAAGACTGACAATAAAACATTTTTATAATCAATGAGAAATTAGAGTTATCAGGAAAAAATTTTTAAGAAACATCTTTCATGTATAATAACTTGTATATGAGGCAAATTTTAAAAAACTTAAAAAATAATTTAAGTAAATAAAATACTGAAATATTTATTAAAACATTGAAACTTTCAGTGTAATTTATAAAGGAAGCAAGAAGTGCCCAAACTTTGATAGAAGAGGAACTCAGATACACCCTGTTTTAAACACAAAGGAGGGCCTCATACACATTCTGTTCAAATTGACATGTAGTATAAGACTCATAAAGGCTATGCACTAAGTGCAAAACCTGCCAAAAAGTACAGCAGGGTCATACATACACCCTTGAAGGCACCAGCTGTAGTGCCTCATTCAAATATTGTGAACAATGTGCAGTTGTGCTACTCCTACCCTCATAAAAGTCCTGTACACAGTGCAAAGCCTGCCAAAAATTACAAGCAGGGTGATCCATACACCCTTGAAGGCACCAACAGTAATGTCTCATACAAATATTGGGAAAAAGTGTAGTTGTGGTATTCCTACACTCATAGAAACTCTGCATGCAGTGCAAAATCTGACAAAAATTATAAACAGGGTCATCCATACACCCTTGAAGGCATAAACTGTAGTGCCTCATTCAAATATTAAGAATGTAATGTATAGTTGGGGTACTCTATGTTAGGGCTGGCGGAATGCACAAAATAATTATAAGGATGGTATAAGGTGCGTTTGCAGCCCGGGTTCCACCGTGCAGAGATGGAACCTGCTGCTGAGTAATGGCAGAGGGACACATGCTCACACATGGGTTAGACCTCACCCAGTCTGAATGGAAGTGAACTCTGTTGCTTCACAGAGTCACCAAATAAATGCTGCCCCTGTTAGCAGTCACAGGGTGCAGCTGAAAGACACTGGTGGGATCCCTATGAATCACCCCCACTAAACTGGTGCTTGGACTCGCTCTGACCCTCGGTGGCTTTTGAGCCCACGCCTGAGGATGCCCTGAGTCAGATGCAGAGTCCAAGCAGGAATTCCCACCCTACACTAACCGGTTGTCAGGACAGAACAAAACTAATATTTATTGCACAGAGTGCGTACAGCGCCGCACTGGTGTACGCCACTATCCAGTCCAACTAGGGTCAGGAAAGTGCACAGATTGTGCACAGTGCTGCACTGGCGGTCGCTGCTGATTTGACCCAGTAAAGTCTTGCTTCTGTGCAAAATAGCACTGTCAGGTGCTAGGTAGCTCCATTATTTGTGAACATTCAACATCACTAGGAATGGGTATGGTTAAGGAGCATTCACTAAAACAGGCATAAATCCACACACACACACGATAACAGGTTTATACTAGCGCATGGCTGTGCGGCCATGTGAACCTTTTATAGCAGAAACTCTTCGGGACCTTCCTAGTGGTCCAATAGGAGCTGCTACAGGACCTGATCATGTGACCCCTGACCTCCAATGGGAGGTCATCCCTTGGGCATGCTCAGATGAAGAAAAGCATAACTTAGTCCCAAGAGCGCCTGCTCGCTGCTGATCAGTACTGGTTACGATGGCTGAGCCTGGAAGAACAGCAGTAACCAGTTGCACAGTATCAGCTTGAGCCAGACACTGGGAATGACGTCTCTGTTGAGCAGGCTCCACTGTGGCTTGGGGAGAATGGGAGACCACAGTGGAGATGGTTCGAGATTCCCCATTTGCAGCCCCCCCCGTCCTTGGACCTCACTATGCTCGAAGGCCGCAATGAGCTGTGGAGCCCGAATGTACCCAGCAGGCTCCCAGGACCTGTCCTCAGGGCCATGACTCTTCTAATCCACCAAATAGAATCTTTTGCCACATACCACCTTACACCCCATGATGGAGTTCACCTCCTAATCGTCCGTGGATGAAACCGATGTCCCGGCAGATGACTCGGAAAACCGGGACATGTGAATGGTCATTAGGAGGGACACGTGAAAGGTGTCTGTGATGCCTAGGCGTGGAGGAAGGGCCAGACGGTAGACCATAGGGTTAACCTGTTCCAGGACCTTGAAGGGACCCAAGCAGCGAGGTGCAAACTTAGTGGATTCAATTCGGAGCCTGATATTACAGGCAGAGAGCCACACCAAGTCACCAGGAGCAGAGGTCGGAGCAGGCGCCGATGTGCGGAGGACCTCATTCTCTTCTTGGAGGTGCAGATGGCATCCTGTGTGCGGTCCAAAATGCCACGTGCCTCCACAACCCAGTCTGCCACCCTGCAGTCTGCGGAAGACAATAGCATGGGTACAGGAACCCGCAGATGCTGGCCGTAATTAATGAGGAATGTTGTCTGCCCAGTGGAGTCGGCTATGGTGTTGTTCAGCACAAACTCCGCCCACGGGAGCAAGGATGCCCAGTCATCCTGCCTGGCTGAAACAAAATGTAGCAGGTATGTGACCAGGGTCTGGTTGGCCCTCTCTACCGACCCATTTGTCTCGGGATGGTATGCTGAAGAGAGATTCAGCTCGATGCTGAGTAAGCGACAAAGCTTTCTCCAGAATCAAGACGCAAACTGAGGATCCCAGTCACTGACAATTTTGTCAGGCATACCGTGTAGGCGGAAAACGTGCTTAATAAACAATGCCACCAAGGCCCGTGCAGAAGGTAGCCGAGGAAGCGGCACCAAGTGTACCATTTTGGAAAAATGGTCGGTGACTACCCAAATAATGGTGCAGCTACGGGACTTGGGTAAGCCCACCAAGAAGTTCATCCCGACCATCTCCCAGGGCCTGTCCGCCACCGGCAGATGGCGGTAAATTAACCCAGCAGGCCGTTGTCAAGAAGACTAATTCTTGGCACAGGAGACACATGCCCAAATATAGTCTCCGACATCACGGGCTATATGCGGCCACCAGTACATCCTCATCAGAAGCTCAGATGTTCTCTTGGTCCCAAAATGTCCACCCACCCTGGACGAGTGAGCCCAAGAGAGAACCTCCGGTCACAAATTAGATGGCATAAAAGTCTTGCCTGGAGGCACAGACTCTAGCAAAACCGTAGTCACAGTTCTCAGGCTCGCTGAAGCGACAATAAGCCGAGGCTCCTCCTCCTCTGATGACACTACGGAGCGGGAGAGAGCGTCGGCATGAATGTTCTTCTCCCCGGAGAGAAAATGGAGGGTGAAATGGAACTGGGAGAAGAACAGGGACCATCTAGCCTAGTGAGAATTTAGCCGCTGGGCAGTC
Source organism: Ranitomeya variabilis (assembly GCF_051348905.1). Taxonomy (NCBI): domain Eukaryota; kingdom Metazoa; phylum Chordata; class Amphibia; order Anura; family Dendrobatidae; genus Ranitomeya; species Ranitomeya variabilis. Next base: position 57,424,633 of record NC_135233.1, read on the forward strand.
TGTAGATACACCAAATTTTTGTGGTCGGTGTAAACTTGGAAGGGAAAACGAGCCCCCTCAAGGAGGTGTCTCCACTCCGAGAAGGCCAACTTCATGGCTAGCAACTCCCTGTCCCCGATGGAATAATTACACTCCGCAGGTGTGAAGGTCTTGGAGAAGAAGAAGCAAAGATGCGTCCGACCTTGAGCATCCTTCTGGAAGAAGACTGCTCCAGCACCGACGGAAGAGGCATCCACCTCCATGATAAATGATTTATCAACATCGGGGTGATGTAGAATGGGAGCGCTAGCGAAGTGTGACATAACAGAGAGAAAGGCCTTGGAGACCTCCTCCGACCACAATTTGGGATTTGCTTCCTACTTGGTGAGCGCAACCAAGGGAGCTACCAAAGTTGAGAAGTGTGGAATGAACTGGCGATAGTAATTAATGAACCCAATAAAGCACTGCACAGCTTTAAGAGAATGGGGCTCTTGCCAGCCCATCACAGCCCGTAGCTTGGCAGGATCCATGGCCAATCCCCGGGCTGAGATGATATAGCCCAGGAAAGGCAAGGACTCCTGCTCAAACACGCACTTCTCCAACTTGGCATAGAAGAAGTTTGCCCATAGGAGGTCGAAGACTTTGCAAACATCTCTCTGGTAGGAGTCTGCATCTGGAGAGTAGATGAGAATATCATCCAGATAGACTACAACCAAGGTGATAAGCATATCCCGGAAGATATCATTCACAAAGTCTTGGAAAATGGCAGGAGCATTACAGAGCACGAAGGGCATCACCAGGTATTCATAGTGACCGTCCCTGGTGTTAAATGCCGTCTTCCATTCGTCCCCCTCACGGATGCGAATCAGGCTGTAAGCACCCTGTAGATCAAGCTTAGTAAATACCCTCTCTCCCCGCAATCTATTGAATAGATCAAATATCAGAGGCAGAGGGTATTTGTTCTTAACGGTGATGGCATTAAGACCCCTGTAATCTGTTCATGGATGTAGCTCTGCGTTCTTCTTCTGCACGAAGAAGAACCCTGCCCCTGCAGGTGACACTGACTTCCTAATGAATCCTCTTGCCAGATTCTTCTGGATGTATTGGGTCATCACCTTTGTCTCCGGGAGAGATAGGGAATAGACTTGAGCATGGGCAGGCTCTGCACCAGGCAAGAGGTCAATAGGACAGTCATAGGGACGGTGGGGCAGAAGGGTCTCCACAGCCCTCTTGGAGAACACATCTGCATAGGGCCAATAGTGCTTGGGGAGAGAGGAAAGATCTGCGGGTACCTCAGCAGTAGCAACCTGAACGCATTCCCTCAGACATCTACCCTCACAAGATTCACTCCATTGCAGAATTCTTCCAGAGGGCCATTTTATATGAGGAGAGTGGTAGCATAGCCATGGTATCCCTAAGAGGACCTCATCAATTCCCTCGGGAATGACTAGCAGAGAGATCATCTCCTGATGGGATGGAGACATGGATGAAGTAAATGGGATGGTCTGGTGTGCTATCTGTGAGAGCAGTGTTGACCCATTTACCACTCATACGGTCACAGGTTTGGCAAGCATCACCAGGTGAAGGCGTTGGGCGATGGCAGATGACATAAAATTGCCTTCAACTCGGAATCCACTCAAAGCTCTACCGTAAGAGTGAATGGGGCAATGGAAATTGTCCCCTTGAAGGATAGTTTAGAGAAAAACGTCTTCTTGTCTAGTGTACCCCTTCCTACAAACACTAGACGCTGATGTTTTCCCGACCGCTTGGGACATCTGGAGGCAGGATGTCCTGACTGCTGGCAGACATGACAGACCTTGAGTGCATGAGCAGTCCGGGACTTAGATCCCGCTCGTGACACCCCCATGGCCTCATGCATCTCGGACGCCTGGACCGGAGATTCCAGAGGTATGGCGAAGGTGGGAGCCAGCTGAAACCTATGCCTACACTTGGCTCGCTCCAACCTTTGTTTGTTAAAACAAAGGTCGATGCGAGTTGATACAGCTATTAGCTCCTCCAGTGTGGCGGGAATCTCCCTAGTGGCCAAAGCGTCCTTCACATGGTCAGCCAACCCCCTCAAAAATACAGGGATGAGGGCTTTATCTGGCCACTCCAGCTCAGATGCTAAAGTCCGGAAGTGGACGGAAAAATGGCTGATCAAGGATGAGCCCTGTGTCAGTGCCAGCAGTTGGGGCGTCATATCATGAGTGACTTGAGGTCCCAAAAAGACCTGTTTCAGAATGCTCAGGAACTGTGGAGCACTCTGGACCACATGATCGTCACGCTCCCACAGCGGCATAGCCCACTCCAACACCCTGTCCGACAAGAGAGATATAATAAATCACACTTTAGCCCGGTTTTAGGGGAAACGTGCAGCCAGGAGCTCAAGGTGTATTGCAAACTGGTTCACGAATCCCCTGCATGACTTGCTATCACCAGAGTACCTATCTGTCAGCAGGAGGTGGGATAAGGTCGGAATAGGGGTGGCAGTGGACAAACTAGCTGCAGCCACGCTAGCAGCCTGAACATCTACTGCGGTAACATCCACAACCGAGGTTGTGCGCATGAGAGCCACCAAACTGCCCTCCAGCTGCTGGATGTACCGCTGTAGTTGCTGTTTGTCCTCCATTACTAGCCAGACCCTGGCGCTAGTATAATGTTAGGGCTGGCAGAATGCACCGAATAATTATAAGGATGGTATAAGATGCGTTCGCAGCCCGTGGTCCACCGTGCAGAAATGGAACCTGCTGCTGAGTAATGGCAGAGGGACGCTTGCTCACACGTGGGTTAGACCTCACCCAGTGTGAATGGAAGCTAACTCTGTTGCTTCACAGAGCCGCCAAATAAATGCTGCACCCTGTTAGCAGTAACAGGGTACAGCTGAAAGACACTGGTGGGATCCTTATGAATCACCTCCACTAAACTGGTGATTGGACTCGCTCTGACCCTTGGTTGCTTTTAATCCCACGCGTGAGGACGCCCTGTGTCAGATGCAGAGTCCAAGCCGGAATTCCCGCCCTACACTAACCGGTTGTCAGGACAGAAGAAAACTAACATTTATCGCACAGAGTGCTTACAGAGCAGCACTGGCGGATGCCACTATCCACCCTAACTAGGGTAAGGAAAGTGCACTGGTTGCGCAGGGTGCCGCACTGGCGGTCGCTGCTGATTTGATGCAGTAAAGTCGTGCTTCTGTGCAGGATAGCACTGTCAGGTGCTAGGTAGCTCCATCATTCATGAACATTCAACATCACTAGGAATGGGTATGATTAAGGAGCATTCACCAGAACAGGCATACATCCACACACACGATAACAGGTTTATACTAGCGCATGGCTGTGCGGCCATGCAAACCTTTTAGAGCAGAAGCTCTCCGGGACCTTCCTAGTGGTCCAATAGGAGCTGCTACAGGACCTGAGCATGTGACCCCCGACCTCCAATGGGAGGTCATTCCTTGGGCATGCTCAGAAGAAGAAAAGCAGGACTTAGTCCAAAGAGCACACGCTCCCCGCTGATCAGTACTGGTTATGATGGCTGAGCCTGGAAGGACAGCAGTAATAAGCCACACAGTATCAGCTTGAGCCTGACGTTGGGACCGATGTCTCTGCTGAGCAGGCTTCACTGTGGCTGGAGGAGAATGGGAGACCACAGTGGTGATGGTTCGAGATTCCCCCTGTGCAGCAGCGGGAACTCGACACCTAATGCTCTACACTCATAAAGGCTCTGCACACACTGAAAAGTCAGAAAACAAATTATCAGGATGGTCATCCATATACCCTTGAAGGCACCAAATGGAGTGCTTCATAAAAAATAAGAAAGTGTAGTTGTAGCACATCTATGATCATAATGGCTTTGCACACAGTGCAAAGCCAGGAAAAAAATTTAAGTAGGGTTATCCTTGAAGGCAACAACTGGTGGACCTCATTCACATGTTGAAGATTAATCCCTTAACCCCTGGAGGTATTTTTGCTTTTGCATTTTTGTTTTTCGCTCCCATATTTCTCAGAGCCATAACATTTTTATTTTTCCTTAAATGTGGCCATGTGAGGGTTTGTTTTCTGCAGGTTGTGTGGAGTATAACAACCTGGATGTATCCATAATCTCAGATTATTGTGTGGGAGCTAACATGGTGGATGCTTGGTTCACATGGGACCATGGTATCTCCTGTAGGACGTTGGTGAGGTCCATCCCATACTTGCTAATGACTCTGCATCTCACTGTCTGGGAAGTTTTACACATAATGTGAACCTTCTCACAAGGGCTTTTCATGGGGAGCTCCTTTGTTGTTATGTTTTAGAAGGTCTCCATACTCCTATTGTGTTAGGCCTTCCCTTTCTAAATGTGCATAATCCAGTTATTGACTGGCAGTCTAGAGAAATAGTCAAGTGGAGTGATTTCTGCAAATGTAATTGCTTGTGAATAGTGTTGAGCATTCCGATACCGCAAGTATCGGGTATCGGCCGATACTTGCGGTATCGGAATTCCGATACCGAGATCCGATACTTTTGTGGTATCGGGAATCGGAATCGGAAGTTCCAAGTGTATGGTTCCCAGGGTCTGAAGGAGAGGAAACTCTCCTTCAGGCCCTGGGATCCATATCCATGTAAAAAATAAAGAATTAAAATTAAAAATAGGGATATACTCACCCTCTGACGCGCCCTGGTAGTAACCGGCAGCCTGCTTTGCTTAAAATGAGCGCGTTCAGCACCTTCCATGACGTCACGGCTTCTGATTGGTCGCGTGCCGCTCATGTGACCGCCACGCGACCAATCACAAGCCGCGACATCATCCCTCAGGTCCTAAATTCCCTTCTAGGAATTTAGGACCTGAGGGATGACGTCACGACTTCTGATTGGTCACGTGGCGGTCACATGAGCGGCACGCGACCAATCAGAAGCCGTGACGTCATGGAAGGTACTGAACGCGCTCATTTTAAGCAAAGAAGGCTGCCGGTTCACAGCGGTAAGGTCCAGGCTGCGTCGGAGAGGTGAGTATATCAATATTTTTTATTTTAATTCTTTATTTTACACATTCATATGGATCCCAGGGCCTGAAGGAGAGTTTCCTCTCCTTCAGACCCTGGGAACCATCAGGGATACCTTCCAATACTTGAGTCCCATTGACTTGTATTGGTATCGGGTATCGGTATCGGCAAGATCCGATACTTTGCCGGTATCGGCCGATACTTTCCGATACCGATACTTTCAAGTATCGGACGGTATCGCTCAACACTACTTGTGAACCATCATTTCCACTGTTTCTACTAAAACCATATCCTCTTTTTTGACTGATTTTGTGGATGTGTTCTCAGATAGCGGTGCTAGGAACTGCCTCTTTACAGTGTGTATGATTGTTCCACAAACTTGCTTCCTGGATCGAAATTATGCAAGACCAGATTATACAATCTGTCTGGCCCTGAAAGGCAGGCCCTGAAGTATTACATCTCTGAGAGTCATGCTAAGGGACATATTAGACCCTCCTCTTTGTCCGTAGTAATGGGGTTCTTCTTTGTTAAGAAGAAACATCAGAGCCCTTTCAGATTTTCATGAGTTAAACTGGATTACTATCAGAGACTCGTATCCCCTCCCACTCATTCCTGAAATGGTTCTCTAAATTGGACCTCAGGGAGCATATAATCTGATTAGGTTCAAGGAGGGTTATGAGTGAAAGATGGTCTTTAACACTCCTGAAGGACATTATGAAAACCTTGTCATGCCCTTTGGTTTGACTAATGCCCCCACCATTTTCCAACATTTTGTTAAAACATTTTTATTTATCTTATGGGTAGGTTTGTTTTGGGGTACCTTGAATATTTTGATATACTCACCTGATTCCAGGTCACATCAATCACACATTAGGCAGGTGTTACAGGTTCTGCAGGATAATAAATTGTAAGCCAAATTAGTGTATTTTTGTCTATTCTCAGTACAAGAGGTTCAGTTCCTAGGTTTTCTAGTGTTTACTGCAGGTTTCCGGATGGACACTGATAAGGTCCATGCAGTTCTGGAATGGGATCTGTTAAAAAATCTAAAACCATGTCAATGCTTCTTGGGGTTTATTAACTATTATTGGAAGTTTATTAAAAACTTCTCGTCGATTGTGAAACCCCTCACTTACATAACAAAGAAAGGTACAGACTAGTGATGAGCGAGTATACTCATTGCTCGGGTTTTCCCGAGCACGCTCGGGTGATCTCCGAATATTTGCTAGTGTTCGGAGATTAAGTTTTCATCGCTGCAGCTGAATGATTTACAGCTATTAGCCAGCTTGATTACATGTGGGGATTCCCTAGCAACCAGGCAACCCCACATAAACTGAGCCTGGCTAATAGCTGTAAATCATTCAGCTGCGGCGATGAAACTTAATCTCCGAACACTAACAAATACTCGGAGATCACCCGAGCGTGCTCGGGAAAACTCAAGCAACGAGTACACTCGCTCATCACTAGTACAGACTTCTCGAGGTGGTCCGACTGCACCAATCAGGTGTTCTCTTCTTTGAAAAAATCTGTTATACCTTGAATCCACTAAACGTCTTAATCCTGGTCTTTTTTTACCAGGTTTAATTTTATTGTCAATTACCATCCTGAAATTAAGAACATCAAAGCTGATGCTTTATCTCTGATCTTCCTTGGGGATGGTAGTTCGGAAGACTCTGTTCAAATTTGACAAGAAGAGGTGGTTATCTCCACCGTGTGTTCTGTACTGGATGGAGAGGTATTGAAGGCTCAATGGGACTCTCCTTCTTGTCCTTCAGGGAAATTGTTGGTACCATTGCATCTGTGCCTCAAAGTTTTATGGGCACACCATAGCTCAACTCTGACTGGTCACCTAGGTAGAAAAGCAACCTTGGACCTCTTTTCTCATTGTTTGTGGAGACCAAGGTTACATCGGGATGTAGTCAACATTGTGTCTTCCTGTAATGTCTGTGTGCATTCAAAGACCCAGAATACTCGTTTATCTGGGACTCTTCTACCATTAACCATACCTGACCAGCCATGGACACATTTATCCATGGATTTTATTATGGATCTTCTTTCCTCCTCTGGTAAGACTGTTATCTTAGTAGCGGTGGATAGGTTTAGTAAAATGTTGCAATTGATTGCTTTACCTGCTCTCCCTAACTCTAAGACCCTTGCTCAGGTGTTTGTCACCGAGATCATGAAACTTCACGGGACCCAATTTGTATCTAAATTCTGGAGGGCATTTTGTTCTCTCCTGGGGATGCATCTTTTCTTTTCTGCGGTGTCCCATCCTTAAACTAACGGTCATACTGAACGTTTTAACCAGAGTTTGGAGACACACCTCAGGTGTTTTGTGTCAAATAATTAGAGGGATTGGTGATCTTTTTTACCTTTAGTTGAGTTTGCCTTGAACAATTGTCTCAGTGTGGTAAGTTGCCATTTTTTGGTGCATATGGCTTCCATCCGCAGTTATGTACCTGCAGTAAAGAGGGGTCTTCAGAGGTTCCTGGGTTGAAACGATTTTCTTCATCACTCTCATCTGCATGGCCAGACAGAACAACTTGAAAATCATGGGGAGCAGATAGATACAAATGCATGGCGGATAAGAAATGGTTGTTAGGTTCTGACCTGGGTGTGAGAGATTTGGTATGACTGTCTACCAGAAATATTAAACTGAAAATTCCCTCCTCTAAATTAGGTCCTAGATTTGTTGGTCCTTACAAGATGGTCGCCATAATTAACCCTGTGGATTTTCACCTTGAGCTTCCTCTAACTCTCAGAATCCACAATGTTTTCCACAGGTCATTGATCAAAAAATATGAAGCGCCTGTTCAGCCGTCACACTTACTTTCGCCACCAGTTATTGTTGATGGTAATTTGGAGTTCCAGGTGGCAAGAAGTGTGGATTCCCATATGGTTCACCACTCTTTACAATTCATGATACACTGAAAGGGGTATGGTCCTGAGGAGAGGATGTGGGTACTGGCTTCTGAAGTTAATGCCAATAAACTAATTTGGTCCTTCCATTCAGCTCATCCAGATAAAACTGGTCCCGAGGGTCCAGTGTCCCTTCAATGAAGGTAGGGGGTACTGTCAGGAGGGTTTCACGTCCCCCTGGAAGACCTGGAATTAGAAGTTCATGTTGGATAATGAATTGCAGGTCCTCTTGAAAGAAGGTGTGATTCATGACCTATTTAATTGAATGTCCTTTCTTTTAGTGCTGAAAGGGTTAAGGAAACCATACCAGCACCACACCTGTAACTGAAAGAGCCTGCTTGCTGGGAGGAATAAAGTTTATTTCCTCACGGCAGCGGGGCTCTCAGTGTGATGGCATGATAGCGTCAGAATGCTACTAACCTGCAGATTAACCCCATATCTGCAGGTTAATAGCATTATTTTACATGACACAGATTTGCATAGAATTGATTCATTGATTTCTAACATAAATTTCAATGTCTGAATTTGTGAGCTATTCCTCAGTAAAAATAAAATATATATTTTTTAAATCTAAGAAAGAATAATTTTAACATAAGAATGAAAATGTTAGAGTTAAGTAGAATTAAACAAAATTCTACTTTCCGTTCCCAGGTTGTCATAACGTCTGACTGGATAATATCATTCTAGCTTACAAGCCCTGAGTTATTCCTGTGTACCTGGCTGATAAAAACTCATTCTAATGCTAAATGGGTAAAATTCTGGCTTAGGGATTGTGCAATTAACAGATTTATGACTGCTATAACAAAGCTTGAGAGTGCCAAGGAGGGCTCCATTCTAGCTGCTGAATATTCAAATGAATTTTAATAAGGTTCAGCAAGCCACCCCTGCAATTTGGAGCCAAAAAATGTTCATTTACTTGGCCGCGATAAGGTTAATTCGTCTTTGTCTCACGCCTAGATTTGTCTGGATTCTTTTCTTCTGGAATCTCTTGAAAGTCTAACAAATGCTTCAGCAACTTCTATTACATAGATGATTACCTTCAGTTGTTTTCCTTACGCTAAGCCACTCTCCTCCATCACCAGGCATTTTCTCAGCTAATCTTGCTGTTCCAAAGTGAAGTAAATTTTTCTCAAAGGTCATGTGATCCTCTATCTACAGTTCATTTTCTTTTGTATTTTTAGTGGCTCTAAAATGATACATTTGGAAGACTTTGTGATCCCTGACAATGGAGTTATCGAGGTAACATCTCTTGAAGAATAATTGTATTTTGAAACATTATTTTTGATGGTTTATAAATCTGTCATGCTATAACACAAAATTGGACCTTTTTCTCCTCTGCCTCGATGTTACTTTTTGTGCCTTTTAGAGAACAATACAACTCTCCACTTGTAGATTTTTCTATTAGGAAAATCTCAAATTTACAATTTTTCCTAGAAATTTTCATTTATATCTTAGATACCTATAGAATAGAGATAAAAAAAATAATAATAATAATTCTCTCTCTTGTCATAACTGGACATGAGTAGGTATTTTCCCCCAATGTAGGAAAAATGGCAATGGTTATTGCCAATAACATAACTTGGAACTAATCCAAGACCTTCAACAGGCCACCAAAGATCATAGACCTTTAACAGAATTGGTCTTCTCTAGTGATAAGTGAATGTGCTCAGTGATACAAGGATATCACTCGAGTATCTGTGTGCTCAAATATGCTTCACACTCGATGAGCGGTTGCAAACTCTTGGATTGAATGCTCGAATCCCTGCCTTATGTAACAGGTTCCAAACATGCAAGGATTGACTGCCAGTCACTGCAATGCCATAGCCATCTTGGTAGTGGCTGTCATGATATGTACTTTTGCCCTGTCCTGTATTTGAGTAATATGCCATTTGATGTATGTAACTGTTCTCTGGTTTCTGTTAGCTGTAATTTATGTATTTTCTTGTGCTGGGAGTTCACCTGTAACAATATGTCTCCTTCCCCCAATACTTGCAGCCCTAAGCTATAATGTAATTAAGCTTTGTCAACATCACTAGTGAAGAATAGCCATTCTTCTTCACAGCAGGTGGCTAGTCAAATGTACATACTAGATAGACTAAGCGGAGCCGACCAGTCTAGAATCTTCTGGTGGACCCAACCATTGAATAGAAGGTGTGACCCCTACCCCCCTTCATGGGCGGATCCCAGGAGCTCAGACAGTCCATTCTTATTTTTGAGATCAGATGTGAGTTGACCCTTGAAGGAGAAGGAGTGAGGATTCTTAGCTGAGGCAAGACCCCACGTCCATCTGTGACTGCAGAAGCGAACGGGGCGAGACTTGAGCTGAGGACATATCTCGTCATTCATGGGATTGTTTTGGGATCCCTTGGACTCGTGTGGACTATTGTTTTGTTAGCTGGCACAAGGATTATCGGGAGGTGCCCCCAAACCTGTTCCGTTGGACTAATTGTGGACTCTGTAGATCTACCTGCATGTGTTGTTAAAGCATTCTTGATAATAAATCTGTGGAATCATCCCTTGGCCTGTTGTCCCTTCTTGCTCTGCCGTACACCCCATCACAGTGGCATCACTGTGTTTGGCTGGCCGCATTACCTCGTCAGTGGTTATATAAGGACTGGCTCTGCCATGCTCGGCACACTGACCCCATTCCAAAGCTCTTATTGGAGGGAGAGAGTAGTTGTCAGGGCCTGTGTGTACACTTTTAGGAATCAGAGCCCTCTAGTGGTGATACTTTGCGGAACCATCATACTAAAAGTCCTTAGGGCTAATCTTATGCTATACTGTTTTTCTGTGATACATTTTGCATATAGCCTAGGGACAGCTGGAGCAGTGGCTGAATACAGCCTCTAGGCAGGGCTTAGGGCTTTGCAGTCTGTTGCTAAATATATACTGTATATATATTTTTTTGGGGGTGAAAAAATTGACTGTACAGTATTGTCATCCATACAGTTAAATGTGCTTTGTGTGAAATTATGGTGGCTTAACATTTAAAAAAAACACTTGACCTGCTACAGTTCACAACATTTATTTATTCCAAAAATTGACTATTGCCATCCATACAGTTTAATGTGCTTTGTGTAAAAATATGGTGATTTAAAATTATTAAAAACCTTTTGGCCTGCTACAGTTCACATTATTTTTTGTTCCAAAAATATCCCTATTTTTTATTTTAATTCTTTCTTTTACACATTGATATGGATCCCAGGGCCTGAAGGAGAGTTTCCTCTCCTTCAGACCCTGGGAACCATACAGGATACCGTCCGATACTTGGTGTCCCATTGACTTGTATCGGTATCAGGTATCGGTATCGGATTAGATCCGATACTTTGCCGGTATCGGCCGATACTTTCAAGTATCGGACGGTATTGCTCAACACTAATCATCACCTGTATGTAGCAGAGTCGGGTTATGGCAGCTTCTAGTCTCCCATGGAGCCTATTGAAGCATGCCAAAAGTTAAAAAAAGAAATCTGTCTATCTATCTCTCTATCTATACAGCTCTGGAAAAATTTACGAGACCACCACATCAAAACCCTGTCATGGGCAGCCCATTCTCCAGACCTGAACCCCATTGAAAACCTCTGGAATGTAATCAAACAAAGAACTGCTTAAATTTTTTGTGCCAGAAGCAGTATGAAAGACGGGTGGAAAGCATGCCAAGACGTATGAAAGCTGTTTTTAAAAATCATGGTTATTCCACAAAATATTGATTTCTGAACTCTTCCTGAGTTAAAACATTAGTATTGTTGTTTCTAAATGATTATGAACTTGTTTTCTTTGCATTATTTGAGGTCTGAAAGCACTGTTTTGTTTTTTATTTTGACCATTTTTCTTTGTGTATTGTTTGGAAATTCGGAGACATGATGTCAGAAGTTTATAGAATAAATGAACAATTTACATTTTACTCAAAAATATACCGTATATACTCAAGTATAAGCCGACCCGAGTATAAGCCGACCCCCCTAATTTTGCCACAAAAAACTGGGAAAACTTATTGACTCTAGTGTAAGCCTAGGGTGGAAAATGCAGCAGCTACCGGTGAATTTCAAAAATAAAAATAGATGCTCCATACCGTTCATTATGGCCCCATAGATGCTCCATATAAAGCTGTGCCACATATAATGCTCTGCACCGTTCATTATGGCCCCATAGATGCTCCACATAAAGCTGTGCCATATATAATGCTCTGTACCGTTCATTATGGCTCCATAGATGCTCCATATAAAGCTGTGCCACATATAATGCTCTGCACCGTTCATTATGGCCCCATAGATGCTCCATAGAAAGCTGTGCCATATACAATGCTCTGCACCGTTCATTATTGCCCCATAGATGTGCCATAGAAAGCTGTGCCCCATATATAATGCTCTGCACCGTTTATTGTTGCCCCATAGATGTGTCATAGAAAGCTGTGCCCCATATACAATGCTCTGCACCGTTCATTGTTGCCCCATAGATGTGCCATAGAAAGCTGTGCCCCATCTATAATGCTGCTGCTGCTGCAATAAAAAAAAAAAATGACATACTCACCTCTCTTGCTGCCCGCAGCTCCTCAGCATCCCGTCTTGGCGTCTCTCCGCACTGACTGTTCAGGCAGAGGGCGGTGCGCACACTAGTACGTCATCACGCCCTCTGACCTGAACAGTCAGAGCAAGAGGACGGGAAGACGGAGCCCGGCGTCCCTGGCTCCTTATCCCGGACAGATGGTCTCCAGGTGCCGCAGCCTCTTCCTCTGTCAGCGGTCACCGTTACCGCTGATTAGAGGAATGAATATGCGGCTCCACCCCTATGGGAGTGGAGTCCATATTCATAACTTTAATGAGCGGTCGCACGTGACCGCTGAACAGGGGACGAGCTGCGGCACCGAAGACCGTGGGATGGGCAGGGGGAGCGCCAGGAGCGCCGGGACTAGGTGAGTATGCGACAGTCCTCTCTCCCCCTCACCCACCGACTCCACCGCCGATCATGACTCGAGTATAAGCCGAGAGGGGCACTTTCAGCCCAAAAATTTGGGCTGAAAATCTCGGCTTATACTCGAGTATATACGGTACTTATAAAGAGAAAAATCAGAAAAACTGAACATTTTGCAGTGGTCTCTTTTTTTTAACTAGAGCTGTATATATAAAAGTTGAAATCACCCCCCTTTCGCCCCATTTAAAATGAAACAAAAAAAAAATAAATCAAACATTCACATATTTGGTATCGCTGCGTTCAGAGTCGCCCGATCATTTTATCTGCTGCATCTAACAATACTATGTGACTGGTGCTGGAATATGTGAGTAATTGACATTTAGAAGAAATCTGTCCCACTCCCCAGGCTTTTGCTACCCCATCTGAGAGCAGGGGTAGGGACAGACACACTGATTACAGCGATGTTTCACTGACTGGGATGTTACTGCAATTTTATAAAATGTATGTTTTCTCTTCTGCAGATCTAGCAGTACTTTGAATGCTGAGTTCTGTATAGCCCCGTCCACATCACTGATTGACAGCTTTGTGTGTACACTGATCATAGGCAGAAAGTGGCTAATCGGTGGTAAGGGTGCGGTTATTTGAGCTCATAAATATGGTGAACTAGATGACAGCAGGTTTACACCTCCTCTAGTGATAATCTCTGATAAAACTGTGATTTTTACAAGCAGCCCAATAAGTGATACTGTGCATCGCTGGAATCAGAGTCTCTATATGTACATTATGCTGCTCTCAAATAAGGTGACAAAAACCCAGAGAGATATTCCCTTTAAAAACAAAAGTTGCACAATAATAATAAAACAGGATACTATTATGTATTTTTTAGGAATAATATTTACAAACAAGTCATTTCTTTGCATTCTTCACTTATGGCTGGACATAAACTGCTTTCTCTATAATTGGCTGGTTCTTCGTCTTGTGTTCTTAAGCTTCTATTTTCTAAATAAATGATAGAACACTTTTCCATAAAAGAGACTTAAAATACCAAAGAAATATCTTCATGGGAAGTCTATAAACACCTGTGACAAAATGGCTAAATCAACACCCTTTGTGAATGTTACAGCACCTACTTATTACCTTGTTTATTGTGTTCTCCCTTCCTCTGGAGTGGGGTTATTAGCACCTTTTCTTTGGTGGGATGGCTATATATCATAAAGCATTATAAGCGTCACATGTCATGACATGCTGAGGAACATAGTTTTGCCCAGTGTCATCAAGGAAGATACCGCTATTAATAAAAAAACAAGACATTTCAACGCTGTTTGCTATTTTGGCAGAAGAGAAACGTTTACCGTTGATACCCGTTGTGATTTTTGCTAGCCAGACAAAGGCAGAGAATATTTCCTGCTGGGAAAGCATTAAAGCCACAATAGGCGTCCCTCCTCCCCTGTACTCTGCAGCAGCTAGAAAATTGAATGCTGGCATATAAATATACAACGCCGTAAAATGCTACAAGAAAAGTTTGGAGTATAAATGTTGTTGCATAAAAAGGAAAATACTCAAATGATTTGACATCCTTCCATTGTACATGTGTGTTATAAGGAAAATGTTGTCTGTGCCGACTACAAAATCAATTTAATCAATACTGTAAATAATATTCCTGGTAGGGATGGACATTTGGTAGGTTCTCATTCACATAAAGAGCCCGACATCTCTACAGCCATCAACTTTATATTGTAGTTCATTAATTGAAATACAGTGGAACCGTCATGATAATTAGAAATGCATTACTTGTTGCTTTTCTAATTATCTGAACTTTCATCAATGTAACATAACTCTTCCGAATATACATGTTATTGTGGATTGTGATAGCATCTGTGAGCTTTACAGACTTATGTGGGAAGTGGCAGACCTATATTTTTCAATGGGTACACCTCAGTTAAGTGTGATTTAAAAGGAATCTGTCACCAGATTTTTGCTTTTTATCCTGAAAGTAGCATAATGTAGGGGATGAGAGCCTGATTCCAGTGATGTGTCACTTACTAGGCTGCTTAGTATAGTTTTGTTAAAAAATACTATTTTATCAGCAGGAGATTATTATTAGCGGACTAGTAACCTGCTGCCAGGTATTCAAGCATATTAATGAGCTCTGTATAACACCACCCACTACTGATTGGCAACTTTCTGTGTACACTGTACATGGTTAGAAAGCTGCCAATTGAGGTGTGGGCGGGGCTATACAGATCTCAGTATTCAGAGAACTGGTAGATCTGAAGCAGATAAAACAGTGATTTTATCAAAATTACAGCGTGCAGCTCAGTAAGTGATACATTGCTGGAATCAGGGTCTCTGCTCCTAGATCATGCTGGTCAACTTATGGAGGGAGTTGAAGCTCCAAGATGCCAAGCGACAGCCTCAACAGTTTAATGATTTAGAGATGATCTGCAAAGAGGAGTGGACCAAAATTCCTCCTGACATGTGCTCAAACCTCATCATCAACTACAAAAAATGCCTGAATTCTGTGCTTGCCAACAAGGGTTTTGCCACCAAGTATTAACCCCTTCCCAATCTCTGCCATACTAGTACTGCGGAGCTTGCATCTCTTCTTTTAATGCGGGCTCCGGTGGTGAGCCCGCATCAAAGCCAGGACATGTCACCTGTTTTGAACAGCTGAAATGTGCCCGCAATAGCGGCGGGTGGAATCGCAATTCACCCGCCGCTATTAACTAGTTAAATCCCGCTGTCAAACGCAGACAGCGGCATTTAAATAGCGCTTCCGGCCATCGGGCCAGAAATGAGCGTCACTTGATCAGGGGTCAGCGATGAGTCGGCACAACAACCAGAGGTATCATTGAGACCTCTATGGTTGTTGATGCGGGATTGCTATGAGGGCCACCCTGTGGTCAGCGCTCATAGCAATGCAGCAATTCTATTACATAGGGGCGATCTGATCTATGTAGCTGATCTATACAAGCTTTTAGCCTCCCTGTAATAATTATAGGGGATAACTCAGGAGACTCTTTGCGTGGAACAAGACAACTACAGGACACAGTTTTATAAGTGGTAAAGTCTATATTATCACAAGGTGATTCAAACAGGTGCAGAGCAAAGCTCAAGTCCACAACACTTGGTGTAAATATAAAATGCAGCTTAACAGTCTATAGGAACTTTAGAGGAAAAACGCAATCAAGCAGAAAGTCTAAGAAGCACAGTTGTACTTGAGGAAACTTGACACGAATAAGTCCTTGTTTTAGTCCAAACACAGATAGATATGCATATAAGACAGTTCAAGCAATGTCTTAGCTCAACCAGGAAGGCCTGGGTAAAAGTCTCAGGTTTAAGCACAGCAGCAACAGCTTACATGTCCAGCAAATGCAGATGGAAACAAACACAAGCAGACAGATGGAGGAGGATTACTGGAAACCGATGTATGCAGCAGAAACTAAGAGCAGAGTAGCAGGATCTCCACACAGGTTCACAGGAGCAGGTGTATAGCCAGGGAGTCACCAGAGGTCAGGAGCTGGATGCAAGGCAGAATACTCTAGCATAGACTAAAGGCTGGGGTGGAGTTATATAGCAGGAAGACACAGTGCACATGAGACCAAAGACGCCATCTTGAAAAAGGGCAGTAATGCACAAAAGGTAATCAAAATGTTCAGAGTCCTGGCACTCCCATGGGTTCTATTGATTGCAAATCAATGGTGAGACAAAGAGCGCAGTAGGGTCTTATCCACGTTACACAGAGGAGAATATACACCAAATTTTCTCACCTGGTTAGGATGAGATTAGAGCATATATACCGTAATGTCTTCAAAGGGAGAAAATAATGTCTTCAAAGGGAGATTCGTAGTTAAAATTCTGCGCTGCCGCTGAGATGAATTTCAGGAGAGTGTAGTTGATTCACAGTGGTTTTATTCAACACGTTTCAGGGATCTCATGCCTCAGGTATTTCCTGATGAAGGGGGCATGAGACCCCTGAAACGCGTTGAATAAAACCACTGTAAATCAACTACACTCTCCTTAAATTCATCTCAGCGGCAGCGCAGAATTTTAACTACAAATCTCCCTTTGATGGCATGAATTCTATTGAAGCATGCCAAAAGTAAAAAAAATGTTTTAAAAAATATGAAAAAAATAAAAAAATAAAAGTTTACATCACCCCCCTTTCGCCATTCAAAATAAAACAATAAAAAAATCAAACCTACACATATTTGGTATCGCCACGTTAAGAATCGCCCAATCTATCAATTTAAAAAAATGGCGTAGCGAGAAAAAAAAGTCGAAATGCCAGAATTACGTTTGTTTTTGTCGCAGCGACATTTCATTAAAATGCAATTACGGGCGATCAAAAGAACATATCTGTACCAAAATGGGATCATTAAAAACATCAGCTCGGCACGCAAAAAATAAGCTCTCACTCGACCCCAGATCACGAAAAATGGAGACGCTACAGGTAAAATTGCGCAATATTTTTTTTTTAATCAAACTTTGGAATTTTTTTTACCACTTAGATAAAAAATAACCTAGACATGTTTCATGTCTATGAACTCGCAATGACCTGAAGAATCATAATAGCAGGTCACTTTTTGCACTTAGTGAACCTAGCAAAAAAGCCAAACAAAAAACAAGTGTGGGATTGCACTTTTTTTGCAATTTCACCGCACTTGGAGTTTTTTTCCCATTTTCTAGTACACGACATGCTAAAACCAATGATGTCGTTCAAAAGTACAATTTGTCCTGCAAAAAATAAGCTCTCACATGGCCATATTGATGGAAAACTAAAAAAGTTATGACACTGGAAGAAGGGGAGCGAAAAACGAAAACTCAAAACCGAAAAAAGCTGGGGTCACTTATTTCTCACTGCAAAATGAAAATACATTTATATAATTTATACAATGTGATTTTCTGGATTTTATTTTTGATGTTCTATCTCTCAATGTTACAATTAGCCTACCCTTTAAATGATAGACTGTTCATATCTTTGTCAGTGTGCAAACTTACAAAATCAGCAAGGGATCAAATACTTATTTCCTTCACTGTACATGCAAACTAGACTTATAAAATCCCAATCTTCCAGTACAACTTTTTGCTTTTTAATTTTTTTATGCTTGTAGAAAGCACCACGTATTGCTTTTTTGTGGTTACCTTTTTTATACACACAGAAGTTAATATTTTCATGGTAAAGACCGACTTAAAGGTGCTGTTGTATTATTTTTTTCCATATATTTACGATAAAATACTGTGAATCGTAGCTGTAAATTGTCACAAATTAAACTATAAACATCCAATATAATCTATTAAAGAATATCATACAGCGTTGTACCTATAGCGATTTGGTTGTTCCCGCTGACAGTGATTTCCTTCACTTTAGAAAACTCTGCTGGGAAATACATCTGGAAAATTGGTGTAATCTGATAATTACCCAGCAAACAGAGAATATTCATGGTGGTTAAGTAGTAATATTACTTTTATCATTCTATTCGGTAAACTTCACATCTAAAACACTGTAAATGTTCTCAGGATTTCGAAAAATGATTTCTAGCAGCAGTTGTAAATTGTTGGAGAATTGCCTTTTGAACTGATAATGAAATCACATTTTATCAGTAAAAACCCCACAGATATAACATTGGTCCCAAAGGAAAGGGCATGAAGACCACCATGCGTTTTAATATTATTCGTAACGTATGTTAACCCCTTCGCAATGCAGCTAATTTCCATTCTTGCATTTTCATTTTTGCCTCACCTTCTTTCCAGAGCCATAACTTTTTTTATTTTTCTGTCCACAAAGACATATGAAAGCTTCTTATTTGCTAAACAAGTTGGATTTTGAATGACACCATTCATTTTACCACATATTGTAATGGAAAACAAATTCCAAGTGAGGAGAAGTTGTGAAAAAAAATGCAATTCTCAGATAGTTTTTTGGCAATTGTTTTTACTGTCTACATTTTGTGGTCAAAAAAGATCTTGCAATAGGATTCTCCTCATCGGTTTGATTACGGTGTTACCAAACATGTCTAGTTTTTTTAAATTATTTTAGTGGTGGAAAAATCAGAAGTTTGTAATAGAGTTGAGCGACTTTTACTTTTTTCGGATCGAGTCGGGTTTCGCAAAACCTGACTTTGTCAAAAGTCGGGTCGGGTGAAATCGGTCGATTATTGCAAAGTCAGGGGCCGACTGAAACACGAAACCCAATGCAAGTCAATGGGGAATCAAATTCGTCAGTGAGTGGAGGACAGGAAAACACCTACAGTGCCCATTTTAATGCCAAAAACATCAATTCTTATTACTGAATCTTGTCAATCTTAATTTACTTTATAATAATAGTTAGGCATTGAAAACTGGGGGTCATTTGGCTAAAGTTGTGGGGGGGTAGGGCTGGCTCAAGTTTTTCGTGGGCCCAGGAAACACGGACTACGTCACAGTGGTGGAGCAGGGAGAGGTAAGTATTTCAACTTTGCAAGTGCTGTGATCCTGAGCAAGCAGGGGGGGCCCACTTGTTCGCATTGGCACTGGCACAGAGCCCCTCATATTACGGCGGTGTGTTTGACGGTGGGGGGCGCCTCCCACTGACAGAGACACTTTTGCGTACTATGAGGGGCCCTGTGCCAGTGACGTCGCCAACAAGTATGCCCCCCACCTGATGAAGGAACCTGCACTTTCATCTGCACCTTCCTCTTTGTCCCCGTGTAAGGTGGTATAGTATGCGGGAAGGGGAACCTGACTTTCAGCAGGGTCAGATTCTGGCTGTGTAGAGTGCAAGGGGAATGTAGTGGTCTGGGTCAATGTACCAGCAGACTCATCTAGCAGTGGTTGGGCAATGGGCAGGATGAGGAGGAAACACAGATATAGGCCCAAATAATAAAGTGGGCTAAATGCAGTTCAAAATTGGTAACAGGACTAAACAGGTGGCATTGCTTTGTTCAGTGGAGGAAAACTGTAATGAGTGGCAGACACAGTTAGTAGGCCCAAATAATAAAGTAGGCTAAATGTAGTTCAAATGTGGTAACAGGACTAAACAGGCAGCTGTTGTGAATTCTGTTCTCGAACTCCCTCCGGTGGCTATGAATGGTACTTCGGCGAGTTCTGTCCATGGACTCCCTCTGGTGGCTGTGAGTGGAGCTGCTGGTTCTGAGGTTCTGTCCTCAGCTGACCTCGTTTAGTCCTAGGCTGGCTGCTCTATTTAACTCCACTTAGATCATTACTTGATGCCAGCTGCCAATGTCCTAGTACTGGTTCAGTTTGCTCTTGGATCTTTCAGATGACCTGTCTACTCCAGCAAAAGCTAAATCCCTGCTAGCTTATTTGTTTGCCACTGTTTTCTTGTCCAGCTTGCTATCATGATTCTGCCTTGCTAGCTGGAAGCTCTGGGATGCAGAGTGGCACCTCCACGCCGTGAGTCGGTGTGGGGTCTCTTTTGCACACTCTGCGTGGCTTTTGGTAGTTTTTTATGCTGACCGCAAAGATACCTTTTCTATCCTCAAGTCTGTTTAGTTAAGTCTGGCCTCCTTTGCTGAAACCTATTTCATTCCTGTGTTTGTGACTTCCATCTTAACTCACAGTCAGTACGTGTGGGGGGGCTGCCTATTTCTTTGGGGAATTTCTCTGAGGCAAGTTAGGCCTTATTTTCTATCTTTAGGGGTAGTTAGCTCTTAGGCCGTGAAGAGGCGTCTAGGCAGAGTCAGGTACGCTCCACGGCTATTTCTAGTTGTTGTGATAGGATTAGGGGTTGCGGTCAGCAGAGCTCCCACTTCCCAGAGCTTGTCCTGTATTACTAGTTTGCTCATCAGGTCATTCCTAGTGCTCCTAACCACCAGGTCATCATAACAGTACAGCTGGCCCATAAAGTGTTAATGCATCTCAATAGAGGGATAAAGGAAGTTCTGAGACCATTTTTTTTTTCCCTCTGCAGCGTGTTTTGTTTTTCTTTTCCCCTAAATCTCTGGGTGGTTCAGGACACAGGTGTAGATATGGACATTCAAGGTCTGTCCTCTTGTGTGGATCAACTCACTGCAAGGGTACAAGGCATTCAAGATTATGTAGTTCAGAACCCGATGTTAGAACCCAGAATTCCAATTCCTGATTTGTTTTCTGGGGATAGATCTAAGTTCCTGAATTTCAAAAATAATTGTAGACTATTTTTTGCTTTGAAACCCCGCTCCTCTGGTGACCCCATTCAGCAAGTAAAAATCATTATTTCTTTGCTACGTGGCGACCCTCAAGACTGGGCATTTTCCCTTGCGCCAGGAGATCCTGCATTGCGTAATGTAGATGTGTTTTTTTCTGGTGCTTGGGTTGCTTTATGATGAACCAGATTCAGTGGATCAGGCAGATAAAATCTTGCTGGCTTTGTGTCAGGGTCAGGATGAAGCGGAGGTATATTGTCAGAAGTTTAGAAAGTGGTCTGTGCTTACTCAGTGGAATGAGTGTGCCCTGGCGGCAATTTTCAGAAAGGGTCTTTCAGAAGCCCTTAAGGATGTTATGGTGGGATTTCCCACGCCTGCTGGTCTGAATGAGTCTATGTCCTTGGCCATTCAGATCGATCGACGCTTACGTGAGCGCAAAACTGTGCACCATTTGGCGGTATCTTCTGAGCACAGGCCTGAGCCTATGCAATGTGATAGGACCTTGACCAGAGCTGAAC
The DNA here is from genome assembly GCF_051348905.1 of Ranitomeya variabilis. NCBI lineage: Eukaryota > Metazoa > Chordata > Amphibia > Anura > Dendrobatidae > Ranitomeya > Ranitomeya variabilis. The sequence continues at coordinate 57,446,066 of NC_135233.1, forward strand.
GGCAAGAATACAGACGTCAGAATGGGCTGTGTTTTTACTGTGGTGACTCCACTCATGCTATCTCTGATTGTCCTAAACACACTAAGCGGTTCGCTAGGTCTGCCACCATTGGTACGGTACGGCCAAAATTTCTTTTGTCCATTACTCTGATTTGCTCTTTGTCGTCCTATTCTGTTATGGCATTTGTGGATTCAGGCGCTGCCATAATCTGCATGATGTGGTCGTTTTGGGTTTGCCATGGCTACAGGTCCATAATCCAGTATTGGATTGGAAATCAATGTCTGTATCTAGTTGAGGTTGTCAAGGGGTACATGGGGATGTCCCATTGTTGTCAATTTCGTCTTCCCATCCTTCTGAAGTCCCTGAGTTCTTGTCAGATTACCGGGATGTATTTGATGAGCCCAAATCCAGTGCCCTACCTCCTCATAGGGATTGTGATTGTGCTATTAATTTGATTCCTGGTAGTAAGTTTCCGAAGGGCCGACTGTTCAATTTATCTGTGCCAGAACACGCCGCTATGCAGAGTTATGTAAAGGAGTCCTTGGAGAAAGGGCATATTTGCCCGTCGTCGTCACCGTTGGGAGCAGGGTTCTTTTTTGTGGCCAAGAAGGATGGTTCTCTGAGACCTTGTATAGATTACCGCCTTCTCAATAACATCACCATCAAATTTCAGTACCCTTTGCCGCTACTGTCTGATTTGTTTGCTCGGATTAAGGGGGCTAGCTGGTTCACCAAGATAGATCTTCGAGGGGCGTATAATCTTGTGCGTATTAAACAGGGCGACGAATGGAAAACAGCATTTAATACGCCCGAGGGCCATTTTGAGTACCTGGTGATGCCATTCGGGCTTTCTAATGCTCCATCTGTGTTTCAGTCCTTTATGCATGACATCTTCCGAAAGTACCTGGATAGATTCATGATTGTATATTTGGATGATATTTTGGTCTTTTCAGACGATTGGGAGTCTCATGTGAAGCAGGTCAGAATGGTGTTCCAGGTCCTTCGTGCTAATTCCTTGTTTGTGAAGGGGTCTAAATGTCTCTTTGGAGTTCAGAAGGTTTCATTTTTGGGCTTCATATTTTCCCCTTCTACTATCGAGATGGACCCTGTTAAAGTTCAGGCCATTTATGATTGGACTCAGCCTACTTCTGTGAAGAGCCTTCAGAAATTCCTGGGCTTTGCTAATTTTTACCGTCGCTTCATCGCTAATTTTTCTAGTGTTGTTAAACCATTGACTGATTTAACCAAGAAAGGTGCGGATGTGGTCAATTGGTCCTCTGTGGCCGTTGAGGCTTTTCAGGAGTTGAAGCGTCGTTTTTCTTCTGCCCCTGTGTTGTGTCAGCCAGATGTTTCGCTCCCGTTTCAGATCGAGGTGGATGCTTCTGAGATTGGAGATGGGGCTGTTCTATCTCAAAGAAGTTCTGATGGCTCGGTGATGAAACCATGTGCTTTCTTTTCTAGAAAGTTTTCGCCTGCTGAGCGCAATTATGATGTAGGCAATCGAGAGTTGTTGGCTATGAAGTGGGCGTTCGAGGAGTGGCGACATTGGCTTGAAGGAGCCAAGCATCGCGTGGTGGTCTTGACGGATCACAAGAATCTGACTTATCTCGAGTCTGCCAAGCGGTTGAATCCTAGACAGGCTCGATGGTCGCTGTTTTTCTCCCGCTTCGATTTTGTGGTTTCGTACCTTCCGGGTTCTAAGAATGTAAAGGCTGATGCCCTTTCAAGGAGTTTTGTGCCTGATTCTCCGGGAGTTCCTGAGACGGCTGGTATTCTCAAAGAGGGGGTAATTTTGTCTGCCATCTCCCCTGATTTGCGGCGGGTGCTGCAGGAGTTTCAGGCTGAGAGACCTGACCGTTGCCCAGCGGAGAAACTGTTTGTCCCTGATAGATGGACTAGTAGAGTTATCTCTGAGGTTCATTGTTCGGTGTTGGCTGGTCATCCTGGAATCTTTGGTACCAGGGATTTGGTGGCTAGATCCTTTTGGTGGCCTTCCTTGTCACGGGATGTGCGTTCTTTTGTGCAGTCCTGTGGGACTTGTGCTCGGGCTAAGCCCTGCTGTTCTCATGCCAGTGGGTTGCTTTTGCCCTTGCCGGTCCCGAAAAGGCCCTGGACGCATATTTCCATGGATTTTATTTCAGATCTCCCTGTCTCTCAAAGGATGTCGGTTATCTTGGTGGTTTGTGATCGCTTCTCTAAGATGGTCCATTTGGTGCCTTTGCCTAAGTTGCCTTCCTCCTCTGATTTGGTTCCGCTGTTTTTCCAGCACGTGGTTCGTTTACATGGCATTCCGGAGAACATCGTGTCGGACAGAGGTTCCCAGTTTGTTTTGAGGTTTTGGCGGTCCTTTTGTGCTAAGATGGGCATTGCTTTGTCTTTTTCTTCGGCTTTCCATCCTCAGACAAATGGCCAAACCGAACGAACCAATCAGACTTTGGAGACATATCTGAGATGCTTTGTTTCTGCTGATCAGGATGATTGGGTGTCCTTCTTGCCTTTGGCTGAGTTCGCCCTTAATAATCGGGCCAGCTCGGCCACTTTGGTTTCGCCTTTTTTCTGTAATTCTGGTTTCCACCCTCGTTTTTCTTCAGGACAGGTTGAGCCTTTGGACTGCCCTGGTGTGGATTCTGTGGTGGACAGGTTGCAGCAGATTTGGACTCACGTGGTGGACAATTTGACATTGTCCCAGGAGAGGGCTCAACGTTTCGCTAACCGCCGTTGCTGTGTTGGTCCCCGACTTCGTGTTGGGGATTTGGTTTGGTTATCGTCTCATTATGTTCCTATGAAGGTTTCGTCTCCTAAGTTTAAGCCTCGTTTCATTGGTCCTTATAAGATTTCTGAAATTCTTAATCCTGTGTCATTTTGTTTGGACCTTCCAGCTTCTTTCGCCATCCATAATGTGTTCCATAGGTCGTTATTGCGGAGATATGTGGCTCCTATGGTTCCCTCCGTCGACCCTCCTGCCCCGGTGTTGGTTGAGGGGGAGTTGGAGTATGTGGTGGAGAAGATTTTGGATTCTCGTATTTCGAGATGGAAACTTCAGTACCTAGTCAAGTGGAAAGGTTATGGTCAGGAGGATAATTCTTGGGTGGTTGCCTCTGATGTTCATGCTGCCGATCTTGTTCGTGCCTTTCATTTGGCTCGTCCTGATTGGCCTGGGGGCTCTGGTGAGGGTTCGGTGACCCCTCCTCAAAGGGGGGGTACTGTTGTGAATTCTGTTCTCGAACTCCCTCCGGTGGTTATGAATGGTACTTCGGCGAGTTCTGTCCATGGACTCCCTCTGGTGGCTGTGAGTGGAGCTGCTGGTTCTGAGGTTCTGTCCTCAGCTGACCTCGTTTAGTCCTAGGCTGGCTGCTCTATTTAACTCCACTTAGATCGTTACTTGATGCCAGCTGCCAATGTCCTAGTACTGGTTCAGTTTGCTCTTGGATCTTTCAGATGACCTGTCTACTCCAGCAAAAGCTAAGTCCCTGCTAGCTTATTTGTTTACCACTGTTTTCTTGTCCAGCTTGCTATCATGATTCTGCCTTGCTAGCTGGAAGCTCTGGGATGCAGAGTGGCACCTCCACGCCGTGAGTCGGTGCGGGGTCTCTTTTGCACACTCTGCGTGGTTTTTGGTAGTTTTTTATGCTGACCGCAAAGATACCTTTTCTATCCTCAAGTCTGTTTAGTTAAGTCTGGCCTCCTTTGCTGAAACCTATTTCATTCCTGTGTTTGTGACTTCCATCTTAACTCACAGTCAATACGTGTGGGGGGGCTGCCTATTTCTTTGGGGAATTTCTCTGAGGCAAGTAAGGCCTTATTTTCTATCTTTAGGGGTAGTTAGCTCTTAGGCTGTGAAGAGGCGTCTAGGCAGAGTCAGGTACGCTCCACGGCTATTTCTAGTTGTTGTGATAGGATTAGGGGTTGCGGTCAGCAGAGCTCCCACTTCCCAGAGCTTGTCCTGTATTACTAGTTTGCTCATCAGGTCATTCCTAGTGCTCCTAACCACCAGGTCATCATAACAGGCAGCATTGATTTGTTCAGTGGAGGAAAACTGTAATGAGTGGCAGACACAGTTAGTAGGCCGAAATAATAAAGTAGGCTAAATGCAGTTCAAATGTGGTAATGGGACTAAACAGGTGGCATTGCTTTGTTCAGTGGAGGAAGACTGTAATGAGTGGCAGACACAGTTAGTAGGCCCAAATAATAAAGTGGGCTAAATGTCTGCCAAAAAATTGTTCATAAATATACAGGTGGCATAGGTAGGTACAGGGGTGGGGTCCTCTGCTCAGTAGCACACAGTGGTAGTACGCACAAAGTATTAACTGGTCGAAATGGAGGCCAGGGCCCCTGTATATTTTAAATATCATCTATCATTTTAACAAATTTGTATTGGCAGTGCCATTAAAGGATTTAACAGCACAGACTACACAGTGGTGGAGCAGGGAGAGGTAAGTATTGCAAGTGGTAGAGCACTGTTCGAGCTGGGGGGAACACTCTCTCGTGGGCGGCGGTACTGACACAGGGCCCCTCATATTATGATGTTGTGTCTGACGTTGGTTATGCACCACCACCATCAGAGACACTTCATTGTACTATGAGGGACCCTGTGCCAGTGCCGTCGCCCAAGAGTGGGCCCGCCCACCTGTCCAGGCAAATGGCATTCGCACGGGTGCTTGCGCCAAGTGGTGACCACGGCCCTGTGGGGGGAGTCAACCCATTTAGGGACGTATAAAAATGGCCTATGGTGGACATTCAGCAGCTGCAAATGGAGGAATTGGAGAAGTCAGTAAGAGGAGGCCAAAAGTAAGACATTTTTCAGGCAAGCTACGTGTCAGCAAGGGAAGGTGGGGCAAAATAATTTGAAATCCATGATTGGTTCATTTTAATGAAGGTTAGATCATCAACGTTTTGGGTAACCAGACGTGTCCTTTTTTCGGTCAGTATTGAACCAGCAGCACTGAAGACTCTTTCTGATAGCACACTAGCAGCAGGGCATGCGAGCTCCTGTAATGCATATGCTGCCAATTCAGGCCAGGTGTCTATTTTAGATGCCCAGTAATCAAAGGGGAATGACCTGTGAGGGAGAACATCGATAAGGGAGGAAAAGTAGTTCGTAACCATACTGGACAAATGCTGTCTCCTGTCACTTTGAATCGATGCAGCAGTACCTGTCGTGTCAGCGGTCATTGCGAAATCACTCCACAACTGGGTCATAAAACCCCTCTGTCCAATGCCACTTCGGATTTGTGCACCTCTAACACTTCTGCCATGTTGCCCCCTACGGCTCGTGCGAGAACCATCACCGCCGCTGTGTGCTGGGAATGCCTGAACCAAATGGTCTACAAGAGTTGCTTGTTTGGTAGCCAATATTTGCTCAAGGTTCTCATGTGGCATGATATTTTGTAATTTTCCTTTATATCGTGGATCCAGGAGGCATGCCAACCAGTAATCGTCATCGGTCATCATTTTGATAATGTGGGGGTCCCTTTTTAGGATACGCAAGGCATACTCAGCCATGTGAGCCAATGTTCCAGGTGTCAATTCACTGCTTGTGCAGGGTTGAGGAGCACTTTCTTGCAAATCAACATCACTTGTGTTCCGCAAAAACCCTGTACCTGACCTTGCAACGCCACCAGTTTCTATTGCCCCCTGAGAAGCATCCTCCTCCCATAAATATTCATCCCCATCATCCTCCTACTCCTCCTCTTCGTCCGCCACCTCATCCAGGAGAGTTCCCTGAGCAGACAATGGCTGACTGTCATCAAGGCTTCCCTCCTCCTCGGCTGCAGATGCCTGCTCCTTAATGTGCGTCAAACTTTGTATCAGCAGATGCATTAGTGGGATGCTCATGCTTATGATGGCGTCGTCTGCACTTACCAGCCGTGTGCATTCCTCAAAACACTGAAGGACTTGACAGAGGTCTTGTAGCTTGGACCACTGCACACCAGACAACTCCATGTCTGCCATCCAAGTGCCTGCAAGTGTATGTGTATCCTCCCACAAATTAATTACAGCACACCTCTGTTCGCACAGCCTCTGAACCATGTGCAATGGGGAGTTCCACCTTGCTGCAATGTCGATTATTAGGTGGTGCTGGTTAAGATTCAGCGATCGCTGATGGTTCAGCATACGGCTGGAGTGTATGGGCGACCGGCGGATGTGCGAGCAAAGTCTTCGCACCTTCAGGAGCAGGGCTGGTAACTCCGGATAATTTTTGAGGAAGCACTGCACCACCAGGTTCAAGGTGTGAGCCAGGCAAGGTATGTGTTTCAGTTCTGAAAGGGCTATGGCAGCCATAAAATTCCTTCCGTTATTACTGACTACCTTGCCTGCCTCAAGATGTACACTGCCCAGCCATGACTGAGTTTCTTGCTGCAAGTACTCGGCCAGTACTTCTGCGGTGTGTCTGTTGTCGCCCAAACACTTCATTTGTAACACAGCCTGCTGATGCTTACCGCTAGCTGTTCGATAATGGGACACCTCGTGTGCAACACTGGCAGCTGCGGATGGAGTGGTCGTGCGACTGCGCTCTGTGGATGAGCTTTCGCTTCTGGAGGAGGAGGAGGAGGGGTGGCAAACGCCTACAGCCAACTGTTTCCTAGACTGTGGGCTAGGCAGAACTGTCCCACTATGGCTGTCCCCTGTGGACCCTGCATCCACCACATTAACCCAGTGTGCCATGATGGACACCTAACATCCCTGGCCATGCCTACTGGTCCATGCATCTGTTGTGAGGTGCACCTTTCCACTGAATGATTGCCTCAGTGCATGGACAATGTGGTCTTTGACATGCTGGTGGAGGGCTGGGATGGCTTTTATCGCAAAGAAGTGCTGACTGAGTAGGTCATAGCGTGGTACTGCGTAGGCCATCAGGTCTTTGAAAGCGAAGCTTTCAACCAACAGGTAGGGTATCATCTCTAATGAGATTAGTATAGCAATGTAGGCGTTTAAACCCTGTGTACGTGGATGAGAGGATGAGTACTTTCTTTTCCTAACGAGAGTCTCTTGTAGAGTGAGCTGGACTGGAGAGCTGCATATGGTGGAACTAGCGGTGGTGTTGGTGGACATGGCGATTGAGAGAGGGTTGGTGATGGTATTCTTGATGTTGGCCTACATACAGTGTTTCCTACCAATAACCTTGTGATTCCCTGACTGCTTTGGCCTTGCGACGATACCTCCACATTTGCTGCTGGTGTTGTCCTAACCGGTGGGCTTACAGTGAGGGGAGCAATGTAGCATTGCTGACTACCTTCATTCTGAGCAGGTGCACCAATGGTACGGTACGTTTGGTAGTTAGTCCAGGCTTGCAAGTGCATGCTGGTTAAATGTCTAAGCATGCACGTTGTATTTAAATTTTGAAGATTCTTCTCTCTGCTAAAGGTCTTTGAGCATTTCTTACAGATAACTTTTGACTGACCATTCGGATCTTGGTTAAAAAATTGCCACACTACACTCTTCCTACTATGGAATACCTTTTCAGGCATTGCACGCTGTGCTACTTTCACTGGATGGCCACGCTGTCCTATAACTGTTTTTGTTTTTGACAAACGTTTTTGGCCTGATACGCTCCTGCCAGATGACAGCTTTTGTGATGTAGATGGCTGCTGCGGATCATCCTCCTCCGCTCCTGAGCTACTGGCAGCGGCACCCTCTTCCCCCAATGGCTGCCAATCTGGGTCAACAACTGGGTCATCTATCACCTCCTCTTCAATGTCATGTGCACCTTCCTCTGTGTCACCGTGTAAGGTGCTATAGCATTCGGGATGGGGCACCATAGTCTCATCAGGGTCAGATTCTGTCTCAGTACACTGCGAGGGCAATGTAGTGATCTGAGTCAATGGAACAGCAAAATAATCTAGCTGTAGCTGTGCATCAGTGCACTCCATGTCCGATTCATCTTGTAATGAGCAGTTAACAATTTCCCTTTCTAACCCAGGCCCAGTATGTGTAAAGAGCTCCATGGAGTAACCTGTAGTGTCGCCTGACGCATTCTTCAATTTTGGTTTAGGTGAAGGACACAAGGAAACATCTTGTTCCTGACCGGGAGCATCCACTGACGACTCACTGCTTTTATATTTGGAACTTTCTGAAGAGGAGGCGAAAGAGCTAGAGGCTGAGTCAGCAAGGAAAGCCAAAACTTTTTCCTGCTGCTCCGGCTTTAAAAGCTGTTTTCCTACTTCCAGATAAGGGAGCCTTCGAGGCCTTGTGTAGCGAGATGATGACGCTGGCTCAACACCTCCAGCCTTAGGTGCTATTGTGCTTTTGCCACTACCACCAGATGCACCACCACCACCATCAGTACCAGCTGGCAACCACCGCCCATGGGCTCTTCCACCAGACTTCTTCATTTTTTGGAAAATCTAACCAAAATAACAACCGTTATATGGTACTGTAAAACAAGGCAGAAGTTGTATATAAACTTGTTGAGAATTTAAATCTCCCTTTTTTTTGGGGAGACTGAACCAAAACTCAGGCCCTGTGCATAAAACAACGCAATCTAAGTGGCAGAAAGTGGCTGGCTAACATATGACAAATTAACAGGACTGAAGTATATCCACTTTGTGAGAATTTGAATCTCACTTTTTTGGGGGGAGACTGAAAAAAAACTCAGGCCCAGTGTATATAACAACGTAATCTAAATGGCAGAAAGTGGCTGGCTGACATACGACAAACTAACAGGACTGAAGTATATCCACTTTGTGAGAATTTGAATCTCACTTTTTTTTTGGGAGACTGAACCAAAACTCAGGCCCAGTGTATATAACAACGCAATCTAAGTGGCAGAAAGTGGCTGGCTGACATACGACAAACTAACAGGACTGAAGTATATCCACTTTGTGAGAATTTGAATCTCCCTTTTTTTTGGGAGACTGAACCAAAACTCAGGCCCAGTGTATAAAACAACACAATGTGAGAGGCAGAAAGTGGCTGGAAGATATATGAAAAAATACAAGGACTGTAGTACAATTTCAATCTCCCTACAATGATCTCAGGACAAGTATGGCAGCAATAAAAAGGACTGCTGCACACAAAATTGAGGACAAATAAACAAGATAACTGTGCAGAAAGGAGCAACAGGAATTTTGCTTTTAAAAAACCAGTTGGTTTGCACAGCAGCATGCAAACAGCAATGCAGCTATCAGGGAGCCTTATAAGGCAGCCTAATAAGCTACAGAGCTGATGCACAAAAATATAGCCTCCACTGTCCCTGCAAAAAAAAGGTGGTGTTGGACAGTGGAAATCGCTAGAGCACAAGCAGTTTGGGGGTTAATCTTCCCTCCCTAACTATATCCCTTCTTCTGATGAAGCTACAGCAACCTCTCCCTATGCTAAGATCAGCAGAAGTAAGATGGCGGTCAGCATGCACGCCCCTTTATAGCCCCTGTGACACTGCAGAAAGCAAGCCAATCACTGTCATGCCCTTCTCTAAGATGGTGGGGACCGAGACCTATGTCATCACGCTGCCCACAGTCTGCGTCCTCCTTCATTGGCTGAAAAATGGTGCTGAACGCATCATACGAAACGCAACTTTGGCGCGAAGATCGCCGACCTCATGGCCGATCCCACACTAGGGTCGGGTTTCATGAAACCCGACTTTGCCGAAAGTCAGCGATTTTTTAATTTGTCCAATCCGTTTCGCTCAACCCTAGTTTTAAAAACAATTTTTGGGCGTTGTGTCACCGTTTTCTGAGACCCATAATGTTTTCATTTTTTGGTCGATGAAGCTGTGTGACAGCTTATTTTTTGTGGGACTAGAAAACGTTTTTGTTGATACGATTTTGGGATATATATAATGTTTTGATCACTTGTTACAGAATTTTGAAGCATTGCAGTGAACAAGAAAATGTTATTTTGGCCTTCTTAAGTTTTTTTATTTATGCTGTTTACCGATTGGGCTAATTATTTTTATAATTTGATAGTTGGGACTTTTCTGAATGCGATACCACTAGTGATGAGCGAGTATACTCGTTGCTCAGGTTTTCCCGAGCACGCTCTGGTGGCCTCCGAGTATCGGCGCAGCTGCATGACTAACAGCTGCTAGCCAGCCTGAGTACATGTGGGGGTTGCCTGGTTGCTAGAGAATCCCCGCATGTGTTCAAGCTGTCTAGTAGCTGTAAATCATTCAGCTGCGGCAAGGAAAACTAAATCTCCGAGCACTCACAAATACTCGGAGACCACCCGAGCATGCTCTGTAAAACCCGAGCAACGAGTATACTCGCTCATCACTGGATACCACGTATGTGTAATTTTTTATATTTTTTATCATCTTTATTTTTAATGGAAGAACTTTTATGTTTTTACATTTTTTTTCATTTTTTTGTGCTATAAAAAGCAATACCACTGTATTGCTGCATATAATGAAAATCATGGTCTCCTTTAAAGCCTGGCCACAGGCAGGGTTTTAAGGGTCTCCTTAATTACAAGCATGGAGATCTTCAACAGACCCCGTGCTTTCGTAGCATCCCATTGATGACCTGCGATCACGTTGTGGGCATGCTAATGGGTGCTTAGAAATATGCGTTCCCTTTCTGGCATGCTGTTAATGCTGCTGTCAGCGTTTGACAGCAGCATTTAACTGGTTAATATCTGCCATTGGAGCTCCACTCCACCCACAATTGTTAGAGACAGGCAATGGCTGCAGCACAAGCTATTATCTGCTTTGTATGGGGCGAGCTGACCCCGTGACCCTGCTCCATGCACCTGCTCCTAACTTGTGCTGTACATTTACGGTGGATGTCTTGAAGTGGTTAATACATTCTACACATACACTGAAAAACCCCTCTTAATAATTGATTTCAAGTTTTTCATTAGTTTCATTGCCCCTGATGTATCACATCCAACCCCTCACCATGCCATCTGCCTCAACCACCATGTGACAAAAAAGCTGGTGGTAATTTCCTTTATCAAATGTGAGTGATAATATTGACAAGTGGAAGGAACTGCAGCACCAAATTGCAGGCCACGTAAAGTAACAGAGTGCGGCCCAGAGCTCCATGGCATGGGTTTCTCTGGCCGACATATTGGATAAATGTATGCTACAACAAGAAAAGAAGGATAATGCCAGATCACAATAGAAGTTCAGTATGCATGGGACCATGAACCGACCACTCGTGTTGGGAATGTGGGAAAAAAAGAAAGTGTTCCAGCTTCGGGTAAAAATCAAAAATATCAATTTCATTTAATCAAAGTTAAAAGTCCAAGGCAGGATGGTCAATAAGAGATGCATTTCGAATATAAGAATATAAAAATAACTTTTCCCAATATGACATTACTAAATTTGCCAGTGAGGGGCAAATTTAGTGAATTTAGCCTCCATTGAAACTCCCCTGTGTTGGAAATTTAGGTATTCGATTTCCCCTAGGTCTTAATTTGAGAAATGAAATTGTATATCATTATTAAGTTCATAATTTTTCCTGTTATATTACTTCCTTTTTTATTTTTCATTTTTATTTCTTATTTTTCACAGTATATTTGATTTTCTTGGTTTTCTTTATATCTATTTGTCAGTCCTAATTGTTGAATTATTTTTCATGTGTGTTAGTTTTAATTGATCACCTGTGCATTTACAGCTGTTACTTGGTGATTTCAAATTAAGCTTTGACAAAGAACAACCATGTTTAAAACGCATCGCTTACTGGCCATCATGCCTTGGACTTTTTAGCTTTGATAAAATAAATTTGACATACAGTATTTGATTTTTACCAGAAGCTGGAACACTTTCTATTTTTTCCTATAATTGTATGCTGCCAAGTTTGAGAGAACAGTTTGGGTAAGGTATTCTATTCTGACTGTGCCCAGTGCACGGTTGGGGTCGTTTGGTATGAAAGAACTTAACTGGATGCACAGAGCCCTGACCTAAACCGCATCTTTGGGATGAGTTTGAGATGGGATTGTGAGCCCGGCCCTCTCTTTTAACATCAGTATCAGACATCACAAATGCTCTTCTGCATGAAGAGGCAAACATTCCTAAAGAGATGCATTATATTATAGAAAGTTTTCTAAGAACAGTGCAAACTGTTTTCGCTGCAAAGGAGGAACCAGTTCCATAATAACACCTATAGATTTAATATGGGAGGTTATAAAAGCTCTTGTAGGTGTAATGTTGGGTTGCCCATAGTCTCATCTTCTCTAGAATCTCTGTTCACTAGCAGTTGCGTAAAAACCCTGTAATGCAGCATTATTCTTACTAGTAAAATGATTAAATCAATGGCAGAAACTTGACGGTCCATTTAGTCACTATTGAGATCTGTTGTGTGAGTCAGGAGGAGACCAGAAGGATGATGTTGAATGGTGAACGGGCAGCACGGTCTTACAGTGTCGAGGTACTGTGTTCAAATCTTACCAGGGGCAACATCTACAAGGAGTTTGTATGTTCTCCCCGGGTTTATGTGGGTTTTCAATGGGTACTCCGTGTTCCTCCAACACTCCAAAGACATATTGATAAGGAATTTCGATTGTGGGCCCCAATAAGGACATTGTTAATGTCTGTAGTAGTGCTGTGAATTGTAGCCCATGGAAACATTAATTTATAGACAGGAAGTTTTTCAGTGTTTGTGCTCAACTACGAGGAAAGACGCAGTGTGTGCGCACTTAGCTTTCATTTTGATGATGATGATTTTACTTTGGCAAATAAAGACACCTTTAGAAAACACAGCAGGTAATTTAGCAGGTAGTGCCAGCAGTTTGCAGAGAGGAAACCTTCCACTGCTTCCTTTTAAGTACTAGACTTTACCTCTAGACTCTATAAAGAGCAAAAAAAGACAAGTGTTTATTAGATAAGGCTTTGCTTAATACTTTATTATCTGTGCAGGTAGATTGTTCTCCTCTTATGTTACACTCAGATATAGTATATGGGTAAATGGAAATGTGAACGCATGATTTACTTATTAATCAGTACTAGGAGGTCACTGTGACCCCAGGCGAACAGGATGTGCTCAGAAAATAGAATGACAAAATACACGCATTGCATAAATCTTCAGATTTTTCCATTTGTTCCCAGGAAAAGTTCTAGTGATAAATATAGGGCATCACGTTTAACTATACTTACTGGAATTTGTTTTGACCACTTGTCCCTGGTGAGTCATTTTTGTTTCACCGTTTAATAATGACCTAAATATCAGTACACCTGCAGCTCTTCTTTGGTTAGCGAACAGATTGTCTGGTTCAGAAAATCTAAACCTTATGTTACCTGTTATTTTGGAATAAAATGTATTAGGCTACGTTCAGATGAGTGCTGATTTTTGTAGACCAGTCATATCTGCAAATTGACAATGTGATTTGCTCTGTGTGCAGCTCCATGTTCTCATCCGCAGAGCAGACCGGTAAATAATATGATTACTATTACTATTTACACTCCCCACATGCCATGGATATGTAAATAGTTAAATGTTTGTTTCCCTGCTTTTTGCTGCTTTAAACCCGACTAGGGTTATTCTTAAAGGGATCCCTTCGTTTACCCGGGATCCCTATTGCTTTTATTTTTGCTTTTATTTTCCTTTTTGCTCCCTGTTCACCCATGTTATAAAGACTACCGAATCATGGACGGTGAATGATTCACAAACTGTGTTGTAAATAGTTTGCACCTTCTTAAAGGTGCTCCCTACTGGTTTTACAAGGGAAAGGACTCTTTGCGAAGAAACTGTTCCTGGAAACAGTACAGGAGTCCCTGCCTTACACGAACTTGCAGCTTGAGAAGTTGCACTACCTCCAAGAGACTTGGTTCCCTCTTAAAGGGAACGTTCACCAATAGCACTTAAAGTATAATGTTGCCTTAAAAGAAGTAATGATAATGTTTATATGTAAAAGTTATATGTAGTTAGTTAGTTGCTTGTAGGAAATGTTTAACAATGTATTAAAGAATGAGGACAGGAAGTGAACCCGTACGGGGTTAATTGGTGAGTCTTCCTAGGAGCCCTACAGAGATGGCTCAGTGATCTTGTGCTGAGAGAAGGTTGATAAGTCCTATACTGTGTATAGAAAGAGAAAGGCAGTAGGCTCAGATGAGAATGGGGCGGTCCTGCAGAAGAGCGAGAGGCAGTAGGCCTGGGGCATATAGACAGGTGGTCCTGCGAATGTAAAGTTGGAAAAATGAAGAAAAGTTGATTAGCCTTGTAGTGTTTTATAGTAAGCCTTTAGTGGATTCAGCTTATACGTCCTTAGAGGCAAAGTTAAATTATTGTTCAGAAATTGCACTAAGTAGAATACCCGGTTGGGTAATAGAAGTTATTTATGGTATGTTATTTAAAGTATTTAACCATGTTTGTAACGTTCAAGTGTTCTCACCTCCCATAAAGGGAAGCTCTGTTCAAATTTACTTGTTTTTGTATTTCTGAAAATTGTATGTCTTTTTGCTGACATGTATTGTTGTTTTCTTCCCAGTCCAGGAGTACTGGATTTAACCGGGGGGGAGTGCAGCGCCCCAGAGTCCTGGTCGTTGCAGTGCTGTTGCTGACTTCCCCTGACGAAGCTGTCTTTTGAACAGCGACACGCGTTGGGTCTGTCCTCCGACCGCATGTGTTCTGTGGTAACCTAGCCTCACAGCTTTTTGCAGCAGGATTTGTCCCATGGTGCCTTGTTAGCACTGTTTTTCATCCTTATATCTATTTTGAAGGCTATTGTGCAGGATATACTAGTCTTTATTTAGACCTTTTTTTTTTTTTTACTTTTTTTTTCTATCACCTGCCTTTGGCTTCTGTGACATTGTGTATTTTTCTGCTCCTTCCAATTTGTAGGGGTCTTGCTGGAAGCTATATACTACGGTGGGGCGGTTGTTATGACCCCAATGGCGAGGGTCTCAGAGGAACGTGGAAGTCTGCAGAATACAAAAATCCAGCTCATAGGGCAGTGGTAACTGGGTTGACCATATATCTACTCCTAACGCCAACACTAGAAGTAGCCGGGGATCATTCCTACGTTGATTCTAGATGACACGCGCCAGCCGGAGAATCTAGCTACCCCTAGTAGAGGAAAACAAAGACCTTTCTTGCCTCCAGAGAAGGGGACCCCAAAGCTGGATAGAAGCCCCCCACAAATAATGATGGTGAGGTAAGAGGAAATGACAAACACAGAAATGAACCAGGTTTAGCACAGAGAGGCCCGCTTACTGATAGCAGAATAAAGAAAGGTAACTTATATGGTCAACAAAAACCCTATCAAAATCCACACTGGAAATTCAAGAACCCCCGAACCGTCTAACGGTCCGGGGGGAGAACACCAGCCCCCTAGAGCTTCCAGCAAAGGTCAGGATATAGATAAGGAACAAGCTGGACAAAAATACAAAACCAAAACAAATAGCAAAAAGCAAAAGGCAGACTTAGCTGATATAACTGGAACCAGGATCAGTAGACAAGAGCACAGCAGACTAGCTCTGATAACTACGTTGCCAGGCATTGAACTGAAGGTCCAGGGAGCTTATATAGCAACACCCCTAACTAACGACCCAGGTGCGGATAAAAGGAATGACAGAAAAACCAAAGTCAAAAAACTAGTAACCACTAGAGGGAGCAAAAAGCAAATTCACAACAGTACCCCCCCCTTAGTGAGGGGTCACCGAACCCTCACCACGACCACCAGGGCGATCAGGATGAGCGGCATGAAAGGCACGAACTAAATCGGCCGCATGAACATCAGAGGCGACCACCCAGGAATTATCCTCCTGACCATAGCCCTTCCACTTGACCAGGTACTGAAGCCTCCGCCTGGAGAGGCGAGAATCCAAGATCTTCTCCACCACGTACTCCAATTCGCCCTCAACCAACACCGGAGCAGGAGGCTCAGCAGAAGGAACTACAGGCACAATGTACCGCCGCAACAAGGACCTATGAAATACATTGTGAATAGCAAACGACACAGGAAGATCCAGACGAAAAGATACAGGATTAAGGATTTCCAATATCTTGTAAGGCCCAATAAAACGAGGTTTAAATTTGGGAGAGGAGACCTTCATAGGAACAAAGCGGGAAGAAAGCCATACCAAATCCCCAACGCGTAGTCGGGGACCCACACCGCGGCGGCGGTTGGCAAAGCGCTGAGCCTTCTCCTGTGACAACTTCAAGTTGTCCACCACATGATTCCAGATCTGCTGCAACCTATCCACCACAGAATCCACCCCAGGACAGTCAGAAGGCTCCACATGACCCGAAGAAAAGCGAGGATGGAAAACAGAGTTGCAGAAAAAAGGCGAAACCAAGGTGGCGGAACTAGCCCGATTATTAAGGGCAAACTCAGCCAACGGCAAGAATGTCACCCAATCGTCCTGATCAGCAGAGACAAAACACCTCAAATAAGCCTCCAAAGTCTGATTGGTTCGCTCCGTCTGTCCGTTAGTCTGAGGATGGAAAGCAGACGAAAACGACAAATCAATGCCCATCCTACTACAAAAGGATCGCCAGAACCTGGAAACGAACTGGGATCCTCTGTCTGACACAATATTCTCAGGGATGCCGTGCAAACGAACCACGTTCTGGAAAAACACAGGAACCAGATCGGAAGAGGAAGGCAGCTTAGGCAAAGGAACCAAATGGACCATCTTTGAGAAGCGATCACATATCACCCAGATAACGGACATGCCCTGAGATAGCGGAAGATCAGAAATGAAATCCATGGAGATATGTGTCCAAGGTCTCTTCGGGACAGGCAAGGGCAAGAGCAAACCGCTGGCACGAGAACAGCAAGGCTTAGCTCGAGCACAAGTCCCACAGGACTGCACAAATGACCGCACATCCCTTGACAAGGAAGGCCACCAAAAGGACCTGGCCACCAGATCTCTGGTGCCAAAAATTCCCGGGTGACCTGCCAACACCGAGGAATGAACCTCGGAAATGACTCTGCTGGTCCACTTATCCGGGACAAACAGTCTGTCAGGTGGACAAGACTCAGGCCTATCAGCCTGAAATCTCTGCAACACACGTCGCAGATCCGGAGAAATAGCTGACAAGATAACTCCATCTTTAAGAATACCAACAGGATCAGCGACTCCAGGAGCATCAGGCACAAAGCTCCTAGAAAGAGCATCGGCCTTCACATTCTTTGAACCTGGTAAATACGAGACAACAAAATCAAAGCGGGAGAAAAACAATGACCAGCGGGCCTGTCTCGGATTAAGGCGTTTAGCAGACTCGAGATACATCAGATTTTTGTGATCAGTCAAGACCACCACACGATGCTTAGCACCCTCGAGCCAATGACGCCACTCCTCAAATGCCCATTTCATGGCCAACAACTCCCGATTGCCCACATCATAATTTCGCTCGGCAGGCGAAAACTTCCTAGAGAAAAAGGCACAAGGTTTCATAACAGAGCAACCAGGGCCTCTCTGCGACAAAACGGCCCCTGCCCCAATCTCCGAAGCATCCACCTCAACCTGAAAGGGAAGTGAGACGTCAGGCTGGCACAAAACAGGCGCCGAAGTAAACCGGCGTTTCAACTCCTGGAAAGCCTCCACGGCAGCAGGAGCCCAGTTAGCTACATCGGAGCCCTTCTTGGTCATATCCGTCAAAGGTTTCACAATGCTAGAAAAATTAGCGATAAAACGACGGTAGAAGTTAGCGAAGCCCAAGAACTTCTGAAGACTCTTAACTGACGAGGGCTGAGTCCAATCAAGAATAGCTCGGACCTTGACTGGGTCCATCTCCACAGCAGAAGGGGAAAAAATGAACCCCAAAAAGGGAACCTTCTGTACACCAAAGAGACACTTTGAGCCCTTGACAAACAAAGAATTTTCACGCAAAATTTTAAAGACCAACCTGACCTGCTCCACATGCGAATCCCAATTATCAGAAAAAACCAAAATATCATCCAGATAAACAATCAAAAATTTATCCAGATACTTCCGGAAAATGTCATGCATAAAGGACTGAAAAACTGAAGGCGCATTGGAGAGCCCAAAAGGCATCACCAAGTACTCAAAATGACCTTCGGGCGTATTGAATGCGGTTTTCCATTCATCACCTTGCTTAATGCGCACAAGGTTGTACGCACCACGAAGGTCTATCTTGGTGAACCACTTGGCACCCTTAATCCGGGCAAACAAGTCAGACAACAGCGGTAAAGGATACTGAAATTTGACAGTGATCTTATTTAAAAGCCGATAATCAATACAAGGTCTCAAAGATCCGTCCTTTTTTGCCACAAAAAAGAATCCCGCACCAAGAGGGGAAGAAGACGGACGAATATGTCCTTTCTCCAGAGACTCCTTGATATATGAACGCATAGCGGTATGTTCAGGTACCGACAGATTAAACAGTCTTCCCTTAGGAAATTTACTGCCTGGGATCAAATCTATAGCACAGTCACAGTCCCTATGAGGAGGCAGTGCACTGGACTCAGACTCACTGAAGACATCCTGATAATCAGACAAATACTCCGGAACTTCCGAAGGCGTAGAAGAAGCAATAGACACAGGCGGGGAATCCCCATGAATACCACGACAGCCCCAACTTGAGACTGACATAGCCTTCCAGTCCAGGACTGGATTATGGGTCTGTAACCATGGCAGCCCTAAAACAACCAAATCATGCATTTTATGTAAAACCAGGAAACGTATCACCTCGCGGTGTTCAGGAGTCATGCACATGGTAACCTGTGTCCAATACTGCGGTTTATTTGCTGCCAATGGTGTAGCATCAATACCCCTAAGAGGAATAGGATTTTCTAATGGTTCAAGAGTAAAACCACAGCGCTTAGCAAATGAGAGATCCATGAGACTCAGGGCAGCACCTGAATCTACAAACGCCATGACAGGATAAGATGACAGTGAGCAAATCAAAGTTACAGACAGAATAAATTTAGGTTGCAAATTACCAACGGTGACAGGACTAACAACCTTAGCTATACGTTTAGAGCATGCTGAGATAACATGTGTAGAATCACCACAGTAGTAGCACAAGCCATTCCGGCGTCTATGAATTTTCCGCTCATTTCTAGTCAGGATTCTATCACATTGCATTAAATCAGGTGTCTGTTCAGACAACACCATGAGGGAATTTGCGGTTTTTCTATCACATTGCACCGAATTAGGTGTCTGTTCAGACAACACCATGAGGGAATTTGCGGTTTTGCGCTCCCGCAACCGCCGGTCAATTTGAATAGCCAGTGCCATAGTATCATTCAGACCTGTGGGAATGGGAAAACCCACCATAACATTCTTAATGGTTTCAGAAAGGCCATTTCTAAAATTAGCGGCCAGTGCACACTCGTTCCAATGTGTCAGCACGGACCATTTCCGAAATTTTTGGCAATACACTTCAGCCTCGTCCTGCCCCTGAGACATAGCCAGCAAGGCCTTTTCTGCCTGAATCTCAAGATTGGGTTCCTCATAAAGTAAACCGAGCGCCAGAAAAAACGCATCAAGATCAGCCAATGCCGGATCTCCTGGCGCCAGCGAAAAAGCCCAATCCTGAGGGTCGCCCCGTAAGAACGAAATAACAATTTTTACTTGCTGAGCAGAATCTCCAGATGAACAGGGTCTCAGGGACAAAAACAATTTACAATTATTCACGAAATTCCTAAACTTAAACCTGTCTCCGGAAAACAGTTCAGGAATCGGTATTTTAGGTTCTGACCTAGGATTTCTGATAACATAGTCTTGTATGCCCTGCACACGAGTAGCCAGCTGGTCCACACTTGTAATCAAGGTCTGGACATTCATGTCTGCAGCAAGCATAGCCACTCTGAGGTAAAGGGGAAGAAGAAAAAAAAAACTCAGAATCTTCTTTCTTATAATCCCTCTTCTGCAATGCATTAAACATTTAATACTGGCCTGGCAAACTGTTATGACCCCAATGGCGAGGGTCTCAGAGGAACGTGGAAGTCTGCAGAATACAAAAATCCAGCTCATAGGGCAGTGGTAACTGGGTTGACCATATATCTACTCCTAACGCCAACACTAGAAGTAGCCGGGGATCATTCCTACGTTGATTCTAGATGACACGCGCCAGCCGGAGAATCTAGCTACCCCTAGTAGAGGAAAACAAAGACCTTTCTTGCCTCCAGAGAAGGGGACCCCAAAGCTGGATAGAAGCCCCCCACAAATAATGACGGTGAGGTAAGAGGAAATGAAAAACACAGAAATGAACCAGGTTTAGCACAGAGAGGCCCGCTTACTGATAGCAGAATAAAGAAAGGTAACTTATATGGTCAACAAAAACCCTATCAAAATCCACACTGGAAATTCAAGAACCCCCGAACCGTCTAACGGTCCGGGGGGAGAACACCAGCCCCCTAGAGCTTCCAGCAAAGGTCAGGATATAGATAAGGAACAAGCTGGACAAAAATACAAAACCAAAACAAATAGCAAAAAGCAAAAGGCAGACTTAGCTGATATAACTGGAACCAGGATCAGTAGACAAGAGCACAGCAGACTAGCTCTGATAACTACGTTGCCAGGCATTGAACTGAAGGTCCAGGGAGCTTATATAGCAACACCCCTAACTAACGACCCAGGTGCGGATAAAAGGAATGACAGAAAAACCAGAGTCAAAAAACTAGTAACCACTAGAGGGAGCAAAAAGCAAATTCACAACAGGCGGTGTATGTCATTAGGCTGCCATTGGGTTTCTATTTATCCAACTGTGTGCATATATGCTACTATGATGTTCTATATAGCGTGTTTAATATTGTTCTGACTATATACAGTTAAACTGTTGCATGCTCCATTATTTTATGTGAACTGCTTTCTTGGCACACAGTGCCCACAGACACATTTGCACGGAGGTTGTGACATATGGTTTTAAGTGTTTTTAATAATGTTTTCAATAAAGCTTATGTTATTTTTATTATAATTTTGGTGGTGTGCTGATATTTTGGTGGCTCTTGTTTCTTGTGTTTTGTAGTGCTGATGCTCCGCCGCTAAGGGGAGTGTTGGTACGTCTGATGGCACTGAAGGAGTTCACCTGACCAGGTATCACAGACACCAATACACTTCACAGTCTGGCCTCCAGGGGGAGCTAAGGGTGCTATGTATTAGGCCACTCCTCACAATCTGGTAAAACTGGGGGTTAGATAGGAAGTTAGAGAGAAAGCTGACTGGGTTGGAACCAGGCAACATCCTGTGGCAGAGGGTGTTGCAGGGGAAGATTCGGGGGGTCCCTGTCAGGGGTGGGATCCTGACAGAGGCCTAGTGAACAGAAAGAACGTTACGGGACCGCGCCTGCACTTCATTGCGGCGGTACCCCAAGAAAGGACAAGAAGCGAGGTTTATTGTGAAGAGTGAGAAACGAGATCAACGCAACAAGGAGATAACACCAGTAGGAGTCATGCTGCAAGACCGAGGCAACATCCTACTGAGGCGCGTAGCCGGTGGCCGGAAACGCCGAGGAAGTATTGAGCTCCAGGCCTTACTTCAAACCTACGGCAGGACAGTCAGTTACAGGCGGGCTGTCTCACCCAAATCACCTAAGCAGACATAGGGGGCAACAGTTGGAGAGGGGCGACTCTAGGGTCCCGGAAGAACTCCAGGCCTACCCGTCATACGGGTGCGTCCTAGCCATATCATCTGGGGGACGGAGAAGAATATCAGAATCAGTTTTGAGGGAACTTCAGAAACAGACACAACAGTTGTGAGGACTATCCCGTGGTGCTAAGCAGGGAAGGACTACAACACACAAGCGCTAGAAGGTAGGCACAGATTTCCACCTGCAAAAGGAACCCTGGAAGTGCCATCGGACCGGCCGGTCTCAGACAGCCCTGTTAACCGTACTCCGGATTGAGATCCTGAAGCCTTCAGTAAAGAGGTAAAGAGACTGCAACCTGGTGTCCTCGTTATTAACCGCGACCTGCACCACACCACTTCATTCTCAACTTTCACTGGTCGCCCCTCAGCAGGGTCACGGACCGGGTCTAGCCACCGTGACAATCCCAGAACCGAGACAGAGAGGCCCGGTACTGGGTACCCCTCGGCCCTGCGACAGTGGGGGCACTCCAGCTCCATTTCCAGCCACGCTGAACTGCTGTGACCTCTGTGACATCCCCGCTAGCATCAAGAGAGTTTTTCTCACGGTGCTAGCGGGGATGTCACCGAGGTCATGGCATTTCAGCCCAGCTGGGAATGGAGCCTCAGTGACCAAAGGTAACCTTATAGATGCCTCTCCATTACTAAGCTGCGGGCTTGATGTCACCTGACAAAACAAAGGTGACATCAACCCTACAAATATTAATCCCACTTGCCACCGCTACAGGGCAAGTGGGAAGACCTCTCAAAGTGCCAGAATTGGCGTATTTAATAGATGTGCCTTTTCTGGGCAGCTGCGGGCTGCTATTTTTAGGCTGGGGACCAATATCCATAGCCCTTTACCAGCATGAGAATACCAGCCCCAGCTGTCTGCTTTAGCAAGGCTGGTTGTCAAAAATGGGGGAACCCCATGCTGTTTTTTAAAATTATTCATTTAAATAATTTTAAAAAATAGCGTGGAGACCTCTTTATTCTTGATAACCAGCCCTGTTGAAGCTGTCTGATGAGGGTTGCAGCCTCCAGCTGTGAGTTTTGCCTGGCTGGCCATCAAAAATACAGGGGAACCCAAGCCGTTTAAAAAAAAAATAATATTTATTTACAGCGCAAGATCCGGCTAATGAATACTCCCATCCGTCGCTTCTGCTCTCGCTGTTATTAGCGGCAGCAGGTGTTGGATGATAGAAGCTGTAGTCCCATCCGCTGACACCAATGACCGGAGGTAAACATTATGCCTCTGATCATAGCTGAGCGCTCACGTTGTCTTTAGACAGCATGGGAACCGTGGCTCTCTGACTGGCGGTGAGGATTTCACCGGTGATCAGAAGCGGTGTTTGCCATGCACATGAAAGCATGACAAGCACCCGGTATTCGGGGGCCAAACCCAAACAGTAATACGGACTTCCTTGGGAAGTCTGTGTTTGGTGTCCATGCCCAAACAGTAGGTGTTCAGTATGGACACCAAGCTTTACTGTTCGGGTTCATTCATCTCTAGCCATAACTCAAGTCTTTGTGAGCCTGTAAAAGGCTCTTATAGACTTACATTGAAGTGTAAAGGAAATAATACATGGTTTTCTAATTCTAAAAATGTAAATCTGAAAATTGTAATGTGCATAAAATTATGAGTGACCAATTGTCTCCAGAAGTCACATAACTAATAAGTTGAGTCCACCTGTATGCGATTTATATAACTACAAACTTGTGGTTTTTGGAGAAAAAAATTAAGTACAGCAAAATGACGTCAGCAGCAGTGCATGCGCAATAGAATCTATCATTTGCCGATAGATGCTACAGTGCAAGCACAGCCCCCAATGCAATTGTGTTGGAGGAAAAAAATATCTGGCTGTAAAATGTAAAAAATGACTATATATATATATATATATATATATATATATATATATATATTATTTTTTTTTGCCTAAAATACAAAGGAAATGTGTCATCTTTAACTTTAGGCCTTTTACAGATCATTTCATATTTCAACTTGCTTAACGGTTCACAATAACAGTAATTTTGACCAGGGGTGACCAAACTTTTACATGCAACTAAATATAGAGCTTGAATAAACTAAGATAATGGAGTCATAGACATCCAACACCATTAGATAAAAAGTAAATCTTAGGCTATGTGCACACGTTCCGGAGTTTTGGTGTTTTTTTCGCTATAAAAAAGCCCAAAAAAGTTCACATTAAGCATCCTATTAAAAGAGTGCAATCCGCATTTTGTATGCACATGCTGTGTTTTTTCCTGAGGGGAAACGCATTCCGGAAAAAAAAAGCAGCATGTTCAATAATTTGCGGAATCGCGGGGATTCCGCACACATAGGAATGCATTGATCCGCTTACTTCCCGCATGGTAAGCGGATCATGTGCAGATGGTACCCAGGGTGGAGGAGAGGAGACTCTCCTCCATGGACTGAGCACCATATAACTGTTAAAAAAAATAATTAAAATAAAAAACAGTGATATACTCACCTTCCAATGGCCCCGGAGTCCTCCCGCCTCTCAAAGGTGCACGCGGCGGCTTCCGTTCCCAGGGATGCTGTGCGCGAAGGACCTGGGATGACGTCGTGGTCATGTGACCGTGACGTCATCCCAGGTCCTTCACACACAGCATCCCTGGGAACAGAAGCCGCAGTGTGCACCGCTGAGGAGATCAGGTGATGTCGGAAGGTGAGAATAACCATTTTTTTATTTTTTTATTATTTTTAACATTAGATCTTTTTACTATTGATGCTGCATAGGCAGCATCAATAGTAAAAAGTTGGTCACACTTGTCAAACACTATGTTTGACAAGTGTGACCAACCTGTCAATCAGTTTTCCAAGCGATGCTACAGATTGCTTGGAAAACGCTAGCATTCTGCAAGCTAATTATGCTTGCAAAATGCTAGTGTTTCGCGGTAATATGCATGCCAATTCCGCATGCGATATACCCGCGGCAGGAGTTGCAGAATTGCCACGGAAATTTCAGCGGCAATTCTGCAACGTGTGCACATAGCCTTAAAGTAATTCAATTATTAGAAAAGCTATAAGGTATAGCCAACAATTACCTGGTAAACAATAGAATGCGACATGCAATAAATATTCATAAAGTGCTGTGAGGAGTACATACCGTAAGTGCTGGCACCACATGGTTAGGCATTTCTATTGCTCTAACAATCTGGTATGCTAAAGTTGCTGGCCAGTTGCTTGAACATTACCCTGTGTTTACTTGAAACAGACTTTTCAACAGTTTTAGCAGGTAAAAAGTGCCACATTTTGGGATTTTCTCCTTTCCATTGTGAAATGTAAAAATGGGTGTTACCAAATATTTGAAAGCTAAAAGGTGTTAGTAATCTCTTTCCATAACACAAACCAATGCAGATATGTTCATCAAAATGATCTGCTATCGCCACCACTGACTCTTCATATTGATTTCATTTCAAATTACACATTTTTAATCTTCTCACTTAACTTTTATTATGTCTTATTGGAGTGTTCTCATTTGTGATCAATGAAGGAAACAGCTGTTGGTTTTTATATGAAACAGCCTGCCAAAGAGGTAATTGGACTTTGTAGCTTTTTACTGGATAGATGACGAAACTTCAAAGAATGACTAAAATGTTTACTAGCAATCCTTTTGGATATTTTTAGCGTCCATTGTATTGTAGATTTACTTTTTATTTTTCTCAAGTTGCTTCCGAAGAGATAACCCACTAATGTTATTTTTGGAATCCAAGTGACAGGTCTCTAAAAAATGCAAACTGGGCTGCATAATTCTCATGATCAGTGTCAGACCCCAATGATCACATCATAATCTATTACCAGCTGAAACCCCTTTACTTGTACAAAATACAACTATGTTTTTGAAAAATGCGTGCTTTCAAAACTTTGGCATAAGTTTTAGGGATGGACATTTCCCGTTTTAGCATGGTAATGCCTTTATGGAAGTCATCTGAAGTCTAGAAAAGAATGAGACCTGGGTATAAGAAACGGACTTGTAGTCTTGTAATTCTATGGCTGGACTCATATTATGATCATTCCAATATTATGATTATATAGCCATTCCGACATGGATTTTCAAAGTTAAACCACCGACCTCATCAGGTCTAACAAATAAAGTTTCACTCTGTAATGCAATAGCATGTAAGCATGAAACATATTGTTAGGGGTCGAGTTCCCGCCTCTGCACAGGTGGAATCTCAAGCCATCTCCGCTGCGGTCTCCCATTCTTCTCCTGCCGCAGTGGAGCCTGCTCAGCGGAATCGTCGGTCCCAGCGTCTTGCTCAGTCTGACACTGTGAAAATGGTAACTGCTGCCTTTCCAGCTTCTGCCATTGTAGCCAGTACTGGTCAGCGGCGAGCAGACATCTTTGGGACTAAGTCCTACTTTTCCCCTTCTGAGCATGCCCAGGGTAAGATCTCTCATTGGAGATCAAGGGTCACATGCTCAGGTACTACAGCAACTCCCATTGGTCCTCTAGGAAGGTCCTGAAGTTGCTCAAGTTCTGTGGCAGCCTCCCATTGGTCCTTCTGGGAAGGTCCTGTAGTTGCTGCAGCTATAAAAGGTTTGCATGACCGCACCGCCATGCGCTAGTATCAATCTAAGTTATATGCTTTGCGCCAGTGTGGTTATGTTTGTATGTATTCAGGGACCCGGCTGAAATAAGCCCCTAGAATACCGGCACCTCCGGTGAGGAGATTGTGTGTTGTGTATGTATTCAGGGACCTGGCTGAAATAAGCCCCTAGAATACCGGCACCTCCGATGAGGAGATTGTGTGTTTGCATGACCACTGATTGCTATCTGCTAGGCAGTTAGCTTGTGCTCCTGTGAGTCTAACAGGGTACAGTGCTTTACTTTCACGGCGACTCCGTGAAGTAACAGAGCTAGCTTATACCGCCAAATAGTGCCACCATTCACTAGCAGCAGGTTCCTCTTGCACGGTGGACCCCGGGCTGCGAACGCACCAATAATAAACATCTACGTTTACTCGGTGCGTTCCGCTAGCCCTAACACATATAACATTTGAATTGCCTTACTGCTTTAGAAAACAAGAAAAAAAAGATACTTAGAGCATAATTTGAACAATTCATGCATGCCCAGCAGCCAACGACAAGGCGATCTTTTGCTGAAAACGTATTCTAATGTGATTCCTCTCCTGAGCTGATAGCCTACATTTATATGGATAGATAGGATCCTGCTGTAATTAAAACCACCGCGGCTGATGGGTGGAGTGCTCAGTTCGAAAGCCTGACTATACAAATATCAAAAGACTTACCGTCACTTCCAAGCAGAATACTGGTCTGAATAGGTGCATACTAAGAGTAGCCATCTCCATACATAACTAACAAAGTTGAGTTGAACTCTGTAACCTACCCATATAAATGTAGGGCCAAGAGAGGAATCACAATAGGTTAGGTTCCCAGCCAAAGAAGACCGCCTTGCTGCAGCCGCTGGGCATGCATGAATGAGCCAAATTATATGCTAAGTTTCTATCTTTTTTCCTATGTTCTAGAACAGCAATGCAATTCAAATTTCATATATTTCATGTCTACATGCTATAGCTTTACAGAGTGCAGCTTTATTTGTTAGTAATTTATGGAGATGCCCACTCTTCATATGCACCTGTTCAGACCAGTTTGTTTGGAAGAGACGGTCACTCCACTGAGCACTCCACCCATCAGTCCAAGAAGGTTTTAATAATAGCAAGATTCTACCTACCCATATAAATGTAGGCTTCAACCCAGGAGAGTAATAACATTGGGATAGATTCCTAGCAAAGGAAGGTCACCTTGCCGTGGCTGCAGGGCATACATAAATTGGCCAAATTTTTCCTATTTTCTAGAGCAGTAAGGCAATTCAAATGTCATATGTTTCATGTTTACATGCTATAACGCTGCAGAATGCAACTTTATTTTGTTAGTTATGTATGGAGATGGCTACTCTTAGTATGCACCTATGCACCTATTCAGACCAGTATTCTGTTTGGAAGTGACGGTCCATCTTCTGATACTCACCAGGTCTAAGACATTAATAATGCGTAACGTTTATATAATGAAATCTGCAGACAGATCTGCTTATGATTAAATATATAGCACAGTATATCATAGTTCAAAAACTGGTGCTTATTTATTATCCCGACAGGGGAAATGAATAATAAATAATATTTATTTGACTTTATTTTTTGACATGAACAGCATATTTTTAACTAACATGTAGAACCTAATTTTCTTCAGAGCTGCAATAAGCAGTATTGACAGTCGCGTAATTTAATATTGACGCCATCACCGATACAGACAGAATTTTTACATTTTGTTAACTACAAGTCAATATTCCCTAGTTACTAGTCAAGATAAACTCCCTTTGGATGGTTGCCTAGTTTTAAAGGTAATATGTAATTTCTTTTCTAAGGCTCAATCATTTTGATTAGTAGGACATTAAGCATTTCCTCAGGAGCCATAATGTTCTTGGCAGGTATTACCTGTGCCACGTAATGTACTGTGCTATCTTGAAAGCTTTTTCTCCGCACAGTGCGCTGAGTGAATAATCAATGTCTTTACAGTTCTGCAATTTTAATTCTAAGAAAAATACTACATGCAGTACACAGAACAGGTGCAGGGACAAGTGTCACATTTGTTT
The DNA here is from genome assembly GCF_051348905.1 of Ranitomeya variabilis. Taxonomy (NCBI): domain Eukaryota; kingdom Metazoa; phylum Chordata; class Amphibia; order Anura; family Dendrobatidae; genus Ranitomeya; species Ranitomeya variabilis. The sequence continues at coordinate 57,474,116 of NC_135233.1, forward strand.
TTCTTTGATAAGAAAGCCACAAATCCCATTATTGATGATACAGTAAATACACTATACGGACATACAGACAAAACCTTCGCATGACACCTACAGGAGCTTTTATGACTTCCCAATCAACAACATATTCAGACCCCTTTACATTTTTCACTTTTTGTTTCATTGCAGCCATTTGGTAAATTCAAAAAAGTTCTTTTTTTTTCTCATTAATGTTCTCTCTGCACCCCATCTTGACTGAAAAAAACAGAAAACAGTAAAGGTTTTCTGTGGTTTTGCTTATATAATGAATGGATAAGCACTTTTAAAGGACAAAATACTGTCCGGTTATAGTAAACCAAAACTGATTAAAATTTGCCTTCAGGCATTTTGTAAAAATAATATCTGAAAATGACTTATCTCAATGGTTATCAAGCTGTGAGATTCTCATTTTAATATGAAGTATTATGCCACACAGGACATATCATAAAAGTGTTTGCTGAGAGATAAGGAGAAAAGGCAAAGCTATTAGCATATTATGTCAGTGTTATTCAGTTACATGCAGACAACATCAATATACAGTATATTAAACTTAGAAAAAAAGTTAAACAAAATAAAAGGGGCAAACATGAAAAATGTGCCTGGCATAAAAGATATTTACTAAAAGCAGGTTCCACTGAAATATATAACAAAAAAAGTTAATAGAATTAGATTAGATGTTTCTTACCTATCTCAGCTCATAGTAAACCTGTACATGGTGGAAGGGTTATAGACCAAAACATCGATGACCCATAATAATGAAAGGTAATTCCACAAAGTAATAAAATATTTAGCTTGGTGATGATTGTATAATGCTGATGTGCTTCCCCTCACAAATAGTTTTGGGGTTCATCAGGAAATCTTTCTGCCATGCTCCTGGATTCGAACCCTTGTGTTTTATGGTCAGCTTCCCTGTCCACCGAACCACAGCAAACACCCCTTTTCCAGGTGTTTAGCTTCTGCTACTCTGGCTGCGGTCTGTTTAGCATAACACAGGTGTTTTCATTAGTCTGCCCTTCTGGGTGCAGCTTTATATTCTGCCCCCCTGCTGGCATTTCCTGCTGGTGATAGCCTCTTTTGGATGCTTTGCCATTCTGCTGTAGCTTAAAGCCAGTCAGAGAAATTCCAGCTAAGGTTTATCTCATTTGCTGTTTCTGTTCTGTACTCTGCACCTATCTTCTGTTTCTTATTATCAAGTAGGTTACATATCTAAAGGTACATATTTTATATATTATTCTGTATTTCCTGGTTTATTTTACTCACTCTGGGATCTTTCCTTTTTCAGCACACTTTTTTTTAGGTGGCTATTTTATTTTTGCAGGTAATTCACCCTTTCCTTTGCCCTCTGGTTCTTTAGGAGTAATGTAAAGCACTTGATGGTCTTTCTGGCAGCATAGGTTTGAGTTGCCATCTTGGAGATTGTGGTTAGGGCTATCTCAGCTCATGCAGGAACCACTAGGAACTACGGGGTCAGGATCTCTACTCTGTACAGGAACCAGCAGGGTATGTTGCAGTTTTTTAGCTTTACCTATTATTCAAAGTAAGTTACTACTCTAACATAACTTTTTCAAAGGAGATACAACAGGTGCTATGAGCTGACAGGTGTTTCCTCTGTCGGTTTTTGCTCTGCTTCTCTAAGCATTTAATTTAGGCTATGGTCTTTGGGCATCTATTTGTTTCTTGCTGGTCACATTAGTGGGACACTATATCACTTAGCTTGTGTGCATCTGGCACAACTGTGTGTTTTAGTACTTCTATAATATTAGGTTATCTTTATTAATGGAAGGCATGGGTAATATATAGGCCATCTTTGTAGTTCTACATGTATTGGCATTTTTTTCTGGTGCCTGTTACCAGCTCCAGGGTTCACTATGGCAATTAATGGTTAGTCATCACTGAGCGGGGGCACCATATCGCTCCTATTTGGGTGCCAACCTCTGTGGGTAGACATTGTTAATCAAGGGCAAACAAGGGGCAGCTAAGCTCTTGCTCCCCCTCCAGAAATGGAAAATGTTGCAAGAAACTTAGTACAATGACTATGTGGTTTAACCCCTTTACTCCCAAGAGTGGTTTGCAAGTTATGAGGTTATTACTCTGGAACGCTTCAACGGATCCTGATAATTCTAACATTGTTTTCTTGTAACATGTTGTAATCCATGAAAGTGGTAAAATTTTGTTGATATTACCTGCGTTTATTTGTGAAAAAAACAGAAATTTGGCAAAAATGTCGAAAATTTTGCAATTTTCCAAATTTGAATTTTAATGCCCTTAAATCACAGAGTTATGTCACACAAAATATTTAATAAGTGATATTTACCACATGTCTACTTTACATCAGCACAATTTTGGAACCAACATTTTTTTTTGTAAGGGAATTATAAGGGTTAAAATTTGACCAGCAATTTCTTGTTTTTACAACACCATTTTTTTTTAGGGACCACATCACATTTGAAGTCATTTTGAGGGGTCTATATGATGGAAAATAACCAAGTGTGACACCATTCTAAAAACTGCACCCCTCAAGGTGCTCAAAACCACATTCAAGAAGTTTATTAACCCTTCAGGTGTTTCACAGGAATTTTTGGAATGTTTAAAAAAAAAATGAACATTTAACTTTTTTTCACAAAAAATTTACTTCAGCTCCAATTTGTTTTATTCTACCAAGGGTACCAGGAGAAAATGGACCACAAAAGATGTTGTACAATTTGTCCTGAGTATGTCTATACCCCATATGTGGAGGTAAACCACTGTTTGTTTGCATGGCAGAGCTTGGAAGGGAAGGAGCGCCATTTGACTTTTCAATGCAAAATTGACTTAAATTGAGATGGGATGCCATGTTGCGTTTGGAGAGCCCCTGATGTGCCTAAACATTGAAAACCCCCACAAGTGACACCATTTTGGAAAGTAGACCCCCTAAGGAACTTATCTAGATGTGTTGTGAGAGCTTTGAACCCAAAAGTGTTTCAGTACAGTTTATAATGCAGAGCCGTGAAAATAAAAATTCTTTTTTTTTCACAAAAAATATTTTATGGCCCCCAGTTTTGTATTTTCCCAAGAGTAACAGGAGAAATTGGACCCCAAAAGTTGTTGTCCAATTTGTCCTGAGTATGCTGATACCTCATATGTGGGGGAACCACCATTTGGGCACATGGCAGAGCTCAGAAGGGAAGGAGCACCGTTTTGGAATGTAGACTTAGATGGAATGGTCTGCAGGTGTCACATTGCATTTGCAGAGCCCCTAATGTACCTAAACAGTAGAAACCCCCCACAAGTGACACCATTTCGGAAACTAGACCCCAAAGGAACTTATCTAGATGTGTTGTGAGAGCTTTGAACCCCCAAGTGTTTCACTACAGTTTATAACGCAGAGCCGTGAAAATAAAAATTCTTTTTTTTTCACAAAAATTTTTTTTTAGAGTCCAGTTTTGTATTTTTCCAAAGGTAACAGGAGAAATTAGACCCCAAAAGTTGTTGTCCAATTTGTCCTGAGTATACTGATACCTCATATGTGGGGGAACCACCATTTGGGCGCATGGCAGAGCTCAGAAGGGAAGGAGCACCGTTTTGGAATGTAGACTTAGATGGATTGGTCTACAGGCGTCACATTGCATTTGCAGAGCCCATGATATACCTAAATAGTAGAAACCCCTCACAGGTGACCCCATAATGGAAACAAGACCCCCCAAGGAACTTATCTAGATGTGAGAACTTTGAACCCTCAAGTGTTTCACTACAGTTTATAATGCAGAGCAGTGAAAATAAAAAATCTTTTTTTCCCCACAAACAGGGTTTTTTAGCCCCCCCAATTTTTTTTTTCAAGGGTAACAAGCAATATTGGACCCCAACAGTTGTTGTCCAATTTGTCCTGAGTACGCTGATACCCTATATGTTGGGGTAAACCCTTGTTTGGGCGCACGGGAGAGCTCGGAAGGGAAGGAGCACTGTTTTACTTTTTCAACGCAGAATTGACTGGAATTGAGATCAGATGCCATGTCAAGTTTGGAGAGCCCTTGATGTGCCTAAAGAGTGGAACCCCCAATTATAACTGAAACCCTAACCCAAACACACCCCTAACCCTAATCCCAACTCTAACCATAACCCTAACCACACCCCTAACCCGAATATGCCCCTAACCCTAATCCCAACTACACCCCTAACCCCAACCACACCCATAACTCCAACACACCACTAACCCTAATCCCAACCCTAACCACACCCCTAAATCCAACACACCCCTAACACTACTCCCAACCGTAACCCTAACCACACCCCTAACCCTGACACACCCCTAACCCTAATCCCAACCGTAAATGTATCCGAACCCTAACCCTAACTTTAGCCCCAACCCTAACCCTAAATTTAGCCCCAGCCCTAGCGCTAACTTTAGCCCCAACCCTAACTGTAGCCCTAAGCCCAACCCTAAACCTTGCCCTAACCCTAACCCTAGCCCCAACACTAACCTTGGCCCTAACCCTAGCCCTATCCCTAGTCCTATTACTAACCCCAACCCTAGCCCTAACCCTAGCCCCAACCCTAACCCTATCCCCAACCCTAGCCCTAACCCTAGCCCCTACACTAGCCCTAACCCTAGCCCCAACCCTAACCCTAGCCCCAACCATAGCCCCAACCCTAACCCTAGCCTGAACCCTAGCCCTAATCCTAGCCCCAACCCTAACCCTAGCCCCAACTCTAGCCCCTACCCTAACCCTAACCCCAACCCTAGCCCTAACCCTAGTCCTAACCCTAGCCCTAACCCTAATGTGAAAATGGAAATATATACATTTTTTGTAAATTTATTATTTTTCCCTAACTAAGGGGGTGATGTAGGGGGGTTTGATTTACTTTTATAGCGGGTTTTTTAGTGGATTTTTATGATTGGCAGCTGTCACACTCCAAAAAACACTTTTTATTGCAAAAAATAGTTTTTGCATCTCTACACTTTAAGAGCTATAATTTTTTCATACTTTGGTCCACAGAGTCATGTGGGTCTTGTTTATTTCAGGATGAGTTGACGTTTTTATTGGTACCATTTTTGGGCATGTGACATTTTTTAGTCGCTTTTTATTCCGATTTTTGTGAGGCAGAATGACCAAAAAACAGCTATTCAAAAATTTCTTTTGGGGGGACGTTTATACTGTTTTGCGTTTCATAAAATTGATAAAGCAGTTTTATTCTTCGGGTTAATTCGATTACAGCGATACCTCGTTTATATAATTTTTTATGTTTTGGCACTTTTATACGATAAAAACTATTTTAGATAAAAAATAATTATTTTTGCATCACTTTATTCTGAGGACTATGAGTTTTTGATTTTTTCGCTGATGATGCTGTATGGCGGCTCATTTTTTGTGGGACAAGATGACGTTTTCAGCGGTACCATGGTTATTTATATCCGTCTTTTTGATTGCGTGTTATTCCACTTTTTGTTTGGCGATATGATAATAAAGCGTTTTTTGCCTCATTTTTTTAATGGTGTTCAATAAAGGGGTTAACTAGTGGGACAGTTTTACAGGTCGGGTCATTACGGACGCAGCGATACTAATTATGTGTTCTTTTATTGTTTTTTTATTATTTAGATAAAGAAATATATTTATGGGAACAACATATATATATTTTTTTCTTTATTTAGGAATTATTTTTTTTTACACATCTGAATATATTCTTTTTTTTACACTATAACATTGCCCCGGGGGGCATCATGTTATAGGGTCAGATCGCTGATCTGACACTTTGCACACCACTGTGTCAGATCAGCGATCTGACAGGCAGGGCTGTAGGCTTACCTGAGCAGGTGCTGGCAAGCCACCTCCCTGCAGGACCCGGAAGCAGCCCCACGGCCATTTTGGATCTGGGGCCTGCAGGGAGAAGGAGGTAGGAGACCCTCGGAGCAACGCGAGCACATCGCGTTGCTCTGAGGGTCACAAGGAAGCACGCAGGGAGCCCCCTCCCTGCGCGATGCTTCCCTATACCACTGAAACACTGCCATCATGTTTTCCGGTGTTCCGGGGGTTAATGTGCCAGGAGCGGTCTGTGGCCGCGCCTGGCACATAGTGCCGGATGTCAGCTGCGATAGTCAGCTGACACCCGGCCGCGATCGGCCGTGCCCCCCCCATGAGCGCGGCCGATCGCATATGACGTACTATCCCGTCGGTGGTCATACGGGCCCACCCCACCTCGATGGGATAGTACGTCATATGTCAGAAAGGGATTAATAAAACAGTTATAACTGGTTTCTCCATTATCTTTTTCCAGTTTGCATAAAAATCAATGTTAGAAAGGTAACTTTTTGTATGTGTATTGTGGCCTTGGCATTATTGTATACCTATGACATTTTGACATTTGACAATCAATTAAAGGTGTAGTAAATTGCAAATAGAGAATGGTCTCACACATTTGGGCTCATTATTATTATTATTATTTATTTACATAGCACCATTGATTCCATGGTGCTGTACATGAGAAGGGGTTACATACAAAGTACAGAGATCACTTACAGTAAGCACAGTAACAATTACAGATTGATACAGAGGGGCGAGGATCCTGCCTTTGTGGGCTTACATTCTACCGGATGGTAGGGATGGAGACAATAGGTTGACGGTTGCAGGAGCTCCGGTGTTGGTGGGGCAGTAGCTTCGGTAGTGGTGAGGAGGCAGCAGCGTCAGTGCAGGCTGTAGGCTTTCCTGAAGAGGTGGCTTTTCAGGTTCCATCTGAAGGATCCGAATGTGGTTGATAATCGGACGTGTTGGGGCAAAGAATTCCAGAGGATGAGGGATATTCGGGAGAAGTCTTGGAGGTGGTTGGGTGAGGAGCGAATAAGTGTGGAGGAGAGAAGGAGGTCTTGGGAGGACCGGAGATTACGTAAGGGAAGATATCGGGGGATTAGTTGAGAGATATATGGAGAAGACAGGTTATGGATGGCTTTGTAGGTCAGTAACTGGATACGCTGAGGGAATGGGAGCCAATGAAGAGATTTGCAGAGGGGGAAGCGGAGGAGTAGCAAGGAGAGTTAAGGATGGACTGGGGAGGTGCAAGGGTGTTAGCAGGGATGCCACAGAAAAGGATGTTGCAGTAGTCAAGGAAAGAGATGATGAGGGCATGCACAAGAATTTTAGTAGATTGACGGTTGAGGAAAGGACGGATTCTGGAGATATTTTTGAGCTGGAGGCGACAGGAGGAGGAAAGAGTTTGGATGTGCTGTTTGAAGGACAGGGCAGAGTCAAGGGTTACTCCGAGGCAGCGGACTTCCGGTACGGGGGAAAGCATGGTGTCGTTAATTGCGATAGATAGGTCAGGTAAGGAAGATCTATGAGATGGAGGAAAGATGATGAGTTCAGATTTGTCCACATTGAGTTTGAGGAAGGGAGAGGAGAAGAAGGAGGATATGGCTGATAGACACTATGGGATTCTGGACAGCAGGGAGGTGATGTCTGGGTCAGAAAGGTAGATCTGAGTGTCATCAGCATAAAGGTGGTACTGGAATCCATGGGACTTAATTAGTTGTCCCAGGCCAAGTGTATAGATTGAGAAGAGTAGGGGTCCTAGAACAGAGACTTGGGGGACTCCAACAGAGAGAGGGTGGGATGAGGAGGTAGTGTGGGAGTGGGAGACACTGAATGTGCAGTTGGAAAGGTATGAGGAGATCCAGGATAGGGCAAGGAGAGGATCTGTTATAGGAGGCAGTGGTCAACTGTGTCAAAAGCAGAGGACAGGTCCAGAAAGAGGAGTACAGAGTATAAGATTATAAATCCATGTTGCAAAGACAGAAAATATGGTATTCATATCATATATATAGCTAGATTCATTGCTTTTGGAGGTGAATATGGTGCCATACAGAGTCATTTTAAAGCCCCCAATACACATTAAATAGCTGCCACCCGAATGATCGGCTGACAGCTATCCCTCCCAAGTCCACCATAGACAAGAACACTCAGCTTGACTAAGCAGTCCTATATTCTCTATGAGAGTGCTGCCACTTGAAAAGAACAAAAGGATCAGACGTTGAAATAAAACACGCTGGATACTTCTCAACCTTGATATCATCTGTTGCAGGAGAATCAGGAGGTCTCCTTACATATTAGACTGTTCACCATTCAGGCTGACATCGGTGGATTTGGCTAACTTTAGTGTCATGTGTATGGGGGCATTTAAGGGTCATTTACACTGGTCGATAATCTGTTGGATGCTAACGGTAATGACTTATCGTTCACAATAATTGCATATTGTGAATGAGTTGAGTGACTAATCTCAGTGTGAAAAATGCTCGTCCATCGTGGCTGAAATCGCTTAGATGAGCAAAACCAAATTCTTCTTTAATTTTTGAAAATTGCGTAATGCAAATAATGTTTGCTCATTCAACAATTTGACAAAACGGAAAAGTAGAAATTCAAGTCCTTAATAGGGTTGGCTGTGTTCCAAGGCAATAAATAGTTCAAAAATAGTTAGAGCAAAGGAATGAGTACACATTCGCAGATGGAGCTAGTACATATTCATAATTAGCGAAGAAAATTTAGCTTTAATTCGATTAAATATTATTTTTACAGTAACAACAGAAATGTCTGTATAATACTTTATGAGTTCACATATTTAAAAAATATGGTATCACTTATGGGATTTGAACATTGAACACAAATACCCTTCAGATTCTTTGTCTGTGTGTACACGGTGCACAATGCCCAATGTCACCATATAACGATTGCTATTCAACCACTTAATTCCCGATTCTCATCCTCTGCAAATATCTGTGTGAAATTGTTTGCCGGTCGTGAGTTACGATGGTATTATTCATCATCACTTAAACGATTATCTGCTTATCTAGACAAACCTTAAAGCAGAACACCTAGGATAGAGTATGAACACGTGGCATTGTTAGTGAGGAGACAAGGAGAAATCAAGCTACATTGTAATTATTTATTTCTAGATCTAATCAAATAAAATAGTTTAGAAGACCTATAATTAGTTTTTTTCTTCTTGGGTTTTGTATATGAAATGGTCACAGTGTTAATGTGCTCATACGCATGGTATATATACCAACTTATGTTCTGGCTCATTTTTATGGTTTTTCTGTAGTTTCTTGTACTTTGTAGAAACTGTCATGTCCCTCTTTTCTGAGCTAGACATTTCTTCTCTATAGCTTCCCATGGACAGGTGTCTGAACTAGTTGGGCTCCTGTCCTGCTCTCCCCTTAATCAAGTTGAAGTTGGCAGACAAAAGTATGGTTTTAATATACTAGAGATAGGATCAGACCATCCAAATTGGGTACACCTTCTCATGATGGGATTGTTTTTTTGATAAAAAATCACTAAGTACCCTATGATATTTTCTACTAAGTAAAATTGATAGATCAAAGTAAAGGCTGAAAAGATTGCAGCACTCACGTGAGCGATGATGCTTTACTGTCAGAACGCCACTCATCTAATATTGATGATCTCTAAGGATAGGCCATCAAGAGTCTGATCCGAGAAAACCCCCTATAAAAACTTAGATCATAGAGGTCATAGGTCATGAATATTATATCATAAAGATACTGGTACACAAAGACCTAAATGCTAAATTTTTCGTGGGACCCACAGATGATCCTGAAGACCCCAGTCAGTTAAAACAGCTCTAAATACAATAATGTGATATTTATTTGCTAATAATAAACAGTTACAAAGAGAGATAATTACATTTTAATATAATTTACTGGGGAGTGAACTAGTGAATACAGTTTCAAAAGTTAATTAGTACTTTGCATCAACATACAGAGGAAGGAGTGCACAATGTAATCACACATTTTACAAAACATCTATTTATATGTCATTTGTTCATCAATTCTAAATTATATATATTGTTTCTTTTTTTTATCACAGTGGCTTTTATTTTTAAAAGGTTTTTGTCAAATCTTACTCTTCGTGTAATAGGTCAGACCAAAATATCAGTATCTAAATAAGCTATACACGAGGTGGGGCTCTGGAAACAATTATCCAGGCTGGGCTACACTGTTTCCACAAGGTGTTTTTGTGATCACACTTCATGTCACCAGCACTTCGATGCAGATATCCCCACCCCAGCAATGAACGGCTGGGACGGGAATAACCCATTTAATTGAAAGATTCAATCTGTTGACTCACAAATATTCCTGCTAACACTATGGTAACAATATTCCTAGCCATTATATGACCATTATCACTCATTTTCAGTTCTCTCTACGCTATTGGATGTAGACAAATGGGTAATTTGCCTGCCTTAGCCTAAGTTCACACTAGGCATTTTTGCTGCTTTTTTATGCAAATTTTCAGCAGTTTTTACAGTACCTGCAAAGCCAATGAGATTTCAGAAATCTCATGGACACAGATTGTTTTTTTGTCATCAATATTTTGTGCTTTGCATGGTTTTTTGGACATGGTGCATGTCACTTCTTCAGCGTTTCTCAGCCTTTGAAAGCAATGGGTGATGGAAAAATGCAGACAAAATGAAAAAAATTAGGTACACTAGTATATGAAACCCATTTATTTTTGTGATTTTTCCAGGTTTAACATCTTGTCTTGGTCTCCTGAGATGGCAGTTGGGATTAATACAGTTTCATTAAATTATTAATGTGTACAAAGTAAACATTGGCCGACCAAGGTGTAAGATTGAACAATGCCTGTGGCTGACCAAGGTGTGAGATAGCGCAATGTGTGAGCAACTCAATGACTGATGCAAAGTGTGAAAGTTAAACAGTGTCCTACAAACTCAATATACTGCCAGGGTCTTAAGTAAATTATTCCAGACCAATTCACCTCTCCAGCTGCTACATATGTATGTGTATATTTTCATGAATATATGTCTTGTATTGGTGACCTGTGTTCATGCTACTTTGAGATCCTGAAAAAATGCACCAAAACGCATAAAAAAATGCACCCAAAATGCACCAAACATGCGTTTTTGACGATGCTTCTTTTCTGCCAAGAGTGCAGGTTTTGCTGCAGAAAAAACGCAGCAAAAATGCCTATTGTGACCTTAGCATTATACTGCACAGATTGACATAAGGAATATCTGCTCACTTTTGTAACAAATGTTCAGAAGCAGCAGCATAGAAGACATTATGCAGCGGTATTGAGCAGTACATCTGTGAAGCCATCTGTGAAATAATGCTCTTACTTGAATGTAGCAGCAATGACTGAGTCTGTTAGCCTTTTTATCACTTTGCCTGTCCTATTTACTCTTGCTTTGTGCTTGGCCAGTGTAGAGTGACTATTCAGTAGCCCTGTTTCATTCCTGGGACTTGTGGCTCTTTCCAGTCCAATAGCTATGGGCTTCTTCCTGCGATCAACACTGGATGAGGCTGCTCTCTACCATAACATTTGGGCAAATTTAACAATCACTTAGGTTCTAAAAATTAATTTTATCCAGCATAAAATATTTTAGTGTACAATCCTGAAATATTTCTCAATACAATTTTACTTTTTACTAAATTCAGCTTTGGTTGAACTGCCATATTGAATTTTAGGTATTGCTCATAACACTTTCCTAAAAACTGGAAAAAATATTGTAAATAATTTAGAAATTAAAAAGAAAAGTTACAAGTTCCGTTTTGTTGATTGAGCGTGACTAATGTGTACACAGATCCGGTGCTACTTTTCTGACCAGGGGTATAATGTCCATTTCTTGAGTTGAGGTTGGAAGATGACGTTTCGGTTCTAAAAATCTGAGCTTGTGATTTACAGCAGCCAAGTTTACTCATTAAAGCATAAAAGTCTTTACGAAAAGCTTTTGTAAAAAAGGCGTACAAAAATGGATTAGCACATGAATTAATGGGGTAAAAAAGAACTAAAAGAATCTTGGAGTTGGAGACGGTTATTAGAGGGACCTTGAGTGATGCGGAAATTGCAAAGAAGGAAATGGGAGCTGTGCATAGAAAATTTGTGAATATTAATATTGCCATACGTATTGCAGTCTTTGTATCGCTGTTTGAAGAAATCATATCAGGATTACGTACAGTCATGTATATATGGGCATAGCAGATACAAATAGCCACAAATGCTAATACATTAAGTACTAGTAGAAATATGATGTAAGCTTGTGAAGGTATAGTTTCAATGTCCATCGGTAGGCAAATACTAACCTTCATGTAGCTACTAATGCCAACAATAGGGAGTAGAGCCACAACAAAAGCAAATATCCACCCAGAAATCATAATGATGAAAGCATGCCGAAACCGAACCTTACGTTGTAGCTGCATTGCATAGGTAATTGTATGCCATCTTTCCAAAGTTATGGCCGTCAGTGTGTATACAGAGAGTTCACTGGCAAATACTGTAAAAAATCCTGCCGCATGACATCCCGCTCCAGTTTGCCAATCGATAGCATAATTATAATATTGACTTTTGGTTTTTATATCCACAGATGCAATAAGCAAAAGATAAATTCCCATGCAAAAGTCTGCGAATGAGAGATTGCACATTAAAAATTTAGGGACGGTGAATTTTGACTTACTAGTTATTAGAATGATCAACACTATTGCATTTCCTGTAATGGCCAAAATGCTAATACACCACATAAGGATTCGGAGAAAGTTGTATCCCATTATGTCTTCGCATGGGTTGAATTCATCCGGTTTAGGGGAGCAAGCAACATTCTGCTTATCACCACAGAAATCATAGTCAAAAACTTCACTCTGGTCAAAGAGTAGTGTATCGCTCAACTCATCGTCAAGTTGTCCATATGTCTTGTTCATAGGCTTTAAATCACCATGTAGGAAAAAATGACTTTCATTGCATAATGGGTGCAATTTGGAGCTGAAAAATTATAGAGAGCATAGTTTAATAGATAATCATGGCATATATATATTTAGAAAAGGTTACTTTGACTCAGATAGCAAAGCAATTGGGATATTACGGTACAAAAAGTGTAATTCAACAACACCTAACTCAACATTAGTCAATAGCTCCTGCAGTTTTATCTTGCTTCTCTTGTGAGATAACTTTCTAAGAAAGGCTTTCAATATGATGTGTTGTGAGTCATGATAACCTTTGCTACATATGTTCTCATAATAACCAGGATAAAGCATGGAATGTGTATTTTGCCATAAAGGTAACATTGTAACAGGTTTTTCCCAACAGCCCAATTGATTTCGAAACGGGGGTTGGATGCTCAAACATTGTTCCATTCAAACAACCTAGTGAGTCAGGACCCCCATTTTTGTAATGATGGGACACTCAGCAATCATACATTTATTACAAATGTTGATTTGTTTATTGCAGACTAAGATTAGTTGCACAGTGTTCTCTATTTTGCATGGGGAAGACTTGAGCCTACATATAGCTCTATCACCTATGACAGCAGTTATAGGGCTGCTCAGATGCTACAGATGAAGCAGCTCCAAGCCTGACATCTGCAGTATGATAACATACTATCTATACTATTTGAGTAGCGCTATGCTCAATCAAAAATAATTCTGATCACATAGCATGATGCTAGTCTTGAAATGCGACGTCTATCATGTTGGAGGCTGCTACATTTGTATATGGCATTCTATCAATCCCTTAACTTCTGTACAAGTAATTATGAAACAGTTTGCATTACTAAAATTCAATCACAGGAGATAGAAGTGGGGAGTTTGTAGAGTTCACCACGCTGTGCAGTATTTCTGTCAGGGTTGGAGATCCACTGGAGGGTGCCGATGAGTGCAGCCAAAGTGAAGAGAAAGGAAGGATTTGATCCGGCACATCAGTCCAAATAATATAAAAAATATATTGTATTAGTTAGACGCAAAAAAATGGTTAAAACTAAAACCTGACGCGTTTCTGGCTCGCTCAGGCACCATTAGTGGAGAGATATCTGACAATTGAATCCCTCCTTTCTCTTTAAAATTCAATCAGTTTACTGTTATTGAAGTGGAGGGGAAGGTGGGTTTTCGTGAGCTATCACTCAGCTATAATACACTTTATTGCAGCTGGCCAGTGGGCGTGGCTGACTAGAGGATGCGTCCTCGCTACATACAAGCATATGGAGAGTGAGCGCTGGCCGGCAGTATGTATAACACATACATACTCTCCGGTCCCAGGTCAGAAAAGTAGAAAATATGGAGAGCAAAAAAAGCGCAAATAGGGTCTTAACTGGTTAAAATCATAGGGTGCATCGGGGAGAGGTACGCTTACCTTGTTTTGTTGCAACATGAAAAAAGCATAGATCAGCTGCTGGAGGACACGGGTCCAAAGACCGAGGATAATGGTCAAACTGGGTGAATGTGTCCAAATCTGCACTGCTGATAAGCATAAAAGGCAGACAATATTCTTCAAAGCTTTGTTTCAAAACAGGTTATATAGTCAACTCAGGACCTCCAAACGCATTGACTATATAACCTGTTTTCAAATAAAGCTTTGAAAAATATTGTCTGCCATTCATCCTTATGCGCAGTGGAGATTTGGTCACATACACCCGGTTTCACCATTATCCCTGAGCTATAGTTCAAGTTCCCCTTGAACTAATATAAAGATTCATTTGTATTATAGACAATGCACCACATTTATCACATTAGCTCATGTAGGGTGATAAATATGGGACAACTTTTGTATTTTTTGTCCAACTTTATATCCCCTCTTAATTGGTTTACTTTAGACCAAGTTATTCCCACCATGTTATGCATTTCGTACAATACCCAATTTCTGCTTAGCCATGTTCCATTTCTCCATAAATCATGCTCCCCTTTCTTTAAGCCAGGGGTGGGGAATCTTTTTTCTGCCAAGGGCTATTAGGATATTTATACCATCCTTCGGGGGCCGTACAAACTCTGCCCACAAAGTACATCCTGACTCTGGCACTGGTGTCAGGACGTAATCTTTCATTGCATGCCCTTCAGTGTTCAGTAGTGAACACTGCGTGTGTGTGCTAACAGAGAAAGAAGAAATGAATGAGCTGGTTGTAATCAAAATACACCTCCCTGCCCAAGAATGCAATCCCTGAGAATCTGCCTGATAAAAGGTAATCGAGGTACGGCGCTGGGGCCTGAGGTCCCCACCCCTGCTTTAAGCCATGCTAGAAAGGCACAAAACATGTATAAAACACCCTAAACACCAGGTGCAAAGCATGTATGTCAATATTTTAGCAATTATGCCCTAAAATATCAGTGACCTGTCAAGAGGCAACATTTTTAAATACTGAAAGTACCATGGCACCGATTCATTATTTCATTTGTGCCTTTTTTGGGTCTTTTTTTGCAGTTTTTTTAATTTGCATCTTATTTTTTTTATCTGCGCCTTTTAGAAAGTTTATTTAATATGCTTTCAACCTTTTTTTTATTTTTAGCATTGTGGGCGGGATATAGGGTTCATCAATTGTGACTTTTTAAAAAGTTGAGAAATTTTAGAGCATATGTATTTCAATCCCCCTTAAAGGTATCCCAGGAGAACAACATTTGCAAGGAGTTTGTATGTTCTCCCCATGTTTGCCTGGGTTTCCTCTGGATTCTATGGTTTCCTACACTTCAAAGACATAATGATAAGGAATTTACATTGCGAGCCCAATCAGAGGTACAGTAATATACAGAGATAGTAATGTATGTAAATCACTACAGAATAAGGTAGCACTATGTAAGCAATGAATAAATAAATAATTTTATGTACACTTAAAATTTTTGCACAAATTTTGCATCATTTTAGAGGAAAATGTGATATATTCTTTAAAGGGGTTGATGGGTCCAACTCAGTAAATCTACAGTCATTCTGTGTGACTGCAGACTTATGAATCCCCCAGTGCACGCACCGTGCGTTGCGGGGAGTCGCCAGTTTCTGACTCGGAACCGGACGGTATGTATGAGTTATACATACTCCCGGTCAGGGCCCATCTAGTGGGCACGGCCTCGCTCCATACCCTTTATTGCAGCTGGCCAGTGGGCGTGGCTGACTAGGGGACGCGACCTCGCTACATACAAGCGTATGGAGAGTGATCGCTGGCCGGGAATATGTATAACACATACATACTCTCCGGTCCCTGGTCAGAAACAGGCGAATCCCTGTAGCGCACAGTGCATGTGCTGGGGGGATTCATAAGTCTGTAGTCACACAGAGTGACTACAGACATCGATTTGACTGCACAAACCCTTTAAGTATCTATTATTGTCTTGCTGTATTTGTGAACATTTTTGCATCAAATTCTTCAAATGGGAGCATGTGGTTCACAAATTTTGTGCACAATAAAAAAATGCTCTTTACTTTAATCTTTAACTTTAGTTGCTACTTTTTAGTGCAAAAATAAGCATTTACCTCTAGATTTTCTCAAATTGTGCACAAAAATTCCAGGCATACATAAGATCATTCCATGAAGAGTCTTGAGACATTTGCACAAAAATTTGCCGCCTGATATAAATGTTGCGATTGACGGATCAGCCAAAAATACCTCCAAACCCTAAACCGTGCTCACAATGACAAACATAAAAAAATCCACATGAACATATATAAAAAAGCGCAAATTAAAGGGAACCTGTCACCCCCAAAATCGATAGTGAGGTAAGCTCACCGTCATCAGGGGCTTATCTACAGCATTCTGTAATGCTGTAGATAAGCCCCCCGATGTTACCTGAAAGATGAAAAAAAGATGCTATATTATACTCACCCAGGGGCGGTCCTGCTGTGGTCCAGGTCCGATGGGTGTCTCAGGTCTGGTCCAGCGCCTCCCATCTTCATTCCATGA
Organism: Ranitomeya variabilis; assembly: GCF_051348905.1. Lineage (NCBI taxonomy): Eukaryota > Metazoa > Chordata > Amphibia > Anura > Dendrobatidae > Ranitomeya > Ranitomeya variabilis. The sequence goes on from NC_135233.1 coordinate 57,490,778, forward strand.
CGTCCTCTGTTGTGAATTCCGTTCTTGGGCTCCCTCCGGTGGTTGTAAGTAGCACTTTTGTGAATTCTGCTCTTAGGCTCCCTCCGGTGGTTTTGAGTGGTATAGCTGCTTCTTGGATTTAGCAGCAGCAGCTGCTTCCACTGATCGTCTTTCTGGCTCGGCTATTTTAGTCTGGCCTTATCCCTCAATCAATGCCAGTTGTCAATTGTTCCTGCTTGGAGTCACTGCTCTTTTGGATTTTCCTGACATTCTGACCCTTTCAGCAAAGATAAGTCCTTGCTCGTCCTTTTGCAGTCCACTTGTTGTGGACTTTATTGTTCAGCACATTCTATGTTTTGCTCATTTGTCCAGCTTATCAGTATGGATCTACTCAGCTAAGCTGGAAGCTCTGGGCAGCAGATTTTGCCCTCCACACCTTTAGTCAGGTGTGGAGATTTTTGCATTTCTCTGCGGTGGACTTTTTCTAGTTTTTATTACTGACCGCACAGTGTTCTTTCCTGTACTATCTATCTAGCTAGAAGTGGCCTCCTTTGCTAAATCTTGTTTCATACTGCTTATGTCATTTCCTTCTCCTCTCACAGTCATTATTTGTGGGGGGCTGTCTATCTTTGGGGATTTTCTCTGAGGCAAGATAGCTTTCCTGTTTCTACCTTTAGGGGTAGCTAGTTCTCCGGCTGTGACGAGGTGTCCAGGGAGTGACAGGAACATCCCACGGCTACTGCTAGTGTTGTGTTAAGATCAGGAACTGCGGTCTGTATAGTTACCACCTGCTCAGAGCTAGTCGCATGTCGCTCCTAAATTACCAGTCCATAACAGTACAACTGGCCAAAAATGAGTTGAATGCATCTCAAAAGAAGGAAAAGAAAAAGAGTTCTGAGCCATTTTTTTTTCTTTAGTCTGTTTTGTCTTTTTCCTTCCTCTTAATCTCTGGGTGGTTCAGGATTTGGGTGCGGACATGGATGTTCAGGGTTTGTTTTCTCGTGTGGATCAGCTTGCTGCAAGAGTACAGAATATCCAAGATTATGTTGTTCAGACTCTAGCCTTAGAGCCTAGAATTCCTACTCCAGATTTGTTTTACGGGGATAGATCTAAGTTTTTGAACTTTAAAAATAACTGCAAATTGTTTTTTGCTCTGAAACCCCATTCCTCTGGTGACCCCACTCAGCAAGTTAAAATAGTTATTTTTCTGCTGCGTGGTGACCCTCAGGACTGGGCATTCTCCCTTGAGTCGGGGGATCCGGCATTGCTTAATGTAGATGCATTTTTTCAATCGCTCGGATTATTGTATGACGAACCTAACTCTGTGGATCATGCGGAAAAAACCTTGTTGGCCCTGCGTCAGGGTCAGGAAGAGGCAGAATTATACTGCCAGAAATTTAGAAAATGGTCTGTGCTCACTAAATGGAATGAGGACGCTCTGGCAGCAATTTTCAGAAAGGGTCTTTCTGAAGCCCTTAAAGATGTTATGGTGGGGTTCCCCACGCCTGTTGGTTTGAGCGAATCTATGTCTCTGGCCATTCAGATTTATCGGCGCCTGCGCGAGCGCAAAGTGGTGCACCACATGGCAGCGTCCTCTGAACAGAGTCCTGAGCCTATGCAATGTGATAGGATTCTGACTAGAGCGGAACAGAGGGGATACAGACGTCAGAATGGGCTGTGTTTTTACTGTGGTGATTCTGCTCATACTATTTCTGATTGCCCTAAGCGTATTAAGAGGGTTGCTAGATCTGTTACCATTAGTACTGTACAGCCTAAGTTTCTCCTGTCTGTGACCCTGATTTGCTCATTGTCATCTTTTTCTGTCATGGCATTTGTGGATTCAGGCGCTGCCCTGAACTTAATGGACTTAGACTTCACCAGGCGCTGTGGTTTTTCTTTGCAGCCTTTGCAGAGCCCTATTCCTTTGAGGGGTATTGATGCTACACCGTTGGCCAAGAATAAACCTCAGTATTGGACTCAGCTGAATATGTGCATGGCTCCAGCACATCAGGAAGATTGTCGTTTTCTGGTGTTGCATAATTTACATGATGTTGTTGTACTGGGTTTTCCATGGTTACAAGTACACAATCCAGTGTTGGATTGGAAATCGATGTCTGTGACTAGTTGGGGTTGTCAAGGGGTACATAGTGACGTTCCTTTAATGTCAATTTCCTCTTCCCCCTCTTCTGATGTTCCTGAATTTTTGTCATATTTCCAGGATGTATTCGATGAGCCCAAGTTTAGTTCCCTTCCTCCACATAGGGACTGTGATTGTGCTATTGACTTGGTTCCTGGCTGTAAGTTCTCTAAGGGCCGACTCTTCTATCTGTCTGTGCCAGAGCATGCCGCCATGCGGAGCTATGTGAAGGAGTCCTTAGAGAAGGGGCATATTCGGCCGTCTTCGTCACCATTGGGAGCGGGATTCTTTTTTCTTGCCAAGAAGGATGGCTCCTTGAGACCCTGTATTGATTATCGCCTTCTTAATAAGATCACGGTCAAATTCCAATACCCTTTACCTTTGCTCTCTGATTTATTTGCTCGGATTAAGGGGGCTAGTTGGTTTACCAAGATTGACCTTTGAGGGGCATATAATCTTGTCCGTATTAAACAGGGTGACGAATGAAAAACTGCATTTAATACGCCCGAAGGCCATTTTGAATACCTGGTGATGCCTTTCGGGCTTTCTAATGCTCCTTCTGTGTTCCAGTCCTTCATGCATGATATTTTCCGCAATTATCTTGATAAATTCTTGATTGTGTATTTGGATGATATTTTGATTTTTTCCAATGATTGGGAATCTCATGTGAAGCAAGTCAGGATGGTATTCCAGATCCTTCGTGATAATGCTCTATTTGTGAAGGGGTCTAAGTGCCTATTTGGAGTTCAGAAGGTTTCTTTTTTGGGGTTTATTTTTTCTCCTTCGTCTATAGAAATGGATCCTGTTAAGGTCCAAGCCATTCATGACTGGATTCAACCCACATCTGTGAAGAGCCTTCAGAAATTTTTGGGCTTTGCTAATTTTTATCGCCGTTTCATTGCCAACTTCTCTAGTGTGGTTAAGCCCCTGACTGATTTGACGAAGAAAGGCGCTGATGTGACAAATTGGTCCTCTGAGGCTGTTGAGGCCTTTCAGGAGCTTAAGCGCCGATTTATTTCTGCCCCTGTCTTGCGTCAGCCGGAGGTGTCTCTTCCTTTTCAGGTTGAGGTTGACGCTTCTGAGATTGGGGCAGGGGCCGTTTTGTCACAGAGGAATTCTGATGGTTCCTTGATGAAACCATGTGCCTTCTTTTCCTGAAAGTTTTCACCTGCGGAACGCAATTATGATGTTGGCAATTGGGAGTTGTTGGCTATGAAGTGGGCATTTGAGGAGTGGCGACATTGGCTTGAGGGAGCCAAGCACCGCGTTGTGGTCTTGACCGATCATAAAAATCTGATTTACCTCGAGTCGGCCAAGCGGCTGAACCCTAGACAGGCTCGATGGTCCCTGTTTTTCTCCCGTTTCGATTTTGTGGTCTCATATCTTCCGGGATCTAAGAATGTTAAAGGGGATGCTCTCTCTAGGAGTTTTTTGCCTGATTCTCCTGGGGTTCTTGAGCCGGTTGGCATTCTTAGGGAAGGGGTGATTCTTTCTGCCTTCTCTCCTGATTTACGGTGAGTGCTTCTGGAATTTCAGGCTGATAAACCTGACCGCTGTCCTGTGGGGAAGCTGTTTGTTCCTGATAGATGGACAAGTAAGGTAATTTCTGAGGTCCATTGTTCGGTGTTGGCCGGTCATCCTGGGATTTTTGGTACCAGAGATTTGGTTGCTAGGTCCTTTTGGTGGCCTTCCTTGTCACGGGATGTGCGTTCTTTTGTGCAGTCCTGTGGGACCTGTGCCCGGGCTAAGCCTTGCTGTTCCGGCGCTAGTGGGTTGCTTTTGCCTTTGCCTGTCCCTGAGAGGCCCTGGACGCATATTTCCATGGATTTTATTTCGGATCTTCCTGTTTCCCAGAAGATGTCTGTTATCTGGGTGGTTTGTGATCGGTTCTCTAAAATGGTCCATTTGGTACCTTTGCCTAAATTGCCTTCCTCCTCTGATTTGGTTCCATTATTTTTTCAGCATGTGGTTCGTTTGCATGGCATTCCGGAGAATATTGTGTCTGACAGAGGTTCCCAATTTGTTTCCAGGTTTTGGCGGGCCTTTTGTGCTAGGATGGGCATTAATTTGTCTTTTTCTTCCGCGTTCCATCCTCAGACAAATGGCCAAACTGAGCGAACTAATCAAACCTTGGAAACCTATTTGAGATGCTTTGTGTCTGCTGATCAGGATGATTGGGTGGCTTTCTTGCCATTGGCCGAGTTTGCCCTTAATAATCGGGCCAGTTCGGCTACTTTGGTTTCGCCTTTTTTTTGTAATTTTGGTTTCCATCCTCGTTTTTCTTCAGGGCTGGTTGAGCCTTCTGACCAGCCGTCCTTGTGTAGATTCTGTGATGGACAGGTTACAGCAGATTTGGACTCATGTGGTAGACAATTTGACGTTGTCTCAGGAAAAGGCTCAGCGTTTTGCTAACCGCCGTCGGTGTGTTGGTCCTCGGCTTCGTGTGGGGGATTTAGTCTGGTTATCTTCCCATCATGTTTCTATGATGGTTTCTTCCCCTAAGTTCAAGCCTCGGTTTATTGGTCCTTATAAGATTTCTGAGATTATCAATCCAGTGTCTTTTCGTTTGGCCCTTCCAGCCTCTTTTGCCATCCTCAATGTTTTCCATAGATCTTTGTTGCGGAGATATGTGGTACCTGTTGTTCCCTCTGTTGATCCTCCTGCCCCAGTGTTGGTTGAGGGGGAGTTGGAATATGTGGTTGAAAAAATTTTGGATTCTCGTTTTTCGAGGTGGAGGCTTCAGTATCTTGTCAAGTGGAAGGGTTATGGCCAGGAGGATAATTCTTGGGTGGTTGCCTCCGATGTCCATGCCGCCGATTTGGTTCATGCTTTTCACTTGGCTCATAATGATCAGCCTGGGGGCTCTGGTGAGGGTTCGGTGACCCCTCCTCAAGGGGGGGTACTGTTGTGAATTCCGTTCTTGGGCTCCCTCCGGTGGTTGTAAGTAGCACTTTTGTGAATTCTGCTCTTGGGCTCCCTCCGGTGGTTTTGAGTGGTATAGCTGCTTCTTGGATTTAGCATCAGCAGCTGTTTCCACTGATCGTCTTTCTGGCTCAGCTATTTTAGTCTGGCCTTATCCCTCAATCAATGCCAGTTGTCAATTGTTCCTGCTTGGAGTCACTGCTCTTTTGGATTTTCCTGACATTCTGAGGCTTTCAGCAAAGATAAGTCCTTGCTCGTCCTTTTGCAGTCCACTTGTTGTGGACTTTATTGTTCAGCACATTCTATGTTTTGCTCATTTGTCCAGCTTATCAGTATGGATCTATTCAACTAAGCTGGAAGCTCTGGGCAGCAGATTTTGCCCTCCACACCTTTAGTCAGGTGTGGAGATTTTTGCATTTCTCTGCGGTGGACTTTTTCTAGTTTTTATTACTGACCGCACAGTGTTCTTTCCTGTACTATCTATCTAGCTAGAAGTGGCCTCCTTTGCTAAATCTTGTTTCATACTGCGTATGTCATTTCCTTCTCCTCTCACAGTCATTATTTGTGGGGGGCTGTCTATCCTTTGGGGATTTTCTCTGAGGCAAGATAGCTTTCCTGTTTCTACCTTTAGGGGTAGCTAGTTCTCCGGCTATGACGAGGTGTCCAGGGAGTGACAGGAACATCCCACGGCTACTGCTAGTGTTGTGTTAAGATCAGGAACTGCGGTCTGTATAGTTACCACCTGCTCAGAGCTAGTCGCATGTCGCTCCTAAATTACCAGTCCATTACAGTCCTCTTCTAGTCTTCACGCCGCGGCTGCAGCGCAGGCATACTTTGTCTGCCCTGTTGAGGGAAGAGCAAAGTACTGCATTGTACAGGTGCCGGGCCTCTCTGACCTGTCCCTGCGCCTGCGCACTGCAGTACTTTGCTCTGCCCTCAACAGGACAAAGTACACCTGCACCGGAGCCGTGGCGTGAAGACCAGAAGAGGATGTCATGGAATGAAGATGGGAGGCCCCGGACCAGACCTGAGACGCCCATTGGAGTGGGACTGCTCCTGGGTGAGAATAATCTAATGTCTTTTTCTCCTCTTTCAGTTAACATCGGCGGCTTATCTACAGCATTACAGAATGCTGTAGATAAGCCCCTGATGAAGATGAGCTTACCTCACCATCGATTTTGGGGGTGACAGGTTCCCTTTAAAAGAAAATGAGGTGCAAATGAACAGCATGCGAAAAGCAGAAAAAGAATAGTTAGAAAAAGCAGAAATGCAATAATAAATTGGGCCCTATAAGTCTAAGGCATTATTAATACTAAATTGACCACTGTTGGATTAGAAGCTCAAAATTACCTGCAAATTAAATGAAAAAAAAAGGGGGGGATAGAAAGTCCAATAAATCTTACTTAAAAATGAAAACGTAGACATGGTAATGTATAATGTATTCTGTGCTGGTTACACCAAGGCGGATATTAAAAGCTACGTCTGATTTCCATGACTACCTGCAGTTTCACAGCTTACAAGGTCCTCAGTGATTTCTAGTATTCCTGTACATTGCTGTGCAGTATATTTAATATATTTTACTCTCCTGGACGAATTAGTTGTTATTAAATGTTGCCAGTGCATGCTGCGAAATCTACATAATAATCCATTATTTTTTGCATATTTAAGTCCTGCAACTTAAATACCCTCATTATCCTACAATATGGTGATTATAATTGACACGTAGGACTGTATTTAATGTTTCCAGCAGGTTTACATGGTTGCATCAGGCGAAGGGAAGCGTACCATCTAGGACTAGTTTTATACTGCTGGCACTATATCTAAAGAGATTCTACTAGACACTAAGTGACCTGAAACAGCAGGACGGTGGAAGTCTTTGTAGTTAACGGCACGGACACTGCACAGACAAAACATCGCTGTGGTCTCTTCCATTTATCTTCCATACATTTTATTTAATATGGCTGCTAAACAGATTCTGCTCTACCTATTGAACAGAGATGAGTGAAATAGCAGTTGCCGGATTTTCTGTAATGGAGTCAAACTTGCTATTTCAGCCTTTTATTCTTTATTGTCTTTTATGAAGCAAATAGTGCTCCGAAGCCGGAAATTCGGGCATTTATGTTACTTCTCCTCCAGGAAATACATGAATAAACTAACAACCGTGTGTCAATATTACCTTTGTGCAAATATCCTCTTCAGAGAGGAAGAGGACTATAACTCCACTGCTAACTATTGGATGTAGCAATCCTAAAAGTCAATGTTGACCCTTTAACGAGCCTTGCCACATGACAGGATAAAAGCCAAACCAGACACTCCATTTGCAGACACAAATTTCAAGATGTTTTCACCCTCAAAGGAAAGTCAACAGGTCTGATTTGGCTGGATAAGAGGCTTCTGGCAGGGGAGGACCAACGGAGAACGTTTCTCCTCGTGGAGGACGCCACGAAAGTATAGAAAGACTTATATGTCATACAACGCTCCACTGGGGAATTAAATTTGAAAATATCCCTTCATAGAGGAGGAGGACAGTAACTCGAGCATCATCTATTGGTCTTGACAAACTTCCAAGTTAATATTGACCCTTTAACAGGCTTTGGCACATAAATTAAGGAAAAAAAACAGATTTTGCATTTGCAGACGTGTTTCAGGGTGTTTGCCCCTCATCAGTGCAAAGCATGAGGTATGATTTGGTTAATTGAGCTTTGGCTAAGTGAAAGACCTACAAAAGGTGGTCTAAGTAGGAATATTTCTCCTTATAGAGCGAGACAAGCCAGAGTAGGGAGACAATAGGCAATGCAATGCTCCACTGAAAAACTAAATATGCAATTATTCTCTTTAGAGAACAATAGGACTAGAGCTGTAGTAACACCAGTGGCGTAACTACAAAGTTATGGGCCCCGGTGCGAACTTCTAAATGGGGCCCCCTCCCGCCATAAAATTCAATGTAACCCCCATAGAATACAATGCAGCCCCCCTCATAGTATAATGCAGCCCCTCCATACAGGGGTAGTGAGAAAGACACAAGCAAATGGTGACGAGGGGGCAGGGGAGAGGGCACAAGGGGGCAAGGAAGACAGGCACAAGGGGACACATGGGGGCTAGGAGGCAGGGGAGAAGGTTACAAGGGGACTAGTGGGCAAGGGAGACTGACACAAGGGGACAATGGAGACTGACACAAGGGGCACACGGGGACAAGTGGGCAAGGGAGACTGACACAAAGGGCACACGGGGACTAGTGGACAAGGGAGACTGGCACACGGGGACATAGGGACTAGTGGGCAAGGGAGACTGACACACGGGGAATAGTGGGCAAGGGAGACTGATACAAGGGGACTAGTGGGCAATGGAGACTGACACAAGGGGACACACGGGGACAAGGGACAAGCACAAGGGGACAAGGGATACAAGCACAAGGGGACACACAGGGACAAGTGGGAAAGGGAGACTGACACACAGGGACTAGTGGGCAAAGGAGACTGACACAAGCACAAGGGAACAAAGGAGACTGACACAAGCACAAGGGGACATGGGAGACAGGCACATGGGGACACACAGGGACTAATGGGCAAGGGAGACTGGCACATGGGGACACAAGCATAAGTGAGACAGGCTCAAGGGGACACACGGCCCCCTGACCTGCCAGAGCCGCTTGCAGCTGCGACCGTGGTAGTTATGCCGCTGCCTCACACACACACATACTACAGATATCACACACACACTACAGATATCACACACACACATCATACTACAGATATCACACACACATCAGTTATCACACACACACTACAGATATCACACACACACACTACAGATATCACACACACACATACTACAGATATCACACACACACTACAGATATCACACACACATCATATTACAGATATCACACACATACTAGTTATCACACACACACTACAGATATCACACACACAGACATACTACAGATATCACACACACACTACAGATATCACACACACACATCATACTACAGATATCACACACACATACTACAGTTATCACACACACACTACAGATATCACACACACACACACACACATACTACAGATATCACACACACACACACACACACACACACACCACAGATACCAGCTCATATACACAACTCACAATCTCCTCTCTGGTACAGGTGTGGCTGATGTAAACCATCTGCAGCTCCTCAGCTTCTCCTGACTAAAGCGGCTCTGTCCCGCACCTCCCCCCTGCTCTCGCCTTCTGTCCCGGGGTTATTTTGGCTTTCTCTTAAATACGATCTCATTCAGACGTACATGAGATGTATGAGGGGGGAAAAATACAGACTGAGAAGCTGTCTCATCGTGATGACTGGAGCTGCTTCCTGTCTCTCACGTGCCCCGGCTGCCCCCTTCCCCTAGATACGCCTCGGACTGTTGCCGTGCAGGAGGAATCTCCTGCACTGCAACATGGTGTTGGGTGCCAGCACAGCCCGCACAGTGGTCTATCCAGCACAGCCCGCACAGTGGTCTATCCAGCACAGCCCGCACAGTGGTCTATCCAGCACAGCCCGCACAGTGGTCTATCCAGCACAGCCCGTACAGTGGTCTATCCAGCACAGCCCGCACAGTGGTCTATCCAGCACAGCCCGCACAGTGGTCTATCCAGCACAGCCCGCACAGTGGTCTATCCAGCACAGCCCGCACAGTGGTCTATCCAGCACAGCCCGCACAGTGGTCTAACCAGCACAGCCTGCACAGTGGTATATCCAGCACAGCCCGCACAGTGGTATATACAGCACAGCCCGCATCTCTCGCCCCCCCGAGAATGCCCCCACAGTCCAGTAAAAAAATAAAAACACTCTCCTTACCTTTCCTCTTGCCAGCGTTGCTTCCTGCTCCGGTCTCAGGCTCGGCTGCAGTCTGCCCGGGACACAGCAGGTGCGCGATGATATGACATCATCGCGCACCCGCAGTGTCAGAGGCAGAGCGGGGAATGATGGGAGAGGGAGCGTCTGTAGACGCTCTCTCTTCCGTCATTGCATTCAACTGTACTGGCGTCATAGACGCCGGTATAGTTGAATGCGACGGCAGGGGGGGTGAGTCGGCGGCGGCGGGAGGTGGATCGGGTGGCCCATGACTGGCACCGGCTCTTCTGGCATTTGCCAGAAGTGCCCGATGGCCAGTCCGGCAGTGCTCTGACCTGCCGGCCCCGGGCCCCTGACCTGCCGGGCCCGGTCGCAATGGCGACCGCTGCAACCGCGGTAGTTACGCCCCTGTCCATACTGTACAATGGCCACACATAGTGCTCCATACTGTACAATGGCCACACATAGTGCTCTATACTGTACAATGGCCACACATGATGCTCCATACTGTACAATGGCCACACATGATATTGCCTACAGTATAATGGCCACACATAGTTACTCCTACACACGCGGCTGAGCTCCGTACACATTGCACATGCAGCTCCCCTCCGTACACCTCGTACACACCCGGCTCTGCTCCATACACCTTGCACACACGGCTCCGCTCCGTATACCTCGTACACACATGGCTCCGCTCCGTACACCTCGTACACACACGGCTACGCTCCGTACACCTCGTACACACACAGCTATGCTCTGTACACCTTGCACACACGGCTCCGCTCTGTACACCTCATACACACACGGCTCCGGTCCGTACACATCGTACACACCCGGCTCCACTCCATATACCTCATACACACACGGCTCCGCTCCATACACCTCATACACACCTAGCTCCACTCCGTACACCTCGTACACACCCGGCTCCGCTCCGTACACCTCGTACACACACGGCTCTGCTCCATATACCTCACACACACCCGGCTCCGCTCCGTACACCTCATACACACACGGCTCCGCTCCGTACACCGCATACACACCCAGCTCCGCTCCGTACACCTCGTACACACCCAGCTCCACTCCGTACACCTCGTACACACCCAGCTCCGCCTTGTACACCTCATACACACACGGCTCCGCTCCATACACAGCATACACACCCAGCTCCGCTCCGTACACCTCGTACACACCCAGCTCCGCTCCGTACACCTTGTACACACCCAGCTCCGCCTTGTACACCTCATACACACACGCCTCCGCTCCATACACAGCATACACACCCAGCTCCGCTCCGTACACCTCGTACACACTCAGCTCCACTCCGTACACCTCGTACACACCCGGCTCCGCTCCGTACACCTCATACACACCCAGCTCCGCCTTCTATACCTCATACACACACGGCTCCGCTCCGTACACCTCATACACACACGGCTCCGCTCTGTACACCTCATACACACACTGCTCTGCTACATCCACACAAACCCCTCCTGACCTCACACAAAAGCTTACCCTCCTCCAGCACGATGACAACCAGCACTGCACTACTGTCCTGCACTACACGGAAGCCCTTGATCATGTGACTCCGACTCCTCCCCTCCTGTGACCTCATCACAGGTCCTGTGCGCACAGAGCAGCTGCAGCCATAGTTGTGGTGTGCGGCTCTCTGCGGTGGAGGGGCTCTGCTGCGGGACAAGTGCAGTCCCACCCATGATCGCGCATGCACTGAGAGAGTGCACGCGCACCAGGGCCTGTAAAGAAGATTTATTTAAAGGGCCAGCGGCCCATTTTGTAGCTCAGAGTTCTTAGGGGCCCGCCCAGTCTGCTGGACTGTGCGGGCCCCTAAGCACTGCGGGCCCCGTCGCAATTGCGACCCCTGCGACCGCGGTAGTTACGCCCCTGAGTAACACCTATTGATGATAACAATACTAAGAGTCAGTATTTACTCTTTAACAAGCCTTGCCAGATGACTTAGAATAAAATATCATGCCAGAAACTCCATTTGCAGATTTCTTATGTTAATAGGCCTACCTCCAGTTAGAGATGTCAGACTGTGTAGATTGTACCCAGTGGTCAATATGTTTACATATTTCCAGGAGGAATAAAACAAGATTTCCACAAAAACAGTGTTGTTTTGCTAACAGCCTATATGCAAGATCAGGAGGCGCTGCACCACCTTTGCATTCATGTAGTTTATCATTCTCATCATTATCACATTTCTAGACTCTGATGTCACATATCATATCTGGCTCTGTTGCAAATACCCCAAAGTGAATGTCCTGACAAACTCATTTCTTTAATACTGCATACTCGTTTCTGCTGTTCCAAGTTGCCTCCCTGCATAACTGGCTATTTTGTTCTAAGCTGTCTGCCTTCACTCTTGAATCTTCTATTCCAAGGTGCTGTCTTTCATACTCAGGTCATTTAGCATCTCCAGCTCAGCTTTTCTACATTGCACCAATGCCTTTGGTCCCTTCTGTTGATACAGATCTAAGGCTTAGGGAATCCACCTCACCAGATGGGCTACGTATAATAAAATGCCCAGAATTAATGAAGACTTGGGGTTTATACTCTAGCCTTAGTGAAAGAAGTGGTGGAGTTAAGATATACAAAATTCATGAGAAGGAGGACTGTGGCTGCAATTCGCTACCGAAAGAAATGCAATCCAGTCCGGACTAGATTAATTTGTGTTGTAATGTATGCTACTTTTGAGGTGCAAACTATAGAGAATTACCCATGCATGTTTGACCATGCCCCTTCCTTTGAAGCCCCTCCTACATTAAAAAAAATTGGTGAAGTTGCCCAGAAGTGTCCAAGACGGGCGCAAAATCACCAAAAATCACTTCAAATTGAGTGCAAATTTTGAGTAATTTCAAAAAGTTTTACATTATAATTCTGGCAAAAACTGTTTTATAAATCAGTGCCATAGTTCTAAAAATATAGGAATTACGTGACAGATTGTTATAAATTAGGGATTGTCTTTTTAACCAACAGGATAATGCATTTAATCTATATGAGATTTTAGGACAATTGACACAAAACATAAAATGCCCCTTTATGATGCTGGTCCTGAAGTGGTGAACATCAATATACATTAACTCATATGATTAGACATTCATTTCAGTTGGCAGTCATTTAGCTCCTCCTAGAATCCCTCCCCAAAAAATATTGCTAAGGGTTGGAAAGGCTGAAAAAGAAGAAATCAACTGATTGGGAATTTTTGACGTGTGCCATATGGATACGTCCTGGCGATTTTGCCCTCACAGAGGCTAGGTGTCAGCTGAATCTGACAACTGACGCCCGGCACTCAATGGAAAAATAAAAAAGTTATAGCTCTCAGAATAAAGCAATGGAAAAATAATATATTTTTTTAATAAAATAGTTTTTATTATGTAAAGGAACCAAAACATAAAAAAATCAATATAAATGTGGTATCTCTGTAATCGTACTGACCCGAAGAATAAAGCAGCCTTATCAATTTTACCACACGTGGAACAACATAAAAAAATGCTGAATTGCTGGTTTTTGTTCATTCTGACTCCCAAAAATTGGAATAGAAAGCGATCAAAAAATGTCATGTGTCTGAAAATGGTACCAAAAAAAGGTCACCTCGTTCCGCAAAAAACATGCCCTCACATGACTAGTTTTCACAATAAAAAGTGTCTTTTAGTGTGAGACAGCAGCCAAACATAAAAACCTGATATAAATCTGGTATCGCTGTAATTGCACCGACCAGAATAATAAATTCGCCTAATCACTTATACCGAAAGAAGATCGGCGTACAAAATAAACAAAACCAATTTTTCACATGCTGTTTTGTTCATTCTGCCTTCCAAAGATCGCAGTAATGTTCATTGCACATTTATCCTGTGCTTTGCGCTGAGCGCTTTCTCCGGGGGTTCTGTGTAAATCTCTGAAATACGTGATTCAGACGGAACCTCTGGCAGAAGATTCCCTATAATGAGGCAGATGGATGCACTGTGGACACCATAGGACCTGTGATCCGGCGGTGTCTCTCTTTTTAGGATTGCATAAAAGTGCGGTCGTCCACAGTTTTGTGCACTTCTGAAAGGAAGGACAACACTGAACAAAGGCCAGATGAGTAACTTCGCTGCCTCACTATAGTGAATGGATCCATCAGGGGTTTCATCTGAATCACGTCACTCGGAGATTTAGATGGAAACCACAAAGTAAGTGGTCAGTGTACAGGGCCAGATATCTGGGATCCAAAACATTATAAAAAAGCTTCATAAAGCTTAATCAAAAATATAAAGCTTAACCAAAAACATAATGGCTTAAATGATTAGTAACTTAATTTCTTAATTTATTTAAATTTATATTATAGTATACTAATATCAACTGAGGCAGAGAAAATCTATAGGCAAAGGTAAGATATCACAGATTCTACGATACATCCTGTAATTTTTCAGTGACAGACAGTTGGCAAAATTCACAGTTTTCAGCGCCTACAACATTTTGTCTTTGTAATGTTATGAATGGCAGATGCTATGCATTATATCTGTATCATGTTGAGCCATGACACTGAAAAATGACATGAAAGTTCCAGTGATATAACTCACAAGACCTCAGGTAAGCGCAGTTCCTATTTCACACACAATTTATTTTAATTGCCTTTTCCTGTGCCCATATGTTTGCAATCAATACTGTACTGGATTCCTGTTTGCCATATTATTAGGTTAATAACATGGGAGATGCACATTGTAATTTCTATGCCTGAGAACAAGTAGTTCTAATTTTGCAGAGTACATATTTCTGTAGGTTACCGGAGGTTAGCATGCATGCCGCCATGGCCCTCAGCCTTTTAATGAATATAGTGCAAAACCAACACTCTCCATATGACCTTGGCTTGGTCACTGTTACAAAATATCATCTTCAATGGATATTTATTTTCAAATCTAAAAGCAACATACCTTTTTTGTTTTTTCCAGTTTTCGAAAGCACAACAATGGCTTGGGTAAGTCAGATCCGCGTCAACAAGATCGGAAAACTTTTCTAAAGGAGGGAGCTTTTTCAGGTTATAAGCATGACTAGCTTTCAATTTCTTAATGGCATCCAATCCTTCATGAGGTAAAGAACTGATCTGGGTTTTTGAGATATCCCTTTAAAGAGAAAATCAAACATATTTTATAAAGAAGAGCATTTCTTTTTGTAAGATACAATAAATCATCAACCTACACTTTCTGGAAGCCTCCAGTACTCATTAAGTTTCTGTTCACATCTATATTTCATGACTTAACGGAAACGGATCAGGTCTCCTAACAGTCTGAAACCACGACTATAGCTGTAAATATGGGCAGCGCGGTGGCTCAGTGGTTGGTACTGCAGCCTTGTAGTACTGGGGTCCTGGGTTCAAGTCCCAACAAGGACATCATCTGCAAGGAGTTTGTATGTTCTACCCATGTTTGCGTGGGTTTCCTCCAATTTTTTCCCACACTCCAGAGACATACTGATAGGGAATGTAGATTATGAGCCCCATTGGGGACAGTGATGATGATGTCTGTTAAACACTGTGGAATATAATAGCGCTATATAAGCAGGCAAAATAAATAAATTGATTAATTAATTAATCAATATACTGTTTACTAGGGTTGAGCGAAACAGATCGGCACTTTTCAAAAGTCGCCGACTTTTGGCAAAGTCGGGTTTCGTGAAACCCGACCCGATCCCACTCTGGGATCGGGTCGGCGGTACACGATCTGTAATCCAAAGTCGGGTTTCGTTATATATATATATATATATATATATATATATATATATATATGTCATAGAGACACATATATATATATATATATTTATATTTACTTCAGCGCGATAATGTTGAAAAGCCGGTAATTCAATTGCCGGCTTTTCATTTCTCCTGCCTAAACCCGACATGATATGAGACATGGTTTACATACAGTAAACCATGTCATATCCCCCTTTTTTTTGCATATTCCACACTACTAATGTTAGTAGTGTGTATGTGCAAAATTTCGGCGCTGTAGCTATTAAATCTATAGATCGATATATCCATAGATGTATAATAGAAAGGCCAATGTTTCTTAATGAGCGTTTAATTATTAAAAAAAAGGAAAAAAATGGCGTGGGCTCCCGTGCAATTTTCTGCGCCAGAGGGGGAAAGCCGACGGCCGGGGGCCAATATTTTTAGCCTGGGAAGGGGGTAAAACCCATGGCCTCTCCAAGGCTATGAATATCAGCCCGCAGCTGTCTGCGTAGCCATTACTGGCTATTAAAATAGGGGGACCCCCCAAAAAAATGATGTGGGGTCCCCCTATATTTTATAGCCAGAAAGGCTAAGCAGACAGCTGCGGGCTGATATTCATAGCCTAGAGAGGGGCCATGGATATTGGCCCCCCAGCTGCAAATACCAGCCCGCAGCCTCCCCAGAAATGGCGCATCTGTAAGACGTGCCAATTCCAGCACTTAGCCCCTCTCTTCCCACTCCCGAGTAGCAGTGGGATATGGGGTAATAAGGGGTTAATGTCACCTTGCTATTGTAAGGTGACATTAAGCCAGCTTAATAATGGAGAGGCGTCAATATGACACCTATCCATTATTAATCCTAGTGTAGTGAAAGAGTTAAAAAAAAATTAAGACACAGCCAGAAAAAAGTATTTTATTATTCTTAATTTAACCATGCTTACCATACTCGATCGCCTGCAAAAAACGTAAAATAATAAACCATATACTTTCTGTCCGATGCAGGGAACTTTCTCACAGCAGTGCCAAAAGTGAGACAAGGGACTATTTTTTACAGTGGCGGAGGAATACAGTGCGGAAGGATATCTTCCGTCATTGTATTCCTGGAGCCCCTAGAGAGCGGTTGCATCAGCTGATGCTGCTGCTCTCCACGGGAGATCATCGTGGGACACTCATTTTTATTGAATTTCTGCGGATCAGGGAGTATAGTGTTTGTTTATTATTTTAATATGTTTTACAGGTGACACTGGCTTCGGGGATCAAAGTGACAAGTGATGGTGAGTATGTACTCTATGTTATATGTACTGTATGTTATATGTATGTATTGTATGTAATGTATGAATGTACTGTATGTAGTATGAAGGTAGTATGTATGTAGTATGTTGTATGTAGTATGTATGTAGAATGTTGTATGTAAGTATGTAGTATGTTGTATGTAGTATGTTGTATGTATGTTGTATGTATGTAGTATGTTCTATATATGTAGTATGTTTGTAGTATGTATGCAGTATGTATGTATGTAGTATGCATGTAGTATGTATGCATGTAGTATGTTGTATGTATGTAGTATGTATGTATGTTGTATGTATGTAGTATGTTGTATGTATGTAGTATGTTGTATGTAGCATGTATGCAGTATGTTGTATGTAGTATGTATGTATGTAGTATGTATGTAGTATGTATGTATGTATGTAGTATGTATGTAGTATGTATGTTGTATGTATGTTTGTGTCCCATCATTGGCTAATGTGTCAATCACTGTCATTGTAGCAGGCATAGCCCGATTGGACTTGCAGTCCCATCGGACGATGCCTGCACACACACACACAAAGACCCCAGAGAGGCCCGCACAGACCCCCGAGAGGCCCGCACAGACTCCCCGGCAGCCCGCACAGACCCCCAGCAGGCCCACACAGTCCCCCGGCAGCCCGCCCAGACCCCCCGGAAGCCCGCACAGACCCCCGGCAGCCCGCACAGACCCCCGCAGGCCCACACAGACCACCGGTAGGCCCGCACAGACCCCCGGCAGCCCACACAGACCCCCGGCAGGCCCGTACACACCCCCAGCAGGCCCGCACAGACCCCTGACAGGTCTGCACAGACCAAAAACAGCGTAAAAAATGCTGCGGATCCGCGGTAAAAACCGCAACGTGTGAACATGGCCTTATAGTGCCTGATCACAGCCAATCACAGTCATGTCAGTAGTTAAAATGCCTACTAGTGTTTCAAGATGTGCCCACACTTCACAGGAACTTCATTGGGTGGTTCATGTGTCAATCACAAACATTGTGCAAAAAAAAATACGCACTTCCGATTTCTGATTTCCGATCACATTCAAAGATCGGAATCGGGATTTGGAATTCCGATCGTAGTGAAAATCGGTATAATTCCGATTTTACATGATCGGTTCGAGCAACCCTAGTCAGTACAATTACGAACATATAAAACATGCAAAACATTTTTTTTATTTAAGTGGTGAAAAAAAAAATCGGAAATTTGTAAAAAAATTTTGTTTGCTTGTGTTTACTACACTATGTTCCAAATTATTATGCAAATGACACTTTTCTCGGATTTTCCTAAATGGTCGGTGCAAATGACAGTCAGTCTAATAAAAGTCATCACCCATTAGAGTATACATTGAATTTTATTGAAGAAACCTCCCAATGATTACAGTATAATCTCCAAAATGAATAAAAACTCAAAATGCACTGTTCCAAATTATTACGCACAGTAGAATTTCTAAACATTTGATATGTTTTAAAGAACTGAAAATGTTAATTTGTGGAATTTGCAGCATTAGGAGGTCACATTCACTGAAGAAAAAAGCTATTTAACTCCAAAACATCCTAGCAGGCCAAGTTACATGTTAACATAGGAACCCTTCTTTGATATCACCTTCACAATTCTTGCATCCATTGAACTTGTGAGTTTTTGGAGAGTTTCTGCTTGTATTTCTCTGCATGAAGTCAGAATAGCCTCCCAGAGCTGCTGTTTTGATGTGAACTGCCTCCCACCCTCATAGAGCTTTTGTTTGATGATACTCCAAAGGTTCTCTATAGGGTTGAGGTCAGGGGAAGATGGTGGCCACACCATGAGTTTATCTCTTTTTATGCCCATAGCAGCCAATTACTCAGAGGTATTCATTGTCATGCATGAAGATGATTTTGCTCCTGAAGGCACGTTTCTGCTTTTTAGACCATGGAAGAAAGTTGTCAGTCAGAAACTCTATATATTTTGCTGAGGTCATTTTCACACCTTCAGGAACCTTAAAGGGCCCTACCAGCTGGTTCCCCATGATTCCAGCCCAAAACATGACTCCTCCACCTCCTGGCTGACGTCGCAGCCTTGTTGGGACATGGTGGCCATCCACCAACCATCCACTACTCCATCCATCTGGACCGTCCAGGGTTGCTCGACACTCATCAGTAAACAAGACTGTTTGAAAATTAGTCTTCATGTATGTCTGGGCCCACTGCAACCCTTTCTGCTTGTGAACCCTGTTTAGGAGTGGCCAAATAGTAGGTTTATGCACCACAGCAAGCCTTTGAAGGATCCTACACTTTGAGGTTCAAGGGACTCCAGACGCACCAGCAGCTTCAAATAACTGTTTGCTGCTTTGTAATGGTATTTTGGCAGCTGCTCTCTTAATCCATTGAATTTGTCTGGCAGAAACCTTCCTCATTATGCCTTTATTTGCATGAACTCTGTATGTGCTCTGTTTCAGTCACAAATCTCATCAGAGTATGATGATCACTCTTAAGTTTTCGTGAAATATCTAATTTTTTCATACCTTGTCCAAGGCATTGCACTATTTAACGCTTTTCAGCAGCAGAGAGATCCTTTTTATTTCCCATATTGCTTGAAACCTGTGACCTGCTTAATAATGTGGACATCATTTTTTAAGTAGTTTTCCTTTAATTAGAATCACCTGGAAAACTAATTATCCCACGAGTTTAAGATTGATTTCAGTGATTCATTGAACCCCGAGACACAATACCATCCACGAGTTTATTTGAAAAACAAAACAATTAAATCTTTATGACACTTAAATCCAATTTGCATAATAATTTGGAACACAGTGTAGACCCGTAACGTTTTCAATTTTTGGTCGATGGGGCTGTGCAATGGCTTATTTTTTGCACACTGAGCTGAATTGTATCTAGCATTTTGGGATAGATACAATGTTTTTATATGTCATTTATTGTGCTAGAGTTGAGCCTCAGAGCACACACAAAAACTTTGGTTACAAATAGCACTGTTATATTGATATTGCAGTCTTATACGTCCATCTGTAGTGGACAAATTTTGCTGGCATTGTAATACTGTCTTTAACGTTTTCTCAACAGGGATATATCATATGCAATTTAAAATGGGCAAGGAGGGGAGTAAGGGATGGGGAAGTGGACATGATGCTGATGGGGAGCACAGAAGCTGAAACCATGGGCAAGGGGAAACTGTGCCTGCCGCGAGAGCACAACAAACACACACATCATGTCGATCTAGCTTCCTATCCCACTTTGTATTGGGGGTGTGGAACACCATTCTTAAAGCCATAGCAGTGTGAAAAGGTTGTTGGATGGATGACAGATAATGCTTCCCAGTCACTTTGCCAGAACTGTCCTGTCTACCACATGGTCCAGTCTCAGTAACCGTGATTATCAACCACATAATCCTCACCCTGATCCTCTTTCCTCTCACCATACCGAGTGCCCGGACACAAGTGATCACACTCTTGGGCACTCTGAAGAGCTGTTCACATTTCCAGTCCCAAGCTGCCACAATTTTTCCCAGTGTGCGTGCTGTCCACACCTTACACAAGTACTTGTCCCATAACATCAGCTGTGCCCTGACCAATGCTGTGACCGGGAAGGTCCACTTAACTACGGACACGTGGACAAGTGCTTGTTGCCAGGGACACAATTCCCTGATGGCACACTGGGTGAACATTGTGGAAGTTGGGACCCAGTCAGACCCTGGGATGGAAAACGTGCTACTGATACTGAGGATTGTGGGCCCTTGTTCAATCAGAGTTGCCCCCACCTTCTACAGCAGTTCCTGCACCTGCTCCTCTTCACCCTCCATCTCACAAACGTCAACATCAGTCACAAGCTGGAAGCACTGCAGCACTGCCTCGGCCAAGTGGCAACAAGCTGTGCTGAAGCTAATCTGCTTTGGTGACAAACTGCACACCGCTGCGGAGTTGTTGAAAGGTCTAACAGACCAGACTGATCCTGTGGCTATTGCCCCTGAACTTACAACCATGCTTTGGGGTTGTGTTACAGCCAATGGCACAGGGAAAATTTCATGGGTAGAAGAAATATTGGATTCAATGAAATTTCAACAAATTCTTGATGCAAACATAATACCATCTGTACAAAAAAGCTGAAATTGAGAAGAGGATGGCTTCTACAGATGGATAAGGATTTTAAACACACGTCAACATCCACAAAAGACTACTTCAAAAGTAAACACAAAATGTAGTTTTTATATGAAGGTCTTTATTATTAAGGGAAAAAGAAATCCAAACCTACAGGGCCCTGTGTGAAAAGTGATTGCCTTCCCCTTAAAACATAAATTAACTGTGATTTATCACATCTATGGGAAGCTGAGTTCAAATTCCCTATCCACACCCAGTCACACCTGTTCTCAATCAAATCACTTAAATAGGACCTGCCTGACAAAGTGAAATAGACCAAAAAACCTCAAAAGCTGTACATCATTTCGTGATCCAAATAAATTCTGAAACAAATAATAAACAAAGTAATTGAGATCTATCAGTCTGGGAAAAGGTTATAAAGCCATTTCTAAAGCATTGGGACTCCGGCAAACCGCATTGTGAGTCATTATCCACAAATGGCAAAAACATGGAAGAGTGATGAACCTTTCAAGAAGTGGCCAGTCCACCAAAATTACCCCAAGAACGCAGCAACAATTTATCCAAGAGGTCACAAAAGACCCAAAAACAACATCCAAAGAACTGCACTCCTCCCTTGTCTCAGTTCAGGTCAGTGTTCATGATGACTTCACCATAAGAAACTGAGCAAAAATGGCCTGCATGGCAGAGTTCCAAGATGAAAACCACTGCTGACCAATAAAAACATAAAGGCTCATGTCAGTTTTGCCAGAAAACATCTTGATGATCCCCAAGACTTTTGGGAGAATACTTTGTGAACTGACAAGACAAAAGTTTACATTTTTGGAAGGTGTATGTCCCATTACATGTCTGGCATAATTAACACTGCATTTCAGAAAAGAAACCTCATATCAACAGTAAAATATGGGGGTGGTAGTGCGATGATCTGGGGCTGTTTTGCTTCATAACCTGGAAGGTTGCTTTGGTAAATGGAAGCATGAATTCTGCTGTGTACCAAAATATCCTGAAGGAAAATGTCTGCCATCTCTTCGTGACCTCAAGCTGAAGCGCATTTGGGTTATGCAGCAGGACAATGATCCTAAACACACCAGCAAGTCCACCTCTGAATGGCTTAAAAAAACAAAATTTAGACTTTGGATTAGCCTAGTCAAAATCCTGACTTTAATCCAAATGAGATGCTGTGGAATAATCTGAAAAAGATGGTTCATGCTCGGAAACCCTCCAATGTGGCTGAATAACAGCAATTCTGCAAAGATGAGTATGCCAAAATTCCACCAGAGCATTGTAAAAGACTCATTGCCAGTTATCGCAAATGCTTGTTTGCAGTTGTTGCTACTAAGGGTGGCCCAACTAGTTTTTAGGTTTTTGGAGCACACAGAACCCTGTAAGTTTAGATTTCTTTTTCCCGTAATAATAAAGAACTTAATTTAAAAATGGCATTTTGTGCTTACTTGTGTTATCTTTGTCTAATATTTAAATTTGTTTGGTGATCAGAGGCATTAAAGTGTGACAAGCATGCAAGAGAATAAGAAATCAGGAAAGGGCAAACACTTTTAACACAACTGTACTGTATGTACTGTATGGTATGGCAACTAGGGACTAGTCTTTCACAAGCTTCAAAGATGTGAAAACTTTGTTTTTTGACAGAGGGAATCTTGCAAAAATAGTTACAAATATGATATATAAAGTAGAATTTTAGCAAATAAAGTTAAAATCACTTTCTTTAATAATATAATTTAGTCCGGTCCCCCTGGAAATTACTGATCCATTCTAATTTTATTTTGTTACTTGGTTCCGCTTCATTTTTTCCAGTTTTGCTGTGAAATATTTTATATATAGATCAAAGACAAACCATATGCTTTAAAAACTATATTCAGTTGAATTGCATATTAAAGGTCTGTGTCTTTCTTCTTTTTCCATATGGAAATTCTTTAGGGACACTTTTCTGCTGATGATTAACTATAGTAGACTAATGGTAGTCCTTGTGAACTGAAAAACAGACTAAAGCAATGCAATACTAATGCTTCACTGATAGAAGTGCACGAGTTGTCACCAAATCCTCTTATGCCTCCCATTTACTATAGAGGATTAAAAATATCAAGCCACATTTTATGAGTTACCATATCTTAGGGAATATCTGCAGCAGGCTATTCCACAAAGAAGATTTTACAAAATTTCTACAAAGTGAGCACCAAAAAGCACCAAACAGTTGTACATTGAGTTCCTCTGCCTCTGTGCCATGTTATGTTACCCGTTAGTCACTACAGCTTTCTTTTCTTTTACATTTTGGAGATTGGTAAAATATGTGTAATAACTTTGGCTAGAGATGAGCGACTCTTGAAAAATTTGGTTTGGGAAGATTCGCTCATATTGAAGGGTAAATTTGATTTGGTCTGAATACCATAAGATCCAAATCAAAAGTGGACCAATTGCCCTGAAAAACTTTTATTATTCTCTGATTCCCAAAGCACAATAAACAGAGGGAAAGGATTAAAAACATGCTACTTGCACCACAGTTCCTTTGTCGTTTACACCAGTTTTTGGCTTTCTGACATTTTCTCTCCACGCGGTCATGTGTTGGTTGGTGGCAACACAAAAGATGTTGTTTTGTTGGATACATACAAAAGGAATGTCAAAATCTTACTAGAATCCAATATTTTCAGAAAATCAGTTTGAATCAGAAGTGCCATGATTGCCACAAAAAGCTTCTCTTCAGACCTCAAAGCCCCAAAGCATAAAAAGTAAATTGTCCTAGAGTCCCACTTGTCTTTATGAAGCCACCACCTTCCCTAGTATCCCTCACAGTTCTTTGGTTCTTCCTGCACTCCCGGCAAATTATTGTCCTCATGTCATCATCTGTGATGGCAAAGTATGTCATTGACATCAATGATATGCATCAACCACAACGTGAAAGTGTGAGACTGACAGCAATCACTAGTCTCAGGGTCATAAGTGCTGAAAGAACCAAAGACCAGTGAAGAGGATTTCGTGAGTTGTGTCAGGATTGGGGAGCAATGGTAGAGGTGGCATACAGCCAGGTGAGGTCCTAGCACAGGTGAGTAAAATGAATCTCAATATTTTAACCTTTTTCCAGCCCTAAAAAAGAGGCAGCTAAATTGTGACCGGCTGGCTGTCATTATACAAAATGTAAATCGGATCCCAAAATTTCAGATTAAATAGAATTGAAATTTTAAAAAATTTGTTGCAAATTTGCTTCATTACACATTGATTCATTCATCTCTAGAGTGAAGCTCAGGACAATATATGAAGTATCGCACTATACTGTAGGGAAGTGCCATTGGCCTGCCAATCACGGCTTGGGCTTCAGTAATATTAAAGCAGTGAATGCGGCATTGTACTATATGTTAAAGGTGGTTTCAAGTTACAATGGAGCAGGGAAGGACATTACATGTTGAAAATATTGTAACCTGATGTCATTGTAACCTGAAGGGCCACTGTAGAATGATTTTGCTCTATTATTTGGGCACAGCAGAGCCCTGGGATGGCTAGCTGAGGAGGGGGAACCAAGGCTTTCTCTGAAATCAGTGCAGTATGTTGATCATTACAGATTTTAGCACAGACAAGGGAGGATTCAGCCTCCTTCTCAGCTGCTGGTCCCAGCGAGCCTTAGCTAACTGCAGACTGAGTACTGTAGATGCTATCACTGTTATACCATAAATTGTCTGAATCAACTACTCACCATTTTAAAGGTTTACAATTCCCAGTAAAGTATACATCAGCGACCAGGCTTGTAAATGTATTCAGTGCTCCTACTTTTAGTACCTCCCTTAGGACTACAAAGTGCCAAATTATAGGAACACCCCAGGCAAAACTGATACATTGTTTTATGACTGGTGTGGGGCCTGAGGGGCTGTGCATGGCACAGGAATTATCTACCGTATTTGGTGTACTTGTAATCGCTGAGTCATACTCTGCTCCCTTTGGCCTTCAACTATTCATAACATAGTGTGTCAGTTTTACCTGGAGAGTTCCTTTGAATGACTTCTACTGTAAAAAAAAAATATCCAATCCTTTTGCCACTACCATTATTTTTCACCTTTACATTATATTATTTTTTTACGAAGAATTTAATATCCCAAAAATGCCAACCGATTGCCTTATTACGTGGATTCACTTTTTCATACTTCAAGTAATTCTGAATAGAGATGAGCGAATCTTTCAAGGTTCAGTTCGGATTGACTGAACGGACCTCTCCGTTTGCTGAAAAGTTCACTAAACGTACCCAAACCCCATTAGATTCAAGGGGAAGGCAAAACCAAATGCATAGACCACACCTTAAGGGGTGACAAAAAGCTTCCCAAATAGTTAAAATTAGGAGCAGATACCAGGAAAAGTGGCATCAATTAACCCACAGTAGAAATTTGAAAATGGCACAGCAGCTCTCAGCCATGGGCCATGCATGAGGTATCAGGCGCTGGCCCAGAATTTACAGCTTGGAAATGAAGTTTTAATGAGGACCTGTTGGTTAAGGAAGAAGTGTAAGCCTTTTTAGCTGGGAGACCTTACACCTCATGCAACACCTCCAATTTTTGTTTCATTCCAGCCACACTCGGATGGCACAAGCATCAGTTTTATAGACTACTATTGATAGAAAAATTAAAAGAATATCACTAGAACAGATTTTATAATTGTAAAGACCATCAAAGTAAAGACCCTATACCTTTAGGTTAACAGGTCTGATATATTATGGACACTACATAGAAACTATTCCAAACACCACGGAGTAGAAAGTCCATTTAAAAATTTGTACATAGCTTTATTCATAATCTTTATAGACTATAGGTAGAAAAATGTAAGGAAACTAACAAAGGTAGTTGACTGAAAGTAAGAGCAGGCCTGCCTGTCTGGGAGACCTACTTAAACGGGCAACTCACCAGATGGAGACCCAACTTGGAGTCTCCACATTTCAAAAAATAATTGTCAAAGCACAGCAAGTGGCATCAATTTGCACAGAGTAGAAACAGTATAATAGGCCTCTGACATACCTTCCACCACAGGCAATCCATCAGATGGAGACCCAACTTGGAGTCTCCACGTTTTAAAAAAATATTTGTAACATCAGCAGCAGTAGCAACAACTGGCATAGAAAACACCACAAAGATGGCACAGACAGAAGAAGTTACAGGTCTGTGGGAAACAGAAATTTTGCATGTTTTTAGGTGAACAAATACTTATTTTCCACCATAATTTGAAAAATAAATCATGTCAAATCAGATAAGGTGATTTTTTTCTCATTTTGACTCTCATAGTTGTGGTCTACCTATGGTGTCTATTACAGGCCTCTCTCATCTTTTTAAGTGGGAGAACTTACACATTTGGTGGCTGACTAAATACTTTTTTCCCCACTGTACCACCAGAATCCTGGGAGCCCTCCACACATACACCTGTGTGTCATCATTCTCTAGCTGTCCCAGATACCAAGTCATTGAGACTGGCTCTCCAGAACCACTTAGCCAACCCAAGTTTGGACTCTCCATATCGGTCCAGCCCCAACGAACCTGTTGTGACGTCAGTCGTCTCGTTTGGACCTTCCACTCGGACGTTATGACCCATCTTAGATATTGGGAATTATTTCAGCTAGGAGGTCAAGGGAGGAGATTTCAGTCGAACCCAGAGGGGCAGTAGAAAAAATAAGAGGGGGCGAGTTAGGGGTTAAAGGCTAGCTACACACCTTTAGCTAGTGTCATTGTTCTGCCATGGAAGCCACGTCATGTGACATGTGGAGACAGACCAGAAACTAACAAAGTACCTGTGGACTCGAGCGCTTCCCCGGGCCCATATGTTATAAGGAACGGTAACGTGACACACATAGCTAACTGCAATCCCATACCTGAACCCTACCTTTATTTGTACTTCTGGCTGTAATATCTGTATATTTACGCTGTAAATATTTGTATTATCTAAAGCGCCTTTCAGCAATTAAAATATCAATTCATTTTGGGCTGCTCTTTTATCTGGGATCCCGATTTCCCATGTCCGTGAGTCCAGCTAGTACTTATACGCTACCTTGGTTGGTTTCTGACCTGATATAAGCTTGTTAACGGAACGGGCATATATCTAACAAGGAACTGGTGGCAACATACCATTCTGGTGTTATTGGGGGATCATGGCAGTGATGGACCGGAGGTTTATATATATTCCCTATATATATAAGAATAAACGTGTGCACAGCCGTTAGAGAGATGCCAAGGTAGGTTCCAATACCATGAATAATAGCAAAAAAACTTGGCACTCAGACTTAACTTAATCAGATAAAGTGATTTAATGGTGTCCACGGTAAATAACAGAAGAAACGTTTCGGTCCTATAGCCGGACCTTCATCAGTCACAATATTTGATCGTGAACAGAAGTTAGTGGACCCGAAAGATTATGGGTTTTCATTAAGGTCATACATATAGGTGGACACAGCCAGTATCTCAGGTGGATAAGTCTGATGGTATTGCCTTCTGTGGTATAGAGTCTGCGTGTCCTGGTCAGTGGAGGACGCGGTATCCACCGCACTGACTTGCGGTGGATACCGCGTCCTCCACTGACCAGGACACGCAGGCTCTATACCACAGAAGGCAATACCGCCAGACTTATCCCCTTTTGACACTGGCTGTGTCCACCTATATCTGTGACCTTAATGAAAACCCATAATCTTTCGGGTCCACTAACTTCTGTTCACAATCAAATATTGCGACTGATGAAGGTCCGGCTATAGGACCGAAAAGGTTCTTCTGTTATTTACCGTGGACACCATTAAATCACTTTATCTGATTAAGTTAAGTCTGAGTGCCGAGTTTTTTGCTATATATATATTCCCAGCCTGGACAAGTGATATATATACTGTCCTGACTGCAGAGTGCCTCAATAACAAGTACGTAACAGGGAAGCCTCTCCTTTGACTACTTATCCTGGGTGCAGTTCCCTGACTGACCCGAGAGTAAGGGGGGCACCAGAGAGCTGCATCTGTGTAAGCTCTGTCACAGATTGGTGACGGCGAGGGGATATCTGTATCCCTTGGCTTTCGTTTCCTTACAGCAAGATACAGCCAATTTGCTAAATATTGACAAAAATTTAATTTGAATTAAATTGATCCATTCATCTCCAGGAAAACAACTCTTTGGGGAACAACTTTAGAAGCATAGGTAGCAATGCATGTTCCCTCTCTTCACTCAGGTCTGAGAAAGGTGTACAAAACTTGCCCACATGCTTGTAA
The DNA here is from genome assembly GCF_051348905.1 of Ranitomeya variabilis. NCBI lineage: Eukaryota > Metazoa > Chordata > Amphibia > Anura > Dendrobatidae > Ranitomeya > Ranitomeya variabilis. The sequence goes on from NC_135233.1 coordinate 57,518,976, forward strand.
ATCTGCTTATTTTTTGTATGCTCCTAAAACTGACTAGAAGACATCTGTAGAGGACACAAGCACCGTTTCGCGTCAGACCCATTACATCCCTTTGGCTGGAAGATATTTGACAATTGATGGGGTTTCATTGGAGATCAGCATTTAGTGTGCCAGCAGAATAAGCATTGGGAAGGGCTTCTGCTATAGATAGATATCCGACATGTGACGGAATAGTACGTCACATGTCGGGACCCCCGCTTTGATGTGCGCTCCGGCGGTGAGCGCACATCAAAGTCGCGACATGTCAGCTGTTTTTTACAGCTGACATGTGCGCGCAATAGCGGCGGGTGAAATCGCGATCACCCGCCGCTATTAACTAGTTAAATGCCGCTGTCAAACTCAGACAGCGGCATTTAACTACCGCATCCGGCCGTGCGGCCGGATATGAGCGCATCGCCGACCCCCGTCACATGATCGGAGGTCGGCGATGCTTGTACATTGTAACCATAGAGGTCCTGGAGACCTCTATGGTTACTGATCGCCGGTGGCTGTGAGCGCCCCCCTGTGGTCGGCGCTCACAGCACACCTGCATTTTAGCTACATAACAGCGATCTGATGATCGCTGTTATGTAGCAGAGGCGATCGTGCTGTGCCTGCTTCTAGCCTCCCATGGAAGCTATAGAAGCATGGTAAAAGTTAAAAAAAAAAGTAAAAAAAAATGTGAAAAAAATAAAAAAAATATAAAAGTTTAAATCACCCCCCTTTCGCCCCAATCAAAATAAATCAATAAAAAAAAACCCCAACCTACACATATTTGGTATCGCCGCGTTCAGAATCGCCCGATCTATCAATAAAAAAAAGCATTAACCTGATCGCTAAACGGCGTAATGAAAAAAAAATCGAAACGCCAGATTTACGTTTTTTTGGTCGCCACGACATTGCATTAAAATGCAATAACGGGCGATCAAAAGAACGTATCTGCACCAAAATGCTATCATTAAAAATGCCAGCTCGGCACGCAAAAAATAAGCCCTCACCCGACCCCAGATCACGAAAAATGGAGACGCTACGGGTATCGGAAAATGGCGCAATTTTATTTATTTATTTTTTTGCAAAGTTTGGAATTTTTTTTCACCACTTAGGTAAAAAAGAACCTAGTCATGTTAGGTGTCTATGAACTCGTACTGACCTGGAGAATCATAATGGCAGGTCAGTTTTAGCATTTAGTGAACCTAGCAAAATAGGCAAGCAAAAAACAAGTGTGGGATTGCACTTTTTTTGCAATTTCACTGCACTTGGAATTTTTTTCCCGTTTTCTAGTACACGACATGGTAAAACCAATGATGTCGTTCAAAAGTACAACTCGTCCCGCAAAAAATAAGCCCTCACATGGCCAAATTGACAGAAAAATAAAAAAGTTATGGCTCTGGGAAGGAGGGGAGCGAAAAACGAAAACGGAAAAACTGAAAAAGCTCCGGGGGTGAAGGGGTTAAAAAATGGGTACTAGTCCCACCTCTAGAAATTTAACTGGGGAGAATGAATGGGTTTGAGGGGTTTTCTATATTTAATATCCCTTAAACTGTTGACAGAATGTACTTCATTTTTTTTTTATGCAAAATCTTGTTAAAATCAAATTATTTCCATTTTAGGCATTTATGGGCGGCATATCCACAAAATATGCCATAGCTGGGTATGTGTTCCATTTCTAGAAAATGGGAAAATGAGGGACTGGTTACTTTTCTACATGTAATAATAGCCCTTAAAAGTGTTGAAATAAAAGTATTTTGTTTTTATTCTTTTGATTCAGAAGTTTTAATAAGCACGTTTACCCTTAAAAAAAAGTATAAAAGAAGCAAAGCCCCATTGCTTATAACATGTTATTGATACCAATGGCTGGATCTAGCTCTATCAATATATGAGGCTAGGACCTATGGGCATAAAAAAGATGAGTTTTGATAACGAATAGTAGCAAAAAGGAAAGAAACAAATGAAGAAAACAAAAAATTAATGTTTTGTCTTACAAGACCGGAGAACGACTAAGGTATGGACAGCTATATCTTTGGTAAGCATAGACAGATGCTCAAAATCAACCAATGAGGAATACCTTAGAGAGGCTGCTGATATCCCAAATTTATATTTGCAAATATCATAATGGAATGTAGCAGTCCAGCGGGAGCCACGATTTGAGGAGTTTTATGTTAGTGTATGGACAACTCTAAATTGCAAACTAAACTTCTACAACTCAGGTATTGATTTGTTCTTTCTCATAGATCTGAGCTGTAGACAATACTAAAGATTTCAGAAATGTAATTTAAACTTCATCAAGGCGAGATATAACTTACAATACTTCAGGTCCACTGGCTCCATGGAAAACAAGATCTGGTAATGTAGTTAGTCTCTGATTGCCGCTTAGGAATCTGATAGAAAGAAACAAGAAAAAAAAAAAAAAAGAAATAACTAAAAGTAAAAGATAGGAACAAGCACACGATAAACTTGTTTAATAAACTCACAGTTGATGCAAAACTGTGCCGTTGAAAGCATAGTTTTCTATCTCTTCAATATCATTCTGTACAAGCCGCCTGGAAGAAAAATAAGCATAAAATATATGTCGCTGATCATCCAGCTGTACCAGTTATGTCGAAAGAGTACAACCAAAATCAATGAACCAATAAACTTTGTACTAATCCAACTAATAATATACCGTATATACTCGAGTATAAGCTAACCCGAGTATAAGCCGAGACCCCTAATTTTGCCACAAAAACTGGGAAAACTTATTGACTCGAGTATAAGCCTAGTAAAATTGATTGAGACATCAGTAGGTTAAATGTTTTTGAATATCCATATTCAATCAGGAGCCCCATATAATGCTCCATAAAGTTCATGATGGGCCCCATAAGATGCTCCATACAAAAATATGCCCCATATGAAGCTGCACAAAGGTTAATAATGGCCCCGTAGGAGGCTCCATATTAAAATATGCACCATATAATGCTGCACAAAGGTTAATGATGGCCCCATAAGATGCTCCACAGAATAATATCCCTGTATGCTGCTGCTGCGATAAAAAAAAAATATGACATACTCACCTCTCGTTCCTGGGGGTCTCGTGCCGTGTCCTGAGCAGGTGGGGACACTGGCGAGCTATGGGGGCCAGGTGCAAGGGTCGCCGCTGGCTCAGGACACTGACACTTGCAATATTCAGCTGTCCCCGTTCCACCGCGGCGCACCGCTGTGTCTTCCGGCTCGCTGCAGTGACTGTTCAGGCAGAGGGCACGCACTAACCATGTAATCGTGCCCTCTGACCTGAACGTCACAGCCAGAGGACGCGGAAGACACAGAGCGGTGGTGGAACGGGGACAGGTGAATATCACGTGGCCCACCCTCCCCATCATACTCACTCCCACCTGACGCGTCTCTGCACGTCCCTGCTTCTCCGATGGTCTCCAGCGTGCGCCGGCAGCTTGTTCCTGTGTTCAGCGGTCACATGGTAATGCTTATTAAAGTAATGAATATGCGCTCCACGCCTATGGGAGTGGAGGCGCGTCCATATTCATTACTCTAATGAGCGATACCATGTGACCGCTGAACACAGGAAGATCTGCAGGCGACAGAGACCATATGAGAAAGAGGGACATGCAGAGATGCATCAGGTGGGGGCGAATATGATGTGACAGCCACCACTCCTGCCGCTCCCCCTCCCCCACCAACCCCCTGGGACAATGACTCGAGTATAAGCTGAGAGAGGCACTTTCAGCTTAAAAAAATGGGCTGAAAATCTCAGCTTATACTCAAGTATATACGGTATGTTCTGTTACAATACCATGTCTGTGAATACCCAACTTTTCATAGCACTGTTCCCCACCTTCCGGCTCTTTGCTTGATAGGGATGAGGGGGTTGCCGATGTTCCAGCTTGATTGACAGTTCGGGCATGGTCACGCCACTAATCCAAACTGAGCACTCTCAGATGCTGCAAACAGAGGCAGCTTTGTGTCAGCAGCTTCAGAGGAATAGATTTTTTATGACAGTGGCAGGGATTTTGCGTGAACAATGCAGTGATCCAGCCCTTTTCAAAGCAGCTCTTACAAGACCTATAGAAAAGTGGTTGTAAGTGCTGCACTCCTTCCCTAAAATACCAATCACCTTAGACAAACTGGGTAGAAATGAAAAAAAAAAACTATAAATCCCTTTATTCTTGAAAATGAAGTAAATTGCAAAGTTGCTTGTTTTAACAAGCACTTTTCAAATATAACAGTTTATGGTGTTTAGTAAACCCCTTTAAAGAGAGTCTGTCAGAAGGATCAACTTTCCTAAGTTGCCTATATGAGCATGCAGATCATAGAAAGTTGAATAAAATGATAATTTGATATCTGCAATTTGATGAACGTTCCAGAATAAATCATATTTTTCTCAATATGTAAATGAGCTGGTAAGAGCTATGAAACCGGACACAGATATCCCTGAGAATCTGCCTACAGAGCTTCATATAAAGTAGAGGGGGTATATATTCAGATCTGGCTTATTAAGAGCACATGTGCTGGGGCAAGTGCGTAATTTCTTTCTAAATGCAATATTATTGAAGTGTATGCAGTTTAACATAGCAGTTGGACAAGGTAGGAAACAGGTATGCTATGCTAGGTATTCCAACAAACATGCTTCATGTTCAGTTTATTGCATTATTTATTTTCCATATCTCTTTTCTTCATCTATGTCCTAGTTGCTGCTTTCTTTCACATTTACCACCCTTTAAACATAATGTGTGCTCTCTCCACATCAGTCTCTCTCTCCTTCCCTTTCCCAAGTACAGCTCTGAAGCCCTGCTCACAATTGTTAAACATTCCAAACTATCCACTACAACCAACTATACACCACACAAAATGCTTACACAAATCACCGAACCACCTGATCCTTCTCTTTTTTTCCCTCTCCTAGTAATTGGCAATATATCCCACAAATATGTCCCTCCTTCCATTATGTGATGCTGTACCCCTGTTACAGCTAGGGGGCATTGCGTGTTCTCCTCAGAATGCGCACAGAGGCGTATTGAGGCCATGGGAATGCATGGCAGTCACAGGCATAACTGTGATGATGAGACAACGTCTGGCATTATTGTAAATGGCCGGTATGTGTTGCAGAGGAGAATCCTCTGCGCTGTAAGCTGATAATGTTGTTCTGGGACCTGTAGTCCCACAAGTATTGTTGTGTAGCTTTAAAGGGAGGCTTACAGGGTTAGTCGGAGAGCTGGGTGGGTCTGACTAACCACCCACACCTCCCACCTATGGGAGTGGTTACAAGTATATAATGTGACCATGGTGTGGTCACATGAGAGAGTGTATGGACCTGATTGGTCCCTGTTTAAGGTCCTGGAAGGCCTGTGTGTTGGACGATCCCAGATGGGTTCTGGGTATCCAATACTATATTGGTAGCAACCTCCGGGCAGGCTATATAGCCACTTGAATCTATACATTGTCCCAGTAAACGTTACTGATGAAGGTCCGACTGTGGGACCGAAACGTTTTCTGATTTGGGATAATAAACCTTTCATTTCTTCACACCACAAAGTTGAGTGCCGGGTTTTGTATCATTTGGACATCCAGAAGAGCACATGGCGAGGCCTTGGATCTGGTGCCCTGTGTGTTGGATGGTTCCAAATGGGGATGGACATCCTGAACAGAACACTGAGAGGCCATATGTGCAGAGTCTGTGAAGGCACTGAATTTGAGGGAGATATCGTCCATCTGAGGATCTGGACTGACGGGAGTGCACTGGTCACAGGGATGGTGACCCCAGTTTGGCAGCTTCCCCAGGAGAGAGCACTGAGAGGAGGTCAACATGTGGAGCAGGAGTGTTATGGTTCTCAATGGCAAGAGAACATAGCCCAGCAAACATAAGAACTAGCTCTTGGAAGGATGGAAACTAAACTGACCATGAACTAAACCTGCCGCACAACTAACAGTAGCCGCGTAGCGTAGCCTGCGTTTTATCCCTAGACGCCCAGCGCCGGCCGGAGGACTAACTAATCCTGGCAGAGGAAAATATAGTCCTGGCTCACCTCTAGAGAAATTTCCCCGAAAGGCAGACAGAGGCCCCCACAAATATTGGCGGTGATTTTAGATGAAATGACAAACGTAGTATGAAAATAGGTTTAGCAAAATTGAGGTCCGCTTACTAGATAGCAGGAAGACAGAAAGGGCACTTTCATGGTCAGCTGAAAACCCTATCAAAACGCCATCCTGAAATGACTTTAAGACTCCAGTATTAACTCATAACATCAGAGTGGCAATTTCAGATCACAAGAGCTTTCCAGACACAGAAACGAAACTACAGCTGTGAACTGGAACAAAATGCAAAAACAAACAAGGACTAAAGTCCAACTTAGCTGGGAGTTGTCTAGCAGCAGGAACATGCACAGAAAGGCTTCTGATTACAATGTTGACCGGCATGGAAGTGACAGAGGAGCAAGGCTAAATAGCGACTCCCACATCCTGATGGAAACAGGTGAACAGCGAGGATGATGCACACCAGTTCAATTCCACCAGTGGCCACCGGGGGAGCCCAAAATCCAATTTCACAACACAGGAGCTCCAGGAAGGTAACCCAGAGTTGGAGGACCGTGTGTACTGACAAGGGTCAGTTAATGAACTGTGCGGTCACCCATGGTAAATGGACGGACTAAGGTCCAGAATGTTTAGTGACCGCAACTTAATGTCATGTTCTGATACAGTGTGTAATGGACTGTTCATGGTACGGTTTATGACTGTTTGCAATGCGATGATGCAATTTTCTCTGTTATGACCCCAATGGCAGAGGGTCTCAGAAATAATTACTAAGTCTGCAAACACAAAAAACCAGCTCATAGGGCAGTGGTAACTGAGCTGACCATATATCTAATCCTAGCACCACAAATAGCAGCAGCCGGGGAACGTGCCTACGTTGGTTCTAGACGTCTCGCGCCAGCCGGAGAACTAACTAACCCTAGAAGGGAAAAGAAAGACCTTTCTTGCCTCCAGAGAAAAGACCCCAAAAGTTGGATACAAGCCCCCAACAAATAATAACGGTGAGGTAAGAGGAAAAGACAAACGTAAGAATGAGCTAGGTATTTAGCAAAGAGAGGCCCACTAGCTAATAGCAGAATATAGTAAGATGACTTATATGGTCAGCAAAAACTGTTATGGTTCTCAATGGCAAGAGAACATAGCCCAGCAAACATAAGTACTAGCTCTTGGAAGGATGGAAACTAAACTGACCATGAACTAAACCTGCCGCACAACTAACAGTAGCCGGGTAGCGTTGCCTACGTTTTTTATCCCTAGACGCCCAGCGCCGGCCGGAGGACTAACTAATCCTGGCAGAGGAAAATATAGTCCTGGCTCACCTCTAGAGAAATTTCCCCGATAGGCAGACAGAGGCCCCCACATATATTGGCGGTGACTTTAGATGAAATGACAAACGTAGTATGAAAATAGGTTTAGCAAAATTGAGGTCCGCTTACTAGATAGCAGGAAGACAGAAAGGGCACTTTCATGGTCAGCTGAAAACCCTATCAAAATACCATCCTGAAATTACTTTAAGACTCTAGTATTAACTCATAACATCAGAGTGGCAATTTCAGATCACAAGAGCTTTCCAGACACAGAAACGAAACTACAGCTGTGAACTGGAACAAAATGCAAAAACAAACGAGGACTAAAGTCCAACTTAGCTGGGAGTTGTCTAGCAGCAGGAACATGCACAGAAAGGCTTCTGATTACAATGATGACCGGCATGGAAGTGACAGAGGAGCAAGGTTAAATAGCGACTCCCACATCCTGATGGAAACAGGTGAACAGAGGGGATGATGCACACCAGTTCAATTCCACCAGTGGCCACCGGGGGAGCCCAAAATCCAATTTCACAACAGTACCCCCCCTCAAGGAGGGGGCACCGAACCCTCACCAGAACCACCAGGGCGATCAGGATGAGCCCTATGAAAGGCACGGACCAGATCGGAGGCATGAACATCAGAGGCAGTCACCCAAGAATTATCCTCCTGACCGTATCCCTTCCATTTGACCAGATACTGGAGTTTCCGTCTGGAAACACGGGAGTCCAAGATTTTTTCCACAACGTACTCCAACTCGCCCTCAACCAACACCGGAGCAGGAGGCTCAACGGAAGGCACAACCGGTACCTCATACCTGCGCAACAATGACCGATGAAAAACATTATGAATAGAAAAAGATGCAGGGAGGTCCAAACGGAAGGACACAGGGTTAAGAATCTCCAATATCTTGTACGGGCCGATGAACCGAGGCTTAAACTTAGGAGAAGAAACCCTCATAGGGACAAAACGAGAAGACAACCACACCAAGTCCCCAACACAAAGCCGAGGACCAACCCGACGCCGGCGGTTGGCAAAAAGCTGAGTCTTCTCCTGGGACAACTTCAAATTGTCCACTACCTGCCCCCAAATCTGATGCAACCTCTCCACCACAGCATCCACTCCAGGACAATCCGAAGATTCCACCTGACCAGAAGAAAATCGAGGATGAAACCCCGAATTACAGAAAAAAGGAGACACCAAGGTGGCAGAGCTGGCCCGATTATTGAGGGCAAACTCCGCTAAAGGCAAAAAAGCAACCCAATCATCCTGATCTGCAGACACAAAACACCTCAAATATGTCTAAAAGGTCTGATTCATCCGCTCGGTCTGGCCATTAGTCTGAGGATGGAAAGCAGATGAGAAAGACAAATCTATGCCCATCCTAGCACAGAATGCTCGCCAAAATCTAGACACGAATTGGGTTCCTCTGTCAGAAACGATATTCTCCGGAATACCATGCAAACGGACCACATTTTGAAAAAACAGAGGAACCAACTCGGAAGAAGAAGGCAACTTAGGCAGGGGAACCAAATGGACCATCTTAGAGAAACGGTCACACACCACCCAGATGACAGACATCTTCTGAGAAACAGGAAGATCCGAAATAAAATCCATCGAGATGTGCGTCCAGGGCCTCTTCGGGATAGGCAAGGGCAACAACAATCCACTAGCCCGAGAACAACAAGGCTTGGCCCGAGCACAAACGTCACAAGACTGCACAAAGCCTCGCACATCTCGAGACAGGGAAGGCCACCAGAAGGACCTTGCCACCAAATCCCTGGTACCAAAAATTCCAGGATGACCTGTCAACGCAGAAGAATGAACCTCAGAAATGACTTTACTGGTCCAATCATCAGGAACAAACAGTCTACCAGGTGGGCAACAATCAGGTCTATCCGCCTGAAACTCCTGCAAGGCCCGCCGCAGATCTGGAGAAACGGCAGACAATATCACTCCATCCTTAAGGATACCTGTAGGTTCAGAGTTACCAGGGGAGTCAGGCTCAAAACTCCTAGAAAGGGCATCCGCCTTAACATTCTTAGAACCCGGCAGGTAGGACACCACAAAATTAAACCGAGAGAAAAACAACGACCAGCGCGCCTGTCTTGGATTCAGGCGTCTGGCGGACTCAAGATAAATTAGATTTTTGTGGTCAGTCAATACCACCACCTGATGTCTAGCCCCCTCAAGCCAATGACGCCACTCCTCAAAAGCCCACTTCATGGCCAAAAGCTCCCGATTCCCAACATCATAATTCCGCTCGGCGGGCGAAAATTTACGCGAGAAAAAGGCACAAGGTCTCATCACGGAACAATCGGAACTTCTCTGCGACAAAACTGCCCCAGCTCCGATTTCAGAAGCGTCGACCTCAACCTGAAAAGGAAGAGCAACATCAGGCTGACGCAACACAGGGGCGGAAGAAAAGCGGCGCTTAAGCTCCCGAAAGGCCTCCACAGCAGCAGGGGACCAATCAGCAACATCAGCACCCTTCTTAGTCAGATCAGTCAATGGTTTAACAACATCAGAAAAACCAGCAATAAATCGACGATAAAAGTTAGCAAAGCCCAAAAATTTCTGAAGACTCTTAAGAGAAGAGGGTTGCGTCCAATCACAAATAGCCTGAACCTTGACAGGATCCATCTCGATGGAAGAGGGGGAAAAAATATATCCCAAAAAGGAAATCTTTTGAACCCCAAAAACGCACTTAGAACCCTTCACACACAAGGAATTAGACCGCAAAACCTGAAAAACCCTCCTGACCTGCTGGACATGAGAGTCCCAGTCATCCGAAAAAATCAAAATATCATCCAGATACACAATCAAAAATTTATCCAAATAATCACGGAAAATGTCATGCATAAAGGACTGAAAGACTGAAGGGGCATTTGAAAGACCAAAAGGCATCACCAAATACTCAAAGTGGCCCTCGGGCGTATTAAATGCGGTCTTCCACTCATCCCCCTGCTTAATTCGCACCAAATTATACGCCCCACGGAGATCTATCTTAGAGAACCACTTGGCCCCCTCTATGCGAGCAAACAAATCAGTCAGCAGTGGCAACGGATATTGATATCCAACCGTGATTTTATTCAAAAGCCGATAATCAATACACGGTCTCAAAGAGCCATCTTTCTTAGCCACAAAGAAAAAACCGGCTCCTAAGGGAGATGACGAAGGACGAATATGTCCCTTTTCCAAGGACTCCTTTATATATTCTCGCATAGCAGCATGTTCAGGCACAGACAGATTAAATAAACGACCCTTAGGGTATTTACTACCCGGAATCAAATCTATGGCACAACGCACTCCCGGTGCGGAGGTAATGAACCAAGCTTAGGTTCTTCAAAAACGTCACGATATTCAGTCAAGAATTCAGGAATCTCAGAGGGAATAGATGATGAAATGGAAACCACAGGTACGTCCCCATGCGTCCCCTTACAACCCCAGCTTAACACAGACATAGCTTTCCAGTCAAGGACTGGGTTATGAGATTGCAGCCATGGCAATCCAAGCACCAACACATCATGTAGGTTATACAGCACAAGAAAGCGAATAATCTCCTGATGATCCGGATTTATCCGCATAGTTACTTGTGTCCAGTATTGTGGTTTATTACTAGCCAATGGGGTGGAGTCAATCCCCTTCAGGGGTATAGGAGTTTCAAGAGGCTCCAAATCATACCCACAGCGTTTGGCAAAGGACCAATCCATAAGACTCAAAGCGGCGCCAGAGTCGACATAGGCATCCGCGGTAATAGATGATAAAGAACAAATCAGGGTTACAGATAGAATAAACTTAGACTGTAAAGTGCCAATTGAAACAGACCTATCAAGCTTCTTAGTACGCTTAGAGCATGCTGATATAACATGAGTTGAATCACCGCAATAGAAGCACAACCCATTTTTTCGTCTTAAATTCTGCCGTTCACTTCTGGACAGAATTCTATCACATTGCATATTCTCTGGCGTCTTCTCAGTAGACACCGCCAAATGGTGCACAGGTTTGCGCTCCCGCAGACGCCTATCGATCTGGATAGCCATTGTCATGGACTCATTCAGACCCTCAGGCACAGGGAACCCCACCATAACATCCTTAATGGCATCAGAGAGACCCTCTCTGAAATTCGCCGCCAGGGCGCACTCATTCCACTGAGTAAGCACAGCCCATTTACGGAATTTCTGGCAGTATATTTCAGCTTCGTCTTGCCCCTGAGATAGGGACATCAAGGCCTTTTCCGCCTGAAGCTCTAACTGAGGTTCCTCATAAAGCAACCCCAAGGCCAGAAAAAACGCATCCACATTGAGCAACGCAGGATCCCCTGGAGCCAATGCAAAAGCCCAATCCTGAGGGTCGCCCCGGATCAAGGAAATCACAATCCTGACCTGCTGAGCAGGATCTCCAGCAGAGCGAGATTTCAGGGACAAAAACAACTTGCAATTATTTTTGAAATTTTGAAAGCAAGATCTATTCCCCGAGAAAAATTCAGGCAAAGGAATTCTAGGTTCAGATATAGGAACATGAACAACAAAATCTTGTAAATTTTGAACTTTCGTGGTGAGATTATTCAAACCTGCAGCTAAACTCTGAATATCCATTTTAAACAGGTGAACACAGAGCCATTCCAGGATTAGAAGGAGAGAGAGAGAGAGAAAGGCTGCAATATAGGCAGACTTGCAAGAAATTCAATTACAAGCACACTCAGAACTGAAGGGAAGGGAAAAAAAAAAAAAATCTTCAGCAGACTTCTCTTTTCTCTCCTTTCTCTGTCAATTAATTTAACCCTTTTTGGGCCGGTCAAACTGTTTTGGTTCTCAATGGCAAGAGAACATAGCCCAGCAAACATAAGAACTAGCTCTTGGAAGGATGGAAACTAAACTGACCATGAACTAAACCTGCCGCACAACTAACAGTAGCCGGGTAGCGTTGCCTACGTTTTTTATCCCTAGACGCCCAGCGCCGGCCGGAGGACTAACTAATCCTGGCAGAGGAAAATATAGTCCTGGCTCACCTCTAGAGAAATTTCCCCGATAGGCAGACAGAGGCCCCCACATATATTGGCGGTGATTTTAGATGAAATGACAAACGTACTATGAAAATAGGTTTAGCAAAATTGAGGTCCGCTTACTAGATAGCAGGAAGACAGAAAGGGCACTTTCATGGTCAGCTGAAAACCCTATCAAAATACCATCCTGAAATTACTTTAAGACTCTAGTATTAACTCATAACATCAGAGTGGCAATTTCAGATCACAAGAGCTTTCCAGACACAGAAACGAAACTACAGCTGTGAACTGGAACAAAATGCAAAAACAAACGAGGACTAAAGTCCAACTTAGCTGGGAGTTGTCTAGCAGCAGGAACATGCACAGAAAGGCTTCTGATTACAATGATGACCGGCATGGAAGTGACAGAGGAGCAAGGTTAAATAGCGACTCCCACATCCTGATGGAAACAGGTGAACAGAGGGGATGATGCACACCAGTTCAATTCCACCAGTGGCCACCGGGGGAGCCCAAAATCCAATTTCACAACAAAAAACCCTATCAAAATATCCACGCTGGATATTCAAGAACCCCCGAACCGTCTAACGGCCCGGGGGGAGAACACCAGCCCCCTAGAGCTTCCAGCAAGGTCAGGAATCACATTTAGTACAAGCTGGACAAAAATGAGAGCAAGCAAATAACCAAAAAACAAAGAAGCAAACTTAGCTTAATTTTGCACGAACCAGGACCAGCAGACAGGAGCAAACAGAAAGGATCTGATTACAACGATGCCAGGCACTGGACTAAGGATCCAGGAAGCTTATATAGCAACACCCCTGGACTAACGACCCAGGTGGGTGCCAAACTGAGGAAAGACAATCCCAGAGTCATATCACTAGTAACCACAAGAGGGAGCCAAAAAGTCTAATTCACAACATTTCTCACACCTATGTATCTGTATGACATCCGTATAACATCCGTATGACATGCGTATGGCTTTACATTTCTCATTGATTTTCCCCATTGAATTTAATGGCCTAATGTGCTGAAATGAGGAAAATGTGTGCGGATTTCTTGCAAGCTACACTGATGGTCCGTGTGGTGTCCGATTTTTTCTCACATCCATAGACTTGCATTGGCGAGACTCAAGCTATATTCACATACAATCGCAGCATGCTGCAATTTCACACGCATGATGAATATGTCCGAGAAAAAAATTGGTGATGGGAGCTGCCCCATAGATTAACTCCTTCCCGACCTTTGACATGGCGTATGCATCATGAAAACCTGTGCCAATCCGACCTGTGACGCAGCATATTCGTCATGGTCGGATCGCATCCCTGCAGGCCGGGTGAAAGGGTTAACTCCAATTTCACCCGATCTGCAGGGACACGGGGAGTGGTACTACAGCCCAGGGGGGTGGCTTCGCCCCCCCGTTGCTACGACTGCTCTGATTGGCTGTTGAAAGTGAAACAGCCAATAAGAGCAATATGTAATATTTCACCTATGAAAATTGGTGAAATATTACAATCCAGCCATGGCCGTTGCTGCAATAGCATCGGCCATGGCTGGAGACCCCGATCTGGCCCCCCCACCGACTGACGGCGGTGATCTGCAGCCGCCGTCAGTGTTCTGTACCCCTCCGTCCGGTCCTAAGCGCCTTCCTATCCTCTCTGACCCTCCCCCGTCCTCCCCTCTGCCCCCCGCTGTCCGATCGCACCCCCCATACTTACCTAGTCCCAGTGTCCCTCCCAGTGTCCTCGGTCTTCTCGCATGGGCGCCGCCATTTTGGAGAATAGCGGGCGCATGCGCAGTGCGCCCGCCGAATCTGCCGGCCGGCAGATTCGTTCCCTGTACATTTTGATCGCTGTGATAGGTTCTATCACAGCGATCAAAATAAAAAAAATAGTAAATAAACCCCCCTTTATCACCCCCATGGGTAGGGACAATAATAAAATACAGAAAATATATTTATTTTTGTTTTTCCACTAGGGTTAGGGGTAAGGTTAGGGTTAGGGTGGCAATTAGGGTTAGGGTTGCACTTAGGGTTAACGTTGCACTTAGGGTTAGGGTTGCACTTAGGGTTGCACTTAGGTTTAGGGTTGCACTTAGGGATAGGGTTGCACTTAGGGTTGCACTTAGAATTAGGGCTTCACTTAGGGTTAGGGTTGCACTTAGGGTTAGCATTGCACTTAGGGTTGCACTTAGGGTCAGGGTTGCACTTAGGGATAGGGTTGCACTTAGGGTTGCACTTAGGGATAGGGTTGCACTTAGGGTTAGGGTTGCACTTAGGGTTGCACTTAGGGCTAGGGTTGCACTTAGGACTAGGGTTGCACTTAGGGCTAGGGTTGCACTTAGGGCTAGGGTTGTACTTAGGGTTAGGGTTGCACTTAGGGATAGGGTTGCACTTAGGGATAGGGTTGCACTTAGGGTTGCACTTAGGGCTAGGGTTGCACTTAGGGCTAGGGTTGCACTTAGGGTTAGGGTTGCACTTAGAGATAGGCTTGCACTTAGGGTTAGGGTTGCACTTAGGGCTAGGGTAGCACTTAGGGCTAGGGTTGCACTAAGGGCTAGGGTTAGAATTAGGGATAGGGTTAAAATTAGGGTTAGGGTTAGAATTAGGGTTAGGGTTGCAATTAGGGTTAGGATTACAATTAGGGTTAGGGTTAGAATTAGGGCTAGGGTTGGAATTAGGGTTAGAAATAGGCGATATGCACATGGTGAGGATTTGGCTGTGGATCTGCAGCAGATTGGTCGTTGCGGATTCGTAGCAGTTTTCCATCATGTTTACAGTACCACATAAACCTATGGAAAACCAAATCCGCTGTGCCCATGGTGCTGAAAATACAGCGCAGAAACGCTGCGTTGTATTTTCCGCAGAATGTCAATTCTTTGAGCGGATTCCACAGCGTTTTACACCTGCTCCATAATAGGAATCCGCAGGTGAAATCCACACAAAAAAACACTGGAAATCCGCAGTAAATCCGCAGGTAAAGCGCAATGTGTTTTACCTGCAGATTTTTCAAAAACGGTGCAGAAAAATCCACACACAAATCCGCAACGTGGGCACATAGCCTTAGGGTTAGGGTTGGAATTAGAGTTAGGGTTGGAATTAGGGTTAAGACTAGGGTTAGGGGTGTGTTGGGGTTAGGGTTGTGGTTAGGGTTGGGATTAGGTTTAGGGGTGTGTTGGGGTTAGTGTTGGAGTTAGAATTGAGGGGTTTCCACTGTTTAGGCACATCAGGGGGTCGACATGGCGCCACCATTGATTCCAGCCAATCTTGCGTTGAAAAAGTCAACTGGTGCTCTCTCCCTTCCGAGCCCCGACGTATGCCCAAACAGTGGTTTACCCCCACATATGGGGTACCAGCGTACTCAGGAGAAACTGGACAACAACTTTTGGGGTCCAATTTCTCCTGTAACCCTTAGGAAAATAAAAAATTGCGGGCTAAAAATTATTTTTGAGGAAAGAAAAATGATTTTTTCTTTTCACGGCTCTGCGTTATAAACTTCTGTGAAGCACTTGGGGGTTCCAAGTGCTCACCACACATCTAGATAAGTTCCTTTGGGAGTCTAGTTTCCAAAATAGGGTCACTTGTGGGGGGTTTCTCCTTTTTAGGCACATGAGGGGCTCTGCAAATGCAACGTGACGCCCGCAGAGCATTCCATCAAAGTCTGCATTTCAAAACGTCACTACTTCACTTCCGATCCCCGACGTACGCCTAAACAGTGGTTTACCCCATCATATGGGGTATCAGCGTACTCAGGACAAACTGGAAAACAACATTTGGGGTCTAATTTCTCCTGTTACCCTTGGGAAAATAAAACATTCCGGGCTAAAAAAATCATTTTTGAGGAAAGAAAAATTATTCAAGGCTCTGCGTTATAAACTTCTGTGAAGCACCTGGGGGTTTAAAGTGCTCACTATTCATCTAGCTAAGTTCCTTGGGGGGTCTAGTTTCCAAAATGGGGTCAATTGTGGGGGAGCTCCAATGTTTAGGCTCACTGGGGCTCTCCAAACGCGACATGGTGTCCGCTAACGATTGGAGCTAATTTTCCATTCAAAAAGACAAATGGCGTGCCTTCCCTTCCGAGCCTTGCCGTGCACCCAAAACAGTGGTTTACCCCCACATATAAGGTATCGGCGTACTCAGGAGAAATTGCACAACACAATTTAGGATCCATTTTATCCTGTTGCCCATGTGAAAATGAAAAACTTGAGGCTAAAAGAAATATTTTGTGAAAAAAAGTACTTTTTCATTTTTACGGATCAATTTGTGAAGCACCTGAGGGTTTAAAGTGCTCACTTTGCATCTAGATAAGTTCCTTGGGGGGTCTAGTTTCCAAAATGGGGTCAATTGTGGGGGAGCTCCAATGTTTAGGCACACAGGGGCTCTCCAAACACGACATGGTGTCCGCTAACAATAGAGATAATTTTTCATTCAAAAAGTCAAATGGCGCTCCTTCCCTTCCGAGCCTTACCATGTGCCCAAACAGTGGTTTACCCCCACATGTGAGGTATCGGCGTACTCAGTAGAAATTGCCCAACAAATTGTAGGACCCATTTTATCCTGTTGCCCATGTGAAAATGAAAGAATTGAGGCAAAAAAATTTTTTGTGAAAAAAAAGTACTTTTTCATTTTTACGGATCAATTTGTGAAGCACCTGGGGTTTAACGTGCTCACTATGCATCTAGATAAGTTCCTTGGGGCGTCTAGTTTCCAAAATGGGGTCACTTGTGGGGGAGCTCCAATGTTTAGGCACACAGGGGCTCTCCAAACGCGACATGGTGTCCGCTAAAGATTTGAGCCAATTTTTCATTCAAAAAGTCAAATGGCGCTCCTTCCCTTCCGAGCCCTGCCGTGTACCCAAACAGTAGTTTACCCCCACATATGAGGTATCAGCGTACTGAGAACAAATTGGACAACAACTTTCGTGGTCCAGTTTCTCCTTTTACCCTTGGGAAAAAAAAATTGTTGCTAAAAAATTATTTCTGTGACTAAAATGTTCATTTTTTCCTTCCATGTTGCTTCTGCTGCTGTGAAACACCTGAAGGGTTAGTAAACTTCTTGAATGTGGTTTTGAGCACCTTGAAGGGTGCAGTTTTTAGAATGGTGACACTTTTGGGTATTTTCAGCCATATAGAACCCTCAAACTGACTTCAAATGTGAGGTGGTCCCTAAAAAAACTGGTTTTGTAAATGTTGTTGTAAAAATGAGAAATCACTGGTCAAACGTTGAAGCGTTCCTGAGTTATTACCTCATAAAGGGACACTGGTCAGAATTGCAAAAAATCGCCAGGTAATTAAGGTCAAAATAGGCTGGGTCATGAAGGGGTTAACAGTGGTCCGAGTGCTATGCGATTTTTTCTCACATAGCACTCGTCCGTATCCTACGCTAGTGTGACCCCGGCCTTAGTGTGCAACAAACTCCCCTATGTCCATGACTGCTTCTTTTTTAATTTCCTCAACCTACTTGCTCTCACTGATACTGTTGGGCTACAATTTTCTCATACCACTATATGTGACCGCAGACAAGGCGGAGATGTTGGGCTGCTACTTTCATCACAATGTGCTTTCCAGGTTATCCCCTGGGTACCCTCACTTATGTTTCCCTCCTTTGATCCTTTGAGTCCACACTGTTAGACTATTCAAATTGTTCTCCCTGTGAGTGGCAATTATGTATCACCCTCCAGACAAAGCCAACCACTTCCTGGATCACTTTGCCACTTGGCTTCCATACTTTCTATCCTGAAACATTCTCACTCTCATCTTTTGGGATTTTTAACATCCCAATTGATAATCTGCTCTCCCCAGCCGGTACTCATCTTCTTTCTTTAACCTCCTCTCTTGGCCTTTCACAGTTTGCTAACTCTCCTACACATGAAGATCGGTATACTCGGGACCTGGTCTTCTCCCGCTCTCTGACCACAGCCTTCTTTCCTTCTCTGTCAAAAACTGTCTTCCTTCTCAGGACACCCCCACTTACCATACATACAGAGATCTACATGCCAACAATATCCAGCAGCTCAAGAACAATCTATAGTCATCTTTAGCTCTAATCTCCTCCCTTTGCTATTCATACTCTGCATTGTCAGCATAGAAATTCATCCACTTCAAGTTCAGCTTTCCTTCTAGCTAAACAAGCCTACTTCAGTACACTCACCACGCTATCCGACAATCCAAAACGATGCTTCAAAACTTTCCACTGCTTCCTGAGCCCTGAAGTACAGACGCCCATCACCAACCATAGCACTGACTATCGTGACACTTATTTCTTAGAAAAAAATCAACCAAGCAACCTGCACCAGTGACCCTATTCCCACGCATATCCTCTGGTCTCTCTCCCCAGCTGTCACTGCCCACCTAACTAAAATATTTAACCTCTCTCTTTCTACTGATATCTTTCCCTCTTCATTCAAACATGTCATCATAATCCATTTAATAAAAAAAAAATCCCTTAACCAGGTCTCCACTGGCAACTACAGACCTGTCTCTTATCTCCCCTTCAGCTTTAAACTCCTGGAACACTTGGTTCACTCTCACCTATGTCTCAGCTAACTATATTCTAGACACTTTACAATTCAGATTCCACTTTTCCATTTTACTGAAACAGCCCTTACTAAAGTATCTAACGATCTACTATCAGCTCTCTAACATCATGTAATCATATCCTCCCTTTCTCTATCTGAAACTGAAACTTTCCATAATGAAACTTCTCATGTTTCCACCCTCTGCTAATCTACCTATATTTGATATTACAATTGCCTTGGGTGGTTCAATCCTAACTCCCAAGCAGCACGATTGCTGTTTTGGATCATATTTGAAACAGAACCTTTATTCCCTATATCCAATCACTCACTTGCTCATGTTACCTACATTTTACACACATCTCCAGAAACTGACCTTTCTCACCTTTGAAACAGCAAAAACTCTTACTGTCGCTCTTTTAATTTCTCGTCTGGATTACTGCAATGCTCTTCTGATTGGTCTCCCTCTAACCAAACTCTCTCCTCTTGAATCCACCCTGAATGTGACAGGTTGGGTCATATTTTTGTCCAACCACTACGCCGATGCCTCCACCTTGTGCCAGTCATTGCCTGGTTACCCATTAGCTATAGAATACAATATAAACTTAGCACTCTCACACACAAAGCTCTGTACAGTTTTGCACTACCCTATATTTCCTTTCTCATCTCTGTCTATCACCCTAACCATGCTCTCTGTTCTGCAATTGAACTAAACTTAATATCCACCATAAGTCAAACTTCCAAGACATCTCTCATGCTGCGCAACTTTTCTGGAATGCAGTACCCCAGACAATACAAATAGTGCCTAGCCCCCATATTTTTTAAGCGTGCTTCCAAAACACATCTCTTTAGACAGCCCTATCACCTCACTTCACTAATCTAACTCTTCCCTGTTCCATCTTTCTAAGCTCTCCTCAGAATCTGGTCCTTCTTGTTCATCTGTCTCCAAAATTCTCCATGCACCCAATAGCACTGGTGACTATACTTAGATGGATACCGGCTGGTGACTGGCTCATGCAGCATTATTTGAAATGCCATATTTATGGCTGGACTAAACATGACAAGCACTTTTTACCTTTTGTGTCCCTCTATTTTCTTATAGATGTAATCTTGTGAGAGTGCTCACTCCTCTAGTAACTGTTAAACTATGTGTTACTTTGTATTGTTATTATTGTTTGTACATGTCCCTGTTTAATTGTAAAGTGTTATATGTTGGCGTTATATAAAAAAATATTATTATTATTATTACCAGTGAGAGGCATGTAGTGACTTCAGTCTGCTCTCCTCATCTACATGTCATTAATTTAAAATGAGCTCTGGAGGCAGATTCTCAGAGAGATCTATGTCCGGCACATAGATCTTAACAGCTCATTTACATATTAAGAAAAATGTTGATTTTTCAGGAATAAAACATCGGATTGTAAATATCAAGATATCGTTTTATTCAGCTTTCCATGTCTTGCATGTCCTTGTAAATGACTTAAGAAAGTTGGTCCTACTGACATTCCCTTTAAATAATTGCAACTCTTAAAATACAGCAATGTTCTTCCTAAGGTCATGTTCCCACAAATAAAGAAACTGCATTTTATGTTTTCCATAGATGTCTGTGCAAAAATGTGCAATATAAAACCATATTGTGTATTATGCTTTTCATTGTGTTTTTTATGAATTTACACTTTTAGGTGATTTTTTTAGGCTTTTACTTTGAATAATTATTTATCTTAGGGATTCTGCAATTCCACGCTTATAAAGACAATGGAAATTCTATACCAAAATTGTCACGGGGAGACTAGGTGGGTGAGAGCTAATAACCCGGGCCCCTGCAATTTCCCTGAGACTAGGGAAATGCTGACTGACCCTCTACCTGAAGTTTACACTGATGGTGTGCATGTTCAGGCCTCGAACCTCACCCTGCCTACTGTTACAACCCTAAGCTGAAAACCTCAGCCCTCCACCCAGTGAATGTAATACACCAATACCCACAGTTAGCACAGACAAGGATAAAGGAAAATATACACCACGTCGCAGTCACTCAGGAATACACTATAAATGTGCAGGGCAAAATAAACACAAATATAGGAAGGAGTAAATAAGACAAAGGAAAATACACCACCAGCAACGATACTCCAACAACCAGCTCTCCACTCCAGACCGAGATAACAACGCAAGACAGAAGCTATAAACAGCGATGCCCAATGATCCGGAGAACTATTTAAAGGCCATGGGCATGGCCCAGCTTCCAATCCGAGGATCAGGTAAATTAACCCTGGAACAGCTGGACAAAACCTAGCCGACGCCAAGGAGCAAATAGTGGTCAAAAGCGGAATTACCGCTGTCTGTCGAACGACCTGGTCTGAACAGCGTCCGACATGACAGTACCCCGCCTTCTACGAGGGACCCCAGGGCCCTCACGGCTTATAGGACCCGGCTTGTCTGAATGGCGACGATGAAAAAACCTGACCAGCCGATCAGCATGAATATCCGAGGCTGGTACCGAGGACCTCTCCTCAGGCCCATAACCACGCCAGTGTCCCAAGTACTGTAAAGTACGACGCACTGCACGAGAGTCAACCACCTTGGAGACTTCAAACTCCAAATTACCATCCACCAAGACTGGAGGTGGCATAGGCACCGCATCCACAGAACCCACCACCTTCTTTAGAAGAGACCTGTGGAACACGTTGTATATCTTATACACTGTAGGGAGCTCCAATCGGTATGCTACTGGGTTAATGACGGCGGTGACCCTAAATGGACCAATAAACCGTGGACCCAATTTAAGGGATGGTATTTTGAGTCTTTTTTTTTGTGGATAACCACACCCAGTCATCCACACTCAGGTCCGGGCCTGGCACACGCCTACTGTCAGCCACACGTTTGTACCTAGCACCCACACTCAACAGGCGCTGTTTAACTCTCCTCCAGACTGATGATAATTGTGTTCCTAACTGATCCTCCTCCAGAACGCCGGAAGAGCCCCTCTGACTCAAGGTACAAAATTGAGGATGTAGCCCATAAACACAAAAAAATGGAGACTCCCCAGACGACTCCTGGCAGTGATTATTGATGGCAAACTCAGCCAAAGGAAGAAAGGTAGACCACTCCTCCTGGTTATCAGAGACAAAGCAGCGTAAGTACTGTTCCAAATTTTGGTTCATACGCTCAGTCTGACCATTTGACTGAGGATGGAACGCCGAAGAATGAGACAACTTAATCCCCAGCCGTGAGCAAAACGCTCTCCAAAATTTTGCCACAAACTGAGACTCCCTATCAGACACGATGTCAGATGGAACCCCATGAAGTCTGACCACCTCCTGCACAAATACCTCAGCCAGAGTCTTAGCATTAGGCAACGAAGGCAAAGGCACAAAGTGCGACATTTTTGAAAACCGATCAACAATCACCAAGATGACCGTGTTCCCAGCTGATGAGGGCAAATCAGTGATGAAATCCATGGAGATTTCCGTCCATGGCTTACTAGGTACTTCAAGAGGAAGTAGTGTGCCAACAGGACGGGAGCGGGGCGTCTTAGCCCTAGTGCACGTGGTACAAGCTGACACGTATGAGACCACATCCTGTCGGATCTTGGGCCACCAAAACCGACGTGACACCAACTCCAAGGTACCTCTAACCCCTGGGTCGCCAGCCAGGACAGCATCATGATGCTCCGCCAAAACCTTTAGGAGGAGATGAAGCGGTACAAAAGATTTGTTGAAGGGAAGCTCATATGGTACCTCCTCCTGAGCCTCGGCAATCTCAGCCTCAACCTCGGTAGTGAGAGCCGAAACCACAACACCCTTTTGGAGGATGGGTACTGGATCCTCCCGAGGTTCACCCCCCGGAAAACACCTGGACAGAGCATCCGCCTTAGTGTTTTTAGACCCCGGTCTGTAAGTGACAACAAAATTGAACCGCGTGAAAAACAATGCCCAGCGAGCCTGCCTGGGGGACAGACGCTTGGCTGACTCCAAATACAGCAGATTCTTATGATCGGTAATAACAGTAATCTGATGTACCGACCCCTCCAAGAAGTGTCGCCATTCCTCAAAGGCCAACTTGATTGCCAACAACTCCCTGTTGCCGATATCGTAGTTACGTTTGGCGGACGACAGTTTCTTGGAGAAATAGGCGCACGGACGCAAACCACTCAAAGATGAGCCTTGAGTTAGTACCGCCCCCACACCAACCTCAGACGCATCAACTTCCACCACAAAGGGTTTTGATACGTCTGGCTGCACAAGAATGGGGGCTGAAACAAAACCGTCTGGCTGCACAAGAATGGGGGCTGAAACAAAACTGTTCTTAAGAAATTCAAATGCGCGCACAGCAGCCTCAGGCCAAACGGAGAAATTGGTACCCTTTTTAGTCATGTCAGTTAGCGGTTTAGCAATGATGGAAAAATCCTTGATACATTTCCTATAGTAGTTAGAAAACCCAAGGAACCGCTGAAGTGCTTTCAGGTTATCAGGACGTTCCCAATGCAGCACCGCTTGCACCTTAGCGGCGTCCATTTTAAAACCAGAAGCGGACACAATATAACCCAAGAAAGGCAACTCTTGAACAGAAAATACACATTTTTCAAGTTTAGCATACAGCTTATTCTCTCTGAGAAGCTGTAACACCTGCCTGACATGATCTATATGAGCATCACGGTCGCAAGAATATATGAGGATGTCATCTAGGTACACGATAACGAATTTCCCCAAAACATGCGAGAACACATCATTGATGAAATGTTGGAACACTGCAGGTGCGTTAGTCAACCCAAAAGGCATCACCAAATTTTAAAAATGACCCTCAGGGGTATTAAAAGCCATCTTCCACTCATCACTAGTGTTGAGCGATACCGTCCGATACTTGAAAGTATCGGTATCGGAAAGTATCGGCCGATACCGGCAAAGTATCGGATCCAATCCGATACCGATACCCGATACCAATACAAGTCAATGGGACTCAAGTATCGGACGGTATTCCTGATGGTTCCCAGGGTCTGAAGGAGAGGAAACTCTCCTTCAGGCCCTGGGAACCATATTAATGTGTAAAATAAAGAATTAAAATAAAAAATATTGCTATACTCACCTGTCCGACGCAGCCGGGACCTCAGCGAGGGAACCGGCAGCGTTGTTTGTTTAAAATTCGCGCTTTTACTTGGTTACGTGAAGTCCCGGCTTGTGATTGGTCAGGGCGCCATGTTGCCGGGACGCGGACCAATCACAGCAAGCCGTGACGAAATTACGTCACGGCTTGCTGTGATTGGTCCGCGTCCCAGCAACATGGCCGCCATTAACCAATCACAAGCCGTGACGTCACGGGAGGCTGGACACGCGCGTATTTTAAAAAGCGTATTTTGAAAAGCGCGCGTGTCCAGCCTCCAGTGACGTCCCGGCTTATGATTGGTCACGGCGCCATGTTGCCGGGACGCGGACCAATCACAGCAAGCCGTGACGAAATTACGTCACGGCTTGCTGTGATTGGTCCGCGTCCCAGCAACATGGCCGCCATTAACCAATCACAAGCCGTGACGTCACGGGAGGCTGGACACGCGCGTATTTTAAAAAGCGCGCGTGTCCAGCCTCCAGTGACGTCCCGGCTTGTGATTGGTTAATGGCGGCCATGTTGCCAGGACGTCACTGGAGGCTGGACACGCGCGCTTTTCAAAATACGCGCATGTCCAGCCTCCCGTGACGTCCCGGCTTGTGATTGGTTAATGGCGGCCATGTTGCCGGGACGTCACTGGAGGCTGGACACGCGCGCTTTTCAAAATACGCGCATGTCCAGCCTCCCGTGACGTCACGGCTTGTGATTGGTTAATGGCGGCCATGTTGCCGGGACGCGGACCAATCACAGCAAGCCGTGACGTAATTTCGTCACGGCTTGCTGTGATTGGTCCGCGTCCCGGCAACATGGCCGCCCTGACCAATCACAAGCCGGGACTTCACGTAACCAAGTAAAAGCGCGAAATTTAAACAAACAACGCTGCCGGTTCCCTCGCTGAGGTCCCGGCTGCGTCGGACAGGTGAGTATAGCGATATTTTTTATTTTAATTCTCTTTTTTACACATTATTACATTAATGTTGTTGCGATACCCGATACCACAAAAGTATCGGATCTCGGTATCGGAAATTCCGATACAGCAAGTATCGGCCGATACCCGATACTTGCAGTATCGGAATGCTCAACACTACTCATCACCTTGACGGACTCTTATGACGTTGTACGCCCCCTGAGGTCAAGCTTGGTAAACCACTTAGCACCCGCCACCTGGTTGAACAAATCTGGTATCAGTGGCATCGGGTATGGATCACGAACCGTAATCTGGTTCAACTCCCTGAAATCCAAACACGGGCGTAATCCGCCATCTTTCTTCTTCACGAAGAAGAACCCTGCTGCCACCGGGGAGGATGATGGCCTGATGTGCCCTTTGCTCAAGCTTTCAGCAATATAATCTTTTAACGCTTGTCTCTCTGGACCGGAGATGTTAAACATCCTTGCTTTAGGCAACTTGGCCCCTGGTTTAAACCTGATAGAACAGTCATAGGGACGATGTGGCGGCAACTCTGAGCAACCCTTTTCAGAGAACACATCCACAAAATCCAGAAGTGACTCCGGAACGCTTGAAGTCACCGCAGCCACACATGTAGCCAGGCAATTCTCCTGGCAGAACTCGCTCCACTGAATTATGTCCTGAGTTTTCCAGTCAATTACCGGGTTGTGCATGGACAACCAAGGAAAACCCCAAACCACCTGAGCAGGAAGATTCCCGAGCACCTTACATGTAACCCGCTCGGAATGTAGAACCCCAATGTAGAGTTTCACCTTAGCCACAAATTCAGTAATCTCCCCCTGAGAGAGAGGAGCAGCATTGATGGTGACCACATGGATAGGATGAGACAGTTTTTCAATCCTAAAACCTGCTGTGCGCGCAAACTCCTCATCAATGAGATTTGTGGCTGAATCACTATCCACTAAAACAGTAATTGGCAGCTCACTGCCAGCGATAAAAACCTTAGCAGGGAGCATGCATTGAGAAACCACCATGGAGGATATACATAAGCTCAGATTGGTCTCCTCCACACCATCTGAGCTTAGAAGTTTTCCGCCGTTGCGTTTTTCTTAGACAGCAGAGGAGAGATGTTAATAAAATGACCAATTTTACCACAGTAAAAACAAGCTCCCTGCTTCCTGATCTCTGGGGCTCGACGCTTTACATATGACACCCCTGTGATTTGCATAGGCTCCGTGGGCTCACCTGCAGCAACCTCACGTGAACCTAAACCTTCACCCACAGGCGGTGTCTCATGCTCCCCCTGACGCAGACGGCGATCAATGCGGACAACCAGACTCATAGCGGAATCTAGAGAAGCAGGAGTCTCGTACATCAGAAGGGCTTTTTTAACCCTTCCAGAAACCCCATGAATAAACTGACTCCGCAATGCTGGATCATTCCATTGGGTATCGATTGCCCAGCGGTGGAATTCAGAACAGTAATCCTCTGCTACACGCTCCCCCTGGCGAATGGAGCGTATCTTATTTTCTGCCAGAGCTATTCTGTCAGGTTCATCATAGATTTTCCCAAGAGAAGAAAAAAAACTCTCCACAGAGTCAAATGCAGCAGAACCAGATGGCAAAGAAAACGCCCATGCTTGGGGATCCCCGCTTAACAATGACAACACCAGGCCCACACGCTGAGCCTCATTACCCGAGGAGATCGGACACATACGGAAATATAGTTTGCAAGCTTCACGAAAAGAAACAAATTTACTGCGTTCCCCAGCAAATTTTTCAGGCAAAGGAAATTTAGGCTCAGCAACTCTTTCTGTCGCTCTAGCTTGCACATTAGATACTGCTAGTCCCTGTTGCTGTACTGCCCCCCTCAACTCCGTGACCTGTAGGGACAGCGCCTCCAACTGGCGGGTTATGGAAGTCATGGGATCCATGACAAAACACACACAAAAAAAAGAAACCCCTTTTTTTTTGTTGTTGTTGGGCCAATTATAATGTTACGGGGAGACTAGGTGGGTGAGAGCTAATAACCCAGGCCCCTGCAATTTCCCTCAGACTAGGGAAATGCTGACTGACCCTCTACCTGAAGTTTACACTGATGGTGTGCATGTTCAGGCCTCGAACCTCACCCTGCCTCCTGTTACAACCCTAAGCTGAAAACCTCAGCCCTCCACCCAGTGAAGGTAATACACCAATACCCACAGTTAGCACAGACAAGGATAAAGGAAAATATACACCACGCCGCAGTCACTCAGGAATACACTATAAATGTGCAGGGCAAAATAAACACAAATATAGGAAGGAGTAAATAAGACAAAGGAAAATACACCACCAGCAACGATACTCCAACAACCAGCTCTCCACTCCAGACCGAGATAACAACGCAAGACAGAAGCTATAATCGGCGACGCCCAATGATCCGGAGAACTATTTAAAGGCCATGGGCATGGCCTAGCTTCCAATCCGAGGATCAGGTAAATTAACCCTTGAACAGCTGGACAAAACCTAGCCAACGCCAATGAGCAAATAGTGGTCAAAAGCGGAATTATTACCGCTGTCTGTCGAACGACCTGGTCTGAACAGCGTCCGACATGACAAAAATATCCTGCGAACAGTGGCCAAATTAGATTCACTTTTCTATAACTGAAAATTGCAGCAGATCAAAGTAAATGCAAAGTAATATCTGCTGATTTTTCACAATGTGGCAACATGGCCTAAAGAGCCCCGGAGGGTAATCACTCTTAAATTTATTATACATGGACATACTTACAACCTGATGCTTTCCTGGCTGAGTCCAGCGAAGGCATTTTTTTCTATTTTCTTTATATTTATATTATCTTGTATATCACTATAAAAAAAAGTTACAAGTATAATAGTCTCCAGTAAGCACTGCATTACCTAAAAAGTGCACATCAGTATTACAGTGAGCTTCTGTTGATTGTAGCAACTTAATTTACTTTTACAAGAGGCACAGTGAAGTATGCTGAGACCCCAACCAATCACTAAAGTCAAAGAGACACCCATCAACAGAACATAGAGGTCCCCGAGTTGAGTTGAAAATAGCATTGCCATTTTGATCGAACTTGCACTTAGCTATTTTGGATTTATCAGCCTTCATGAACCATGGTTCTAAAGAAGTCTTGTTGTTTTGATATATTTTAGAATGTATGCAATAAAAGTCGTGTTTTTCAAGCTTTTTCAATGGTGTGCTTTTCAAGTGGTTTTGGACCCATTTTAATTTCTATGCTTTTTCTATAATCATAGTCTTATAGTGAAACATTTCATAGGATATGTTGTATTTTAGAATAAAAAAAGGCATTGATCCAGGAAAAAAATAAAGAAAGCCAGAATGTAGACTTTAACAATTTGCTATAGTGCAAAAGAGAAAAAATGCTGAACTCACCATGTAAATAAACACACTTAATTACTGTAATATTATTGTGGGTGCCATTCCATC
The DNA here is from genome assembly GCF_051348905.1 of Ranitomeya variabilis. Classification (NCBI taxonomy): domain Eukaryota; kingdom Metazoa; phylum Chordata; class Amphibia; order Anura; family Dendrobatidae; genus Ranitomeya; species Ranitomeya variabilis. The sequence continues at coordinate 57,547,287 of NC_135233.1, forward strand.
TGTTGACCTTGGAGTATACAACCCCTATCAAAAAATTATGGAATCACCGGCCTTGGAGGATTTTTATTCAGTTGTTTAATTTTGTAGAAAAAAAGCAGATCACAGACATGGCACAAAACTAAAGTAATTTCAAATGGCAACTTTCTGGCTTTAAGAAACACTAAAAAAAATCAAGAACAAAAAGCGTGGTAGTCAGTAATGGTTACTTTTTGTAACCAAGCATAGGGGGAAAATTATGGATTCACTCAATTCTGAGGAAAAAATTATGGAATCACTCTGTAAATTTTCATACCCCAAAATAACACCTGCGTCAAATTAGATCTGCTCGTTAGTCTGCATCTAAAAAGGAGTGATCACACCTTGGAGAGCTGTTGCACCAAGTAGACTGACAAGAATCATGGCTCCAACACGAGAGATGTCAATTGAAACAAAGGAGAGGATTATCAAACTCTTATAACAGGGTAAATCATCACTAGAGATGAGCGGTGTTCGAGTCGAACTGTTCGCCAATTCCAAATTCGAGCTGTTTTGGGCGGTGTTTGAGTCGTTCGACGAACCCGAACAATTTGCTTAAAATTCGGCTGTTCGAGTTTCTGTTCGATAACTGTTCGTTCACCAAAAGCCTAGCTTGATTTGTACATTAAAATTGTTTATCATTGTTAATGGACTGTTTCAGTGTATAGTGGGCGGGGGATAGATCTGTGCTGAAATAACGCCGATCTCCATTTTTTTTCTTTCCCGCATTTACAGAGGGGCGGTGCAGTCTCTTAGCCTATCAGCAGTGCACACACACACAGCAATGTGCATGTGATGCACACAAGCAAGGGCATGTGTCATTGGCTGTGTATGTCACATGTCCTTGCCCTATAAGAACCAGCCATTTGCCCCGTCACCACCATTTCCTCACTGCTGCAGCTTAGTGTTAGACGGCACCGCTGCTGCTGTGGGCGCTATACAGACTAAGAGTGTTTTTTTGGAGCGAATTGTCAGAGAGATAGGTTTGGGGAGTCGGGAGGAGTCGGGACTAGTTGTAATATCAGCCCTTTTCAGGGTAGGTTACAGCAGTTCATAGCACTGTTTGCCAGGCAGGTCTGAGCCAGTGCTGTGCAAGGGTTTGTCACAGCATTTGGTGTAATCTAGCTCAGCCAATCCTTTTGGGCTAGTAGCATTGTCTGATAGTCATCTGAGTAGCCCGCCTGTGAAGCTAGCTACACCGCCTGTGTATCTCAATTTTTACTGCATCTAACCCAGAAAATCGTTTTGGGGTTTTGGGCTTAGTAGCAGTGTCTGCACGATAGCAGAGTAGCCCGCCTGTGAAGCTAGCTGCACCGCCTGTGTATCTCAATTTTTACTGCATCTAACCCTGTAAATTGTTTTGGGGTTTTGGGCTTAGTAGCAGTGTCTGCACGTTAGCAGAGTAGCCCGCCTGTGAAACTAACTACACCGCCTGTGTATCTCTATTTTCACTGCATCTAACCCAGTAAATCGTTTTGGGGTTTTGGGCTTAGTAGCAGTGTCTGCACGTTAGCAGAGTAGCCCACCTGTGAAACTAACTACACCGCCTGTTTATCTCTATTTTCACTGCATCTAATCCAGTTAATAGTTTAGGGCCTAGTAGCAGTGTCTGCATGTCAGCAGAGTAGCCCGCCTGTGAAACAAACTATACCGCCTGTGTATCTCTATTTTCACTGCATCTAATCCAGTTAATAGTTTAGGGCCTAGGAGCAGTGTCTGCACATCAGCAGAGTAGCCCGCCTGTGAAACAAACTATACCGCCTGTGTATCTCAATTTTTACTGCATCTAATCCAGTTAATAGTTTTGGGCCTAGGAGCAGTGTCTGCATGTCAGCAGAGTAGCCTGCCTGTGAAACAAACTATACCGCCTGTGTATCTCAATTTTTACTGCATTTAATCCAGTTAATAGTTTTGGGCCTAGGAGCAGTGTCTGCATGTCAGCAGGGTAGCCCACCTGTGAAACAAACTATACTGCCTGTGTATCTCAATTTTTACTGCATCTAATCCAGTTAATAGTTTTGGGCCTAGGAGCAGTGTCTGCACTATCCAACGAGCCCTGGTGCAATACATTATGACGTATAGCCTGGGCTAACGAGCTCAAGAGGTGGGGCAAATCACGTTGCAGGAGTGGTCTCAGATCAGGGACCTATGCACCCTTCTGCACAGTTTTAAAATAGCAATGAAGATGTTTAGTGCTGACGATGCCATTATAAGCATGACCATTCCGGTGATTTACATGCTGGAGCACACCTTACACAGTGTTCGGAGTCAGGTGGTGGAACAAGAGGAGGAGGAGGAGGACCAGGAGGAGTCGTATGCGGAAGGGATCATATCTCCAAGGTCAAGAATGTTGGCAGCACCAAGGCGGCTGGCATTGGAGGCTGGGGGAGAGGGATTACCGAGGGCGCATGGTAGCAGCCAAACTGTTTAGGAAGGTGCAGGAGGCGAGGAAGAAGTGGAGGACAAACTGGCACTGGGCATCGAAGACTCATCAGATGAGGGAGACCTTGATCAAATTTCTGTTGTGCAAGGTTGGGGGGAGAGGGCAGACGAAGGAAGCATGATTCTCCACCTCGCCACCACCAAGACAAGGACATGGTCCTCCTGGATGCGCAAGACACATGATTGCCTTCTTGCTGCACTACCTGCAACATGACCCTCGGATTGTCAGAATCCGAAGTAATGCCGACTACTGGGTTGCCACACTCTTAGATCCCTGGTACAAAAGCAAATTTGGCGAAATAATTCCTGCCATAGAAAGGGATTCACGCATGCAGGAGTATCAGCAGAGACTGTTACAGAATCTAACATCTGCTTTTCCACAAAACACCAGTGGTGCACGTAGTCAGTCTCTGAGTTCTAACTTGCCAACCGTGGGACTATCGAGTCATCACTCTAACTGTAACAGTAACATCGTATCTGGTGGTAACAGCAATTTTTTCCAATCGTTTCAAGATTTTTTTAGACCATCCTTTGCAAGGCCACAGGAGACAAGAAGTCTGACTCACAGCCAACGCCTAAAGAGGATGGTACAAGAGTATCTCCAAGTTAACATCGATGCCATGACTGTGGAACTGGACCCTTGCTCATTTTGGGCTTCCAATCTTGAAAAATGGCCTGAGGTCGCCATTTTTCTTGTCATGCCCCACAGCCAGCGTTCTCTCTGAACGTGTGTTCAGCGCTGCTGGTGGTGTGCTGACAGATAAGCGCACGCGGCTGTCCAGTGACAATGTAGACAGACTAACGTTCATCAAGATGAACAAATCCTGGATCCGCAAGGACTTTTCTACCCCTGTGTCATCTTGGGGAGACTAAAAGCTTGATGATTTTTGAAAATCACCTCACCAACCGTTTTAAAAAAACTCTGGCAAAATTGATGCCACTTTAGTGGTGTCTGTGGCCGAATTTTTTGAAAAAATGGAGACTCTTTTATTTAGTCCCCTTGCTGAGTTTAACATGACGTTGCCATCGTCAATTCCAGGTGGGTGGGGTCATCTGCAGAGTTGTTAACTCATACTATGGCCTGGGACTCAGAGGTCTGCTCCAAAGCTTCAGTGTCTGCTAGTCAGCAGAGTAGCCCCGCCACCCACCGCCTGTTTACCTAACTACTATTTTTAATGGCATCTGGCCCAGGAAATCCTTTTGGGCCTAGTAGAATTTAGTGCTACTCAGCAGCGTACCCCACCCATGAAGCAAGCTACACTGCCTGTTTACCTAACTACTATATTTTAACGGCACCTAGCCCAGGAAATCCTTTTGGGCCTAGTAGAATTTGGTGCCACTCAGCAGATTACCCCACCCATGAAGCAAGCTTCACTGCCTGTTTACCTAAGTACTATTTTTTAACGGCATCTGGCCCAGGAAATCCTTTTGGGCCTAGTAGAATTTGGTGCTACTCAGCAGCGTACCCCACCCATGAAGCAAGTTACACCGCCTGTTTACCTAAGTACTATTTTTTAACGGCATCTAGCCCAGGAAATCCTTTTGGGCCTAGTAGAATTTTGTGCTACTCAGCAGCGTACCCCACCCATGAAGAAAGCTAAACCGCATGTGTTTACCTAAGTACTGTTTTGTTACGGCATCTAGCCCAGGAAATCCTTTTGGGTCTAGTAGAATTTGGTGCTACTCAGCAGCGTACTTCACCCATGAAGCAAGCTACACCGCTGTCAAGACCCCACTTACCATCCCCAGACAAATGGTCAGACTGAGCATACCATCCAGACGCTGGATCAATATCTAAGATGCTATGTCAGCCATCTCCAGGATGATTGGTTGGAGTTGCTGCCATTAGCCAAATTTTCATATAACAATTCTCAGAGCGCCTCCACTAAATTTACACCTTTCTTTGCCAATCTGGGTTATCATCTGTGTATCTTACCTAGGTCTCCAATTAATTCTCCGGTTCCGGCAGTGGAGGAAAGGCTGACTGCAATGAGGCAAAATCTGGAGGTTCTGAAGGAATCCCTGACCACAGCTCAAGAACGTTATAAGAGATCGGCTGATAGATTCCGTAAACCTGCACCCATGTTCAAGGTGGTTAGCAACTAAGAATCTGAAGTTAAACGTTCCTTCACAAAAACTTGAACAGAACTTCATTGGCCCTTTCAAGATCAATGGTGTTGTGAGCTCTGTGGCCTGCCGGCTGAAGCTACCTTCTTCCTCACCAGCAGGGGCACCTATATTTTTTGTAAAAAAGGATGGGACCATGAGAGCCTGTGTTGACTATCAAGAACTCAATAAGGTAACCATATGAAACCATTACCCTTTGCCTCTGATTCCCTATTTACTGGAAAGAGTCCGCCATGCTAAGGTGTTCTCTAAACTGGATCTTCGTGGGGCTTATAATTTGGTGCGTATTCGTCCAGGGGATGAGTGGAAGACAGCATACAGATGCCGGTATGGACATTTTGAATATCTTGTGATGCCCTTCGGGCTTTGTAATGCCCCTGCAACATTTCAACACCTTGCTAATGACATTTTCAGAGATTTTTTGGACCAGTTTGTGGTGATCTATTTGGACGATATACTAATCTTTTCTGACCCTTTACAGGAACATGAAGAACATGTCAAAACTGTTTTAAGATGTCTGAAAGAGAACCATCTGTATATTAAGCAGGAGAAATGCGAGTTCCATCGTTCTGAGATACAATTCTTAGGTTATATCATTTCTCCCCAGGAGCTGAACATGGAATCTGGTAAGATTCAGGCTATCCTTGACTGGCCGGTACCCAAGAATGTTAAGGAGGTCCAACGTTTTATTTGTTTTGCAAATTTCTACAGACGCTTCATTCGAAATTTTTCTGATATTGTCCGTCCCATTACTTCCTTGACAAAGAAGGAAAAGCCCTTTAAGTGGTCATCACAGGCTCAAGAAGCTTTTGATCGGCTTAAGATCTGTTTCACATCAGCACCGCTGTTGATACACCCAGATCCAACAATTTCTTTCATTGTGGAGGTGGACGCTTCTGATAATGCTTTGGGGGCTATTCTCTCCCAAAGAACTGGAGAGAAGGGTCTGTTACATCCTTGTGCTTTCTTTTCCCGTAGACTAACCTCAGCAGAGAAGAATTACGATGTGGGAGACAAGGAATTGCTGGCTATTATTGTGGCTTTCAAAGAATGGAGGCATCATCTGCAAGGAGCTGCACAACAGATCATAGTGCTAACTGACCATCGCAATTTAGAGTTCCTTAGATACGCTAGATGTCTTTCTCCTCATCAGGCTCGTTGGAACTTATTTTTAAAACAATTTAACTTTGTTATATCGTACTATCCAGGTTCTCGTAATGGGAAGGCTGATGCTTTATCCCGAATCCATGCTGCGGATTCCGTACCTGGAGCCCCGTCCAAGACCATTCTATCTGATGCCAATTTCATAGGAGTTATCCACGATCAGGACTTGTGGAAGAAGTGCAAGGAGGCTTATTATGATGATGTATTTCTGGCCAACCCACCTGTGGATATTAATCTTGTCTTTAAGGGTGGCATGTGGTTCAGAGATCGACGTATCTACGTCCCTGAGGTTGTCCGTCTGCAGGTCCTCAAGTTGGTACATGACTCCAAGTTGGCTGGTTACAGGGGGTACAGAAGAAGCAAGAGTTCCTGAGCCGATTCTTCTGGTGGCCAACTTGCCTGAAGGGTACCAAGGACTATGTTCTCTCTTGCAAGGTATGTGCTCGTTACAAGACTCCTCATGTGGCACCTATGGGTCTTCTACAACCATTGCCTGTTCCATCCTGCCCTTGGGGGTCTATATCAATGGACTTTATTGTGGAGCTGCCTACATCGGGGGCATGAATACAATCATGGTGGTAGTTGATCACCTGACTAAAGCTGCTCATTTTGTTCCATGCACCTGCCTCCCCTCAGCTAAAGATACAGTGAACTTGGTTATACAGAATGTCTTTCGGTCGCATAGGGTTCTGCTGTGAATTAGACTTTTTTGGCTCCCTCTTGTGGTCACTAGTGGTATGACTCTGAGATTGTCTTTCCCTAGTTTGGCACCCACCTGGGTCGTTAGTCCAGGGGTGTTGCTATATGTTCTTCCTGAATTCTTAGTCTGGTGCCTGGCATCGTTGTAATCAGTCCTTTCTGTTTGCTCCTGTCTGCTGGTCCTGGTTCATGCAAAATTAAGCTAAGTCCTGCTTCCTTGTTTTTTGGTTATTTGTATTGCGCTTATTTTTTGTCCAGCTTGTACTAAATGTGATTCCTGATTTTGCTGGAAGCTCTAGGGGGCTGGTATTCTCCCCCCGGGCCGTTAGACGGTTCGGGGGTTCTTGAATATCCAGCGTGGATATTTTTGATAGGGTTTTTGCTGACCGTATAAGTCATCTTACTATATTCTGCTATTAGTCAGTGGGCCTCTCTTTGCTAAATACCTAGTTCATTCTTACGTTTGTCTTTTCTTCTTACCTCACCGTTATTATTTGTTGGGGGCTTGTATCCAACTTTTGGGGTCTTTTCTCTGGAGGCAAGAAAGGTCTATCTTTTCCCTTCTAGGGTTAGTTAGTTCTCTGGCTGGCACGAGACGTCTAGAACCAACGTAGGCACGTTCCCCGGCTGCTGCTATTTGTGGTGCTAGGATTAGCTATACGGTCAGCCCAGTTACCACTGCCCTATGAGCTGGTTTTTTGTGTTTGCAGACTTGGTATTTATTGCAGAGACCCTCTGCCATTGGGGTCATAACAGGGTTCCAGATGAGATCATCTCTGACCGTGGAGTACAGTTCACATCAAGATTCTGGAAGGGGTTTTGCTCTGCACTCAATATTAATGTCTGTCTCTCTTCCGCTTACTACCCCCAGACAAATGGCCAGACTGAGCGTATCAACAGAAGCTGGAACAATATCTAAGATGCTATGTCAGCCATCTCCAGGATGATTGGTTGGAGTTGCTGCCATTAGCCGAATTTTCATATAACAATTCTCATAACAATTCTCAGAGCGCCTCCACTAAATTTACACCTTTCTTTGCCAATCTGGGTTATCATCCGTGTATCTTACCTAGGTCTCCAATTAATTCTCCGGTTCCGGCAGTGGAGGAAAGGCTGACTGCGATGAGGCAAAATCTGGAGGTTCTGAAGGAATCCCTGACCACAGCTCAAGAACGTTATAGGAGATCGGCTGATAGATTCCGTAAACCTGCACCCATGTTCAAGGTGGTTAGCAACTAAGAATCTGAAGTTAAACGTTCCTTCACAAAAACTTGAACAGAAATTCATTGGCCCTTTCAAGATCAACGGTGTTGTGAGCTCTGTGGCCTGCCGGCTGAAGCTGCCTAGGACTATGAAGGTACATCCAGTTTTTCATGTATCTTTACTAAAGCCTGTATCTCCTAATACCTTCCAGGGACGTGTTGTGCCACCTCCGCAGCCTGTGGTGATTGATGGGCAAGAACAATTTGTGGTGGAGGAAATTGTTGATTCCAGGATTCACAGGAATCGGCTCCAATATCTGATAAGATGGCAGGGATATCTCCCTGAGGAAGACTCTTGGGAACCTGTGGAAAACATCAATGCCCAACAGAAGATTTCCCATTTTCATCAGAGATTCCCTGAGAAACCAGGTCCAGGATTGTCCTGAGGCCGCTTCTAAGGAGGGCGTAATGTCAGGACTCTGAACATTTTTTATTACCTATTGTGCATTACTGCCTTTTCCAAGATGGCGTCTTTGGTCTCATGTGCACTGTGTCTTCCTGCTATAAAACTCCACCCCAGCCTTCAGTCTGTGCTAGAGTATTCTTCCTTGCATCCAGCTTCTGACCTCTGGTGACTCCCTGGCTATATACCTGCTCCTGTGAACCTGTGTGCTGATTCTGCTACTCTGCTCTGAGTTCCTGCTGCATACACCAGTTTCCAGTAATCCTCCATCATCTGCTGCTCGTGTTTACTTCCATCTGTATTTGCTAAACATGTAAGCTGTTGCTGACTGCAAAAACCTGAGACTTTTACCCAGGCCTCCCTGGTTGAGCTAAGATATTATTTGAACTGTCTTATAAGCATATCTATCTGTGTTTGGACTAAAAGAAGGACTTATTAGTGTCAAGTATCCTCAAGAACAATTGTGCTTCATAGACTTTCTGCGTGATTGCATTTTCCTCTGAAGTTTCCTATAGACTGCTAAGCTGCATTTAATATTTACACCAAGTGTTGTGGACTAGAGTTTCTCTCTGCATCTGTTTGAATCACTGTGTGATAATATAGACTTTACCACTTATAAAAATGTGTCCTGTAGTTGTCTTGTTCCATGCAAAGAGTCTCCTGAGTTATCCCCTATAATTATTACAACCGCCTGTTTACCTAACTACTATTTTGTAACGGCATCTAGCCCAGGAAATCCTTTTGGGCCTAGTAGAATTTAGTGCTACTCAGCAGTGTACCACACCCATGAAGCAAGCTACACCTCCTGTTGATCTAATTACTATTTTTTAACTGCATCTAGCCCAGGAAATCGTTTTGTACCTAATAGCATTTTGTGCTACTCAGCACAGTACCCCACCCATGAAGCAAGCTACACCGCCTGTTTACCTAAGTACTATTTTTTAACGGCATCTGGCCCAGGAAATCCTTTTGGGCCTAGTAGAATTTGGTGCTACTCAGCAGTGTACCCCACCCATGAAGCAAGCTACACCGCCTGTTTACCTAACTACTATTTTGTAACGGCATCTGGCCCAGGAAATCCTTTTGGGCCTAGTAGAATTTGGTGCTACTCAGCAGAGTTCCCCACCCATGAAGCAAGCTACACCACCTTCTTTCTTTCTCAATCTAACCCCTCGGCTCTGGGGTGTCCACTCTCCCTCCAGCTCTCTCCTTCTCACAGGTGGACTACCGCGTGTTTTCACACTGTGGCAAATCTTTTGGGCCCAGGCATAAGAAGTCATCGAGGTAATGGATAATATGTGCAGCCTTACAAACGTCAATGACGACCCATTCGAGGAAGCAACTAAACGCCTCAAATAGTGAGCAGGATATGGAGCACCCCATGGGCAAACAGCGATCTATCAAAGAAGCAGCCCAATGGGAGGACTCTATTCGGAGGCACAGGTAGTAACTGGAACAGTCTGTTTTGGCCATTAGGGTGCCCCTTACCAACTTCTTGACCCACCTGATTGCCTCGTCAAACGAGGAACAGTACATAGTACTGTACTTGGTTCCAATTTTGTTGTTTACTGACCTGCCCCTTGGATATGACAAATGGTGGATTAGTCTGAATGTATTGGGTTCATTTTTTGGCACAACTCCCAACAGGGGTACCACTGCGTCTTCTAAGGAAAGTGTTCTGAATGGACCCGCCGCCATTCTACCTAAAGATATATTTTTTTTTTTTCAAGACGTCTGGGTGTTGGTAGAGTGAGTTTAGATTTTTACTCCAGCCTTTCTTGATTTTAGAAGGGCATGACATGGAGGCGTGGTTTGCTAGGGGAAGAGAGCAGACGTGTCTCATATGAGCTCCTGCTAATTCCCCTAAAAAAGCTTACAAAAAGCTTACAAAAAGTGGACTTTTGGATTACTATACTATCTACTACATGACTGGAGCCAGTCAAGCAAAGATGGGATTTATTCCCAAGAAGATGGATACAGATCGGAACTGGAGAGGAACTTAAATGAGTGGAGGCTTAAAGACCCTCGGAAGGACTCAGACCGGGTATGCAGGGACCAAGACGTCCCCTCCCTTCACCCAGCACAAGCCAAAGAAGCAGGGACCTCCACCGCACACAAAGCCTTGGACCAGCAGGACGCACACCTCTGGCACAGTCCCGGATCGGCCCTGCAGCACTAAGGATCGTTACCGGCAAGAAGCAGAGTCACAGCAGGCTGAGAGCGGACATGAAAGCAAGATGGCGCCCGCGCTGCTGCAGCTGAGGCACAGCGCTCCTGAGTTTGTGCCAAGGCTGCGGTCAGCTGCAGAGACTCAGACACCGGACACAGCTGCACCGAGGAATGAGATCTCACAGCGACAGCAGGACCGGCCCGACAAGCACTATCATGCCGATAAGAAAGCGGGAGTCCACTGTGGAACCTGTTATGATCCTTAATGGCTGAGGATCACAAAATGAACTAGCTAAGTTACTGAACATAGAACGAGCTCTAGGAAGGTGGTAACTGGACTGACCGCAAATCTGATCCTAACCAAACACACTGAAGGTAGCCGGTGAACGTGCCTAAATTCCTGGACGTCTCTACGCAGCCTAAGAAACTTGCTACCCCTATAGAGAAAGTAAGACCTCACTTGCCTCAGAGAAATGACCCCAAAGATATAGGAAGCCACCAACAAATAATAACAGTGAGGTAAGGGGAAAATACAAAACGTAGAAATGAAAACAGATTCAGTAAATGAGGCCCACTAATACTAGATAGCAGAAGACAGGCAGGGAACTGTGCGGTCAGTAAAAAACCCTATACAAAATATCCACGCTGAAAATTCAAGAACCCCCACACCAAGTAACGGTGTGAGGGGAGAAACTCAGCCCCCTAGAGCTACCAGCAAGCAAGGAAATCACATATTAGCAAGCTGGACAAGGACAAATAAATAACCAAGGAACATATTGAACACTGATGATCAAAAAAATGAACAAACAGAAAACTTAGCTTCTCTTGGAGAGACTGGTAACAAAGGAAGGCAGGAGAGATCAAAATAGCACTGAATACATTGACAGCAGGCAACAACTGATAGTCCAGGTGAGCTAAATAGGAAACCAGCTAACATAACGAGACAGCTGATCCAACCTCAGGCCTGCAGAATGACACAAAGAGCCACCAGAGGGAGCCCAAAGACAGCACTCACACAGTACCACTTGTGACCACAAGAGGGAGCCCAAGAACAGAGTTCACAACAGTACCCCCCCCCTTGAGGAGGGGTCACCGAACCCTCATCAAAACCCCCAGGGCGATCAGGATGAGCAACATGGAAGGCATGAACCAAATCGGCCGCATGAACATCAGAGGCGACAACCCAGGAATTATCCTCCTGACCATAGCCCTTCCACTTAACCAAATACTGAAGCCTCTGTCTAGAAATACGAGAATCCAAGATCTTCTCCACCATGTACTCCAATTCGCCCTCAACCAGCACCGGGGCAGGGGGCTCAACAGAAGGAAACACAGGCACCACATACCTCCGCAACAAAGACCTATGGAACACGTTATGAATGGCAAACGACACTGGGAGGTCCAGACGAAATGACACCGGGTTAAGGATTTCCAAAATCTTATAAGGACCGATGAAGCGAGGCTTGAATTTAGGAGAGGAGACCTTCATAGGAACATACCGAGAAGACAGCCATACCAAATCCCCAACACGAAGTTGGGGACCCACACCGCGACGGCGGTTGGCAAAGCGCTGAGCCTTCTCCTGTGACAACTTCAAATTGTCCATCACATGGTTCCAAATCTGCTGCAACCTATCCACCACAGAATCCACCCCAGGACAGTCAGAAGGCTCAACCTGACCCGAGGAAAAACGAGGATGAAAACCAGAATTGCAGAAAAAAGGCGAAACCAAAGTAGCAGAACTAGCCCGATTATTAAGGGCAAACTCGGCCAATGGCAAAAAAGTCACCCAATCATCCTGATCAGCAGAAACAAAACATCTTAAATAAGTTTCCAAGGTCTGATTAGTTTGCTCGGTTTGGCCATTTGTCTGAGGATGGAAGGCCGACGAAAAAGACAAATCAATGCCCATCTTAGCACAAAAGATCCGCCAAAATCTGGACACAAACTGGGATCCTCTGTCAGACACAATATTTTCAGGGATGCCGTGCAAGCGGACCACATTCTGAAAAAATAGAGGAACCAAATCGGAGGAGGAAGGCAACTTAGGCAAGGGCACCAAATGGACCATTTTGGAAAAACGATCACACACCACCCTGATGACAGACATTCTCTGAGAGACTGGAAGATCCGAAATAAAATCCATGGAAATGTGCGTCCAAGGCCTCTTCGGGACAGGCAAAGGCAAAAGCAAACCGCTGGCACGAGAACAGCAAGGCTTAGCCCGAGCACAAATCCCACAGGACTGCACAAAGGAACGCACATCCCGCGACAAGGAAGGCCACCAGAAGGACCTAGCCACCAAATCTCTGGTACCAAAAATCCCAGGATGGCCTTCCAACACCGAAGAATGAACCTCGGAAATAACTTTGCTGGTCCATCTATCTGGGACAAACAGTCTCTCTGGTGGGCAACGGTCAAGTCTATCCGCCTGAAATTTCTGCAGCACTCGTCGCAAATCTGGGGAAATAGCAGACAAAATCACTCCCTCTCTGAGGATACCGGCCGGCTCTGAAAACTCCCGGAGAGTCAGGCACTAAACTCCTAGAAAGTGCATCAGCCTTCACGTTCTTCGAACCAGGCAGGTACGAGACCACGAAATCGAAACGGGAGAAAAACAACGACCAACGAGCCTGTCTAGGATTCAGCCGCTTGGCAGACTCGAGATAAATCAGATTTTTGTGATCAGTCAAGACCACCACACGATGCTTAGCTCCCTCGAGCCAATGTCGCCACTCCTCAAATGCCCACTTCATAGCCAACAACTCCCGATTACCAACATCATAATTCCGCTCGGCAGGCGAAAACTTTCTCGAAAAGAAAGCACAAGGCTTCATCACAGAGCAATCAGAGCTTCTCTGCGACAAAACAGCCCCTGCTCCAATCTCAGAAGCATCAACCTCAACCTGAAAGGGAAGTGAGACATCAGGCTGACACAAAACTGGAGCCGAAGAAAACCGGCGCTTCAGCTCCCGAAAGGCCTCCACGGCCGCAGGAGACCAATTAGTCACATCAGAACCCTTCTTGGTCAAATCCGTCAAGGGTTTAACCACGCCAGAAAAATTAGCAATGAAGCGACGGTAAAAATTAGCAAAACTCAAGAACTTCTGAAGACTCTTAACAGATGTAGGCTGAGTCCAGTCATGAATAGCCTGAACCTTGACTGGGTCCACCTCAATAGTAGAAGGAGAAAAAATAAAACCCAAAAAGGAAACCTTCTGTACTCCGAAGAGACATCTTGAACCCTTCACAAATAAGGCATTAGCACGTAGGACCTGAAATACCATCCTGACCTGCTTCACATGGGACTCCCAGTCCTCAGAAAAGACCAAAATGTCATCCAGATACACAATCATAAATTTATCCAGATATTCTCGGAAGATGTCATGCATGAAGGACTGGAACACAGAAGGAGCATTAGAGAGTCCAAAAGGCATCAACAAGTACTCAAAATGGCCTTCGGGCGTATTAAATGCTGTTTTCCATTCATCCCCCTGCTTAAGACGCACAAGGTTATACGCACCACGAAGATCTATCTTGGTGAACCAACTGGACCCCTTAATCCGAGCAAACAGATCAGATAATAATGGCAAAGGATACTGAAATTTCACCGTGATTTTATTTAGAAGACGATAATCAATACAAGGTCTCAGAGAACCATCCTTCTTGGCCACAAAAAAGAATCCTGCACCAAGAGGGGAGGAGGACGGGCGAATATGTCCCTTCTCTAAAGACTCCTTTATATAGCTCCGCATCGCGGCATGTTCTGGTACAGACAAATTAAAAAGTCATCCCTTAGGGAACTTACTACCAGGAATCAAATTTATAGCACAATCACAATCCCTATGAGGAGGTAGGGCACCGGATCTGGGCTCATCAAATACATCCTGGTAGTCCAACAAAAACTCAGGGACCTCAGAAGGAGTGGAAGAAGCAATTGACACCAAAGGAGCATCGCCATGAATCCCCTGGCAACCCCAACTTGAAACGGACATAGCTTTCCAATCCAGCACTGGATTATGAGCCTGCAGCCATGGCAGACCCAAAACGACAACATCATGCAAATTATGCAGCACAAGAAAGCGAATCACCTCCTGATGTACAGGAGTCATGCACATGGTCACTTGAGTCCAATACTAAGGCTTATTCTCAGCCAATGGTGTAGCATCAATTCCCCTTAGTGGAATAGGGAATTCTAAAGGCTCCAGGACAAAACCACAGCGCCTGGCAAACGACAAATCCATCAGGTTCAGGGCAGCACCTGAATCCACAAAAGCCATAACCGAGTAAGATGACAGAGAACAAATTAAAGTAACAGACAAAATGAATTTAGGCTGTATAGTACCAACGGTGACAGTTTTAGCGATTTTTTTAAGTGCTTAGAGCATGCTGAGATAACATGAGTTGAATCACCACAGTAAAAGCACAACCCATTTTGACGTCTATGATTTTGCCGCTCAACTCTGGTCAGAATTCGGTCACATTGCATAGACTCAGGTCTCTGTTCAGAAAACACCGCCAGATGGTGCGCAGATTTGCGCTCCCGCAAACGCCGATCAATCTGAATGGCCAAAGCCATTGAGTCATTCAGACTTGCAGGCTTGGGGAACCCCACCATAACATTTTTAATGGCTTCAGAAAGACCTCTGAAATTTGCAGCAAGGGCACCGACCATTTCCGAAATTTTTGACAATACACCTCAGCTTCATCCTGGCCCTGAGAGAGAGCCAGCAAGGCCTTTTCTGCCTGGTTCTCAAGATTAGGTTCCTCATAAAGCAATCCAAGCGCCAGAAAAAACGCATCCACATTCAGCAATGCAGGATCTCCTGGCGCCAGGGAGAAAGCCCAATCTTGAGGGTCGCCACGTAACAGGGAGATAACAATTCTAACTTGCTGAGCGGAATCACCAGAGGAACGAGGTCTCAAGGAAAGAAATAATTTACAATTATTCTTAAAATTCAGAAACCTTGATCTATCTCCAGAAAACAACTCAGGAATAGGTACTTTTGGCTCAGACATAGGACTGTGAACAACAAAATCCTGAATGCTTTGCACCCTTGCAGCAAGATGATCCACACTAGAAGTCAGACTCTGAATATCCATGTCTGCAGCTGAACTCAAAGCCACCCAGAGATTAAGGGGATGAGAGAAGCTGGACAGACTGCAGCAAAGGGAGAGGAAAAAAAAAAAATTGTACTCAGGGCTTCTCTTATCCCACTTCTGCGATGCATTAAACACTTTTTGGCCTGCTGTACTGTTATGATCCTTAGTGGCTGAGGATCACAAAATGAACTAGCTAAGTTACTGAACATAGAACGAGCTCTAGGGAGGTGGTAACTGGACTGACTGCAAATCTGATCCTAACCAAACACACTGAAGGTAGCCGGTGAACGTGCCTAAATTCCTGGAGGTCTCGACGCAGCCTGAGAAACTTGCTACCCCTATAGAGAAAGTAAGACCTCACTTGCCTCAGAGAAATGACCCCAAAGATATAGGAAGCCCCCAACAAATAATAACGGTGAGGTAAGGGGAAAATACAAAACGTAGAAATGAAAACAGATTGAGCAAATGAGGCCCACTAATACTAGATAGCAGAAGACAGGCAGGGAACTGTGCGGTCAGTAAAAAACCCTATACAAAATATCCACGCTGAGAATTCAAGAACCCCCACACCAACTAACGGTGTGAGGGGAGAAACTCAGCCCCCTAGAGCTACCAGCAAGCAAGGAAATCACATATTAGCAAGCTGGACAAGGACAAATAAATAACCAAGGAACATATTGAACACTGATGATCAAAAAATGAACAAACAGAAAACTTAGCTTCTCTTGGAGAGACTGGTAACAAAGGTAGGCAGGAGAGATCAAAACAGCACTGAATACATTGACAGCAGGCAACAACTGATAGTCCAGGTGAGCTAAATAGGAAACCAGCTAACATAACGAGACAGCTGATCCAGCCTCAGGCCTGCAGAATGACACAAAGAGCCACCAGAGGGAGCCCAAAGACAGCACTCACACAGTACCACTTGTGACCACAAGAGGGAGCCCAAGAACAGAGTTCACAACAGGAACCTTCCCGGAGGCAGGAGATTGCAGGGGGAGGGGTAAAATGGCGGCAGCTGCCAGCGGTGGAAATATACAGGCAGATGGGGAAGCCCAGACATCCCAGAGGACTTATGGAGACCGGTGCAGGTCTCCTGCATCGGTAAACGGCCAACATGTTAATATTCTAAAGGCTTACAATACCCCCACACTGATGAGGATTAATGGGGAGACAGCGCTACTCAGCATATATATGATGCGGTGAACACCATTTTGCTTCATCACCGCGACATGGAGGGCACTCAGAACATCACTTTACATGACTCAATTAACCCTCCAAACCCTCCCCCCATATCAAATATCCAGCGGCTTAGCGAGAGGGAGGAAAAAACAGAGGGAGAAACTCCCGCACCTGCTATCATACAAAACAACCAGCATACTCTTAACCCTATGTGTCCTCCTCACAAATCCACAGCAGACAAGCAACGTGGAAGCTTGAAGCAACATGATGACCCATTGAGCTTTTCTGAATGGGACTCTGCTTTGAGCAAACTGATTGACACCAAATTCAGGAGTTTGGACCTCTCTTTAAAGGCTCTGGAGGGTGGGGTCTGTGGAAAAATCACAAAAAAACCAAACACTTAGCTCTCCTGATTCCACGGAGAGCTTGGGGAGCGTACATTCAGATGAATTTCTTGAAAACACTGACACTTCGGACTTTGATAGAGCTACCCTTTCTAACACACCGCTTACAAACTCAACAAGTGACATTTTTAGTGAGAACCATTCTCAAGCTGAAATCTAGAACAGGGGAAGGTCTCCCAACTTACTTCTTATTGAAGAGATCCCAGCCTCTGACAACTACCCGACAGAGGGTTTTATATCTGATTTGCTTAAAACTTTCCTAATCTCAATAAACCTTGGGAGGAACGAGGATAACAGAGACTGCATCCGAGACTCAACATCTGACCATAATGACAAAATTGCTGATTTTAAACAAACAAGAAGCTCCAAAGCATCTGAAATTTTTATTAAAAACCTCTTTAAAGATACACTAATCACAGTGACTAGGGACACCGACTCACGTAAATCTTCTACCTCTGTTACGCCTAGCTCCCTAAATACCTCATACTCTTCTGAAATGGCGGACTCTTTTAGGAAAGTGAACTGAGAAGATCCTTAAGCTACTCTATCCCTCAGGAACCACTGAACAAAATTCAAAGGGAAATTGACAACCTTAAAGCTGACCTAGCCGACTACGAGGATTTTAAAAGGAAAAATAATGTCAAAATAAGAGGAATTCCAGAAATTATCCAGACCTACCAGCTTAAAGATTATATATCAAAAATGGTTTCTCACTTAATCCCTAAAACAAACGAAAAATTTTCCATGTGTTTGTATGTGTTTGTGTTTGCCTGCCATTGGTTTCAATGGGGTTCGATGGTGTTCGTCGAACGTTCGACGAACAGTTAATCGAACACGTCCCTGTTCGACGAACCGAACCCGAACACTAGAGAGGTGGCTCATCTCTAATCATCACGCAATGTTGCAAAATATGTTGGTAGTTCACAGTCAGCTGTGTCTAAAATCTGGACCAAATACAAACAACATGGGTAGGTTGTTAAAGGCAAACATACTGGTAGACCAAGGAAGATATCAAAGCGTCAAGACTGGAAACTTAAAGCAATATGTCTCCGAAACAGGAAATGCACAACAAAACAAATGAGGAACGAATGGGTGGAAACTGGAGTCAACGTCTGTGACCGAACTGTAAGAAACCGCCTAAAGGAAAAGGGATTTTACATATAAAGCTAAATGAAAGCCATCATTAACGCCTAAACAGAAAAAAAAATGTTGCAATGGGCTAAGGAAAAGCAATCGTGGACTGTGGATGACTGGATGAAAGTCATATTCAGTGATGAATCACGAATCTGCATTGGGCAAGGTGATGATGCTGGAACTTTTGTTTGGTGCCGTTCCAATGAGATTTATAAAGATGACTGCCGGAAGAGAACATGCAAATTTCCACAGTCATTGATAATATGGGGCTGCATGTCAGGTAAAGGCACTGGGGAGATGGCTGTCATTACATCTTCAATAATTGCACAAGTTTATGTTGATATTTTGGACACTTTTCTTATCCCATCAATTGAAAGGATGTTTGGGGATGGTTAAATCATTTTTCAAGATGATAAGGCATCCTGACATAGAGCAAAAATTGTGAAAACATTCCTTGAAAGAAGACACATAAGGTCAATGTCATGGCCTGCAAATAGTCCGGATCTCAATCCAATTGAAAATCTTTGGTGGAAGTTGAAGAAAATGGTCCATGACAAGGCTGCAACCTGCAAAGCTGATCTGGCAACAGCAATCAGAGAAAGTTGGGGCCAGATTGATGAAGAGTACTGTTTGACACTCATTAAGTCCATGCCTCCAAGACTGCAAGCTGTTATAAAAGCCAGAGATGGTGCAACAAAATACTAGTAATGTTTTGGAGTGTTTTTTTGTTTGTGTGTTTTTCATGATTCCATATTTTTTTCCTCAGAATTGAGTGAATCCAGAATTTTTCCCTATGCTTGTTTAAAAAAGTAACCATTACCGACTACCACATTTTTTGTTCTTGATTTCTTTAAGTGTTTCTTAAAGCCAGAAATTTGCCATTTGAAATGACTTAAGTTTTGTGCCATGTCTATGATCTGCTTTTTTTCTACAAAATTAAACAACTGAATGAACATCCTCCAAGGCCGGTGATTCCATAATTTTTGCCAGGGGTTGTAGTATAGATGAAAAAGAGGTGAATATTGGCACATTCACTTGTAAGTAAAAACATGAACTTCTGTATTGTTTAGATCATTAAAACATTGCACATGTTGCCTCAGTATGTACATTTCTGATGCGTTTATGGCGTTAAAGAGGTTGTCCGCTACTTTTGTATTGATGACCTATCCTTAAGATAGGACATCAATGTCTGATAGGTTGATGTCCAACTGTTATAGGTTGCAGTGGTGGTTCCAGCCATCTGTCAAAAATACTTACTTGCGGAGCAATAGGAGGCAGAGGTGTGTTATCTACTACCAGAAGACAGAGTAGATCCACAAGTAAGTATTTCCTTCCGACGTCCGCCACCGCCGACACTGATAACAGCTGAACGCAGGGGTGTCGGACCCTATCCAATCAGACATTGATGGCCTATCCTACAGATAGATCATCAATGCTAAAGTAGTGGATTACCTCTTTAAACACGCCCTAAAGGCCCCGTCACACTTAGCGACGCTAAAGCGATCCCGACAACGATACGACCTGTCAGGGATCGTTGCTGCGTCGCTATGTGGTCGCTGGTGAGATGTCAAACAGTGAGATCTTCCCAACGACGCAGCAGCGATGCGGCGACCTGTAGCGACCTGTACAACGATGTCACATGGCAGCTATTATGACGATTCAGACCTCGATGAGGGACGTCCTGTGTGGCGTTGTAGTCAACGAGGTCGTTGGTAAGGTGTCAAACACAGCGATGTGTGCTACCCAGTGGGACCTCAATGATCAAAAAAAGGTCCAGGCCATTCTGACACGACCAGCGATCTCACAGCAGGGGCCTGGTCGCTGCTACGTGTCAAACATAGCGAGATCGCTACTGAGGTCGCTGTTGCGTCACAAAACTTGTGACTCAGCAGCGATCTCGCTAGCGACCTCGCTTAGTGTGACGGGGGCTTTTGTCATAGAGATTATCTCTATGACTAAATGAATGTTTAATTTTGGGTAACACATCAGATCTCTACATACCGAGAGAACATGAGTAACGTTTTAATGAACTAAACAATAAAGAAGTGTATTTACAAATTGATGTGCCAATATCCCTTTTTTGTCATCTAACAATTTGCTACTAAAGACTTCAAAGCAACAATTGGTTGCATCAACAGTTGAACAACAAATATGCTGTGAAAAAAAGCCATTATATGTAATTGAAAAGCACTAATGCCCCCGATTCATCACTGATGTTTCTTCAGCTTTCTGGCATAATTTGCACCTTTTTAGTGGCTTTTGTTTTTGTGCCTTATTCTTTATTAACTTGTCTGTCTTATTTAATTCTATTTTTTTCCTTAACAACTTTGATTATCCATATGTTTTAGTTTTACACAGATTCATGATATGTGACTTTTACCAGAGGAGTAATGATTGCAGTCACGACCGCAACTGGGCATGTGCAGGAGAGGTGGGAATAGTGGGGGGCGCCGACACCAGTGCCAATGATAGGCATTTTAAAATGCGCGCGTCTCCTGCCTCCCGTGACGTCACGGCTTGTGATTGGTCGCGTCGCCCATGTGACCGCGATGCGACCAATCACAACGCCGGAACGTAATTTTAAAATCCTGAAGGACCTGAATTACGTCACGGCTTGCTGTGATTGGTCGCGTCGCGGCCACATGGGCGGCGCGCGACCAATCACAAGCCGGGACTTCACTTAAGGAAGTTAAAGCGCGAATTTTAAGCAAACAACGCTGCCGGTTCCCTCGGTAAGGTGCAGGCTGCGTCGGAGAGGTGAGTATAGCAATATTTTTTATTTTAATTCTTTCTTTTACACATTAATGTTGTTTCGATACCGATACCCGATACCACAAAAGTATCGGATCTCGGTATCGGAATTCCGATACCCGCAAGTATCGGCCGATACCCGATACTTGCGGTATCGGAATGCTCAACACTACTCATAATTAGTCTTATCTTTTTAGCTTATATTCAAAATTTTCTCCATGAAGCTTCTCTGTAGCCGATACGCCACATTTATCTGTTCTTGCCTGCTGTCAGTTCTAAATATTAGCTTTTTATTATTTGATGGAATACACCTTATTAATACTATGTCATGCAACGTTCCAATTTCTAAAGTTATAAAAGATTTATTAAAAGTGCTAAAAACTTACAGAAATACATTTTCCAGAGACTGTATCCTGGAAACAGCAGGAATAGAATGTATCCCGGTGTTGTATATGAACCTAAAGGAAGAGATACAATTGCAAAATGAAGTTTCATATGATTCCTCGAAGCTTAATTCTGCCTGGAATGCAATTCCATTATATTAACCATATCACAATGATTAGGCACTATAGGGTTACAGGACTTAGTGTATTATGGGATATATACTCAGGGAAGCTGCTAATAAAATGCCCTGCATTTCCTTCTATAATAGGGAGTATTATAATTTGGATTCCGGAATACCCCAGGTGTTATAATTACAGTATCCGTGGGACGGCTGTTAAATTCACAATGCTATCGACTAAATAATTCCCCGCATGACAGCATTATGAGAATATATATTTTATACTTTGTATTTCCAACATGATAACATGTTTGCATTCGTTTTGGAGACGTAGGCTCTGTGTGAATTATTTAAGGACTAAAAAGCAGAGATGGCTTGTGGCTTGTGACGTTTTTTTTTCTTTTCTCTACTTAAGAAACAATTAAGCCTTTCGCAGTCAGCATGGAGTTCATAGTCTTCAGGCACAGAACTATTAAAATACTAATATTAGTCCATTGTAAGAATGGGGCTTTTACAAAATAGCGGCAAAATGTGCCAGATGCTTAATTGCCGGCATAGCATTTTAAATATTCTTCATTGTTTGGCAATAATTTCAAAGATTGACATTTTAAAACATACGGCATTTAAGGTAGGAAAGTAATTGGTGCATATAGGAATGCCAATAAGTATGTAGTTTAATGGTGAGGTGAAAATTCTGGGCATTTTTAATTGTCATCTCCTCCCTGGACCCGGTCTACCACCCTACCCGTGCTCTCCGTTCTGCTAATGACCTGAGGTTAACATCCTCAATAATCAGAACCTTCCACTCCCGTCTCCAAGACTTTTCACGTGCTGTGCCAATTCTTTGGAATGCACTACCCAGGTTAATATAATTAATCCCCAATCCCTACAGTTTTAAGTGTGGCCTAAAAACGCATTTGTTCAGATTGGCCTACCACCTCAACACATTGTTAGGGCTAGCGGAATGCACCAAATGAATATATAGATTTTGTTATGATAGATGCATTCGCAGCCCGGGGTCCACCATGCAGGAGAACCTGCTGCTAGCAAATAGCGGAACTAAATGGCGGTGTTAGCTAACTCTGTTACTTCACAGAGCAGCCGTGAACTCAAAGCACTGCGCCCTGTTAAACTCCACAGAGGCACAGGCTAACTGCCTAAACAAGAGCAGTCAGTGGTCATGCATGCACACAAAACTCCTCGCCGGAGGTGCCAGCATTCTAGGGACTTATTTCAGCCAGGTCCCTGAATACCCAAGCATACAAACTCCTCGCCGGAGGTGCCTGCATTCTAGGGGCTTATTTCAGCCGGGTCCCTGAACACACTCATACAAGGCCACACTGGTGCAAAGTACATAAATAAAGAGCAATACTAGCGCATGGCCATGCGGCCATGCGAGCCTTAAATAGTTGCAGCACGTACAGGACCTTCCAGGAAGGACCAATGAGAGGCTGCCACAGAGCGTGAGCACCTACAGGACCTTAGCTGCAGTGTCTGATCATGTGACCCTCGATCTCCACTGAGAGATCTTACTCAGGGCATGCTCAGAATGAGAAGAGCAGGACTTAGTCCCAGAAGCGTCTGCTCGCTGCTGCCCAGCACTGACTTCAATGGCAGAAGCAGGAAAAGCAGCAGTAACTCTCGGTACAGAGTCAGACTGAGCGAGACGCTGGGACCGACGTCTCTGCTGAGCAGACTCCACTGCGGCAGGAGAAGAATGGGAGACCGCAGCGGAGATGGCCCGAGATTCCCCCTGTGCAGAGACGGGAACTCGAACCCAAACACACATTAACCTAACTATCCCTGTGTGGCCCATTCCAAAAACTTAAACCATAATCAGGTTCCTTGCATCATGTCCTCATACGCTTCATGCATTTTATAGCCCTCTGTGTCTGTACTGTTACATATTTAGGCTGTTAACCGGTTCATGCAGCTTTACATGAACACCCGATCCTTACACTATGGCTGGTCCGAACAACGAAAGCAATTGTTATCATCCACCTCTCTTGATCCCCTTTTTCCTCATAGTTTGTAAGCTTGCGAGCAGGGCCCTCACTCCTCTTGCTGTCTGTTTTGATCTGTGTTTATTGTTATGCTGTAATGTCTATTGTAAGTACAAGTCCCCTCTATAATGTAAAACGCTGCGGAATATGTTGGCACTATATAAATAAAATTATTATAGTGCTTTGGAACAAAGCACTATACTGTTATTCCATCGTGGATAACTTCTTCTTATTATAGTGCTTTGAAACAAAGCACTATACTGTTATTCCACCGTGGATAACTTCTTCTTATTATAGTGCTTTGGAACAAAGCACTATACTGTTATTCCATCGTGGTAAACTTCTTATTATTATTATTAGGCTTTTTTCCGCAATTAATGCGGCCCATACCGCTGCACTCACAGACTCCAGTGAGGCGTCATTTCGAAGCCAGCCTCCACGAGAGGTGTGCTAAGTGTTTTTCGTGTCGATCGGATTTGTAGTTTTGGCGCAATTTGCATTTGAAAATTGTTTTCCCCTCATTGGAAAGCATTGTCTCAATGTGTTTCAATAGGGAAATTTCCTCATAGGGTATAATGGCCTGGTTTCTGAGGCAATTTCTAAAAATAACTGCCAACTGCCACCTGGCTGATTAGCTCATTGATATGCGCAGTCAGATCCAGTTACTATGCCAACGCCTACGAGCCCACTAGGAAACAGGTTTTGTCAGTCAGATAATATCAGCTCCTCTCTGTTATCAGCCATTCCCCTGTCCTTCTGTCAGTCTATTTCTCTCTGTTATCAGCCATTCCCCGTACTGCTGTCAGCTATTTCTCTCTGTTATCAGCCATTCCCCGTCCTGCTGTCAGTCTATTCTCTCTATTATCAGCCATTCCCCCATCCTGCTGTCAGTCTATTTCTCTGTTATCAGCCATTCCCCTGTCCTGCTGTCAGTCTATTTCTCTCTGTTATCAGCCATTCCCCGTCCTGCTGTCAGTCTATTTCTCTCTGTTATCAGCCATTCCCTTGTCCTGCAGTCAGTCTATTCTCTGTTATCAGCCATTCCCTTATCCTGCTGTCAGTCAGAGTGACCCGGGCCACCAAATCAGACCCAGAGTGACCCGGGCCACCAAATCGGACCCAGAGTGACCCGGGCCACCAAATCGGACCCAGAGTGACCCGGCCCACCAAATCGGACCCAGAGTGACCCGGGCTACCAAATCGGACCCAGAGTGACCCGGGCCACCAAATCGGACCCAGAGTGACCCGGGCCACCAAATCGGACCCAGAGTGACCCGGGCCACCAAATCGGACCCAGAGTGACCCGGGACACCAAATCGGACCCAGAGTGACCCGGGCCACCAAATCGGACCCAGAGTGACCCGGCCCACCAAATCGGACCCAGAGTGACCCGGGCCACCAAATCGGACCAGGAGTAACCCGAGCCACCAAATCGGACCCAGAGTGACCCAGCCCACCAAATCGGACCCAGAGTGACCCGGCGCACCAAATCGGACCCAGAGTGACCCGGGCCACCAAATCGGACCCAGAGTGACCCGGGCCACCAAATCGGACCCAGAGTGACCCGGGCCACCAAATCGGACCCAGAGTGACCAGGGCCACCAAATCGGACCCAGAGTGACCCGGGCCACCAAATCGGACCCAGAGTGACCCGGCCCACCAAATCGGACCCAGAGTGACCCGGGCCACCAAATCGGACCCAGAGTGACCCGGCCCACCAAATCGGACCCAGAGTGACCCGGCCCACCAAATGGGACCCAGAGTGACCCGGCCCACCAAATCGGACCCAGAGTGACCAGGCCCACCAAACCGGACCCAGAGTGACCCGGCCCACCAAATCGGACCCAGAGTGACCCGGCCCACCAAATCGGACCCAGAGTGACCCGGCCCACCAAATCGGACCCAGAGTGACCCGGCCCACCAAATCGGACCCAGAGTGACCCGGCCCACCAAATCGGACCCAGAGTGACCCGGGCTACCAAATCTGACCCAGAGTGACCCGGCCCACCAAATCGGACCCAGAGTGACCCGGGCCACCAAATCGGACCCAGAGTGACCCGGGCCACCAAATCGGACCCAGAGTGACCCGGGCCACCAAATCGGACACAGAGTGACCCGGGCTACCAAATCGGACCCAGAGTGACCCGGGCCACCAAATCGGACCCAGAGTGACCCGGGCCACCAAATCGGACCCAGAGTGACCCGGGCCACCAAATCGGACCCAGAGTGACCCGGGCCACCAAATCGGACCCAGAGTGACCCGGGCCACCAAATCGGACCCAGAGTGACCCGGGCCACCAAATCGGACCCAGAGTGACCCGGCCCACCAAATCGGACCCAGAGTGACCCGGGCCACCAAATCGGACCCAGAGTAACCCGGGCCACCAAATCGGACCCAGAGTGACCCAGCCCACCAAATCGGACCCAGAGTGACCCGGGCCACCAAATCGGACCCAGAGTGACCCGGGCCACCAAATCGGACCCAGAGTGACCCGGGCCACCAAATCGGACCCAGAGTGACCCGGGCCACCAAATCGGACCCAGAGTGACCCGGCCCACCAAATCGGACCCAGAGTGACCCGGCCCACCAAATCGGGCCCAGAGTGACCCAGGCAACCAAATCGGACCCAGAGTGACCCGGGCCACCAAATCGGACTCAGAGTGACCCGGGCCACCAAATCGGACCCAGAGTGACCCGGCCCACCAAATCGGACCCAGAGTGACCCGGCCCACCAAATCGGACCCAGAGTGGCCTCAACCCTGAGGGGCTACAACTACCAAACCAGCGCCTGAGGGGCACCCAAGTGTGAAAGTCTTGTAGGGGCAGCCCGGGCATCATTCCAAAGCACTATCTGTAGTTCCTTCAGGAAATACCCATCTAGTTATAGTGCTTTGGAACAAAGCACTATACTGTTATTCCACCGTGGTAAACTTCTTCTTATTCTTATTATTCAGTCCGCACGTAATGCGGCCCGAACCGCTAAACTCACAGACTCCAGTGAGGTGTCATTTCGAAGCCAGCGTTCCTGAGAGGTGTGCTAAGTATTTTTCGTGCCGATCAGATTTGTAGTTTTTGCGCAATTTGTGTTTGAAAAAAGTCTTTCAATGCGTTTCAATAGAGAAATTTCCCCATACGTTTATAATGGGCTGGTTTCTGAGGCAATTTCTAAAAATAACTGCCACCTGGCTGATTAGCTCATTGATATGCGCAGTCAGACACAGTTACTATGCCAATGCCTATGAAATCTACATCAGCTCACCAGGTCACAAGTTTTGTCAGATAATATCAGCTCTTAAAGTGACAGTACAGCACAATTCCAAACCACTATCTGTAGTCTTATGATTATTAGACTGTGGCCCGATTCTAACTCATCGGGTATTCTAGAATATGCATGTCCACGTAGTATATTGCACAGCCACGCAGTATACAGTGCCTGCCGAGCCGCGCAGTACACAGCGCAGAGCCGCGCAGTACACAGCGCAGAGCCGCGCAGTACACAGCGCAGAGCCGCGCAGTACACAGCGCAGAGCCGCAGTACAAAGCGCAGAGCCGCGCAGTATAAAGCGCAGAGCCGCGCAGTACACAGCGCAGAGCCGCGCAGTACACAGCGCAGAGCCGCGCAGTACACAGCGCAGAGCCGCGCAGTACACAGCGCAGAGCCGCGCAGTACACAGCGCAGAGCCGCGCAGTACACAGCGCAGAGCCGCGCAGTAGAAAGCGCAGAGCCGCGCAGTACACAGCGCAGAGCCGTGCAGTACACAGCGCAGAGCCGCGCAGTACACAGCGCAGAGCCGCGCAGTACACAGCGCAGAGCCGCGCAGTACACAGCGCAGAGCCGCGCAGTACACAGCGCAGAGCCGCGCAGTACACAGCGCAGAGCCGCGCAGTATAAAGCGCAGAGCCGTGCAGTACACAGCGCAGAGCCGCGCAGTACACAGCGCAGAGCCGCGCAGTATAAAGCGCAGAGCCGCGCAGTACACAGCGCAGAGCCGTGCAGTACACAGCGCAGAGCTGCGCAGTATAAAGCACAGAGCCGCGCAGTACACAGCGCAGAGCCGCGCAGTACACAGCGCAGAGCCGCGCAGTACACAGTGCAGAGCCGCGCAGTACACAGCGCAGAGCCGCGCAGTATACAGCGCAGAGCCATGCAGTACACAGCGCAAAGCCGCGCAGTATAAAGCGCAGAGCCGCGCAGTACACAGCGCAGAGCCGCGCAGTACACAGCGCAGAGCCACGCAGTACACAGCGCAGAGCCGCGCAGTATACAGCGCAGAGCCACCCAGTATACAGCGCAGAGCCGCGCAGTATACAGCGCAGAGCCGCGCAGTACACAGCGCAGAGCCACCCAGTATACAGCGCAGAGCCGCGCAGTATACAGCGCAGAGCCGCGCAGTACACAGCGTAGAGCCACGCAGTATGCAGCGCAGAGCCGCGCAGTATACAGCGCAGAGCCGCGTAGTATACAGCGCAGAGCCCCGCAGTATACAGTGCAGAGCCCCGCAGTATACAGCGCAGAGCCGTGCAGTACACAGTGCAGAGCCGCGCAGTACACAGCGCAGAGCCGCGCAGTATACAGCGCAGACACGCGCAGTACACAGCACGGACACGCGCAGTACACAGCGCAGAGCCGCGCAGTACACAGCGCAGAGCCGCGTAGTATACAGCGCAGAGCCACGCAGTATATAGCGCAGAGCCGCGCAGTACAAAGCGCAGAGCCGCGCAGTATACAGCGCAGAGCCGCGCAGTACACAGCGCAGAACGCGCATTACACAGTGCAGAGCCGCGCAGTACACAGTGCAGAGCCGCGCAGTACACAGCGCAGAGCCGTGCAGTACACAGCGCAGAGCCGCGCAGTACACAGCGCAGAGCCGCGCAGTACACAGCGCAGAGCCACGCAGTATACAGCGCAGAGCCGCGTAGTATACAGCGCAGAGCCGCATAGTATACAGCGCAGAGCCGCGTAGTATACAGCGCAGAGCCACGCAGTATACAGCGCAGAGCCACGCAGTAAACAGCGCAGAGCCACGTAGTTATACTGCCCAGTCACGTAGTATATTGTCCAGTCACATAGTATACTGCATATCCCTGTTAAAAAAAAAAAAAGAATTAAAATAAAAAAGTAACATACTCACCTCCTGGAGCGGCCGGTATCTGATGGTTGTTGCACCTCCTAGAGCAGCCGGTACACGATGCTTGTTGCACCTGGAGTGGCCGGTACCCGATGCTTGTTGCGCGCTCCGGTCCCAAGAGTGCATTGCGGTCTCACGAGATGATGACGTAGCGGTGTTGTGAGACAGAAAGACGGAAGTGCCCTTAGACAATTATATAGTAGATTACCCCGCTCACCAATTCGGAACCCGAGAGGCCCGGCCCACCAAATCGGACCCCGAGGGGCCCGGCCCACCAAATCGGACCCAGAGTGACCCCGCCCCCTAAATCGGACCCAGAGTGACCCCGCCCACCAAATCGGACCCAGAGTGGCTCCGCCCACCAAATCGGACCCAGAGTGACCCCTTCCACCAAATCAGACCCAGAGTGACCCCTTCCACCAAATCGGACCCAGAGTGACCCCTTCCACCAAATCGGGCCCAGAGTGACCCCGCCCACCAAATCGGACCCAGAGTGACCCCACCCACCAAATCGGACCCTGAGGTGCCCAGCCCACCAAATCAGACCCTGAGGTGCCCAGCCCACCAAATCGGACCGAGTGACCCCACCCACCAAATTGGTCCCTAAGGTGCCCCGCCCACCTAATCGGACCCAGAGTGGCCGCGCCCACAGAATCGGACCAAAAGTGACCCCGCCCACCGAATCGGACCTAGATTTACCCCGCCCACAAAATCAGACCCAGATTGACCCAACCCACCAAATCGGACCGCCTGAGGGACACCCAAGTGTCAAAGTCTTGCAGGGGCAGCCCGGGCACCATTCCAAAGCACTATCTGTAGTTCCTTCAGGAAATACCCATCTAGTTATAGTGCTTTGGAACAAAGCACTATACTGTTATTCCACCGTGGTAAACTTCTTCTTATTCTTATTATTCAGTCCGCACGTAATGCGGCCCGAACCGCTAAACTCACAGACTCCAGTGAGGTGTCATTTCGAAGCCAGCATTCCTGAGAGGTGTGCTAAGTATTTTTCGTGTCGATCGGATTTGTAGTTTTTGCGCAATTTGTGTTTGAAAAAAGTCTTTCAATGCGTTTCAATGGAGAAATTTTCCTATACGTTTATAATGGGCTGGTTTCTGAGGCAATTTCTAAAAATAACTGCCACCTGGCTGATTAGCTCATTGATATGCGCAGTCAGACCCAGTTACTATGCCAACTCCTATGAAATCTACATCAGCTCACCAGGTCACAAGTTTTGTCAGATAATATCAGCTCTTAAAGTGACAGTACAGCACAATTCCAAACCACTATCCGTAGTCTTATGATTATTAGACTGTGGCCCGATTCTAACTCATCGGGTATTCTAGAATATGCATGTCCACGTAGTATATTGCACAGCCACGCAGTATACAGTGCAGAGCCGCGCAGTACACAGCGCAGAGCCGCGCAGTACACAGCGCAGAGCCGTGCAGTACACAGCGCAGAGCCGCGCAGTATAAAGCGCAGAGCCGTGCAGTACACAGCGCAGAGCCGCGCAGTACACAGCGCAGAGCCGTGCAGTACACAGCGCAGAGCCGCGCAGTTTAAAGCGCAGAGCCGTGCAGTACACAGCGCAGAGCCGCGCAGTACACAGCGCAGAGCCGTGCAGTACACAGCGCAGAGCCGCGCAGAGCCGCGCAGTATAAAGCGCAGAGCCGTGCAGTACACAGCACAGAGCCGCGCAGTACACAGCGCAGAGCCGTGCAGTACACAGCGCAGAGCCGCGCAGTATAAAGCGCAGAGCCGTGCAGTACACAGCGCAGAGCCGCGCAGTACACAGCGCAGAGCCGTGCAGTACACAGCGCAGAGCCGCGCAGTTTAAAGCGCAGAGCCGTGCAGTACACAGCGCAGAGCCGCGCAGTACACAGCGCAGAGCCGTGCAGTACACAGCGCAGAGCCGCGCAGAGCCACGCAGTATAAAGCGCAGAGCCGTGCAGTACACAGCACAGAGCCGCGCAGTACACAGCGCAGAGCCGCGCAGTACACAGCGCAGAGCCGCGCAGTATAAAGCGCAGAGCCGCGCAGTATAAAGCGCAGAGCCGCGCAGTACACAGCGCAGAGCCGCGCAGTACACAGCGCAGAGCCGTGCAGTACACAGCGCAGAGCCGCACAGTATAAAGCGCAGAGCCGTGCAGTACACAGCGCAGAGCCACGCAGTACACAGCGCAGAGCCGTGCAGTGCACAGCGCAGAGCCGCGCAGTATAAAGCGCAGAGCCGTGCAGTACACAGCGCAGAGCCGTGCAGTACACAGCGCAGAGCCGCGCAGTACACAGCGCAGAGCCATGCAGTACACAGCGCAAAGCCGCGCAGTATAAAGCGCAGAGCCGCGCAGTATAAAGCGGAGAGCCGCGCAGTACACAGCGCAGAGCCGAGCAGTACACAGCGCAGAGCCGCGCAGTAGACAGCGCAGAGCCGTGCAGTACAGAGCGCAGAGCCGCACAGTATAAAGCGCAGAGCCGCGCAGTATACCGCGCAGAGCCGTGCAGTACACAGCGCAGAGCCGCGCAGTACACAGCGCAGAGCCGCGCAGTACACAGCGCAGAGCCGCGCAGTACACAGTGCAGAGCCGAGCAGTACACAGCGCAGAGCCGCGCAGTACACAGCGCAGAGCCGCGCAGTACACAGCGCAGAGCCGCGCAGTATACAGCGCAGAGCTGCGCAGTACACAGCGCAGAGCCGCGCAGTACAGAGCGCAGAGCCGCACAGTATAAAGCGCAGAGCCGCGCAGTACACAGCGCAGAGCCGCGCAGTACACAGCGCAGAGCCTCGCAGTACACAGTGCAGAGCCGCACAGTACACAGCACAGAGCCGCGCAGTACACAGCGCAGAGCCACCCAGTATACAGCGCAGAGCCGCGCAGTACGCAGCGTAGAGCCACGCAGTATGCAGCACAGAGCCGCGCAGTATACAGCGCTGAGCCGCGTAGTATACAGCGCAGAGCCCCACAGTATACAGTGCAGAGCCCCGCAGTATACAGCGCAGACACGCGCAGTACACAGCACGGACACGCGCAGTACACAGCGCAGAGCCGCGCAGTACACAGCGCAGAGCCGCGTAGTATACAGCGAAGAGCCACGCAGTATATAGCGCAGAGCCGCGCAGTACAAAGCGCAGAGCTGCGCAGAGCTGCGCAGTATACAGCGCAGAGCCGCGCAGTATACAGCGCAGAACGCGCAGTACACAGTGCAGAGCCGCGCAGTACACAGCGCAGAGCCATGCAGTACACAGCGCAGAGCCACGCAGTATACAGCGCAGAGCCACGTAGTTATACTGCCCAGTCACGTAGTATATTGTCCAGTCACATAGTATACTGCATATCCCTGTTAAAAAAAAAAAGAATTAAAATAAAAAAGTTACATACTCACCTCCTGGAGCGGCCGGTATCTGATGGTTGTTGCACCTCCTAGAGCGGCCGGTACACGATGCTTGTTGCACCTGGAGTGGCCGGTACCCGATGCTTGTTGCGCGCTCCGGTCCCAAGAGTGCATTGCGGTCTCACGAGATGATGACGTAGCGGTGTTGTGAGACAGAAAGACGGAAGTGCCCTTAGATAATTAGATAGTAGATTACCCCGCTCACCAATTCGGAACCCGAGAGGCCCGGCCCACCAAATCGGACCCCGAGGGGCCCGGCCCACCAAATCGGACCCAGAGTGACCCCGCCCCCTAAATCAGACCCAGAGTGACCCCGCCCACCAAATCGGACCCAGAGTGACCCGGGCCACCAAATTGGACCCAGAGTGACCCGGGCCACCAAATCGGACCCAGAGTGACCCGGCCCACCAAATCGGACCCAGAGTGACCCGGGCCACCAAATCGGACCCAGAGTGACCCGGCCCACCAAATCGGACCCAGAGTGACCCGGCCCACCAAATCGGACGCAGAGTGACCCGGCCCACCAAATCGGACCCAGAGTGACGCGGCCCACCAAATCGGACCCAGAGTGACGCGGCCCACCAAATCGGACCCAGAGTGACGCGGCCCACCAAATCGGACCCAGAGTGACGCGGGCCACCAAATCGGACCCAGAGTGACGCGGTCCACCAAATCGGACCCAGAGTGACGCGGGCCACCAAATCGGACCCAGGGTGACCCGGGCCACCAAATTGGACCCAGGGTGACCCGGGCCACCAAATCGGACCCAGGGTGACCCGGGCCAACAAATCGGACCCAGGGTGACCCGGGCCACCAAATCGGACCCAGGGTGACCCCGGCCACCAAATCGGACCCAGGGTGACCCGGGCCACCAAATCGGACCCAGGGTGACCCGGGCCACCAAATGGGACCCAGGGTGACCCGGGCCACCAAATGGGACCCAGGGTGACCCGGGCCACCAAATGGGACCCAGGGTAACCCGGGCCACCAAATGGGACCCAGGGTGACCCGGGCCACCAAATGGGACCCAGGGTGACCCGGGCCACCAAATGGGACCCAGGGTGACCCGGCCCACCAAATGGGACCCAGGGTGACCCGGCCCACCAAATGGGACCCAGGGTGACCCGGCCCACCAAATGGGACCCAGGGTGACCCGGCCCACCAAATGGGACCCAGAGTGACCCGGCCCACCAAATGGGTCCCAGAGTGACCCGGCCCACCAAATGGGACCCAGAGTGACCCGGCCCACCAAATGGGACCCAGAGTGACCCGGCCCACCAAATGGGACCCAGAGTGACCCGGACCACCAAATGGGACCCAGAGTGACCCGGCCCACCAAATGGGACCCAGAGTGACCCGGCCCACCAAATGGGACCCAAAGTGACCCGGCCCACCAAATGGGACCCAGGGTGACCCGGGCCACCAAATGGGACCCAGGGTGACCCGGCCCACCAAATGGGACCCAGGGTGACCCGGCCCACCAAATGGGACCCAGGGTGACCCGGCCCACCAAATGGGACCCAGGGTGACCCGGCCCACCAAATGGGACCCAGGGTGACCCGGCCCACCAAATGGGACCCAGGGTGACCCGGACCACCAAATGGGACCCAGAGTGACCCGGCCCACCAAATGGGTCCCAGAGTGACCCGGCCCACCAAATGGGACCCAGAGTGACCCGGCCCACCAAATGGGACCCAGAGTGACCCGGCCCACCAAAGGGGACCCAGAGTGACCCGGCCCACCAAATGGGACCCAAAGTGACCCGGCCCACCAAATGGGACCCAGAGTGACCCGGCCCACCAAATGGGACCCAGAGTGACCCGGCCCACCAAATGGGACCCAGAGTGACCCGGCCCACCAAATGGGACCCAGAGTGACCCGGCCCACCAAATGGGACCCAGAGTGACCCGGCCCACCAAAGGGGACCCAGAGTGACCCGACCCACCAAATGAGACCCAGAGTGACCCGGCCCACCAAATGGGACCCAGGGTGACCCGGCCCACCAAATGGGACCCAGGGTGACCCGGCCCACCAAATGGGACCCAGGGTGACCCGGCCCACCAAATGGGACCCAGAGTGACCCGGCCCACCAAAGGGGACCCAGAGTGACCCGACCCACCAAATGAGACCCAGAGTGACCCGGCCCACCAAATGGGACCCAGAGTGACCCGGCCCACCAAATGGGACCCAGAGTGACCCAGCCCACCAAATGGGACCCAGAGTGACCCGGCCCACCAAATGGGACCCAGAGTGACCCGGCCCACCAAAGGGGACCCAGAGTGACCCGGGCCACCAAATGAGACCCAGAGTGACCCGGCCCACCAAAGGGGACCCAGAGTGACCCGGCCCACCAAATGGGACCCAGAGTGACCCGGCCCACCAAATGGGACCCAGAGTGACCCGGCCCACCAAAGGGGACCCAGAGTGACCCGGCCCACCAAATGGGACCCAAAGTGACCCGGCCCACCAAATGGGACCCAGAGTGACCCGGCCCACCAAATGGGACCCAGAGTGACCCGGCCCACCAAATGGGACCCAGAGTGACCCGGCCCACCAAATGGGACCCAGAGTGACCCGGCCCACCAAATGGGACCCAGAGTGACCCGGCCCACCAAAGGGGACCCAGAGTGACCCGACCCACCAAATGAGACCCAGAGTGACCCGGCCCACCAAATGGGACCCAGGGTGACCCGGCCCACCAAATGGGACCCAGGGTGACCCGGCCCACCAAATGGGACCCAGGGTGACCCGGCCCACCAAATGGGACCCAGAGTGACCCGGCCCACCAAAGGGGACCCAGAGTGACCCGACCCACCAAATGAGACCCAGAGTGACCCGGCCCACCAAATGGGACCCAGAGTGACCCGGCCCACCAAATGGGACCCAGAGTGACCCAGCCCACCAAATGGGACCCAGAGTGACCCGGCCCACCAAATGGGACCCAGAGTGACCCGGCCCACCAAAGGGGACCCAGAGTGACCCGGGCCACCAAATGAGACCCAGAGTGACCCGGCCCACCAAATGGGACCCAGAGTGACCCGGCCCACCAAATGGGACCCAGAGTGACCCGGCCCACCAAATGGGACCCAGAGTGACCTGGCCCACCAAATGGGACCCAGAGTGGCCCCGCCCACCAAATCCTCAACTACCAAACCAGTGTCTGAGGGGCACCCAAGTGTGAAAGTCTTGCAGGGGCAGCCCGGGCACCATTCCAAAGCACTATCTGTAGTTCCTTCAGGAAATACCCATCTAGTTATAGTGCTTTGGAACAAAGCACTATACTGTTATTCCACCGTGGTAAACTTCTTCTTATTCTTATTATTCAGTCCGCACGTAATGCGGCCCGAACCGCTAAACTCACAGACTCCAGTGAGGTGTCATTTCGAAGCCAGCGTCCCCAAGAGGTGTGCTAAGTATTTTTCGTGTCGATCGGATTTGTAGTTTTTGCGCAATTTGTGTTTGAAAAAAGTCTTTCAATGCGTTTCAATGGAGAAATTTTCCTATACGTTTATAATGGGCTGGTTTCTGAGGCAATTTCTAAAAATAACTGCCACCTGGCTGATTAGCTCATTGATATGCGCAGTCAGACACAGTTACTATGCCAACTCCTATGAAATCTACATCAGCTCACCAGGTCACAAGTTTTGTCAGATAATATCAGCTCTTAAAGTGACAGTACAGCACAATTCCAAACCACTATCCGTAGTCTTATGATTATTAGACTGTGGCCCGATTCTAACTCATCGGGTATTCTAGAATATGCATGTCCACGTAGTATATTGCACAGCCACGCAGTATACAGTGCAGAGCCGTGCAGTACACAGCGCAGAGCCGCGCAGTACACAGCGCAGAGCCGCGCAGTACACAGCGCAGAGCCGCGCAGTATAAAGCGCAGAGCCGCGCAGTACACAGCGCAGAGCCGCGCAGTACACAGCGCAGAGCCGTGCAGTACACAGCGCAGAGCCGCGCAGTATAAAGCGCAGAGCCGTGCAGTACACAGCGCAGAGCCGCGCAGTACACAGCACAGAGCCGTGCAGTACACAGCGCAGAGCCGCGCAGTATAAAGCGCAGAGCCGCGCAGTACACAGCACAGAGCCGCGCAGTACACAGCGCAGAGCCGCGCAGTACACAGCGCAGAGCCGCGCAGTACACATCGCAGAGCCGCGCAGTATAAAGCACAGAGCCGCGCAGTACACAGCGCAGAGCCGCGCAGTACACAGCGCAGAGCCGTGCAGTACACAGCGCAGAGCCGCGCAGTTTAAAGCGCAGAGCCGTGCAGTACACAGCGCAGAGCCGCGCAGTACACAGCGCAGAGCCGTGCAGTACACAGCGCAGAGCCGCGCAGTATAAAGCGCAGAGCCGCGCAGTACACAGCGCAGAGCCGCGCAGTACACAGCGCAGAGCCGCGCAGTACACAGCGCAGAGCCGCGCAGTATAAAGCGCAGAGCCGCGCAGTATAAAGCGCAGAGCCGCGCAGTACACAGCGCAGAGCCGCGCAGTACACAGCGCAGAGCCGTGCAGTACACAGCGCAGAGCCGCGCAGTACACAGCGCAGAGCCGTGCAGTACACAGCGCAGAGCCGCGCAGTATAAAGCGCAGAGCCACGCAGTACACAGCGCAGAGCCGCGCAGTACACAGCGCAGAGCCGCGCAGTACACAGCGCAGAGCCGCGCAGTATAAAGCGCAGAGCCGCGCAGTATAAAGCGCAGAGCCGCGCAGTACACAGTGCAGAGCCGCGCAGTACACAGCGCAGAGCCGTGCAGTACACAGCGCAGAGCCGCGCAGTATAAAGCGCAGAGCCGTGCAGTACACAGCGCAGAGCCGCGCAGTACACAGCGCAGAGCCGTGCAGTACACAGCGCAGAGCCGCGCAGTATAAAGCGCAGAGCCGTGCAATACACAGCGCAGAGCCGTGCAGTACACAGCGCAGAGCCGCGCAGTACACAGCGCAGAGCCGCGCAGTACACAGCGCAGAGCTGCGCAGTACACAGCGCAGAGCTGCGCAGTACACAGCGCAGAGCCATGCAGTACACAGCGCAAAGCCGCGCAGTATAAAGCGCAGAGCCACGCAGTATAAAGCGGAGAGCCGCGCAGTACACAGCGCAGAGCCGAGCAGTACACAGCGCAGAGCCGCGCAGTAGACAGCGCAGAGCCGTGCAGTACAGAGCGCAGAGCCGCACAGTATAAAGTGCAGAGCAGCGCAGTATACCGCGCAGAACCGTGCAGTACACAGCGCAGAGCCGCACAGTACACAGCGCAGAGCCGCGCAGTACACAGCGCAGAGCCGCGCAGTACACAGCGCAGAGCCACGCAGTACACAGCGCAGAGCCGAGCAGTACACAGCGCAGAGCCGCGCAGTACACAGCGCAGAGCCGCGCAGTATACAGCGCAGAGCCGCGCAGTACACAGCGCAGAGCCGCGCAGTACAGAGCGCAGAGCCGCACAGTATAAAGCGCAGAGCCGCGCAGTACACAGCGCAGAGCCACGCAGTACACAGCGCAGAGCCGCGCAGTACACAGTGCAGAGCCGCACAGTGCACAGCACAGAGCCGCGCAGTACACAGCGCAGAGCAACCCAGTATACAGCGCAGAGCCGGGCAGTACGCAGCGTAGAGCCACGCAGTATGCAGCGCAGAGCCGCGCAGTATACAGCGCTGAGCCGCGTAGTATACAGCGCAGAGCCCCGCAGTATACAGTGCAGAGCCCCGCAGTATACAGCGCAGACACGCGCGGTACACAGCACGGACACGCGCAGTACACAGCGCAGAGCCGTGCAGTACACAGCGCAGAGCCGCGTAGTATACAGCGAAGAGCCACGCAGTATATAGCGCAGAGCCGCGCAGTACAAAGCGCAGAGCTGCGCAGTATACAGCGCAGAGCTGCGCAGTATACAGCGCAGAGCCGCGCAGTATACAGCGCAGAACGCGCAGTACACAGTGCAGAGCCGCGCAGTACACAGCGCAGAGCCGTGCAGTACACAGCGCAGAGCCACGCAGTATACAGCGCAGAGCCGCGTAGTATACAGCGCAGAGCCGCGTAGTATACAGCGCAGAGCCAAGCAGTATACAGCACAGAGCCACGCAGTATACAGCACAGAGCCACGTAGTTATACTGCCCAGTCACGTAGTATATTGTCCAGTCACATAGTATACTGCATATCCCTGTTAAAAAAAAAAAAAAGAATTAAAATAAAAAAGTTACATATTCACCTCCTGGAGCGGCCGGTATCTGATGGTTGTTGCACCTCCTAGAGCGGCCGCTACACGATGCTTGTTGCACCTGGAGTGGCCGGTACCCGATGCTTGTTGCGCGCTCCGGTCCCAAGAGTGCATTGCGGTCTCACGAGATGATGACGTAGCGGTGTTGTGAGACAGAAAGACGGAAGTGCCCTTAGACAATTATATAGTAGATTACCCCGCTCACCAATTCGGAACCCGAGAGGCCCGGCCCACCAAATTGGACCCCGAGGGGCCCGGCCCACCAAATCGGACCCAGAGTGACCCCGCCCACCAAATCGGACCCAGAGTGACCCCGCCCACCAAATCGGACCCAGAGTGGCTCCGCCCACCAAATCGGACCCAGAGTGACCCCTTCCACCAAATCAGACCCAGAGTGACCCCTTCCACCAAATCGGACCCAGAGTGACCCCTTCCACCAAATCGGGCCCAGAGTGACCCCGCCCACCAAATCGGACCCAGAGTGACCCCACCCACCAAATCGGACCCTGAGGTGCCCAGCCCACCAAATCAGACCCTGAGGTGCCCAGCCCACCAAATCGGACCGAGTGACCCCACCCACCAAATTGGTCCCTAAGGTGCCCCGCCCACCTAATCGGACCCAGAGTGGCCGCGCCCACAGAATCGGACCAAAAGTGACCCCGCCCACCGAATCGGACCTAGATTTACCCCGCCCACAAAATCAGACCCAGATTGACCCAACCCACCAAATCGGACCGCCTGAGGGACACCCAAGTGTCAAAGTCTTGCAGTGGCAGCCCGGGCACCATTCCAAAGCACTATCTGTAGTTCCTTCAGGAAATACCCATCTAGTTATTATAGTGCTTTGGAACAAAGCACTATACTGTTATTCCACCGTGGTAAACTTCTTCTTATTCTTATTATTCAGTCCGCACGTAATGCGGCCCGAACCGCTAAACTCACAGACTCCAGTGAGGTGTCATTTCGAAGCCAGCGTTCCTGAGAGGTGTGCTAAGTATTTTTCGTGTCGATCGGATTTGTAGTTTTTGCGCAATTTGTGTTTGAAAAAAGTCTCTCAATGCGTTTCAATGGAGAAATTTTCCTATACGTTTATAATGGGCTGGTTTCTGAGGCAATTTCTAAAAATAACTGCCACCTGGCTGATTAGCTCATTGATATGCGCAGTCAGACACAGTTACTATGCCAACTCCTATGAAATCTACATCAGCTCACCAGGTCACAAGTTTTGTCAGATAATATCAGCTCTTAAAGTGACAGTACAGCACAATTCCAAACCACTATCCGTAGTCTTATGATTATTAGACTGTGGCCCGTTTCTAACTCATCGGGTATTCTAGAATATGCATGTCCACGTAGTATATTGCACAGCCACGCAGTATACAGTGCAGAGCCGTGCAGTACACAGCGCAGAGCCGCGCAGTACACAGCGCAGAGCCGCGCAGTACACAGCGCAGAGCCGCGCAGTATAAAGCGCAGAGCCGCGCAGTACACAGCGCAGAGCCGCGCAGTACACAGCGCAGAGCCGTGCAGTACACAGCGCAGAGCCGCGCAGTATAAAGCGCAGAGCCGTGCAGTACACAGCGCAGAGCCGCGCAGTACACAGCGCAGAGCCGTGCAGTACACAGCGCAGAGCCGCGCAGTATAAAGCGCAGAGCCGTGCAGTACACAGCGCAGAGCCGCGCAGTACACAGCGCAGAGCCGCGCAGTATAAAGCGCAGAGCCGCGCAGTACACAGCGCAGAGCCGTGCAGTACACAGCGCAGAGCCGCGCAGTTTAAAGCGCAGAGCCGTGCAGTACACAGCGCAGAGCCGCGCAGTACACAGCGCAGAGCCGTGCAGTACACAGCGCAGAGCCGCGCAGTATAAAGCGCAGAGCCATGCAGTACACAGCGCAGAGCCGCGCAGTACACAGCGCAGAGCCGTGCAGTACACAGCGCAGAGCCGCGCAGTATAAAGCGCAGATCCGCGCAGTATAAAGCGCAGAGCCGCGCAGTACA
Source organism: Ranitomeya variabilis (assembly GCF_051348905.1). NCBI lineage: Eukaryota > Metazoa > Chordata > Amphibia > Anura > Dendrobatidae > Ranitomeya > Ranitomeya variabilis. Next base: position 57,587,382 of record NC_135233.1, read on the forward strand.
CAGCGCAGAGCCGCGCAGTACACAGCGCAGAGCCATGCAGTACACAGCGCAGAGCCGCGCAGTATAAAGCGCAGAGCCGTGCAGTACACAGCGCAGAGCCGCGCAGTACACAGCGCAGAGCCGTGCAGTACACAGCGCAGAGCCGCGCAGTATAAAGCGCAGAGCCGCACAGTATAAAGCGGAGAGCAGCGCAGTACACAGCGCAGAGCCGAGCAGTACACAGCGCAGAGCCGCGCAGTAGACAGCGCAGAGCCGTGCAGTACAGAGCGCAGAGCCGCACAGTATAAAGCGCAGAGCCGCGCAGTATACCGCGCAGAGCCGTGCAGTACACAGCGCAGAGCCGCGCAGTACACAGCGCAGAGCCGCGCAGTACACAGCGCAGAGCCGCGCAGTACACAGCGCAGAGCCGAGCAGTACACAGCGCAGAGCCGCGCAGTACACAGCGCAGAGCCGCGCAGTACACAGCGCAGAGCCGCGCAATATACAGCGCAGAGCTGCGCAGTACACAGCGCAGAGCCGCGCAGTACAGAGCGCAGAGCCGCACAGTATAAAGCGCAGAGCCGCGCAGTACACAGCGCAGAGCCGCGCAGTACACAGCGCAGAGCCGCGCAGTACACAGTGCAGAGCCGCACAGTACACAGCACAGAGCCGCGCAGTACACAGCGCAGAGCTACCCAGTATACAGCGCAGAGCCGCGCAGTACGCAGCGTAGAGCCACGCAGTATGCAGCGCAGAGCCGCGCAGTATACAGCGCTGAGCCGCGTAGTATACAGCGCAGAGCCCCGCAGTATACAGTGCAGAGCCCCGCAGTACACAGCGCAGACACGCGCAGTACACAGCACGGACACGCGCAGTACACAGCGCAGAGCCGCGCAGTACACAGCGCAGAGCCGCGTAGTATACAGCGAAGAGCCACGCAGTATATAGCGCAGAGCCGCGCAGTACAAAGCGCAGAGCTGCGCAGAGCTGCGCAGTATACAGCGCAGAGCCGCGCAGTATACAGCGCAGAACGCGCAGTACACAGTGCAGAGCCGCGCAGTACACAGCGCAGAGCCGTGCAGTACACAGCGCAGAGCCGCGCAGTACACAGCGCAGAGCCACGCAGTATACAGCGCAGAGCCGCGTAGTATACAGCGCAGAGCCACGCAGTATACAGCGCAGAGCCACGCAGTATACAGCACAGAGCCACGCAGTATACAGCGCAGAGCCACGTAGTTATACTGCCCAGTCACGTAGTATATTGTCCAGTCACATAGTATACTGCATATCCCTGTTAAAAAAAAAAAGAATTAAAATAAAAAAGTTACATACTCACCTCCTGGAGCGGCCGGTATCTGATGGTTGTTGCACCTCCTAGAGCGGCCGGTACACGATGCTTGTTGCACCTGGAGTGGCCGGTACCCGATGCTTGTTGCGCGCTCCGGTCCCAAGAGTGCATTGCGGTCTCACGAGATGATGACGTAGCGGTGTTGTGAGACAGAAAGACGGAAGTGCCCTTAGATAATTAGATAGTAGATTACCCCGCTCACCAATTCGGAACCCGAGAGGCCCGGCCCACCAAATCGGACCCCGAGGGGCCCGGCCCACCAAATCGGACCCAGAGTGACCCCGCCCCCTAAATCAGACCCAGAGTGACCCCGCCCACCAAATCGGACCCAGAGTGGCTCCGCCCACCAAATCGGACCCAGAGTGACCCCTTCCACCAAATCAGACCCAGAGTGACCCCTTCCACCAAATCGGACCCAGAGTGACCCCTTCCACCAAATCGGGCCCAGAGTGACCCCGCCCACCAAATCGGACCCAGAGTGACCCCACCCACCAAATCGGACCCTGAGGTGCCCAGCCCACCAAATCAGACCCTGAGGTGCCCAGCCCACCAAATCGGACCGAGTGACCCCACCCACCAAATTGGTCCCTAAGGTGCCCCGCCCACCAAATCGGACCCAGAGTGGCTCCGCCCACCGAATCGGACCCAGAGTGGCCGCGCCCACAGAATCGGACCAAAAGTGACCCCGCCCACCGAATCGGACCTAGATTTACCCCGCCCACAAAATCAGACCCAGATTGACCCAACCCACCAAATCGGACCGCCTGAGGGGCACCCAAGTGTGAAAGTCTTGCAGGGGCAGCCCGGGCACCATTCCAAAGCACTATCTGTAGTTCCTTCAGGAAATACCCATCTAGTTATAGTGCTTTGGAACAAAGCACTATACTGTTATTCCACCGTGGTAAACTTCTTCTTATTCTTATTATTCAGTCCGCACGTAATGCGGCCCGAACCGCTAAACTCACAGACTCCAGTGAGGTGTCATTTCGAAGCCAGCGTCCCCAAGAGGTGTGCTAAGTATTTTTCGTGCCGATCGGATTTGTAGTTTTTGCGCAATTTGTGTTTGAAAAAAGTCTTTCAATGCGTTTCAATAGGGAAATTGTCCCATACGTTTATAATGGGCTGGTTTCTGAGGCAATTTCTAAAAATAACTGCCACCTGGCTGATTAGCTCATTGATATGCGCAGTCAGACACAGTTACTATGCCAACGCCTATGAAGTCTACATCAGCTCACCAGGTCACAAGTTTTGTCAGATAATATCAGCTCTTAAAGTGACAGTACAGCACAATTACAAAACACTGTCCGTAGTCTTATGATTATTAGACTGTGGCCCGATTCTAACTCATCGGGTATTCTAGAATATGCATGTCCACGTAGTATATTGCACAGCCACGCAGTATACAGTGCAGAGCCGCGCAGTACACAGCGCAGAGCCGCGCAGTACAAAGCGCAGAGTCGCGCAGTATAAAGCGCAGAGCCGCGCAGTATAAAGCGCAGAGCCGCGCAGTACACAGCGCAGAGCCGCGCAGTACACAGCGCAGAGCCGCGCAGTACACAGCGCAGAGCCGCGCAGTACAAAGCGCAGAGTCGCGCAGTATAAAGCGCAGAGCCACGCAGTATACAGTGCAGAGCCGCGCAGTACACAGCGCGGAGCCGCGCAGTACAAAGCGCAGAGTCGCGCAGTATAAAGCGCAGAGCCGCGCAGTACACAGCGCAGAGCCGCGCAGTACACAGCGCAGAGCCACGCAGTATACAGTGCAGAGCCGCGCAGTACACAGCGCAGAGCCGCGCAGTACAAAGCGCAGAGTCGCGCAGTATAAAGCGCAGAGCCACGCAGTACACAGCGCAGAGCCGCGCAGTACACAGCGCAGAGCCACGCAGTATACAGGGCAGAGCCGCGCAGTACAAAGCGCAGAGTCGCGCAGTAGAAAGCGCAGAGCCGCGCAGTACACAGTGCAGAGCCGCGCAGTACACAGCGCAGAGCCGCGCAGTACACAGCGCAGAGCCGCGCAGTACACAGCGCAGAGCCACGCAGTACACAGCGCAGAGCCGCGCAGTACACAGCGCAGAGCCGCACAGTACACAGCGCAGAGCCGCGCAGTACACAGCGCAGAGCCGCGCAGTACACAGCGCAGAGCCGCGCAGTACACAGCGCAGAGCCACGCAGTACACAGCGCAGAGCCGCGCAGTACACAGCGCAGAGCCGCGCAGTACACAGCGCAGAGCCGCGCAGTACAAAGCGCAGAGTCGCGCAGTATAAAGCGCAGAGCCGCGCAGTACACAGTGCAGAGCCGCGCAGTACACAGCGCAGAGCCGCGCAGTACACAGCGCAGAGCCGCGCAGTATACAGCGCAGAGCCGCGCAGTACACAGCGCAGAGCCGCGCAGTACACAGCGCAGAGCCGCGCAGTACACAGCGCAGAGCCACGCAGTACACAGCGCAGAGCCGCGCAGTACAAAGCGCAGAGCCGCGCAGTATAAAGTGCAGAGCCGCGCAGTACACAGCGCAGAGCCGCGCAGTACACAGCGCAGAGCCGCGCAGTATAAAGCGGAGAGCCGCGCAGTACACAGCGCAGAGCCGCGCAGTACACAGCGCAGAGCCGCGCAGTACACAGCGCAGAGCCGCGCAGTACACAGCGCAGAGCCGCGCAGTATACAGCGCAGAGCCGCGCAGTACACAGCGCAGAGCCGCGCAGTATAAAGCGCAGAGCCGCGCAGTATACCGCGCAGAGCCGCGCAGTGCACAGCGCAGAGCCGCGCAGTACACAGCGCAGAGCCGCGCAGTATAAAGCGCAGAGCCGCGCAGTACACAGCGCAGAGCCGCGCAGTACACAGCGCAGAGCCGCGCAGTACACAGCGCAGAGCCGCGCAGTACACAGCGCAGAGCCGCGCAGTACACAGCGCAGAGCCGTGCAGTATACAGCGCAGAGCCGCGCAGTACACAGCGCAGAGCCGCGCAGTACACAGCGCAGAGCCGCCCAGTATACAGCGCAGAGCCGCGCAGTATACAGCGCAGAGCCGCGCAGTACACAGCGTAGAGCCACGCAGTATACAGCGCAGAGCCGCGCAGTATACAGCGCAGAGCCGCGTAGTATACAGCGCAGAGCCCCGCAGTATACAGTGCAGAGCCCCGCAGTATACAGCGCAGAGCCGTGCAGTACACAGTGCAGAGCCGCGCAGTACACAGCGCAGAGCCGCGCAGTATACAGCGCAGACACACGCAGTACACAGCACGGACACGCGCAGTACACAGCGCAGAGCCGCGCAGTACACAGCGCAGAGCCGCGTAGTATACAGCGAAGAGCCACGCAGTATATAGCGCAGAGCCGCGCAGTACAAAGCGCAGAGCCGCGCAGTATACAGCGCAGAGCCGCGTAGTATACAGCGCAGAGCCGCGTAGTATACAGCGCAGAGCCACGCAGTATACAGCGCAGAGCCACGCAGTATACAGCGCAGAGCCACGTAGTTATACTGCCCAGTCACGTAGTATATTGTCCAGTCACATAGTATACTGCATATCCCTGTTAAAAAAAAAAAAAACAATTAAAATAAAAAAGTTACATACTCACCTCCTGGAGCGGCCGGTACCTGATGGTTGTTGCACCTCCTAGAGCGGCCGGTACACGATGCTTGTTGCACCTGGAGTGGCCGGTACCCGATGCTTGTTGCGCGCTCCGGTCCCAAGAGTGCATTGCGGTCTCATGAGATGATGACGTAGCGGTGTTGTGAGACAGAAAGACGGAAGTGCCCTTAGACAATTATATAGTAGATTACCCCGCTCACCAAATCGGACCCCGAGGGGCCCGGCTCACCAAATCGGACCCAGAGTGACCCCGCCCACCAAATCGGACCCAGAGTGACCCCGCCCACCAAATCGGACCCAGAGTGGCTCCGCCCACCAAATCGAACCCAGAGTGACCCCTTCCACCAAATCGGACCCAGAGTGACCCCACCCACCAAATCGGACCCTGAGGTGCCCAGCCCACCAAATGAGACCCTGAGGTGCCCAGCCCACCAAATCGGACCGAGTGACCCCACCCACCAAATTGGTCCCTAAGGTGCCCCGCCCACCAAATCGGACCCAGAGTGGCTCCGCCCACCGAATCGGACCCAGAGTGGCCGCGCCCACAGAATCGGACCAAAAGTGACCCCGCCCACCGAATCGGACCTAGATTTACCCCGCCCACAAAATCAGACCCAGATTGACCCAACCCACCAAATCGGACCGCCTGAGGGGCACCCAAGTGTGAAAGTCTTGCAGGGGCAGCCCGGGCACCATTCCAAAGCACTATCTGTAGTTCCTTCAGGAAATACCCATCTAGTTATTATTATTATTCAGTCCGCACGTAATGCGGCCCGAACCGCTTCACTCACAGACTCCAGTGAGGTGTCATTTCGAAGCCAGCGTTCCTGAGAGGTGTGCTAAGTATTTTTCGTGCCGATCGGATATGTAGTTTTTGCGCAATTTGTGTTTGAAAAAAGTGTTTCTATGCATTTCAATAGAGAAATTTTCCAATACGTTTATAATGGGCCTGATTTCTGAGGCAATTTCTAAAAATAACTGCCACCTGGCTGATTAGCTCATTGATATGCGCAGTGAGACCCAGTTACTATGCCAACGCCTATGAACTCTACATCAGCTCACCAGGTCACAAGTTTTGTCAGATAATATCAGCTCTTAAAGTGACAGTACAGCACAATTACAAAACACTATCTGTAGTCTTATGATTATTAGACTGTGGCCCGATTCTAACTCATCGGGTATTCTAGAATATGCATGTCCACGTAGTATATTGCACAGCCACGCAGTATACAGTGCAGAGCCGCGCAGTACACAGCGCAGAGCCGCGCAGTATAAAGCGCAGAGCCGCGCAGTACACAGCACAGAGCCGCGCAGTACACAGCGCAGAGCCGCGCAGTACACAGCGCAGAGCCGCGCAGTATAAAGCGCAGAGCCGTGCAGTACACAGCGCAGAGCCGCGCAGTACACAGCGCAGAGCCGCGCAGTACACAGCGCAGAGCCGCACAGTATAAAGAGCAGAGCCGCGCAGTATACCGCGCAGAGCCGTGCAGTACACAGTGCAGAGCCACGCAGTACACAGCGCAGAGCCGCGCAGTACACAGCGCAGAGCCGCGCAGTACACAGCGCAGAGCGGCGCAGTGCAAAGCGCAGAGCCGCGCAGTACACAGCGCAGAGCCGCGCAGTACACAGCGCAGAGCCGCGCAGTACACAGCGCAGAGCCGCGCAGTATAAAGCGCAGAGCCGCGCAGTACACAGCACAGCCGCGCAGTACACAGCGCAGAGCCGCACAGTATAAAGAGCAGAGCCGCGCAGTACACAGTGCAGAGCCGCACAGTACACAGCGCAAAACCGCGCAGTACACAGCGCAGAGCCGCGCAGTACACAGCGCAGAGCGGCGCAGTGCAAAGCGCAGAGCCGCGCAGTACACAGCGCAGAGCCGCGCAGTACACAGCGCAGAGCCACGCAGTACACAGCGCAGAGCCGTGCAGTACACAGCGCAGAGCCGCGCAGTACACAGCGCAGAGCCTCGCAGTACACAGCGCAGAGCCGCGCAGTATAAAGCGCAGAGCCGTGCAGTACACAGCGCAGAGCCGCGCAGTATACCGCGCAGAGCCGCGCAATACACAGCGCAGAGCCGCGCAGTACACAGCGCAGAGCCGAGCAGTACACAGCGCAGAGCCGCGCAGTACAGAGCGCAGAGCCGCACAGTATAAAGAGCAGAGCCGCACAGTATAAAGAGCAGAGCCGCGCAGTATACCGCGCAGAGCCGCGCAGTACACAGCGCAGAGCCGCGCAGTACACAGCGCAGAGCCGTGCAGTACACAGCGCAGAGCCGCGCAGTACACAGCGCAGAGCGGCGCAGTGCAAAGCGCAGAGCCGCGCAGTATACAGCGCAGAGCCGCGCAGTACACAGCGCAGAGCGGCGCAGTGCAAAGCGCAGAGCCGCGCAGTACACAGCGCAGAGCCGCGCAGTACACAGCGCAGAGCCGCACAGTACACAGCGCAGAGCCGCGCAGTACACAGCGCAGAGCCGCACAGTATAAAGAGCAGAGCCGCGCAGTATACCGCGCAGAGCCACGCAGTACACAGTGCAGAGCCGCGCAGTACACAGCGCAGAGCCGCGCAGTACACAGCGCAGAGCCGCGCAGTACACAGCGCAGAGCCGTGCAGTACACAGCGCAGAGCCGCGCAGTACACAGCGCAGAGCGGCGCAGTGCAAAGCGCAGAGCCGCGCAGTATACAGCGCAGAGCCGCGCAGTACACAGCGCAGAGCGGCGCAGTGCAAAGCGCAGAGCCGCGCAGTACACAGCGCAGAGCCGCGCAGTACACAGCGCAGAGCCGCACAGTACACAGCGCAGAGCCGCGCAGTACACAGCGCAGAGCCGCACAGTATAAAGAGCAGAGCCGCGCAGTATACCGCGCAGAGCCGCGCAGTACACAGTGCAGAGCCGCGCAGTACACAGCGCAGAGCCGCGCAGTACACAGCGCAGAGCGGCACAGGGCAAAGCGCAGAGCCACGCAGTACACAGCGCAGAGCCGCGCAGTACACAGCGCAGAGCCGCGCAGTACACAGCGCAGAGCCACGCAGTACACAGCGCAGAGCCGCGCAGTATAAAGCGCAGAGCCGTGCAGTACACAGCGCAGAGCCGCGCAGTATACTTCGCAGAGCCGCGCAGTACACAGCGCAGAGCCGGGCAGTACACAGCGCAGAGCCGCGCAGTACAGAGCACAGAGCCGCACAGTATAAAGAGCAGAGCCGCGCAGTATACCGCACAGAGCCGCGCAGTACACAGTGCAGAGCCGTGCAGTACACAGCACAGAGCCGCGCAGTATACAGCGCAGACACGCGCAGTACACAGCACGGACACGCGCATTACACAGCGCAGAGCTGCGCAGTACACAGCGCAGAGCCGCGTAGTATACAGCGAAGAGCCACGCAGTATATAGCGCAGAGCCGCACAGTACAAAGCGCAGAGCCGCGCAGTATACAGCGCAGAGCCGCGCAGTATACAGCGCAGAACGCGCAGTATACAGCGCAGAGCCGCGTAGTATACAGCGCAGAGCCGCGTAGTATACAGCGCAGAGCCACGCAGTATACAGCGCAGAGCCACGCAGTATACAGCGCAGAGCCACGTAGTTATACTGCCCAGTCACGTAGTAAATTGTCCAGTCACATAGTATACTGCATATCCCTGTTAAAAAAAAAAAAAATAATTAAAATAAAAAAGTTACATACTCACCTCCTGGAGCGGCCGGTATCTGATGGTTGTTGCACCTCCTAGAGCGGCCGGTACACGATGCTTGTTGCACCTGGAGTGGCCGGTACCCGATGCTTGTTGCGCGCTCCGGTCCCAAGAGTGCATTGCGGTCTCACGAGATGATGACGTAGCGGTGTTGTGAGACAGAAAGACGGAAGTGCCCTTAGACAATTATATAGTAGATTACCCCGCTCACCAATTCGGAACCCGAGGGGCCCGGCCCACCAAATCGGACCCCGAGGGGCCCGGCCCACCAAATCGGACCCAGAGTGACCCCGCCCACCAAATCGGACCCAGAGTGACCCCGCCCACCAAATCGGACCCAGAGTGGCTCCGCCCACCAAATCGGACCCAGAGTGATCCCTTCCACCAAATCAGACCCAGAGTGACCCCTTCCACCAAATCAGACCCAGAGTGACCCCGTCCACCAAATCGGACCCAGAGTGACCCCGCCCACCAAATCGGACCCAGAGTGACCCCACCCACCAAATCGGACCCTGAGGTGCCCAGCCCACCAAATCAGACCCTGAGGTGCCCAGCCCACCAAATCGGACCGAGTGACCCCACCCACCAAATTGGTCCCTAAGGTGCCCCGCCCACCAAATCGGACCCAGAGTGGCTCCGCCCACCGAATCGGACCCAGAGTGGTCGCGCCCACAGAATCGGACCAAAAGTGACCCCGCCCACCGAATCGGACCTAGATTTACCCCGCCCACAAAATCAGACCCAGATTGACCCAACCCACCAAATCGGACCGCCTGAGGGGCACCCAAGTGTGAAAGTCTTGCAGGGGCAGCCCGGGCACCATTCCAAAGCACTATCTGTAGTTCCTTCAGGAAATACCCATCTAGTTATAGTGCTTTGGAACAAAGCACTATACTGTTATTCCACCGTGGTAAACTTCTTCTTATTCTTATTATTCAGTCCGCACGTAATGCGGCCCGAACCGCTTCACTCACAGACTCCAGTGAGGTGTCATTTCGAAGCCAGCGTCCCCAAGAGGTGTGCTAAGTATTTTTCGTGTCGATCGGATTTGTAATTTTGGCGCAATTTGCGTTTGAAAAAAGTGTTTCAATGCATTTCAATACGGAAATTTTACCATACGTTTATAATGGGCCTGATTTCTGAGGCAATTTCTAAAAATAACTGCCACCTGGCTGATTGGCTCATTGATATGCGCAGTCAGACTCAGTTACTATGCCAACGCCTACGAACTCTACCATGACAGTTTTGCCAGATAATATCAACTCTTAAAGTGACCCACCCACCAATCGGATCCCGAGGTGCGCAGCCCACCAAATTGGACCCCGAGTGGCCTCGCCCAACAAATCGGACCCAGAGTGGCCTCACCCACCAAATCGGACCCGGAGTGGCGCCGCCCGCCAAATCGGACCCGGAGTGACTCCGCCCGCCAAATCAGACCCGGAGTGACTCCGCCCGCCAAATCGGACCCGGAGTGGCGCCGCCCGCCAAATCGGACCCGGAGTGGCGCCGCCCGCCAAATCGGACCCGGAGTGGCGCCGCCCGCCAAATCGGACCCGGAGTGGCGCCGCCCGCCAAATCGGACCCTGAGTGGCGCCGCCCGCCAAATCGGACCCGGAGTGGCCCGCCCACCAAATCGGACCCGGAGTGGCGCCGCCCGCCAAATCGGACCCGGAGTAACTCCGCCCGCCAAATCGGACCCGGAGTGGCGCCGCCCGCCAAATCGGACCCGGAGTGACGCCGCCCGCCAAATCGGACCCGGGGTGGCGCCGCCCGCCAAATCGGACCCGGGGTGGCGCCGCCCGTCAAATCGGACCCGGGGTGGCGCCGCCCGCCAAATCGGACCCGGGGTGGCGCCGCCCGCCAAATCGGACCCAGGGTGGCGCCGCCTGCCAAATCGGACCCGGAGTGGCGCCGCCCGCCAAATCGGACCCGGAGTGGCGCCGCCCGCCAAATCGGACCCGGAGTGGCGCCGCCCGCCAAATCGGACCCGGAGTGGCGCCGCTCGCCAAATCGGACCCGGAGTGGCGCCGCCCGCCAAATCGGACCCTGAGTGGCGCCGCCCGCCAAATCGGACCCGGAGTGGCCCGCCCACCAAATCGGACCCGGAGTGGCGCCGCCCGCCAAATCGGACCCGGAGTGGCGCCGCCCGCCAAATCGGACCCAGGGTGGCGCCGCCCGCCAAATCGGACCCGGGGTGGCGCCGCCCGCCAAATCGGACCCGGAGTGGCGCCGCCCGCCAAATCGGACCCGGAGTGGCGCCGCCCGCCAAATCGGACCCGGAGTGGCGCCGCCCGCCAAATCGGACCCGGAGTGGCGCCGCCCGCCAAATCGGACCCGGAGTGGCGCCACCCGCCAAATCGGACCCGGAGTGGCGCCGCCTGCCAAATCGGACCCGGAGTAGGGCCGCCCGCCAAATCGGACCCGGAGTGGCGCCGCCCGCCAAATCGGACCCAGAGTGGCCCGCCCACCAAATCGGACCCGGAGTGGCGCCGCCCGCCAAATCGGACCCGGAGTGGCGCCGCCCGCCAAATCGGACCCAGGGTGGCGCCGCCCGCCAAATCGGACCCGGGGTGGCGCCGCCCGCCAAATCGGACCCGGAGTGGCGCCGCCCGCCAAATCGGACCCGGAGTGGCGCCGCCCGCCAAATCGGACCCGGAGTGGCGCCGCCCGCCAAATCGGACCCGGAGTGGCGCCGCCCGCCAAATCGGACCCGGAGTGGCGCCACCCGCCAAATCGGACCCGGAGTGGCGCCGCCTGCCAAATCGGACCCGGAGTAGGGCCGCCCGCCAAATCGGACCCGGAGTGGCGCCGCCCGCCAAATCGGACCCAGAGTGGCCCGCCCACCAAATCGAACCCGGAGTGGCGCCGCCCGCCAAATCGGACCCAGAGTAACTCCGCCCGCCAAATCGGACCCGGAATGACGCCGCCCACCAAATCGGACCCGGGGTGGCGCCGCCCACCAAATCGGACCCGGGGTGGCGCCGCCCGCCAAATCGGACCCGGGGTGGCGCCGCCCGCCAAATCGGACCCGGAGTGGCGCCGCCCACCAAATCGGACCCGGAGTGGCACCGCCCGCCAAATCGGACCCGGAGTGGCGCCGCCCGCCAAATCGCACTTGGAGTGGCGCCGCCCGCCAAATCGGACCCGGAGTGGCGCCACCCGCTAAATCGGACCCGGAGTGGCGCCGCCCGCCAAATCGGACCCGGAGTGGCGCCGCCCGCCAAATCGGACCCGGAGTGGCGCCGTCCGCCAAATCGGACCCGGAGTGGCGCCGCCCGCCAAATCGGACCCAGAGTGGCCCCACCCACCAAATCGGTTCCAGAGTGGCCCCACCCACCAAATCGGACCCAGAGTGGCCCCACCCACCAAATCGGTTCCAGAGTGGCCCCACCCACCAAATCGGACCCAGAGTGGCCCCACCCACCAAATCGGTTCCAGAGTGGCCCCACCCACCAAATCGGTTCCAGAGTGGCCCCACCCACCAAATCAGCACCTGAGTAATGCAAACACCTCAGAATATCTCAAAACCTGAGGTAAAATACTGAGTGATGCGAACACTTCAGAATATCTCACGCCCTGAGTTGTCTACTTGTCCATAGGATTTTTGAGAATCGTGAAGTAAACCTCTGGGAGAGGTGAGCACCTCATAACTGGTTATGTTATGTTATGTACAGTAGATCTTTGGATGAGGCAAATGCCTCAGAGTGGGCCATATTGTGAGGTAACGCTCTGGGAGAGGAAAACGCCTCAGAGCTGCTAGTACCGTGAGGTAATTGTCTAGTTATTATAGTGCTTTGAAAAGCACTATCTTGTAATCTGAACGCTGCTAATTTATTATAGTGCTTTGAAAAAAACACTATTTTGATAATTCCTTGCTCTCAGTTCTACTGTATCTAATTGAGGGGGAAAAGCCTATTGTGTATGTTTTGGCTTTCTAATAGTTATGGATTCGAGCTGAAGGCACATCTTCAAACAGAAAACTTAAATTACACAAAAAATTGATAATATGCTTATTTTTTTGTCAATCAGCTGTGTGGTCAGCTGAAGTTGATTGCTGTGATGCAACCTAGGATTTTTACTTTCACTTTACCTCAGCCTGTGTGAGAGAGCACTTCAACATCTATTCAATTGTCATATTACACTGAACAGGTTAGAAAAATTATATGTAATTAATATATTAGTGATCATACATTTACTTATTGGCTCTTGTTATTGTCTGGTGCATTTTTTTTAACATTTGTTGGTAACTTATGGGACAGACACATTTTGGAGTCGCCAGTTGTTTTATGACAGGATTTTTCCATTACTCTGTTATTTGGTAGGATTGTTCTGAGAGGATTTTTCTATTTTGCTATATTCCCACTACTGTTATAGGTTTCCTATCACAGAAAAAGCTGAACGGGAGCATTTTTACCTTCAACTTTGCTACAGCCTGTGTAACCGAACACATCATCATCAATTCAATTAGCATATTACAGTGAACAGGTTAGAGACATTTTATGTAATTAATATATTGGAGATGATACATTTACTTACTGGCTTTTGTTATTGTCTGGTGCATTCTTTTTGGGGTTTTTTCTGTTAACCTATGGTGACAGATCCATTTCTGACCCACCATCTGTTTTATAGAATTTTTAGATTAGGTCTTATTCACACAGGAAATTAGTGCTAGCAAAATTGCTTTGAACAGAGGTGATTTTTTTTCTATGGGCTCCTATGGTAGAATAATTGCTAGCAATTTAAAATTTAAAAATTTAGGGCAGTGCTTTCCTGTCATAGGACACCATAGTAAAAATATAGTCTCTGTTCAAAGTGATTGTTCACTAGAAAAATCGCTAGCAATAATTGCTAGGGAAAATCGCCTGAGTGAATAAGGTCTTAGGCTTCATGCACATGGCCACTTTTGCCCAGTGCTGCTGGTAATTATCATTTTGATTTTCTCCACCATTACCATTATAGGTCAGTGACCTACTGTATAATCAGCAATTACCACTGGTCTTTTTGCTGGCCCCATTGAAATAATTAGGGCGCAGTCCTACTATGAATTTTCGGTGGTGATAATCGCAGCCAGAAAAAGCACTTGTGTGAATAGGCTCTTAAGGCCCCATCACACAGTACGAGATTTGTCATAACGATTTGACAATCTGTGATGTAGCAGGCTTGTAACTCTGACTTCATACTGTGTGAAATACTGTACATGGTTGGGCCCCTGCTCTTCTTTGTATAAGGTGAAAGTTCAGCCCTTTCTTTGCTCCTAGGAATCCTGCTGTGACCGCGCTATCGCTACATGTGACAGCGGGATATGACATTGTATACATATGTCGCAGAATCACAATTGCAGAGGTTATCTGCCAGTGTGACAGGGCCCTTACTCTGTTATTTTAGAGGATTTTTCTATTAAGCTACATTTTCAGTATTGTTACAGGTTTTTGGTCACCTGCTCTGTCATAGAAACAACTGAACGAAAGGCAAGAGGAGAAAAATGTATTAATTTTTGTTCTTTTTGATAGTGGGAATGGAATGGATTCATTTGGCCTCTGTGGTATGCTTTCCGTTTTTAAAAATACAAAAGCAAAGGTTGCAACCCTTTTGTTTCTGTTTAAAAAAACTGAAAAGAATACAAATGAATATAAAATGAATCATATAATTTCCCATTGCCTTCAATGAGAACAAAAACGAATCAATTTTTCTCCATTTTCTTCAATTCATGGATGGAGTAACTTGTAGAGAAAGGGAGTCAGAACAGTAGAAGTCAGCATTTAGGGCTAAAACACACGGCCAAAAAAAGCATCTGAATTCAGATGCTTTTTTTGGGCGTGTGTGAAGCTCTGGCCGCGAGTAAGCAGTGCAGAACTCTGAGGCTCAGGTGAGCCTCCGAGTACAGGCCAGACCGACCATGGCACTCAGAGACTGAACTCTGAGCACTGAGCAATTGTCGGGTGCTCAGAGTTCAGTCCCTGAGTGCCGTGTTCAGGCCGGGCTGTGCTCTGGGGCTCACCTGAGCTGCAGAGTTCAGTTCTGCAGACCAGGCATCCAGGGTGGATATCCCTGTCCAAATTTAGATGGGAATATTCACCCGTGTGTCTTTGCCCTTACTTTGACAGGATTTTTCAGACAGAATTTATCTATTAGGTTGTGTTCACACATTCATTTTTTTCAGTTATGCTGATCAGTTTTTTTTTCATTTGGCTGCACCAAAAAAAACAAACATCTGTTTGCTTCAGATCCATTTTTATTTCAGTTTTTGAGTAACACAACAGCACAGGCTGCAGCAGAGATGTTTAAGTGTATAAAGCTAAAACAAAATGGATCTAAAGCAAACTGAAGCCATTCCGTTTTTTCAAGCTTCATTGAAATCAATAGCAGAAAAATGATTTTGTTACATGCTAAAACATATGTACGAGCACAATTATTGCGTGACTATATAGTGTGGCATCACACAACCCTGTTGCACAAAAATGCTATTTATATTTGCTATTCTGAGGTGATTCTTACTGTTGAAAACAATGCGTTCAGACTTTTGCCATGATTCTCTGGTGCAAGATTTCTGGCAAACACTTGCCCGTGTTTTTTAGCCGCTATACATCTGTCTTTTAGTTTAGTTGCTCCAAAAAACAGATCAGTATGAGAACCCCTTTACACTCTTCAATCATTGTTCATCAATTGTTCGGCAGATCTGTGGTTGCAGTGAAATTGTGGACAATCAAGGCCAGATTTGTGGCCATGTGCAAATGGAATATGTCCCCAATTTAACAGCAAGCACTGATGTGATGAACCATCAATAAACAATCATTGAAGTGTATAAATGGGTCCTCAGGGTTCATTGACATCTACATTTTGACAGATCCACCCTACTCTGCTTTTCAGCAGCAAGATGAATTGGTAACACACATAGAAACTATTACTAAAGGGGGTCTAATACTGTGATGTTGCTATAAGCGATTGTTGACAAGCATCGCTCATGGCTATATGCTGGTATGTTGGTCGCTTTGGTTAGACCCAGTGATACTCACTAGTAATCATAGCAACTTATTGAACAATTAGCCATGGTTGCAATTCTTCTAAAATATGGCAATATAAATACATTGCTGTGGTTTTAGCAGTATTGCTAGAATTGCATTTAAATGCAGTATTTGCCTGTCGCTAGTGACAGGTGAATGACTTGCCATCTCCCAGGCATAAGCAGTTAAGTATGATTTATTGCTCAGTACCCAGTTTGTGGCTGCATTCAAAGCTAGTAATATTGCTTGTTAGATGGCTGATGCCAGCCAATATCATTGATACTGATGTTCATTGTGTAAACCTCCCCTAACACTGACAAGAGGAGACCATGTACTAAAATTGCGTTAATTTGCTTGTGCTTTTTATAAGTGGAAAGACAACTCATGTATGCAGTATTTTTATCCTTGTTTATAAAAAGTGCTAGCAGATTAACATTATTTTAGTCTATGGTTCCTCTTTTTAGTGTTATGGGGGGTCACATGCACAGATATCTCTAGAAATATTGTTTGTTAGAGGCTGGCACCAGCGATCTAACGAACAATATCACTATATTAGAAGTGGGCTGCAATTCTGGCATCCAGTTATGAATTAATTGCTTGATGTGTAGCAGATTGTGGTCCATTCTGATGTTCACTATAGCTAATTGATAGTGCCATTTGAAAGCAGCTCTAGTAATATCACTAGACCTGAGCAATGTATTTTTATTGCCGTGGGTGTAGTGGAATCACAAACTATGATTTCTCTCTCTGATTAGCAGCCTTGACTGTTTGTGGCTGCCAGGGATCATTCACAGTGATATTCTCATGTGTAAACCTCCACTTAGTGCACGATGTTACAATGCGTTTTACTGAACTATGCAATAATGTAGATGTAAATGTAGCCATAGGACTAAAACACACGGGCAAGACTTTCGCATAACTGTTGTGTGATAAAATCTTCCTAGCAGTTGCAGCTCATAGTTTTTAATGGGCTTAAACAGATGGATGTTTTTCTTGCCACAATGGCGGCAAGTAAAAAAAGTGCTAATGTGTTATTCTGCTGTGGGTATCGCAGCACAGTAGAACAATGTAATATAATAGTCAAGCGACAAGGTCGTGTGATGTTACAACAGTGCCGCATGACTATCACACAAGCCCATGGGGGTTCACTCTTAGGGGAGCTTTACACACTATAATATATTTGGTAGTGATTGCTAGTAATTGTCGCTAGTGTGATTGCATGACCCAACGTTTGTTGCATTCAATCTTAGAGATGATCACTAGCGTTAAAAACAGCTTGTCTGGTTGGTCGTTTCAACTGCTGCAATGCAAAATCAATTCTATTACATTCCAATACAATTCACTCCATTTGAGATAATGAAAGTTACTGCGATCTAAAATCTGCTGAGCATCTGCAATCAATTAGTGATGGATTGCTCTGTCAGGTTTGTGGCTGCATTCAAATGGAAAAATATCGGCCACATACAGCTGGCACTAGCGATCACCTGCACAATATCATGAGCAATACATTGTGTAAAGCTCTCCTTTGGGTGTGTTTACACGATACAATCATTGTATGTCTGGTTGTTGACGGAAGCAAATTTGTGCAGATACAATATAATATCTTTCCTTTTGTACACAGCCACATATCTGGCAGTGCGCAATTAATTGCTCAAAAGTCATAGGTCATTTGCAGTCTGCTTTTCAGTGATATTTGCACAACTGTTGCAATGAATTTGTAGTGTAGCCAATGAGGCAAATTTTCACTGACGCAAATGTTTTAGTGAACGACTATTAGAAGTAGGATACACTGTCCTATTTGAGATTGGACATCCAATGTCAGATCCTATTGAGCTCTATGGGTCCATTGCTTACTAAGGCCAGTTTCACACGTCAGTGGCTCTGGTACGTGAGGTGACAGTTTCCTCACGTACCGGAGACACTGACACACGTAGACTCATAAAAATCAATGCATCTGTTCAGATGTCATTGATTTTTTGCGGACCGTGTCTCCGTGTGCCAAACACGGAGACATGTCAGTGTTCGTGGGAGCGCACGTATTACACGGACCCATTAAAGTCAATGGGTCCGTGTAAAACACGGACCTCATACGGACATTCTCCGTCTGGGGTCCGTGTGCGTGCAGGAGACAGTGCTACAGTAAGCGCTGTCCCCCCACATGGTGCTGAAGCCGCGATTCATATGTTCCCTGCAGCAGCGTTTGCTGCAGAGAAAATATGAATAATAGTGTTCAAAATAAAGATCTATTTGTCCGCCGCCCTCCCACCCCCTGTGCGCCCCCCCCGCTGTTCAGAAAATACTCACCCGCTCCCACGTTGGCTGTCACTCCTTCCTCTCTGCCCCGCGCCTTCTACTGTATGCGGTCACGTGGGGCCACTCATTTACAATCATGAATAGTCGGCTCCGCCCCTATGGGAGGTGGAGCCACATATTCATGACTGTAAATGATCAGCCCCACGTGACCGCATACAGGAGAAGATGGGGCCAGACCAGGAAGGAGCGACAGCCAACGAGGGAGTGGGTGAGTATTTTCTGAACAGCGGGGGGGGGGCGCACAGGGGGTGGGGGGGCGGCAGACACATAGATCTTTATTTTAAACACTATTATTCATATTTTCTCTGCAGCAAACGCTGCTGCAGGGAACATATGAATCGCGGCTTCAGCACGATGCAGGGTACCACACGCGTGGGTACCACACGTTCCGTGTGGTACCCACTCACCATACGGGCAGCACACGTGTGCCGCACGTATGGCCTACGTGAGTTCCCAGGCACACGGACACGGATAACTCCGGTAATGATTTATTCCGGTACCGGAATTATCTGGACGCGTGGGACAGCCCTAAATTAGCATCCAATTCAACTATCTGACAGTCTGATCTGATTTTTAAAGATCAGACCTGTCGGACTTTAATGTGAGATTGAATGTTGATCCATAGGAATCAATGGCTCCAACATCAAAATTGGATAGGGTACAATTAGATGCCATCAGTAGCATCTGACATTGGATCTGACTTTGGATGTTGGATCTCATGTCAGACAGTGTGTGCTAGGTCTTATTTGGCTGCTAGTGATTGTCGCAGCGCTAAAACTGAACTATTGGTTGTGTAGTCACAACAGCCACTATAGCTAGTGATGGATTTGTCTAAGGTCATGTTCACACTTGTCGGATTACAGACTGATTCTTCTGTCAGAATTTTCAGTAGGATTTTTCAGTTCCGTAGGCTTAATCTGAATTAACCCATAGGCAGCAATGTAAAACAGTCAAATCCCTGTGCACACTTGCTAGGGGAATTTTCTGACCGGATTCGTCCGGATTTTTCACTCCGCTGCATGTTGTTGTTCTCGTCGGATCCATGTCGGAGCTCCGATGGGGGCAATGCATTGTAAAAAAACCCGCTCCTAAATTCCGCCGGTAAATCCGATGCCAAAAGCAGTGGATCGGATTTATCGGCAGAATTTCAGCGCCCAATCCGACGGAAGAATCAGTCTGTAATCCGACAAGTGTGAACATAGCCTAATATCATAGTGTCTAAACCCATCTGTAGGCTGGGCTTACATGCCTAAATAATTGTGCTATCATTATAATGATTAAATAATTATTAATTCAGAGCTATGTTTGCAGTGAAATCTTGTACATATTGTTCAATTTGTACATGGCCACAAACCTGGCACTGAACAATTTTTCACTGAAAATCGTGTGTTGTCCTGCAGTCTATGCATGACTAACAACTTTTGGAGATAAATCGTTCAATGCCAGGTTTGTGGCCATGTACAAATGGAACAATATGTCCCCGATCTAATGAACAATGATTGCACAATCATTGAAGAGTGTAAACCTTATGTCTGTTATTTGACAGCATTTTGTTTCTGAAAACATGTTGCTAAAGGGATGCATTATCATTATTACTGTACAGAATGCCACGCAAAGGGAAACGATCTGAAGCTCAAAAAAAACGCTTGCAAAGAATCAATATTTCTGCTTGTGAAAAGTCTGGTAAGCTGCCACTTGGTCATAGCATAGAAGAGAAGAAGCAGTTAGAAATTGTGTGTGATGCTGCTGAATTACAAAAAGAACAGGTCAAAAGCGTTACTTCTGTACAAGCGTCTCATAGTCAGGGCGATTACAGGTATACAGAATTTTCCAGAAACAAACAGTGCACATGTAATTCCCTAATTTTTCTCATTGCCCTTAATGAGAACTCAAAGTTATCAAGTAATGATCTTGATTATATTTTGAAAGAGGGTGACTTGTTGTATACAAGCACAAAGCAAAAGCTAATTACTGAAGGCAAGTTTGTACATGACTTTTTAGCTCATGATGAGCTTCCAGACACTGTTGTGTACAATATGCATACATACAGTGTTATTAAATTTCCCTCACAGTATGGATATTTAAGGAAGCGGGGACCTGATGGTGTGCCAGACTTTTTGGAACTTTCTGAAAGATTACAGTGTCTATCTTCAGATATAAAATATGCACTACTCACAATGAGCAGTCTGACTATTGCTGTGTTCTGCAATAGTTTAGGCCACTTTGGTTTTTTCGATCCTCACTGTAGGTCTCCTGAAGGATTGTTCTCTGACACAGGTACTGCTGTAATGGTGACTTTTGAATATCTGAATGACATGATTGAAAGACTGCTTTTATTTCATGCATTGCTACCAACACCTGATGACTGCATTTATGAGTATATGCCAGTTATGTTTATCTGTACAATGGACAGTCAGCAGGCAAACAGTTCTTCTAATATACAATCTGCAGTGAGCGAAAAGAATGCACCAGTCGACGAATGTGGTACTTCAAATTTAAACACATTAAACATGCTAAAGCGTAACAAAAATAGAAGACGCAGAATAGTAATAGCAAATAAACAAAAGAAAATGTACCATAAAGAGGTCATCAAATTGAGAAATCATATTTATTATGAAAAAAATAAGACAAACATGTTAAAGAACCAAAAAGACAAGTATTTAAATTATTCTCATTTTAGAATGAAACAAAAAGCATTTATTACAGATCGATATTCCCGTGATGCGCACTACAGGATGAAGCAACAATTATATGTCAAGTTGCATTATTCTAGGGATGCAGATTACAGACTGAGGAAAAAATCATGTGCAAATGTACGTTATGCTCATGATCCAGAGTACAGACTGAGGCAAAAATCATATGTAAATGTACGTTATGCCCATGATCCAGATTACAGACTGAGGAAAAAATCATATGTAAATGTACGTTATGCCTGTGATGCAGACTACAGATTTAAACGGATAGCATACATGAAGAAACGTTATCTCAATTACCCTGAATTTCAAAGAAAACGGAAAAACTACATGCGACAGTATGCATCAGACCTTCAAAACAAACAGAATAGGAAGCAACGTTTTGTAGAAAAATACAAAAATGAAACTTATTTCAGAATGTTTCATAAAATGTTATGTGCTTTCAGGATACAACAAAAATATAAGCAGTCTAAACTTCAACTAATTCGACAAAAAATGAAAGCAGTTAAATCAAATTCTGATGACAGGGTTAGTGCTATAATGCAACAAGCCATTGACGCCTTTCATATGGAAATACAGAGTGGACCAACTCACATCTGCACAAGCTGTCACAGAGCCCTGTTCCCCAAACAGGTGAAAGTGTGTAAACGTGAGAAATATAAAAAAAACACAGCCATGGTATCACATTGTCTTACAGGGAAATATGTTCATGTTTGTAGTGATGGCTGTCAACATGTAGAACTATGTGCAGTACCTGAAAGGATGACAGAGTGGATTTGCCACAGCTGCCACGAAAACCTAATGACAGGAAATGTTCCTCCAATTGCAGTTTTTAATAAGTTAGAACTGGCGCCAATTCCAGCTGAACTTGCTGACTTAAACATACTCGAAAGACACATAATAGCACTATATATACCATTTGCAAAAATAATCACTCTCCCTAAAGGGCAACAGAGAGCGATCCATGGTTCTGTTGTGTGTGTTCCATCAGAAGTGGAGACAACAGTCAATGCTTTACCGAGACCCATTAGTCAGTCTCAGTTGTTAAAAGTAAAACTAAAAAGACGACTTAATTACAAAGGACACTACCAATTCCAAACGTTAAATATGTGCAAAATACTAACTGCACTGCTTAAACTGAAAGAAGTACATTCAGAATACAAAAATATAGATATCATTCATGATAGCTGTCACTTTGATCAGCTATGTCATGACTTAACAAATGAAGATGATATAATAGAAAACATATCTGAAATTAGAGATGATATTCAACAAGCAATTGATTTAATGGAAACAGACAATTGGGATAACATTACAGTAAACGAAGAAGCAAGACCCAATAGCCAACTCCCAGAACCCTCAGAAGAAAACATTGATCAGGAGGACTTGCATGCTTCGGATCAAGAAACTAATGAACAGAATGGCGCTTGCTACTTTGATAGTTGTTTACAGCCATCTGATATTGCCCAAGAGCTTATAGCATTTGGTGAGGGTATCTTTTGTGTTGCACCATCAGAAGGAAAAAAGCCAGTGAGTTTTTTTAGAGTACCAAAACTAGAGGCTATGGCTTTTCCAGTTCAGTTCCCAACTGGTATTAACACCTTAGATCAAATGAACAGAATTAGGAATTTGACTCCGAGCAGGTACTTTAATGTACGTCTCCTTTCTGTCGACAATCGTTTTGCTATTGATTCAAATTATATTTTCTTTGCACAGTTTGTCACTGAAATGCATTTAGCAACATCCAGTATGTCCATTCAGCTCCGGAAAGGAAAACCTGTGACCAGAGATGGACGTAAAATCACAGTTCAAATGCTGAAAGATAAGAATGAAGTTGAAAGACTAGTAAGGAATAAAGATGCAACTAGATTTATGCAGCCATTGAGAGGCACTCCAGCTTATTGGGAGAAAACCTTGAGAGATCTTTTTGCTATGCTTCGTCAGTTGGGAACTCCAACTTTCTTCTGCACATTTAGTGCTGCAGAAATGAGATGGCCAGAAGTCATTCAAATAATAAAGGCGCAGCAAAATGAGCAAGTTAATTTTTCTGAGATGGACTGGGCCTCAAAATGTGAAGTTTTACATAGTAACCCTGTAACAACTATGCGTATTTTTGAAAAAAGAGTAGAAGCACTACTAAGACATCTACTCTTGTCACCCGCACAGCCTATTGGAGAGGTCATTGACTACTTTTATCGAGTGGAATACCAAGCTAGAGGATCTCCACATATACATCTTTTGGCTTGGTGTAAAGATGCACCTGAATTTGAGAAAGATCCCGATAAAAAAGTGTGTGAGTTCGTGGATAGATATATAACATGTCAGCTACCGGATCCTAATGCAGACCCAGATCTTTACAAAATTGTAACTGAAGTACAAACTCACAGCAAAACACATTCAAAGTCATGTAAGAAAGGAAAAAAACATTGTAGATTCGGATTTCCAAAGCCACCAGTAGAACATACTTATATAACGAGACCTGTTCCAGCACAGACCAGTGAAGAACAAGCAGCTGATTCAGACAGTGATCCATCTGTCATGTCCCTTGAAAAAGCAAAAAGGAGACTTAAACCCCTTTGGGATTTACTGCATAAACCTGAGGCTTCATCTGCAAGCATATCCCAACTACTTGCACAATGCAAATTAAGTCATGAGGAATACAAGTGTTGTATAAGTTTCCTAAACAGTTCTAGTGCGCTAATGATGAAACGACAGCCAAAGGATGCCTGGGTAAATAATTATAACAAGCATTTGTTAAGAGCATGGAATGCAAATATCGATATTCAGTATATATTAAATCCACACTCTTGTATAATGTATATTTTATCATACATTTCAAAAGGTGAACATGAGATGAGTCATTACCTTAAAAGAATTGTTGCCGACACAAGACAAGCTAACATATCTGATCGTGATGAAATGAAACAGATTATGCAGGCCTATTCTAAAAATCGAGAGGTCAGTATTCAAGAAGCCGTTGCCCGTGTATGCAGTCTGAAACTTAAATCCTGTTCTCGTCTTGTTGTATTCATACCCACTGATGACAATGCCTTAAAAATGAGTTTGCCTTTGAGGTCCTTAAATGATAAAAGTCCAGAATCAGAAAATGTTTGGATGTCAGGAATAACAGAAAAATATCAAAACAGGCCAGACACACCAGAGTTTGAAAACATGTGCATGGCAGAATTCGCTTCCACTTATAGAGTAGTCTATGGTAGGCAGAGAAAAAGCAGAAATGTCCTGTCCCTTCTAAATGGTATTGGATCCATTCAAAAACGAACACAAGGAAAACCTGCTGTCATTAGATATGCTCGATTTTCCCAGAAAAATTCTCCTGAGAAATTCTATGCCACAGTACTAAAACTATACCTACCCTACCGCTCACCTACACAGCTCAAACCAAAAGATTTCCCATCATACGAATCTTTCTTAGCTTGTGGAACTGTACAGCTTCCTGGAAGTAACTGTGTTCAGACCGTGTTTTCAATTGTCAAAAAAAATAGGGCACCGTACGAAAAATACAGTAAAACAGTCGAAAAGGCCATTGAAGAGCTTGAAAAAAATGGACCGATGGAGGATGCATGGGCGACTCTTGCTCCAGAGTCTGAGCTTATTAGACTGGAGTGTATTTCAGAGCGTGAGGAGATAAACCCTGAGGAACTGAACGAATTAGATGATGTTCCTGAATACAGTAAAAGTCCCAAAAAGAAATGTACCACAGCAGCAACATTTGAAGGACCTGTTGCAAACCCTGCTGTGATGAAACAGATGTATCAGAATCTGAATCAAAGTCAGGCATCCATTTTCTATACAATACGTAAATGGTGCGTAAGACGTGTGTGCGGAGAAAATCCAGAACAGTTTTTTCTATTTGTGACTGGTGGAGCTGGTACTGGTAAATCACACCTCATTAAATGTATCTATTTAGAGGCATCAAAGATACTTCAGAGGCTTCCCAGGATTTCTGAGGAAACTGATATTTCCATGCCTACTGTCCTACTCTCAGCCTTCACTGGCACAGCAGCCTTTAACATTTCAGGCAAAACTTTACATTCCATTTTGAAATTACCAAGAAGTCTTAAACCACCATACCAGGGGTTGGGAAATTGTCTTGATGAACTGAGAGTAGCGCTGTCAAATGCTGAAATTATTATTATTGATGAGGTGTCCATGGTCTCCAAACCACTGTTTGCTTACATCAATTGGAGGCTACAAGACATTAAAGGTATCAAAAAACCTTTTGGAGGCATGTCTGTTCTAGCAGTGGGAGACTTCTACCAGTTGCCACCTCCAGGTAAAGCGAAACCTCTCTGTGTTTTTGAAGACCACATGCTTGATTTCTGGCAGGACCTCTTTCAGGTAGTTACCCTCACGGAAATAATGCGCCAAAAAGAGGATGTAGCGTTTGCCGAACTATTAAACAGAATTAGATTAAAAGGCAAGGAAGAGGCAATATCTGAAGTAGATAGAGCCTTACTTTCTCAGCAGTTTGTGACTCAAATTGAAGATTGTCCAAAGGACGTCCTTCATGTGTTTGCCAGAAATAAAGATGTAGATGAGCATAACGCAGCCATTATATCTGCTTTGCATTCTGTAGTGATAAACATCGATGCACATGACTATAAAAAAGATCTTAAAACAGGGCGGATGGAAAAGCAGAAAATACCTTTTGCAAGTCAAAAAGGGGATCTGCCAGACAGGCTACAAGTTGCTGAGGGTGCACGTGTGATGCTGATTAGAAACATAGATGTGGAGGATGGACTAGTAAATGGTTCATTTGGAAAAATTGCTGCTATTGTTTCCCAATTAGAAGATGATAAAATAGTTGTAATGAAGCTTGGTGTTGAATTAGATAATCCAAATGCCGGACAGAAGAATCACAACAGGACATGCACACCAACAGGTAACTTGGTGTATATAGAGAGAATAGAAGAGCCCCTGAGCAAAAAAGGAGTTGTTCGTCACCAGTTTCCTATTAAACTTGCTTTTGCCTGCACAGTACATAAGGTGCAAGGCATGACTACAACTTCTGCAGTAGTTTCATTAAAGCATATTTTTGAACCAGGCATGGCATATGTTGCTCTCAGTAGAACAACTTCCCTTTCTGGACTACACATTTTTGACTTCAATGAAAATCAAATCTATGCTGATCCACAAATCACAAGATCTTTGGAAAACATGAAAATAGCAACAGTCAATAATGCTATGCCTTTACTCAATAGTCTTCAATGGCCAAGTTCTCCTTTTCTAACATTTATTCACCACAACGTGGAAGGACTGTCAGTCCACATTGATGATGTGAGAAGTCATCATGAAATGTGTCGTGCAGACATTTTATGTTTCACCGAAACTCATCTTTCAGGCCAATTTGTCAGTAATGACATAGAATTACAAAACTATCAAATGTTTAAAAGAAACAGGCAGGTTTCATATTCAACCTATTCTAATCTGTCTAATAAGAATGGCGGTGGAGTAGCCATCTATGTGAAAAATGACATTCAAGCAAGTCCAATGCAATATATGCAGAGCGTGACTGACCTTGAGTTCCTGGTTTTGAGAGTTGAGGCACCAATTCCATCTCTAATTTCAGTAATTTACAGGCCTCCAGATTACAGCACTAATCTGTTTTTGCCACAACTCTCTAACTTGTTGAATTCTTTAGAAATTATTCAACATGGTCCACTAATTATTTGTGGTGACTTCAATGAGGATCTATTGTCAGATAGAAAGAAGCCCATATTTGAAATGCTGCAGTCCAGAGGCTACAAACAGCTAATTACAGCAGCTACTACAGAGAAGAATACACTTCTAGATCATTTGTATATTTTCAGCCAGGAGTATTGTGCCGAATCTGGTGTACTCCAGACATATTACAGTTATCATAATCCTGTTTATTGTATTTTAACCTAATTTGCACTCCTGTAATCAATTGATCTCCTGCAGTACTGCTAGACATGTGGTTCTCCTCCCATTCCTTTCCCTGTGGAGGGTTAAATGGCAGGAGCTAAACTCAGGACAGGATGCAGGCAAGCACCTGATGTGTTGTGGATCTTTTCTCTTTTATGAGGGAAGCGCAGAGACTGGGAGTAAAAGTATGATTACAGTTTACTAACTAGTTGGCTGGGTTTTGACTTAATCTCCTCTCTATTCCACATGCACTCTAGCAATGTTATCTTTACTGAACTCAGGGCCAGGATGCAGACAAACACCTGTGCTGTGGATCTTTTCTCTTTTATGAGGGAATAGCAGAGACTGGGAGTGCAAGTATGATTACAGTTTACTAACTAGTTGGCTGGGTTTTGCCTTAAGGTACCGTCACACTAGGCGATATCGCCAGCGATCTGTGACGTTGCAGCGTCCTGTATAGCGATATCGCTATGTTTGGCACGCAGCAGCGATCTGGATCCTGCTGGGATATCGCTGGTTGCAGGGAGAGTGGACGAACTTTCTTTCGTCGCAACTCTCCCGCTGACACCGCTGGATCGCCGTGTGTGACGCCGATCCAGCGATGTCTTCACTGGTATCCATGGTAAACATCGGGTTACTAAGCGCAGGGCCGCGCTTAGAAACCCGATATTTACTATGGATACCATGGTAAAAGTAAAAAAAAAAACACTACATACTCACCGTCTGTTGTCCGTCACGTCCCCTGGAGCTTGCCGTACTGACTGTCTCAGCGCCGTCCGGCCGTAAAGCAGAGCCCAGCGGTGAACCTGCAGTAACAGCGGTTCACCGCTGGGCACCGCTGTTACGGCCGGCCGGCGCTGAGACACAGTCAGTGCGGCAAGCGCCGAGGGACATGAAGGACGACAGAAGGTGCGTATGTAGTGTTTTTTTTTTTTTTACATGGGGACTTCGGCATCGCTGAAGACAGTTTCAGCGATGCCGAAGTCGCTGGAGAGAGCTGTCTGTGTGACAGCTCCCCAGCGACCACACAGCAACTTACCAGCGATCACGTCGCTGGTCGCGATCGCTGGTAAGTTGCTCAGTGTAACGGCACCTTTAATCTCCTCTCTATTCCACATGCCCTCTAGCAATCTTATCTGTACTGAACTCAGGGCCAGGATGCAGACAAACACCTGTGCTGTGGATCTTTTCTTTTATGAGGGAAGAGCAGAGACTGGGAGTACAAGTATGATTACAGCTTACTAACTAGTTGACTGGGTTTTGGCTTAATCTCCTCTCTATTCCACATGCCCTCTAGCAATCTTATCTTTACTGAACTCAGGGCCAGGATGCAGACAAACACCTGTTCTGTGGATCTTTTCTCTTTTATGAGGGAAGAGCAGAGACTGGGAGTACAAGTATGATTACAGTTTACTAACTAGTTGGCTGGATTTTGGCTTAATCTCCTCTCTATTCCACATGCCCTCTAGCAATCTTATCTGTACTGAACTCAGGGCCAGGATGCAGACAAACACCTGTGTTGTGGATCTTTTCTCTTTTATGAGGGAAGCACAGAGACTGGGAGTAAAGCCCCCATTACACATAATGAGATCGTTAGCAAGATCGCTGCTAAGTCACCAGTTTTGTGATGCTACAGCGACCTCGGCAGCGATCTTGCTGTGTTTGACACCTAGTAGCGACCAGACCCCCGCTGTGAGATCGCTGATCGTGACGTAACGGCCTGGACCATTTTCTGATCATTCCTCTCCCGCAGGGCGGCATGCATCAGCGTGTTTGACGCCTAAGCAACGACCTCCACAGCGATTTCCTGGTGCGTGGCTCGTCTAACAGGTCGGCGTATGGGTCGTTACAACGACCCATATCGTTGCTGTGTCGCTGTGGACGTAGTTGTTTTTGACATCTCACCAGTGATCCCAATGATCATTTCGCGACGTTCCAGCGATCCTGGCCAGGTCAGATCGTTGTTGGGATCGCTGGAGAGTCGCTTAGTGTGATGGGACCTTTTAAAGTATGATTACAGCTTACTAACTAGTTGGCTGGGTTTTGGCTTAATCTCCTCTCTATTCCACATGCCCTCTAGCAATCTTATCTTTGCTGAACTCAGGGCCAGGATGTAGACAAACACCTGATGTGTTGTGATCCATGTCATGTCAAATCCATCACGGATCACCTTCTGATGGAGAGGGGCGCAAGTGGAAACGAAGCCTAACCCTGTACTGCTGAGTGGGGTATCTTGCCTCAGCAGTCCTTTTACGTTTACTTATACTGTTGTAGTTTATTTTGTCTTTACTAGTTCTGTATTTACCTGAGACTATATCAGGTATACAGCAGTCCTTTTAAGTTTATTTATACTGCTGTAGTTTATTTTGTCTTTAATAGTTCTCTATTTACCTGAGACTATATCAGGTATACAGAAGTCCTTTTAAGTTTACTTATACTGCTGTAGTTTATTTTGTCTTTACTAGTTCTCTATTTACCTGAGACTATATCAGGTATACAGCAGTCCTTTTAAGTTTACTTATACTGCTGTAGTTTATTTTGTCTTTACTAGTTCTCTATTTACCTGAGACTATATCAGGTATACAGCAGTCCTTTTTTCGTGTATTTGACTCAGGACCCAGTGGAATATGGGTTTTATTATTATTTTTTTTAGTTTTACAAGTAAGGTATGGATTCTTTTCTGTGAGTAACAATATTATGTTATAAATAACTACATTTTACAGAATAGTTGTTGATCCAGGGATTTAATCTGACTGCCATATTTGGAGTCGGGAAGGAATTTTTTCCCTATGTGGAAAATTGGCTGCTACCTCATGGGGTTTTTTGCCTTCCTTTGGATCAACACTGCAGGATAGGTACACTAAAATAGGCTGAACTGGATGGACACAGGGCGTTCTTCAGCATAAGGGGTCAAAATAAGAGTGTGTGCAAATTTGTAGGTAAAAATCGAATGCGGGGAGGCAATCTGTGGGGACCTAGCCAAGATTGGGAGAAGATTTATCCCCGGTATGTGACATCTAGGGAGACGCGGTATCCCTGGTATGGAACATATAATATACATATGTATGAAGCTGAGTTATGGCTCCTACACACGTGTTTTATTAGCGCGAATTTGCACTAAAAAAATGCACCCCATTGATTTCAATGGGTTTACACACACTAGAGATGGGGGGGGGGCTAGAGAGGAAACAGAGCAGACATATTTTGGTCAGTCAAGTGGGGAACATGTTAACAATCTTTCACCCATCTCTATTACACGTCTATCACCCAAATTTATTATACATGTCATTGCCCACCTGTCACACATATCTCTCAAGTCTTCTCGTGTCAATTGTTTGCATGCCTGAAGAAATGCTTCACACTTCTATCAGACACATATCGCAAGCACGCATCGCAGGCGTGCATCACAAGCATGCACACGATATATGCAGCGCAAGCATGCTCAGGATATATGCAGAGCAAACATGTACTGAAGGCATGGGGTGCAAGTGTTTGGACAGAAGGCAGGAAAGTCCGAGCACCCTCACATTAAGTGTATACCGCGACATGCACAGAATCTCCCCTGTATAGCCATTATTATTCCCTTCCTTGCACTTGGTTTTATTGTTATCAATAAAGTATATATTTTTGTATCATACTTTGTTAGACCATGTATCATCCTTTGTTCGGCGTTAGTGACATGCACAGAAGGCAGGAAAGTGCAAGTTGCGTGCACCCCATACACCTTATGTGTGAAGCACAAACATGCACTTGCATGCAAGCACAAGCATGTATCTAATGCATGTAATCGCGGCACCTATATCGTGCATATATCACACTGTACTTCTATGATGTAGTGGCATTTACTGAAGGCATGCATGCCACTTGCATGAGATAGTTTTATTGCAAGCGGACGGCTTGCATCTCCACTAGTTGGGTTCTCTGGCTAGCATGGGGAACTGACTCTTCTTTCAAAGAACCTGCACCTATCATCACCACACTTGGGGAAGGGGTTATAACTGATTTGCTTTGCAGGATCACGTGTGGCATATGTGGGCATGCATCACCACTAGTCGTGTTCTCTGGCTAGCATGGGCTACTACTGACGCTTCTTTCATAAAGTTTTCGATTCTGTCGGCTCCATTTCGGGGTCCGTCTCTTTGCAGTTTTCTGTATAGAAGACGGACACCCAAGAGGACAACCGAGATGGCGCCTACACATGGCGGAAGACAAAACGTGTAAGAACCTGAACTGATCATCACTTTAGATTGTAAGCTTTTAGGAGCGGGGTTAGCGCTAGGTAGGAGGATAGATATGATGCAGGGTGATGAAGGCTCCATTATGCTTCGTTTTTCTGTTAGCTTCGTCTCAATATTCACCTCTTTGTAGTTTCCTGTAGCTGGACACCCACAGGGCAGAAAAACGAAACATGACAGACCCTGAACCGACCGCCATATTTGGGGTCAGGAAGGAATTTTCTTTCCCCCCTGAGACTCGGATCTCCGGGGGTTTTCTTCGCCTTTCTCTGTATCATCGAGTTGTGTCTCTTCTGTCTTACAATAGGAGGACGATTTGTCTCCCGGAGCTCAGGCTCCACAGGGGTCCTGATACTAGAGACGCAGCTCCTGTCCTATAATACACGCCATTATTAATGGCTCCTCTGCTAAATGCAAATAAAAGGAGTAAAATGTAAAAAAAAAAAAAAAAAAAGAATTTTTTGCAATCAAACTTTTTTTTTTTATTCGCAAAGCCAAATGTACATTGGCTACTCTAAATTTTGACCACCCTAGCTTAGATAGTCTCCCCTTTTATTTTTTTTAGTTAGTTAGGACTCGCAAGAAGATGAGGAGCCTTGACGTGGCTTGCGAGCTTACGTATTGCTGCACAAATTTTCAGCTACTTTTTTTTTTTTAAGAGTTGCATTTTGCATAAATTACGTTTTTAAAAACTGAAATTTGGGCAGAATACTAACCAAGACCTCATATACAATCATTGTGGTACAAAAAAGTAGACAAACAAATGAATGTGAGAATTTTGCATGGTGGGCTTTACACAATACAATATTGGTTGCAATATCATCTGCTAGCAGATAGAGATGAGCAAATGATTGCTTGGTGCCCGGTTCTCGACCAAGTTTAAGCTTAGAGAAATCTGATTGCTAGATCTTTGGTAGCCGCTTTTGGCAGACGATATTGCTAGTGATCTTGACTAGGGATGAGCCGAAACCGTCTTTTTGCCGTTAGTTGGAACCATTTCCAAATACTAACTTTTTTTTGTACGAATCTGAATACTAATACACACGAATACGAACATACGCAATAGGGGAAAAAGTGCGTATATACTGTACGTATGCATATTCGCTAATATGCGTACATATATTCGCTAATATGCGTACACATATTCTCTCATATACGTACGCATATTGTCTTATGTGTACGCATATGCATATGCATAGCGGCATAGGCGGTGGAGTCAATGGGTTACGAGCAGGGACTCCAGAGCTCCGGAAGAGTCCCTGCTCTTAACCCATTGACTCCACTGATGCCGGGACCTGCTCTTTCGCTGTCATCTCACATGCTGCTGATGCCGGGACCTGCTACTCCGATGCTGTGGGACCTGCCGATGATGATGATGCTGTGACCTGCCGATGGTGATGATGCTGTGACCTGCCGATGGTGCTGATGCCGGGACCTGCCGATGGTGCTGATGCCGAGACCTTCCCGATGGTGCTGATGTTGGGACATGCCGATGATGCTGGGACCTGCCGATGGTGATGAGGCCAGGACCTGCCGATGGTGATGATGCCGGGAGCTGCTGATGGTGCTGATGCCGGGACCTGTGAATGGTGCTGATCCTGGAAACCTGCTCTGCTGACCCCACGCCGCCGACAGGTAAGATGACAGAAAAAAAAAAAATTTGGGGGAACGAACTTTCAGCGTGTGTTCGTATGCACCAAAAGTGAATACAAACACACAAGATTCACTACTAATAACGAACCTCAGGGAACGGTTCAGCTCAACCCTAATCTTGACACATTTAAACTTCACCTTATATGTTCTGGGGATCTTCCACATGTTGGCCGATGTCAGATCTGCAATTTCCATTTTTAATTTGCTCTTACATTTTCTGAAGATCAAAAAATGGGCCCTAGGAGGCGCAAGTGGCCTCAGCAGGTCCCCAGGGGTTAAGCTCAACCCTGAGGGGCTACAACTACCAAACCAGCGCCTGAGGGGCACCCAAGTGTGAAAGTCTTGCAGGGGCAGCCCGGGCACCATTCCAAAGCACTATCTGTAGTTCCTTCAGGAAATACCCATCTAGTTATTATTATTATTCAGTCCGCACGTAATGCGGCCCGAACCGCTTCACTCACAGACTCCAGTGAGGTGTCATTTCGAAGCCAGCGTTCCTGAGAGGTGTGCTAAGTATTTTTCGTGCCGATCGGATTTGTAGTTTTTGCGCAATTTGTGTTTGAAAAAAGTGTTTCAATGCATTTCAATAGAGAAATTTTCCAATACGTTTATAATGGGCCTGATTTCTGAGGCAATTTCTAAAAATAACTGCCACCTGGCTGATTAGCTCATTGATATGCGCAGTGAGACCCAGTTACTATGCCAACGCCTATGAACTCTACATCAGCTCACCAGGTCACAAGTTTTGTCAGATAATATCAGCTCTTAAAGTGACAGTACAGCACAATTACAAAACACTATCCGTAGTCTTATGATTATTAGACTGTGGCCCGATTCTAACTCATCGGGTATTCTAGAATATGCATGTCCACGTAGTATATTGCACAGCCACGCAGTATACAGTGCAGAGCCGCGCAGTACACAGCGCAGAGCCGCGCAATACACAGCGCAGAGCCGCGCAGTATAAAGCGCAGAGCCGCGCAGTACACAGCGCAGAGCCGCGCAGTACACAGCGCAGAGCCGCGCAGTACACAGCGCAGAGCCGCGCAGTACACAGCGCAGAGCCGCGCAGTATACCGCGCAGAGCCGCGCAGTACACAGCGTAGAGCCGCGCAGTACACAGCGCAGAGCCGCACAGTATAAAGAACAGAGCCACGCAGTATAGCGCGCAGAGCCGCGCAGTACACAGTGCAGAGCCGCGCAGTACACAGCGCAGAGCCGCGCAGTACACAGCGCAGAGCCGCGCAGTACACAGCGCAGAGCGGCGCAGTGCAAAGCGCAGAGCCGCGCAGTACACAGCGCAGAGCCGCGCAGTACACAGCGCAGAGCCGCGCAGTACACAGCGCAGAGCCGCGCAGTACACAGCGCAGAGCCGCGCAGTACACAGCGCAGAGCCGCGCAGTACACAGCGCAGAGCCGCGCAGTACACAGCACAGAGCCGCGCAGTACACAGCGCAGAGCCGCACAGTATAAAGAGCAGAGCCGCTCAGTACACAGTGCAGAGCCGCACAGTACACAGCGCAGAGCCGCGCAGTACACAGCGCAGAGCCGCGCAGTACACAGCGCAGAGCGGCGCAGTGCAAAGCGCAGAGCCACGCAGTACACAGCACAGAGCCGCGCAGTACACAGCGCAGAGCCACGCAGTACACAGCGCAGAGCCGTGCAGTACACAGCGCAGAGCCGCGCAGTACACAGCGCAGAGCCGCGCAGTACACAGCGCAGAGCCGCGCAGTATAAAGCGCAGAGCCGTGCAGTACACAGCGCAGAGCCGCGCAGTATACCGCGCAGAGCCGCGCAGTACACAGCGCAGAGCCGCGCAGTACACAGCGCAGAGCCGGGCAGTACACAGCGCAGAGCCGCGCAGTACAGAGCGCAGAGCCGCACAGTATAAAGAGCAGAGCCGCGCAGTATACCGCGCAGAGCCGCGCAGTACACAGTGCAGAGCCGCGCAGTACACAGCGCAGAGCCGTGCAGTACACAGCGCAGAGCCGCGCAGTACACAGCGCAGAGCGGCGCAGTGCAAAGCGCAGAGCCGCGCAGTATACAGCGCAGAGCCGCGCAGTACACAGCGCAGAGCGGCGCAGTACACAGCGCAGAGCGGCGCAGTGCAAAGCGCAGAGCCGCGCAGTACACAGCGCAGAGCCGCGCAGTACACAGCGCAGAGCCGCACAGTACACAGCGCAGAGCCGCGCAGTACACAGCGCAGAGCCGCACAGTATAAAGAGCAGAGCCGCGCAGTATACCGCGCAGAGCCGCGCAGTACACAGTGCAGAGCCGCGCAGTACACAGCGCAGAGCCGCGCAGTACACAGCGCAGAGCGGCACAGGGCAAAGCGCAGAGCCACGCAGTACACAGCGCAGAGCCGCGCAGTACACAGCGCAGAGCCGCGCAGTACACAGCGCAGAGCCGCGCAGTACACAGCGCAGAGCCGCGCAGTATAAAGCGCAGAGCCGTGCAGTACACAGCGCAGAGCCGCGCAGTATACCGCGCAGAGCCGCGCAGTACACAGCACAGAGCCGCGCAGTACACAGCGCAGAGCCGGGCAGTACACAGCGCAGAGCCGCGCAGTACAGAGCGCAGAGCCGCACAGTATAAAGAGCAGAGCCGCGCAGTATACCGCACAGAGCCGCGCAGTACACAGTGCAGAGCCGTGCAGTACACAGCACAGAGCCGCGCAGTATACAGCGCAGACACGCGCAGTACACAGCACGGACACGCGCATTACACAGCGCAGAGCCGCGCAGTACACAGCGCAGTGCCGCGTAGTATACAGCGAAGAGCCACGCAGTATATAGCGCAGAGCCGCACAGTACAAAGCGCAGAGCCTCGCAGTATACAGCGCAGAGCCGCGCAGTATACAGCGCAGAACGCGCAGTATACAGCGCAGAGCCGCGTAGTATACAGCGCAGAGCCGCGTAGTATACAGCGCAGAGCCACGCAGTATACAGCGCAGAGCCACGCAGTATACAGCGCAGAGCCACGTAGTTATACTGCCCAGTCACGTAGTAAATTGTCCAGTCACATAGTATACTGCATATCCCTGTTAAAAAAAAAAAAAGAATTAAAATAAAAAAGTTACATACTCACCTCCTGGAGCGGCCGGTATCTGATGGTTGTTGCACCTCCTAGAGCGGCCGGTACACGATGCTTGTTGCACCTGGAGTGGCCGGTACCCGATGCTTGTTGCGCGCTCCGGTCCCAAGAGTGCATTGCGGTCTCACGAGATGATGACGTAGCGGTGTTGTGAGACAGAAAGACGGAAGTGCCCTTAGACAATTATATAGTAGATTACCCCGCTCACCAATTCGGAACCCGAGGGGCCCGGCCCACCAAATCGGACCCCGAGGGGCCCGGCCCACCAAATCGGACCCAGAGTGACCCCGCCCACCAAATCGGACCCAGAGTGACCCCGCCC
Organism: Ranitomeya variabilis; assembly: GCF_051348905.1. NCBI lineage: Eukaryota > Metazoa > Chordata > Amphibia > Anura > Dendrobatidae > Ranitomeya > Ranitomeya variabilis. The sequence continues at coordinate 57,623,193 of NC_135233.1, forward strand.
ACCAAATCGGACCCAGAGTGGCTCCGCCCACCAAATCGGACCCAGAGTGACCCCTTCCACCAAATCAGACCCAGAGTGACCCCTTCCACCAAATCAGACCCAGAGTGACCCCGTCCACCAAATCGGACCCAGAGTGACCCCGCCCACCAAATCGGACCCAGAGTGACCCCACCCACCAAATCGGACCCTGAGGTGCCCAGCCCACCAAATCAGACCCTGAGGTGCCCAGCCCACCAAATCGGACCGAGTGACGTGACCCCACCCACCAAATTGGTCCCTAAGGTGCCCCGCCCACCAAATCGGACCCAGAGTGGCTCCGCCCACCGAATCGGACCCAGAGTGGCCGCACCCACAGAATCGGACCAAAAGTGACCCCGCCCACCGAATCGGACCTAGATTTACCCCGCCCACAAAATCAGACCTAGATTGACCCAACCCACCAAATCGGACCGCCTGAGGGGCACCCAAGTGTGAAAGTCTTGCAGGGGCAGCCCGGGCACCATTCCAAAGCACTATCTGTAGTTCCTTCAGGAAATACCCATCTAGTTATAGTGCTTTGGAACAAAGCACTATACTGTTATTCCACCGTGGTAAACTTCTTCTTATTCTTATTATTCAGTCCGCACGTAATGCGGCCCGAACCGCTAAACTCACAGACTCCAGTGAGGTGTCATTTCGAAGCCAGCGTCCCCAAGAGGTGTGCTAAGTATTTTTCGTGCCGATCGGATTTGTAGTTTTTGCGCAATTTGTGTTTGAAAAAAGTCTTTCAATGCGTTTCAATGGAGAAATTTTCCTATACGTTTATAATGGGCTGGTTTCTGAGGCAATTTCTAAAAATAACTGCCACCTGGCTGATTAGCTCATTGATATGCGCAGTCAGACACAGTTACTATGCCAACGCCTATGAAATCTACATCAGCTCACCAGGTCACAAGTTTTGTCAGATAATATCAGCTCTTAAAGTGACAGTACAGCACAATTCCAAACCACTATCTGTAGTCTTATAATTATTAGATGGTGGCCCGATTCTAACTCATCGGGTATTCTAGAATATGCATGTCCACGTAGTATATTGCACAGCCACGCAGTATACAGTGCAGAGCCGCGCAGTACACAGCGCAGAGCCGCGCAGTACACAGCGCAGAGCCGCGCAGTACACAGCGCAGAGCCGCGCAGTACACAGCGCAGAGCCGCGCAGTACACAGCGCAGAGCCATGCAGTACACAGCGCAGAGCCGCACAGTATAAAGAGCAGAGCCCCGCAGTACACAGCGCAGAGCCGCGCAGTACACAGCGCAGAGCCGCACAGTATAAAGCGCAGAGCCGCGCAGTACACAGCGCAGAGCCGCGCAGTACACAGCGCAGAGCCGCGCAGTACACAGCGCAGAGCCACGCAGTACACAGTGCAGAGCCGCACAGTACACAGCGCAGAGCCGCGCAGTACACAGCGCAGAGCCACCCAGTATATAGCGCAGAGCCGCGCAGTACGCAGCGTAGAGCCAAGCAGTATGCAGCGCAGAGCCGCGCAGTATACAGCGCTGAGCCGCGTAGTATACAGCGCAGAGCCCCGCAGTATACAGTGCAGAGCCCCGCAGTATACAGCGCAGAGCCGTGCAGTACACAGTGCAGAGCCGCGCAGTATACAGCGCAGACACGCGCAGTACACAGCATGGACACGCGCAGTACACAGCGCAGAGCCACGCAGTACACAGCGCAGAGCCGCGTAGTATACAGCGAAGAGCCACGCAGTATATAGCGCAGAGCCGCGCAGTACAAAGCGCAGAGCTGCGCAGTATACAGCGCAGAGCCGCGCAGTATACAGCGCAGAGCCGCGCAGTATACAGCGCAGAACGCACAGTACACAGTGCAGAGCCGCGCAGTACACAGCGCAGAGCCGTGCAGTACACAGCGCACAGCCGCGCAGTACACAGCGCAGAGCCGCGCAGTACACAGCGCAGAGCCGCGCAGTACACAGCGCAGAGCCACGCAGTATACAGCGCAGAGCCGCGTAGTATACAGCGCAGAGCCACGTAGTATACAGCGCAGAGCCACGCAGTATACAGCACAGAGCCACGTAGTTATAGTGCCCAGTCACGTAGTATATTGTCCAGTCACATAGTATATTGTCCAGTCACATAGTATACTGCATATCCCTGTTAAAAAAAAAAAAAGAATTAAAATAAAAAAGTTACATACTCACCTCCTGGAGCGGCCGGTATCTGATGGTTGTTGCACCTCCTAGAGCGGCCGGTACACGATGCTTGTTGCACCTGGAGTGGCCGGTACCCGATGCTTGTTGCGCGCTCCGGTCCCAAGAGTGCATTGCGGTCTCACGAGATGATGACGTAGCGGTGTTGTGAGACAGAAAGACGGAAGTGCCCTTAGACAGTTAGATAGTAGATTACCCCGCTCACCAATTCGGAACCCGAGAGGCTCGGCCCACCAAATCGGACCCCGAGGGGCCCGGCCCACCAAATCGGACCCAGAGTGACCCCGCCCCCTAAATCGGACCCAGAGTGACCCCGCCCACCAAATCGGACCCAGAGTGGCTCCGCCCACCAAATCGGACCCAGAGTGACCCCTTCCACCAAATCAGACCCAGAGTGACCCCTTCCACCAAATCGGACCCAGAGTGACCCCTTCCACCAAATCGGGCCCAGAGTGACCCCGCCCACCAAATCGGACCCAGAGTGACCCCACCCACCAAATCGGACCCTGAGGTGCCCAGCCCACCAAATCAGACCCTGAGGTGCCCAGCCCACCAAATCGGACCGAGTGACCCCACCCACCAAATTGGTCCCTAAGGTGCCCCGCCCACCAAATCGGACCCAGAGTGGCTCCGCCCACCGAATCGGACCCAGAGTGGCCGCGCCCACAGAATCGGACCAAAAGTGACCCCGCCCACCGAATCGGACCTAGATTTACCCCGCCCACAAAATCAGACCCAGATTGACCCAACCCACCAAATCGGACCGCCTGAGGGGCACCCAAGTGTCAAAGTCTTGCAGGGGCAGCCCGGGCACCATTCCAAAGCACTATCTGTAGTTCCTTCAGGAAATACCCATCTAGTATTATTATTGTAATCCAAACGTGGTAAACTTATTATTCAGTTTTTTTACGCAATTAATACGGCCCGAACCGCTGCACGCACAGACTCCAGTGAGGCGTCATTTCAAAGCCAGCGTCCACGGTAGGTGTGCTAAGTATTTTTCGTGTCGATCCGATTTGTAGTTTTTTAAAAAAAATTGCATTTAAAAAAAAAAAATTCCCATAGGAAATAATGGCAAACTTTCCATTACCTCCAACTTGACCTTCCAAAGATGGCAGCTATGCAAATGTACGGTGTCCATTTTAGGACATGATCATTTATCAAAGTCAAACAGCAGAATAAAGTGACTGACACCCTCTCGTCCCGTGTGTGAAAAGTAAGTGCACCCCCAGTCCCGTGGGTGAAAAGTAAGTGCACCCCAATCCCGTGGGTGAAAAGTAAGTTCACCGAGTGGCCCCGCCCGCCAAATCTGACCCCGAGTGGCCCCGCACCCCAAATCGGACCCCGAGTGACCCCACCCACCAATTCGGACCCCGAGGGGCCCCGCCCACGAAATCGGACCCCAAGGGGCCCCGCCCACCAATTCGGACCCCGAGGGGCCCCACCCACCAATTCGGACCCCGAGTGGCCCCACCCCCCGAATTGGACCCCGAGTGACCCCACCCCCCGAATCAGACCCTGAGTGACCCCGCTCCCCGAATCGGACCCAGAGTGGCCCCGCCCCCCAATCAGACCCAGAGTGGCCCCGCCCCCAATCAGACCCAGAGTGGCCACGCCCCCCAATCAGACCCAGAGTGGCCCCGCCCCCCAATCAGACCCAGAGTGGCCCTGCCCTTCAATCGGACCCAGAGTGGCCCCGCCCCCCAATCGGACCCAGAGTGGCCCCGCCCCCCAATCGGACCCAGAGTGGCCCCGCCCCCCAATCGGACCCAGAGTGGCCCCCGCCCCCCAAATTGGACCCAGAGTGACCCCGCCCACCAAATCGGACCCAGAGTGACCCCGCCCACCAAATCGGACCCAGAGTGACCCGGCCCACCAAATCGAACCCAGAGTGACCCTGCCCACCAAATCGGACCCAGAGTGACCCCATCCACCAAATCGGACCCTGAGTGACCCCGCCCACCAAATCGGTCCCTGAGGTGCCCCGCCCACCAAATTGATCCCAGAGTGACCCCGCCCACCAAATCGGACCCAGAGTGGCCTCAACCCTGAGGGGCTACAACTACCAAACCAGCGCCTGAGGGGCACCCAAGTGTGAAAGTCTTGCAGGGGCAGCCCGGGCACCATTCCAAAGCACTATCTGTAGTTCCTTCAGGAAATACCCATCTAGTTATTATAGTGCTTTGGCACAAAGCACTATATTGTTATTCCATCGTGGATAACTTCTTCTTATTATAGTGCTTTGGAACAAAGCACTATACTGTTATTCCACCGTGGTAAACTTCTTCTTATTCTTATTATTCAGTCCGCACGTAATGCGGCCCGAACCGCTAAACTCACAGACTCCAGTGAGGTGTCATTTCGAAGCCAGCGTTCCTGAGAGGTGTGCTAAGTATTTTTCGTGTCGATCGGATTTGTAGTTTTTGCGCAATTTGTGTTTGAAAAAAGTCTTTCAATGCGTTTCAATGGAGAAATTTTCCTATACGTTTATAATGGGCCTGATTTCTGAGGCAATTTCTAAAAATAACTGCCACCTGGCTGATTAGCTCATTGATATGCGCAGTCAGACACAGTTACTATGCCAACTCCTATGAAATCTACATCAGCTCACCAGGTCACAAGTTTTGTCAGATAATATCAGCTCTTAAAGTGACAGTACAGCACAATTCCAAACCACTATCCGTAGTCTTATGATTATTAGACTGTGGCCCGATTCTAACTCATCGGGTATTCTAGAATATGCATGTCCACGTAGTATATTGCACAGCCACGCAGTATACAGTGCAGAGCCGTGCAGTACACAGCGCAGAGCCGCGCAGTACACAGCGCAGAGCCGCGCAGTACACAGCGCAGAGCCGCGCAGTATAAAGCGCAGAGCCGCGCAGTACACAGCGCAGAGCCGCGCAGTACACAGCGCAGAGCCGTGCAGTACACAGCGCAGAGCTGCGCAGTATAAAGCGCAGAGCCGTGCAGTACACAGCGCAGAGCCGCGCAGTACACAGCGCAGAGCCGTGCAGTACACAGCGCAGAGCCGCGCAGTATACCGCGCAGAGCCGCGCAGTACACAGCGCAGAGCCGCGCAGTACACAGCGCAGAGCCGGGCAGTACACAGCGCAGAGCCGCGCAGTACAGAGCGCAGAGCCGCACAGTATAAAGAGCAGAGCCGCGCAGTATACCGCGCAGAGCCGCGCAGTACACAGTGAAGAGCCGCGCAGTACACAGCGCAGAGCCGTGCAGTACACAGCGCAGAGCCGCGCAGTACACAGCGCAGAGCGGCGCAGTGCAAAGCGCAGAGCCGCGCAGTATACAGCGCAGAGACGCACAGTACACAGCGCAGAGCGGCGCAGTGCAAAGTGCAGAGCCGCGCAGTACACAGCGCAGAGCCGCGCAGTACACAGCGCAGAGCCGCGCAGTACACAGCGCAGAGCCGCACAGTACACAGCGCAGAGCCGCGCAGTACACAGCGCAGAGCCGCACAGTATAAAGAGCAGAGCCGCGCAGTATACCGCGCAGAGCCGTGCAGTACACAGTGAAGAGCCGCGCAGTACACAGCGCAGAGCCGCGCAGTACACAGCGCAGAGCGGCACAGGGCAAAGCGCAGAGCCACGCAGTACACAGCGCAGAGCCGCGCAGTACACAGCGCAGAGCCGCGCAGTACACAGCGCAGAGCCGCGCAGTACACAGCGCAGAGCCGCGCAGTATAAAGCGCAGAGCCGCGCAGTACACAGCACAGAGCCGCGCAGTACACAGCGCAGAGCCGCACAGTATAAAGAGCAGAGCCGCGCAGTACACAGTGCAGAGCCGCACAGTACACAGCGCAGAGACGCGCAGTACACAGCGCAGAGCCGCGCAGTACACAGCGCAGAGCGGCGCAGTGCAAAGCGCAGAGCCGCGCAGTACACAGCGCAGAGCCGCGCAGTACACAGCGCAGAGCCACGCAGTACACAGCGCAGAGCCGTGCAGTACACAGCGCAGAGCCGCGCAGTACACAGCGCAGAGCCGCGCAGTACACAGCGCAGAGCCGCGCAGTATAAAGCGCAGAGCCGTGCAGTACACAGCGCAGAGCCGCGCAGTATACCGCGCAGAGCCGCGCAGTACACAGCGCAGAGCCGCGCAGTACACAGCACAGAGCCGGGCAGTACACAGCGCAGAGCCGCGCAGTACAGAGTGCAGAGCCGCACAGTATAAAGAGCAGAGCCGCGCAGTATACCGCGCAGAGCCGCGCAGTACACAGTGCAGAGCCGCGCAGTACACAGCGCAGAGCCGTGCAGTACACAGCGCAGAGCCGCGCAGTACACAGCGCAGAGCGGCGCAGTGCAAAGCGCAGAGCCGCGCAGTATACAGCGCAGAGCCGCGCAGTACACAGCGCAGAGCGGCGCAGTGCAAAGTGCAGAGCCGCGCAGTACACAGCGCAGAGCCGCGCAGTACACAGCGCAGAGCCGCACAGTACACAGCGCAGAGCCGCGCAGTACACAGCGCAGAGCCGCACAGTATAAAGAGCAGAGACGCACAGTATACCGCGCAGAGCCGTGCAGTACACAGTGAAGAGCCGCGCAGTACACAGCGCAGAGCCGCGCAGTACACAGCGCAGAGCGGCACAGGGCAAAGCGCAGAGCCACGCAGTACACAGCGCAGAGCCGCGCAGTACACAGCGCAGAGCCGCGCAGTACACAGCGCAGAGCCGCGCAGTACACAGCGCAGAGCCGCGCAGTATAAAGTGCAGAGCCGTGCAGTACACAGCGCAGAGCCGCGCAGTATACCGCGCAGAGCCGCGCAGTACACAGCGCAGAGCCGCGCAGTACACAGCGCAGAGTCGGGCAGTACACAGCGCAGAGCCGCGCAGTACAGAGCGCAGAGCCGCACAGTATAAAGAGCAGAGCCGCGCAGTATACCGCACAGAGCCGCGCAGTACACAGTGCAGAGCCGTGCAGTACACAGCACAGAGCCACGCAGTATACAGCGCAGACACGCGCAGTATACAGCGCAGAACGCGCAGTATACAGCGCAGAATGCGCAGTATACAGCGCAGAGCCGCGTAGTATACAGCGCAGAGCCGCGTAGTATACAGCGCAGAGCCACGCAGTATACAGCGCAGAGCCACGCAGTATACAGCGCAGAGCCACGTAGTTATACTGCCCAGTCACGTAGTAAATTGTCCAGTCACATAGTATACTGCATATCCCTGTTAAAAAAAAAAAAAAGAATTAAAATAAAGAAGTTACATACTCACCTCCTGGAGCGGCCGGTATCTGATGGTTGTTGCACCTCCTAGAGCGGCCGGTACACGATGCTTGTTGCACCTGGAGTGGCCGGTACCCGATGCTTGTTGCGCGCTCCGGTCCCAAGAGTGCATTGCGGTCTCACGAGATGATGACGTAGCGGTGTTGTGAGACAGAAAGACGGAAGTGCCCTTAGACAATTATATAGTAGATTACCCCGCTCACCAATTCGGAACCCGAGGGGCCCGGCCCACCAAATCGGACCCCGAGGGGCCCGGCCCACCAAATCGGACCCAGAGTGACCCCGCCCACCAAATCGGACCCAGAGTGACCCCGCCCACCAAATCGGACCCAGAGTGACCCCTTCCACAAAATCAGACCCAGAGTGACCCCTTCCACCAAATCAGACCCAGAGTGACCCCGTCCACCAAATCGGACCCAGAGTGACCCCGCCCACCAAATCGGACCCAGAGTGACCCCACCCACCAAATCGGACCCTGAGGTGCCCAGCCCACCAAATCAGACCCTGAGGTGCCCAGCCCACCAAATCGGACCGAGTGACCCCACCCACCAAATTGGTCCCTAAGGTGCCCCGCCCACCAAATCGGACCCAGAGTGGCTCCGCCCACCGAATCGGACCCAGAGTGGCCGCGCCCACAGAATCGGACCAAAAGTGACCCCGCCCACCGAATCGGACCTAGATTTACCCCGCCCACAAAATCAGACCCAGATTGACCCAACCCACCAAATCGGACCGCCTGAGGGGCACCCAAGTGTGAAAGTCTTGCAGGGGCAGCCCGGGCACCATTCCAAAGCACTATCTGTAGTTCCTTCAGGAAATACCCATCTAGTATTATTATTGTAATCCGAACGTAGTAAACTTATTATTATTCAGTTTTTTTCCGCAATTAATGCGGCCCGAACCGCTGCACACACAGACTCCAGTGAGGCGTCATTTCGAAGCCAGCGTCCATGAGAGGTGTGCTAAGTATTTTTCGTGTCGATCCGATTTGTAGTTTTTTTAAAAATTGCATTTGAAAAAAATAATTTCCCATAGGAAATAATGGCGAAATTTCCATTACCCCCAACTTGACCTTCCAAAGATGGCAGCTATGCAAATGTACGGTGTCCATTTTAAGACATGATCATTTATCAAAGTCAAACATCAGAATAAAGTGACTATGACACCCTCTCATCCCGTGTGTGAAAAGTAAGTGCACCCCAATCCCGTGGGTGAAAAGTGCACCGAGTGGCCCCACCCCCCAAATCGGACCCAGAGTGACCTCGCCCACCAAATCGGACCCAGAGGGGCCCCGCCCACCAAATCGGACCCAGAGGGGCCCCGCCCACCAAATGGGACCCCGAGTGGCCCCGCCCACCAAATGGGACCCCGAGTGGCCCCGCCCACCAAATCGGACCCAGAGTGACCACGCCCACCAAATCGGACCCAGAGGGGCCCCGCCCACTAAATGGGACCCTGAGTGGCCCCGCCCACCAAATGGGACCCAGAGTGGCCCCGCTCACCAAATCGGACCCTGAGGTGCCCCGCCCACCAAATCGGACCCTGAGGTGCCCCGCCCACTAAATCGGACCCCGAGGGGCCCCGCCCACCAAATCGGACCCCGAGGGGCCCCTCCCACCAAATCGGACCCCGAGGGGCCCCACCCCTCCAATCAGACCCTGAGGGGCCCCACCCACCAAATCCTCAACCCTGAGCGGCTACAACTACCAAGCCAGCGCCTGAGGGGCACCCAAGTGTGAATGTCTTGCAGGGGCAGCCCAGGCACCATTCCAAAGCACTATCTGTAGTTCCTTCAGGAAATACCCATCTAGTTCTTATTATTATTCAGTCCGCACGTAATGCGGCCCGAACCGCTTCACTCACAGACTCCAGTGAGGTGTGATTTCGAAGCCAGCGTCCCCAAGAGGTGTGCTAAGTATTTTTCGTGTCGATCGGATTTGTAGTTTTGGCGCAATTTGCGTTTGAAAATGTTTTTTCCCCTCATTGTAATGCATTTCAATAGGGAAATTTTCCCATAGGTTATAATGGCCGGGTTTCTGAGGCAATTTGAAATGTACCTGCCACTTGCCACCTGGCTGATTAGCTCATTGATATGCGCAGTCAGGCCCAGTTACTATGCCAACGCCTGCGAACTGTACATGACCACACCAGCACAGTTTTGCCAGATAATATCAGCTCTTAAAGTGATAGCACAGCACAATTTCAAAGCACTATCTGTAGTCTTATTATAATTATTGCCCCGCTCACCAAATCGGACCCAGAGTGGCGCCGCCCGCCAAATCGGACCCAGAGTGGCGCCGCCCGCCAAATCGGACCCAGAGTGGCGCCGCCCGCCAAATCGGACCCAGAGTGGCGCCACCCGCCAAATCGGACCCAGTGTGGCGCCGCCCGCCAAATCGGACCCAGAGTGGCGCCGCCCGCCAAATCGGACCCAGAGTGACCCGGGCCACCAAATCGGACCCAGAGTGGCGCCGCCCGCCAAATTGGACCCAGAGTGGCGCCGCCCGCCAAATCAGACCCAGAGTGGCGCCGCCCGCCAAATGGGACCCAGAGTGGCGCCGCCCGCCAAATCGGACCCGGACTGGCGCCGCCCGCCAAATCGGACCCAGAGTGGCACCGCCTGCCAAATCGGACCCAGAGTGGCGCCGCCCGCCAAATCGGACCCAGAGTGGCGCCGCCCGCCAAATCGGACCCAGAGTGGCGCCGCCCGCCAAATCGGACCCAGTGTGGCGCCGCCCGCCAAATCGGACCCAGAGTGGCGCCGCCCGCCAAATCGGACCCAGAGTGACGCCACCCGCCAAATCGGACCCAGAGTGGCGCCGCCCGCCAAATCGGACCCAGAGTGGCGCCGCCCGCCAAATCGGACCCGGAGTGGCGCCGCCCGCCAAATCGGACCCGGAGTGGCGCCGCCCGCCAAATCGAACCCGGGGTGGCGCCGCCCGCCAAATCGGACCCAGGGTGGCGCCGCCCGCCAAATCTGACCCAGAGTGGCGCCGCCCGCCAAATCGGACCCAGGGTGGCGCCGTCCGCCAAATCGGACCCAGAGTAACGCCGCCTGCCAAATCGGACCCAGAGTGGCGCCGCCCGCCAAATCGGACCCAGAGTGGCGCCGCCCGCCAAATCGGACCCAGAGTGGCGCCGCCCGCCAAATCGGACCCAGAGTGGCGCCGCCCGCCAAATCGGACCCAGAGTGGCGCCGCCTGCCAAATCGGACCCAGAGTGGCGCCGCCCGCCAAATCGGACCCAGAGTGACGCCGCCCGCCAAATCGGACCCAGAGTGGCGCCGCCCGCCAAATCGGACCCAGAGTGGCGCCGCCCGCCAAATCGGACCCAGAGTGGCGCCGCCCGCCAAATCGGACCCAGAGCGGCGCCGCCCGCCAAATCGGACCCGGACTGGCGCCGCCTGCCAAATCGGACCCAGAGTGGTGCCGCCCGCCAAATCGGACCCGGAGTGGCGCCACCTGCCAAATAGGACCCGGAGTGGCGCCGCCCGCCAAATCGGACCCGGAGTGGCGCCGCCCGCCAAATCGAACCCGGGGTGGCGCCGCCCGCCAAATCGGACCCAGGGTGGCGCCACCCGCCAAATCGGACCCAGAGTGTCGCCGCCCGCCAAATCGGAACCGGGGTGGCGCCGTCCGCCAAATCGGACCCAGAGTAACGCCGCCTGCCAAATCGGACCCAGAGTGGCGCCGCCCGCCAAATCGGACCCAGAGTGGCGCCGCCCGCCAAATCGGACCCAGAGTGGCGCCGCCCGCCAAATCGGACCCAGAGTGGCGCCGCCCGCCAAATCGGACCCAGAGTGGCGCCGCCTGCCAAATCGGACCCAGAGTGGCACCGCCCGCCAAATCGGACCCAGAGTGACCCGGGCCACCAAATCGGACCCAGAGTGACCCGGGCCACCAAATCGGACCCAGAGTGACCCGGGCCACCAAATCGGACCCAGAGTGACCCGGGCCACCAAATCGGACCCAGAATGACCCGGGCCACCAAATCGGACCCAGAGTGACCCGGCCCACCAAATCGGACCCAGAGTGACACGGGCCACCAAATCGGACCCAGAGTGACCCGGCCCACCAAATCGGACCCAGAGTGACCCGGGCCAGCAAATCGGACCCAGAGTGACCCGGGCCACCAAATCGGACCCAGAGTGACCCGGGCCACCAAATCGGACCCAGACTGACTCGGGCCACCAAATCGGACCCAGAGTGACCCGGGCCACCAAATCGGACCCAGAGTGACCCGGGCCACCAAATCGGACCCAGAGTGACCCGGCCCACCAAATCGGACCCAGAGTGACCCGGGCCACCAAATCGGACCCAGAGTGACCCGGGCCACCAAATCGGACCCAGAGTGACCCGGGCCACCAAATCGGACCCAGAGTGACCCGGGCCACCAAATCGGACCCAGAGTGACCCGGCCCACCAAATCAGACCCAGAGTGACCCGGGCCACCAAATCGGACCCAGAGTGACCCGGCCCACCAAATCGGACCCAGAGTGGCCTCAACCCTGAGGGGCTACAACTACCAAACCAGCGCCTGAGGGGCACCCAAGTGTGAAAGTCTTGCTGGGGCAGCCCGGGCACCATTCCAAAGCACTATCTGTAGTTCCTTCAGGAAATACCCATCTAGTTATAGTGCTTTGGAACAAAGCACTATACTGTTATTCCACCGTGGTAAACTTCTTCTTATTCTTATTATTCAGTCCGCACGTAATGCGGCCCGAACCGCTAAACTCACAGACTCCAGTGAGGTGTCATTTCGAAGCCAGCGTTCCTGAGAGGTGTGCTAAGTATTTTTCGTGTCGATCGGATTTGTAGTTTTTGCGCAATTTGTGTTTGAAAAAAGTCTTTCAATGCGTTTCAATGGAGAAATTTTCCTATACGTTTATAATGGGCTGGTTTCTGAGGCAATTTCTAAAAATAACTGCCACCTGGCTGATTAGCTCATTGATATGCGCAGTCAGACACAGTTACTATGCCAACTCCTATGAAATCTACATCAGCTCACCAGGTCACAAGTTTTGTCAGATAATATCAGCTCTTAAAGTGACAGTACAGCACAATTCCAAACCACTATCCGTAGTCTTATGATTATTAGACTGTGGCCCGATTCTAACTCATCGGGTATTCTAGAATATGCATGTCCACGTAGTATATTGCACAGCCACGCAGTATACAGTGCAGAGCCGTGCAGTACACAGCGCAGAGCCGCGCAGTACACAGCGCAGAGCCGCGCAGTATAAAGCGCAGAGCCGCGCAGTACACAGCGCAGAGCCGCGCAGTACACAGCGCAGAGCCGCGCAGTACACAGCGCAGAGCCGCGCAGTACACAGCACAGAGCCGCGCAGTACACAGCGCAGAGCCGCACAGTATAAAGAGCAGAGCCGCGCAGTACACAGCGCAGAGCCGCACAGTACACAGCGCAGAGCCGCGCAGTACACAGCGCAGAGCCGCGCAGTACACAGCGCAGAGCGGCGAAGTGCAAAGCGCAGAGCCGCGCAGTACACAGCGCAGAGCCACGCAGTACACAGCGCAGAGCCACGCAGTACACAGCGCAGAGCCGTGCAGTACACAGCGCAGAGCCGCGCAGTACACAGCGCAGAGCCGCGCAGTATAAAGCGCAGAGCCGTGCAGTACACAGCGCAGAGCCGCGCAGTATACCGCGCAGAGCCGCGCAGTACACAGCGCAGAGCCGCGCAGTACACAACGCAGAGCCGGGCAGTACACAGCGCAGAGCCGCGCAGTACAGAGCGCAGAGCCGCACAGTATAAAGAGCAGAGCCGCGCAGTATACCGCGCAGAGCCGCGCAGTACACAGTGCAGAGCCGCGCAGTACACAGCGCAGAGCCGTGCAGTACACAGCGCAGAGCCACGCAGTACAAAGCGCAGAGCGGCGCAGTGCAAAGCGCAGAGCCGCGCAGTATACAGCGCAGAGCCGCACAGTACACAGCGCAGAGCGGCGCAGTGCAAAGCGCAGAGCCGCGCAGTACACACCGCAGAGCCGCGCAGTACACAGCGCAGAGCCGCACAGTACACAGCGCAGAGCCGCGCAGTACACAGCGCAGAGCCGCACAGTATAAAGAGCAGAGCCGCGCAGTATACCGCGCAGAGCCGCGCAGTACACAGTGCAGAGCCGCGCAGTGCACAGCGCAGAGCCGCGCAGTACACAGCGCAGAGCGGCACAGGGCAAAGCGCAGAGCCACGCAGTACACAGCGCAGAGCCGCGCAGTACACAGCGCAGAGCCGCGCAGTACACAGCGCAGAGCCGCGCAGTATAAAGCGCAGAGCCGTGCAGTACACAGCGCAGAGCCGCGCAGTATACCGCGCAGAGCCACGCAGTACACAGCGCAGAGCCGCGCAGTACACAGCACAGAGCCGGGCAGTACACAGCGCAGAGCCGCGCAGTACAGAGCGCAGAGCCGCACAGTATAAAGAGCAGAGCCGCGCAGTATACCGCACAGAGCCGCGCAGTACACAGTGCAGAGCCGTGCAGTACACAGCACAGAGCTGCGCAGTATACAGCGCAGACACGCGCAGTACACAGCACGGACACGCGCATTACACAGCGCAGAGCCGCGCAGTACACAGCGCAGAGCCGCGTAGTATACAGCGAAGAGCCGCACAGTATATAGCGCAGAGCCGCACAGTACAAAGCGCAGAGCCGCGCAGTATACAGCGCAGAGCCGCGCAGTATACAGCGCAGAACGCGCAGTATACAGCGCAGAGCCGCGTAGTATACAGCGCAGAGCCGCATAGTATACAGCGCAGAGCCATGCAGTATACAGCGCAGAGCCACGCAGTATACAGCGCAGAGCCACGTAGTTATACTGCCCAGTCACGTAGTAACTTGTCCAGTCACATAGTATACTGCATATCCCTGTTAAAAAAAAAAAAAAGAATTAAAATAAAAAAGTTACATACTCACCTCCTGGAGCGGCCGGTATCTGATGGTTGTTGCACCTCCTAGAGCGGCCGGTACACGATGCTTGTTGCACCTGGAGTGGCCGGTACCCGATGCTTGTTGCGCGCTCCGGTCCCAAGAGTGCATTGCGGTCTCACGAGATGATGACGTAGCGGTGTTGTGAGACAGAAAGACGGAAGTGCCCTTAGACAATTATATAGTAGATTACCCCGCTCACCAATTCGGAACCCGAGGGGCCCGGCCCACCAAATTGGACCCCGAGGGGCCCGGCCCACCAAATCGGACCCAGAGTGACCCCGCCCACCAAATCGGACCCAGAGTGACCCCGCCCACCAAATCGGACCCAGAGTGGCTCCGCCCACCAAATCGGACCCAGAGTGACCCCTTCCACCAAATCAGACCCAGAGTGACCCCTTCCACCAAATCGGACCCAGAGTGACCCCTTCCACCAAATCGGGCCCAGAGTGACCCCGCCCACCAAATCGGACCCAGAGTGACCCCACCCACCAAATCGGACCCTGAGGTGCCCAGCCCACCAAATCAGACCCTGAGGTGCCCAGCCCACCAAATCGGACCGAGTGACCCCACCCACCAAATTGGTCCCTAAGGTGCCCCGCCCACCAAATCGGACCCAGAGTGGCTCGGCCCACCGAATCGGACCCAGAGTGGCCACGCCCACAGAATCGGACCAAAAGTGACCCCGCCCACCGAATCGGACCTAGATTTACCCCGCCCACAAAATCAGACCCAGATTGACCCAACCCACCAAATCGGACCGCCTGAGGGGCACCCAAGTGTGAAAGTCTTGCAGGGGCAGCCCGGGCACCATTCCAAAGCACTATCTGTAGTTCCTTCAGGAAATACCCATCTAGTTCTTATTATTATTCAGTCCGCACGTAATGCGGCCCGAACCGCTTCACTCACAGACTCCAGTGAGGTGTCATTTCGAAGCCAGCGTCCCCAAGAGGTGTGCTAAGTATTTTTCGTGTCGATCGGATTTGTAGTTTTGGCGCAATTTGCGTTTGAAAATGTTTTTTCCCCTCATTGTAATGCATTTCAATAGGGAAATTTTCCCATAGGTTATAATGGCCGGGTTTCTGAGGCAATTTGAAATGTACCTGCCACTTGCCACCTGGCTGATTAGCTCATTGATATGCGCAGTCAGGCCCAGTTACTATGCCAACGCCTGCGAACTGTACATGACCATACCAGCACAGTTTTGCCAGATAATATCAGCTCTTAAAGTGATAGCACAGCACAATTTCAAAGCACTATCTGTAGTCTTATTATAATTATTGCCCCGCTCGCCAAATCGGACCCAGAGTGACCCGGGCCACCAAATCGGACCCAGAGTGACCCGGGCCACCAAATCGGACCCAGAGTGACCCGGGCCACCAAATCGGACCCAGAGTGACCCGGGCCACCAAATCGGACCCAGAGTGACCCGGGCCACCAAATCGGACCCAGAGTGACCCGGGCCACCAAATCGGACCCAGAGTGACCCGGGCCACCAAATCGGACCCAGAGTGACCCGGGCCACCAAATCGGACCCAGAGTGACCCGGGCCACCAAATCGGACCCAGAGTGACCCGGGCCACCAAATCGGACCCAGAGTGACCCGGGCCACCAAATCGGACCCAGAGTGACCCGGCCCACCAAATCGGACCCAGAGTGACCCGGCCCACCAAATCGGGCCCAGAGTGACCCGGGCCACCAAATCGGGCCCAGAGTGACCCGGGCCACCAAATCGGGCCCAGAGTGACCCGGGTTGACCAAATCGGGCCCAGAGTGACCCGGGCCACCAAATCGGGCCCAGAGTGACCCAGGCCACCAAATCGGACCCAGAGTGACCCGGCCCACCAAATCAGACCCAGAGTGACCCGGCCCACCAAATCGGACCCAGAGTGGCCCGGCCCACCAAGCCTCAACCCTGAGGGGCTACAACTACCAAACCAGCGCCTGAGGGGCACCCAAGTGTGAAAGTCTTGCAGGGGCAGCCCGGGCACCATTCCAAAGCACTATCTGTAGTTGCTTCAGGAAATACCCATCTAGTTATAGTGCTTTGGAACAAAGCACTATACTGTTATTCCACCGTGGTAAACTTCTTCTTATTCTTATTATTCAGTCCGCACGTAATGCGGCCCGAACCGCTAAACTCACAGACTCCAGTGAGGTGTCATTTCGAAGCCAGCGTCCCCAAGAGGTGTGCTAAGTATTTTTCGTGCCGATCGGATTTGTAGTTTTTGCGCAATTTGTGTTTGAAAAAAGTCTTTCAATGCGTTTCAATAGGGAAATTGTCCCATACGTTTATAATGGGCTGGTTTCTGAGGCAATTTCTAAAAATAACTGCCACCTGGCTGATTAGCTCATTGATATGCGCAGTCAGACACAGTTACTATGCCAACGCCTATGAAGTCTACATCAGCTCACCAGGTCACAAGTTTTGTCAGATAATATCAGCTCTTAAAGTGACAGTACAGCACAATTCCAAACCACTATCCTTAGTCTTATGATTATTAGACTGTGGCCCGATTCTAACTCATCGGGTATTCTAGAATATGCATGTCCACGTAGTATATTGCACAGCCACGCAGTATACAGTGCAGAGCCGCGCAGTACACAGCGCAGAGCCGCGCAGTACACAGCGCAGAGCCGCGCAGTACACAGCGCAGAGCCGCGCAGTACACAGTGCAGAGCCGCGCAGTACAAAGCGCAGAGTCGCGCAGTATAAAGCGCAGAGCCGCGCAGTACACAGCGCAGAGCCGCGCAGTACACAGCGCAGAGCCACGCAGTACACAGCGCAGAGCCACGCAGTATAAAGCGCAGAGCCGCGCAGTACAAAGCGCAGAGTCTCGCAGTATAAAGCGCAGAGCCGCGCAGTACACAGCGCAGAGCCGCGCAGTACACAGCGCAGAGCCGCGCAGTACACAGCGCAGAGTCGCGCAGTATAAAGCGCAGAGCCACGCAGTACACAGCGCAGAGCCGCGCAGTACACAGCGCAGAGCCACGCAGTATACAGTGCAGAGCCGCGCAGTACACAGCGCAGAGCCGCGCAGTACACAGCGCAGAGCCACGCAGTATACAGTGCAGAGCCGCGCAGTACAAAGCGCAGAGTCGCGCAGTATAAAGCGCAGAGCCGCGCAGTACACAGCGCAGAGCCGAGCAGTACACAGCGCAGAGCCGCGCAGTACACAGCGCAGAGCCGCGCAGTACACAGCGCAGAGCCGCGCAGTACAAAGCGCAGAGTCGCGCAGTATAAAGCGCAGAGCCCCGCAGTACACAGCGCAGAGCCACGCAGTATACAGTGCAGAGCCGCGCAGTACACAGCGCAGAGCCGCGCAGTACACAGCGCAGAGCCGCGCAGTACACAGCGCAGAGCCGCGCAGTACAAAGCGCAGAGTCGCGCAGTATAAAGCGCAGAGCCGCGCAGTACACAGCGCAGAGCCGCGCAGTACACAGCGCAGAGCCGCGCAGTACACAGCGCAGAGCCGCGCAGTACAAAGCGCAGAGTCGCGCAGTATAAAGCGCAGAGCCGCGCAGTACACAGCGCAGAGCCGCGCAGTACACAGCGCAGAGCCACGCAGTATACAGTGCAGAGCCGCGCAGTACACAGCGCAGAGCCGCGCAGTACACAGCGCAGAGCCGCGCAGTACACAGCGCAGAGCCGCGCAGTACACAGCGCAGAGCCACGCAGTATACAGTGCAGAGCCGCGCAGTACACAGCGCAGAGCCGCGCAGTACACAGCGCAGAGCCGCGCAGTACACAGCGCAGAGCCGCGCAGTACACAGCGCAGAGCCGCGCAGTACAAAGCGCAGAGTCGCGCAGTATAAAGCGCAGAGCCGCGCAGTACACAGCGCAGAGCCGCGCAGTACACAGCGCAGAGCCGCGCAGTACACAGCGCAGAGTCGCGCAGTATAAAGCGCAGAGCCACGCAGTACACAGCGCAGAGCCGCGCAGTACACAGCGCAGAGCCACGCAGTATACAGCGCAGAGCCGCGCAGTACACAGCGCAGAGCCGCGCAGTACACAGCGCAGAGCCGCGCAGTATAAAGCGCAGAGCCGCGCAGTATACCGCGCAGAGCCGCGCAGTGCACAGCGCAGAGCCGCGCAGTACACAGCGCAGAGCCGCGCAGTACACAGCGCAGAGCCACGCAGTATATAGCGCAGAGCCGCGCAGTACAAAGCGCAGAGCCGCGCAGTATACAGCGCAGAGCCGCGTAGTATACAGCGCAGAGCCGCGTAGTATACAGCGCAGAGGCACGCAGTATACAGCGCAGAGCCACGCAGTATACAGCGCAGAGCCACGTAGTTATACTGCCCAGTCACGTAGTATATTGTCCAGTCACATAGTATACTGCATATCCCTGTTAAAAAAAAAAAAAGAATTAAAATAAAAAAGTTACATACTCACCTCCTGGAGCGGCCGGTATCTGATGGTTGTTGCACCTCCTAGAGCGGCCGGTACACGATGCTTGTTACACCTGGAGTGGCCGGTACCCGATGCTTGTTGCGCGCTCCGGTCCCAAGAGTGCATTGCGGTCTCATGAGATGATGACGTAGCGGTGTTGTGAGACAGAAAGACGGAAGTGCCCTTAGACAATTATATAGTAGATTACCCCGCTCACCAAATCGGACCCCGAGGGGCCCGGCTCACCAAATCGGACCCAGAGTGACCCCGCCCACCAAATCGGACCCAGAGTGACCCCGCCCACCAAATCGGACCCAGAGTGGCTCCGCCCACCAAATCGAACCCAGAGTGACCCCTTCCACCAAATCAAACCCAGAGTGACCCCTTCCACCAAATCGGACCCAGAGTGACCCCACCCACCAAATCGGACCCTGAGGTGCCCAGCCCACCAAATGAGACCCTGAGGTGCCCAGCCCACCAAATCGGACCGAGTGACCCCACCCACCAAATTGGTCCCTAAGGTGCCCCGCCCACCAAATCGGACCCAGAGTGGCTCCGCCCACCGAATCGGACCCAGAGTGGCCGCGCCCACAGAATCGGACCAAAAGTGACCCCGCCCACCGAATCGGACCTAGATTTACCCCGCCCACAAAATCAGACCCAGATTGACCCAACCCACCAAATCGGACCGCCTGAGGGGCACCCAAGTGTGAAAGTCTTGCAGGGGCAGCCCGGGCACCATTCCAAAGCACTATCTGTAGTTCCTTCAGGAAATACCCATCTAGTATTATTATTGCAATCCGAACGTAGTAAACTTATTATTATTCAGTTTTTTTCCGCAATTAATGCGGCCCGAACCGCTGCACACACAGACTCCAGTGAGGCGTCATTTCGAAGCCAGCGTCCATGAGAGGTGTGCTAAGTATTTTTCGTGTCGATCCGATTTGTAGTTTTTTTAAAAATTGCATTTGAAAAAAATAATTTCCCATAGGAAATAATGGCGAAATTTCCATTACCCCCAACTTGACCTTCCAAAGATGGCAGCTATGCAAATGTACGGTGTCCATTTTAAGACATGATCATTTATCAAAGTCAAACATCAGAATAAAGTGACTATGACACCCTCTCATCCCGTGTGTGAAAAGTAAGTGCACCCCAATCCTGTGGGTGAAAAGTGCACCGAGTGGCCCCACCCCCCAAATCGGACCCAGAGTGACCTCGTCCACCAAATCGGACCCAGAGGGGCCCCGCCCACCAAATCGGACCCAGAGGGGCCCCGCCCACCAAATGGGACCCCGAGTGGCCCCGCCCACCAAATGGGACCCCGAGTGGCCCCGCCCACCAAATCGGACCCAGAGTGACCACGCCCACCAAATTGGACCCAGAGGGGCCCCGCCCACCAAATCGGACCCTGAGGTGCCCCGCCCACTAAATCGGACCCCGAGGGGCCCCGCCCACCAAATCGGACCCCGAGGGGCCCCGCCCACCAAATGGGACCCCGCCCACCAAATGGGACCCCGAGTGGCCCCGCCCACTAAATGGGACCCTGAGTGGCCCCGCCCACCAAATGGGACCCAGAGTGGCCCCGCTCACCAAATCGGACCCTGAGGTGCCCCGCCCACCAAATCGGACCCTGAGGTGCCCCGCCCACTAAATCGGACCCCGAGGGGCCCCGCCCACCAAATCGGACCCCGAGGGGCCCCTCCCACCAAATCGGACCCCGAGGGGCCCCACCCCTCCAATCAGACCCTGAGGGGCCCCACCCACCAAATCCTCAACCCTGAGCGGCTACAACTACCAAGCCAGCGCCTGAGGGGCACCCAAGTGTGAATGTCTTGCAGGGGCAGCCCAGGCACCATTCCAAAGCACTATCTGTAGTTCCTTCAGGAAATACCCATCTAGTTCTTATTATTATTCAGTCCGCACGTAATGCGGCCCGAACCGCTTCACTCACAGACTCCAGTGAGGTGTGATTTCGAAGCCAGCGTCCCCAAGAGGTGTGCTAAGTATTTTTCGTGTCGATCGGATTTGTAGTTTTGGCGCAATTTGCGTTTGAAAATGTTTTTTCCCCTCATTGTAATGCATTTCAATAGGGAAATTTTCCCATAGGTTATAATGGCCGGGTCTCTGAGGCAATTTGAAATGTACCTGCCACTTGCCACCTGGCTGATTAGCTCATTGATATGCGCAGTCAGGCCCAGTTACTATGCCAATGCCTGCGAACTGTACATGACCACACCAGCACAGTTTTGCCAGATAATAACAGCTCTTAAAGTGATAGCACAGCACAATTTCAAAGCACTATCTGTAGTCTTATTATAATTATTGCCCCGCTCACCAAATCGGACCCAGAGTGGCGCCGCCCGCCAAATCGGACCCAGAGTGGCGCCGCCCGCCAAATCGGACCCAGAGTGGCGCCGCCCGCCAAATCGGACCCAGAGTGGCGCCACCCGCCAAATCGGACCCAGTGTGGCGCCGGCCGCCAAATCGGACCCAGAGTGGCGCCGCCCGCCAAATCGGACCCAGAGTGGTGCCGCCCGCCAAATCGGACCCAGAGTGGCGCCGCCCGCCAAATCGGACCCAGAGTGGCGCCGCCCGCCAAATCGGACCCAGAGTGGCGCCGCCCGCCAAATGGGACCCAGAGTGGCGCCGCCCGCCAAATCGGACCCGGACTGGCGCCGCCCGCCAAATCGGACCCAGAGTGGCGCCGCCTGCCAAATCGGACCCAGAGTGGCGCCGCCCGCCAAATCGGACCCGGACTGGCGCCGCCCGCCAAATCGGACCCAGAGTGGCGCCGCCCGCCAAATCGAACCCGGAGTGGCGCCGCTCGCCAAATCGGACCCGGGGTGGCGCCGCCCGCCAAATCGGACCCAGAGTGGCGCCGCCCGCCAAATCGGACCCAGAGTGGCGCCGCCCGCCAAATCGGACCCAGAGTGGCGCCGCCCATCAAATCGGACCCAGAGTGGCGCCGCCCGCCAAATCGGACCCAGAGTGGCGCCG
Source organism: Ranitomeya variabilis (assembly GCF_051348905.1). Taxonomy (NCBI): domain Eukaryota; kingdom Metazoa; phylum Chordata; class Amphibia; order Anura; family Dendrobatidae; genus Ranitomeya; species Ranitomeya variabilis. The sequence continues at coordinate 57,644,971 of NC_135233.1, forward strand.
CCCGCCAAATCGGACCCAGAGTGGCGCCGCCCGCCAAATCGGACCCAGAGTGGCGCCGCCCGCCAAATCGGACCCAGAGTGACCCGGGCCACCAAATCGGACCCAGAGTGACCCGGGCCACCAAATCGGACCCAGAGTGACCCGGGCCACCAAATCGGACCCAGAGTGACCCGGGCCACCAAATCGGACCCAGAGTGACCCGGGCCACCAAATCGGACCCAGAGTGACCCGGCCCACCAAATCGGACCCAGAGTGACACAGGCCACCAAATCGGACCCAGAGTGACCCGGCCCACCAAATCGGACCCAGAGTGACCCGGCCCACCAAATCGGACCCAGAGTGACCCGGGCCACCAAATCGGACCCAGAGTGACCCGGGCCACCAAATCGGACCCAGAGTGACCCGGGCCACCAAATCGGACCCAGAGTGACCCGGGCCACCAAATCGGACCCAGACTGACTCGGGCCACCAAATCGGACCCAGAGTGACCCGGGCCACCAAATCGGACCCAGAGTGACCCGGGCCACCAAATCGGACCCAGAGTGACCCGGCCCACCAAATCGGACTCAGAGTGACCCGGCCCACCAAATCGGACCCAGAGTGACCCGGCCCACCAAATCGGACCCAGAGTGACCCGGCCCACCAAATCGGACCCAGAGTGACCCGGCCCACCAAATCGGACCCAGAGTGACCCGGGCCACCAAATCGGACCCAGAGTGACCCGGGCCACCAAATCGGACCCAGAGTGACCCGGGCCACCAAATCGGACCCAGAGTGACCCGGCCCACCAAATCGGACCCAGAGTGACCCGGGCCACCAAATCGGACCCAGAGTGACCTGGCCCACCAAATCGGACCCAGAGTGACCCGGCCCACTAAATCGGACCCAGAGTGGCCTCAACCCTGAGGGGCTACAACTACCAAACCAGCGCCTGAGGGGCACCCAAGTGTGAAAGTCTTGCTGGGGCAGCCCGGGCACCATTCCAAAGCACTATCTGTAGTTCCTTCAGGAAATACCCATCTAGTTATAGTGCTTTGGAACAAAGCACTATACTGTTATTCCACCGTGGTAAACTTCTTCTTATTCTTATTATTCAGTCCGCACGTAATGCGGCCCGAACCGCTAAACTCACAGACTCCAGTGAGGTGTCATTTCGAAGCCAGCGTTCCTGAGAGGTGTGCTAAGTATTTTTCGTGTCGATCGGATTTGTAGTTTTTGCGCAATTTGTGTTTGAAAAAAGTCTCTCAATGCGTTTCAATGGAGAAATTTTCCTATACGTTTATAATGGGCTGGTTTCTGAGGCAATTTCTAAAAATAACTGCCACCTGGCTGATTAGCTCATTGATATGCGCAGTCAGACACAGTTACTATGCCAACTCCTATGAAATCTACATCAGCTCACCAGGTCACAAGTTTTGTCAGATAATATCAGCTCTTAAAGTGACAGTACAGCACAATTCCAAACCACTATCCGTAGTCTTATGATTATTAGACTGTGGCCCGATTCTAACTCATCGGGTATTCTAGAATATGCATGTCCACGTAGTATATTGCACAGCCACGCAGTATACAGTGCAGAGCCGTGCAGTACACAGCGCAGAGCCGCGCAGTACACAGCGCAGAGCCGCGCAGTATAAAGCGCAGAGCCGCGCAGTACACAGCGCAGAGCCGCGCAGTACACAGCGCAGAGCCGTGCAGTACACAGCACAGAGCCGCGCAGTATAAAGCGCAGAGCCGTGCAGTACACAGCGCAGAGCCGCGCAGTACACAGCGCAGAGCCGTGCAGTACACAGCGCAGAGCCGCGCAGTATAAAGCGCAGAGCCGTGCAGTACACAGCGCAGAGCCGCACAGTACACAGCGCAGAGCCGCGCAGTACACAGCGCAGAGCCGCGCAGTATAAAGCGCAGAGCCGCGCAGTACACAGCGCAGAGCCGCGCAGTACACAGCGCAGAGCCATGCAGTACACAGCGCAGAGCCGCGCAGTTTAAAGCGCAGAGCCGTGCAGTACACAGCGCAGAGCCGCGCAGTACACAGCGCAGAGCCGTGCAGTACACAGCGCAGAGCCGCGCAGTATAAAGCGCAGAGCCATGCAGTACACAGCGCAGAGCCGCGCAGTACACAGCACAGAGCCGTGCAGTACACAGCGCAGAGCCGCGCAGTATAAAGCGCAGATCCGCGCAGTATAAAGCGCAGAGCCGCGCAGTACACAGCGCAGAGCCGCGCAGTACACAGCGCAGAGCCATGCAGTACACAGCGCAGAGCCGCGCAGTATAAAGCGCAGAGCCGTGCAGTACACAGCGCAGAGCCGCGCAGTACACAGCGCAGAGCCGTGCAGTACACAGCGCAGAGCCGCGCAGTATAAAGCGCAGAGCCGCACAGTATAAAGCGGAGAGCCGCGCAGTACACAGCGCAGAGCCGAGCAGTACACAGCGCAGAGCCGCGCAGTAGACAGCGCAGAGCCGTGCAGTACAGAGCGCAGAGCCGCACAGTATAAAGCGCAGAGCCGCGCAGTATACCGCGCAGAGCCGTGCAGTACACAGCGCAGAGCCGCGCAGTACACAGCGCAGAGCCGCGCAGTACACAGCGCAGAGCCGCGCAGTACACAGCGCAGAGCCGAGCAGTACACAGCGCAGAGCCGCGCAGTACACAGCGCAGAGCCGCGCAGTACACAGCGCAGAGCCGCGCAGTATACAGCGCAGAGCTGCGCAGTACACAGCGCAGAGCCGCGCAGTACAGAGCGCAGAGCCGCACAGTATAAAGTGCAGAGCCGCGCAGTACACAGCGCAGAGCCGCGCAGTACACAGCGCAGAGCCGCGCAGTACACAGTGCAGAGCCGCACAGTACACAGCACAGAGCCGCGCAGTACACAGCGCAGAGCCACCCAGTATACAGCGCAGAGCCGCGCAGTACGCAGCGTAGAGCCACGCAGTATGCAGCGCAGAGCCGCGCAGTATACAGCGCTGAGCCGCGTAGTATACAGCGCAGAGCCCCGCAGTATACAGTGCAGAGCCCCGCAGTATGCAGCGCAGACACGCGCAGTACACAGCACGGACACGCGCAGTACACAGCGCAGAGCCGCGCAGTACACAGCGCAGAGCCGCGTAGTATACAGCGAAGAGCCACGCAGTATATAGCGCAGAGCCGCGCAGTACAAAGCGCAGAGCTGCGCAGAGCTGCGCAGTATACAGCGCAGAGCCGCGCAGTATACAGCGCAGAACGCGCAGTACACAGTGCAGAGCCGCGCAGTACACAGCGCAGAGCCGTGCAGTACACAGCGCAGAGCCGCGCAGTACACAGCGCAGAGCCACGCAGTATACAGCGCAGAGCCGCGTAGTATACAGCGCAGAGCCACGCAGTATACAGCGCAGAGCCACGCAGTATACAGCACAGAGCCACGCAGTATACAGCGCAGAGCCACGTAGTTATACTGCCCAGTCACGTAGTATATTGTCCAGTCACATAGTATACTGCATATCCCTGTTAAAAAAAAAAAGAATTAAAATAAAAAAGTTACATACTCACCTCCTGGAGCGGCCGGTATCTGATGGTTGTTGCACCTCCTAGAGCGGCCGGTACACGATGCTTGTTGCACCTGGAGTGGCCGGTACCCGATGCTTGTTGCGCGCTCCGGTCCCAAGAGTGCATTGCGGTCTCACGAGATGATGACGTAGCGGTGTTGTGAGACAGAAAGACGGAAGTGCCCTTAGATAATTAGATAGTAGATTACCCCGCTCACCAATTCGGAACCCGAGAGGCCCGGCCCACCAAATCGGACCCCGAGGGGCCCGGCCCACCAAATCGGACCCAGAGTGACCCCGCCCCCTAAATCAGACCCAGAGTGACCCCGCCCACCAAATCGGACCCAGAGTGGCTCCGCCCACCAAATCGGACCCAGAGTGACCCCTTCCACCAAATCAGACCCAGAGTGACCCCTTCCACCAAATCGGACCCAGAGTGACCCCTTCCACCAAATCGGGCCCAGAGTGACCCCGCCCACCAAATCGGACCCAGAGTGACCCCACCCACCAAATCGGACCCTGAGGTGCCCAGCCCACCAAATCAGACCCTGAGGTGCCCAGCCCACCAAATCGGACCGAGTGACCCCACCCACCAAATTGGTCCCTAAGGTGCCCCGCCCACCAAATCGGACCCAGAGTGGCTCCGCCCACCGAATCGGACCCAGAGTGTCCGCGCCCACAGAATCGGACCAAAAGTGACCCCGCCCACCGAATCGGACCTAGATTTACCCCGCCCACAAAATCAGACCCAGATTGACCCAACCCACCAAATCGGACCGCCTGAGGGGCACCCAAGTGTGAAAGTCTTGCAGGGGCAGCCCGGGCACCATTCCAAAGCACTATCTGTAGTTCCTTCAGGAAATACCCATCTAGTTCTTATTATTATTCAGTCCGCACATAATGCGGCCCGAACCGCTTCACTCACAGACTCCAGTGAGGTGTCATTTCGAAGCCAGCGTCCCCAAGAGGTGTGCTAAGTATTTTTCGTGTCGATCGGATTTGTAGTTTTGGCGCAATTTGCGTTTGAAAATGTTTTTTCCCCTCATTGTAATGCATTTCAATAGGGAAATTTTCCCATAGGTTATAATGGCCGGGTTTCTGAGGCAATTTGAAATGTACCTGCCACTTGCCACCTGGCTGATTAGCTCATTGATATGCGCAGTCAGGCCCAGTTACTATGCCAACGCCTGCGAACTGTACATGACCATACCAGCACAGTTTTGCCAGATAATATCAGCTCTTAAAGTGATAGCACAGCACAATTTCAAAGCACTATCTGTAGTCTTATTATAATTATTGCCCCGCTCGCCAAATCGGACCCACAGTGGCGCCTCCCGCCAAATCGGACCCAGAGTGGCGCCGCCCGCCAAATCGGACCAAGAGTGGCGCCGAACGCCAAATCGGACCCAGAGTGGCGCCGCCTGCCAAATCGGACCCGGAGTGGCGCCGCCTGCCAAATCGGACCCGGAGTGGCGCCGCCCGCCAAATCGGACCCGGAGTGGCGCCGCCCGCCAAATCGGACCCGGAGTGGCGCCGCCCGCCAAATCGGACCCGGAGTGGCGCCGCCCGCCAAATTGGACCCGGAGTGGCGCCGCCCGCCAAATCGGACCCGGAGTGGCGCCGCCCGCCAGAGTGGCGCCGCCCGCCAAATCGGATCCAGAGTGGCGCCGAACGCCAAATCGGACCCAGAGTGGCGCCGCCCGCCAAATCGGACCCAGAGTGGCGCCGCCCGCCAAATCGGACCCAGAGTGGCGCCGCCCGCCAAATCGGACCCAGAGTGGCGCCGAACGCCAAATCGGACCCAGAGTGGCGCCGAACGCCAAATCGGACCCAGAGTGGCGCCGCCCGCCAAATCGGACCCAGAGTGGCGCCGCCCGCCAAATCGGACCCAGAGTGGCGCCGCCCGCCAAATCAGACCCAGAGTGGCGCCGCCCGCCAAATCGGACCCAGAGTAACGCCGCCCGCCAAATCGGACCCAGAATGGCGCCGCCCGTCCAAATCGGACCCAGAGTGGCGCCGCCCGCCAAATCGGACCTGGAGTGGCGGCGCCCGCCAAATCGGACCCGGAGTGGCGCCGCCCGCCAGAGTGGCGCCGCCCGCCAAATCGGACCCAGAGTGACGCCGCCCGCCAAATCGGACCCAGAGTGGCGCCGCCCGCCAAATCGGACCCAGAGTGGCGCCGCCCGCCAAATCGGACCCAGAGTGGCGCCGCCCGCCAAATCGGACCCAGAGTGGCGCCGCCCGCCAAATCGGACCCAGAGTGGCGCCGCCCGCCAAATCGGACCCAGAGTGGCGCCGAACGCCAAATCGGACCCAGAGTGGCGCCGCCCGCCGCCCGCCAAATCGGATCCAGAGTGGCACCGCCCGCCAAATCAGACCCAGAGTGACGCCGCCCGCCAAATCAGACCCAGAGTGGCGCCGCCCGCCAAATCGGACCCAGAGTGGCGCCGCCCGCCAAATCGGACCCAGAGTGGCGCCGCCCGCCGCCCGCCAAATCGGATCCAGAGTGGCACCGCCCGCCAAATCGGATCCAGAGTGACGCCGCCCGCCAAATCAGACCCAGAGTGGCGCCGCCCGCCAAATCGGACCCAGAGTGGCGCCGCCCGCCAAATCGGACCCAGAGTGGCGTCGCCCGCCAAATCGGACCCAGAGTGGCGCCGCCCGCCAAATCGGACCCAGAGTGGCGCCGCCCGCCAAATCGGACCCAGAGTGGCGCCACCCGCCAAATTGGACCCAGAGTGGCGCCACCCGCCAAATCAGACCCAGAGTGGCGCCGCCCGCCAAATCGGACCCGGAGTGGCGCCGCCCGCCAAATCGGACCCGGAGTGGCGCCGCCCGCCAAATCGGACCCAGAGTGGCGCCGCCCGCCAAATCGGACCCGGAGTGGCGCCGCCCGCCAGAGTGGCGCCGCCCGCCAAATCGGACCCGGAGTGGCGCCGCCCGCCAAATCGGACCCGGAATGGCGCCGCCCGCCAAATCGGACCTGGAGTGGTGCCGCTCACCAAATCGGACCCGGAGTGGCGCCGCCTGACAAATCGGTTCCGGAGTGGCGCCGCCTGCCAAATCGGACCCAGAGTGGCGCCGCCCGCCAAATCGGACCCAGAGTGGCTACAACTACCAAAACAGCGCCTGAGGGGCACCCAAGTGTGAAAGTCTTGCTGGGACAACCCGGGCACCATTCCAAAGCACTATCTGTAGTTCCTTCAGGAAATACCCATCTAGTTATTATTTTTTTTTTTTTTATAGAATGAGAATGAATTATTAGTATTATCATTTCATTGCTCTAATAACAATATGTCGTAATACCACATTGCAGAATAACTTAAAGGTACAATATGAAGTCCACATAATAAAGATTTATTAGGTCTACGCAGTACATTAAAGCTGCTGGGCAGCTTCAAAATGCTATTAACCTGCAAATCAACCCCATATCTGAAGGTCATTAGCCTTATATTTACATGACAGGTTGCATTTAAGTAAAATTTAAAGAAATAAACACTTTTAACAATTTGCTCTTCTTGGGTATTTTGTCTTCCTATAAACTTTCAGTTGATGCTGTCCAAAAATCTACTCCTTCTGATCCACCCATATACATGCACATTCGGAATGGTCAAGCATGCATGTGCTTTGAATATTGAGAAAAAACATGGGCAAAGATGTTTCATATTCCTTCAGAGCATGAGGCATGGAAATTCAATATGCCCAATCCTTTCCTACAGATGAACACATAGATTAATATCACTTCAAATTCTTGCAAACCAAATCTAAAAAATTTCAGAATCTGAAACTTTTGGGACTCAATATGCAAAAAATTCAACAGCAAAGTGGCCATCCAATTTAAATTTGCTGTCTTCTTTTGAGGTCTGGGTAGAGCTTAAAAATTATACTCACCTTTCATAGTCATCCTGGCATAGCTCTCCAATCCCCCATGCTGGTTTATGTCTCTTCCAATGCTTCTTTCCTTAACTGTGACCTGTAATTGACCTCACCTTACGCAATCACATATTGGATGACTCACATCATAGCCGTCAATTACATTCTCTGCCCTACATGCTGAATAGGAATGCAGAGGTACGAGTAGGACAGTTGTGGCATAAGGACATGCTAGGGCCTAGGACAGGTGAATATTATAGAATGTTTATGTAATAATGTTTTTATCCCCTTCTTTCCCTTCTGTTTATAATGTTTTAGGGTGTGGATAGACCTCAGAGCATCTTTTAACATCTTTACAAATCTACAAGAAATTAATTTGAAGATATTCATGCACCTTCAATCAGGGTAAAGTCAAAAAGTTTCCATACATACAATAGTTGACCACAATCCCACCGGAATAGGCAGGTTTGGAAGACTCAAAAGTGGCACTAATCTAAGTTCCCTGCACCTAGTGTCATACTTACCAGCCGCCATCTTCATCTGTTATCACCACCATTCAGATTAGTCTGCTGCAGTTTGTGATCTGCCAGATCGCTTCAGGGTTTGGTGGGCAAGCTGGAAGTCACAGTTCAATTTAAGTCTATGAGAGTAACAATGAGATTGTCATAGATTTGTGACCGTTATCTCTGAATTCCGGTCAGTCAGAAGTTGCGGCGATGGCGGAATGGGATCAGAGTGGCACTGGGAAAAGCTGAAGACAGCACCTGGTAAGTATAATACTAGACTCGGAACTTAGATTAGTGACACCTGTCATGGTTCCCAATGGCAAGGGAACGTAAGAAACATATAAATAACGAACGAGCTCTCGGGTGATGGAAACTCGAGTTGACCGTGAGCTAAATCTACCACACAACTAATAGTAGCCAGGGAGCATACCTACGGCTTCCTAAATGCCACGCGCCAGCCGGAGGACTAACTAAGCCTGGTAGAGGAAGAAACAGACCTGGCTTACCTCTAGGGAAATACCCCAAAAGATGATAGCAGCCCCCCACATGTAATAACGGTGAAATAAGAGGAAAAGACATACACAGTATGAAAGTAGATTTAGCAAAGAGAGGTCCACTTACTAGATAGCAGAAGGATACAAAAGAGGACTTCACGGTCAACTGAAAACCCTTTCAAAAACCATCCTGAAATTACTTTAAGACTCCTGTGTCAACTCATGACACAGGAGTGGCAATTTCAGCCCGCAAGAGCTTCCAGCTACAGAGAATTACAAAAACTGCAAACTGGACTAAGATACAAAACAAAAGGACAAAGTCCACTTAGCTGATCAGCAGACTAGTAGCAGGAACATGCAACCGAAGGCTCTGGTTACAATGATGACCGGCAAGGAAATGACTGGAGAGCAAGGCTAAATAGGAAACTCCCAAACGCTGATGGAAGCAGGTGAACAGAAGCAGCAAAGTGCAAACAAGTCACCAGTACCACCAGCAACCACCAGGGGAGCCCAAAAAGCGGATACACAACAGACACCCCTCCAGTGCTGCAATAAAAAACAAATGCTGGAGTGCTGATTTCAATTTTTACTATCATAATTTCATCATAATAGCAATTATGAAAATAAATACGATAAACTACAAAGGCAAGTGGCAGTATAAAAAGTCTGAAATTTCTATGACAACTGTTATGATCTGGTGGCCTAGGAGCAGCATGAAACGTACTCTAGAGAAGGTGGTACCTGTACTGACTGCAGACCCTGAACTTAACACCGCAACTAGAAGTAGCCGTGGAATGTACCTAACACTCCCTAGACATCTCGACACAGCCGGAGGACTAAATACCCCTAGAGATAGAAAAGGGAAAACTATCTTGCCTCAGAGAAAATCCCCAAAGGATAGACAGCCCCCCACAAATATTGACTGTGAGAGGAGAGGGAAATAACATACGCAGACTGAAATCAGGATTTAGCAAAGGAGGCCACTCTAGCTAAATAGAAAGGATAGGACAGAGTACTATGCGGTCAGTATTAAAACACTAGAAAATATCCACCACAGAAAATACAAAATCTCCACATCTAACTAAAGATATGGAGGGTATATCTGCATCTCCAGAGATACCAGCTTGGCTGAACAAATCCTTATGCAGACCAAGCTGGACAAGACAAAAACATGGAAAAGAACTGAACAATAAAGCCCACAGCATGTGGACTGCAAAAAACAAAGCCAGAACTTATCTTTGTTGAAATGAACAGCAAAGCAGGAGAGACCAGGCAGGGATGTGAATCCTCCAGGAACAATGGACAACTGGCACTGACTAAAGGGTCAAGCAAGACTAAATAGCCCAGTCAAAATTGCAATAAGTGGACACACCTGATGAATGCAGCGATCCAAAGACAGCAGTGCTACCACTTATAACCACCGGAGGGAGCCCAAGAGCAGAATTCACAACAGATAACATGTACATAGGGTTACTGTGGCTGATATTTAGGACCTGATTTTCCTTCAAGATTCCAAAGTAAAAGCTTTAGGAGATACTGTGTTGATTTCCCAAGAAGGAATATGACCCCATATTTGACAATAAATATATTCATAATACATATATATTGATCCATAATACAACATTGTGCATGAGTTCTCACTGACATAGTAGGCAAGAGGTTGCTACTGTCAAAATTTCTAAATTAGAAATCGTCAGCAGATCCATCTAGTTTACCTTTTATAATTGACTTTTCTCTCTTTAAGTAGGTGGAAGTGCGTGGACCATATCTCCTGACACTGCACTTCTCATATCGCTGCTCACCCTTAAACGTCTTTTGTTATTAACAAGAAATGCAAAGTGGTTTAAATTCCTAGCACTGTCATGTCGAATACCAAGAACATTAATCTGATTTAATAATTATTTGCTATCCCTGTGCCAAGTTGGCTCGGGTTTTTCGACTATTTTTGGAAACAAGTAGATGCAGCTTATACCGAGAAGAAGAATCTGCTGTGTACAGCATCTGCCTGTGGAAAGTGTAGCTTGAAGTTTATGTTTTTTATTATTAATATTTTTCATTCTGAGACCTCTGGCACAGAATTTACCACTGAAATTATTGGGAGCAAGAAATGTGTTATAAGAAAACAATAACAATGATAAAAACGCAATAATGATAGCATCCAGCATTACATAGTTCACGCAATGCTGCCTGCTCATCTTCTCTACTGCCTTCGATAGGTAACTGCTTGCTCCTTACAGAAACTGCAATCATTTATTAAACATCGAGACTATTTTTTTTTTTTTTTAATAAACCCTGTGCTTCTTGTAAAGATACTGTACGCTCACATGCTATTGTTTCTTAAGGTAATGATCCTTAAACTGATGTAAGAGCAAGAAATGATCATGCAATGTTAAACAGACCATGGTACATATAAAACATGATGAAAGCATATCATTGGCCTCACTGGTTAGCGTACTTTCCTATTTAAATGGGTTTATAATTTAGATTTGGGAAGTTTACCAAGAAAAATACACCAGAATTCTATTTATATTTGTACCCCCCCCCCAAAAAAAAAAAAAAAAAACAGACAAAAATAGCTTGTATAGCTTGTGCCAGATTTATTGTGCTTAAAGGTGCCCATACACCAATATGCCAAATTCTTGTTCTGCCAACAGATATCTCTCCTGATTTCCCCATACACATGGACATTTTGCTTCATATGTTTTCAATGGGAAGAGTAGAGAAATGTGATGATAGATGTACCTGGCAGAAAATTAAGTCCACAGGGACAATTTAAGCTGCTGGTCCTTCTCTCCCATGACACCATCTGATTGACCAATATCCAATCTGCCAGATATCCATGAGTTCCACCAATTTTAATCTAATATTGGGAGCATTTAGACACTTTTGGTCCGATTCATCAAAGCTTTCACACCAGAATTCTGGAGTAAAAGCTATGAAAGGTCACAAGATTGAGGCGCAACTTGGAGTTACACCTAAATTCTGCAATTTTTTTGGTCTTTTCACACCTGTTTCTTCCAGTGTGATGCCACAGCTCGACTAATTCATGATGAGCTTTGGTGTTCCGTACTCCCAAATCTTCCTGCAGTCTCTGACTGGATTGAGATTGCTAGCGTAGCACACGGAGGTGGATTCCACTTATCAGATGCTCCAGATTCATGAAGAAGCATGCATTTCTTCATGAATCAAGAGTGTCTGACTCCCCTCATCTCATCAAGACCACCGAGAACTATGGAAAATTGATAGAAAAGTGGTGTGATCTACAGAAAAGGTGGACAACTTATTGGGGTTGTCTCAAGATCTTCAGCCTGCTTGACAATTTCCTTGCATCGTTGGCCAAAACTGAACTTGGCATCATCTGAGGAGCACAGTACCATTGAAGCTCTTAAAAACTGGGATCTAACATTGCACTCCAGAGACCAGGCTAGCTTTAGAGCAGCGCTTAAAAACTCTATTAGAAAAAGCTAGCAAGCACAGCACATGTTTGTCCACTGCACTACACTGCAATTGTGGCTAATAACCTAGGCAATGAGACATAAGCAATACAATAAAAAATTCAGACCAGAGAGATGATAAAAACAATGATAAATGATAAAAACAATGAACATATGCACCACAATGTAATAACAACTTGGTGTTCACATATTCAGACTTTTGAGTTTCTTCTAAGTGATTTACGTTTGTAAAGACCAGAAGCGGTTTAAAAAAGTGACCTGGCCGTTCTTCAGGTGGCCTCCACTTGGAAGCCATTCGCTATTTTATACATACAAGTGCAAAAATATTGCTATGAAAAAAGACGATGAAAAAGAAGACTAAAAAATGGTGTAGGAAAAACACTACAGGCATTTTCCTGACTTGGCTTCTGCTTGCAAAACTTGGAGAGCACAACAGCATGGAAAATACGTCACATGCCCTTAATTGCAAATTTTGCAACTTTGCATTTTTACCCACGTAAGAAGATGAGAATAACTTTTTAAAATTGAATGTGCTAAAATTTTAAAGTGTCTAATATGACCAGTAAGATTCACCAGATTTGCCACACCGCATAAGCCACTGAGATAATATACAGTAATTTAGCACATTTTATGGTTGCTTGCTCTTGTTTCCAGCTAGAAAAATGTGATTCAATGTTAATTCATCTGCTCTACAGTATTTTTTTTAAGAATTATGAATCTGATTGATATTTTTTATTTTCTTGGGAGAGGTCACAGGACAATTTTTTGAAACAGTGATCTAAATCCCTTAATCCCTTAGTGCTATTTGATATACATATCCATTATGAGCACAGGTCCCTTAGTACTACATCATGGATATACACAGCATATCATGCATATCAGTGTATTCTGTGAGCACCACTTTCCCCTAGAACCGCCCAGCTCAATGTGAGCCACGCTGTTATAGAAGGAGACTGGAGAGATGTGACCAGGACAGGAGGTGGCGGGGAGAGGAGCAGTGCGGGCAGTGGAGCGGTGAGGTAAGTATCAGCGGTGAGCGGCGACCAGCGATGCTAAATCACCGCTCACTGCCACCAGTCTCCTCTTTAATGACACCTTCCCTTTAAGGCTCCATTAAGTGATACTGCTCATAAACGGTAGCACCATTAGGTGCTGCTCAGGTTTCTACAGCTTCACATGTGACAACATTCTGTTTTTCTAACATTCTTCAATAAAGTGTGTTGACACCGCTCCAAGAAGCGAGCATATGTTTTAGCTTGTGCCCAGATTAAACTTGGCTAGAGGCAATGTTGGGCTACATCTGTACCTCAAGAAAATATTTATTATAGACACTGACAGAGTCCACAAGGAAAATGTGTGCACAATAATGGCAGATGCCAAGAGATATTTTTGCATTTGTGCGATGCCAGAGATGGAGAATCAGGTTGCTATTTTTGCTGATGTATACAATGAATAAGCCAATGTTGTATGACAATATTTGTCTGTATATGTAATGCTCCTGTCTGCAAACATTCCTACCAGACATCTTAATTTATACCTGCCTGCCAGTACGGTTTATTAGCATATGATTTACCGAGAAATATGGAAAGATTGCAGAATGAGACAACAGCGAAGTTCCTTTAGTCTGTGACTCGCTTACGATGGGACCTCTCTATGATTTTGACAGTAGAGCTCGGTGTAAATGTGAATTTCAAAGCCACAAAATGTTAACCTATCAGAGGAAACAACGAAGAATAAAAATGTTTTTGCTGTCAGCCTCAAAATCCTCTGCCTCTAATGCCACTAATATCTGCGGTGTATAAGGAGTTTGGCTCACAGCTGTATTTTTTTCAGATATTACATAACTATATAGATATTTTACATTTTCATTTTCAAGACAAACTTGTGGTAGTTGCTACATCAGGGCCCAATGGGTTAATAAAATCATTGCCTACATAAGGAGGTGCATTAAAAAAGTAAAAAAAAAAATTATACTCACCTGCTTTTTTCCTTGGACGTCCAGCTCCTTTACTCTTGTTGTCCTGCTGGTCTTATTGAAGTGTCCCAAAGTGATGACAGCAGCAACTGAAACCAATTGCTGGCCACAGTGCTAACATGTCCACAGTGCTACTATCTCAGAGGGCAGCCGGCGCTCTGTCCCTGCCTTGGGTACGGGAGGGCAGCCGGCGCTCTGTCCCTGCCTTGGGTGCGGGAGGGCAGCCGGTGCTCTGTCCTTGCCTTAGGCGTGGGAGGGCTGCCGGCACTCTGTCCCTGCCATGGGAAGCAGGCCTAGCCTGATAAACAACTAACAACCTTCTCCTGAATGCACACAGAGAACTCAATGGTGAAGGAAGGAGAACTGCCTCACACAACACATAAGGTGGGAATAAACATTTTATTCTTATTATGTTCATACATGATGACTGTTCAAACTAAGTCCCGCTCCTCGGTGCTTCACGGTGCAGCAAGTCCTTTATATACTCCTCCCCACTTGCTTGATTTCTCTCAATCTCCACCTCCTCTTCTTTGATTGACAGCTCTGGTTTCATAGCGCCAGGTAAGAAGGAAGGTGTTTTTATAAATGATTAGCCCCTATAGATTGTAAGCTTGCGAGCAGGGCCCTCATTCCTATTGGTACCTATTTTGAACTGTGATCTTTGTTATGCCGTAATGTCTATTGACTGTACAAATCCCCTCTATAATTTGTAAAGCGCTGCGGAATATGTTGGCGCCATATAAATAAAATTATTATTATTATTATTATTATAGTGATTAAGGCCGAGGTCACACTTGCGAGTGCAATGCGAGAAACTCACGTGAGTCTCTCGCCTCAATTCTCGGCACTGCCTCTGGCACTCAGGACCGGAGCGGTTAGCTGCATAGAAATACAGTACAGACCAAAAGTTTGGACACACCTTTTCATTTAAAGATTTTTCTGTATTTTCATGACTATGAAAATTGTAAATTCACACTGAAGGCATCAAAACTATGAATTAACACATGTGGAATTATATACTTAACAAAAAAGTGTGAAACAACTGAAATTATGTCTTATATTCTAGGTTCTTCAAAGTAGCCACCTTTTGCTGTGGTGACTGCTTTGCACACTCTTGGCATTCTCTTGATGAGCTTCAAGAGGTAGTCACCGGGAATGGGCTTCCAACAATCTTGAAGGAGTTCCCAGAGATGCTTAGCACTTGTTGGCCCTTTTGCCTTCACTCTGCGGTCCAGCTCACCCAAAACATCTCGATTGGATTCAGGTCTGGTGAATGTGGAGGCCAGGTCATCTGGCGTAGCACCCCATCACTCTCCTTCTTCAAATAGCCCATACACAGCCTGTAGGTGTGTTTGGGGTCATTTTGGTCTGTACTGTACATACAGTCGCACACTCTGGTCCCAAGTAGCAGTGGCAGTGCCGAGAATTGAGGCGAGAGACTCTTACGAGTTTCTCGCATTGCACTCGCAAGTGTGACACCTAAAAATGAGCCAATCTGACGATTCACCAAATCTTGCAGATTTTAACAGGAAAACCAATTTGATGAAAATTTATTCTATGTGCATTGAATGTACCTTACTATACTCAGTGGTCTGAAGAGACCCCAGGCCATAATACATGGAAAATATAGAAAAGAAATTACTCAGGTCATTGCTCACATCCACTGCTCACTGTTTTGCATATGGTCCTCAGCGCATCTTCCTACTGACACTGCTCACTACAACTTATCTTTAGGCTGTGGCTTCCCATCGCATCTCTTCATGGACCTAGTTGCGTATGAAAGTTTCTTCATGCATAGAGACATACTGGGCCACGGTCGTGTACTTTAGACCAGCAAGAAGATGCACCACAGACCGTACAGGCAAGAGCAAGCTGCAGAAGTGGCTGGAGATATGAGCACTGGTGAGGTGAGTAATTTTTTACTGGTCCTGGCATAATGAAATGGTGGTCGGCCTTTATTTTACTGAATTTGCACTGAGCAAATTACAAAAAATCTGTATTCTGTAAAATACAAATTTTTATAAATCTCAAGTGGAGTTCAATACAACTCGAGTAGTGAGTGACTGATCGGCACTACATGACTTGCTGATAGTGCAAAATGGCTGGAAGAACAACGGAGGGGTGGTGCCTGAATAGCAAATAAATTAGCTTGTGAGAATGTCATTTTATTTTTTTAATGCATCCCCTGATTTATGTCTCTTTAAAATATGTATACATATATATTTTGGACAATCCATTAAAGCAACTCCAAGGCTGAGAAGACATTTCTGCACTTATGTAATAGCTGATTTCTGAATCCTGACAGTGAAGAATAGGTAAACTCTTAAGATTCCCCATCATTGTCAGCTACAGCGGTAAGTGATTTGCATACTGGCAATCATGTTCTGACTAGCTTCTTTTCCTGCCCTTGCAATGTTCTAATGAAAGAAGTGTATGAGAAGCTAGTCGACCCATGACTGCTACCATACAAATCGTATTCTTGCAGTCACATAACTACCAGTTGAGCTGACAATAGAGGAAGTCTAGACATTGCCAGGATCTGGCAATCTTCAGGAATGTAGATTGATTGCAGAAATGTATACTTGGCCTGAAAAATACCTTAAAATTGGAACCCCTCCAACATTATCACAATTTAAGCTAATAGTGGAATCAAATGCACCCATCTGTCAATAGATGTGGTGGAGACTCCACTAGTTAAAGAATTAAAGCATAAAAGAAAAAAATATAAAAAATATAAAAATCCCTTCTCTTAAAGGAAAATACTCCTGAACTATCGAAAAATGAAAAAGAATACTTCTATAAAACTATGTATTACAGGTAAAAAATGCAACCTTACTACCATTAAAACATAAGCCACCTATAAATGAGATACTGTAGCCAGATGCTCATCTGACAATTATTTCTCATGGCCCCACCTATGCATGCATGCTTGGTTCAGTTAAGTGTACATGTTTATTTTAGTAGGAATAAGGAAAAAAGCTTCTGCCTGCCACTAGTAGTACGTTGGCCCAAATTCATCAAAGTGATTACACCTGAATTCTGGTGTAAATAACTTAGAAAAACTGTAGATTTCTCCGCAAAATGTGGAATTGCAATACAATTTTTTGACTTTTGTAGTTTTCACGTCAGTTTCTCCCAGCTTCGTCAAAATGGGCAGAAAAGGGCTGTGATAGGGCCGTAACGGGGTGTAATGCAACAACTCATTTTAAGAGGCAGACGCCTTTTAGTGAATCAGGAGTATCTGACTCCATTATACCCCTCATCAAGACTTTCATGAATAATGCTGGTCTTGATTATCCAAAGACCTTTATCTCCAGATGAAATCTTTGCCTTATCCTTATGAAATTATCAAGTCCAAGTGATTTTGATCTTATGTGTATGACTAAGTTTGGATTCTCCTGGAATAGGTATTAGTTATATTTTGCTACTCAGAGTTAACCAATAAGGATATAGATGATTATTAATTGCATTATTTAATAAACGCAGGGGCGGACATACAATTGGTGCAACCTGTGCAGCCGCAAAAGGGTCCAAGAGGTAAAGGGCCAACTTCTACCTCCAAAGCTCTTGGAATTGTGCATTATGATGAGCTATTGAACTGCAAAGGGACCATCAGTGAGTAAAAGTAGAAGTAAATAAAAATATTAATTTATGGTCTAATAACCATAGAATTAAAAACTCATAATTATACCCTTTTTCTCCTTAATGTGTTTTTTTTTTTTTTTTTTTTATAAAGATGGAAAATGCATTTACTTTTCATACACTGCATTTAATAACAATCAAGAAATTCAGAATGAAGACAAAGTGTGTCAAAGAGTCTATAGGCCAATACTTGAGACCGTCTCGAGAGCTCTCCATGGAGAATAGGGTCAATAAGCATCAGTGTAATTATGATGATTTACAGTGGGGGAAGTAGGGGTTGGATTTGTATTGGATTACATTCATTTACATTCTTTCCAAATGTCATAGACATTATCGGTTAATATCCCCAGTGTTTGAACTTTTACTACTGCTATTATAAGAAAAGATTTTCTTTCATGTGCCCTCAGCTTCTTAGCAGCAAGTGGCCATTTATTATCATTGCAAATATTTAATTTGTGTCTGCGATGAGCTAATAAGAATTAGTACATCAAATAGAAAATTGGTCTTACAGATATTTCAGCATTGGCAGATTCCAGAAAGCATCTTGATCAATGTATTCAAGACTGTTTGCTTTTTCAATTCTTCTAAAAAGACAAGAAGAGACATGGATATGCATTTTAGTTTTATATCATCTCCAATTTCCCCCCCATATTGACGTAAACATTGTTAAGCTTGTGAGGGTCAACTTGGTTTCATCAACCACAGACACCTCCAAAGTTTTTGCATGAACTTCCTGTGGATCTGATGAACATCTTCTGACTGTAGCACTGAACATCGAGCACTGCAAGTAGTGATCTTTGCTCCTATACTTTAGTCCATTTTTAAGGTACCGTTCTATACAGTTTTATGCAATAAACTCGAGGAAAACTAAATGATTTTTAAAGAGAACCTGTCACATCCGAAAACGTTATTAACCTGCAGATATCGGGTTAATCAGCATTATGAAGGTGTCCAGCAGCTGTACTGCACCCAGGAGAAACTTAACTTTATTTTTCCTTGGAGCCGCCAGCTTTCAGTCATGCAGGCATGCATACAGCATCAACAGTCATCACCCAGAGCACTGTGAGCCGCAGTTGTAAGCACATGCCGGCACTTTGACTGACAGCAAATTCAGCGAGCCGATCTGGCATCAGTCGATCATCCCTTCGGCGGATATTAGCTACTCACAAATGGCACCCTTACAAAATCCAGCTGCTGCAGCATCTCAACAAGGATGACCCAGATCGGCGTGCTGAATATGTAGAATGGGCAAAACAAAAATTGGAACAGGACCCTCAGTTTACACAGAACATTATGTTCAGTGATGAGGCAAACTTTTTTGGGTGGGCCATTTATATGGATACACCTAAATAACATGGGAATGGTGACAGCGTAGGGTGTCTTGCATTGAAATCTGCTGCAATGACCCGGGTACTGTGTTCACCAGATATCAACACAATTTCTATCCGCTCTTCATGTGTTAACCTCTGTGACATGTCAATGGCTGTAAACAAACATGAACTTGTAAATAACTCATGAAATAATATATTTACGTTAAAACCAAGCACACCATTGTCTTTCTTGTGAAATTCTTAATAAGTTTCATGTGTCACATGACCCTCTTCCCATTGGAAAAAATAAAGTTGGATCCAAAATGGCCAACTTTAAAATGTCCGCCATGGTCACCACTAAGGTTGAGCGAAACGGATTGGACATTTTCAAAAATTGCCGACTTTCGGCAAAGTCGGGTTTTCATGAAACCCGACCCGATCCCAGTGTGGGATCGGCCATGCTGTCGGCGATCTTCGCGCCAAAGTCGCGTTTTGTATGATGCTTTCAGTGCCATTTCTCAGCCAATGAAGGTAGATGCAGAGTGTGGGCAGCGTAATGACATAGGTCTCGGTCCCCACCATCTTTGAGAAGGGCATGACAGTGATTGGCTTGCTTTCTGTGGTGTCACAGGGGCTATAAAGGGGCGTGCATGCCGACCGCCATCTTACTTCTGCCGATCTGAGCATAGGGAGAGGTTGCTGCAGCTTCGTCAGAAGCAGGGATATTGTTAGAGAGGAAATATTAACCCCCAAACTGCTTGTGCTGTAGCGATTTCCACTGTCCAACACCACCTTCTCTTTGCAGGGACAGTAGAGGCTAGATTTCTGTGCATCAGCTCTGTAGCTTATCAGGCTCCCTGATAGCTGCATTGCTGTTTGTACGCCGCTGTGCAAACCAACTGCTTTTTTAAAAGCAAAAGTCCTGTTGCTGCTGTCTGCACAGTTCTATTGTTTATTTGTCCACACTTTTGTGTGCAGCAGTCCTTTTTATTGCTGGCTGCCATACTTGTCCTGAGATCATTGTAGGGAGATTGTTATTGTAGTACAGTCCCTTTATACAGTATATATATATATATCTTCCAGCCACTTTCTGCCACTTATACTGTGTAGTGTAATACAGTGGGCCTGTTTTTTATTTGCAGCAGTCTCCCACACATAAATAGGGAGATTTATATTGCCACTAAGTGCATCTGCGTCAGTTCTGTTTGGCGTATATCTGCCAGCCAGTTTCTGCCACTTATACTGTGTAGTGTAAAACAGTGAGCCTGTTTTTTATTTGCAGCAGTCTCCCACACATAAAAAGGGAGATTTATATTGCCACTAAGTGCATCTGCGTCCGTTCTCTTTGGCGAATATCTGCCAGCCACTTTCTGCCACTTATACTGTGTAGTGTAAAACAGTGGGCCTGTTTTTTATTTGCAGCAGTCTCCCACACAAAAAAAGGGAGATTTATATTGCCACTAATTGCATCTGCGTCAGTTCTGTTTGGCGTATATCTGCCAGCCACTTTCTGCCACTTATACTGTGTAGTGTAATACAGTGGGCCTGAATTTTGCAGCAGTCTCCCACACATACAAAGGGAGATTTGTATTGCCACTAAGTGCATCTGTGTCCGTTCTGTTTGGCGTATAGCTGCCAGCCACTTTCTGCCACATACACTGTGTAGTGTAATACAGTGGGCCTAATTTTTGCAGCAGTCTCCCACACATATAGAAAGGGAGATTTAAATTCACAACAAGTTTATATACACCTTCTACCTTGTTTTACAGTACCATATAACGGTTGTTAGTTTGGTTACATTTTCCCAAGAATGAGGAAGTTTGGTGGAAGAGGTCGTGGCCGTGGGCGGTCATTGCCAGCTGGTAATGACGGTGGTGGTGGTGGTGGAGCATCTGGTGGTAGTGGGAAAAGCAAAATAGCACCTAAGGCTCGAGTTGTCGAGCCAGCGTCATTGTCTGGCTACACAAGGCCTCGAACGCTCCCTTTTCTGGGAGTAGGAAAACCGCTTTTAAAACTGGAGCAGCAGGAAAAAGTTTTGGCTTTCCTTGCTGACTCAGCCTCTAGCTCTTTCGCCTCCTCTTCGGAAAGTTCAAAATTTAAAAGCAGCGAGTCGTCAGTGGATGCTCCCGGTGAGGAACACGTCGCTTCCTTGTGTCCTTCACCCAGAACAACAGTGAAGGATGCGTCAGGCGACACAACAGGTTACTCCATGGAGCTCTTTACACATACCGTGCCTGGGTTAGAAAGGGAAATTGTTAACAGGCCATTACAAGATGAATCGGACATGGAGTGCACAGATGCACAGCCGCAGCTAGATTATTATGCTGTTCCATTGACTCAGATCACAACATTGCCCTCGCAGTGTACTGAGCCAGAACCTGACCCTGATGAGACTATGGTGCCCCATCCCGAACACTATAGCACCTTACACGGTGACACAGAGTAAGGTGCACAGGACATTGAAGAGGAGGTGATAGATGACCCAGTTGTTGACCCCGATTGGCAGCCATTGGGGGAACAGGGTGCCGCTGGCAGTAGCTCTGAAGCGGAGGAGTATGAGCCGCAGCAGGCATCAACATCGCAACAGCTTTCATCTGGCAGGCCCGTGTCTGGCAAAAACCATGTGTCAAAACCAAAAACAGTTTTAGGACAGCGTGGCCATCCGGTGACAGTAGCACAGCGTGCAATGCCAGAAAAGGTATTCGATAGTGGGAAGACTGCAGTCTGGCATTTTTTTAACCAAGATCCGAATGATCAGTGCAAAGTTATCTGTAAGAAATGCTCAAGGACCTTTAGCAGAGGGCAGCCCACGGTCTAGGAAACAGTTGGCTGTAGGCGTTCGACACCCCTCCTCCTCCTCCTCCATCAGAAGTGAAAGCTCGTCGACAGAACGCAGTCGCACGACCACTCCATCCGCAGCTGCCAGTGTTGCACACGAGGTGTCCCATTATGAAACAGCTAGTGGTAAGCGTCAGCAGGCTGTGTTGGAAATGAAGTGTTTGGGCGACAACAGACACACCGCGGAAGTTCTGGCCGAGTTCTTGCAGCAAGAAACTCATTCATGGCTGGGCAGTGTACATCTTGAGGCAGGCAAGGTAGTCAGTGATAACGGAAGGAATTTTATGGCTGCCATAGCCCTTTCAGAACTGAAACACATACCTTGCCTGGCTCACACCTTGAACCTGGTGGTGTAGTGCTTCCTGAAAAGTTATGCGGGATTACCAGCCCTGCTCCTGAAGGTGCGAAGACTTTGCTCACACATCCGCCGGAGCCCGTACACTCCAGCTGTATGCAGAACCATCAGCGATCGTTGAAGCTTCCCCAGCACCGCCTAATAATCGATGTTGCAACAAGGTGGAACTCCACACTGCACATGCTTCAGAGGCTGTGCGAACAGAGGCGTGCTGTAATTTATTTGTGGGAGGATACACATACACGGGCGGGCAGTTGGATGGCAGACATGGAGTTGTCAGGTGTGCAGTGGTCAAAGCTACAAGACCTCTGTCAAGTCCTTCAGTGTTTTGAGGAATGCACATGGCTGGTAAGTGCAGACGACGCCATCATAAGCATGAGCATCCCACTAATGCGTCTGCTGATGCAAAGTTTGACGCACATTAAGGAGCAGGCGTCTGCAGCAGAGGATGAGGGAAGTCTTCATGACAGTCAGCCATTGTCTGCTCAGGGAACTCTCCTGGACGAGGTGGCAGACGAAGAGGAGGAGGAGGAGGAGGATGATGGGGATGAATATTTATGGGAGGAGGAATCTTCTCAGGGGCAATAGAAACTGGTGGCATTGCAAGGTCAGGTACAGGGTTTTTAAGGGAGACAAGTGATGTTGATTTGCCAGAAAGTGCTCCTCAACCCAGCACAAGCAGTGATTTGACACTTGGAACATTAGTCCACATGGCTGATTATGCCTTGCGTATCCTAAAAAGGGACCCCCGAATTATCAAAATGATGACCGATGACGATTACTGGTTGGCCTGCCTCCTGGATCCAGGTTATAAAGGGAAATTGCAAAATATCATGCCACATGAGAACCTTGAGCAAATATTGGCTTCCAAACAAGCAACTCTTGTAGACCGTTTGGTTCAGGCATTCCCAGCACAGAGCGGCGGTGATGGTTCTCACACGAGCTGCAGGGGGCAACATGGCAGAGGTGTTAGAGGTGCACAAATCAGAAGTGGCATTGGACAGAGGGGTTTTATGACCAGGTTGTGGAGTAATTTCGCAATGACCACAGACACGACAGGTACTGCTGCATCAATTCAAAGTGACAGGAGACAACATTTGTCCAGTATGGTTACAAACTATTTTTCCTCCCTTATCGATGTTCTCCCTCACACGTCATTCCCCTTTGATTGCTGGGCATGTAAAATAGACACCTGGCCTGAATTGGCAGAATATGCACTACAGGAGCTCGCTTGCCCAGCTGCTAGTGTGCTATCAGAAAGAGTATTCAGTGCTGCTGGTTCAATACTGTCCGAAAAAAGGACTCGTCTGGCTATCCAAAATGTTGATGATCTAACCTTCATTAAAATGAACCAATCATGGATTTCTAATTATTTTGCCCCACCTTCCCCTGCTGACACGTAGCTTTCCTGTAAAAAGGTCTTGCTTTCGGCCTCCTCTTACTGACTGCTCCAATTCCTCCATTTGCAGCTGCTGAATGTCCACCATAGGCCATTTTTACACCTCCCCCCACGGGCCCGTGGTCACCACTTGGCGCAAGCAGCCGTGCGAGTGCCGTTTGCCTGGACAGGTGGGTGTGCCCACTTTTGACCGACGGCACTGGCACAGGGTCCCTCATAGTACAATGAAGTGTCTCTGGCGGTGGTGGTGCACACCCAACGTCAGACACACCGTCATAATATGAGGGGCTCTGGGCCAGTACCACCACCCATGAGATAGTGTTCCCCCCAGCTCAAACAGTGCTCTACCACTTGCAAAACTTACCTCTCACTGCTCCACCACTGTTTAGTCTGTGCTGTTAAATCCTTCAATGGCACTGCCAATACAAATTTGTTGAAATGATAGATGATAGTAAAAATATACAGGGGCCCTGCCCTCCATTTAGACCTGTGAATACTGTGCGCGAACTACCACTGTCTATTACTCAGCAGAGGAACCCACCCCTGTACCGAGCTTTGCCACCTCTTTATTTAGGAACATTTTTTTGCAGACATTTAGCCCACTTTACTATTTTGGCCAACTTACTGTGTCAGCCACTTCTTTCAGTTGTCCTCCACTGAACAAAGCAGTGCTGCCAGTTTACTCCTGTTACCAGTTTAGAACTGCATTGAGCCTACTTTTTTATTCTAGGCCTACTAAGTCTGTCTGCGCCACTCCTTGCAATCGTCCTCCGCTGACCAAACCAATGCTGCCTGTGTACCCCTGTAACCTATTTTAAACTGCATAGAGCCTACTTTTTTATTTTAGGCCTAGTAAGTCTGCGCCACTCCTTGCAATCGTCCTCCACTGACCAAACCAATGCTGCCTGTGTACCCCTGTAACCTATTTTAAACTGCATAGAGCCTACTTTTTTATTTTAGGCCTAGTAAGTCTGCACAACTGCTTGCAATTGTCCTCTGCTGACCAAATTAATGCTGCCTGTGTACCCCTGTAACCTATTTTAAACTGCATACAGCCTACTTTTTAATTTTAGGCCTAGTAAGTCTGCGCCACTCCTTGCAATCGTCCTCCGCTGACCAAACCAATGCTGCCTGTGTACCCCTGTAACCTATTTTAAACTGCATTGAGCCTACTTTTTTATTTTAGGCCTACTACATGTCTCTGTCTGCGCCACTCAATACAGCTGTCGTCCACTGAACAAAGCTGAGCTTCAATCTTCAGGCTTTCGGCCTCTATTTTGAATATGAAACTGCATTTGGCCTACTAGTTTGGTTGGGCCTACTAACGGTGTCTGCCGCTCCTTGGTGTTCTCCTGTGCTTTTCTCCTGTGCTTCAATCTTCAGGCTTTCGGCCTATATTTTGAATATGAAACTGCATTTGGCCTACTTGTTTGGTTGGGCCTACTAACAGTGTCTTCCGCTGCTTGTTGTTCTCCACTGCACAAAGCTGAGCTTCAATTTTCAGGCTATATCAGATATTAAACTGCATTTGGCCTACTAGTTTGGTTGGGCCTACTAATGGTGTCTGCCGCTGCTTGTTGTTCTCCTCCACTGAACAAAGCTAAGCTTCAATTTTCAGGCAATATCAGATATTAAACTGCATTTGGCCTACTTGTTTGGTTGGGCCTTCTAACGGTGTCTGCCGCTGCTTGTTGTTCTCCTCCACTGAACAAAGCTGAGCTTCAATTTTCAGGCTATATCAGATATTAAACTGCATTTGGCCTACTTGTTTGGTTGGGCCTACTAACGGTGTCTGCCACTCCTTGCTTTTCTCCTCCACTGAACAAAGCTGAGCTTCAATTTTCAGGCTTTCAGCCTATATCAGATATTTACCTGCATTTGGCCTACTTGTTTGGTTGGGCCTACTAACGGTGTCTGCCACTGCTTGTTGTTCTCCTCCACTGAACAAAGCTGAGCTTCATTTTTCAGGCTATATCAGATATTAAACTGCATTTGGCCTACTAGTTTGGTTGGGCCCTACTAACGGTGTCTGCCGCTCCTTGCTTTTCTACTCCACTGAACAAAGCTGAGCTTCAATCTTCAGGCTTTTGGCCTATATCAGATATTTAACTGCATTTGGCCTACTTGTTTGGTTGGGCCTACTAACGGTGTCTGCTGCTGCTTGTTGTTCTCCTCCACTGAACAAAGCTGAGCTTCAATTTTCAGGCTATATCAGATATTTAACTGCATTTGGCCTACTTGTTTGGTTGGACCTACTAACGGTGTCTGCCGCTGCTTGTGGTTCTCCTCCACTGAACAAAGCTGAGCCGCAATTTTCATCCTGTTTCGAATATTAAACTGCATTTGGCCTACTTGTTTGGTTGGGCCTACTAACGGTGTCTGCTGCTGCTTGTTGTTCTCCTCCACTGAACAAAGCAGTGTCGCCTGTTTACTCCTGTTACCAATTTTGAACTGCATTTGGCCCACTTTATTATTTGGCCCTACTAACTGTGCCTGCCACTCATTACAGTTGTCTTCCATTGAACAAAGCAATGCCGCCTGTTTAGTCCTGTTACCACATTTGAACTGCATTTAGCCTACTTTATTATTTGGGCTTACTAACTGTGTTTCCTTCTCATCCTGCCCATTGCCCAGCCACTGCTAGATGAGTCTGCTGGTACATTGACCCAGACCACTACATTCCCCTTGCACTCTACACAGCCAGAATCTGACCCTGCTGAAAGTCAGGTTCCCCTTCCCGCATACTATACCACCTTACACGGGGACAAAGAGGAAGGTGCAGATGAAAGTGCAGGTTCCTTCATCAGGTGGGGGGGCATACTCGTTGGCGACGTCACTGGCACAGGGCCCCTCATAGTACGCAGAAGTGTCTCTGCTGGTGGGAGGCGCCCCCGCCGTTCAACACACCGCCGTACTTTGAGGGGCCCTGTGCCAGTGCCAATGCGAACAAGTGTGCCCCCCCGCTTGCTCAGGATCACAGCACTTGCAAAGTTGAAATACTTACCTCTCCCTGCTCCACCGCCGTGATGTAGTCCATGTTTCCTGGGCCCACGGAAAACTTGAGCCAGCCCTACCCCCCACAACTTTAGCCAAATGACCCCCAATTTTCAATGCCTAACTATTATTATAAGGCAAATTAAGATTGACAAGCTTAAGTAACAAGAATGGATGTTTTTGGCATTAAAATGGGCACTGTAGGTGTTTTCCTGTCCTCCACTCACTGCCGACTTTGCTTCCCCATTGACTTGCATTGGGCTTCGTGTTTCAGTCGGATTACCGACTTTTGACAAAGTCGGGTTTCGCGAAACCCGACTCGATCCTAAAAAAGTAAAAGTCGCTCAACTCTAGTCACCACCCATCTTGAAAAGTTTTCCCCCTCCAATATTCTAATGTGCCACAAACCAGAAGTTAATATTACCAACCATTCCCATTTTTTTTAGGTGTATCCATATACATGGCCCACCCTGTACATGAATTAGAATTTTTGAAGATCTGCTCCTCTTTAGCACCAACTCTAGTTTGTACTTCTCGAAAGTAAAAAGCAACTTACAGCAAATAAAAAAAAAATCTCAACAAATTAACTGGTTCTTTTAATTTACTTTTCTCTGTAGCTGATCTGTCGCGGCAAGTAGTTTCTTGGACAAAAAGTTCTGGATTAGATACTATTGACTGTTCTGGACGTCAAGATGTAAGATATATAACTCATGTTCAAGTTTCAGGAACATTTATTATTGGAAAAAGAAGTATAATAGATCCCAGTGGGCTCCAATTAGCTAAAAAATTGTCAGTACTTGACCTCTGTGTCAAACAACTTGCTTCATTAATAGAAGCATATGACAATATAGGCTATTTTATGTCAATTACACCAAATACCTGTTAAATGTATTCATTTTCTAGAACCACATATATTTATTAATCGTGTCACAGATATAATAAAGCTTTAGCAGTCAACAACATAAAACTGAATTTCTGTTTTCTATAACCTCCATCTCTTAAAGGATCATTAAACCCAATACAAATAGTTTACAAAAATGGATGTTAAAAAAGTAACCAGTAAAATCAGACATATATACAGATATAAATAGTTCTTGAGGCCAGTAGACCTTGAGAAAATTGAGATAAAGTAATGATTATGGGGGCAGATATTTTATTGGACTTCCTGTTAGTCATTCTGTTAAAGTATGCAAGACGCAATCTGTCTCTTTCTATATTGGTCTACTGAGAGCAGCTGATTGCATTCAACTCCATAGCAAATAAAGAAAGCATAAACTTTTGGGTGAATGCCCCTTTAAGTGCCACTTTAACTTTCTCAAGCTCATATAATTCCTAGTTTGGTGAAAGGTAAGGATCTTTTGGAAATATTTCAATGACTTACATTTCTTGTAGTTGAGGGTTGTTGGAGAACACATTTGCCTCTATTGATTTCAGGTCATAATTCTCAGAGATCTCTCTGTATAAGAAATGAATATATAGCAAATGTAACAATGGTAAAAATACTGTTATATTACATCTTAATGCATATCACAGGAATACAGACATTACAGCATAAGTACTGATATACATATATATACCGTATTTTCCAGCGTATAAGACGACTTTTTAACCCCTAAAAATTGTCCCAAAAGTCGGGGGTCATCTTATACGCCGGGTACGGCGTGTGCAGGGAGCGATCCTGGATGTTCCCAGGGTCTGAAGGAGAGGAAACTCTCCTTCAGGCCCTGGGATCCATATTCATATAAAAAATAAAGAATAAAAATAAAAAATATGGATATACTCACCCCTCCGAGAAGCCTGGCTGTCACCGCTGCAAGCGTCTACCTCCTTTCCTAAGAATTGCAGAGCGTGAAAGACCTTCGATGATGTCACGGTCAGGTGACCGGTCACATGAGCGGTCACGGACCAATCACAAGACCGTGACATCATCGAAAGTCCTTCATGCTCTGCAATTCTTAGGAACGGAGGCAGACGCTTGCAGCGGTGACAGCCAGGCTTCTCGGAGGGGTGAGTATATCCATATTTTTTATTTTTATTCTTTATTTTACACATGAATATGGATCCCAGGGCCTGAAGGAGAGTTTCCTCTCCTTCAGACCCTGGGAACCACACGCCATATAAGATGACTGGGCGTATAAGATGACACCCCGTCTTATACAGCAGGCATATCCCAAATTCCATATTTTATATGGAAAAGTTGGGGGTCGTCTTATACGCCCAGTCGCCTTATACACCAGAAAATACGGTAGATTAGAATTTCAAAAGTTTTCTTTAAAACCTAGCCAGAATTTTAGATCTATTGGGAGATAGCTCAGTTGTTTAACGGGACTGAATGTGTTACTTATATGCAACTGATGTATGATATGAATTAATTGTTTTTGTGTTTTATAGGTGAAATAAGTGAAAATTTACTTTTTTTTGCTAATCTATTTAAAAATTAATTCAGAAATCTATTTTTATTCACAAACTGTATTTTTAGAGTTAAACAAAATTTGGTAAGATTTGAAATTGAAAAATTTTGCGGATTTTACTGAGAAATTCCTTTTACAGCTACTTTATTATCTATGAATTGATTGTACCTTATTATGTTGTGGGGTCTTGAGAACCCATAGCATAATAAAAGTAAGTTGTAGAAAAGAAGAATGAATAACTAATAGTCACCTTCATCGTTCATTGTATCTCTTCCAATCCTTGGCGCCTCTTCTTACCACCATCGTCCGATGAATCCCTGAGCATCTTATCACTAAGCTGGGACATTCTCAACCATGAATAGGTTTGGGAAGTCACCACACATGTGCAGTGATGTCCCAATACTGGGCCTAGTCGCGGCCAATAATCCTGGCCTAGAGACTTTGGTATATGCTTATGGTGCACGTGTTGATGCAACAATATTGCTGAAGCCTTACAGTGCCTTTGTCTAGAGATGTCCCTGCCTGGTCATGGCCGGAAGTCCCAGCCTAGAGTAAAGAGGCCCTGAGTTTCAACAAGCGGCGTTAGTAGAAATGCCTTCAATGACCACACAGGGAGAGTGAACATTAAAATTGAAATGAGGAGTGATGTAATTATTAGGTTTATATATATATATATATATATATATATATATATATATATATATATATATATATATATATATATATATATAACCTAACATCTTGCTAAATTGTAATTCGAGAGAATTACAAAAATTCTACATTCTGTGGAATATGGATTTTTGCAAAATTCGAATAGAATTCAATTCCATTCGAATAAACTCACCCAACTCTAATATAACTTTATGTACTCTTTATAGGATATGTCCATGTTTTGTTCAACTTTTATAGAAAGTTGAGCAACTTTTAAAATATTCTTCTTTTAAAAAAATCTAACATTTTGTTGCTGCAGTGTATCTGTATATACTTTATCTAGCTGAGCATTTGGAGTTTACTTCCAAAACCCGCAAAAGCGGGGTTCAGATGTATGCGCCAACTGGGCCATAGACTGTTATGGTGACACCAGAGCTGACATGCATTATTTTTGGGAGTCTACTACGTTTGAGTGCCAGCCTCCTGTAGGCGTATGTGGCACCCCAGGAGTCTGGTTGTCACAGTGGCATTGCTTCCCTCACAGGGGGTGATGTCATGCCTGGAAGCAATGAGGGGTCCCCTTACCAGGTAATACCAGCATCCAAAACCTTTCCTACTCTAGACCAGAAGGGGAAGCTCTAACACCCTGTTTCAGAGGAGCTTCCCTATAAGTTACGGCCTGGAGGAGGAGTTAGTCAGTGAGTAGTCTGAGTCTGAGAGGAGAGGAGGAAAGTCGAGGAGAGCCTGGGGAGTAGAGCAGTGACCAAGCTCACCCCTGAGCTGAGCACCAGAAACCGGACACTGGAGTCCATGGTTGCGCAAGGACAGAAGTCCCGGCAGCTAAATCCAGAGGGCAGGAGACTGCAGGTCTCCTGGCCCATCTAACACCCAGCAGCACAGCAGCATATCAGAGCCCAGAGCCGCCATCAAGGAGCAACACCTGGAATAGGCTGAAGCGGCCTGCCATGCGGGTAACGTTTTACACAAACTGACAGTGAGAGGGACTTGTGCAGAGCTTCAGGCAGCAAGAACCTAAGAGAACAGCGCAGAAAAAAGGCCTCTGAACCCACCTGGCTAGGTGGATCCTAAATTGCTTCCAAGCTGCCCAGACCCCCCCATCACCAACTGTTACCCATGCCCCGGACTGCACCTTCTACAACCAAGTAAAGGTAAAGAAAGAGGACACAATCCTTGTGTCCTCCAGTCATTTCTGCACCCTTAGTCCTGCACCCCAATGTCCACAATTCCTTACAAAACTATACCGGTAGGCCAGGGGACCCACTCCACCTGTGGGGAGCAGAATCATCCCAGCTGCGTCACCATCGGCCCCAGCAGTCTCCTTAAGCAGCGTCGGCCACTCATTGCCGAACACAACAGGTGGCGTCATGTTAAATCCCCTACAAACTTTCCCTCATCAATTTTTATTGGATGCCCAGGGCCATGGACTGGGGCTCAGCTGCTGTGGCAACCCCCTGAAGAACCGTTGGACCCGGCCTGAGTACCCCACGGCCCTAGCGGGCGCTCCATATACACTTCCAGAAATGATGCATGTCAGAGCACACATTTGCTCTGTCTGCATCGTTGCAGTCTATGGCCCCATCCGCGCATATGACTGCACCCTGTTTTGCGCTGGAGTTCAGATGTATGCCCTGATGGGACTCACAAATTCAATGTGTAAGCACCCTAAGGGACATTCCCACAAGAGAAGATTTGGATCAAGTGGCAAACTGTATATTAGTGGAACTGAAAATTAACGACGTTATCGGGGATGGGGCTTGTGTTTTTGATTTAAAAATGTGTTTTTATTACCGTATACAGTTATTCTGATGTGGAATATCAAAGTAAGTACAGCAGCCTCATCAGAGGAAAGGGAATCATTTAGGAATGCATGCCATTTATATTGTACAATCTTGTAACAGATTCCATTTAATGATAAAATCCAATAAATGTACAACATTTTGGGACTCTTGGAAGGGGAGATAATAGTTTTTCACATCAGTTCATAAATTTGACAGATGTACCTTCTTGCAAATTACTAACTTTTGCATAAACTTCAGATGGATGAATGCATATAAAGACAGATGCCTGCAATAATAGAGATAATGATTACAGTAGACTTAAGAATTAAAGCAGAACAGTAAAATACAATCTGTAGAGCCTGGAATATCTGAACCAGATTTTTTTTGCATAGTTTGTATAAACCACACTATAAATAGAACTATGATAGCACCACCTTATCTTGCACTTGCCAAATGGCAGAAACTGTACTTATAAAATGACAGGTGCTAAAATGTTTGTGAAATATTACACGTCCTCCTTACTAATGGTATTCTCTGCTATACATAGATATCTTGTTTTCTGTCACAGCAAACACTTTTTGTAAAACCAAATTGAATTAATTTTCTTCAAGTTGCTTAGCAAAGTTTGTACCTTGGCGAAAGTATATTGTGCACTGCCTCTCTCTACCACCCAATCTGAAGTCAAGTGTGGGGAGACACTTCTGCGAGCTGAGCAGACACCTGCCTTGGCATCTGTTTGAAACTCAGCGGGTATCGCGCATGACACCTGTTGAAGATGGGAGCGGTTCATCCTTACTTGGTGTGCAGAAGTGTCTATCTACAACCAATTTTGATTGAGCGGATAACACAGATGCTGCACAATCCTTTTATTGCCTCAAGACTTTTCAAGATTTATTTCATAGCAGTGTATTCTTCTCTTTTCACTCAGCAAGAGAGAATGTGTGTGTTATGTCCAAAAAACCAGCAGGGGTAATTATCTCCTTGCTGTGCCAATGGTCCAGTACCACATCTTACTTTTAACCTCCCATGGAGTTCTCAGATATTGTGCTTAGTTTATGTCTGGTGCTATTCCTACTGAAATTCTGATTCTGACTGACTTGATCCTGACCTTTTCTGATCTGTTATCCCTTCTGACTTTGACTCTTGCCTGTCTTGACTGACTTTGTTTTTGTCTGTTCTTCTGGTGACTGATGTTGTATATTTCACTGATTATGGCTTTGTCTCAATTAATGTCCCTTGTTTTCTTTTTTGCTACTCTCTCGGCTAGCGTGACAATCCTTGCCTCAGGCTCGCTCTTATGACCAGAAGCTACTCCGTGGGTACAACCTAGGAGGCTTTCATTGCAAGTCCAGGTTCCTGTATAGGAGTTAAAGGGTTGAAGCTTGGGTTCCTCTGTGATCTGCAAGAGAGAGTGGGTACCACCAAATCCATCCATAGAAGCCTTTTTAGCTGTAATTCTCGGACAAACTTTACAGCTAGCCCGATACTATGTTCATAGATTGATCTCACTTTTAATATTTACAATTTTAAATTTCCTGTATAGACTATTTTATCTGATGCTAATAAAATAAAGGATTTTTTTCTGGCTAAATAAAAGGGTGTGCCCTTGCTATGGCTGAGCAGTTCAGTGCAACCTCCCAACTACTTGTTTTGCATGTATATTTGTGCTCCTGTTTCTTGATTGACAACTCTGTCTTTCCAGGATCAAAATGAGGGCGGACATATATAAAACACAAACAGGAAGAAAAATACAAGCTCTTGTGCTAGTCATTTTGTGCAAACAGACTTTAACAAGCACTCCACATATTGGGAAGATACCTCCACTATAGTCCATGAGCCGGGCCAGATATCGGTACCACCCGGAGTGACTAATTTTCTTTGGTATTTTTAGGTAGATGCATGTCTGTAGTTTATTTTTTGATATGATAGCCCTTACATATACGTAGCTTATTAACCCCTTCAGCCCTAGGCCTATTTGTACCCAAGTGCCTAAGCCAATCTGACCTGTGCCACTTCATGGGCTAATAACTTTGGAACGCTTTCACCTATCCAAGCCATTCTGAGATTGTTTTCTCGTGACATATTGTACTTCACGTCAGTGCTAAATGGGAGTCAATATATTTTACCTTTCTATATAAAAAAATGCTAAATATTCGGAAATTTTGGAAAAATCGGCAATTTTTTAACTTTGAAATTCTCTGCTTTTTACAAAAATACTGATACCCCCCATAATAGTTATTAATTTACACTCCCCACATGTTTACTTCATATTGGCATCATTTTGAAAATGAAACCTTATTGTTTTACGACGTAATAGGGCTTATAGTTTTATGCGCAATTTTTCACATTTACAGCAAAACCCACTTTTCAAAGGACCAAGTCACTTCTGAAGTCACTTTAAGGGGCTTACATAACAGAAACCACCCATAAATTACCCCATTTTGCAAACTACACCCCTCAAGCTGTTCAAAACTCATTTTTAAAAACTGTTAACCCTTTAGGTGTTCCACAGGAATTTTAGCAGAATGAAGGCGAAATTTCAAAATTTCATTTTTTTTCCAGATATTACATTGTAATCCAATTTTACCTGCAACCTAGCAAGGGTTAACGGCAAACCCAAACTTGGTTACCCTAATTCTGCAGTTTATAGAAACACCCCACATGTACTCGTAAACTAAAGTATGGGCACACAGCACAGCTCAACACGGAAGGAGCGCTATGTGGTTTTTGGGTGGCGGATTCACTGGAAGAAATCTAGGGGGCCATGTCACATTTGAAGGCTGCCTGAGGTACCCCCACAGTGGAAACACCAAAAAGTGACCCTATTTTGGAAACTACACCCCCAAGGAATCTTTTAGGGGGTATAGTGACCACTTTGACCCAACCAGTGTTTCACAGTAGTTGGAAACACTTGGTTGAGAAAATGGAAAAAGTGCATTTTTTACATGAAGGTGTCATTTTAGGCTCATTTTTTTATTTTTAAGAGGTGTACCAGCAAAAAATGCACCCCACTATTTGTTCACCAATCTCTCCCGAACACAACAACACCCGATATGTTGTCGTACACTGCAGTATTGGGGAACGGCAGGCCTCGGAAGGGAAGGAGCGCCAAATGACTTTTGGAGTGCAAATTTTACTGGAAGAAATCTAGGGGGCTATGTCACATTTGAAGACACCCTGAGGTGCCCCAACACACGCACACACACTGACACATACACGTACACACTGACACATACATGGTCGAGACCATGCTGGCCCTGGTTCGAGCTTCAAGAGAAGGCAACTGGATGCTTCACCTAGGAGCAATCCGACAGATGATACCATGGTGTTTTGCCTATGACAAGGTCAACTATGCCCGATACCTAACCTATTACTATGCCACAATGTCTCGGCTGCCCATAGAACACCCAGAGGTCCATGAATACTTCATGCAAGGTGGCTTTTCGGTCCAGATCGGTAGCAAGAATCCTTTTGGACGAATTCCTGTGGACCAGACCATTGAAGAGACAATCAACAAAGACACCCAGACACCAGGGGGCACAAAAGGCTTCAGCCTCAAAGTTGGAGCTGTTTCCAGGTTCTACCTGACATCAGAGTACCGCAGTATGTACTTGAGGCAGCTGAGGGCCCTGGTAGGCCAACAATATACTGACTTCAGCCATTCAGACCTACAGGTGTCTAGGATTAGAAGAGATGAAGCCGATGTCCAATCTTTCGTTCAACTGCTGGAGACAGGTTGGGTGAACCCCTTCAACAAAGAGCATAATGGTGAACTTATCAGTTTGTCAACAGCGACTGTAGCACCACCAGATGTAGCCAAAGACCTTCAAGGGGCATACAGTATAGGAGAGGATGCATATCAAACATTCAAGGATGAGCGTTTGGGTACCGATAAGCCAACTACATTGTTTCATGACAAGATGACGAAGAACAAACTTAAAACGTTCTCTAACATCCAAATGAAGACACGCAGACAAGGTCTTGGCAAGGAGGTAATTTTGAAGGCTGACAGAAACCTATTTGGCCAGATGATACTTGTAGCTGAGAACAGAAAGCTACAAATGAGTGATGTCTTGACTCATCCCCTGGGTCCATTGCCATGGGCACTTGCCAATGGTGATGGGTCTATCCGCAAGACCAACAAGGCTGCCCTCGCAAGGGAGTTGGAGAGGAATGCTCGTCCTGCAGAAGTGATCCCCGAGCCCTCTGCAACCATCATTGATGGGATGAGCCTGGTTCAGAAACTGAAGGGAAACAATGCAACATTTGGCCAGCTAGCAGGCACAGCAATGAGTCGCGCTATCCATGAGGGTGCTAAGAGCAAGCGCATTGATATTGTCTTTGACGTCTACAAGGAGACATCCATCAAAGATACAGAAAGAGTCAACAGATATGAAGGCACAGGGATCCATTTCAAGAACATTCAACATGGGCACAACATCCAGCAGTGGAAAAAGCTTCTAAGTAGTTCCTCCAACAAGGCAAGTCTCATAAAGTTTCTGGTAGAAGAATGGAAGGCGAAACACCACAGGGAGAAGCTTGAGGAGAAGGAGCTGTATGTCACATGTGAGCAGCTCTGCTTTAAGATCACCAAAGAACAGTGGGAAGAGGCTGCTGACCTTAAGTCAAATCAAGAAGAAGCAGACACACGCCTCCTTCTCCATGCTCTTCATGCAGCAGAATCTGGTTACAAGTCGGTCATCATCACTTCGGAGGATACTGATGTCATGGTCCTGTGTCTGGGCATGTGCCACAAAATCCCATCCCACCTGTTCCAGAAATGCGGTACACAGAACCGGACAAGATTCCTGGATATCACCACTCTGAGCCGAACATTGGGAGGCAGCGTATGTGATTCATTGATTGGTATGCATGCATTTACAGGCTGTGACACCGTCAGTGCATTCGCTGGCCGTGGGAAGATGACGACACTCAAGCAGTTGAAGATGAACAAGACATACCAGGATGCCTTTCAGGAAGTAGGTCGTTCATGGGAAGTGTCTACCGAACTTTTTAAGAAGTTACAGGAAATCACCTGCCACATGTACCTGCCAACTACCCAAACAACTGAGGTAAACAGGCTCCGTTATCAGCTGTTCTGTGCCAGACGTGGAGTGGTAGAGTCAAGTCAACTCCCTCCTTGCCAGGACTGCCTTTTCATGCATGCACTGCGTGCAAACTACCAGGCTGCGATCTGGAGGAGAAGTCTGCAGAGCCAGCCATGGGTTGCAAACCCAACAGACTGCGGTTGGATGATAGATAACGACGGAAAGCTTGTTGTCAAGTGGATGCAAGGGGCACCAGCACCAGAAGCTATTATACAGCTACTGTCCTGCAAGTGTGTGCGGTCATGTGAACTTCCTCAGTGTACTTGCCTCAGCAATGGCCTGAAGTGCACAGACATGTGCAGATTACAGACATGCCAGAACAAGGGTACTGAAGACGAGCCAGTAGAACAACAGTCAGATTCAGAGTCCGATGTTGAAGATATTATGGAGTAACATATATATATATATATATATATATATATATATATATATATATATATATATATATATATATATATATGCACATGACATGTTCAGTGTGTATTTACATAACTTGGATTAAATTTTGTTACAAATACTACATCTAGTCACTCCGGGTGGTACCGATATCGTCATATTTGGTTCTTGGCTCATGCTAAAATTCCTGTGGAACACCTAAAGGGTTAACAGTTTTTAAAAATGAGTTTTGAACAGCTTGAGGGGTGTAGTTTGCAAAATGGGGTAATTTATGGGTGGTTTCTGTTATGTAAGCCCCTTAAAGTGACTTCAGAAGTGACTTGGTCCTTTGAAAAGTGGGTTTTGCTGTAAATGTGAAAAATTGCGCATAAAACTATAAGCCCTATTACGTCGTAAAACAATAAGGTTTCATTTTCAAAATGATGCCAATATGAAGTAAACATGTGGGGAGTGTAAATTAATAACTATTATGGGGGGTATCAGTATTTTTGTAAAAAGCAGAGAATTTCAAAGTTAAAAAATTGCCGATTTTTCCAAAATTTCCGAATATTTAGCATTTTTTTATATAGAAAGGTAAAATATATTGACTCCCATTTAGCACTGACGTGAAGTACAATATGTCACGAGAAAACAATCTCAGAATGGCTTGGATAGGTGAAAGCGTTCCAAAGTTATTAGCCCATGAAGTGGCACAGGTCAGATTGGCTTAGGCACTTGGGTACAAATAGGCCTAGGGCTGAAGGGGTTAATAAGCTACGTATATGTAAGGGCTATCATATCAAAAAATAAACTACAGACATGCATCTACCTAAAAATACCAAAGAGAATTAGTCACTCCGCTTGGTACCGATATCGTCAAATTTGGTTCTTGGCTCATGGACTACTAGGTTGCACTTGAAAGATAATTTTTTTTTTTGGCGGGGAGTTTGGATTTAGAGTTAATTTGCATACAGTCTTTTGTTCCAGACTCTTAGAAAAAATAATTGTAAGGTACACAAGTCTGCCTCATTGACATTTTTACTTCAATTTGACATTTAAAATCTAAAAGTTCAAGTTTGCCAACAAATTCAACTTGACAGAAAAAGTGACTTCTTATTTATAACTCACTGTATTGCTTCACATGTTGTCTTAATTTAGGTGGCTAACGATGAGCTACCAGTGACGGTTATAGTAGCAAATTAATGGTGTTTTCAATAAACAGATAACAATAAAAATGTTTTAGACACCTAATAAACATATAAGACAATGATAAAAAAAAAGCAATTTGTGTTTCTGCTTCTCTGACAATAAAATGCCGACTTCTACAGTTCTGAATATTTCTGAACACTAACAAGGATTGCCATAGAAACATGCTCAGCAATTAGTTTCCGACTGATGCTAACCCATAAGGTCAGCTTTCAAACAGAACAAGAAAATAGTTTTAAATCAGTTCTCTATATTTTAACACAAAAGGTATCAGGTGGGCTAGAAAATTAATCTTCCAGGATATTTGATACTCTCTTGCTCCATTATTATGTGAAATAAATAAAAAAAAATTGTTGTTATTAAAGTACAAAAAACTAGATAAAAAATTTGTTCTTTTGGAGATCAATTAAGTGCAACTGGGGCATGAATGGCTTGTAAAAATAAATGATAAATCCATAGCAAATATAGGTGCTTCTCACAAAAATAGAATATCATCAAAAAGTTAATTTGTTTCAGCTCTTCAATGCAAAAAGTGAAACTCATATATTATATAGAATCATTACAAACAGATCTATTTCAAGTGTTCATTTCTGTAAATGTTATCATCTCAGTAAATTAGAATAACTAACAAAAAACACCTGTAAAGACTTCCTAAGTGTTTAGAAAGGTCTTAGTCTGTTTCAGTTGCTCCACAATCATGGGGAGGACTGCTGACTTAACAGATGACCAGAAGGCAGTCATTGACACACTCCACAAGGAGGTTAAGAAACAAAAGATCATTGCTAAAGAAGCTGGCTGTTCACAGAGTGCTGTATCCAAGAATATTAATGGAAACATGAGTGGAAGGAAAAAGTGTCTTAGTAAAAGGTGCAACTGGGATAACCGCAGCCATGAAAGAATTGTTAAGAAAAGGCCATTCAAAAATTTGGGGGAGATTCATAAGGAGTGGACTGCTGCTGGAGTCATTGCTTCAAGAGCCACCACACACAGACATATCCAGGACATGGGCTACAAGTGTTTCATTCCTTGTGTCAAGCCACTCATGACCAATGGACAACACCAGAGGCATCTTACCTGGGCCAAAGAGAAAAAGAACTGGACTGTGGCTCAGTGGTCCAAGGTGTTGTTTTCGTAAGAAAGCAAATTTTTCATTTCATTTGAAAATCAAGGTCCCAGAGTTTGGAGGAAGAATGGAGAGAAACACAATCCAAGCTGCTTGAGGTCTAGTGTGAAGTTTCCACAATCAGTAATGGTTTGGGGATCCATGTCATCTGCTGGGGTAGGTCCACTGTGTTTTATCAAGACCAAAGTCAGTGCAGCCGTCTACCAGTGCTGCACTGCAGAGCGCACCATGCTTCCCTCTGCCAACAAGCTTTTTGGAGATTGAAATTTCATTCTCCAGCATGACTTGGCACCTGTCCACACTGCTATCAGTAGCAATACCTGGTTTAAAAACCACAGTATCACTGTGCTTGATTGGCCAGCAAACTCGCCTTACCTTGGTGTTGTCAAGAGGAAGATGAGAGACACCAGACCCAACAATGAAGAACAGCTGCAGGCCACTATCAAAGCAACCTGGGCTTCCATAACACCTCAGCAGTGCAACAGGCTGATCGCCTCCATGCCACACTGCATTGATGCACTAATTGATGCAAAAAGAGTCCCTACCAAGTATTGAGTGCATTTATTAAACATATATTTCAGTAGGACAACATTTCAGATTTTAAACTCATTTTTCAAGCTAATGTTATATCGTATTCTAATTTACTGAAATAATGACTTTTGGGTTTTCATTGGCGAGAAGCCATAGTCATCAACATTAACCCCTTCCTGACATCCGACGTACTATCCCGTCGAGGTGGGGTGGGCCCGTATGACCGCCGACGGGATAGTACGTCATAGCCGATCGGCCGCGCTCACGGGGGGAGCGCGGCCGATCGCGGCCGGGTGTCGGCTGCATATCGCAGCTGACATCCGGCACTATGTGCCAGGAGTGGTCACGGACCGCTCCCGGCACATTAACCCCCGGCACACCGCGATCAAACATGATCGCGATGTGCCGGCGGTGCAGGGAAGCATCCCGCAGGGAGGGGGCTCCCTGCGGGCTTCCCTGAGCCCCCCGCAGCAACGCGATGTGATCGCGTTGCTGCGAGGGTCTTACCTCCCTCCCTGCCTGCTCCAGACCCGGATCCAAGATGGCCGCGGATCCGGGTCCTGCAGGGAGGGAGGTGGCTTCACAGAAGCCTGCTCAGAGCAGGCACTGTGAAGCAGCCTGCACTTCTCGCAGATCGGTGATCTGTCAGAGTGCTATGCAAACTGGCAGATCACCGATCTGTATTGTCCCCCCCTGGGGCAAAGTAAAAAAGTAAAAAAAAAAATTTCCAAATGTGTAAAAAAAAATTAAAAAAAATATTCCAAAATAATGAAAAAAAAAAAAAAAATATTATTCCCATAAATACATTTCTTTATCTAAATAAAAAAAAAAAACAATAAAAGTACACATATTTAGTATCGCCGCGTCCGTAACGACCCCACCTATAAAACTGCCCCACTAGTTAACCCCTTCAGTAAACACCGTAAGAAAAAAAAAAAAAAAACGAGGCAAAAAACAACGCTTTATTACCATACTGCCGAACAAAAAGTGGAATAACACGCGATCAAAAAGACTGATATAAATATCCATGGTACCGCTGAAAACGTCATCTTGTCCCGCAAAAAACAAGCCGCCATACAGCATCATCAGCAAAAAAATTAAAAAGTTATAGTCCTGAGAAAAAAGCGATACCAAAATAATTATTTTTTCTATAAAATAGTTTTTATCGTATAAAAGCGCCAAAACATAAAAAAATGATATAAATGAGATATCGCTGTAATCGTACTGACCCGAAGAATAAAACTGCTTTATCAATTTTACCAAACGCGGAACGGTATAAACGCCTCTCCCAAAAGAAATTCAGGAATTGCTGGTTTTTGGTCATTCTGCCTCACAAAAATCGGAATAAAAAGCGATCAAAAATGGTCACGTGTCCGAAAATGTTACCAATAAAAACGTCAACTCGTCCCGCAAAAAACAAGACCTCACATGACTCTGTGGAGCAAAATGTGGAAAAATTATAGCTCTCAAAATGTGGAGACGCAAAAACTTTTTTGCTATAAAAAGCGTCGCTGGTTTCACACTTGCGTTTTTGTCTGCAGCGTTTTTTGCACAAAAAAACGCATGCGTTTTTTCCCTATATTTAACATTGAAAACGCATGCGTTTTTTTGTAGACGTTTGGTCGCGTTTTCAAACGCATGCGGTTTTTTTCTGCATGCGTTAATTTTCAGAAATACAACCTGCAGTATTTTCTTGGTGTTTTTAAGCACATGCGTTTGTGTGCGTTAAAAACGCATGCATTTTTATCGAAAAAAAACAGAAAACACACTGAAAAGCCACCCACCACCATCAAGGTGATAAAGGGATCCAAACCCTAACCCTAACTCTACCCCTAACCTCACCCCTAACCGTTTAATGAACATTTTCTGACAGTCATAGTGCCACGTATTTCAGTGCCACGTATTTCAGTGCCACGTATTTCAGTGCCACGTATTTCAGTGCCACGTATTTCAGTGCCATGTATTTCAGGGCAACGTATCACGTATTTCAGTGCCACGTATCACGTATTTCAGTGCCACATATTTTAGTACCACGTATTTCAGTGCCACGTGTTCCAGTGCCACGTATTTCAGTGCCACGTATTTCAGTGCCACGTATTTCAGTGCCACATATCACGTATTTCAGTGCCACGTGTTTCAGTGCCACGTATTTAAGTGCCACGTATCACATATTTCAGTGCCACGTATTTAAGTGCCACGTATTTCAGTGCCACGTATTTCAGTGCCACGTATTTCAGTGCCACGTATCACGTATTTCAGTGCCACGTATCACGTATTTCAGTGCCACGTATTTAAGTGCCACGTATCACATATTTCAGTGCCACGTATTTCAGTGCCACGTATTTCAGTGCCACGTATCACGTATTTCAGTGCCACGTATCACGTATTTCAGTGCCACATATTTTAGTACCACGTATTTCAGTTGCACGTGTTTCAGTGCCACGTATTTCAGTGCCACGTATTTCAGTGCCACGTATTTCAGTGCCACGTATTTCAGTGCCACGTATTTCAGTGCCACGTATTTCAGTGCCACGTATCACGTATTTCAGTGCCACGTGTTTCAGTGCCACGTATTTAAGTGCCACGTATCACATATTTCAGTGCCACGTATTTAAGTGCCACATATTTAAGTGCCACGTATTTCAGTGCCACGTATTTCAGTGCCACGTATTTCAGTGCCACGTATCACGTATTTCAGTGCCACGTGTTTCAGTGCCACGTATTTAAGTGCCACGTATCACATATTTAAGTGCCACGTATTTCAGTGCCACGTATTTCAGTGCCACGTATTTCAGTGCCACGTATTTCAGTGCCACGTATTTCAGTGCCACGTATTTCAGTGCCACGTATTTCAGTCACGTTTAGGGTTAGGGTTAGGGGTAGGGTTAGGGTTAGGGCTAGGGTTGGAGGTAAAGTTAGGGTTGGGGCTAAAGTTAGGGTTGGGGCTAAAGTTAGGGTTGGGGCTAAAGTTAGGGTTAGGGTTTGGATTACATTTACGTTTGGATTAGGGTTGGGATTAGAATTATGGGTGTGTCAGGGCTAGGGGTGTGGTTAGGGTTACCGTTGGGATTAGGGTTAGGGGTGTGTTTGGGTTAGGGTTTCAGGTAGAATTGGGGAGTTTCCACTGTCCAGGCACATCAGGGGCTCTCCAAGCGCGACATGGCGTCCAATCTCAATTCCAGCCAATTCTGCGTTGAAAAAGTAAAACAGTGCTCCTTCCCTTCCGAGCTCTCCCGTGCGCCCAAAAAGGGGTTTACCCCAACATATGTGTTATCAGCGTACTCGGGACAAATTGAACAACAACTTCTGGGGTCCAAGCTCTCTTGTTATCCTTAGGAAAATAAAAATTTGGGGGGCTAAAAATCATTTTTGTGGGAAAAAAAAGATGTTTTATTTTCACGGCTCTGCGTTATAAACTGTAGTGAAACACTTGGGGGTTCAAAGTTCTCACAACACATCTAGATAAGTTCCTTGGGAGGTCTAGTTTCCAATATGGGGTCACTTGTGGGGGGTTTGTACTGTTTGGGTACATCAGGGGCTCTGCAAATGCAACGTGACGCCTGCAGACCAATCCATTTAAGGCTGCATTCCAAATGGCGCTCCTTCCCTTCCGAGCTCTGTCATGCACCCAAACAGTGGTTCCCCCCCACATATGGGGTATCAGCGTACTCAGGACAAATTGGACAACAACTTTTGGGGTCCAATTTATCCTGTTACCCTTGTGAAAATACAAAACTGGGGGCTAAAAAATCATTTTTGTGAAAAAAAAAAAGAATTTTTATTTTCACGGATTTGCGCTATAAACTTTAGTGAAACATTTGGGGGTTCAAAGTTCTCAAAACACATCTAGATAAGTTCCTTGGGAGGTCTAGTTTCCAATATGGGGTCACTTGTGGGGGGTTTGTACTGTTTGGGTACATCAGGGGCTCTGCAAATGCAACGTGACGGCTGCTGACCAATCCATTTAAGTCTGCATTCCAAATGGCGCTCCTTCCCTTCCGAGCTCTGTCATGCGCCCAAACAGTGGTTCCCCCCCACATATGGGGTATCAGCGTACTCAGGACAAATTGGACAACAAATTTTGGGGTCCAATTTATTCTGTTACCCTTGTAAAAATACAAAGCTGGGGGCTAAAAAATCATTTTTGAAAAAAAAAAAAATATATATTTTCACGGCTCTGCGTTATAATCTGTAGTGAAACACTTGGGGGTTCAAAGCTCTCAAAACACATCTAGATAAGTTCCTTAGGGGGTCTACTTTCCAAAATGGTGTCACTTGTAGGGAGTTTCAATGTGTAGGCACATCAGGGGCTCTCCAAACGCAACATGGCGTCCCATCTCAATTCCAGTCAATTTTGCATTGAAAAGTCAAATGGCGCTCCTTCCCTTCCAAGCTCTGCCATGCGCCCAAACAATGGTTTACACCCACATATGGGGTATCAGCGTACTCAGGACAAATTGCACAACATTTTTTGGGGTCCAATTTCTTCTCTTACCCTTGGGAAA
Organism: Ranitomeya variabilis; assembly: GCF_051348905.1. Classification (NCBI taxonomy): domain Eukaryota; kingdom Metazoa; phylum Chordata; class Amphibia; order Anura; family Dendrobatidae; genus Ranitomeya; species Ranitomeya variabilis. The sequence continues at coordinate 57,689,040 of NC_135233.1, forward strand.
AAAAAAATTGGGGGCAAAAAGATCATTTTTATGAAAAAATATGATTTTTTATTTTTACGGCTCTGCATTATAAACTTCTGTGAAGCACTTGGTGGGTCAAAGTGCTCACCACACATCTAGATAAGTTCCTTAGGGGGTCTACTTTCCAAAATGGTGTCACTTGTAGGGAGTTTCAATGTTTAGGCACATCAGGAGCTCTCCAAACGCAACATGGCGTCCCATCTCAATTCCAGTCAATTTTGCATTGAAAAGTCAAATGGCGCTCCTTCACTTCCAAGCTCTGCCATGCGCCCAAACAATGGTTTACACCCACATATGGGGTATCAGCGTACTCAGGACAAATTGCACAACATTTTTTGGGGTCCAATTTCTTCTCTTACCCTTGGGAAAATAAAAAATTGGGGGCGAAAAGATCATTTTTGTGAAAAAATATGATTTTTTATTTTTACGGCTCTGCATTATAAACTTCTGTGAAGCACTTGGTGGGTCAAAGTGCTCACCACACATCTAGATAAGTTCCTTAGGGGGTCTACTTTCCAAAATGGTGTCACTTGTAGGGAGTTTCAATGTTTAGGCACATCAGGAGCTCTCCAAACGCAACATGGCGTCCCATCTCAATTCCAGTCAATTTTGCATTGAAAAGTCAAATGGCGCTCCTTCACTTCCAAGCTCTGCCATGCGCCCAAACAATGGTTTACACCCACATATGGGGTATCAGCGTACTCAGGACAAATTGCACAACATTTTTTGGGGTCCAATTTCTTCTCTTACCCTTGGAAAAATAAAAAATTGGGGGCGAAAAGATCATTTTTGTGAAAAAATATGATTTTTTATTTTTACGGCTCTGCATTATAAACTTCTGTGAAGCACTTGGTGGGTCAAAGTGCTCACCACACATCTAGATAAGTTCCTTAGGGGGTCTACTTTCCAAAATGGTGTCACTTGTAGGGAGTTTCAATGTTTAGGCACATCAGGAGCTCTCCAAACGCAACATGGCGTCCCATCTCAATTCCAGTCAATTTTGCATTGAAAAGTCAAATGGCGCTCCTTCACTTCCAAGCTCTGCCATGCGCCCAAACAATGGTTTACACCCACATATGGGGTATCAGCGTACTCAGGACAAATTGCACAACATTTTTTGGGGTCCAATTTCTTCTCTTACCCTTGGGAAAATAAAAAATTGGGGGCGAAAAGATCATTTTTGTGAAAAAATATGATTTTTTATTTTTACGGCTCTGCATTATAAACTTCTGCCCAAACAGTGGTTTACCCCCACATATCGGGTATCAGCGTACTCAGGACAAATTGTACAACAACTTTGGGGGTCCATTTTCTCCTGTTACCCTTGGTAAAATAAAACAAATTGGAGCTGAAATAAATTTTGTGTGAAAAAAAGTTAAATGTTCATTTTTATTTAAACATTCCAAAAATTCCTGTGAAACACCTGAAGGGTTAATAAACTTCTTGAATGTGGTTTTGAGCACCTTGAGGGGTGCAGTTTTTAGAATGGTGTCACACTTGAGTATTTTCTATCATATAGACCCCTCAAAATGACTTCAAATGAGATGTGGTCCCTAAAAAAAAATGGTGTTGTAAAAATGAGAAATTGCTGGTCAACTTTTAACCCTTATAACTCCGTCACAAAAAAAAATTTTGGTTCCAAAATTGTACTGATGTAAAGTAGACATGTGGGAAATGTTACTTATTAAGTATTTTGCGTGACATATGTCTGTGATTTAAGGGCATAAAAATTCAAAGTTGGAAAATTGCAAAATTTTCAAAATTTTCGCCAAATTTCCATTTTTTTCACAAATAAACGCAAGTTATATCAAAGAAATTTTATCACTAACATGAAGTACAATATGTCATGAGAAAACAATGTCAGAATCGCCAAGATCCGTCAAAGCGTTCCAGAGTTATAGCCTCATAAAGGGACAGTGGTCAGAATTGTAAAAATTGGCCCGGTCATTAACGTGCAAACCACCCTTGGGGGTGAAGGGGTTAAAAGAAATAAACACTTGAAATTGAACACCCTGCTTGTAATGGCACTATATAATATATGAGTTTCACTTTTTGGATTGAAGAACTGAAATAAATTAACTTTTTGATGATATTCTATTTTTTTAGAAGCACAAGCAGATGATTTTTTCATAAAATGTAAGAGAATCTCTTTTTTATTTTATTTTGATGTTTTAAATTGTAATATGTACTAATACATTTGTTTTCATTAAAAACGGTGGTCCAATCATGTGTCAATAGCACATAATAAAGTTATATCATAACCTGCTCATTCAGTCATAGGGGTGTGCTTCATTTTATTCAGTCACTGTTGTCGCCACCCACGCAATTCAATTGATGTTCCCAGGGTTGTGCCAATGTCACTCAAATCCAATTTGAAACTTCCGCACTTGCGCAGTATATAATGGAGCCGCAAAAGTGCAATGTCAATCCAGGAGTCACGCTTGAGCCGTGACGAGTTGATACCCACGTGTGCACACTGAAGCTCTGTATAGACTGCCATTTTTAATGAAAAAACATGTTAGTGATGTACAGTGCATCACTAACAATGCATCGGGGACAGTTTACATGCTACAAATGACCTGACAGATTCCCTTAATTGATATGCTCGTGCTGCGAGACGAACCTGTGGGTAGGTCTTTTCTTTGTGCTCTAGGCCAGAGCAGCAAAAAAAGACCTGCTCACAGGTCCACCCCAAAGCACGTGCATGTTTGTCATCATAAAGAGCCAGAGATGAAAAAAATAGGGAAGCAGAGAGAGAGACAGACAGACAGACAGAGACAGACAGAGAGAGACAGACAGGCAGAGCATGTGATGGGGTCACTAATTTACTCTGTGCTGCTCTGCTTCTCAATGCTGCTGTGGCAGTGTCACTGACATATTCTGTGCTGTTCTGCTTCTCAATGCTGCTGTGGTGGGGTCACTGACATACTCTGTGCTGCTGGGGCAAGGGCTCTTACATCCTCTGTACTGCTATGGCAGGGTCTCTGGAGGGGGCTGGGCTGTGTATGTATGAGTGGTTGATGAATATGAGAGAAAAGCACAGAGAGACAGACAGAGAGAGGTCACAAAGAGTCCAGCTGACAGAGGAGTCTCTGCACTCCAAGCAGGGGAATTCTCGACTTCAGTGATAGAGCCCAGAGCACCAAGAAAAGAAATGGCCACAGTCCCACCCCAAAGCATGAGCATATTATTAAATGAAGACTTCAACCAAAGATTACACAAGAGACACAAAACAGATTTCTTCACAGTAGTTATCATTTTAATCAGTGTAAGGCTACTTTCACACATCAGTTTTTCGCCGTCAGACGCAATCTGGCAAATTGTGAAAAAAATGGATCGGCGAATGATGCCTCCAGATCAGTTTTTTCCCATAGACTTGTATTAGTACTGGATTGTGCCTGATGGCCTTCCGTTTTGTGCGTTTTTCACCAGTCCGGCGGCTGGAGAAACCGTACATAGGAACATTTTTTGTGACAATGAAAAAACCTGACGGCGCTGCAATCGGCGCCATCCGGCTTTTCTTACAATGGACGCCTATGTGCCACATGTCTGGCTCCGGAGTCCGGCCTCCAAACTGCGCATACCCTGTTCTCTCTCGCTCTCTCTCTCTTTTTTTACTATTGATGCTGCCTATGCAGCATCAATAGTGAAAAGATATAATGCAAAAAATAATTTAAAAAAATAAAAAATCGTGATATTCTCATCTTCCAGCGGCCCTGGCAACTTTCTCGCTCCTCGCGATGCCCCACCAGTTCCCGTTCCAAGTAATGCCTAGCGACAATAACCCCAGATGATGTAGCGGTCTCGCGAGACCACTATGTCATCACAGGTCATTGCCACAAGGCATTATTGGGAACGGGAGCTGACGGGAGCATTGCGAGGAGCGGGAAGTCTGCCGGGGCCACTGGAAGGTGAGAATATCACAATTTTTTATTTTTTAAAATTATTTTTTACATTATATCATTATCCAGGATCCGGAAGAAAAGCTGATCCTGCGCATCAGTTTTTACACTAATTGCGCCGGATCCAGCAATCCGTCCTGCCGCTGGATTATGCCTGACGGCGCAGGACGGATGTGTGAAAGTAGCCTTACAGTATAAACATGACAATGCCTGTAGTTTACTTAGCAAAATCCTGCTGGAAGGTTATTTTTAAAAAACAAACAAAACAAAAACCATATAAACATAGACCCCAATTCAGTAAAGCTTTTTTGCCAGAATTCTGGTATAACAAACTCCGAAAAGTTGCAAAATGTGGGTGCCATGTTAAGTTTTCGAGCCATTTTTCCCGAGCTCCAACAAAGTAGGTGGCTGAGGCGAGATGGGGGTGTGATGGGGTGCAGCAACTCCCACTCATCAAATTCATGATGAGCAGCAGCAATTGCTACAACACAAATCTTACTTTAGTCCCCAACTGAATTGAGATTTGTGGGGAGGCGCAAACCACCCCGTGCTTCTTGTGATTCATTAACATGCATCTCTTCTACTATATAATTGTCTAAGGGTCAATTCCGTCTGTCTGTCTTTCTGTTTGTCTGTCTATCTGTCTGTCACGGATATTCATTGGTCGCAGCCTCTGTCTGTCATGGAAATCCAAGTCGCTGATTGGTCGCGGCAAAATGGCCTCTCCTTACTCCCCGCAGTCAGTGCCCACTCCATACTCCCCACTCACACAGGGTTAATGGCAGCGTTATGTCGTGGTGTAACGCACTCCATTAACGCTGCTATTAACCCTGTGTGACCAACTTTTTACTATTGATGCTGCCTGTGCGGCATCAATAGTAGAAAAATCTAATGTTAAAAATAATTAAAAAATAAAAAATAGTTATATACTCACCATCCATCGGCCCCTCGGATCCAGAACCGGCCTTTCCCGCTCCTCGCGACGCTCCGGTGACCGCTCCATGCATTGCGGTCTCACAAAATCATCATACTACGTCATCATCTCGCGAGACCGCAATGCACTCTTGGGACCGGAGCGCGCGAGGAGCATCGGTAAACGCTTCGCCTGGATCCGGGGCCAACGGAAGGTGAGTATATAACTATTTTTTATTTTAATTCTTTTTTTTAACAGGGATATGATGCCCACATTGCTATATACTGCATGGGCTGTGCAATATACTACGTTGGCTGTGCAATGTACTACGTGGGCTGTGCAATGTCCTACGTGGTCTGTGTTATACACTACATGGCCTGTGTTATACACTACATGGGCTGTGTTATACACTATGTGGGCTGTGTTATACACTATGTGGGCTGTGTTATATACTGCGTGCGTGGGCTGTTATATACTACATGAGCTGTGTTATGTGCTACGTGGGCTGTTATAAACTACTTGGCTGTGTTATATGCTATGTGGGCTGTTATACACTCCATGGGCTGTGCTTTATACTACATGGCTGTGCTATATACTCCGTGGGCTGTGTTATATACTACGTGGTTGTGCTATATACTCTGTGGGCTGTGCTATATACTCCGTGAGCTGTGCTGTATACTACATGGCTGTGCAATATACTACGTAGCTGTGCAATATACTACGTGGCTGTGCAATTGCCTATGTGGGCTGTTATATACTACGTGGCTGTGCTATATACTACGTGGACAGCTGCAAACAATCAGCGACAGGCGCAGTCCGGCCACGAATTGGCGCGGGATTTGAACCACGCTTCGCTAATTGGTCGCGTCCGGCCGAATCCTGTGTATTCAATGTATTATTCTAAAATCTTCATAAATAAACTACATACATATTCTAGAATACCCAATGCATTAGAATCGGGCTACCATCTACTGTAGTAATAAATAAGTAGCCTTACACTTCACCATGTTCACCCTTCAAGCGGTCATGAGAAATAGAGACCCTAGAGTTTATGTTTTACCACTAGTAGAATTACCTGCCTTTGCATTGTTCTATTTGGTTTTACTGTTTGTTGTTTGTGTCTGTGATCAAAAACTTTGTTTGCTACTGATGTGTAGCCAACACATCTGAGTTGTTATGCGATTAAATGTTACATCTTTCTAGTGGTGTCCTGAAGATATATAAATTATTATTATTTGCTTTTGTAATCAGTTTTATTGTAAATATGTAATCAACACTTCTGAAAGTATTAGGCTTCAGTGCTCTAGGATCTACTACTACTGAATGTGTCAGTTGTTTGTCGATAAGTTAACATTTTCTTTTGTATTCTTTTGTTTTGTGAAAATGTACTGTAAGTTCGAAAGAGATGAAAACACATATCAAAACCTTCTATTTGTGAGTGTGCGTATATACATACTGTATATATCAAGAACAGTAAGTTTGGGACAGCTGAAACCTGGTCTAAAACATTCCAAAGTGCCTTATTTTCCTATGTGCCAAATGTAAGGCAGATTGGTCCAGCCATTTGGCCATAAATAAATATTTGCCTGCATACACCTTTTTTATACATATCTTGAAATCGGTAGGTCATTTGGAGCTGAAATCTCATCTAAAATCTTTGGAAGAGCTGGATTTACCTGTCTAGCAAAATTTGTGCAGATTGGTCAAGAAGACATATAACCATACATCAGACAACAGAAAGTCATTTTTATATATGCCTCGTAGAAGTCAAGCTACTGTAGATTCACTATAATGGAACAAAAAACAAAACAAATATATTCACTATTATGAACCTTTATTCAGCTGGATACATGTAATTACTAAATGCATGCATTGTGGTGAGCACCATAAACAGGTTGCTAAGCGAACACAGGCTCCACTCTTAAAGACTTGGTCAAAAGTGGATAATCTTTGCTCTTATTTTCTTCCTTTGTTCCCATTGTTTCCCTGCATTTATTTAATTATTTTTTTAATCTGCTATATGGTTCAAAAGATTTTTTTTTTTTTATTTAATTCAATTTTTTATCGCATTTACCAAAAACGCGGTACTCACATGAATTTGGGGGGAGGATATCATTAGTTTGTGCTGCATTATTACCCTGTAAGCAATGCCTAGCCGGTAAAGACCATATGTGTGGTGTGACTGGTGGTCGCATGGTTAATGGGAGGTATGTGTCACAGGGATGGACGCTCCCCGCTATGCAACCCAGAGTATTTTGTCTTTAGTACACATAAGCACTGAAGATGTCGTTTCGTGCACCTGGGTCTGGGTTGTGGGTAGCTATGAGAGATGGGAGGGTCTGGCTACCCATATACCTCACCTCTTTTCCCTGCATTAGTTTGAGGACCTGCAGTGATGTCATGATCATGGGACAGTGCATGTGATGTTACCTCACCTGTGGGTGTGGTTTCAGGCTACCTAATGGAGGGGTGTTTGACACATGCGAGTGTTTGGGAGTCTGCCAGTGTGAACAGACTTCCATGTGCCCAGGCTGGACATTACACAGTGGTCTGTGTCTTGAGTGGGAGAAGCCTTTCTGTGTCCATCACTCCAGATAGAGCCTGAGTGCTGGACATGGCACAGCCTGTGTACCTACAGGCCTGAGAGAGCAGAGCTCTGCTATGGACATTGATACTGTGTCGGCCTGATGTAAAGACTGTTTGCCTTTGGTTCTTTTTTCTTTGGTTTATGAAGCAAATAAACCCACATGGACGTTGAAGAGAATGTGCCTCCTGCTTCTTTCTATGCATCTGAGTGAGTACAATCCTTACAATTGGTGCTAGACTGCGGGCAACGGTCCAAGAAGCACATGCTGCAGTGCTGGCTGAGCCAGATGAGTGGACAGTCTGACAACCGTGAGTAATACTGACCGGGGTCAGTGAGAACTGTTTGTGGGATACCTCTGAGGAGAAGAGGGATCCGGCAGCCTGTGTGGCCGGCACCAACAGGTGATGGACAGGAGTCTGTGTTATGCTGAGAAACTGTGTTTAGGCTGTAAAGACGGTGTTTTTTTCCTATAAAGCACATGTGCAGGTGTTTGCTGTGGACCGGCAGGTCCATTAATTTTTTTTTTCTCTGATCAACCTGCTGTGGCTCGACGGGGCCACAAAAACTGAAGGCGTCTGGCGGTAACTCGGTGGGATTACGAAGGTGGTCAACATCCTCAATGTAAAGTTGTATTATTTATTAATAAGTGAAAAAATATTTACTATTAACCCCCTTAGAAGAGAGACTACATAACTTTCGAGCATTCAGATCTCTGTAGAAACTTATGATTAGTGCACTTGTTCTACAATATGTTATTTGTATCATTGCAATTTACATTGTGCGGTGTAACTGTGGTGCTGAGGGAGAGCACAAGTGAATTGGGTATCAGAGTTATTTAGGGGTTAAAGAGTATTGTCTGTAGTGAGACTCGATGGAGATCTGAGTCATTTAGGGGTTGGCTTCCCGCCACCTAGGGTCAGTTGCAGAGGTAACAAGAGGGTGTGACGACACAGCAATACATCTTAATTTACCAGACACCTATTTTCAGTAAGCCAGGAAGAATAGACTGTTATCTATCTGTTGACTTTTTAATTTATGTGTTTCTTTCTTCAGTTGATCAAGATTCTGAAATGTTGACTCTTCTTGTAGGTTAAATTGATATTGTAAATTGATAAATTGTTGTTATTTACATCCTATATCAAGTCCTACAGATTATTGTATTGTACATAAAAAAGGATTGACAGAAATTGCTTCTTCCACTTACACTATTGCTGCTGCTAATGTTTTGGAGTTGACTAATTCACGTGCCGGAAGTTGGAAGTCTAGAGCTGTGATGCGAACTGTGTGCTTCATTGCTGTCTTGGGGAAAGGCTCTCTTAAGGTTATGTAAAAGTGTGTTTCAAGACAGCAGCATTCGTGGGTCCCTTTATGGGGTGGGAAGCATATTGCAAAATTTGGTTTGATAACATCGATTTAACAGAGTAGCAACCCTGTAATCAGCACTATTTCTTATCATAGCTATATGTGGATCATGTTGCAGATAATACAGGAAGAAGGCTCTCATATGTCAGGCTCTACCATGATGTCCAAGCCCATGCTGTGCTTGTAGCTGGGTAACAATGAGGCTTGTTTCCTCTATCCCCTCCGGGGAGGATTATCCTCTTCCTCTGACAATTGCTCGCCCATCATCTCTTCCTCCTCCATTTGTTCCTCGGATCTTGCACCTTTGATAAGTTTGTCTGACATCACCAGCCCCCCTCGATCACAGTAATCCACCTTACCTTTCCACGTGCCTGTGTGACGACAGTCTGGAAATTAGAGACAATATTATCTCTTCCGCATTGCACCCCTTTAATTGTTGTGCTTAAGGTCTATAAGACATGGGAGATAAGCGTTTCGAACCTTTGAACTCCCTATTTCATAACTGTTGATATTTATACTGGTTCCTGTGCTCTCCTTATTTATTTTCATTGGTGCTCCCTTTGTGCCTTTTTCCTTTGGCACTTCCATGAAAGTCTGGAGCAACTGTTACGTGATTGTCAGTGCATGCCCTTCGTTTTTAGAATAGTGAGAGTACCAGATGTGAGACCTCCGTCAATCATCAACAATTTTTTTTTTCTATTGACTTAATTTTTAATCATTTGATTACAATATGTTTTGCAATTAAAGAAAGATAAATACGTTTTATAACATGTTTTGACAAATGTTGTCACGTTTTAACACACGCGCTTCAAGATTTGCAATAATTTCTGTGATATGTAACACATTGTAACCGAGCAAGGAGGTTCCTCTAATTACTTCTCTGAGCTAAATTATGTTATATTATTCTAATCAAGTATGAGATAAAGGCCCTCAGTTACTGTTGTCAGAGACTCCCCATTCCTGCACCCTTGTACATCTGCATGTATCAAGAAGAAGGGAAAAACAAACTTCAAGGTCTCTCCCACAGTTCTGTGTTATTGACACAAAAACAAAGAGGTGATTGAATGTGAAAGACAGTGTGTGCTGCTAAACAAAAGGTGGAATTTTAGAAAACACCATCCAACTTCCACAACCATCATAGAAACATCAACTGCCCTATAAAACCTGTCATCTCTGGACATAGAAATAAAATCCTTGTAAAATATAAATTAGAAAAGGTCACAGCAACTTTTTTCTCTTTCAGGTAAATGGGAAAGTTAACATAAATGCTAGAAAAAAAGTACAATAAAAGCCCAAAATCGTGAAATAATCAGAAGACGCAAGGTCTTTCAAAAAGTGTGCTTCTCCTATTTTTAGGCTTTACAGGTGTGGGCCACCAATTATAATCTATCATGTTTACACCAATACATTGTGGAATGCTGCATGTTTACACCAACACATTGTGGTATGCTGCTTACTTTGTAAAGCTGCCCCAGAGATAGCCTGCAGTCACCTGTGCTGATAAGCCTGACATCCAGATGTAACTTAACTGAATTTGTCATTTTACTTCAAGGACGTTGCTAATTCCGTACTTTCAGGACACAGCTACTCTTCCAGTTTATCTCTTAGTTTTTGTTTTCCATCTAACGTTATTCTTACTTGAGTTTTTTTTTGTTCTATGCAATGGATAAAATATGCAAAACTGCTATGTCTGTTATTTTTTTAAATCTTTGTTTCAGGAGAATAGCTAAGGGGCAAATCAATAATGAAGTCACTGGAGAAGGTCTTCAAATTAAGGAACATTTCACTGGCGATGAAGACACATAGTTTGTTTTTTTCTGTAGTAACACTGTCAAGATTCCTCAGTAGTGGACAGTCATGAAACCACATGTAGTCTCAGCCATTACCATTACCCATTATCCAGAGACTCCAGTACAAAAGCCTAACCATGACATACAAGGCCATCCACAACCTGTCTCCTCCATACATCTGTGACCTCGTCTCCCGGTACTTACCTACACGCAACCTCCGATCCTCACAAGTAGGGTTGAGCGACTTTCATTTTTTAAAGATCGAGTCGGGTTTTGTGAAACCCGACTTTGTCCAGAGTCGAGTCGAGTGCAGTCGGCCGATTATCGCTAAAAGTCAGGGATCGACCGAAACACGAAACCCAATGCAAGTCAATGGGGAAGCATAGTCGGCAGTGAGTGGAGACCAGGAAAACACCTACAGTGCCCATTTTAATGCCAAAAACATACATTCTTGTTTCTGAAGCTTGTCAATCTTAATTAACTTTATAATAATAGTTGTTCAATGGAACTTGGGGGTCATTTGGCAAAAGTTGTGGGGGTAGGGCTGGTTCAAGGTTTTAGTGGGCCCAGGAATCGTGGACTACGTCACGGCGGTGGAGCAGGGAGAGGTAAGTATTTCATCGTTGCAAGTGCTGTGATCCTGAGCAAGCAGGGGGGCACACTCGTTCACATTGGCACTGGCACAGGGCCCCTCAAAGTACAGCGGTGTGTTTGCACGGCGGGGGCGCCTCCCACCAGCAGTGACACTTTTGCGTACTCTGAGGGGCCCTGTGCCAGTGACGTCGCCAACGAGTATGCCCCCCCACCTGATGAAGGAACCTGCACTTTCATCTGCACCTTCCTCTTTGTCCCTGTGTAAGGTGGTATAACATGCGGCAAGGGGAACCTTACTTTCAGCAGGGTCAGATTCTGGCTGTGTAGAGTGCAAGGGGAATGTAGTGGTCTAGGTCAATGTACCAGCAGACTCATCTAGCAGTGGCTGGGCAATGGGCAGGATGAGGAGGAAACAGATATAGGGCCAAAGAATAAAGTAGGCTAAATGCAGTTCAAAATTGGTAACAGGACTAAACAGGCGGCATTGCTTTGTTCAGTGGAGTAGCAAACCCAGGAGCAGCAGACACTGTTTCAAGGGCCCAAACACACTAATAGGCCAAATGCAGTTTAATATCTGATACTTTAGGCCAAAAGCCTAAGACTGAAGCTCAGCTTTATTCAGTTGAGGGCAAACACCAGGGAGGGGCAGACACTGTTAATAGGCCCTAACCACCAATTTTTAAAAACACAGCACTTAATGAGAGCCAGAAGGTTGAAGCTCAGCTTTATTCAGTTGAGGACAAACACCAGGCAGGGGCAGACACCGTTAGTAGGCCGTAACCAAAGTTGAAGGCCAAATGCAGTTTAATATCTGATACTATAGGCCGAAAGCCAGAAGGTGGAAGCTCAGCTTTATTCAGTTGAGGGCAAACACCAGGGAGGGGCAGACACCATTAGTAGGCCCTAACCACCAATTTTTAAAAACACAGCACTTAATGAGAGCCAGAAGGTTGAAGCTCAGCTTTATTCAGTTGAGGACAAACACCAGGGAGGGGCAGACACCGTTAGTAGGCCGTAACCAAAGTTGAAGGCCAAATGCAGTTTAATATCTGATACTACAGGCCGAAAGCCAGAAGGTGGAAGCTCAGCTTTATTCAGTTGAGGGCAAACACCAGGGAGGGGCAGACACCGTTAGTAGGCCCTAACCACCAATTTTTAAAAACACAGCACTTAATGAAAGCCAGAAGGTTGAAGCTCAGCTTTATTCAGTTGAGCACAAACACCAGGCAGGGGCAGACACCGTTAGTAGGCCGTAACCAAAGTTGAAGGCCAAATGCAGTTTAATATCTGATACTATAGGCCGAAAGCCAGAAGGTGGAAGCTCAGCTTTATTCAGTTGAGGGCAAACACCAGGGAGGGGCAGACACCGTTAGTAGGCCCTAACCACCAATTTTTAAAAACACAGCACTTAATGAGAGCCAGAAGGTTGAAGCTCAGCTTTATTCAGTTGAGGACAAACACCAGGGAGGGGCAGACACCGTTAGTAGGCCGTAACCAAAGTTGAAGGCCAAATGCAGTTTAATATCTGATACTATAGGCCGAAAGCCAGAAGGTGGAAGCTCAGCTTTATTCAGTTGAGGGCAAACACCAGGGAGGGGCAGACACTGTTAGTAGGCCCTAACCACCAATTTTTAAAAACACAGCACTTAATGAGAGCCAGAAGGTTGAAGCAAAGCTTTATTCAGTTGAGGACAAACACCAGGCAGGGGCAGACACCGTTAGTAGGCCGTAACCAAAGTTGAAGGCCAAATGCAGTTTAATATCTGATACTATAGGCTGAAAGCCAGAAGGTGGAAGCTCAGCTTTATTCAGTTGAGGGCAAACACCAAGGAGGGGCAGACACAGTTAGTAGGCCCTAACCACCAATTTTTAAAAACACAGCACTTAATGAGAGCCAGAAGGTTGAAGCTCAGCTTTATTCAGTTGAGGACAAACACCAGGCAGGGGCAGACACCGTTAGTAGGCCGTAACCAAAGTTGAAGGCCAAATGCAGTTTAATATCTGATACTATAGGCCGAAAGCCAGAAGGTGGAAGCTCAGCTTTATTCAGTTGAGGGCAAACACCAGGGAGGGGCAGACACTGTTAGTAGGCCCTAACGACCAATTTTTAAAAACACAGCACTTAATGAGAGCCAGAAGGTTGAAGCTCAGCTTTATTCAGTTGAGGACAAACACCAGGCAGGGGCAGACACCGTTAGTAGGCCGTAACCAAAGTTGAAGGCCAAATGCAGTTTAATATCTGATACTACAGGCCGAAAGCCAGAAGGTGGAAGCTCCGATTTAGTCAGTGGAGGACAATTTGAATTAGGGACTGCAGACAGACTTAGTAGGCTGTCCCCTGTGGACCATGCATCCACCACATTAACCCATTGCGCCGTAATGGACACGTAATCTTCCGTGGCCAAGCCTACAGGTCCATGCGTCTGTTGTCAGGTGCACCTTTGTACTCACAGATTGCCAGAGTGCATGGACAATGCGGTCTTTTACATGCTGGTGGAGGGTTGGGATGGCTTTTCTCGCAAAAGAAGTGTCGACTGGTTAGCTTGTAGCGTGGTACAGCGTAGTCCATCATGGCCTTATTAATAGTAAATAAAATATATAACTAGGCTCTATGAACTTTTAAATAGGTTCCAGGAGTACACGGGCAGCATTGGTGTGGTCAGTGGAGGAGTATTGCAAGTAGGGGCCGCAGACAGGCTAACAAAGGCCTAAAATAACAAACAATAGGCAGGCATGGCGGTTTTAAATCGGTTACATGGATACACAGACAGGCACTCCAGGCAGCATTGTGGTCAGTGGAGGAGTATTGAAAGTAGGGGCCGCAGACAAGCTAACAAAGGCCTAAAATAACAAACAATAGGCAGGCATGGCAGTTTTAAATCGGTTACATGGATACACAGGCAGGCACTCCAGGCAGCATTGTGGTCAGTGGAGGAGTATTGCAAGTAGGGGCCGCAGACAGGCTAACAAAGGCCTAAAATAACAAACAATAGGCAGGCATGGCAGTTTTAAATCGGTTACATGGATACACAGGCAGGCACTCCAGGCAGCATTGTGGTCAGTGGAGGAGTATTGCAAGTAGGGGCCGCAGACAGGCTATCAAAGGCCTAAAATAACAAACAATAGGCAGGCATGGCAGTTTTAAATCGGTTACATGGATACACAGGCAGGCAGCATTGTGGTCAGTGGAGGAGTATTGCAAGTAGGGGCCGCAGACAGGCTAACAAAGGCCTAAAATAACAAACAATAGGCAGGCATGGCAGTTTTAAATCGGTTACATGGATACACAGGCAGGCAGCATTGTGGTCAGTGGAAGAGTATTGCAAGTAGGGGCCGCAGACAGGCTATCAAAGGCCTTAAATAACAAACAATAGGCAGGCATGGCAGTTTTAAATCGGTTACATGGATACACAGGCAGGCAGCATTGTGGTCAGTGGAGGAGTATTGCAAGTAGGGGCCGCAGACAGGCTATCAAAGGCCTAAAATAACAAACAATAGGCAGGCACGGCAGTTTTAAATCGGTTACATGGATACACAGGCAGGCAGCATTGTGGTCAGTGGAGGAGTATTGCAAGTAGGGGCCGTAGACAGGCTATCAAAGGCCTAAAATAACAAACAATAGGCAGGCATGGCAGTTTTAAATCGGTTACATGGATACCCAGGCAGGCACTCCAGGCAGCATTGTGGTCAGTGGAGGAGTATTGAAAGTAGGGGCCGCAGACAGGCTAACAAAGGCCTAAAATAACAAACAATAGGCAGACATGGCAGTTTTAAATCGGTTACATGGATACACAGGCAGGCACTCCAGGCAGCATTGTGGTCAGTGGCGGAGTATTGCAAGTAGGGGCCGCAGACAGGCTATCAAAGGCCTAAAATACCAAACAATAGGCAGGCATGGCAGTTTTAAATCGGTTACATGGATACACAGGCAGGCACTCCAGGCAGCATTGTGGTCAGCGGAGGAGTATTGAAAGTAGGGGCCGCAGACAGGCTAACAAAGGCCTAAAATAACAAACAATAGGCAGGCATGGCAGTTTTAAATCGGTTACATGGATACACAGGCAGGCAGCATTGTGGTCAGTGGAAGAGTATTGCAAGTAGGGGCCGCAGACAGGCTATCAAAGGCCTTAAATAACAAACAATAGGCAGGCATGGCAGTTTTAAATCGGTTACATGGATACACAGGCAGGCAGCATTGTGGTCAGTGGAGGAGTATTGCAAGTAGGGGCCGTAGACAGGCTATCAAAGGCCTAAAATAACAAACAATAGGCAGGCATGGCAGTTTTAAATCGGTTACATGGATACACAGGCAGGCAGCATTGTGGTCAGTGGAGGAGTATTGCAAGTAGGGGCCGCAGACAGGCTATCAAAGGCCTAAAATAACAAACAATAGGCAGGCATGGCAGTTTTAAATCGGTTACATAGATACCCAGGCAGGCACTCCAGGCAGCATTGTGGTCAGTGGAGGAGTATTGAAAGTAGGGGCCGCAGACAGGCTAACAAAGGCCTAAAATAACAAACAATAGGCAGGCATGGCAGTTTTAAATCGGTTACATGGATACACAGGCAGGCACTCCAGGCAGCATTGTGGTCAGTGGCGGAGTATTGCAAGTAGGGGCCGCAGACAGGCTATCAAAGGCCTAAAATAACAAACAATAGGCAGGCATGGCAGTTTTAAATCGCTTACATGGATACACAGGCAGGCACTCCAGGCAGCATTGTGGTCAGTGGAGGAGTATTGAAAGTAGGGGCCGCAGACAGGCTAACAAAGGCCTAAAATAACAAACAATAGGCAGGCATGGCAGTTTTAAATCGGTTACATGGATACACAGGCAGGCACTCCAGGCAGCATTGTGGTCAGTGGAGGAGTATTGAAAGTAGGGGCCGCAGACAGGCTAACAAAGGCCTAAAATTACAAACAATAGGCAGGCATGGCAGTTTTAAGTCGGTTACATGGATACACAGGCAGGCAGCATTGTGGTCAGTGGAGGAGTATTGCAGGTAGGGGCTGCAGACAGGCTATCAAAGGCCTAAAATAACAAACAATAGGCAGGCATGGCAGTTTTAAATCAGTTACATGGATACACAGGCAGGCAGCATTGTGGTCAGTGGAGGAGTATTGCAGGTAGGGGCTGCAGACAGGCTATCAAAGGCCTAAAATAACAAACAATAGGCAGGCATGGCAGTTTAAAATCGGTTACATGGATACACAGGCAGGCACTCCAGGCAGCATTGTGGTTAGTGGAGGAGTATTACAAGTAGGGGCCGCAGACAGGCTATCAAAGGTCTAAAATAACAAACAATAGGCAGGCATGGCAGTTTAAAATCGGTTACATGGATACACAGGCAGGTACTCCAGGCAGCATTGTGGTCAGTGGAGGAGTATTGCACGTAGGGGTCGCAGACAGGTTATCAAAGGCCTAAAATAACAAACAATAGGCAGGCATGGCAGTTTTAAATCGGTTACATGGATACACAGGCAGGCAGCATTGTGGTCAGTGGAGGAGTATTGCAAGTAGGGGCCGCAGACAGGCTATCAAAGGCCTAAAATAACAAACAATAGGCAGGCATGGCAGTTTTAAATCGGTTACATGGATACACAGGCAGGCAGCATTGTGGTCAGTGGAGGAGTATTGCAGGTAGGGGCCGCAGACAGGCTATCAAAGGCCTAAAATAACAAACAATAGGCAGGCATGGCAGTTTTAAATCGGTTACATGGATACACAGGCAGGCAGCATTGTGGTCAGTGGAGGAGTATTGCAGGTAGGGGCCGCAGACAGGCTATCAAAGGCCTAAAATAACAAACAATAGGCAGGCATGGCAGTTTTAAATCGGTTACATGGATACACAGGCAGGCAGCATTGTGGTCAGTGGAGGAGTATTGCAAGAAGTGTCTGACACAGTTAGTACTCCCAAAAAATAAATAGATGTTAATGTCTCGCAAAACAACTATAAATAAAAAAAAGGGTGGCATGCTTAGGTACAGGGGTGGGCTCATCTGCAGAGTTTATGACAAAGTAATTTGGCAGTAAATTAGTATTTACTGGTGTCAATATAGGACACTGACCCAGACTACTTTAACTATCATCATAGATGTCAACAAATTGGTATTGATTGTCAGTGCCAGGCATTGAATGATGTCAGCGCATAGACTAAACATTGGTGGAGCTGTGCGAGATAATTTGGCACGTGGTAGAGCACAGTTTGAGCTGGGGGAGGGGAACTCTCTTGTGGCCGGCGGTACCGCCCCAGGGCCCCTCATGTTACAACGGTGTGTCTGACGTTGGGTGCGCACCACCACCGCCAGAGACACTACATTGTACTATGAGGGACCCAGTGGCAGTGCCGTCGACCAAAAGCGAGCACACCCACCTCTTCTGACAAACAGCACTGTAACTAACGGGTGCTTGCGCCAAGTGTCGAGAGTGAGACAACGGCCCCGTGGGGGGAGTTTTCCCATTGGGGGATGTGTAAACATGTCGTATGCTGGTCAAACAGCTGCTGCAAATTAAGAGATTTTAACACTCAGTAAGACCAGTCCACAAGCAAGACCTTTTTATAGGAAAGCTATGTGTCAGCCGGGAAAAGTGGGGCAAAATAATTTGAAATCCAGGAGTGGTTCATTTTAATGAAGGTGAGATCATCCACATTTTGGGTAGCCAGACGAGTCCTTTTTTCGGTTAATATTGAACCAGCAGCACTGAATACTCTTTCTGATAGCACACTAGCTGCTGGGCAAGCAAGCTCCTGCAACGCATATTCTGCCAATTCAGGCCAGGTGTCTAATTTGGATGCCCAGTAATCAAATGGGAATGACAGTTGAGGGAGAACATCAATTAGGGCTGAAAAATAGTTAGTAACCATACTGGACAAATGTTGTCTCCTGTCACTTTGAATAGATGCTGCAGTACCTGTCCTGTCTGCGGTCATTGCGAAATCACTCCACAACCTGGTCAGAAAACCCCTCTGTCCAACGCCACTACTGATCTGTGCACCTCTAACACCTCTGCCCTGTAGCCCCCTGCAGCTCGTGTGAGAACCATCACCGGCGCTGTGTGCTGGGAATGCCTGAATCAAACGGTCTACAAGAGTAGCTTGTTTGGTTGCTAATATTTGTTTGAGGTTCTCATGTGGCATAATATTTTGCAATTTGCCTTTATAGCGAGGGTCAAGGATGCAGGCCAACCAGTAATCGTCATCGCTCATCATTTTAATAATGCGTGGGTCCTTTTTGAGGATACGTAAGGCATAATCCGCCATGTGGGCCAAAGTTCCAGTTGGCAAATCTGCGGTTGTGCTGGTTTGAGGGGCAGTTACAGGCAAATCTACGTCACTTGTCTCCCTTACAAAAACAGAACCCGGCCTTGCAACGCCACTAATTTCTGTTGGCCCAGGAGAAGCTTCCTCATTAAAAAAGTACTCATCCCCATCATCCTCCTCGTCCTCCTCCTCCTCTTCGCCCGCTACCGCGTCCTCTACACGGCCCTGACCAGACAATGGCTGACTGTCATCAAGGCTTTCCTCTTCCTCGGCTGCAGACGCCTACTCCTTTATGTGCGTCAAACTTTGCATCAGCAGACGCATTAGGGGGATGCACATGCTTATTATGGCGTTGTCTGCACTAACCAGCCATGTGCATTCCTCAAAACACTGAACGACTTGACACAGGTCTTGTAGCTTCGACCACTGCACACCTGACAACTCCATGTCTGCCATCCAACTGCCTGCCTGTGTATCCTCCCACAAATACATAACAGCACGCCTCTGTTCGCACACTCTCTGAAGCATGTGCAGTGTGGAGTTCCACCTTGTTGCAACGTCGATGATTAGGCGATGCTGAGGAAGGTTCAAAGAACGCTGATAGTTCTGCATACGGCTGGAGTGTACAGGCGAACGGCGGATATGCGAGCAAAGTCTGCGCACTTTGAGGAGCAGGTCGGGTAACCCTGGATAACTTTTCAGGAAGCACTGCACCACCAGGTTTAAGGTGTGAGCCAGGCAAGGAATGTGTTTCAGTTGGGAAAGGGCTATGGCAGCCATGAAATTCCTTCCGTTATCACTCACTACCTTGCCTGCCTCAAGATGTACAGTGCCCAGCCATGACTGAGTTTCTTTCTGCAAGAACTCGGACAGAACTTCCGCGGTGTGTCTGTTGTCGCCCAAACACTTCATTGCCAATACAGCCTGCTGACGCTTGCCACTAGCTGTCCCATAATGGCACACCTGGTGTGCAACAGTGGCAGCTGCGGATGGAGTGGATGTGTGACTGTGGTCTGTGGACGAGCTCTCGCTTCTGCAGAAGGAGGAGGAAGAGGAGGAGGGGGGCGAACGCCTACAGCCAACTCTTTCCTTGACCGTGGGCTAGGCAGAACTGTCCCAATATTGCTGTCCCCTGTGGAGCCTGCATCCACCACATTCACCCAGTGTGCCGATGGACACGTAACGTCCCTGGCCATGCCTACTGGTCCATGCATCTGTTGTCAGGTGCACCTTTGTAGTCACAGACTGCCTGAGTGCATGGACGATGCGGTCTTTAACATGCTGTTGGAGGGCTGGGATGGCTTTTCTAGAAAAGAAGTGCCGACTGGGTAGCTCGTAGCGTGGTACAGAGTAGTCCATCAGCGCTTTGAAAGCTTCGCTTTCAACTAACCGGTAGGGCATCATCTCTAATGAGATTAGTCTAGCAATGTGGGCGTTCAAACCCTGTGTACATGGATGCGAGGATGAGTACTTCCTTTTCCTAACAAGAGTCTCATGTAGGGTGAGCTGGACTGGAGAGCTGGAGATCGTGGAACTAGCGGTGGTGCCGGTGGACATGGGTGAGTGAGAGAGGGTTGGAGATGGTATTCTTGCCGGTGCCCTACATGCAGTGTTTCCTACTACTAACCTGGTGATTCCCTGACTGCTTTGGCCTGGCGACGAAAGCTGCACAGATACTGCAGGTGGTGTGGGAAATGGTCGGCTTACAGGGAGGGAAGGGATGTAGCGTTGCTGACTAGCTTCATTGGCCGAGGGTGCTGCAACCTTTAGGGACGTTTGGTAGTTAGTTCAGGCTTGCAAATGCATGGTGGATAAATGTCTATGCATGCAACTTGTATTTAGACTTTTAAGATTCTGACCTCTGCTTAAGGTAGTTGAACATTTTTGACAGATGACTTTGCGCTGATCATTTGGATGTTGTTTAAAAAAATGCCAGACTGCACTCTTTCTACTATCGGATACCTTTTCAGGCATTGCAGACTGAGCTTCTTTAACCGGATGGCAACGCTGTCCTCCAACTGGTTTTGGTTTTGCCACGCGTTTTTGGCCAGATACGGGCCCGGTAGATGGAACCTGTTGTGATGTTGATGCCTGCTGCGGCTCCTCCTCCTCCGCTTCAGAACTACTGCTGCCTGCACCCTATTCCCCCAATGGCTGCCAATCGGGGTCCACAACTGGGTCATCTATGACCTCCTCTTCTATGTTGTGTGAAACTTCGTCTGTGTCACCGTGTAAGCCGGTGGTATTGCGTTCGTGACGGAGCACCATAGTCTCCGCTGGTTTTGATTCTGCCTCAGTACACTGCGAGGGCAATGTTCTGGTCTGAGTCAAAGGAACAGCATAGTAATCTGGCTGTGGCTGTGCATCTGTGCACTCCATGTCCGATTCAACTTCTAATGGGCATGGCCTGTTAACTGTTTCACTGTGTAACCCAGGAACGGTATGTGTAAAGAGCTCCATGGAGTAACCTGTTGTGTCGACTGACGCATCCTTCACTGTTGTTTTTAGTGAAGGACACAAGGAAGCGACTTGTTCCTGACCGGGAGCATCCACTGACGATGCACTGCTCTGACATTTGGCACTTTCCGAGGAGGAGGCGAAAGAGTTAGAGGCAGAGTCAGCAATGAAAGCCAATACTTGTTCCTCCTGCTCCGGCTTCAAAAGTGGTTTTCCTACTCCCAGAAAAGAGAGCGTTCGAGGCCTTGTGTAGCCAGACAACGAACCTGGCTCAACAACTCGAGACTTAGGTGCTGTACTGCTTTTACCACGACCACCTGATGCTCCACCACCACTACCATCATTACCAGCTGACAATGACCGCCCACGGCCACGACCTCTTCCACTAGACTTCCTCATTGTTTGCAAAACGTAACCAAAGTAACGCTATTTGTTACTGTAAAACAACTTATCAGGTGAACTCAAACTTCTGTAGGATTTATATATACCTTTATAGGTGCCTGACACTGAAAGGAAAATCAGGCCCAATGTTACACACTAGGTTTTCTGTGCCCCAATAATTTGAGACAGATGGCACACACAGGACCAGCACTCAAGCAGAAATGCCAATCTTATTCTCCCACTATTTTTTTTTTTTTTCTGGGAGAATTTACCCTAAAAAAAAAAAATGGCCAAGTATTACACAGTGTTTTCGGTGGCACACAATGAGAGACAGATACCACACACAGCAATGGCACGGAGGCAGACTTGCCAATATTTATCTCCCACTAATTTTTTTTGGGGAAAAGGGAGAATTTTGCAAAAAAAAAAAAATGGCCAAGTATTACACAGTGTTTTCGGTGCCACACAATGAGAGACAGATGCCACACACAGCAATGGCACGGAGGCAGACTTGCCAATATTTATCTCCCACTAATTTTTTTTTTGGAAAAGGGAGAATGTACCCCCCCCCCAAAAAAAGGCCAAGTATTACACAGTGTTTTCGGTGCCACACAATGAGAGACAGATGCCACATACAGCAATGGCACGGAGGCAGACTTGCCAATATTTATCTCCCATTAATTTTTTTTGGGGAAAAGGGAGAATTTAGCAAAAAAAAAAAAAATGTCCAAGTATGACACAGTGTTTTCGGTGGCACACATTGAGAGACAGATACCACACACAGCAATGGCACGGAGGCAGACTTGCCAATATTTATCTCCCACTAATTTTTGTTTTGGAAAAGGGAGAATGTACCCCCCCCCCAAAAAAAAAATGGCCAAGTATTACACAGAGTTTTCGGTGCCACACAATGACAGACAGATGCCACACACAGCAATGGCACGGAGGCAGACTTGCCAATATTTGTCTCCCACTAATTTTTTTTGGGGAAAAGGGAGAATTTAGCAAAAAAAAATAAGAATGGCCAAGTATTACACAGTGTTTTTGGTGGCACACAATGAGAGACAGATACCACACACAGCAATGGCACGGAGGCAGACTTGCCAATATTTATCTCCCACTAATTTTTTTTTTGGAAAAGGGAGAATGTACCCCCCCCCCAAAAAAAAAGGGCCAAGTATTACACAGTGTTTTCGGTGCCACACAATGAGAGACAGATACCACACACAGCAATGGCACGGAGGCAGACTTGCCAATATTTATCTCCCACTAATTTTTGTTTTGGAAAAGGGAGAATGTACCCCCCCCCAAAAAAAAAAATGGCCAAGTATTACACAGTGTTTTCGGTGCCACACAATGACAGACAGATGCCACACACAGCAATGGCACGGAGGCAGACTTGCCAATATTTGTCTCCCACTAATTTTTTGGGGGGAAAAGGGAGAATTTAGCAAAAAAAAATAAAAATGGCCAAGTATTACACAGTGTTTTTGGTGGCACACAATGAGAGACAGATACCACACACAGCAATGGCACGGAGGCAGACTTGCCAATATTTATCTCCCACTAATTTTTTTTTTGGAAAAGGGAGAATGTACCCCCCCCCCAAAAAAAAAAGGGCCAAGTATTACACAGTGTTTTCGGTGCCACACAATGAGAGACAGATGCCACACACAGCAATGGCACGGAGGCAGACTTGCCAATATTTATCTCCCACTAATTTTTTTGGGGAAAAGGGAGAATTTAGCAAAAAAAAAAAAATGGCCAAGTATTACACAGTGTTTTCGGTGCCACACAACGAGAGACAGATACCACACACAGCAATGGCACGGAGGCAGACTTGCCAATATTTATCTCCCACTAATTTTTTTTTGGGAAAAGGGAGAATTTAGCAAAAAAAAAAAAAATGGCCATGTATTACACAGTGTTTTCGGTGGCACACAATGAGAGACAGATACCACACACAGCAATGGCACGGAGGCAGACTTGCCAATATTTATCTCCCACTAATTTTTTTTTGGGAAAAGGGAGAATGTACCCCCCCAAAAAAAAAAATGGCCAAGTATTACACAGTGTTTTCGGTGCCACACAATGAGAGACAGATGCCACACACAGCAATGGCACGGAGGCAGACTTGCCACTATTTATCTCCCACTAATTTTTTTTTGGGAAAAGGGAAAATGTACCCCAAAAAAAATAAAAAATGGCCAAGTATTACACAGTGTTTTCGGTGCCACACAATGACAGACAGATGCCACACACAGCAATGGCACGGAGGCAGACTTGCCAATATTTATCTCCCACTAATTTTTTTTTGGGAAAAGGGAGAATTTAGCAAAAAAAAAAAAAAATGGCCATGTATTACACAGTGTTTTCGGTGGCACACAATGAGAGACAGATACCACACACAGCAATGGCACGGAGGCAGACTTGCCAATATTTATCTCCCACTAATTTTTTTTGGGGAAAAGGGAGAATTTAGCAAAAAAAAAAAATGGCCAAGTATTACACAGTGTTTTCGGTGCCACACAATGAGAGGCAGATGCCACACACAGCAATGGCACGGAGGCAGACTTGCCAATATTTATCTCCCACTAATTTTTTTTTTGGAAAAGGGAGAATGTACCCCCCCCCAAAAAAAAAAATGACCAAGTATTACACAGTGTTTTCGGTGCCACACAATGAGAGACAGATACCACACACAGCAATGGCACGGAGGCAGACTTGCCAATATTTATCTCCCTGCAGTTATCTCAGAAAAGTATGGCAGGCAGCTATAAAAAGGACTGCTGCACACAAAAGTGTGGACAAACACACAAGATAGCTGTGCAGAAAGGAAGGAAAAACAGGATTTGTGCTTTGAAAAAAGCAGTTGGTTTGCACAGCGGCGTACACACAGGCACAGCAACGCAGCTATCAGGGTCAGGCCCAATGAGCTACAGCGCTGAGGAAAAAAAAATGTAGCTTCCACTGTCCCTGCAATCAAAAGGTGGTGTTGGACAGTGGAAATCGCTACAGCACAAGTGGTTTGTAGCTTTATGTACCCTGCCTATCACTATCCCTGCTTCCGAAGAAGCTGCAGCAACCTCTCCCTACGCTCAGATCAGCAGCAGTAAGATGGCGGTCGGCGGGAACGCCCCTTTATAGCCCCTGTGACGCCGCAGAAAGCAAGCCAATCACTGCAATGCCCTTCTCTAAGATGGTGGGGACTGAGATCTATGTCATCACGCTGCCCACACTCTGCGTCCACCTTCATTGGCTGAAAAATGGCGCTTTTAGCGTCATTGAAACGTGACTTTGGTGCGAAAGTCGCGTACCGCATGGCAGACCCCACACAGGGATCGGCTCGGTTTCATGAGACGCCGACTTTGCCAAAAGTCGGCGACTTATGAAAATGAATGATCCGTTTCGCTCAACCCTACTCACAAGATCTCCTTCTCTACTCCCCTCTTATCTCCTCTTCCCACAATTGCATACAAGATTTCTCTCGCCTACTCTGGAACTCTCTACACAACATATCAGACTTTCACATACCATTGAAGCCTTCAAAAAGAACCTGAAGACCTACCTCTTCCGGCAAGCCTACAACCTGCAGTAATCACCGATCGACCAAACCACTGCATGACCAGTTCTATCCTCACCTACTGTATCCTCATGCATCCCTGGTAGATTGTGAGCCCTCGCGGGCAGGGTCCTCTCTCCTCCTGTACCAGCTGTGACTTGTATTGTTCAAGATTATTTTACTTGTTTTTATTATGTATACCCCTCCTCACATGTAAAGCACCATGGAATAAATGGCGCTATAATTATAGATAATAATAATAACTTCTATCAATCCTCTTCTATAGATAGAAGCTCAGAGTCTAGTCGGAACATAATTGCAAGTATGCAAATTGCATACATGCTTTCACATGACTGCCCACTTGCACAAGGAAGACAGTAGACTCATGACACCATACAAGCCACACAATGTCAAGACTCAGCAGCCTGCAGTCACATAGAATGAAAAAAAACTTTTTATTTCATGGTATACATCAGAATGGGCAACCCTTTTAAATGTAAACAGATTTACTCCTGAGCTGAAAGGGGTGGGTTATATGTTTTGGGGCAGATTTTTGGTGCTACGGGAAGTGGGTGAGATTGAGATGAGCTGAAACTTCCCCCAAAATGTTGGTAACTTTGGACTAGCTGCACCAAGTTTATCACAGTCAAGCTGGATAATAAAATTGGAGCATCTTAGACACTTTTTTCTAACACCATACCACTTTTTGGTTTGCTTGTTTTAGAAAATAAAATTTTGGCATAATTTGGTGCATCTTAAGCAACATCCATTTTCAGGTAAGCCAAATTATTAATCAAATAAGGTGCAAAAGGTAAATACCTAATACCCATTCTCTCTGTAGGTTCTTTACCTGATGTTTATGTGACATGAGATTCAATTGCAGTTGAATAAAACAGTTACCATAGTTTGTAAATTAACTTCTCCACAATTTCATCTAGGAAAATACCCAATGGAAACCCAAAGTACCTCATTAAAGTTAATATAAATAGAACCTTAAGGAACTTTTATATAGGTTAAAAATTGTTCAACAATCGTTAATACGAATGCTTGTTCCTGCATTGGCCTGTGTACACATGGCAGATGATCAAGCCAATGATCAAGGAAATGCTGCCCCATTCTTTTATGTAGCTTGAAAAATAATTATTGTCAATGTATAGAAATCAAGGATCTCTGAAGCTGAATGTACAGGGAAGTTTTAATAAGTAATCATTGCCATCTAGAGGCCAGAGTTTATAGGAACAGGAACAATAAGAGAGCAAACAGGAACTGTATATAGAACAGTGTGTTTCCTGGAGGTAATAGATAAGAATGGACACCAGGTCATGTGACAGTTGTGTTGCAGTAAATAATTATTAAAGGCCCAGTAGGGCAGAAAGGGGGAGAAGTCGATGATTGAACCAGTATCAGGAGAGACGTATGGAGCATCTGAGCTGACTTATAAACGCAATCATCAGTGCTAGGGAAATCTAGGAAGTATTGTCTCAGTAAGGAGTGAGGAAGAGTGATAGAGAGAACTAGAGTCATGTGCACAGAGCCAGTATTATGGGAGCAGAACTGGAGCCATGGGAGCAGAGACAGAATTGTGTGGACAGAGACAGAATTGTGTGAGCACAGCATGTACCGTATGAGCAGAATCAGAGCCTCGTGAGCAGACAGACAGAATGCAGATTAGTGTGAAGCCAGACAGAGGAACTCAAACAATACTGTGAGCTGTGACCTGAGATTTTATAATATGGTACAGAAGGAACCAGGGCCGCTTTAGGGGACGAAGGCGGCTAACGTAGTGCATTGCTTAAGTTGCTCAATAGCAAGATACTTGCGGTCTACATTAGCAGCATCAATGTCTTCAAATAGGGCATATTATTGTGGATATAGTGACTAAGTGATGACAGTAGTGACCATAGGGTAGACTCTAATGCATCATAGGCAGAGGTGTTACATAAAGACATTAATAGTTATAGTAATCATACATTTATTTGCATAGCAGAGTTGAATTGTTAGAATTGTTAATAGAATCTCTTAACTCAGAATTAATTTACTCATATTGTAAATACATTACTTTATTCTAGTCCATTGCTAGCCTATTAATGTTGTACTTCAGGTACCCAACCTTTTTAATTTTAAGTAAATAAATAATCTTGGCTCAAAACTTACCAATTTACACTTGGCATAGTCAACAGGATCAAGTCTCGCATAAGAAAAGGAAAGTGAGGAAGACCAGAAAAATGCAACTAAAGTGCGTTTAAAGATGGCGCTGAGAGTGAACTCTAAAATGACTGCAACATTTATATTTCTGTGGTGCCCACCTTTACATTACATTTCACCTAATGTCACAAAGGACCTGGCCTCAGATCCATCCCATCCACTCAGACATTGTGCACTGTGCCCAGTTATCAATGCAAAGAAGCTGCGATGAGTTTCTTAGAAGCACTGAGTAGTGGTATTCTGAGGGGAGGTATATGGTAGAGGAGCTCCGGGAAGGATTTTGTCCCTTTACTTCATTCTGGGAGCTTAATGTAGATATATATGTAGTCCCAGTGATGATTTCATCTGGAAGTTGCTTGGCCTTGACAGAAAGGAATCTGGGTGAGGATGGAGGAATACCAATAGATGCTTGAGGAGTCTTAGTGAGTCTGAGAGTGCTAAAAATGCTAAAAATATTATGGTTGTTGCATCCCACATCCCTGGAGTAGTTCAAGGCTCCAGAGTAGCATAAAACCAGTGGCCCTAAGGTCCAATAATCCAGGACCTAAAAAAGAACTGTTGCACCTTTTTTCTGCTGGATATGCAAGGCTGCTCCTGTCCTAAAGGCTCTTGTTGAGCTAATAGACTGTGCTTCAGTCCTATGAACTATCTGAAAACTGATGGACTGTGTTACTCTTATTCTGGGGTTTTGACGGAGAAAAACAAGACCAATCCTATGGGCTGTCACTGGTGTTGATGGATGTTCCAGGGTCCTTACCGAGAAGGAGCAGGTCAATTCTACCTTAAAGGATAAGATGATCTAGAGTTCCACAAGTTTAAGAATGCATTATATATTGTGTTTTGGTGTGGTTGCCTTTAGTGTTTTGCAGGTTTGGATGCCCGAGGACAGTTATCATTAAAGAAAGGAGAAATGTAAGGAAGTGAAGGTGCTTCCCACAACCCCCTTAAAGTTGTGCACTGTGATGTAACTAATTGCACTTTCTTAAATGTGATCTTGTCTGTTTAGTAGTTTGCATGCATGCATATGAGAGGTAATAGTTGGGACTAGCCCAGAATAGGAGAGGCTATGTTGGAAGACAGTAGACAACTTCCCGATAGTGAGTTAGTTAGGGCCCACTGTTCAGTAGACAAAGACCTAAGGTCTGACAACAGAATTACATGTTTTACTGTGTTGTATGCGAATAGGGAGGACCACAGGACATCAAATAATACGTCCTAAGGACCAAGGAAACTTAACGAGACATTTGATAGCCTGAAATCCAGACCAGGGAGGCC
This sequence comes from Ranitomeya variabilis, assembly GCF_051348905.1. Lineage (NCBI taxonomy): Eukaryota > Metazoa > Chordata > Amphibia > Anura > Dendrobatidae > Ranitomeya > Ranitomeya variabilis. Next base: position 57,717,349 of record NC_135233.1, read on the forward strand.
ACCAAAACGGTTCAGAACTTAAACCAATGACAATTAGAAGGCCCTCTTAAAGAGGATTGAAAGTAGAAAGAAGAATGTTGGTGAATAGTTAGCTACAGTGAAGGGAAGCTCAATTTTGTTTATTGGAAGGAAGCAATGATCACCATATTGGTATATAAATTCTCCTTTGGAGAACAGTGGACTTTCAAGGTTCTAGTGAGTAGTTGAACCAATATACCTCAAGCAGTGGGGTCATCATTATTCAGTTGGGAACTTAGAATAGCTGGGAGTGACCATAGCATTACACTTCAACCCAAGCGGCCTACTCAGGAGAAGATGAACTCTACCATAATCATTTGCTGCATTGTCAGGAGATGCAAGAGTATGAAGTGCAAGATAAATGATGTATCATTAAATGTAACTGAGAAGTTCCCATTTCTGCTTAATGCAAGATTACCCTTAGGGAAGGAATGTGCCTATTATCTGATATACATAGTTCTTATCAAGTTCATGTTCAGTAAAAAGAAGTTTATGTTTGGACATTGATCTCCCTCAATTCATTCTCTAACATCTGGTCCTGGCCTGTCCGGTATAGTGGCACCATGCAGTCTGCAGAGACGAATTGCTCAGGTAACATGAGCAGACACACAGCCAGAACCCCCATTTTCATGTAGCATGTCAGGGCATGGAAGACAAGCACCTCACCAGGCTACTGGCCTGCACCATGTTACATCAACAACATATAAATAGGGCATGTGCTGCCACAATATTCAAATTGTATGGGGACAGAACTATGAAACATTCTTTCTCATCCTTACATTTGGCATTGGCATGTGTAAAAGAACAATTCAATGAGTGATAATTGATTTGTTATATTGCCGATCTGCATGTCTCAGGAGCTTAGCATTCCATCTCATGCGGTGATCTGAGGTGTCTCCCAAGGGGAGTGAGATTCAGCTATTTTCTTACTCAAAGAACCAGTAGAACGCTCTGCTGTCAACTGCATTTACGTGTTTCAGAAACTTTGACCACCAGCTCTTCCGGAGTATAAGTCAACATGCAGCAGTATGTTGAGGTCACCTGCTGATGGCACTGCTGCTATTCAAATCAATAGGGATGGATGTGCAGTAGACTGAGCAGCTCCCTAACTGGGCACTTGTGGACACAATAGGTGCCGAGAACAGCTGATCGCCAGGGTTGCCGGGTGTCACCCGCGACGATCAGACATTGATGACCTATCGTAAGGCTAGCTCATCAATGATGAAATAGTGGACAACCCTCTTTAAGCTGTGTGCAGCAGGGGTCGATATACTGAATTTTGAGATCTAGGGTGCAGGAAAACCTAGATTTGCCTTGGCAAAATAGAGGTTGCACTCCAAGTTAAAAAAATGTTTAAGTGTAATGCAGCCGTGCAAGGTTTCTGCTTCCAACTCTGAGGACTTTTTCATGCACTTCAGTACTTGAAGCAGAAACATTGCACAGGTGGATTAAACCTTCACTTTTTTAACTTGGAGCTACTGGAGTGCTGCCTCTATTTTTAGGGATTTATATTATCTTTGTATGTCTTACCCTATATCCTATGAGGATCTATTTTGCACCCAATATTTTTCTGATGGGACGGCTGAACTTTGTTGCATTTAATTGGAATATACACATATTTCCATACAATGTGATTATGTACAGTATGTGCTTTTGTTTGGCGCCGCATACACTGTATATATTCTGCGCTTAGTAAATAATAATAGGAGTTATGTTTTTATTCAGCTTCATTAGAATAAGGAGACTAATGCTGAGCTTGTATCGTGCAGCTCAAGCTTTGTCCTTATGCAATTTACAATTTCAGCATTTGTTTACAGCACCATGAAATTATATTATGATGAAATTGTACTGTGAACAAAACACCAATTAAAACTCCTAACTAAACACTTTCCTTTTTATTGATCGGAGCTATTTTTAAATGCACATTTTCTAATTTTGTTCTGAAGAATAAAATTACGACGTGCCTCTAAAATAAACAATAATTTGTTCAATCATGACTTAACTCTTTAAGGCACTTTTACACCAGTAATACATTGTAACAAAAAGATGGGATCATTGGTAAATGACCCTCATAGCATTTAAATTTGCAGAAGACATTGCCGCATGATACACGTCTACTTTCTATCCAACTGGGAAAAATGAGAATTAATTTGCTTGGAAATGTTCTTCAGATGTTTGAAACTTACTTCTTTAGGGCTCTTGCATGCGGCTATAATAACACTGGTCTACAAAAAAAAAAAAAATTCTGGCATGGACTTTAACAACAGTTTTAGACTAATTTGAGGGTGCTGAATTCAAATCTGATGTTATAATTTCTCTATCACATCACGTTTTTGCGCCACAGGTACAGTATATAGCCCGTTTTCAAGAATTCCATGATAAATATACAGTAAGTAGTGTATGAAAAGTGCCAGTTTATACGGTTCACTAAGGTAAATTTAGTTTTCATTTAGTCTCCCAATAAATGTGAGAATATCTTTGTTTTCTTTGAACATGCATAATTCCCATTTGTTATGATAACACCCTTGTTTTCTGTGCTACTGGGACAATAGAGCTACAGCAGAGCATTGGGTGAAAACTGAATGGCCTCAGCGACAGAGTTTGGCATCTGGCGATAAGAATGTCATCCATGATCCTCTAGTGGATAGGAAGGACATTGTCTTTCCTCCAGAAAAGAAATGATCCAGCTGAAGGCGGAGGCGGTTCAAACTTTGTGAGACTTTATTGGACAACTAAAACAATATAGTGTTCTTCAAGAAAATCTTTACATAGCGAACACCTAGGCACACCAGTAAGGACAATCAATGCATTTCAACTATGGAGTCTTACTCATGATCATGAGGTGACTCTTGCTCTTCCTTTCCTGGGGCGGTCCTCATGTGAGCCGGTTTCTTTGTAGCGCTTGATGGTTTTTACAACTTCACTTGGGGACACTTTCAAAGTTTTCCCAATTTTTCGGACTGACTGACCTTCATTTCTTAAAGTAATGATGGCCACTCATTTTTCTATACTTATCTGCTTTTTTCTTGCCATAATACAAATTCTAATGGTCTATTCAGTAGGACTATCAGCTGTGTATCCATCAGACTTCTGCTCAACACATCACAACTGATGGTCCCAACCCCATTTATAAGGCAAGAAATCCCACTTATTAAACCTGACAGGGCACACCTGTGAAGTGAAAACCATTCCCGGTGACTACCTCTTGAAGCTCATCAAGAGAATACCAAGAGTGTGCAAAGCAGTCATCAAAGCAAAAGGTGGCTACTTTGAAGAACCTAGAATATAGGACATATTTTCAGTTGTTTCACACTTTTTTGTTAAGTATATAATTCCACAAGTGTTAATTCATAGTTTTGATGCCTTCAGTGTGAATTTACAATTTTCATAGTCATGAAAATACAGAAAAATCTTTAAATGAGAAGGTGTGTCCAAAATTTTGGTCTGTACTGTATATGAATAAAAAATTCCCTAATGTTCCTTCTCTGCTCTGTCTTCCTGAGAATTATTATTTTTTTGCTTCTGTTCAGATAACATTTCATTTGAGAATTCCCAGTACAAGCTGAGACACTTAAACAAGGAGTTTGGGGCTACAGTCACGGCCACAGCTGCTGTACCCTATCTGAAACAAAATGTCATGAGTAATGTTCGTTTCAGGGGTTGGTCAAGTCCATGGTCTACTGAGTATGCATCTGTTGTCATTTCTGACATATGCTCAGCATGCACTCCCTTATCTATATTCCTTTGAATATGCAGTGACAGTGCACTCCCTCGCCAGCTCTAATGAGATTTGATGAGGTGGTGAAAGAGAGCGCACTGTCACTGTGTATTGAAAAAGATAGATCGCAGCAGACAGGGAGAAAAGAGATCAGCACTGCCCCAAAACAGATATTACTGTTAAGGTTATGGTGACGTTTGACATCTGTTTTGAGGCTGGCTCTGCTCTCCCTGCTTGCCGCTCCATCCTTTTCAATGCACACCAACATTGCTCTCTCTTTTGACAGCTTGTCACTGGCGAGCTGGCGAGGGAGCACCCTTGAAATTTGCATTCAAAGGAATATAGAGCTCACTTTGAGCATGCTTTGGAATGACAACTGGTGCATGAACAGTACCTGAAACACGTCACTAATGACACTTCATTTCCGAGTGGGTAAAGCAGCTGCCACAGTGACTGCAGACTATGCTACCTTATAACTTCTTGTTTGATTATCCCAGCATCCAGTGGGAATTCTCCAACAAAACAACATCTGAACAGAAGTAAAAAAGAAAAAAAAGAAAAAAAAGCAGGAAGATAGAGCAGAAAGGAGTCAGTAGGGGATAATAGAAAAATGGTTGAATTTATACGTTAGATAGATAGGCATTAATGTTGAAGTCCAAATTTTGTTTCGGGTCACTCCTTAACCCCTTTCTGACATTGGACGTACTATCCCGTCGAGGTGGGGTGGGCCCGTATGACCACCGATGGGATAGTACGTCCAGAGCGATCGGCCGCGCTCACGGGGGGAGCGCGGCCGATCGCGGCCGGGTGTCAGCTGCCTATCGTAGCTGACATCCGGCACTATGTGCCAGGAGCGGTCACGGACCGCCCCTGGCACATTAACCCCCGGCACACCGCGATAAAACATGATTGCGGTGTGCTGGCAGTATAGGGAAGCATCACGCAGGGAGGGGGCTCCCTGCGGGCTTTCCTGTGACCCCCGGAGCAACGCGATGTGATCGCGTTGCCGCGAGGGTCTCTTACCTCCTTCTCCTCCTTGCAGGCCCGGATCCAAGATGGCCGTGGCATCCGGGTCCTGCAGGGAGGTGGCTTCACTGCGCCTGCTCAGAGCAGGCGCCGGGAAGCATAGAAAAAGTGCACGTCAGATCGGTGATCTGACATCGTGCACAGCAAAGTGTCAGATCACCGATCTTACACTATAACATGATGCCCCCCTGGGGCAATGTTATAGTGTAAAAAAAAATATCCCAATGTGTAAAAAAAATAAAAAAATAAATAAAAATAAATAAAATATATTGTTCCTATAAATACATTTCTTAATCTAAATAAAAAAAACAAACAATAAAAGTACACATATTTAGTATCCATAACAACCCCACCTATAAAAGTATATAACTAGTTAACCCCTTCAGTGAACACCGTAAAAAAAAAACAAAAAAAAACGAGGCAAAAAACAACGCTTTATTCTCATACCGCCAAACAAAAAGTGGAATAACACGCGATCAAAAAGACGAATATAAATAACCATGGCACCTCTGAAAACGTCATCTTGTGCCACAAAAAACGAGCAGCCATACAGCATCATCAGCAAAAAAATAAAAAAGTTATAGTCCTCAGGATAAAGCGATGCAAAAATAATTATTTTTTCTATAAAATAGCTTTTATCGTATAAAAGCGCCAAAACATAAAAAAAGATACAAATGAGGTATTGCTGTAATTGTACTGACCCTAAGAATGAAACCAATTTTACCAAACGGGGAACGGTATAAATGCCTCCCCCAAAAGAAATTCATGAATAGCTGGTTTTTGGTCATTCTGCCTCACAAAAATCGGAATAAAAAGCGATCAAAAAATGTCACGTGCCCAAAATTGTTACCAATAAAAACGTCAACTCGTCCCGCAAAAAACAAGACCTCACACGACTCTGTGGACTCAAATATGGAAAAATTATAGCTCTCAAAATGTGGCAATGCAAAAAATATTTTTTACAATAAAATTCCCTTCTAGGAATTTAGGACCTGAGGGATGACGTCACGGCTTCTGATTGGTCGCGTGGCGGTCACATGAGCGGCACGCGACCAATCAGAAGCCGTGACATCATGGAAGGTGCTGAACGCGCTCATTTTAAGCAAAGAAGGCTGCCGGTTCACAGCGGTAAGGTCCAGGCTGCGTCGGAGAGGTGAGTATATCAATATTTTTTATTTTAATTCTTTATTTTACACATTAATATGGATCCCAGGGCCTGAAGGGGAGTTTCCTCTCCTTCAGACCCTGGGAACCATCAGGGATACCTTCCGATACTTGAGTCCTATTGACTTGTATTGGTATCGGGTATCGGTATCGGATCAGATCCGATACTTTGCCGGTATCGGCCGATACTTTCCGATACCGATACTTTCAAGTATCGGATGGTATCGCTCAACACTACTCAGGACAAATTGGACAACAACGTTTAGGGTCCAATTTTTCCTGTTACCCTTGGAAAAATACAAAACTGGGGGCTAAAAAATAATTTTTGTGGAAAAAAAAATATTTTTTATTTGCACGGCTCTGAGTTATAAACTGTAGTTTAACACTTGGGGGTTCAAAGCTCTCACAGCACAACTAGATGAGTTCCTTATGGAGTTTACTTTCCAAAATGGTGTCACTTGTGGGGGGTTTCTACTGTTTAAGTACATTAGGGGCTCTGCAAACGCAGTGTGACATTTTTGGGTGTGGTCAGAGGCGTGGCCTAAAATTTGCCGTGGCGCACTACGCGCGCCGCAAACTTTATACCTCCTTCCCTTCTTCAAAAGTTGGGAGATATGGTACCACATTTGCCAGATCATGGCAAGTGCCGCAAATAACATAGGGAATGAATGAGGTTGAACGCAGTGTTCCCGTAAGTGATCCGTTACGCGGCACAAGCAGAAAAACTGCCAGATCTGCTGCAAAAGGCTACTTTCACATCAGCGATTCTTGCCAAAGTCACTGCCGATAGTGTCATACTCACCAAAGTGGGAGGCAGCAATAAAAGTGCCTAGGGCAGCAGAAACTCTAAATACGGCCCTGCAGTTGGGGTTTGTTTGCAGACCAAGAGACTGCAAAAAATCGAGATGTCTGTTTTAGAACTGTATTATGGACCAAACTCGCCAGTGGAAAAAAATGGATATAATTCAGGTGCCACCTGTGTGTCATCGTAGTGCTGTTTGTTTTTTTACTGTGTAATGTGCAGTAGAAGCCTGGATTTTTTATATTTTTAGTTTTTTGCATCATGCCAAACTAATGTTAAAAATGAATACATGGACCGAAAAAAGCTACAAATTGGATCCAACATGCTACTGAGAAACAGTACATTTCTCATGTCATGTATATATTAAAACAAATATATTGTAAATGAAGCATTAGGATTTTGTAACACGTCTGTATTTGTTGGCCATGAGCTGTTTTTTATGTCCAGCATTGGGGTCAAATAGAACACACAAAAGCAGCGGGGCCATTCTTGTACACCTCTCTGTCTAACTATGCACCTCCATTCTTCTCTCATCTCCATAACTATCAAAACAAGCTGCAATCTCTTGGTAAGTCTTCAGCCTATCTGTTTTTATTTGCAGGAAGCTTTTTAGCTGTTTTTTTTTTCAAAGTGAATAATAAAATCAAGATTTACCAAGAGAGGAGAAATGGCTGACAAGTAGAAAAAGAAGCAGATTTTTCTGGTATATTTTCTTATATTAACTTGTACTATTTATGTATTTGTTAATTTGTCAGGGACCATTTGAACAACATAATTTTGTCCTTTAAAACTTCAAATTCACTTTTACATGGGTATGAGAAGTTCTTGTTCTTCATTCCAGACTATTGCACCCATTGACAGAAATAATAAATTTCATCATTTTGGAAAAACTTCTGATTTTGAAAACAGCAATTTCCAAACTTTAACATGGTGGAAGCCTTAGTATGATTTCCCTCTCTGCTTACAGCCATTTCCCGTGCCTATAAATGGCAGGTTTTGCTGTTTCTGTTGGTAGCTTCCCATCCAAGTAGCATGAGAGTTCCATAAAATAATTTTGCATTGAACGCCATGCTATACAGGGTGTGGTATCAAACCCCAGTAATAAGTATGGGAGTGTGCTTGTCAATCACAGCAACACTGCAGCTGGTCATTGTGTTATACCAGCACATTCTTGATAATGCGCACATATGCCACAGGGCAGGAATTACTTCCCACTGACTATGTATATGTATGTAATTTTGCAGAAAAAAACAGTTTTGTAAGGCATACAGAAAAGAGTATTCAGTGTTACATTTTTGCTAACAATACAGTGACCTGGTTAGTAAATTGACATAAATTATGTACATACATATTGGTAAGTTCTTCAAATCCAGAGAAAGTTCCATTTGGTATAACCACAATTTTCGTATACACAAATCTCCTACAAAAGTAAACAAACAAACAATAAGAATGCATAAAGCCAAATTCAAAGAAGAAAACACTAAAAGATAAAAACAGAATTTTGTAAATTCTTCATATATAATGATATGGTTGAACATACTCTCCATTACTATTGTACAGGTGTAAAGGAGTGGTGGAGATGCCCACACCCCTCTTGAAGAGCTTATGGTTATATAATGGATTGCCATGTTTTAAATGTTGTTTTATCTGGTTTGATAACCATCCTGGGACACAAGTTCTCCTATGGGAGCAAGAGGCATGTGGCCCTCATCAAATGCACTTGGGGAATAGTAGAGAGGAGACAAATCGACGCACCTCTGCCATTGAGGTTCACATAAATCAACTGTGCATTTGGACTAACCATGAGGGGCCATAGTGACACACTTCGACCCATGCAGTCTTCACAGGGGAATATAGAAGTTCCCACAATGGTTTGATAGACTGTTGTAGCATGTAATGGAAGTAATATATCGTCACATGTAACGACGACGTTCCTGCCTCTGGATTGTGCGGAAGTATTCGTAAAGTGTTGTGCCTGCTATCTGATGTATTTACTTCTCATCAAGTTGTTCTGTAAAGAAAAGTTTATTTTTGGACTGTGGTCTCCCTCATTCATCTCCATTCCATGTGGTCTTGGCATGCCATATCAAGTGGCAGCATGCAGTTTGCGGGAGTATTTCGCCAAGATAACAGCAGCATACAGACCCAGCCAGATCCCCAAAATTGGAGGATGAATATTGAATAAATCTGGCTGCGTTGAGACCCAATAATTGCTTTTTTTATATGTACTTTAAAGGTCAATGCATAAATCTTACTTGATCGCCGAGTTTAATAGACCCAGACCTGCATCTATTACAAGCGCGTCTAGAGAAAAAATGATTCTACAATAGAGTACAAGAAGATTGTTTTTTTTACTGTAAGTTGAGTAAAACTATTGAACTGGGATTTTCTAGTTATCTCCACCAGGACTGGAAGAAATGATGTCTGGTCAATCAGTCACCTGACCCTGTAGACGCTTGGAGGTATCAGCTGTCAGGTGACTAAATGGACAAGACACCATCATTTCCAAGCCAGGTAGAGACCACCAGAGCTTGGCAGATTGAAATGTTAAGAAACACTTCTTTCTTTTTTTATAATGATGCCTTCACTCTGGTATTTAAAAAAATGTAGTGTAGTAACATTACAAATTATAAGTTCTAGAATACTGGAGATGGATTTTAGATTAAGGGATATTATTTTTTTCTTCAGGGTTAGGAAAACATTTTAGGGGTGTGGGTATTAATATGCCCATTAACATTTTCAATGCAAAGCACTTCTACAGGATTATTAAATTTTATTTGCTTTTTTCACTGAACCACCACTTTTGGTTCGGTGAAAATAGCAAATAATATTAGAGTGCAGCGCTCGGCAGCCACATAGTGAATGTATGGAGCGGCGGTCAAGCATAAGGGGATAAAAGGGGATAAAAGTTCCCTGTTCTTCCCGTGTGGGTCCTAGTTGTCACCTATCTAGCTGTCAGTCAAAGTGCAGGGGTGTGGTTTCAACCGCCACACACTGTACTCTGATCAGTGCCTTTAGCTACACCAACACTCCTTTATGAGTGAAAGTCCACATCTGCAGGTTAGCGTTTTCCAATGTGACAGGTTGCCCTTAAAAATAAAAAAGTGGCAAAGAATTTTTCATGCAGTGCATGATTACTGTCTCTTCCCGAGTACACAATATCTCTTGTAATAACACCTCATACAGCATGCTAATTCATGGCATTTGTAGACACAGTAAGAGATTATTTAAATATGTATAAGATATACTGCTGACACTTGTGCTTTGGCCGAATCTCCATCAGGCATATACATATTCTAAAGACATTTATAAACTCTTATATTTAGATATAAAATATACATATACATAGTGGGGACATGCGCACAAGCATATATAAGATAGGGGAATGCAGTCTGCTTCCAAGTGGCCCATGATGGCCACGTCACTTTTGGTCATGATGCAGTGAATGTCTAGATGGAAAACATTCCAATGTGGCATTGTCATATTCCCAACAGGAAATGGAGAGAATTATATCACTTTCTCTCCCCCTATACACTGTATTCCTATTGCTCTGTCAATGGAGAGCACACAGTGTTCCATTAGGGCCCTTATCACTGATGGAGGTGTTGGTGCATATCACAAGCACCACTCCACTGTACCACTATCCCCTGATGAACTCCTAGAATGAAGAAGGGGGAAACATGTCAAGAATCTGGGACTAATTTGAGATAAGATATAGATAAGTGTGGATCATATACAGGGGTTGGACAAAATAATGGAAACACCTAACGTTTTGGCATCATAATCTTCGAACATGTGATAAACATGCAAACCGTGACATATGGTAATGTTTTGAAGTTGATTATTTGTGTTATGTGATATGTGTATGTAAATTAACTGTTTGTTTTGCATAATTGTAAGAACATTGATGAGAACCTGATACCAATGGCAGACCTTTCAGATTTTCAAAGAGGCCAAATTGTTGGTGCTCGTATGGCAGGCGCTAGTGTAACAGAAAGTGCCCGAATGCTTGGCATGTCAAGAGGTACTGTCTCCAATTAATGACTGTGCTTGAAAGAGAAGGAAAAACGTCCACAGCAAACCACAGGTCTGGCCGAAAGTCAAAGTTGACTGAGAGAGACTGTCGAACTCTAAAGCGAATTGTGAGAGAGGATCGCAAGACCACGGCTCCGAAAATCACTGTTGAGCTCAATGAACACCTACAGAACCCAGTTTCCACAAAAACTGTTCGTCGGGAGCTGCACAAATCTGGATTCCAAGGAGGAGCTGCAATTAGAAAACCGCTGCTCTCAATAACAAATGTTTCCAAGCGTTTAGAGTGGTGTAGAAACCTCCAGAATTGGTCCCTCGAGCAGTGGAAACATGTGATATTCTCAGACAAATCATCGTTTACCCTATTTCTGACCTCCGGCCGAGTGTACGCTTGGAGACAGCCAAAAGAAGCATTCCATCAAGACTGCCTTCTCCAAAACGTAAAACATGGAGGAGGTTCTGTGATGATCTGGGGTGCTATTTCATGGAGATCCGCCGGGCCAATGACATCTCTTCATGGAAGAATTAACAGCAGAGATTATTTAGGCATTTTGGGTGACCAAGTGCATCCAATGGTTCAAGCACTGTTCCCGGAGGGGAACGCCATCTTTCAGGATAATAATGCACCAATTTATACAGCTAGAATCGTTAAAGCATGGCACGAGGAACATTCTAATGAAGTTGAGCATCTCAACTGGCCCCCACGATCCCCAGACCTCAACATTATTGAGCATTTATGGTCGATTTTAGAGATTCAAGTTAGACATCGATTTCCGACACCATCGTCGCTCAAAGAACTGGAGGGTGTTTTAACTGCAGAATGGGCTAAAATTCCTTTGGAAACAATTCACATCTTGTATGAATCCATACCTCATAGAATTGAGGCTGTAATCTCCACAAAAGGTGGACCTACACCATATTAAATTAACTTTTGTTGATGTTTCCAGGTGTTTCCATTATTTTGTCCAACCCCTGTATATAAATATGTTACTGTTAACACTGCTATGAATTGAGGGACATTATTTCTCTATAGTGGGCTGCGTATATTTAATACCAGTGTCATAGATGCATAAAATCTCATCTTCCTCTTCTGCTTTCATTTTTAACCTCATGAACATTATGATATTGTAAAGATTATGGGCATGTGAGCTATTTATGCATGGTATGCAGAATATATAATGACTTTATTCATGATATATATTGATTTTATTCATAATATATATTGACCTTATGATATAGATGCACATATGTCCAAACTTACAAACTTTACTTGCCTGTAATTTATATATGTCCTTATTAATAACCGCTAACAAGGGGTTACTTTCCACTCACTATCTACCTTTATAAGATTTGTGATATATTTCACTGTGTTTTTGGTGCTTAAATAAGGAGATAGGAGAAATTAGGGTCAATCCAAGGTGAGTGGGGGGCACATATGGTCTACACTAGGGTGCCAATGTCGGGGGATAGGTAGGGGTACTTCAGGGTTAAAATAGGGGACTATAGAGCCTATACTCCATCTATTCTATACTATGACCTATATACAATTTTTATTATTATTTTTATTATTATTATTATACATTTTTATAGCGCCATTTATTCCATGGGGCTTTACATGTGAATACGGGGCAAATATAGACAAATACATTAAACATGAGCAAAAAACTAGGCACACAGGTACATAAGGAGGGAGGACCCTGCCCGCGAGGGTTCACAGTCTGCAGGGGATGGGTGAGGATACACTAGGAGAGGGTAGAGCTGGTTGTGCAGTGGTTCAGTAGGTTGAGGATCACTGCGGGCTGTAGGCTTGTCAGAAGAGGTGAGGTGAGTCTTCAGGTTCTTTTTGAAGGTTTCTATGGTAGGCGAGAGTTTGATGTGTTGGGGTAGAGAGTTCCAGAGTATGGGGGAAGCACAGGAGAAGTCTTGGATGCGGTTATCGGAAGAAGAGATGAGAGGGGAGTAGAGAGGAGATCTTGAGAGGATCAGAGGCTGCGTGTAGGTAAGTACAGGGAAACCATGTCACAGATATATGGAGGAGACAGGTTGTGGATGGCTTTGTATGTCACTGTAAGGGTTTTGAACTGGAGTCTCTGGGAAATAAGAAGCCAGTTAAGGGCTTGGCATAGGGGAGAGGCTTGGGAATAGCGGGGAGATAGTAGGAGGTTGCAGTAGTCAAGGTGGGAGATGATAAGGGCATGCACTAGTGTTTTTGTGGTGTGGCGGTCAAGGAATGCGCGGATCCGGGAAATATTTTTGAGTTTGAGATGGCAGAAAGAGGCAAGGGCTTGCATATGTGGCTTGAAAGTGAGGGCAGAATCGAGGATCACCCCGAGGCACTGGGCGTGTGGGACTGGGGAAAGTGAGCAGCCGTTAACATTGATGGATAGTGTTGTGAATTCTGCTCTTGGGCTCTCTCCGGTGGTTGTTAGTGGTAGTGCAGTGGTCTCTGGATTATAAGCTGGGCAGGAGTTTCTGCTTATTGCAGCTCTATTAGGCATTTAGGTTTGTAGGATCCATCAATCCCTGCCAGTTGTCCATTGTATCTTGGAGGGATTGTATCTCTGTCTGGCTCCACTGCCTGCTGTCATTTCAGCTAAAGATAAGTGCCTTGTTTTGGTTCTCTGTAGCACGCATGCAGTGTGCTTTTGTGTGCAGTGCAATCTATTGTGTTTTTGTCCAGCTTGACTTGTTTGGATTTTTCTGTCATGCTGGTTTCTCTGGAGATGCAGATATACATCCTATGTCTTTAGTTAGATGTAGTAAATAGTATTTTCTTCTGTGGAATTTTCTAGTGTTTTATACTGACCGCTTAGAACTCTGTCCTATCCTTTCTATCTAGCTAGCTTCGTTTGCTAAACTCTGTTTTTTCTGCCTGTGTATGTATTTCCTCTTAAACTCACAGTCAATATTTGTGGGGGGCTGCCTATCCTTTGGGGCTCTGCTCTGAGGCAAGATAGAATTTCCCATTTCCATCTTTAGGGGTATTTAGTCCTCCGGCTATGTCGAGGTGTCTAGGCCTGGTTAGGTACATCCCACGGCTACTTCTAGTTGCGGTGTCAGTATTAGGATTGCGGTCAGTACAGGTACCACCTACTCCAGAGATAGTCTCATGCAGCTCCAGGGTCACCGGATCATAACAGGATAGGTCTGGTGGAGGGGTAGAGCGAGATGGGGAAAGATGATGAATTCTGTTTTGTCCATGTTCAGTTTTAGAAAGCGAGCAGAAAAGAAGGCACAGATAGCAGACAGACAGTGTGGGATTTTGGTAAGTAAGGAGGTGAAGTCAGGTCCGGATAGGTAGGTCTGCACGTAATCGGCGTAGAGATGGTACTGCAAACCGTGGGATTCTATGAGCTGTCCCAGGCAGAAGATGTAGATGGAGAAGAGTGGGGGTCCTAGAACAGAGTCTTGAGGAACACTGGCAGACAAGGGCCAAAGTGAGGAGGTGGTGTGGGGGAGGGAGACACTGAATGTTCGGTCTGTCAGATATGACAAGATCCAGGATAGTGCCAAGTCAGTGATGCCAAGAGATGAGAGGATCTGTAGCAGAAGGGAGTGGTCCACAGTGTCAAAGGCAGAAGATAGGTCTAGGAGAAGGAGGACAGAGTAATGTCGCTTGCTCTTGGCAGTTAGTAGGTCATTATTACGTGTGTTTTTTCCATGATGTCTATTTTTCTAGTATTTTAATAGCACTTAATAAAGATTATTTTATAGTAGTTTATTCTAACTTTTGGTATACTAGTTTAGAGCCTTTTTTGCTTATCTTCTTGGTTTTCACATATATAAGATATACACATACATATAACACATACAATAAAACATTTTTTACAACCTTAAATTTATTATGTCTTGTTTATTACCGATACAAGCTGTAGTTTCATTAATAGAGAAAAAAATGAATAAATAATCTCGCCATCCTAGAGGATGTGAATTTAAATTCCTAGAGTGACCACACTTCAAGAAAAGCAATAATTTAGTTAACGATATAATGATATACTGTATAAAGGAATCATAGTAAACAGAATGAGTACAATATTGTCCTGATCTAAAAAACATGCCCCACTTGTGCCCCTGTGTAGCTAAGCCGGTGGCACATGCAGTGTGTCGGCCCCTGGTGAATTGATATTTTTCGGATTTGTCCAATCTATACATGTAAAGAGGCTTGAAATATTATACTAGTGGTATTAGGGACTACAACCCTCCTACAACCCTCATAGATCTTTGGAATGAGTTAGAGCGGCACAAACTGTATATCTTGAGATTACTTTGCAACAATGACATTATAATGGGGAGAAACAATGAAACAATGAAGTAAATCAAAAAGTAAAATTTCATGCAAATGCTTAAAATTAGAAAATTACCGGTCCCAAAGCCAACTGTGTGATTGGAACAATGGTACACATGCATAACCACTGCTCCATCCACTTCTATTGGTGCATGGGAACAGTAGAGCACATGACCACCCGGTCCTAGAGGGTGAATAGAACAGTAATCACATGTGTGCTACCCCTCAAATTCAATTTGGGATTTCATAATCAATCCCCAGAAATCATCATAAGTTAGTTGATAAATGTTGCATATAAATCAAGCCCTTTAAATGAAACCTTTCAGTGCAACAACACACCCTACCCCTACATTGGCACTTTCAGGCTAAGCTTAATCTAAAGCTTAATTTCTCAGTCTTCAAACCTTGATTTTTCAGTCTTCAAACCTTGATTTTTTTTCCCACTGCTTCCAATCTTGATTTCTCAGGCATCAAACCATGATTTCTCACTAGTCTAATTGTTCTGATTGGTCCACTTTAAGGAATTTTCCCATCATACAAATTGATCGCATATCACAAATATAAGCCATCATTTTCAGATCTCTGGTCAGACTCGTATGGTATTCCCCCCTCTTCAGAATAAAAGAGCTCAAGTGCTTGTTTTATTTTTTGGACCAATAGTAGGACTTTTATTATAATTTTTTAGTCATCAAGACTAGCGTATCATGCAATTACACCCTACACCAGTTTTGCAGGAGTACAGGCATACTCCACTTCATGAATTCGACCACTTTAGTAAGTTGTGTGCACCTCTGTGTGCTGCGTCAAAAATGCTACTTCAGTTATGGACCGCAGTAGCATTTCTGGGGTACAAAAGTCAGTACACTTACTGATTTTGATGGGTGGGCATGGTCATACCCCTGTCTCCGTCCTATCCCTACCCATTTTGGCACAGCTGATTGAAATTGGTGTGAAAATTGGTTTTACGCTTTGCTCAACTTCACGTTCTACAAAATGTTGTGACTTTTAACAGCTGTTAAATTACGTTTGTGGTATAAAAGCTTTGATGAATCGGCCCCCTATTCTTCTACCATCACTTTTACAGTCCTGGTACATGAAAATGACTGTAGATTAACCATTTTACTCATTTGGAACATTTGCCCGGGTTTCACTTTAACAATTCACGCAATCTCTCTGCACAGTGTTTCAAATCCTTACAACATATTTATAAGTAGTGTTGAGCGATACCTTCCGATATTTGAAAATATTGGTATCGGATTGGATCGGCCGATATTCAAAAAATATCGGATATCGCCGATACCGATACCCGATACCAATGCAAGTCAATGGGACAAAAATATCGGAATTAAAATAAACCCTTTCTTTCCTTGTAGGTTCATTCAACATGAAGGAAAACAACTAAGAATAATGTCAGATGTATTGGGGGAGGTGGAGGAGACATTAAAGGCATAGAGGTTTGTTGTGAATTCCGTCTGGGCTCCCTCTGGTGGCCTTTAGCGATACTGCGGGTCTGGAGCTGGGCTCAGCTGCCTCATTTCCTGCTATGCTGGTTCCTATTTAACTCCACCTGCACCTATGCTTGTTGCCTGCTGTCATTGTATTCAGTACTGGTTCTGATCTCTCTGGACTTCCTTGTGACCTGTCTCCATCCGGAGAAGCTAAGTCTTGCTAGTTCATGTTTGCTCATTTTTCTCTTGAAAATATGTTTCAATATATGATGAGTTCAGTCCAGCTTGCTTATATGTGATTTTTTGCTTGCTGGAAGTTCTGGGGTGCAGAGTGCGCCCCTCACATCGTGAGTCGGTGTGGGGGTTCTTGTATTTTCTGCGTGGATAGTTTTTGATAGTTTTTGTACTGACCACACAGATCCCTTGCTATCTTCAGTCTTTTTAGCGTTAGCGGGCCTCATTTGCTTAAACCTGTTTTTCATTACTACGTTTGTATTTTCCCCTCAACTCACCGTTATTATTTGTGGGGGCTGTCTAAACTTTGGGGCTATTTCTCTGAGGCAAGGGAGGCTTGCTTTCTCTCTAGGGGTAGTTAGTTCCTCAGGCTGTGACGAGGCATCTAGGTTTTTAGGTAACGCTCCACGGCTGCCTTTAGTGTGTTTTGGATAGAATCAGTGTTGCGGTCAGTATAGTTTCCACATCCCCAGAGCTCGTCCTAATATTCTGGTTTACCTATCAGGTCAGTTTGGTGATCCTACCACCGGATCATAACAGTACAGCAGGCTGGTAAAGAGTTAATGCATCGCAAAAGAGGGATAAGAGAAATCCTGAGTTCATTTTTTTTTTTTTTTGCAGTGTGTCTAGCCTCTCTCCTCCCCTTAATCTCTGGGTGGTTCAGAATTCAGCTGCAGCTATGGACCTTCAGAGTCTGTCTTCTAGTGTGGATCATCTCACTGCTAGAGTACAAGGCATTCAGGATTATGTAGTTCACAGTCCTATGTCAGAGCCTAAGATACCTATTCCTGAGTTGTTCTCCGGAGACAGATCTAGGTTTTTGAACTTTAAATATAATTGCAAATTATTCCTTTCTCTGAGACCTCATTCCTCTGGTGATCCGGTTCAGCAAGTTAAAATTGTTATTTCTTTGTTGCGTGGTGACCCTCAGGATTTGGCATTCTCTCTGGCGCCAGGAGATCCTGCATTGCAAAATGTGGATGCGTTTTTTCTGGCGCTTGGAGTGCTTTATGAGGAACCTAATCTGGTAGACCAAGCAGAAAAGGTTTTGCTGGCTCTCTCCCAGGGTCAGGATGAAGCAGAGGTTTACTGTCAGAAGTTTAGGAAATGGTCTGTGCTCACTCAATGGAATGAGTGTGCCCTGGCAGCGATTTTCAGAAAAGGTCTTTCTGAAGCCATTAAGGATGTTATGGTGGGGTTCCCCACGCCTGCGGGTCTGAATGAGTCAATGTCTTTGGCCATTCAGATTGATCGGCGTTTGCGGGAGCGCAAACCAGTGCACCATCTGGCAGTATTTTCTAAGCAGAAGCCTGAGTCTATGCAATGTGACAGGATTCTGACCAGAATTGAACGGCAAAATCACAGACATCAGAATGGGTTGTGCTTTTACTGTGGTGATTCTGCTCATGTTATCTCAGATTGTTCTAAGCGCACAAAAAACTTCGCTAAGTCTGTCACCATTGGTACTGTACAACCTAAATTCATTTTGTCTGTTACTTTAATTTGCTCTCTGTCATCCTACTCGGTTATGGCTTTTGTGGATTCAGATGCCGCCCTGAATTTGATGGATTTGTCATTTGCCAGGCGCTGTGGTTTTGTCTTGGAGCCTTTGCAATTCCCTATTCCACTAAAGGGAATTGATGCCACGCCATTGGCCAAGAATAAACCTCAGTACTGGGCTCAAATGACTATGTGCATGACTCCTGCACATCAGGAGGTGATTCGCTTTCTTGTGTTACATAATTTGCATGATGTTGTCGTGTTGGGTCTGCCATGGCTGCAGGCTCATAATCCAGTCCTGGATTGGAAAGCAATGTCTGTATCAAGTTGGGGTTGCCAGGGGATTCATGGCGATGCTCTTTTGGTGTCAATTGCTTCTTCTACTCCTTCTGAAGTCCCTGAATTTTTGTCGGACTACCAGGACGTATTTGATGAGCCCAAGTCCAGTGCCCTACCTCATCATAGGGATTGTGATTGCGCCATAAATTTGATTCCTGGTAGTAAGTTCCCTAAGGGACGACTTTTTAATTTGTCTGTACCAGAACATGCCGCTATGCGGAGTTATATCATGGAGTCTTTGGAGAAGGGGCATATTCGCCCGTCCTCGTCCCCTTTGGGTGCGGGGTTCTTTTTTGTGGCCAAGAAGGATGGTTCTCTGAGACCCTGTATAGATTATCGCCTTCTAAATAACATCACGGTCAAATTTCAGTATCCTTTGCCACTGTTGTCTGATCTGTTTGCTCGGATTAGGGGGGCCAGTTGGTTCACCAAGATAGATCTTCGTGGAGCGTATAATCTTGTGCGTATAAAGCAGGGCGATGAATGGAAAACAGCATTTAATACGCCCGAAGGTCATTTTGAGTACTTGGTGATGCCTTTTGGGCTTTCTAATGCCCCTTCCGTGTTTCAGTCCTTCATGCACGACATCTTCCGAGAGTATCTGGATAGGTTTATGATTGTGTACCTGGATGATATTTTGGTCTTTTATGATGATTGGGAGTCTCATGTGAAGCAGGTCAGGATGGTATTTCAGGTCCTGCGAGCCAATGCCTTGTTTGTGAAGGGCTCTAAATGTCTCTTCGGAGTCCAGAAGGTTTCCTTTTTGGGCTTTATTTTTTCTCCTTCTACCATTGAGATGGATCCAGTCAAGGTCCAGGCTATTCATGACTGGACTCAACCTACATCGGTAAAAAGTCTTCAGAAGTTCTTGGGTTTTGCTAATTTTTACCGTCGCTTCATCACTAATTTTTCCAGTGTGGTTAAGCCTTTGACGGATTTGACTAAGAAGGGTTCTGATGTGACGAATTGGTCTCCTGCGGCCGTGGAGGCCTTTCAGGAGCTCAAACGTCGGTTCTCTTCGGCTCCTGTCTTGCATCAGCCGGATGTCTCTCTACCATTCCAGGTCGAGGTTGATGCTTTTGAGATTGGAGCAGGGGCTGTCTTGTCACAGAGAAACTCTGATGGCTCTGTGATGAGGCCATGTGCTTTCTTTTCAAGAAAGTTTTCGCCTGCCGAGTGGAATTATGATGTTGGTAATCGGGAGTTGTTGGCAATGAAGTGGGCATTTGAGGAGTGGCGACATTGGCTTGAGGGAGCCAAGCATCGTGTGGTGGTCTTGACTGATCACAAGAATTTGACTTATCTCGAGTCTGCTAAGCGGCTGAATCCTAGACAGGCTCGATGGTCGCTGTTTTTCTCCCGTTTCACTTTCGTGGTTTCATACCTTCCGGGTTCGAAGAACGTGAAGGCTGATGCTCTTTCTAGGAGCTTTGTGCCTGACTCTCCGGGAGTTTCTGAACCGGCTGGTGTCCTCAGAGAAGGGGTGATTTTGTCTGCCATCTCCCCTGATTTACGATGGGTACTGCAGGAATTTCAGGCCAATAGACCTGATCATTGTCCACAGGAGAGACTGTTTGTCCCGGATAGATGGACCAGTAGAGTCATTTCCGAGGTTCATTCTTCGGTGTTGGCAGGTCACCCTGGGATTTTTGGTACCAGGGATTTGGTGGCTAGGTCCTTTTGGTGGCCTTCCTTGTCGCGGGATGTGCGTTCCTTTGTGCAGTCCTGTGGGATTTGTGCTCGGGCCAAGCCTTGCTGTTCTCGTGCCAGTGGATTGCTTTTGCCTTTGCCTGTCCCGAAGAGGCCTTGGACGCATATTTTCATGGATTTTATTTCGGATCTTCCAGTCTCTCAGAAGATGTCTGTTATCCGGGTGGTTTGTGATCGTTTTTCTAAAATGGTCCATTTGGTGCCCTTGCCTAAGCTGCCTTCCTCCTCCGATTTGGTTCCACTGTTTTTTCAGAATGTGGTTCTTTTGCATGGTATTCCTGAGAATATTGTGTCTGACAGAGGATCCCAGTTTGTGTCCAGATTTTGGCGGTCCTTTTGTGCTAAGATGGGCATTGAATTATCTTTTTCATCGGCCTTCCATCCTCAGACGAATGGCCAAACCGAACGTACTAATCAGACCTTGGAGACTTATCTGAGATGTTTTGTTTCTGCTGATCAGGATGACTGGGTGACTTTTTTGCCATTGGCTGAGTTCGCCCTTAATAATCGGGCTAGTTCTGCTACTTTGGTTTCACCTTTTTTTTGCAATTCTGGTTTTCATCCTCGTTTTTCCTCAGGTCAGGTTGAGCCTTCTGACTGTCCTGGGGTGGATTCTGTGGTGGATAGGTTGCAGCAGATTTGGAACCACGTGGTGGACAATTTGACGTTGTCACAAGAGAAGGCTCAGCGCTTTGCTAACCGCCGTCGCTGTGTGGGTCCCCGACTTCGTGTGGGGGATTTGGTATGGTTGTCTTCTCGTTATGTTCCGATGAAGGTTTCCTCTCCTAAGTTCAAGCCTCGTTTCATCGGTCCTTATAAGATTTTGGAAATCCTCAACCCTGTGTCATTTCGTTTGGACCTCCCAGTATCATTTGCCATTCACAATGTGTTCCATAGGTCATTGTTGCAGCGATATGTGGTGCCTGTGTGTTATGACCCCAATGGCGAGGGTCTCAGAGGAACGTGGAAGTCTGCAGAATACAAAAATCCAGCTCATAGGGCAGTGGTAACTGGGTTGACCATATATCTACTCCTAACGCCAACACTAGAAGTAGCCGGGGATCATTCCTACGTTGATTCTAGATGACACGCGCCAGCCGGAGAATCTAGCTACCCCTAGTAGAGGAAAACAAAGACCTTTCGTCCCTCCAGGGGACCCCAAAGCTGGATAGAAGCCCCCCACAAATAATGACTGTGAGGTAAGAGGAAATGACAAACACAGAAATGAACCAGGTTTAGCACAGAGAGGCCCGCTTACTGATAGCAGAATAAAGAAAGGTAACTTATATGGTCAACAAAAACCCTATCAAAATCCACGCTGGAAATTCAAGAACCCCCGAACCGTCTAACGGTCCGGGGGGAGAACACCAGCCCCCTAGAGCTTCCAGCAAAGGTCAGGATATAGATTTGGAACAAGCTGGACAAAAATACAAAACCCAAAACAAAATAGCAAAAAGCAAAAGGCAGACTTAGCTGATATAACTGGAACCAGGATCAGTAGACAAGAGCACAGCAGACTAGCTCTGATAACTACGTTGCCAGGCATTGAACTGAAGGTCCAGGGAGCTTATATAGCAACACCCCTAACTAACGACCCAGGAGCGGATAAAAGGAATGACAGAAAAACCAGAGTCAAAAAACTAGTAACCACTAGAGGGAGCAAAAAGCAAATTCACAACAGTACCCCCCCCTTAGTGAGGGGTCACCGAACCCTCACCACGACCACCAGGGCGATCAGGATGAGCGGCATGAAAGGCACGAACTAAATCGGCCGCATGAACATCAGAGGCGACCACCCAGGAATTATCCTCCTGACCATAGCCCTTCCACTTGACCAGGTACTGAAGCCTCCGCCTGGAGAGGCGAGAATCCAAGATCTTCTCCACCACGTACTCCAACTCGCCCTCAACCAACACCGGAGCAGGAGGCTCAGCAGAAGGAACTACAGGCACAATGTACCGCCGCAACAAGGACCTATGAAATACATTGTGAATAGCAAACGACACAGGAAGATCCAGACGAAAAGATACAGGATTAAGGATTTCCAATATCTTGTAAGGCCCAATAAAACGAGGTTTAAATTTGGGAGAGGAGACCTTCATAGGAACAAAGCGGGAAGAAAGCCACACCAAATCCCCAACGCGTAGTCGGGGACCCACACCGCGGCGGCGGTTGGCAAAGCGCTGAGCCTTCTCCTGTGACAACTTCAAGTTGTCCACCACATGATTCCAGATCTGCTGCAACCTATCCACCACAGAATCCACCCCAGGACAGTCAGAAGGCTCCACATGACCCGAAGAAAAGCGAGGATGGAAACCAGAGTTGCAGAAAAAAGGCGAAACCAAGGTGGCGGAACTAGCCCGATTATTAAGGGCAAACTCAGCCAACGGCAAGAATGTCACCCAATCGTCCTGATCAGCAGAGACAAAACACCTCAAATAAGCCTCCAAAGTCTGATTGGTTCGCTCCGTCTGTCCATTAGTCTGAGGATGGAAAGCAGACGAAAACGACAAATCAATGCCCATCCTACTACAAAAGGATCGCCAGAACCTGGAAACGAACTGGGATCCTCTGTCTGACACAATATTCTCAGGGATGCCGTGCAAACGAACCACGTTCTGGAAAAACACAGGAACCAGATCGGAAGAGGAAGGCAGCTTAGGCAAAGGAACCAAATGGACCATCTTGGAGAAGCGATCACATATCACCCAGATAACAGACATGCCCTGAGATAGCGGAAGATCAGAAATGAAATCCATGGAGATATGTGTCCAAGGTCTCTTCGGGACAGGCAAGGGCAAGAGCAAACCGCTGGCACGAGAACAGCAAGGCTTAGCTCGAGCACAAGTCCCACAGGACTGCACAAATGACCGCACATCCCTTGACAAGGAAGGCCACCAAAAGGACCTGGCCACCAGATCTCTGGTGCCAAAAATTCCCGGGTGACCTGCCAACACCGAGGAATGAACCTCGGAAATGACTCTGCTGGTCCACTTATCCGGGACAAACAGTCTGTCAGGTGGACAAGACTCAGGCCTATCAGCCTGAAATCTCTGCAACACACGTCGCAGATCCGGAGAAATAGCTGACAAGATAACTCCATCTTTAAGAATACCAACAGGATCAGCGACTCCAGGAGCATCAGGCACAAAGCTCCTAGAAAGAGCATCGGCCTTCACATTCTTTGAACCTGGTAAATACGAGACAACAAAATCAAAGCGGGAGAAAAACAATGACCAGCGGGCCTGTCTCGGATTAAGGCGTTTAGCAGACTCGAGATACATCAGATTTTTGTGATCAGTCAAGACCACCACACGATGCTTAGCACCCTCGAGCCAATGACGCCACTCCTCAAATGCCCATTTCATGGCCAACAACTCCCGATTGCCCACATCATAATTTCGCTCGGCAGGCGAAAACTTCCTAGAGAAAAAGGCACAAGGTTTCATAACAGAGCAATTAGGGCCTCTCTGCGACAAAACGGCCCCTGCCCCAATCTCCGAAGCATCCACCTCAACCTGAAAGGGAAGTGAGACGTCAGGCTGGCACAAAACAGGCGCCGAAGTAAACCGGCGTTTCAACTCCTGGAAAGCCTCCACGGCAGCAGGAGCCCAGTTAGCTACATCGGAGCCCTTCTTGGTCATATCCGTCAAAGGTTTCACAATGCTAGAAAAATTAGCGATAAAACGACGGTAGAAGTTAGCGAAGCCCAAGAACTTCTGAAGACTCTTAACTGACGAGGGCTGAGTCCAATCAAGAATAGCTCGGACCTTGACTGGGTCCATCTCCACAGCAGAAGGGGAAAAAATGAACCCCAAAAAGGGAACCTTCTGTACACCAAAGAGACACTTTGAGCCCTTGACAAACAAAGAATTTTCACGCAAAATTTTAAAGACCAACCTGACCTGCTCCACATGCGAATCCCAATTATCAGAAAAAAACAAAATATCATCCAGATAAACAATCAAAAATTTATCCAGATACTTCCGGAAAATGTCATGCATAAAGGACTGAAAAACTGAAGGCGCATTGGAGAGCCCAAAAGGCATCACCAAGTACTCAAAATGACCTTCGGGCGTATTGAATGCGGTTTTCCATTCATCACCTTGCTTAATGCGCACAAGGTTGTACGCACCACGAAGGTCTATCTTGGTGAACCACTTGGCACCCTTAATCCGGGCAAACAAGTCAGACAACAGCGGTAAAGGATACTGAAATTTGACAGTGATCTTATTTAAAAGCTGATAATCAATACAAGGTCTCAAAGATCCGTCCTTTTTTGCCACAAAAAAGAATCCCGCACCAAGAGGGGAAGAAGACGGACGAATATGTCCTTTTTCCAGAGACTCCTTGATATATGAACGCATAGCGGTATGTTCAGGTACCGACAGATTAAACAGTCTTCCCTTAGGAAATTTACTGCCTGGGATCAAATCTATAGCACAGTCACAGTCCCTATGAGGAGGCAGTGCACTGGACTCAGACTCACTGAAGACATCCTGATAATCAGACAAATACTCCGGAACTTCCGAAGGCGTAGAAGAAGCAATAGACACAGGCAGGGAATCCTCATGAATACCACGACAGCCCCAACTTGAGACTGACATAGCCTTCCAGTCCAGGACTGGATTATGGGTCTGTAACCATGGCAGCCCTAAAACGACCAAATCATGCATTTTATGTAAAACCAGGAAACGTATCACCTCGCGGTGTTCAGGAGTCATGCACATGGTAACCTGAGTCCAATACTGCGGTTTATTTGCTGCCAATGGTGTAGCATCAATACCCCTAAGAGGAATAGGATTTTCTAATGGTTCAAGAGTAAATCCACAGCGCTTAGCAAATGAGAGATCCATGAGACTCAGGGCAGCACCTGAATCTACAAACGCCATGACAGGATAAGATGACAGTGAGCAAATCAAAGTTACAGACAGAATAAATTTAGGTTGCAAATTACCAACGGTGACAGGACTAACAACCTTAGCTATACGTTTAGAGCATGCTGAGATAACATGTGTAGAATCACCACAGTAGTAGCACAAGCCATTCCGGCGTCTATGAATTTTCCGCTCATTTCTAGTCAGGATTCTATCACATTGCATTAAATCAGGTGTCTGTTCAGACAACACCATGAGGGAATTTGCGGTTTTTCTATCACATTGCACCGAATTAGGTGTCTGTTCAGACAACACCATGAGGGAATTTGCGGTTTTGCGCTCCCGCAACCGCCGGTCAATTTGAATAGCCAGTGCCATAGTATCATTCAGACCTGTGGGAATGGGAAAACCCACCATAACATTCTTAATGGCTTCAGAAAGGCCATTTCTAAAATTAGCGGCCAGTGCACACTCGTTCCAATGTGTCAGCACGGACCATTTCCGAAATTTTTTGGCAATACACTTCAGCCTCGTCCTGCCCCTGAGACATAGACAGCAAGGCCTTTTCTGCCTGAATCTCAAGATTGGGTTCCTCATAAAGTAAACCGAGCGCCAGAAAAAACGCATCAAGATCAGCCAATGCCGGATCTCCTGGCGCCAGCGAAAAAGCCCAATCCTGAGGGTCGCCCCGTAAGAACGAAATAACAATTTTTACTTGCTGAGCAGAATCTCCTGATGAACAGGGTCTCAGGGACAAAAACAATTTACAATTATTCACGAAATTCCTAAACTTAAACCTGTCTCCGGAAAACAGTTCAGGAATTGGTATTTTAGGTTCTGACCTAGGATTTCTGATAACATAGTCTTGTATGCCCTGCACACGAGTAGCCAGCTGGTCCACACTTGTAATCAAGGTCTGGACATTCATGTCTGCAGCAAGCATAGCCACTCTGAGGTAAAGGGGAAGGAGAAAAAAAAAAACTCAGAATCTTCTTTCTTATAATCCCTCTTCTGCAATGCATTAAACATTTAATACTGGCCTGGCAAACTGTTATGACCCCAATGGCGAGGGTCTCAGAGGAACGTGGAAGTCTGCAGAATACAAAAATCCAGCTCATAGGGCAGTGGTAACTGGGTTGACCATATATCTACTCCTAACGCCAACACTAGAAGTAGCCGGGGATCATTCCTACGTTGATTCTAGATGACACGCGCCAGCCGGAGAATCTAGCTACCCCTAGTAGAGGAAAACAAAGACCTTTCTTGCCTCCAGAGAAGGGGACCCCAAAGCTGGATAGAAGCCCCCCACAAATAATGACTGTGAGGTAAGAGGAAATGACAAACACAGAAATGAACCAGGTTTAGCACAGAGAGGCCCGCTTACTGATAGCAGAATAAAGAAAGGTAACTTATATGGTCAACAAAAACCCTATCAAAATCCACGCTGGAAATTCAAGAACCCCCGAACCGTCTAACGGTCCGGGGGGAGAACACCAGCCCCCTAGAGCTTCCAGCAAAGGTCAGGATATAGATTTGGAACAAGCTGGACAAAAATACAAAACCCAAAACAAAATAGCAAAAAGCAAAAGGCAGACTTAGCTGATATAACTGGAACCAGGATCAGTAGACAAGAGCACAGCAGACTAGCTCTGATAACTACATTGCCAGGCATTGAACTGAAGGTCCAGGGAGCTTATATAGCAACACCCCTAACTAACGACCCAGGAGCGGATAAAAGGAATGACAGAAAAACCAGAGTCAAAAAACTAGTAACCACTAGAGGGAGCAAAAAGCAAATTCACAACACCTGTGGTTCCTTCTGTTGATCCTCCTGCTCCGGTCTTGGTCAAGGGAGAATTGGAGTATGTGGTGGAGAAGATCTTAGATTCTCGAGTTTCGAGACGAAGGCTTCAGTACTTAGTTAAATGGAAGGGCTATGGTCAGGAGGATAATTCCTGGGTTGTCGCCTCTGATGTCCATGCGGCCGATTTGGTTCGTGCCTTTCATTCGGCTCGTCCTGATCGGCCTGGGGGCTCTGGTGAGGGTTCGGTGACCCCTCCTCAAGGGGGGGGTACTGTTGTGAATTCCGTCTGGGCTCCCTCTGGTGGCCTTTAGCGATACTGCGGGTCTGGAGCTGGGCTCAGCTGCCTCATTTCCTGCTATGCTGGTTCCTATTTAACTCCACCTGCACCTTTGCTTGTTGCCTGCTGTAGTTGTATTCAGTACTGGTTCTGATCTCTCTGGATTTCCTTGTGACCTGTCTCCATCCGGAGAAGCTAAGTCTTGCTAGTTCATGTTTGCTCATTTTTCTCTTGAAAATATGTTTCAATATATGATGAGTTCAGTCCAGCTTGCTTATATGTGATTTTTTGCTTGCTGGAAGTTCTGGGGTGCAGAGTGCGCCCCTCACATCGTGAGTCGGTGTGGGGGTTCTTGTATTTTCTGTGTGGATAGTTTTTGATAGTTTTTGTACTGACCGCACAGATCCCTTGCTATCTTCAGTCTTTTTAGCGTTACCGGGCCTCATTTGCTTAAACCTGTTTTTCATTACTACGTTTGTATTTTCCCCTCAACTCACCGTTATTTGTGGGGGCTGTCTAAACTTTGGGGCTATTTCTTTGAGGCAAGTGAGGCTTGCTTTCTCTCTAGGGGTAGTTAGTTCCTCAGGCTGTGACGAGGCGTCTAGGTTTTTAGGTAACGCTCCACGGCTGCCTTTAGTGTGTTTTGGATAGAATCAGTGTTGCGGTCAGTATAGTTTCCACATCCCCAGAGCTCGTCCTAATATTCTGGTTTACCTATCAGGTCAGTTTGGTGATCCTACCACTGGATCATAACAGAGGTTTAGCCCAATCAAATGGAATAGCAGGAATTATTTTTTTTTTTTAAGACGTTCGGAGTTACAAAGATATTGACTATGTTAAGATTTTTTATATTTTGTCAGATATTGATGTTTCACTAATTCCATGCTCTTCACCTTCTTTTTTACTTCTCCGACACTTTCTTCTTCATCATCCTCAGCAGCAGCATCTTTTACCTCAACTTCTTCTTCACATTATTCATCTTCTTCTTCTTCTTCACCTTCTTCCTATTATTCTTTTTTGTTACATTCTTCATATTCTTTTTAGTCAACTATTATTCTTCTTTATATTCTACTTGTTCATCATATTCTTATTTGTGACAGGCATTCCTGTAGGTGTTATCTATAAAAGTTTGAAGATTACACCTTCCGTTCTGCCTGTCACAAAAGAGTTACAACAGGATTTGTCCGTGTTCAGTTTGGTCTGCTGCAGCAGGCTTTTTCCAGGGACACCACGAGGAGGAATGGACTCACCCCCATACACTGCTTAGCCTTCTTCTGCTTATAATTTAGATAATGTCTTTTGCTCTGATGTTTAGTCTTATGCTTCTTGTTCTTCTGCTTCTCGGTCTTCCGGGTCGTCGTCTCCAGGGTCGTCATCTCCGGGTCGTCGTCGTCATCGGGGTGGTCTTCAGGGTCATCGTCTCCAGGGTTGTCGTCGTCATCGGGGTGGTCTTCAGGGTCGTCATCTCCAGGGTCGTCTTATCAGGGGTTGTCGTCTCTGGTGTCATCGTCATCTTAGGGGTGGTCTTCAGGGTCGTCATCTTTAGGGTCTTGAACTTGGAAATGTAGCAGAGGGTACAAGAAGGCTGAGAAAATGCAGAGAACCAGCTGATGGAACTGGAACCCGGCTGGCTACCCGAAGGTCCAAGAGCCAATGGAACAACCGAGGACCAGCTGACGTTACTGGAACCCGGTTATTAAGCAGGAGGTACCTGTGCCAGAGAACACTACCAAGGACCACCTGATGTTGGTGGAACTCGGATACCCAGAAGGAGGCACCTAAGCCAAAGGCTCTGCCCGGAAACCAGCTGATGGTACTGGATCCAGGATGGCGAGCAGAAGGTACAAGAGCAAAAGACACTGCCGAGAACCAGCTGACGGTACTGGAACCCGGATGGGTAGCCAAAGGTACAAGAGCCAATGGAACTACCGAGGACCAGCTGACGTTACTGGAACCTGGTTACTAAGCAGCAGGTACCCGTGCCAGAAAGCACTACCAAGGACCACCTGACGTTGGTGGAACTCGGATTACCCAGAAGGAGGCACCTAAGCCAAAGGCTCTGCCCGGAACCAGCTGACGGTACTGGAACCAGGGGGACCGATTCAAGATTGTCTTCCTACAGCCCCAACTAGCGGTGTTGGAGCCCAGGGTCAGCAGGGGGAGCAGAGTGTAGGCCGAAGCTGCACTCGTGGCAGTTTAACATCTGT
Organism: Ranitomeya variabilis; assembly: GCF_051348905.1. Lineage (NCBI taxonomy): Eukaryota > Metazoa > Chordata > Amphibia > Anura > Dendrobatidae > Ranitomeya > Ranitomeya variabilis. The sequence continues at coordinate 57,746,790 of NC_135233.1, forward strand.
TGGAGTGTCAGCATGGCGGTCACAGGACACATTGCCGGATACACAGCTGGGGATCAGCTGACGTTACTGAAACCCAATAACACTGGGTCATGTGTTTTGACTGTGCAGACGGCACTTCTGAGCATCAACTGGCAGTGTTGGAGCCCAGGGATTACAGTTCAGGTGGTAGAAACATGAACGCAACAGGAGTCCTGGATACCGTAGACAACCGATAATTTAATCTGGAAGAGGAGTGGCAAATTCCTGTGAGATCACTTACTTTTTCATTTTCAGAAAAGTAAGCCGATCAACGTTATTGGAGGACAGTCGCATGCGACGGTCTGTTAGTACACCAACTGCAGCACTAAAGACGCGTTCCGATAATACACTAGCAGCAGCGCAAGCCAGCACCTCCAATGCATACTGGCTTAGCTCTGGCCATGTATCCAGCTTAGAGACCCAAAACTTGAAGGGGGATGAGCTGTCTGGAAGTACAGTAAGAGGGCAAGACATGTAGTAAGTGGGCAAGACCATCTGAAGGAAACGTTGCCTCCTGCTGACTGGAGCCGCCGGTGATGGTGTAGACATTTGTGGCGGGCACACAAAACTGTGCCACAGTTGGGCCATACTGGTCTTGCCTTGTGCTGAGGCACTGCTTCTGCTCCCTCTTTGTGCAGAGCCTCCCCCACTGCCTCGATGCACTGAGCTGCTTTGTAAACACTAGCAGTACTGCTCTCAGTTGGACTGGAGAAGATGATAGAATTCACCAGTGTGTCTTGGTACTCCCGCATTTTACGCTCCCGGTTCAACGGTGTTATGAGGCTTTGTAAGTTGTCCCGTTAGCGAGGATCTAGGAGGGTGTACACCCAATAATCAGCCATGTTGAGAATGTGGGCGATGCGGCGGTCGTTTCTCAGGCACTGCAGCATGAAATCAACCATGTGCTGCAGACTGCCAACTGGCCAAGAAACGCTGTCCCCTGCTTGAGGCGTGATCTCTGCCTGCTCTGCATCACCCCACCCTCGCTCCACACACTGACTATTGGAGAATTGTTTAACTCCCTCCTCTGGACCGATGTCTTCCTCCTCCATTGACTCCTCCTCATCCTCCTCACAAAGTGTCCCCTGCCTAGGCCTTTGTGAGGAACCACGTAGCGCTGACTGTCCAGAAGCTTATGGAATTGGTGACTCCTCATCCTCCACCTCTTCCACAACATCATCCCTTAGTGCTTGCAGTGTTTGTTGAAGCAGGCAGATAAGGGGACAGTCATGCTGACTAGTGCATCATCTGCACTCGCCATCCATGCGGAATCATCGAAGGAACGCAAAACCTGGCAGACGTCTTTCATAGTGGCCCACTCTGTGGTTGTCAAGTCTGAACGGCGCGCAGTGCGACTTCTTTGTGCCTGATGCAGCTGGTACTCCATTACTGCTTGCTGCTGCTCACAAAACCACTCCAACATATGTATCGTGGAATTCCACCTGGTGGGTAGGTCACATATGATGCGATGTTCCGGAAGGCGGAATTGACACTGCAGAGCTTCAATGCACGATCTTGCCATGCTGGAATGCCGCAAGTGAGCACACTCTAGGTGGACCTTGTGCAGCAGTGCATCAAGATCCGGATAGTCCCTCAAAAAACTCTGCACGACCAAGTTGAGCACATGTGCCAGACATAGGATGTGAGTGAGGTTGCCTAGGCCCAGATTTTGGCCATTGTCACACACTACCATGCCTGGCTGGAGATTCACTGGCACAAACCAAACATCGCTCTCCTGCTTGATGGCATTCCAGAGGCATGCTCCTAACGGGTGCCAAAGTGGAGGCTACAGGCTCCGCAACCTTCCCCCTCCCTCACCTTCTTTGGGTCATTTGGGGAATCTCTTCCTCAGAGCTGCTCCTACCACCTTCCTTTACCTCACGCCATGATGGGTCAAGGACCTCATCATCTACACTCCCCTCTTCCAAAAAACTGCTTCTCCTGGGTAGTCTCGGCAGCACAGTACGCACTTGAAAGTGGCACCTGAGTCTCATCATCAGATGCGTACTGAGGTGTGCTGACCAGAGGCACTGGCCCACCCATCTCTTCAGATTCAGAGAGACAAAGCTGTTGGGCATCACTGCATACTGCCTCTTTGTCCATTTCTCCAATGCTGCTTGGCTGACCCCCTGTTTCCAAGCCAAGAGATTCAGAGAACAGAAGTAGAGATGGCTCCTGTCCTGGACCCTCTGACTGCCTGGGTAGTTTGGCAGGTGGTGAAGAGACAGATGGGTGCTCTCCAGTGCTCTGTGCCTGAGAGGATGTGGCACTAATTGAAGTCGATGTGTTAGCTGCCATCCATCCGACAACGGCTTCAATTTGTTCTTCACGCAGCAGCGGTGTACGGCGATCTCCTGAAAAGCTGCACATGAAGGACTATTCCCTGCTGAAACTGGGTGCTGATGAGTCACCGGTGCCCGCAGCAGGCACAGAATCCCCAAGTCCTCTCCCGGCTCCATGCCCACGCCCACATGCCTTACTCCCTGCCTTCTTCATCTTGGTTGACTGATAAAGACAAGCAGAAAAGTACTAAGGGCTTAGTGTGCTTATTCCGGAGAAGCTCCTAACAGGTATAAGAAACACTAATTTTCTAAAGTGTGGACTAGACTTTAATATGAGCTAAAGTGGCCTACACAACTGTAAAGTGGTGTGTTTGGTGAACTTTACTAATTTTTTTTTTGCAGAACTGACTTCAGAGTGAGCTGCACTCACACACAGACCGTGCAGACAGCCGTGAACGGCACTGCAAGGCCAAAACAAGCTCCTCTATGTAATCCTATATAGTGTTTTTCCATAATCTAGCAGGATACGGAGAAAAAGCCACTAATAGGATAAATTTGAAAAAATGTGCAGCACGCTGCACTAATTGAGAAACAGACAATTTAACGGTATGAGGCAGTGACACACCCTGAGCTGACTACAACCGGATGTGGCTGCGGACAGACTACAGCGTGATGTGCACTCATACAGAGACCGTGCAGACAGCTGTAAATGGCGCTACAAGGCCGAAAAAACCTCCTCTATGTAATCCCATATAGTGTTTTTCCAAAATTTAGCTGGATACGGATGTAAAGCCACTAATAGGAAATATTTGAAAAAATGTGCAGCAGGCTGCACTAATTGCAAAAAAGGACAATGGATTGAACAGTATGAGGCAGTGACACACCCTGAACTGACTACAACCGGCTGTGGCTGCGGACAGACTACAGAGTGATGTGCACTCACACAGAGACCATGCAGACAGCCGTAAACGGTGCTGCAAGGCCAAAAAAACCTCCTCTATGTTATCCTATGTAGTGTTTTTCCACAATTTAGCTGGGTACGGATGGAAAGCCACTAATAGGAAATATTTGAAAAAATGTGCAGCAGGCTGCACTAATTGCAAAAAAGGGCAATGGATAGAACAGTATGAGGCAGTGACGCACCCCTGAGCTGACTACAACTGGCTGTGGCTGCAGACAGACTACAGAGTGAGCTGCACTCACACACACAGAGACCATGCAGACAGCTGTGAACAGCGCTGCAAGGCAAAAGCAAGGTTCTCACACAGCGGTTGCTAAATTAGCCTGGGTAAAGCACAATGAAGCAAATCACTATCTCTAAACTGGCCCTCAGTCAGAACACAGCGTCCTGCCCCTAACTGAATTCACAGCAGAGTGAGCCCAAAATGGCGGCAGCGACTTTTATAGTGCATCATGACATCATTTCAGCAGCCAATCACAGCCATGCCAGTAGTTACATGCCCACCATGCAGAACAGGATGTGCCCACACTTCTAATCATTCTTCATTGGCTTAATTCGGGCACTTTGAATTCTGGGAACTTCTGATTCCAGTATCCGATATACGGAAAATATCGGAACTTGGTATCGGAATTCCAATACCGCAAATATCGGCTGATACCCAATACTTGCGGTATCGGAATGCTCAACACTATTTATAAGCTAAAATTAGCCTCACTCCCCAAATATAGACTAATATACTTTGTACTAGTTTTGTAGGGATGCTTAATTGGTTTAAACTTGTTTGGTCCTGAAACAAATAAGAAGGAATTTAAGGGAAATTGCTTCTGGCAGAATAATGTTGTTGTTCTCAATAGAATCCAAACAAAATAAAAATACTTTTTTTCCAATTTACTAAGAAAATAAACATTGTCATACAGTGAGCTTATTCCTTCTGTCTTAATGATCCTCATGGAGAGATAAAGGAGAAACAGTCAGTATAAGCAACTACACTTTTCAATTATTATTTTCATGTAGTATAATTAAGAAGATTATCAGATACTCTAAATAATCGGACTATTGTGAAAAAGAAAATAAAGCTTATTTTACCCCTTCATGACTGGGCAATTTTTCATTTTTACATTTTTGTTTTTCTCTGACTCATGCCACTTTTTATTTTAATTTTAAGTCAACAAAGCCATATGAGGAATATTTTTTTTGCAGTAGGAGTTTTGAATTTCATTATTTACTTTACCAGATAATGTACTGAAATAATAAAAAAAAAATTGTGTAATGGTAAAAAAAAATGAAATTCTCTAATTTTTTGGGAGATTTTGCTTTATGCCTTTCATTATGATGTAAAAATGACTTGTCAGAATGACTCTTTAGGTCAGTATGATTATAGCGATACCAACATTTTAGCTTTTTAGTTGTTTTTGTTTCTTGCAAAAAAATTAATGTGATTTGTGCACCATTTTCCATAACTTTCCCTTTTTTTTCTGTCTATGGAGCTGTATTAGACTTTTTTTTAGGATATCAAGCTAGAGATTTTTATGGTATCATTTTTGGGGTACATATGATGTTTTGATCATGTTCCATTGCATTTTTTGGAGGAGGTGAAGAGACTGAAAAAAAGCAGTTCTGGCAATTAAATTTATTTTTTGCTTTACGATGTTTGACTTTTGGGTTAAATAACTTTATAATTTGATGTGTTAGACTTTTGTGAATGAGGCAAAACAAAATGTACCTTTTTAAAATGGGGAAAAAGTGGGTGGCTCAAAGTTTTGTATTTTTTAACCAAAATTTTTTTTAGTTCCTCTAGGAGGTTTGAACCTGAGATTGTTTGATCGCTTATGTTATAGACTGCAATAGCACAGGAATGTGTTACTGTGTTATATAGTCACTATAATTGGCTTCACAAGAGAGCCAAAATGGCAGCAGTTTGTGTGTTCAGCAAGTCTCAAACTACTATGGTAGTCCATCAGCAGTCAAGCACCCTGATGCAGAGACTGACTGTTGCATTTAAAGGATTAAACCGCTACTGTAAGAGGCAGATGTCAGCTGTATAGATCTGCCGGCATCTGACCGTTTTGGAGCAGGTTGAGCTCCTGAGCCTCTTGAAAACACCCACCCCAGTACCAAGTCATACTGACCAAAGGGGTTAAAGAGCTGAGAGCCTTTAGGAAGAAAGCTCAAATTAAAATGTTAGCAATAAATCTGTGTGGAGACACAAGGGACAGTAGATGCTCTCACCTGCTGGCCTGGTTGTCTTTAGAAAGACCGCATTGACCAGGGCTAATCCCACTGAACATCCGCACTCCTTCCCCATGGGCAGAATACTATTCAGACAACCCAGGGTGAGGGTAACACAGTGTGGCAATACTTTATTGATCCACCAACTGTCAATAACATATAGTACAGTCAGGGGCGTAACTACCACGGTGGCAGCGGTCGCTGCTGCGGGCCCGGCAGGTCAGAGCAGTGGCGAATCCAGGGAAGGGCAGCCAGGGCATGTGCCCCTGGTGCAGCCAAAAGGGGGCGCCAGCGGGCCGCCTGATGATGCGGTGGTCCAAGGAGGGGGTTGGCAGGGACAGGGAGCGGGGGCTGTCTAATGATACTCACCTACTCCTGGCGCGGTGCAGTCCCTGCTTCCCGGCGCTGCTGCTTCTTCCTGTACTGAGCGGTCACATGGTACCGCTCATTACAGTAATGAATATGCGGCTCCACCTCCCATAGGGGTGAAGCCACATATTCATTACTGTAATGAGCGGTAACGGTGACCGCTCAGTACAGGAAGAAGCAGCAGCGCCGGGAAGCAGGGACTGCACTGCGCCAGGAGCAGTTGAGTATAACAGGGAGGGGAGCGCTGCGCGATAGTCACCTCTCCTCATTCCAGTCACCGCTCCATCTTCTGCAGTGACGCTGAGGTCAGAGGGCGCGATGACGTAGTTAGTGCGCGCCCTCTGCCTGACCGTCAGTGCAGAGGAGGCGGAAAATGGAACGGCGAATGGAACAAGGAGCGGTGAATATTGAAAGTGCTGGGGGCCTGAGCGACGGAGAGGCGAGTATGTGATTTTTTTTATCGCAGCAACAGCATATGGGGCAAGTGTCTGTATGGGGCCATAACGTTTGTGCAGCATTATATGGGGGCCATAATATTTGTGCAGCACTATATGGGGGCCATAATATTTGTGCAACACTATATGGGTGCCATAATGTTTGTGCAGCACTATATTGGGGCCATAACATTTGTGCAGCACTATATGGGGGACTGTTATGGTTCTCAATGGCAAGAGAACATAGCCCAGCAAACATAAGTACTAGCTCTTGGAAGGATGGAAACTAAACTGACCATGAACTAAACCTGCCGCACAACTAACAGTAGCCGGGTAGCGTTGCCTACGTTTTTTATCCCTAGACGCCCAGCGCCGGCCGGAGGACTAACTAATCCTGGCAGAGGAAAATATAGTCCTGGCTCACCTCTAGAGAAGTTTCCCCGATAGGCAGACAGAGGCCCCCACATATATTGGCGGTGATTTTAGATGAAATGACAAACGTAGTATGAAAATAGGTTTAGCAAAATTGAGGTCCGCTTACTAGATAGCAGGAAGACAGAAAGGGCACTTTCATGGTCAGCTGAAAACCCTATCAAAATACCATCCTGAAATTACTTTAAGACTCTAGTATTAACTCATAACATCAGAGTGGCAATTTCAGATCACAAGAGCTTTCCAGACACAGAAACGAAACTACAGCAGTGAACTGGAACAAAATGCAAAAACAAACGAGGACTAAAGTCCAACTTAGCTGGGAGTTGTCTAGCAGCAGGAACATGCACAGAAAGGCTTCTGATTACAATGTTGACCGGCATGGAAGTGACAGAGGAGCAAGGTTAAATAGCGACTCCCACATCCTGATGGAAACAGGTGAACAGAGGGGATGATGCACACCAGTTCAATTCCACCAGTGGCCACCGGGGGAGCCCAAAATCCAATTTCACAACAGTACCCCCCCCTCAAGGAGGGGGCACCGAACCCTCGCCAGAACCACCAGGGCGATCAGGATGAGCCCTATGAAAGGCACGGACCAGATCGGAGGCATGAACATCAGAGGCAGTCACCCAAGAATTATCCTCCTGACCGTATCCCTTCCATTTGACCAGATACTGGAGTTTCCGTCTGGAAACACGGGAGTCCAAGATTTTTTCCACAACGTACTCCAACTCGCCCTCAACCAACACCGGAGCAGGAGGCTCAACGGAAGGCACAACCGGTACCTCATACCTGCGCAACAATGACCGATGAAAAACATTATGAATAGAAAAAGATGCAGGGAGGTCCAAACGGAAGGACACAGGGTTAAGAATCTCCAATATCTTGTACGGGCCGATGAACCGAGGCTTAAACTTAGGAGAAGAAACCCTCATAGGGACAAAACGAGAAGACAACCACACCAAGTCCCCAACACAAAGCCGAGGACCAACCCGACGCCGGCGGTTGGCAAAAAGCTGAGTCTTCTCCTGGGACAACTTCAAATTGTCCACTACCTGCCCCCAAATCTGATGCAACCTCTCCACCACAGTATCCACTCCAGGACAATCCGAAGATTCCACCTGACCAGAAGAAAATCGAGGATGAAACCCCGAATTACAGAAAAAAGGAGACACCAAGGTGGCAGAGCTGGCCCGATTATTGAGGGCAAACTCCGCTAAAGGCAAAAAAGCAACCCAATCATCCTGATCTGCAGACACAAAACACCTCAAATATGTCTCCAAGGTCTGATTCGTCCGCTCGGTCTGGCCATTAGTCTGAGGATGGAAAGCAGACGAGAAAGACAAATCTATGCCCATCCTAGCACAGAATGCTCGCCAAAATCTAGACACGAATTGGGTTCCTCTGTCAGAAACGATATTCTCCGGAATACCATGCAAACGGACCACATTTTGAAAAAACAGAGGAACCAACTCGGAAGAAGAAGGCAACTTAGGCAGGGGAACCAAATGGACCATCTTAGAGAAACGGTCACACACCACCCAGATGACAGACATCTTCTGAGAAACAGGAAGATCCGAAATAAAATCCATCGAGATGTGCGTCCAGGGCCTCTTCGGGATAGGCAAGGGCAACAACAATCCACTAGCCCGAGAACAACAAGGCTTGGCCCGAGCACAAACGTCACAAGACTGCACAAAGCCTCGCACATCTCGAGACAGGGAAGGCCACCAGAAGGACCTTGCCACCAAATCCCTGGTACCAAAGATTCCAGGATGACCTGTCAACGCAGAAGAATGAACCTCAGAAATGACTTTACTGGTCCAATCATCAGGAACAAACAGTCTACCAGGTGGGCAACGATCAGGTCTATCCGCCTGAAACTCCTGCAAGGCCCGCCGCAGGTCTGGAGAAACGGCAGACAATATCACGCCATCCTTAAGGATACCTGTAGGTTCAGAGTTACCAGGGGAGTCAGGCTCAAAACTCCTAGAAAGGGCATCCGCCTTAACATTCTTAGAACCCGGCAGGTAGGACACCACAAAATTAAACCGAGAGAAAAACAACGACCAGCGCGCCTGTCTAGGATTCAGGCGTCTGGCGGACTCAAGATAAATTAGATTTTTGTGGTCAGTCAATACCACCACCTGATGTCTAGCCCCCTCAAGCCAATGACGCCACTCCTCAAAAGCCCACTTCATGGCCAAAAGCTCCCGATTCCCAACATCATAATTCCGCTCGGCGGGCGAAAATTTACGCGAGAAAAAGGCACAAGGTCTCATCACGGAACAATCGGAACTTCTCTGCGACAAAACTGCCCCAGCTCCGATTTCAGAAGCGTCGACCTCAACCTGAAAAGGAAGAGCAACATCAGGCTGACGCAACACAGGGGCGGAAGAAAAGCGGCACTTAAGCTCCCTAAAGGCCTCCACAGCAGCAGGGGACCAATCAGCAACATCAGCACCCTTCTTAGTCAAATCAGTCAATGGTTTAACAACATCAGAAAAACCAGCAATAAATCGACGATAAAAGTTAGCAAAGCCCAAAAATTTCTGAAGACTCTTAAGAGAAGAGGGTTGCGTCCAATCACAAATAGCCTGAACCTTGACAGGATCCATCTCGATGGAAGAGGGGGAAAAAATATATCCCAAAAAGGAAATCTTTTGAACCCCAAAAACGCACTTAGAACCCTTCACACACAAGGAATTAGACCGCAAAACCTGAAAAACCCTCCTGACCTGCTGGACATGAGAGTCCCAGTCATCCGAAAAAATCAAAATATCATCCAGATACACAATCATAAATTTATCCAAATAATCACGGAAAATGTCATGCATAAAGGACTGAAAGACTGAAGGGGCATTTGAAAGACCAAAAGGCATCACCAAATACTCAAAGTGGCCCTCGGGCGTATTAAATGCGGTCTTCCACTCATCCCCCTGCTTAATTCGCACCAAATTATACGCCCCACGGAGATCTATCTTAGAGAACCACTTGGCCCCCTTTATGCGAGCAAACAAATCAGTCAGCAGTGGCAACGGATATTGATATTTAACCGTGATTTTATTCAAAAGCCGATAATCAATACACGGTCTCAAAGAGCCATCTTTCTTAGCCACAAAGAAAAAACCGGCTCCTAAGGGAGATGACGAAGGACGAATATGTCCCTTTTCCAAGGACTCCTTTATATATTCTCGCATAGCAGCATGTTCAGGCACAGACAGATTAAATAAACGACCCTTAGGGTATCTACTACCCGGAATCAAATCTATGGCACAATCGCACTCCCGGTGCAGAGGTAATGAACCAAGCTTAGGCTCTTCAAAAACGTCACGATATTCAGTCAAGAATTCAGGAATCTCAGAGGGAATAGATGATGAAATGGAAACCACAGGTACGTCCCCATGCTTCCCCTTACATCCCCAGCTTAACACAGACATAGCTTTCCAGTCAAGGACTGGGTTATGAGATTGCAGCCATGGCAATCCAAGCACCAACACATCATGTAGGTTATACAGCACAAGAAAGCGAATAATCTCCTGATGATCCGGATTAATCCGCATAGTTACTTGTGTCCAGTATTGTGGTTTATTACTAGCCAATGGGGTGGAGTCAATCCCCTTCAGGGGTATAGGAGTTTCAAGAGGCTCCAAATCATACCCACAGCGTTTGGCAAAGGACCAATCCATAAGACTCAAAGCGGCGCCAGAGTCGACATAGGCATCCGCGGTAATAAATGATAAAGAACAAATCAGGGTCACAGATAGAATAAACTTAGACTGTAAAGTGCCAATTGAAACAGACTTATCAAGCTTCTTAGTACGCTTAGAGCATGCTGATATAACATGAGTTGAATCACCGCAATAGAAGCACAACCCATTTTTTTGTCTTAAATTCTGCCGTTCACTTCTGGACAGAATTCTATCACATTGCATATTCTCTGGCGTCTTCTCAGTAGACACCGCCAAATGGTGCACAGGTTTGCGCTCCCGCAGACGCCTATCGATCTGGATAGCCATTGTCATGGACTCATTCAGACCCGCAGGCACAGGGAACCCCACCATAACATCCTTAATGGCATCAGAGAGACCCTCTCTGAAATTCGCCGCCAGGGCGCACTCATTCCACTGAGTAAGCACAGCCCATTTACGGAATTTCTGGCAGTATATTTCAGCTTCGTCTTGCCCCTGAGATAGGGACATCAAGGCCTTTTCCGCCTGAAGCTCTAACTGAGGTTCCTCATAAAGCAACCCCAAGACCAGAAAAAACGCATCCACATTGAGCAACGCAGGATCCCCTGGAGCCAATGCAAAAGCCCAATCCTGAGGGTCGCCCCGGAGCAAGGAAATCACAATCCTGACCTGCTGAGCAGGATCTCCAGCAGAGCGAGATTTCAGGGACAAAAACAACTTGCAATTATTTTTGAAATTTTGAAAGCAAGATCTATTCCCCGAGAAAAATTCAGGCAAAGGAATTCTAGGTTCAGATATAGGAACATGAACAACAAAATCTTGTAAATTTTGAACTTTCGTGGTGAGATTATTCAAACCTGCAGCTAAACTCTGAATATCCATTTTAAACAGGTGAACACAGAGCCATTCCAGGATTAGAAGGAGAGAGAGAGAGAGAAAGGCTGCAATATAGGCAGACTTGCAAGAGATTCAATTACAAGCACACTCAGAACTGAAGGGAAGGGGAAAAAAAAAAAAAAAATCTTCAGCAGACTTCTCTTTTCTCTCCTTTCTCTGTCAATTAATTTAACCCTTTTTTAGGCCGGTCAAACTGTTATGGTTCTCAATGGCAAGAGAACATAGCCCAGCAAACATAAGTACTAGCTCTTGGAAGGATGGAAACTAAACTGACCATGAACTAAACCTGCCGCACAACTAACAGTAGCCGGGTAGCGTTGCCTACGTTTTTTATCCCTAGACGCCCAGCGCCGGCCGGAGGACTAACTAATCCTGGCAGAGGAAAATATAGTCCTGGCTCACCTCTAGAGAAGTTTCCCCGATAGGCAGACAGAGGCCCCCACATATATTGGCGGTGATTTTAGATGAAATGACAAACGTAGTATGAAAATAGGTTTAGCAAAATTGAGGTCCGCTTACTAGATAGCAGGAAGACAGAAAGGGCACTTTCATGGTCAGCTGAAAACCCTATCAAAATACCATCCTGAAATTACTTTAAGACTCTAGTATTAACTCATAACATCAGAGTGGCAATTTCAGATCACAAGAGCTTTCCAGACACAGAAACGAAACTACAGCAGTGAACTGGAACAAAATGCAAAAACAAACGAGGACTGAAGTCCAACTTAGCTGGGAGTTGTCTAGCAGCAGGAACATGCACAGAAAGGCTTCTGATTACAATGTTGACCGGCATGGAAGTGACAGAGGAGCAAGGTTAAATAGCGACTCCCACATCCTGATGGAAACAGTTGAACAGAGGGGATGATGCACACCAGTTCAATTCCACCAGTGGCCACCGGGGGAGCCCAAAATCCAATTTCACAACAGGGGACATAACATTTGTGCGGGCCATAACATTTGTGAAGCACTATATGGGGGCCATAACATTTGTGCAGCACTATATGGGGCCATAACTTTTGTGCAGCACTATATGGGGGCCATAACATTTGTGCAGCACTATAATGGGGCAAGTGTCTGTATGGAGCAGCTATGGGGCCATAACATTTGTGCAGCACTATATGGGGGCCATAATGTTTGTGCAGCACTATATGGGGGCCATAACATTTGTGCAGCACTATATAGGGGCCATAATGTTTGTGCAGCACTATATGGGGGCCATAACGTTTGTGCAGCACTATATGGGGGCCATAAAGTTTGTGCAGCACTATATGGGGGCCATAACTTTTGTGCAGCACTACATGGGGGCCATAACATTTGTGCGGGCCATAACGTTTGTGCAGCACTATATGGGGGCCATAACGTTTGTGCAGATGTCTGTAGTATGTGTGTGTGATATCTGTAGTATGTGTGTGTGTGTGTGATATCTGTAGTATGTGTGTGTGTGTGATATCTGTAGTGTGTGTGTGTGTGATATCTGTAGTATGTGTGTGTGTGATATCTGTAGTGTGTGTGTGTGATATCTGTAGTATGTGTGTGTGTGATATCTGTAGTGTGTGTGTGTGAGGCAGGGGCTTAACTACCACGGTCGCAGCGGTCGCCGATGCAAGCGGCTCTGGCAGGTCAGGGGCCCGTGTGTCCCCTTGAGCCTGTCTCCCTTGTCCCCTTATGCTTGTGACCCTTGTCCCCGTGTGCCAGTCTCCCTTGCCCATTAGTCCCTGTGTGTCCCCATGTGCCTGTCTCCTTTGTCCCCTTGTGCTTGTGTCAGTCTCCTTTGTCCCCTTGTGCTTGTGTCAGTCTCCCTTGCCCACTAGTCCCTGTGTGTCAGTCTCCCTTTCTCACTTGGCCCTGTGTGTCCCCTTGTGCTTGTATCCCTTGTCCCCGTGTGTCCCCTTGTGTCAGTCTCTCTTGCCCACTAGTCCCTGTGTGTCCCCTTGTGCCTGTCTCCCTTGTCCCCTTGTGCTTGTCCCTTGTCCCCGTGTGTCCCTTTGTGTCAGTCTCCATTGCCCACTAGTCCCCTTGTATCAGTCTCCCTTGCCCACTAGTCCCCGTGTGTCAGTATGCCTTGCCCACTAGTCCCTGTGTCCCCTTGTGCCAGTCTCCCCTGTCCATTAGTCCCCGTGTGCCCCTTGTGTCAGTCTCCCTTGCCCACTAGTCCCCGTGTGTCAGTATGCCTTGCCCACTAGTCCCTGTGTCCCCTTGTGCCAGTCTCCCCTGTCCATTAGTCCCCGTGTGCCCCTTGTGTCAGTCTCCTTTGCCCACTTGTCCCCGTGTGCACCTTGTGTCAAGCTCCCTTGCCCACTAGTCCCTGTGTGTCCCTTGTGTCTGTCTCCCTTGTCCCCTTGTGTCAGTCTCCCTTGCCCACTAGTCTCCTTGTAACCTTCTCCCCTGCCTCCTAGCCCCCATGTGTCCCCTTGTGCCTGTCTTCCTTGCTCCCTAGCCCCCCAATGTTACCCTTGTGCCTGTCTCCCCTAGCCCTGTTGTGCCCTCTCCCCTGCCCCCTTGTCACCATTTGCTCATGTCTTTCTCACTGCCCCTGTATGGAGGGGCTGCATTTTACTATGAGGGGGGCTGCATTATATTCTATGGGGTTACAGTGAATTGTATGGCAGGGCTGCAGTATACTCTGTGGGGTGGCTGCAGTATACTGTGTGGGGTGGCTGCATTATACTCTGGGGTGGCTGCATTATACTATGTGTGGGCTGCATTATACTGAATTGAGGACTATGGGGAATATATTATACTATATGAAGAACTATGGGGTGTATTATACTGTGGGAAGTGAATTGTGCGACATGGATGACGATGGCGGTGCATTATACTATATGGAGCACTTTGAGGAGGGTATTATACTATATGGAGGACTGAGCAGTGTATTTTAATATATGGAGGACTATGTGGAGTGTATAATACTAAATGGAGGACTGAGGAGTGTATTTTACTGTATTGAGGACTATGAGGGGTGCATTATACTATATGGAGCACTATGAGCAGTGTTTTATACTATATGGAGGACTGAGGAGTGTATTATACTATATGGAGGACTGAGCAGTGTATTATACTATATGGAGGACTGAAAAACCAGAAAAAACGTACTATCCTTAAAACGATATTTTATTATTAAATTGTCTAAAATCCCAATAGATAAAACTCAAATGTATGCAATCAACATCAGCCAACTGGGTTGGGTAAGCTAGAAAAATAGGGAGAAAATAGCAGATATGCCTGACACAGTCCCTGTAGGTGGCCCTAAAGTGTCTTAAACCTACCTACCAGCGGAGGTTGGCACCCTAGATTTCGATATGGCGCCCCCGCTCACCGTCGACTGTCCCTCCTTACCCTAGTAGGGTCCTACTTGCTACCCACACCCAGGTACCCACAGACATACACACACAAATTGACCAATAGGTCACACTAACCAAAAAACGTGAAAAAGTGAAAAAAGAAAAAAGTGAACGAAAAATTCTAAAAACACTGCAGACATTGCTGCATAAATGCACTAAATAGCATGTACCCCACAGTTACCTCAAAAAGATTTTTTTGAAAAAATAGATAGTGCAGAGCTATGGGGTACAGCCGGGCACAGTTGGAGTGTGCTCAGTAAAATATTCGGAGGTCATAAGTAGTGAAACCTCTAATAGATGTAACAATAGGTTTTGACCTATTGTTACATCTATTAGAGGTTTCACTACTTATGACCTCCGAATATTTTACTGAGCACACTCCAACTGTGCCCGGCTGTACCCCATAGCTCTGCACTATCTATTTTTTCAAAAAAATCTTTTTGAGGTAACTGTGGGGTACATGCTATTTAGTGCATTTATGCAGCAATGTCTGCAGTGTTTTTAGAATTTTTCGTTCACTTTTTTCTTTTTTCACTTTTTCACGTTTTTTGGTTAGTGTGACCTATTGGTCAATTTGTGTGTGTATGTCTGTGGGTACCTGGGTGTGGGTAGCAAGTAGGACCCTACTAGGGTAAGGAGGGACAGTCGACGGTGAGCGGGGGCGCCATATCGAAATCTAGGGTGCCAACCTCCGCTGGTAGGTAGGTTTAAGACACTTTAGGGCCACCTACAGGGACTGTGTCAGGCATATCTGCTATTTTCTCCCTATTTTTCTAGCTTACCCAACCCAGTTGGCTGATGTTGATTGCATACATTTGAGTTTTATCTATTGGGATTTTAGACAATTTAATAATAAAATATCGTTTTAAGGATAGTACGTTTTTTCTGGTTTTTCAACTTAATATATCCTTTCAATATTCTAGCCGGTTTTCTACACTATATGGAGGACTGAGCAGTGTATTATACTATATGGAGCACTATGAGGAGTATATTTTAATATATGGAGGACTATGAGGAGTGTATTATACTGTATAGAGGACTGAGGAGTGTACAATACTATATGGAGGACTATGGGGAGTGTATTATACTATAAGGAGGACTATGGGGGTGCATTATACTTCTTATATGGATCCCCATGACTTCTATGTTAGCCCCTGATGAGTATAATGGTTTATTTTCTGTTATACATTACATAACAATGGTAGTACAAGAGACAAATATATCCCAGGATGGGGCACCAGATAGTTATTCAACACTATAGAACTTTGCAATAAAGCTATAGTGTGCAAAATGAATAGGGAAAATATGAATTTGGGAGGAAAATATTTTGGCGTGGGGTGGGGGATTTGAAAGTTCGCACCGGGGTACATAACTTTGTAGTTACGCCACTGAGTACAGTCCCAGCAAGTACTTAAAATGTCACAAATGACAGAGTCTCACCCTTCCACTGATTCACTGGCAGCTTTTGACGCTTCATATTTTCACTGCATCGAAAACAGCATCTTACATTTTCAGCAATGTGGATGGGATTTATATAAATTTCATGCCCACTGTGCTTCTTTTTTACTCAGCAAAAACTGATTTGTGGTGTGTGCTTCACATCCATAACATGTCAGTTTTTCTTTCGGGCAGAGCCGGCTTTAGACAAAGTGGGGCCCTCTGTAAAAGTTTAAAGTGCAGCCCCAAATACTATCATATTACACCATCTCACAGAAACATTTCAGTTGTATTTATCTGTGCTGAGTTCAGGCCACTAAATGAGCGTGATTAACAATATTGAAGTCATTTGACACTTGTTTCCAGGCCTCTTTACATCAGCTGAGGAACAATGATGGTGACGGAACTATTACTAGTAGATCAATCTGTCCACATACAGTATCATGTTATCAGCAGTATTTCTGCAGTTTTCGCACGGGGATGTGCTGCCGAAAACAATTATTTTTGTTTCAGCATAACCAATCCAATCACTCGATAAAAAAAGGTAGCATTTTACTTGTTTAGTATAATACACCACATAGTCCTCCACATAGTATAATGCACCTTATAGTTCTCCATATTGTATAATGCACCATCCATAGTCCTCCAAATAGTATAATGTGCCCCATAGCTCTCCATATAGTATAATACACTCCCCTTATTCCTCCATATAGTATAATACACACCCCATAGTCCTCCATATTGTAAAATGCATGCCATTGTCCTCCATATAGTATAATGCACAGCCAATATCTTCAGTATAGTATAATGCACACCCCATAGTCCTCAATATAGTATAAAGCATCACATAGTCCTCCATATTGTATATTTAACCCCCCATAGTCCTCCATTTACCACAATGCACTCCCCATAGTATAATGCACCCCATAGTCCTTCATATACTATAATGCATTCCCCATATTCCTTGATATAGTATAATGCAGGTCTCATATAGTACATATAATATAATGCACTCACAATAGTCCTTGATAGAGTATAATGCAACCCCCATATAGTACAATCCAGCCCCTATAAAGTATAATAGAACCCATAGTCCTTGATAGAGTATAATGCAGCACTCTATAGAGTAAATGTAAGGCCGCAAGGGCAGGGTCCTCGCCCCTCTGTATCAGTCTGTAATTGTTAGCTTGTTTACTGTAAGTGATATTTGTAATTTGTATGTAACCCATTCTCATGTACAGCACCACGGATTCAATGGTGCTATATAAATAAATAATAATAATGCAGCCCCCATAGAGTATAATGCAGCCCCCTCATAGAGTATAATACAGCCCCTCATAGAGTATAATGCAGCTCCCTCATACACTGTAATACAGCCCCCTGAGAGTATAATGCAGCCACACCATAGAGAATAATGCAGCCACCCGATAGTTTAATGCAGCCCCCCTTAAAGTATAATTAAGCCCTCTAAAGAGTATAATGCAGCCCCCTATAGAGTATAATGCAGACCCCTCATAGTCTATTATGCAGCCCCTGCATACAGTATAATGCAACCACCATATAGAGTATAATGCAACCCCCTCATAGAGTATAATGCATCCTGTTATGGATCTGGTGGTTAGGAGCACCCGAAATGACCTGATGGTTAAAATGGAAAAAAACTGGGACAAGCTCTGAGGAAGTGGTAACTCTACTGACCGCAATCAATAATCCTATCACACACACTAGAAATAGCCGTGGAGCGTACCTAACTCTCCCTAGACGCCTCTTCACAGCCTAAGAGCTAACTACCCCTAAAGATAGAAATAGCAGCCTACCTTGCCTCAGAGAAATTCCCCAAAGTAAAGGTAGCCCCCCACAAATATTGACTGTGAGTTAAGAGGAAGTAACAAACACAGGAATGAAACAGATTTTAGCAAAGGAGGCCGAATCTTCTCTAGACAGACAGAGGATAGGAAAGGGAACTATGCGGTTAGTATTAAAAACTACAAAAACCACGCAGAGTGTGCAAAAAGACCTCCACACCGACTCACGGTGTGGAGGTGCCGCTCTGCACCCCCAGAGCTTCCAGCTAGCAAGGAAATATCATAATAGCAAGCTGGACTAGAAACATAGCATGTACTGAGAAATATATTCAAAAACCAATAAACAGCAAATGGACTAGCGAGGACTTAGCTTCTGCTGGAGTAGACAGGTCATCTGAGAAATCCAAGAGAGATCTGAACCAGTACTGAGACATTGACAGCTGGCATGAACTAACGACCTGGGCAGAGTTAAATAGGGAAGCCAGCAGCAGCAATAAACGAGGGCAGCTGAGAAAGCCAACCTCAAAGATCAGCAGTTCCACTTAAAGCCACCAGAGGGTGTCCAAGGACAGAACTCACCAAAGTACCATTCACGACCACAGGAGGGAGCCCGAGAACGGATTTCACAACAGTACCCCCCCCTTGAGGAGGGGTCATCGAACCCTCACCACAGCCCCCAGGCCGATCAGGACGAGCCAAATGAAAGGCACGAACCAAATCGGCAGCATGGACATCGGAGGCAACAACCCAGGAATTATCCTCCTGACCATAGCCCTTCCATTTAACCAGGTACTGAAGCTTCCGTCTCGAAATACGAGAATCTAAAATCTTCTCCACCACATACTCCAACTCCCCCTCAACCAACACCGGAGCAGAAGGATCAACGGAAGGAACCATAGGCGCCACATATCTCCACAACAGCGACCTATGGAACACATTATGGATGGCAAAAGAAGCTGGAAGGGCCAAACGAAACGACACAGGATTGATAATTTCAGAAATCTTATAAGGACCAATGAAACGAGGCTTGAACTTAGGAGAAGAAACTTTCATAGGAACAAAACGAGAAGACAACCAAACCAAATCCCCAACACGAAGTCGGGGACCAACACAGCGACGGCGGTTAGCAAAACGTTGCGCCTTCTCCTGAGACAACGTCCAAATTTGCTGCAACCTGTCCACTACAGAATCCACACCAGGACAGTCAGAAGGCTCAACCTGCCCTGAAGAAAAACGAGGATGAAAACCAGAATTACAAAAAACAGGCGAAACCAAAGTAGCAGAACTAGCCCGATTATTAAGGGCGAACTCGGCCAATGGCAAGAAGGTCACCCAATCATCCTGATCAGCAGAGACAAAGCATCTCAGATAGGTCTCCAAGGTCTGATTAGTTCGTTCGGTTTGGCCATTTGTCTGAGGATGGAACGCTGAAGAAAAAGACAAATCAATGCCCATCTTAGCACAAAAGGACCGCCAAAACCTAGAAACAAACTGGGAACCTCTGTCCGACACAATGTTCTCCGGAATGCCATGCAAACGAACCACATGCTGAAAAAATAATGGAACCAAATCAGAGGAGGAAGGCAATTTAGGCAAGGGTACCAAATGGATCATCTTAGAAAACCGATCACAAACCACCCAGATGACAGACATCCTTTGAGAGACAGGAAGATCAGAAATGAAATCCATGGAAATATGCGTCCAGGGCCTCTTCGGGACAGGCAAAGGCAAAAGCAACCCACTGGCACGAGAACAGCAAGGTTTGGCCCGAGCACAAGTCCCACAGGACTGCACAAAAGAACGCACATCCCGTGACAAGGAAGGCCACCAAAAGGACCTAGCAACCAAATCTCTGGTACCAAAAATCCCAGGATGACCAGCCAATACTGAAAAAAATAACCCTACTAGTCCATCTATTAGGGTCAAACAGTTTCTCCACTGGACAGCGGTCAGGTCTATCAGCCTGAAACTCCTGCAGCACCCGCCGCAAATCAGGCGAGATGGCAGACAAAATCCGTCCCTCTTTGAGAATACCAGCCGGCTCAGAGACTCCCGGAGAATCAGGCAAAAAACTCCTAGAAAGGGCATCAGCCTTCACATTCTTAGATCCCGGAAGGTATGAGACCACAAAATCGAAACGGGAGAAAAACAGTGACCATCGAGCCTGTCTAGGATTCAACCTCTTGGCGGACTCGAGGTAAGTCAGATTCTTGTGATCAGTCAAGACCACCACGCGATGTTTGGCTCCCTCAAGCCCATGTCGCCACTCCTCGAATGCCCACTTCATAGCCAACAACTCCCGATTGCCAACATCATAATTACGCTCAGCAGGCGAAAACTTTCTCGAAAAGAAAGCACACGGCTTCATCAAAGATCCATCAGAACTTCTCTGAGACAAAACAGCCCCTGCCCCAATCTCAGAAGCATCAACCTCGACCTGAAAAGGGAGCAAAACATCTGGCTGACGCAACACAGGGGCCGAAGTAAAACGACGTTTAAGCTCCTGAAAAGCCTCAACGGCCGCAGGGGACCAGTTCACCACATCAGCACCTTTCTTTGTCAAATCAGTCAAAGGCTTAACCACACTAGAAAAATTAGCGATGAAGTGACGGTAAAAATTAGCAAAGCCCAGGAAATTCTGAAGACTCTTCACAGATGTAGTTTGTGTCCAATCATAAATGGCCTGAACTTTAACAGGGTCCATCTTGATAGTAGAAGGGGAAAAAATGAAGCCCAAAAAGGAAACCTTCTGAACTCCAAAGAGGCCTTTAGACCCCTTCACAAACAACGCTTTAGCACGAAGGACCTGGAACACCATCCTGACCTGCCTTACATGAGACTCCCAATCATCCGAAAAGACCAAAATATCATCCAAATATACAATCATGAACCTATGCAGATACTTCCGGAAGACGTCGTGCATAAAGGACTGAAACACAGATGGAGCATTAGAAAGCCCGAATGGCATCACCAGGTACTCAAAATGGCCCTCGGGCGTATTAAATGCTGTTTTCCATTCATCGCCCTGTTTAATACGCACAAGATTATACGCCCCTCGAAGGTCAATCTTGGTAAACCAACTAGCCCCCTTAATCCGAGCAAACAAATCAGACAACAGAGGCAAAGGGTACTGAAATTTGACCGTGATTTTATTGAGAAGGCGGTAATCTATACAGGGTCTCAGAGAGCCATCCTTCTTGGCCACAAAAAAGAACCCTGCTCCCAACGGTGACGAAGACGGGCGAATATGTCCTTTCTCCAAGGACTCCTTTACATAACTCCGCATAGCGGCATGTTCTGGCACAGATAAATTAAACAGTCGGCCCTTAGGGAACTTACTACCAGGAATCAAATTAATAGCGCAATCACAGTCCCTATGAGGAGGTAGGGCACTGGACTTGGGCTCATCAAAAACATCCTGGTAATCCGACAAAAACTCAGGAATTTCGGAAGGAGTGGAAGAAGAAATTGACATCAAAGGAACATCAGTATGTATCCCTTGACAACCCCAACTAGACACAGACATTGATTTCCAATCCAGTACTGGATTATGAACCTGTAACCATGGCAAACCCAACACGACAACATCATGCAACACCAAAAAGCGAATATTTTCCTGATGTGCGGGAGCCATGCACATGGTCAGCTGAGTCCAGTACTGAGGTTTATTCTTGGCCAATGGCATAGCATCAATCCCCCTTAAGGGAATAGGAATCTGCAAAGGCTCCAAGAAAAAACCACAGCGCCTGACAAACTCCAAGTCCATCAAATTCAGAGCAGCGCCCGAATCCACAAATGCCATAACAGAGTAGGACGACAATGAGCAAATCAGAGTAACAGATAAGAGAAATTTAGGCTGCACAGTACTAATGGTGACAGACCTAGCAAACCTCTTAGTGCGCTTAGGACAATCAGAGATAGCATGAGAAGAGTCACCACAGTAAAAACACTGCCCATTCTGACGTCTGTGTTCTTGCCGTTCATCTCTGGTCAAAGTCCTATCACATTGCATAGGCTCAGGCCTTTGCTCAGAGGACACCGCCAAATGGTGCACAACTTTGCGCTCGTGCAAACGCCGATCAATCTGAATGGCCAAAGACATTGATTCATTCAGACCAGCAGGCGTGGGGAACCCCACCATAACTTCTTTAAGGGCTTCAGAAAGACCCTTTCTGAAAATTGCTGCCAGGGCACACTCATTCCATTGTGTAAGCACAGACCACTTTCTAAACTTCTGGCAATATACTTCTGCTTCATCCTGACCCTGACATAGAGTCAGCAAGATCTTTTCTGCCTGATCCACAGAATTAGGTTCGTCATAAAGCAATCCAAGCGCTAGAAAAAATGCATCTACATTAAGCAATGCAGGATTTCCTGGCTCAAGGGAGAATGCCCAGTCTTGCGGGTCACCGCTCAACAAAGAAATAACAATCTTTACCTGCTGAATGCGGTCACCAGAAGAGCGGGGTTTCAGAGCAAGAAACAGTCTGCAATTATTTTTGAAATTCAAAAATTTAGATCTATCCCCAGAAAACAAATCAGGAATTGGAATTCTAGGCTCTAACATCGGATTCTGAACTACATAATCTTGAATACTCTGTACCCTAACAGCAAGTTGATCCACACAAGAGGACAAACCCTGAATATCCATATCTACACCTGAGTCCTGAACCACCCAGATGTTAAGGGGAAAAGAAAGACAAAACAAGCAGCAAAGAAAAAAAAATTGACTCAGAACTTCTCTTTTCCCTCTTTTGAGATGCATTAACACTTTGTAGGCCAGCTGTACTGTTATGGACCTGGTGGTTAGGAGCACCCGAAATGACCTGATGGTTAAAATGGAAAAAAACTGGGACAAGCTCTCAGGAAGTGGTAACTCTACTGACCACAATCCCTAATCCTATCACACACACTAGAAATAGCCGTGGAGTGTACCTAACTCTCCCTAGATGCCTCTTCACAGCATAAGAGCTAACTACCCCGAAAGATAGAAATAGCAGCCTACCTTGCCTCAGAGAAATTCCCCAAAGTAAAGGTAGCCCCCACAAATATTGACTGTGAGTTAAGAGGAAGTAACAAACACAGGAATGAAACAGATTTTAGCAAAGGAGGCCAAATCTTCTCTAGACAGACAGAGGATAGGAAAGGGAACTATGCGGTCAGTATTAAAAACTACAAAAACCACGCAGAGTGTGCAAAAAGACCTCCACACCGACTCACGGTGTGGAGGTGCCGCTCTGCACCCCCAGAGCTTCCAGCTAGCAAGGAAATATCATAATAGCAAGCTGGACTAGAAACATAGCATGTACTGAGAAATATATTCAAAAACCAATAAACAGCAAATGGACTAGCGAGGACTTAGCTTCTGCTGGAGTAGACAGGTCATCTGAGAAATCCAAGAGAGATCTGAACCAGTACTGAGACATTGACAGCTGGCATGAACTAACGACCTGGGCAGAGTTAAATAGGGAAGCCAGCAGCAGCAATAAACGAGGGCAGCTGAGAAAGCCAACCTCAAAGATCAGCAGTTCCACTTAAAGCCACCAGAGGGTGTCCAAGGACAGAACTCACCAAAGTACCATTCACGACCACAGGAGGGAGCCCGAGAATGGAATTCACAACAGCATCCCTCCTCAGAGTATAATGAAGCCCTGTCATAGAGTATAATGCAGCCCTGTCATAGAGTTTAATGCAGCTATCCCATAGAGCATAATGCAGCCTCCCTCATAGTATAATGCAGCCACTCCATAGCGTATAATGCAGCCTCCCCATATAATTTAATGCAGCCCAATCATAGAGTATAATGCAGCCTCACAGTCCTGCAGTATTATCGCCATCACGTACTCACTGATATTAAAAAAGTACAATACTTACCTCTCCCTGTTCCCCTGCACCTCTGGTCTCTGCGGCGCGCCTCTGCAGCTTCATTTGCCAGCACAGCATGACATCACTTCATCGCACGCCCGCTGCATCAGGGGCAGAGGGGGAATGATGGAAGAGGGAGCATCATCTGACACGCTTTACTCCATCATTGCTTTCAAATGTACCAGCATTTATGCGCTGGCTCCGGGCACCCCTGACTCACGGGCCCCATAGCAGCAGTGTAGTATGCCACTATTAGCAGCATGCTACTGGCTGGGGCCCCTGAGGGAGCAGGAGCCCTAGGCAAATTCCTACTCTGCCTGGCCCCAAACACAGCCTTGCTTTCGGCTACTCAGAATTTTTTGTTCAAATTTTCCACATGTATTCCGCCCATGTCAGTAAAAAATAAGTAAAAAAAAATAAAAATTAAAAATAAAGTTTTAGTAAAGCCTAATACCAGGAAACATAAAAAGCAAAGCTTTGTTTAAAACATGACACACCAAAAAGAGATAAAAAATGCTAATTCAAAAACTTGATAAAAATGCATGTAAAAAAAAAAAGCAATGAAAAAACACAAGTAGCCTTAATAGGTGCAGAAAATTTGAAACATCAAAACCTCACCAAAAGCTCAATGTAGCCTACATGTCGGAATTCATTATTCTGGCTTACACCGACTCGCTTGTCTAACCTTGCTTACTTTCCTAACCAATGGCAAAGTCAAGATCATACAAAAAATTCCAATTTATTGCACAAAAATATTCTAAACTAAACAGCATCTCTTCACGCTATGAAACTGGTGAACCCACCTTGATAAATTCCTCTTTTTACATTATACATTCTGAAGAACATTCTAACTGATTAACCCAAGTCAATCTTGTGCATAATAGTTTTGTAATTGAAACAAGCGTCGGATCAAACTTTCTGCAATATCATGTATCTGGATTACAGGAATTTAGGAATGTATCTGTAATTTTTAGTGCTTTTTGTAGTGCTATTGTCTTGCCGTATTGGGGATGTAAAGTCTTATCTGACCAGGTGCAGATATATCTGAATAGCGCTTGTATGTTCTCCTTGTAATTGTGTGGGATTTTATCAGGTATTCTGGCTTCCTACCAGAACGTGATGATGATAATACAGTACATAATTAACTTCTTGGCTCTAGTGTGTGCTTGACAATTACAGTAGGAGCCTCATCAGAGGCAGGAGCAAAATGATTACAATCAATGTAACAGAACCTCGGAATCAGTTAGCACTCTATAAATAAGGAGAAATTGGGAATAGATGATTGTCATTGTTTAAAGGGATCATGTCACCTTTCTTGAAATGTCTGTTGTTGCAAAAACTGATATATCCTTACAGTAATGATTCTGTTGCATCTTTTCTTACAACTTTGCTTTGAGCCTTTTCTCTGTTAATACTTTTGGGTAGTGATAAATAAGATGACATTACCATTCATTTTCTTGTCAACAGTGTAAGAACTGATTGGACATTATGAGAGTGTGAGGGACAAACACTCCATTGGTAACACCCAGTTGTCAATTTACATATTCTTACATTTTTAAAAGGACTAAAATGACACAAAATGGCATATTGTAGAGTTTTAAGAAAAGATGCCCCCAAATTGTTATTTCATGAGGAATACACTGGTTTCTAAAGCAGACATGTCAGGAGATCTCTTTTTAATAATCATAATAATAATAATAATAATAATTTTATTTCTACAGCACCAACATATTCTGCAGTACTCTATAATCGGGGACATGTACAGACAATAGAGACATTACACAGCACAAAATTACAATCTATAAGGAAAAATGGAGGCAGACAGCTTAGGTAGAACATGCTTGTCATGGATGGTTCAGCCATCATTTTAACAAATATGGGGCTATGATTTAAAGCTGCATGCTAGGTGCTACTGAGAGCATGGAGGATATGGTAACAGATGGGAAGGAAGGACCAGATTCTGTGAAAAATTTAGAAAGGGGGAATAGACAGCAAACAATTCTATTAGTGAACTGAGGTGATAGGCTTGTCTAAAGACATGTATTTTTAAAGCTCATTTAACCCCTTCACCCCCAAGGGTGGTTTGCACGTTAATGACCGGGCCAATTTTTACAATTCTGACCACTGTCCCTTTATGAGGCTATAACTCTGGAACGCTTTGACGGATCTTGGCGATTCTGACATTGTTTTCTCGTGACATATTGTACTTCATGTTAAAGGTAAAATTTATTCGATATAACTTGCGTTTATTTGTGAAAAAAATGGAAATTTGGCGAAAATTTTGAAAATTTTGCAATTTTCCAACTTTGAATTTTTGTGCCCTTAAATCACAGACATATGTCACGCAAAATACTTAATAAGTAACATTTCCCACATGTCTACTTTACATCAGTACAATTTTGGAACCAAAATTTTTTTTTGTGACGGAGTTATAAGGGTTAAAAGTTGACCAGCAATTTCTCATTTTTACAACACCATTTTTTTTTAGGGACCACATCTCATTTGAAGTCATTTTGAGGGGTCTATATGATAGAAAATACTCAAGTGTGACACCATTCTAAAAACTGCACCCCTCAAGGTGCTCAAAACCACATTCAAGAAGTTTATTAACCCTTCAGGTGTTTCACAGGAATTTTTGGAATGTTTAAATAAAAATGAACATTTAACTTTTTTTCACACAAAATTTATTTCAGCTCCAATTTGTTTTATTTTACCAAGGGTAACAGGAGAAAATGGACCCCCAAAGTTGTTGTACAATTTGTCCTGAGTACGATGATACCCCATATGTGGGTGTAAACCATTGTTTAGGCGCATGGCAGAGCTTGGAAGGGAAGGAGCGCCATTTGACTTTTCAATGCAAAATTGACTGGAATTGAGATGGGACGCCATGTTGCGTTTGGAGAGCCCCTGATGTGCCTAAACATTGAAACTCCCTACAAGTGACACCATTTTGGAAAGTAGACCCCCTAAGGAACTTATCTAGATGTGTGGTGAGCACTTTGACCCACCAAGTGCTTCACAGAAGTTTATAATGCAGAGCCGTAAAAATACAAAATCATATTTTTTCACAAAAATGATCTTTTTGCCCCCAATTTTTTATTTTCCCAAGGGTAAGAGAAGAAATTGGACCCCAAAAAATGTTGTGCAATTTGTCCTGAGTACGCTGATACCCCATATGTGGGTGTAAACCATTGTTTGGGCGCATGGCAGAGCTTGGAAGGGAAGGAGCGCCATTTGACTTTTCAATGCAAAATTGACTGGAATTGAGATGGGACGCCATGTTGCGTTTGGAGAGCCCCTGATGTGCCTAAACATTGAAACTCCCTACAAGTGACACCATTTTGGAAAGTAGACCCCCTAAGGAACTTATCTAGATGTGTGGTGAGCACTTTGACCCACCAAGTGCTTCACAGAAGTTTATAATGCAGAGCCGTAAAAATAAAAAATCATATTTTTTCACAAAAATGATCTTTTTGCCCCCAATTTTTTATTTTCCCAAGGGTAAGAGAAGAAATTGGACCCCAAAAAATGTTGTGAAATTTGTCCTGAGTACGCTGATACCCCATATGTGGGTGTAAACCATTGTTTGGGCGCATGGCAGAGCTTGGAAGGGAAGGAGCGCCATTTGACTTTTCAATGCAAAATTGACTGGAATTGAGATGGGACGCCATGTTGCGTTTGGAGAGCCCCTGATGTGCCTAAACATTGAAACTCCCTACAAGTGACACCATTTTGGAAAGTAGACCCCCTAAGGAACTTATCTAGATGTGTGGTGAGCACTTTGACCCACCAAGTGCTTCACAGAAGTTTATAATGCAGAGCCGTAAAAATAAAAAATCATATTTTTTCACAAAAATGATCTTTTTGCCCCCAATTTTTTATTTTCCCAAGGGTAAGAGAAGAAATTGGACCCCAAAAAATGTTGTGCAATTTGTCCTGAGTACGCTGATACCCCATATGTGGGTGTAAACCATTGTTTGGGCGCATGGCAGAGCTTGGAAGGGAAGGAGCGCCATTTGACTTTTCAATGCAAAATTGACTGGAATTGAGATGGGACGCCATGTTGCGTTTGGAGAGCCCCTGATGTGCCTAAACATTGAAACTCCCTACAAGTGACACCATTTTGGAAAGTAGACCCCCTAAGGAACTTATCTAGATGTGTTTTGAGAGCTTTGAACCCCCAAGTGTTTCACTACAGATTATAACGCAGAGCCGTGAAAATAATTTTTTTTTTTTTCTCAAAAATGATTTTTTAGCCCCCAGCTTTGTATTTTTACAAGGGTAACAGAATAAATTGGACCCCAAAATTTGTTTTCCAATTTGTCCTGAGTACGCTGATACCCCATATGTTGGTGTAAACCATTGTTTGGGCGCATGGCAGAGCTTGGAAGGGAAGGAGCGCCATTTGACTTTTCAATGCAAAATTGACTGGAATTGAGATGGGACGCCATGTTGCGTTTGGAGAGCCCCTGATGTGCCTAAACATTGAAACTCCCTACAAGTGACACCATTTTGGAAAGTAGACCCCCTAAGGAACTTATCTAGATGTGTGGTGAGCACTTTGACCCACCAAGTGCTTCACAGAAGTTTATAATGCAGAGCCATAAAAATAAAAAATCATATTTTTTCACAAAAATGATCTTTTTGCCCCCAATTTTTTATTTTCCCAAGGGTAAGAGAAGAAATTGGACCTCAAAAAATGTTGTGCAATTTGTCCTGAGTACGCTGATACCCCATATGTGGGTGTAAACCATTGTTTGGGCGCATGGCAGAGCTTGGAAGGGAAGGAGCGCCATTTGACTTTTCAATGCAAAATTGACTGGAATTGAGATGGGACGCCATGTTGCGTTTGGAGAGCCCCTGATGTGCCTAAACATTGAAACTCCCTACAAGTGACACCATTTTGGAAAGTAGACCCCCTAAGGAACTTATCTAGATGTGTTTTGATAGCTTTGAACCCCCAAGTGTTTCACTACAGATTATAACGCAGAGCCGTGAAAATAATTTTTTTTTTTTTCTCAAAAATGATTTTTTAGCCCCCAGCTTTGTATTTTTACAAGGGTAACAGAATAAATTGGACCCCAAAATTTGTTTTCCAATTTGTCCTGAGTACGCTGATACCCCATATGTGGGGGGGAACCACTGTTTGGGCGCATGACAGAGCTCGGAAGGGAAGGAGCGCCATTTGGAATGCAGACTTAAATGGATTGGTCAGCAGCCGTCACGTTGCATTTGCAGAGCCCCTGATGTACACAAACAGTACAAACCCCCCACAAGTGACCCCATATTGGAAACTAGACCTCCCAAGGAACTTATCTAGATGTGTTTTGAGAACTTTGAACCCCCAAGTGTTTCACTAAAGTTTATAGCGCAAAGCCGTGAAAATAAAAATTCTTTTTTTTTTTCACAAAAATGATTTTTTAGCCCCCAGTTTTGTATTTTCACAAGGGTAACAGGATAAATTAGACCCCAAAAGTTGTTGTCCAATTTGTCCTGAGTACGCTGATACCCCATATGTCGGGGGGAACCACTGTTTGGGCGCATGACAGAGCTCGGAAGGGAAGGAGCGCCATTTGGAATGCAGCCTTAAATGGATTGGTCTGCAGGCGTCACGTTGCATTTGCAGAGCCCCTGATGTACCCAAACAGTACAAACCCCCCACAAGTGACCCCATATTGGAAACTAGACCTCCCAAGGAACTTATCTAGATGTGTTGTGAGAACTTTGAACCCCCAAGTGTTTCACTACAGTTTATAATGCAGAGCCGTGAAAATAAAACATCTTTTTTTCCCCACAAAAATGATTTTTAGCCCCCCAAATTTTTATTTTCCTAAGGATAACAAGAGAACTTGGACCCCAGAAGTTGTTGTTCAATTTGTCCCGAGTACGCTGATAACACATATGTTGGGGTAAACCCCTTTTTGGGCGCACGGGAGAGCTCGGAAGGGAAGGAGCACTGTTTTACTTTTTCAACGCAGAATTGGCTGGAATTGAGATTGGATGCCATGTCGCGCTTGGAGAGCCCCTGATGTGCCTGGACAGTGGAAACCCCCCAATTCTACCTGAAACCCTAACCCAAACACACCCCTAACCCTAATCCCAACGGTAACCCTAACCACACCCCTAGCCCTGACACACCCATAATTCTAATCCCAACCCTAATCCAAACGTAAATGTAATCCAAACCCTAACCCTAACTTTAGCCCCAACCCTAACTTTAGCCCCAACCCTAACTTTACCTCCAACCCTAGCCCTAACCCTAACCCTACCCCTAACCCTAACCCTAAACGTGACTGAAATACGTGGCACTGAAATACGTGGCACTGAAATACGTGGCACTGAAATACGTGGCACTGAAATACGTGGCACTGAAATACGTGATACGTGGCACTTAAATACGTGGCACTGAAATACGTGGCACTGAAATACGTGGCACTGAAATACGTGGCACTGAAATACGTGGCACTGAAATACGTGGCACTTAAATAAGTGGCACTGAAATATGTGATATGTGGCACTTAAATACGTGGCACTGAAATACGTGGCACTGAAATACGTGGCACTGAAATACGTGGCACTTAAATACGTGGCACTGAAATATGTGATACGTGGCACTTAAATACGTGGCACTGAAATACGTGGCACTGAAATACGTGGCACTTAAATACGTGGAACTTAAATATGTGGCACTTAAATACGTGGCACTGAAATATGTGATACGTGGCACTTAAATACGTGGCACTGAAATACGTGGCACTGAAATACGTGGCACTTAAATACGTGGCACTTAAATACGTGGCACTTAAATACGTGGCACTTAAATACGTGGCACTGAAACACGTGGCACTGAAATACGTGGCACTTAAATACGTGGCACTTAAATACGTGGCACTTAAATACGTGGCACTGAAATATGTGATACGTGGCACTGAAATACGTGGCACTGAAATACGTGGCACTGAAATACGTGGCACTTAAATACGTGGCACTTAAATACTTGGCACTTAAATACGTGGCACTTAAATACGTGGCACTGAAATATGTGATACGTGGCACTTAAATACGTGGCACTGAAACACGTGGCACTGAAATACGTGATACGTGGCACTGAAATACGTGGCACTGAAATACGTGGCACTGAAATACGTGCAACTGAAATACGTGGTACTAAAATATTTGGCACTGAAATACGTGATACGTGGCACTGAAATACGTGGCACTGAAACACGTGGCACTGAAATACGTGATACGTGGCACTGAAATACATGGCACTGAAATACGTGGCACTGAAATACGTGGCACTGAAGTACGTGGCACTGAAATACGTGGCACTGACTGTCAGAAAATGTTCATTAAACGGTTAGGGGTGAGGTTAGGGGTAGAGTTAGGTTTAGGGTTTGGATCCCTTTATCACCTTGATGGTGGTGGGTGGCTTTTCAGTGTGTTTTCTGTTTTTTTTCGATAAAAATGCATGCGTTTTTAACGCAAACAAACGCATGTGCTTAAAAACGCAAGAAAATACTGCAGGTTGTATTTCTGAAAATGAACGCATGCAGAAAAAAACCGCATGCGTTTGAAAACGCGACCAAACGCGTACAAAAAAACCGCATGCGTTTTCAATGTTAAATATAGGGAAAAAACGCATGCGTTTTTTTGTGCAAAAAACGCTGCAGACAAAAACGGAAGTGTGAAACCAGCGACGCTTTTTATAGCAAAAAAGTTTTTGCGTCTCCACATTTTGAGAGCTATAATTTTTCCACATTTTGGTCCACAGAGTCATGTGAGATCTTGTTTTTTGCGGGACGAGTTGACGTTTTTATTGGTAACATTTTCGGACACGTGACCATTTTTGATCGCTTTTTATTCCGATTTTTGTGAGGCAGAATGACCAAAAACCTGCTATTCATGAATTTCTTTTGGGAGAAGCGTTTATACCGTTCCGGGTTTGGTAAAATTGATAAAGCAGTTTTATTCGTCGGGTCAGTATGATTACAGCGATATCTCATTTATATCATTTTTTTATGTTTTGGCGCTTTTATACGATAAAAACTATTTTATAGAAAAAATAATTATTTTGGTATCGCTTTATTCTCAGGACTATAACTTTTTTATTTTTTTGCTGATGATGCTGTATGGTGGCTTGTTTTTTGCGGGACAAGATGACGTTTTCAGCGGTACCATGGATATTTATATCAGTCTTTTTGATCGCGTGTTATTCCACTTTTTGTTCGGCGGTATGGTAATAAAGCGTTGTTTTTTGCCTCGTTTTTTTTTTTTTTTCTTACGGTGTTTACTGAAGGGGTTAACTAGTGTGGCAGTTTTATAGGTTGGGTCGTTACGGACGTGGCGATACTAAATATGTGTACTTTTATTGTTTGTTTTTTTTAATTTAGATAAAGAAATGTATTTATGGGAATAATATTTTTTTTTTTTTTTCATTATTTTGGAATATTTTTTTTTATTTTTTTTTACACATTTGGAAATTTTTTTTTTTACTTTTTTACTTTGCCCCAGGGGGGGACAATACAGATCGGTGATCTGCCAGTTTGCATAGCACTCTGACAGATCACCGATCTGCGAGAAGTACAGGCTGCTTCACAGTGCCTGCTCTGAGCAGGCGTCTGTGAAGCCACCTCCCTCCCTGCAGGACCCGGATCCGCGGCCATCTTGGATCCGGGTCTGGAGCAGGCAGGGAGGGAGGTAAGACCCTCGCAGCAACGCGATCACATCGCGTTGCTGCGGGGGGCTCAGGGAAGCCCGCAGGGAGCCCCCTCCCTGCGCGATGCTTCCCTGCATCGCCGGCACATCGCGATCATGTTTGATCGCGGTGTGCCGGGGGTTAATGTGCCGGGGGCGGTCCGTGACCGCTCCTGGCACATAGTGCCGGATGTCAGCTGCGATATGCAGCCGACACCCGGCCGCGATCGGCCGCGCTCCCCCCGTGAGCGCGGCCGATCGGCTATGACGTACTATCCCGTCGGCGGTCATACGGGCCCACCCCACCTCGACGGGATAGTACGTCGGATGTCGGGAAGGGGTTAAACATGTGAGTCTAGGTATTAATCAGAATCTCCGGGATAGTGCAAACCAGAAAACTGGTGCAGCACGAGAGAAGTCTTGGACGCAGAAGTGTGAGGTTCGGCTTAAGGAAGATGTCTTAGTTTAGTTGCAGAACAGAGGACATGTATGGTGTTGCAGAACTGTGGAGAGCTTTGTGGGTGAGAGAGATAAGTTTATGTTGTTCTCTGTAGCGGATAGGTAACCAGTGCAATGATTGGTACAAGGTGATCTCATCTGTGTAGCTGCTGGTAAGAAATATGTCCCTGACTGTCGCACCCAGGATGAATTAAAGAGAAGGTTCAGTAAGAGGTAGACCAATCAGTAGAGAGTTGTAGTTGTCAGGACAAGAATGAATCAGACTGAAGAGTAAGAATTTTTGCAGTTTCAAATTTAATGAAAAGGTCGGATACTGGAGATGTTTTTAAGATGCAGGTGACATGATCAAGGGAGTGATTGGGTATAGGAAAAAGAGGAAAGTTCTAAAAGCTATATATTGAGACCTATTGGCTAAATCCTCCCGTATGCATTAGATGGCTGTCAGCCTAAGGCCTCTTTCACACTTCAGTCTTTTGGCATCAGTTTGAATCTGTCATTTTCGTCAAATAGCGGATCCGCCATTTTTTTGGCGGATCCGCTATTTTCCCATAGACTTGCATTAGCGACGGATTGTGGCGGATGGTCGTCTGTTCCATCCGCCATGTGACGGATCCGTCGAGATTTGGCGGACGTCATCTAGACATTGACGGACATTATAACGTTTTTTGTCTGCGCCAAAATGGCGGTTCGCGATGGATCCGTCATGTCCACCATTCCATAGAATGGCCGCCTATGGGCGACGGATCCGTCGCGACCGTCATTTGGCGGATCTGTTGGCCCAATCCGCTTTTTCAATTTCGCATGCTCCAAAAAGTAGATACTTTTCCCAGACAACCCCCAAGTAATGAATCAGTCAAAAAAACGGATCCGTTAGAACTGTTTTCTCAGCAATTGTGACGGATCCATAGATCCGTCACTATGTCGGAGCAGACTGACGCCAAACAACTGAAGTGTGAAAGAAGCCTAACAATGGTTTTGACCAATTCTTCGGCCAGCAGCGATCTTGGTCAGATCTCCCACACTCAGGAATGCTCATTCGGCTGAGCGTTCCTGTGTTTTCTACAAGAGAGCTGTCACCAGCAACTTAATCCCGGGAGACAATACAAACGGCAATTCAAAATCAGACATGAGGGAAACATTTTTCCCCCCGTTAATAAACTGTCCGGGGCTCCCATACACATTAGACTGTCTGCCGAAACCGTTGATATTGGTCGGGTCAGACAACATTAGTCTAATGTACATGGGGAGCTTCAGAGCAGCAAACTGACTAAACTACGTTGATAGCAGGTGTAGCCTCTGGGAAGAAATTTTTCAAGACCGGTGCTTTACTCGTCAATAGTGGATCTATAGTCTGTTGAATTAAAAAAAATTAAGGAAGAGCACATCTTTTTTTAAATTTGCCATATCTTTATTGTTGTCCATGAATCAAGGGCATAAAAGGGATGATAAATTCACCCTAGTAAGTATGGATGTGTTCACTCTCACAAGTGTTGAAAGTACATGTTTTACGAATCCTCATGGGACTTGTGTCATTGTGCAGAAAAAGTGGAATTGGCCGCTACGCAATATTTCTAATTCCAAAAGTAAACAACCATCTAGTTTCCAAGGGGGCATCACTTTAATTTATAGTGGTCCCTAGTAATGACCATAGTATATTATTTGTGGTAAAGAGATGTTGTGCTACAATATTTGCTATACTGCATGACGAGACAAGTACCGTAATTGAATCTTGAATTACTACAGTGTCTTTGCTCCAGCAAACCTATATGATAAATAGCCAATTCATCATTTTTATCATTAGAGTAAAGACGTTCTTACTAATGCTTGTTTTTAATCAATTTTCCATTTAAGTCCTTTATCTCTGCATCTCTGGTGAACAAACCACAACAATAGCCGCTATTAGACTCCATATATTGTCTGTGATTTTATCTCTCTTCTTTATTATTTTTACTACTAGCTTTTATCCTTCAGAAGCCATTTCCACTTGTTAGGTTGTACTTACTTTTTTCTATTATTTGATGTAATCTATACGTGCATAATAATGCGAATAATGGAGATAGCAAGAAAAATATATCAGTGAAAACCAGATGTCTAAAATGTATATATTCATTTGAGAAGTATGATGTATGATATACACTATATATAACACTTTCTATCTGAAAAAAAAATTCTGTTCCTAGTTTAAAAGTGTTATTTTCTGTTTAATTGTGCATCACTTATTTTGGAAAATGTTGATGTACCCTAGAAACTTTGCTTTTGTGGCTGTCACAATGATATTATCATACTTACGTAGTCCAATAGTAAACCACTATATTCAAATTTCATTGTTAATGTGAACTGATCTGATTATCTGATAAGATTTGTTTTATCTTTTCATAGTAACAAAAGTGTGTAAGATATTCAGTACTTCAGGATTCTGAACTTGCCATTCTTTAAAGCTATAGAAACACATAAGTTCATCATTGTTCAGTTTAGTTTTCCCACAACTGTCTCACTGTTGATTTAACTCAGATACAGTGGGGGAAAAAATTATTTAGTCAGTCACCAATTGTGCAAGTTCTCCCACTTAAAAAGATGAGCGAGGTCTGTAATTGACATCATAGGTAGATCACAACTATGAGAGTCAAAATGACAAAACAAATCCAGAAAATCACCTTGTCTGATTTGGCAAGATTTATTTTGCAACTTATGGCGGAAAATAAGTATTTGGTCACCTAAAAACATGCAAGATTTCTGGCTCTCACAGACCTGTGATTTCTTCTTTAAGAGGCTCCTCTGTCCTCCACTCATTACCTGTAGTAATGGCGCCTGCTTGAACTTGTTATCAGTATAAAAGACACCTGTCCACAACCTCAAACAGTCACACTCCAAACTCCACTATGACGAATACCAAAGAGCTGTCGAAGGACACCAGAAACAAAATTATAGCCCTGCACTAGGCTGGGAAGACTGAATCTGCAACAGGCAAGCAGCTTGCTGTGATGAAATCAATTGTGGGAGCAATAATAAGAAAATGAAAGACATACTAGACCACTAATAATCTCCCTGAATCTGGGGCTACACGCAAGATCTCACCCCGTGGGGTCAAAATTATCACAAGAACGGTAAGCAAAAATCCCAGAACCACACGGAGGGACCTAGCGAATTACCTGAATAGAGCTGGGACCACTGTAACAATGGCTACCATCAGTAACACACTACGCCGCCATGGACTCAGATCCTGCAGTGCCAGACTTGCCCCCTGCTTAAGCCAGTACATGAGCATTTGGATTATCAAGAAGAATATTGGGAAAATGTCATATGGTCTGATGAAACCAAAGTAGAACTGTTTTTCTAGAAACAAAACTCATCGTGTTTGGAGGAGACAGAATGCTGAGTTGCATCCAAAGAACAAGATACCTACTTTGAAGCATGGGGGTGGCAACATCATGCTTTGGGGCTAATTCTCTGTAAAGGGACCAGGACGACTGATCCGTGTACATGAAAAAATGAATGGGGCCATGTATCGTGAGATTTTGAGTGCAAACCTCCTTCCATCAGCAAGGGCATTTAAGATGAAACATGGATGGGTATTTCAGCATGATAATAATCCCAAGCATACCACCAAGGCAATAAAGGAGTGGCTTTGTAAGAAGCATATGAAGGTCCTGGAGTGGCCTAGCCAGTCTCCAGATCTCAACCACATAGAAAACCTTTGGAGGAAGTTGAAAGTCTGTGTTGCCCAGCGGCAGGCCCAAAACATCACTGTTCTAGAGGAGATCTGCATGGAGGAATGGGCCAACATACCACCATACCACCAACAGTGGGTTCCAACCTTGTGAAGACTTGCAGAAAATGTTTGACCTCTGTCATTGCCAACAAAGGATATATAATGAAATATTGAGATGAACTGTTGTTGAATGACAACATTAAATGGGAGCCATTTGTAGACCCTTGGAAGATGCCAAAGCCACATTTGCACATAAAACAAGGCCTCATGAATCCATTTGTCACAGCTTTGGACAAGGAATCAGTGGCATTCAATTATCTACAAGATTTCTTCTCAATGTGTCCAGAAGCAAAAGTTAAAGCTTGCGTTTTCATTGGCCCTCAAAGCAAGAAAGTTATAGTGTCAAGAGTTTCCTCAACCATCTCAAGAAAAGTAGGAAGAACCATGGATCAGTTTTGTGAAAGTAATTACAATCTTCTTTGGAAATCATAGAGCTGAAAACTATGTTACATTGATTAAGACTCTGGTGAAAGTTATAGCAAAATGTCTCTAAAAGTACATGCCCTTGATGCCCATCTTGATAGATTCAAACAACATGGGTGCCCATTCAGAGTAGCAAGGAGAGTGCTTTCATCAAGATATCTGTAAAAGGATGGGGTTGCCACTACAAATTATATCAAACCTTATGGTTATCAAAGAGGGGAACTCTCCTTACACCTCTATTGAGGTCCGATATCAACTATTAACGCCAAAATTGACTACTAATAATTAACCCCTTCACCCCCAAGGGTGGTTTGCACGTTAATGACCGGGCCAATTTTTACAATTCTGACCACTGTCCCTTTATGAGGCTATAACTCTGGAACGCTTTGACGGATCTTGGCGATTCTGACATTGTTTTCTCGTGACATATTGTACTTCATGTTAAAGGTAAAATTTATTCGATATAACTTGCGTTTATTTGTGAAAAACATGGAAATTTGGCGAAAATTTTGAAAATTTTGCAATTTTCCAACTTTGAATTTTTGTGCCCTTAAATCACAGACATATGTCACGCAAAATACTTAATAAGTAACATTTCCCACATGTCTACTTTACATCAGTACAATTTTGGTACCAAAATTTTTTTTTGTGACGGAGTTATAAGGGTTAAAAGTTGACCAGCAATTTCTCATTTTTACAACACCATTTTTTTTTAGGGACCACATCTCATTTGAAGTCATTTTGAGGGGTCTATATGATAGAAAATACTCAAGTGTGACACCATTCTAAAAACTGCACCCCTCAAGGTGCTCAAAACCACATTCAAGAAGTTTATTAACCCTTCAGGTGTTTCACAGGAATTTTTGGAATGTTTAAATAAAAATGAACATTTAACTTTTTTTCACACAAAATTTATTTCAGCTCCAATTTGTTTTATTTTACCAAGGGTAACAGGAGAAAATGGACCCCCAAAGTTGTTGTACAATTTGTCCTGAGTACGATGATACCCCATATGTGGGTGTAAACCATTGTTTAGGCGCATGGCAGAGCTTGGAAGGGAAGGAGCGCCATTTGACTTTTCAATGCAAAATTGACTGGAATTGAGATGGGACGCCATGTTGCGTTTGGAGAGCCCCTGATGTGCCTAAACATTGAAACTCCATACAAGTGACACCATTTTGGAAAGTAGACCCCCTAAGGAACTTATCTAGATGTGTGGTGAGCACTTTGACCCACCAAGTGCTTCACAGAAGTTTATAATGCAGAGCCGTAAAAATAAAAAATCATATTTTTTCACAAAAATGATCTTTTCGCCCCCAATTTTTTATTTTCCCAAGGGTAAGAGAAGAAATTGGACCCCAAAAAATGTTGTGCAATTTGTCCTGAGTACGCTGATACCCCATATGTGGGTGTAAACCATTGTTTGGGCGCATGGCAGAGCTTGGAAGGGAAGGAGCGCCATTTGACTTTTCAATGCAAAATTGACTGGAATTGAGATGGGACGCCATGTTGCGTTTGGAGAGCCCCTGATGTGCCTAAACATTGAAACTCCCTACAAGTGACACCATTTTGGAAAGTAGACCCCCTAAGGAACTTATCTAGATGTGTGGTGAGCACTTTGACCCACCAAGTGCTTCACAGAAGTTTATAATGCAGAGCCGTAAAAATAAAAAATCATATTTTTTCACAAAAATGATCTTTTCGCCCCCAATTTTTTATTTTCCCAAGGGTAAGAGAAGAAATTGGACCCCAAAAAATGTTGTGCAATTTGTCCTGAGTACGCTGATACCCCATATGTGGGTGTAAACCATTGTTTGGGCGCATGGCAGAGCTTGGAAGGGAAGGAGCGCCATTTGACTTTTCAATGCAAAATTGACTGGAATTGAGATGGGACGCCATGTTGCGTTTGGAGAGCCCCTGATGTGCCTAAACATTGAAACTCCCTACAAGTGACACCATTTTGGAAAGTAGACCCCCTAAGGAACTTATCTAGATGTGTTTTGAGGGCTTTGAACCCCCAAGTGTTTCACTACAGATTATAACGCAGAGCCGTGAAAATAATTTTTTTTTTTTTCTCAAAAATGATTTTTTAGCCCCCAGCTTTGTATTTTTACAAGGGTAACAGAATAAATTGGACCCCAAAATTTGTTTTCCAATTTGTCCTGAGTACGCTGATACCCAATATGTGGGGGGGAACCACTGTTTGGGCGCATGACAGAGCTCGGAAGGGAAGGAGCGCCATTTGGAATGCAGACTTAAATGGATTGGTCAGCAGCCGTCACGTTGCATTTGCAGAGCCCCTGATGTACCCAAACAGTACAAACCCCCCACAAGTGACCCCATATTGGAAACTAGACCTCCCAAGGAACTTATCTAGATGTGTTTTGAGAACTTTGAACCCCCAAGTGTTTCACTAAAGTTTATAGCGCAAAGCCGTGAAAATAATAATTCTTTTTTTTTTTTTCACAAAAATGATTTTTTAGCCCCCAGTTTTGTATTTTCACAAGGGTAACAGGATAAATTAGACCCCAAAAGTTGTTGTCCAATTTGTCCTGAGTACGCTGATACCCCATATGTCGGGGGGAACCACTGTTTGGGCGCATGACAGAGCTCGGAAGGGAAGGAGCGCCATTTGGAATGCAGCCTTAAATGGATTGGTCTGCAGGCGTCACGTTGCATTTGCAGAGCCCCTGATGTACCCAAACAGTACAAACCCCCCGCAAGTGACCCCATATTGGAAACTAGACCTCCCAAGGAACTTATCTAGATGTGTTGTGAGAACTTTGAACCCCCAAGTGTTTCACTACAGTTTATAATGCAGAGCCGTGAAAATAAAACATCTTTTTTTTCCCACAAAAATGATTTTTAGCCCCCCAAATTTTCATTTTCCTAAGGATAACAAGAGAACTTGGACCCCAGAAGTTGTTGTTCAATTTGTCCCGAGTACGCTGATAACACATATGTTGGGGTAAACCCCTTTTTGGGCGCACGGGAGAGCTCGGAAGGGAAGGAGCACTGTTTTACTTTTTCAACGCAGAATTGGCTGGAATTGAGATTGGACGCCATGTCGCGCTTGGAGAGCCCCTGATGTGCCTGGACAGTGGAAACCCCCCAATTCTACCTGAAACCCTAACCCAAACACACCCCTAACCCTAATCCCAACGGTAACCCTAACCACACCCCTAGCCCTGACACACCCATAATTCTAATCCCAACCCTAATCCAAACGTAAATGTAATCCAAACCCTAACCCTAACTTTAGCCCCAACCCTAACTTTAGCCTCAACCCTAACTTTACCTCCAACCCTAGCCCTAACCCTAACCCTACCCCTAACCCTAACCCTAAACGTGACTGAAATACGTGGCACTGAAATACGTGGCACTGAAATACGTGGCACTGAAATACGTGGCACTGAAATACGTGATACGTGGCACTTAAATACGTGGCACTGAAACACGTGGCAGTGAAACACGTGGCACTGAAATACGTGGCACTGAAATACGTGGCACTGAAATACGTGGCACTGAAATACGTGGCACTGAAATACGTGGCACTTAAATAAGTGGCACTGAAATATGTGATATGTGGCACTGAAATACGTGGCACTGAAATACGTGGCACTGAAATACGTGGCACTGAAATACGTGGCACTGAAATACGTGGCACTGAAATATGTGATACGTGGCACTTAAATACGTGGCACTGAAACACGTGGCACTGAAATACGTGATACGTGGCACTGAAATACGTGGCACTGAAATACGTGCAACTGAAATACGTGCAACTGAAATACGTGGTACTAAAATATGTGGCACTGAAATACGTGATACGTGGCACTGAAATACGTGGCACTGAAACACGTGGCACTGAAATACGTGATACGTGGCACTGAAATACATGGCACTGAAATACGTGGCACTGAAATACGTGGCACTGAAATACGTGGCACTTAAATAAGTGGCACTGAAATATGTGATATGTGGCACTGAAATACGTGGCACTGAAATACGTGGCACTGAAATACGTGGCACTGAAATACGTGGCACTGAAATACGTGGCACTGAAATATGTGATACGTGGCACTTAAATACGTGGCACTGAAACACGTGGCACTGAAATACGTGATACGTGGCACTGAAATACGTGGCACTGAAATACGTGCAACTGAAATACGTGCAACTGAAATACGTGGTACTAAAATATGTGGCACTGAAATACGTGATACGTGGCACTGAAATACGTGGCACTGAAACACGTGGCACTGAAATACGTGATACGTGGCACTGAAATACATGGCACTGAAATACGTGGCACTGAAATACGTGGCACTGAAATACGTGGCACTATGACTGTCAGAAAATGTTCATTAAACGGTTAGGGGTGAGGTTAGGGGTAGAGTTAGGGTTAGGGTTTGGATCCCTTTATCACCTTGATGGTGGTGGGTGGCTTTTCAGTGTGTTTTCTGTTTTTTTTCGATAAAAATGCATGCGTTTTTAACGCAAACAAACGCATGTGCTTAAAAACGCAAGAAAATACTGCAGGTTGTATTTCTGAAAATGAACGCATGCAGAAAAAAACCGCATGCGTTTGAAAAC
This sequence comes from Ranitomeya variabilis, assembly GCF_051348905.1. Lineage (NCBI taxonomy): Eukaryota > Metazoa > Chordata > Amphibia > Anura > Dendrobatidae > Ranitomeya > Ranitomeya variabilis. The sequence goes on from NC_135233.1 coordinate 57,788,499, forward strand.
GCGACCAAACGCGTACAAAAAAAACGCATGCGTTTTCAATGTTAAATATAGGGAAAAAACGCATGCGTTTTTTTGTGCAAAAAACGCTGCAGACAAAAACGCAAGTGTGAAACCAGCGACGCTTTTTATAGCAAAAAAGTTTTTGCGTCTCCACATTTTGAGACCTATAATTTTTCCACATTTGCTCCACAGAGTCATGTGAGGTCTTGTTTTTTGCGGGACGAGTTGACGTTTTTATTGGTAACATTTTCGGACACGTGACCATTTTTGATCGCTTTTTATTCCGATTTTTGTGAGGCAGAATGACCAAAAACCTGCTATTCATGAATTTCTTTTGGGAGAGGCGTTTATACCGTTCTGCGCTTGGTAAAATTGATAAAGCAGTTTTATTCGTCGGGTCAGTACGATTACAGCGATACCTCATTTATATCATTTTTTTATGTTTTGGCGCTTTTATACGATAAAAACTATTTTATAGAAAAAATAATTATTTTGGTATCGCTTTATTCTCAGGACTATAACTTTTTTATTTTTTTGCTGATGATGCTGTATGGTGGCTTGTTTTTTGCGGGACAAGATGACGTTTTCAGCGGTACCATGGATATTTATATCAGTCTTTTTGATCGCGTGTTATTCCACTTTTTGTTCGGCGGTATGGTAATAAAGCGTTGTTTTTTGCCTCGTTTTTTTTTTTTTTTCTTACGGTGTTTACTGAAGGGGTTAACTAGTGTGGCAGTTTTATAGGTTGGGTCGTTACGGACGCGGCGATACTAAATATGTGTACTTTTATTGTTTTTTTTTTTTTATTTAGATAAAGAAATGTATTTATGGGAATAATATATTTTTTTTTTTTCATTATTTTGGAATATTTTTTTTTTATTTTTTTTTACACATTTGGAAATTTTTTTTTTTACTTTTTTACTTTGCCCCAGGGGGGGACAATACAGATCGGTGATCTGCCAGTTTGCATAGCACTCTGACAGATCACCGATCTGATTGAAGTGCAGGCTGCTTCACAGTGCCTGCTCTGAGCAGGCGTCTGTGAAGCCACCTCCCTCCCTGCAGGACCCGGATCTGCGGCCATCTTGGATCCGGATCTGGACCAGGCAGGGAGGGAGGTAAGACCCTCGCAGCAACGCGATCACATCGCGTTGCTGCGGGGGGCTCAGGGAAGCCCGCAGGGAGCCCCCTCCCTGCGCGATGCTTCCCTGCATCGCCGGCACATCGCGATCATGTTTGATCGCGGTGTGCCGGGGGTTAATGTGCCGGGGGCGGTCCGTGACCGCTCCTGGCACATAGTGCCGGATGTCAGCTGCGATATGCAGCCGACACCCGGCCGCGATCGGCCGCGCTCCCCCCGTGAGCGCGGCCGATCGGCTATGACGTACTATCCCGTCGGCGGTCATACGGGCCCACCCCACCTCGACGGGATAGTACGTCAAATGTCGGGAAGGGGTTAATATCCACTTAATACCACAACGTTATCTTTACCCTATACTATATACTAACTGAGACAAAACAGTGTAACAATAAAGGGTATTTATTACACACACACAAGTTTACAGTCTATAACATACATATATAATTATACCCAAGCTGGCGACTATAAATATATATATACAAATATATGGATATCACAACTCTGATATAGTAATATCACTACAGTATAAAGTGATATCCCAAAAGTATCCCACAGTAATAACCCACAATAACCAGTAATATCACAACAATATCACACAATATAAAAACTCGCAATTAACTGTCCGATTACCCAAATCACACATACAATATCAGCCCTCCCACCTATGGCTAGCTAACCCTAATAAATAGTACTGGGCCTATTAAGAAAAGGGGATACAGAGTATACTTAAGCCATGTGGGTCCATCATCATTCCAGGCAATGCAGGCACAGCAAAAAGAGGCAGAGCACATGTGTCTTGTGCCTTTTATGTCCAGCTAGAAGAGGTGTGTCCAGCCCCAGGTGTGTGGGGATGAGGTCACAAATCTATTGTCCACTGGCCTAAGTCCTAAATGAAACCTGATATACCAGCTTGAGGAGGGGGCTACTGAGCACATGTGGGGGAATTATATATCACTAAACACATCTCTATGTAAAGATATACATTTTGGAGCACTTCCTTTCTACAATATCCTACATTTTGAACATCACTACCAGGGAAACTGCGATGAAAACATGGTGGGGGACTACATTTGAGGATTAACGCGTGAAAGTGATCTCACATACACTCTCAAATCTTGCAAAAGTAAACATTTCTAGGTTCCTTTTCATCAATTTGTAGCATTTTGATTAAACTATACTATTGGTTTGAAATATATTGTATTTTTTTTTTCAGGAACTTAAACCCAAACATTTGTTATTTTTTAAGAATAAAGTATACCACTTTCCTGACCGCAAAATCAAAGTTTTTTCAAGCTAATACATTTTTTTTCATGTTTTTAGGACATTATCAATTAAGAAATTACATTTATTCCCGGGGAACAAAAATCGTGTTACATAGTGTAATTGATCAACTTCTTTGAGGGATAAATAAAAGTTCTTTCTATGTTCTAGAATCTATGCAGTTAGAAGATTTAGAAAAGTAAGCAAAACACAAAAACAAAAAAAGAAATGGTCATGAAGAAAAATGTGTGGATCTTTTTAGCCAGTGTATAGTCAATCTTTGGGCTCGTGCACACGAGCAATTATATCAGATTAGTTGATATCCGTGGTTTTCACTCATAGTCATGTTATTCTATGGGGCTGTGCACGTCAGACTTTTTCCTGGGACCAAGTGGCCCGGGGAAAAAAGTCAGTGACATGTTCAAGTTTGATCTTGGTGTCAGATAAAAATTGGTAATGCAAGTCTATGGGTCCATGGAAAACATCAGACTGCACGTGAAGGACATCTGAGTGCAGTCCGATGTACATGGACTGACGTAATGGAGAAGGTGGAGACATTTTTTGTTCTTCTTCTCTCCACATACGAGAAAAACTGATGCCACTGATTAAACTCTGATCAGAATAATTAGACCATTTTACTCAGAGGGAGAGATAACGGTTGTGTCCACCTAACCTACAGTATGTGTGGGAAAGTTCCTGGTATATATGCTGAGTGCCAAGTGTGTCTGAAGCATCCCATTGAATTGTTATGTGTCAAAATACTGTACAAGTGGCAGACTAATAGAAATAGATAAAAGAAGTACTCCCATTAACATTTTTCTACTAATAATATATTGCAATCATCATATCATTTACCACTGTGTACATACAATTGCTCATTTTGCCTTTCTACCCAACTAATTAATAACTTTTCCTTTAGGTCTATGACATCACATGATCAAAAACTGACTAGCTGAATCCTTCTAAACTCTATGTAGAAATAGGAAGTCTATTTTCCCTGCATGAGTTATGAGTCACTGCAAAAGTCCCTGGTAGAGGAGAGGCGGGAGCAGCTGAGTCAAGAGTTGAAGTGGGGGATGATTTCTGCAGGGACAAGAAACTTCCAGCTTCTACATAGTGCAAAGAGAATTAACTGGGTAGAAAGGCAAAACGAGCAATTGTTAGTTCTCAGTGTTATATAATATGATGATAACAATGTACACTGCTCAAAAAATATAGGGAACACTTATACAACATAATGTAACTCCAAGGCAATCACATTTCTTTTAAATCAACCTATCCAGTTATGAAGCAACACCGATTGCATATCAATTTCTCCTGGTGTTGTTCAAATGGCAAAGACAGCAGGTAGAAATGATAGGCAATTAGTAAGACAACCCCTATAAAGGAGTAGTTCTGCAGGGGGTGACCACAGACCATTTCTCAGTTCTCATCCTTTTTGGCTATTGTTTTGGTCACTTTTGCATTTTGTCATTGCTCTCTCCCCTAGAGGTACTGCACAGTAGCATGAGGTGGTGTCTACAACCCACATAAGTTACTCAGGATGGCACATCAATGTGAGCTGTGGAAGAAGGGTAACTGTGTCTGTCAGCACAATGTATAGATCTTAGAGTAGTTACCAGGAACCAGGCCAGTACACCAGGAAACATGGAGGGGATATTGGAGGGCAACAACTCAGCAACAGGACCATTATTTCCTCCTTTTTGCAACCAAGAACAGGAGGAGCAGTGCCAGAGCCCTGCAAAATGACCTCCAGAAGGTCAATAGCATCCATGTGTTTGCTCAAACTGTCAGAAACAGACTTCGTGAGGGTGGTATGAGGACCCAACATTCACATGTTGGTGTTGTGCCTGCAGCTGAACACCATGCAGGGCAATTGGCATTTGCCATAGAACACCAAGATTGGCAAGTTCGACATTGACGCCTTGTGCTCTTCATGATGAAAGCAGGTTCACTGTTGTGAATTCTGCTTTTGGGTTCCCTCCGGTGGTAGTAGGTGGTAATGCAGTTGTCCCTGGGTTGCAGTCCTGGTCAGGTGTATCTGCTGATTGCAGTTCTGACTGGGGTATTTAGGTGTGCAGGATTCATTAGTCCTTGCCAGTTGACAATTGTTGTTGGGAGGTGTAGGACCTCTGCCTGGTTCCTCCTGCCTTTCTGCCAAATCAGCAAAGATAAGTGTCTGTTTTTTTTCCTGTGGCACACATGCTGTGTGCTTCACAATTCAGTGCTATTCTTTGTGTTTTCTTGTCCAGCTTAGATTGTGTCAGTATTTTCTCAGTCTTGTTGGATTCTTTGGAGTGGCAGATATACATTCCATGTCTTTAGTTAGATTGTGGAACTTTTTGTATTATCTGTTGTGGATATTTTTGGAAGGGTTTTAATACTGAATGCCTAGTAATCTGTCCTATCCTTTCCTATTTAGCTAGAGTGGCCTCTTTTGCTAAATCCTGTTTTCTACCTGCGTGTGTCTATTCTTCTCCTACTCACAGTCATTATTCGTGGGGGGCTGCCTATCCTTTGGGGGTCTGCTCTGAGGCAAGATAGCATTCCTATTTCCATCTATAGGGGTATTTAGTCCTCCGGCTGTGTCGAGGTGTCTAGGGTTTGTTAGGCACACCTCACGGCTACTTCTAGTTGCAGTGTTAGTTCAGGATTTGCGGTCAGTACAGGTTCCACCGACTCCAGAGAAAGTTTTCATGCAGCTCCAAGGTCACCAGATCATAACAGTACAACTGGCCCATAATGAGTTAAATGCATCTCAGAAGAAGGGAAGAAAGGTGTTGTGCCATTTTTTTTTCTGCAGTCTGTTCTGTCTTTTCTTCCCTCTTTATTTATGGGTGGCTGAGGAGTCTTGTGCCAGCATGGATGTTCAGGAATTAGCTTCTTGTGTAGACCAGCTTGCTGCTAGGGTACAGGGTATTTCTGATTATATTGTTCAGACTCCTGCTTTAGAGCCAAAGATTCCTACTCCTGATTTGTTTTTTGGTGATAGGTCCAAATTTTTGGGTTTTAAAAACAATTGTAAACTGTTTTTTGCTCTGAGACCGCGATCCTCCGGTGATTCCATTCAGCAGGTTAATATTGTCATCTCCCTGATGCGTGGGGATCCACAGGATTGGGCATTTTCCCTGGAATCTGGGAATCCGGCCTTGCTTAATGTAGATTCCTTTTTTCAGGCTTTAGGATTATTATATGATGAACCTAATTCTGTGGATCAAGTGGAGAAAACCTTGTTGGCCCTGTCTCAGGGTCAAGAGGCGGCAGAATTTTATTGTCAGAAATTTAGAAAATGGTCTGTGTTGACTAAATGGAATGATGATGCTTTGGCGGCAATTTTCAGAAAGGGTCTTTCTGAATCCGTTAAAGATGTTATGGTGGGGTTTCCCACGCCTTCCGGTATGAGTGATTCTATGTCTCTGGCCATTCAGATTGATCGGCGCTTGCGGGAGCGTCAAACTGTGCGTGCTGTGGCATCGCCCTTAGAGCAAAGTCCTGAGCCAATGCAGTGTGATAGGATTTTGTCTAGAACGGAACAACAAGGATTCAGACGTCAGAATAGGTTGTGTTATTATTGTGGCGACGCTTCTCATGTCATTTCAGTCTGCCCTAAGCGACAAAAAGGATCGCTAGTTCATTTACTATCAGTACTGTACAACCTAAATTTCTGTTATCGGTGTCCTTGATCTGCTCATTGTCATCATTTTCTGTTATGGCGTTTGTGGATTCAGGCGCCGCCTTGAACTTAATGGATTTTGAGTTTGCCAGGCGTTGTGGTTTTCCCTTGCAGCCTTTGCAGAACCCTATTCCTTTAAGGGGGATTGATGCTACACCTTTGGCTAAAAATAAGCCCCAGTTTTGGACACAGGTGACCATGCACATGGCGCCAGCCCATCAGGAAGATTGTCGATTTCTGGTGTTGCATAATTTGCATGATGTTATCGTGCTGGGTTTCCCGTGGTTGCAGGTACATAATCCTGTGTTGGATTGGAAATCTATGTCTGTGACTAGTTGGGGTTGTCAGGGGGTTCATAATGATGTTCCTTTGATGTCAATCTCCTCTTCTTCCTCTTCTGAAATTCCAGAGTTTTTGTCTGATTTTCAGGATTTATTCGATGAGCCCAATTCCAGTTCCCTTCCACCGCACAGGGACTGTGATTGTGCTATTGACTTGATTCCAGGCAGTAAGTTTCCTAAAGGCTGACTTTTCAACCTGTCTGTGCCTGAACATACCACCATGCGGAGTTATTTTAAGGAGTCTTTGGAGAAAGGGCATATTCGTCCATCTTCACTGTTGGGAGCAGGTTTTTTTTTGTGGCTAAGAAGGATGGCTCCTTGAGACCTTGTATTGTTTATCGCCTCTTGAATAAGATCACGGTCAAGTTTCAATACCCTTTAGCTTTGCTTTCCGATTTGTTTGCTAGGATTAAGGGGGCTAGTTGGTTTACGAAGATGGACCTTCGGGGGGCATATAATCTTGTTCGTATTAAGCAGGGTGATGAATGGAAAACTGCGTTTAATACGCCCGAAGGCCATTTTGAATACCTTGTGATTAGTGTTGAGCGATACCGTCCGATACTTGAAAGTATCGGTATCGGAAAGTATCGGCCGATACCGGCAAAGTATCGGATCCAATCCGATACTGATACCCGATACCAATACAAGTCAATGGGACTCAAGTATCGGACGGTATTCCTGATGGTTCCCAGGGTCTGAAGGAGAGGAAACTCTCCTTCAGGCCCTGGGAACCATATTAATGTGTAAAAGAAAGAATTAAAATAAAAAATATTGCTATACTCACCTCTCCGAGGGAACCGGCAGCGTTGTTTGCTTAAAATTCGCGCTTTTCTTTCCTTACGTGAAGTCCCGTCTTTGTGATTGGTTGCGTCGCAGTCACATGGGCGACGCAACCAATCACAGCAAGCCGTGACGTAATTTCAGGTCCTTAAGGATTTTAAAATTACATCCCGGCTTTGTGATTGGTTGCGTCGCAGTCACATGGGCGACGCAACCAATCACAGCAAGCCGTGACGTAATTTCAGGCCCTTAAGGATTTTAAAATTACGTCCCGGCTTTGTGATTGGTTGCGTCGCAGTCACATGGGCGACGCAACCAATCACAAGCCGTGACGTCACGGGAGGCTGGACACGCGCGCATTTTAAAATGCGCGCTTGTCCAGCCTCCCGTGACGTCCCGGCTTGTGATTGGTTGCATCGCGGTCAACCAATCACAAGCCGGGAGGCTGGACACGCGCGCATTTTAAAATGCGCGCTTGTCCAGCCTCCCGTGACGTCCCGGCTTGTGATTGGTTGCATCGCGGTCAACCAATCACAAGCCGGGAGGCTGGACAAGCGCGCATTTTAAAATGCGCGCGTGTCCAGCCTCCCGGCTTATGATTGGTTGACCGCGATGCAACCAATCACAAGCCGGGACGTCACGGGAGGCTGGACAAGCGCGCATTTTAAAATGCGCGCGTGTCCAGCCTCCCGGCTTGTGATTGGTTGACCGCGATGCAACCAATCACAAGCCGGGACGTCACGGGAAGCTGGACAAGCGCGCATTTTAAAATGCGCACGTGTCCAGCCTCCCGTGACGTCACGGCTTGTGATTGGTTGCGTCGCCCATGTGACTGCGACGCAACCAATCACAAAGCCGGGACGTAATTTTAAAATCCTTAAGGGCCTGAAATTACGTCACGGCTTGCTGTGATTGGTTGCGTCGCCCATGTGACTGCGACGCAACCAATCACAAAGCCGGGATGTAATTTTAAAATCCTTAAGGACCTGAAATTACGTCACGGCTTGCTGTGATTGGTTGCGTCGCCCATGTGACTGCGACGCAACCAATCACAAAGACGGGACTTCACGTAAAGGAAAGAAAAGCGCGAATTTTAAACAAAGAACGCTGCCGCTTCCCTCGGTAAGGTGCAGGCTGCGTCGGAGAGGTGAGTATAGCAATATTTTTTATTTTAATTCTCTCTTTTACACATTTTTACATTAATGTTGTTTCGATACCGATACCCGATACCACAAAAGTATCGGATCTCGGTATCGGAATTCCGATACCCGCAAGTATCGGCCGATACCCGATACTTGCGGTATCGGAATGCTCAACACTACTTGTGATGCCATTCGGGCTCACTAACGCTCCATCTGTTTTTCAATCCTTCATGCATGATATCTTCCGGACTTATATTGATACATTTTTGATTGTATATTTGGACGATATTTAGATTTTTTCCGATGATTGGAAGTCTCATGTGGAACAGGTCAGGATGGTATTTCAGATCCTTCGTGACAATGCTTTGTTTGTGAAGGGGTCTAAGTGTCTCTTTGGGGTGCAGAAGGTTTCTTTTTTGGGCTTTATTCTTTCTCCCTCATCTATGGAGATGGATCCGGTTAAGGTTCAGGCCATTCATGATTGGATTTAACCCACATCCGTGAAGAGCCTTCAGAAATTTTTGAGCTTTGCAAATTTTTATCGCCGTTTCATTGCTAACTTCACCAGCGTGGTTAAACCCTTGACTGATTTGACGAAAAAAGGCGCTGATGTGGCGAATTGGTCCTCTGCGGCTCTCTCTGCCTTTCAGGAGCTTAAACGCCGATTTACTTCTGCTCCGGTGTTGCACCAACCAGATGTTTCTCTTCCGTTTCAGGTTGAGATTGATGCTTCTGAGATTGGGGCAGGGGCCGTTTTATCTCAGAGGGATTCTGTTGGTTCTTTGATGAAACCGTGTGCCTTCTTCTTCCGCAAGTTTTCGCCTGCTGAACGCAATTATGATGTCGGCAATCAGGAGTTGTTGGCTATGAAGTGGGTGTTTGAGGAGTGGCAACATTGGCTTGAGGGAGCTAAGCACCATATTGTGGTCCTGACTGATCATAAGAATTTGATTTACCTCGAGTCTGCCAAACGGCTGAGTCCTAGACAGGCTCGATGGTCCTTGTTTTTTTCCTGTTTTGATTTCGTGGTTTCGTATCTTCCGGGTTCTAAGAATATTAAGGCTGATGCCCTTTCTAGGGGTTTTTTGCCTGATTCTCCTGAGGTCCTTGAACGGTCGGCATTCTGAAAGAAGGGGTGGTCCTTTCTGCAATTTCCCCTGATTTACGGCGGGTTCTTCAGGAATTTCAGGCTGATAGACCTGATCGCTGTCCAGTGGGGAAATTGTTTGTTCCTGACAGATGGACTAGTAGAGTGATTTCTGAGGTTCACTGTTCTGTGTTGGCTGGTCATCCTGGTATTTTTGGTACCAGAGATTTGGTTGGTAGGTACTTTTGGTGGCCTTCGTTGTCACGTGATGTGCGTTCTTTTGTGCAGTCCTGTGGGACTTGTGCGCGGGCCAAGCCTTGTTGTTCCCGTGCTAGTGGGTTACTTTTGCCATTGCCAATCCCTGAGAGGCCCTGGACACATATTTCTATGGATTTTATTTCTGATCTTCCGGTTTCCCAGAGGATGTCGGTTATCTGGGTTGTTTGTGACCGGTTTTCTAAGATGGTTCATTTGGTGCCTTTGCCTAAATTGCCTTCCTCTTCAGAGTTGGTTCCATTGTTTTTTCAGCATGTGGTTCGTTTGCATGGTATTCCGGAGAATATTGTGTCCGACAGAGGTTCCCAGTTTGTTTCTAGGTTTTGGCGAGCCTTTTGTGCTAGGCTGGGCATTGATTTGTCTTTTTCTTCTGCATTTCATCCTCAGACAAATGGCCAGACCGAGCGAACTAATCAGACTTTGGAGATTTATTTGAGATGCTTTGTGTCTGCCGATCAGGATGATTGGGTGGCCTTTTTGCCATTGGCCGAGTTTGCCCTTAATAATCGGGCTAGTTCAGCTACTTTGGTTTCGCCTTTTTTTTGTAATTTTGGTTTTCATCCTTGTTTTTCTTCTGGGCAGGTTGAGCCTTCTGACTGTCCTGGTGTGGATTCTGTGGTTGACTGGTTGCAGCAGATTTGGGCTCATGTGTTGGACAATTTGGTGTTGTCTCAGGAGGAGGCTCAACGTTTTGCTAACCGTCGTCGGTGTGTTGGTTCCCGGCTTCAGGTTGGGGATTTGGTTTGGTTGTCTTCCCGTCATGTTCCTATTAAGGTCTCTTCCCCTAAGTTTAAGCCTCGGTTTATTGGTCCTTATAGGATTTCTGAGATTATTAATCTGGTGTCTTTTCGATTGGCTCTTCCGGCCTCTTTTGCTATCCATAATGTCTTCCATAGATCTTTATTGCGGAAATATGTGGTGTCCGTTGTTCCCTCTGTGGATCCTCCGGCCCCTGTTTTGGTTGATGGGGAGTTGGAGTATGTGGTTGAGAAGATTTTGGATTCTCATTTTTCGAGGCGGAGGCTTCAGTACCTTGTCAAATGGAAGGGTTATGGCCAGGAGGATAATTTTTGTTTTTTTGCTTCTGATGTCCATGCTGCTGATCTGGTCCGTGCCTTTCATCTGGCTCGTCCTGATCGGCCTGGGGGCGCTGGTGAGGGTTCGGTGACCCCTCCTCAAGGGGAGGGTACTGTTGTGAATTCTGCTTTTGGGTTCCCTCCGGTGGTAGTAGGTGGTAATGCAGTTGTCCCTGGGTTGCAGTCCTGGTCAGGTGTGTCTGCTGATTGCAGTTCTGACTGGGGTATTTAGGTGTGCAGGATTCATTAGTCCTTGCCAGTTGTCAATTGTTGTTGGGAGGTGTAGGACCTCTGCCTGGTTCCTCCTGCCTTTCTGCCAAATCAGCAAAGATAAGTGTCTGGTTTTTTTTTCCTGTGGCACACATGCTGTGTGCTTCACAATTCAGTGCTATTCTTTGTGTTTTCTTGTCCAGCTTAGATTGTGTCAGTATTTTCTCAGTCTTGGATTCTCTGGAGTGGCAGATATACATTCCATGTCTTTAGTTAGATTGTGGAACTTTTTGTATTATCTGTTGTGGATATTTTTGGAAGGGTTTTAATACTGACCGCCTAGTAATCTGTCCTATCCTTTCCTATTTAGCTTGACTGGCCTCTTTTGCTAAATCCTGTTTTCTACCTGCGTGTGTCTATTCTTCTCCTACTCACAGTCATTATTCGTGGGGGGCTGCCTATCCTTTGGGGGTCTGCTCTGAGGCAAGATATCATTCCTATTTCCATCTATAGGGGTATTTAGTCCTCCGGCTGTGTTGAGGTGTCTAGGGTATGTTAGGCACACCCCATGGCTACTTCTAGTTGCGGTGTTAGTTCAGGATTTGCGGTCAGTACAGGTTCCACCGACTCCAGAGAAAGTTTTCATGCGGCTCCAAGGTCACCAGATCATAACAGTTCACACTGCGCACATATGACAGATGTGAAAGAATCTGGAGATGCCGTGGAGAATGTTCTGCTGTCTGCAACATCCTTCAGCATGACTGGTTTGGCAGTGGGTTGGTAATGATGTGGGGAGGAATTTCTTTGGAAGGCCGCACAGCCCTCAGTGTGCTAGCCCGAGGTACTCTGATCACCATTAGGTCAAGGGATGAGATCCTTAGACCCATTCTGAGACCATATGCAGGTGCAGTGGGCTCTGGATTTCTTCTGATGAATAACAATGCTAGGCTTCATATGGCTAAAGTGTGCTAGCGGTTCCTGCATGATGATGGGATTGATGCTATGGACTGGCCTGCCCGTTTCCCAGACCTGAATTGAATCGAGCACATCTGGGACATCATGTCTCATTTCCTCCACCAATGCTAAGTTGCACCACAGACTGTCCAAGAGTTGACTGGTGCTTTAATCCAGGTTTGGGACGAGAACATCCGCCACCTCATCAGGAGCATGCCCAGGCATAGTAGGTAGGTCACATAGGCACGCAGAGGCCACACAACTGAGCATCATTTCCTTTTCTTGAGGCATTTCCACTGAAATTGGATCAGCCTGTAATTTGATTTTCCACCTTGATTTTGAATATCATTCCAAATTCAGTCCTCTGTTGTGAATTTGGATTCTGGGCTCCCCCGGTGGCTACTGGTGGAATTGAACTGGTGTCTTCATCTTCTCTGTTCACCTGTTCCCATCAAGATGTGGGAGTCGCTATATAACCTTGCTGCTCTGTTAGTTGCTTGCCGGTCAACAATGTTATCAGAAGCCTCTCTGTGCTTGTTCCTGCTCCTAGACAACTATTAGATAAGTTGGACTCTTGTCCATGTTTGTTTTTGCATTTTTGTTCCAGTTCACAGCTGTAGTTTCGTTACTGTGTCTGGAAAGCTCTTGTGAACAGGAATTGCCACTCTGGTGTTATGAGTTAATGCCAGAGTTTTAAAGTAATTTCTGGATGGTGTTTTGATAGGGTTTTCAGCTGACCATGAAAGTGTCCTTTCTGTCTTCTGCTATGTAGTAAGTGGACCTCAAATTTGCTAAACCTATTTTCATACTACGTTTGTTATTTCATCTTAATTCACCGCCAATACATGTGGGGGGCCTCTGTCCCCTTTCGGGGTATTTCTCTAGAGGTGAGCTAGGACTAATATTTTCCTCTGCTAGCATTATTTAGTCCTCCGGCTGGTGCTGGGCATCTAGAATCAACGTAGGCATGCTACCCGGCCACTGCTAGTTGTGCGTTAGGTTTAGTTCATGGTCAGCTCAGTTCCCATCTTCCAAGAGCTAGTTCCTATATATGCTTATGCTATGTTCTCTTGCCATTGAGATCATGACAGTTTGACCGGCCCACTAAAGGGTTAAAATCCTTGGCTGAGAAAGGAGAGAAATAAGTAGTCTGCTGACATTTTTTTTTTTTTTTTCTCTCCTTCTAATCTTTGAATGGCTCTGTGTCCACCTGTTTGTAATGGATCTTCAGAGTGTAACTGCAGGTTTGAATAATCTCGCCACGAAGGTACAAAATTTGCAAGATTTTGTTTGTCATGCACCTGTATCTGAGCCGAGAATTCCTTTGCCGGAATTTTTCTCGGGGAATAGATCTGGGTTTCAGAATTTTCGAAATAATTGCAAATTATTTTTGTCCCTGAAATCTCGCTCTGCCGGAGACCCTGCACAGCAGGTCAGGATTGTGATTTCCTTGCTCCGGGGCGACCCTCAAGACTGGGCTTTTTCATTGACACCAGGGGATCCTGCGTTGCTCAATGTGGATGCGTTTTTTCTGGCCTTGGGGTTGCTTTATGACGAACCTCATTTGGAGCTTCAGGCAGAAAAAACTTTGATGTCCCTATCTCAGGGGCAAGATGAAGCGGAAATTTACTGCCAAAGATTCCGTAAATGGTCTGTGCTTACTCAGTGGAATGAGTGCGCCCTGGCGGCGACTTTCAGAGAGGGTCTCTCTGATGCCATTAAGGATGTTATGGTGGGGTTCCCTGTGCCTGCGGGTCTGAATGAGTCCATGACAATGGCTATTCAGATCGATAGGCGTTTGCGGGAGCGCAAACCAGTGCACCATCTGGCGGTGTCCACTGAGAAGTCGCCAGAGAGTATGCAGTGTGATAGAATTCTGTCCCGAAGCGAGCGGCAGAATTTTAGACGGAAAAATGGGTTGTGTTTCTATTGTGGTGATTCTACTCATGTTATATCAGCATGCTCTAAGCGCACTAAAAAGCTTGGTAAATCTGTTTCCATTTGCACCTTACCGTCTAAGTTTATTCTATCTGTGACCCTGATTTGCTCTTTGTCATCTATTACCACGGACGCCTATGTCGACTCTGGCGCCGCTTTGAGTCTTATGGATTGGTCCTTTGCCAAACGCTGTGGGTATGATTTAGAGCCTTTGGAGACTCCTATTCCTCTGAAGGGGATTGACTCCACCCCATTGGCTAATAATAAACCACAATACTGGACACAAGTAACTATGCGTATTAAGCCGGATCACCAGGAGATTATTCGCTTTCTGGTGCTGTATAATCTACATGATGATTTGGTGCTAGGATTGCCTTGGCTGCAATCTCACAACCCAGTCCTCGACTGGAGAGCTATGTCTGTGTTGAGCTGGGGATGTAAGGGGGCTCACGGGGATGTACCTGTGGTTTCCATTTCATCATCTATTCCCTCTGAAATTCCTGAGTTCCTGTCTGACTATCGTGACGTCTTTGAAGAATCCAAGCTTGGTTCGTTACCTCCGCACCGAGAGTGCGATTGTGCCATAGATTTAATCCCGGGTAGTAAATACCCAAAGGGTCGTTTATTTAATCTGTCTGTGCCTGAACATGCTGCTATGCGAGAATATATAAAGGAGTCCTTGGAAAAGGGACATATTCGTCCATCGTCATCTCCCTTAGGAGCCGGTTTTTTCTTTGTGTCAAAAAAAGACGGCTCTTTGAGACCATGTATTGATTATCGGCTTTTGAATAAAATCACTGTTAAATATCAATACCCATTGCCGTTGCTGACTGATTTGTTTGCTCGCATAAAGGGGGCCAAGTGGTTCTCTAAGATTGACCTTCGTGGGGCGTATAATTTGGTGCGAATCAGGCAGGGGGATGAGTGGAAAACCGCATTTAATACGCCCGAGGGCCACTTTGAGTATTTAGTGATGCCTTTTGGTCTTTCTAATGCTCCGTCAGTTTTCCAGTCCTTTATGCATGATATTTTTCGCGATTATTTGGATAAATTTATGATTGTGTATCTGGATGATATTCTGATTTTTTCGGATGACTGGGACTCTCATGTCCAGCAAGTCAGGAGGGTTTTTCAGGTTTTGCGGTCTAATTCTTTGTGTGTGAAGGGTTCTAAGTGTGTTTTTGGGGTACAGAGGATTTCCTTTTTGGGATATATTTTTTCCCCCTCTTCCATTGAAATGGATCCTGTCAAGGTTCAAGCTATTTGTGATTGGACGCAGCCCTCTTCTCTTAAGAGTCTTCAGAAATTTTTGGGCTTTGCTAACTTTTATCGTCGATTTATTGCTGGTTTTTCGGATATTGCTAAGCCATTGACCGATTTGACTAAGAAGGGTGCTGATGTTGCTGATTGGTCCCCTGATGCTGTGGAGGCCTTTCGGGAGCTTAAGCGCCGTTTTTCCTCTGCCCCTGTGTTGCGTCAGCCTGATGTTGCTCTACCTTTTCAGGTTGAGGTCGACGCTTCTGAGATCGGAGCTGGGGCAGTGTTGTCGCAGAAAAGTTCTGACTGCTCCGTGATGAGGCCTTGTGCCTTCTTTTCCCGTAAATTTTCGCCCGCTGAGCGGAATTATGATGTTGGGAATCGGGAGCTTTTGGCCATGAAGTGGGCTTTTGAGGAGTGGCGCCATTGGCTTGAGGGGGCCAGACATCAGGTGGTGGTATTGACTGACCACAAAAATTTGATTTATCTTGAGACCGCCAGGCGCCTGAATCCTAGACAGGCGCGCTGGTCATTATTTTTCTCTCGGTTTAATTTTGTGGTGTCATACCTACCGGGTTCTAAGAATGTTAAGGCGGATGCCCTTTCTAGGAGTTTTGAGCCTGACTCGCCTGGTAACTCTGAGCCCACAGGTATCCTTAAGGATGGAGTGGTATTGTCAGCCGTTTCTCCAGACCTGCGGCGGGCCTTGCAGGAGTTTCAGGCGGATAGACCTGATCGTTGCCCACCTGATAAACTGTTTGTTCCTGATGATTGGACCAGTAGAGTCATCTCTGAGGTTCATTCTTCTGCGTTGGCAGGTCATCCTGGCATTTTTGGTACCAGGGATTTGGTGGCAAGGTCCTTCTGGTGGCCTTCCCTGTCACGAGATGTGCGAGGCTTTGTGCAGTCTTGTGACGTTTGTGCTCGGGCCAAGCCTTGTTGTTCTCGGGCTAGTGGATTATTGTTGCCCTTGCCTATTCCTAAGAGGCCTTGGACGCACATCTCGATGGATTTTATTTCAGATCTGCCTGTTTCTCAGAAGATGTCTGTCATCTGGGTGGTGTGTGACCGTTTCTCTAAGATGGTCCATTTGGTTCCTCTGCCCAAGTTGCCTTCTTCTTCCGAGTTGGTTCCTCTGTTTTTTCAAAATGTTGTTCGTTTGCATGGTATTCCTGAGAATATCGTTTCTGACAGAGGGACCCAATTCGTGTCTAGATTTTGGCGGGCATTCTGTGCTAGGATGGGCATAGATTTATCTTTTTCGTCCGCTTTCCATCCTCAGACGAATGGCCAGACCGAGCGGATTAATCAGACCCTGGAGACATATCTGAGGTGTTTTGTGTCTGCTGACCAGGATGATTGGGTTGCTTTTTTGCCATTGGCGGAGTTCGCTCTCAATAATCGGGCCAGCTCTGCCACTTTGGTGTCCCCGTTTTTCTGTAATTCGGGGTTTCATCCTCGATTTTCCTCTGGTCAGGTGGAATCTTCGGATTGTCCTGGAGTGGATGCTGTGGTGGAGAGATTGCATCAGATCTGGGGGCAGGTGGTGGACAATTTGAGGTTGTCCCAGGAGAAGACTCAGCTTTTTGCCAACCGCCACCGTCGTGTTGGTCCTCGGCTTTGTGTTGGGGATTTGGTGTGGTTGTCTTCTCGTTTTGTCCCTATGAGGGTCTCTTCTCCTAAGTTTAAGCCTCGGTTCATCGGCCCGTATAAGATATTGGAGATTCTTAACCCTGTTTCCTTCCGTTTGGACCTCCCTGCATCCTTTTCTATTCATAACGTTTTTCATCGGTCATTATTGCGCAGGTATGAGGTACCGGTTGTGCCTTCCGTTGAGCCTCCTGCTCCGGTGTTGGTTGAGGGTGAGTTGGAGTACGTTGTGGAGAAAATCTTAGACTCTCGTGTTTCCAGACG
This sequence comes from Ranitomeya variabilis, assembly GCF_051348905.1. Classification (NCBI taxonomy): domain Eukaryota; kingdom Metazoa; phylum Chordata; class Amphibia; order Anura; family Dendrobatidae; genus Ranitomeya; species Ranitomeya variabilis. The sequence goes on from NC_135233.1 coordinate 57,805,548, forward strand.
GAGACTCCAGTATCTGGTCAAGTGGAAGGGATACGGCCAGGAGGATAATTCTTGGGTGAATGCATCTGATGTTCATGCCTCTGATCTGGTTCGTGCCTTTCATAGGGCCCATCCTGATCGCCCTGGTGGTTCTGGTGAGGGTTCGGTGCCCCCTCCTTGAGGGGGGGGTACTGTTGTGAATTTGGATTCTGGGCTCCCCCGGTGGCTACTGGTGGAATTGAACTGGTGTCTTCATCTTCTCTGTTCACCTGTTCCCATCAAGATGTGGGAGTCGCTCTCTGTTAGTTGCTTGCCGGTCAACAATGTTATCAGAAGCCTCTCTGTGCTTGTTCCTGCTCCTAGACAACTATTAGATAAGTTGGACTCTTGTCCATGTTTGTTTTTGCATTTTTGTTCCAGTTCACAGCTGTAGTTTCGTTACTGTGTCTGGAAAGCTCTTGTGAACAGGAATTGCCACTCTGGTGTTATGAGTTAATGCCAAAGTTTTAAAGTAATTTCTGGATGGTGTTTTGATAGGGTTTTCAGCTGACCATGAAAGTGTCCTTTCTGTCTTCTGCTATGTAGTAAGTGGACCTCAAATTTGCTAAACCTATTTTCATACTACGTTTGTTATTTCATCTTAATTCACCGCCAATACATGTGGGGGGCCTCTGTCCCCTTTCGGGGTATTTCTCTAGAGGTGAGCTAGGACTAATATTTTCCTCTGCTAGCATTATTTAGTCCTCCGGCTGGTGCTGGGCATCTAGAATCAACGTAGGCATGCTACCCGGCCACTGCTAGTTGTGCGTTAGGTTTAGTTCATGGTCAGCTCAGTTCCCATCTTCCAAGAGCTAGTTCCTATATATGCTTATGCTATGTTCTCTTGCCATTGAGATCATGACAGTCCTCCATGGGATATTAATTTTCATTTACATTGATAATTTTTATGTTTTATTGCTCTCAACGCATTCCACTCTAATTAATAAAGATTTTCAACTGGAATATTTCATTCAGTGATATCTAGGATGTGGTATTTTAGTTTTCTCTTTATTTTTGAGTAGTGTACTAAGAGCGTAAAAACTTAGTCTACTTCTTTAATATGATATTTACGGCCAAAGTATGCAGTAAAAAAAATCATTTTTTGCAATGAAACCTTTTGGGAATGGCATATTAGAGTTTTCCATTGAAAGTATTGCCATGGATTTATTCTTGATTGAGTAAAAGATCCAAACTTGATGTAAACAATGCCTATATGACACATAAGCTAAAAACTTGAGTTAGTATAATTAAAGGGGTTGTCCATTACTGGACAGCGCCAGCTCGGTCAATTCAGGAATAGTGTTGAGCATTCCGATGCTGCAAGTATCGGGTATCGGCCGATACTTGCTGTATCGGAATTTCCGATACCGAGATCCGATATTTTTGTGATATCGGGTATCGGTATCGAAACAACATTAATGTAAAAATGTGTAAAAGAAAGAATTAAAATAAAAAATATCGCTATACTCACCTGTCCGACGCAGCCTGGACCTCCGCGAAGGAACCGGCAGCGTTGTTTGTTTAAAATTCGCGCTTTTACTTGGTTACGTGAATTCCCGGCTTGTGATTGGTCAGGGCGGCCATGTTGCCGGGACGCGGACCAATCACAGCAAGCCGTGACGAAATTACGTCACGGCTTGCTGTGATTGGTCCGCGTCCCGGCAACATGGCCGCCATTAACCAATCACAAGCCGTGACGTCACGGGAGGCTGGACTTGCGCGTTTTTTTAAAAAGCGCGCGTGTCCAGCCTCCAGTGACGTCCCGGCTTATGATTGGTCACGACGCCATGTTGCCGGGACGCGGACCAATCACAGCAAGCCGTGACGAAATTACGTCACGGCTTGCTGTGATTGGTCCGCGTCCCGGCAACATGGCCGCCATTAACCAATCACAAGCCGTGACGTCACGGGAGGCTGGACTTGCGCACTTTTTAAAAAACGCGCGTGTCCAGCCTCCAGTGACGTCCCAGCTTGTGATTGGTCAGGGCGGCCATGTTGCCGGGACGCGGACCAATCACAGCAAGCCGTGACGAAATTACGTCACGGCTTGCTGTGATTGGTCCGCGTCCCGGCAACATGGACGCCATTAACCAATCACAAGCCGTGACGTCACGGGAGGCTGGACACGCGCGTTTTTTAAAAAGTGCGCAAGTCCAGCCTCCCGTGACGTCACGGCTTGTGATTGGTTAATGGCGGCCATGTTGCCGGGACGCGGACCAATCACAGCAAGCCGTGACGTAATTTCGTCACGGCTTGCTGTGATTGGTCCGCGTCCCGGCAACATGGCCGCCCTGACCAATCACAAGCCGGGAATTCACGTAACCAAGTAAAAGCGCGAATTTTAAACAAAGAACGCTGCCGGTTCCCTCGCTGAGGTCCAGGCTGCGTCGGACAGGTGAGTATAGCGATATTTTTTATTTTAATTCTTTCTTTTACACATTTATATGGTTCCCAGGGCCTGAAGGAGAGTTTCCTCTCCTTCAGACCCTGGGAACCATCAGGAATACCGTCCGATACTTGAGTCCCATTGACTTGTATTGGTATCGGGTATCGGTATCGGATTGGATCCGATACTTTGCCGGTATCGGCCGATACTTTCCGATACCGATACTTTCAAGTATCGGACGGTATCGCTCAACACTATTCAGGAAGTCATTTAAAAAGAAAAATTAAGAATTCTAACCTCCATTAGTGGTGTCGTCATTGCTGGAATGGCGGCGCCGTAAGAGATTAACTGCGTGACCACTGCAGCCAATAAGTGCTTGGTTGCAGCTCATCAATATTGCGTTATGGTTATGGTGCACATTTATTCTGACAAAATAGTAACAGCGACCATTCATTGACTGCAACGGACATATAACACAACAATGTCATTCTGGAAATAGCAGTGCCAGTATTGCTAGAATGGTGACACTAAGGGAGGTGAGTAACATTGATTTTATTTTTATTGAGGTCCTGAATTGATTAGGTTGGGATCGTCTGGTACTGGACAACCCCTTCAAAGGGAATCTGTTACCAGGTCACCACAGTTTTGCCAGCTACAGTAATCTGAGTGGCAGAGACCCTGATTTCAGAAATGTATCACTTATAGTTTTATCAGCAGGAGATTATTGCTACAGGACTATTAAACCTGCTGTCTGTAGTCCACCATATTGATCAGCTCTATATAACCCCTGCCCCACCACTGATTGGCAACTTTCTGTATACACTGTACATGGGCAGAAAGCTGTCAATCAGTGGTGTGGGTGGGGTGACACAGTGCTCAATATTTAGAAAATTGTTGCAAATAAAATAGTGTATTCGGCAAAATATTAGCAAGCAGCCCTGTAAGTGATATATTGCTGGAATCAGGGTCTCTGCCTCTACATTATGGTGCTCTCAGTTGAGATTCCAAAAAACTGGTTACAGCTTCCCTTTAAGCTTTCTAAACTATTAGTCTGGAACCATTCCTTGCTCATTGATGTAGCTAGAGTTAAATCTGTGCTAGACAATGAAGAGGATGTTGATTTAGTAAGTTAATTATTTATTAACGAGGATGTCGTGGAAACCAGTAGTAAGGTTTCAAAAGTTGGAAAATAAACACGAAGTTGACAAAAAACTAGTAGAACCTTCAACCTTCCGATTATCACAGTTAAAGTACATGGATTGCCGCTAAAATATTTTCTCATTATTCATTAAATAGATAATATCTTGACACAGGGGTCTTTTGTTTATACGGTTAAAAATTGGATCCATTTTTATGTTTTTTTAATAGATTTTTCTATATTACTAGAAGCAAAGATTAATGAAAGAACATTGAGTCAAGGCTTTGATTAGTCTTTGCTGTCCACTCTCAAGTCTGCACTTAGAGCACCACTCCATCGTTTTCTTTTTATATCAGTGCTGGAGTGGTGCCATTAACATAGTATTATACTTACCGGCTGCCGTCTTCAGTTCTTCTTGACACCGCTCAGGTCCCACACCGCCATTTTGTGACCACAACGTCTGACTGACCGTAAGTCGGAGGTAACGGTCACAAGTGCTCAGTGTAAGTCTATGAGATCCTCGTTCTTGCTCTCATAGACTTACATTGAGGAATGACTTCCGGATCATCCAGCAAACACGATAGCGATCCAGCAGGTCACAACCTGCAGAAGACCAACCGGAACAGCGTCGATAAAAGATGAAGATGGTGGCTGGTAAGTATAGTAGTAGGTACAGGGAGCTTGGACTAGTTGCAGATATTGTCCTTGATGGGACTGAAGCCAAGACCCAAGTGCTGCCAACCACTGAGCCATCGTGCTGCCCACATATCCACACATATCAACTTTTTTTCCATTTTTTAGCACTTGTCTCAGTTGGGGTTATGGGCAAAATCCATCTGAAAAAGACATCTTATGAACATACCCTAACGCTGACGTTGCATATAAATCCTTGCCCCCCCACTTAAAATAGCAGAAGATAAGAACTCATGACGAAACGTATCCCATACTTTCCTATATATTTTAGAATAGTTATTGCTTCTACTCATTAATTATGTAATTTGTGTCTGAAAATAATTTATTGATTTGTGTTTTTACATTTACATTAAATATTAAAAATAAGACCTCTATTATACACTGTGAACTGATGAGGGGCAGTATCCCGAAACACCAAGTCTGCAAATTAAGTTACTGGTTTGGCTTTTATCCTAAGTCATATGGCAAGGATCGATATTGAATTTTAGGATTGCTACTTCCGATAGGTGGCATTAAAGTTCTAGTGTTCTTCCTCTCTGATGAGTCAATCTGCTTATTTAATTTCCTAGAGGAGCATTGCATGGCCTATAAGTCTCCTTACACTGGCATGTCAGGCATGTCGCTCTTTACAATGAGAAATGTTACCCCTTGGATACATTTTCATAAGAAATGTACCATTCTCTAATAGTGAATACAGCTCTGGCAAAAATTAAGAGAGCACCACATCAAAACCCTGTCATGGGCAGCCCAATCTCCAGACCTGAACCCCATTGAAAACCTCTGGAACATAATCAAGAGGATGATGGATAGTCACAAGCCATCAAACAAAGAAGAACTGCTTACATTTTTGCGCCAGACGTAGTGTGAAAGACTGGTGGAAAGCATGCCAAGACGCATGAAAGTTGTGATTAAAAATCATGGTTATTCCACAAAATATTGATTTCTGAACTCTTCCTGAAATAAAACATTAGTATTGTTGTTTCTAAATGATTCTGAACTTGTTTTCTTTGCATTATTTGAGGTCTGAAAGCACTGTTGTTGTTTTTTTTTAAAATTTTGACCATTTCTACTTTTCAGAAATAAAATACAAATTTTATTGCTTGGAAATTCGGAGACAAGTTGTCAGAAGTTTATAGAATAAAAGAACAATTTACATTTTACTCAAAAATATTCCTATAAAGAGAAAAATCAGACAAACTGAACAGTTTGCAGTGGTCTCTTAATTTTTGCCAGAGCTGTATAAGTGTTTATAGTGTTACTAACTATTAATCTCTCTTTTTAGTAAATTGTAGTGAAGTACATTAATGGCTGTTCCGCATGACTATAACTTTTAGTCCTTAGAGTAGTAAATTTCAACAGAATGGGAATCCAAAAAAATGCTATTTACTTCCTCGGATGTATCTGTGCTTCACAATGTGGAGCAAAGATGGTCAGTTTGAGCCAAAATAACTTGCAATGTATTTCTGCAGTGTATCAATTGGACAGAGCGATCCATCCAGGACTATTCTGCGCACATGTGATGTTCTGCAGCTCAGAGCTGGACCTGATGGATGTCTGCTATGCAGTGAACAATCTGACCTTCTATCATTCTATCTTGGAACAATTCTCTCTTTTTGGTGCCAAATTCTGTTTGGTATTAAAAGACAAATACAACCGTACAGAAATGTGACCTCTTAATCACATATAATGGATTGAACTTTTTAACTTTCTTTTTCTATTAGCGGAGTCATAGATGTGACAGATTTATGGTTTAAAAATATTTTCCTAGCCAAAAAAAATCTATATAAACATTAATGGGGTAACATGAACATCTAAACCCTTAATTTTCAAGCTCAAGACATTTTTGTGTTTATCAGTCATAGTCACATCTTAGAACAGAAACAAGGGCTCAATATGTCAATAGGGGGAGTCTTTGGGACTTTGCAATCTTCACTTCAATGACAATCTGTCATCAGGTTTTTGCTCCCCCATCTGAGAGCAGCATAATGTAGAAGCAGAGTCCCTGATTCCAGCGATGTAACACTTACTGGCCTGAGCTCTGTATAACCCCGCCCACACCACTGATTGGCAGCTTTCTGTGTACACTGTTCATAGGCAGAAAGCTGCCAATCAGTGATGAAGATGGGGTTAAACAGAGCTCATGAATATGGTGGTCTACATGGTGGCAGGTTTACTAGTCCTCTAGTGATAATCTCCTGCTGATAAAACAATTACTTTATTAAAATTACTCAAACAGCCTAGCAAGTGACACATCACTGGAATTAGTGTCTATGTATATACATTTTGCTTTTGTCAGATGAGGTGGCAAAAAAGGTGGTAAAAGATTTCAAGGCTGTTTTTTCTGAACTTGGCCATTGCACAGGACTGAAGCTGTTAAAGATGGAAACTTACAGCTAGGAGCGCCATTGTGCAGGGAAAAATTTGAAGGGGACGCGACGATTTGTTAAAGGGATATTCCCATCTCCAAGATTCTATCTCAATATGTAGTAGGTGTAATAATAATAATAATAATAATAATAATAATAATAAAGTAATATTAGCAAATACCTCCAATTAGAAATGCATAGTTTTTCTGATTCGCTATGTCTCTATCATCATGTGCAGCCATTGCAAGACCTTAGGTATCCATGGTTACTGACATAGAGACAGTTAGTTAGTTGCTAGTGGTCATAACCATGCATACCTAAGGTCTTGAAATGGCTGCACATGAGGAAAGAGACATAGCGAATCAGAAAAACTATACTACATTTTCAATTGGAGGGATTAGCTAATATTGTTATTATTACCCCTACTACTAGTGTTGAGCATTCCGATATTGCAAATATCGGGTATCGGCCGATATTCGCTGTATCGGAATTCCGATACCGAGTCCGAAATATTTTTGTGATATCGGAAATCGGAATCGGAAGTTCCTGTAAGTTCCCAGGCGTGTGCGGTGCGTATGGTTCCCAGGGTCTGAAGGAGAGGAGACTCACCTTCAGGCCCTGGGATCCATATTCATGTAAAAAATAAAGAATAAAAATAAAAAATATGGATATACTCACCCCTCCGACGGACCCTGGCTCTCAGCGGTGCAAGCGTCTGCCTCCGTTCCTAAGAATGCAGTGAGTGAATGACCTGCAATGACGTCGCGGTCTTGTGATTGGTCGCGTGACCGGCGCGTGACCACGACGCCATCGAAGGTCCTTCACTCACTGCATTCTTAGGAACGGAGGCAGACGCTTGCACCGCTGAGAGCCAGGGTCCGTCGGAGGGGTGAGTATATCCATATTTTTTATTTTTATTCTTTATTTTTTACATGAATATGGATTCCAGGGCCTGAAGGAGAGTTTCCTCTCCTTCAGACCCTGGGAACCATCCAGAATAGCTTCCGATATTTGTGTCCCATTGACTTGTATTGGTATCGGGTATCGGTATCGGCGATATCCGATATTTTTTGGATATCGGCCGATCCAATCCGATACCGATACTTTTGAATATCGGAAGGTATCGCTCAACACTACCTACTACATATTGAAATAGGATCTTAGAGATGGGAATACCCCTTTAAATCTCTGGATAGAGGGGATCCAAACGGCTGGATTCCCTTGGATCATCAAGTGATGACCCACCCTAGGGAGATGTGAGATGCCATCACTTTAGGAAATGATAATACTCTTTAATCTCTTGCAGTCGTAATTTGTCACTTATCCATCATGTCTGATATGAAAAAACCACGTACATACATACAAATAAGAAATATAAAAAAACAACAACATAATATTATAAATAAAGAAGTGAAAATACAATGAAGCTTCCTTTCTTATTCAGAACTCGGAGTTTTGCTTTACACACACATTCATTGGAAATTTACACATTGTGCTGTCATTTCTTATGGGAGCGTTCAAGAAACATTATGCCGAGATCACCTTTAGTTGACAAAAGACGACTCTGCAGAAAGAGTAAAGATCAGCCTTGTAATCTCTATAAAGTAGTACTGTCAGCAGGATGTCATATTCCATGAACAAATCAGATGTTCACAGCAGGTAACGGCCATTTCCTCCGATTTCTCCTATTCCGGATGAGAACATTATGAGCGAATTTTCTATGTTTTGCTCATCAAGATTCGCAAACTAGACAGAATGCAGCTTGTTGTGAATGCGGGTGTATATATCTCTCATCTCTAGATACCACTAGCCTAGACTTTATGTTTCCAAAAGTATTAATCTGTGACTGTGCTGTAAATAGGATGTATTGGGCCATCAAGATGTCACTGTTTACTTTTCATGGTCAAATAATTCATGCCATTTAACAAAACTTTTTGAGAACTTTAAAGATAGTTATATGCCAGAACTGTAGTCACCCTATGGGCAAAGTATATACACATCTAGGTAAAGTGAAATTAAAGGCACCATAATAATTCTGGTATTATAATAAGGTATCAGCTGCCAGACAGACTATTTAGGGTATAACACCCTAAGGTCAGGTGCAGATTTGAGTATTTTTGGTTTGAGTGTGATCCGACAAAACATTGGATTGCATTAGGACCTATGTTAGTCTATGGAATCACAGGTGGGATACGGAACACAGGTGATGGCAAGGTCCAGCCAGCTTGGAAGCGATTCGGAAACCCCCTAGCCAGGTGGGGTTGGAAGCCTTCCTTTCTGTGCTGTGTTGTAGTCCCTTGCTGCCTTAGGCCTCACACAAGGTCCTCACTTTCTCTCTGTCCCTTTTAGTAGGACGCTACCAGCATGGCAAGCAACTTGAGCCTTTTTACAGATGTCTGGAAGTATGACTATGGGCTCTATGTGCTGCTGTCCTTCGGGTGTTAATGGTGGGCAGGCCACCTGCAATCTCCTGTCCGTCTGTTTCTGCTGTGGGGCATACAGTTACCCCCACAACCTCGGTCTTCCTGCTACTGGTTTCTTGAGCTTCAGTTTGGAGGGGGCTCAGTCGCAGCTCCCCCCCACCTCTTTACTTCTCCTCTGCTTCTCTTCCCCTATCAGTCTTCTACAGACTGCTCTGTTTCTCTTTCTTCCTTCCAGAAGCTGCAGAACCTGTTGTCTGCACTGCCCCAGCTTTCCTCTCACAGACTCTCTCTGCATCTCTCCTCTGTCCCTCTGACAGGCTGCCCTACTAACTCCTCCTCCAGTCAGAATATATAGGGAAGTTCCCCTGAATCCGGGTCTTGAGCTCCCCCTTCTTGCCTGGAGTCAGAACAGTGTTGCATGTACTCGTTACCTCTTAAAGGGATCCTTCCTCACTTCCAAGCATGGCATCACCCTCCCTGAGAGGAAAGCAATGCCACTGTAACAACCGGTTACCTGGGGTGTTACATGTATATATACATAATAGATAGATGGAAGAAAAGACGGCAATTCATGTGCTACACACAGTAAAAATCACACTGACAGCTTAGAATAGAATAGAGAGAATAGATTACATAGATATATAGATATATAGATGTCAGTGACACTTACATACTGTATATACAGTGTATATGTGTATATATTACATAGATAGATAGAAGAAAAGCCCGTAATTCATCTGCCGTGTTCTCTAAAATCACTGCAGGATAGACGAGATGGATTACATACAGTAAATACAAATGGGATAGGTAGATATATATATATATATATATATATATATATATATATATATATATATATATATATATATATATATATATGTCAGTGACAAATACAATTAGTGCAGTGTGCAAATTACTGGACATGTATTAATTAATAAGTCATTCTTTCATTAAAGGACTTTTTTCTGGGTGTCTGTTTTCATACAATGTGACTATGGGGTTATTGACACCTCTCCATTACTAACCTCTGGGCTTTATGTCACCTGACAATACAAAAGCACATGATTTGCCGGCTTTTCAAAGAACACCGGTACGTAAAAATTGGACAGCACTTGCATGGTCTGAATGCTGTGTGATTTTTTTCTCGCACCCATAGGCTTACATTGGTAAGTCTTGGCCAAGTTTCGGTGACAGTTGCAGCATGCTGCAATTTTACATGCACGTAGAATACACTGGAGAAAAAATATGGTGATGTGAGCTGCCCCATAGATTATTATTAATATTATTATTATTATTATTATTATTTATTATTGTAGCGCCATTTATTCCATTGGGCTTTACATGTGAGAAGAGGTATACATAATAAAAACAAGTACAGTAATAATGGACAATATGAATCACAACTGATTAACACTGGTCCGAGTGCTATGCGATGTTTTCTCGCATAGCACTCATCCGTATTCTGCGCTAGTGTGAGCCTGGCCTAATAGAGTTTGCGGAAAAGCTGCAAAATAGCCAATCAATAAACTTTAAGACTATGGGCACTTCCAGAGACATTACAGCCATGCCAAGTAATGGTGTAGGGATAGGACGTAGCCAGATTGAGGGACAGTGTTAGGTAGTATACTCTGCCAAAAAGGCACTATGTCTACTCTGCACATGTCACTGTGGGAGAACTATGCTAAAAAGCCCCGGAGTGTACTCTGCAAACCCTCACCTGTGGGAGTACTGTGCCAAAAGCCGCAGAGTGTACTCTACAACCCTTCCTGTGGCAGTACTTTGCCAAAAGACGCTGTGTGTACCCTTGGGAGCACTAAGACAAAAAGCCACTGTGTGTAATCTGCAACTCTGCCTGTGGGAGTGCTGTGCTAAAAAGCTTCTGTGTGTACTCCGCACCCCAGCCTGTGGGGAGTACTGTGCCAAAAAGCTGCTGTGTGTAATCTGCTCTCCCACCTTTGGGAGTACTGGGCCTTAAAGTCACTGTTTGTACTGTGCAACCCCGTTTGTGGGAGTACTGTGCCAAAAAAGCTGCCGCATGTACTCTGCATCCCTGCCTGTAGAAGTATTGGTGCCTTAAAACTGCTGTGTGTATTTTGCACCCATATCTGTATGGGAGTACGGTGCCAAAAAGCAACTGTGTGTACTCTGCAACTCTGCCTGTGTGAGTCCTGTGCCAAAAAGATCCTGTGTGTGCTCTGAAACCCCACCTGTGGGAGCACTGTGTCACAAGCCATTGTGTGTACTCTGCAACCCTACCAGTAGGAGTACTGTGCCAAAAGCAGCTATGTACTCTACAACCCCACCTGTGGGAGTTTGTGCCCAAAAGCTGCTGTATGTACTCTGCACCCCTGCTTGTGGGAATACTGGGCCTTTAAGCCACTGTGTGTACTTTGCACTCATATCTGTGGGAGTATTTTGCCCCCAAAAAATGCTGTGTGTACTCTGCAACTCCACCTATGGGAGTACTGTGCCAAAAGCTGCTGTGTGTACTATGCAACCCTGCCTGTGGGAGAACTCTGCCAAAAACCACTGTGTGCACTCTGTAGCCATGTTTGTATAAGCAGTGTGCATCAAAAACAATTTGACTCTGCAGCTGTCTCTTTGCCATGGGAGGAAAGAACAGCCAAATAGCCTCTGTGTGTTCTCTGCAACCCCACCTGTTGGAGAACTGTTACAAAAGTCATTGTGTGTACTCTGAAATCCTGCCTGTGGGAGTATGTGCAAAAAGCCACTGTGCGTACTCTGCAAACCCACCTGTTTAATTGGGAGAGTGATGTTGAAGGGAAAGGATCAATGATGATGTCCTGGAGCACATGGACGGTTGGTCTATGGAGTTTGCAGATCGGTTGCAGGCTGGGTTGGGCAACCTTGAAACTGTTGAAGGAGCTGCAGTCCAGATTTCAGGAACTTTCTTAATCACTATTGCTGCTGGATACATGGGCTTTGATTGTGTTACCTGTCATTTGGAGGAGAGTGGACTCTGATTACAGACTATAGTGCCGGTAGATATGAAATCTGTGGGCCAACCGAAAGTTGGGAGACAGTGTGTATCACCTGGTACGGGGGCAGTAGGACTATTGGCCCCAGGGAGGGGATCATGTGGACTGGGGCAATGTATTTTGGCCATCTACCTGGATTTGTTGTACAACCAAGGACGAAAGGAATAAAAAATGTTGCTGACCTTCCTAGGTGATTATTACAACCCACAACCTTAGATCTTCCCACCCGCATTTTTAAATCTTGCTCTAATGATGGAATTAAGGATGGCATGCAGTCCTTGTAGCGAGGATCCAGCAGGGTGGCCAGACAGTAAACAGCACTTGTAACAATCCGGACAACTTGGCTGTTGTTGAGCAGGCACAGCAGCATGTATTGCCTCATGTGTGCCAGGCTGCCAGGAGGCAATGACAAGCTGTCTTCAGGGAAGGTGTATTGTCTGGGACCTTGGTATCATCTGTATTTCTCCAGCCATGTTCCAGTGATGCCCATGAGCTGCTTTGATTGCCAGCATTCTGTGAACACAGTTGTTCCTCATCCCCATAACTATCCCATGGCTGGACATTTGTGTACCAGGTTGTTGTTAGTAAAGGAACCCATCCTCCAAGACATATGTAGACTCCTGGCCTTATAATAGAGTGAATTGGCCCTGTTCCTCCTACTCTTACTCCTTAGCCACCACCTCATCCATCATCACCTTTTTTTCTAGGAGGCGTAAAAGTAGGATAGTAACGCTGATGATGGAGTCATCAACGCTGGCCATGTACCTGAAACAGCGCAACACAGGACTCATATCCCACATGGAGACCTACTCTTTGATCGTAAAGTGGTGCTTTCCGCAGAGCGACTCACCTGTGCGTGCTGCAATTCAAACTCCAGTATCACTTGCTGCTGCTCGCACAGTCTCTCTACCATCATCAGCTGCTGCTCCTACAGTCTCTCCAGCATGTGCAAGGTGGATTTGGTGGTACGTTGCATTTAAGGTGGTGAGCAGGAAGGCAAAAGTGATGCAGCATCGCAGACAGGGGAGGAGCAGCAGGGTGAGAAAACTAAAAGCGTGCACAGACAGCCTAGACGTTCTGACCGGATGAGGAGAAGGTAGAGGAAGTGGAGTACGAGGAGGAAACACGGACAGAGAAAAGGCTAGGGGCCAGCACTGGTGTGCAGATGCAGCCCAACTTAATAGCTAGGGGCTGGCCTTGGTGCTTTAGCACCCTGCTCCCTCATTTTCTGTGCAGCTTCACCCCTCTGCAAATCCTTTATTGAATCCCACTTGAACAATGTATCCACTTCAAGCTACTAACACTGACCTACAAAGTTGTCCATGATTTGTGCCCCCCTATATCTCCGAACCAATCTCCCGCCATATAATTTTTAGTCCTCCCAAGACCTCTTTTTCTCCTCAACAACTGTAAGTTGCTCATACAATCGCCTGTAAGACTTCTCCTGAGCATCCTCCATCCTGCAGAATTCTGTGACCTAGCACATCCAATTATTCCCTACATTCAGAACTTTCAAGTGGAACTTGAAATCCTAGGTCTTTAGAACAGTTAATGGCCTGCAATGACCCCGCTGCCACCTTGCCAACACCAGAGCTGCTGCAACCCTTGAATCTACCGTCCTCCTTCCTCATAATCCTTTAGAATGTAAGGCAGCAAGTGTAGGGTCCTCTCCCCGATGTACCTGTCTGTCACTATTATTTTGCTCATTTTAATTTGTATTTATGTTTGTATGTAACCTCTCCTCATGTAAAGCACCATGGAATCAATGGTGCTCTAAACATTTTTTATAATAAAAATAATTCCTCGCATGATGTTCCACCCAGTCATCACCCCTGCACTCCTTCCTGGACTATGCACAGCAGAAAGTTGCAGCAGTTGGCACCTGTGTTTCAACATCATCAAAGATGTGCTGTGGTGGTCCGCTGACCATTTGCACTACCCCTCCCACGTACTCATACTCCAACAGAACAAGTGGTTGGGCTTCAGTGCTCTCAACTGCTTCATATTGTTGGCCAGGGCAAGGTGGACGGCCAACAGAACCACAGACAGCAGAATGATTAAAAAGCTGACTTGGGGCTCAGACTGCTTGCCTGATTTGCAAGGGGGTGAGTTGGAAGACAGATGCCCATGAGCAGTAGGTGCAGAATATGTGCTTTCAGCAGGGTACAAGACTAAGTGAAAGAACTGAAGGCACTATCAGCCAACCAATCTAAAACCACCACTACTTTTTCTGGTCTCACCATTCATCTAGCTTTCATCCAGAACATCCTGTTGCCTCCTTGCACTTGGCCGCATAGCAGCACAGATAGACAAAGGTCTCTCAATCTCTGAAGCATCTACATCACCACCAGCAACACGGCTATGTCCCCTATTTGATGCTCTCCTCATTATTTTCAACCCCAAAAAGTGCAGAAAATTATACGACCTGAGTAAATAAAGAGAGTGGCAAGCAGATTATTACACTGGCTGTTTTCAGAGTATTCCCAAAAACAGCAATGACAAAACACACAAAAACAATATTGGATACCTCGTCCTCCTTCACCTCCTCAACAATTTCCTCCTCCACTTGGATCTCCGGCTCCTGGTTCAAGGTTATAAATGTTTCTTTTTTTTATTCTATGTTATTTTAATGTATTTTCCTATAGAAATTTGTTTGCAGGGCAATAGTCTTGCTCTTACCTTATTTAGCTTCATTTTGCAGCCCCATAGCCCTTACTATGACCATTTTACCTCCATTTTAACACACCAAAGTTCGAGTTCCCATTGACTTTTATTTGGCTCGGGTTCAGGGTTAATTTTGGGGTCAAGTTCGTATACTGAATCAAACTTTTAACTAGTTCGGCCAAACTCAAAGAACCCGAACATACATGGGTCTGCTCAGCCCTATAGGCGACTATTAGAGAAAAGATGAGGGAATCAATTTGCAGGAACATGGTCTAGTGGCCACATCAGTACTTCATGACCTCAGATAGAAACCCTGTGAAGCACTTTCTATCTTCCATCATCCCTGGCTCCTCTTTTCATTATCCAGCATTGTGAGGTATTGTCACGCATGGCTAGCCAACCTAAAGAGGAGCCAGTGATGCCAGCAGGTATGAGGTGATTCTCTTATCTCTGGTGATACGTTTTAGTTATGGGAAAATCCCTTTAAGTGCTCACTGGTGAAATCTAAACATGAACCCAGACTTCCTATAATTATGTAAGTCATGTATGAACAGAGCATTTAACTTTAAATGTTGCTCATCACGGAACATACTGACTTTGATTGAAGAGACATGACTCATTATGGAGACTTATTTTCAAAGTACTGCTCCATAAAGAAACAAAAATTCTAAGTAGCTCATACCAGCCAAATCCAACACTCATCTGTAGACAGTACTGTTTCGGGGGTTATTGCATCTCATCAGGACAGAGTTGCTCTGTACTAATGAGGTGCAAAACCCCACAACAGTGCTGTTTTCCGATGGGTGTCTGGCTTTGCTGGTATGAGTTACTTTGCATATTTTTTTTCCCAAGTGTCTACAATGATTGTATTAGTATACACTTGCATGATTGCAAGGCGTAGTCATGGATGCTCCTAACTAAATATTTGCATTCATTCAACCAAAGAACTCCTATCAGATTTAGACCATGAATTAACAATGGGCTATCAATCATAGCGAGCTGATTTACAGCTCTTCTAATCTTCCACTTGAATCGATTACCCTCTGCCTCTCGCCCTAGGACTCCATGTGAACACCACTGTTGAAATGCATTATTTGATTTATAATAGTCTCATCTTCTGCTTTATATAATTTTATAATAAAACTGATTTGTTTTTCAATAGCAACAATAAATCAGCTGTGCGAAAGCCCATAGAAAACTGAATAACCAAGATCATAAAACATACTTAGGGATAAGCAGGAGAATAGAAATCA
The DNA here is from genome assembly GCF_051348905.1 of Ranitomeya variabilis. NCBI lineage: Eukaryota > Metazoa > Chordata > Amphibia > Anura > Dendrobatidae > Ranitomeya > Ranitomeya variabilis. The sequence goes on from NC_135233.1 coordinate 57,821,488, forward strand.
AATAGGTAGTTATATGACCTAAGGACATACAAGATCGATAACAGGTCAGGTGGAAGAAGACAAATATAAAGTTCATTACGGTCTTCCCGAGCTCAATTGGAAGAGGGAAGTTGAACAGTGAAGGCATAAAAGGAAGACAAAAAATCCACAAAAAGAGCACAAAATACTGTTAAATTTGACAGGCTCAGTTCACAAGTCCAGGTACTATCCGTTTGGAATGGATCCATTATTTAAAAAAAATTGGATTTATTAGAAAAGGAGCAAAAATTGATGAACACTTTGGTTTTCATTTTGCATCCATTTATAATGGAATTATTTTAGTACACGTATCCCTGAACACCCCTAGTGTTCTGAGCATGTGCAGTGCTTAAAAATGGGTTAGTTAATGGATGACATAACATAGGGCAGCATGGTGGCTCAGTGGTTAGCACTACAGCCTTGCAGCAGTGGGGTCCTGGGTTGAAATCCCACCCAGGACAACATCTGCAAGGAGTTTGTATGTTCTCCCCGTGTTTGCTTGGGTTTCCTCTGGTTTCCTCCCACATTCCAAAGACATACTAATAGGGAATTTAGATTGTGAGACCCATCAGGGACAGCGATGATAATGTGTGCAAACTGTAAAGCGCTGCAGAATATGTTAGCGCTATTTAAAAATAAAGATTATTATTATGGTCATCAGTTATGGTCCTTTTTCTAAAGACTTCAATGTTAAAAAAAAATGGATCCAGTTGCTATCCATTTTTTTGCCTGGAAAAAAAGTTGTGCAAACTATGTTTTTTTGATCCTGGTCTGCTCATCTCTGGCCTCTTTTTCTTGAAGGTGCATTGTCGTTATTTGTGACAAATTTATGGAGGCATCACACAATGTTTGATAAATTTGGCATATCTTTAGATCTAATAATTCTGTTTGCAGTTGTTTTTTTCATCTTTCTTTCTATTCTTCTACGAAATTGAATTTTGAATTTTTTCGGAAACTTTTTTAAGATTGTAATTCATTAATCAGGCTAAAATCTTATTTGCGTTTTAACCAGATTAAAGAAGCTTTCTAAAAGCATTGACATTAGTATAAAATAGAAAAAAAAACACATTTTTGTGCAAATACTGTATAGCATGTGACATTTCTGCAATATTATTTTTTTCATACTTAATTTGTATAGAATACAACTGGAAAAAGTCATGGCATGCTTCAATGGATGTCATATATAATTACTAATTTGTAAAGCGCTGCGGAATATGTTGGCGCTATATAAATAAAATTATTTTTATAGTTGAAGCTTTTCCTCCAGGAACTATTGCTCAAAGGAACTATGAACATTTGCACCCTGGGTCCTATAGCATCAAGCAGTGCAAAACTTCACTATATAGTCTCTGAATCAAATGCATCAGACCATTTTATGTTGATGCATCAGTTTATAACCATAGGCATAAGGATTAGATGAAGATGATAAAGATGACAAAAACTCTCATCTGTGCCCCTAAGACTTTGAGAAATTACAAAGTTTCTTGCCATAACATCAAAACTGTCCTTCCTTCTTTGATAATTGAGGACAAAAAGTATAAAATGACAACGACCACAAAGGTTTGGACACTATTAAGGCTACTTTCACACTAGTCCGTCGGTATGGGCCGTCGCAAACGGTCGGCCCGACGTACCGACGGACAGTGTGTTAATGTAGCACAACGTGGGCAGCAGATGCAGTTTTACAACGCATCCGCTGCCCATTGTGAGTTTCGGGAGGAGGGGGTGGAGTTTCGGCAGCGCATGCGCAGTTGAAAATGGCGGACCCGACGCACAAAAAAAGTTACATTGAACTTTTTTTGTGCGTCGCGGCCGCCAAAAACACGACGCATCCTTCGCACGACGAATACGACGTGTGGCCATATGTCGCAATGCGTCGCTAATGCAAGTCTATGGAGAAAAACGCATCCTGCAGGCAACTTTGCAGGATGCGTTTTTTCTCCAAAGCGACGCATTGCGGCATACGTTAAACAACGCTAGTGTGAAAGTAGCCTAAATGATACATATATGCCTCAATAATCAGAAATGTAATTTTTGAATTATAAAAATGGTTTCCTTAATTAATACTGCACTACATATACCAAAATTATTGGCAATTTAAAAAGTTAAAAAATTGCATAGATTCTTTGATAGATATTGGAATGACCAATGGATAACCCAAATTTTAAGCTGACTATATTCCCCAACAACAACCACAAGACGGATTTCATCAATCCAGGTATTATTTTAATCAGTATAATGGCACCAACCTGACACTGTCTGCAGTTTACTGAGCAAAATTCTGCTGACAGGTTCACTTAAAGGTCTTAGTGCCTTGGAATATATGGATGACAGGAAAGCACCAATTTGCCTAAAATACACAATCTAGATTGTAAAAAGTCATAAACAGAAATATTATACTATCTAAACATAAGTATAGGAAAACAAATAGATTAAAGTATCTCACAGCAGAGTTTGTCCCTTTTTAACTGTATAAAGGGAAACTGTCAGTTCATTAAACTGTCACCATGTTAATATTGTGTAGAGAATGATTTGATGTTCGTCAATATTTTAGAATTCTATAGGGGGCAAATGTAATCTGATCCCTAAGTGAGCTGAAAGCCTTTCTTCACTGATGAAAGATTTGAGTAGTGAATTCAAAACAGTCTGATAAGCTGGGAACAAATATTTTTTTATTTTTAGAGATTAAAAAGTTTCTTGTCTTCACTTGTGCTTTTGATTTCTTAATAAAAAATCAAATCGGCTTCTCTTTAAACCAATTAATTTCTAAATTGACAGATCAGAAACGATTATCATGTTGGGTGTTATACAGCCAGATAAAAAAGAGAACATATTAAAATACATTTGTACAAGTACAACAACGAGAAAGAATACAAAGCATATGTTGTCCATCTACCCTACAGTGTAACATAAGTTGGTGATAATCATACAGCTTACAAGCTGGCAGATGGATTCTAGTATATCCAATATCAAAATGCAAGAAAACATCCCATAATAAACAACATATTGATATCCTGCCAAATAATGAGGAAGGAAAGAAAAACAAGCTCACATCGAGTGCCCTTGCTTCTTCATAATTATCGGTACAAGAAGTTACTACATGATATAAATATGAGCGGAGAGCCCTACAATAACTACCGTATTTTCCGGCATATAAGACGACTGGGCGTATAAGACGATCCCCCAACTTTTCCAGTTAAAATATAAAATCTTCTTAAAAGTTGGGGGTCTTCTTATACGCCGTATGTCGTCTTATAGGGCCGGTGACTAATGTGCCCTTTGGGGGGGGAGTGGTCCTGATGACGAAGAGGGGGCATCTCACAGGAAAGTGTGAGTGGAGTATCCCCATTACCTCATTGTAGCTGCAGTGTGGGGTGCTGGGGAGCGGCGGCGGCCACCGCCCCACAGCACAGCACCCATGCGGCACAAAGAGGAGCAGCAGCTGCCGCCTCTCCCCAGCACAGAGACCCCATGCTGCAGCTACAATGAGGTAATGGGGGATACTCCACTCACACTTTCCTGTGAGACGCCCCCTCTTCATCATCGGGACCACTCCCCCCCACCCACCATATACACATTGGTGTCTGCACTCGGCGTACAAGATGGCACCCGGCGTATAAGACGACCCCCGACTTTTAAGAAGATTTTCTGGGGTTAAAAAGTAGTCTTATACACCAGAAAATACAGTACTTACATTTTATAGATACACGCAATAGATAGAAATATACAGAAAAAATGGAAAAGACTGTTCCAAGTGATGGGAAAATATTGCAATTCTGTCTTTTTTTTTTTTTGGGGGGGGGGAATTTTCACAATGTTGATTGTGCACTAAGAATGACCTAGAAACATAATTTTCCAGATCAGTATGATAACAGCAATAAAAGCTTTTATTGATTATTATTATTATTGTAGTGCCTTAGAAAAGTTACTAGTCTTTGATGCTTATTATTATTATTGTTATTATTATTGTTTTAGTGCCTTTGAAAAGTTACTAGTCTTTGATGTTTATTATTATTATTATTATTATTATTATTGTTTTAGTGCCTTAGAAAAGTTACTAGTCTTTGATGCTTATTATTATTGTTATTACTAGATGGTAGCCTGATAGTATATAACAGCCCACATAGTAAATAGCACAGCCACGTAGTATATTGCACAGCCACGTAGTATATTGCACAGCCACGTAGTATATTGCACAGCCACATAGTATATAGCAAAGCCATGTAATATATAGCACAGCCACGTAGTATATAGCACAGCCCACGGAGTATATAGCACAGCCCATGGAGTATATAGCACAGCCCACGGAGTGTATAACAGCCCACATAGCATATAACACAGCCACGTAGTATATAACAGCCCACACAGCAGTATATAACACAGGCCATGTAGTGTATAACACAGGCCACGTAGTGTATAACACAGGCCACGTAGTGTATAACACAGCCCACGTAGTGTATAACACAGCCCATGTAGTATATAGCACAGCCACATAGTATATTGCACAGCCCATGTAGTATATTGCACAGCCCACGTAGTATATTGCACAGCCCATGCAGTATATTGCACAGCCCACATAGTATATTGCACAGCCCACGCAGTATATTGCACAGCCCATGCAGTATATTGCACAGCCCATGCAGTATATCGCACAGCCCACGCAGTATATCGCACAGCCCACGCAGTATATAGCACAGCCCACGTAGCATATAGCACAGCCCACGCAGTATATTGCACAGCCTGTCATGATCTCTGCGGGCAGAGATCATAGCAAGCCTATAGAGGGACAAGCTCTCGGAAGATGGAACTATACTGACCATGAACTAAGCCTGCCGCGCAACTAGAAATAGCCAGGTAGCATTTCCTATTTATTGCTAGATGCCCAGCTCTGGCCTAAGACCTAAATAGCTAGCAGAGGGAAATATAAGACCTGGCTCACCTCTAGAGAAATATTCCAAAGAAGACAGTTGCCCCCCACATATAATGACGGTGAGTTCAGATGAAACAACAAACGCAGCAGGAAAATAGTCTTAGCAAATTTGAGGTCCGCTTACTAGATAGCAGAAGACAGATAGTATACTTTCATGGTCAGCAGAAAAACACTAACAAAACACCATCCAGAGATTACCTTAAACTCTGGCATTAACTCATAACGCCAGAGTAGCAATCCCAGATCAACGAGAGCTTTCCAGACACAGTAACAAAACTTCAGCTGTGAACTGGAACAAATAGGCAAAAAGAAACATGGACAAAAGTCCAACTTATCTAGTAGTTGTCAGAAGCAGGAACAAGCACTGAGAGGCATCAGATAACATTGTTGACCGGCAAGAAACCACCAGAGAAATGAGCTTAAATAGCGACACCCACTACTAATGGAACCAGGTGAAACAGGAAAGAGGAAGACAAGTCCAATTCCACAAGCGGCCACCGGGGGAGCCCAGAATCCAAATTCACAACAACAGCCCATGTAGTATATTGCACAGCCCACGTAGTATATTGCACATGCCACACAGTATATTGCACAGCCCATGTAGTACATTGCACAGCCCACGTAGTACATTGCACAGCCCACGTAGTACATTGCACAGCCCACGTAGTACATTGCACAGCCCACGTAGTATATTGCACAGCCACGTAGTATATTGCACAGCACATGTAGTATATTGCACAGCCCACATAGTATATAACAATGTGGGCATCATATCCCTGTTAAAAAAAGAATTAAAATTAAAAATAGTTATATACTCACCTTCTGTTGGCCCTCGGATCCAGGCGAAGCGGTTACTGACGCTCCTCACTCGCTCTGGTCTCAAGAGTGCATTGCGGTCTCGCGAGATGATGACGTAGCGAGACTGCTATGTCATCATATCGTGAGACCGCAATGCATGGAGCAGTCACCGGAGCGTCGTGAGGAGCAGGAAAGGCCTGTTCTGCATCCAAGGGGCCGATGGATGGTGAGTATATAAAGATTTTATTTTTTTTATTATTTTTAACATTAGATCTTTTTACTATTGATGCTGCATAGTCAGCATCAATAGTAAAAAGTTTGTCACACAGGATTAATAGCAGCGTTAACGGAGTGCGTTACACCAAGGCATAAGGCGGTCCGTTAACGCTGCCATTAACCCTGTGCGAGTGCTGACTGGAGGGGAGTACGGAGCGGGCACTGACGGTGGGGAGGAAGGAGTGGCCATTTTGCCGCCGGACTGTGCCCGTCGCTGATTGGTTGTGGCTGTTTTGCCGCGACCAATCAGAGACTTGGATTTCCATGACAGTCAGAGGCCGCGACCAATGAATATCCGTGACAGACAGACAGACAGAACGACAGACGGAAGTCACAATTATGTAGCAGATTATTATTATTATAATTGTATTAGTGCCTTAGAAAAGTTATTAATCTTTGAAAACGTTTAAAAAATTACAGATTTTTTTCTTTTTTCTTTTGATGGAGCTGAACAAGAGATTGCCTTTAGCACATCAAGGTATAATAATAATAATAATATTTGTATTAATATAGCGCCAGCATATTCCACAGCGCTTTATAATTAAGCGGTGACATATACAGACAATAAATTGAATACAAGGTAGGACAGTTGAATAGTTACAGGAGGAGTGGGAGCCCTGCTCGCAAGTTTACAATCTACAAAGAAATAGGGGAACTCAATAGGTAAAACGTGTTTGTCATGTATGGTCCAGCCATTATAATAAATAGGGGTTATCACATGAAGCTGCATGATCCGGTCATCAGCCAGTATGTTTAAGTGCAGTTATCGTGTGCATGGAGGGTGTGGAGACAGATGAATAGGAGGGAGCAGATTCTGAATAATATTTAGAAGGAGAGCACAGGGGAGAGTTATGTTGGTGAGTTGAGGGGTTAGGCCTGTCTAAAGAGATGTGCCTTTAAAGCAATCTTAAAAATGTGGGGGCTAGGTATCAGTTTGCTGTAGTGCATTCCAAAAAACTGACGCAGCACGAGAAAAGTCTTAGAAATGGATGTGCGAGGTTCGGATGGAGGATGTTAGTCTTAGGTCAGTTGCAGAACGCAGGGCACGTGTAGGGTGATAGAAAAGAGGGCTGAGATGTACGGTGGTACAGAACTTTGGAAAGCTTTGTGGGTGAGAGATACTGTAAGTTTATATTGTATTCTGTAGTGAATGGGCATAAAGTGGAGGCATCTGTGAAGCAGCTGGACAAGCATATGACCGTGGCTGCTGCATTCAGGATGGATTGGAGTGGATGAACTTGAACCTACAATCATTTTATTGCTTCTTCTATGTACTTTCATAGAAGTATATTTGACAGCAACAAACAAGAACAGAATTAGGGGAAATCACCTTTTTTTTAGAAAGCAGGATAAAGGCCTTTGTCCCATGGATATGCAATAAAAGGGATTAAAAGGGATTGTCCTGGGCAATATCAGTGTTTTGAATGTATTTCAAAATGAAATTAAAGGGGTTGTTCATTTATTTATTTTTTACTATGGGCCTAAAAACTAACAGGCAGGTAATTGCTATCTACCTGTCTGTTCTCTTGTATGCAATTTAGCTTCTCCAAATCAACAGAGCAGCTCTTTCTATTCTGCTTTGTTGACAGTACATGACAGCCAATGCTGATTGATAGCCGGATACTCACAATTGGGCAGTAGCGAGCCAGCTGGCAATCAGAATGACATCGGCAGTTACGCCCCATCAAGAAAGCAGAGTGGAAAAGAAGCGACTGATTTGTAGATGTAACGTCATGAGAAGTCAATGAATCGCCGCAAGCAAAGGTCTGTGACCAAACTGTGCCTGCAGAGAATGGAGCCGGCACAACAGGCAGGTAATTACCAACTCCATGATAAACCCTTTAATTGAATTTACTAATATTCTTTAATTATGAAGCTCCATCAATGGCAAAATTTTACTTCCACTTACTGGCCTCACCATTTCTGTTGGCCGAGACGTCTTCACATTGGAATCAGTCATGATGAGGCATGCGAAGCTATTGAAATGAGGCAGATGGATGGCCCCCTGTTACCCATCACTGGTCACCAGTCAACATGGTGGAAGTGGGGAAGAAGCTTTCTCTGGTGTCTCTGGTGTCTGTGCTGGAGCTTTCATATGAAAAGTACAGTAGTACAGAATGTGCAGTTAATTCTGGTTTGTACATACATCCAACCCACTTCATTTCTGATTGACAGCTCTTTGCACAGAACAAACTTTTCAACATTTCAAGATTATGAAAAGAAAATATTATGCAATTATCATATAGGAGAATTGTTCAAATATATTTGTTTTCCTTTTTTGCGTATTCGAAAGTTGTTCTGGGAAAAGATCCCATGCAATTCTCCAATATCAATATTTTTTTTGGTCCAGGTCATTAGACAAGTATACAGCACATAACAAATAAATATATAAAGGTTCCTGTTAGTGATGAGCGAGTATGCTCATTACTCGAGTTTTCCGAGCATGCTCGGGTGGTCTCCGAGTATCTTGGGCGTGCTCGTATATTATGTTTGACTCTCCACAGCTGCATGATTTGCGGCTGCTAGACAGCCTGCCTAAATACATGTGGGGATTCCCTAACAAACAGGCAATCCCTGCATGTGTTCAGGCTGTCTAGCAGTCGCAAATCATGCAGGTGCGGGGACACAAACATAATCTACGAGCACGCCAAAAATACTCGGAGAACACACAAGCATGCTCGGAAAACTCAAGTAACGAGCTTGCTTGCTCATCACTAATTCCTTCCTGCATAAAAACTGTCTGAGTGGTGCATTATTCTGCAGAGCTGCGTAATAAGGACTGTTTTTCCCAATAATATGAAATAGACAGTGGCATATCCACACCAAATAATGACATTTTTGTTGTGGATTTTTTTGCCGATTTCCTTGCGAAAAAACAACTGACCTTGTAAAAAACCTACTATATTCCTTGGCTCCCTCTACTGTTCCCTTCCTGCTTTCTATACCATAGTGATGTGTCATCTCATGTGAAAACTACAGCCAATCACAGACTGCTACACAGTCCCGCCAAATGAGGTGAGGATGAAATTTTGAAAAAATGTTTTTTGTTTTACTTAGGGCTCAGAAACTTTGCCCTCTATCAAGGATAATCTGAATCAAAATCTTCAATAATTGGTATTTGGATTTTGGTTTACCAATTGAACTCACTGTGGAAAGTTTGCACCAAATCCTTGACTAATCTTGAAAAAAAATGTATATACTGTGGACTAATTATTTTTTTTTTTTTTTGCATCTGTGTGAAAATTTTCCCCCAAAATTAGATTTGTTCAGATTTAATCTACTTTACTGCTATTATAGTTTGCTGCATTTTCCCTTGAAAAATGTGGTATGAAAATCCACAAGCTGAGTATTGAATTTTTCTTTTATTGATTTCCATACTTTTTTAATGGTGGACCTGCAGATTTTGTTGAAATCTGGATGCAGAATCGGCGGCAAATTCGGCATGTGTGGACACTGCTTAAAGAATGAGAAACGTTTTGAAATGCCGTCAATATGGCATCTTATTATTCAGAAACAATGATAATCCATCATTTGATTTCAGTGCCGAACAATCATTTTATTTTATAGATTCCAGCTGATCTTTCTCATTTCTTTCATTATTTCCACATTCCCCATGCAGCAGCCTGATTAATATACTGTATTTACAGTAAGTCTTATACTTTCCACCTGCATCCGCGCATTTCTACCATAGTCACATTTCTAACCTACTATCGTACAAGGAATGACTGTTGAAGTTCAGTTCAAAGACAAGGTCATAAAGTCTTTGACTGCACTCATGGAAATCCAAAAAGGGACCTCATGGTCTTCCAGGTGCTGATGTTCTGCAGGAAACAGGAGAACCAGAACCACGACACATAACCCCCAAGACATGGTATTAAGACTAGAGTCACACCACCATAATTTCTCTCAGCTGAAAAAATTGGGCCAATTATTATTATTATTATTAATCACACTCTGATTAAACACTGATCAGAGTTTGCTCAGAGTGTGACCATAGTGTGATCTGATGTTCTTGGATGAGAAGATGGGAAAAAAAGTCTCCATCTTCTCTATTGTGTCAGTCCATGACTACCAGATGGCACTCAGATGCTGTCTGACTGCAGTGCTATTTTCCCCATGGACTCAATGATTTGCATGGCCGAGTGCCATACGAATATCGGATGCAAATTGTGCATACTGCGATTTTTTTCCTCATACTATTTCCGAGGAAAAATTTGGACACGGCCCCATAGAATAACATTGATCCGAGCACGATCTGATGTTTTGTCGAACCGCATTTGGACCAAAAATACGCTCGTCTGCGTGAGCCCTCAGCAAAGTGTAAACCAGCAAATTGCCGAGGGACTTCAATAAACATCTGATCAGCCTTTTATGTGGCTCAGGCTACACTGAGACTTTTTGGAATACACTGAGACAAAGGCATACACTGAGTTACATGCTATCTTGTGGACTGCAGCTGTCACTTAACTGTTAAAATCAATGAGTAGTGCTACAATTGTCTCCCTGGCCTAAGTAGTGAACATGATAGCAAGCGATAAGCAAAGAAATAGTCCAACTTCATGAATATATTCTGCTAGATTTAAATGAGATCCATACACAGGACATGAAAAGTCATGATAACAGGTGAATTTGCATTTGTACAACACTCACATCAACGCAATTCAGGTGAACACTCACCCTTAAACACAACCATTCTTTGATATGAGCGTTATACTAACGCAAATTCACCTGTTATAATGACTTTTTGTGTTTTGTGTATGGAGCTCATTGAAATAAAGGAGAATCTATTCATGAAGTTGGACTATTTCTTCGCTTATCGCTTATTTTGGCGGCTGCACAGCCATTGTCCAAGCTCCGAGCGGATGGGGTCAACATCAATGGTGTTATGGAATCCACATTATGATAGCTAGTGACCTTCTTGCAGTATCTTCAAGCCCACTAATTCAGCAACATACACACCTCTCAAGTAAATTTACATTCCCAGCCAGTGAATCGACAATATATACCCACACTCGGGTCTACAGGACTACTCACATACTTTACAGTCTATGCTGAATGTCAATTGTCAATGTAGGAAATTGTCTATATATTGCGAATGCTCTCTAGGACCACAAAGAACCTTGTGCAAAAAGAAAAAGAAGTGGTCAGGTACCAAATTGACGGACATCAAAAAGTGACTGCAGATACTGACAATCAATATGTTAAATAACTGAATTTATCTGTGATAGCTTTCTGCTTACCAACACAGTAAGAAATGCCACAACCCACTATGAAAATCATACTATGTGAGTTTGTATTCCCACTGGGATTTTCTGCCATAGTAGCCTGGCTGTTCACCGACTTACATTTTTCTTATCAGCATTCAGTTTCAGCTCCTACACCTTCCTTCCCACAGGCATGCGGACATTTCCACCATTATAAAATAATGTAATGGTCCTAAATTATAACCCAAATACAAAAATGTCCATCACCAGGAAACTTTATACAATGACCCTTCGGCACCTACAAACTTTGTAACTTCTTCAAGAAACTGGAAAACCTTGAACAGGTGACAGATAGGTGGTGGTCTAGTAGAACGAGTGCTTGAGATGACTATTAGCAGATAAGTGTAGACCAACAAACGGGTGAGGGACTTCAAGGCATAAATTGTCTGTACAAAATTATTAGCGAAGGTTCAAGGTTTGTGTGAGGATGAGTGTAATCAGAATAACATGTATGCATGGTGGATGGTATCTGTGAAATAACATTAGCATCAGGTGAATCTTGACATCTACAATTTTTAAAGGTAGATAATTACCAAGGCTGACTTTAGACAAAGTATGGTCATGGCCAAGGTTCCAAGGTTTCATTTATGGTGACAACAAATAGCACCAGGACAGAGTTCAACATCTAAGCAGAAGATGAGCTCTAAGAGTTAAAATATCGGTGGGATGCTCCAGGAGTCTTCTGCTGTCTCTATTTTTTAGCTTCCTCCTTGCTTATGTGGACGGCAGCTGACAAACAATGTTGAAACAGGAGGCCACTTTCGGGATGGGAGCCCTGGACGTTTTGTCAGTATGTCCCCTCTTACTCTCAGCAAAGACCACCATTTAACACTAAGTTCACCAATGGTGAAGTATAAGCAACACATCGGATTCTATGGTCAATTTGCCATGACAATCACATTCATTATTATCCCACCGGGGAAGTTATATGGCTAATTCAGGGACTGCAACACATCTTTTGCATAACTCTGGTCATAAGTCATGTGTATGCCAAGAAGTCTTTGACTTTGCTAATGTACAAATGGGTAAACCGTACCCTCCTCTCTGCTGTCACTCAAAGTATTACAACCTGTTTCGCTTATTCGACGACAGCACATAAAATACAGGGGATTTTAAAAATCCTATAGAAAAGCTCTGCGTGCCAGCCAGTTTCTCATTTTGATGTCCTATGATGTGATGTTGTTAATAGTCTTAAAGTGCTTTGCATATATTTTTTGCAAATAAAAGGATTAGCATTTTCTCATCGTAAGTACACCGAATATTTCATCAACGTGTTTACTCCTAATTCTGTGCTTACTGAGCTGCTGCTCGGCCGCCCGTGCTGACTCTCTGCTTTCCTTTGCCTTTTATGTATCATTTATTTATAAGTCATTTCCTCCTAAGTTTATGCAATTTTAAATTTAAATAGATTTGTCTAATACAATGAATATCTGATATAGAATCTATCGCTCACCATAAACCTCAAGATAAAAAGATATGGGTACTACTACGTCTACTGCTGCTACTACTATTATTACTAATACTACTTCTACTACTATTACTAATATTACTACTACTAATAATAATAATTAATGTAATAAAATAATACTGTAATCATGTAAAATCAGGGCTAAAAAACAATTAATATTCTAGTTATATTGTAAATAAGCTCGTACGGATGTAGCAGGCAGATCTGATTTATTGCAGCACAACTATGTATCAATGTAAGTTTTACATCGGACCTTATACTAAATTACCGGAATACACCAATAATGCGGCCCCGAAAAGATTAAAAAGAAAACACCATCTCTGTCCTGTTACATTTCTATAAACAAACATAATTAGACTGAAGCAACACCATAAATATGTATATTATCAGACTGACTCTTGGAGGGAAGTTTTGCACTTACACTTCTGAAGCATTTTTGGGAATATCCTGGGGGACATGCTCCACCTTTCTTCCCTGACAGCTATAAATGCTTTTAGAATAGTGACATCCACAAGAGGGGTAAATGAGAACCAGTGCATACATGTAACTCAGGAGCCTCATAACTGCGTACAGTACAGGACGCGGCTGCTTTTCCCATTCAGTGAGAGATTCCTGTGTCCTGTATCAACAAATGAGTTAAGTCCGCCTTCAGACTGAGCCAAGCCCCGAAGTGCTGAGAAAACAATCCATCTCATAGAATACTATTTAGTAACCCAAGTCTTGGTGGCAATTGTGTGACCGTTTTAATAAAAAAAGAAACAACAATGAACAAACAACATTCTAGCTTCCCAATGACCTTGAAACAAACTTTGAAGTGATTAAGCACATAGTTTAGATATGAGTTATGAGTGGAACATAGAATTTGCTTCTATTTTTTTTTTTTCTCTAAAGGGAATATGCCATAAAAAAATATTTTCAACAATTTAAAAAAATTTAAAGTGTTAATGTTTTAATATATATATATATATATATATATACTTTTTTATACATATATACATATAACATATATATAAATATGTCATTTTTTTCTAACGGCATAAAATCTGAAAATTAATTTAAATTATTTTGTTATGTTCCGCTTTAAAACACTAGGGGGAGCAACTACTGAAATTTGCATTGAAAAACTAGTGCACTGCTAGCTCACTTTACGATTGCAGTAAAAGTGGGCGGAATTTGCTCATATGTGTGTAATGTCACCACTCCCTGTTTGAGAGTTTGGACTGTCAGATGTCCTTGCATTTTCTGACAGTATGCTTTACATGGAACAATTAAAAGGACATAATTGTTTTTCCAACAAATGTTATTGATTTTATAAATTTAATAGAGGTGAAGGGTAAAGGGTAAGGAAAAAAAGGGTGAAAGGAAAAGAAAAGACAGACATACATATATATACTGTAGCTTACACAAGCAGAAAATGACTGTAGCTTACTCAAACAGATTAAACGTAGCTCAGTATCAAACCTAATATAAAAAAATCACAGAGAAAAAAGCAGAGATGGTTACCTGCTGAAGCCTCCAAACAAATCCACCAGCAGGGCGCAACGGACCCGATCAATGATGGCAACAACACAGGTGCAAAAAATACCGATGAAACAACCACTTTCAATCCAGTATTGGTTGTTTGGCTTTAGTGCACAAAAAGATAAGCGATAATAGTCTGTATGTGGCATTGTTCACACAAGCCACATACAGACTATTATCGCTTATCTTTTTGTGCACTAAAGCCAAACAACCAATACTGGATTGAAAGTGGTTGTTTTATCAGTATTTTTTGCACCTGTGTTGTTGCCATCATTAATCGGGTCCGATGCGCCCTGCTGGTGCATTTGTTTGGAGGCTTCAGCAGGTAACCATCTCTGCTTTTTTCTCTGTGATTTTTTTCAGTTTTCTGGAGGATTTTTAAGTCCTCTTTCTGCGTCTGTGAGCTTTTGCCTAATATAAAAAAGATGGTGAAAAATATAAGAGAAATTGGTATAATTGTTTATCTATTTTTTGGTCTGAGGCGGCCCCAAGAATTGCTGTTACTTTTGAACATGACATCTCACCACATTTGTTCCGTTAGTATGCTAAAACTAAAGTTTAGTTTGTTCACTTTTGTGTAGGTTAAAGCGGCTTCCCCAAAATGTAATGTCATCCCTTATTCATAGGATTGGGGATAATATACTGATTACTGGTTGCTCTGTCTGGTGCGAAGGTCCACTCCATTGTTTCTCTATGGGACTGCTGGATATAGTGCTGGCTTTTTATTGCAGCTTTGGAGGATAAAGAATACATTTTAAGTTTTGGAAAACTCCCATATTAGAAATAATTTGTCCTTTCAATCAACCATTTCACTCTATGGAGATATTAAATGACTAGGATATGTTCTGTCCTCTAGGTTATTATTTTGAATGGAACCGTTCAGCACATTTTTACATATGGAAGTAGTGGTGTGGCCTTTTTGTCACTAGTCTCCTAATAAAATTAATACCTTTTCTGTAGGACTCCAATGTAGGAGTCATGAAAAATGTAGTGTAAGAGTCATATGCAAATCAGGATGGAAGTGTCTCTGGGATATGTCTCTGAGCGTGGAAGAAGCCCCCAAGATGCACTGATAACCCGAATTCACACACCGCAATGATGATCTGCCAACAAAAGAAACACTGTCCTGTTGGGAGCACAAGCCACAAAGAGTTAAAAAAAGGGGTTATCCATCTCACCGTGAGGTTGTTCCCATGCAGTTCGGAGCATGGATGGCGGCTCTGCCTATGAACGAGAAGAGTTTAGTAAAAGAAGGATAATCCAGCCCTAAATTATGATTAAGGATTCTGTGGCACCTGAAATGCGTAAATGCCATCTGTGACTTTAACATGAATGTTGTACCTGTCAAACTTTGCAAAATACTTACTTGAATAAAGAAGATTTCAAGTCAGTTGGGCTGGATTATCCTTCCTTTACTACACATCACATTACCAGGATCTGAGTGTGTATGGTTAGATTAAGAGTTAAAGGGAACCTGTCAAATCTAGAAACTACTGTTAAACTGGCTTACTGAAGCAGTAACTAAAGGGAGAAAATGAAGTGATATTCTCCGTGAAGCTGCTCGCTTCCAGTTACTGCGGTGCTGCAGGCATTGGTTAAGTTCCTTGCTCACTATGATTACTCCTTGGCACTTTGGTTGACAGCCTGTTCCGAGTGTATGCAGTATGTGTTTGCAGAGAGGGCTATCGATCAAAGTGTAAATGGTGATTACAGTCTGCTCATTGTATAGTGCACCACCCCGATGACTGGAAGCAGGCAGCTGCAGGAACTATATAACATCACTTTATGCTCAATGCTCTATTAAGTGGCCTACACAGGCTTTAAATGCAATTTACCATCGTCTTACCCCTATCTACAGGTAACCAGTGTTTCTGGACATGACAGGTTCATTTGTCCCTGGTTACAGGGACAAGGGCAAGTTTCCTGTTTACATATAGCATATAAGGGAATGGGACAGTTCAGTCCACAAGAGATTGCTGATGAGATTACAGACTGGCTCCATATCTAGAGAAACTCTCGGACCCCAGAGACAGCCAGATCGTGAGCCGGTATAGACTCAGTGCCCACAATCTGGCCATGGAGGTCAGCCGGCACAGACAGAGCTACAAGCCCAGTGAAGACAGATTGTGCCTACATTGTGACCTGGAGGCCCTGGAGGATGAGACCCACTTCCTGTTACACTGCACCAAATACTCAGCAGTGAGGGACACTCACTTCAGGAGACCCTCCGATCTCTTCCCGGATTTCAGCTCCATGAAGGAGGAAACAGAAATCATATATCCTGCTGGGGGAAGAAGAGAGTGCAGTGGAGATAGCAGCACAGTATGTGAATGCGTGCCATAGGCTGCGAGGAAGACAATCATGATATGCCATAGACTTCCTTACCCCCCACCCTGTACCCTATCCATCGTTCCCACAGTACCCACCCATTATCCCCACAGCTCCTACTCCCTATTCCCTACTGTACACGTGCTTTGGCAAAACTAATGTTTATTTGGTCCTGCCAATAAAGCTTCTTTGAATTGAATTGAATCAAATGTTCCTGGACACAAAATGTTCCTGTCAGCAGTAATCATATGCTTTATTCAACTATCAGGGGCATGCTGTTCATTGGGTATCTGCAGCAGCAATCATCTATGTTGCAGCAGCTATCAACCCTTCCCTGCTCTTAGTAAAGTGTGCCATAGCAGCACCTGCATGTACCTGTTGTGGAGATAGCTGCTTTTGTACACAACCAGGATGTTGTATAGCTCATAGGCGGACACAGTAGAAAAGGGCCCCTATGCAAAAACAATATATGGGCCCTTTGCAGCCCAAAAGCTCCTAAAAATGCAAAATTGCACATGCTTTGGAGGTAGACATGGGCACTCTTTCCTGTTGGGACACTGTGCGGCCGCACCGGTTGCACCAATCACGGGTCTGCCCCTGGTATAGCTGTGATCTGGCACCACAAGGACTTACTGTATATAGAGATCCTGCCTTCCCCCCTCTCCTGCACTGTGCTGCCTCATTACAGGGTCTGAGTATGGGGGTGCTGCTTCATTACAGGGTCTGAGTATGGGGGTGCTGCCTTATTACAGGGTCTGACTATGGGGGTGCTCCCTTATTACAGGGTCTGCCTATAGGGGTGCTGCCTTATTACAGGGTCTGACTATAGGGGTGCTGCCTTACTACAGGGTCTGACTATAGGGGTGTTGCCTTATTACAGGGTCTGACTATGGGGGCTGCCTTATTACAGGGTCTGACTATGGGGGTGCTGCCTTATTACAGGGTCTGCCTATATGGGGGTGCTGCCTTATTACAGTGTCTGCCTATGGGGGCTGCCTTATGCTATAGAGTCTGCCTATGGGGAGTGCATTATACTATATTGTGGACTATTTGGTGCATTATGCTACTATACAGTTAGGTCCATATATATTTGGACAGAGACAACATTTTTCTAATTTTGGTTATAGACATTACGACAATGAATTTTAAACAAAACAATTCAGATGCAGTTGAAGTTCAGACTTTCAGCTTTCATTTGAGGGTATCCACATTAAAATTGGATGAAGGGTTTAGGAGTTTCAGCTCTTTAACATGTGCCACCCTGTTTTTAAAGGGACCAAAAGTAATTGGACAATTGACTCCAAGGCTATTTCATGGACAGTTGTGGGCCATCCCTTTGTTATGTAATTCTCAATTAAGCAGATAAAAGGCCTGGAGTTGATTTGAGGTGTGGTGCTTGCATTTGGAAGGTTTTGCTGTGAAGTAAACATGCGGTCAAAGGAGCTCTCCGTGCAGGTGAAACAAGCCATCCTTAAGCTGCGAAAACAGAAAAAACCCATCCGAGAAATTGCTACCATATTAGGAGTGGCAAAATCTACAGTTTGGTACATCCTGAGAAAGAAAGAAAGCACTGGTGAACTCATCAATGCAAAAGACCTGGGTGTCCACGGAAGACAACAGTGGTGGATGATCGCAGAATAATCTTCATGGTGAAGAGAAACCCCTTCACAACAGCCAACCAAGTGACCAACACTCTCCAGGAGGTCGGCGTATCAATATCCAAATCTACCATAAAGAGAAGACTGCATGAAAGTAAATACAGAGGGTTCACTGCACGGTGCAAGCCACTCATAAGCATCAAGAATAAAAAGGCTGAAAAACATCTAAAAAAGCCAGCACAGTTCTGGAAGAACATTCTTTGGACAGATGAAACCAAGATCAACCTCTACCAGAATGATGGAAAGAGAAAAGTATGGTGAAGGCATGGTACAGCTCATGATCCAAAGCATACCACATCATCTGTAAAACACGGCGGAGGCAGTGTGATGGCTTGAGCATGCATGGCTGCCAGTGGCACTGGGTCACTAGTGTTTATTGATGATGTGACACAGGACAGAAGCAGCCGAATGAATTCTGAGGTATTCAGAACCATACTGTGTGCTCAGATCCAGCCAAATGCAGCCAAACTGATTGGTCGTCGTTTCATACTACAGAGGGACAATGACCCAAAACATAAAGCCAAAGCAACCCAGGAGTTTATTAAAGCAAAGAAGTGGAATATTCTTGAATGGCCGAGTCAGTCACCTGATCTCAACCCAATTGAGCATGCATTTCACTTGTTAAACACTAAACTTCAGACAGAAAGGCCCACAAACAAACAGCAACTGAAAACCACCGCAGTTAAGGCCTGACAGAGCATCAAAAAGGAGGTAACACAGAGCCTGGTGATGTCCATGTGTTCAAGACTTCCGGCAGTCATTGCCAACAAAGCGTTTTCAACCAAGTACTAAAAATGAACATTTTATTTTTAATTATTGAATCTGTCCAATTACTTTTGGTCCCTTTAAAAACAGGGTGGCACATGTTAAGGAGCTGAAACTTCTAAACCCTTCATCCAATTTTAATGTGGATACCCTCAAATGAAAGCTGAAAGTCTGAACTTCAACTGCATCTGAATTGTTTTGTTTAAAATTCATTGTGGTAATGTCTATAACCAAAATTAGAAAAATGTTGTCTCTGTCCAAATATATATGGACCTAACTGTATATGGAGGCTATGTAGGGGGCCATCATACAGTGTGGAGATTACACTATATTATACAGTGTTGGAACAATCAAACAGTTTGGGGGCTACTAAGGGGTCAACTGTATATATACTGTGTGGGTGGTACTATACAGTGAGGGGGCATTATAAGAAGTATAGGGGAGCTGTACAGGGGGGAGACTCGGGACATTATTAAATGTAAAGTGGGCACTTATTGTTATAGGGGAACTCAGGTTACTGTGACTATCAAAGGGGCACACAGGGTATTATTACTTTCTAGGGGGCAAAATATGGGCACTGCTTTCTAGGGCACTTGCACACGGCATTGCTATATTATAGAGGGGTGCTTTGGAATTTAGAGGTCACAGAGAACCACACAGCAGGTGCAGTAATAGGGACACATATGGCAGCAGCGGCTCAGTATTGGGGTATCAGGTGCAGTAGTAGGGACACATACGGCAGGGGCTCAGTATTGGGGTATCAGGTGCAGTAATAGGGACACATACGGCAGCAGCGGCTCAGTATTGGGGTATCAGGGGCAGTAATAGGGACACATACGGCAGCAGCAGCTCAGTATTGGGGTATCAGGGGCAGTAATAGGGACACATACGGCAGCAGCGGCTCAGTATTGGGGTATCAGGGGCAGTAATAAGGACACATACGGCAGCAGTGGCTCAGTATTGGGGTATCAGGTGTAGTAATAGGGACACATACGGCAGCAGCGGCTCAGTATTGGGGTATCAGGGGCAGTAATAGGGGCACATACGGCAGCAGCGGCTCAGTATTGGGGTATCAGGGGCAGTAATAAGGACACATACGGCAGCAGTGGCTCAGTATTGGGGTATCAGGTGTAGTAATAGGGACACATACGGCAGCAGCGGCTCAGTATTGGGGTATCAGGGGCAGTAATAGGGGCACATACGGCAGCAGCGGCTCAGTATTGGGGTATCAGGGGCAGTAATAGGGGCACATACGGCAGCAGCGGCTCAGTATTGGGGTATCAGGTGTAGCAATAGGGACACATACGGCAGCAGCGGCTCAGTATTGGGGTATCAGGGGCAGTAATAGGGACACATACGGCAGCAGCGGCTCAGTATTGGGGTATCAGGGGCAGTAATAGGGGCACATACGGCAGCAGTGGCTCAGTATTGGGGTATCAGGTGTAGTAATAGGGACACATACGACAGCAGCGGCTCAGTATTGGGGTATCAGGGGCAGTAATAGGGACACATATGGCAGCAGCATCTCAGTTTTGGGGTATCAGGTGCAGTAATAGGGACACATACGGCAGCAGCGGCTCAGTATTGGGGTATCAGGTGCAGTAATAGTGTCACATACGGCAGCAGCGGCTCAGTATTGGGGTATCAGGTGCAGTAATAGGGTCACATATGGCAGCAGCGGCTCAGTATTGGGGTATCAGGGGCAGTAATAGGGACACATATGGCAGCAGCGGCTCAGTATTGGGGTATCAGGGGCAGTAATAAGGTCACATACGGCAGCAGCGGCTCAGTATTGGGGTATCAGGGGCAGTAATAGGGACACATACGGCAGCAGCGGCTCAGTATTGGGGTATCAGCAGGATGAGGAGTTTGTGCAGGCTGGGAATAGATGGTGATGGGGCTGGAATATGAGAAGTGAAATGTGTCTTTGTTGTATTCTCTGCAGGTGAGTCTTGGCTGGAAGAAGTTGTCATGTCGGTCTGGGCCAGATAAAAAGACGGGAAAAGTGAACGATTCCATCAGAGAGAACGTCAGCGGTAAGTCATTATCTATAACTGTGCTGTGATCTGTTATATGTTCTGTAGGACTGGTATCTACCACTGACCATATGGCAGTAATATCAGTGTTGGTCTTTATATAGAGATTATCTTCAGTAACAGCGCGGTCATCTGCTGAGGTTCTCCTCCACTCCACTGAATTGTAATCAAGGTTACCTGGTTAGGGGCCAACTCAGAAGCTTCGCCCCCCCCCCCCCTGGACCAAAACCCTAGCTACACCTCTGATTCTCAGACCACCAACAACGTCATCATCTGACACATCGGATTAAGTATAAGATTTGACATCTAAACTACAAAAGTACCAGAAATAAGTCCTGTATTATAGGAATGTAAGGGCAATCAGTGCCATGTTACAGGTGGGTGTGTAAAGGATCTGCATAGTACAACACTTTACTGCGGCATCTTACACCAATGTAAATCTAGTCCTCATTATATTGAGATACGTGCATGAAATAGTTTGTTATTTACCGAAAGTCAGAAAACTTCATAAAGAACATTTCTAATGTTGAGCAATGAACTTTTGGCTTTAGAACATAAATTAATTTGCTAGGAAAAAAACAAGCAACATAGTATTCAAAAGAGAACACAACAATATGTTTGCCGTACAGAAGCAGCTGAACTTTTCTGCTTATTTAACTTTTGATGACAATAGAGCAAATACGCAGCTGTTATTCTTGGAATGTATTAAATCACCCTCCTTAATTGACGAAGGCACTCAATGTTCTGTCTGATTTCACTGTGTTCCTTACATTATTTTATGCTCCCTAAGTCGTTAAGTGCAATCTTTGTGTCAGGAGTTTTGTTCATTGCTCTTTTGTTTTTGAATGTCAACACATTGTGCATATCCTATACCTATAGAATTAAGGATTTGGGAATTAAAAGAAAATGTTACACAAACTTTTTTAGATTTAAACAGAATCTGTCAGCAGTTTTTTGATCTGTAATTTGAAGGCGGCATGAGGTAGAGGCTGAGAAAATGATTTTAATGATGTGCCACATATTAGGCTGTGTGCTGTAGTTTTAATACCATAAGTGTTTTATCAGCAGGGGATTATCCCTGCCAGACTAGCTGCTAGCGTGCCCCCTGGTCTAAACACACCCAGCACCGATTAGCAGCTTACTGGCAATATATAGTAAGCACAAAAGCTGCTAATCAGTGGTGTGGGTGGGGTTAGCTTTCTGAGTACTGCTACAGCAGAGAAAACTCTGCTTGTGACACATCACTGGGTCTCTTTTCCCAACTCTCATATGAGGTAGCAAAATTCTGATGACAGATTCCCTTAGAATGGTGCTTGAATGTTCAGGCTGAGTTCAGGTATGGTGACGTTGTGCATTACATAGATCAGCCACATCATTAAAACCAGTTACAGTGAATGATGTTAATTATCTTGATACAATGGAGCCTGTCAAGTGAACAATCAAATCTTGCAACTGATCGGTTGAAAGAAAGAAAAATTGACAAGTGTAAAGATTTGAGCAACTTTATCAAGGGGTCAAATTGTGATGGGGATATGATTAGCTCAGGTCTTGTGAGGTGTCCCCAGTATGCAGTTGTCAGTATCTAAAAAAAAGTGGGAAAAGGACGCCCCCTAATTAACAGGTTCATTGGAAAACAAGGCTCATTGATGCAGGTAGAGAAGGAAGTCTACTCGCCTGGTCTAATTCCTCAGCTATGGCACCACAAATTGCTGAAAAGATTGATGACTATGTCCAGTTCCTGCATTGTGCTCTTCATCAATGCTCTGCTTTTGTGAACATCAGGTTACTGTAGTACCTACAATATCTCTCCTCAAGGACTTTAAGTCCAGCTCTGTCAGCAGTATGCTGCCTGAGTATTAAGGTTGTTCAATTATGTTGCTCACTCTCTCCTTTATGGGTCAATTATTCTACTGTCAGGCATCTGATGACATGCCCAGCTCTGCTACATTCACTGGAATCTACTACTTTCCTCTTCACATACATATGCTAGTTCTTCAACAACTGTTGTTTACTGCTATATCGCCCTTCTCTGCTATCAGGTGCCTAATTGTATGCCCAGCTCTACTACAACCACTGGGCTCTGCTACTTCACACCACTCAGTTACAGGCTGCATCCTGACAAACCCAGCTCCATTGTACCTACCATATCTAATTTGTGTTGAATTTTATTACATTTGCAGGTCCTAGAAAATTCAAAAGGGTTGCATTTTGATTTTTAGGAATTGCCCCAAAAATGCCTGCCACCATTTTAAACATTGCAGAAGATTGCACTAGCCACAATAGCTTCATCCGACCTAAGGTTTAACTGCATAGGCTTCCCCAAAATACAGTGAAGCAATCACATCACTTGGTATAGAACAGCTAGCCTGGAGCAACTATCATAGCCTGTATAAAAGCCCAGGCAGGGAATGCAGCGGCTTTTTAATTTTTTTTCATGTTGAACTCTACACACAATGTAAGAGTGAATGCAGAACAGAATAAAATGTTTTTGTCATTTTTTTAAATTTTGACTCTCAATTGCAGAGATATTAGCAAAGTATTTGTTCCCTAATTAGTCAATTTTTTTTAAAATTCAAGTGGGTATTGTCATATAGTTTTCATTGGGGGTGTATACTTCTTCTCCTTGTATGATGCTGACCAATCATGAGTAGTGTTGAGCATTCCGATACTGCAAATATCGGGTATCGGCCGATATTCGCTGTATCAGAATTCTGCTACCGAGTTCCGATATCGGAAATCGGAATCGGAAGTTCCTATAAGTTCCCAAGCGTGTGCGGTGCGTATGGTTCCCAGGGTCTGGAGGAGAGCAGACTCTCCTTCAGGCCCTGGGATCCATATTCATGTAAAAAATAAAGAATAAAAATAAAAAATATGGATATACTCACCCCTCCGACAGACCCTGGACCTCAGTGGTGCAACCGGCAGCCTCAGTTCCTAAGAATGCAGTGAGTGTAGGACCTGTGATGACATCGCGGCTTGTGATTGGTCGCGTGAGCGGTCACATGAGCGGTCATGCGACCAATCACAAGCCGCGACGTCATCGAAGGTCCTTCACTCTGCATTCTTAGGAACGGAGGCAGACGCTTACAGCGGTGACAGCCAGGGGCTGTCCGAGGGTGATTATATCCATATTTTTTATTTTTATTCTTTATTTTTTACATGAATATGGATCCCAGGGCTTGAAGGAGAGTTTCCTCTCCTTCAGACCCTGGGAACCATTCAGGATAGCTTCCGATACTTGTGTCCCATTGACTTGTATTGGTATCGGGTATCGGTATCGGCGATATCCGATATTTTTTGGATATCGGCCGATCCAATCCGATACTGATTCTTTCAAATATCGGAAGGTATCGCTCAACACTAATCATGAGCGATCAGCAACATACTAGAAAAAGAACTTGCCCCCACCATAGCTTAGAATATTGGGGTGGCAGCTTCCCCTCTTCTAGCAATCTCCTGTCAGCTCCATAGTCTCCAACCAGAAGGGGAGGAAGGGTGCCTGTGCTGTACTCTTCGGTCAAAGGCTACTTGATTGCATGAAGTACAGACTGCACTGATAATACTAGTACTGCATTATCTGTGCAGTCTCTATGGGTAGAAGTCAGGGCCGGACTGGGACTAAAATTCAGCCCTGGCATTTGAAGTTACACAGGCCCACTTGTCACATGGTGAATATAGAATATATTTGTGCACCCGTATGTCATAAGATGTGAGGTGCGTTTAACAAGACTATATAACATACAGTCCCAGATGGTCCAGTATTACAGCTCACTCTTATTATTATTATTGCTCCAAGGCCGGGGTCACATGAGCTTATAACATGGCTGAGTGCTATGTGTACAGCTCAGATCTGCGATTATTTTCACATGTCGATTCGGCATGAGAGAACAATCGCGGCATGCTGCGATAGGCAGCACCATTCGGGTCTATGGGTGCATGTGAAACATCAGACTGCATTTGGATGTCATCCCAGTGCAGTCCGATTTATGCAGAGAAAGGTAATGGAGGAGATGGAGAAATTACTTTCTCCCTCTCCTCCGCAGCTGTGCTCTGATTCTCCCACGTGAGAGGGAGGAGGAGGATCGGAGCACAGAGCTCTGACACTCACTTCAGAGCTGGAGCCGAGGGTCATTGGCATATCGCATCCATTGCTCTTGCATCTCATGTTATATGCTTAGTGTGATTCCAGCCTTAGTTGCAATACCAAAGAAAGTTGCTACTTTACACACAGAGCGGGGTCTCGTAGACAATGAAGATGATGCTGCGCTTTCCATAGTGTTATGGTCTGGTCCAAAGTGACCACATCTACTATATAATTGTCTGAGGGCACTTCCGTCTGTCTGTCTGTCGCGGTTATTCGTTCGCTGATTGGTCTCGGCAGCTGCCTGTCATAGCTGCCGCGACCAATCAGCGACGCGCACAGTCCAGAAGAAAATGGCCGCTCCTTCTTCCCCGCAGTCAGTGCCCGGCGCCCGCATACACCCCTCCGCTCACCGCTCACACAGGGTTAATGGCAGCGTTGACCGCGGAGTAACGCACTCGGTTAACGCTGCTATTAACCCTATGTGACCACCTTTTTACTATTGATGCTGCCTATGCAGCATGAATAGTAAAAATATCTAATGTTAAAAATAATAAAAAAATAAAAAATAGTTACATACTCACCCTCCGGTGGCCCCCCCAGATCAGGAACCGGCCTTTCCCGCTCCGCGCGACGCCCCGGTGACCGCTGCATGCATTGCGGTCTCGCGAGATGATGACGTGTGGTCTCACGAGACTGCTACGTCATCATCTCGCGAGACCGCAATGCACTCTTGGGACCGGAGCGCGCAACAAGCATCGGGTACCGGCCGCTCCAGGAGGTGCAACAAGCATCGGGTACCGGCCGCTCCAGGAGGTACAACAAGCATCAGGTACCGGCCGCTTCGATCCGGAGGCTCCAGGAGGTGAGTATGTAACTATTTTTTATTTTAATTCTTTTTTTTTTTTTACAGGGATATGGTGTATACTATGTGACTGGACAATATACTACGTGACTGGGCAGTATACTACTCGGCTCTGTGCTGTATACTGCGCGGCTCTGTGCTGTATACTGCGCGGCTCTGTGCTGTATACTGCGCGGCTCTGTGCTGTATACTGCGCGGCTCTGTGCTGTATACTGCGTGGCTCTGTGCTGTATACTATGTGGCTGCCCAGTATACTATGTGGCTGCCCAGTATACTATGTGGCTGCCCAGTATACTACATGGCTGCCCAGTATACTACGTGGCTGGGCAATATACTACGTGGCTGGGCAATATACTACGTGGCTTGGCAATATACTACGTGGACATGCATATTCTAGAATACCCGATGCGTTAGAATCGGGCCACCATCTAGTTAGCTATATTTTGCTTCTATGGGAAAAATGTGCACAGAAGTTTAGCATATCTGCAAGAAAAATGAACACGTTGGGAATTTGAAGCACTCACTGCAGGTTAGTTTACACTGCTTAAAAAAGCCCATTGGGCAGTAGATTTTTATACGGTAAATCCCATCCACATTGATGAACTGTAAGATGCTGCCTTTTTGATGCAACAAAAATATGTAGCGCCAAAACACACCAAAATCTGAGAAGCCGACAGCGTTTTGGACACAGCGGATATGTGCTGCGTCCAAAGTGCTGCCTAAGGCTATATGCACACGTTGCAGATTTTTCAGCTCAGTTTCTGAAAAATCCGCAGGTAAAATGCACTGCATTTTACCTGCGGATTACCCACGGATTTACAGCGGATTTCTAGCGTTTTTGTGCAGACTTCACCTGCGTTTTACACCTGCGGATTCCTTTAAAGGAATGTAAAACACTGCGGAATCCGAACAAAGAATTGACATGCTGCAGAAAATACAACACAGCGTTTCCGCGCAGTATTTTCCGCAGCATGTGCACTGCAGATTTGGTTTTCCATAGGTTTACATGGTACTGTACAACGCATGGAAAACTGCTGCGAATCTGCAGCGTCCAGTCCCCTGCAGATCCGCAGGCAAATCTGCAATGTGTGCAGAGACCCTAATACTGAACATCTATACATACCCTTAAAGTGAACCTGACCGCTGATACGTGCTGTGTGACCCATGGGCAGCACATATCCGGTATTGGCTGTACGATCTAAGCCAGGTATGTTTGTCTCTGAAACGCTGCGGCATCACAGAGAAAAACATGTCTGACTTCTCCTCTTCGGCTGCCAATGACTGGTGTGTACTCGCACGCAGGAAGAAACTTGTCCCTCAGTGGGAGCGGATGGGGAGAAGCCACCAGGGACCCGCCTGTCTGACTAGTCATCTGTGTGGCTGTGCTTCTCCGCGGCTTTTAAAGTGTTTTTTCCCTGAAACAGCAGCAGCATTTCAGAGTCAACCATACCTTTCTGGAATCATACAGTCAATGTCTGATACATGCAGCCTGCGGAACGAGCAGCATGCATCAGCCATCAGATTCTCTTTAAGATCCCATAGGTGCCATTTATGTCACATGGTTGACTATTATCCTTTTCACTTTGAGAACTATAACTCCCAGCATGTACAGAAGCTCCTATGGCATGCTAGGAGTTCTAGTTCACCACAGGAGTGGTGATTTTCTTTTGAGTTAGGGTATGTTTCCACGGTCAGTAAACGCTATGGATTGGACGCTGTGTACAGCCGCAGCGTCCAATCCGCAGCATAAAGATGTTACAGCATAATAGTGGAGGGGATTTTATGAAATCCCATCTCCACTATGCATGCAGGGACACCCACGGCTTCTCTGCGTATACACACATGCGGTGCGTCTTTCTAGACCGCAGCATGTCTATTTATCTGGCAGAGACGCTCCGTCTCTGCCAAATAGCACAGTCCAATGTTTAGAATGAGGTGATTCCGCATGGTTCAATATACACATGCGGAATCACCGCCCGAACAAAAGCCAACAGTGCTTACGACGGAGCGGGAATGTGCTGCGTCCAAAGCGCTGCCAATACTGATTGTGGAAACATAGCCTTAGACGAGGTTCACATTGCGTTAACAGCAGCCCGTTCGACACATGCGTTAACGGGCTGCTGTTAATGCAAGTACTGATATGTCGTCACGCTAGCGCAGATAGAGCTAGTAGATGCTCTGTCTGCGCTAGCGGTGATGGACCCGGAAACGCTGCAGCCCGCGTCCCAGGGTCCGTCAATCAATGACGGCACATCGCTAGCGCACGACCATTGTGGGCATGCGCTAGCGATGCGTCTGTCATAAGAATGAATGGCGGCGTTAATGGACTACGTTACACCGCGTTATGCTGTGGTGTAACGTAGTCCGTCTAACGGATGCCTGCAATGCAGTGTGAACCTGGCCTTAGTGGCATTGGAGCAGAGTGGACACAGCTTTTTTTTTTCTTTCTTAATTCTATTAATGCTTGCCTTTTAGCAGCTTCTTTTTTCAACTCCGGTACTTCCTGGGCTTCTGCTCAGGACACTCACGTTAAGGTTATCAGACAGCAGCTCCTAAATCTTTTCTGTCCCTGCTGCCTGGCTGGACAGGGGGAAGTGGGCGGTCTGATGTCCTGATCACCGGCTGCAGTAAAAGTGGCAGGGTCAGAGCAGAAGAGAAGAGCAGAGCGCGCCCCTCCGCCTCTCCCCCTCCCTGTCTGTTACCTCACTGCAGCTGGTGACCAGGGCATCAGACGGCAGCCGCAAACTTCATCCCATACAGCGGCAGTGATTTTAACAGAGTAGCGCGCTGCTGGCTGCAGAAGCTGACAGCATGAAGGAGCAATAGATCGAGCGGCCCACTACAGGGACCGGCCGTTCTGGCATTTGCCAGAAATGCCCGATGGCCAGTCCGGCCCTGGTAGAAGTGCAGAAGAACCTGTAAAGCGTGATCATGTGAACCCAATAACATTAATACATGTCCTTCTGCCATCCTGAGTGTGTGGTCTGAATAAGCCCTCCCCAAACATTACATAGCACAGAATTGTGGAGCTATTACCTTTACAGAAAACGATCAAAATTGTAACAATGCAGGATATTAAAGTGTCAGGTTACTTTACTGTGCATAAAATTTACTCGTTAGACCTAGAACATGGGGTAATAGATTAAGTTGCACGATTTGGTAAATTATAATATATTTTCATTATGTGGATGGCTAAGTGTGTGCATCACTTACCTGGGGAACATGTTACCTGTAATGAATGGAAACGGATGCACAGATGTTGCAGTGTACATTTGTTTATTGCAATTTTGTGGAACCAAGGGACCACTGTCTGGGGGCCCTGAAGGGGGTGTGACTATGCGATCCCCAGACACCTGTAGCCAGACCCCTCAAATAGGATCGGATTGGAATGCCCAAGGGATGCAGGTGCTACCTTCAGTTAAACCCCGGACAAGTGGAAGCTGACCCAGCAGAACAGGTAGATTTGCAAGTATTGCGGGTAGTGAAGCACTTGGCTGATGGCAGGCAGAAGAGTCAGGTAGTGGCCTGGAGCGGGTAAGAACTGGTGCAAGAAGTTCTGGCAGTGTCCTAGGAGGCATAGGAAGGCACGGCTGGCACTCTGAGGAGACAAACAGAATTAGCAGGATACTGGCGGAATACTGACACCAAGGTACAGGAAACCTGGGAATAGCAATAGGAAGCACTTGTTGCTCAGGCACCTCCCCTAGGGCAGAGGTGCCTAACATAATATCAGTTACTTAGCCATTGGTTCTGACCCTTTTTGAAAAAGGCACGCTGTCTCTTTAAGAGACTGCGAGTGCATGCCACATGCCCTCAGACCAGTGCCTGGAGACCTGCGGGCCACTCACCAGGAAGCAGCAGCGAGGGAAGGACACAAGAGACCGGAGCCAGAAACCCCGGAGGAGACCTCCGACAGGTAGCGGGGAGCGGACCGTGAGCAGGGACCAGACCCGAGCTGGGGCGCTGGCGCTACAGTACCTTGTTGAGTGCAATACTCTGATCAATATTCTGCTGGGAAATATTGCATCATGCTAATAATTTGGATGCTTTTTGACAATTATTGCCTGTCTAAATACTTTTTGTATAGAAATAGTATTGTTGCAATGACTTCCTTCATTCATCAACCACTAACTGGTAATGTCTGCCTTCACTTTTTCTCTATTTAGCAATGTTAAGTTAGAAAAGAAGATTCTTATTACAGTAATACATTCAGGACTGCCAGAGCCATAATCTACACTTTACCTTAATAGAACACTTTACCTCACTTGTCACCCACAATTTTACGTTAATATGTGTAAAGCTAGAGGGATTAGAGGAAATACTATATGCTGGGATGATTAAAGCAGATGGTATACAGCAGAAATGAAAGAATTGCTGTATTTTAGTTATCTTTAAAAATTCTTTACAAAAATTCACAATATAGATTCTTGGCAGTTGATGTATAAAAAGAAGTTATAAAAATCAAAACAACAAGAATTGCATAGTTTTTTTGTAGTTGATGATGAGGTTTGCGCACGTGAGGAGGAAATTTGGTCCACTCCTCTTTACAGATAATCTCTAAAGCATTACAACTTTGAGGCTGTCGCTTGGCAACTCGGAGCTTCAACTCCCGCCATAAGTTTTCTATGGGATTAAGGTCTGGAGACTGGCTAGGCCACTCCATGACCTTGTGTGCTTCTTTTGAGCCTCTCCTTTGTTGCCTTGGCTGTATGTTTTGGGTCATTGTCTTGCTGGAAGACCCAGCCACGACCCATTTTTAATGCCCTGGTGAAGGGAAGGAGGTTTCCACTCAGGATTTTATGGTACATGGCTCCATCGGTTCTCCCATTGATGCAGTGAAGTGATCCTGTGCCCTTAGCAGAGACACACCTCAAAACCTAATGTTTCCACCTCCATGATTGACAGTGGGGACAGTGTTCTTTGGGTCATAGGCAGCATTTCTCTTCTGCCAAACACGGCGAGTTGAGTTAATGCCAAAGATTTAAATTTTTGTCTCATCTGACCACAGCATGGGAGACTGTTATGACCCCAGTGGACAGGGTCTCAGAGGAACGTGTAAGTCTGCGAGATACAAAAATCCAGCTCATAGGGCTGTGGTAACTGGGTTGACCAAATAGCTACTCCTAACGCCAACACTAGAAGTAGCCGGGGATCATGCCTACGGTGATCGCTAGATGACTCGCGCCAGCCGGAGAATCTAACTACCCCTAGGAGAAGAAAACAAAGACCTCTCTTGCCTCCAGAGAA
This sequence comes from Ranitomeya variabilis, assembly GCF_051348905.1. Classification (NCBI taxonomy): domain Eukaryota; kingdom Metazoa; phylum Chordata; class Amphibia; order Anura; family Dendrobatidae; genus Ranitomeya; species Ranitomeya variabilis. Next base: position 57,852,743 of record NC_135233.1, read on the forward strand.
AGGGACCCCAAAGCAAGATACAAGCCCCCCACAAATAATAACAGTGAGGTAAGAGGAAATGACAAACACAGAAATGAACCAGGTACAGCAAAGAGAGGCCAGCTTACTAATAGCAGAATATAGCAAGATAACTTATCTGGTCAACAAAAACCCTATAAAAATCCACGCTGGAGATTCAAGAACCCCCGAACCATCTAACGGTCCGGGGGGAGAACACCAGCCCCCTAGAGCTTCCAGCAAAGGTCAGGATACAGATAGGAACAAGCTGGACAAAAATACCAAACAAAACAAAAGCAAAAAGCAAGGAAGCAGACTCAGCTTGAAATACAGGAACCAGGATCATAGGACAAGAGCACAACAGATTAGCTCTGATTTCAACGATGCCAGGCATTGAACTGAAGGTCCAGGGAGCTTATATAGCAACGCCCCTGAACTAACGGCCCAGGTGAGGAAATAAGAAAAGACAGACGCTCCAGAGTCAATTCACTAATGACCACTAGAGGGAGCAAAAAGCAAAATCACAACAGTACCCCCCCCTTAGTGAGGGGTCACCGAACCCTCACCACGACCACCAGGGCGATCAGGATGAGCGGCGTGAAAGGCACGAACTAAATCGGCCGCATGAACATCAGAGGCGACCACCCAGGAATTATCTTCCTGACCATAGCCCTTCCACTTGACCAGGTACTGAAGCCTCCGCCTGGAGAGACGAGAATCCAAGATCTTCTCCACCACGTACTCCAACTCGCCCTCAACCAACACCGGAGCAGGAGGCTCAGCAGAAGGAACCACAGGCACAACGTACCGCCGCAACAAGGACCTATGAAAAACGTTGTGGATAGCAAACGACACAGTAAGATCCAGGCGAAAGGATACAGGATTAAGGATTTCCAATATCTTGTACGGACCAATAAAATGAGGTTTAAATTTGGGAGAGGAAACCTTCATAGGAACAAAGCGGGAAGAAAGCCACAGCAAATCCCCAACACGTAGTCGGGGACCCACACCGCGGCGGCGGTTGGCAAAGCGCTGAGCCCTCTCCTGTGACAACTTCAAGTTGTCCACCACAAGATTCCAGATCCGCTGCAACCTATCCACCACAGAATCCACCCCAGGGCAGTCAGAAGGTTCCACATGACCCGAAGAAAAACGAGGGTGGAAACCAGAGTTGCAGAAAAACGGCGAAACCAAGGTGGCGGAACTAGCCCGATTATTAAGGGCAAACTCAGCCAACGGCAAGAAGGTCACCCAATCGTCCTGATCAGCAGAGACAAAACACCTCAAATAAGCCTCCAAAGTCTGATTAGTTCGCTCCGTCTGTCCATTAGTCTGAGGATGGAAAGCAGACGAAAACGACAAGTCAATGCCCATCCTACTACAAAAGGATCGCCAGAATCTGGAAACGAACTGGGATCCTCTGTCTGACACAATATTCTCAGGGATACCGTGCAAACGAACCACGTTCTGGAAAAACACAGGAACCAGATCGGAAGAGGAAGGCAGCTTAGGCAAAGGAACCAAATGGACCATCTTGGAGAAGCGATCACATATCACCCAGATAACAGACATGCCTTGAGACACCGGAAGATCAGAAATGAAATCCATGGAGATATGTGTCCAAGGTCTCTTAGGGACAGGCAAGGGCAAGAGCAACCCGCTGGCACGAGAACAGCAAGGCTTAGCTCGAGCACAAGTCCCACAGGACTGTACAAATGACCGCACATCCCTAGACAAGGAAGGCCACCAAAAGGATCTGGCCACCAGATCTCTGGTGCCAAAAATTCCTGGGTGACCTGCCAACACCGAGGAATGAACCTCGGAAATGACTCTGCTGGTCCACTTATCAGGCACAAACAGTCTGTCAGGTGGACAAGAATCAGGCCTATCAGCCTGAAATCTCTGCAACACACGTCGCAGATCTGGAGAAATAGCTGACAAGATAATTCCATCCTTAAGAATACCAACAGGTTCAGCGACTCCAGGAGCATCAGGCACAAAGCTCCTGGAAAGAGCATCGGCCTTCACATTCTTTGAACCTGGTAAATACGAGACAACAAAGTCAAAACGGGAGAAAAACAATGACCAGCGGGCCTGTCTGGGATTCAGGCGTTTAGCAGACTCGAGATACATCAGATTTTTGTGATCAGTCAAGACCACCACACGATGCTTAGCACCCTCGAGCCAATGACGCCACTCCTCAAATGCCCATTTCATGGCCAACAACTCCCGATTGCCCACATCATAATTTCGCTCAGCAGGCGAAAACTTCCTAGAGAAAAAGGCGCAAGGTCTCATAACAGAGCAACCAGGGCCTCTCTGCGACAAAACGGCCCCTGCTCCAATCTCTGAAGCATCCACCTCAACTTGAAAGGGAAGTGAGACATCAGGCTGGCACAAAACAGGCGCCGAAGTAAACCGACGTTTCAACTCCTGGAAAGCCTCCACGGCAGCAGGAGCCCAATTAACCACATCGGAGCCCTTCTTGGTCATATCCGTCAATGGTTTCACAATGCTAGAAAAGTTAGCGATAAAACGACGGTAGAAGTTAGCGAAACCCAAGAACTTCTGAAGACTCTTAACTGACGAGGGCTGAGTCCAATCAAGAATAGCTCGGACCTTGACTGGGTCCATCTCCACAGCAGAAGGGGAAAAAATGAACCCCAAAAAGGGAACCTTCTGTACACCAAAAAGACATTTTGAGCCCTTGACAAACAAAGAATTTTCACGCAAAATTTTAAAGACCATCCTGACCTGCTCCACATGCGAGTCCCAATTATCAGAAAAAAACAGAATATCATCCAGATAAACGATCAAAAATTTATCCAGATAGTTCCGGAAAATGTCATGCATAAAGGACTGAAAAACTGAAGGGGCATTAGAGAGCCCAAAAGGCATCACCAAGTACTCAAAATGACCTTCGGGCGTATTGAATGCGGTTTTCCATTCATCCCCTTGCTTAATGCGCACAAGGTTGTACGCACCACGAAGGTCTATCTTGGTGAACCACTTGGCACCTTTAATCCGGGCAAACAAGTCAGACAACAGCGGCAAAGGATACTGAAATTTGACAGTGATCTTATTTAAAAGCCGATAGTCAATACAAGGCCTCAAAGATCCGTCCTTTTTAGCCACAAAAAAGAATCCCGCACCAAGAGGGGAAGAAGACGGACGGATGTGTCCTTTCTCCAGAGACTCCTTGATATATGAACGCATAGCGGTATGTTCAGGTATCGACAGATTAAACAGTCTTCCCTTAGGAAATTTACAGCCTGGAATCAAATCTATTGCACAGTCACATTCCCTATGAGGAGGCAATGCACTGGACTTGGACTCGCTAAAGACATCCTGATAATCAGACAAATACTCCGGAACTTCCGAAGGCGTAGAAGAACCAATAGACACAGGCAGGGAATCCTCATGAATACCACGACAGCCCCAACTAGACACTGACATAGCCTTCCAGTCAAGGACTGGATTATGGGTCTGTAACCATGGCAGCCCCAAAACAACCAAATCATGCATTTTATGTAGAACGAGAAAATGTATCACCTCGCGGTGTTCAGGAGTCATGCACATGGTAACCTGTGTCCAATACTGCGGCTTATTTTCTGCCAATGGCGTAGCATCAATACCCCTAAGAGGGATAGGATTTTCTAATGGTTCAAGAATAAAACCACAGCGCTTAGCAAATGAGAGATCCATAAGACTCAGGGCAGCACCTGAATCTACAAACGCCATGACAGGATAAGATGACAGTGAGCAAATCAAAGTTACAGACAGAATAAACTTAGGATGCAAATTACCAACGGTGACAGGACTAACAACCTTAGATATACGTTTAGAGCATGCTGAGACAACATGTGTAGAATCACCACAGTAGTAGCACAAGCCATTCCGGCGTCTATGAATTTTCCTCTCATTTCTAGTCAGGATTCTATCACATTGCATCAAATCAGGTGCCTGTTCAGACAACACCATGAGGGAATTTGCGGTTTTTCTATCACATTGCATCACATCAGGTGTCTGTTCAGACAACAACATGAGGGAATTTGCGGTTTTGCGCTCCCGCAACCGCCGGTCAATTTGAATAGCCAGGGACATGGTATCATTCAGACCTGTGGGAATGGGAAAACCCACCATAACATTCTTAATGGCCTCAGACAGGCCATTTCTAAAATTAGCGGCCAGTGCACACTCGTTCCAATGTGTCAGCACGGACCATTTCCGAAATTTTTGGCAATACACCTCAGCCTCGTCCTGGCCTTGAGACATAGCCAGCAAGGCTTTCTCTGCCTGAATCTCAAGATTGGGTTCCTCATAAAGTAAACCGAGCGCCAGAAAAAACGCATCAATATCAGCCAATGCCGGATCTCCTGGCGCCAACGAAAAAGCCCAATCTTGAGGGTCACCCCGTAAGAATGAAATAACAATTTTTACTTGTTGAGCAGAGTCTCCAGACGAACAAGGTTTCAGGGACAAAAACAATTTACAATTATTCCTGAAATTCCTAAACTTAAATCGGTCTCCTGAAAACAGTTCAGGAATCGGAATCTTGGGTTCAGACCTAGGATTTCTGGTAACATAATCTTGTATAGCCTGCACACGAGCGGCAAGCTGGTCCACACTTGTAATCAAGGTCTGGACATTCATGTCTGCAGCAAGCTTAAGCCACTCTGAGGTAAAGGGGAAAAGAAAAAAAAAAATGAGAGAGGGAAAAAAAAAAAAAAAAAAAAAACTCAAAATTTTCTTTCTTATAATCCCACTTCTGCAATGCATTAAACATTTAATACTGGCCTGGCATACTGTTATGACCCCAGTGGACAGGGTCTCAGAGGAACGTGTAAGTCTGCGAGATACAAAAATCCAGCTCATAGGGCTGTGGTAACTGGGTTGACCAAATAGCTACTCCTAACGCCAACACTAGAAGTAGCCGGGGATCATGCCTATGGTGATCGCTAGATGACTCGCGCCAGCCGGAGAATCTAACTACCCCTAGGAGAAGAAAACAAAGACCTCTCTTGCCTCCAGAGAAAGGGACCCCAAAGCAAGATACAAGCCCCCCACAAATAATAACGGTGAGGTAAGAGGAAATGACAAACACAGAAATGAACCAGGTACAGCAAAGAGAGGCCAGCTTACTAATAGCAGAATATAGCAAGATAACTTATCTGGTCAACAAAAACCCTATAAAAATCCACGCTGGAGATTCAAGAACCCCCGAACCGTCTAACGGTCCGGGGGGAGAACACCAGCCCCCTAGAGCTTCCAGCAAAGGTCAGGATACAGATAGGAACAAGCTGGACAAAAATACCAAACAAAACAAAAGCAAAAAGCAAGGAAGCAGACTTAGCTTGAAATACAGGAACCAGGATCATAGGACAAGAGCACAACAGATTAGCTCTGATTTCAACGATGCCAGGCATTGAACTGAAGGTCCAGGGAGCTTATATAGCAACGCCCCTGAACTAACGGCCCAGGTGAGGAAATAAGAAAAGACAGACGCTCCAGAGTCAATTCACTAATGACCACTAGAGGGAGCAAAAAGCAAAATCACAACAGGAGACAATCACTCACAGAATCATCCCGGTGTTCATTGGCAAACTTCAGACGGGCCTGCACATGTGCATTCTTGAGCAGGGGGACCTTGCGGGCACTGCAGGATTTTAAACCTTTATGGCGTAATGTGTTACTAATGGTTTTCTTGGTGACTGTGGTCCCAGCTGCCTTGAGATCATTAATAGTGATGAGCGAATATACTCGCTTCTCGAGTTTTCCCAAGCATGCTCGGGGGTCCTCCGAGTATTTTTTAGTGCTCGGAGATTTAGCTTTTCTTGCCGCAGCTGAATGATTTACATCTGTTAGCCAGCATAAGTACATGTGGGGATTCCCTAGTAACCAGGCAACCCCCACATGTACTTATGCTGGCTAACAGATGTAAATCATTCAGCTGCGGCAAGAAAAACTAAATCTCCGAGCACTAAAAAATACTCGGAGGACCCCCGAGCATGCTCAAGAAATCTCGAGTAACGAGTATATTCGCTCATCACTAATCATTAACATGTTCCCCTCATGTAGTTTTAGGCTGATCTCTCACCTTCCTCATGATCAAGGATACCCCACGAGGTGAGATTTTGCATAGGGCCCCAGATCAATGTCGATTGACAGTCATTTTGTATTTCTTCCATTTTCTTACTATTGCACCAACGATTGTCTCCTTCTCACCCAGCGTCTTACTTATGGTTTTGTAGCCTATTCCAGCTTTGTACAGGTCTATGATCTTGGACCTGACATTCTTATTTGGTCTTGCCCATGTTGTAGAGGTTAGAGTCTGACTGATTAATTGAGTCTGTGGACAGGAGTATTTTATAAATGTGACTATGCAAGACAGTTCTCTTTAATGCAGGTAACGAGTTTATTAGGAGCGTCTAACTAGTCTGTAGGAGCCAAAACTCTTAATGGTTGGTAGGGGATCAAATACTTATTTCTCATTGCAAAATGCAAATAAATGTATATAATTTATTCAATGTGATTTAGCAACCAATCAGAGCTCAGCTTTCACTTTACCTCAGTAGCTTCAGTGATGAAAGCTCCCTGTATAGTAAGCAATAATGACAATCTTACTATTAAGCATTTTTCGCCTGACCAATATTGCTGCTCAGTAATGTTCGTCCGTGTGTGCATAGGGTGCATCCATCTGAGTGTTTTAGTGTGCGTGTGTGGTCCTTGTGTGCGTGTGTGTGTGTGTGGTGTGCATGTGGTATTTATGAGGTGGTGTGGTATTTGTTGGGTGATGTTGTGGTATTTCTGGGGTGCTGTTTGTGTGTGTCTAGAGTGGTCTAATGTTTGTGTGGTGTGTTGTGGCATTTGTGTGGTGTTGTGTGTGTGTGGTGTGCATGTGGTATTTATGGTGTGGTGTGGCATTTGTGGGGTGGTGTTTGTGTTGTGTGTGTCTAGAGAGGTCTGGTGTTTGTGTGGGGTGTTGTGGCATTTGTGTGGTGGTGTGCTTGTGGGTTGGTGTATGTGTGCTGTCTGTGTGATGTTTGTATGGTGTTTGTGAAATGTTTGTGTGTTATGTGTGGTGGTGTGGCCCCTTTAGCAGCGACTCTTTGGCGCCATCGCTATAATTCCTCCCTGTCAGTTGCAACTGTTTTCTCCTCAGCACTTTTACTTTCACCTTCACATTTCTCCATTATATGTGCAGGGCCTAACTTCGGGGGCCCCAATCTCATGACAGGGGGACGCTAGAGAGATGTAACCTGTGCAGTATTCTTCTCCTGTGGGTGGAGAGGGGGCATGCCAAATTTCACCCAAAAAGGACGAGAACTATGGATTTGTATAGAGAGGGCTACTACAGATTTTGAGTTTTATATCTATATATATATAGAGAGAGAGAGAGAAAAAAAAACAACCAGCACTCCTAATGTGAACACGTGCACGCTGCAAACTGTATAATATAGATAAAAAAGAACACAGCAGCACATGTACATGAATCTAGGCCATGTGAAAACACAGACAAATATCCAATATGAATCATACTTCTCAAAAATATTTTTTCACAAATTTTTTGAAAATTTTTTTTTTCATAAAACTTACAGTAATAGATGAATTGAAGATTCTTAGCGCATAAATTGGCCAATTCACTCCTCCCATTGACCCTGCAGGTGGCGGTAATCAACTCTACCTGCCCATAAATTGTAGGTTTAGCCCAAGAGTGACATGTTTGTCCATAGTTGTAGGCTGGTGGCCCAAGAGTGGCATGTACGGTAGAGTAGGACCCATCAGAAGGAGATCACCTTGCCGTGGTTGATGGGCACACATGAATTGGCCAATTTATGCGCTAAGAATCTTCAATTCATCTATTACTGTAAGTTTTCTGAAAAAAAAAATTTTGAAAACATTTGTGAAAAAATATTTTTGAGAAGTATGATTCAAATTGGATATTTGTCTGTGTTTTCACATGGCCTAGATTCATGTACATGTGCTGCTGTGTTCTTATATATATATATATATATATATATATATATATATATATATATATATATATATCTATCTAATATATAATTGCCTAGAATACTACTTCCTGCAATTTGTGCCAACTTCCGTGGCTTTGTCCGGAGCTATTGTCCGGAGCTATTGTCCGGAGCTAATGTCCGTAGCTAATGTCCGGAGCTAATGTCCGGAGATAAGTGACGTCACCAGTGTCCTACACCCAGGCAGAGCACAGTGGCCCCAGGCAGAGCACAGGGGCCCCAGGCAGAACATGGGGTCCCAGGAAGAGCACAGGGGCCCCAGGCGGAGCACAGTGGCCCCAGGCAGCATATGGGGCCCCAGGCAGAGCACAGTGGCCCCAGGCAGAGCACACACCAAATCGGAGGCCGACGGGCCCCGCCAACCAAATCGGAGGCCGAGGAGCCCCGCCCACCAAATCGAAGGCCGAGCGGCCCCGCCCACCAAAGCGGAGGCCGAGGGGCCCCGCCCACCAAAGCGGAGGCCGAGGGGCCCCGCCCACCACATCGGAGGCCGAGGGGCCCCGCCCACCAAATCGGAGGCCGAGGGTCCCCGCCCACCAAATTGGAGGCCGAGGTTCCCCGCCCACCAAATTGGAGGCCGAGGGTCCCCGCCCACCAAATCGGAGGCCGAGGGTCCCTGCCCACCAAATCAGAGGCCGAGGGGCCCCGCCAACCAAATCGGAGGCCGAGGAGCCCCGCCCACCAAAAGTAAGTGCGGCCCCAAAAGTACGTGCGCCCCCGGGTGCAAAAGTGCGCCCCCGGGTGCAAAAGTAAGTGCGCCCCCGGGTGCAAAAGTAAGTGCGCCCCCGAGTGCAAAAGTAAGTGCGCCCCCGGGTGCAAAAGTAAGTGCGCCCCCGGGTGCAAAAGTAAGTGCGCCCCCGGGTGCAAAAGTAAGTGCGCCCCCGGGTGCAAAAGTAAGTGCGCCTCCGGGTGCAAATGTAAGTGCGCCCCCGGGTGCAAAAGTAAGCGCGCCCCCGGCCCCGGGTGCAAAAGTAAGCGCGCCCCCCAGTCCCGTGTGTGAAAAGTGCTGCTGTAAAGCTGGTATCGCTGTTCAAGCACCATGTATTTCCTTCAGGAAATGCCCATCTAATATATAATTGCCTAGAATACTACTTCCTGCAATTTGTGCCAACTTCCGTGGCTTTGTCCGGAGCTAATGTCCGGAGATAATGTCCGGAGCTAATGTCCGGAGATAATGTCCGGAGCTAATGTCCGGAGCTAATGTCCGGAGATAAGTGACGTCACCAGTGTCCTACACCCATTCAGAGCACAGGGGCCCCAGGCAGCATATGGGGCCCCAGGCAGAGCACAGTGGCCCCAGGCAGAGCACAGGGGCCCCAGGCAGCATATGGGGCCCCAGGCAGAGCACAGTGGTTCCAGGCAGAGCACAGGGGCCCCAGGCAGCCTATGGGGCCCCAGGCAGAGCACAGTGGCCCCAGGCAGAGCACAGGGGCCCCAGGCAGCATATGGGGCCCCAGGCAGAGCACAGGGGCCCCAGGCAGCATATGGGGCCCCAGGCTGAGCACAGTGGCCCCAGGCAGAGCACAGGGGCCCCAGGCAGAACATGGGGCCCCAGGCAGAGCACAGGGGCCCCAGGCAGAGCACAGGGGCCCCAGGCAGCATATGGGGCCCCAGGCAGAGCACAGGGGCCCCAGGCAGAGCAAAGGGGCCCCAGGCAGCATATGGGGCCCCAGGCAGAGCACAGGGGCCCCAGGCAGCATATGGGGTCCCAGGCAGAGCACAGTGGCCCCAGGCAGAGCACAGGGGCCCCAGGCAGAACATGGGGCCCCAGGCAGAGCACAGGGGCCCCAGGCAGAGCACAGGGGCCCCAGGCAGCATATGGGGCCCCAGGCAGAGCACAGGGGCCCCAGGCAGCATATGGGGCCCCAGGCAGAGCACAGTGGTCCCAGGCAGCATATGGGGCCCCAGGCAGAGCACAGTGGCCCCAGGCAGAGCACAGGGGCCCCAGGCAGCATATGGGGCCCCAGGCAGAGCACAGTGGTCCCAGGCAGAGCACAGGGGCCCCAGGCAGCTTATGGGGCCCCAGGCAGAGCACAGTGGCCCCAGGCAGAACATGGGGCCCCAGGCAGAGCACAGTGGCCCCAGGCAGAGCACAGGGGCCCCAGGCAGAACATGGGGCCCCAGGCAGAGCACAGGGGCCCCAGGCAGAGCACAGGGGCCCCAGGCAGCATATGGGGCCCCAGGCAGAGCACAGGGGCCCCAGGCAGCATATGGGGCCCCAGGCAGAGCACAGTGGCCCCAGGCAGAGCACAGGGGCCCCAGGCAGCATATGGGGCCCCAGGCAGAGCACAGTGGTCCCAGGCAGAGCACAGGGGCCCCAGGCAGCCTATGGGGCCCCAGGCAGAGCACAGTGGCCCCAGGCAGAACATGGGGCCCCAGGCAGAGCACAGGGGCCCCAGGCAGAGCACAGGGGCCCCAGGCAGCATATGGGGCCCCAGGCAGAGCACAGTGGTCCCAGGTAGAGCACAGGGGCCCCAGGCAGCCTATGTGGCCCCAGGCAGAGCACAGGGGCCCCAGGCAGCATATGGGTCCCAGGCAGAGCACAGGGGCCCCAGGCAGCATATGGGGCCCCAGGCAGAGCACAGTGGCCCCAGGCAGAGCACAGGGGCCCCAGGCAGAACATGGGGCCCCAGGCAGAGCACAGGGGCCCCAGGCAGCATATGGGGCCCCAGGCAGAGCACAGTGGCCCCAGGCAGAGCACAGGGGGCCCAGGCAGCATATGGGGCCCCAGGCAGAGCACAGTGGCCCCAGGCAGAGCACAGCGATATTTTGGACCACTGTGCGGTGTTTCAGACCCCCTGTGTGATGTCTGGGGCCCTGTTCTTAAGTATATTAAAGATTAAAGTAACGTATATTAAAGTATATTATAGATCAAATTTGACACGTTTATGAGCACCATTGAGTGATATACTCAAGAATGACATAATTTTTCAACATTTTATGGTTTCAAACTGTAAACACTCAGAGTTTTTTTTACTTCAACCAGAAAACCTTAATGGTTCATAAAAAACTTGACTGTTCAGGATATGATAAAAGTCATAGTATTCTGAATCTTTAACTTATAAAGATACCTTTACATGGGGTGATTATTGGTTCCAGAGAGGCTTTCGGCCGATAATCGTACACATGGCTGGTGACAGGACAATACAATATAAACGTTCAAAGGTAAACACTGATAACATTAAAATCTAATATATAATTGCCTAGAATACTACTTCCGGCAATTTGTGCCAACTTCCGTGGCTTTGTCCGGAGATAATGTCCGGAGATAAGTGACGTCACCAGCGTCCTACACCCGCTCAGGGTGGACAAAGATATATGCCTTCGTGGTGCGCGGCACTTTTCTGATTGGTTGCCGCCTGCCGCGAGCGACCAATCAGAAATGTGCCGTACTGTCAAGAATTGTCAAGAGCTGGTGAGTGCAGCCATTTTTTGTTCTTTCTTACTATTATTTATTAATTGTATTATTCTTACATTTGAATAAATAAAGTATATATGGATTCTAGACTCCCGATTCTTTAGAATCGGGCTGCCATCTAGTATATATATATAGATTTTGCTATTTACATTTTAAAAATTACAAAAAGGAAAATGGGCCTATGCAAAAGTATGGGCACCTTGCATGGTTAGTACCTAGTAGAACTTCCATTTGTATCACAGCTTGTAAACGCTTTTTATAGCCTGACAAGAGTCTTTCAAATCTTGTATGAGGGATTTTCATCCATTCTTCTTTGGACAGTTCTTCCAGTTGTGTGAGATTCCTGGGTCGTCTTGCATGCACTGCTATTTTGAGGTCTAGCCACAGATTTTCAAAGATGTTCAGATCAAAGGGTATTGTAAAATCTTCAGTAAATTAAATGTTTTCTGCGGAATATAATGTACTAGATATTAAAAAACTTGAGCGCTCTTACACATGATCACGTTTGATTTGTCAATTGCATTTTTTTCAACACTGGAACCAGTTCCAAACAAAGATAAAATGAAAAAAAATCCTCCTTTGGGAATACAGGCTTGAAATGCAATTATCTGAATGGGGTTAATAAGGAAATCCTCTATAATATGGGATGAGAGCAGTATTTAGGTGAAGAACACATCAAATAACAAAGATGATATGGGTTACTGACACTCTCCAGACCTTTGTCTCAGTAGTCTAATTATACAATAATATATTTCTAGCTCAATTGAAACTTTCTCACCGTTATAAATAGACATAGCTCTAGGGAACAGAAAGCCATGAGGAGGATATAACTCTCATTAGTATATTAGGAACATCATTCTCAGTTTGTTTTTTTGCAATTAAATATAGGAATGGTTCCTGAGAGAAGAGCTTTTATTATACCCATCTCCTTTACATGGTGCACACCATTTACCTGCAGCTGCTTTTCCTGCTCAGATTGGCAATCTGTTCTTCATGCTACCAAGATACAGTGCCTTGCAAAAGTATTCGGCCCTGTGAAGAAACCAGAGTATATCTTAATTACCCAGACAGCTATGTTTTTGCAAACCAATAAGAACTGACTTTTCATCTGTATATTGGCTTGTGGATTTAAGTGTTTATGTCTGGTGGTTCAAGAAGACAGACTTGCAAACTGATATATCATTTAACATACTGTGTAAGTCTGTAATAGAGACTTGTACATAGTGTGTGTTTATCTTTGTTTTTTTATGTGTGCTGATATGCTAATTGTGCATTGAATTCAGGAACCAGCTTGGTGACTTCAAAAACAGAGAGGGAAAGACTGTGCAAATAGATTGAATGGTCAAGTAGTACTACTTGATCTCATCACCATTGTTTACCTTATCTTGATGTTGGACTGAATGACACTGGGTAATTCTAAAAATAGCTTGCATGCCTTGGGTATAAAAAGACTCAGAGATCACATCATTAGGGCTGAAGTAACAAAGAGCTACCAGCCAGACATTCTGCAAACCACCCGACAGACAAGAGAAAGGACTGCAGCCAATTCATCATGGCACCATCACGAGGGACACTGATCTATGATTCTATAGGAAACAACCTAGCGGTTTTCAGCTCCGGTTGAAAGGACACAGATCTGATCCAGTGTCCATCTCTGAACGATGGATATGTTTGGCGAAAGCCAGGTTTGGGACCCGCTGGTTGCCTGGTTCCATGGAGATGGTCGGATAAGCCAGGTGGTGACTCTTGTATCACCTGGTTTTGGATCTTGTATGGACTCTATGGACTGTTCTTGGTCATCTCCTTACGCTTGTCGTTACTAGTGATGAGCGAATATACTCGTTATTTGAGATTTCTCGAGCATGATCGGGGGTCCTCCGAGTATTTTTTAGTGCTCGGAGATTTAGTTTTTCTTGCCGCAGCTGAATGATTTACATCTGTTAGCCAGCATAAGTACATGTGGAGATTCCCTAGCAACCAGGCAACCGTAATTCTGGCATATTGTTTTTTTTTTCTTGTTATGCCATATTCCAATCGGATTAATTGTTTTTATATTTTGATAGATCAGGCATTTCTGAATGCTGTGATAGCAAATATGTGCATTCTTTTTCATTATTGTTTTATTTTGAATGGGGCAAAAATGGGGTGATTTCAACTTGTATTTTTTTTATTTTTTCAATATTTTTTTAAATATTCTTTTCTACATTTTACTTGCTTTAATAGTTTCTTTAGGAGACTTGAAGCTGCAATCATTTGATCATTTGTTCTACACATAGCAAGGCTTCAGCAAAAATCATCATCTTCTATGATCCCCAGCCCATAGCAAGTTAAAAATGACAAGCAGAGGGTCTTCTGCCGACCCCTGGTTGTCATGCTAACCCATCAGCGCCTCATGATCATGTGAGAGTGGCGCAGATGGGTGTGGTTTTTGATGCTCTTCCAGCACGATTGTGTTAAATGCTGCTGTCGGAGATTGACAGCATCAAAGGGAGAGACACAACATATGACATATCTATACATCATAGGTCATGAAGAGGTTTTCTTCTCTCTTTTTTTTCCATTTTTAATCCTTCTTTCTCTTCTATTTTTTTTATTGTTGACAGACTTTATTTCTAAGTTAAAATACTAATGTCTGTATCATTATCAATGCTCATGCAATGTATTCCTGAGTTTACCCTTATGACAAAACTGAGCAAAAAATGTCTTTTTTGCTTCTTGTTATAGTTGTAAAAACTCAATAAAGGCAAATTATACATGAAACGCAACAGAGACGTTAGTGAAATATGGCAGTCTTCCTTATCATGACAAGATCCCATTAAAAGTGGAAGGACCACAATGCGAATTATTTGCTTTTATGTAATGTAAGTATTTATTAATAAACCTTTGTAAACACGCTATAATTGAATGTCAGAACAAATGAAAACATATGGTTGCATTGCTGCTATTCATTGATTCCCTGGGATGATTTATAGTCTTTCTGTGTGAAATATAACAAATCATTCAGCTGACACTATCAGTAGCTTTAACTAGATTGTCATTTTATGATATTAAAGGTAATGAATGGTGAAGAGTTTACTGTAATGATTTTAATCACTTAGTTTAAAATGGTTTAGAACTTGTCAAAGGATAGCAAGTTTATAATCCATCAATGCTGCATTTTGCATGCATGCTATAATTCACGGGATTGTTTATAGTCATCAGCAAAACCTGTAAGACTGAACTTTATGAAAGATGAAAACTTGTACAATGCCAGAATACAAAGCCAAACATAAATCAGAATAAACGTACTTGATAAACAGTCCAAGATTACAATAACTCACCAGGAGCTCAGTATAAAACGAGGCATTGGACATTTATGATGGAAACAGACTGGTCGACAGATATAGAAGGGCTAAGTTTGTCAGAAAACCATTATGAAATACAATTTTTATAACTGGAATTTTAAGATAATGTGGTAGGCTTATAGAAAATCTTATGTAAAATCTGGCATAATGAATATCTGGTAGAAGGCAGGAAGATATCCAGCAAACTCAATGGAAAGGATTATAAAAACATTATTTATTAGTAACTATTAAAATATCAAAATGGAAAAATTAAAAATAAACACATTAGGCCTATGTGTTTTGAGAAGAGATGAGGGAGCACTAAAATGATCGGATGCTTTGTTACTCAAACTGAGCAATTTCTAATGAGTAACGAGTAAAATGGGAGTCAATAGGAAATCCGAGAAATTTTTCTGGTAAATCCTACAAGGAGGTCTGGGGGGGGCAGTGAAAAGGTTGAAATTTTTAAAAAAAAGTACTGAATAGAAGGAGAACAGCATGGGGAAGACCCTTGGAAGCATTTCTGATTCCCAGATCCCTGCTGATAGCAACGGTTTCAAACTTTTCCTCCACTTTAACCCCTTCATGACCGTGGGATTTTTCGTTTTTCCATTTTCATTTTTCACTCCCCTCCTTCCCAGAGCCATAACTTTTTTATTTTCCCGTCAATTTGGCCATGTAAGGGCTTATTTTTTGTGGGACGAGTTGTACTTTTGAATGACACCATTGGTTTTACCATGGCGTGTACTAGAAAACTGGAAAAAAGTGCGGTGAAATTGCAAAAAAAGTGCAATCCCACACTTGTTTTTTGTTTGTTTTTTTTGCTAGGTTCACTAAATGATAAAACTGACCTGTCATTATGATTCCCAGGTCAGTACGAGTTCATAGACACCTCACATGTCTAGGTTATGTTTTACCTAAGTGGTGAGAAAAAATTCCAAACTTTGCAAAAAAATAAATAAATAAAATTGCGCCATTTTCCGATACCCGTAGCGTCTCCATTTTTCGTGATCTGGGGTCGGGTGAGGGCTTATTTTTTGCGTGCCGAGCTGGCGTTTTTAATAATAGCATTTTGGTGCAGATACGTTCTTTTGATCGCCCGTTATTGCATTTTAATGCAATGTCGCGGTGACCAAAAAAACGTAATTCTGGCGTTTCGATTTTTTTTCTCGTTACGCCGTTTTGCGATCAGGTTAATGCTTTTTTTTATTGATAGATCGGGCGATTCTGAACGCGGCGATACCAAATATGTGTAGATTTGATATTTTTTTTATTGATTTATTTTGATTGGGGCGAAAGGGGGGTGATTTAAACTTTTATATTTTTTTTATTTTTTTCACATTTTTTTTAACTTTTTTTTAACTTTTGCCATGCTTCTATAGCCTCCTTGGGAGGCTAGAAGCAGGCACAGCCCGATCGGCTCTGCTACATAACAGCGATCATCAGATCGCTGTTATGTAGCTAAAATGCAGGTGTGCTGTGAGCGCTGACCACAGGGGGGCGCTCACAGCCACCGGCGATCAGTAACCATAGAGGTCTCAAGGACCTCTATGGTTACCTTCCTGACTCATCGCCGACCCCCGATCATGTGACGGGGGTCGGCGATGCGCTCATTTCCGGCCGCCCGGCCGGATGCGGTAGTTAAATGCCGCTGTCTGCGTTTGACAGCGGCATTTAACTAGTTAATAGCGGCGGGTGATCGCGATTTCACCCGCCGCTATTGCGCGCACATGTCAGCTGTAAAAAACAGCTGACATGTCGCGACTTTGATGTGCGCTCACCGCCGGAGCGCACATCAAAGCAGGGGACCCGACATCGGACGGTATAGTACGTCCGATGTCGGGAAGGGGTTAAGGACTGACAGTAAAACATTCAAAATCGATGTGAAATTGGAGTTCACAGATAAAAAAATGTAAAGAAACATTTTTTCCTGTATACTGGCTGAGTATGTAAGGCAAAATAATAAAAAAAAAATCTTATTTATAATTTAAGTTTAACAAATTTGAAATTTTTATAAAGAAATTGGAAATTTCAGTGTCATTCATGAAGGAAGCAAGTAGTGCCAAAAATCAGGGACACAGATGCACCCTGTATTAGACATAAAGGAGGGCCTCATACAAATTCTGTTCAAATTGTAATGTAGAGGTACTCCTAGACTCATAAAGCTATGCACTAAGTGCAAAGCTTGCCCAAAACTACAAGCACAGACATACAAACTGCAGTGCCTCATTCAAATATTGTGAACAAAGTGTAGTTGTGTTACTCATACACTCATAAAACCTCTGCACACAGTGCAAAGACTGCCAATAATTGCAAGCAGGGTAAACCATACATCCTTGAAGGCATCAACTGGAGTACCTCATAAAAAAATTAACAAAGTGTAGTTGTGGTACTTTAACACACAAAGTGCAAGGACAGGAAAAAATTATAAGTAAGGTCACCCAGTCATCCATAGACCCTGGAAGGCAGCAACTGGTGGGCCTCATTTAAATATTGAACATTAAAAACAGTTTATGTGCTGCTATCATCTGATGGTGAAAAGTCAGGTTTAAACCAGGCTTTGTTCATTGTTGTCAGAGTGAGCCTGTCAGCATTTTCTGTTGACAGGCTAAAGTGCCTGTTATGATATCCTCAGTGGCAGTAATCACAGGCTTAGAGAAGATGCTAATGGAAGGGCAGCACAACACTTCCAAGGCTTAGAGGGACAGCTCATGCCAGGTATCCAGCTTTGAGACCCAATAGCTGAAGGTCATAGAGGAATTAGGGAAAATGCTGTTTTTTTCAGCTAGGTATTGCTTGACCATCTTTAAAAAGTTTCCCCTCCTTGTTAACCCCATCCCGACATGCGCCATACATATACTGCTCTGCGGGAGCTGCATTCCTGCAAAGAGCAGTATATGTGTGGTGGCATGATCACGCCAGCTCACGTTGAGCGCTATGGATATTGGGGGGATGTCAGCTCTGTATTAGAGCTCACATCCCGCAGCAACGCCCAAGATTGGTGCTAGCACCAATTGAGGGAATTTAACCCCTCCTATGCCGCTGTCAGTTATGACAGCGGCATAGAGGAGCATCGCGCAGGAAATCAGTTCCCTGCGCACTTCCATAAGGACAACGTGATGCGATCGCATTGTCCTGATAGTCTCAATGGAGACCCCCGGCCGCAAGATGGCAGCGGGGACCTTCAGGGTCCTGCAGGGAAGGTGGCTTGTGAGCTGACATGCCTTCTTCCCTGCTTGTCATATGCTGATCTGATACTCTGCAGTGCAGAGTATCAGATCAGCGATCTGACACCATACAGTGAGGTCCCAAGATAGCTCAATGTAAAAAAGTGAAAAAAATAAGTGTCAAAATATTTTTTTTTTAAATCCCCAAATAAAGAAAAAATGAAACAAATATTTTCCAATAAATATATTTATTTATGTAAAAAAAATTACGTACACATATTTGGTATTGCTGCGTCCGTAACGACTCACTCTATATAAATGTTCCATTACTTAACCCCTTTAGTGAACACCATAAAAAATAAATAAAAAAACTAGGAAAAAACAATGCTTTATCATCATGCCTCATAACAAAAAGTGCAAAAAAAGCAATCAAAAAGATGAATGTAAATAAAAATGGTATCACTGAAAACATCATTTTGTCCAGCAAAAAACAAATCATCACACAGCTCCATCAGCAGAAAAATCAAAAAGGTATAGCACTCACAATAAAGTGATGCAAAAATATATTTTTTTCTATAAAATAGTTTTTGTTGTGTAAATGCGTGAAAACATATATATATTTTTTTTAAATTGGGTATTGCTGTAATCCCACTGACCCAAAGAATAAAGCTGCCTTATCAATTTTTGAGGAATGGTATAAAAAAAGCAATTCCTGAATTGCTAGTTTTTGTGTATTCTGTCTCCCAAAAATTGAAAAAGAAGGCAATCAAAAAATGTCATGTCTCATGTGCCAAAAATGGTACCAATTAAAACATCAGCTCGTCCCGCAAAAAACAAGACATAACATGACTCTGTGGCTGTAATATGGAAAAATTATAGCTCTCAAAACATGGTGGGGTGATGCAAAACTAGTTTTGGCAATAGAAAGCAGCAGACAAATATAAAAATCTGATATAAATCTGGTATCACTGTAATTGCACCGACCCAAAGAATAAAGTCGCCTAATCACTTATACGACACGAGGAACGGCGTAAAAAATAAATAAAACCAATTCTTCACATGCTGTTGATTTTTTCATTCTACCACCCAAAGATCGCAGTAATGCTCGGCGTACATTTATCCTGCGCTCTTCGCTGAACGCTTACATCGGGGTCTCTGTGTAAATCTCTGAAATACGTCATTCAGGCAAAACCCCAGGCAAAAGATTCACTATAATGAGGCAAATGGATGCACTGTGGATGCCTTAAAACCTGTGATCTTTTAAGGATTGCATAAAAGTGCCATCGGCCACAGTTTTGTGCACTTCTGAAAAGGACACCGCTGAACAGAGGCCAGACAGAGTCCAGAGTAATTCTGCTGCTTCATTATAGTGAATGGATCCATCTGTGGTTTCATCTGTCACGTCACTAGGAGATTTAGATGGAAACCCAGATGCAAGTGCTCAGCGTAGAGTGCCGGATAAATGTGATTTCAAATATTATGTATAATATTTCCAATAAAACCTTCAACTCAATCCACATAAAAGCAAGCCCTCACTCAGGTCCATCATATTTAATGGATATATTGGGGGCTTCCACATTTCTGGTAGCACAAAGGCTCTGGAAAAGTGAAATGACTCATCGCCCACCAAAAGAAATTCAGCAAATTCTCAGTTCCCAAATTCAAATGACCCCCTCCCATCTGAGCACCAGTGTGCCTAAAAGTTAAAAGTTTGAACATTTTGAAATTTTCAAAATTTTTGCCAAATTTCCATTTTTTTTCACAAATAAACGCAAGTTATATCAAATAAATGTTACCACTATTATGAAGTACAATATGTCACGAGAAAAAGTCTCAGAATCAGTGGGATCCTTTGAAGCGTTCCAGAGTTATGACCTCATAAAGTGACAGTGGTCAGAATTGCAAAAATTGGCCTGGTCAGGAAGGTAAAAACAGGGTTCGGGGTGAAGGGATTAAAAATATCCAGTCATCAGCCAGATTCTATTCCTCTTCTTCAGCCTCCACCTCTTCATTGTTACCTAATCTGCCCTGAGCAGATGAGATGAGTTGATGCTGGAAAGTATCTCCCTGTCCCATGTCTTCCTCTGTCTCCACTTGGTCCGCATGAAAAGCTTCATGTTTAATTGTCAGCAGCAACTTTTTAAGTAGGTACAGAAGTGGGATAGTTTTGCTCTGATGATGGCATCATCACCACCCACCTTCGTTGTGGAGTCCTCAAAGTCTTGGAGAAATGCATAAATGGCAGACATCCATGCCCAATCACCAGTTGTTCTGTGTGGAGGCTGACCAGAATACTGACAGGCGTGTTGGAGCTGGTATTCCAGAACTTGCCTCTGCTGCCTACCAGCAAGTACAGTGTTGAGTTCCAGCGCGTTGTCACGTTGCACACCAGTCGATGAGCTGGTACTTGCATGTGAGGCTGCAGCACTGCCAGAGTGGCAGCAGCTGTAACCGACTTGTGGAAATGGGTATTAACCCAGCATACCTTTACCAGAAGCTCCGGTAAATCTGGGTAAATTAGGTTGCTCCCATTATCACATATGATGCTTGGTTGGAGGTTCAGTGGCGAGAGCCACAGGTGTGTCTGGTCTATAATTCTTTTATTAACTTTGCTGCGGTATTCATTTTGTCACCTAGACAAATAAGCTTCAGCGGAGCCTGTTGCCGCTTCACTGAGGCAGTGCTGAAGACCTGGTACAAGGTGGGGACGCCACAAGGGGAGAAAAAGTGACGGATGGGGACCAAGTACCAAGGGACTAAATTTGTAGACCTGTAGCAAGAGAATTTTGTTTTTTATATTTCAAACCAGCGAAATTTCACACAAACCAAGTTCTACAGTATATATGACAAGTCAATTTTTCAATAAATTTCGACACCTATAGCAGGCCAATTTATGTTTTTGTTTGAAACCAATGAAATTTCACACATACCAAGTTATAGAGTATATGTGACAATAGTCAATTTTTGAACAATCTAATTTCTACATCTATAGCAGACCAATTTTGGCTTTTAGTTCAAACTAATGAAAATTCACACAAAGCAATTCTACAGTATATATTACAACAGTCAATTTTTGGAACAAAAATATTTTGTAAACTGTTCCAGGCCAATTTTATTTTTTAATTCAAATGAGAATTTCATACAAAAAATGTTATAGAGTATATGAGACAATATTAATTTTTTGTCAAATCTGTGTCCCTTTTGATGGAGCCATGATCTGGTAGCTGTCATGTAGAGTGCTTCTGGCGGTGGTTTTGTAAAGAGTCTCTGGTTCTTTGGATCCCTGGATCTCTTGGATTTCTTCTTACAGAGGCATATCCCTTTTTATAGTTCACAACTGTTGTCCTTTAAGCCATAATCCACAGGACAAGAGGAAGGGGTGAAGAGGTTACCACTTGTTATTTGATTATTTATAGTTTATCCTTCAATGCTAGCAAGTAAATAAACTGCATGCCTGGTATAATGTTTAAACAACATATCTGCAAACATCATTGTTCAGTGACCCTGCATCCCTGTTTTGTGATAACAGTACAATAAATTGTAGGAGCTAATATAAGAGGTAAATAACAACCATTCATTAATTTGCAAATATCAGTTCAACCTACAAGAAAAGTCAACATAAAGATAACAGTCTATGCATTCTGGCTTACTGAAAATAGACATCTTAAGATGAAATGCTGTATTCACACTTATATACCAAAGAAATGTCACAGAAAGCACCAAATATTATATGGATGACTAATTGAATCCAGCTACATTTTTCAATGCTTTTTTGTAGTTCTAATACTGTATAGATGACTAATTGAATCCAGACAAATTTTTGCAACAAATTTTTGGAGTCTTATATACCACCAAAATGTAACAGAAAGCATCTAATAGTCTATGGATGACTAATTGAATCCAGAAATATTTTTCAACTTTTTGGACTGTTATATACTACAAAAATGTAACAGAAACTACCTAATATTGTATGGATAACTAATTAAATACAGACAAATTTTTCAACATTTTTTGGAGTATTATATACCACCAAAGTATCACAGAAAAGACCAAATACTATATGAATGACTAATTGATTTGAGACAAATTTTTCAATGCTTTTTTTGGAATCTTATAGACCACCGAAATGTCAAAGAAAGCACCTAATACTGTATGGCTGACTAATTGAATCCAAACATATTTTTCAACACTTTTATGGAGTCTTGTATACCACTGAAATGTTATAGAAAGCACCGAATAGTCTATGGATGACTAATTGAATCCAGAAATATTTTTCAAAGTTTTTTTGGAGTGTTATCTAATATCAAAATATTAAACAGACCATGTAATAGTATATGGATCAGTAGTTCAATACAGAATAATGTTTCAATTCTGTTTTTAACTGTTATGTAACACTGAAATGTACCACAGATCACATAATAGTATATGGATAAATAATTCAATACAGAAAAATGTTTCAATGCTTTTTTTAGACTGTCAACACCTAAATATACCACAGACCAGGTAATAGTAGATGGAAGAGTGATTGAATACAGAAAAAGGCTTTTGCGAAATTTTATATGCCGCAGAAATGTACCCCATATCACGGGATACTTCATGGATCAGTAAGTGTATGCAGAAAAAGTGTTTCAGTGCTTTGTTGAGTGTTATGCAACCCAGAACTGTTCCACAAAGCACTTAATACTCTATGGATGACAATATAGTAAATTTTTTCACCAAAAAAAAAAATGTCAACTGCCGCAGCTATATATTTACCAACTGATAGCAAACCCTAAGCCCTGCCTAGAGACTGTATTCAGCCACTCTCCCTGCTCCTGCAACTGTTGTGAAATTGGATTCTGGGCTCCCCCGGTGGCCACTGGTGGAATTGAACTTGTGTGCATCATCCCCTCTGTTCACCTGCTCCCATCAGGATGTGGGAGTCGCTATATAACCTTGCTCCTCTGTCAGTTTCATGCCGGTCAACAATGTAATCAGAAGCCTTTCTGTGCATGTTCCTGCTACCAGACAACTCTCAGCTAAGTTGGACTTTTGTCCTTGTTTGTTTTTGCTTTTTGTTCCAGTTCACAGCTGCTGTTTCGTTACTGTGTCTGGAAAGCTTTTGTGATCGGAAATTGCCACTCTGGTGTTATGAGTTAATGCTAGAGTCTTAAAGTAATTTCTGGATGGTGTTTTGATAGGGTTTTCAGCTGACCATGAAAGTGCCCTTTCTGTCTTTCTGCTATCTAGTAAGCGGACCTCGATTTTGCTAAACCTATTTTCATACTACGTTTGTCATTTCGTCTTAAATCACCGCCAATATATGTGGGGGCCTCTGTCTGCCTTTTGGGGAAATTTCTCTAGAGGTGAGCCAGGACTGTATTTTCCTCTGCCAGGATTAGTTAGTTCTCCGGCTGGCGCTGGGCATCTAGGGATAAAAAAAACGTAGGCATGCTACCCGGCTACTTCTAGTTGTGCGGCAGGTTTTAGTTCATGGTCAGTATAGTTTCCATCTTCCAAGAGCTAGTTCTCATATATGCTGGGCTATGTTCTCTCGCCATTGAGAATCATGACAGTTTGACCAGCCCAAAAAGGGTTAAATTACTGCTGAGAAAGGAGAGAAAAAAGAAGTCTGCTACAATTTTTTTTTTTTTTCCCTCTAGTTCTGAGTGTGCTCATAATTGAATCACTTGCTAGTCTGCCTATACTGCAGCCTCCCTCTCTTTCTCTCCTTCTAATCCTTGAATGGCTCTGTGTTCACCTGTTTGAAATGGATCTTCAGAGTGTAGCTACAGGTTTGAATAATCTTGCCACGAAAGTACAAAATTTGCAAGATTTTGTTGTTTATGCACCTATGTCTGAGCCTAGAATTCCTTTGCCCGAATTCTTCTCAGGGAATAGATCTCACTTTCAAAATTTTAAAAATAATTGCAAATTGTTTTTGTCCCTGAGGTCTCGCTCTGCCGGAGACCCTGCACAGCAGGTCAGGATTGTAATTTCCTTGCTCCGGGGCGACCCTCAAGACTGGGCTTTTGCATTGGCACCAGGGGATCCTGCGTTGCTCAATGTGGATGTGTTTTTTCTGGCCTTGGGGTTGCTTTATGAGGAACCTCATTTAGAGCTCCAGGCGGAAAAGGCCTTGATGTCCCTATCTCAGGGGCAAGATGAAGCTGAAATATACTGCCAAAAATTCCGCAAATGGTCTGTGCTTACTCAGTGGAATGAGTGCGCCCTGGCGGCGATTTTCAGAGAAGGTCTCTCTGATGCCATTAAGGATGTTATGGTGGGGTTCCCTGTGCCTGCGGGTCTGAATGAGTCCATGACGATGGCTATTCAGATCGATAGGCGTCTGCGGGAGCGCAAACCTGTGCACCATTTGGCGGTGTCTACTGAGAAAACGCCAGAAAATATGCAATGTGATAGAATTCTGTCCAGAAGCGAGCGGCAGAATTTTAGACGAAAAAATGGGTTGTGCTTCTATTGTGGTGATTCAACTCATGTTATATCAGCATGCTCTAAGCGTACTAAGAAGCCTGACAAGTCTGTTTCAATTAGCACTTTACAGTCTAAGTTTATTCTATCTGTGACCCTGATTTGTTCTTTATCATCTATTACCGCGGACGCCTATGTCGACTCTGGCGCCGCTTTGAGTCTTATGGATTGGTCCTTTGCCAAACGCTGTGGGTATGATTTGGAGCCATTGGAGGCTCCGATACCTCTGAAAGGGATTGACTCCACCCCATTGGCTAGTAATAAACCACAATACTGGACACAAGTGACTATGCGTGTTAATCCGGATCACCAGGAGATTATTCGCTTTCTGGTGCTGTATAATCTACATGATGTTTTGGTGCTAGGATTGCCATGGCTGCAATCTCATAACCCAGTCCTCGACTGGAAAGCTATGTCTGTGTTAAGCTGGGGATGTAAAGGGACTCATGGGGACGTACCTTTGGTTTCCATTTCATCATCTATTCCCTCTGAGATTCCTGAATTCTTGTCTGACTTTCGTGACGTTTTTGAAGAACCAAGCTTGGTTCACTACCTCCGCACCGGGAGTGCGATTGTGCCATAGACTTGATTCCGGGTAGTAAATACCCTAAGGGTCGTTTATTTAATCTGTCTGTGCCTGAACACGCTGCTATGCGAGAATATATAAAGGAGTCCTTGGAAAAGGGACATATTCGTCCTTCGTCATCTCCCTTAGGAGCCGTTTTTTTCTTTGTGTCTAAGAAAGACGGCTCTTTGAGGCCGTGTATTGATTATCGACTTTTGAATAAAATCACGGTTAAATATCAATATCCGTTACCACTGCTTACTGATTTGTTTGCTCGTATAAAGGGGGCCAAGTGGTTCTCTAAGATTGATCTCCGTGGGGCGTATAATTTGGTGCGAATCAAGCAAGGGGATGAGTGGAAAACCGCATTTAATACGCCCGAGGGCCATTTTGAGTATTTGGTGATGCCTTTTGGTCTTTCAAATGCCCCTTCAGTCTTCCAGTCCTTTATGCATGACATTTTCCGCGATTATTTGGATAAATTTATGATTGTGTATCTGGATGATATTCTGATTTTTTCGGATGACTGGGACTCTCATGTCCAGCAGGTCAGGAGGGTTTTTCAGGTTTTGCGGTCTAATTCCTTGTGTGTGAAGGGTTCTAAATGCGTTTTTGGGGTTCAAAAGATTTCCTTCTTGGGATACATTTTTTCCCCCTCTTCCATCGAGATGGATCCTGTCAAGGTTCAGGCTATTTGTGATTGGACGCAACCCTCTTCTCTTAAGAGTCTGCAGAAATTTTTGGGCTTTGCTAACTTTTATCGCCGATTTATTGCTGGTTTTTCTGATGTTGTTAAACCATTGACTGATTTGACTAAGAAGGGTGCTGATGTTGCTGATTGGTCCCCTGATGCTGTGGAGGCCTTTCGGGAGCTTAAGCGCCGCTTTTCTTCCGCCCCAGTGTTACGTCAGCCTGATGTTGCTCTTCCTTTTCAGGTTGAGGTCGACGCTTCTGAAATCGGAGCTGGGGCGGTGTTGTCGCAGAGAAGTTCCGACTGCTCCGTGATGAGACCTTGTGCTTGTTTTTCCCGTAAATTTTCGCCCGCCGAGCGGAATTATGATATTGGGAATCGGGAGCTTTTGGCCATGAAGTGGGCTTTTGAGGAGTGGCGTCACTGGCTTGAGGGGGCCAGACATCAGGTGGTGGTATTGACTGACCACAAAAATTTAATTTACCTTGAGTCTGCCAGGCGCCTGAATCCTAGACAGGCGCGCTGGTCGTTGTTTTTCTCTCGGTTTAATTTTGTGGTGTCATACCTACCGGGTTCTAAGAATGTTAAGGCGGATGCCCTTTCTAGGAGTTTTGAGCCTGACTCCCCTGGTAATTCTGAGCCCACAGGTATCCTTAAGGATGGAGTGATATTGTCTGCCGTTTCTCCAGACCTGCGGCGGGCCTTGCAGGAGTTTCAGGCGGATAGACCTGATCGTTGCCCACCTGGTAGACTGTTTGTTCCTGATGATTGGACCAGTAGAGTCATCTCTGAGGTTCATTCTTCTGCGTTGGCAGGTCATCCTGGAATTTTTGGTACCAGGGATTTGGTGGCAAGGTCCTTCTGGTGGCCTTCCCTGTCACGAGATGTGCGAGGCTTTGTGCAGTCTTGTGACGTTTGTGCTCGGGCCAAGCCTTGTTGTTCTCGGGCTAGTGGATTGTTGTTACCCTTGCCTATCCCGAAGAGACCTTGGACGCACATCTCGATGGATTTTATTTCGGATCTGCCTGTTTCTCAGAAGATGTCTGTCATCTGGGTGGTGTGTGACCGTTTCTCTAAGATGGTCCATCTGGTTCCCTTGCCTAAGTTGCCTTCTTCTTCCGAGTTGGTTCCTCTGTTTTTTCAAAATGTTGTTCGTTTGCATGGTATTCCGGAGAATATCGTTTCTGACAGAGGGACCCAATTCGTGTCTAGATTTTGGCGGGCATTCTGTGCTAGGATGGGCATAGATTTGTCTTTTTCGTCTGCTTTCCATCCTCAGACTAATGGCCAGACCGAGCGGACTAATCAGATCTTGGAGACATATTTGAGGTGTTTTGTGTCTGCGGATCAGGATGATTGGGTTTCTTTTTTGCCTTTGGCGGAGTTCGCCCTCAATAATCGGGCCAGCTCTGCCACCTTGGTGTCCCCGTTTTTCTGTAATTTGGGGTTTCATCCTCGATTTTCCTCCGGTCAAGTGGAATCTTCGGATTGTCCTGGAGTGGATGCTGTGGTGGAGAGGTTGCATCAGATTTGGGGGCAGGTGGTGGACAATTTGAAGTTGTCCCAGGAGAAGACTCAGCTTTTTGCCAACCGCCGTCGTCGTGTTGGTCCTCGGCTCTGTGTTGGGGACTTGGTGTGGTTGTCTTCTCGTTTTGTCCCTATGAGGGTCTCTTCTCCTAAGTTTAAGCCTCGGTTCATCGGCCCGTACAAGATATTGGAGATTCTTAACCCTGTGTCCTTCCGTTTGGACCTCCCTGCATCCTTTTCTATTCATAATGTTTTTCATCGGTCATTATTGTGCAGGTATGAGGTACCGGTTGTGCCTTCCGTTGAGCCTCCTGCTCCGGTGTTGGTTGAGGGTGAGTTGGAGTACGTTGTGGAAAAGATCTTAGACTCTCGTGTTTCCAGACGGAAACTCCAGTATCTGGTCAAATGGAAGGGATACGGTCAGGAGGATAATTCTTGGGTCACTGCCTCTGATGTTCATGCCTCCGATCTTGTCCGTGCCTTTCATAGGGCTCATTCTGATCGCCCTGGTGGTTCTGGTGAGGGTTCGGTGCCCCCTCCTTGAGGGGGGGGGTACTGTTGTGAAATTGGATTCTGGGCTCCCCCGGTGGCCACTGGTGGAATTGAACTTGTGTGCATCATCCCCTCTGTTCACCTGCTCCCATCAGGATGTGGGAGTCGCTATATAACCTTGCTCCTCTGTCAGTTTCATGCCGGTCAACAATGTAATCAGAAGCCTTTCTGTGCATGTTCCTGCTACCAGACAACTCTCAGCTAAGTTGGACTTTTGTCCTTGTTTGTTTTTGCTTTTTGTTCCAGTTCACAGCTGCTGTTTCGTTACTGTGTCTGGAAAGCTTTTGTGATCGGAAATTGCCACTCTGGTGTTATGAGTTAATGCTAGAGTCTTAAAGTAATTTCTGGATGGTGTTTTGATAGGGTTTTCAGCTGACCATGAAAGTGCCCTTTCTGTCTTTCTGCTATCTAGTAAGCGGACCTCGATTTTGCTAAACCTATTTTCATACTACGTTTGTCATTTCGTCTTAAATCACCGCCAATATATGTGGGGGCCTCTGTCTGCCTTTTGGGGAAATTTCTCTAGAGGTGAGCCAGGACTGTATTTTCCTCTGCCAGGATTAGTTAGTTCTCCGGCTGGCGCTGGGCATCTAGGGATAAAAAAAACATAGGCATGCTACCCGGCTACTTCTAGTTGTGCGGCAGGTTTTAGTTCATGGTCAGTATAGTTTCCATCTTCCAAGAGCTAGTTCTCATATATGCTGGGCTATGTTCTCTCGCCATTGAGAATCATGACATGCAACTCTCTCTCACTCCCTACACTAATTGTAGATTGTATCTGATACAAAGAGAAAAGCAGAAGATTAGCCCTTAGAATTGCTGCTAGTATGGTGGTTCAGCTTCAACACCAGTACAAACACTAGAGGACTCTGATTTATTAAACTTGGCACACAAATGCCCAGACAAGCACCCTCTCCCTACAATAACAACTATCACAGGGCTGTGCAATGGCATCAGTGTGTGCCGGGATACAATCTGTTACCTGATCATGTGCGGCTCTTTTCATCAGTCGCCACTAGTGATGTATTGCCTTAATGATGATGACACAGGCTGACTTATCAAATGAAGAGCAATGGATCCACAGAGGAAGAAGTTCTCACAAAGTCCATCTTATGTCCACAGATTACTGCCACTGTTGCAGCTAATCGGCTCGTTTGTGTGAATCAATTTACACCAACTTCAGCTTTATTGAAACATTACAGATCAATACAAGTAAAAGTATTAGCAAGGTATATAGTTGTACACCCTGCACTTCTCCACTAACAAAATAAAGTGGTTCTCTATAAAATAACTCCCCAAAATGAAGCTAATGGAGTCAAATATATGTGACTCAAATATATCATGCGTACAAGATCCACAATGGCCAAATAGCATTGCAGAAATAAATAAGCCTAGTAGACTGCATGTGAAAAATAACATTTGAACTAAAAACCCATGAACTGGAAAATTAAAGGATACAAACAAAAAAGTGCTAAATAGTCATCAAAAGTACAAGAAGAAACAACCCAGATATCAGTAATAAAAGCATTAAAGAACATGGGGAAGGCTGGCATGGAGCTGCTAGGAAGGTTCCCTGCATGTCGCCTTTGGCTGCAGCTTCCTCAGGGGATCAATATTTTTGAAGCCTTTAATCTTGTAGTCTTACTATCCAAATTGGGTTGTACAATAGTTGAGGAATACTTATGTTAGAGCAAGCCAGACATTGCTATTTCATGTTAGTTGACTATAGGTTGTTTTACCCCAGACTGTATAATAGATTTTGCCTCATTTGCTGACTATGGGCTGCTGTATACTATAGTTCACAGCCCCAAATAGGAGCTTTTGAGCTCTTGTAAGGAGGAAGATCGGACTGCAGGTACCTGCGGTGAGCCGGCTCAGGAACTGTTGAAGCCACGTCCCATGTTGCACGGGGGAAGGAATAGGGGACCGGACAGGTCCCATGACCCGGAAAGGGAGGGTACATGTGAATCAGAGGTTAAGGGAAAAGCGTGCAAAGTGGTGAGCAGTTTCCCACCGTCAGGGAGAATGCAGCAGGGTGAGAAACGTGCTCCGCAACCTGAGCCCCGGTGCTGTGATGTACGGCAGCCGATGCCTCCGGGTAATGTAAGCGGGACAGTGCATGTAGAGAGTGCTGCGCACCCAGAAGCAGTTAAGTCTGTGCATGTGCAAAGAAGTGTGGGCAGGTTGCAGGACATTAGGCCGCGGTACCGTCTGCTGGACAGCACACCTGAGCTCACGTTTGATTCCAGGATTGGTGCAGCTCTCATTGCTTTGGCTGCACAGGCTCATGGACTAGGTGCTCAATGGGTAAAACCGGAGACCGCTGGTTGCCGCCAGAAGCTGGATAGCTGTTTGTGGGACCCCATCTGTGGACACTACTCCGGCCGCTGCCAGTGCTACAACCCCCAACAGATCATCTTCTGTGGAGGACCATAAGTATGATAATTGGACTGCTGTCATCTTACATTTGCTCTTTATTCAAATTTAACTGTTTATCTCCCTATGAAGAGTTTTCTCCTTTGTGTTAATTAAATGGTTATATTGTTAACCCCTGCTCTGTCTCCCTTGCATCACTGCATCCTGCAACCTGCTTACACTCTCATAGGCTCGTGATTTACAACTAGATAGGTCTTAGGTGGCCAATGTAAACCTGACTGTGCACCTATCATTTCAACTTGTTTCTTACTATACTTACAGATAATATAATTTGACTAAACTAAATATGCCAGATCACCTTGAAATTAACATCACACTTATTTGACGCAAATCAGATTACTGGCAAAGCTGTTTATTATGTTCTGAGGTTTCGCCAAATCCCAGGTCATAATAAAATGAGGTGTTATAAAATAATTTGTAATCACCTCACACCCCTCAGCTATCCATTTACCACAGCCTTTCCCACCCAGACCTCTGCTCGGTCCCATCCTTCCTCTTGCTCCAATCTTGTCTGCCATTTTCATGCTACTCTTCAGCTTGTCTAACACTGACTAGAAATCATACGACAGCATGTAGTGGATTGTAACAACTCTGCTGGCATCTCGGCATGGCCTCCCGTCTCTCACACTATCTTACCCACTGCTCCAGGTCATGTTGTGTTTTCTGTTTCTTGCCAGCACCATGTTCTGTGTCTCTGCTCTCTGCATGCTTCATAGTTCTGTGTATAGAGGGGCGGCGCCTGAACTCTCTGGTTCTTATAGGAATCAGGTGCATCTGTCCAATCTGTTCCTGACCAATTGCCAGGAGACCTCCAGTATTTAGTTCAGTTCCACCCAGTGGTCTGGGCCTGTGCAATGTGTTTGCTCAGTTAGTGTCTTGCTGCTGAGTTTGCCTGGCCTTGCTCTATATTACTCCCTTGCTGGAGGCTCTACTCTGTATTCTTGCCTTGGTCTTGTTGTCTGCCCTCCAGGAGGCAGAATATCCTGGTCCCTGTGTCTTTGTCCTTGTGTCTTGTTCCATTGCCTTGTCTGTACTTAGTCTTATCTCCGTCTCTTTGTCTGTGGCTTCCTTCCCTGCTGTGTCTTTCCTTGTGTTCTCAGTCTGCTTATTCTCTGCACTCCTGCAGCTCTGCCTGCTCTATACCTTTCTGGCTTTTACCTCTGCAACTCCTCTCCGCTTTCCTAGCGGTTCTGCTCCATTCATCATTGCTCCGCTCCCGTTGCTGTAAGAATCTTTCTGCAGCTCCTCTCCGCATTCCTTGCGGTTCATCTCTGCTCCGCTCCCGTTGCAGTAAGAATCTCTTGCTGCAGCTCTTCTCCACATTCCTTGTGGTTCTGCTCTGCTTTGCTTTTATTGCTGCGCAATCTCTTGCTGCTCTACCGCTCCTATCCGCTGCCTTGCGGTTCTCTTCCTGTGTGAACAGGTCCCAACCTGTTCATTTCATATTTCATATCTGGTCCTGCACCTCCTGTGTGAACAGGTCCCTACCTGTTCCTCCATGCTACATTTCCGTACCTGCACCTCTAATGTGAACAGGCTCCTACCGGTTCCTGCATATACCATATCAACCAGTCCTGTGTTCTCTGCCGTGCCTTCCTATCCAGTGTTCCTGCCAGTCCAGCCGTTCCTGCCATGCCTTCCAGTCCTGTGTTTCCTGCCATCCTTGCCAGTCCTGTGTTTCCTGCCATCCCTGCCAGTCCTGTGTCTCTGCCAGCCCTGTGATCTCTGCTGTGTCTCTGCCAGCCCTGTGATCTCTGCTGTGTCTCTGCCAGCCCTGTCTCAGCCATGCCAGCCTACTCGTCTGTGTTCCAGCCGTGCTCTTCCTGCCAGTCCTGCCTGATGCCTGCACCTATCCAGGTGTCCCTGTCTCTCAAGTGGGATCAGCAGCCACAGCCAGATGCCGCCCTGGAGTAGCACCTGGCAGCTGCCTGCTGCACAAGCCTGACCTCACCATCAGAGGCTCCAGTGAAAACCCAGGCAGCTGTCATAGTCACGCCCCTTCCAGGGTAGTCTGGTTTGTGGCACAGTGGGGCCACACATACCCCCGCGTGCTCACGCCCACCAGTCAGGGCGTGACCGTGACATGGATCCATAGCGATATGATGTCACTTGAGGCCCAATCAACGCTGGAAGCACTAGTAGAGACAGAAAAGAAGTTTGAAGCCAGAAGAGAAAATTAGTTAGCAGAGGACAGGGTATAAAGCTGCGTTGCCAGAATAGGCTAAGGTCAAAGTGAGAATAATGTTATTTTTGTAACCCAGCCCTGGCCCTGAAACGAGCTAAGCAAAGCGGCACACAACAGCCTTGATTGTAGGGAATCAAATAGCAAAACTTGTGTTTCTAAAGAACCCAAATTTTATGTGAATTTCAAAGAGAATTTGATTCTCTTTGAATCGATTTGCTCAATTTGAAATAGACAGTCCAGGACTTTAACATTGATGGCCTATCTTTGGGATAGGTCATCAATGTTTGATCGGTGGAGGTGTGGCGCCCGGCCCCAGAGCCCTGCTGTCCCCATGTCTGCTTCCAGAACTGCCCAGTTACGTAACTGCACAGCTCCGTCGACTGTATAGTGGCCATGACCGGGTGCTGCACATTCGCTGCCTATTCTAATCAGTAGAGTGGTAGATATGCAGTATTAGGCCATGGCCACTGTTCCTTTGATGTAGCTGTGCTGTGCAGTTCTGGCTGCCGTAAACACCGGAACAGCTGATTAGCATGGGTGCTGGGTTTCCCACCCCCACCGATCAGACACTGATGACCTATCCTAAGGATGAGCCATCAATGTTAAAGGCAACCCCTTTTAAATATGCTTCCTTATACATGCTGAAGATCAGTCAGGGTCTGAGTGCTGTGACGCCCACCCATAACTCAAAAACGTTTCCAGACATGGTCAGCTAATCAGATGGAAATGCTCATCATCAGTATGAGCGCACATAGAGAGGTATATAGATTATCTGTTGTGCTCTTACACTGCGCTGCTTGTGCTTATGAAAGAGCTAAACACTTCTGAAAGATGAGCAGCTCATGACCCCGGGCCCCACCGGCCATCAGCAATTGTACGTAATATATTATATAACGAAACAAGTAGAAATGGTAGGTGCATTTTTACAATTACATATGATTTATCTGAAGAGCACCCTGCCAGACACAAATACGTTTTTTATACATCCAGTATCAGTGGAGTGAGGCCAGGAGCTAATCCTTCTGATGTCCAGTAAATGACATATTGACTTAAATTCCACATCTAGTAAATGTTGTTTATTAATCAGTAGTGAAACGGAGCCATTCAGTAACATTATAGCTATCCTCTTCCTTTAAAATAATTATTGTTTTAGCTATCTTATTGTCATTTATATAATTGGTTTATGGCTTTGCCTCTTTTCACTTAATTGTTTTTGCTAGGCTATTATAAAGATAAAATGACAACCAACGCTAAGAATGTCAAAAGCAATTAGAAATTTAAGCTTTATTAACTGCAATATATTTGACAGAGATTCAGGTTACTTTTAATGATTTTTTTCCTAATGTCATAGTTTTAAAATGCTAGGTTTCCTATACAGACCACATACACACCTATATTGGCCATTTCAACACCTTTTCATGGACATATTAGGACCTAAATAGCTGCATGGTGCTGTTAAGAAACCAGGGGAAGAGAGAGAACAAGAATGTTAAAAAGAATGAAAGCAAGAGGAGTCCATTTTAGAAGATTGTTTGATTTTGAGAAAGACAAAAACCTATAAGACACAATTCAATTTTCTCTTAAATGGAAAAATCTTCTTGACCTCACATGGTGATCAAAATTCATACAAGTATTTGATACATGTACATAGAGCTTGATGTTATTTTGCTTCAATTCACCTAAACCTTATTTAATATGAGCTACTTACTGTTTCTGCTAAACAGAGAGTAATCCTTGTCTGTTAATCAACTTTTTACTATAGCTTTTTTTTAAATCAGCCATTGTTATTGTTCCCCCCCTTTAACTATTTTTTTATGTGTTATACCCATTGTCTCTCTTCAGGAGCACATACCTCTCCCATCCAGCTCGACTTCCTGGTTGCTGAAGGGGCAGGTGCTCCTGCCTGAGTGACAGTCTTGGCCAGCAGCATTGTCGTATATCTTGTTTGATCATGCACACTCAAAGATGGTATGGGTGAAATAAGCAGAACACTAGAACTGCTCCTGTAAGTTGTAAGTTCCAAGGGCCATTCTATACAAAATAATTTAGAATTAGAGAACCGACCATGATTAGGAGCTAATGCACATGCTCCTGAATGCACACATGCTCCTGAGATCACAGCAGACCTCTGTATACAGAAGCTAATAGGAATCACATGGGTTGTTCAGGAAATCGGTCAGTGTTGCAATTTTGGAAGAGAGTGACATATAAAGTGAAGGCAGAAATTTTAATGGTAGAATAGGAAAATAGCAGGGATTGGCAAACATGTTTATTCTTTCAAGGACTACCTAAGTGTACTCATTTTAAAAAATGTGTAGAAGCCTGAAAGGCTATTAAAGAGGACCAAATCTGGGGAGTGGAGGGCCTAGTAGCAGTGGTATGCCCTATATTTCATGAAAGATGCAAAGTGCAGTTAACGCACATGACAGAATTGCCACCTAGATGAACATGTACACAAATGAAAATTAAATGTTAAAATAAGTAGTAACAGTGACTCCCACCCTACTGCCATTCCAGCGATGATGGCATCGAATCTCACAGAGCCTACATGACCTAGTTATGTCCCAAGAGCTCTGCAGTAAATCAGTGAATCAGTGGCCCCAATTGTGCTGTTATGATCTCTATACTTACAATTGAATGACATTCATCTGAGGGAAGTAATCCTGAGAGATCGGCAGCAATATCGCTGGAATGACACTGATGCGGTAGCTGAGTATTTGTTATATTAATTTCACAAGAAGGACTACTTTATTTAAAAAAGGGGTTATACAGGTAATAGACAACACTTTAAATGCTGGTGTTTGGGCATCTGATTTTCATAAACCTCAGGACTCTTTCCTAATTGTGCTATACTAAACATTGTTTAAAAAGAGTTCTCTTTGTAACCAGGGCACTCTTTGTGGTCACTTGTCAGGTAAACAGATAGCTTCCACGAACAGACTTAGTGCTAGCTACTACATTTTCCAGATCCCAGCGATCTCAGGACTTACCCAGAGATCACTAGGGTGAACCACAGAGTTAGGAAAGAAGGTAGCCAAGTCAGAACCAGGAGGATAGAAATGGTACAAAATCAGACAATGCAAGAGTAGCCAGTAAAAAGGAAACAAATGCGCAAAACAGGATCTGAGGACTTAGACATAAAAAAAAATGAACTCAAGGCTATATCGGACAGCTTCCAGCATTACGCCAGGAGCTTTAATAGGGTGGTGTGCTCTCCATTTGGCTTCAGCAGGGAACTGATAACTCCAGCTAGACAGCACGCAAACTCATACTGTCAGACTGGAGAGTACTATAGGTCCCAACCACGGTAAACTTAATGGCTGGACAGAGCATGTGCTGTCCAGAATCTTTGGTTCCGACGTCTCCTCCATCAACAGTGCCGTCTGCAGAATAAATACGTCTACACCTGTAGACAGAAATAGATGTCACTGGAGAAGGTTTCGAAGATGTGACAATCAGTCTATATAAGCAGATGTGTCCAATCCATATTATACTATTTAATTTCACAATGTACAAATTCTGCCTATTGACAGGCTGCAATTCACATTACACATATAGCATAAACATCTTTTAACAGAGTGTTGTATATTCTTTATTTTTTTTTTCAAATCTGGTCATTCAGCACCTTTTTTATATATGTTTATACAGTAGACAAGAAAATAGTCTGCAATATTTACTATGCTGCATATACCACACTTGGGCAGGCGTCCTGAAGTTTGCGCAGGGACCATTACCCAAATATCCTTCTTAACCCTCGGTCAGGCACAGGTTATAAAACTACCTATAATGTCTAATTATCTCAATTTCAGGACTCTAAAATTAATCAGTGGCCTTCATAGGAATGCATTAAAAGAAAGTAAACAAAATCAAATACCAAAAAAACCCATTTAATAACTATAAACATATTAAAACAAAAAGTACTACATTTCTCAACTACCACCAACAGCCTCCAGTTTTCATGACATAACCATTACTAAACATTAAAATTAGTAAAAACAAACTTAATGGTAACACACTTAGTTGCTTCTTGACTACTAGTCACTCAGATTCAGAGGTTACATGTACAGCAGAAGAAACACAGTTACACTTAGAGAAGCAAGGGTTGGCAGATCATATTTGCATGGGACAAGCAGATCAGATCCAAACTTGCAGGATGTAGGGGATTCTACTTGTCTCCAGACTTCTTTGGCGAAGCTCTCCACTCACTAGTTCATTAGCCAAAGATTTCAACTAAATTCTTCTAGGCGGTGGTTCCAGTTGATTGCCAAGATAATCAGTTGTGAATTGATACCACCCACATTCAACATCGCAAAGAACATGGCCATTGTCTGGCGCTTGGTGTTTCGGCTAGCGCAGTAAGTGGCTTCTTGCTCCACTTGGTCATTTTGCCTTTGCCCAGAGGTGTTAACTGTATCTTGTTCATCTATATCAGTCTCTCCCCCATCCTTTCTCTGTTCCTGAATCACTTTTACATTCTTCCACCACATCTTCAGATGAAATGTCACTCTCTTCCCCTAAATCTTCACTCAGTGTGGGGACTCCCTCATCGTCATTTAACAGCAGACTATTTATTTTTTTAACGGTGTTAGATAAATTATATATGTTACTAGCCATTTCAGCACAGAATCTGAAGTGAGAGCGAGAGTACGTGTTAGGGCGCAATGAGCCTCAGAGGCCACCCTTTTTTTTTTCTAAGAAAACCCTACTTCTTTCCAAAACCTTTGCATTATTCATTCATAAAACAAGCGAAATAATCAATTGTGATGAATAAAAAGGGAAAATTCTAATATTCAAATGTGAGACAAGTTCAGGCTCAGTGAGCCTGAGGAGCCCCAAAGGTCAGATCTGCTCTCCAGAAGGTCTGCTGTAACACTGTGAAATAAGGATTCAAAGAGCATGTAAAGATAATAAATAACTGGGAGGGGGGGGATATTTTGTGGTAATTTTTGAGAGGAGAAAGAAACAAAATTAATTGAGCTGTGCCTGTCAGATCAGCTGCGGCTGACGGAGGGTTTAATAGAGACTTTTCACTTCGGAGGTAACATTTACCCACTGATATAAAATATGTGAATTAAATCAATGTTTTACCACATCCAGTAGATGGCATGGGAACATGAGCAATGAATGCTTGATTAAAGCAGGTGCCTACACTATTATGTAAAGCTGAAAGCCTACTGCAATCGCCACGATCAGCCATCGACAATCCTGGCTATTTAACCCCTTAAATATTGTGCTCATTTGTAGGGTCCCAATGGGGTTCCATGGCACCTGGGTATCCGATAAAGCCCTCCAGGTCTGCAATGGGTGAAAGCTGATTGGGCCTTGCCAGATATGTAATCCTGATCTATTGCTTGTCAGTTTTACACCATCAGACAATAATGTATTTTGAATACTGAGTATTTAAAAGCATTAAAAAAGCAATCAAATAATCTCAGCTTGTAGTTACCGAGAAGGAAAAAAAAAAGTCAAATTAAAATCAATAAAATGTAATAAAACACCGCCCCATTTGTGAAAAGAGAGAATAAAACATACATTTTATAAAGCTTTTTAATTAGATGCATTATACCATGAAAACATAGCAGCCTGTAGAAAAAGACAACGTATTATGTAAACTTCACTTTTTATTACGGAAAATAAAAAGGAAAAAACTAATCAAACAAAAAAAACAATGGCTTGCTTTTCTCTTCAAGAAAAAATGAAAATTGTAATGAGCCTTAGAATGTAGCGACACAATGATCGCATTTTATTTATTTAAAGCATGTTTTTATTCAGCAAAAGTACTAAAAGCATTGAAAAAGGTATTATTTTATCATTGTTGTAATTGTGCAGCCAAATTTAATTTTTTTAACTACAAGGTTTGTTAAAATTGGCCCAAAATAAGCTGATTCTTTAGGAGTGACCTGATGATTTCACCAAGCACCATGTAATACTTCATTTTTCCTGTAGAGGCACTGCTGGGTAATTTAGCACTTGCTCCCATGTTCCCTCTAGAGGTTGAATCTGATCATTACATCTCTTACAGGTAAGATAACCCAGGTAGACCCATTTAATGAAGGAGACACCTTTTAAGAAAAGAGTGGAAGTCATAAGAAGTTTTATGTTTTTTGGTGCATTATGGACATAGGTAATAATAATTCCTAGTCATTTTCAGTGACACTTTACTGCCATCACAAATGATAAATGTTACTGCTTTATATAACTGTATAGCACTTCTCTCCTGAAACAAGAAATGCCCTGCATTATAAAACACTTTTTTGGCATTATTAAAAGTAATTTTCCTAAGGAAACAAAATTGTTTTGAATGTTTTTTTCTTTGCTCCAGTTGCATCTCAAGGGTGAAAAACAAGAATTCCTTCAAACGTAGAGCTTTCTCTCGGGAACTGTTACGATCAAAGAATTTTCAGAATCTCCGAATACCGGAATAACATTAAAGTCTGATAATTATTTACTAACACAGGAAAACATTACTTAAAAATGTAATAAAATGAGCCGTCGGTACTGGGGAATGATGAATTCATTTCAATTATGTATAAATCAGAGGGTTGTAGTATTCTGTGCCACATCGAATCCCTCCTTTCAACCAGAGACCACAGGGTGGCATCAATGTTCTTTATAATTAACATAGTAAATAATGGATCACGATTCAAATATAATATAATCTTCGTAGGAGACGTTCTGTCAAACTTCAGCTTTTAAATTCTTTATAAACAACTTTGTAAAAAAAAATAAAACTTGCAAGAAACATCTAGTAACAATTTACATAAACTGTCCTTATTATGTTGCCATTACTAACTTATCTCTATTCAATCTGCCTAGTTAAGTCTAATAATGGAGAACACGATTAAAGGGGTATTTTCAAGTTTGAAAGTTATTCCATGTCTATGGAATGGGAGATAGCCTACCCATAACTGGGGCCCTACTGATGGGAACTCCCACCAAGGATCAGGGATCTGGCGATCTGAAGAGCCACATGTGAATGGAGCTGAGGTTGATCACGGGCACTGCCAATTCTTTTATTCTTAAAGGAGTGTCTAAGACCAGCCGAGCGCAGTGATCTGCAATCTCCGGCTATGTATTGGTGGACTTCCCAGCAGTCGCACCCCCAAGGATTGTGAAATGATCCCATATCTTATAAACAGAGGATAACTTTCAAACTGGGGAATAGCCCTAATAGAGAATAGTTCAGTGCTGCCCTGCCTTCCAGCTTCCTAGGTGCACACCTGATGTTTGACAGTGTGGAGCAGTAGCATGGTAGCACTGCTGGTCAGCACTGAGCGCTATCCCATGCAGCTAATACAGGCTGCTTTGCAGGATGACTGAAGCTGGACACATTTGAAGGGGGTATCTGGGACTTTATAAAAAATAAAAAAAGTGGCTAAGCACTAACAGGCAGGTAATTACAACTCACCTGCCTGTTGTGCACGGCGCCATTATTCCCCGACACAGAGCAGTCACATACAGCTCCTGCCAGGGATTCAGCTGCTTCTGCTGACGTGACAGCGCAGGACTTACGGCATCATTCTGACTGATAGCCAGCTCCCTGGCTGTCAATCAGAATGACATCAGAAGACTCGCCTCTTTGACAAAGTGGAGCGGAAAAGAACCCCCTGCTCTGTAGATGTGACATCAGCAGAGGCTTCTGAGTCTTTTACCGCTCTGTGCTGAGGAAGAAAGGCGCCTTGCACAACAGGCAGGTAAGTTACAATTACCTGCCTGTTAGTGCTTAGGTACATTTTTAGTTTTGCAGTGCAGCAGAATGTCTGTGTCTCTCTCTAGCTCCGTCTTCCCTCTCTCTTATCCAAAGAACTTTCTAAGCACCAACTGTTATCTCCTATATCAATAATGGGAAACTTTATACAGATTTTACCCATGAATTTAGAGTGAAAGATCTAAATCCATTCACACTGTGGCCATTAACAAACATAACCTAGGATAAAAACAAAAAAAATTACCCTGCAGTAAATAAATAAGTAAAAAGTAATAGTACATATAAATAACATACGGTACTTAGTTGACACTGTTTGGTCTGGACCTGCTCTGAACATATCTATTGAGGCTGGTTGGCATATAGAGAACTTGTACTTTAGAGATAGGATCATCCTGGTCGGGCATACCTTGTTGTGATGGAATGGCTTTGCACTTTTTTTTATCCAAATTGTGTTAACTAAGTACCCTATGCTATTTATACATACTATAACTATTTACTTAGCACAGAGTACATGCTCATTTTGTTTTTATCTTAGGTTATAAATACTTGAATATGTACAAGAACTGTGCAGTATTGTTACAATGTGACAGTCTGAAGTAAGGGAGAGGGGCCTAAAACAGTCCCTGTAACTGGGAACCGAACTATCCCTGTCCCAGGGGTACTCTTGATGGTAGAGAGGCCTAAATCTCCAACCTTACTATGCTCCTGTTAAGACCTAATCTGTTCCCTCCCCCACACCATGAGGCATGTGACCAATCACAGGCCGCGACGTCATCTAAGGTCTTTCAAGCGCTCATTCTTAGGAACGGAAGCTGCCGGTTACATCGGTAAGGTCCAGGCTGCGTCGGAGAGGTGAGTATATCAATATTTTTTATTTTTATTCTTTATTTTACACATTAATATCGATCCCGATACCGATTCCCGATATCACAAAAGTATCGGATCTCGATATCGGAATTCCGATACAGCAAATATCGGCCGATACCCGATACTTGCGGTATCGGAATGCTCAACACTAGTTATGGCAAAACATGTCAGGGAGGCTAAGAGTGAATTTTAACCTGCTCTAGCTGTCTTGCAAATTACATCTATAATTATCCTGAGAAAAGCTATCCTAGCTGTAGACTACAGCCATTAATCTAGTTATGAGATATATTACATTTAGGAGAGTGATATCCCATGGAGGAGTCCCCAAAAAATCCTACACAGCATTACCACCTGAGTTATTTTAATCCTTACTTGCTGGAACATTTTAATTAATTACAATAAAAGTAAACTTTTAGTCACATTAGCCCATAGGTTGTTTCCATTTACCCTCAAGGTAATCTTTTAGTATAAACACTGCCAGCGGTGACACCACTGCTTCTTCCCCTGTGCTAAGTGCTTCCGAATCCTCTAACCATGACACTGGCACAGATAAATCCTGCCCTGCACCTGTCCTTGCACATTCTGATGCACCATCATCAGGCACTTCCAAATCCTTGTCCCAGCAAAGTGTTCAGCGTCCGTACCCCAGGCTGTGGAACGAAAAAGAAAAAGTTTTCAGCCAACCACTCACAGGCCCAAAGGCTAAATGTGCACATTTCCTGGCTGCTTTCCATGGAAATGTTGCCGTTTAGACTTATTGACACAGAGGATTTCTGCCAACTTATTGCGGCAGCCATCCATTGGTACTCAGTCCATAGTCACCACTTTTTCTCCTGGTGTGACGTCCCATCCTTGTACCAGCACATGTCCAGGAACATCACCCATACCTTTACTAATGCAGTTACTGGGATTG
The DNA here is from genome assembly GCF_051348905.1 of Ranitomeya variabilis. Classification (NCBI taxonomy): domain Eukaryota; kingdom Metazoa; phylum Chordata; class Amphibia; order Anura; family Dendrobatidae; genus Ranitomeya; species Ranitomeya variabilis. The sequence goes on from NC_135233.1 coordinate 57,894,596, forward strand.
TCTAATTAACAACTGACACATGGACAAGCACTTGAGGCCAGGGATGGTACATTTTCTTGATGGCACACTGGGTGAACATTGTGGAGGTTGGAGATGAGTCCCACCATGACATAGCATGTGCTATCGATTTTAAGGATTGCTAGCCCTACTTCTATCAGGGTTTCCTCCAGAGCATAAATCAGCTCCTGCTTCCCCTCCTGCTCCTCCTCATCCTCCATCACTGAGGTGGTATATCAGGGCATGTCGTTCACTTTGGTCAGAAGCTCTGCAGAATTGCCTCAGTGAAGCGGAAACCGGCCCTGCTCAAGCTAATTGGTCTAGGAGACAAACCACACAGCGGCAGAGTTATTTAAAGGAATAACAGACAAGCTCTGTTGCTTTTGACAATGAACCTCCAACCAGGCATGATCATGTGTGATAATGGGCTTAACCTGGTTATGCCCTTTATGGCTGTGAAGCTTGGCAAGCTCATACATGCTCCATGCTTTGCACATATGCTCAACTTGGTAGTTCAACGGTTTCTACAAAGATACTCTGATTTGGCAGAGCTGCTGGTTAAGGTAGGCCACTTCAGCACCCAGTTCAGCAAGTCAGCTACACTTGCCGCTGCTTCAGTAGGGCATGAAAGTATCAGCTCAACGATTGGTCTGTAATAAGCCCACATGCTGGAACTCCACCCTGCATGTGCTGGCAAGGCTTTGTGAGCAACAGAGGCCAATTATTAACTACCATCTCCAAAACAGCTGCCAGTATTCTGGTCAGCCTCCACACATAACTGAAGAGTGGGCATGGATTTCTAACATTTGGGCCATTCTGTTGTGAACTCTATTTTTGGGCTCCCTCTAGTGGTCACAAGCGGTACTGTGTAGTGTTGTCTTTCTGCAGGTTGGCATCATCACCTGGTTCGTTATCCTTGGTTGGTTTCCTATTTAACTCACCTGGATACTCAGTTCCTTGCCTGCTATCAATGTATTCAGTGCTCTTCAGATTCCTTGTGACTACCTTGCTCCCAGTCTCTCCAAGACAAGCTAAGTCCTTGTTTGTTCATTTTCTGATTATCAGTGTTCATCATGTTTTTTTGTCCAGCTTGCTAAAATGTGATTTCTTACTTGCTGGTTGCTCTAGGGGACTGACTTTCTCCCCCCACACCGTTAGTTGGTGTGGGGGTTCTTGAAATCTCAGTGTGGATATTTTGTAAGGGTTTTTTACTGGCCGCATAGACCCCTTTGCTATTTTCTGCTATCTAGAATTAGTGGGCCTCTTTTGCTGAATCTGCTTTCACCCCTGTGTATGTGCCTTCCTCTTACCTCACCGTTATTATCTGTTGGGGGCTTCTATATATTTGGGGATTATTTCTCTGGAGGCAAGAGAGGTCTTTCTTTCTCTCTAGGGGTAGTTAGTTCCTCAGGCTGGCTCGAGACGTCTAGGAATTTTAGGCACGTTCACCGGCTACCTCTAGTGTGTTTGGATAGGTTCAGATTTGCGGTCAGTCCAGTTGCCACCTCCCTAGAGCTTGTCCTATGTTTTGTTACTTAGCTGGAGTAATTTGTGATCCTCAACCACTAAGGATCATAACACCATTCTCCAAGACTTTGCAGACTCCACAAAGATGGTAATTGGCTATGACGCCATAGTCAGCACAACGATCTTGCTTCTGTGCCTAATTAAACAGTCATTGCTCACAATTAAACATGAAGCTACGAATGCGGACCAGGTGAAAATGGAGGAAGACAAAAGACAGAGATATACTACCCAGCCCAGCCTCTGCTCATTGTGGGTTGGGTAATAATGAGGAGGTGGAGACTAAGGAGGAGGAGGAATAGGAGCTGGCGGCTAGAGCAACAGAGGCTAGTACACGCACAAGCTCCCTCCCATCTCTCCTATATAGATGGGATAAGGAGGGGAATAAGGAGGAAGAGAAGGAGGAGATGGAGATCTGTCATCATGGTGGAGACAGTGAAATTTTGCTGTAGGGAGCTTGGCACATAAGGTCAACTTTATGTACCGCTGCCTCTCCCGTGACCCTCACATTATATTTATCTTCGCCACAAAAGTGTACTATTTCTTAAGCCTGCTAGACACACGCTACAAGAAGGACTTTGCGTCTCTTTTTCCTGAGGCAGAGAGGTCTTCTAAAATGGTGGTATACCAGAAGGACATTGTGGAAAATATGCTGAAAAAATTCCCATCAGACAACAATAGTGGTAGGGTGCAAGATTCCTCATTGCCTGACCAAGGAGGAGATGTCATCAAGACACACAGCAGAGGCAGGGGTACATTGTCAAAGGTCGGGATCAGTTTCATGACACTATCCCTGCATCAGGGCCTGATAATCGGGTATTTTTGACAAGAAAGGAAACGTTTTTTAAGATAGTCAAGCAATACCTGGCCAACCAAAGCAGCGCACTCCCTAATTCCTCTACGTCCTTCAACTATTGGGTCTCAAGGCTGGACACCTGGCATAAGCTTGTCCCTCTATTCCTTGGAGATGTTGTGCTGCTCTGCCGCTAAAGAGGGTTTTTAGTGCCGCCAGCGGAGTTGACACTGTTACTACAGGGCTAGCATGGCAGAGCAACTTTGGTGCCAGAAATAAAAAAAAATAACCCAGTCCCAGGGATGCAGGGGTGCTTCTCCTGAACTCGATAGTTCTCCTACGGGGACTGCTACCCACCAGATTTCAAAGTAGCCCTTACACTACTTTCTTGTGTGTGTGTGTGTGTAAAAATCGCTAAAGAGCTAACTTCCCACACCATCCGAATTCACAGACATTTGTAAGCCTGACTTCACAGGGCGCCACATAAAGTTATTGAGAAGGGGTTGCCCGAGCAGTGGATAACCCCTTTTACTTCAAGTAGTTGCATCTTACAGCTACGGTGCACCTTCGTCAGAAATGTTATTGCAGACAGGGGCTAGCGTACATTTCTGACATAATCGACACCACTTTGGTGGCGTAAATTATGATGGTTGTGCTTGGCTGGAATTATCATGACCCATACCACCGGAGCCCTACCCACTTTAGAACTTTTATTGAATCTCCAAAAACCACAACATTTTTGCATAATGCAAAAATGTGTAATTTGAAGGTATTTTATGCAAGAGTTATGGTAAAAACACCTTGATGAATCTTCCAACCATGAAACTTGCTGAAAACTTTTTTGATAGTATTCTTGCATTTAGTTTTGTTCAGATATTCAAAAAAGTTCTTCAAGACTAGAAAGGAGGAACTAATCCTTAAATAACATCGTTTATGGGCTATGTCTAGAATTGCAGCACAACTATGGTTGAATGGAGCAGCAATACCATACGTGGCCCAAATATAAGTGGGTGCTCTGTCTGTAACAAGATAAACAAAATTTTGTAACCTCTTTCAACCCATTAAAGCTCTAAAACATTTTTTTGGGGTAGAGGGACAAGGCATAAGTTTGGGTTAATATTGAAGATTTGCATCACAAATAGTGTTGAGCGATACTTTCCGATATCGGAAAGTATCGGTATCGGAAAGTATCGGCCGATACCGTCAAAATATCGGATCCAATCCGATACCGATACCCGATCCCAATGCAAGTCAATGGGACGAAAATATCGGAATTAAAAGAAACCCTTTATACACTTGTAGGTTCATTCTACATGAAGGAAAACAACTAAGAATAATGTAGGATGTATTGGGGGACGTGGCGGAGATATTAAAGGCACAGAGGTTTAGCCCAATGTAATAGAATAGCAGGATTTTGCGTTTTTTTTTATGACGTTCGGCGTTAGAAAGAATTTGACTATGTTAATTTTTTTTTTAATGTCAGATATTGATGTTTCACTGCTTCCACGCCCTTCACCTTTTTTTTTACTTCTCCCACGCTTTCTTCTTAATTATCCTCATCATCAGCTTCTTTGACATCAACTTCTTCACCTTATTCATCTTCTTCTTCATCTTCTACCTATTATTTTTTGGGTTACATTGTTCATATTGTTTTTAGTTTACTATTATCTTCATCATATTCTACTTCTTCATCATATTCTTATTTGTGACAGGCATTCCCGTAGTTGTTATCTATAAAAGTTTGAAGATTACACCTTCCGTTCTGCCTGTCACAAAACAGTTACATTTGTCCGCGTTCAGTTTGGCCTGCAGCATCAGGCTTTATCCAGGGGCACCACGAGGAGGAACGGACTCACCCCCATACACTGCTTAGTCTTCTTCTGCTTATAATTTACATAATATTTTTTGCTCTGATATTTTGTGTTATGCTTAATGTCCTTCTGCTCTTTGTTCTGCAGCCTCTTGTTCTTCTGCTTCTCGGTCTTCCAGGTCGTCGTTGTCTCCAGGGTCGTCGTCTCCGGGGTCGTCGTCATCGGGGTGGTCTCCGGGGTCGTCGTCATCGGGGTGGTCTTCAGGGTCATCGTCTCCAGGGTCGTCGTCATCACGGTGGTTGTCGTCTCTGGTGTCGTCGTCATCTTAGGGGTGGTCTTCCGGGTCATCGTGTTTAGTCTCTTGAACTTGGAAATGTAGCAGAAGGTACAAGAAGGCTGAGAAAATGCCGAGAACCAGCTGATGGAACTGGAACTCGGATGGCTACCCGAAGGTCCAAGAGCCAATGGAACGACCGAGGACCAGCTGACGTTACTGGAACCCGGTTACTAAGCAGGAGGTACCTGTGCTGAAAGCACTACCAAGGACCACCTGACGTTGGTGGAACTCAGATACCCAGAGGGAGGCACCTAAGCCAAAGGCTCTGCCCGGAACCAGCTGACGGTACTGGAACCAGGATGGGGAGCAGAAGGTACAAGAGCAAAAGACACTGCCGAGAACCAGCTGACGGTGCTGGAACCCGGATGGGTAGCCGAAGGTCCAAGAGCCAATGGAACTACCGAGGACCAGCTGACGTTACTGGAACCCGGTTACTAAGCAGGAGGTACCCGTGCCTGAAAGCACTACCAAGGACCACCTGACGTTGGTGGAACTCGGATACCAAAGGGAGGCACCTAAGCCAAAGGCTCTGCCCAGAACCAGCTGACGGTACTGGAACCAGGATGGGGAGCAGAAGGTCCAAGAGCAAGTGTCTGCGTGGCTTTTGCAGGACACGTTGCCGGCTGCACAGCAGGGGAACAGCTGGCGGTGCTGGACCCCACTGACACATTGGCGAGGTGTTTGGCTCTGTGCAGCCAGCACTTCCGGACAGCAACTAGCGGTGTTGGAGCCCGGGCTCTGCAGGGGGAGCAGAGTGTAGGCCGAAGCCTACTTGAACCAATTTCAAAGGTAACCTTTAACCCCCCCTCAGGGGTTAGAAAGTAGAAGAGCCACAGCTTATGCAGCAGTAGTGCTGCACAAGTCAAAGGTTGCTCTTTTAATTTCGCTCCTTGCACACGCTGAATGAAACACGTATAACATTTAGCCCTTTATACAGTCAAACTGTGTTGGAGGCGCGAGTTCCCTTTGTAATGAGACGCAGCACAGATGTCAAGAATCCCACCTTGGTGCTGGGTGCAGCCTCCTGAGCGTTGTTATTTGCTGTACAGGAGTCTGCGCTGTCGTGTTATCCCCTGGCCTAGCGCTGTTAGCGCTGCCCATCTTCTGACATCATTTAATGTCGGCCGGTGCGGTTCGCGATGACCATGAATCCCAGCCCCGCAGTGTCTTAACATTGTAAAAACACTGCGGGGCTGGGATTCAGGGCCTGGCGCAGCACATATGTTCGCCTCTCGCACTCGGGTCCTTACACCCGCTTCAGACTGTGCGGCGTCATCTGGTCCCTTAACGCATGCCACGGCCATGAAGCCGCACAGTCCGAAGAAGGCGGAAGGAGAGGAGGGACAGGCGAACTGATGCACTGATCCTGCCCATCAATCACACCCTCGCAGTCCCAATAAATAAGACACCGAGGAGGGGCGTTGTGTGGGTCAGGGCGGCCGCAGAGGCGCAGCCAGCCAAACAATGATGCCAGAAGACGGGCAGCGCTACCAAGGGGGTTGCAGCGTGTCATTACAAAGGAAAGTCACACCACCGGGACGGTTAAATGGTCACACAGAGGACACATTGCAGACGTGTTTTCAGTTCCACATGTGCGAGGAGAATACGTTTATGAGCCACCTTGCACACATGCAGCATTACCGCTGTACAAGGTGGCTGGATAATGTAAAAACGCCTGGGGGAGGGGGGACAGGTTCCCTTCAATTTCAGTTCTTGTGTCTGCATGGCTTTTGCAGGACACGTTGCCGGCTGCACAGCAGGGGAACAGCTGGCGGTGCTGGACCCCACTGACACATTGGCTGGTGTTTTTCTCTGTGCAGCTAGCACATCTGGGCCCCAACTGGCGGTTTGTTAGAGCCCAGGGTCAGCAGGAGGAGGAGGAGCAGGAGCAGGGGGAGGGGAGTGTAGGCCGAAGCCTGCACTGGCGGCAGCTTTGGGTCTGTTGTGTCTGCGTGGCGGTCGCAGGACACGTTGCCGGCTACACAGCAGGGGAACAGCTGGCGGTGCTGGACCCCACTGACACATTGGCGAGGTGTTTGGCTCTGTGCAGCCAGCACTTCCGGACAGCAACTAGCGGTGTTGGAGCCCGGGCTCTGCAGGGGGAGCAGAGTGTAGGCCGAAGCCTACTTGAACCAATTTCAAAGGTAACCTTTAACCCCCCCTCAGGGGTTAGAAAGTAGAAGAGCCACAGCTTATGCAGCAGTAGTGCTGCACAAGTCAAAGGTTGCTCTTTTAATTTCGCTCCTTGCACACGCTGAATGAAACACGTATAACATTTAGCCCTTTATACAGTCAAACTGTGTTGGAGGCGCGAGTTCCCTTTGTAATGAGACGCAGCACAGATGTCAAGAATCCCACCTTGGTGCTGGGTGCAGCCTCCTGAGCGTTGTTATTTGCTGTACAGGAGTCTGCGCTGTCGTGTTATCCCCTGGCCTAGCGCTGTTAGTGCTGCCCATCTTCTGACATCATTTAATGTTGGCCGGTGCGGTTCGCGATGACCATGAATCCCAGCCCCGCAGTGTCTTAACATTGTAAAAACACTGCGGGGCTGGGATTCAGGGCCTGGCGCAGCACATATGTTCGCCTCTCGCACTCGGGTCCTTACACCCGCTTCAGACTGTGCGGCGTCATCTGGTCCCTTAACGCATGCCACGGCCATGAAGCCGCACAGTCCGAAGAAGGCGGAAGGAGAGGAGGGACAGGCGAACTGATGCACTGATCCTGCCCATCAATCACACCCTCGCAGTCCCAATAAATAAGACACCGAGGGGCGTTGTGTGGGTCAGGGCGGCCGCAGAGGCGCAGCCAGCCAAACAATGATGCCAGAAGACGGGCAGCGCTACCAAGGGGGTTGCAGCGTGTCATTACAAAGGAAAGTCACACCACCGGGACGGTTAAATGGTCACACAGAGGACACATTGCAGACGTGTTTTCAGTTCCACATGTGCGAGGAGAATACGTTTATGAGCCACCTTGCACACATGCAGCATTACCGCTGTACAAGGTGGCTGGATAACGTAAAAACGCCTGGGGGAGGGGGGACAGGTTCCCTTCAATTTCAGTTCTTGTGTCTGCGTGGCTTTTGCAGGACACGTTGCCGGCTGCACAGCAGGGGAACAGCTGGCGGTGCTGGACCCCACTGACACATTGGCTGGTGTTTTTCTCTGTGCAGCTAGCACATCTGGGCCCCAACTGGCGGTTTGTTAGAGCCCAGGGTCAGCAGGAGGAGGAGGAGCAGGAGCAGGGGGAGGGGAGTGTAGGCCGAAGCCTGCACTGGCGGCAGCTTTGGGTCTGTTGTGTCTGCGTGGCGGTCGCAGGACACGTTGCCGGCTACACAGCAGGGGAACAGCTGGCGGTGCTGGACCCCACTGACACATTGGCGAGGTGTTTGGCTCTGTGCAGCCAGCACTTCCGGACAGCAACTAGCGGTGTTGGAGCCCGGGCTCTGCAGGGGGAGCAGAGTGTAGGCCGAAGCCTACTTGAACCAATTTCAAAGGTAACCTTTAACCCCCCCTCAGGGGTTAGAAAGTAGAAGAGCCACAGCTTATGCAGCAGTAGTGCTGCACAAGTCAAAGGTTGCTCTTTTAATTTCGCTCCTTGCACACGCTGAATGAAACACGTATAACATTTAGCCCTTTATACAGTCAAACTGTGTTGGAGGCGCGAGTTCCCTTTGTAATGAGACGCAGCACAGATGTCAAGAATCCCACCTTGGTGCTGGGTGCAGCCTCCTGAGCGTTGTTATTTGCTGTACAGGAGTCTGCGCTGTCGTGTTATCCCCTGGCCTAGCGCTGTTAGCGCTGCCCATCTTCTGACATCATTTAATGTCGGCCGGTGCGGTTCGCGATGACCATGAATCCCAGCCCCGCAGTGTCTTAACATTGTAAAAACACTGCGGGGCTGGGATTCAGGGCCTGGCGCAGCACATATGTTCGCCTCTCGCACTCGGGTCCTTACACCCGCTTCAGACTGTGCGGCGTCATCTGGTCCCTTAACGCATGCCACGGCCATGAAGCCGCACAGTCCGAAGAAGGCGGAAGGAGAGGAGGGACAGGCGAACTGATGCACTGATCCTGCCCATCAATCACACCCTCGCAGTCCCAATAAATAAGACACCGAGGAGGGGCGTTGTGTGGGTCAGGGCGGCCGCAGAGGCGCAGCCAGCCAAACAATGATGCCAGAAGACGGGCAGCGCTACCAAGGGGGTTGCAGCGTGTCATTACAAAGGAAAGTCACACCACCGGGACGGTTAAATGGTCACACAGAGGACACATTGCAGACGTGTTTTCAGTTCCACATGTGCGAGGAGAATACGTTTATGAGCCACCTTGCACACATGCAGCATTACCGCTGTACAAGGTGGCTGGATAATGTAAAAACGCCTGGGGGAGGGGGGACAGGTTCCCTTCAATTTCAGTTCTTGTGTCTGCATGGCTTTTGCAGGACACGTTGCCGGCTGCACAGCAGGGGAACAGCTGGCGGTGCTGGACCCCACTGACACATTGGCTGGTGTTTTTCTCTGTGCAGCTAGCACATCTGGGCCCCAACTGGCGGTTTGTTAGAGCCCAGGGTCAGCAGGAGGAGGAGGAGCAGGAGCAGGGGGAGGGGAGTGTAGGCCGAAGCCTGCACTGGCGGCAGCTTTGGGTCTGTTGTGTCTGCGTGGCGGTCGCAGGACACGTTGCCGGCTACACAGCAGGGGAACAGCTGGCGGTGCTGGACCCCACTGACACATTGGCGAGGTGTTTGGCTCTGTGCAGCCAGCACTTCCGGACAGCAACTAGCGGTGTTGGAGCCCGGGCTCTGCAGGGGGAGCAGAGTGTAGGCCGAAGCCTACTTGAACCAATTTCAAAGGTAACCTTTAACCCCCCCTCAGGGGTTAGAAAGTAGAAGAGCCACAGCTTATGCAGCAGTAGTGCTGCACAAGTCAAAGGTTGCTCTTTTAATTTCGCTCCTTGCACACGCTGAATGAAACACGTATAACATTTAGCCCTTTATACAGTCAAACTGTGTTGGAGGCGCGAGTTCCCTTTGTAATGAGACGCAGCACAGATGTCAAGAATCCCACCTTGGTGCTGGGTGCAGCCTCCTGAGCGTTGTTATTTGCTGTACAGGAGTCTGCGCTGTCGTGTTATCCCCTGGCCTAGCGCTGTTAGTGCTGCCCATCTTCTGACATCATTTAATGTTGGCCGGTGCGGTTCGCGATGACCATGAATCCCAGCCCCGCAGTGTCTTAACATTGTAAAAACACTGCGGGGCTGGGATTCAGGGCCTGGCGCAGCACATATGTTCGCCTCTCGCACTCGGGTCCTTACACCCGCTTCAGACTGTGCGGCGTCATCTGGTCCCTTAACGCATGCCACGGCCATGAAGCCGCACAGTCCGAAGAAGGCGGAAGGAGAGGAGGGACAGGCGAACTGATGCACTGATCCTGCCCATCAATCACACCCTCGCAGTCCCAATAAATAAGACACCGAGGGGCGTTGTGTGGGTCAGGGCGGCCGCAGAGGCGCAGCCAGCCAAACAATGATGCCAGAAGACGGGCAGCGCTACCAAGGGGGTTGCAGCGTGTCATTACAAAGGAAAGTCACACCACCGGGACGGTTAAATGGTCACACAGAGGACACATTGCAGACGTGTTTTCAGTTCCACATGTGCGAGGAGAATACGTTTATGAGCCACCTTGCACACATGCAGCATTACCGCTGTACAAGGTGGCTGGATAACGTAAAAACGCCTGGGGGAGGGGGGACAGGTTCCCTTCAATTTCAGTTCTCTTGTCTGCGTGGCTTTTGCAGGACACGTTGCCGGCTGCACAGCAGGGGAACAGCTGGCGGTGCTGGACCCCACTGACACATTGGCTGGTGTTTTTCTCTGTGCAGCTAGCACATCTGGGCCCCAACTGGCGGTTTGTTAGAGCCCAGGGTCAGCAGGAGGAGGAGGAGCAGGAGCAGGGGGAGGGGAGTGTAGGCCGAAGCCTGCACTGGCGGCAGCTTTGGGTCTGTTGTGTCTGCGTGGCGGTCGCAGGACACGTTGCCGGCTACACAGCAGGGGAACAGCTGGCGGTGCTGGACCCCACTGACACATTGGCGAGGTGTTTGGCTCTGTGCAGCCAGCACTTCCGGACAGCAACTAGCGGTGTTGGAGCCCGGGCTCTGCAGGGGGAGCAGAGTGTAGGCCGAAGCCTACTTGAACCAATTTCAAAGGTAACCTTTAACCCCCCCTCAGGGGTTAGAAAGTAGAAGAGCCACAGCTTATGCAGCAGTAGTGCTGCACAAGTCAAAGGTTGCTCTTTTAATTTCGCTCCTTGCACACGCTGAATGAAACACGTATAACATTTAGCCCTTTATACAGTCAAACTGTGTTGGAGGCGCGAGTTCCCTTTGTAATGAGACGCAGCACAGATGTCAAGAATCCCACCTTGGTGCTGGGTGCAGCCTCCTGAGCGTTGTTATTTGCTGTACAGGAGTCTGCGCTGTCGTGTTATCCCCTGGCCTAGCGCTGTTAGCGCTGCCCATCTTCTGACATCATTTAATGTCGGCCGGTGCGGTTCGCGATGACCATGAATCCCAGCCCCGCAGTGTCTTAACATTGTAAAAACACTGCGGGGCTGGGATTCAGGGCCTGGCGCAGCACATATGTTCGCCTCTCGCACTCGGGTCCTTACACCCGCTTCAGACTGTGCGGCGTCATCTGGTCCCTTAACGCATGCCACGGCCATGAAGCCGCACAGTCCGAAGAAGGCGGAAGGAGAGGAGGGACAGGCGAACTGATGCACTGATCCTGCCCATCAATCACACCCTCGCAGTCCCAATAAATAAGACACCGAGGGGCGTTGTGTGGGTCAGGGCGGCCGCAGAGGCGCAGCCAGCCAAACAATGATGCCAGAAGACGGGCAGCGCTACCAAGGGGGTTGCAGCGTGTCATTACAAAGGAAAGTCACACCACCGGGACGGTTAAATGGTCACACAGAGGACACATTGCAGACGTGTTTTCAGTTCCACATGTGCGAGGAGAATACGTTTATGAGCCACCTTGCACACATGCAGCATTACCGCTGTACAAGGTGGCTGGATAACGTAAAAACGCCTGGGGGAGGGGGGACAGGTTCCCTTCAATTTCAGTTCTTGTGTCTGTGTGGCTTTTGCAGGACACGTTGCCGGCTGCACAGCAGGGGAACAGCTGGCGGTGCTGGACCCCACTGACACATTGGCTGGTGTTTTTCTCTGTGCAGCTAGCACATCTGGGCCCCAACTGGCGGTTTGTTAGAGCCCAGGGTCAGCAGGAGGAGGAGGAGCAGGAGCAGGGGGAGGGGAGTGTAGGCCGAAGCCTGCACTGGCGGCAGCTTTGGGTCTGTTGTGTCTGCGTGGCGGTCGCAGGACACGTTGCCGGCTACACAGCAGGGGAACAGCTGGCGGTGCTGGACCCCACTGACACATTGGCGAGGTGTTTGGCTCTGTGCAGCCAGCACTTCCGGACAGCAACTAGCGGTGTTGGAGCCCGGGCTCTGCAGGGGGAGCAGAGTGTAGGCCGAAGCCTACTTGAACCAATTTCAAAGGTAACCTTTAACCCCCCCTCAGGGGTTAGAAAGTAGAAGAGCCACAGCTTATGCAGCAGTAGTGCTGCACAAGTCAAAGGTTGCTCTTTTAATTTCGCTCCTTGCACACGCTGAATGAAACACGTATAACATTTAGCCCTTTATACAGTCAAACTGTGTTGGAGGCGCGAGTTCCCTTTGTAATGAGACGCAGCACAGATGTCAAGAATCCCACCTTGGTGCTGGGTGCAGCCTCCTGAGCGTTGTTATTTGCTGTACAGGAGTCTGCGCTGTCGTGTTATCCCCTGGCCTAGCGCTGTTAGCGCTGCCCATCTTCTGACATCATTTAATGTCGGCCGGTGCGGTTCGCGATGACCATGAATCCCAGCCCCGCAGTGTCTTAACATTGTAAAAACACTGCGGGGCTGGGATTCAGGGCCTGGCGCAGCACATATGTTCGCCTCTCGCACTCGGGTCCTTACACCCGCTTCAGACTGTGCGGCGTCATCTGGTCCCTTAACGCATGCCACGGCCATGAAGCCGCACAGTCCGAAGAAGGCGGAAGGAGAGGAGGGACAGGCGAACTGATGCACTGATCCTGCCCATCAATCACACCCTCGCAGTCCCAATAAATAAGACACCGAGGGGCGTTGTGTGGGTCAGGGCGGCCGCAGAGGCGCAGCCAGCCAAACAATGATGCCAGAAGACGGGCAGCGCTACCAAGGGGGTTGCAGCGTGTCATTACAAAGGAAAGTCACACCACCGGGACGGTTAAATGGTCACACAGAGGACACATTGCAGACGTGTTTTCAGTTCCACATGTGCGAGGAGAATACGTTTATGAGCCACCTTGCACACATGCAGCATTACCGCTGTACAAGGTGGCTGGATAACGTAAAAACGCCTGGGGGAGGGGGGACAGGTTCCCTTCAATTTCAGTTCTTGTGTCTGCGTGGCTTTTGCAGGACACGTTGCCGGCTGCACAGCAGGGGAACAGCTGGCGGTGCTGGACCCCACTGACACATTGGCTGGTGTTTTTCTCTGTGCAGCTAGCACATCTGGGCCCCAACTGGCGGTTTGTTAGAGCCCAGGGTCAGCAGGAGGAGGAGGAGCAGGAGCAGGGGGAGGGGAGTGTAGGCCGAAGCCTGCACTGGCGGCAGCTTTGGGTCTGTTGTGTCTGCGTGGCGGTCGCAGGACACGTTGCCGGCTACACAGCAGGGGAACAGCTGGCGGTGCTGGACCCCACTGACACATTGGCGAGGTGTTTGGCTCTGTGCAGCCAGCACTTCCGGACAGCAACTAGCGGTGTTGGAGCCCGGGCTCTGCAGGGGGAGCAGAGTGTAGGCCGAAGCCTACTTGAACCAATTTCAAAGGTAACCTTTAACCCCCCCTCAGGGGTTAGAAAGTAGAAGAGCCACAGCTTATGCAGCAGTAGTGCTGCACAAGTCAAAGGTTGCTCTTTTAATTTCGCTCCTTGCACACGCTGAATGAAACACGTATAACATTTAGCCCTTTATACAGTCAAACTGTGTTGGAGGCGCGAGTTCCCTTGTAATGAGACGCAGCACAGATGTCAAGAATCCCACCTTGGTGCTGGGTGCAGCCTCCTGAGCGTTGTTATTTGCTGTACAGGAGTCTGCGCTGTCGTGTTATCCCCTGGCCTAGCGCTGTTAGCGCTGCCCATCTTCTGACATCATTTAATGTCGGCCGGTGCGGTTCGCGATGACCATGAATCCCAGCCCCGCAGTGTCTTAACATTGTAAAAACACTGCGGGGCTGGGATTCAGGGCCTGGCGCAGCACATATGTTCGCCTCTCGCACTCGGGTCCTTACACCCGCTTCAGACTGTGCGGCGTCATCTGGTCCCTTAACGCATGCCACGGCCATGAAGCCGCACAGTCCGAAGAAGGCGGAAGGAGAGGAGGGACAGGCGAACTGATGCACTGATCCTGCCCATCAATCACACCCTCGCAGTCCCAATAAATAAGACACCGAGGGGCGTTGTGTGGGTCAGGGCGGCCGCAGAGGCGCAGCCAGCCAAACAATGATGCCAGAAGACGGGCAGCGCTACCAAGGGGGTTGCAGCGTGTCATTACAAAGGAAAGTCACACCACCGGGACGGTTAAATGGTCACACAGAGGACACATTGCAGACGTGTTTTCAGTTCCACATGTGCGAGGAGAATACGTTTATGAGCCACCTTGCACACATGCAGCATTACCGCTGTACAAGGTGGCTGGATAACGTAAAAACGCCTGGGGGAGGGGGGACAGGTTCCCTTCAATTTCAGTTCTTGTGTCTGCGTGGCTTTTGCAGGACACGATGCCGGCTGCACAGCAGGGGAACAGCTGGCGGTGCTGAACCCCACTGACACATTGGCTGGTGTTTTTCTCTGTGCAGCTAGCAGTACCGGGCCCCAACTGGCGGTGTTAGAGCCCAGGGTCAGCAGGAGGAGCAGGGGGAGCGGAGTGTAGGCCGAAGCCTGCACTCGAGCAAGTTGAAAGGAAACCTTTAACCCCCCCCCCCCAGGCGTTTGTAGCTGAAAGAGCCATTGTGTACAGCACTAATGCTGGAAAAGGTAAACTTAGCTCTTTTAATTATGGTCCTTGCACATGCGGAACCTAACAGTTATGAAATGTGTCCCCTCACAGCGTAAAACCGTCCGGTAGGTGGAACTTTCCTTTGTCGTGTGACGCAGCACAGCCATCATTGTTACCCCCTTGGCGCCGTGCGCCGCCTCCTCAGCGTTGTTTGAATCTGTCCCGGAGCCTGCGCTGTTAGGTTAGCCCTTGGCCATGCACACATTTTGCGCTGCCCGTCTTCTGACATCATTTGGTGTCAGGCTGGCTGCGCCTGTGCGGGTGCGCTGGCCGAGATCCCGCCTCGCAGTGTCGTCTAATGTAATCCCACCGCGGGCCTGTGATCCGTGCCCGTGCGCAGTGCATATCCTCGCCTCTCACTCCCCTCCCTACGGCTTTTTCAGACTGTGCGGTGTCACGGCCGTGGCATGCTATTAGGGACCAGCTGACATCGCACAGTCTGAAGAAGCCATAGGGAGGGGAGTGAGAGGCGAGGATATGCACTGCGCACGGGCACGGATCACAGGCCCGCGGTGGGATTACATTAGACGACACTGCGAGGCGGGATCTCGGCCAGCGCACCCGCACAGGCGCAGCCAGCCTGACACCAAATGATGTCAGAAGACGGGCAGCGCAAAATGTGTGCATGGCCAAGGGCTAACCTAACAGCGCAGGCTCCGGGACAGATTCAAACAACGCTGAGGAGGCGGCGCACGGCGCCAAGGGGGTAAAAATGATGGCTGTGCTGCATCACACGACAAAGGAAAGTTCCACCTACCGGACGGTTTTACGCTGTGAGGGGACACATTTCATAACTGTTAGGTTCCGCATGTGCAAGGAGCACCACGAAAAGAGGCACTTTTTCCCTTTGCATCATTACTGCTGCACAAGGTGGCTCCTTCAGTAACAAACGCCTGGGGGGGGGGGGGACAGGTTCCCTTAAAGTAAACTTGTTGTGACTGCGTGGCGGTCGCAGTACACGTTGCCGTATACACAGCAGGGGAACAGCTGGCGGTGCTGAACCCCACTAACACATTGGCGAGGTGTTTGGCTCTGTGCGTACAGCACTTCTGGACGGCAACTGGCGGTGTTGGAGCCCAGGGACAGGTGGAGGAGGAGGAGGTTGGAGGAGGTTGGAGGGATTGCCACACACACAGCAGGGGAACAGCTGACGTTACTGAACCCCAATAACAGAGGAGGGACTGTTGACTGTGCGTACAGCACTTCTGGACGGCAACTGGCGGTGTTGGAGCCCAGGGACAGGTGGAGGAGGAGGAGGTTGGAGGAGGTTGGAGGAGGTAGGAGGGATTGCCACACACACAGCAGGGGAACAGCTGACGTTACTGAACCCCAATAACAGAGGAGGGACTGTTGACTGTGCGTACAGCACTTCTGGACGGCAACTGGCGGTGTTGGAGCCCAGGGACAGGTGGAGGAGGAGGAGGTTGGAGGAGGTAGGAGGAGGTAGGAGGGATTGCCACACACACAGCAGGGGAACAGCTGACGTTACTGAACCCCAATAACAGAGGAGGGACTGTTGACTGTGCGTACAGCACTTCTGGACGGCAACTGGCGGTGTTGG
Organism: Ranitomeya variabilis; assembly: GCF_051348905.1. Lineage (NCBI taxonomy): Eukaryota > Metazoa > Chordata > Amphibia > Anura > Dendrobatidae > Ranitomeya > Ranitomeya variabilis. Next base: position 57,910,753 of record NC_135233.1, read on the forward strand.
AGCCCAGGGACAGGTGGAGGAGGAGGAGGTTGGAGGAGGTTGGAGGAGGTAGGAGGGATTGCCACACACACAGCAGGGGAACAGCTGACGTTACTGAACCCCAATAACAGAGGAGGGACTGTTGACTGTGCGTACAGCACTTCTGGACGGCAACTGGCGGTGTTGGAGCCCAGGGACAGGTGGAGGAGGAGGAGGTTGGAGGAGGTAGGAGGAGGTAGGAGGGATTGCCACACACACAGCAGGGGAACAGCTGACGTTACTGAACCCCAATAACAGAGGAGGGACTGTTGACTGTGCGTACAGCACTTCTGGACGGCAACTGGCGGTGTTGGAGCCCAGGGACAGGTGGAGGAGGAGGAGGTTGGAGGAGGTAGGAGGAGGTAGGAGGGATTGCCACACACACAGCAGGGGAACAGCTGACGTTACTGAACCCCAATAACAGAGGAGGGACTGTTGACTGTGCGTACAGCACTTCTGGACGGCAACTGGCGGTGTTGGAGCCCAGGGACAGGTGGAGGAGGAGGAGGTTGGAGGAGGTAGGAGGAGGTAGGAGGGATTGCCACACACACAGCAGGGGAACAGCTGACGTTACTGAACCCCAATAACAGAGGAGGGACTGTTGACTGTGCGTACAGCACTTCTGGACGGCAACTGGCGGTGTTGGAGCCCAGGGACAGGTGGAGGAGGAGGAGGTTGGAGGAGGTTGGAGGAGGTAGGAGGGATTGCCACACACACAGCAGGGGAACAGCTGACGTTACTGAACCCCAATAACAGAGGAGGGACTGTTGACTGTGCGTACAGCACTTCTGGACGGCAACTGGCGGTGTTGGAGCCCAGGGACAGGTGGAGGAGGAGGAGGTTGGAGGAGGTAGGAGGAGGTAGGAGGGATTGCCACACACACAGCAGGGGAACAGCTGACGTTACTGAACCCCAATAACAGAGGAGGGACTGTTGACTGTGCGTACAGCACTTCTGGACGGCAACTGGCGGTGTTGGAGCCCAGGGACAGGTGGAGGAGGAGGAGGTTGGAGGAGGTAGGAGGAGGTAGGAGGGATTGCCACACACACAGCAGGGGAACAGCTGACGTTACTGAACCCCAATAACAGAGGAGGGACTGTTGACTGTGCGTACAGCACTTCTGGACGGCAACTGGCGGTGTTGGAGCCCAGGGACAGGTGGAGGAGGAGGAGGTTGGAGGAGGTTGGAGGAGGTAGGAGGGATTGCCACACACACAGCAGGGGAACAGCTGACGTTACTGAACCCCAATAACAGAGGAGGGACTGTTGACTGTGCGTACAGCACTTCTGGACGGCAACTGGCGGTGTTGGAGCCCAGGGACAGGTGGAGGAGGAGGAGGTTGGAGGAGGTAGGAGGAGGTAGGAGGGATTGCCACACACACAGCAGGGGAACAGCTGACGTTACTGAACCCCAATAACAGAGGAGGGACTGTTGACTGTGCGTACAGCACTTCTGGACGGCAACTGGCGGTGTTGGAGCCCAGGGACAGGTGGAGGAGGAGGAGGTTGGAGGAGGTAGGAGGGATTGCCACACACACAGCAGGGGAACAGCTGACGTTACTGAACCCCAATAACAGAGGAGCGACTGTTGACTGTGCGTACAGCACTTCTGGACGGCAACTGGCGGTGTTGGAGCCCAGGGACAGGTGGAAAAGCAGAGGAACACAATGTAGGCCGAAGCCTGAGAAAGTCGAAAGGGAACCTTTAACCCCCCCCCAAGGCGTTTGTAGCTGAAAGAGCCAGCTTGTGCAGCACAAAAGATGCAAAAGGAAAAGGTGGCTCTTTTCATCATGCTCCTTGCAAACACAGAACTAAACACTTATAAAATGTGTCCCCTGCAACCGTAAAACCGTCCCGGAGGTGGGACTTTCCTTCGTAATGTGACGCAGCACAGCCGTCATTCCTACCCCCCCGGCGCCGCGCACCGGCTCCTCAGCGTTGTTTTATTCCGTCCCGGAGCCTGCGCTGTTATGTTATCCCGTGGCCAGGCACACTTAGCGCTGCCCGTCTTCTGGCATCATTTGGTGTCAGGATGGCTGCGCCTGTGCGGCCGCGCTGGCAGAGAGCCCGCCTCGCAGTGTCTTCTGATTTAATCCCACTGGGGGCCTGGGATCCATGGACATGCGCAGTGCATATCCTCGCCTCTCACTCCCCTCCCTACGGCTTCTTAAGACTGTGCGGTGTCACGGCCGTGGCATGCTATTAGGGACCAGCTGACACCGAACAGTCTGAAGAAGCCATAGGGAAATGAGTGAGAGGTGGAGGTTCAGATATGCACTGCGCATGTCCATGGATCCCAGGCCCCCAGTGGGATTAAATCAGAAGACACTGAGAGGCGGGCTCTGTGCCAGCGCGGCCGCACAGGCGCAGCCATCCTGACACCAAATGATGCCAGAAGACGGGCAGCGCTAAGTGTGCCTGGCCACGGGATAACATAACAGCGCAGGCTCCGGGACGGAATAAAACAACGCTGAGGAGCCGGTGCGCGGCGCCGGGGGGGTAGGAATGACGGCTGTGCTGCGTCACATTACGAAGGAAAGTCCCACCTCCGGGACGGTTTTACGGTTGCAGGGGACACATTTTATAAGTGTTAAGTTCTGCGTGTGCAAGGAGCTAAACAAAAATAGCTACCTTTTCCTTGTGCAGCATTACTGCTGCACAAGGTGGCTCTTTCAGTAACAAACGCCTTGGGGGGGGGACAGATTCCCTTACATTTCAGTTGTTGTGTCAGCGTGGCGGTCGCATGACACATTGCCGGCTACACAGCTGGGGATCAGCTGACGTTACTGAAACCCAATAACACTGGGTCGTATGTTTTGACTGTGCAGACGGCACTTCTGAGCCTCAACTGGCGGTGTTGGAGCACAGGAATTTAAGTTCAGGTGGTAGAAAGATGAACACAACAGGAGACCTGGATAACGTATACAGTGACCTAATTATTTAATCAGGAGGAGGAGTGGCAAATTCCTGCGAGATCCAGGCCTTGTTCATTTTCAGGAAAGTAAGCCGGTCAACGTTATCGGAGGATAGTCGCATGCGACGGTCAGTTAGTACACCACCTGCAGCACTAAAGACACGTTCCGATAATACACTGGCCGCAGGGCAAGACAGCACCTCCAATGCATACTGGCTTAGCTCTGGCCATGTATCCAGCTTTGAGACCCAAAACTTGAAAGGGGAAGAGCCGTCTGGGAGTACAGCAAGAGGGCAAGACATGTAGTCTGTCACCATCTGACGGAACCGTTGCCTCCTGCTGACTGGAGCCGTCTGTGATGGTGTAGACTTTTGTGGGGGGCACAGAAAACTGTGCCACAGTTGGGCCATACTGGTCTTGCCTTGGGCAGAGGCACTGCTTCTGCTCCCTCTTTGTGCAGAGCCTCCACCACTGCCTGGACGCACTGAGCTGCTTTGGAATGCACTAGCAGCACTTCTCTCAGTTGGAATGGAGAAGATGATGGAATTGACCAGTGTGTCTTGGTACTCCCGCATTTTTCGCTCCCGGTTCAACGGTGTGATGAGGCTTTCTACGTTGTCCCGGTAGCAAGGATCGAGGAGGGTGAACACCCAATAATCAGACATGTTGAGAATGTGGGCGATGCGGCGGTCGTTTCTCAGGCACTGCAGCATGTAATCCACCATGTGCTGCAGACTGCCAACTGCCCAAGAAACGCTGTCCCCTGCTGGAGGCGTGATCTCTGCCCGCTCGTCATCACCCCACCCTCGCTGTACACACTGAGTACTGGACAATTCGGTAACTCCCTCCTCTGGACGGATGTCTTCCTCCTCCATTGACTCCTCCTCATCCTCCTCACAAACTGTCCCCTGCCTAAGCGTTTGTGAGGAACCACGTGGCGCTGACTGTCCAGAAGATGATGGAAATGGTGAATCCTCATCCTCCACCTCTTCCACAACATCATCCCTTAGCGCTTGCAGTGATTTTTCAAGCAGGCAGATAAGGGGGACAGTCATGCTGACTAGTGCATCATCTGCACTCGCCATCCGCGTGGAATAATCAAAGGGACGCAAAACCTGGCAGACGTCATTCATAGTGGCCCACTCTGTGGTTGTGAAGTCTGTACGGCGCTGACTGCGACTTTTTTGCGCCTGAAGCAGCTGGTACTCCATTACAGCTTGCTGCTGCTCACACAACCGCTCCAACATATGTAACGTGGAATTCCACCTGGTAGGTAGGTCACATATGATGCGATGTTCCGGCAGGCGGTGTCGGCGCTGCAGAGCCGCAATGCGCGCTTTTGCCGTGCTGGAACGCCGCAAGTGAGCACACTCTAGGCGGACCTTGTGCAGCAGTGCATCAAGATCCGGATAGTCCCTCAAAAAGCTCTGCACGACCAAATTGAGCACATGTGCCAGACATGGGATGTGAGTGAGGTTGCCGAGGCCCAGAGCTGCCACCAGATTTCGGCCATTATCACACACTACCATGCCTGGCTGGAGATTCGCTGGCACAAACCACACATCGCTCTCCTGCTTGATGGCATTCCAGAGCTCCTGCGCTGTGTGGCTACGATTCCCCAAAAAAATTAATTTCAAGACGGCCTGTTGACGTTTGGCCACGGCTGTGCTCATGTCGGTCGTAACAGGTACACGTTCATCACGGGTCCATGTGGAGGTGGACTGTGACGGCTCCTGCAGCGATGATTCTGAGGAACTGGTGTAAGAGGAGGAGTCAATGCGTACAGAATGGATTCCTGCAATCCTTGGAGTGGGCAGGACACGTCCTGCGCCACTCGCACGGTCTGTACCCGGCTCAACGACATTAACCCAATGGGCAGTGAGGGAAAGGTATTGCCCCTGTCCATGTTGACTGGTCCACGCATCGGTGGTGAGGTGGACCTTGCTACTGACGGCGTTCAGTAGCGCGTGTTTTATGTGTCCCTCCACATGCTTGTGCAGGGCAGGGACGGCTTGCCTGCTGAAGTAAAAGCGGCTGGGCACATTGTACTGTGGGACTGCCAATGACATCAAGTCACGGAAGCTGTCAGTCTCCACCAGCCTGAATGACAGCATTTCCAGTGAAAGAAGTTTGGCAATGCCTGCAGTCAGAGCCTGTGCTCGTGGGTGGTTTGACGAGAAAGGCCGCCTTTTCTCCCATGCCTGTACTACCGATGGCTGTAGACTGGGCTGGGAGTGTGTGGATGACTGGGAAAGTGGTGCTGCGGGTGGAATTACAGCGGGTCTCTGGACAACAGGGCCAGAGGTTCTTCCACGGCGATCCTGGGAGGAAGCCGAACCAGCTGCGTGTGAGCTAGAGGAAGAGGCAACACGAGCTGAAGAGGTGGTAGCTGCCGCTGTTGGTTGGCCTACCTCTTCAGTGTGTTTTTCTAACAACGCCGGGTGCCTGGTGCGCACATGTTTCCACATGTTGGAGGTATTGAGGCTGCTGACATTTCGACCTCTTTTGACTTTTTGATGACACACGTTGCATCTGACATAGCAAATGTCATCTGCAACTGTGTCAAAAAAGGACCAGGCACTGCAAGTCTTGGGAGCGCCCTTTTTGGCTTTTGGAAGAGACATGCTCCTAACGGGTGCCAAAGCGGAGGCTGCAGGATCCGCAGTCTTCCCCCTCCCTCTCCCTCTTTGGGCCGTACGGGGAATCTCTTCCTCAGAGCTGCTCCCACCACCTTCCTGTCCCTCACGCCAAGATGGGTCGAGGACCTCATCATCTACACTACCCTCTGCCCCCAACTGCTCCTCCTGGGTAGTCTCAGCAGCAGAGCACGCACCAGTAAGTGGCACCTGAGTGTCATCATCAGCTGATGCGGCCTGCGATGTGGTGACCGGAGCCACTGGCCCACCCGCCTCTTCAGAGGAAGACAGAAAAAGCTGTTGGGCATCACTGCACCCTGCCTCTTCTTCCATTTCTCCAATGCTGCTTGGCTGGCCCCCTGTTTCCAAGCCAAGAGATTCAGAGAACAGAAGTAGAGACGGCTCCTGTCCTGGGCTCTCTGTCTGCCTGGGCAATTTGGCAGGTGGTGAAGAGACAGATGGCTGCTCTCCAGTGCTCTGTGTCTGAGAGGATGTGGCACTAATGGAAGTTGATGCATTAGCTGCCATCCATCCGACAACGGCTTCAATTTGGTCTTCACGCAGCAGCGGTGTACGGCGCTCTGACACAAAGCTGCGCATGAACGACTGTTGCCTGGTGAAAGTGGGTGCTGATGAGTCACCGGTGCCCGCAGCAGGCACAGAATCCCCACGTCCCCTCCCTGCTCCGCGCCCACGCCCACGTGCCTTACTCACTGCCTTCTTCATCTTGGTTGACTGATAAAGATAAGCAGAAAAGTACTAACGGATTTGTGTGCTTATTCCTGAGCAACTCCTCCTAACAGGTATAAGAAACACTAATTTTCTAAAGTGTGGACTAGACTTTAATATGAGCTAATGTGGCCTACACAAATGTAAAGTGGTGTAACTGGTGTGTTTGGTGAACTTTATTATTTATTTCTTTTTTGGGGGCTGAACTGACAACAGATAGAGCTGCAGTCACACGGAGACCGTGCAGACAGACGTAAACGGCGCTGCAAGGCCCAAAAACCCTCCTCTACTTTATCCTATGTAGTGTTTTTCCACAAATTAGCTGGAGACGGGTGGAAAGACACTAATAGGATTTTTTAAAATTAATTAGCAGCAGACTACACTACTTGAAAAAAAATTAAAATTGATTTGGCGGTATGACGCAGTGAACAACCCTGAGCTGCAGACAACCAGGCTACGGCTGCTCACAGACTACAGGGCGAGCTGCAGTCACACGGAGACCGTGCAGACAGCCGTAAACGGCGCTGCAAGGCCCAAAAACCCTCCTCTACTTTATCCTATGTAGTGTTTTTCCACAAATTAGCTGGAGACGGGTGGAAAGACACTAATAGGATTTTTTAAAATTAATTAGCAGCAGACTACACTACTTGAAAAAAAATTAAAATTGATTTGGCGGTATGACGCAGTGAACAACCCTGAGCTGCAGACAACCAGGCTACGGCTGCTCACAGACTACAGGGCGAGCTGCAGTCACACGGAGACCGTGCAGACAGCCGTAAACGGCGCTGCAAGGCCCAAAAACCCTCCTCTACTTTATCCTATGTAGTGTTTTTCCACAAATTAGCTGGAGACGGGTGGAAAGACACTAATAGGATTTTTTAAAATTAATTAGCAGCAGACTACACTACTTGAAAAAAAATTAAAATTGATTTGGCGGTATGACGCAGTGAACAACCCTGAGCTGCAGACAACCAGGCTACGGCTGCTCACAGACTACAGGGCGAGCTGCAGTCACACGGAGACCGTGCAGACAGCCGTAAACGGCGCTGCAAGGCCCAAAAACCCTCCTCTACTTTATCCTATGTAGTGTTTTTCCACAAATTAGCTGGAGATGGGTGGAAAGACACTAATAGGATTTTTTTTAATAAATTAGCAGCAGACTACACTACTTGAAAAAAAAAAAAAAAAAAAAGAACAGTATGAGGCAATGAACCACCCTCCCTGAACTGAATACAACCAGCTATGGATGGCCTATGTGGCTGCACTCAGACTAGAGAGTGGGCTGCACTCACACACACACACACACAGACCTTGCAGATCGCTGTGAAAACAGCGCTACAAGGCAAAAGCAAGGTGAATAGTAAGTGAACACAGCGGTTGCTAAATTAGCCTTTGGAAAGCACAAAGAAGCAAATCGCTATCTCTAAACTGTCCCTCAGTCAGCAAACAGCGTCCTGTCACTAACTGAATTCACAGCAGAGTGATCGCAAAATGGCGCCAGCGACTTTTAAACTGCATCATGACATCATTTCAGCAGCCAATCACAGCCTTGCCAGTACTTTCATGCCCTCCATGCTAAACAGGATGTGCCCACACTTGGAATCATTCTCATTGGCTGAATTTCGGAATTTTGAATCTGGGAACTTCCGATTCCGGTATCCGATACGCGGCAAGTATCGGAATCCCGGTATCGGAATTCCGATACCGCAAGTATCGGCCGATACCCGATACTTGCGGTATCGGAATGCTCAACACTAATCACAAATGATGACCCTATGAATAGAATTATTTGTTTTGCTTTTAGAAATGTTCTTTTGTTGTTTTAATTATGCCACGGTGATGTCAACCTCTAGCTGGGCTTTTCTTTTTGATGCCTATTTGGTAGTCTCAGTTAAAATGTAAATGTGGTGAGCGCTCTTCCCTTAAACTGTCCAGTTTATTATTCCGTATTTGTAAGATAATGTAATTCTGAAAAATATCAGATGTTTTAGAAAGAAAAGCCATCTTAACTTGACTTTGCAAACTCAGTCTTGCAAACTATGCAGTAAATAATTTGGAGTTTCCATAGCAACATGTACGAAAAATACTGCTTTCCCAGTAGAAGACCTGAGAACACACAGCTAAACATAGAAGTGGCATCTGCTGAATTAATGATATACAGTATTGCACATGCTTAATTGCAGCAAAGTGCTAATTCCTGTATGAATCTTTTACTTTGCGTACACTTCCGAATTTAAAAGGAAGCTGTGACGCATGCATTTGACTGCAGATTTGTACTGTACGCACTGTTATACAGTTATGTAAACTGTTCTAGACTTTCTTTTATATACTCACATAGTTATTGGGTTGGAGCATTTTCCAGGGTTTGATATAAGCAGAATAAACGTAAGAGAGAAAATGTAGTGGCCGATTCATCAATCTTTCACACCAGAATTCTGACGTAAAAGCTTTGAAATGTTGCAAAATTTAGGTGCAAGTCAGAGTTGGGGCAGGATGGAGACGGAATGGTGGTGCAGCGGAGGCATGATAACACAGCTCGTCTAATTCATGATAAGCTGTGACATTCCTTTTGCTAGAAATCTCTGGCGTAGAACACGTAGACACATAACTTGCCCCCACATCAAGGATCATAGTGTTACATTTGAATGGCCACATCTAGTGTGGCAGGAATGTGGCACCACAGGGTCCTGGTCGTCATATTGACATTGCTTTCCTCACGGGGAGAGTGATGTCATGGTTGGAAGTGATGAAGGATAACTCTTTATCAGGTAATCACAATGCACACAACATGTTCACACTCCAGGCCACAAGAGGGAGCTTTTGATCCTATTCCTAGGTGACTCTCTTATATATATATATTGTGGTTTGGAGGGAAAGTTAGGCAGATAGTGCCAGAGAGCAGACTGGAGCAGTCTGAGGCAGGAAGAACGTATGAGTAGCCGTGCAGCAACGAGAAAGTGCTGCAGCTCCTGGACACAGATACAGAAGGAAAGAACATCGTTCAGTGAGCATTAAGGAGAGCGAAGCACAGGAGAGTGATATAAGGGGAGAGCAGCTGCGAATGAGCTGCCTCCTTCTGAAGCACAGATAACTGGTAGCCGGAATATCGAGGTTGTAAGGGACTCTACGACTTACAGCAGAGACCGGCAGGACAGCTGAACTGCAAGTTACCTGTCTGCCTCAATACCCAGGAGTCACAGTGATGCATTGAGCCTCAGTCATGATAGAGATCCTGTAAAAAGGCTTGAGTCACCTGTAATATGGGTTTGTCCTATCCTATATGGGGGACAGAGAAGAACTGTGAGGACCTTATCAGAAGCCATTTTACATTCCTGTGCCAGTCTCCTGTAGATATATCTTGTCAAATTAAAGTAATTGTGGGTGAGGATGAATTGTATAAGTTCCACCACAGAATCAGCATCAGTCCCTGTGCTTACCATGACGAATTTGCCGGCATGTAATCCATCCTGGTGTGGAATATTAGAGTACAAAGATTCCACATCCATGGTGGCCAGGATGGTTCCTTCTGGTAGAGTACCTATTGCTGATAGTTTATTCAATAGGTCAGTTGTGTCCTGAATGTAGCTGGGTGTATCCTTTACCAGGGGTTTAAGAACACCCTCTACCCATCCAGATACCTGCTCAGTAAGGGTGCCCACACATGAAATACGGTAATTGGTTTTCCTGGATTTCCAGATTTGTGGATTTTGGGAAGCATGTAGAATGTCCCTATTCTTGGACTTTCTGGTATCAGGTCATCGGCTCCTACGGATTCGTCGGGCAGACAAGATACCAACTTGTTTAGTTCCTTGTAATAGTCCTGTGTAGGATCTGACTTCAATTTGTTGTAGTAGCGTGTGTCCATAAGTTGTCTGTTTGCTTCATTCATATAGTCTGATGTGTTCATCATGACAATTGCACCTCCCTTGTCAGCAGGTTTGATGATGATTTCTTTGTTGGTTTTCAGAGACTGTATGGCCTTTCTCTCCTGGGTACTGATGTTGGATGCTTGTCTCCTGTTGATGTCTATGATAGTGGATTTTATCAAATGTCTGAAGGAGTCTATATATTTATACAAATGAGGGTTGCATCCAGGTGGAGGTGTCCAGACTGACCTCTTTTTGGTTGTTAGGATCCCTTTTCCTTCAGTCCAGGTGGGTTCTGAATCTTCTGTATCATTGAAATATTCCCTCAGGCGCAGTCTCCTTAACCCCTTCACCCCCAAGGGTGGTTTGCACGTTAATGACCGGGCCAATTTTTGTAATTCTGACTACTGTCTATTTATGAGGTTATAACTCTGGAACGCTTCAACGGATCTTGGCGATTCTGACATTGTTTTCTCGTGACATATTGTACTTCATGATAGTGGTAAAATTTCTTCGATATAACTTGCGTTTATTTGTGAAAAAAACGAATATTTGGCGAAAATTTTAAAAATTTCGCAATTTTCCAACTTTGAATTTTTATGCCCTTAAATCACAGACATATGTCATGCATAATACTTAATAAGTAACATTTCCCACATGTCTACTTTACATCAGCACAATTTTGGAACCAAAATTTTTTTTTGTGACGGAGTTATAAGGGTTAAAAGTTGACCAGCAATTTCTCATTTTTACAACACCATTTTTTTTTAGGGACCACATCTCATTTGAAGTCATTTTGAGGGGTCTATATGATAGAAAATACCCAAGTGTGACACCATTCTAAAAAATGCACCCCTCAAGGTACTCAAAACCACTTTCAAGAAGTTTATTAACCCTTCAGGTGTTTCACAGGAATTTTTGGAATGTTTAAATAAAAATGAACATTTAACTTTTTTTCACACAAAATTTATTTCAGCTCCAATTTGTTTTATTTTACCAAGGGTAACAGGAGAAAATATACCCCAAAATTAGTTGTACAATTTGTCCTGAGTACGCTGATACCCCATATGTGGGGGTAAACCCCTGTTTGTGCGCATGGCAGAGCTCGGAAGGAAAGGAGCGCCATTTGACTTTTCAATGCAAAATTGACTGGAATTGAGATGGGATGCCATGTTGCATTTGGAGAGCCCCTGATGTGCCTAAACATTGAAACCCCCCACAAGTGACACCATTTTGGAAAGTAGACCCCCTAAGGATCTTATCTAGATGTGTGGTGAGCACTTTGACCCAACAAGTGCTTCACAGAAGTTTATAATGCAGAGCCGTAAAAAAAAAAAAATCATATTTTTTCACAAAAATGATCTTTTCGCCCCCAATTTTTTATTTTCCCAAGGGTAAGAGAAGAAATTGGACCGCAAAAATTGTTGTGCAATTTGTCCTGAGTATGCTGATACCCCATATGTGGGTGTAAACCATTGTTTGGGCGCAGGGCAGAGCTCGGAAGGGAAAGAGCGCCATTTGACTTTTCAATGCAAAATTGACTGGAATTGAGATGGGACGCCATGTTGCATTTGGAGAGCTCCTGATGTGCCTAAACATTGAAACCCCCACAAGTGACACCATTTTGGAAAGTAGACCCCTTAAGGAACTTATCTAGATGTGTGTTGAGCACTTTGACCCAACAAGTGCTTCACAGAAGTTTATAATGCAGAGCCGTAAAAATAAAAAATCATATTTTTTCACAAAAATGATCTTTTCGCCCCCATTTTTTTATTTCCCCAAGGGTAAAAGAAGAAATTAGACCACAAAAGTTGTTGTGCAATTTCTCTTGAGTACAACGATACCCCATATGTGGGGGTAAACCACTGTTTGGGCGCATAGTAGAGCTCGGAAAGGAAGGAGCGCTATTTTACTTTTCAATGCAAAATTGACTGGAATTAAGATGGGATGCCATGTTGCGTTTGGAGAGCCCCTGATGTGCCTAAACATTAAAAACCCCCACACGTGACACCATTTTGGAAAGTAGACCCCCTAAGGAACTTATCTAGATGTGTTTTGAGAGCTTTGAACCCCCAAGTGTTTCACTACAGTTTATAACGCAGAGCCGTGAAAATAAAAATTCTTTTTTTTTTCACAAAAATGATGTTTTAGCCCCCAGTTTTGTATTTTCACAAGGGTATCAGGATAAATTGGACCCCAAAAGTTGTTGTCCAATTTGACCTGAGTACGCTAATACCCCATATGTGGGGGGGAACCACTGTTTGGGCGCATGACAGAGCTCGGAAGGGAAGGAGCGCCATTTGGAATGCAGACTTAAATGGATTGGTCTGCAGGCGTCACGTTGCATTTGCAGAGCCCCTGATGTACCCAAACAGTAGAAACCCCCATAAGTGACCCCATATTGGAAACTAGACCCCCCAAGGAACTTATCTAGATGTGTTGTGAGAACTTTGAACCCCCAAGTGTTTCACTACAGTTTATAACGCAGAGTCGTGAAAATAAAAATTCTTTTTTTTTTCACAAAAATGATTTTTTAACCCCCAGTTTTGTATTTTCCCAAGGGTATCAGGATAAATTGGACCCCAAAAGTTGTTGTCCAATTTGTCCTGAGTACGCTGATACCCCATATGTGGGGGGGAACCACTGTTTGGGCGCATGACAGAGCTCGGAAGGGAAGGAGCGCCATTTGGAATGCAGACTTAAATGGTTTGGTGAGCAGGCGTCACGTTGCATTTGCAGAGCCCCTGATGTACCCAAACAGTACAAACCCCCCACAAGTGACCCCATATCGGAAACTAGACCCCCCAAGGAACTTATGTAGATGTGTTGTGAGAACTTTGAACCCCCAAGTGTCTCACTACAGTTTACAACGCAGAGCCGTGAAAATAAAAAAATATTTTTTTTCCCACAAAACTTATTTTTTGGCCCCCAGTTTTGTATTTTCCCAAGGGTAGCAGGAGAAATTGGACCCCAATAGGTGATGTCCAATTTGTCCTGAGTACGCTGATACCCCATATGTTGGGGTAAACCCCTGTTTGGGCACACGGGAGAGCTCTGAAGGGAAGGAGCACTGTTTTCCTTTTTCAACGCAGAATTGGCTGGAATTCAGATCGGATGCCATGTCCCGTTTGGAGAGCCCCTGATGTGCCTAAACAGTGGAAACCCCCCAATTATAACTGAAACCCTAATCCAAACACACCCCTTACCCTAATCCCAACAGTAACCCTAACTACTCCTCTAACCCAGACACACCCAACCCTATTCCCAACCGTAAATGTAATCCAAACCCTAACCCTATCTTTAGCCCCAACCCTAACTGTAGCCCCAACCCTAGCCCCAACTCTAGCCCTAACCCTAGCCCTAACCCTAGCAATAACCCTAGCCCTATCACTAGCCCTATCTCTAGCCCTAACACTAGCCGTAACACTAGCCCTAACCCTAACCCTAACCCTAGCCCTAACCCTAGCCCCAACCCTAGCCCTAACCCTAGCCCTAACCCTAACCCTAGCCCCAACCCTAACCCTAGCCCTAACCCTAGCTCCAACCCTAGCCCTAACCCTAGCCCTAACCCTAACCCTAGCCCTAACCCTTGCCCTAACCCTAACCCTAACCCTAGCCCTAACTCTAGTCCTAACTCTAGCCCTAACCCTAACCCTAACCCTAATGGGAAAATGGAAATAAATACATTTTTTAATTTTTTTATTTTTCCCTAACTAAGGGGGTGAAGAAGGGGGGTTTGATTTACTTTTATAGCGGGTTTTTTAGCAGATTTTTATGATTGGCAGCCGTCACACACTGAAAGACGCTTTTCATTGCAAAAAATATTTTTTGCATTACCACATTTTGAGAGCTGTAATTTTTCCATATTTGAGTCCACAGAGTCATGTGAGATCTTGTTTTTTGCGGGACGAGTTGACGTTTTTATTGGTAACATTTTCGGACACGTGACATTTTTTGATCGCTTTTTATTCCGATTTTTGTGAGGCAGAGTGATCAAAAACCAGCTATTCATGAATTTCTTTTGGGGGAGGCGTTTATACCGTTCCGCGTTTGGTAAAATTGATAAAGCAGTTTTATTCGTCGGGTCAGTACGATTACAGCGATATCTCATTTATATCATTTTTTTATGTTTTGGCGCTTTTATACGATAAAAACTATTTTATAGAAAAAATAATTATTTTGGTATCGCTTTATTCTCAGGACTATAACTTTTTTATTTTTTTGCTGATGATGCTGTATGGTGGCACGTTTTTTGCAGGACAAGATGTCGTTTTCAGCGGTACCATGGTTATTTATATCAGTCTTTTTGATCGCGTGTTATTCCACTTTTTGTTCGGCGGTATGATAATAAAGCGTTGTTTTTTGCCTCGTTTTTTTTTTCTTACGGTGTTTACTGAAGGGGTTAACTAGTGGGGCAGTTTTATAGGTTGGGACATTACAGATCATTGATCTGACAGTGTGCACAGCACTCTGTCAGATCGACGATCTGCTGTGCAGGGCTGCAGGCTTACCAGCGCCTGCTCTGAGCAGGCACTCGGTAAGCCACCTCCCTCCCTCCCTGCAGGACCCGGATGCCGCGGCCATCTTGGATCCGGGACCTGCGGCGAGGAGGGAGGTAGGAGACCCTCGGAGCAATGCGATCACATCGCGTTGCTCCGGGGGTCTCAGGGAAGCCCGCAGGGAGCCCCCTCCCTGCGCGATGCTTCCCTATACCGCCGGTACACCGCGATCATGTTTGATCGCGGTGTGCCGGGGGTTAATGTGCCGGGGGCGGTCCGTGACCGCTCCTGGCACATAGTGCCAGATGTCAGCTGCGATATGCAGCTGACACCCGGCCGCGATCGGCTTCGCTCCCCCCGTGAGCGCGGCCGATCGCGTATGACGTACTATCCCATCGGTGGACATACGGGCCCACCCCACCTCGACGGGATAGTACGTCAGATGTCAGAAAGGGGTTAAAAAGTGTTCCATATCACTGCAGAGTTCAGTTTTATCCAGGGCCTTAGTAGGACAAAATGAGAGTCCTCTAGAAAGCACAGCCTGTTCCACTTTGTGGGGTTTATAATCTGAGAGATTAATGACACAGTTAGATGCTTTTGTGTCTAGAATGGAGTGGTAGTCCAAGTTGCCAAGTTTTGGCTTTGTTTTGCATCTGTTTGTATAGAGTCCTGAATTGAGGCGCAATCTGTGTAGTTTATTTTCCTTGTTTTGAATCAGAAAGGTCTGTAGTTTGTGGTGTGTGACAAAACACTCCGGGATCGCCTTTGCTGGGGTCAAAGGTCACGTGGTTTGTGCATTGAATCTGAGGCGTACAGCTGGTTACGAAGTATGCTGACCTCTGGTCAGGTTTATTTAAGGTGAAAGCAACATAAAGAAAACAAAGCATAAAAGAAAATCCTTGCCTGTCCGGCACTTACTAGACAAATACGTTCCTATCTAACAACTGGGGGGCTACTCCCACCCAGCAAACATAACACAGGTCATGAGCACAGCTCCTTACTCACATTTGTCCCACACAAACAAGCATTCTGTGTGCCCCAGGCTGACGCCTGATTCCTCCAGCTGGTCATCTTTTGAACCTGCACTAATTAACCCATGAGTATGCTGAAGACACAGAGCAGCCTAACACACATAGGACAGGTATCTAGGCGAGATATACCTGCCCCCAACTACCAGACCGACCTGACTCTTACATATCCCCCCCTCCTGCTCAGACCACTCCGGTCGAGCAAGGACACTCCCGAAACAGTGCACTCGGGACAGGGCATCGGCGTTTCCCATCTGCGCCCCTGGGCGATGCTCTACTGTGAAAGAGTAGGCCTGCAGGGCAAGGAACCAGCGAGTTACCCTACTATTACGGTCCTTGTGGAGGTGCATCCACTTGAGAGGGGCATGGTCTGTGACCAGCTTAAACTTCCTACCTGCCAGGTAATACTTGAGGGAGTCGAGAGCCCATTTGATGGCTAGGCACTCTTTTTCAACCACGGCATACCTCCGCCCATGTACATTTAATTTCCGGCTGAGGTAGAGGACCGGGTGTTCCACTCCGTCCTTCACCTGGGAAAGGACAGCTCCTATACCAGTATCAGAGGCATCAGTTTGCACCACAAACTCGCTGCTGAAATCGGGAGTCACTAGTACGGGCTGAGAGCACAAAGCCCGTTTCAGGCTGTGGAAGGCCTCTTCGGCCGCTGAAGTCCACTTTACCATGACGGAATCCTTCCCTTTGGTAAGATCCGTCAAGGGGGTGGCAATGGCTGCAAAGTTGGGTATGAACCGGCGATAATAGCCGGCAATCCCCAGGAACGCTTGAACTTGTTTTTTGTTCACTGGTTGCGGCCAGCGCTGAATTGCCTGTATTTTGTCGAACTGGGGTTTAACCACTCCTCTGCCAATCACGTAACCCAAGTATCGGGCTTCTTCAAGGCCGATGTGACATTTCTTGGGATTCGCCGTTAAGCCTGCGTCTCTCAGGTCATCAATCACCGCTTGTACTTTCTGGAGGTGAGTCCCCCAGTCCATGCTGTAAATTACAATGTCATCGAGGTAGGCAGAAGCGTACTGCCTGTGGGGCCTCAAGACTCGATCCATCAGTCTCTGGAACGTTGCTGGGGCTCCGTGAAGTCCAAACGGCATGTAGATATACTGGAACAGCCCTTCCGGTGTAGCAAATGCCGTCTTCTCTCTGGCCGCTTCGGCCAGAGGGATCTGCCAGTACCCCTTTGTTAGATCCAGGGTCGTAATATATCGGGCTTTACCCAGCCGATCGATCAACTCATCGACCCGGGGCATAGGGTAGGCATCAAATTTAGAAACCGCATTCAGTTTCCTAAAATCATTGCAAAACCGTATAGAGCCATCCGGCTTAGGTATCAACACGATTGGACTGGACCAGGCGCTGTGCGATTCTTCAATGACTCCTAAGTCCAACATTGCCTTCACCTCCCGGGAGACGGCTTCACGGCGTGCTTCCGGAATCCGGTATGGCTTCACATGAACTGTGACACCAGGCTCTGTGACAATCTCATGTTTCACTAGCCTAGTCTGGCCAGGTTTTTCCAAGAAAAACTGTTGGTTCTGCAACAAAAACTGCTTAACCTCAGATTTTTGTTGTTCAGAGAGAGTCACGGCAATCTGCACCTCCGGTATGGTAGGTGAACAAACCGGACGGGGCAGATCCGCTGTTAGGGCAGCGCGGTCTTTCCAGGATTTTATCAGATTTACATGATAAATCTGTTCTGGTTTTCTCTTACCAGGCTGGTGCACTTTATAGTTCACCTCTCCAACTCGTTCCATGACCTCAAAGGGGCCCTGCCATTTTGCCAGAAATTTACTATCCACCGTAGGGATTAGGATCAACACCCTATCCCCGGGTGCAAACGTACGGACCTTGGCGCCTCTATCATAACTTTGCCTCTGGGCTCCCTGGGCCTGTAACATATGTTCCCTCACAAGGGGCATGACAGCAGCAATACGGTCCTGCATTTGCGTTACATGATCTATCACCGTTTTAAAGGGAGTGACTTGACCTTCCCAGGTTTCTTTTGCGACGTCCAACAGTCCACGGGGACGACGGGCATATAATAGCTCGAAAGGCGAGAATCCTGTGGAAGACTGGGGAACTTCCCTAATGGCAAACAGCAAATAGGGTAACAAGTAATCCCAGTTCTTCCCATCTTTGTCTATCGCCTTCTGGAGCATTTGTTTTAAGGTTTTATTGAACCGCTCCACCAGACCGTCTGTTTGAGGGTGATAGACAGACGTACACACCTGGTCTATTTGTAAGAGCCTGCAGAGCTCCTTCATCACCCTTGACATAAAGGGAGTCCCCTGGTCGGTGAGTATCTGTTTTGGAATTCCCACCCGACTAAACACTTGTACCAACTCTTTGGCGATCGTTTTGGTAGCAGTGTTACGCAAAGGGATGGCTTCGGGGTAACGAGTGGCATAGTCCATGATGACGAGGATATGTTGATGCCCACGTGCGGACCGGGGAAGGGGCCCAACCAAATCCATCCCAATTCTCTCAAATGGGACCCCAATAATAGGGAGGGGTACCAAAGGGCTACAGAACCGAGGTTTAGGCGCAGAGATTTGGCACTCTGGACAGGACTCACAATAGTTACGCACATCATTGTGTATTCCAGGCCACACAAAACAATGCAATATCCTTTCTGTGGTTTTTTGTACCCCCAGATGCCCCCCCATTATATGTCCGTGGGCCAGTTCCAGTACCTTTTGGGTACCACTAACTGTTGCACAGTGTCTTCCCCCTTTTTCTCTACCTGGTAGAGTAAATCATTCTCAAGAACCATGTACGGGTACGCTAGCCTAGTGACAGGTTCTACGGGTACCCCATCTATCATTTTTACATTTTTCCTAGCCTGAGTCAGGGTAGGATCTTTCATTTGTTCGCTGTGGAAGTCATCCAACTGGACTCCAAATCGGGTAGGCAGGGTGCTGGATGGCTGTCTGCCTCCGCCTCTCGCTGGGTTTCCTCAGTTTCCTCAGTTTCCCCCGCCATAACTGAGAAGGGGAAATGAAGGTTAGATTCAATAACCTCCCTAGCAACATCTTCTTGTGGGGTCTCGTCTAGGAACTCAGGACCTCCAGATGGCATGGGGGAAGGTTCACAGCTACCGTGAATGAGCAACTGATTCTCCCATAACTGCCAGAAATGGGGAAAATCCCTACCCAGGATTATATCGTGTAACAACGCGGGAATGAGTCCCACTTTGTGTTGCACAGACCCATATGGAGTGGAAATACATATGACCGCTGTAGGATACGAGCAGGTGTCACCATGCACACATGTTACAGAAAACTTGTCAGACGGGCCAGACGGGAGTGCCACCAGACTGGCATTCACTAGAGTCACCACACTTCCAGAGTCTAGCAATGCCACAACATTTTTCCCATCAACAGATAATTCACACAGATGTTTCGCTGCATAATTTTGACCCGCATTCACACTCACTAGCCGTGTAACCAAAGACATGCGTTTTTTAGAGTCTGTAACATCGCATTGCATGGGTTCAGCGGTAACAGGACAGTTCGCAGAAACATGGCCCTTCTCATGGCAGCGGAAACACCTAACAGGCCCCCTATTGAGACCATAGTCCGACACTCTCGGTCTCGGAGCGCGAGCAGTCCCGGGTACCTCCCCCACAGTTTTAGGTAATTTTCCTTCACCCGCAGTCCCTGGAACAGTCTTACCGGTTCCACGAGGAGGAGGCACAGACCGGGTGGTGGAGGTATCGTCAGGAAGTCCTTCCGCCACGGAATAACGCTCCACCAATTCCACAAGTTGATCCGCTGTTGCGGGATTTCCTTGGCTCACCCACTTTTTCAGCGCCGGTGGTAATACTCTCAGGTACTTGTCCAGAACGATCTGCTGGATTATCTCTGGAGTTGTCAGTACCTCGGGTTGCAGCCATTTCTTTATCAAGTAGATCAGGTCAAACATCTGCGATCGCGCCGGTTTATCAGGCTGATAGGTCCACTGATGTACCCTCTGTGCACGGACAGCCGTCGTCACACCCAGCCGGGCCAGGACCTCAGCTTTCAGCCTCTCAAAGTCCTGAGCGACTTCCGGGTCCAAGTCATGGTAAGCTTTTTGGGCCTCACCGGAGAGAAACGGAGCAATTAGATCGGCCCATCGTTCCTTCGGCCACTTCTCTCTCAACGCTGTCCGCTCAAACGTTGTCAGGTACGCCTCGACGTCATCTTCTGCGGTCAGCTTTTGCCAGTACCGACTCACATGGATTCTCCTGGACTCTGCTTCCGGGTTAGCCTCAGGCATGCTCACCAAGCGCTGCGCCACCTGTTGGAGAAGCTGGCGGTCTGCAGTCATCACGTCCACCAACTCCTTCAGCTGTGCGGCCATCAAGCGGTTAGCTTCCTGCTGTGCGGCAGTGGCCTGCTGCTGTATGGCAGTGGACTGCACTAGTGCTTTCACCACGTCTTCCATACTGTCGCCTGTGCCACGGAGTGCCCGCGTTCTCCACCACAATGTGACAAAACACTCCGGGATCGCCTTTGCTGGGGTCAAAGGTCACGTGGTTTGTGCATTGAATCTGAGGCGTACAGCTGGTTACGAAGTATGCTGACCTCTGGTCAGGTTTATTTAAGGTGAAAGCAACATAAAGAAAACAAAGCATAAAAGAAAATCCTTGCCTGTCCGGCACTTACTAGACAAATACGTTCCTATCTAACAACTGGGGGGCTACTCCCACCCAGCAAACATAACACAGGTCATGAGCACAGCTCCTTACTCACATTTGTCCCACACAGACAAGCATTCTGTGTGCCCCAGGCTGACGCCTGATTCCTCCAGCTGGTCATCTTTTGAACCTGCACTAATTAACCCATGAGTATGCTGAAGACACAGAGCAGCCTAACACACATAGGACAGGTATCTAGGCGAGATATACCTGCCCCCAACTACCAGACCGACCTGACTCTTACAGGTGGTATTGTTGTAATTTTTGAAAAATCACAGAAAAAAAGCAGAGATGATTACCTGCTCAGGCCTCCAAACAAATGCACTGACAGGGTGAAGCGGACCTGAATATTGATGGCAGAAACACAGGTACAGCAATACCGATGAAGCAATCACTCTCAGCCAGTGTTCGGACATTTAGTTTTCATCACGGCAGCTGAATGATTTACAGCTACTAGCCAGCATAAGTACATTCCCTAGCAACCAGGCAACTGGGTCCAACTGCACCCTGTAAGATAAAGTGCAAAAAAACCATATCAATATATGTAAGGTATTTTCAAGCCCTCTTTTTGTGTCACGAGCTCTGTTTTTTCATGTTTGGCAAATGTAGGGACCCTTGATGCGGGTTGCCAGCTTACATATTGTGGCCCCAATATTAACTAATACCTTACGTATATTGATATGTTTTTTTGCACTTTATCCTACAGGGTGCAGTTGGACCCAGATGGCTTTGTAAACAGTGGCCTCTGTTCACACAGTATGCAGTTTGTAGCACCGTTATGCCTCCCTTTAAAAATCACTACCCATTATGACTCCTTTTAATACTGTCACCATATTGTGCCTCCTTTCAATACTGACCACACATACTGCTTATCCTGTGTCTGCCAAAGGATGAAAAAGAAAACGAATACTAATCTTACCCCTCTTCCACACCAACTGATGATTACTCGTTTGCTGCAGACTCCATTGGGTGCATGCGGTGAAATGAAGTCAGTGCACCAGCTAACATTCCTTTGATTGCAACAACTTACACAAGCCATAAATGTTCTGCTGCCTACCAAATACCGCATTTACACAGTGGTATATCATTGTCATTGTTTCACACACCAGGCTGCATACAGACATATATGAGGCTTTCACGTTCAGGTCGGGAGAGCCGTGGCCAATCCGTGCATTATTGTCCATACTAAGACAACAACGCATGGATGTATGAATGCAGCATTAGTTAGAGAACAGCGAGTCGATGGTTCTCTGCAACACCACAATTATCAACAGTATACACATCTAAAAGACGCTGAATCTCTTAAAAGAGTGCGGCCTTGCGCCAGATTGGCCTATCTGACATTTGTCAGAATTGCCAAATAGGCAGTCCATCCCTGGAAATCTGTTATTTTGGAGCAGAGGTGTGGTTAGACACAGAAAGAGCAAAAATGTATAATCAATCTGGCAATCTGGAAACTTGCATCAGAGATGTAATTACACATATAATTTAATTGTGCAATTGAACAATAAAGGCAGAAACAAATTAATTATTGGGTTACTTGGTAGCAGAGATGATTTTTAAACAACATGTAACTTATCAGAACAGAGCTATGAGTTCTATTTCTCCAGGAGTAGCTGGAATGAGCTGAATAGTAGTAGTTGGTTGCCGGATCGTAGGTAGACATCGAGAAGAGTTGATTATGTAGTATCTAAATTGATGAGTTAAGTTTCTTTAAATTATACTTTGGCAAGCAGAGTTGAGAGCGCAATGGCACCAGGATTAACAGAACTGGGCTTGGAAGTAGTAGCTGGTTGCTGTATTGCAGAAGGAGTTACAGAAAAGATACACACCTGGCCAAAGTAGAGTGGAGTAGAAGACAAAGGAAACACCTTGAAAAGCCTATGGTAATGAGATACTTTACTTCCTGAATACTCAGGCAGCTCACAGGAAAGGAAGCAAAGCCTGGCTGTTGTGAACTATACTTCTTGGCTCCCTCTTGTGGTCACTAGCGGTATGGCACTTGGATTGTCTTTCCCCAGGTTGGTACTCACCTGGTTCGTTAGGCCTTAGGTGTTCCTATTTAGACTTCCTGGAAACTCAGTCTAGTGCCTGGAATCGATGTAATCAGTCCATGCCTGTTTTCTCCTGTCTACTGGTCTCCTGATTTTTGCAAGATAAGCTAAGTCCTGCTTTCTTATTTTTGTTTATTTGCTTTGCTCTCATTTTAATCCAGCTTGTTCAAAATGTGATTCCTGATTTTGCTGGAAGCTCAAGGGGGCTGATATTCTCCCCCCCACACCGTTAGTCGGTGCGGGGGTTCTTGGATATTCAGCGTGGATATTTTTGTAGGGTTTTTGCTGACCGTATAAGTCCGCTTCCTATTTTCTGCTATTAATTAGTGGGCCTCTCTTTGCTGAATCTAGTTCATTCTTATGTTTGTCTTTTCTTCTTACCTCACTGTTATTATTTGTTGGGGGCTTGTATTTTTAACTTTGGGGTACTTTTCTCTTGAGGCAAGTGAGGTCTTATTTTCTCTGAAAGGGTTAGTTAGTTCTCCGGCTGGTGCGAGACGTCTAGAATCAACGTAGGTACGTTCCCTGGCTGCTTCTAGTTGTGGGCTAGGATCAGGTATACGGTCAGCCAAGTTACCACCTCCCTATGAGCTGGTTTTTGTGTTTGCGGACTTAGCTTAAACTCCTGAGATCCTCTACCACTAGGATCATAACAGTATTCCAGGCCAAAGTGAATATTTAATGCATTGCAGAAGCGGGATTAAAAGAAAAGAAGTTCTGAGTTTTTTTTTTTTTTTTTCCTTCTTCCCCTTTTTCTCTGAGTGGCTTGAAGCTCTGCTGCAGACATGAATGTTCAGACTCTGATTACTAGTGTGGATCAGCTTGCTGCACGAGTGCAGGGCATTCAGGATTTTGTTACTAGTAGTCCTATGTCAGAGCCTAAGATACCTATTCCTGAGCTGTTCTCTGGAGATCGATTTAAATTTAGGAATTTTAGGAATAATTGTAAATTGTTTCTATCTTTGAGACCTCGTTCGTCTGGAGACTCAGCTCAGCAAGTTAAAATTGTTATCTCCTTCTTGCGTGGCGACCCTCAGGATTGGGCTTTCTCATTGGTGCCAGGAGATCCGGCATTGGCAAATATTGATGCATTTTTTCTGGCGCTCGGATTGCTTTATGAGGAGCCCAATCTTGAAATTCAGGCAGAAAAAGCGTTGCTGGCTATCTCTCAGGGCCAGGATGAAGCTGAAGTGTATTGCCAAAAATTTCGTAAATGGTCCGTGCTTACTCAATGGAATGAGTGTGCTCTGGCCGCAAATTTCAGAAATGGCCTTTCTGAAGCCATTAAGAATGTGATGGTGGGTTTTCCCATTCCTACAAGTCTGAATGATTCTATGGCTCTGGCCATTCAGATTGATCGGCATTTGCGGGAGCGCAAATCCGCTAATCCTCTGGCGGTGTTGTCTGAACAGACACCTGACTCAATGCAATGTGATAGAATTCAGACTAGAACCGAACGGCAAAATCATAGACGTCAGAATGGGTTGTGTTTTTACTGTGGTGATTCTACACATGTTATCTCAGCATGCTCTAAACGCCTAACAAAGGTTGTTAGTCCTGTCGCCATTGGTAATTTGCAGCCTAAGTTTATTTTGTCTGTGACTTTAATTTGCTCATTGTCTTCCTACCCTGTTATGGCATTTGTGGATTCAGGTGCTGCCCTGAGTATTATGGACTTGTCGTTTGCCAAGCGCTGTGGTTTTGTCCTGGAGCCTTTAGAAAATCCTATTCCTCTTAGAGGAATTGATGCTACGCCATTGGCGGAGAATAAACCGCAGTATTGGACACAAGTGACCATGTGCATGACTCCTGAACATCGGGAGGTGATTCGTTTTCTTGTTCTGCATAAAATGCATGATTTGGTCGTTTTAGGTTTGCCATGGTTACAGACCCATAATCCAGTTTTGGATTGGAAGGCTATGTCTGTGTCAAGTTGGGGTTGTCAGGGAATTCATTGCGATTCCCCGTCGGTGTCTATTGCTTCTTCTACTCCTTCTGAAGTTCCTGAGTATTTGTTGGACTATCAGGATGTATTCAGTGAGTCCAGGTCCAGTGCTCTTCCTCCTCATAGGGACTGTGACTGCGCTATAGATTTGATTCCTGGTAGTAAATTTCCTAAGGGATGATTATTTAATCTATCAGTACCTGAGCATGCCGCGATGCGTTCTTATATAAAGGAGTCTTTGGAGAAGGGACATATTCGTCCATCCTCTTCCCCTCTTGGTGCGGGATTCTTTTTTGTGGCCAAGAAAGACGGGTCTTTGAGACCTTGTATAGACTATCGGCTTCTGAATAAAATCACGGTTAAATTTCAGTATCCTTTGCCACTGTTGTCGGACTTGTTTGCTCGGATTAAGGCTGCCAGTTGGTTCACCAAGATAGATCTTTGTGGTGCGTACAACCTTGTGCGCACTAAGCAGGGAGATGAATGGAAAACTGCATTTAATACGCCCGAAGGTCATTTTGAGTACTTGGTGATGCCTTTTGGGCTCTCTAATGCTCCTTCAGTGTTTCAGTCCTTTATGCATGACATCTTCCGGAAGTGTCTAGATAAATTTATGATTGTTTATCTGGATGATATTCTGTTTTTTTCTGATGATTGGGATTCTCATGTAAAGCAGGTCAGGATGGTGTTTCAGGTTTTGCATGATAATGCTTTGTTTGTGAAGAGCTCAAAGTGTCTCTTTGGAGTGCAGAAGGTTTCCTTTTTGGGTTTTATTTTCTCCCCTTCTACTGTGGAGATGGACCCAGTCAAGGTCCGAGCTATTCATGATTGGACTCAACCCACGTCTGTTAAGAGTCTTCAGAAGTTCTTGGGTTTTGCTAATTTCTACCGTCGTTTTATTGCTAATTTTTCTAGCGTTGTTAAACCTTTGACGGATATGACCAAGAAAGGTTCTGATGTTGCTAATTGAGCTCCTGCAGCCGTGGAGGCCTTCCGGGAGCTGAAGCGCCGGTTTACTTCGGCGCCTGTGTTTTGTGCCAGCCTGATGTCTCACTTCCCTTTCAGGTTGAAGTGGATGCTTCTGAGATTGGGGCAGGGGCTGTCTTGTCGCAGAAAGGCTCTGGTTGCTCTGTGATGAGACCATGTGCTTTTTTTTCTAGGAAATTTTCGCCTGCTGAGCGGAACTATGATGTTGGTAATCGGGAGTTGTTGGCTATGAAGTGGGCATTTGAGGAGTGGCGTCATTGGCTCGAGGGAGCTAAGCATCGTGTGGTGGTCTTGACTGATCACAAAAATCTGATGTATCTCGAGTCTGCTAAGCGCCTGAATCCTAGACAGGCTCGTTGGTCATTGTTTTTCTCCCGTTTTGACTTTGTGGTCTCGTACCTGCCTGGTTCAAAGAATGTGAAGGCTGATGCTCTTTCTAGGAGCTTTGTGCCTGACTCTCCTGGAGTCTCAGAGCCAGCTGGTATTCTTAAAGAGGGAGTAATCTTGTCGGCCATTTCTCCTGATTTGCGACGTGTGTTGCAGAGACTTCAGGCTGGTAGACCTGACCCTTGCCCACCTGATAGACTGTTTGTTCCTGATAAATGGACCAGCAGAGTTATTTCTGAGGTTTATTCCTCGGTGTTGGCAGGGCATCCTGGGATTTTTGGTACCAGAGATTTGGTGGCTAGGTCCTTTTGGTGGCCTTCCTTGTCGCGGGATGTGCGTTCTTTTGTGCAGTCCTGTGGGATTTGTGCTCGGGCTAAGCCTTGCTGTTCTCGTGCCAGCGGGTTGCTTTTGCCCTTGCCCGTCCCGAAGAGGCCTTGGACACACATTTCCATGGATTTCATTTCAGATCTTCCGGTGTCTCAAGGAATGTCTGTCATCTGGGTGGTGTGTGATCGTTTTTCCAAGATGGTCCATTTGGTGCCCTTGCCTAAGTTGCCTTCCTCTTCCGATCTGGTTCCTTTGTTCTTTCAGAATGTGGTTCGTTTGCACGGCATTCCTGAGAATATCGTGTCTGACAGAGGATCCCAGTTTGTGTCCAGATTCTGGTGATCTTTTTGTGCTAAGATGGGCATTGATTTGTCGTTTTCATCTGCCTTTCATCCTCAGACTAATGGCCAAACGGAGCGAACTAATCTGACACTGGAGGCTTATTTGAGATGTTTTGTGTCTGCGGATCAGGATGATTGGGTGACCTTCTTGCCATTGGCTGAGTTTGGACTCAATAATCGGGCTAGTTCCGCTACTTTGGTTTCGCCATTTTTCTGCAACTCTGGTTTTCATCCTCGTTTTTCCTCGGGTCATGTTGAGCCTTCTGACTGTCCTGGGGTGGAATCCGTGGTGGATAGGTTGCAGCGGATTTGGAATCATGTGGTGGACAACTTGAAGTTGTCACAGGAGAAGGCTCAGCGTTTTGCCAACCGCCGCCGCGGTGTGGGTCCCCGACTTCGTGTTGGGGATTTGGTTTGGTTGTCTTCTCGGTTTGTCCCTCTGAAGGTTTCCTCTCCTAAGTTTAAGCCTCGCTTTATTGGTCCTTATAAAATTTTGGAAGTCCTTAACCCGGTGTCTTTTCGTTTGGATCTTCCGGTGTCGTTTGCCATTCACAATGTGTTCCATAGGTCTTTGTTACGGCGGTACGTTGTGCCTGTGGTTCCTGCTGTTGAGCCTCCTGCTCCGGTGTTGGTTGAGGGCGAGTTGGAGTACGTGGTGGAGAAGATCTTGGATTCTCGTCTCTCTAGACGGAGGCTTCAGTATCTGGTCAAATGGAAGGGCTATGGTCAGGAGGATAATTCCTGGGTGGTCGCCTCTGATGTTCATGCGGCCGATTTGGTTCGTGCCTTTCACGCTGCTCATCCTGATCGCCCTGGTGGTCTTGGTGAGGGTTCGGTGACCCCTGCTTAAAGGGGGGGTACTGTTGTGAACTATACTTCTTGGCTCCCTCTTGTGGTCACTAGCGGTATGGCACTTGGATTGTCTTTCCCCAGGTTGGTACTCACCTGGTTCGTTAGGCCTTGGGTGTTCCTATTTAGACTTCCTGGAAACTCAGTCTAGTGCCTGGAATCGATGTAATCAGTCCATGCCTGTTTTCTCCTGTCTACTGGTCTCCTGATTTTTGCAAGATAAGCTAAGTCCTGCTTTCTTATTTTTGGAAGTCCTTAACCCCGTGTCTTTTCGTTTGGATCTTCCGGTGTCGTTTGCCATTCACAATGTGTTCCATAGGTCTTTGTTACGGCGGTACGTTGTGCCTGTGGTTCCTGCTGTTGAGCCTCCTGCTCCGGTGTTGGTTGAGGGCGAGTTGGAGTACGTGGTGGAGAAGATCTTGGATTCTCGTCTCTCTAGACGGAGGCTTCAGTATCTGGTCAAATGGAAGGGCTATGGTCAGGAGGATAATTCCTGGGTGGTCGCCTCTGATGTTCATGCGGCCGATTTGGTTCGTGCCTTTCACGCTGCTCATCCTGATCGCCCTGGTGGTCTTGGTGAGGGTTCGGTGACCCCTCCTTAAAGGGGGGGTACTGTTGTGAACTATACTTCTTGGCTCCCTCTTGTGGTCACTAGCGGTATGGCACTTGGATTGTCTTTTCCCAGGTTGGTACTCACCTGGTTCGTTAGGCCTTGGGTGTTCCTATTTAGACTTCCTGGAAACTCAGTCTAGTGCCTGGAATCGATGTAATCAGTCCATGCCTGTTTTCTCCTGTCTACTGGTCTCCTGATTTTTGCAAGATAAGCTAAGTCCTGCTTTCTTATTTTTGGAAGTCCTTAACCCGGTGTCTTTTCGTTTGGATCTTCCGGTGTCGTTTGCCATTCACAATGTGTTCCATAGGTCTTTGTTACGGCGGTACGTTGTGCCTGTGGTTCCTGCTGTTGAGCCTCCTGCTCCAGTGTTGGTTGAGGGCAAGTTGGAGTACGTGGTGGAGAAGATCTTGGATTCTCGTCTCTCTAGACGGAGGCTTCAGTATCTGGTCAAATGGAAGGGCTATGGTCAGGAGGATAATTCCTGGGTGGTCGCCTCTGATGTTCATGCGGCCGATTTGGTTCGTGCCTTTCACGCTGCTCATCCTGATCGCCCTGGTGGTCTTGGTGAGGGTTCGGTGACCCCTCCTTAAAGGGGGGGTACTGTTGTGAACTATACTTCTTGGCTCCCTCTTGTGGTCACTAGCGGTATGGCACTTGGATTGTCTTTCCCCAGGTTGGTACTCACCTGGTTCGTTAGGCCTTGGGTGTTCCTATTTAGACTTCCTGGAAACTCAGTCTAGTGCCTGGAATCGATGTAATCAGTCCATGCCTGTTTTCTCCTGTCTACTGGTCTCCTGATTTTTGCAAGATAAGCTAAGTCCTGCTTTCTTATTTTTGTTTATTTGCTTTGCTCTCATTTTAGTCCAGCTTGTTCAAAATGTGATTCCTGATTTTGCTGGAAGCTCAAGGGGGCTGATATTCTCCCCCCACACCGTTAGTCGGTGCGGGGGTTCTTGGATATTCAGCGTGGATATTTTTGTAGGGTTTTTGCTGACCGTATAAGTCCGCTTCCTATTTTCTGCTATTAATTAGTGGGCCTCTCTTTGCTGAATCTAGTTCATTCTTACGTTTGTCTTTTCTTCTTACCTCACCGTTATTATTTGTTGGGGGCTTGTATTTTAACTTTGGGGTACTTTTCTCTTGAGGCAAGTGAGGTCTTATTTTCTCTGAAAGGGTTAGTTAGTTCTCCGGCTGGTGCGAGACGTCTAGAATCAAGGTAGGTACGTTCCCCGGCTGCTTCTAGTTGTGGGCTAGGATCAGGTATACGGTCAGCCAAGTTACCACCTCCCTATGAGCTGGTTTTTGTGTTTGTGGACTTAGCTTAAACTCCTGAGATCCTCTACCACTAGGATCATAACACCTGGCACTGGGAAAGGGATTACGTGAGTAACAAGGATGCTGTTTGAAGGAAACAACTACAAAACACCTCTCTCGTTATGCAGGACTGGACATTTTTGTGTTTTACTATCCCATAGAGTTTACTAAGGAGGAAAATTATATCACTGACGATGGAACAAAGGGAAAAGAACTTTGAAGGGTTATTTCCATTCAAGATCACTTTGAAATGTAACTAGGATTTGCCATTATTTTCTCATTTGTAGGGTTTTCTGCTTTTGACTCTGCCATCTACTTTTAGACCACCCCATGTTTGGCCTATTTATACATAGCACATTTTCAGTTCAGTCCTTCTCTCATTTCCTTTAAGCCATGCTTTTTGTCAAATAATGCACAAAAAACATATAAAACAATATAAGTGGTATGCATCAGAATTGTGTCTCACACTGACTAGTAAATGTGCCCCAATGTGTTCTGTAATAGTCTCTTCTATTTATAGAAAATATTATTTTAAGAAATAATATTATATCCTAGAACTTCTGCCACCAGTGATTTCTAATTTGACTTTACAGCTTGTAGAAAAATATTGTTCTAAAAAATCCCACTGCGACCTGGTGTAACATTTGCAAAAGAGAAGTCAACCGTGACAAGTTTTGACTTTTTTAATTGTTATACAATGTTGTCATAAACATAACATTTCTACTTTAATATATTGAACTATTTTACTGTTTAATTGCTTACAGGCACCAGGGAAATACACTGAGAACAGATACAGATGAATCTACATGTATCTGAAATTAAGTGCTGGAAATGCACACGTTCTAAATCTGTATTAATTCAATTTAACTTTTTCTTGGGCAGCACGGTGGCTCAGTGGCTATCACTGCAGCACTGGAGTCCTGCGTTCAAATCCCACCAAGGACAACATCTGCAAGGAGTTTGTTCTCCCAATGTTTGTGTGGATTTCCTCCAGGTTCTCCGTTTTCCTCTCACATTCCAAAAATATACTGATCGGCAATTTAGATTGTGAGCCCCATCAGGGACAGCGCTGATAATGTAAAGCGCTGTGGAATATGTTAGTGCTATACAAAAATAAAGATTATTAACATTTACTATTCTTATATAATATATATTCTTATAAGTGAAAGGTAAAATTTACTTATTAATCACTAATATTATTTCAATATTATTCCATGATAACAATGGGTAAACAACATTTCTAGTGCTCTAATAAAAATATAAATCATTAGGGATAGATTCTTTAAAAATATCAAATTATAATATTCTCACTAGAGCTGGGCAAATTTTACAAAAATCCATATTTTTCAGAATGCGGATCTGTTCTAATTCACTCTGCGCAAATACAGCAAGATGGGGGACAGCTAAACCATAGTGTGCTGTCAAAACTAAAAAAAAGCAAACATATACCTCACAGCTCACCTACTTGACACCTCCGTGCAATCGCACCCTTTGGACACCTTGATAGGATGTTTTTCTGACGATGTTCAAGTCTCCTTGTTATTCACCTGTCCCAGGCATCCCTAGCTCCGGTTCCTTACCCTGTCTCCGCTGCCCTCTTCTGTGCTCCACATCAGGTTTTGCAAGTTACCTGAACTTTATCAATGATATCTTCTCCCTTGAACTGTTTACGCCCATTTAGACACACACCTTTGACTTGGGATTGAGACTCTAGTTCTATGTTTGGTGTGATCCACCATCTGTGCTTTTTGTGTTTGTTCTTACATTCCACTAAACAGGGTGCAGCCTCATTCAATACAAATGTATTGAGTGAGGCTGCACTCACTAGATGAGTTCTGGTTAGGAGTATGCATATCACATACTTGACCCCCATTCCCGGTACAGACACTGATGAATCCTTGCAGCGCACAGTGTGTTTGCTGAGAAAATTAATGAGTCTGTAGTCACACTTGTCATTCTAGACCAGACAACCCCTTAAATTGGAATGTCATAAGCATTATCGACCCAATGTTCTTGGATGAGAGAATCTACGAACGAGTGACCATCGCCAATTTTTCACTGGTCTACAACATGCTTATATAAATGGTATAAGGAAATTGATCCCATTAAAACATTAAAGGCAACCTGTCAGCAGGATTATGCTGAGTACCCTAAAGTGTTAGGTTGGAACCGGCACCTGCCTGCAGAAGGGGATATTTTTTAAAGATATATAATATTTATTACGTAAAATAGGGGACAGGTCAGAGAGGGATCAGTGACCTGTCAGGAGCCATACTGATGAATACCTAATCAGAGTATCACATGAAGACCCCCCACAGGCCACCACAGAGCACAAGAATCTCATTAACTCAAAACTGAAAATAAAGATTAACCCCTTAAGCCCCGAGGGTGGTTTGCCCGTTAATGACCGGGCCAATTTTTACAATTCTGACCACTGTCCATTTATGAGGTTATAACTCTGGAATGCTTCAATGGATCTTGGCGATTCTGACACTGTTTTCTCGTGAAATATTGTACTTCATGATAGTGGTAAAATTTCTTCAATGTAACTTGTGTTTATTTGTGAAAAAATGGAAATTTGGCAAAAATTTTGAAAATTTTGCAATTTTCCAACTTTGAATTTTTATGCCCTTATATCACAGAGATATGTCACACAAAATACTTAATAAGTAACATTTTCCACATGTTTACTTTACATCAGCACAATTTTGGAACCAAAATTTTTTTTGTAAGGGAGTTATAAGGGTTAAAATTGACCAGCAATTTCTCATTTTTACAACACCATTTTTTTTAGGGACCACATCTCATTTGAAGTCATTTTGAGGGGTCTACATGATAGAAAATACCCAAGTGTGCCACCATTCTAAAATCTGCACCCCTCAAGGTACTCAAAACCAAGAAGTGTATTAACCCTTCAGGTGTTTCACAGGAATTTTTGGAATGTTTAAATAAAAATGAACATTTAACTTTTTTTCACACAAAATTTATTTCAGCTCCAATTTGTTTTATTTTACCAAGGGTAACAGGAGAAAATGGATGCGAAAAGTTGTTGTACAATTTGTCCTGAGTACGCTGATACCCCATATGTGGGAGTAAACCACTGCTTGGGCGCATGGCAGAGCTCGGAAGGGAAGGAGTGCCGTTTGACTTCTCAATGCAAAATTGACTGGAATTGAGATGGAACGCCATGTTGCTTTTGGAGAGCCCCTGATGTGCCTAAACATTGAAACCCCCCACAAGTGACACCATTTTGGAAAGTAGACCAGCTAAGAAACTTATCTAGATGTGTGGTGAGCACTTTGACCAACCAAGTGCTTCACAGAAGTTTATAATGCAGAGCCGTAAAAATAAAAAATCATATTTTTTCACAAAAATGATCTTTTCGCCCCCAATTTTTTTATTTTCCCAAGAGTAAGAGAAGAAATTGGACCTTAAAAGTTGTTGTGCAATTTGTTTTGAGTACGCTGATACCCCATATGTGGGTGTAAACCACTGTTTGGGCGCATGGTAGAGCTCGGAAGGGAAGGAGTGCCATTTGACTTTTCAATGCAAAATTGACTGGAATTGAGATGG
Organism: Ranitomeya variabilis; assembly: GCF_051348905.1. Taxonomy (NCBI): domain Eukaryota; kingdom Metazoa; phylum Chordata; class Amphibia; order Anura; family Dendrobatidae; genus Ranitomeya; species Ranitomeya variabilis. The sequence continues at coordinate 57,943,528 of NC_135233.1, forward strand.
GATGCCATGTTGCGTTTGGAGAGCCCCTGATGTGCCTAAACATTGAAACCCCCCACAAGTGACACCATTTTGGAAAGTAGACCCCCTAATGAACTTATCTAGATGTGTTTTGAGAGCTTTGATCAACCAAGTGTTTCACTACAGTTTATAACGCAGAGCCGTGAAAATAAAAACTCTTTTTTTTCACAAAAATGATTTTTTAGCCCCCAGTTTTTTATTTTCACAAGGGTAACAGGATAAATTGGATCCCAAAAGTTGTTGTCCAATTTGTCCTGAGTACGCTGATACCCCATATGTGGGGGAACCACCGTTTGGGCGCATGGCAGAGCTCAGAAGGGAAGGAGTGCCATTTGGAATGCAGACTTAGATGGATTGGTCTGCAGGCGTCACGTTGCATTTGCAGAATCCCTGATGTACCCAAACAGTAGAAACCCCCATAAGTGACAACATATTGGAAACTAGACCTCCCAGGGAACTTATCTAGATGTGTTGTGAGAACTTTGAACCCCCAAGTGTTTCACTACAGTTTATAACGCAGAGCCGTGAAAAAAAAATTTCCACAAAAATTATTTCACAAGGGTAACAGGATAAATTGGACCCCAAAAGTTGTTGTCCAATTTGTCCTTAGTACACTGATACCCCATATGTGGGGGGAACCACCGCTTGGGCGCATGACAGAGCTCGGAAGGGAAGGAGCACCATTTGGAATGCAGACTTAGATGGATTGGTCTGCAGGCGTCACGTTGCATTTGCAGAGCCCCTGATGTACCCAAACAGTAGAAACCCCCATAAGTGACCCCATATTGGAAACTAGACCTCCCAAGGAACTTATCTAGATGTGTTGTGAGAACTTTGAACTCCCAAGTGTTTCACTACAGTTTATAATGCAGAGCCGTGAAAATAACAAATATTTTTTTCCACAAAAATGATTTTTTAGCCCCCAGTTTTGTATTTTCCCAAGGGTAACAGGAGAAATTGGACCCCAAAAGTTGTTGTCCAATTTGTCCTGAGTATGCTGATACTCCATACGTGGGAGGGAACCACTGTTTGGGTGCATGGCAAAGCTCGGAAGGGAAGGATCGCCATTTGGAGTGCAGACTTAGATGGATTGGTCTGCAGGCATCACGTTGCATTTGCAGAGCCCCTGATGTACCCAAACAGTAGAAACCCCCCACAAGTGACCCCATATTGGAAACTGGACCTCCCAAGGAACTTATCTAGATGTGTTGTGAGAACTTTGAACCCCCAAGTGTTTCACTACAGTTTACAACGCAGAGCCGTGAAAATAAAAAATCTTTTTTTCCCACAAAAATGATTTTTAGCCCTCCAAATTTATATTTTCCCAAACGTAACAAGAGAACTTGGACCCCAAAAGTTGTCCATTTTGTCCCGAGTACGCTGATGCCCCATATGTTGGTGTAAACCCCTGTTTGGGCACACGGGAAAGCTCCGAAGGGAAGGAGCACTGTTTTACTTTTTCAATGCAGAATTGGCTGGAATTGAGATCGGACGCCATGTCGCGTTTGGAGAGCCCTTGATGTGCCTAAACAGTGGAAACTCCCCAATTCTAACTGAAACCCTAATCCAAACACACCCCTAACCCTAATCCCAACGGTAACCCTAACCACACCCCTAACCCTGACACACCCCTAACTCTAATCCCAACCCTAATCCCAACCGTAAATGTAATCCAAACCCTAACCCTAACTTTAGCCCCAACCCTAACCCTATCTTTAGCCCCAACCCTAACCCTAACTTTAGCTCCAACCCTAGCCCCAACCCTAACCCTAACCCTAGCCCTAACTCTAGCCCTAGCCCTAACCCTAGCCCTAACCCTAGCCCTAACCCTATCCCTAGCCCTAACCCTAGCCCTAACCCTAGCCCTAACCCTAACCCTAGTCCTAACCGTAAGCCTAGCCCTAACCCTAGCCCTAACCCTAACCCTAACCCTAGCTCTAACCCTAACCCTAGCCCTAACCCTAATGGGAAAATGGAAATAAATACATTTTTTTAATTTTATTATTTTTCCCTAACTAAGGAGGTGATGAAGGGGGATTTGATTTACTTTTATAGCATTTTTTATAGCAGATTTTTTTTGATTGGCAGCCGTCACACACTAAAAGTCGCTTTTTATAGCAAAAAAGTTTTTGCGTCTCCACATTTTGAGACCTATAATTTTTCCATATTTTGGTCCACAGAGTCATGTGAGGTCTTGTTTTTTGCGGGACGAGTTGACGTTTTTATGGGTAACATTTTTGGACACGTGTCAGTTTTTGATCGCTTTTTATTCTGATTTTTGTGAGGCAGAATGACAAAAAAACAGCTATTCATGAATTTCTTTTGGGGGAGGCGTTTATACCGTTCCACGTTTGGTAAAATTAATAAAGCAGTTTTATTCTTTGGGTCAGTATGATTACAGCGATACCTCATTTATATCATTTTTTTATGTTTTGGCGCTTTTATACGATAAAAACTATTTTATAGAATAAATAATTATTTTGGCATCGCTTTATTCTGAGGACTATAACTTATTCATTTTTTCTTTGATGATGCTGTATGGCAGCTCATTTTTTGCAGGACAAGATGATGTTTTCAGTGGTACAATGGTTATTTATATCTGTCTTTTTGATCACGTGTTATTCCACTTTTTGCTCGGCGGTATGATAATAAAGCGTTGTTTTTAGCCTCGTTTTTTTTTTCCTACGGTGTTCACTGAAGGGGTTAACTAGTGGGAAAGTTTTATAGGTTGAGTCGTTATGGACGCGATGATACTAAATATGTGTACTTTTATTGTTTTTTTTATTATTTAGATAAAGAAATGTATTTATGGGAATAATATATATATATTTTTTCTTTATTTAGGAATTTATTATTTTTTTTTTTACACATGTGGAAATTTTTTTTTTTTACATTTTTACTTTTCCCAGGGGGGGGCATCACAGATCGCTGATCTGACAGTTTGCACAGCACTCTGTCAGATCAGCGATCTGACTTACAGTGCTGCAGGCTTACCAAGCGCTTGCTCTGAGCAGGCACTCGGTAAGCCACCTCCCTCCCTGCAGGACCTGGATGCCGCTGGCATTTTGGATCCAGGGACTGCAGGGAGAGGAGGTAAGAGACCCTTGGAGCAACGCGATCACATCGCGTTGCTCCAGGGGTCTCAGGGAAGCACGCAGGGAGCCCCCTCCCTCTGCGATGCTTCCCTGTACCGCCGGCACACCGTGATCATGTTTGGGTTAATGTGCCATAGTGCGATAGTCAGCTGACACCCGCCCGCAATCGGCCGCGCTCCCCCCGTGAGTGCGGCCGATCGCGCTGGACATACTATCCCGTCGGTGGTCATACGGGCCCACCCCACCTCGACGGGATAGTATGTCCAATGTCAGAAAGGGGTTAAAAAATTTTTAAAAAATGTGAGTATTCAACTATCTCTGTCAGTCTCAAAATAAATGAATTTAGAAACATGTGTGTTATGTAATATTCATACTGGTGACTTAGCGACATGGAGGTTGAACTGCCTATGATCACAAAACGTTACCTTTCCTTCAGATAGGTGGTACTTTTAAAATATGCTATACTCAGCTATCTCTGTCAGTTACTTATACAAAGAATAGAGCCCCAGCTCACATGCACAACCTATGTTTCATTCATCCAGGGACTTATCAGTTGGAGCACCTGTGATCAGAAACTTATCATCCACTTATCTTTCAAAAAGATGATAAGTTTCAAATGAGCCATTGTTTGCTTTACTTATCTGTTCCACAAAAAATGAATGAAGTAGCACATGCATGAACAATCTGCACTTCATTAACATATGCAACATATCCAGGACCGGAGTGGCCATCTGGCAATTCTGGCAAATGCCAGAAGGACCTGTCTGGTCATGGGCTGCTTTGTCTGCTATGTTGTTAACAGAATCAGTGTTCTCAAGGTACCCATACTGTTAAGAGTTGTGATGGAGCACAAAGTTGCTGACTTCATCACTTACCCTAGCAGGCCACCGGTATCATTAGAAATATTGGTCTTGTAGTAAATCTTGCTTTCCTCCATCCAGGCTAATATTAGTGATATATCCCATCTGGTGCTTGGAGACAGTAACAGCATAGACCTATGTGATTTCAAATGCCAAGGCTGAATTTCAGTCCCAATCCGTACCTGAACTTATCTATTGCATTATTTCTGTGCCCTGTTGGGCATAAATCTGTGATTCTTCACATTTTATATTAGTCTATGCCTGATGAAGAAACCTGAGTAGTCTCAAAAGCTTGAAATTTGTTACCATCTTTTCAGTTAGCCATTAAAAGGTATCGACCACTGAGGACTCTCAATTCTAAATATTTTTCATATGAAACTCAGGGACTCATAGATTCATCAGATACTTATCTCCTAACCTTTGTAGAACCTAATAACTCACTTTAACAAATACATATGAGCCTTCGTTATGGAGGTTAAGACGGTTCTGTAAAATCACAATGTATAAGAATAGGCTCCATTCTTTTCTACTTCTACTGGGACAGCAACTACCTAAAATTTGTGTATTTGACTTGTCATATATTATCCCTTTGAAGCTCAGTCACTGCAAGTCCTTTGAATGCATGGCAGCTTGAAGTAACTCATTATTTTTGCAAGTTTCATTATTCCATTCATACGCCTATATATTTTAACTTATTAGTCAGGTAGTTCTGACATTTTTGGACTTGTTTGGAAGTAATTTTGTATAAATAAAGAGTTTCTGAGAAAGAATAGAATCTAAATTTTTTGTATTTTGAAATAAATCTTTAATTGCTCAGAAAACTCTGCAGGTTTCTGAAATATGCTACTTTCCCATTCAGTCGTCTTAACTTTGCTAAGTAGCTCGTTTTTATTACCAGCATCATTATAAAACTCCGACAGACGTTTTCCAAGTCAACAATAATTATATTTTCCCATTTTATTCTAAGCACTGTTCAACTCACCAATCCCCAGTGCATTATTACTTTACTGAGAATCACAGAATCAATGAAAATTCAAGGTAAAGTTGCTATAAAATAAAGACATAAAATCCTGAGAAGTCAAGGAAAAGTACACCTACAGGAAGAACAGTACTAGAAAAGCTTAATAAAGTATAGAATATCCATCTAAAATAATTACTATCATAATTGTATCTTAGCCAGCAATGTTATGGTCATTCTTAGTGACTGATCCAAGGTTATTTGGACCTGATTGTGTTCCAGCCCATCTATAGACATTCCTAAGAAAGCTTCATGAAGAACGGGCCCAAGTATGGTCTGACTCTTAGAGTGAGAGCATGGATCCACCTTCCAGCATCCACCATCATCATGGATACTTGGTTTTAATCACATGAAATAAAGTTTGAAAACTTGTATTCACAGATGTGTTTATCCATTTTTCCCTTTTAAGCGGACTTTTCTCTGCCTGCCGAAGTCTAGTGTCTAGTCGCATGATTAAGTAATGTTCTAGTGGGTACCAGTTCCATAAATTTTGACACTTAAACAAATGGTGAAACTCAATCATACCTTTTTTCTAGAAGGTAAGGTCCCAGTGAATCAAGGTTAAAGTCTTACAGAAGACTACAACTCTTCAAGGGATAAAGAGTCCAAAAAAGTACTACAGAAATAAGGAAACCAACGCAGAATTATGTGCAATGACTGAAATCATAGCAATATTTGGTTTAAAAAGGATTACCTTTATTGAATACAAAACATTAAAGGGCTTGTATAAATTTCCAAAAAACAGGCAAAAGGACAAATTGGTGTGTTTGCCGATGAAGAAATCCCAATAGTAAAAATGCCCCAATCACTAAATATACACATAGCTACAAGCAAGAGTATGGTAAGTATATAATGGTCAATATTAAGTAGTGTTCAAATGTCTATACCCATGTAGTAATACAGATCGAAGTACCAAATAGTGTAAATTCCAAAAGTCAAAAGAAATAAATGAAAGAAACAAAATCTCAGAATAAAAAAATAACAGTCTCACCCACCAAAAACCACACACTTTCTACAAATGCTTCATCAGGGGTAAAAGTTGAAGATGTAGTCTACATGATTACATTTTCAACTCTATGGCCACAACCACAACTTGCTTTAGTGAGTGACTTTTTATTTGTCAAGTTACGTTGAAAATTAATATACAGCAAACCACTTTGCATTTGGTCACAGGAACTAAGATTTTTGGGAAGGATTGTAAGTAAAAGTATAAGTGAATTATGCAATCCAGAACAAAGTATCAAAATTATCAAAAAAGGAACCTCTGGGTTTTGGCAAATTAAATAAAAAATCCCTGCACTCCTGGCAATGAAGAGGTGTTTGCTTGTTTCTCAATTCACTTTCCATAGATATATATAGAAAAACTGCTGAGCAAGAGTGTGTGACGTGGAGTCCCATTCTTAAGACAGGAATTTGTTCCAAAAGTGGGACCAGAACCTTAAATATTGGAACTAGGGCAATCCCCGTAATTTTGGGGAGTGTTCTAACAAATGGTTATTGTGAAAAGCAGGCATCACTTAAAAAAAAATATATAGGACTACCATTTTATTTAATAAAAGAGTGACCAGCCCCAGGTTGCTGATTTTTCTAAATATCACCAATAAACAAAAGCGCAAAGAAGTGACCCTAATGTCCCTCAAAAATCAGGCCCAAACATTTGGATTATGGACTAGTCCTGGAGATCCTACAAACCTCCGCTGCCCCTCTTTTATAGAAAAAGCAAGATCTCGCCCCTGATGCTAACCAAGGGTTAGCATGTACTTTACTAATTTGTTACAAAATTTTAATATGATTGGAGTGGTTACCAATATGGGGCAGCCACTCTTTTATTAAATGAAAAGGGCAGCACCAGATTAGTGATAGTGATAGGTTTTCTTCATTTGTTAGAGCTTCCTAAAGCTTACCAGTCTCCTCCAGAGTCCTTGTTGGGAATGTGTCTTACTAGAGATGGGAAAATTTATTTGAGTGAAATTGAATTCTAAAAATAACTTACCCCATCGCTCAACTTTCTGGTCACCCCTGCTTATCCCTGCCCACTGTCTGGTTCTCCGTGTTTTTGTCTCACTGCATTTTTGACCTGGAATTAACGCCAGGCAAGGGTTCCTGTTGCAATCAGGACCTTGAGTTCACTGTGCATGCTCCTCGACCTAATTGCAACAAGCTCCGACATAGAGTGAGCACTAGCTCAGAGATATGATGTTATGGAGCCACTCAAAACCAGCCAGAAGGCAGCCAGAGAGTGGAATGGTGCATATAATTATTCAAAAACATTTTTTTTTTTATCCAGTGTCTGTTGAGATTCCAAATCATAATACATTCTCAGTGAATAACTTCTATGTGAATTGAATTACCAGGGAAAATATGTGCAAATAGGTGAATTTAGATCCACTTATTTCTTTGTGCTTCCACATCTCACATCTGCCTAACTTTGTTTCTGCAGAAACTTAATCTTTAGAAGAGCATGAAGCTCCAGCACCTCTAGACCATCATTTCAGGTGAAATATTATTTTAATGTGGTTTTTCAACTTTTTACAATGCCTTTTTATTGAAAAAAAAAGCTGTAATCTTCAGACAAAAAAAAACAAGCACAAATTTTCAATTTTGCTGCAGTATCACCACTGGCGACATAAAGTATTACAGAGTTCTTACTAAAATCAGTGAAGTGTAAAACTAAAGAGAATGGAGTTCTGACTTCATAAATAAAAACAAACACATTGTGAGACCCCTGTGAGAAAGCGAATGCGAAACGCGCGTCGGGGCGGTCCACTAGGAACATTGATCTGCACTTGCACCTTAAATATGGGTGAGCTGTGTCCACAGTGGAATAGGCATTATTTTATTAAGCATTTTAGATACTCTAACATGAGTTACCTATAAATGTCATTCCCCTTTGGGATAAGAATATCACTAGGATATGGAAGCACTTGACACATGCTCATAATAGTAGGGATTTGTATGTGTCTGATTTATAATATTGAACTTATATGTGCTTGTACATGCTTAAATAACTCCTCTATATTGTGACAGCCCAATTATTGTGACTGTTCCCCAGGTGACACTTGTTGTTTCCTTCTTGATGTATGCCTTGTGTATATATCACCGGCCACTTTATTAGGTACACCTGTCCAACTTCTTGTTAACACTTAATTTCTAATCAGCCAATCACATGGCGGCAACTCAGTGCATTTAGGCATGTAGACATGGTCAAGACAATCTCCTGCAGTTCAAACCGAGCATCAGTATGGGGAAGAAAGGTGATTTGAGTGCCTTTGAACGTGGCATGGTTGTTGGTGCCAGAAGGGCTGGTCTGAGTATTTCAGAAACTGCTGATCTACTGGAATTTTCACGCACAACCATCTCTAGGGTTTACAGAGAATGGTCCGAAAAAGAAAAAAAATCCAGTGAGCGGCAGTTCTGTGGGCGGAAATGCCTTGTTGATGCCAGAGGTCAGAGGAGAATGGGCAGACTGGTTCGAGCTGATAGAAAGGCAACAGTGACTCAAATCGCCACCCGTTACAACCAAGGTAGGCCTAAGAGCATCTCTGAACGCACAGTGCGTCGAACTTTGAGGCAGATGGGCTACAGCAGCAGAAGACCACACCGGGTACCACTCCTTTCAGCTAAGAACAGGAAACTGAGGCTACAATTTGTACAAGCTCATCGAAATTGGACAGTAGAAGATTGGAAAAACGTTGCTTGGTCTGATGAGTCTCGATTTCTGCTGCGACATTCGGATGGTAGGGTCAGAATTTGGCGTAAACAACATGAAAGCATGGATCCATCCTGCCTTGTATGGAGCATCTTTGGGATGTGCAGCCGACAAATCTGCGGCAACTGTGTGATGCCATCATGTCAATATGGACCAAAATCTCTGAGGAATGCTTCCAGCACCTTGTTGAATCTATGCCACGAAGAATTGAGGCAGTTCTGAATGCAAAAGGGGGTCCAACCCGTTACTAGCATGGTGTACCTAATAAAGTGGCCGGTGAGTGTATATATATATATATTTATGATTAATTGATTTTGACTAATAAAATGTATTTGTTCATATTTATGAAGTCAGCACTCCTTTCTCTTTAGCTTTACATGATAGAGGAGTGTCTTCACTTATTGTGCAGCTGATACATCCAGATAGGAGTAGTCATATTATTTAATTATTCTCTACCTATCTATGTGTTTTTTCTGGAACTTTCTTAACTAAAATCAGTGAATTGTTTATATATTTATGGAAATGTTAGCCCTATGGAATAGAATAAAATGTACTCTTAGTACCTCCATTCTTCAAAATTTATGAAAGTCCTGAATAATGGTTGCCCAGTAGTGTTGACCATTCCGATACTGCAAATATCGGGTATCGGCCAATATTCGCTGTATCCGAATTCCGATACCGAGTTCCGATATTTTTGCTATATCAGAAATCGGAATCAGAAGTTCCTATAGTGAAATTATGCAGTATAATGAAGTGTGGGTGGTGCGTGGGTGGTGCGTGGGCGGAGACTGCGTGTGTGCATGTGCGTGTGTGCGGGCGATGTCTGTGCGTGACCATGGGGCTCTCTGCATGTGTGCCGGGGCTCTATGCGGCATGCGGGGTCTCTGTGTGGCTTTCGGGGTCTCTGTGCGGCATGCGGGGTCTCTGTGCGGCGTGCGGGGTGTCTCAGTGCGGGCATCGTCCGATGGTACTACAAGTCCCATCGGACGATGCCTGCTACACTGACAGTGATTGACACATTAGCCAGTGGGAAAAAAACGGATCCGGCGGAAAAAACGGATCCTGCAAATGTGCTCGCAGGATGCGTTTTTTACCCATAGACTTGTATTAGCGATGAATCGCGATGGATAGCCACATGTCGCGTACGTCGTGCAACATATCCGTCGTGTTTTGGTGGACCGTCGGCACAAAAAAACGTTCAAGTGAACTTTTTTTGTCCGTCGCGTCCACCATTTTCTACCGCGCATGCGCGGCAGAAACTCCGCCCACTCCTTCCGGACTTCAGAATGGGCGGCGGATGCGTTGAAAAACTGCATCCGCTGCCCACGTCATGCACAAATTTCACAACACAGCGTACCGACGCAAGTGTGAAAGAGGCATTAATGAGCGTTGAATTTTTTTTTAAAAATGGCGTGGGCTCCCGCGCAATTTTCTGCGCCAGAGGGGGAAATCCGATGGCCAGGGGCTAATATTTGTAGCCTGCTATGAATATCAGCCCGCAGCTGTCTGCGTAGCCTTTACTGGCTATTAAAATAGGGGGACCCACCCCAAAAATGATGTGAGGTCCCCCTATATTTTATAGCCACAAAGGCTAAGCAGACAGCTGCGGGCTGATATTCATAGCCTAGAGAGGGGCCATGGATATTGGCCCCCCCTGGCTACAAATACCAGTCCGCAGCCACCCCAGAAATGGCGCATCTGTAAGATGCACCAATTCTGGCACTTAGCCCCTCTCTTCCCACTCCCGTGTAGCGGTGGGATATGGGGCAATAAGGGGTTAATGTCACCTTGCTATTGTAAGGTGACATTAACCCCTTCGTGCCATGCGCCGTACTAGTACGGCGCTGCCGGCACTGCATTAGTGCCAGCCGCAGTACTAGTACGGCGCATCGATCACCGCGGTCTCGCGCTGAGCGCCGCGGTGATCGGGTGTGGGTGTCAGCTGTATATGACAGCTGACACCCCGCAGCAATGCTATCGCCGATCGCGGGCATTTAACCCCTCTGATGCCGCTGTCAATAGTGACAGCGGCATAGAAGGGGATCGCGCAGGGACGGGGGCTCCCTGCGCTCTCCCACCGGAGCAACGCGATGAGATCGCGCTGCTCCGGTGGTCTGGAAGGAGTCCCCAGATCCAAGATGGCCACGGGACTCCTTCCGAGTCATTTACTGACCTGGCTTGCCGGCGCCTGCAAGAGCTGCTGAGAGCAGGCGCCGGCAAGCCTCTGCTCTTGTGTGTGAGATCGGTGATCTGACAGAGTGCTGTGCACACTGTCAGATCACCGATCTGTGATGTCCCCCCCTGGGACAAAGTAAAAAAGTAAAAAAAAAAAATGTCCACATGTGTAAAAAAAAAGAAAAAAAAATTCCTAAATAAAGAAAAAAAAATATATATATATATATATATATATATATATATATTCCCATAAATACATTTCTTTATCTAAATAAAAAAAAATCCCACAATAAAAGTACACATATTTAGTATCGACGCGTCCGTAACGACCCCACCTATAAAACTATATCACTAGTTAACCCCTTCAGTGAACACCGTAAAAAAAAAAAAAAAAAACGAGGCAAAAAACAACGCTTTATTCTCATACCGCCAAACAAAAAGTGGAATAACACGCGATGAAAAAGACAGATATAAATAACCATGGTACCGCTGAAAATGTCATCTTGCCCCGCAAAAAAAAAGCCACCATACAGCATCATCAGCAGAAAAATAAAAAAGTTATAGCTCTCAGAATAAAGCGATGCAAAAACAATTATTTTTTTATATAAAATAGTTTTTATTGTGTAAAAGCGCCAAAACATAAAAAAATGACATAAATGAGGTATCGCTGTAATTGTACTGACCTGAAGAATAAAACTGCTTTATCAATTTTACCACACGTGGAATGGTATAAACGCCCCCCCTAAAAGAATTTCAGGAATTGCCGGTTTTTGTTCATTCCACCTCCCATAAATTGGAATAAAAAGCGATCAAAAAATGTCATGTGCCCGAAAATGGTACCAATAAAAACGTCAACTCGTTCCACAAAAAACAAGATCTCACATGACTCTGTGGACCAAAATATGGAAAAATTATAGCTCTCAAAATGTGGTGATGCAAAAACTATTTTTTGCAATAAAAAGCGTCTTTTAGTGTGTGATGGCTGCCAACCATAAAAATCCACCCAAAAAACGCTATAAAAGTAAATCAAATCCCCCTTCATCACCCCCTTAGTTAGGGAAAAATAATAAAATTTTAAAAAATATATTTATTTCCATTTTCCTGTTAGGCTACTTTCACACTAGCGTCGGTACGGGGCCGTTGTGCTGCGTCAGCCCGACGTACCGACACATACTGTGCAAGCGCCGCACAACGGGGGCAGCGGATGCTGTTTTTCCACGCATCCGCTGCCCCATTGTGAGGTGCGGGGAGGTGGGGGCGGAGTTCCAGCCGTGCATGCGCGGTCGGAAATTGTGGACCGACGGCACAAAAAAAGTTACATGTAACGTTTTTTGCTGCCGGCGGTCCGCCACAACACGACGCAACCGTCGCACGACGGTTGCGACGTGTGTCAATACGTCGCAATGCGTCGCTATTGTTAGTCTATGGGGAAAAAACGCATCCTGCAGATGACTTTGCAGGATGCGTTTTTTCGCCAAAACGACGCATTGCAACGTATGCAAAAAAACGCTAGTGTGAAAGTAGCGCTAGGGTTAGGACTAGGGTTAGGGCTAGGGTTAGGGTTGGGGTTAGGGCTAGGGTTAGGGCTGGGGTTAGGGTTGGGGTTAGGGTTTCAGTTAGAATTGGGGAGTTTTCACTGTTTAGGCACATCAGGGGCTCTCCAAACGCGACATGGCATCCGATCTCAATTCCAGCCAATTCTGCTTTGAAAAACTAAAACAGTGCTCCTTCCCTTCTGAGTTCTCCTGTGCACCCAAACAGTGGTTCCCCCCAACATATGGGGTATCAGCATTCTCAGGACAAGTTGGACAACAACTTTTGGGGTCCAATTTGTCCTGTTACCCTTGGGAAAATAAAAACGTGGGGGCTAAAATATCAGTTTAGTGGAAAAAAAAATATTTTTTATTTTCACGGCTCTGCGTGATAAACTGTAGTGAAACACTTGTTGGTTCAAAGTTCTCACAACACATCTAGATAAGTTCCCTGGGGGGTCTAGTTTCCAATATGGGGTCACTTGTGTTTTTTTTTTTACTGTTTAGGCACATCAGGGGCTCTGCAAATGCAACATGACACCTGCAGACCAATCCATCTAAGTCTGCAATTCAAACGGCGCTCCTTCCCTTCCGAGCTCTGCCGTGCGCCCAAACAGTGGTTCCCCCCATATATTGGGTATCAGCGTACTCAGGACAAATTGGACAATAACTTTTGTGGTCCAATTTCTCCTGTTACCCTTGGGAAAATAAAAACATGGGGGCTAAAATATCATTTTCGTGGAAAAAAATATATTTTTGATTTTCGCAGCTCTGCGTTATAAACTGTAGTGAAACACTTGTTGGTTCAAAGTTCTCACAACACATCTAGATAAGTTCCGTGGGGGGTCTAGTTTTTCAATATGGGGTCACTTGTGGGGGGTTTCTACTGTTTAGGTACATCAGGGGCTCTGCAAATGCAACATGACACCTGCAGACCAATCCATCTAAGTCTGCATTTCTAACGGCGCTCCTTCCCTTCCGAGCTCTGCCGTGCACCCAAACAGTAGTTCCCCTCAATGTATGGGGTATCAGCGTACTCAGGACAAATTGGAAAATAACTTTTGTGGTCCAATTTCTCCTGTTACCCTTGGAAAAAAAAAATTGCGGGCTAAAACATCATTTTGTGGAAAGAAAAAATGATTTTTTAATTTTCACAGCGCTACATTCTAAACTTTAGTGAAACAATTGGGGGTTAAAAGTGCTCACCACACATCTAGATAAGTTCCTTAGGGGGTCTGTTGTGAAGTTGGATTTTGGGCTCCCCCGGTGGCCACTGGTGGAATTGAACTGGTGTGCATCATCCCCTCTGTCACTTCCATGCCGGTCAACATTGTAATCAGAAGCCTTTCTGTGCATGTTCCTGCTGCTAGACATCTCCCAGATAAGTTGGACTTTTGTCCTCGTTTGTTTTTGCATTTTGTTCCAGTTCACAGCTGTAGTTTCGTTTCTGTGTCTGGGGGGCTCTTGTGGTCTGAAGTTGCCACTCTGATGTTATGAGTTAATACTAGAGTCTTAAAGTAATTTCAGGATGGTATTTTGATAGGGTTTTCAGCTGACCAGGAAAGTGCCCTTTCTATCTTCCTGCTATCTAGTAAGCGGACCTCAATTTTGCTAAACCTATTTTCATACTACGTTTGTCATTTCATCTAAAATCACCGCCAATATATGTGGGGGCCTCTGTCTGCCTATCGGGGAAATTTCTCTAGAGGTGAGCCAGGACTATATTTTCCTCTGCCAGGATTAGTTAGTCCTCCGGCCGGCGCTGGGCGTCTAGGGATAAAAAACGTAGGCACCGCTACCCGGCTACTGTTAGTTGTGCGGCAGGTTTAGTTCATGGTCAGTTTAGTTTCCATCCTTCCAAGAGCTAGGACTTATGTTTGCTGGGCTATGTTCTCTTGCCATTGAGAACCATAACAGTTTGACCGGCCAAAAAGGGTTAAATTAATTGACAGAGAAAGGAGAGAAAAGAGAAGTCTGCTGAAGATTTTTTTTTTTTTTCCCTTCCCTTCAGTTCTGAGTGTGCTTGTAATTGAATCTCTTGCAAGTCTGCCTATATTGCAGCCTTTCTCTCTCTCTCTCTCCTTCTAATCCTGGAATGGCTCTGTGTTCACCTGTTTAAAATGGATATTCAGAGTTTAGCTGCAGGTTTGAATAATCTCACCACGAAAGTTCAAAATTTACAAGATTTTGTTGTTCATGTTCCTATATCTGAACCTAGAATTCCTTTGCCTGAATTTTTCTCGGGGAATAGATCTTGCTTTCAAAATTTCAAAAATAATTGCAAGTTGTTTTTGTCCCTGAAATCTCGCTCTGCTGGAGATCCTGCTCAGCAGGTCAGGATTGTGATTTCCTTGCTCCGGGGCGACCCTCAGGATTGGGCTTTTGCATTGGCTCCAGGGGATCCTGCGTTGCTCAATGTGGATGCGTTTTTTCTGGCCTTGGGGTTGCTTTATGAGGAACCTCAGTTAGAGCTTCAGGCGGAAAAGGCCTTGATGTCCCTATCTCAGGGGCAAGACGAAGCTGAAATATACTGCCAGAAATTCCGTAAATGGGCTGTGCTTACTCAGTGGAATGAGTGCGCCCTGGCGGCGAATTTCAGAGAGGGTCTCTCTGATGCCATTAAGGATGTTATGGTGGGGTTCCCTGTGCCTGCGGGTCTGAATGAGTCCATGACAATGGCTATCCAGATCGATAGGCGTCTGCGGGAGCGCAAACCTGTGCACCATTTGGCGGTGTCTACGGAGAAGACGCCAGAGAATATGCAATGTGATAGAATTCTGTCCAGAAGTGAACGGCAGAATTTAAGACGAAAAAATGGGTTGTGCTTCTATTGCGGTGATTCAACTCATGTTATATCAGCATGCTCTAAGCGTACTAAGAAGCTTGATAAGTCTGTTTCAATTGGCACTTTACAGTCTAAGTTTATTCTATCTGTGACCCTGATTTGTTCTTTATCATCTATTACCGCGGATGCCTATGTCGACTCTGGCGCCGCTTTGAGTCTTATGGATTGGTCCTTTGCCAAACGCTGTGGGTATGATTTGGAGCCTCTTGAAACTCCTATACCCCTGAAGGGGATTGACTCCACCCCATTGGCTAGTAATAAACCACAATACTGGACACAAGTAACTATGCGGATTAATCCGGATCATCAGGAGATTATTCGCTTTCTTGTGCTGTATAACCTACATGATGTGTTGGTGCTTGGATTGCCATGGCTGCAATCTCATAACCCAGTCCTTGACTGGAAAGCTATGTCTGTGTTAAGCTGGGGATGTAAGGGGACGCATGGGGACGTACCTGTGGTTTCCATTTCATCATCTATTCCCTCTGAGATTCCTGAATTCTTGACTGAATATCGTGACGTTTTTGAAGAACCTAAGCTTTGTTCATTACCTCCGCACCGGGAGTGCGATTGTGCCATAGATTTGATTCCGGGTAGTAAATACCCTAAGGGTCGTTTATTTAATCTGTCTGTGCCTGAACATGCTGCTATGCGAGAATATATAAAGGCGTCCTTGGAAAAGGGACATATTCGTCCTTCGTCATCTCCCTTAGGAGCCGGTTTTTTCTTTGTGGCTAAGAAAGATGGCTCTTTAAGACCGTGTATTGATTATCGGCTTTTGAATAAAATCACGGTTAAATATCAATATCCGTTGCCACTGTTGACTGATTTGTTTGCTCGCATAAAGGAGGCCTTTCGGGAGCTTAAGCGCCGCTTTTCTTCCGCCCCTGTTTTGCGTCAGCCTGATGTTGCTCTTCCTTTTCAGGTTGAGGTCGACGCTTCTGAAATCGGAGCTGGGGCAGTTTTGTCGCAGAGAAGTTCCGATTGTTCCGTGATGAGACCTTGTGCCTTTTTCTCGCGTAAATTTTCGCCCGCCGAGCGGAATTATGATGTTGGGAATCGGGAGCTTTTGGCCATGAAGTGGGCTTTTGAGGAGTGGCGTCATTGGCTTGAGGGGGCTAGACATCAGGTGGTGGTATTGACTGACCACAAAAATCTAATTTATCTTGAGTCCGCCAGACGCCTGAATCCTAGACAGGCGCGCTGGTCGTTGTTTTTCTCTCGGTTTAATTTTGTGGTGTCCTACCTGCCGGGTTCTAAGAATGTTAAGGCGGATGCCCTTTCTAGGAGTTTTGAGCCTGACTCCCCTGGTAACTCTGAACCTACAGGTATCCTTAAGGATGGAGTGATATTGTCTGCCTTTTCTCCAGACCTGCGGCGGGCCTTGCAGGAGTTTCAGGCGGATAGACCTGATCGTTGCCCACCTGGTAGACTGTTTGTTCCTGATGATTGGACCAGTAAAGTCATTTCTGAGGTTCATTCTTCTGCGTTGACAGGTCATCCTGGAATCTTTGGTACCAGGGATTTGGTGGCAAGGTCCTTCTGGTGGCCTTCCCTGTCTCGAGATGTGCGAGGCTTTGTGCAGTCTTGTGACGTTTGTGCTCGGTCCAAGCCTTGTTGTTCTCGGGCTAGTGGATTGTTGTTGCCCTTGCCTATCCCGAAGAGGCCCTGGACGCACATCTCTATGGATTTTATTTCGGATCTTCCTGTTTCTCAGAAGATGTCTGTCATCTGGGTGGTGTGTGACCGTTTCTCTAAGATGGTCCATTTGGTTCCCCTGCCTAAGTTGCCTTCTTCTTCCGAGTTGGTTCCTCTGTTTTTTCAAAATGTGGTCCGTTTGCATGGTATTCCGGAGAATATCGTTTCTGACAGAGGAACCCAATTCGTGTCTAGATTTTGGCGAGCATTCTGTGCTAGGATGGGCATAGATTTGTCTTTCTCGTCTGCTTTCCATCCTCAGACTAATGGCCAGACCGAGCGGACGAATCAGACCTTGGAGACATATTTGAGGTGTTTTGTGTCTGCAGATCAGGATGATTGGGTTGCTTTTTTGCCTTTAGCGGAGTTTGCCCTCAATAATCGGGCCAGCTCTGCCACCTTGGTGTCTCCTTTTTTCTGTAATTCGGGGTTTCATCCTCGATTTTCTTCTGGTCAGGTGGAATCTTCGGATTGTCCTGGAGTGGATGCTGTGGTGGAGAGGTTGCATCAGATTTGGGGGCAGGTAGTGGACAATTTGAAGTTGTCCCAGGAGAAGACTCAGCTTTTTGCCAACCGCCGGCGTCGGGTTGGTCCTCGGCTTTGTGTTGGGGACTTGGTGTGGTTGTCTTCTCGTTTTGTCCCTATGAGGGTTTCTTCTCCTAAGTTTAAGCCTCGGTTCATCGGCCCGTACAAGATATTGGAGATTCTTAACCCTGTGTCCTTCCGTTTGGACCTCCCTGCATCTTTTTCTATTCATAATGTTTTTCATCGGTCATTGTTGCGCAGGTATGAGGTACCGGTTGTGCCTTCCGTTGAGCCTCCTGCTCCGGTGTTGGTTGAGGGCGAGTTGGAGTACGTTGTGGAAAAAATCTTGGACTCCCGTGTTTCCAGACGGAAACTCCAGTATCTGGTCAAATGGAAGGGATACGGTCAGGAGGATAATTCTTGGGTGACTGCCTCTGATGTTCATGCCTCCGATCTGGTCCGTGCCTTTCATAGGGCTCATCCTGATCGCCCTGGTGGTTCTGGTGAGGGTTCGGTGCCCCCTCCTTGAGGGGGGGGTACTGTTGTGAAGTTGGATTTTGGGCTCCCCCGGTGGCCACTGGTGGAATTGAACTGGTGTGCATCATCCCCTCTGTTCACCTGTTTCCATCAGGATGTGGGAGTCGCTATTTAACCTTGCTCCTCTGTCACTTCCATGCCGGTCAACATTGTAATCAGAAGCCTTTCTGTGCATGTTCCTGCTGCTAGACAACTCCCAGATAAGTTGGACTTTTGTCCTCGTTTGTTTTTGCATTTTGTTCCAGTTCACAGCTGTAGTTTCGTTTCTGTGTCTGGGGGGCTCTTGTGGTCTGAAGTTGCCACTCTGATGTTATGAGTTAATACTAGAGTCTTAAAGTAATTTCAGGATGGTATTTTGATAGGGTTTTCAGCTGACCAGGAAAGTGCCCTTTCTATCTTCCTGCTATCTAGTAAGCGGACCTCAATTTTGCTAAACCTATTTTCATACTACGTTTGTCATTTCATCTAAAATCACCGCCAATATATGTGGGGGCCTCTGTCTGCCTATCGGGGAAATTTCTCTAGAGGTGAGCCAGGACTATATTTTCCTCTGCCAGGATTAGTTAGTCCTCCGGCCGGCGCTGGGCGTCTAGGGATAAAAAACGTAGGCAACGCTACCCGGCTACTGTTAGTTGTGCGGCAGGTTTAGTTCATGGTCAGTTTAGTTTCCATCCTTCCAAGAGCTAGGACTTATGTTTGCTGGGCTATGTTCTCTTGCCATTGAGAACCATAACAGGGGTCTTCTTTCCAAAATGGTGTCACTTGTGGGGGTTTCCACTGTTTAGACACGTCAGGGGCTCTCCAAACACGACATGGGTTCCGATCTCAATTCCAGCCAATTTTGCATTGAAAAGTCAAATGGCGCGCCTTCCCTTCTGCGCTCTGTCATGCGCTCAAACAGTGGTTTATCCCCATATATGAAGTATCAGCGTACTCAGGACAAATTGCACAACAATTTGTGGGGTCCAATTTGTCCTGTTACCCTTGGGAAAATAAAAAATTTGGGGCAAAGAGATCATTTTTTGTGAAAATTAATATGAATTTTTTTTTTACGGCTCTACATTATAAACTTCTGTGAAGCACTTGGAGGTTCAAAGTGCTCACCACACATCTAGATTAGTTCCTTAGAGGGTCTACTTTCCAAAATGGTGTCATTTGTGGGGGTTTCCACTGTTTAGGCACGTCAGGGGCTCTCCAAACACGACATGGGTTCCGATCTTAATTCCAACCAATTTTGCATTGAAAAGTCAAATGGCGCTCCTTCCCTTCCGAGCTCTGCCATGCGCCTAAACAGTGGTTTATCCCCATATATAAAGTATCAGCGTACTCAGGACAAATTGCACAACAACTTTTGGGGTCAAATTTATCCTGTTACCCTTGGGAAAGTAAAAAATTGGGGGCAAAAATATCATTTTTTCTGAAAATTAATATGAATTTTTTTTAACGGCTCTACATTATAAACTTCTGTGAAGCACTTGGAGGTTCAAAGTGCTCACCACACATCTAGATTAGTTCCTTAGAGGGTCTACTTTCCAAAATGGTGTCACTTGTGGGGGTTTCCACTGTTTAGGCACGTCAGGGGCTCTACAATCGCGACATGGGTTCCGATCTCAATTCCAGCAAATCTTGCATTGAAAAGTCAAATGGCGTTCCTTCCTTTCCGAGCTCTGCCACGTGCCCAATCAATGGTTTACCCCAACATGTGGGGTATCTGCGTACTAAGGACAAATTGTACAATGACTTTTTTGGTCCAATTTCTCGTTTTACCCTTGGTAAAATAAAACAAATTGGATCTGAAGTAAAAATTTTATGAAAAAAAAGTTAAATGTTCAATTTTTTTTAAACATTACAAAAATTCCTGTGAAGCACCTGAAGGGTTAATAAACTTTTTGAATGTGGTTTTGAGTACCTTGAGGGGTGCAGTTTTTAGAATGTTGTCACTTTTGGGCATTTTCTGTCATATAGACCCCTCAAAGTCACTTCAAGTGTGAGGGGGTCCGTAAAAAAATGGTTTTGCAAATTTTGTTGCAAAAATGAGAAATCGCTGGTCAACTTTTAACCCTTATAACTCCCTAACAAAAAAAAATTATGTTTCCAAAATTGTGCTGATGTAAAGCAGACATGTGGGAAATGTTGTTTATTAACTATATTATGAGATTTAACTCTCTAATTTAAGGGCATAAAAACTAAAATTTTGAAAATTGCTAAATTTTCATAATTTTTGACAAATTTTTGTTTTTTTCACAAATAAATTAAAGTCATATCGAAGAAGTTTTACCACTATCATGAAGTACAATATGTCACGAGAAAACAATGTCAGAATCGCCAGGATCAGTTGAAGCGTTTTAGAGTTATGACCTCATAAAGTGACAGTGGTCAGAATTCTAAAAATTGGCCCTGTCACTTAGGTGAAAACAGGCTTCGGGGTGAAGGGGTTAAGCCGGGTTAATAACAGAGAGGCGTCAATAAGACGCCTATCCATTATTAATCCAATAGTAAGAAAGGGTTAATTAAACATGCACACATTAGGGAAAAAGTATTTTAATATTCTTCATTTCACCATACTTACCATACTTCAGTGCCTGCAAAAAACGTAAAATAATAAACCGTATACTACCTGTCCGCCGTAGTCCAATTAATAACGAGTGTCCCACGACGATCTCCCCTGTAGAACAGTGACATCGGGTGATGTCACTGCTCTATAGGACCTTCAGTGACACACTGACAGCAGACAATGGCTCCTGCAGTGCATCACTGAGAAGTTACCTTAGGACAAAGGCTCACTTTATGGCAATTGCTGCCTGGGAAAATTTCTCACCCAGCAATGCCATAACTGAGGCTAGGGACTATTTTTTTACAGCGGCAGAGGAATACCTTCCTCCCGTAATTGTGTTTCTGGGGCCCCTGGTGAGCGGTCGCAACAACTGTTGCTGCCGTTCTCCACGGGAGATCGTTGTGGGACACTCGTGGATTTCTGCGGACAGGGAGTATATTGGTTGTTTGTTTTTTTCATCTTTTTTACAGATGACACTGGCTTTGGGGATCAAAATGACAAGTAATGGTGAGTATGTACTCTATGTTTAATGTACTGTATGTCTATATGTATGTCATGTATGTAATGTATGAATGTACTGTATGGAGTATGTATGGAGTATGTGTGGAGTATGTATGGAGCATTTTTTTTTTCATTCAACACATTAGCCGGATGATGGGACTACTACTGTCCCATCATTGGCTAATGTGTCAATCACTGTCAGTGTAGCAGGCATCGTCCGACTTGTAGTCCCATTGGATGATGCCTGCACACAGACACCCCGCACTCCGCACAGAGACAAACCACACGCCGCACAGAGACACCCCGCACGCCGCACAGAGACACCCCGCACGCTGCACAGAGACCCCACACGCCGCACAGAAACACCCCGCACGCTGAACAGAGACCCCCCGCATGCCGCACAGAGACACCCTGCATGCCGCACAAAGCCCCAGCATGCCGCACAGACTCCAGAGAGCCCCGGTAGGCCCGCATGCTGCACAGAGACCCCGCACGCTACACAGAGACCCCGCATGTTGCACAGAGAAACCCCGCACGCCGCACAGGGACTCCGCACGCCGCATAGAGACACCCCGCATGCCACACAGACACCCCGCACTCCGCACAGAGACAAACCACACGCTGCACAGAGACACCCTGCATGCCGCACAGAGACACCCCGCACGCCGCCCAGAGCCCCAGCATGCCGCACAGACTCCAGAGAGCCCCGGTAGGCCAGCATGCCGCACAGAGACCCCGCACGCCATACAGAGACCCCACATGTTGCACAGAGAAACCCCGCACGCCGCACAGGGACTCCGCACGCCGCACAGAGACACCCCGCACGCCGCACAGAGCCCCAGCATGCCGCACAGACTCCAGAGAGCCCCGGTAGGCCCGCACAGAGCCCCGGCAGGCAGGTACACATCCCTGGCAGGCCTGCACAGACCCCGCCCGCACACACAGACACTCACAGTGTCCACCCACACATCACCCACACTCTTCCCCCATCCGGAAGAGGATGTAGAAGGACAGAAAGGGTTTATTTTAATTCCGATATTTGTGTCCCATTGACTTGTATTGGTATCCGGTATCGATATCGGCGATATCCGAAATTTTTTGGATATCGGCCGATCCAATCCCATACCGATACTTCTGGATATCGGAAAGTATCGCTCAACACTATTGCCCAAGCTTTCTTCACACGGAATTCTATAACAAGATATGTATAGATTTTTTTTTTTGACCAAGACAATCTCTGTAATAACTGGAAGGTACTTCTAGGAATCTAGAGTACAAATCCCAAGGAAACCGATGACATACTGCATGCAATAAAATGCTCTTCATCATTGGAACTAAGCTCTCTCGTGAAGTAATACGTTCAGGGTAGACATGGCATAAGATTTCCAACCGTAAGTAAAGATAACACTCCAGTGTGAACAGTTTTAAATAAAGGGGTAGGTAAGGGGAACTAGCAAATCATAGCTGTTGTCATAATTGTCAGCAGTAAGAATATATGCTGAACTGCTACATCTGTGACACCGGTCGTACACTTACTAGAAATATTAGCGAAGGCGGCTGGAGCAAGGGATAATAGATCAAAAGAAATACAATAAAACCACTAAGGACAAAGAGGCTGTAACAATTACTATCATACAAAAATGAATTATCTTACATGAAGAAGACTTTAGAGATACATCTCTAGAAATAATGTACAAAAAACTTCACCTGGTCAACGGTGGAATGATTCTGACTCACAGGACAAGTTCTACTGACATACAGCTCTGGCAAAAATTAAGAGACCACTGCAAAATGTTCAGTTTGTCTGATTTTTCTCTTTATAGGTATAGTTTGAAAAAAATGTAAATTGTTCTTTTATTCTATAAACTTCTGACATGTCTCCGAATTTCCAAGCAATACATTTTGTATTTTTTTTTCTGACAAAGAAAAATGGTCAAAATAAAAACCCCCAGTGCTTTTAGACCTCAAATGATGCAAAGAAAACAAGTTCATAATCATTTAGAAACAACAATACTAATGTTTTAACTCAGGAAGAGAATAACCATGATTTTTAATCACAGCTCTCATGCGTCTTGGCATGCTTTCCACCAGTCTTTCACACTGCTTCTGGCGCAAAAATGTAAGCAGTTCTTCTTTGTTTGATGGCTTGTGATGACTATCCATCATCCTCTTGATTACATTCAAGAGGTTTTCAATGGGGTTCAGGTTGGGAGATTGGGCTGCCCATGACAAGGTTTTTATGTGGTGCTCTCTTAATTTTTGCCAGAGCTGTATATGATCTTCTTGACAAATTAGGCAATGCCAGATCTGTCCCTGGGATCTTATAATGTTTATGACAACAACCTATGAGAAGTTATATGTTGACAATGGCCCTGATTCCTCAGGACCGGAGATCTTCAGACTAGATGTGGGGGAGGGGGCAGGGTTGTGCACGGCTCCTGATTCGTTGAGGCAAATTTGTCCAATATTTCCATAATATCATAGGGTACAGGGTAAAGGGAACCTATCATGAGGTTTCCCATTGTGGAAAAGCAGACAGCACATTATATCTTTCCTAATTAGCATTCATTCCTTGTGCCCCTGCATCTCGGTATATTACTAGAAATTGTCTTTATTCACTGCTCTCCTGTATGGTGCTTGAAGCTGATTAATCCAAAGTGCGTGAAAAGACCAACTTCAATGTAAGTCTATGGGAGCTAGAACGAGGCGAGAACGAGTTTGCTGTATACTATTCTCCACTCCAGTGCATATAAGCTATTATTCTCTGACACTCTTGAAATAGACTGAGATGTGAAGATATTCTCAGATATTTCAGTTCAGAAACCAACAAAATGCAAATTCAGCTTTGTATAAATGATGCATAATACGTCAACCACACAGTGTCCTCCATCATGCTCCTGCACAGATGCATTGTCCCTGTCCTGCCGAGGGCAGAGCAAAGCACTGTACTGGCGCATGCGCTGGCTTTACACCCGGGCCATCGGTGCTCTTCGGCCTTTCTTGGCGCATGCACACTATAGTACTTTGCCTTCGATGGGGAAAGAGAAGTACTACACCTGTGCAGAGGCGCGATTGGGGACACTGTGTGGATGCTGTAAGACGTATCATCCGCATGAAGCAAGGAAGGAGGACGGTGATCGTAAGAAGAGAGAAGATCAAGACCGGACTGCGTCGTATGTGGGTTTAAGGGTTTAATTAGAGTTCTTTTTTGTGCTTTGCAGAGTGAATTGGGGACATATATCCAGCATTCTAGTATGCTGTAAAAGTGGTCTTACTGGGGCTGGCTGTACTTTATATGGGGAAAAACTGTTGACAAGTTCCCTTTAAGGCGTCATCTAGAAAAAAATAACTGAGCTGTTTTGAATAAAACAAATTATTGTGAATGAAAACGCCACCTGTGTGTTATCACCCATTGTGTCGCTGTCATTGGTAGAGCCGGAGCTTAGAATTAATAACTTAAAAGATAAACAAATATTCGCTCTGACATGATGGTTACTTGATTTATGTTTGGGAAAACCTGTTCTGTTTTACAACTATACAAGTATTGTTTTAGCACAATATAAGAAGCTGCGTGCAATCCTGTTCTCACGCCTCCAGTAGGAGGTAGTCAAGCCAATTTGTACAAATGCAGCTTTGTCAGCTGTTTATTCGTGTTCTTTATATTTTTTGGAAATGTATATACCTTTGAGATATAAAGAGCTTCTCAGCTTGCAGTTTTTTTGTTTTTCAGTCTTGAGGTATACTTTATGCATTTGATTTGATCTTAACTTTTTATTTAATAAACTAGATTTTTTAAAAGCGATTTATCTATTAAAAATTCTTATTAAATTGTCTTCTACCCAGGGTTACTGATTCTTCCCTTAAAGGGGTTGTTCCCCTTCAATTAGGTGTCTACTCTAGCTGCAGTTTTATTATAAAATTACACACTGCATTGTGCTCACTTTCCCTGGGTCCACCAGTGAGTCTCTGCCGCTGCTACCGGTGTCTGGCATAGGATATGGCACTGACAGCAAATCAGTGAGCTCAGCAGCTCTACCAGTGCAGGCTGATTGCCTACCATGCTGTTGATGTGATATCAGCGCCAAAGTTAATGTCAGGCAGTGGTGGAGACTCAGTGGACTCAGAGAAGGTGAGAATGCTTTAACAGGCAAACTGTACAAGATAGTTCATGATACCCAGGTGCAAAAATTACTTTTATTAAAAAATAAATGCATATTAGTAAAAAATCACCCCCTGAAGTTGTTCATATCCTTTACATTTTTCCATTAATATTCTGTCATCACCAATATTGTGTTTAAATACTTGTCTTTCTGTCACAACTCTGATTGCTATTTTTCTTATTCCTGACCCAGCTTGATAACTAGTGCTCAGTTGTCTGATTGTTGGGATAATTTTTGGACGACCCAGGATCCTTATCTTGCTTTCTGATTTTGTCACTGCTTACGTCAAGAGTTTCCAAAAATCCAAAAATTCAAGGACAGTCAGTAAAAATAGGGCACTCTTGCCTGTCAGTAAAAACAATTATACAAATTATTTTTACAGTAATTTTCATTATTTTACAGTTTATAGTGAATGCAGCTGTGGTCTTCTTATCAGAATTATGGGCTGTAGACATCTATCATTTATAATGATAATGATTTATTATGGTTTTCCAATGTGTCCATGAAAAAATATTGTCCCTGGTTACATCCATCTGATTTTGACTAGGTTCATTTACTTTCCCACTGCCAACTTACTCCACCAGATAACACTGACTCTGTGGATGCAACCTAAACTGAAGGACAGTTTCCTGTACAGGGGTGAAATGTTGAATATGAAACTTGTCCCTGGGACCTTATAAGTAGAATGGTGAAGAACTAGTGAAAAAACTGTCTATGGATGCGATGTGAAGAGTTGCCAGTCCCGTGTGTAAAATTATAAAAAAAAAGTATAAGAATATGTGAATGTGCATGTATTCTTGACAAATCAGGCATTAGAATTCCTTGGAATTAATTTGTTTAGTGGATCCAAGAAATTCCATTCAAATTCTGGTCACCATCAAGTAAATTTATCACACTTAACATCCTCTTTTCTCCACTAGTGGAGTCACATTTTCTTCAAGAATATGCTCCTTCCCTCACTCCTTCCCATTGTTTTAACACTGACCCTGTTCTGCACTGTCCTAAATGATCTTTTGAGTGGACTGGTCACTGAGCCCACAAAGTCAACACATTCCCCATCTGCTGCTGTGAGCAAAAGACATGATTGACAATACAGTGTGTCTGCTGCATGATGCCCAAGGCTGAAATGGCAAATAACACAAAATATTAATTCTAATAACGATTGCTTATGTAAAACCTTTACATAAAAAAAACAAAAGACTAATTGAAAATACGGCATTTTGGTGGGGACTTATATTATATATTATAATCGATACGCGTGGGGCTTTTGCCTCACCCCTTATTCCGTCTCTTGTTTTCTCTGGCTGCCTCGACCTGCGTTATTTTTTAGCACCGGTGCTACAGCCTTCATTCTTGGCACTCTTGTCCCATCTCCTTCAAATCCGTAAGCTTATTGCCCTTTATTTGAATTGGCAGTACTTCCCTCTTCTAGGGAGCCTTGCTACATACCTGGCCAGGTCTTATGATGACAGCTTAGGTTCACTTTGTGATGGGTACATTGGGGCTAATATCGTTCAGGTATTGAGCATGCTTATATAATACTGCAACTTATTTTGTCTTACTTATGCAGCCACTATTATGTCGATACATGACTACAGTGTATTGTGTGCCATTATTTAGTTCCTTTTTCTCTGTATTTGCAATATTTTGGTTTGTTATAGCTTATTGGTTTGCTATTTGATGCACTTAAACAAGAGATACTGCGTATTTGTACCAACGTAACCAAGCACATTATTTATGTCTATATAGATTGGTATCCGCACTTTATGCTTTGGTTATGTTATATTATGCATGATCTGTATAGGGGTGAGGACCACTGGTCCTATACTTAGGTCTTTTTTAAATGGTTTTATCCTGTGTTTGTCTTTTTCTGAGGTGTCAATAAAGTACTATGATGTTTTTGTATTATCCATGGGTGTGCATACCATTATTGGTCTAGTCTTTTTTTCTTCTTTGTTTTGCTTAATTTGTTTAACAGACTAGGTATTGCACCCTGTCTCACTATGAACACAGGGGTGCACCCCTTATATACATACTTACATATAGAAATATGGAGCATAGCTAAAGCTCTTGGTGAAAAATATTACGTAGTTGCTTCATTTTTTATCACGCAGGAATTGTATGAAGAAGTCAAACAACATCACAAGAAGTCACTGTGGTTGTGCAATGGTCCGGCTGAATTCCTTAAAATATGCATCTAAAAGATGAGCTAAACTGAGAAATTCAGCTTTGCTACCTCTCTACACTAAGGGCATGAAAGTAATCCAATGGTTTATACTATAATACTAATGACCTAAAAGAAATCATAATACTGTATAAATAACTATTGACTGGGAGATGCACCATGTCTTATAATTCATCCTCTAATACTGATTGCTTAAATTATTCAGTTCCATCAATCTATGCTCACTCTGACATCATCTACTACTCAGGCCGTGTCCAGTAAATCATGTCCATCTTCTCATGGTTAGAAGTGTTAGGATACATCATGTCCAGCTCAATAGGATACCTAGATGGTTGAGGTGTACAAGCTTATTTGTCATAAACGCTGATAAAATACCTGAGTGCTAAATGTGTCTTCACTTTACAATATACCGCACAAGCTGATTGGGTTTTCACATTGAAGTCATTTTAGATCCTGGATCTCAATGTCAAAAAGTTCAGCAAACATTTATCTATCTATCTATCTATCTATCTATCTATCTATCTATCTATCTATCTATCTATCTATCTATCTATCCATGTAAAAGTTTGGGCAACCCTGGTTGAAATTACTGTTACTGTGAACAGTTACCGGTAAGTAAGTTAAAGATGAAATAGTCTCTAAAAGGCCCAAAGTTAAAGATGACACATTTTGTTTGTATTTTAAGCAAAAATAATATATATATATACCGTATATACTAGAGTATAAGCCGACCCGAGTATAAGCCGACCCCCCTAATTTTGCCACAAAAAACTGGGAAAACTTATTGACTCGAGTATAAGCCTAGGGTGGAAAATACAGCAGCTACCGGTGAATTTCAAAAATAAAAATAGATGCTCCATACCGTTCGTTATTGCCCCAAAGGAGGTTCCATATAAAGCTGTGCCATATATAATGCTCCATACCGTTGATTATTGCCCCATAGATGCTCCATATATAGCTGTGCCATATAAAATGCTCTGCACCATTCATTATGGCCCCATAGATGCCCCATATACAATGCTCTGCACCGTTCATTATGGCCCCATAGATGCTCCTTATTAAGCTGTGCCTTATATGCTCTGCACTGTTCATTATGGCCCCATAGATGCTCCTTATAAAGCAGTGCCATATATGCTCTGCACCGTTCATTATTGCCCCATAGATGTGCCATATAAATCTGTGCCATATAATGCTCTGCACCGTTGCCCCATAGATGTGCCATATAAATCTGTGCCATATATAATGCTCTGCACCGTTGCCCCATAGATGTGCCATATAAATCTGTGCCATATATAGTGCTCTGCACCGTTGCCCCATAGATGTGCCATATAAATCTGTGCCATATATAATGCTCTGCACCGTTGCCCCATAGATGTGCCATATAAATCTGTGCCATATATAATGCTCTGCACCGTTGCCCCATAGATGTGCCATATAAATCTGTGCCATATATAGTGCTCTGCACCGTTGCCCCATAGATGTGCCATATAAATCTGTGCCATATATAGTGCTCTGCACCGTTGCCCCATAGATGTGCCATATAAATCTGTGCCATATATAGTGCTCTGCACCGTTGCCCCATAGATGTGCCATATAAATCTGTGCCATATATAGTGCTCTGCACTGTTGCCCCATAGATGTGCCATATAAATCTGTGCCATATATAGTGCTCTGCACCGTTGCCCCATAGATACTCCACATAAATCTGTGCCATATATAACGCTGCTGCTGCTGCAATAAAAAAAGAAAAACACATACTCACCTCTCTGGCTTGCAGCTCCTCAGCGTCCCGTCCCGGCGTCTCTCCGCACTGACTGATCAGGCAGAGGGCGGCGCGCACACTATATGCGTCATCGCGCCCTCTGACCTGAACAGTCAGAACAAGAGGACGTGAAGACAGAGCGGCGCCCGGCGTGTGGATCGTGGACAGGTGAATATAAAATACTCACCTAGTCCCGGCGCTCCTGGCGCTCCCCCTGCCTGTCACACTGTCTCCGGGTGCCGCAGCTCTTCCTCTGTCAGCGGTCACCGGCACCACTGATTAGAGAAATGAATAGGCGGCTCCACCCCTATGGGATTGGAGTCCATAATCATTTCTCTAATGAGCGGTCCCACATGACCGCTGAACAGGGGAAGAGCTGCGGCACCCGAAGACAGTGTGACAGTCAGGGGGAGTGAGGTCCCCGCTCGCAAGCTTACAATCTACAAGGAAATGGGGGGACACAATAGGTGAAAAGTGCTTGTTATTTCAGGTCTGGCAATTATAATAAACTAGATTGTGGCCCGATTCTAACGCATCGGGTATTCTAGAATATTCATGTCCCCGTAGTATATGGACAATGATGATTCCAGAATTCGCGGCAGACTGTGCCCGTCGCTGATTGGTCGAGGCAACCTTTATGACATCATCGTCGCCATGGCAACCATTATGACATCTACGTCGATACTGTGCCCGTCGCTGATTGGTCGAGGCCTAGCGGCCTCGACCAATCAGAGACGCGGGATTTCCATTATGACATCATCGTCGCCATGCTGTGCCCGTCTCTGATTGGTCGAGGCCTGGCGGCCTCGACCAATCAGAGACGCGGGATTTCCAGGACAGACAGACAGACAGACAGACAGACAGAAAGACAGACAGACAGACAGACAGACAGACAGACAGACGGAAAAACCCTTAGACAATTATATATATAGATAGGGATTTTAATATAAAGCTGCAAGATCCGGTCATCAGCCCGTGTGTTTAAGTGCAATAGTCAAGTATCAAGTGCAGTTATCGTGTGCATGGAGGGTGTGGAGACAGATGAATAGTAGGGTGCAGATTCAGAATAATATTTGGAAGGAGGGAACAGGGCAAAGTTAGTTTACTGAGTAGTTGATGTGGTAGGCTTGTTTGAAGAGATGGGTTTTTAAAGCACGCTTGAACAGGTCGGTGCTAGGTATCAGTCTGATCATCTGGGGAAGTGCATTCCAGAGAGCAGGCGCAGCATGAGAGAAGTCTTGGAGACGGAGGTGCGAGGTTCGAATTACAGGGGATGTTAGTCTTAGGTAATTTGTAGAACGGAGGGCACGTGTAGGGCGATAGACAGAGATGAGAGAGGAGATATAAGGCGGTGCAGAACCGTGGAGAGCTTTGTGGGTGAGAGAGATGAGTTTATTCTGGACCCTGTAGCGAATGGGTAGCCAGTGTAATGACTGGCACAAGATGGAGGCATCGGTGAAGCGGCCGGACAGAAATATGACCCTGGCTGCCGCATTCAAGATGGATTGGAGAGGAGAAAGTTTGGTAAGAGGGAGACCGATCAGAAGAGAGTTGCAGTAGTCCAGACGAGAATGAATAAGAATGACAGTAAGAGTCTTAGCAGTTTGAAAGGAGAGAAAAGGTCAGATTCTGGAGATGGTTTTAAGATGCAGGTGACAAGAGCGAGTGAGTGATCGGATATAGGGAGTAAAGGAAAGTTTGGTGTCGAATATGACCCCAAGACAGCAGGCATGCTGCTTGGGAGTTATGGTTGAACCCTCCAGGGTAATTTCAATGTTGGGTAGAGTGAGGTTAGTAGAAGGGAGAAACACAAGAAGTTCCGTTACTGAACTGAACCAGCATGGCTACCACAGCATCTTGCAGCGGCATGCTATTCCATCCGGTTTGCATTTAGTTGGACCATCATTTATTTTTCAACAGGACAATGACCCCAAACACACCTCCAGGCTGTGTAAGGGCTATTTGACCAAGAAGGAGAGTGATGGCGTGCTACGCCAGATGACCTGGCCTCCACAGTCACCAGACCTGAACCCAATCGAGATGGATTGGGGTGACCAGACCACATAAAGAAAGGCAAAAAGGCCAACAAGTGCTAAGCATCTCTGGGAAATCCTTCAAGATTGTTGGAAGACCATTCCCGGTGACTACCTCTTGAAGCTCATCAAGAGAATGCCAAGAGTGTGCAAAGCAGTCATCAAAGCAAAAGGTGGCTACTTTGAAGGACATAGAATATAAGACATATTTTCAGTTGTTTCACACTTTTTTGTTAAGTATATAATTCCACATGGCTACTTAGAAGAACCTAGAATATAAGACATAATTTCAGTTGTTTCACACTTAATTCATAGTTTTGATGCCCTCAGTGTGAATGTACAATTTTCATAGTCATGAAAATACAGAAAAATCTTTAAATGAGAAGGTGTGTCCAAACTTTTGGTCTGTACTGTATATATATATATATATATATATATATATATATATATATATATATATAATTTTGTACATTTTAAAGATTAAAAAAAGGTAAAATGGGCCGATGCAAAAGTTTCATCAGGCTTATTTAGATATTTTTTTGCATACTTCTGACACTGACTTTTACACATAATTTTATGGTGAGGACGCAGGAGAGTTTTTTTTCTCATGACTCTTCCATGAAGGCCATATTTGTGCAGGTGTCTCTGAACAGTAGTAAAATTTACCACAACTCCAGAGTCTGCCAAATCTTTCTAAAGGTTTTTTGCAGTAAAGCAGGAGTTCTAATTAGCATTTCTAGCAATCATACGAGCAGCTTTCACTGAAATTTTGCTTCTTCCAGACCTTACCTTAACGTTCACTTTTCCTGTTAACTATTATTTCGCAATTTCATTTCAAACTGAGGAAAGGACAACTTGAAAACACTTTTCTATCTTCTCATAGCATTTTCCTACTTGGGACTCCACCATTTTCATTTTCAGAGTTCTAGACAGCTTTAATTTTTTGGCACAAGGATAGATGAAGCAGGGTTTTTATAAAGCTTGGAAATATGCATCACCTGGCCTTTCCTAACTATGATAGTGAACAAACCATAGCACTAACAGGCCAATTAAAGTTTGTAACCTTGGCCAAAGCTATCTGAGCACACAAATCTCCAAGTGGCCAACATTTTTGCATCGACCCATTTTCTTTTGTTTGTCATTTTTAAAATGCAAAAAATGACAATGTCTATCTTTTTCCCCTAATATACAAAGGAAATGTATCATCTTTAACTTTAGCCCTTTTATAGATTATTTCATCCTTAACTTGCTTAATTGTTTACAATAACTGTAATTTGGACCAAGGGTGCCCATACGTTTACATGCCACTCTATCTATCTATCTATCTATCTATCTATCTATCTATCTATCTATCTATCTATCATCTATCTATCTCTCTGTCTATCTTCAACAGCTGATAGGAACGGGTGCCAATAGACACACCCAACCAATCCAATATTGAAGTGAAAAAGCTATAATTTTTTTAAACACTGGTTAATTTCTTTAATATTAACACAGCCAAAGAAATGGGCCAGCACACCTGTTGGTATAAGTGCAATATGTAGGTGCACATTCACACTGTGGCTATTGACAGACAGGGTGTTTGCTCACTATGCTTTTATCCTAGGTTCTGTCTGTTCTGCTGGCCTCTTTCTTCAATTTTGTTTTAGCGTTTTGTACTTTGTACATACAGGAGCATGCCCCTCCTGTTTGGGCTGTGTATCTTGTCTATATAGCTTTCCACAAGCAGGTGCAAAACAGTCAGGCCTAGGTCCTGCTCTGCCCCTATCTATTGAAGCCTGCCGGCACATAGAGAGGTGAAGTTCTTGACATAGGACCATTCTAGTTGGTGTACACCTTTTCGAGGTGGGATCGCTTTTATGCTTTTTTGATCAAAATGGTGTCAACTAAGCCTCCTGTTATATACTTGTACTATTACAATTTACTTACTCAGAAAAAGGAGGTGGTTGGAGCTCACCACACTTGTGAAATTTGAGTCCATGGGAGGCAAAAACCTGTGGGTACCATGTTTCCAGCTGGTGTAGCACAGCAAAAATAGAAGAAAAAAGAGGAAGAGTGGCACTTCCAATGGCTCAATAAACAAGAATCTTATTTAGCAGGCCATAACAAAGACAGAGTTAAAAAAAACTGATGCGTCTCTGGTGTCTAGGACACCCTTAATCATAGTTTGATTAATCCTTGTTTTATTGATTCACTGAAAGTGCCCCTCTCCCTCTTTTTTCCTTCCTGCAGAATATTTACTCATTGTTTTTATCCTAGGTTTTGTGTTTTACTAGTTTATGACTGACGCTCGTAATTCGAGATGAACAAAGTACCACAAATTTGTTTTGTGAAAATTTTGAGTCCTTAGAAGAATTCAGCAAAAAACAGCCTCAGTACAATAAAGTATTCAAACCTCAGCATGTTGGGAGAAGGCATTGCTGAGGAAGAAGAAAGGGAGTTCACTGGATTTCCTAGGACAGGTGTCATGGTTCTCAATGGCAAGAGACCGTAGTAAAGCATACAAAAGGACTAGCTCTTGGAAGATGGGAACTCGAGCTGACTGTGAGCTAAACCTACCGCACAACTAACAGTGGCCGGGTAGCGTGCCTACGTTTTATCCCTAGACGCCCAGCGCCAGCCGGAGAACTGACTGACCCTAGCAGAGGAAAATACAGACCTGGCTTACCTCTAGAGAAATTTTCCCCCAAAAGGCAGACAGTAGCCCCCACATATAATGTCGGTGATTTTAGAGGAAATTGACATACGAAGTATGAAGATAGGTTTAGCAAATTGAGGTCCGCTTACTAGATAGTAGGAAGACAGAAAAGGGAACTACACAGTCAGCTGAAAACCCTTTCAAAACACCATCCTGAAATTACTTTAAGACTCTAATATCAACTCATGACACCAGAGTGGCAATTTCAGCTCACAAGAGCTTCCAGCCTCAGAAATATTCAAACACAGAGAACTGGAACAAAAATGCAAAACAAACTTAGGACTACAAGTCCAACTTAGCTGATAGTAGTCTAGGAGCAGGAACATGCAACAGAAAGGCTTCTGGTAACATTGTTGGCCGGCATAGAAATGACTGAGGAGCAAGGCTAAATAGACAACTCCCACATCCTGATGGAAACAGGTGAACAGAGGAGATGAAGCACATAAGTTCAGTACCACCAGAAACCACCGGGGGAGCCCAGAAACCAAATTCACAACAGTACCCCCCCCTCAAGGAGGGGGCACCGAACCCTCACCAGAACCACCAGGGCGATCAGGATGAGCCCTATGAAAGGCACGGACCAAATCGGAGGCATGAACATCAGAGGCTGTCACCCAAGAGTTATCCTCCTGACCGTAGCCCTTACACTTGACCAGATACTGAAGTCTCCATCTGGAAACACGGGAGTCCAAGACCTTCTCGACAACGTACTCCAACTCACCCTCAACCAACACCGGAGCAGGAGGCTCAACGGAAGGCACAACCGGTACCTCATACCTGCGCAACAATGACCGATGGAAGACATTATGAATAGAAAAAGATGCAGGGAGGTCCAAACGAAAGGACACAGGGTTAAGAATCTCCAATATCTTGTACGGGCCGATGAACCGAGGCTTAAACTTAGGAGAAGAAACCTTCATAGGGACAAAACGAGAAGATAACCACACCAAGTCCCCAACACAAAGACGAGGACCAACACGACGACGGCGGTTGGCAAAATGCTGAGTCTTCTCCTGGGACAACTTCAAACTGTCCACCACATGCCCCCAAATCTGATGCAATCTCTCCACCACAGCATCCACTCCAGGACAATCCGAAGACTCCACCTGACCGGAAGAGAAACGAGGATGAAACCCCGAATTACAGAAGAAAGGAGAAACCAAGGTGGCAGAACTAGCCCGATTATTGAGGGCAAACTCCGCCAAGGGCAAAAAGGCAACCCAATCATCCTGATTCGCAGACACAAAACACCTCAAATAAGTCTCCAAGGTCTGATTAGTTCGCTCGGTCTGGCCATTAGTCTGAGGGTGGAAAGCAGACGAAAAAGACAAATCAATGCCCATCCTAGCACAGAACGCTTGCCAAAATCTAGACACGAATTGGGTTCCCCTGTCAGAAACGATATTCTCCGGAATACCATGCAAGCGCACCACATTTTGAAAAAACAGAGGAACCAGCTCGGATGAGGAAGGCAATTTAGGCAAGGGAACCAAATGGACCATCTTAGAAAAACGGTCACACACCACCCAGATGACAGACATCTTCTGAGAAACAGGGAGATCAGAAATAAAATCCATGGAGAAGTGAGTCCAAGGCCTCTTCGGAATAGGCAAGGATAACAACAATCCACTAGCCCGAGAACAACAAGGCTTGGCCCGAGCACAAACATCACAAGACTGCACAAAACCTCGCACATCTCGCGACAGGGAAGGCCACCAGAAGGACCTAGCCACCAAATCCCTGGTACCAAAGATTCCAGGATGACCTGCTAACGCAGAAGAATGGACCTCCGAGATGACTCTACTGGTCCAATCATCAGGAACAAACAATCTACCAGGCGGGCAACGATCAGGTCTATCCGCCTGAAACTCCTGCAAGACCCGTCGCAAATCTGGGGAAACAGCAGATAATATCACTCCATCCTTAAGGATACCTGTAGGTTCAGAATTACCAGGGGAATCAGGCTCAAAACTCCTAGAAAGGGCATCCGCCT
The DNA here is from genome assembly GCF_051348905.1 of Ranitomeya variabilis. Lineage (NCBI taxonomy): Eukaryota > Metazoa > Chordata > Amphibia > Anura > Dendrobatidae > Ranitomeya > Ranitomeya variabilis. Next base: position 57,979,426 of record NC_135233.1, read on the forward strand.
TCACATTTTTAGAACCCGGTAGGTAAGAAACCACAAAATTAAACCGAGAGAAAAATAACGACCAGCGCGCCTGTCTAGGATTCAGGCGCCTGGCGGACTCAAGATAAATCAAATTCTTGTGGTCGGTCAATACCACCACCTGATGTCTAGCCCCCTCAAGCCAATGACGCCACTCCTCAAAAGCCCACTTCATAGCCAAGAGCTCCCGATTACCAATATCATAATTTCGCTCAGCGGGCGAAAACTTACGAGAAAAGAACGCACAAGGCCTCATCACGGAGCAGTCGGAACTTTTCTGCGACAAAACCGCCCCAGCTCCGATTTCTGAAGCGTCGACCTCAACCTGAAAAGGAAGAGTAACATCAGGCTGACGCAATACAGGGGCGGAAGAAAAGCGGCGCTTAAGCTCCTGAAAGGCCTCCACAGCCGCAGGGGACCATTCAGCAACATCAGCACCCTTCTTAGTCAAATCAGTCAACGGTTTAGCGACATCAGAAAAACCAGTTATAAATCGACGATAAAAATTAGCAAAGCCCAAAAACTTCTGAAGGCTCTTAAGAGAAGAGGGTTGCGTCCAATCACAAATAGCCTGAACCTTGACAGGGTCCATCTCAATGGAAGAGGGGGAAAAAATGTACCCCAAAAACGAAATCTTTTGAACCCCAAAAACGCACTTAGAACCCTTTACACACAAGGAATTAGAGCGCAAAACCTGAAAAACCCTCCTGACCTGTTGGACATGAGAGTCCCAGTCATCCGAAAAAATCAAAATATCATCCAGATACACAATCAAAAATTTATCCAAATATTCACGGAAAATGTCATGCATAAAGGACTGAAAGACTGAAGGGGCATTTGAAAGACCAAAAGGCATTACTAAATACTCAAAATGGCCCTCAGGCGTATTAAATGCGGTTTTCCACTCATCCCCCTGCTTAATTCGCACTAAATTATACGCCCCACGAAGATCAATCTTAGAGAACCACTTGGCCCCCTTTATTCGAGCAAACAAATCAGTAAGCAGTGGCAAAGGATACTGATATTTAACCGTGATTTTATTCAAAAGCCGATAATCAATACACGGCCTCAAAGAGCCATCTTTTTTAGATACAAAGAAAAAACCGGCTCCTAAGGGAGATGACGAAGGACGAATATGTCCCTTTTCCAAGGACTCCTTAATATATTCCCGCATAGCAGCATGTTCAGGCACAGATAGATTAAATAAACGACCCTTTGGAAACTTACTGCCCGGAATCAGATCTATAGTACAATCGCACTCTCTGTGCGGAGGTAGTGAACCAATTTTAGGCTCCTCAAAAACGTCACGATAATCAGATAAAAATTCCGGAATCTCAGAGGGAATAGATGACGAAATGGAAACCAAAGGTACGTCCCCATGAGTCCCCTGACATCCCCAGCTTAACACAGACATTGCTCTCCAGTCGAGGACTGGGTTATGAGATTGCAGCCATGGCAATCCAAGCACCAACACATCATGTAGATTATACAACACAAGGAAGCGAATAATCTCCTGGTGATCCGGATTAATACGCATAGTTACTTGTGTCCAGTATTGTGGTTTATTACTAGCCAATGGCGTGGAGTCAATACCCTTCAGAGGTATAGAAACTTCCAGAGGCTCTAAATCAAACCCACAGCGTTTGGCAAAGGACCAATCCATAAGACTCAAAGCGGCGCCAGAGTCGACATAGGCGTCCGCGGTAATAGACGATAAAGAGCAAATCAGGGTCACAGATAGAATAAACTTAGACTGTAAAGTGCCAATTGAAACAGACTTATCAACCTTCTTAGTACGTTTAGAGCATGCTGATATAACATGAGTTGAATCACCACAATAGAAGCATAACCCATTTTTTCGCCTAAAATTCTGTCGTTCGCTTCTGGACAGAATTCTATCACATTGCATAATCTCTGGCGCCTTCTCAGTAGACACCGCCAAATGGTGCACAGGTTTGCGCTCCCGCAAACGCCGATCAATCTGAATAGCCATTGTCATGGACTCATTCAGACCTGTAGGCACAGGGAACCCCACCATAACATCCTTAATGGCATCAGAGAGACCCTCTCTGAAATTCGCCGCCAGGGCGCACTCATTCCACTGAGTAAGCACAGACCACTTACGAACTTTTTGGCAGTATATTTCAGCCTCATCTTGCCCTTGAGACAGGGCCATTAAGGCTTTTTCAGCCTGAATCTCTAAATGAGGTTCCTCATAAAGCAACCCCAAAGCCAGGAAAAACGCATCCACATTGAGCAACGCAGGATCCCCTGGTGTCAAAGCAAATGCCCAGTCCTGAGGGTCGCCCCGGAGCAAGGAAATTACAATCCTGACCTGCTGTGCAGGATCTCCAGCGGAGCGAGATCTCAGAGACAAAAATAATTTACAATTATGTTTGAAATTCTGGAAGCGAGATCTATCCCCGGAGAAAAATTCAGGTAAAGGAATTCTAGGTTCAGATATAGGAGCATGAATAACAAAATCCTGTAAACTTTGAACCTTCCCAGCGAGATTATCCAAACCTGTAGCTAAACTCTGAGGATCCATATTAATCAGGTGAAATCAGAACCATTCAAGGATTAGAAGGAGAGAGAGACGAAGGCTGCAGTAAGCAGAGATGCTAGTGAATCAACTAATGAGCAAACTCAGGAAAAAAAAAAAAAAAAAATTCTCTGCAGACTTCTTTTCTCTCCTTTCTTCTGCCAATTATTTTAACCCTTGGCCGGCCAAACTGTCCTGGTTCTCAATGGCAAGAGACCGTAGTAAAGCATACAAAAGGACTAGCTCTTGGAAGATGGGAACTCGAGCTGACTGTGAGCTAAACCTACCGCACAACTAACAGTGGCCGGGTAGCGTGCCTACGTTTTATCCCTAGACGCCCAGCGCCAGCCGGAGAACTGACTGACCCTAGCAGAGGAAAATACAGACCTGGCTTACCTCTAGAGAAATTTTCCCCCAAAAGGCAGACAGTAGCCCCCACATATAATGTCGGTGATTTTAGAGGAAATTGACATACGAAGTATGAAGATAGGTTTAGCAAATTGAGGTCCGCTTACTAGATAGTAGGAAGACAGAAAAGGGAACTACACAGTCAGCTGAAAACTAGTGTTGAGCATTCCGATGCTGCAAGTATCGGGTATCGGCCGATACTTGCTGTATCGGAATTCCGATACCGGGATTCCGATACTCTTGTGGTATCGGGTATCGGGTATCGGAACAACATTAATGTTAAAATGTGTAAAATAGAGAATTAAAATAAAAAATATCGCTATACTCACCTGTCCGACGCAGCCGGGACCTCAGCGCAGGAACCGGCAGCGTTGTTTGTTTAAAATTCCCGCTTTTACATGGTTACGCGAAGTCCCGGCTTGTGATTGGTCAGGGCGGCCATGTTGCCGGGCCGCGGACCAATCACAGCAAGCCGTGACGAAATTACGTCACGGCTTGCTGTGATTGGTCCGCGTCCCGGCAACATGGCCGCCATTAACCAATCACAAGCCGTGACGTCACGGGAGGCTGGAAACGCGCTCATTTTAAAAAGGGCGCGTGTCCAGCCTCCCGTGACGTCACGGCTTGTGATTGGTTGCGTCGCGGTCAACCAATCACAAGCCGGGAGGCTGGACACGCGCCCATTTCAAAATGAGCGCGTCCAGCCTCCCGGCTTGTGATTGGTTGATCGCGGCGCAACCAATCACAAGCCGTGACGTCACGGGAGGCTGGACACGCGCCCATTTCAAAATGAGCGCGTCCAGCCTCCCGGCTTGTGATTGGTTGATCGCGGCGCAACCAATCACAAGCCGTGACGTCACGGGAGGCTGGACACGCGCCCATTTCAAAATGAGCGCGTCCAGCCTCCCGGCTTGTGATTGGTTGATCGCGGCGCAACCAATCACAAGCCGTGACGTCACGGGAGGCTGGACACGCGCCCATTTTAAAATGAGCGCGTGTCCAGCCTCCCGTGACGTCCCGGCTTGTGATTGGTCAGGGCGGCCATATTGCCGGGACGCGGACCAATCACAGCAAGCCGTGACGTAATTTCGTCACGGCTTGCTGTGATTGGTCCGCGTCCCGGCAACATGGCCGACCTGACCAATCACAAGCCGGGAATTCACGTAACCAAGTAATAGCGCGATTTTTAAACAAACAACGCTGCCGGTTCCCTCGCTGAAGTCCCGGCTGCGTCGGACAGGTGAGTATAGCGATATTTTTTATTTTAATTCTTTCTTTTACACATTTATATGGTTCCCAGGGCCTGAAGGAGAGTTTCCTCTCCTTCAGACCCTGGGAACCATCAGGGATACCGTCCGATACATGAGTCCCATTGACTTGTATTGGTATCGGGTATCGGTATCGGATTGGATTCCGATACTGTGACGGTATCGGCCGATACTTTCCGATACCGATACTTTCAAGTATCGGACGGTATCGCTCAACACTACTGAAAACCCTTTCAAAACACCATCCTGAAATTACTTTAAGACTCTAATATCAACTCATGACACCAGAGTGGCAATTTCAGCTCACAAGAGCTTCCAGCCTCAGAAATATTCAAACACAGAGAACTGGAACAAAAATGCAAAACAAACTTAGGACTACAAGTCCAACTTAGCTGATAGTAGTCTAGGAGCAGGAACATGCAACAGAAAGGCTTCTGGTAACATTGTTGGCCGGCATAGAAATGACTGAGGAGCAAGGCTAAATAGACAACTCCCACATCCTGATGGAAACAGGTGAACAGAGGAGATGAAGCACATAAGTGCAGTACCACCAGAAACCACCGGGGGAGCCCAGAAACCAAATTCACAACAGACAGGATTTGATAGTGGGTTCCTCCATCTAAGTAGGTCTTGGCTGGCAGATCCCCCATCCGCTTGCAATGCTTATACCGTATATTACTGCTGCTTCTTTGTAAATGAAATAGAGCAGAGATTTTAAATATAATATAAAGTATTTAGCTTTTATTATAATATCATGCAACAAGTATATAGCAAGCCAAGTAATGGCTCAAGGGTGAAATCACTTATCAAGTGCAATTCATCTTGTTAAGAGCTGCAAAAAAGAGACAATTCTGGATACCTGTCAGAATGTCTAAGGCTTCTAAGATTAATTACTTTACTACTACTGACTTGCTGTCAGTCTTTTCAGTACAATAATGTCTTTATTTTCAATTAGAAATCGCCAGAAAGGCAGCAGATACTTAGAAGTAACATAGAATTTACTTTATTCTAACTACTAATTGTAATAAGATTCCCTGTACCGGCATGACTTAGGAGAAAGAAAAAAAAACAGTTTTACAGTGTACAGATAAATATAATCAGTATTCTTTGTAAACTGCTGTTCACTGCCTGTTGTTAGGTGTAATCCTCCTCTAGCAGCAAAGACAAAGAGAGAGATTACAGAGAGTGGGGATGGGCATTTATTTATCTCTGCTCTGGCTCTACTGTCTATCAAATAGCATATTGGCATTACAGAGTGGAGGGCTTGTTAACCTAAGATGGGGAAACTAGTTTGTGGTGACAAGGATCAATGTGAATGATTACAATCTCTGTACAGAGCTTCATTACATGCTGGTGCTCATTCAGAAAGAAATATAGGAAATAATATAAAAGGTTTAAAAAAAAAAAAAGATTTGCTTCGACAAATGGCCAGACAACTGTCCCAAATCATACTGTTGCAGAAAATGTCATCAAATCGTTCAGTCATCTGGATTAAATGCCAACTATCCAATAATTCTATTGCCAGTGCCTTGTAAAAGTATTCATTGTCTGTTAAGTTTTCCACATTTTTTGACATTACACTCACAAATTAAATGTATTTTATTGGAATTTTATGTGACATACAAACACAAAGTAGCAAGTATTTGTGAAGTATAAATGAAATGATACATAATTTGCTAATTAGTTTAAAAATATTATCTAAAAACTGTGATGTGCATTTGTATTCAGCCACATAATTAGTAAATGGAGTCTGCCTGTGTGTAATCCCTTTCATGATGCTGTTTGATGCCTAATGTTCTCAAACAAACCTCTGAGGCTGTCACAGAGCAGCTGTAGTTATACCGAGAACAACTTACACACCGGTGGACACCATTTACTGATTATGACTTCTGGAGGCAATTTCTTAAGGGTATCAGACTGCAGGTTGCTGAATACAAATGTACATCCTAATTTTCAGATAATATTTGTATCCCCTTGAAATATCTTATCCCCTTGAATATGTTTTAGCTTAACAGTTGCAAAAAAGGTTAAAGTAAAAAGATAAAGAGAATTTGCTCTTCTCCACAACTTTATCCTTGACATGTCTGGTGTATTCAGTGGATTACTGCATTACATTTGCTAAAAAAATGTTGTGACTTTTTAAAAAAGTTGCAAATAATGAATCAGTGGAAAACATTTGGAATTCCCGAAATCCTGCACCCAGTAACGAACATAAAAACAAAAATAAGGAAATACATATAAAATAAACCTTATAAAAGGAGCTCAATAGAAAAAGAATAAGGTGAAAACAGTAAAATCTAGAAAAAAAATGCAAATGCAATAATAATGAATCTGGCCTATTGTGCTGATAGAAGTCACGGTGTACCTGGAGCAATAATATAATTTGCTTCCAGCTCCATGTATAGTCTCAATTACTTCCATATATTATAGATTATATATGATGAAGTCACCACTCATGGAAATACATCGGCAGCTGTTGACAGTGCATCACTAAAGCATTTATAGCCTTGATGCCGATACTAAATCTCTACCAAGAAAAAAAAATCAGTCCCATAAGCACAAAAGGGACTTTATGAGATATACGATTGGGCATCTGTGGAATTGTAATGTCTTCTTTATATTTTGCATTTGTGCAGGTCCTTCAAAGATTTATTTCCTCAATTACCAATCAAAAGAGCTCATAAAGGCAAAGCCAGTGAGCCATGAAGGATTGGGCCTGTGCGCGGAGACTGATGAACAAACTACACCTGATGCTTTCACAGTTTTATCAGAAGGGATTTGTGCCCCAAATGATGACTGAGAAAAGTAACTTCTCTTAATATAAACTATTAGAGCTCCGGGAAAGTATATTCACTTTTAATTGAAAATAAGCTGCTTAAAACTGTTTGAGGTTGGTGTCTACCAAGCCTTTACTATACATACTATAGATTGTGTAAAGATGAATGTACCGTAGAAATAATGATTATCTGTAATAATTAGAATAATAATCTTCTTTATGTCTTTAAAATTCAGCTAATTACTTCAGATTTAGTGTATAAGAGTTAGCCTACATGTCGACATTAGGGAATACCAGATACAATAACTCATACTAATATTAATAGACTTCTATTGTGAGAATTGTTCCCTTGAGTCAAAGAAATCCTGCGAGTAGCCGAGAAGTGAAACTTCCTATACAGAAATTTAACTTAAAAGAGTTTTCTTAAAATTGCTGATTTCTGTACGATACTGAGAATAGGCCTCCGGAAACTCTTTGAATGGAGCAGAGGTATGCATATAGGCATTTAAAAAAGATTATGGGCTCACCTGTTGTGAATTTGCTTTTTGCTCCCTCTAGTGGTTACTAGTTTTTTGACTCTGGTTTTTCTGTCATTCCTTTTATCCGCACCTGGGTCGTTAGTTAGGGGTGTTGCTATATAAGCTCCCTGGACCTTCAGTTCAATGCCTGGCAACGTAGTTATCAGAGCTAGTCTGCTGTGCTCTTGTCTACTGATCCTGGTTCCAGTTATATCAGCTAAGTCTGCCTTTTGCTTTTTGCTATTTGTTTTGGTTTTGTATTTTTGTCCAGCTTGTTCCAAATCTATATCCTGACCTTTGCTGGAAGCTCTAGGGGGCTGGTGTTCTCCCCCCGGACCGTTAGACGGTTCGGGGGTTCTTGAATTTCCAGTGTGGATTTTGATAGGGTTTTTGTTGACCATATAAGTTACCTTTCTTTATTCTGCTATCAGTAAGCGGGCCTCTCTGTGCTAAACCTGGTTCATTTCTGTGTTTGTCATTTCCTCTTACCTCACCGTCATTATTTGTGGGGGCTTCTATCCAGCTTTGGGGTCCCCTTCTCTGGAGGCAAGAAAGGTCTTTGTTTTCCTCTACTAGGGGTAGCTAGATTCTCCGGCTGGCGCGTGTCATCTAGAATCAACGTAGGAATGATCCCCGGCTACTTCTAGTGTTGGCGTTAGGAGTAGATATATGGTCAACCCAGTTACCACTGCCCTATGAGCTGGATTTTTGTATTCTGCAGACTTCCACGTTCCTCTGAGACCCTCGCCATTGGGGTCATAACAGTTTGCCAGGCCAGTATTAAATGTTTAATGCATTGCAGAAGAGGGATTATAAGAAAGAAGATTCTGAGTTTTTTTTTTCTCCTTCCCCTTTACCTCAGAGTGGCTATGCTTGCTGCAGACATGAATGTCCAGACCTTGATTACAAGTGTGGACCAGCTGGCTACTCGTGTGCAGGGCATACAAGACTATGTTATCAGAAATCCTAGGTCAGAACCTAAAATACCGATTCCTGAACTGTTTTCCGGAGACAGGTTTAAGTTTAGGAATTTCGTGAATAATTGTAAATTGTTTTTGTCCCTGAGACCCTGTTCATCAGGAGATTCTGCTCAGCAAGTAAAAATTGTTATTTCGTTCTTACGGGGCGACCCTCAGGATTGGGCTTTTTCGCTGGCGCCAGGAGATCCGGCATTGGCTGATCTTGATGCGTTTTTTCTGGCGCTCGGTTTACTTTATGAGGAACCCAATCTTGAGATTCAGGCAGAAAAGGCCTTGCTGTCTATGTCTCAGGGGCAGGACGAGGCTGAAGTGTATTGCCAAAAATTTCGGAAATGGTCCGTGCTGACACATTGGAACGAGTGTGCACTGGCCGCTAATTTTAGAAATGGCCTTTCTGAAGCCATTAAGAATGTTATGGTGGGTTTTCCCATTCCCACAGGTCTGAATGATACTATGGCACTGGCTATTCAAATTGACCGGCGGTTGCGGGAGCGCAAAACCGCAAATTCCCTCATGGTGTTGTCTGAACAGACACCTAATTCGGTGCAATGTGATAGAAAAACCGCAAATTCCCTCATGGTGTTGTCTGAACAGACACCTGATTTAATGCAATGTGATAGAATCCTGACTAGAAATGAGCGGAAAATTCATAGACGCCGGAATGGCTTGTGCTACTACTGTGGTGATTCTACACATGTTATCTCAGCATGCTCTAAACGTATAGCTAAGGTTGTTAGTCCTGTCACCGTTGGTAATTTGCAACCTAAATTTATTCTGTCTGTAACTTTGATTTGCTCACTGTCATCTTATCCTGTCATGGCGTTTGTAGATTCAGGTGCTGCCCTGAGTCTCATGGATCTCTCATTTGCTAAGCGCTGTGGATTTACTCTTGAACCATTAGAAAATCCTATTCCTCTTAGGGGTATTGATGCTACACCATTGGCAGCAAATAAACCGCAGTATTGGACTCAGGTTACCATGTGCATGACTCCTGAACACCGCGAGGTGATACGTTTCCTGGTTTTACATAAAATGCATGATTTGGTCGTTTTAGGGCTGCCATGGTTACAGACCCATAATCCAGTCCTGGACTGGAAGGCTATGTCAGTCTCAAGTTGGGGCTGTCGTGGTATTCATGAGGATTCCCTGCCTGTGTCTATTGCTTCTTCTACGCCTTCGGAAGTTCCGGAGTATTTGTCTGATTATCAGGATGTCTTCAGTGAGTCTGAGTCCAGTGCACTGCCTCCTCATAGGGACTGTGACTGTGCTATAGATTTGATCCCAGGCAGTAAATTTCCTAAGGGAAGACTGTTTAATCTGTCGGTACCTGAACATACCGCTATGCGTTCATATATCAAGGAGTCTCTGGAAAAAGGACATATTCGTCCGTCTTCTTCCCCTCTTGGTGCGGGATTCTTTTTTGTGGCAAAAAAGGACGGATCTTTGAGACCTTGTATTGATTATCGGCTTTTAAATAAGATCACTGTCAAATTTCAGTATCCTTTACCGCTGTTGTCTGACTTGTTTGCCCGGATTAAGGGTGCCAAGTGGTTCACCAAGATAGACCTTCGTGGTGCGTACAACCTTGTGCGCATTAAGCAAGGTGATGAATGGAAAACCGCATTCAATACGCCCGAAGGTCATTTTGAGTACTTGGTGATGCCTTTTGGGCTCTCCAATGCGCCTTCAGTTTTTCAGTCCTTTATGCATGACATTTTCCGGAAGTATCTGGATAAATTTTTGATTGTTTATCTGGATGATATTTTGGTTTTTTCTGATAATTGGGATTCGCATGTGGAGCAGGTCAGGTTGGTCTTTAAAATTTTGCGTGAAAATTCTTTGTTTGTCAAGGGCTCAAAGTGTCTCTTTGGTGTACAGAAGGTTCCCTTTTTGGGGTTCATTTTTTCCCCTTCTGCTGTGGAGATGGACCCAGTCAAGGTCCGAGCTATTCTTGATTGGACTCAGCCCTCGTCAGTTAAGAGTCTTCAGAAGTTCTTGGGCTTCGCTAACTTCTACCGTCGTTTTATCGCTAATTTTTCTAGCATTGTGAAACCTTTGACGGATATGACCAAGAAGGGCTCCGATGTAGCTAACTGGGCTCCTGCTGCCGTGGAGGCTTTCCAGGAGTTGAAACGCCGGTTTACTTCGGCGCCTGTTTTGTGCCAGCCTGACGTCTCACTTCCCTTTCAGGTTGAGGTGGATGCTTCGGAGATTGGGGCAGGGGCCGTTTTGTCGCAGAGAGGCCCTGGTTGCTCTGTTATGAAGCCTTGTGCCTTTTTCTCTAGGAAATTTTCGCCTGCCGAGCGAAATTATGATGTGGGCAATCGGGAGTTGTTGGCCATGAAATGGGCATTTGAGGAGTGGCGTCATTGGCTCGAGGGTGCTAAGCATCGTGTGGTGGTCTTGACTGATCACAAAAATCTGATGTATCTCGAGTCTGCTAAACGCCTTAATCCGAGACAGGCCCGCTGGTCATTGTTTTTCTCCCGCTTTGATTTTGTTGTCTCGTATTTACCAGGTTCAAAGAATGTGAAGGCCGATGCTCTTTCTAGGAGCTTTGTGCCTGATGCTCCTGGAGTCGCTGATCCTGTTGGTATTCTTAAAGATGGAGTTATCTTGTCAGCTATTTCTCCGGATCTGCGACGTGTGTTGCAGAGATTTCAGGCTGATAGGCCTGAGTCTTGTCCACCTGACAGACTGTTTGTCCCGGATAAGTGGACCAGCAGAGTCATTTCCGAGGTTCATTCCTCGGTGTTGGCAGGTCACCCGGGAATTTTTGGCACCAGAGATCTGGTGGCCAGGTCCTTTTGGTGGCCTTCCTTGTCAAGGGATGTGCGGTCATTTGTGCAGTCCTGTGGGACTTGTGCTCGAGCTAAGCCTTGCTGTTCTCGTGCCAGCGGTTTGCTCTTGCCCTTGCCTGTCCCGAAGAGACCTTGGACACATATCTCCATGGATTTCATTTCTGATCTTCCGCTATCTCAGGGCATGTCCGTTATCTGGGTGATATGTGATCGCTTCTCCAAGATGGTCCATTTGGTTCCTTTGCCTAAGCTGCCTTCCTCTTCCGATCTGGTTCCTGTGTTTTTCCAGAACGTGGTTCGTTTGCACGGCATCCCTGAGAATATTGTGTCAGACAGAGGATCCCAGTTCGTTTCCAGGTTCTGGCGATCCTTTTGTAGTAGGATGGGCATTGATTTGTCGTTTTCGTCTGCTTTCCATCCTCAGACTAATGGACAGACGGAGCGAACCAATCAGACTTTGGAGGCTTATTTGAGGTGTTTTGTCTCTGCTGATCAGGACGATTGGGTGACATTCTTGCCGTTGGCTGAGTTTGCCCTTAATAATCGGGCTAGTTCCGCCACCTTGGTTTCGCCTTTTTTCTGCAACTCTGGTTTCCATCCTCGCTTTTCTTCGGGTCATGTGGAGCCTTCTGACTGTCCTGGGGTGGATTCTGTGGTGGATAGGTTGCAGCAGATCTGGAATCATGTGGTGGACAACTTGAAGTTGTCACAGGAGAAGGCTCAGCGCTTTGCCAACCGCCGCCGCGGTGTGGGTCCCCGACTACGCATTGGGGATTTGGTGTGGCTTTCTTCCCGCTTTGTTCCTATGAAGGTCTCCTCTCCCAAATTTAAACCTCGTTTTATTGGGCCTTACAAGATATTGGAAATCCTTAATCCTGTATCTTTTCGTCTGGATCTTCCTGTGTCGTTTGCTATTCACAATGTATTTCATAGGTCCTTGTTGCGGCGGTACATTGTGCCTGTAGTTCCTTCTGCTGAGCCTCCTGCTCCGGTGTTGGTTGAGGGCGAGTTGGAGTACGTGGTGGAGAAGATCTTGGATTCTCGCCTCTCCAGGCGGAGGCTTCAGTACCTGGTCAAGTGGAAGGGCTATGGTCAGGAGGATAATTCCTGGGTGGTCGCCTCTGATGTTCATGCGGCCGATTTAGTTCGTGCCTTTCATGCCGCTCATCCTGATCGCCCTGGTGGTCGTGGTGAGGGTTCGGTGACCCCTCACTAAGGGGGGGGTACTGTTGTGAATTTGCTTTTTGCTCCCTCTAGTGGTTACTAGTTTTTTGACTCTGGTTTTTCTGTCATTCCTTTTATCCGCACCTGGGTCGTTAGTTAGGGGTGTTGCTATATAAGCTCCCTGGACCTTCAGTTCAATGCCTGGCAACGTAGTTATCAGAGCTAGTCTGCTGTGCTCTTGTCTACTGATCCTGGTTCCAGTTATATCAGCTAAGTCTGCCTTTTGCTTTTTGCTATTTGTTTTGGTTTTGTATTTTTGTCCAGCTTGTTCCAAATCTATATCCTGACCTTTGCTGGAAGCTCTAGGGGGCTGGTGTTCTCCCCCCGGACCGTTAGACGGTTCGGGGGTTCTTGAATTTCCAGTGTGGATTTTGATAGGGTTTTTGTTGACCATATAAGTTACCTTTCTTTATTCTGCTATCAGTAAGCGGGCCTCTCTGTGCTAAACCTGGTTCATTTCTGTGTTTGTCATTTCCTCTTACCTCACCGTCATTATTTGTGGGGGCTTCTATCCAGCTTTGGGGTCCCCTTCTCTGGAGGCAAGAAAGGTCTTTGTTTTCCTCTACTAGGGGTAGCTAGATTCTCCGGCTGGCGCGTGTCATCTAGAATCAACGTAGGAATGATCCCCGGCTACTTCTAGTGTTGGCGTTAGGAGTAGATATATGGTCAACCCAGTTACCACTGCCCTATGAGCTGGATTTTTGTATTCTGCAGACTTCCACGTTCCTCTGAGACCCTCGCCATTGGGGTCATAACACTCACCATCCCTGGATGAACCAATTGCTTCCACTGTTTGGATATATATGGAGATCCTTGGATGACTCGCAAGCTCTAACAAGTACAGTATATAATTCAAAAGCGAAAAAAAACAAGACTAAAATATGCAAATTCTTTATTTTATATCCAGTAATGTAGCATTGGGTCACATGGAATAGTTTTGGCACTTATGAATTTGTCGAGCTCAAATCCCACACTGGCTCTTCCTCAGCTCCTCCCGTTTTGATGGAGCTGCCAAAACTGGCATTTTTTGTTGTCCAAAAATTCTGTAACATTTCAAGGTGTTTTATGCAAGAAATCTAGTGTACAAAAAGTGGAAAATATGGGTGATCTTCGCTGATGGTTTCGTGTCCACAATAAAGGTATCGGGGTGTCAATGTGATTTCATTCTCAATGCATTTAAAAGTTGACAAGCTTCTTCTTCAGGAGAACCAGTGATTTAGTTCTCTTGAAGAAAGTTGCCAGATCACCCACATTTTCCACTATGTGAAGACAACATTGGACCCAAATAACCTGTTGATGCTGCAGCACCTGGAACATCTCTTTTCCAAACCCTATCTATTGTTGTGTTTCACACAACCTCACAAGGTGATCAGTTAACGCTTTTCATTATACACTGGTCTGTTAGATAACACCCTATTGCACTTAATTTGTCCCCCAAAATATATTGGGGGGTTCTCTTATTGAGTAGTTAAGTCTGTTTTGATTTTTGTTATGGATCCCATTGAGTTCTTAGTTATGTTATTGGATAACTAACAGTTCTTTAATGTAATTTTAGCTTATTTAAGCCTCAGAGTAATTCCACTAATAAGGTGATCAGGATTTTATATTTTCAATACTGCAAAGCTCAAATTTCTTTATAATGAAAGTAAAAGAATTTGTTACAGACTTATACAACTAGCAATCTTCTAATGCTATACTATTATACAAAAGAAGTCTTTAGCTTTAAGAACTTTCTAAAAAGGTTTTAGCAGAAAGAAAGAATAAGGGTATTTGAGATGCATGTGGAATTAAGGAAGGCACAGTTTATACAGTTATATGAAAAAGTTTGGGCACCCCTATTAATCTTAAGTAGGGTTGAGCGAAACGGATCGGTCATTTTCAGAAATCGCCGACTTTTAGGCAAAGTCGGGTTTCATGAAACCTGAACCGATCCTAGTGTGGGATCGGCCATGCGGTACACGATCAGAGCGCCAAAGTCGCGTTTCGTATGACGCTGTTACCGCTGTTTTTCATCCAATGAAGGAGGACACAGAGTGTGGGCAGCGTGATGACATAGGTCTCTGTCCCCACCATCTTAGACAAGGGCATGGCAGTGATTGGCTTGCTGTCTGCGGCGTCACAGGGGCTATAAAGGGGCATGCACGCCGACCGCCATCTTACTTCTGCCGATCTGAGCATAGGGAGAGGTCGCTGCAGCTTCATCAGAAGGGATATAGTTAGGGAGGGAAGATTAACCCCCAAACTGTTTGTGCTGTAGCAATTTCCACTGTCCAACACCACCTTTTTGTCCAGGGACAGTGGAGGTCGTATTTTAGTGCATCAGCTGCATAGCTGTGTGCACGGTGCTGTGCAAACCAACTGCTTTTTTGAAAGCAAAAATCCTGTTGCTCATTTCTGCACAGTTACCTGTCTTGTTTAATTTAATTTGTCCACACGTTTTTGATCTGAAGTCCTTTTTATTGCTGCCATACTTGTCCTGAGATCATTGTAGGGACTAGGGAGCGTGTTATTGCAGTACCTTTTTTTTTTCTCTTTATAATAATTCCAGCCACTTTCTGCCACGTTCATAGTGTTGTGTTATACCTCAGGGCCAGAGTTAGGGTTAAGTGTCTCCCCCCCAAAAATGGAGATGCAAATTCTCACACAGTGTATATTCAGCTGTACTGCTAGTGCATCGTATATCAGGCAGCCACTTTCTGCCACGTTCATAGTGTTGTGTTATACCACAGGGCCAGAATTAGGGTTCAGTGTCTCCCCCCAAAAAATGGAGATTCAAATTCTCACACAGTGTATATTCAGCTGTACTGCTAGTGCGTCGTATATCAGGCAGCCACTTTCTGCCACGTTCATAGTGTTGTGTTATACCACAGGGCCAGAATTAGGGTTCAGTGTCTCCCCCCAAAAAATGGAGATTCAAATTCTCACACAGTGTATATTCAGCTGTACTGCTAGTGCGTCGTATATCAGGCAGCCACTTTCTGCCACGTTCATAGTGTTGTGTTATACCACAGGGCCAGAATTAGGGTTCAGTGTCTCCCCCCAAAAAATGGAGATTCAAATTCTCACACAGTGTATATTCAGCTGTACTGCTAGTGCGCTGTATATCAGGCAGTCACTTTCTGCCACGTTCATAGTGTTGTGTTATACCACAGGGCCAGAGTTAGGGTTCAGTGTCTCCCCCCAAAAAATGGAGATTCAATTCCTCACACAGTGTATATTCAGCTGTACTGCTAGTGCGTCGTATATCAGGCAGCCACTTTCTGCCACGTTCATAGTGTTGTGTTAAAACACAGGGCCAGAGTTAGGGTTCAGTGTCTCCCCCCAAAAAATGGATATTCAAATTCTCTCACAGTGTATATTCAGCTGTACTGCTAGTGCGTCGTATATCAGGCAGCCACTTTCTGCCATGTTCATAGTGTTGTGTTATACCACATGGCCAGAGTTGGGGTTCAGTGTCTCCCCCCAAAAGCAAGTCACCTTTCAGGCAAGCTACGTGTCAGCAGGGGAAGGTAGGGCAAAAGAATGTGAAATCCATGATTGTTTAATTTAAATGAAGGTTAGCTAATCAACATTTTTGGTAGCCAGACGTGTTCTTTTTTCGGTCAGTATTGAACCAGCAGCACTGAACACTCTTTCTGAAAGCACATTGACAACAGGGCAATCGAGGTCCTGTAATACATATTCTGGCAATTCAGGCCAGGTGTCTAGTTTAGATGCCCCGTAATCAAAGGGGAATGACCTGTGAGGGAGAACATCGATAAGGGTGGAAAAGTAGTTTGTAACCATACTGGACAAATGCTGTCTCCTGTCACTTTGAATCGATGCAGCTGTCCCTGTCGTGTCAGCGGTCATTGCGAAATCATTACACAACCTTGTCATAAAACCCCTCTGTCCAACGCCACTTCGGATTTCTGCACCTCTAGCACCTCTGCCATGTTGCCCCCTGCAGCTCGTGTGAGAACCATCACCGCCGCTGTGTGCTGGGAATGCCTGAACCAAACGGTCTACAAGAGTTGCTTGTTTGGTAGCCAATATTTGACCTAGGTTCTCATGTGGCATGATATTTTGCAGTTTTCCTTTATATCTTGTATCCAGGAGGCAGGCAAACCAGTTGTCGTCATCGGTCATCATTTTAACAATGCAGGGGTCCCTTTTTAGGATACGCAAGGCATACTCAGCCATGTGGGCCAATGTTCCAGGTGTCAATTAACTGTTTCTGCTGGGTTGAGGACCACTTTCTTGCAAATCAACATCACAAGTGTCCCACAATAAACCTGTACCAGACCTTGCAATGACACCAGTTTCTATTGCCACCTGAGAATCATCCTCCTCCCATACATATTCATCCCCATCATCCTCCTCCTCATCCTCTTCATCCGCCAATTCATCCTGGACAGTTCCCTGTGCAGACAATGGCTGACTGTCATCAAGGCTTCCCTCCTCCTCGGCTGCAGACGTCTGCTCCTTAATGTGCATCAAACTTTGCATCAGCAGATGCATAAGTGGGATGTTAATGCTTATGATGGCGTCGACCACTGCACACCAGACAACTCCATGTCTGCCATCCAAGTGCCTGCCCGTGTATCCTCCTACAAATTAATTACAGCACACCTCTGTTCGCACAGCCTCTGAATCATGTGCAGTGTGGAGTTCCACCTTGTTGCAACGTCGATTATTAGGCTGTGCTGGGGAAGATTCAGCGATCGCTGATGGTTCAGCATATGGCTGGAGTGTATGGGCATCCGGCGGATGTGCGAGCAAAGTCTTCGCACCTTCAGGAGCAGGTCTGGTAACTTTGGATAATTTTTGAGGAAGCCCTGCACCACCAGGTTAAAGGTGTGAGCCAGGCAAGGTATGTGTTTCAGTTCTGAAAGGGCTATGGCAGCCATAAAATTCCTTCCGTTATCACTGAATACCTTGCCTGCCTCAAGATGTACACTGCCCAGCCATGACTGAGTTTATTGCTGCAAGTACTCCACCAGTACTTCCGCGGTGTGTCTGTTGTCGCCCAAACACTTCATTTGAAACACAGCCTGCTGACGCTTACCACTAGCTGTTCGATAATGGGACACCCTGTGTGCAACACTGGCAGCTGCAGGTGGAGTGGTAGGGTGACTGCGCTCTGTGCAAGAGCTTTTGCTTCTGGAGGAGGAGGAGGAGGAGTGGCGAACGCCTTATGCCAACTGTTTCCTTAGACTGTGAGATAGGCTGAACTGTCCCACTATGGCTGCCCCCTGTGGACCCTGCATCCTACACATTAACCCAGTGCGCCGTGATGGACACGTAACGTCCCCGGCCATGCCTACTGGTCCATGCATCTGTTGTGAGGTGCACCTTTCCACTGACTGATTGCCTCAAAGCATGGAGAATGCGGTCTTTGACATGCTGGTGGAGGGCTGGGATGGCTTTTCTCGCAAAGAAGTGTCGACTGGGTAGGTCATAGCGTGGTACTGTGTGGGCCATCAGGTCTTTGAAAGCTTCGCTTTCAACCAAACGGTTGGGCATCATCTGTAATGAGATTAGTATAGCAATGTGGGCATTCAAATCCTTGTGTACGCGGATGAGAGGATGAGTACTTTCTTTTCCTAACGAGAGTCTCTTGTAGGGTGAGCTGGACTGGAGAGCTGCATATGGTGGAACTAGCGGTGGTGGTGGTGGACATGGCGGATTGAGAGAGAAATTGTTATGGTATTCTTGTTGTTGGCCTACATACAGTCTTTCCTACCAATAGCCTTGTGATTCCCTGACTGCTTTGGCATTACGACGATACCTCCACATTTGCTGCTGGTGGTGTCCTAACCGGTGGGTTTACAGTGAGGGAAGCAATGTAGCATTGCTGACTACCTTCATTCCGAGCAGGTGTATCAACGGTACGGGACGTTTGGTAGTTAGTCCAGGCTTGCAAGTGCTTGCTGGTTAAATGTCTAAGCATGCACGTATTTAAATTTTGAAGATTCTTCTCTCTGCTAAAGGTCTTTGAGCATTTCTTACAGATAACTTTTGACTGATCATTCTGATCTTGGTTAAATAATTGCTACACTACACTCTTCCTACTATCGAAAACCTTTTCAGGCATTGTGCGCTGTGCTACTTTCACCGAATGGCCACGCTCTCCTAAAACTGTTTTTGTTTTTCGCAAACATTTTTGGCCTGATACGGGCCTGCCAGATGACAGCTGTTGCAATGTAGATGGCTGCTGCGGATCATCCTCCTCCACTTCTGAGCTAGTGGCAGCGGCACCATCTTCCCCCAATGGCTGCCAATCTGGGTCAACAACTGGGTCATCTATCACCTCCTGCTCAATGTCATGTGCACCTTCCTCAGTGTCACCGTGTAAGGTGCTATAGCGTTTGGGACAGGGCACCATAGTCTCATCAGGGTCACATTCTGGCTCAGTAAACTGCGAGGGCAATGTAGTGATCAGAGTCAATGGAACAGCATCACAATCTAGCTGTGGCTGTGCATCAGTGCACTCCATGTCTGATTCTTCTTGTAATTGGCAGTGTACAATTTCCCTTTCTAACCCAGGCACGGTATGTGTAAAGAGCTCCATGGAGTAACCTGTAGTGTCGCCTGATGCATCCTTCACATTTGGTTTGGGAGAAGGACACAAGGAAATGTCTTTTTCCTGACCGGGAGCATCCACTGACAACTGGCTGCTCTTACATTTAGAACTTTGCGAAGAAGAGGCAAAAGAGCTAGAGGGTGAGTCAGCAAGGAAAGACAACACTTTTTCCTGCTTCTCCGGCTTTAAAAGCTGTTTTCCTACTCCCAGGTAAGGGAGCCTTCGAGGCCTTGTGTAGCCAGACGATGACGCAGGCTGAACACCTCCAGCCTTAGGTGCTACTGTGCTTTCACCACTGCCATGAGATGCAGCACCACCAGCACCATTGGTACCAGCTGGCAACCCCTGCCCACGGCCTCTTCCATCAGACTTCCTCATTTTTTGGGGGGAGACACTGAACCACAACTCATATTACACCGTCGTAATATGAGGGGCCCTGTGCCAGTACCGCCGCCCACGAGAGAGTGTTCCCCCCCAGCTTGAACAGTGCTCTACCACTTGCAATACTACCTCTCCCAGCTCCACCACTGTGTAGTCTGTGCGGTTAAAACCTTAAATGGCACTGCCAATACGAATTATTTGAAATGATAGATGATAGTTAAAATATACAGGGGCCCTGGCCTCCATTTAATACTTTGCGCCTACTACCACTGTCTTTATTATTTGGGCGTAATAACGGTGTTTACCGCTGCTTCTTTTTTTTCCTTCACTGAACAAAGCTGAGCTTTAACTGTTGTCCCGTTTCAAATATTAAACTGCATTTGGCCTACTTGTTGGGTTGGGGCCTACTAACGGTGTCTGCGGCTCCTTGGTGTTCTCCTGGTTTAGTTTTCTTGCGCTTCAATCTTCAGGCTTTCGTTTAAATATTTTTTATATTAAACTGCATTTGGCCTACTTGTTGGGTTGGGCCTAGTAACATTGTCTGGTGCCGCCTCTTGTTTTCCTCTACTAAACAAAGCTGAGCTTGAAGCTTCAGGCTTTTGGCCTGTAACAACAATATGAAACTACATTTGGCCTAGTTCTTGGTTTGGGCCTAGTAACGTTGTCTGCTGCTGCCTCTTGTTTTCCTCTACTACACAAAGCTGAGCTTCAATCTTCAGGCTTTTGGCCTATATTTAGAATATGAAACTGCATTTGGCCTACTTGTTTGGTTGGGCCTACTAACGGTGTCTGCCGCTGATTGTTGTTCTACTCTACTGAACAAACCAATGCCGCCTGTTTACTCCTGTTACCAATTTTCAACAGCTATTAGCCTACTTTTTTTATTTTGGGCCTATATCTGTGTTTCCTCCTCATTCCTGCCCATTGCCCAGCCACTGCTAGATGAGTCTGCTGTTTCATTGACACAGACCACTATATTCCCCTTCCACTCTACACAGCCTGAATCTGACACTGCTGAAACTCAGGTTCCCCTTTCCGCATACTATACCACCTTACATGGGGACAAAGAGGAAGGTGCAGATGAAAGTGCAGGTTCCTTCAACAGGTGAGGGGGCATACTCATTGGCGACGTCACTGGCACAGGGCCCCTCATAGTACGCAAAAGTGTCTCTGCCGTTGGGAGGCGCCCCCGCCGTCAATCACAACGCCATACTTTTAGGGGCCCTGTGCCAGTGGCAATGCGAACGAGTGTGCCCCCCTGCTTGCTCAGGATCACAGCACTTGCAAAGTTGAAATACTTACCTCTCCCTGCTCTACCGCCGTGACGTAGTTCGCGTTTCCTGGGCCCACGAAAAACTTGAGCCAGCCCTACTCCCCCCACAACTGTTGCCAAATGACCCCCAAATTTTCAATGGCTAACTATTATTATATTGTAAATTAAGATTGACAAGCTTAAGTAACAAGAATTGATGTTTTTGGCATTAAAATGGGCTCGGTTGGTGTTTTCCTGTCCTCCACTCACTGCCGACTTTGATTCTCCATTGACTTGCATTGGGTTTCGTGTTTCGGTCGGATCCCCGACTTTTCGCAATAATCGGCCCATTTCACCCGACCCGACTTTTGGCAAAGTCGGGTTTCGTGAAACCCGACTTGATCCTGAAAAACTAAAAGTCGCTCAACCCTAATCTTAAGCTTAATGTTTTATAAAAATTGTTTTTTTTTTTGCAACAGCTATTTCAGTTTCATATATCTAATAACTGTTGGACACAGTAATGTTTCTGCCTTGAAATGAGGTTTATTGCACTAACAGAAAATGTGCAATCTGCATTCAAACAAAATTTGACAGGTGCATAAGTATGGGCACCCTTATCATTTTCTTGTTTTAAATACTCCTACCTACTTTTTACTGACTTACTAAAGCACTTTTTTTTGTTTTGTAACCTCATTGAGCTTTGAACTTCATAGCCAGGTGTATGCAATCATGAAAAAAGCTACTTAAAGTGGCCACTTTCAAGTTGTTCTCCTGTTTGAATCTCCTCTGAAGAGTGGCATCATGGGCTCCTCAAAACAACTGTCAAATGTGTTGTGGATTCTGTTTGTGGGCTCCCTCTGGTGGTTACTGCTGGTACTGGGTGACTTTGGTGGGTTGCGGCCTTTGGTTTCCACCTGTCCATCAGAGGCTGGGTGGTTCCTATTTTACCTGGCCTTTCTGTCATTCCCTTGCCGGCTATCAATGTATTCAGATGTGCTCTGTTTGGTTCCTGCCTACCTGCTCCCAGATCTTTCAGGATAAGCTAAGTGCTGATTTTCAGTTGTTGGTTTTTTTGTCCAGCTTGCTTATTATGTCTCTATGCTAGCTGGTAGCTCTAGTGGACTGAGGTTCTCCCCATGTGCCATGAGTTGGCACATGGGTTCTTGTAATCTCAGGATGGTTTTTTGATTAGGGTTTTTTGCTGACCGCTCAGACCCCTTTTGTATCGTTCTGCTTTCTAGTTTACAGCGGGCCTCAATTTGCTAAACCTATATATATCATCTCTATGTGTGTGCCTTCCTCTCATTTCACCGTCAATACATGTGGAGGGCAACTATACCTTTTGGGGTTCATTCCTCTGGAGGCAAGTGAGGTCTTTATTTTCTCTGTAGTACTAGTTAGCTCTTAGGCTGGTGCGTGGCGTCTAGAACCAACGTAGGCACGCTCCCTGGCTATCTCTAGTTGCGTTTGTCAGGCGTAGGGCAGCGGTCAGCCCAGGTTCCATCACCCTAGAGCTCGTCTGATATTTTGTATTACTTTGCTTGTCCCTTGCTATCCCTAGCCATTGGGATTCATGACAGTATAGCCGGCCCACAAAGTGTTAATTGTTTGGGCTGAAGCAGGAGAAAAAGAAGTGTTTAAGGGAAATTTTTTTTTTTTCCTTCAGAGTTTTGCTGCCTAGCCCTTAAATTGCTGTCTAGCTGCTTCTTACCTCCTCTTAACCCTTGAATGGCTCTGATATTAGCTGTTTAACATGGATGTCCAGAGTTTGGCTTCCAGCCTGAGTAATCTCGCGGCAAAAGTTCAAAACATACAGGATTTTGTTGTTCACACTCCCATGTCTGAACCTAGAATTCCTATTCCAGAGTTCTTTTCTGGAGATAGATCTACCTTCCTGAATTTCAGGAACAATTGTAAATTGTTTCTTTCTTTAAAATTTCGCTCCTCTGGAGACCCTGCTCAACAGGTCAAGATTGTAATATCTTTCCTGCGGGGCGACCCTCAGAATTGGGCATTTGCATTGGCACCAGGGGATCCTGCATTGCTCAATGTGGATGCGTTTTTTCTGGCATTGGGATTGCTCTATGAGGATCCCAACCTGGAGATTCAGGCTGAAAAGGCTTTATTAGCCCTCTCTCAGGGGCATGATGAAGCGGAAATATATCGTCAAAAATTTTGGAAATGGTCGGTGCTTACTCAGTGGAATGAGTGCGCCCTGGCTGCAAACTTCAGAAATGGTCTTTCCGAGGCCATTAAGGATATTATGGTGGGGTTCCCTACGCCTACTGGTCTGAATGAGTCGATGGCTATGGCCATTCAGATTGATCGGCGTTTATGGGAGCGCAAACCCGTGCATCACTTGGCGGTGTCTTCTGAACAGGCACCTGAGACTATGCAATGTGATAGAATTCAGTCCAGAAGTGAACGGCAAAATTATAGGCGGAAAAATGGATTGTGTTTTTATTGTGGTGATTCAGCTCATGTTATATCAGCATGCTCTAAACGCACAAAAAGGGTTGATAAATCTTTTGCCATTGGTACTCTGCAGCCTAAGTTCATTTTGTCTGTGACTCTGATTTTTTCACTGTCTTCCATTTCCGTCGATGCCTATGTGGATTCAGGCGCTGCCCTGAGTCTTATGGATTGGTCATTTGCTAAACGCTGCGGTTTTAGTCTGGAGCCTCTGGAAGATCCTATCCCTCTGAAGGGAATTGACTCTACATCATTGGCTATGAATAAGCCGCAGTATTGGACACAAGTGACCATGCGCATGACTCCCGTTCATCAGGAGGTGATTCGCTTCCTTGTACTGTATAATTTACATGATGTACTAGTGCTTGGTCTGCCATGGTTACAAACTCATAATCCTGTCCTGGACTGGAAAACAATGTCTGTGTTAAGCTGGGGATGTCAGGGGGTTCATGATGATGCACCTCCGATTTCAATCGCTTCATCTACTCCTTCTGAGATCCCTGCGTTTTTGTCTGACTATAGGGATGTTTTTGAGGAGCCTAAGCTCAATTCGCTCCCTCCTCATAGAGATTGTGACTGTGCTATAGAATTGATTCCTGGCAGTAAGTTCCCTAAGGGTCGTTTATTTAATCTGTCACTGCCAGAGCATACTGCTATGCGGAATTATATTAAGGAGTCCTTGGAAAAGGGACATATTCGTCCATCTTCGTCCCCTCTGGGAGCAGGTTTTTTTTTTGTGGCAAAAAAAAGATGGTTCCCTGAGGCCTTGTATAGATTATCGCCTTCTGAATAAGATTACAGTCAAATATCAGTATCCACTGCCATTATTGACTGATTTGTTTGCTCGCATTAAGGGGGCGAGGTGGTTCACTAAAATAGATCTTCGCGGTGCGTATAATCTGGTGCGGATAAAACAGGGTGACGAGTGGAAAACCGCATTTAATACGCCTGAGGGCCATTTTGAGTATTTGGTAATGCCTTTTGGACTCTCCAATGCCCCGTCAGTCTTTCAGTCCTTTATGCACAATATTTTCCGTGAATATCTGGATAAGTTTATGATTGTGTATTTGGATGATATTTTGGTGTTTTCTGATGACTGGGAGTCTCATGTTTTACAGGTCAGGAAGGTGTTTCAGGTTCTGCGGGCCAATTCTCTGTTTGTGAAGGGCTCAAAGTGTCTCTTCGGAGTCCAGAAGATTTCTTTTTTGGGGTACATTTTTTCTCCTTCTACTATTGAGATGGATCCCGTCAAGGTTCAGGCGATTTGTGACTGGACACAACCTACATCTGTTATGAGCCTTCAGAAGTTCTTGGGGTTTGCTAATTTTTATCATCGGTTCATTGCTAATTTTTCCAGTATTGTTAAACCTTTGACTGATTTGACTAAAAAGGGTGCTGATGTTGCTGATTGGTCTCCTGTGGCCGTGGAGGCCTTTCGGGAACTTAAGCGCCGGTTTTCTTCTGCTCCTGTGTTGTGTCAACCAGATGTTTCACTTCCTTTTCAGGTTGAGGTTGATGCTTCCGAGATTGGAGCGGGGGCGGTTTTGTCACAGAGAAGTTCTAATGGCTCGGTGATGAAGCCATGTGCATTCTTCTCTAGAAAATTCTCGCCCGCCGAGCGCAATTATGATGTGGGTAATCGGGAGCTTTTGGCCATGAAGTGGGCATTTGAGGAGTGGCGTCATTGGCTTGAGGGTGCTAAACATCGTGTGGTGGTCTTGACTGATCACAAGAATCTCATTTACCTTGAGTCTGCCAGGCGTTTGAATCCTAGACAGGCTCGTTGGTCGTTGTTTTTTTCTCATTTCAATTTCGTGGTTTCATACCTGCCAGGTTCAAAGAATGTGAAGGCAGATGCTCTTTCCAGGAGTTTTGTGCCTGACTCTCCTGGAGACTCTGGGCCTACTGGTATCCTTAGGGATGGGGTAATATTGTCCGCCGTATCCCCAGACTTGCGACGTGCATTGCAGGAGTTTCAGGTGGATAAACCGGATCGTTGTCCGCCAGAAAGACTGTTTGTTCCGGATGATTGGACCAGCAGAGTCATCTCCGAGGTCCATTCTTCTGTGTTGGCTGGTCATCCTGGAATATTTGGTACTAGAGACTTGGTGGCCAGGTCTTTTTGGTGGCCTTCCTTGTCTAGGGATGTGCGTACCTTTGTGCAGTCTTGTGAAGTGTGTGCTCGAGCTAAGCCTTGCTGTTCTCGGGCCAGTGGGTTGTTGTTATCCTTGCCCATCCCGAAGAGGCCTTGGACGCACATTTCCATGGATTTTATTTCTGATCTCCCGGTTTCACAGAGAATGTCCGTTATCTGGGTTGTGTGTGACCGCTTTTCTAAGATGGTTCATTTGGTGCCCTTGCCTAAGTTGCCTTCCTCCTCTGAGTTGGTCCCTTTATTTTTTCAGAACGTGGTTCGTTTGCATGGGATTCCGGAGAATATCATTTCTGACAGGGGATCCCAGTTTGTGTCTAGATTTTGGCGGACGTTTTGTGCCAAGATGGGCATTGATTTGTCTTTCTCGTCTGCATTCCATCCTCAGACGAATGGCCAGACGGAGCGAGCTAATCAGACCTTGGAAACTTATTTGAGGTGTTTTGTTTCTGCTGATCAAGATGACTGGGTTGCTTTTTTGCCACTGGCCGAATTTGCTCTTAATAATCGGGCTAGTTCTGCCACGTTGGTCTCTCCTTTTTTTTGTAATTCGGGGTTTCATCCTCGTTTTTCCTCTGGTCAGGTGGAGTCTTCGGATTGTCCTGGAGTGGACGTGGTGGTGGACAGGCTACATCAGATTTGGAGTCAGGTGGTGGACAATTTGAAGTTATCTCAGGAGAAGACTCAGCAGTTTACTAATCGCCGTCGCCGCGTGGGTCCCCGACTTCTTGTTGGGGATTTGGTGTGGTTGTCTTCTCGTTTTGTCCCTATGAAGGTCTCTTCTCCTAAGTTCAAGCCTCGGTTCATCGGTCCTTATAGGATCTCGGAGATTCTTAACCCTGTATCTTTTCGTTTGGATCTCCCAGCATTGTTTGCTATTCATAATGTGTTCCATCGGTCGTTGTTGCGGAGGTATGAGGTGCCCTTTGTTCCTTCGGTTGAGCCTCCTGCTCCGGTGCTGGTGGAGGGAGAATTGGAGAATGTTGTTGAGAAGATCTTGGATTCTCGTGTTTCCAGACGCAAACTCCAGTATTTGGTTAAGTGGAAGGGTTATGGTCAGGAGGATAATTCCTGGGTGGTCGCCTCCGATGTTCATGCGACTGATTTGGTCCGCGCCTTCCATAGAGCTCACCCTGATCGCCCTGGGGGTTCTCGTGAGGGTTCGGTGACCCCTCCTCAAGGGGGGGGCTACTGTTGTGGATTCTGTTTGTGGGCTCCCTCTGGTGGTTACTGCTGGTACTGGGTGACTTTGGTGGGTTGCGGCCTTTGGTTTCCACCTGTCCATCAGAGGCTGGGTGGTTCCTATTTTACCTGGCCTTTCTGTCATTCCCTTGCCGGCTATCAATGTATTCAGATGTGCTCTGTTTGGTTCCTGCCTACCTGCTCCCAGATCTTTCAGGATAAGCTAAGTGCTGATTTTCAGTTGTTGGTTTTTTTGTCCAGCTTGCTTATTATGTCTCTATGCTAGCTGGTAGCTCTAGTGGACTGAGGTTCTCCCCATGTGCCATGAGTTGGCACATGGGTTCTTGTAATCTCAGGATGGTTTTTTGATTAGGGTTTTTTGCTGACCGCTCAGACCCCTTTTGTATCGTTCTGCTTTCTAGTTTACAGCGGGCCTCAATTTGCTAAACCTATATATATCATCTCTATGTGTGTGCCTTCCTCTCATTTCACCATCAATACATGTGGGGGGCAACTATACCTTTTGGAGTTCATTCCTCTGGAGGCAAGTGAGGTCTTTATTTTCTCTGTAGTACTAGTTAGCTCTTAGGCTGGTGCGTGGCGTCTAGAACCAACGTAGGCACGCTCCCTGGCTATCTCTAGTTGCATTTGTCAGGCGTAGGGCAGCGGTCAGCCCAGGTTCCATCACCCTAGAGCTCGTCCGATATTTTGTATTACTTTGCTTGTCCCTTGCTATCCCTAGCCATTGGGATTCATGACACAAATGATCTGAAAACAAAGATTATTCAACATAGTTGTTCAGGGGAAGGATACAAAAAGCTGTCTAAGAGATTTAATCTGTCAATTTCCACTGTGAGGAACATAGTAAGGAAATGGAAGAACACAGGTACAGTTCTTGTTAAGGCCAGAAGTGGCAGGCCAAGAAAAACATCAGAAAGGCAGAGAAGAAGAATGGTGAGATCAGTCAAGGACAATCCTCAGACCACCTCCAGAGAGCTGCAGCATCAACTTGCTGTAGATGAGGTCACTGTGCATCTGTCAACTATACAATGCACTTTGCACAAGGAGAAGCTGTATGGGAGAGTGATGCGAAAGAAGCCGTTTCGGCAAGCACGCCACAAACAGAGTCGGCTGAGGTATGCAAAAGCACATATGGAGAAGCCAATTTCTTTTTGGAAGAAGGTCCTGTGGACTGATGAAACCAAGATTGAGTTGTTTGGTCATACAAAAAGGCGTTATGCATGGCGGCAAAAAAACACAGCATTCCAAGAAAAACGCTTGCTACCCACAGTAAAATTTGGTGGAGGTTCCATCATGCTTTGGGGCTGTGTGGCCAATGCCGGGACCGGGAATCTTGTTAAAGTTGAGGGACACATGGATTCCTCTCAGTATCAGCAGATTTTTGACAATAATGTTCATGAATCAGTGACAAAGTTGAAGTTACGCAGGGGATGGATCTTTCAGCAAGAAAATGATCCAAAACACCACTCCAAATCTACTCAGGCATTCATGCAGAGGAACAATTACACTGTTCTGGAATGGCCATCCCAGTCCCCAGACCTGAATATCATTGAACATCTGTGGGATCATTTGAAGAGGGCTGTCCATGCTCGGCGACCATCAAGCTTAACTGAACTGGAATTGTTTTGTAAAGAGGAATGGTCAAAAATACCTTCATCCAGGATCCAGGAACTCATTAAAAGCTACAGGAAGCGACTAGAGGCTGTTATTTTTGCAAAATGAGGATCAACTAAATATTAATGTCACTTTTCTGGTGAGGTGCCCATACTTATGCACCTGTCAAATTTTGTTTGAATGCAGATTGCACATTTTCTGTTAGTACAATAAACCTCATTTCAAGGCAGAAACATTACTGTGCCCAACAGTTATTTGATATATGAAACTGAAATAGCTGTTGCAAAAAAAAACAATTTTTATAAAACATTAAGCTTAAGTTTAATAGGGGTGCCCAAACTTTTTCATATAACTGTAGATTAAATTGTTAGTGGAGAGTCTTGAGGTGTTCATAGACTTTTTTCAAAATATGTAAAAAATAAAAAATAACATTCAACTCACCTTACCACCCATCTATATGACCTTTCTGCTACTCACCGCTACCTGTCTGGTCCTTGCTGCATCTTCTGATCACCCAGAGCTTGAGTTGGAATCTTCGGTCCCTCACCCTGTACTCAACTTGTGGGTGACACGGCACCAGGAGGGTTCTGCACAAGTGCATGGAAGGTCAACAACACGTCATGATGTCATGACACTGTTGACCTCCTGCTTGTTTGAGCAGAACATACCTGGGCACCAAGACACATGGAAGTCCAGCACAGGGCGAGAGACTTGAAGGTTCAGCAAGAGCAGCAAGGAATCAGAAGATGATGTGAGGACCCGCAGGTGATGGTGAGGAGGAGAAGGGATGGAGAGGTGAACCATGAGGTGAGTATGACAATTTAAAAAAATAATAAAACCTTCTGATGGACAACCATGGTTAAAAAAAATGGTGGCCAGTGGCCGCTATTTTACCAAATTTGCAAAGAAGCGAATTAAGAAAAATCCGCCTTTTCATGAATGCAAATTTTTGAAAAATTCGAATAGAATTAAATTCCACTTGATTTTATTCTATCATCTTTAGAAGACAACAAATCCTACTACTACAGAATAAGAATAAGTAAGAATAAGAACTGGAGATGTGTTGAAAGGGTGGAGGTGAAAGATAATGAGGAGAACAATCGCATGAATTCAGGATGGAAGGATGTCAGGATTAGTATTGAGCATTCCGATACCGCAAGTATCGGGTATCGGCCGATATTTGCAGTATCGGAATTCTGATACCGAGATCCGATACTTTTGTGATATCGGGAATCGGTATCGGGATCGATATTAATGTGTAAAATAAAGAATAAAAATAAAAAATATTGATATACTCACCTCTCCGACACAGCCTGGACCTTACCTATGTAACCGGCAGCTTCCGTTCCTAAGAATGAGCGCTTGAAAGACCTTAGATGACGTCGCGGCTTGTGATTGGTCACGCGACCAATCACAAGCTGCGATGTCATCTAAGGTCTTTCAAGCGCTCATTCTTAGGAACGGAAGCTGCCGGTTACATCGGTAAGGTCCAGGCTGCGTCGGAGAGGTGAGTATATCAATATTTTTATTTTTATTCTTTATTTTACACATTAATATGGATCCCAGGGCCTGAAGGAGAGTTTCCTCTCCTTCAGACCCTGGGAACCATACAGGATACCTTCCGATACTTGGTGTCCCATTGACGTATTGGTATCGGGTATCGGTATCGGCGATATCCGATACTTTTCGGGTATCGGCTGATACTATCCGATACCAATACTTTCAAGTATCGGACGGTATCGCTTAACACTAGTCAGGATACATTAGAACAGATAATAGTGATATAAATGACTAGCTATTGAACCCGTTCTACGCCCGTTTGGCGAGCATTTATATTGGTATATCCTGCTCCCCATCCTGTCATATGCTGCTCCCATCCTGCGCCCCCATTGTGCCCCCATTCTGGTATGTGCTGCCCCCATCCTGGTATGTGCTGCTCCAATTCTGCATCCCCATCTTGTTATGTGGTGCTCTAATCCTGTGTCCCCATCCTGTGATGTGCTGCTCCCATCCTGCACCCCATCTTGTCATGTGCTGCTTCCGTCCTGCACCACTATACTATCATGTGCTGCTCCCATCCTGCGCCCCATCCTGTCATGTGCTGCTCCCATCCTGCACCCCATTCTGTCATGTGCTGCTCCCATCCTGCGCCCCCATTCTGTCATGTGCTGCTCCCATCCTGCGCCACCATTCTGTAATGTGCTGCTCTCATCCTACACCCCATTCTGTCATGTGCAGTAAAAAGTCACTGGCTTGCTGCGCTGACATATTTTCTAAATATATTCAGTAGAAAGTGGCTGGATTGCTCCACTGACGTATTTTAAATATAGATTCAGTATAAAAATGGCGCCGGAAAGCGTGCACTGCGCAGGCGCCGATTCCGGTGCCACAACCCTCCTCGGTCACAATCCTCATCCCCAGATGCGTACCTCTGTGGTGTCCAGACTGCGCAGGCACAGTCTATAAAGGCTTCGGACAGACTGACGCTCCTAGAATTATATTATAGATTGTGCCTCTTACAGCTGTCATTTTGGAAATGAAAGAGAGTGGAAACTGAAGACTAGCTTATGCAAATAAATCTATTTTTCTGATGGTGAATTTTTAAAGCTATCCATTTGTATTGTTTGGCTAATCCTAATAAAAGGGACAATTCAGACAAAGTTTTAGTGAATTGTCTTTAAGCAAGTCCCTAATATGTTCTTGTAGGTTCACCAAAGGTAAGTGAACTCTTTAACTTTTTAGTCTATAAGGTGCTTAGATGCAGTAATTCTTCAGCAGATTAGCAAATTACTTTTAAGTGGCTTTACTACTTTCATACGACTTCAAACCTACAGTAGAGGATAAAGACACCTTAAGTGAGAGCTGGTAAAGCAGCTAAATCAAACCAATGAAAGCTGTCTGAATGTAACTAATGCTAAGATGTTATTTACCTTTTAATATTTGAGATAATGGACTGCCAAGGAAAAAATCAACATTATGCCACTATGTATGTAAAAGGCTGGATGAATGGATGATCGCTTTACAGACTTAATTTACAGTAATAAACATTGAATGCTTTTCAATCAATTATCGATGGAGATGTTTATATACTGTATACAAATCCTATTTCTAGTTCTTTTTGGGTATTAAAGTAGTTCTCTACTATGACAACCTCAGTTTAATCAATCCAGGACCCTAACTAAAATATAAACATCGTATATACCTCCGGCAGTGGTGCGATCTCAAAAATGTCAGTGCTGCTGTTTCCGGAGGGTGACATGACATTATTATGTCACATGACCGACCTCTCATCAGCTATATTCTTTCATGTGGAGATCCGCTCAGATGCTAATATTGATGAGCTACTGCTGACCTGTGACCACTACTCAGCGGCAGTCTGCACTTTACATGACGTGTCCCATCACTCTCAGGGAACAGCGGCCTGGGCATCACTGGAACAGTGCCGCTATCGGAGGTGAGTATACACTCTTTTTATTTTGATTAACTTGGAATTGGTCAGTTGGGGACTACGCCTTTAAGTTGTGTAAGGCGATTTAAAAAAACTTCGTCATTATCTGTAGAATCTCCCATTGTTGATGTACCGCTCCAGTATTTCTTTAACCACGGAGGTAAGTGATTAAATGAAGCAGCCAAGTGTGCTGGTATGTAACACAGATGGGTGACCACCGCTCCTGACAGTTCGGACAGTCGTTTTCTTCAGAAAATCTCTTTAATCAGATTCAATGCTCTTCAATTCTGAAATTGTTAGGTGTTAATGAAATATTTTCAGCCAAAAATCCAAGGTAAAATATTTTTAAAAGTTGAAAGGAGAGGGCCAGTTTCACAAACATGCAATTATTTATTTGTGAATGAGTACAAAAACCTGTATAAAAGGTACAAATATCATAACTAAGGGTGTCACACACCAGAAATGTGGTTTTATTTTAACATTCATGCTTTTTGTACTTATCCACAAATAAAGATTTGCATGTTCGTGAAGCTGGATCTTTACTTTCATCTTTGGACTTTTGCCATTTAGGCTTAGACGCCACCTTTGCTCTGGACTGCCTAGGATTACATGTGGATAAGCTGGACATACCTATGTCTCTTCACCAAAACATTTTTGCCTGGAATTTTTTTTCAGGATGAGTTTTTACTATTGAATCTATGCAGCGCTGAGTCTAGTAGAGATGGCTTCCCTCTTGCTGAGGATCTCAATCATATAGAATGGGTGAGCTGGTTGTTCCTATTTTTGAAATCTTTTTAGGTTTGGAAAGTGATAAAAAATAATACAATTTTATAATCTCCTACCCACTTAAGGATCCTCCTGCCATCAAATACCACGTTGACTAGGCATACTATAATGCCAATGACTTGCCACAGACCTATGAGTCAGTGCTGTAAGGTGCAACAGCAGGATCAGGTGCGGGTAGCTGTGATGGCAGGACAGGGAAGGGGAGAAGCGAGTTTAATATATCTTTTTTTAACCTCTTCACTTCTTTCTGTTAATTATATTTTAGAGAAACCTCAGAGCATACAAGTTTTAATGGTAATATGGGCATTTTTGATTCACATAGAATAAAAGTAATGAATATTGAATTTCCCAGCAGAATTTAAGTGAATCTCTTGAATTCAAATTTCTAAACATTCTCTTATCTATAGTTATTTCCAGTGGGAAACCTAATTTAAGTTTAAATATAATTTCAATATTAACCCTTTCCACATTAGAAAATCAATTGAAGTCCTTTGAAGGGATCTTTATGCGTGGTGGTGGCTCAAGTACTCACTCATTTCGATCAACAGAAGATAATTATGTTGTGATTTTGGAAATTGCAACACAACAGAAACATTTTTTTCTACAAAATTATGATTATTTTTTCATCATTTAAAAAAAATCTATAAAAGTGTAGTATTGCCATAATTGCATTGACTAAAACGATCATGTTTCTAGGTCCCTTTTACCACACAATAAATGGCATGCAAACAAAGCCCAAAAAACAATGGCAGATTTACTTTTGTTTCACCATGTCATCCCACTTGGAATTTTTCCCCCCATTTTTTAGTACATTATATAGCAAAATAAATGACATTAAAACCTGTAGTTGTCTTTCAAAATATTAGCCCTCACATGTCTTTGCCTATAGAAAAATAGAAAAGTTAGAGCTCTTGGGAAAAAAAGAGAGGAAAAAATGAAAATACGAAAATTAAAAATTCCCTAATTCTTAAAGAGTTGATCTGACATGTAAGATCAACCCTTTAAGGACCAGGGAATTTTTCATTTTTTGTACTTTAATTTTTGTCCTCTGTTTTAAGGCATATTATATGTGGGAAATATAGTTTCTTTTATCTAAATCCCCAACTGCTCACATTCTCACATTTTCTTATTAAAGAAAATTAGAGTAAAGCATTCTATAAAATGACTTTGTTCTTAGAAAAGATAACAAAGGTTCATCAAATTTTCATTATTTCCTCTTATTCACTTTAATCACAAACAGTGAAGACTTGCTTTTTTTCAGTCAGTCGTAAGAAGTGCTCATCATAGCAAGTCACTTTCATATTCCTCAAAGAAAACTGTTCAAAACATCTCACAAATTTAGAATCTCAAATTAATTTCCTTTTTAGTTTAAACCAAATCTATAAGCGATGATATAACATCTATCCTGTAGAAAAGATCTCCAAAACAACATTGCCTTTACCAATTCAGTACAAAGCAATAGTTTGCTTAACCCCTTCTTTACAGAGCCAATTTGCGCTTTTGCACTTTATTTTTTACCTCTTTTGTTCTATGGATGTAGCCATTTGAAGGCTTGTTTTTGGGAGGATTAGTTATAGTTTTGAAAGACAAATCCAAGTATGGATGAAATGGTGAAAACAAAAATCTTTCAATTGTTTTTTTTGTTGCACTAACAATTACTTGACAACATGATACTTTACGTCAGTGTCATTACGTTGATGCTAAACTTGTGTAGTTTTCTTTGTATAATTCAGTGGTGAAAAAAAATATGATCTTTGCAAAAAAAAAGGTTTATGTGAAGCTCTAAAGTTTATTTTGTTTTTTTTAATCACTTTCTCTTGCATATTTTGAAGCAGGTGTGGCGTCTAAAAAAATGACAATTTTGGGCATTTTGATTTTCTTTCTTTCTAGCATTTACCCTTGAGTTAATTAATATTTTTATGAAATTAACAATCACTTATGAAGCTCTGCCACTAGAAAAATGTATGCCCTCAACTCTCATGGCAGCCACAATTGTGCCCCTGCCCCGAATTGAGACTGATAGTTATTAATAACTGATAGTTATTCGGGAAGCCAGGAAGATTTTAACAACTCAGGGTTAAGAATTATTCATAAAAAAAATCCTTTTTTTTTTCATTTAAAACCATAAATACATTCGTACTTGAACAGCAGCGGCCCAGCTGTCAATAGGTTTTGAATGGTATTGCAGTTCAGTTTCATTCATTTCATTAGAGGTGAGCTTTAATACCTGATGTAACCCATGTACAGGTATGGTGCTGTTTCTGTAAGAGAGCATCCATGGTTTTCTTATCCACTACAACACTTTGAATAGTGGTTAATTTTACTTCTCCATTTTTTTAATTTTCAATAGAAAATAATAATCTCCCTCTAAAAAAAATGTCATATAGCAGGTGAAGTATGTTAGTTGTAGAGGACTTGTAGGCTTTTCCAGGGTGTAAGCCATTCTTCGTTAAGCTTTGTTCCCATATACTGCATCTGGACATTCATTTTTTTCTCTTACCCGCGTGGTGGTGAACCGTCAAAGGAAATCTGATGCTAGAACTGATTCTATAGTTTTCTATGGGATCATTTGCATTGATTGTCCTGTCAGACGGGATAAAAAAAAAGTTGTATATTGAATTTTTTCATCTGGATATGGACCAGGGCACAAGGTGCTCAGGAATAAAACAACTTGACTGAGGCTAACGTTATAAAGGAAATCTGGACCCTACTCTGCTGACCATAATATGCATCTGGCTTATTTATTTTAGTAAGTTATATCAGAAACCTGTAGTACATAGAGATCTGACCTGATTTTTACACATATGATGTTCATACAGTGAGTAAGCCAACACCTCACATGCCCATTCCAAATCTTCAACCTAATTTCCCCAATGTATGGGCCCTGGTGCACCAAAAAAACTTACAGAATCTCTGATTTTCAGAAGGTTTTCAGTAGTTTTAGAGGGTCCTAGAGGTCTCCTTTATCAATTTGCACATCCTCAGACATTCTGAGAAAGTTGGAAACAATGTTTTTATTTATCAGCTTTTTCATCCCATTGCTTGGTGCATCTTATAATTTAACATGATGGCTAACCATTATAAGAAACCAGGAGGTAAGGTTCTGGATGCCAGGTATGTGTCATTGAGGGGGCTGGCTTTGTTAATGTAACTTTGTTACATTATTGTTACTGACAGGGTCTTTTTTACATCATTTTGGGTGCGGGAATTAGGAGCGACTAAAAGAGCTTGAGTGGAAAAGGTCACGCCCACATTCCAGTCCAAGTCTTACAGGCCAAATAACTGAGTTAGCTTAGTGTCAGGGATCCCTACTCCGTGGTGTCACTTATTTGTCACGTGCCTGCTCTCACACGTGACTTGGGGTTGTGCCTGCAAGGGTTAATCTATCTCCCCACTCTCAGTCCAGCATTCAACCTCTGTCCTATGCTGTAATGGGAGCATAAATCACACACCGACCCAGGCCACACACCCGCTCATACACGCAGCCACCACTCATCGAATACACGGGCGATGAGTCCCGGACTAATAATAATACTAATAAAAATATGTCTATCACTCATAAGGCTCACACACCTATGGCTAAGGTCATGGATTCAAGGTTCAACTTGTTAAAGTTTTATACTTTAATAACAAAAAGGTCAGTGCTTGCAATAAGAAAAGGTATAAAAATATGATAATAACAAGACATACAACTTATGCAAAAGAGAATCAAAATAAACAGGAGAAACTTACAGAAGTTATCTAACTGGTAGTTGCTTCTGCTCCCTGAGGGTAGGACGAATGTAGATTGAATCACACCAGCTTCTCAGGCTGCCCTCACATGTGAGCACAATTCTCTGTCTGCAGCCTAAATTTATAACTTTGGTCTGAGGTCAGGTTTCTAGACCGGCCCCTAAGGCCAATATCATAATTGCTGCCTGTTTGATTTGGGCACGGCTGCTCTACTAATGAATATATATTATTTTCCTCTGGAGACACTTGTGAGATGGTTCCCAAGAATAGCTAACCTCCAAGCAATTAACATCTCCCCTCCAAGCACTAGGAGGTGTCAAGTGTTCCTTTCTTCTTGGCTCTAACTAGGCCTCCTGGTGAGATTGGAGACAGAGGTCTTACCCGTCCCAAGGAAGTACCTATTAACACCTAGGTGCGACTTGCCTTCAGGACAGACGTTACATTATCACTAGTCACACATATAACCCTAGACATATGTCACTACACACCTATAGATATATATCCATACACATATTTCACCACACTTAGCATAGTGTGTAGCGTTGGGAATGGAGAAAGGCAGAGCTGCTGGATAGTCTATTCTGAAGCTTTACAGGTTCAGGAGACCATTTTGATTTACTTTGCCTTATCCAGAGAAAGGACTGGTTTGGTTATTCATTTGTGCTGAAGAAAAGCTGTTTTCATTTTTGGAGTTGTAAAGTTTGTGAAGGACAATAAACTTTATTTTGTTTTGAGATAAAAACCCTGTGTCTGTGGTATCAAAACTACTACAATATTAAAATGTTATCCACAAATATCTACAGGATAGTTGATACATTGCTAATTGCTGGGGGTCTGAGAATTGGGAAAACCATCAATCCTGACGTGTCTAGTTAGAATGAAGCTGTAACTGCCCACAATGCAGAACATTTCAAAGTACTGTTCTCAGGATCATGAGAGTCCTAGCAACCAGAGTTCTAGCAGATCAACAGCCAATCACTTAACCATTAATACACGATCGGTTGCTGATCTGCTGGAGCTTAGAATACCTTAATGATGAACTACGTATTTCAGAATTAAGAGGATATGATGAGGCCATTAGCACGTCACTCTCCCAATATGTGTATTTATAAGTGAATATATGATTATGAGGGACATCACTAGTTGCACTCACTCCATCTTCTGTGACTCAGACTTCTGTCACCATACATGTAGGAAAACAGTATTCTTAATCTTATGGTAATATGAGTTTTCAAGATTACAACTGGGATCAAGATTAAAGATATCAGGGTTGAATATCTCCATTTATCATTGACTTCATATGTAAAGTGACTGAGCAGATACTTTAAAAGCCAGCAATATACAGTGACAGATACAAATGTCAAATCAAATTTGGTGAGGATTTAAGTTTTTTTTTAATTTTCACATCATTCTGTCTTAGTAACAGTGCACCCTGTTGCTGTCTAGAAGGGCCTAGAAGGCCTATTATATTTCAAATACAGTAGATTTTAATGGTTCCCAACAGCAGGCTATATTTTAACAGAGACCCCCATCTATGGAAGTGGTAATGGTGAGGGGTAGAATATGTATGATTATTCTTTGACTCACTGTAATAGACACTATGAGGGTTTTCACTGCAAATATGCCCCCGACTTATATCAAAGAAATTAAAAATGTCATGGAGGGAATTTCATATTCCACATGGTGTCACTCTGGTTTTGTCTACAGATGACACAGTACAGTTTATAGCTGTTTGCATTTTGTAAATATGTTGTGCACATTGATCATCACATACAAAAATCAATAATGAACCTGGCACTCAAATAATAGATGCATATGAAGAAAAGTTTATTGTAGAGCAATACACTGATTATTGTGACGTTTCGCCATGCAATAGACCTTCATCAGACAAAACTTGCATTGGTAGTGATATATAGGGAATAGAAATTCCACATGCAGTGCTATATTAAAGCATGTACAGTCAAATCTGAAAGTGTTGGCACCCTTTACATTGTTTCAGAAACTGAAGTATTTATCCCAGAAATTGTTATAAACATTTTTATTTTGTTTGTGTGTATTGGAACAGCACAAAAAAACTGAGAAAAATAGACAAATAGGATATAATTTCACACACAACCCCAAAAAGTGGCTGGACAAAATTATTGTAACATTTCTAAAATTGTAGGTAAATAACTTGTGATGCTAGTTCAAACTCTCCTGGTGTAAGTAACACCTGAAACCAGATAACAAGGGGAGAAGTTGACTCAGTCTTTGAATTGTGTGTCTGTGTAAGCCACACTAAGAATAGAGAACAGAAAGAGGAGAAGAGAACTGTCTGAGGACTTCAGAACCAAAATTATTGAAAGCTTTCAACAATCTCAAAGTTACAAGTCCATGTACAGAGATCTTGATGTTCCTTTGTCCACTGTGCGAAACATAATCAAGATGTTTATAACCCATGGCACTGTAGCTAATCTCCCTCAATGTGGACAGCAGAGAAAAATCCATGAAAGGTTGCAATGCAGGATAGTCCGGAGGGTGGATAAGCAGCCATTACCAAGTTCCATAGAAATTCAAGTTGTCCTGCAGGTTCAGGGTACATCAGTGTCAGTGCGAACTATCCGTTGACATTTGAATGAAATGAAATGCTATGGCAGGAGACCCAGGAGGAACCCACTGCTTACATGGAAACATAAGAAAGCTAGACTGCAGTTTGCCAAAATGAACATGAGTGGGCCAAAATCCTACTGGGAAAGCATCTTGTGGACTGATGAGACCATGATGGAGCTTTTTGGTAAAGCATATAATTTTACTGTTTACCAAATATGGAACAAGGCCTACAAAAAAAACCACAGTATCTACAGTCAAATATGGTGGAGGTCAAATATGTTTTTGGGTTGTTTTGCTGCCTCCGGTGCTGGGTGCCTTGACTGTCTGCAAAGCAACATGAAATCTGAAGATTACTATAGAATATTGGTTTGTAATGTAGTGCCCAGTGTCAGAAAGCTGACATGGATCTTCAAGGAGGACAAGATGCCAAACATACTTCAAAAAAACACTCAGAAGTGGATGAAAGCAAAGCTCTGAAGAGTTTTGAAGTGGCCAGCAATGAGTCAGGATCTAAATCCCATTGAATACCTTTGGAAATATCTTAAAATTGCTGCTGGGAGGAGGTGAACTTCAAGTATTAGAGACCTGAAGCAATTTGCAAAAGAAGAGTGGTCCAAAATTCCAGTTGAGAGGTGTAAGAAGCTTGTTCATGGTTAAAGGAAGCAATTGATTGCAGTTATTTATTGCAAAGGATGTGCAGCAAAATATTAAGATGAGGGTACCAACAATTTTGATTGGATCATTTTTGTTTTTTTCTGTGAAATTAGATTTTTTTTTCCTCTATCTTTTTGTGTTGTTCCAATACACACAAAGAAAATAAACATATGTATAACAAAACATGTGTAATTGCAATATTTTTCTGGATGAAATACTTCATTTTCTGGAACAATTTGGTCATCACGTACAAATTGTAAATTGACATTTACAACATAGCAAGTATCTCTGTGTGCTTTCAAATGCCAGAGCAAAATTTCAGTTCAAGACCAGACCTAAGGGATAATCTGTGCACATATAGTCATGACAACTCATAAGTAAATGAATACCCCGATTTCCAGGCATTGTTTTTTTTTATTTCACAATATCCAATTGATATCAATGCCATATTAGGGCAGCATGGTGGCTTACTATTTAGCACTGCAGCCATGCAGTCTTGGGTTCAAATCCCACCAAGGCAAACATATGGAAGGAGTTTGTGTGTTCTCGAAGTGTTTGCGTTGGTTTCCGCTGGGTTCTCCAGTTTACTCCCACACCCCAAAAACATACTGATAGGGAATCTAGATTTTGAGCCACAATAAGGACAGTTCTGATAATGTTTGTAAAGTGCTGTTGAATTAATAGCGCTATATAGGTAAAATAAATATATGCAGTGCATTACTTAGTTGACTCATAGCTTCTTGCTTTGTTAACGCTTTACCCCAGACAAGCATAGAATAATTATTGTCTTTTTTTGTCGCAACAGCTAGCCAGAGTAAAAATTACTATATGTCATACAACTCCAATTAAAAAGTGCAACAAGGTCGAGCATCAAGCTTAAACCATACTGTTAATTTTGGAACACTCCCCAGACCTTTCGGCTGTCTTATTGGCATGCTTCCAATTTTTGGTGGTGAAAACAGTGGCACTACATCAATGCTTCATCACAGCATCTACCTGCTCTCTGGACATCATTGATA
Source organism: Ranitomeya variabilis (assembly GCF_051348905.1). Taxonomy (NCBI): domain Eukaryota; kingdom Metazoa; phylum Chordata; class Amphibia; order Anura; family Dendrobatidae; genus Ranitomeya; species Ranitomeya variabilis. Next base: position 58,019,828 of record NC_135233.1, read on the forward strand.
ACCAGAGTGACCTTTTATCACAGCATACTATGCAAACAAATTTAGTCCCGTTAGTTCTGACTATGCTGCAGCTTCTGGCCGGAGAAGCAAGCCTGAGGGTTACCAGCTAACCAGGTCAATTACTGGTGGGCTAGAACCATGGACAGAATCAGGAGACAAAACAGTAGTAAAGAAAATAGCTGTGGTCGGATACTAGGTGGTCAGACAAAGTGTAGTCAGACTAACAAGGTTAGGGTGGGATCACGATGTAGATGTAGTTAGGGTACATACAACAAGATAAACCACAAAAGTCCATGGAGCAATTCAGGCACATAATCTGACAACTCTTAGCAAACAACTTGGAGGTTAAATCATGTGTGGATCATCCACAGCCTACTGTTTGTAGCATCATTTCAATGCACCAATTTTGGCAAAGCATTTCCAGTTAAAATACAAGATCATGCACCCTCAAGACCGCCTATGGCACTACCTAGACCATTGTGGCTTAGAAAGTTGACCTGGAAAGAATATGGCACCATCCTATAGCTTTTGATGAGGAAACCAAATTTCTAGTATGAGAACAATAGTGATATCTTAATTTCCAAATTTTCCAATAGATATCAGGGCAATGTTCAGAGCAGCCAAGGGTGGGCTCAGAGACCTTATCATTTCAAATTGTTTGTGAGCATGAAAATGTAAAATTGTTGAAATTCGTAGAGTCATACAAAGAATAAAAAAGAATTGTAATTGATAGGAGAGTTGGCATACTTTTCTTTTGTTAAGTCTTCAAGTACTCTACAAACCAAAATAGTGTGACAAAGATGGAATAATCCAAGGAATTAAAGAAGAAGCTTAGATACACTCTGAAACGCAGGAAATCCATTACTTTAAAAATAACTTAATATAAAGCACTCAACGAAGGTCAGAAGAGTGTATGCAGCCAGACACATGCCACAGTTAATACACTGTAATATCTCTGTAACAGGAGAGAGAACAAAATTCTCAGTATACTGTAAATCAGTGGCATTTGTGGGGAATTTGTTTTCAGCCCTACATTTAAAGCAAACTACAGCAATAAATATGTCACATTCTTTTTCAGATTGTAGCAATTTCTATGGATTTTTAACACCATGATAATGTCATTATTTTGTGGGCATTATTTCATTACAATTAGGGCAAGTAATAAATTGATGTGACAGAAAACTCCTTTTTTTTCTAAAGGATCAACTATTTTACATAAAATTCATTTCTTACTTTTAATGAAAATCTGTCACAAATTTGCTCAAAGCCGGCAGCATGCATTGTTAAATTAAGATGTTGGACCAATGAAGCAGATGTAGTAACTTTGAAAATTCATACAAAATGTCGGACAAGACCTCATTCAGGCATTCGATTTCCGCATATGAGTGCAATCAGAGTTTTCGACGGTTAGCACTCGTACCTGTAGTAGTCTATGGGGCTATTATCATGTCCATTTTTTTCCTTGGACCAAGTGGTTCATGGAAAATATCAGAGACATGTCCGATTTTGATTCGAGGGTTGGATCAAAATCAGCAATGTACGTCAATGGGTCCGTGAAAAAATAGAGCACACTTGGATGACATCACGAACTGACAGAATGGCGAAGGTGGAGAAATTTTAGTATTAGAAAAGCATATGACATTCATACCAAACTGTGAAGAATATTGGAGATATAATTCCATGTCAATCATTTGTATCCTATTTGGCTTGGGATTATAAAAACCCCTTCAGGTGGCAGTTGTAACAGAACACCAAGCAGCATCAGGGTTGGCCTAGAGTCAGAGAGCTGTCAGTGAAAGAACTCACACCTTGACCAGCTCAGAACAGAACAAACGGCTTGCTGCCATGTGGAGACAGAATGCCTTCCAGGCTCTCGATCCATTCTAGATCTTAGGGGCATGGAGAGACATAGAACAGCTACAAGAATCCAGGTAGTAAAGTTGTGATTGGTCTTAATGCGTAGCAGGAGCCTGGTCGGTTCCAATGCTGCCAGATCCACCGCACTAGGACCGTCCAGCATGTTATGATCTTTCATAGGTTTTGGAGATTTAATCTGAAACCTCCAGGGGAAGGGGATAAGGACCATCCTGAGGGTGGAAAAGGCTGTCACCAATCAAGGGATTAAAAACTGCTGCAAAACTTGGCCTGGTGCTTTTTCTCTGGGAACATATTGTCTCGGGAGAAGTCAAGGAACAGAGGGGACCACAAATGTCCCATGTGGCAGCCCCTCCAGCACAAGCCAGGCCTTTCATCTACTGGTAATTGACCTATAAATCTGCTTATATTTTTTGTTCTATAACCTGTATTTGCATATCGGACCATTATATATATTATATACTTATAATCATTCTGTATTTAGTGTATTGTCTAGTGTGGGCTTAAGGCAATTAAATATATAATTTAACCTTGGGCTTCTCTCTTTTCTCAATCCACACGTCTGTTTCTCTATTTAATTTACCATGCTAATGGGTCTGGTTTTAGCTCGTTAAGGGACCGGGCTTATATCAAGCAAGGAAATGATGGTAGTTTTACTGGGCTGATAAAGTTCTGTTTCACTGGTGTATGTGAAAGGGGCCTCTCAGCTTTTCAGGGTTCTGGCGAGTGACTGTGTGGGCCACCTTCTCTCACTCCCTGTGCCTTCCAGTGCCCATGTGGGCAGGATGTGTCTGTGTAAAGCTGTGCCAAGCTAATCTTTTGTGTCCCAAAGGGGTGCAGAACATCACGTTGGTGCAAATGAGGAGACCATACCATGTGATCTCGCTGACTTGATAGTGACATCAGGTGGGGTGGTTAGGTGCGAGTTTGTCACATGTGGTGGCAGCAGAGGGAGACTGCATGATCTCCCTGGTTTCATCCTTCGCACACACTCTGATCAAACTCCAATGAACCTGTGCTCAAAGTCAGATCAGAATAATTGGTCCAATTTTCTCTTTCACAAAAAATTGGATGTCTATTTGAGGTCTAACATTGATTTAATAATAAAATGATCTTTATTTTTATATAGCGGTAACATATTCCGCAGCGCTTTACAGTTTGCACACATTATCATCACTGTCCCCGATGGGGCTCACAATCTAAATTCCCTATCAGTATGTCTTTGGAATGTGGGAGGAAACCAGAGTACCCGGAGGAAACCCACGCAAACACGAGGAGAACAGATGTTGTCCAAGGTGGGATTAGAACCCAGGACTCCAGCGCTGCAAGGCTGCAGTGCTATCCACTGCGCAACCGTTATTAGTCTAACTAGATGGTGAGATAGCTCATTGGGCCAAGTGTATTCAGTCACCACCAACCCAGGTGACTGATAGCTGCAGCTAGTACTGAGCAGTGTGAGATCTCAGCAGCAGCAGGGAGGAGGGACACTGAGGTGCTGTCAATTGGGCTACGTGGACTGCGGTTGAGAAGCAACTTTCGAAAAGTAATATATGACCATTCTGATATGCTTTTAAACATTAGTACCACAGCTTCATCAGCTCTATGCAGTGATATGCGATGTAGGCAGTTTATATTGTGAAAGTTAGTGATAAATCCACTTTTAATCTTAAGTAGAAAAGTTTTACAAAACAATATTAGAAAACAAAAACTATTATCTCAGTACTGTGAATTGAGCCATGTAAAGTTTGTTCATCTTAAGACTTGACAACTGCTGTTTCTCGGTGAACTCCATGAAACATCACTGAAAAGATGCAGATGCGTCTCATTATATATGGTTTGAAAAATCCTGCCGTTATAATAAAATCTAATTTTGAGTTGAATATATTATGTTTTTCCTCTATACAGTATGTTTTATAGCAGCATGTTACATCACTGTGTTTTGTCTGTCTGTATCCGGACTAGAAGTTTTCATCCAATCTGCAGTGTTTCCATAATGACTGCAAACCTTAAAGATTCAGGATTCGCATTTAGGTTTTTCATGAATATGTTTGATAAGCCGCAGTGATCCCTTGCCTGCAGCTACGGAGCAATAATGCTCATCAAACCGCGTGGTCGGGCGTAATAGTATGCCGATGTTGGTATCCCCCCTTTGATGTGGGCTCCGGTGGTGAGCTCACATCTTTTCCAGGACATGTCAGCTGTTTTGAACAGCTGACATGTGCCCGCCATTGCCGCGGGTGGAATCGCGATCAACCCACAGCTATTAACTTGTTAAATGCCATTGTTAAACTCTGACAGCAGCATTTAAATCATGCTTCTGGCCATTGGGCCAGAAATACACACACCGGTAACCCCCGTCATGTGATCAGGGTCATCGGTTCGCCGGCATGACAACCAGAGGTCTCCTTGAGACCTCTATGGCTGTCAGTGCCGGATTGCTAGGAGCGCCACCCAGTGGTCGCCGCTCATAACAACTCAGCAATTCTACTACATAGAGGAGATCTGAATATCGCCTTTTTGTAGCAGAGCCGATTGAGTTGTGGCAGCTTCTGGTCTCCTATGGAAGCATACCAAAAGTTAAAGAAAAATGTTTTTAAAAATATAAAAAAAATTTAAAAATGAAGTTCGAATCTCCCCCCTTTTGCCCCATTCAAAATAAAACAATAAAAAAATCAAATATAAACATATTTGGTATAGCTGCTTTCAGAATCGCCCGATCTATCAATAAAAAAAGGATTAACCTGATCGCTAAACGACGTAGCGATAAAAAAAGTCAAAATGGCAGAATTAGATTTTTTTGTCCACCGCAACATTGCATTAAAATGCAATAATGTGTGGTCAAAAGATCCTATCTGCACCAAAATGGTATAATTAAAAACGTCAGCTCTCGCACAACCCGAGATCACGAAAATTGGAGACGCTACGGGTATCTAGCAAAAAAGCCAAACAGAAAACAAGTATGAGATTGCACCGTCTTTGCAATTTCACCGCACTTGGAAATTTGTTCCCGTTTTCTAGCACACGACACGGTAAAACCAATGGTGTCGTTCAAAAGTGCAACTCGTCCCACAAAAAATATACAGCAAAGTATATGAGATTTTTTCAAATTTGATGCAAATAATGTAAGAAATAAATTTGATTTGAAAATTGGTGATTTTTGCTGTGGAATTTAGACATGTATTTTATCTTTTGCAATGCTTGGGATAAAATGTATGTGAAATCTGCATTCAGATGAACAAGAAATAACATGAATTTTAATGCAGATTTGACAAAGCTGTAAAATGTGGAAAATCTATTCATCCAGCATATGTTATTGAACACATTTTCCATAATTTGAAAGTTTGTTACTTTAAAAAGTTAGAATAGCCTTTGTAAAGTTTTCACTTATCTTACAATTTCAAGCAGCATTGTGTTTTATGTAAGCACATTATCATATAAATATGGGGTGTGGGATGAAATGAGATATGATTTTTGGATACATTAATTTGAAGAAAATTGGCAATCAGTAAATTGTGTTGCAACAAGTATAATGTTCCTAATAATTGATTTGTAAATATAATTTATGTGGTAATCAGCAATGATGGGCATATGGGCGCAAACAGAATATGGCATCTGAATACAAATTAATGACCAATATTAAAGTGCTTGGTTTTCCTTTATAATGTATTAATTTATCCACCAAATTACATTTAATATTATGGCTGTCTATAAAGTTTTTTTATTAGTTCAAGAAGATGGCTATTCCATAATCTCTGACATAAATATGTATATTGAAATATTTTGTAATATTTGAAACACTGAAATAAAAGATGATTAATTTCATATTTATTGTTACCATTACTATAATTCGTCATCTTCTAATTTTTTTTTACATTTAGTAATCATTAGTACAGATGCAATACTTATTGACAGAGGTTTTTGCTAATAAACATTCATGGGGACTTTGCCACTGCCATACATTTCTGGCATCATCTTATCTTCAGTAGGGAATCGGGGAATTTTTAAAGCCTAGTACAGACTTCTTTTATAATATCTGTCATTTAGGAGGAATTGGTATCAGATATTGGTTGATGTGGCCAATCTTGGATTTAAGACTCCATTATTTTATATGTTGGGTCTCCTGTTTGGTTATTCGGGATTTACATTCTGTTAGTTCCTCCATTAAATTAATACTTCTAATAATGTTCTACATAATATAGTTTTTAGTTTGGTCTTTTGAATTGAAATATATTATAATATACAGTACAGACCAAAAGTTTGGACACACCTTCTCATTTAAAGTTTTTCTGTATTTTCATGACTATAAAAATTGTACATTCACACTGAAGGCATCAAACTATGAATTAAAGGGAACCTGTCACCAGTTTTTTTGCCTATTAACTAAAAATATAATCTAATAGAGTGTGAGCTATACATTCTCCAACTACTTGTGAAACCCCCCGACTCCGCATGATTCCCCCATAAGAACCTTTTATATTTTTCCCGCGGTGTATGGAAATATCCTCGGTCCGGTCTGATGGACGTTGGTTCTGGCCCCTCTCCCCACCCCAAATCGGCGTGCTGTACGCATTCCATTCTGTGAATAGCAATGTTCGCGTACAGGCACGCGCATGTGCCCTCAAATTGCCTTCTGCGCGTGCACAGTATGCTTTGCCCAATTGCGGGCAAAGCCGAAAAGCATTAGTGCGCATGCTCCGGATGTACTATGTCCCTGAAGTCTTTCGCTGTGTTCTGGGATGTAGTTTACTGGTGCATGCGTGCTAATGCTTTTCGGCTTTGACCGCAGTTGGGCAAAGCATACTGCGCACGCGCAGAAGGCAATTTGAAGGCGCACGCGCGGGACCTACGCTATTCACAGAACTGAATGCGCACAGCACGCCGATTTGGGGTGGGGAGAGGAGCCAGAACCAACGCCCATCGGACCAGACCGAGGATATTTCCATACAGCATGGGAGAAATATAAAAGGTATAAATCATCAGCACAGTGTCTCCCAACTGTGTTCCTGTGCTGGCGCACTTCACTCTGCCCTTCCCAGGGCAGAGCAAAGTACTGTAGTGCACATGCGCCGGCTTTACCTCTGGGTCAGTAGTGCTCTTTGGTTTTTCAGGTGCATGGCTACTACAGTACTTTACCCTGCCCTTGGCAGGGCAGAGAGAAGTGGGTCTGCTCAGGAGCATGATTGGAGATACTCTGTATAACTTAGGATGTGTCATTCACATGAAACAGGAAAGGACAATGGGCATCATAGAAATAGACCAGAGATGCTCATTGGACCAGATCGCGCCGTCTGAGTATAATAAAAGTTCTTCCTTGTGACTTGCAGAGGGGATTGGGGACATCCATGCAGCATACCAGAATGCTGTAAAGAGGCCTTAAAGGGGTTGGCCATACTTAATATTAGGAAAACCTTATGAAAGGTTGCCTTTAAGTTGCACTAGAGAAATTGTTTTTTCTTTCTGAAGGAGAATTTCTTTCCATTATGTTAATGACAATGGATGGATATCCAGCTTTGTCAGCTATAGACTTCATCACTCTAGGAAGCTACCTGAAAAAATAGTTACCCCCAAAATCTTATATGAAGTGATGTAGAAACACTCTCAGTCAATTCTGTAATAAGTAAAATAAAAAGAACCTTTTCTTTTTTAAAGAAACCTGGCCTAACTTCAGTTGTACTTCATTTTTAATAGAGGTGCGTTTTAAGGAACTAAAAGAATACAAGGTAAATTATAAAAAATGTAAATGTGCTAAAAGCATTTTCTAAGATATGCTTGATGAAGGATTATTATTTTTCTATCTTGAGTCATAATTTTCCAAGAAAAGGTTATATTATTGGATGTCAACACGGATTCAGGGAATTCGTACCACATTGAAAGAAGGAATCTTGTCTTTGACTTCCATTTGAAGTTACAACTCATCTTGACCTTAGATAGTCTAGAACCGTTTGGAGAAGATTGTCTTCTTTAAAGAGCGATAGTGCTTCAAAATCACTCCACTTAGCCGCATTTTTCAGAAATGTAGGTTTCCCAAGGATTTTCAGATAGTAGAATTTGAATATTGTGCAAAGGCATGGAACAGAAAATTGAAATGCCGAATTATCATTTCTATTCACATTATATTTTCTTCCTGACTGATGGTGGTACTGTAATATAACTAGAAAATTATGTAATCTTTCTTTTTTGGCAAATTGAAGCAATTTAGAAAGTGAATGCTCAGATAATACAAAGCCTTTTTCACTGACTACACGAAGCACATTGCGCGCCACTTGTTATCAATGTGTCAAAATTCGAAATGAGAGCATTCAACAACCACAGATCAAGCAAGTGTGCAACAAGCTATATAAATGTATTAATGTCACATGATTCAATCATGTAGAGTGTTTAAGAAGTAGCGAGGTTTTATTTCATTTCCCGTTTAAAAGGATAATTTTTCATGTGTTTTTTGTGTGGTTACCGATTAGTTTGAGTAATATTGTTTTATTTTTTTCTTTGCTTTATTTGAAATTGTATCAGAAATCCATTAAAATGTGTCCTGTCAATGGAATTTATGTTTATTATATGTTTATTTACTTCAAATGTGAACTTTAAAAGGTGAAAAGTCTAAAAGGAGTAGGGCACCAAACATTGGATAATGTTGTCCCTAGACCAGGAACAAGGTATCAAACATTGGGTAGCAATGTCACAGCTTGAGTTGGAAGTATACCAATAATTTAGCAATACCATCCCAAGGATTTTGAACATCAAGCAATAGATAGTACTTTTTCAAATCTTGGAAAATGGACACAAAATGTTGGATAATGCTTTCTGAAATCAAGTAGTAATCTGGCTACCAAACACTGAATAATATTGTCTTAATTAAATGAGTTTGGGCTACAAACATTGGCTAATGTTTATCCCCGGTCAAAGGGTCTCGGCAGCAAATATTAGGTTATGTTGCTTCAAGCCAACAAGATAAAGCACCAAACATTAGATAAATTGTCTAGAGTTCTGCTGAATGCAAATAATTATTAATTTGAAAATGTACAAAAAAGTTCCCCTATATCAGAATACAAACACAGGATTGTCAACTTTAATATTTTACACATTCAAACCAATTTTTCATAACAAATGTATACTGCTACTAGATAGATGAAAATGACATACATCAACACTGTCATATAACTCGAATATCCTCTGCTGCATTTATAGAGATAAAAATTAACTATTCCATGAAGTTGGTAATAATGGACACAATGAATGACTAGTACATGGAAGAGAGAAAAGTGGGTGTGGAAGGGGAAAGGAGAAATCCCCATACATCTGTCCCTCCAATAATAGTTGTAGAAAATCATGCACATAAAAAAGCAAACAAACAAAAAAAAACACACTGGATAAAACTGTCCCCAAACAATATGAGAAGGAACCAAACTTTAGACCATAATATGGTGGGCACCATGTTTTCTCATATAAAGGAGTGAGATTGTCCATATATCTACCTTTGTGTGAGACTGCATCACAGCTAAGGGTGAGTATTAACGAATAGAACAGATGCAGGAGAGTAGGTCGGGGAATAACAGAAAGGGAGGAGACGATGCAGGTCAGGGCACAGTCCGGCCCCTGTGCACCAAAATCTAATTAGCAGAAAATTTCAAATGGTGATTAAAGAAGAACCACAAAGCCTATTTATTTACAAAAGGTATGAATTTATTCTCTATTACAGTGTCTTTATGGCCAAGTTTTTACCTTACAAAATTGTGCTGACAGATAAAATAGATAGATAAAAAGGATTTTGTAAAGCCATGAATACCCATAGTTTGCCAAATCCATCCTATGATTGGTCAACTGACAATCAACAACAATAGCTATGTGTTGTATGAATTACCTTCCACGAGGGGAAAATAGACTCCTACCACTGCAAACATCATTTCCATGACTGGAGTAGCTGGAACAGGAGCAGTAATGTGAGAGTATGTAACCAGGGGCTTATAAAGTGTGCAGACGTTAAGGTGCCCATAAGCATTGGTTATGACTGTTGGTCTTGAGAGCAGAAGCATATCTAATGTGCATAGTGTTGAACTTGTCACAAAAAGTAGACAGACAGCAGAAAAAGAGTTGAACAAAAAGATTCCCTTGGTCTAGTGCCCATTCAGGTCACCTTTGCCAGTCAGACAAAAGCCGTCATCACTTCTGTGGTAAGCATATTTGGACTGGCATCCTGAGCACCTTTGCCATTTATTTTGTTCTTTGGCATCAAGATGTCGAGAGGCCTACTAAAGGACATAATTCTGGGTCCAGGATGTTGGCAAGAGAAATGAAGATTGACTTTTTGGATGCCTACAGAGAACTGGGCTGGATGCTGGACAAGGGCAAAATGAAAGTTTTTCGTCAACTCTTTTCAGGAAATAAATTATTATTTATGTTGGATTTTACCAGGCCCTATGCTTTCTTACCAATGGATATTGTCACGACTCTGTTGTCGGGTGTCCCGGGACCAAGAGCTCCTTCCCTGTCCCTAAACCTAGGGGGCGCCCTAGCTCACCCTGCTCCCCTGATTTCTTTTGATGGTGAAGATGTCAGAGCCATGTACCTTACCTTAATTCCTGAATCCTCCATCAGTCTGTACCCTTCCTCCACCCAGGGAAAAGGGGAGTAGTAGTGTACTGTAATACACCAACCAGACTTAACAAGGTAATACGAACAGGGGTAATGTAATATACCAAACATACAAATATACACACACATATAACAGAGGTATGCACCAGGGAGTGGAGGATGGGGTTAAAACAAAGTAAGAGAAGAAAGGGAATTATCGCACACTTAAAACCAAGCAACAGTCAAAGATAAATTCACCATCTGCTCAAATAACCACCACCAACAACCTCCAAGCTATGGAGAAAAAGCTAGCTCTGATTATGTGTCAGTCAGGACCCAGATTATGTAGGAGATGGGAGTAGCTAACAGTGCTCAGCCGAGAGCCTTAGCTCCAAGAGCTCTCAACAGAGCAGATTAAGCTCTGCACTGCTGAAATAAATTGACACAGTTTAATATGAAGGTGAAGTGCTTATATTCAGCACAGGAGTAGGAGAAATCAGACGCTGTAGTCTTCTGGCTCCTCTCTGTAACTCCATGATGGTTATAAACCACTATGAGAGGAGTTTGACATATGCTCTCTCCTTGCTAAAACAAATGCCTGTTCACTTCAGCCAAGCTTGCTTGTACAGTATATTGGGTCTAAAAGAACAACTACAGGATATAGATATAATAACAATGGCGCGCTATACTGGAGATTAAAGGGTGTATTTTATAAAGAAAGGCATAAAAACATAAAAAGGCAAAGTAAGTGAAGGTACAGAAATGACATGTTAGCCTGCTAAACTGCATAACTGACAGCTATTTAGAACAGAAGCATGGTGTTGTGATTTGAAATTACAATATAAGACTGTAATCACCAGTTTCACTACCTCCACATCTTAAAATATGGTGACAAAGTAGAAAGGCAAAAAAAAAACACAAACAAATTGCAAACCTGATATTTAGAGAAAACATATGGCGGGGTGAGCTGATAGCTGTTGCCATGGCAGCTGCTTCATGTTTTTACAACTTTGTGAATCGTTTCGCTTGTTATGTTACCGTTGGTGTTTGTAAAATAAAAATAATAAAAAAAATGGATCAGATGTCCATTATTCTATTTCTTGTAGGTAAATTTCTAAAAATAGTTATGCATTGTTAAGGGAGCAAAATTCACAGAGCAGATCAGTATAAAGCCGGTGCTGCTAGTTAGACAGACGGTTGTTGAAAGAGAAGACCTTACAGTGAACTGACTTCACAGTCTCAAAGAGGCCCTGCTTTATTCCTACCCTTTAATGTTCCACTCTTCATATTATCCTGATAGTGACACTTTTATTTAATATTGAATTTGGAATATAGCTTGTACAGATAACCGTTTCAAACTGCATTCATTTTCCATAACACATATTCATATACTGTACATACAGGGTGTATGTAAATATAATTGCTGTATTTATAGACAGAGATGAATGTAATAAACTTATGATGCTCCTTTAGCAGAATAAAAAGCTTCCTTCGACCATGGAATAGTATACAGAGATAAATACATGACAAACATATAAATATAAATACTGTATATAGTGCCTTGAAAAAGTATTCCTGCCCTTTGAACTTTTCCCATTTTTCTACGTTACAGACACAAACTTAAATATATTTAATTTGTATTTTATGTGCTATACCACCACAAAGTAGCAAGTGTTTGTGAAGTGTAAAGGAAAAGATACATGGTTTTCTAAATCTTTTATGAATATGAAAATTTTTATGTGTATTTGCATTCCGTCCCCCTGTGTCAATACTTTGTTAGACCACCTTTCCCACCAATTACTTTTGCAGATCTTATGGGGAATGTTTCTTCCAGCTTTGCACTTCTAGAGGCTGAAATTTTTGCCCATTGCAAACTAGCGCTAGTTCAGTGAGATTGGAACTAGGCATCTGTGAACAGAAATGTTAAGGTTTTGGCACAGATTCTCAGTTTGGGTCTGGGCTTTGACTGGGCTATTCAAACACATGAGTATGCTTTGATCTTAACCATCCCATTGTAGCTCTGGCAGTATGTTTAGACACCTCCAGCTTGAAGGTGAACTTATGCCTCAAGGTACCGTCACACTAAACGATATTGCTAGCAATCCGTGACGTTGCAGCGTCCTGGATAGCGATATCGTTGTGTTTGACACGCAGCAGCGATCAGGATCCTGCTGTGATATCGCTGGTCGTTGATTAAAGTTCAGAACTTTATTTGGTCGTCAGATCGCCGTGTATCGTTGTGTTTGACAGCAAAAGCAACGATACCAGCGATGTTTTACAATGGTAACCAGGGTAAATATCGGGTTACTAAGCGCAGGGCCGCGCTTAGTAACCCGATGTTTACCCTGGTTACCAGTGTAAAATGTAAAAAAACAAACACTACATACTCACCCTCTGATGTCTGTCACACGTCCCTCGCCGTCCGCTTCCTGCACTGACTGAGCGCTGGCCGTAAGTGAAAGTACAGCACAGCGGTGACGTCACCGCTCTGCTGTTAGGGCCGGCGCTCAGTCAGTGCAGGAAGCGGACGCCGGGGGACGCGAAGGTGAGTATGTACTGTTTGTTTTTTTACATTTTACACTGGTAATCAGGGTAAACATCGGGTTACTAAGCACGGCCCTGCGCTTAGTAACCCGATGTTTACCCTGGTTACCCAGGGACCTCGGCATCGTTGGTCGCTGGAGAGCGGTCTGTGTGACAGCTCTCCAGCGACCAAACAGTGACGCTGCAGCGATCGGCATCGTTGTCTGTATTGCTGCAGCGTCGCTTAGTGTGACGGTACCTTCAGTCTCAGTCTTTTCCAGACACCACCAGCTTTTCCTCCAGGATTGCCCTGTATTTAGCACCATCCATTTTCCCATCAACTCTTACTAGCTTCATTGACCCTGCTGAAGAACAGCGTCACAACAGCATGATCTTGCCACCCTTATGTTTTACGGTGTAGATGGTGTTTTCAGGGTGATGTGCAGTATTATTTTTTAGTCACACATAGTATTTTGCATTTAGCCCAAAAAGTTCTACATTGGTCTCATCTGACCAGAGCATCTTCTTCCACATGCTAGCTGTATCCCCTACATGGCTACTTGCAAACTGCAAATGGGACTTCTTATAGCTTACATCCAAAAATGGCTTTCTTCTTGCCACTCTTCCATAAAGGCCAGATTTGTAGAATATACACTGTCCTGTCCTGTGGGCAGATTCTCTCACCTGAGCTGTGGTTCTTTGCAATTTCTCCATAGTGACAATGGGCCTGTTTGCTGCTTCTGTAATTAGTGCTCTCCTTGCTTAGGATGTTATATTAAGTGCACCGCAATGCCTTGGTAGGTATAAAATTGTGCCATACTCCTTCCATTTTTGGATGATGGATTGAAATTTGTGAAGTGTTCTTAATTTAGTCTTTTTCACAACTTTATCTCTGACCTGTCTGTTGTGTTCCTTGGTTTTCATGATGCTAATGGTTTTGAAAAAACCTTGGAGGCCTTCACAGAACAGCTGTAGTTATACTTAGAATAAATTACACACGGTTGGACTAAATTTACTAATTATGTGACTCCTAGAAGCAATTGATCACTCAGGAATTTATTTAGGGGTATCAGACTACAGGAAGCTGAATACAAATGTACATCACCATTTTTAGATTTAATATATTTAAAAAATATTGAAAATTAAGTATTTCCTCTAAACCTTACAAGCTACTGCTACTTTATGCTGGTATATCACGTAAAATCCCAATAACATATATTTTAATTTGTAGATGCATTGTAAAAAAAATGTTGAAAAGTTTACCTTTTCAAGGCACTGCGTATATACAGTATATATATATATATATATATATATATATATATATATATATATATTAATATTAAATATTTAATATATATATATACTGTATATCTCAAATACAAGTCTACAAGTAGCATTTGCATCAATTTTGTAGGCACTTGCTTTGCGCGAATAGCCTTTTACGCATTGCAGAAGATTTCATCAGCCAGAGTAGGGTCATATGAGCTAGGGCAGGCCTCCCCATAATGTCTTTTAGCTTATATATTGCATGGTATTTTAGGAGGGGCTACTATAGCCTAAAAGCAGAAGAAGAGAATGCAGCAGCTGTTTTGTAGTGGATTTGGATACTGAAAGAGTATAACAGCTTATAGCTTACCCATGCAGATAGAACAAAAGACCTAAAGCAGTGAATGAACTGAATATACACAGGTGGTCAAAATTGTTGGTACCCCTCGTTTAATGACAGAAAAACCCACAATGGTCACAGAAATAACTTGAATCTGACAAACGTAATAATAAATTAAAAATCTATGAAAATGAACAAATGAAAGTCAGACATTGCTTTTCAACCATGCTTCCACAGAATTTAAAAAAATAAATAAATAAAACTATGGCAACACAGCAGTGAATAAGATTGGCATGTAAGAGAGAACAGTGTCATAAATGGTAATTGGGTGTTTTGAAATAAATTTTATTTTCTGCAAAGCAAATTTCCTGGGAAAGCGCAGTTAATGTAGTGGGTCAAAATTTTAGATTCATCCACCTGTAATCTGTGTATGAATATATATATATATATATATATATACACTTTATATTTACTATACATTATTAACATGCAGGATGTTCCTAAAGTCTGGACACACAGGCCAAATACATATTTTCAAGAAATGAAATGTATTAACTGCATTTTACATTGAAATATTAAATAACTTCTTCAATATGATTTCCATCATTTGCAATGCAAAGGTTCATGCACTTTGCAAAATTTTACAATAGTTAATTAAATTAATTAAAATTATAGTTAATGAGAATTCCTATGTGTCTTTACTTTAGGGTCACTCTCTATTATACATTTAATAAATGGAATTCTAGGAATTACACTGTTTTTTTGCTTATATTTAGGCACTCCTTGTAATTTTTCCTATGGTAGTTTTATTCAGTTCATGCCAAATTTGCCTTCATTCATTACTCTAATTGCTGCATTATTATACTGTTCTTCATACTCACTATCAATTGCTCTATAACTTTTGTAAGGATATACTCTGTGCCTGTTTCCCCTTCCCTTAGTTTTTATGATGTCCTTTATGTGGAATGTTTTTAGTATGGCTTTTTAAAATGTTCAGTAAATCATTATCAATAAAAAAGTTTTTTCTAGTATAACCTTCTGTATCTTTGTATTAAATTCTATGCAATCTATTTTGATATTGTTAGGTGTGGAAAAAACAAAGCCGAGTGAGAATACTTTCAAAAATAGAAGTGTTAGTAGTTTACTTTTATAAATTAACAAAATACAAAGTAAATGAGCAAAAGAGAAATTTAAATCACATCCCTATTTGCTGTGACCAACATTTGCCTTCAAAATAGCATTAAACCTTCAATTCTTCTATGTACACTTGCTCACAATTAATGAAGGAACTTGGCAGGGAAGTTGATCCAAGCATCTTGGAGAATAAGCCAAATATTTTCATGGGATGTAGTACTGTACTTGGTTAGTAACATTTTTAGGAAGGTTTTAGATTTAAAAAATAAATTCACGAGAATACAAAGATCTAAAGTTTCCAAGTAGAACTATGCCCAAAGTATCATACTTCCTCCTATTAGCCTTCTTTCAAAAGTCTAGCCCAGTACTTTTGTATACCAGCAGCTGTCCATCAATATGATAAGAAAGGAACTGAGATTTCTTTTCTTTTTTTTTCATTTCTTCATAGTCCAATTCTGATTCTTACATGCCCAATTTAGATGCATTTGGTGGTTGCCTGTGGTCATCATGGGCACGGTAAACCTTAGCTTTTACAGTCAGCATTTTATTATAGCAGATCTTGAAGGTAGATTTGTCCGGATGGGCTAGTTTTCAGCCTCAGCAGTAGGGTTGAGCGAAACGGGTCGATCATTTTCAAAAGTCGCCGACTTTTGGCTAAGTCGGCGTCTCATGAAACCCGATCCGACCCCTGTGCTTGTCGGCCATGCGGTACGCGACTTTCGCGCCAAAGTCGCGTTTCAATGACGCGAAAAGCGCCATTTCTCAGCCAATGAAGGTGAACGCAGAGTGTGGGCAGCGTGATGACATAGATCCTGGTCCCCACCATCTTAGAGAAGGGCATTGCAGTGATTGGCTTGCTGTCTGCGGCGTCACAGGGGCTATAAAGGGGCGTTCCCGCCGACCGCCATCTTACTGCTGCTGATCTGAGCTTAGGGACAGTGTTATGGTTACCCCAATGACCAGGGGAATAAAAATACAAAACGGACTAGCTCTCGGGTGATGGAAACTAAGGTCGACCGTGACCTGAACCTGACCCAACACTTACAGTAGCCGGGGGATGTACCTACGATGCCCTAGACACCACGCGCCAGCCGGAGATCTAACTACCCCTATAAGAGGAATATACAGGCCTGCCTTACCTCCAGATGAACCCCAAAAAGGTGACAGTAGCCCCCCACAGATATTGACGGTGAGTTCAGAGGAAATGACATACGTAGGATGAACAGCAGATTTAGCACAGTGAGGTCCGCTTACTAGATAGCAGAAGGACAGGAAAGTGTTACTTCACGGTCAACCTAAAAACACTATTCAAAAACACCATCCAGAAACTACTTTAAACTCCAGTGACAACTCATGCCACTGGAGTAGTAATTTTCTGTCCACAAGAGCTTCCAGCACTGAAAGGTCACATTGCAGATAGCTGGACAAAAATAGCAAAACAAGAAACAAAATTCAACTTAGCTGAACTGGGACTTGAAGCAGGTGAATGCAACAGAATGCTACTAGCACATTGTTGGCCGGCATATGACTAACAGCCAAACAGCCTTAAATAGGAAACTCCCCTAGAGGGTGGCGACAGGTAATCAGAGATGGAAGAAGGCACATAAGAGACACTACCATAACAAACCACCGGGGGAGCCCACAAACCGAATTCACAACAGGACAGGTTGCTGCCGCTTCGTCAGAAGCAGGGAGAGCGTTAGGCAGGGTCCACTAACCACCAAACCGCTTGTGCTGCAGCGATTTCCACTGTCCAACACCACCTTCGGTGTGCAGGGACTGTGGAAGCTATTTTTTTTTTTTTTTTCCCCTCAGCGCTGTAGCTCATTGGGCTGCCCTAGAAGGCTCCGTGATAGCTGTATTGCTGTGTGTACGCCACTGTGGAAACCAACTGCTTTTTTCAAAGCACATATCCTCTTGTTCCTTCCTTTCTGCACAGCTATCTTTTTTGTTTGTCCACACTTTTTATTTAATTTGTGCATCAGTCCACTCCTATTGCTGCCTGCCATACCTGGCTTAGATTACTGCAGGGAGATAGTAATTGTAGGACAGTTTTTTTTTTTTTTTTGTGGGAGATTAAGATTGGCATTTCTGCTACAGTGCCATCCCTGTGTGTGCCATCTCTCACTGAGTGGGCCATAGAAAGCCTATTTATTTTTTCCGTGATTTGTGTTCTAAATTCTACCTCAACACAAAAACACTACATCAATCAGTGGGAGAAAAATATTGGCCTCAGTCAGGGCTTGTGTGCCACTGCTGTGTGTGCTATCTCTCATTCAGTGGGCTATAGCAAGCCTATTTATTTTTTTTTTTAAATATTATTGGGTTTCTAAAGTCTCCCTTAAAAAACAAAAAAATACATAAAAAAACAGTGGGAGAGTAATATTGCCCTTTCAGCTTGTGTGCCAGGCTTGACTCCTGGGTGTGCCACCTCTCTCCCTCTCATTCAGTGGGCCATAGAAAGCCTATTTTTTTTTTTTTTTAAATATTATTGGGTTTCTAAAGTCTCCCTTAAAAAACAAAAAATACATAAAAAAACAGTGGGAGAGTAATATTGCCCTTTCAGCTTGTGTGCCAGTCTTGACTCCTGGGTGTGCCACCTCTCTCTCTCATTCAGTGGGCCATAGAAAGGCTATTTTTTTTTTGGTTTTTTTAATATTATTTGGTTTCTAAAGTCTCCCTGAAAAAAAAAAAAACATACAAAAAACAGTGGGAGAGTAATATTGCCCTTTCAGCTTGTGTGCCAGTCTTGACTCCTGGGTGTGCCACCTCTCTCCCTTTCATTCAGTGGGCCATAGAAAGCCTATTTATTTTATTTTTTTTAATATTATTGGGTTTCTAAAGTCTCCCTTAAAAAACAAAAAATACATAAAAAAACAGTGGGAGAGTAATATTGCCCTTTCAGCTTGTGTGCCAGTCTTGACTCCTGGGTGTGCCACCTCTCTCTCTCATTCAGTGGGCCATAGAAAGGCTATTTTTTTTTTGTTTTTTTAATATTATTTGGTTTCTAAAGTCTCCCTGAAAAAAAAAAAAAAAACATACAAAAAACAGTGGGAGAGTAATATTGCCCTTTCAGCTTGTGTGCCAGTCTTGACTCCTGGGTGTGCCACCTCTCTCCCTTTCATTCAGTGGGCCATAGAAAGCCTATTTATTTTTTTTTTTAAATATTATTGGGTTTCTAAAGTCTCCCTTAAAAAACAAAAAATACATAAAAAAACAGTGGGAGAGTAATATTGCCCTTTCAGCTTGTGTGCCAGTCTTGACTCCTGGGTGTGCCACCTCTCTCTCATTCAGTGGGCCATAGAAAGCATTTTTTTTTTTTTCCTTGATTTGTGTTCTAAAATCTACCTCAACACAAAAACACTACATCAATCAGTGGGAGAAAAATATTGGCCTCAGTCAGGGCTTGTGTGCCACTGCTGTGTGTGCTATCTCTCATTCAGTGGGCTATAGAAAGCCTATTTTTTTTTTTTTTTTAATATTATTTGGTTTCTAAAGTCTCCCTGAAAAAAAAAAATACCTAAAAAAAAAAAACAGTGGGAGAGTAATATTGCCCTTTCAGCTTGTGTGCCAGTCTTGACTCCTGGGTGTGCCACCTCTCTCCCTCTCATTCAGTGGGCCATAGAAAGCCTATTTATTTTTTTTTAAAATATTATTGGGTTTCTAAAGTCTCCCTTAAAAAAAAAAAAAACATAAAAAAACAGTGGGAGAGTAATATTGCCCTTTCAGCTTGTGTGCCAGGCTTGACTCCTGGGTGTGCCACCTCTCTCCCTCTCATTCAGTGGGCCATAGAAAGCCTATTTATTTTTTTTTTTAAATATTATTGGGTTTCTAAAGTCTCCCTTAAAAAACAAAAAATACATAAAAAAACAGTGGGAGAGTAATATTGCCCTTTCAGCTTGTGTGCCAGGCTTGACTCCTGGGTGTGCCACCTCTCTCCCTCTCATTCAGTGGGCCATAGAAAGCCTATTTATTTTTTTTTTAAATATTATTGGGTTTCTAAAGTCTCCCTTAAAAAAAAAAAAAACATAAAAAAACAGTGGGAGAGTAATATTGCCCTTTCAGCTTGTGTGCCAGGCTTGACTCCTGGGTGTGCCACCTCTCTCCCTCTCATTCAGTGGGCCATAGAAAGCCTATTTATTTTTTTTTTTAAATATTATTGGGTTTCTAAAGTCTCCCTTAAAAAACAAAAAATACATAAAAAAACAGTGGGAGAGTAATATTGCCCTTTCAGCTTGTGTGCCAGGCTTGACTCCTGGGTGTGCCACCTCTCTCCCTCTCATTCAGTGGGCCATAGAAAGCCTATTTATTTTTTTTTTTAAATATTATTGGGTTTCTAAAGTCTCCCTTAAAAAAAAAAAAAAAACATAAAAAAACAGTGGGAGAGTAATATTGCCCTTTCAGCTTGTGCGCCAGTCTTGACTCCTGGGTGTGCCACCTCTCTCTCTCTAATTGTGGGCCATAGAAAGCCTTTTTTTTTTTTTTTTTTTTAATATTATTTGGTTTCTAAAGTCTCCCTGAGAAAAAAAAAAAAATTAATTAGGTGGGAGATTAATATTGACATTAGTGCTTGAGTGACAGTCCTGCGTGTGTGTCATCTCTGTGATTTTGTGCCACAGAAAACAGAGTGTGTAACATTGTGCCTGATTTTCCTTGTGGTCTCACCAACCTGTTAAGGGATATTGAAATCATACTGAAGTTATAGCTCACCGTGTAAGTTGTTTGACAGCAACAAATAAAGTTACTTTGGTTAAGATTTTAAAACAATGAGGAAGTCTGGTGCAAGAGGTCGTCGTGGGCGTTCATTGTCAGCTGGTAATGATGGTAGTGGTAGTGGAGCATCAGGTGGTCGTGGGGATAAAAATATTCCACCTAAGTCTGGAGCTGTGGAGCCAGTTTCGTCGTCAGGCTACACAAGGCCTCGAACGCTCTCTTTTCTGGGAGTAGGAAAACCGCTTTTAAAGGCGGAGCAGCAACAGCAAGTTTTGGCTTACATTGCAGACTCAGCCTCTAGCTCTTTTGCCTCCTCTTCCGAAACTGGTAAATGTAAAAGCAGCGCGTCGCTTGTGGATGTTCACGGTCAGGGACAAGTCGCTTCCTTGTCCTCCTCAGCAAAAACTACAACAAGAGAGAAGGATGCAGCAGGCGACACAACGGGTCACTCCATGGAGCTCTTTACACATACCGTCCCTGGCTTAGAAAGTGAAACATTTAACAGGCCATGCCCATTACAAGTATATTCTGACATGGAGTGCACTGATGCACAGCCACAGCCAGAGTACTATGCTGCTCCTTTGACTCAGACCACCACATTGCCCTCTCAGGGTACAGATCCACAATCAGACCCTGATGAGACTATGTTGCCCCGCCACGAACGCTATACCACCGACCGACACAGTGACACAGACGAAGTTGCACACGAGCTCGAAGAGGAGGTAATAGATGACCCAGTTATTGACCCCGATTGGCAGCCATTGGGGGAACATGGTGCAGGCGGCAGTAGTTCAGAAGCGGAGGTGGAGGAGGGGCCGCAGCAGGCATCAACATCGCAACAGGTTCCATCTGCCGGGCCCGTATCTGGCCCAAAACGCGTGTCAAAGCCAAAACCTGTTGGAGCACAGCGTTGCCATCCGGTTAAAGCTCAGTCTGCAATCCCTGAAAAGGGATCCGAGTCTAGGAAGAGTGCAGTCTGGCATTTTTTTAAACAACATCCAACTGATCAGCGCAAAGTCATCTGTCAAAAATGTTCAACTAGCTTAAGCAGAGGTCAGAATCTGAAAAGTCTAAATACTAGTTGCATGCATAGACACTTAACCACCATGCATTTTCAAGCCTGGACTAACTACCAAACGTCCCTCAAGGTTGTAGCACCCTCGGCCAATGAAGCTAGTCAGCAACGCAACATCCCTTCCGTCACTGTAAGGCCACCATTTTCCGCACCACCAGCAGTATCTGTGCAGGTTTCTTTGCCAGCCAAAAGCAGTCAGGGTCAGGGAATCACCAGTTTTGTAGGAGGAAATATTGCATCTAGGGCACCGGCGGAAACAATACCGTCTCCAACCGTCTCTCAGTCTGCCATGTACACCGGCACACCCGAAAGTTCCACGATCTCCAGCTCTCCAGTCCAGCTCACCCTACATGAGACTCTGGTTAGAAAAAGGAAGTACTTATCCTCGCATCCGCGTACACAGTGTTTTAACGCCCACATAGCTAGACTAATCTCGTTAGAGATGATGCCCTACCGGTTAGTTGAAAGCGAAGCTTTCAAAGCCCTGATGGAGTACGCTGAACCACGATACGAGCTACCCAGTCGACACTTTTTTTCCAGAAAAGCCATCCCAGCCCTGCACCAGCATGTTAAACAGCGCATCGTCCATGCACTCAGGCAATCTGTGAGTACAAAGGTGCACCTGACTACAGATGCATGGACCAGTAGGCATGGCCAGGGACGTTATGTGTCCATCACGGCACACTGGGTGAATGTGGTGGATGCAGGGTCCACAGGCGACATCAATTTAGGGACAGTTGTGCCTAGCCCACGGTCTAGGAAACAGTTGGCTGTAGGCGTTCGCACCCCCTCCTCCTCCTCCTCCTCGTCCTCCTGCAGAAGCTACAGCTCTTCCACAGAACGCAGTCTGCCAACCACTCCATCGGCAGATGACACTGTTGCACACCAGTTGTCCCATTATGGGCCAGCTACTGCCAAGCGTCAGCAGGCTGTATTGGCTATGAAGTGCTTGGGCGACAACAGACACACCGCGGAAGTTCTGTCCGAGTTCTTGCAACAAGAAACGCAGTCGTGGCTGGGCACAGTAGATCTTGAGGCAGGCAAGGTAGTGAGTGATAACGGAAGGAATTTCATGGCTGCCATCTCCCTTTCCCAACTGAAACACATTCCTTGCCTGGCTCACACCTTAAACCTGGTGGTGCAGTGCTTATTGAAAACTTATCCTGGGTTCTCCGACCTGCTCCTCAAAGTGCGTGCACTTTGCTCACATATCCGACGTTCGCCTGTACACGCCAGCCGTATGCAGACCTATCAGCGGTCTTTGAACCTTCCCCAGCATCGCCTAATCATAGACGTTGCAACAAGGTGGAACTCAACACTGCACATGCTTCAGAGACTGTGCGAACAGAGGCGTGCTGTTATTTATTTGTGGGAGGATACACGGGCAGGCAGTAGGATGGCAGACATGGAGTTGTCAGGTGTGCAGTGGTCTAAGATACAAGACATGTGTCAAGTCCTTCAGTGTTTTGAGGAATGCACACGGCTGGTTAGTGCAGACAACGCCGTAATAAGCATGAGCATCCCCCTAATGCGTCTGCTGATGCAAAGTTTGACGCACATAAAGGAGCAGGCGTCTGCACCAGAGGAAGAGGAAAGCCTTGATGACAGTCAGCCATTGTCTGGTCAGGGCAGTGTACAGGATGAGGTAGCGGGCGAAGAGGAGGTGGAGGACGAGGAGGATGATGGGGATGAGTATATTTTTAATGCCGAACCTTTCCCGGGGGC
Source organism: Ranitomeya variabilis (assembly GCF_051348905.1). Lineage (NCBI taxonomy): Eukaryota > Metazoa > Chordata > Amphibia > Anura > Dendrobatidae > Ranitomeya > Ranitomeya variabilis. The sequence goes on from NC_135233.1 coordinate 58,043,047, forward strand.
ACAGGAAATTGGTTGCGTGTCACGGCCGGGTTCTGGTTTTTTGAGGGACACAAGTGACGTAGATTTGCCTGCAACTGCCCCTCAACCAATCACAACCGGAGATTTGACAACTGGAACTTTGGCCCACATGGCGGATTATGCCTTACGTATCCTAAAAAGGGACACACGCTGTTGTGAATTTGCTTTTTGCTCCCTCTAGTGGTTACTAGTTTTTTGACTCTGGTTTTTCTGTCATTCCTTTTATCCGCACCTGGGTCGTTAGTTAGGGGTGTTGCTATATAAGCTCCCTGGACCTTCAGTTCAATGCCTGGCAACGTAGTTATCAGAGCTAGTCTGCTGTGCTCTTGTCTACTGATCCTGGTTCCAGTTATATCAGCTAAGTCTGCCTTTTGCTTTTTGTTATTTGTTTTGGTTTTGTATTTTTGTCCAGCTTGTTCCATATCTATATCCTGACCTTTGCTGGAAGCTCTGGGGGGCTGGTGTTCTCCCCCCGGACCGTTAGACGGTTCGGGGGTTCTTGAATTTCCAGTGTGGATTTTGATAGGGTTTTTGTTGACCATATAAGTTACCTTTCTTTATTCTGCTATCAGTAAGCGGGCCTCTCTGTGCTAAACCTGATTCATTTCTGTGTTTGTCATTTCCTCTTACCTCACCGTCATTATTTGTGGGGGGCTTCTATCCAGCTTTGGGGTCCCCTTCTCTGGAGGCAAGAAAGGTCTTTGTTTTCCTCTACTAGGGGTAGCTAGATTCTCCGGCTGGCGCGTGTCATCTAGAATCAACGTAGGAATGATCCCCGGCTACTTCTAGTGTTGGCGTTAGGAGTAGATATATGGTCAACCCAGTTACCACTGCCCTATGAGCTGGATTTTTGTATTCTGCAGACTTCCACGTTCCTCTGAGACCCTCACCATTGGGGTCATAACAGTTTGCCAGGCCAGTATTAAATGTTTAATGCATTGCAGAAGAGGGATTATAAGAAAGAAGATTCTGAGTTTTTTTTTTTTTCTTCTTCCCCTTTACCTCAGAGTGGCTATGCTTGCTGCAGACATGAATGTCCAGACCTTGATTACAAGTGTGGACCAGCTGGCTACTCGTGTGCAGGGCATACAAGACTATGTTATCAGAAATCCTAGGTCAGAACCTAAAATACCGATTCCTGAACTGTTTTCCGGAGACAGGTTTAAGTTTAGGAATTTCGTGAATAATTGTAAATTATTTTTGTCCCTGAGACCCTGTTCATCTGGAGATTCTGCTCGGCAAGTAAAAATTGTTATTTCGTTCTTACGGGGCGACCCTCAGGATTGGGCTTTTTCGCTGGCGCCAGGAGATCCGGCATTGGCTGATCTTGATGCGTTTTTTCTGGCGCTCGGTTTACTTTATGAGGAACCCAATCTTGAGATTCAGGCAGAAAAGGCCTTGCTGGCTATGTCACAGGGGCAGGACGAGGCTGAAGTGTATTGCCAAAAATTTCGGAAATGGTCCGTGCTGACACATTGGAACGAGTGTGCACTGGCCGCTAATTTTAGAAATGGCCTTTCTGAAGCCATTAAGAATGTTATGGTGGGTTTTCCCATTCCCACAGGTCTGAATGATACTATGGCACTGGCGATTCAAATTGACCGGCGGTTGCGGGAGCGCAAAACCGCAAATTCCCTCATGGTGTTGTCTGAACAGACACCTGATTTAATGCAATGTGATAGAATCCTGACTAGAAATGAGCGGAAAATTCATAGACGCCGGAATGGCTTGTGCTACTACTGTGGTGATTCTACACATGTTATCTCAGCATGCTCTAAACGTATAGCTAAGGTTGTTAGTCCTGTCACCGTTGGTAATTTGCAACCTAAATTTATTCTGTCTGTAACTTTGATTTGCTCACTGTCATCTTATCCTGTTATGGCGTTTGTAGATTCAGGTGCTGCCCTGAGTCTCATGGATCTCTCATTTGCTAAGCGCTGTGGTTTTACTCTTGAACCATTAGAAAATCCTATTCCTCTTAGGGGTATTGATGCTACACCATTGGCAGCAAATAAACCGCAGTATTGGACACAGGTTACCATGTGCATGACTCCTGAACACCGCGAGGTGATACGTTTCCTGGTTTTACATAAAATGCATGATTTGGTTGTTTTAGGGCTGCCATGGTTACAGACCCATAATCCAGTCCTGGACTGGAAGGCTATGTCAGTCTCAAGTTGAGGGCGAGTTGGAGTACGTGGTGGAGAAGATCTTGGATTCTCGCCTCTCCAGGCGGAGGCTTCAGTACCTGGTCAAGTGGAAGGGCTATGGTCAGGAGGATAATTCCTGGGTGGTCACCTCTGATGTTCATGCGGCCGATTTAGTTCGTGCCTTTCATGCCGCTCATCCTGATCGCCCTGGTGGTCGTGGTGAGGGTTCGGTGACCCCTCACTAAGGGGGGGGTACTGTTGTGAATTTGCTTTTTGCTCCCTCTAGTGGTTACTAGTTTTTTGACTCTGGTTTTTCTGTCATTCCTTTTATCCGCACCTGGGTCGTTAGTTAGGGGTGTTGCTATATAAGCTCCCTGGACCTTCAGTTCAATGCCTGGCAACGTAGTTATCAGAGCTAGTCTGCTGTGCTCTTGTCTACTGATCCTGGTTCCAGTTATATCAGCTAAGTCTGCCTTTTGCTTTTTGTTATTTGTTTTGGTTTTGTATTTTTGTCCAGCTTGTTCCATATCTATATCCTGACCTTTGCTGGAAGCTCTAGGGGGCTGGTGTTCTCCCCCCGGACCGTTAGACGGTTCGGGGGTTCTTGAATTTCCAGTGTGGATTTTGATAGGGTTTTTGTTGACCATATAAGTTACCTTTCTTTATTCTGCTATCAGTAAGCGGGCCTCTCTGTGCTAAACCTGGTTCATTTCTGTGTTTGTCATTTCCTCTTACCTCACCGTCATTATTTGTGGGGGGCTTCTATCCAGCTTTGGGGTCCCCTTCTCTGGAGGCAAGAAAGGTCTTTGTTTTCCTCTACTAGGGGTAGCTAGATTCTCCGGCTGGCGCGTGTCATCTAGAATCAACGTAGGAATGATCCCCGGCTACTTCTAGTGTTGGCGTTAGGAGTAGATATATGGTCAACCCAGTTACCACTGCCCTATGAGCTGGATTTTTGTATTCTGCAGACTTCCACGTTCCTCTGAGACCCTCGCCATTGGGGTCATAACAACACGCATTACGAAAATGATGAACGATGACGATTACTGGTTGGCCTGCCTCCTTGATCCACGCTATAAAGGCAAATTGCAAAATATTATGCCACATGAGAACTTGGAACTAATATTAGCAACCAAACAATCAACTCTTGTTGACCGTTTGCTTCAGGCATTCCCAGCACACAGCGCACGTGATCGTTCTCACACGAGCTCCAGGGGGCAGCAGACTAGGAGTGTTAGGGGTGCACACATCAGAAGTGGCGTTGGACAGAGGGGTTTTCTGACCAGGTTGTGGAGTGATTTTGCTATGACCGCAGACAGGACAGGTACTGCTGCATCAATTGAAAGTGACAGGAGACAACATTTGTCCAGTATGGTTACTAACTATTTTTCATCCCTTATCGATGTTCTCCCTCAACCGTCATTCCCATTTGATTACTGGGCCTCCAAATTAGACACCTGGCCAGAATTGGCAGAATATGCATTGCAGGAGCTTGCTTGCCCGGCAGCAAGTGTCCTATCAGAAAGAGTATTCAGTGCTGCAGGTTCAATATTAACCGAAAAAAGGACTCGTCTGGCTACCCAAAATGTTGACGATCTAACATTCATTAAAATGAACCACAACTGGATTTCGAAATCTTTTGCCCCACCTTGCCCGGCCGACACCTAGCTTTCCTATGAAAAGCTCTTGCCTGTGAATTACTTTTCTAATGTCTAATTTGCTGCAGCTGATTGTACAGCATACGACATGTTTACACCTCCCTAAATGGCAAAACTCCCCACACGGGGCCATGGTATCGCGACTTGGCGCAAGCACCCGTGAGACTGCTGTTTGTCTGAAGAGGTGGGTGTGCTCGCTTTTGGTTGACGGCATTGCTACTGGGTCCCTCATAGTACAATGTAGTGTCTCTGGCGGTGGTGGTGCGCACCCAACGTCAGACACACCGTTGTAACATGAGGGGCCCTGGGGCGGTCCCGCCGGCCTCAAGAGAGTTCCCCCCTACCCCAGCTCAAAATGTGCTCTACCACGTGCAAAATTATGTCGCACAGCTCCACCAATCTTTAGTCTATTCGCTGACATCATTCAATGTCTGGCACTGACAATACAAATTTGTAGACATCTATGATGCAACTTAAAGTAGTCTGTGTCTGTGTCCTATATTGGCACCATTAAATAGTTACTGCCAAATTACTATGTCAGAAACTCAGTAGATGAGCCCACCCCTGTACCTAAGTATGCCACCTTTTTTTTTGTTTTGGTTGTTTTGCGAGACATTAACATCTATTTATATTTTGGGAGTACTGGGACAGACACTCCTTGCACTACTCCTCCACTCACCACCAAGCTGCCTGCCTGTGTATCCATGTAACCGCTGTAAAGCTGCCATGAGCCTATTGTTTGTTATTTTAGGCCTTTGATAGCCTGTCTGCGGTCCCTACTTTAAATACTCCTCCACTGACCACCAAGCTGCCTGCCCGTGTATCCATGTAACCGCTGTAAAACTGCCATGAGCCTATTGTTTGTTATTTTAGGCCTTTGATAGCCTGTCTGCGGTCCCTACTTTAAATACTCCTCCACTCACCACCACCAAGCTGCCTGCCCGTGTATCCATGTAACCGCTGTAAAACTGCCATAAGCCTATTGTTTGTTATTTTAGGCCTTTGATAGCCTGTCTGCGGTCCCTACTTTAAATACTCCTCCACTGACCACCAAGCTGCCTGCCTGTGTATCCATGTAACCGCTGTAAAACTGCCATGAGCCTATTGTTTGTTATTTTAGGCCTTTGATAGCCTGTCTGCGGTCCCTACTTTAAATACTCCTCCACTGACCACCAAGCTGCCTGCCGTGTATCCATGTAACCGCTGTAAAACTGCCATGAGCCTATTGTTTGTTATTTTAGGCCTTTGATAGCCTGTCTGCGGTCCCTACTTTAAATACTCCTCCACTGACCACCAAGCTGCCTGCCCGTGTATCCATGTAACTGCTGTAAAACTGCCATAAGCCTATTGTTTGTTATTTTAGGCCTTTGATAGCCTGTCTGCGGTCCCTACTTTAAATACTCCTCCACTGACCACCAAGCTGCCTGCCCGTGTATCCATGTAACCGCTGTAAAGCTGCCATGAGCCTATTGTTTGTTATTTTAGGCCTTTGATAGCCTGTCTGCGGTCCCTACTTTAAATACTCCTCCACTCACCACCACCAAGCTGCCTGCCCGTGTATCCATGTAACCGCTGTAAAACTGCCATGAGCCTATTGTTTGTTATGTTAGGCCTTTGATAGCCTGTCTGCGGTCCCTACTTTAAATACTCCTCCACTCACCACCACCAAGCTGCCTGCCCGTGTATCCATGTAACCGCTGTAAAACTGCCATGAGCCTATTGTTTGTTATGTTAGGCCTTTGATAGCCTGTCTGCGGTCCCTACTTTAAATACTCCTCCACTCACCACCAAGCTGCCTGCCCGTGTATCCATGTAACCGCTGTAAAACTGCCATAAGCCTATTGTTTGTTATTTTAGGCCTTTGATAGCCTGTCTGCGGTCCCTACTTTAAATACTCCTCCACTGACCAGACCACTGCTGCCCGTGTACCCCTGGAACCAATTATAAAGTGCCTACAGCCAGCCCATTTTCTTATGTTAGGCCTTTGAAGCCTGTCTGCGGTCCCTACTTTAAATACTCCTCCACTGACCACCAAGCTGCCTGCCCGTGTATCCATGTAACCGCTGTAAAACTGCCATGAGCCTATTGTTTGTTATTTTAGGCCTTTGATAGCCTGTCTGCGGTCCCTACTTTAAATACTCCTCCACTCACCACCACCAAGCTGCCTGCCCGTGTATCCATGTAACCGCTGTAAAACTGCCATGAGCCTATTGTTTGTTATGTTAGGCCTTTGATAGCCTGTCTGCGGTCCCTACTTTAAATACTCCTCCACTCACCACCAAGCTGCCTGCCCGTGTATCCATGTAACCGCTGTAAAACTGCCATAAGCCTATTGTTTGTTATTTTAGGCCTTTGATAGCCTGTCTGCGGTCCCTACTTTAAATACTCCTCCACTGACCAGACCACTGCTGCCCGTGTACCCCTGGAACCAATTATAAAGTGCCTACAGCCAGCCCATTTTCTTATGTTAGGCCTTTGAAGCCTGTCTGCGGTCCCTACTTTAAATACTCCTCCACTGACCACCAAGCTGCCTGCCCGTGTATCCATGTAACCGCTGTAAAACTGCCATTAGCCTATTGTTTGTTATGTTAGGCCTTTGATAGCCTGTCTGCGGTCCCTACTTTAAATACTCCTCCACTCACCACCAAGCTGCCTGCCCGTCTATCCATGTAACCGCTGTAAAACTACAATGAGCCTATTGTTTGTTATTTTAGGCCTTTGATAGCCTGTCTGCGGCCCCTACTTGCAATACTCCTCCACTGACCACAATGCTGCCTGGAGTGCCTGCCTGTGTATCCATGTAACCGATGTAAAACTGCCATGACTGCCTACTGTTTGTTATTTTAGGCCTTTGATAGCCTGTCTGCAGCCCCTACTTGCAATACTCCTCCACTGACCACACCAATGCTGCCCGTGTACCCCTGGAACCTATTTAAAAGTTCATAGAGCCTAGTTATATATTTTATTTACTATTAATAAGGCCATGATGGACTACGCTGTACCACGCTACAAGCTAACCAGTCGACACTTCTTTTGCGAGAAAAGCCATCCCAACCCTCCACCAGCATGTAGAAGACCGCATTGTCCATGCACTCTGGCAATCTGTGAGTACAAAGGTGCACCTGACAACAGACGCATGGACCTGTAGGCATGGCCACGGAAGATTACGTGTCCATTACGGCGCAATGGGTTGAGGTGGTGGATGCATGGTCCACAGGGGACAGACTACTAAGTCTGTCTGCAGTCCCTAATTCAAATTGTCCTCCACTGTCTAAATCGGAGCTTCCACCTTCTGGCTTTCGGCCTATAGTATCAGAAATTAAACTGCATTTGGCCTTCAACTTTGGTTAGGGCCTACTAACGGCTTCTGCCCCTCCCTGGTGTTGCCCTCAACTAAATAAAGCTGAGCTTCAACCTTCTGCTCCAAATTACCATTTTAAAAAATGCAATAGGCTTTTCCGGCCTACTAAAGGTGTCTGTCTGTGTGCCCCTGCCTGGTGTTGTCCTCAACTAAATAAAGCTGAGCTTCAACCTTCTGCTCCAAATTACCATTTTAAAAAATGCAATAGGCTTTTCCGGCCTACTAAAGGTGTCTGTCTGTGTGCCCCTGCCTGGTGTTGTCCTCAACTAAATAAAGCTGAGCTTCAACCTTCTGCTCCAAATTACCATTTTAAAAAATGCAATAGGCTTTTCCGGCCTACTAAAGGTGTCTGTCTGTGTGCCCCTGCCTGGTGTTGTCCTCAACTAAATAAAGCTGAGCTTCAACCTTCTGCTCCAAATTACCATTTTAAAAAATGCAATAGGCTTTTCCGGCCTACTAAAGGTGTCTGTCTGTGTGCCCCTGCCTGGTGTTGTCCTCAACTAAATAAAGCTGAGCTTCAACCTTCTGCTCCAAATTACCATTTTAAAAAATGCAATAGGCTTTTCCGGCCTACTAAAGGTGTCTGTCTGTGTGCCCCTGCCTGGTGTTGTCCTCAACTAAATAAAGCTGAGCTTCAACCTTCCGGCTCTCATTAAGTGGTTTTAAAAAAAAAAATGGTGGTTAGGGCCTACTAACGGCTTCTGCCCCTCCCTGGTGTTGCCCTCAACTAAATAAAGCTGAGCTTCAACCTTCTGCTCCAAATTACCATTTTAAAAAATGCAATAGGCTTTTCCGGCCTACTAAAGGTGTCTGTCTGTGTGCCCCTGCCTGGTGTTGTCCTCAACTAAATAAAGCTGAGCTTCAACCTTCCGGCTCTCATTAAGTGGTTTTAAAAAAAAAAATGGTGGTTAGGGCCTACTAACGGCTTCTGCCCCTCCCTGGTGTTGTCCTCAACTAAATAAAGCTGAGCTTCAACCTTCCGGCTCTCATTAAGTGGTTTTAAAAAAAAAAAATGGTGGTTAGGGCCTACTAACGGCTTCTGCCCCTCCCTGGTGTTGCCCTCAACTAAATAAAGCTGAGCTTCAACCTTCTGCTCCAAATTACCATTTTAAAAAATGCAATAGGCTTTTCCGGCCTACTAAAGGTGTCTGTCTGTGTGCCCCTGCCTGGTGTTGTCCTCAACTAAATAAAGCTGAGCTTCAACCTTCTGCTCCAAATTACCATTTTAAAAAATGCAATAGGCTTTTCCGGCCTACTAAAGGTGTCTGTCTGTGTGCCCCTCCCTGGTGTTGCCCTCAACTAAATAATGCTGAGCTTCAACCTTCTGCTCCAAATTACCATTTTAAAAAATGCAATAGGCTTTTCCGGCCTACTAAAGGTGTCTGTCTGTGTGCCCCTGCCTGGTGTTGTCCTCAACTAAATAAAGCTGAGCTTCAACCTTCCGGCTCTCATTAAGTGGTTTTAAAAAAAAAAAATGGTGGTTAGGGCCTACTAACGGCTTCTGCCCCTCCCTGGTGTTGCCCTCAACTAAATAAAGCTGAGCTTCAACCTTCTGCTCCAAATTACCATTTTAAAAAATGCAATAGGCTTTTCCGGCCTACTAAAGGTGTCTGTCTGTGTGCCCCTGCCTGGTGTTGCCCTCAACTAAATAAAGCTGAGCTTCAACCTTCTGCTCCAAATTACCATTTTAAAAAATGCAATAGGCTTTTCCGGCCTACTAAAGGTGTCTGTCTGTGTGCCCCTGCCTGGTGTTGTCCTCAACTAAATAAAGCTGAGCTTCAACCTTCTGCTCCAAATTACCATTTTAAAAAATGCAATAGGCTTTTCCGGCCTACTAAAGGTGTCTGTCTGTGTGCCCCTGCCTGGTGTTGTCCTCAACTAAATAAAGCTGAGCTTCAACCTTCCGGCTCTCATTAAGTGGTTTTAAAAAAAAAAATGGTGGTTAGGGCCTACTAACGGCTTCTGCCCCTCCCTGGTGTTGTCCTCAACTAAATAAAGCTGAGCTTCAACCTTCTGCTCCAAATTACCATTTTAAAAAATGCAATAGGCTTTTCCGGCCTACTAAAGGTGTCTGTCTGTGTGCCCCTGCCTGGTGTTGTCCTCAACTAAATAAAGCTGAGCTTCAACCTTCCGGCTCTCATTAAGTGGTTTTAAAAAAAAAAATGGTGGTTAGGGCCTACTAACGGCTTCTGCCCCTCCCTGGTGTTGTCCTCAACTAAATAAAGCTGAGCTTCAACCTTCCGGCTCTCATTAAGTGGTTTTAAAAAAAAAAAATGGTGGTTAGGGCCTACTAACGGCTTCTGCCCCTCCCTGGTGTTGCCCTCAACTAAATAAAGCTGAGCTTCAACCTTCTGCTCCAAATTACCATTTTAAAAAATGCAATAGGCTTTTCCGGCCTACTAAAGGTGTCTGTCTGTGTGCCCCTGCCTGGTGTTGTCCTCAACTAAATAAAGCTGAGCTTCAACCTTCTGCTCCAAATTACCATTTTAAAAAATGCAATAGGCTTTTCCGGCCTACTAAAGGTGTCTGTCTGTGTGCCCCTCCCTGGTGTTGCCCTCAACTAAATAAAGCTGAGCTTCAACCTTCTGCTCCAAATTACCATTTTAAAAAATGCAATAGGCTTTTCCGGCCTACTAAAGGTGTCTGTCTGTGTGCCCCTGCCTGGTGTTGTCCTCAACTAAATAAAGCTGAGCTTCAACCTTCCGGCTCTCATTAAGTGGTTTTAAAAAAAAAAAATGGTGGTTAGGGCCTACTAACGGCTTCTGCCCCTCCCTGGTGTTGCCCTCAACTAAATAAAGCTGAGCTTCAACCTTCTGCTCCAAATTACCATTTTAAAAAATGCAATAGGCTTTTCCGGCCTACTAAAGGTGTCTGTCTGTGTGCCCCTGCCTGGTGTTGCCCTCAACTAAATAAAGCTGAGCTTCAACCTTCTGCTCCAAATTACCATTTTAAAAAATGCAATAGGCTTTTCCGGCCTACTAAAGGTGTCTGTCTGTGTGCCCCTGCCTTGTGTTGTCCTCAACTAAATAAAGCTGAGCTTCAACCTTCTGCTCCAAATTACCATTTTAAAAAATGCAATAGGCTTTTCCGGCCTACTAAAGGTGTCTGTCTGTGTGCCCCTGCCTGGTGTTGTCCTCAACTAAATAAAGCTGAGCTTCAACCTTCTGCTCCAAATTACCATTTTAAAAAATGCAATAGGCTTTTCCGGCCTACTAAAGGTGTCTGTCTGTGTGCCCCTGCCTGGTGTTGTCCTCAACTAAATAAAGCTGAGCTTCAACCTTCTGCTCCAAATTACCATTTTGAAAAATGCAATAGGCTTTTCCGGCCTACTAAAGGTGTCTGTCTGTGTGCCCCTGCCTGGTGTTGTCCTCAACTAAATAAAGCTGAGCTTCAACCTTCCGGCTCTCATTAAGTGGTTTTAAAAAAAAAAAATGGTGGTTAGGGCCTACTAACGGCTTCTGCCCCTCCCTGGTGTTGCCCTCAACTAAATAAAGCTGAGCTTCAACCTTCTGCTCCAAATTACCATTTTAAAAAATGCAATAGGCTTTTCCGGCCTACTAAAGGTGTCTGTCTGTGTGCCCCTGCCTGGTGTTGTCCTCAACTAAATAAAGCTGAGCTTCAACCTTCCGGCTCTCATTAAGTGGTTTTAAAAAAAAAAAATGGTGGTTAGGGCCTACTAACGGCTTCTGCCCCTCCCTGGTGTTGTCCTCAACTAAATAAAGCTGAGCTTCAACCTTCCGGCTCTCATTAAGTGGTTTTAAAAAAAAAAAAAATGGTGGTTAGGGCCTACTAACGGCTTCTGCCCCTCCCTGGTGTTGCCCTCAACTAAATAAAGCTGAGCTTCAACCTTCTGCCTTAAATTACCATTTTAAAAAATGCAATAGGCTTTTCCGGCCTACTAAAGGTGTCTGTCTGTGTGCCCCTGCCTGGTGTTGTCCTCAACTAAATAAAGCTGAGCTTCAACCTTCCGGCTCTCATTAAGTGGTTTTAAAAAAAAAAATGGTGGTTAGGGCCTACTAACAGCTTCTGCCCCTCCCTGGTGTTGCCCTCAACTAAATAAAGCTGAGCTTCAACCTTCTGCTCCAAATTACCATTTTAAAAAATGCAATAGGCTTTTCCGGCCTACTAAAGGTGTCTGTCTGTGTGCCCCTGCCTGGTGTTGTCCTCAACTAAATAAAGCTGAGCTTCAACCTTCCGGCTCTCATTAAGTGGTTTTAAAAAAAAAAAATGGTGGTTAGGGCCTACTAACGGCTTCTGCCCCTGCCTGGTGTTGCCCTCAACTAAATAAAGCTGAGCTTCAACCTTCTGCTCCAAATTACCATTTTAAAAAATGCAATAGGCTTTTCCGGCCTACTAAAGGTGTCTGTCTGTGTGCCCCTGCCTGGTGTTGTCCTCAACTAAATAAAGCTGAGCTTCAACCTTCCGGCTCTCATTAAGTGGTTTTAAAAAAAAAAAATGGTGGTTAGGGCCTACTAACGGCTTCTGCCCCTGCCTGGTGTTGCCCTCAACTAAATAAAGCTGAGCTTCAACCTTCTGCTCCAAATTACCATTTTAAAAAATGCAATAGGCTTTTCCGGCCTACTAAAGGTGTCTGCCCCTCCCTGGTGTTGTCCTCAACTGAACAAAGCTGAGCTTCCACATTCTGGCTTTCGCCCTATACTATCAGATATTAAACTGCATTTGGCCTACTAGTGTGGTTAGGCCCTTGAAACAGTGTCTGCTGCTCTTGGGTTTGCTACTCCACTGAACAAAGCAATGCCGCCTGTTTAGTCCTGTTACCAATTTTGTACTGCATGTAGCCTTCTTTATTCTTTGGCCCTATATCTGTTTCCTCCTCATCCTGACCATTGCCCAGCCACTGCTAAATGAGTCTGCTGGTACATTGACCTAGACCACTACATTCCCCTTGTACTCTACACAGCCAGAATCTGTCCCTGCTGAAAGTAAGGTTCCCCTTCCCGCATGTTATACCACCTTACACAGGGACAAAGAGGAAGGTGCAGATGAAAGTGCAGGTTCCTTCATCAGGTGGGGGGGCATACTCGTTGGCGACGTCACTGGCACAGGGCCCCTCAGAGTACGCAAAAGTGTCGCTGCTGGTGGGAGGCGCCCCCGCCATGCAAACACACCGCCGTACTTTGAGGGGCCCTGTGCCAGTGGCAATGCGAACGAGTGGGCCCCCCCCTGCTTGCTCAGGATCACAGCACTTGCAACTTTTAAATACTTACCTTTCCCTGCAACACCGCCGTGACGTAGTCCGCATTTCCTGGGCCCACGAAAAACTTGAGCCAGCCCTACTCCCCCCACAACTTTCCCCCAATTCCCTATGCCCAACTATTATTATACAGTTAATTAAGATTGGCAAGCTTCAGAAACAAGAATGGATGTTTTTGGCATTAAAATGGGCACTGTAGGTGTTTTCCTGGCCTCCACTCACTGCCGACTATGCTTCCCCATTGACTTGCATTGGGTTTCGTGTTTCGGTCGATCCCCGACTTTTAGCGATAATCGGCCGACTGCACTCGACTCGACTGTGGACAAAATCGGGTTTCCCAAAACCCTACTCGATCTTAAAAAAATGAAAGTCGCTCAACCCTACTCAGCAGTATCAATATACCTAGTGCAACTATAATCCTTCTGGGTTCACTAACTCTTCTTCAGTATTTGGTAGTTATCAACCAATGAATACAAGAAACACCCATAAGTCCTGCCATTTTGAAGATGTTATGAACTAGTTGGCTAGTCATCACAATTTAGCCTTTGTCAAAGTCACTCAGATACTTATGTTTGCCCATTGTAACTGACTTTCTTCTTACAGGGGCTGTCCACTAATTGGACAACTGCATCTTGAAAACTATATTCCAATGTAATATAAAAATATCAGATACTCATCTCCCAGCTCATCTCCCACACTGTTGAAACAGCACAGAGACCCCAAAGTTCATGTGACATTGCTACGCCACGTGAGCCCTGTAGACATGCAGCAATCATTAATGGGCTGCTTTGTTCACATTTCTCTGAGAAGAAATTTAGAAGACTGAAGGAAGAGTGGCAACTGCAGCCCATTAGCATTCTTTGATTAATTATGATGTTTACATGTCACTTGAGCACCGGGACACCTGGTGCTGAAACCACTGGAATGACGCCAGTGTGGGATGTATGTTTTATTTTTATTTTACTCTTGGTAATATAGTATTGAAGAAGGGGTTGTCCGAATAGTAGACAACCCCTTCAATGTAGTTCAGTATATTAAATCCCTTAACAGATGCCATTGTAATGGGTTAATCATTGCTATTTACTGATAGTGGTTGTAATGTTATGGCTTATAAGTATATACAAAGGAGCATAGCTATTGGGGTCACAGAGAGTGCAACCCAAACCAGGCATGTGTGGGAGGGATCGATGACATCATACAAGGCTGAAGGACATACATTACTGGAAGGGGTCCAGCAAGTTGGACATTATCCCAGTAAGGGGAACATATATTATTGATCGAGGCCAAAGATGGGGGACATTATACAAGGAAGGGAACCAGGAAGGAGGACATTATACACCGATATTAATACATTATACCAAGAAGTGGCCCAGGATGGAGAACAGTATACCTTGAAAGGGAGACAATATACTAGGAAGAGACCCAGGATAGAGACATTATACTAGGATGGAAACATTATTACTCTAAGGCAGTGTTTCTCAACTCCAGTCCTCAAGACCCACCAACAGGTCATGTTTTCAGGATTTCCTTACTACTGCATAGGTGATGGAATTAATGCTTGAGCAGGTGATGAAATTATCACTTGTGCAATACTAAGGAAATCCTGAAAACATGACCTGTTGGTGGGTCTTGAGGACTGGAGATGAGAAACACTGCTCTAAGGGGTCCTGGATTGGGGAAAATTATACCAGGAAAAGGCCCAGGATGGAGGAGATTTTACCTGAAAGAGATGAGCAAATATGTTCAGGTCCCTCCTTTTTCGGCAAGCTATAGCGCTTTCTAGGGTTGAGCGACTTTTATTTTTATAGGATCGGGTCGGGTTTCACGAAACCCGACTTTCTCAAAAGTCGGGTCGAGCGAAATCAGCCGATCCTATAAAAAAGTCGGGGTCGAGGTCAGCCGAAACACGAAACCCAATGCAGTGCAATGGGATACTATGGTTCCCAGGGTCTGAAGGAGAGGAAACTCTCATTCAGGCCCTGGGATCCATATTAATGTGTAAAATAAAGAATTAAAATAAAAAATATTGATATACTCACCCGTCCGGAGGCCCCTGGACATCACCGCTGGTAACCGGCAGCCTTCTTTGCTTAAAATGAGCGCGTTCAGGGCCTTCCATGACGTCACGGCTTCTGATTGGTCGCGTGCCGCTCATGTGACTGCCACGCGACCAATCACAAGCCGTGACGTAATTCTCAGGTCCTAATTCCTAATTCTAGGAATTTAGGACCTGAGAATTACGTCACGGCTTGTGATTGGTCGCGTGGGGGTCACATGGGCGGCCGCGACCAATCACAAGCCGTGACATCATCTAAGGCCCTGAACGCGCTCATTCTTAGGAAGAAAGGCTGCCGGAAAGAAGCCGAGGGTGAGTATATTCCTATTAGGTATATACTCACCCTCGGACGCGCCCTGCTTCTTTCTGGCAGCCTTCCTTCTTAAGAATGAGCGCGTGAAGGGCCTTAGATGACGTCACGGCTTGTGATTGGTTGCGGCCGCCCATGTGACCGCTCACGCGACCAATCACAAGCCGTGACGTAATTCTCAGGTCCTAAATTCCTAGAATGAGGAATTTAGGACCTGAGAATTACGTCACGGCTTGTGATTGGTCGCCTGGCGGTCACATGAGCGGCACGCGACCAATCAGAAGCCGTGACGTCATGGAAGACCGTAAACGCGCTCATTTTAAGCAAAGAAGGCTGCCGGTTACCAGCGGCGATGTCCAGGGGCCTCCGGAGAGGTGAGTATATCAATATTTTTTATTTTAATTCTTTATTTTACACTTAAATGTGGATTCCGATACCGATTTCCGATATCGCAAACATATCGGAACTCGATATCGGAATTCCGATACCAGATTCAGAAGATCGCCAACCTCATGGCCGACCCCACACAGGGGTCGGGTTTCATGAAACCCGACTTTGCCAAAAGTCGGCGACTTCTGAAAATGGCCGACCCGTTTCGCTCCACCCTAGCGCTTACTGAATAAGCTGCAGAGGGAATCTGGCTGTTTCACTGTCACAACACATGCATGGACAGCCCAACAAACAGGCTCTCCATGCATGTGTTGTGACAGTGAAACAGTCGCGACACAGTATCTGCGTGCCGGACAGCTGATCAGCAGGAGCGATTCATGTATCCTGGTTCCCTCTGCAGCTTATTCGGTAAGCATTAAAACTTGCTGAATAAGGAGGGACCTGAACATATTCGCTCATCTCTAACCCTGGATAGGAAACATTATTACAGTAAGGGGTCAGGACATTATTACATAGAGGACATTATTACAGGAAAGGGATACAGGATGGGGAACATTATTATAGGAAGGGGGACATTGTTACAAAAGAGGGCAAATACGTATGTCTTCATGGGATCAAAAACGATATAAGGGCCCATACATCTGACGAATATGCAGGGGGACCCAGGTCCAAATTTTTCACCAGTGCCCAGTGACCTATAGTTACACTACTGTATATAAAGTATTTAACATGTGACATGTTTCCCTTTAATGTCTTTAAATAAATATCTACATTTTAATTTTATATGTTTATTGTTATTATTATTATTATTATTTTGAACTTATTACTTATAATCCAATGCATAAAAACTGAAATAGAGTTGAAACAAAATTTTCATGATGACTTACAGTTGTAAGAAACACAGTTAGAAGAGAGGTTATTTTCTTTGCCACTATCTTTGCTTCACCAACCAATTAACTAGTCTTTGTAGTAGATGACAATATCCTTCATCCATTCTCTTTCCTTTGTTGTTCTGCAATATAATTATATGGGGAACATTGTTTGTCTAATTATTTCATAATATATTCAAGTATAAAAACATTTAGATAAGGTTTCAAAAGCAAAATGAATCCCTCTCTTCTTCTAATGGGCACTGTAACTTTAAGATATAAAAAAAAAATACTGAATCTACCAGCCTTGACCATAGGGCTCTGTCTACATTCAACCTCTGAATGTAACTTGCCCACACGTGACAGGTCTTCTCATCTGCCAGAATGCTTTGTACAAGCAATCAAAATCTAGTAAAATATGACTTTCAATCAAGACCACAGCAAATCATTCACAATAAATCCAGAGTTTTATTTATTGCTTTCTATCATTAACTTGACCCAGCTCTTCCCATTATTGACCCATAGCTCACTATTCTTAGTACCAAGAAGCATTGGGTCAATAAAATCCTACTGAAAATTCTAATTTATTATATTTTTGATAAATACAATACCATGAGGAAATCCAGAACATGGTATGGAATGATAAGTTCATTCCAAAATATAATATGATTGCAGCTGTTAATGTGCAGGAGACCAGTGATGAAATATGATCAACTTCTTGGGGAATTGTCTCCATTTTTTTAGTTCTTATCTGGAAATGAGATTTGATGCTTTTTTTTATTATTAGATCCTTCCAAAATGCTAACCATTTTACAATTTTACACTGCTAGTCCAAGGTTATTTGACCAAGGTCCGACTGGCCCACCAGAATGCCAGAGGATTCAGTGAGCACAGGCTCTGAAGCAATAATGGGCACAAAAGATCCAGCAGAGAACAATTGCCATTGGAGATGACTACAAGTACATATAAAAGTGGCTTTGAAACTATATACTTACATTAAAGGGTTATCCTTCAAAAACAAGTTGTCTTCTATCCATCAGAAAGGATTCATCTTGCTGATCGATGGGAATCCGACCGCTAGGATTCCCAAGTACCTTGAGATTACAACTAACCATGGGAACCGGACATTGCAACTGCATCTTGAATGCTCAACCTCACCTACATTCGTTGTGTGAAGAAACACTGGAAATAGCCAAGCACTGCATGCAGCTGTCCCATTGTCCCAAAAACACTGAGAATGAGGCCAAACCTGTTGCACCTCTTCTCCATTCAGGAGCTTTAATCTTTTGGAATAACCCTTTAAATGTTTTCTCTTATGAGTTGATTGTCAGATCACCCAATACACATTATTGATGATATGTCGTGTATGCACAAAGTTTGTGATGCAAGTTAAAGTTAATGTGCTTGTGTTCTGGGCTGATGTAGGGTTATCTCTCCAAATCATTTTCTTTGATGAACCTAATCCTACACTGATTGAGTGGGTATTTTGCTTTTGTTTGACTGTATGAAACCCAAGTGTAAAGGAATTGTCCATTAATGGAAAACAACTTTTTAATGTCTTTTATATGCCTAGTAAACAGGCATAGTTAGCTCCAAGACAGATGCTACTCCTCTGCTCCAAGCACTGTGTTTTCTAACAATCTCATTACATTGTTTATGTCACTTGAGCGCTTCAGCACATCAGTCACTAGTGATGGGCTTCAGCCTTCATACTATTCCATCTGACAGAACTGTGTTTGGCTACTGATAGGCTGCAGCACTTATGTGACATAAACAGTGTCACTAGATCTCAGGGGGACATTTGGAACATTGGAAAAAGGGTTTATTTATTAGTAGACAATCCCTTTAAGTAATATGGGACATCTTGCTAATGTCCCATTAGCTGACAATCAGCTTTTTTTGTCTACTCAGGAATGGATTAGTTGTAAATGGTGATGTCTGATGATTTTTATTTTATTTTACATCATATGAACATTTGGGTGTCTGTTTGTCATTTTCATGGTATAGAGATGCCACCAATGTGCCTTATATAAGTGATGAGTGAACCCAAATAGTAAAGTTCATTCATCATTCATCATTCAGCTGCATTTGACTATCTACAATTTGGTTTCCGACTATACCACTCTACCAGGTTCCTTAACCAAAATCACTTGTGATTGGAGATAAGCGAATATATTTGAGTGGAATTGAATTCTACTTGAATATAATAAAAATCCAGACTTGGCAAAATGTGCATTATTTTGTAATTCTTTCCACAAGTATTCAGAAACCTATTGGTTGACTGGTCACATTTAGCTGAACCATAAAGGGTCATCAAGAGGTTTAAAAACAAAAAAATCCTAATTGTCACCTCACTGTTCTTCTTTGCTGCCCTTCTGCTCTTCACAGTCCTCCGTCCAGACCTTAGTGTATCTTCTTATCACCGCTGCCAAATATTAAATCCATGCGCCTCCCACTCTTGGTCGTGACTTCCTGCTCCCTGGAGACCTGGGACTTGTCAATGCATGCATGCACATGGTCACAGCGCATGTTGTGTCAGCATAACGTTGTGACTTTATCCCTACTTTCCCTCCCGATTTTATGAATTAATTACTTTTTCTCAGAATTACTTTTGTCTTTATTCAACATATTTTTGAACCTCTCAGCCATTCCTAAATCAAATAATTAAAAATCTAATACTGAAATATGTCATTTTTGCTAAAGAAAAACACATTGACTAAATTAATAACATTATGCAAATACTGAATAAACTGTGCTTTTAATTGTGATATAGCAAGAAGAATGGAGAGAATTATGTTGATAATGTAATAATCCGTGAATTAAAGCTTGTTTTTATCCAGAAGGCAATGGTCCTTAAACAACAATTAAAGTTATTAATTTTTAAATAGGTAGTCACATCAAAATACCAGACTTCCACATAATAGCAGCCATTTTATAGACCAGCAATTACAGATAATTCATTTCCCCGCTTATACTGTGTATAATTTTCACTATTTAACATTTAGTATTCAATGCAATGAACACTACGTGTAAAACCAAAGACGCCATGCTGAACCTATGCTAAACATAGAACATAGCAGGAGTGGAGGAAAATGAACGTAGATTCAAAATTGGTGAAAGAAACACCAACAACCTATAATATACTGAGAACCACTGTGTAAGTTTTGAGGTTATTACATAAAGAAAAGCATTAAAAAGGCTGGAAAATAAAAGATAAGATCACAAGCTGCTAAGGAATAGCAATCTTTAAAACAACACACATAGAAAAATCTTCCTCTGTCCCCCATTTCTAATTTTGGTTACTCTTGGGTACTCCAGTGGCCTCAACATGCTATCACATACCTAAGGATTTTATTTCCAGTATGTTGACAAATCTATAATTAAAATCTTATACTGTTGGTCAAATAAATCATTTTAATTATCATCATATTTTCAGAAAACTTTTCATTATTCAATAGTGATAGGGTTAGCGGAACGCACTGAGTATAAATAGGTAGCTACAAGGTGCGTTTGCATCCTGGGGTCCACCTTGCAGAGATATCTGCTGCAAAGTAACAGCAGATAACCTCTGAGCTCACACGTGGGTTAAGCTTCACCCCGTGTGAACTGGTAGTGATCTCTGTTGACTCACAGAGTCGCGCTGTACACAAAACTATTACCCTAACTAAGGGTTGTGCTTGCCCTGGAACTCTTCCGTGCTAACCGCACACATGAAAGAACCAGGTGCTAAGCCAAGGCTAATTGCCCCCAGACCTCCATTGAGCGGTCCTCCCGTGGGCATGCTCAGTGCGTGAAAAGCAGGACTTAGTCCCAGAAAAGCCTGCTCGCCTCTGACCAGTGCTGGCTACAAGAGCAGAGCCTGAAAAGGCTGCAGTAACCATTTGCACAGTATCAGGCTGAGCCAGATGCTGGGACCGACGTCTCTGCTGAGCAGGTTCCACTGCGGCTGGAGGAGAACGGGAGACTGCAGCAGACATGGTTCGAGATTCCCCCTGTTCAGTGATGGGAACTCAACACCTAACACAATAGTATGTAAAAAGCTTTGTACTGCAATGGTGCTTTAAAGTTTGTGAACGATTCAGAATTTTCCATATTTCTGCAAAAATTTGGCTTGAAATAATATCAGATTTTCACAGAAGTCCTAAAAGTAGATAAGACTACCAAATCAAACAAATGAGTAAAAAATATTAGACTTTTTCATATTTTTCATTTAGGAAATTTCAACCTTATGTCAAAGTGAGCAGCATGAAGTTGAAACGATGATGCAGGGTGTTGTGAATTTGCTTTTTGGCTCCCTCTAGTGGTTACTAGTGATTTGACTCTGGGTATGTCAGTCATCCCTTGTATGCTCACCTGGGCCGTTAGTTCAGGGGTGTTGCTATATAAGCTCCCTGGACCTTCAGTTCAATGCCTGGCAACGTTGTAATCAGAGCTAATCTGTTGTGCTCTTGTCTACTGATCCTGGTTCCTGCTAGATTAAGCTAAGTCTGCTTTCTTGCTTTTTGCTATTTGTTTTTGTTTGCATTTTTGTCCAGCTTGTACATAATCTGTATCCTAACCTTGCTGGAAGCTCTAGGGAGGCTGGAGTTCTCCCCCCGGGCCGTTAGACGGTTCGGGGGTTCTTGAATTTCCAGTGTGGAATTTTGATAGGGTTTTCGTTGACCATATAAGTTATCTTACTACATTCTGCTATTAGTAAGTGGGCCTCTCTTTGCTAAACCTAGTTCATCTCTGTGTTTGTCATTTCCTCTTACCTCACCGTTATTATTTGTGGGGGGCTTGTATCCAACTTTTGGGGTCTATTATCTGGAGGCAAGAGAGGTCTTTGTTTCCCTCTTCTAGGGGTAGTTAGTCCTCCGGCTGGCGCGAGACATCTAGCGACCAACGTAGGCATGTTCCCCGGCTACTTCTAGTGTTGGCGTTAGGAGTAGATATATGGTCAACCCAGTTACCACTGCCCTATGAGCTGGATTTTTGTACTTCGCAGACTTACTTGTTCCTCTGAGACCCTCGCCATTGGGGTCATAACAGTTTGCCAGGCCCTTTTGGTGGCCTTCCTTGTCAAAGGATGTGCGGTCATTTGTGCAGTCCTGTGGAACTTGTGCTCGAGCTAAGCCTTGCTGTTCTCGTGCCAGCGGGTTGCTCTTGCCCTTGCCTGTCCCGAAGAGACCTTGGACACACATCTCTATGGATTTCATTTCTGATCTTCCGGTGTCTCAGGGCATGTCTGTCATCTGGGTGATATGTGATCGTTTCTCCAAGATGGTCCATTTGGTTCCTTTGCCTAAGCTGCCCTCCTCTTCTGATCTGGTTCCTGTGTTCTTCCAGAACGTGGTTCGTTTGCACGGCATTCCTGAGAATATTGTGTCGGACAGAGGATCCCAGTTTGTTTCCAGGTTCTGGCGATCCTTTTGTGGTAGGATGGGCATTGATTTGTCGTTTTCGTCCGCTTTTCATCCCCAGACTAACGGACAAACGGAGCGAACTAATCAGACTCTGGAGGCTTATTTGAGGTGTTTTGTCTCTTCTGATCAGGATGATTGGGTGACCTTCTTGCCGTTGGCTGAATTTGCCCTTAATAATCGGGCTAGTTCCGCCACCTTGGTTTCGCCATTTTTCTGCAACTCTGGTTTCCATCCTCGTTTTTCCTCGGGACATGTGGAGCCTTCTGACTGTCCTGGGGTGGATTCTGTGGTGGATAGGTTGCAGCGGATCTGGAGTCATGTGGTGGACAACTTGAAGTTGTCACAGGAGAAGGCTCAGCGTTTTGCCAACTGCCGCCGCGGTGTGGGTCCCCGACTTCGCGTTGGGGATTTGGTATGGCTGTCTTCTCGATTTGTTCCTATGAAGGTCTCCTCTCCCAAATTTAAGCCTCGCTTCATTGGTCCTTACAAGATATTGGAAATCCTTAATCCTGTATCCTTTCGCCTGGATCTTCCGGTGTCGTTTGCCATTCACAACGTATTTCATAGGTCCTTGTTGCGGCGGTACGTTGTGCCTGTGGTCCCTTCTGCGGAGCCTCCTGCTCCGGTGTTGGTTGAGGGCGAGTTGGAGTACGTGGTGGAGAAGATCTTAGATTCTCGTCTCTCCAGGCGGAGGCTTCAGTACCTGGTCAAGTGGAAGGGCTATGGTCAGGAGGATAATTCCGGGGTGGTTGCCTCTGATGTGCATGCGGCCGATTTGGTTCGTGCCTTTCACACCGCTCATCCTGATCGCCCTGGTGGTCTTGGTGAGGGTTCGGTGACCCCTCACTAAGGGGGGGGGTACTGTTGTGAATTTGCTTTTTGGCTCCCTCTAGTGGTTACTAGTGATTTGACTCTGGGTATGTCAGTCATCCCTTTTATGCTCACCTGGGCCGTTAGTTCAGGGGTGTTGCTATATAAGCTCCCTGGACCTTCAGTTCAATGCCTGGCAACATTGTAATCAGAGCTAATCTGTTGTGCTCTTGTCTACTGATCCTGGTTCCTGCTACATTAAGCTAAGTCTACTTTCTTGCTTTTTGCTATTTGTTTTTGTTTGCATTTTTGTCCAGCTTGTACATAATCTGTATCCTAACCTTGCTGGAAGCTCTAGGGAGGCTGGAGTTCTCCCCCCGGGCCGTTAGACGGTTCGGGGGTTCTTGAATTTCCAGTGTGGAATTTTGATAGGGTTTTCGTTGACCATATAAGTTATCTTACTACATTCTGCTATTAGTAAGTGGGCCTCTCTTTGCTAAACCTAGTTCATCTCTGTGTTTGTCATTTCCTCTTACCTCACCGTTATTATTTGTGGGGGGCTTGTATCCAACTTTTGGGGTCTATTATCTGGAGGCAAGAGAGGTCTTTGTTTTCCTCTTCTAGGGGTAGTTAGTCCTCCGGCTGGCGCGAGACATCTAGCGACCAACGTAGGCATGTTCCCCGGCTACTTCTAGTGTTGGCGTTAGGAGTAGATATATGGTCAACCCAGTTACCACTGCCCTATGAGCTGGATTTTTGTACTTCGCAGACTTACTTGTTCCTCTGAGACCCTCGCCATTGGGGTCATAACAGCAGGGGGCTAAACTTGCTGGATGGCACTAGGAACAGTTATGAACAGTAGAGCTGGATATGCAGGACAGCACATGAATAAGCATTAGATTCAGCAGAATCAATAGTGGGGATAGCACAGGAACAGCAAAGTTGTGTTTGCAATCTGGAATCTTTTTGCAGGAGTGTCAAGGTGGGCAGAAACAGCAGAACTGATGGTGTAGTTATCAACAAAAATGCTGAGAAGAGTTAGTTATCAGAAACATGGCAGAGCAAAGTTGAAGGTGTGAATATTGCCAGAAATAGCATGTTCGTCATCAAGTGCATTGATAGCTTAGTTAAGGATGTGATGGCACCAGTATAACAGGACTGATCTTTTAGCAGTAGATTGTTGATGGATAGTAGTCTGGATCAGTTGAACAGAAAATCAGGCACCTATCTAGAACATAACCAATAGTGAAGTGTGGCTCAATACTCACGCGGTACAGAGCAACTTGAGCCAGCTTTAAAAACTCTCAGAATGAGCAGCATGGTGGCTCAGTGGTTGACACTGCAGGTGTGATGGCCATTATAAAACCTTCAGCTTGAGCCTTTTGAGGTAATCTATTGTGGATTTTGACATGTGCTGGGGATCATTATCCATTTGTAGAAGCCATCCTCTTCAACTTCAGCTTTTTTTTACAGATATTGTTATGTTTGCATTAAGAATTTATTAAAATTTTATTGAATCAATTCTTCCCTTTACCCGTGAAATGTTCCTTTTGCCATTGGCGGCAGCACAACCCCAAAGCCTCCAACCCATGCTTAATGGTTGTTGAGATTTTCTTTTCATGAAATTCTGTGCCCTTTTTTCTCCACACATACCTTTGATCATTGTGGCCAAATAGTTCTATTTTAACCTCATTGTTCCGCATGACTTGGTTCCAAAATACATCAAGCTTGTTTAAATGTTCTTTTGCATACTTCTGACTCCGAATTTTATGGTGAGGACGCAGGAGAGGTTTTCTTCTGATGACTCTTCCATTAAGGCCATGTTTGTGCAAGTGTCTCTGAACAGTAGAACAATGTACCATAACTCCAGGGTCTGTTAAATCTTTCTGAATGTCTTTTGCAGTCAAACGTGGATTTTTTTATTTGCCTGTCTAGCAATCCTACTAGCAGCTGTAACTGAAACTACCCAAAGTTTTGCATTGGCCTATTTTCTTTTTTGGAATTTTTAAAATGTAAAAAAAGACAAATTTTTTTTGCATTTGCCTAAAATACAAAGGAATTAGGACATCTTTAACATTAGACCTTTCAAAAATCATTCAATCTTCAACTTGCTTAACTGTTCACAATTAGTGATGAGCGAATATACTTGTTACTCGAGATTTCCCGAGCACGCTCGGGAGTCCTCCGAGTATTTTTTAGTGCTCGGAAATTTAGTTTTTATTGCTGCAGCTGAATGATTTACACCTGTTAGCCAGTGTAAGTACAAGTGGGGATTCCCTAGCAACCAGGCAACCCCCACATGTACTTATGCTGGCTAACAGATGTAAATCATTCAGCTGCAGCAATAAAAACAAAATTTCCGAGCACTAAAAAATACTCGGAGGACACCCGAGCACGCTCGGGAAATCTTGAGTAACGACTCGAGTATATTCGCTCATCGCTCTTCTCAATCACAGAAATTTTGACCAGGAGTGCCCAAACTTTTACATGCCACTGTAGGAGGTCATTACATACTGCCTGTATAAGAGCTGGCAGGAAGCAGTCTTGTAAGAACATACACAACTTTCTTCAATCCCTTCCGCTTGTCTGTAATTATTGATGGATGTGTCTTGACAACAGGGAAAAAATAGCAAGTTACAAAGAAGGGAGACACCTCTGGACTAAACTTTATAGGAATTTTTCATCCACCAAAAAACAAAATTTTGGATAAAGAAAATTGTTACACTTTTGATAGTTGATACAAAAGTAATCTAATACGTTTGATGAAAAGAACTGATTTTTGAAGTGCAGGGGTAGCCTCAGTTTTTGAAGGTGGCTTGCAAATTAGCTCACATCACTAGCTAAGCTTGTCCACTTGTTAGAGATGGCTGGTGCACAGGCAGCAAAGATTTAGTTGTCACTTTAGTTGTCATTTGTGTGCATCATGTCCATAATTACTATACTATAATTTTCCTGTTTTTGATTTCGGGCCGGAGAGGGACCACTCACGGGCTGGCTTTAGCACTTTGTCCACGTTTCATCTAAACCAAAAGGACAACTGATCATTTAAGTAATATCCATTTACAATAGTTTTTCATCCACATGTTTAAATTAGGTAAAACAATATTTAGTATACAATACAAAAGGCGATATGAAGGTATGCACCATTACCCAATCAGTTTTGATCAGTTGCAATAAAACGTCAAGAAGATAAAAGTGCAGCAAAAGAACTTGCCTAAAACTTGACAATTGAAATAATTAGTTGATTTTAGGACAATCTTTGACATTTGAGGATACATTGTTTCTGCAATCATTTGACATGTTCTGTGTCACATAATCCATAATACAGTATATGCCTGATTTCATTGTCTTTCAGTCATTTTCTTTAAAAACTATCTACTTTTAATTGAAATAAAGATCACTTCTACTACCAGGAATTTTAGTATAGTTCTCCATTGATGTCTAGTTAAAAGTATATTAGTAGTATTTACTTCCATACTACATAAAACCTAAGCCTTAATCACACATTCTATACTGTCTATTTATCACTTTAACCCTGGCATAATAAAAGTATAAATCCCAACATGACCCAAAATAAGAATAACATGCCCCCATTGAGGAAGCATTTTGCGAAACGGCGCTGTCGGGGTCAGAGGACGAGGCATTTGGAACGCTTGCACTTAGCACTTTAGAGGTATTTTATCATCTTTCACCTTCATCATTTAAATCATTATATGTCAACATGATCGTGGCAAAACCTTCATTACAAGATATATATGGGCCCATTGTGGTCATGTGTTCTTTTCCTTGCATTTGTTCTATGGTATCCACTTTAGACTTTTTCAACTTAATGTGAATATTTATGTTTTGCACTATGCACTTTATGGCTCATTCACTTACTGATTGATATTATTATGGTGTTTGGATACATATATACCATCCTTGATTGAAAGTTGCTATTTCACTATTTGAGTATTATGTTAGCATGCTCTAAGCTTTACATTTTGGCGGTTCCATGTCTTCATCCTCTTTCAATTCCTATTGCTTGGTTCATGCATTTCATTTTATTGTTTAAAATTTAATAAAGACTTATTTTTAAACTTTATATTTGTGATTTATCGTCTTTCTTCATATTGGTATTTTGAGGATGTGTACAGAAAATAGGTATGTATAGGTATGCTTTTAGTTTAGGTTCTTAGACACGAAAGTTCACCCACATTACATACTATGGATAATTTTAGTGAGGTTTGTGTAATTTTAGTTCTCTTTGTTTAATTTTTTTTTGGTTGCCAAAAATTCTGCAGCCAGATGTTTGCTAGGAGTCAAAAGTAAAAAATAAAGCCCTGCATCCAAAGAGGGATAAGTATATTATTACAATTCAAACCTGATAATAAACACAATAGTAAAACGAGTCACATTTAGCAAGACTGAAGTGGAGCACAATTTTTTCTGACATATTTGCATATGTAGGAAAAAGTATCACCTTTCATATTTGTCCAAAATGCAATGTATTTTAATGTGCCCCAACAAGATTTTACTTGTAGTGTTTTTTCTCTATATTTCTCTCCCACAATATTTTTCTAAAAGGTAGCATGTTGCACATCCCCCTTGAAGATTTTGTGATTATTTAATACATTACTATATTTTAAATTATATTTAATCTATCTTGATTGCAACAATAGTTGATTAGCAGTAGACAGTGTTAATTATATAATGGAAGTCAATGGGAAACTCGAGCATTTTTCCAGAAAACCCCAACAGGAGGGTTAGGGAGTCAGGAAAATTGATGTAATGGAATGGGAACAGCATAGAGAAGATGCCTGGATGCATCTCTCACTTCCAGGCTGTTGCTGGGAACAATGTTGTCAGAGTATTACTACTACAGAGTGACAATGCAACATACAAATTCGAAAATAAAATGGATTTTACAGGTAAAATGTTAGGAAACATTTTTTCCTGTATAATGACATGTATATGAGTCAAAATTAAAAATAAAAAAAACCTCCTCCTCCACCCCTTAGGCTGCATGCCCACTATCAGTAATTATTATTATTTATTTATATAGCACCATTGATTCCATGGTGCTGTTCATGTGAAGGGGTTACATACAAATTACAGATGTCACTTCTAGTAAATGAACTAACAATGACAGACTGATACAGAGGGGCGAGGACCCTGCCCTTGCGGGATTACATTCTACAGGATTATGGGGAAGGAGACAGTAGGTTGGGGGGATGCAGCAGCTCCGGTGATGGTGAGGCGGTAGCTTCGGTAGTGGTGAGGAGGCAGCGGTGTCAGTGCAGGCTGTAGGCTTTCCTGAAGAGGTGGGTTTTCAGGTTCCGTCTGAAGGATCTGAATGTGGTTGATAGTCAGACGTGTTGGGGCAGAGAATTCCAGAGGATGGGGGATATTTGGGAGAAGTCTTGGAGGTGATTAGCTGAGGAGCGAATAAGTGTGGAGGAGAGAAGGAGGTCTTGGGAGGACCGGAGATTACGTGAGGGAAGATATCGGGAGATTAGTTCAGAGATATATGGAGGAGACAGGTTATGGATGGCTTTGTAGGTCAGTATTAGTAATTTGAACTGGATACGCTGAGGGAATGGGAGCCAGTGATGAGATTTGCAGAGGGGAGAAGGGGAGGAGTAGCAGAGGAGTAATGCTAGTGTTCTATATGCAGCATATTTTTGCTGCTTCAAAAAAGCTGTATTTTTTAATTAAAGAAAATATGGAGCTCAAGTCCAAAACTTTGTAAAAAGGTATACATTTATTACATATATATTTGCAATGAGTTACATATAGTAGAACAACAATAATGATACACATTCAGCAAAAAAGTCAGGTAAAAAACAGCATGTCAACCAGATAGTACCACATCTGTGTTATATGCTACATGGCTGTGCTATATACTATGTGGCAGTGCTATATGCTACGTGGCTGTGCTATATACTACGTGGCAGTGCTATATGCTATGTGGCTGTGCTATATACTATGTGACTGTGCTATATACTGCGTGGCTGTGCTATATACTGCGTGGCTGTGCTATATACTACGTGGCTGTCCTATATGCTGCACATTTTGCACTTTTACAAATGTTCTACATTAATACTTTCTAATGTTTGTTTTAAAAAGTTTTCCATTAAAAAATTGTCATATTCAATGTATGCAGTTTTTTCTTTGCAACAATTTCAGCTAACAATAAAATGCATACTGGTAACTGAGGAAGAGGGAGTAGGTCACAAAAATTGACATATAAGGGGTTGACTTATATAAAGCCCCTCTGCTGTATGGTACTGTAGAATTTACAATAGTAAGAAGTGAAATCTGGCATTGTACTATACTTATATTTCTCTGCTGTATCTGTGCATCATGAATCATGGTATGTGTTAAAGGGGGAGCCCACTGGGACTCTTTCACCCGGGGCCCTCAGAAATCTGGAGCCAGCCCTGCTGCCATCAAACCCTGGGGTTGGTAATGGAGATGAAAAGCGTGGCAATATTTTTGGGAATAAATTGATGAATTAGGGAGTGTCTTGTCATTATTTCTGTTTTTTTCCGGCTTTCAGGAATCCTTTTCTGGACTATGGATTAATTGGATTACTTCGGACCTCCATGTGATTTTTTTTTTCAATAAATTCGTGAACCGCGGATAGAATGGGGGACTCTTTATTTAAATAAAAAGTGTTTTTTTTTCTGTGTTATTTTTATTACTGCATTAATAATGGGGGTGTCTGATGGACACATGTTAATTACTAATCCCTGGGGTTGATGACACAGCTGTAATTTTTCATAAATCACAGCTTTCATTAAACCCAACTACCATTAGCACGATTGACACTGCACCAGGGCAATCGAGATGAGCCAGACAAAACGCTTCAATTGGTGCCTTTAATACGATGTGCCAATTCTAAGGCAGCTGTTGGTATGTATAAAATAGAAAAAAACATGAATAAAAAAAGATGCTGCCAGTCTAAATAATTGATCCTAAGCCTGCCCCAATAAAATATATTTCATCTAGATAAGAATCATTTTTGCAGAAAGGGTAAATCAATATATAGTATAATACGCCACGTGACCACATGTGGCGCAACACACGTCATTGAAGTGTATCGAGCCCAAAAGAGATAAAGAGCCGATTGGATAAGTGGGATAAGTATGGTGTGGACTGAGGAAAGATGAAAATAAAATTTGATTTTAATCTCTAACCAGTGCAAACTGAGTTGAGCAAATCTTCAAAGTGTCAAAATTTAGGACATTTACTCAACTCTAATGTATATTAAGATATGTATAAATGTAAAGGTAAACTATGTAAAATGATTTCTATTATGAAATTAAGTTTTGACACTTTATACAAGTCAATTATTTTTTATTGCATTTTCAATATTACAGAATATTATAAAATATTAATTTTTCAGCTTTTTTACCTATACCATGTAACATTTTCCAGCTAGTTTCCAGTATTTAATTTAATTCAGTGCATTGCATGTTAAAGGTGAGAATACATGCTAAGTAAGGCTTGCCTTTAGAGCTAGATTAGTTTGTGCCAGGTTATCCCATGCTGGGCAGATCAATGCATTAAGTCTTAAAAATCCCCCAGGTTTACCAAACTGTATTGGAGGATTGGTACAATTCTACGTCTGAAGCTTGCCAAGGATATGGATAGTTTTACTTCTTGGGGCTATTTTGATTAAATCCATTCAAGTCATCAGTTGAGAGACACCAGTTAAGAATTGATGGTGCCAACAAGGTATTCTCTTTCGTTTGTCTATTTTCACAGATTTTCTTTGTATTTTTCAAGCTTGAAAAGATTATGAGTTAAAATCAGATTAATAACTGTAAAGCATTTATAATTATTGAGGTGGTTACTAACTCTGAAAACTCTTTTCTTGCATGTTATTTTCTTTAGGAGGATTAAGGAGAAAGTAAAAGGTTTTTACATCTATTTCTAGCAATACTTTATGTAGTGGTTGCCCAATTTAGTAGAGCTGGATTAAAGAATGTGGCAAAAAAATAAATGAATAAATACTTTGGTTACTAAACTTCCACAAGAAATGGGATTCAAATTTGTATCAGCAGGTTCATGACACAGAGTGCCCAACACATCATCAGCCCCGGTAAGTAGGCTGTACCCAGGTTGCAATATTATAATGAGAATAGATTAGGAAACTGTCTGTCTTGGTGAGCTGGTTGTGATCTCAACATCTGGTTAGGCCAACTAGGTAGTACGAGCTGGATCTAATGCCCTCTTACTGCCAATACTGAGGGATGTTGTTTTTTTTCTATTTTAGCTAAAAGTATATTTTTTCATGCAGTTTGTTGTCCATTGAGAATTGTCTTCTTTTAACTTCAGAGCTGATATAGTGACAGTGCGATGTCTAAATCAAAGTTATTATCCTGTATATTAAGTTATGCTTTTATAGACTGGCTTTTTCCCTAAATGTTTCTCATCTTTTCTCGATGCATCTGTACCCTAGGTTGATGAGTCAAAATATGTGAAATATTTGTCAGTAATAAAAAGCATTTTGCTCATGAAGGCCTGAAGAGCAGTACAACACTAAGTGTTTGCAGGCAACAGTGA
Source organism: Ranitomeya variabilis (assembly GCF_051348905.1). Lineage (NCBI taxonomy): Eukaryota > Metazoa > Chordata > Amphibia > Anura > Dendrobatidae > Ranitomeya > Ranitomeya variabilis. Next base: position 58,073,842 of record NC_135233.1, read on the forward strand.
AGCATGGTGGAAATTTCCCGCAAATTTCCGGCTGCATGTTAGCAAATGGAGTTGGGGACTTGGTCTGGATTAATATTTTCCTCAGTGCTGATAATTATAGACAGATACATATCTTTCATTCAATGCCATTGGGGAGACATCTGATTGGTTCAAAATGTATTCTACAACAGGACAACAACCCCAAATATACAGCCAATTACATTACATTACATTAACCCCTTAGTGACCGCCAATATATGCCTTGTCGCATCCTCTTTGACTGCGATAGTTACGCCCCTACATATGACTCGTAAGCCAATCAGTAATCTCAACAGTCAGGCGACTGAAAGGACATACTGTATATGCATACCCAAGCCTGGTCCTGCCACAGAACATTGTAGTAGATGTGCTAGAGTGGGAGAGCAACAGAGAGGTAGGTAAAAGGCCTCTTTATTTTATTGCAATCCTCTCTGTCCACAAATCCCTTCCTTCTGGTGGAAAATCCCTTTAATGAACATATGACTTAGGTTAGTCACCAATACTCATATCAGCCGTTTCCTTTTTTTATTTTGCAGTCTTTTGAATATTCTTACTCTGCATTTTCCCTTTGAGAATGATAAGGTAAATTCACAGAGTCAAAAAACATCCTCCTGAAGCTGTAAAAATTATATCACAACAGATGCATCCTGTATTGAGTAAAAAAACCATCCATGCATTTAAATCACTTCTATTCTGTTGGTTTATGATGCTGTTTGAGACAACACTGTTTTTGCATTTGTAATTAGAAGATTGAGCAGATGGTGGAGTTCTCATTTGTGATAGGTCTATTAAAATAACTTATGCAGACAAAAACTTGTGTATTACAGATTACCTGCTTTCCATTCTGTGATAATTTGATAGATTGGAATACATTTTGGGGGAATTATTTAACACTGACTTTAAACCAAAAATAATGCTAGCTATAGCATGCTCTGTACTAATTTATAAAGAAATATGTCTCATAAAACTGTTTTAGCATAAAAATGTAAGTAATAAACAGTTGTTTGGACTGCAATTTATTTAGTATGGACGGATAGTACTTTTCTTATATAACTTTTCTTGAAGGGGTTATATAAAGTTAGAAAACAGGTATGCTTTCTTACTGAAACAGCACCAATCTTGCCCATAGGCTGAATCTTGTTACTGTAAGGGTATGTCTCCACGGTCCGGATGGGGGCCGGTATCGCCGCAGCGGCGAAGCCGCTCGGCGCTAAGCCCCGCCCCCTTAATGGGACGCGATCATGCCGGATGTGTTAACTCTTCACATCCGGGATGATCGCTCTCTCCCATAGCGCCCTGTGATATGCCTTGCGGGGACGCTGCGTCCCCACAAGGTGTACGGACATGCTGCGATCTGAAAAGATGCGCAGCATGTCCGTAGTCACAGGGCCGCCGCGTGCGGGTTTCCACGCATAGTGGAGACGGGATTTCATAAAATCCCCTCCACTATGCAGGAACATCTGGACGCTGCTTGTTTGACGCTGCAGCGCTGCGCAGCGTCAAACAAGCAGCGTTTCCTGAACGTGGAAACACACCCTAAGAGTTACAAACATTTAAAGGGGTTATCCAATACTATTTTTTTTACTATGGGACTAAGAGCTAACAGGCTGGTTTCTGCTAACCACCTGCCTGTTTTGTCCGCCACCGATCTCTGTCTGTAATTTTGCAACTTCTGCTGATGTCACGTTGACAGAACAGCTGCTTCTCTTCCATTCTGCCCTGTTGATGGGTCATGACTGTCAATTTTAGGTGGATTGACAGCCAGATCACCATTGCCTAACTGCGGGAAGCCAGTTGTCAATTGGCATGATGCCTGTAACACTCTCCGACAACAAAGCCACCCAGAAAAGGAAGAGCTGCTCTGTAGACGTGAGCTGAAAAATAGCTAGCAGGAGCGGTCAGTTACTGATCTAAGCCACTGACTGGTATAATAGCGGCTACCCACTTAGTAAAAAAATAAAATAGCCTAGGAAAACCCATTAAGTATGGCTGAATTGCAATACTAGAGAAACCCATAGACAAGAGTATCGCTGTTTCAGCCATATGCATAACACTGTATTTCTTTTGCCCTGTGTTAACCCCTTCACACAATAGGAAAGGAAGAAGAAAACATCGCACTTGTAATGGTGCATGTCAGAGTCCACTCCATACCCAGCAAGTACAGACTATATTATGAAACTGTTCAGAGCCAGCTTTAATTTAGGCAGTTTAATTCCTAAGATGCTGCAGTCAACAGTGACTGCGACCTCTAAGGGTTTGTGCACACATTGCGGATTCCATTGCGGATTTTTCCCTGCGGATTCTGCAGAATCAGCAGGTAAAATGAAATGCGTTTTACCTGCGGATTCCCTCTGGGTTTTCTGCGAATTTTGTGCAGTTTTTATGCAGATTTCATCTGCGTTTTACACCTGCGGATTCCTATAATGGAATAGGTGTAAAACGCTGCGGAGTCCGCACAAAGAATTGACATGCTGTAGAAAAAAAACCTATGCGTTTCCGCTGGGAATTTTCCACAGTATTTGCACTGAGGATTTGGTTTTCCGTAGGTTTACATGGTACTGTACACCGCATGGAAAATTGCTGCGGATCCGCAGGGCCAAATTTGCTGCGGATCCGCAGCCAAATCCGCAACGTGTGCACATACCCTAAGAGGTTAGGATGGGGTACTTCTTAGATGTGATATAATGGCAGAATACTATTAGGTGGTTATGGCAGTTAGGTACCCCCCACACATGAAAGGTTACAGCTAGAGATGAGCAAATGGATTCAATGCAAATTGAATCCAATGAAATCTTTATGAAATTCACACATCCCGACAAATTCAAACAATTTGCGATTTAATTTGAGCAAATACCCCCCAAAAATGCCCCCAATAAATCATTAAGAACTTTTACACATTGCAAAAGATTACACCAGCCACAGAAGGCGGCCATGACCACAGGCACAACCTTGTGGGCTTGATAGCTATAAAACACAGTCTGGGCAGCCATATTTGGATGATGATTTAGGATAGTGAGAGGACATCAGAGCTCTCAACGTAACAATAAAGATTGGAAGAGAACACTGTCTACCTCACAAACTTTATATGTTGCAAGCAATTTGTTTTGCACTTGTGTTTCACTAGTCAAAATTTACATCTGTACGCACCACGCCAATACAACACCCTGTTGTAGGTACTGACTTTTTGGTCATGTAGTTACGTAGCATTTTATATTACTTCCTATTTGGTAAGGGATTGAATTTTGTAAAAAAAAAAATAGAAAAATATTCTTAAAAATTAAAACGTTGAACTGTGCATGCCTATTTTTGCATACCTGATTTACTTGTCCAATTTGATAAATATATGTGGCAAGCCTATACAGTGGCCAGTTGCCACATTTTGCTTTCTGTACATAACTGGGTTGAAAAAGATTATAAAAAGTTATTGATATTTTTGTACAAAATGTGTTGCAAAAGAAAGAGTGGCAAAGGCACTGAACAGGATAGTGTTACCTCTGACAGCGACACTGTCAGTTTGAGTCAGTGTTCTACAAAAAAATGGCCTGTTGAATTACAAATGACTGAGTTAGGGATTTTTTTACGCCAAATGAAGACATTTAACTGTGCAAGCCTGTTTGTGCACACTTGTTTTACTCGTCTGATTTGACAACCATATGTAGCTTGCCTATACAGTGGGCTGCTGTACATGTTTAATATTTCTTGGTAGTCCTTTTTATCAAGGGTTAAATAATTTGGCTAATAAATATTATAAAATGTTTATTATATTGTTGCATAAAATGCATGGTAAAAGAAAAAGTGACAAAGGCAATGAACAGGGCAGTCAAAAATAGAAAACAGCACATGTAAAAATATGAGAACCGCCAGGCGCAGCAGAAACATGACCAACACTGACATCAGCTGTCCTGGCAGTAGTACTATTAAATAAAGGACAGAATTGTCCTAATTTTCCCCCACAAGTATATTAATAGAGAGGGAGTGGAGGGCAATATAGAATATATGTGACAGCAAGAGGAGGTTACTTCTGACAGAAACACTGTCAGTTTTTGCAAATAATTCTTCTAACCTGGAAAATAGGACTCAAACAATTTTATTATCTCTAGTTAGGTCCCTTATTAATCACCACCATAGAGTTTAACTACAACAACAATTCACTGTTTTGTGGTTTGTACTAGCAGTCAAGTGATTGCAGGTTTTTTTAAAATGGTATTGCTGTTTCTTTAAAAAATATAAAACATTTAAAAATTACCTTACTTATCCTGAATTTTGATTAACGTAAAAAAAATGCTAAAATTGCTGTTTCGGTAACATTGCACACAACGCAAAATTAAACTAAAAAACTAAAGTGTTGAATACACTTCAATATTATATAAATATAAATCTAAGACTTGTCTTGCAAATGTTAGCCCCATCAATGGAAAGCTATGAAAAGGTGTGAGTCTCACAGTATGTCAACAAACTAAATTTTTTTAGCGTTACTTTAATAATTTGTGTGACTATAAGTTTAGCCCTACAGAATAATGGTAACATGTAATTTATGAGCACAATAAGCAAAACACAAAATAAAGTGAGGAACTGCTATTATTTTATTTCCTCTTTGTATTAAAAATACAAATTTATCATTTGAAAAAACAAGGCTTCATATGACTTTTGAATAAAAACATTGCTTGTGAAGGGAAGAAATTAAGAAATTAAAGTTAAAAAAATTGTGTCATCCTTAAGAGGGAAGAAATTAAGATAGGAAAAAATATCATTTGGACATCTTCTGTTATATCACACCATATTTGTTTTTCAAAGGTACTGCAAGAAAAATCACTGTATTATTTTACCTTTTTTTGTCATACTGTCTGTGATGATAATGAGACTGCTGAAAAAAATATCTTAAGAGAGCAGGGAGTGTTAATCTATTATAAGGTCCAAATGTGGAAATTGTAAGATAGATAGTGTCATAGAAAATGAAAAACATTGTCACCATTTTCTGAAGCTAAATTCCCTTTAACTGAATAAAGATTTAAGACAATGATAAATAAAGCATTCAAAATTTCCTCTAACTAGTATGCCATGATAAAAATAAAATAATTGTTAAACATTTCTTTAAGAGATTTGTTTAAAAAAAATAAAACTGAGTATGGCTTAGTATTAATTCCTCATGTACATGGGTATATACAGTATGTTAAAATATATAACGTATATACTCGAGTATAAGCCGAGATTTTTAGCCCATTTTTTTAGGCTGAAAGTGCCCCTCTCAGCTTATACTCGAGTCATTCCCAGGGGGGTCGGCGGGGGAGGGGGAGCAGCAGTTGTCACATCATACTCACCTGCTCCCGGCGCGGTCCCTGCTTCTCCGATGCGATACGATGGTCTCTGGGCACCGGCAGCTCTTCCTGTGTTCAGCGGTCACGTGGTACCGCTCATTAAAGTAATGAATATGGACGCGACTACACTCCCATAGGGGTGGAGGACATATTCATAACTTTTTTTAAACTGTTTATTATTGAAAGATTTTCCTTTTTCTCGTACGAATAACATCATAAACATAAGTATAGTTGTAGCAAAATTATGCAAAACAATGCAAACATTTTTAATGCTTCTTCCAGTGGCACTGTGCGCAGCACTGCTGCTCCTACTAAAATTAGGGCAAACATCTAATGCATCATTTAAGAGTAGGTGGGGTACAGGGAAGGGATAGGGAAAAAGTCAGGGAGGGGAAAAGACACAGAAAGAAAGAAAAAGACACGTAACATCAGTTGGTTAGCTTAGTTACATTGTCATCCCATGGAGCCCATGGATTTGAACAAATCAAGTTGATTATTAATACAGGCCGTAAGATTCTCCATACGTCTCATTTCTTTAATCTTCATCCGGAGTTTTTTCATAGTGGGAGCTGATCTTTTCTTCCAGTACGAGGCTAATAGATACTTCACCGATGTTAGGATATGGAGGAACAGCCTGGCAGGGCCCTTTGTCATGGGCACGGGGGGAACATTAAGCAAAAAAGTCACAGGATCCAGAGGAATCTCTACATCTAACACTTGAGAAATCAACCCCTGTACTCTCTTCCAGAATGGGGATATAGTCTGGCAATCCCAGAATATATGTGGCAATGAGCCCACAGCCCCCAGGCATCTCCAGCATTTATCCGATGTGGTAGGGTAAATATTATGTAAAACCTCCGGCGTATGATACCAATGCATCAGTATCCTGTACTGATTTTCCTTTTGTGTTATGCATGGTGACGATTTAGTTGCCTTAGACCATATGACCTGCCAGATAGGAAGCGGAAGTTCCCTCCCCAGGTATCTCTCACACTTTATCATGTAAGCATGTTTAGGAGGGGGGTCTGATGGCTGAGTGAACAGTACACTATAAAGGTCCTTGATCAAACCCTTTGTAGAGGGATTCCCTTTACAGAGTCGCTCAAAGGGAGTGGGGGTGGAGAATGTTGTGTTTTTATGTAAAGTTAAGGCCAGGTGGCGGATTTGTAAATTTGAGAAGTTAAATTCCCTTTAACTGAATAAAGATTTAAGACAATGATAAATAAAGCATTCAAAATTTCCTCTAACTAGTATGTCATGATAAAAATAAAATAATTGTTAAACATTTATTTAAGAGATATGTTTATAAAAAATAAAACTTAATATGGCTTAGTATTAATTCCTCATGTACATGGGTATATACAGTATGTTAAAATATATAACGTATATACTCGAGTATAAGCCTGAGTGAACAGTATACTATAAATGTTCTTGATCAAACCCTTTGTAGAGGGATTCCCTTTACAGAGTCGCTCAAAGGGAGTGGGGGTGGAGAACGTTGTGTTTTTATGTAAACTTAAGGCCAGGTGGCGGATTTGTAAATATGAGAAGTAAGTCCTAAGTAGGAGTGTAAACCGCTCTCTAAGAGTCTGAAAAGGAAGAATATTTCTATTAAAGGGGTCTACAATATCCGCCTAATAAAATCATTGTGCTTGAAGCCATGGTTCTGTCGTAGCTGAAGTAAGACTATCAGGTATGGAGGGTGTAAAAAGGAAGGAGATCATAGGGGGCTTGGGGAGATCAATGGAAAGGCCTTGCTGCTTATCCTCCAAATTTTCATTGTAAATGCCATATAGCCCAGCAGAGGCATTGAGGGGCATGTACTCCCATCTCCCCATAGCAATGAATTGGAATGCGCTGGAGCCATCCAAAGTTTCTCGATTTCTACCCATTTGCTATAAGCCCGCAAGGAGGCCCAAGCTGGTATTCTTCTAAGGTGCATGGCCAAGTAATATCTTCAGATGTCTGGAAAGGCAATACCCCCCTGCGTTTTTGGAGATGTGAGGACTGATTTAGCTATTCGATGTCATCTCTGACCCACAAAAAAATTAAGAAGCACAGTCTGAAGCCTCCTCAACACCACTCGTGCGATCAGCACCGGCAAAACCTCCACCATGTATAGTAGACATCTTTATCGCATTTGCTCTGCCAAAAAGTGAGAGAGGAAGTTTAGACCATCTAGAAAGTAACCCATTAAACTCTTGAAAGAAGGCTGGGAAATTATGTCTATAAAGGGAGTCGTAAGAGCCAGTCAGGAAAATACCCAAATATTTAAATTTGGTGTCCTTCCAAGCAAATTTAAACTTTGATTTCAGAGCGTCCACCATTGCGCACGGTAAGTTAATTGGGAGAGCTTCAGTCTTTGTTGTATTTACCTTGAACCCTGAGAGTAGTCCATATTCTGTCAAGGTAGATTGAAGATTGGGGAGGGAAATGTGTGGGTTGGTGACGGTGAGGAGAATATCATCCGCAAATAGAGACAACTTGAACTCTCTCACCCGTACCTTAATGCCCTGGATATCTGGATTATTCAATAGGGTTCGGGCGCCACTTACAGAAAGCCTGTCCCTTAATGCTGAAAAAATCTAATTAAAATCACCCCCCAAATATAGCGCATTGATGGGGTTTGATGTAATTTAGCTAATACCCGATTTAGGAAAATTGAGGACATATACGTTACATAGTATCACAGGGACTCCCTTCAAAGTTCCCGTTAGGATCAAGTATCGTCCATTAGGGTCTGAGTCCAAGCTAATAACCTGGAAAGGGCAATTTTGAGCTATCATAATTGCCACTCCTGCTTTTTTCCTATTTTGGGTGGCTGTATATACTATTGGGAATCTTCCCCTAGCAAAGTTGAAGGATCCTGTTTCATCATGGTGTGTCTCCTGCAGAAACACAATATCTGCCTTTGAAGACTTCAATTCTCGTAGAAGGAGGTGTCTCTTAACATCCGAGTTGAGCCCCTTAAAATTTAATGACATGAGACGGACCATGATAGACCCATTGTCTCCAAAAAAAACCAATATATACGAGATGAAGCAATATATCTCACCCCCTTCCAGGTCCACTGGCCCCCTCTCTTGACCAAGTAGTAGCCCACCAAGCTGCCCTCTCCATACTGGGATAGGTACATGATGCCATTACCTAGGAGAAGAAAAAGAAAAGAAGGAAGACAAGAAGGGAGGAGGGAGAAGGGAAGGTAGGGAACAAACGAACTCTTGGTCACGTTACCAAGTGTGACTCCATTCGAAATTAGACTCCAAAACAAGTCCAGAGCCTGATTACTTTTTGAACCATGGTCAAAATCCTACATTGACCATATTCCTTCTCTGACGCCCAAACTGACATCAGGAAACTGGAAATGTCAATACGGGGGTAAAAATCAGGAAAAAAATGAACTAGAAGATTCTGGAGATTTCAAGTAGTCTGAGCCGTTAGGGTGCCTTCTTGCACTCCCTGCCAGCCTTGCAGTTGAGTCAGTATTATCTTATGCGGTCATATTTCTGCAGATATAAGATAATCCATAGTGCAAGTCCCAGGGTCTGTTCATGTTGACAACACAGGCAAAATAGTCCTCTTAATTTTCCATCAGCACCTAGAAGGGTGGTGGTTTTTCTCCTGAGATAGGACCGGGGGGAGGCATGCCATTTTTTAGCTGAAACTTGCTGCCAAGCTAGAGACGGCGGTGGAGCAGGGGGGGTCAGTTCCCAGTTTGGTAGTTTTTGGACCGGAATTTCTAAGGCTGAGCAAAACTGATGCAGGTCAGCTGCAACTCTAAGGGTGGTTGAGCGGCCATTTCTTCTGGCTGAAAGGCTGAATGGGAACCCCCATCTGAACATGATTTGGCTATCTTTCAATGTTGTTAGAAGAGAACATAGCAGACGCCTCCTTTGCAGAGTGACCCAGGAGAGGTCTGGCAGGATCTGTTGTTGATTTCCCTCAAACTCAATGCTCTGTTTTCTCCTGGCATGGAACATTATTTCTTCCTTTAGTCTATGATCTGTGACACAGCATATGATATCATGGGGCAGTGGAGATGATCCTTTAGGACGTAGTGCTCTAGGTGCCCTATCTAGTTTGATCTGTTGAGCAGGAGGAGCGTCCATTATTTTGTTAAAAATATTGTGTAAAATCTTAGGAAGATTTTCCTTGCCGTGAGGTTCTGGCAAGCCAGGAACCCTAATATTATGTCTGCGACCCCTATTGTCCAAATCCTCCAGGTGTCTTTGATAGTCACAAATTGCTTCATGCTGAGCCATAACCATGGAATGGAGCGTGGTGCATAACTGTCTCTGGTTCCCCTACAATGCTCCAGGGATCTTGCCACTGCCCTCTTGTTCCTGTATAGTGGCCTTGGGCGCCATTGCTCCATGGGCAGCTGCTGAGGCTGAAGTGTCTGCCTGTAAATAAATATCCAGCGGTTCCTGGGTCACGATGTCGGCATTAAGTGTAATTATTCTTGTCTGTGCACGCTGTGCAGTCTTTCTGACCATAATTTATGGTCCTGGGGCTGCCTTTTCAGATATAAAACCATTATTTTAGGGCTGGCAGGCAGCAGAACTCAGCACCATGCGTCCTACTCCATCCACTTCCGGGAACACCCCCATATTCATTACTTTAATGAGCAGTACCAGTGACCACTGAACATAGGAACAAGCTGCCGGCCCGGGAGACGGAGAAGCAGGGAACGTGTCGGGAGTGTGAGTATAATGGGGAGGGTGAGCATTGCTATATTCACCTGTCCCCATTCCACCGCCGGGCTCCATCTTCCGCATCCTCTGGCTGTGACGTTCAGGTCAGAGAGCACGATGACATGGTTAGTGTGCACCTTCTGCCTGAACAGTCAGAGAGCCAGAAGACGGAGTGGCGTACGGCGGTGGAATGGGGACAGGTGAATATCGCAAGTACCGGGGGCCTGAGCAATGAGAGGTGAGTATGTCATTTTTTTTCATCGCAGCAGAGGCATATGGGGCATAATCTATGGAGCATCTTATGAGGCTATCAACCTTTGTGCAGCAGCATGTGGGGCATAATCAATGGAGCATCTTATGTGGCTATCAACGTTTGTGTAGCGTTATATGGGGCATAATCTATGGAGCATCTTATGGGGCTATCAACCTTTGTGCAGCATTATATGGGGCATAACCTATGGAGCATCTTATGGGGCCATCAACCTTTGTGCAGCATTATATGGGGCATAATCTATGTCGCATCTTATGTGGCCATCAACCTTTGTTTAGCGTTATATGGGGCATAATCTATGTCGCATCTTATGTGGCCATCAACCTTTGTGCAGCATTATATGGGGCATAATCTATGGAGCATCTTATGGGGCTATCAACCTTTGTGCAGCATTATATGGGGCATAATATTCTATGGAGCATCTTATGGGGCCATCAATCTTTGTGCAGCATTATATGGGGCATAATATTCTATGGAGCATCTTATGGGGCCATCATTATCCTTTTGTGCAACATTATATGGGGCATATTTTAATATGGAGCATCTTATGGGGCCCATCATGAACTATATGGAGCATTATATGGGGCTCCTGATTCAATATGGATATTCAAAAACACTTAACCTACTGATGTCTCAATCAATTTTACTTTTATTGGTATCTATTTTTATTTTTGAAATTTTCCAGTAGCTGCTGCATTTCCCACCCTAGACTTATACTTGAGTCAATACATTTTCCCATTTTTTGTGGCAAAATTAAGGGTCTCGGCTTATACTCGGGTCAGTATTTATGTATCTATATTAAATGTGGTCGTCTCGTCTGGTATTTTAAGAGCATTGCCTTAAAGAATGTAATGTTATAAATTAGCATAACTCACTTTATAAATACAACTCTGCCACCACAACAGATACATCATTCATGTGATCGCTGCTGACAATCACTGGTCACAAAGGTAAAACATGAAGGTACAACATGTGACCAGTTTAGCCAGTGATTGGTTGCTGAAGACATGTGAATGGTTTGTGATGACATCACTTTGGGACTGTCAGGAACTAGAAGAGCTATGGGAGATTTAAAATGTGAATTATGTTTTGGGTAGGGTTGAGCGAAACGGGTCGTTCATTTTCAAAAGTCGCCGACTTTTGGCTAAGTCGGCATCTCATGAAACCCGATCCGACCCCTGTGCTTGTCGGCCATGCGGTACGCGACTTTCGCGCCAAAGTCGCGTTTCAATGACGCGAAAAGCGCCATTTCTCAGCCAATGAAGGTGAACGCAGAGTGTGGGCAGCGTGATGACATAGGTCCTGGTCCCCACCATCTTAGAGAAGGGCATTGCAGTGATTGGCTTGCTGTCTGCGGCGTCACAGGGGCTATAAAGGGGCGTTCCCGCTGACCGCCATCTCACTGCTGCTGATCTGAGCTTAGGGAGAGGTTGCTGCCGCTTCGACAGAAGCAGGGATAGCGTTAGGCAGGGTCCACTAACCACCAAACCGCTTGTGCTGTAGCGATTTCCACTGTCCAACACCACCTTCGGTGTGCAGGGACAGTGGAAGCTACATTTTTTTTTTCTCTCAGCGCTGTAGCTCATTGGGCTGCCCTAGAAGGCTCCGTGATAGCTGCATTGCTGTGTGTACGCCACTGTGCAAACCAACTGCTTTTTTCAAAGCACATATCCTCTTGTTCCTTCCTTTCTGCACAGCTATCTTTTTTGTTTGTCCACACTTTTTATTTAATTTGTGCATCAGTCCACTCCTATTGCTGCCTGCCATACCTGGCTGACCTGGCGCCATCTCTCACTCAGTGGGCCATAGAAAGCCTATTTATTTTTTTGCTTGATTTGGGTTCTAAAATCTACCTGAAAAAAAAAACACTACATCAATCAGTGGGAGATTAATATTGTCCTCAGGGCTTGTGTGCCACTCCTGATCCTGACTCCTGTGCGCGCCATCTCTCACTCAGTGGGCCATAGAAAGCCTATTTATTTTTTTGCTTGATTTGGGTTCTAAAATCTACCTGAAAAAAAAACACTACATCAATCAGTGGGAGATTAATATTGCCCTTTCTGCTTGTGTGCCACTCCTGACTCCTGTGTGTGCCATCTATCACTCAGTGGGCCATAGAAAGCCTATTTATATTTTATTATTTGGTTTCTAAAGTCTCCCTGAAAAAGAAAAAAAAAATAAAACAGTGGGAGATTAATATTGTCCTCAGGGCTTGTGTGCCACTCCTGATCCTGACTCCTGTGAGCGCCATCTCTCACTCAGTGGGCCATAGAAAGCCTATTTATTTTTTTGCTTGATTTGGGTTCTAAAATCTAACTGAAAAAAAAAACACTACATCCATCAGTGGGAGATTAATATTGTCCTCAGGGCTTGTGTGCCACTCCTGATCCTGACTCCTGTGAGCGCCATCTCTCACTCAGTGGGCCATAGAAAGCCTATTTATTTTTTTGCTTGATTTGGGTTCTAAAATCTAACTGAAAAAAAAAATCACTACATCCATCAGTGGGAGATTAATACTGTCCTCAGGGCTTGTGTGCCACTCCTGATCCCGACTCCTGTGAGCGCCATCTCTCACTCAGTGGGCCATAGAAAGCCTATTTATTTTTTTGCTTGATTTGGGTTCTAAAATCTACCTGAAAAAAAAAACACTACATCCATCAGTGGGAGATTAATACTGTCCTCAGGGCTTGTGTGCCACTCCTGATCCTGACTCCTGTGCGCGCCATCTCTCACTCAGTGGGCCATAGAAAGCCTATTTATTTTTTTGCTTGATTTGGGTTCTAAAATCTACCTGAAAAAAAAAACACTACATCCATCAGTGGGAGATTAATACTGTCCTCAGGGCTTGTGTGCCACTCCTGATCCTGACTCCTGTGAGCGCCATCTCTCACTTAGTGGGCCATAGAAAGCCTATTTATTTTTTTGCTTGATTTGGGTTCTAAAATCTACCTGAACAAAAAAAACACTACATCCATCAGTGGGAGATTAATACTGTCCTCAGGGCTTGTTTGCCACTCCTGATCCTGACTCCTGTGAGCGCCATCTCTCACTCAGTGGGCCATAGAAAGCCTATTTATTTTTTGGCTTGATTTGGGTTCTAAAATCTACCTGAACAAAAAAAACACTACATCCATCAGTGGGAGATTAATACTGTCCTCAGGGCTTGTTTGCCACTCCTGATCCTGACTCCTGTGAGCGCCATCTCTCACTCAGTGGGCCATAGAAAACCTTTTTTTTTTTTTGCTTGATTTGGGTTCTAAAATCTAACTGAAAAAAAAAAACACTACATCCATCAGTGGGAGATTAATACTGTCCTCAGGGCTTGTGTGCCACTCCTGATCCTGACTCCTGTGCGCGCCATCTCTCACTCAGTGGGCCATAGAAAGCCTATTTATTTTTTTGCTTGATTTGGGTTCTAAAATCAACCTGAAAAAAAAAACACTACATCCATCAGTGGGAGATTAATACTGTCCTCAGGGCTTGTGTGCCACTCCTGATCCTGACTCCTGTGAGCGCCATCTCTCACTCAGTGGGCCATAGAAAGCCTATTTATTTTTTTGCTTGATTTGGGTTCTAAAATCTAACTGAAAAAAAAAATCACTACATCCATCAGTGGGAGATTAATACTGTCCTCAGGGCTTGTGTGCCACTCCTGATCCTGACTCCTGTGAGCGCCATCTCTCACTCAGTGGGCCATAGAAAGCCTATTTATTTTTTTGCTTGATTTGGGTTCTAAAATCTAACTGAAAAAAAAATCACTACATCCATCAGTGGGAGATTAATACTGTCCTCAGGGCTTGTGTGCCACTCCTGATCCTGACTCCTGTGAGCGCCATCTCTCACTCAGTGGGCCTTAGAAAGCCTATTTATTTTTTGGCTTGATTTGGGTTCTAAAATCTACCTGAAAAAAAAAACACTACATCCATCAGTGGGAGATTAATACTGTCCTCAGGGCTTGTGTGCCACTCCTGATCCTGACTCCTGTGTGTGCCATCTCTCACTCAGTGGGCACTGGGCCATAGAAAGCTTTTTTTTTTTATTATTATTATTTGGTTTCTAAATTGTCCCTGAAAAAAACAATTTATCTTATTTGGTTTCTAAAGTCTCACTGAGGGAAAAAAAAAAAAAAAAAAAAGGTGGGAGATTAATATTGACATTTGTGCTTGAGTGACAGTCCTGCGTATGTGGCATCTCTGTGATTTTGTGCCACAGAAAACAGAGTGTGTAACATTGTGCCTGATTTTCCTTGTGGTCTCACCAACCTGTTAAGGGATATTGAAATCATACTGAAGTTATAGCTTACCGTGTAAGTTGTTTGACAGCAACAAATAAAGTTACTTTGGTTAAGTTTTTAAAACAATGAGGAAGTCTGGTGCAAGAGGTCGTGGCCGTGGGCGTTCATTGTCAGCTGGTAATGATGGTAGTGGTAGTGGAGCATCAGGTGGTCGTGGGGATAAAAATATTCCATGTAAGTCTGGAGCTGTGGAGCCAGTTTCGTCGTCTGGCTACACAAGGCCTCGAACGCTCTCTTTTCTGGGAGTAGGAAAACTGCTTTTAAAGGCGGAGCAGCAACAGCAAGTTTTGGCTTACATTGCAGACTCAGCCTCTAGCTCTTTTGCCTCCTCTTCTGAAACTGGTAAATGTAAAAGCAACGCGTCGCTTGTGGATGTCCACGGTCAGGGACAAGTCGCTTCCTTGTCCTCTTCAGCAAAAACTACAACAAGAGAGAAGGATGCAGCAGGCGACACAACGGGTTACTCCATGGAGCTCTTTACACATACCGTCCCTGGCTTACAAAGTGAAACACTTAACAGGCCATGCCCATTACAAGTTGATTCTGACATGGAGTGCACTGATGCACAGCCACAGCCAGAGTACTATGCTGCTCCTTTGACTCAGACCACCACATTGCCCTCTCAGGGTACTGATCCACAATCAGACCCTGATGAGACTATGTTGCCCCGCCACGAACGCTATACCACCGACCGACACAGTGACACAGACGAAGTTGCACACGAGCTCGAAGAGGAGTTAATAGATGACCCAGTTATTGACCCCGATTGGCAGCCATTGGGGGAACAGGGTGCAGGCGGCAGTAGTTCAGAAGCGGAGGTGGAGGAGGGGCCGCAGCAGGCATCAACATCGCAACAGGTTCCATCTGCCGGGCCCGTATCTGGCCCAAAACGCGTGTCAAAGCCAAAACCTGTTGGAGGACAGCGTGGCCATCCGGTTAAAGCTCAGTCTGCAATACCTGAAAAGGGATCCGATGCTAGGAAGAGTGCAGTCTGGCATTTTTTTAAACAACATCCAATTGATCAGCGCAAAGTCATCTGTCAAAAATGTTCAACTAGCTTAAGCAGAGGTCAGAATCTGAAATGTCTCAATACTAGTTGCATGCATAGACACTTAACCACCATGCATTTTCAAGCCTGGACTAACTACCAAACGTCCCTTAAGGTTGTAGCACCCTCGGCCAATGAAGCTAGTCAGCAACGCAACATCCCTTCCGTCACTGTAAGGCCACCATTTTCCGCACCACCGGCAGTATCTGTGCAGGTTTCTTTGCCAGCCAAAAGCACTCAGGGTCAGGGAATCACCAGTTTTGTAGGAGGAAATATTGCATCTAGGTCACCGGCGGAAACAATACCATCTCCAACCGTCTCGCAGTCTGCCATGTCCACCGGCACACCCGCAAGTTCCACGATCTCCATCTCTCCAGTTCAGCTCACACTACATGAGACTCTGGTTAGAAAAAGGAAGTACTTATCCTCGCATCCGCGTACACAGGGTTTTAACACCCACATAGCTAGACTAATATCGTTAGAGATGATGCCCTACCGGTTAGTTGAAAGCGAAGCTTTCAAAGCCCTGATGGAGTACGCTGAACCACGATACGAGCTACCCAGTCGACACTTTTTTTTCCAGAAAAGCCATCCCGGCCCTGCACCAGCATGTTAAACAGCGCATCGTCCATGCACTCAGGCAATCTGTGAGTACAAAGGTGCACCTGACTACAGATGCATGGACCAGTAGGCATGGCCAGGGACGTTATGTGTCCATCACGGCACACTGGGTGAATGTGGTGGATGCAGGGTCCTCAGGGGACATCAATTTCGGGACAGTTGTGCCTAGCCCACGGTCTAGGAAACAGTTGGCTGTAGGCGTTCGCACCACCTCCTCCTCCTCCTCCTCGTCCTCCTGCAGAAGCTACAGCTCTTCCACAGACCACAGTCGGCCAACCACTCCATCGGCAGATGACACTGTTGCACACCAGTTGTCCCATTATGGGCCAGCTACTGCCAAGCGTCAGCAGGCTGTATTGGCTATGAAGTGTTTGGGCGACAACAGACACACCGCGGAAGTTCTGTCCGAGTTCTTGCAACAAGAAATGCAGTCGTGGCTGGGCACAGTAGATCTTGAGGCAGGCAAGGTAGTGAGTGATAACGGAAGGAATTTCATGGCTGCCATCTCCCTTTCCCAACTGAAACACATTCCTTGCCTGGCTCACACCTTAAACCTGGTGGTGCAGTGCTTATTGAAAACTTATCCTGGGTTCTCCGACCTGCTCCTCAAAGTGCGTGGACTTTGCTCACATATCCGACGTTCGCCTGTACACGCCAGCCGTATGCAGACCTATCAGCGGTCTTTGAACCTTCCCCAGCATCGCCTAATCATAGACGTTGCAACAAGTTGGAACTCAACACTGCACATGCTTCAGAGACTGTGCCAACAGAGGCGGGCTGTTATGTTTTTGTGGGAGGATACACATACACGGGCAGGCAGTAGGATGGCAGACATGGAGTTGTCTGGTGTGCAGTGGTCCAAGATACAAGACATGTGTCAAGTCCTTCAGTGTTTTGAGGAATGCACACGGCTGGTTAGTGCAGACAACGCCGTAATAAGCATGAGCATCCCCCTAATGCGTCTGCTGATGCAAAGTTTGACGCACATAAAGGAGCAGGCGTCTGCACCAGAGGAAGAGGAAAGCCTTGATGACAGTCAGCCATTGTCTGGTCAGGGCAGTGTACAGGACGAGGTAGCGGGCGAAGAGGAGGTGGAGGACGAGGAGGATGATGGGGATGAGTATATTTTTAATGCGGAAGCTTTCCCGGGGGCACTGGAAATTGGTTGCGTGGCAAGGCCGGGTTCTGGTTTTTTGAGGGACACAAGTGACGTAGATTTGCCTGAAACTGCCCCTCAACCCATCACAACCGGAGATTTGACAACTGGAACTTTGGCCCACATGGCGGATTATGCCTTACGTATCCTAAAAAGGGACACACGCATAACGAAAATGATGAACGATGACGATTACTGGTTGGCCTGCCTCCTTGATCCACGCTATAAAGGCAAATTGCAAAATATTATGCCACATGAGAACTTGGAACTAATATTAGCAACCAAACAATCAACTCTTGTTGACCGTTTGCTTCAGGCATTCCCAGCACACAGCGCACGTGATCGTTATCACACGAGCTCCAGGGGGCAGCAGATTAGTAGTGTTAAGGCCCCGTCTCACACAGCGACGCTGCAGTGATACAGACAACGATGCTGATCGCTGCAGCGTCGCTGTGTGGTCGCTGTGTGGTCGCTGGGGAGCTGTCACACAGACAGCTCTTTCCAGCGACCAACGGTCAGGGGAACGACTTCGGCATCGTTGAAACTGTCTTCAACGATGCCGAAGTCCCCCTGCAGCACCCGGGTAACCAGGGTAAACATCGGGTTACTAAGTGCAGGGCCGCGCTTAGTAACCCGATGTTTACCCTGGTTACCAGCGTAAATGTAAAAAAAAAACAAACAGTACATACTCACCATCTGTTGCCCGTCAGGTCCCTTGCCGTCTGCTTCCTGCTCTGACTGAGCCGCCGTACAGTGAGAGCAGAGCGCAGCGGTGACGTCACTGCTGTGCTCTCACTTTGCGGCGCTCAGTCAGAGCAGGAAGCAGACGCCAAGGGACCTGACGGGCAACAGATGGTGAGTATGTACTGTTTGTTTGTTTTTTACATTTACGCTGGTAACCAGGGTAAACATCGGGTTACTAAGCGTGGCCCTGCGCTTAGTAACCCGATGTTTACCCTGGTTACCAGTGAAGACATCGCTGGATCGGTGTCACACACACCGATTCAGCGATGTCAGAGGGACCTCAACGACCAAAAAAAGGTCCAGGCCATTCTGACACGACCAGCGATCTCGCAGCAGGGGCCTGATCGCTGGTACGTGTCACACATAGCGAGATCGCTACCGAGGTCGCTGTTGCGTCACAAAACTTGTGACTCAGCAGCGATCTCGCTAGCGATCTCGCTATGTGAGACGGGGCCTTTAGGGGTGCACACATCAGAAGTGGCGTTGGACAAAGGGGTTTTCTGACCAGGTTGTGGAGTGATTTTGCTATGACCGCAGACAGGACAGGTACTGCTGCATCAATTGAAAGTGACAGGAGACAACATTTGTCCAGTATGGTTACTAACTATTTTTCATCCCTTATCGATGTTCTCCCTCAACCGTCATTCCCATTTGATTACTGGGCCTCAAAATTAGACACCTGGCCAGAATTGGCAGAATATGCATTGCAGGAGCTTGCTTGCCCGGCAGCAAGTGTCCTATCAGAAAGAGTATTCAGTGCTGCAGGTTCAATATTAACCGAAAAAAGGACTCGTCTGGCTACCCAAAATGTTGACGATCTAACATTCATTAAAATGAACCACAACTGGATTTCAAAATCTTTTACCCCACCTTGCCCGGCCGACACCTAGCTTTCCTATGAAAAGCTCTTGCCTGTGGACTACTGTGAATTACTTTTCTAATGTCTAATTTTCTGCAGCTGATTGTCCGGCATATGACATGTTTACACCTCCCTAAATGGCCAAACTCCCCACACGGGGCCGTGGTATCGCGACTTGGCGCAAGCACCCGTGAGACAGCTGTTTGCCTGAAGAGGTGGGTGTGCTCGCTTTTGGTCGACGGCATTGGTACTGGGTCCCTCATAGTACAATAAAGTGTCTCTGGCGGCGGTGGTGCGCACCCAACGTCAGACACACTGTTGTAACATGAGGGGCCCTGGGCCTGTACCGCCGGCCACAAGAGAGTTCACCCACCCCCAGGTCAAACATTGCTCTACCACTTCCACAGTTGTCTCTCACACTTCCACCAATGTTTAGTCTATGCGCTGACATCCTTCCATACCTGCCACTGACAATACCATTGTGTTGACATGTATGATGGTACATAACATAGTCAGGGGCGGTGTCCTCTATTTACCACAGTAAATACTTTGCGCTAAATTAGTAGGTCTGAAACAACGCAGAGGATCCCACCCCTGAACCTAATGATTGCACCCTTTAGTGTCTTTGTTTTAATGCAAGACATTCACATTTATTTGTTGTTTTTTGACTACTAACTGGCAGACACTCATTACAATCGGCCTCCGTTGACCACACCACTGCTGCCCGTGTACCCCTGGAACCTATTTTACAGTGCCTACAGCCAGCCCATTTTATCATGTTAGGCCTTCGAAGCCTGTCTGCGGTCCTTCCTTCCACTAGGCCTCCACTGACCAGACCACTGCTGCCCGTGTACCCCTGGAACCAATTTTAAAGTGCCTACAGCCAGCCCATTTTATCATGTTAGGCCTTCAAAGCCTGTCTGCGGTCCCTCCTTCCACTAGGCCTCCACTGACCAGACCACTGCTGCCCGTGTACCCCTGGAACCAATTATAAAGTGCCTACAGCCAGCCCATTTTATCATGTTAGGCCTTCGAAGCTTGTCTGCGGTCCTTCCTTCCACTAGGCCTCCACTGACCAGACCACTGCTGCCCGTGTACCCCTGGAACCAATTATAAAGTGCCTACAGCCAGCCCATTTTATCATGTTAGGCCTTCGAAGCCTGTCTGCGGTCCTTCCTTCCACTAGGCCTCCACTGACCAGACCACTGCTGCCCGTGTACCCCTGGAACCAATTATAAAGTGCCTACAGCCAGCCCATTTTATCATGTTAGGCCTTCAAAGCCTGTCTGCGGTCCCTCCTTCCACTAGGCCTCCACTGACCAGACCACTGCTGCCCGTGTACCCCTGGAACCAATTTTAAAGTGCCTACAGCCAGCCCATTTTATCATGTTAGGCCTTCAAAGCCTGTCTGCGGTCCCTCCTTCCACTAAGCCTCCACTGACCAGACCACTGCTGCCCGTGTACCCCTGGAACCAATTATAAAGTGCCTACAGCCAGCCCATTTTATCATGTTAGGCCTTTGAAGCCTGTTTGTGGTCCTTCCTTCCACTAGGCCTCCACTGACCAGACCACTGCTGCCCGTGTACCCCTGGAACCTATTTTAAAGTGAATACAGCCAGCCCATTTTATTATGTTAGGCCTTCGAAGCCTGTCTGCGGTCCCTCCTTCCACCAGGCCTCCACTGACCAGACCACTGCTGCCCGTGTACCCCTGGAACCAATTATAAAGTGCCTACAGCCAGCCCATTTTATTATGTTAGGCCATCGAAGCCTGTCTGCGGTCCCTCCTTCCACTAGGCCTCCACTGACCAGACCACTGCTACCCGTGTACCCCTGGAACCAATTATAAAGTGCCTACAGCCAGCCCATTTTATCATGTTAGGCCTTCGAAGCCTGTCTGCGGTCCTTCCTTCCACTAGGCCTCCACTGACCAGACCACTGCTGCCCGTGTACCCCTGGAACCAATTATAAAGTGCCTACAGCCAGCCCATTTTATCATGTTAGGCCTTCGAAGCCTGTCTGCGGTCCTTCCTTCCACTAGGCCTCCACTGACCAGACCACTGCTGCCCGTGTACCCCTGGAACCTATTTTAAAGTGAATACAGCTAGCCCATTTTATTATGTTAGGCCTTCGAAGCCTGTCTGCGGTCCCTCCTTCCACTAGGCCTCCACTGACCAGACCACTGCTGCCCGTGTACCCCTGGAACCAATTATAAAGTGCCTACAGCCAGCCCATTTTATTATGTTAGGCCTTCGAAGCCTGTCTGCGGTCCCTCCTTCCACTAGGCCTCCACTGACCAGACCACTGCTGCCCGTGTACCCCTGGAACCAATTATAAAGTGCCTACAGCCAGCCCATTTTATCATGTTAGGCCTTCGAAGCTTGTCTGCGGTCCTTCCTTCCACTAGGCCTCCACTGACCAGACCACTGCTGCCCGTGTACCCCTGGAACCAATTATAAAGTGCCTACAGCCAGCCCATTTTATCATGTTAGGCCTTCGAAGCCTGTCTGCGGTCCTTCCTTCCACTAGGCCTCCACTGACCAGACCACTGCTGCCCGTGTACCCCTGGAACCAATTATAAAGTGCCTACAGCCAGCCCATTTTATCATGTTAGGCCTTCGAAGCCTGTCTGCGGTCCTTCCTTCCACTAGGCCTCCACTGACCAGACCACTGCTGCCCGTGTACCCCTGGAACCTATTTTACAGTGCCTACAGCCAGCCCATTTTATTATGTTAGGCCTTCGAAGCCTGTCTGCGGTCCCTCCTTCCACTAGGCCTCCACTGACCAGACCACTGCTGCCCGTGTACCCCTGGAACCAATTATAAAGTGCCTACAGCCAGCCCATTTTATCATGTTAGGCCTTCGAAGCCTGTCTGCGGTCCCTCCTTCCACTAGGCCTCCACTGACCAGACCACTGCTGCCCGTGTACCCCTGGAACCTATTTTACAGTGCCTACAGCCAGCCCATTTTATTATGTTAGGCCTTCGAAGCCTGTCTGCGGTCCCTCCTTCCACTAGGCCTCCATTGACCAGACCACTGCTGCCCGTGTACCCTTGGATCCAATTATAAAGTGCCTACAGCCAGCCCATTTTATCATGTTAGGCCTTCAAAGCCTGTCTGCGGTCCCTCCTTCCACTAGGCCTCCACTGACCAGACCACTGCTGCCCGTGTACCCCTGGAACCAATTTTAAAGTGCCTACAGCCAGCCCATTTTATTGTGTTAGGCCTCCGAAGCCTGTCTGCGGTCCCTCCTTCCACTAGGCCTCCACTGACCAGATCACTGCTGCCCGTGTACCCCTGGAACCAATTATCAAGTTTATAAGCGTGTCCCGAGGAACACTCCAGTATAAAACATCAGAAAATATAAAAATAAGTATTTTGCTTATAATAAAGAAAATACTGGAGAGATATCAAATGCATACATTTTAACATTAAAAACAAAAACACATACAACCAAAAACTGGTACAGTACCAAAATTGGCCACCAGCTACAAAAACTTTCTCCTGCAAGTAGTTAACTGAAAGGTTTTTTTCCATTGAAAACACAGATATGGCATCCACCGAGTGTTGTCCTGTCGCGTCTTCTTTATATTATTGCAAAGAAGCTGCAACTGAATAAAGCTGTGCTTCAACCTTGTGGCTTTCGGCCTATAGTATCAGATATTAAACTGCATTTGGCCTTCAACTTTGGTTACGGCCTACTAACGGTGTCTGCCCCTCCCTGGTGTTGTCCTCCACTGAATACAGCTGAGCTTCAACCTTCTGGCTCTCATTAAGTGTTTTTTAAAAAACAAAATGGTGGTTAGGGTCTACTAACGGTGTCTGCCCCTCCCTGGTGTTGCCCTCAACTGAATAAAGCTGAGCTTCAACCTTCTGGCTCTCATTAAGTGCTGTGTTTTTAAAAATTGGTGGTTAGGGCCTACTAACGGTGTCTGCCCCTCCCTGGTGTTGCCCTCAACTGAATACAGCTGAGCTTCAACCTTCTTGCTCTCATTAAGTGCTGTGTTTTTAAAAATTGGTGGTTAGGGCCTACTAACGGTGTCTGCCCCTGCCTGGTGTTGTCCTCCACTGAACAAAGCTGAGTTTCCACCTTCTGGCTCTTTTTTTTTTTTTTAAATTGCTGGATGGGGCCTAATAGCTCTGTTTGCTCCTCCCTGGTGTTTGTCCTCAACTAAAAAAAGCTGAGCTTCAACCTTATGGCTTTCGGCCTATAGTATCAGATATTAAACTGCATTTGGCCTATTAGTGTGTTTGGGCCCTTAAAACAGTGTCTGCTGCTCCTGGGTTTGCTACTCCACTCAACAAAGCAATGCCGCCTGTTTAGTCCTGTTACCAATTTTGAACTGCATTTAACCTACTTTATTCTTTGGCCCTATATCTGTTTCCTCCTCATCCTGCCCACTGCCCAGCCACTGCTACATGAGTCTGCTGGTACATTGACCTAGACCACTACATTCCCCTTGCACTCTACACAGCCAGAATCTGACCCTGCTGAAAGTCAGGTTCCCCTTCCCGCATGTTATACCACCTTACACAGGGACAAAGAGGAAGGTGCAGATGAAAGTACAGGTTCCTTCATCAGGTGGGG
Organism: Ranitomeya variabilis; assembly: GCF_051348905.1. Classification (NCBI taxonomy): domain Eukaryota; kingdom Metazoa; phylum Chordata; class Amphibia; order Anura; family Dendrobatidae; genus Ranitomeya; species Ranitomeya variabilis. The sequence goes on from NC_135233.1 coordinate 58,097,449, forward strand.
GGGGCATACTCGTTGGCGACGTCACTGGCACAGGGCCCCGCAGAGTACGCAAAAGTGTCGCTGCTGGTGGGAGGCGCCCCCGCCGTGCAAACACACCGCTGTACTTTGAGGGGCCCTGTGCCAGTGCCAATGCCAACGAATGGGCCCCCCTGCTTGCTTAGGATCACAGCACTTGCAAACTTGACATACTTACCTCTCACTGCTCCACCGCCGTGACGTAGTCCATGTTTCCTATGCCCACTAAAACCTTGAACCAGCCCTACCCCCCCACAACTTTTGCCAAATGACCCCCAATTTCCAGTGCCCAACTATTATTATAAAGTTAATTTAGATTGACAAGCTTCAGAAAACAAGAATGGATGTTTTTAGCATTAAAATGGGCACTGTAGGTGTTTTCCTGGCCTCCACTCACTGCCGGCTATGCTTCCCCATTGACTTGCATTGGGTTTCGTGTTTCGGTCGATCCCCGACTTTTAGCGATAATCGGCCGACTTCACTCGACTCGACTCTGGACTAAGTCGGGTTTCACAAAACCCGACTCGATCTTAAAAAAATGAAAGTCGCTCAACCCTAGTTTTGGGATATGTTATATATTTTTTTTTTATCACATTGGCTGCTCTTAGGCAATTATCAGTTTTCCTGAAATCCCAGACAACTCCATTAATTTCTCACATTTTTGACATTCCACTATTGTCTGGACCAAATCTATCTATATCGAGCTCAAAAGATGTTCATATTACTGGTAGGTATTGGAGAAACAAATTAGTTATTTCTGTGCCTCCATGTAGAAAGGATAAAGGACGCCAATCTGAGTATAAGTGGTTTAATCGTCAGCACGTTTCGAAGTATACAACTTCTTCAGGTCGTGGTTGCCCTGAAGAAGTTGTATACTTTGAAACGCATTGAAGATTAAACCACTTATCCTAGGTTATCCTATTATTGGCATCCTTTGTCCTTTCTACAGGGCAGCACAGAATTAACCCATTTGTTTCTCCACTACCTACACTTTCATCTTGTCGTGGGTCTGGAGCAGCCTCAAGCCTTATCAGTGGTTGTGTGCACAGAACACGACCAGGTGAGCACAATTGTGCAATTCTTTTAACTTGGTTACCCAGATTAGACCCGATTTTGTGCTTTGTCTTTCTCCAGTCTTTTCTCCGTCACATATCACAGGTAGCACAGAGTAACAGGAAGCAAAGCTGATGCATTTTTGAGGCTAGAAATGCAAATCAATGTTAATACTATATATACAGATTTGTCTGAAATATCACCCACTAGTGTAGAAAAGTTGATTTTGTCACTGAGCTTCGTACGAACATCTTTATGATCCATATAGCAATGGCCCACTCATAAAATGACACACTCAGCTCTGCAACTCTATATTTCTACAACAATGTTGAGTTTTCATATCCTCGTAAAAGAATAAAATTCATCTTGGATCAATGTTCTTCTATAGGTAATTTTAATGAATATAAATGTGCTTTCATTAATGTTCTGATCATGCAATTAATCAATTTTGAGAGCATCTAATGGACTTATAGTGAACTGTTACCACTATTATCCTCTAAACCATAAATTTCCAGCAAGGCATTAGCCATCCTGGTAACATTAATATCTTTATTTTATCTTATAGCTTCTTAAGTTGATGGGTATGTGAGATATGTCTTTTTTATAGAAAATCTCTCTGCTTTAAAATTGTCCTGCTTTTATTTTAGTTACTACAAGAAAGGACTTCTCTGAGACTTGTAAGATCCCCTCTACTAGCATCAGAAATAGACTCCATTTCGATCTGTCACTAAAAGTGGAAATAAATGTTTATCATATTGAAATAGTCTTCTTTAGTATCAGTGTTACTTTACATTACCTTGGATTAGTTCATCACTTGACCAACAACCTAAGGTTGGGCTAAACAACCTCAAAGACATTAGCCTAATGAGTCATTAATGTTAGCCGAATAGGCTGATTTTGGTGGTCTTAGCCTGGCCATGTAATGCATAAAAGGGTTTCACAACTTGTTAGGAGTCGAGTTTCCTCTGCTGCACAGGGGGAATCTCGATCCGTGTCTGCTGCGGTCTCCCATTCTGCATCGGCCGAAGTGGAGCCTGCTCAGCGGGGATGTTGGTCCCAGCGTCTCACTGAGACTGATACTGTGCAAAGGGTTACTGCTGCCTCCCCAGGCTCTGCTATTATACCCTGCACTGATCTGCGGCTAGCAGGCTTTTCTGGGACTAAGTCCTGCTTTGCACACACTGAGCATGCCCAGGGTAAGATCTCTCAGTGGAGATCAAGGGTCACATGCTCAGGTCCTGTAGCCACTTCCATTGGTCCTCCAGGAAGGCCCTGTACCTGATCAAGTTCTGTGGCAGCCTTCTATTGGTTCTTTCTTGGAAGGTCCTGAAGGTGCTGCAGCTATATAAGGTTCTCATGACCGCACGGCCATGCGCTAGTATCTTCCTAAGTTATGTGCTTTGCGCCAGTGTGGTCATGTGTTCGTATGTGTTCAGGGACCCGGCTGAAATAAGCCCCTAGAATGCTGGCACCACTGGCGAGGAGATTGTGTTTGGATGTATTCAGGGACCCGGCTGAAATAAGCCCCTAGAATGCTGGAACCTCCGGCGAGGAGTTTTGTGTGCATGCATGACCACTGACTGCTCTCATTTGGGTAGTTAGCCTGTGCCTCTGTGAAAGTCTAACAGGGCACAGAGCTTTGCTTTCTTGGCCGCTCTGTGAAGCTAACAGAGCTGGTTCATACCGCCATATTGTGCCGCCATTTACTTAGCAGCAGGTTCTTTCCTGCACGGTGGATCCCGGGTTGCGAATGCACCAGTCCCATCTAAAAATATATTCGGTGCGTTCCGCCAACCCTAACAGTATACTAGCGCCAGGATCTGGCTAAGTAATGGCGGATGAACAGCGATTGCAGGGGTACATCCAGCTGCTGGAGGGCCGGTTGGCATCTCTCGAGCGTGCAACCTCAGCGGTGGATGTTACCGCAATAGCTGTTCAGGCTGCTAGCGTGGCTGCAGCAGCTTTACCCACTGCCACCTCTGTTCCGACCTTGTCTCACCTCCCTTTGCCTGAGAGATACTCTGGGGACAGAAAGTCCTGTAGGGGTTTCGTGAGCCAGTGTGGTATACACCTCGAGCTCCTGGCTGCACGTTTTCCCTCAGAGCGGGCAAAGGTGGGATTCTTAATCTCTCTCTTGTCGGACAGGACGTTGGAGTGGGCTACGCTGCTGTGGGAGCGCAACGATCATGTGGTGCGGAGTGTTCCTCGGTTTCTGGACACTCTGAAACAGGTCTCTGTAGGTCCTCAAGTCACCCATGATACAGCGCTCCAACTGCTGGCTTTGACTCAGGGTTCAACCATGGTCAGCCATTTTGCTGTTCACTTTTGGACATTAGCGTCTGAGTTGGAATGGCCAGATAAAACCCTCATTCCTGTATTTTGGAGGGGGCTGGCTGACCATGTGAAGGACTCTTTGGCTACTAGGGAGATTCCCACCACACTGGAGGAGCTCATAGCTGTGTCAACTCGCATAGACCTTTGTTTTCACGAGCGAAGGTTGGAGTGAGCCCAGTGTAGGCAGAGGTTTCGGCTGGCTCCCACCTTCGCCAGACCTTTGGAATCTCCAGTCCAGGCGTCCGAGTCACATGAGGCCATAGAGTTGACACGAGCGGGATCCAAGTCCCAGTCCGCTCGAGCACATAAGGTCTGTCATGTTTGCCGGCAGTCAGGACATCTTGCCTCCAAGTGTCCTCAGTGGTCGGGGAGACGTCAGCGTCTAGTGGCAGTGGGAGGAGGTACACTAGACACGGTGATGTTTGCCTCAAAGTTGTCCTTCAAGGGGATAATTACCATAGGCCCATCCACTCTTATGGTAGAGCTATGTGTGGACTCTGGGGCGGAGGGTAATTTTATGTCATCCACTTTCGCCCAGCGTCACGCAATACCCCTGGTGATGCTCGCCAAACCTGTAACCTTTTGAGTGGTAAATGGGTCGACACTACCCTCTCAGATTACACACCAAACCATTCTATCACGATTACTGTGTCTCCATCACATCAGGAGATTATCTCCCTATTAGTCATTCCTGAGGGAATTGATGAGTTCCTGTTGGGGATACCGTGGCTACGCTATCATTCTCCTTATATAGAGTGGTCCTCAGGGAGAATTTTGGGATGGAGTAAATCCTGCGAGGGTAGATGTAAGAGGGAGTGTGTTCAGGTTGCTACAACACAGGTACCCGCAGATCTTTCCTCTCTCCCCAAGCACTATTGGCCCTATGCAGATGTGTTCTCCAAAAGGGCTCTGGAGACCCTTCCGCCTCACCGCCCCTGTGACTGTCCTATTGACCTCTTGGTGCTGAGCCTCCCTGGGGTCGAATCTATCCGTTATCTCTCCCGGAGACGGAGGCAATGTCTCAGTACATCCAAGAGAATTTGGCAAGAGGATTCATTAGGAAGTCAGTGTCACCTGCAGGGGCTGGGTTCTTCTTTGTACAGAAGAGGACTGGAGATTTATGTCCATGCATAGACTACAGGGGCTTAACTCCATCACCGTTAAGAACAAGTACCCATTACCCCTGATATCTGAGCTTTTTGGTAGGCTACGGGGAGCAAGGGTATTTACAAAATTAGATCTGCGGGGTGCTTACAACCTGATTTGCATCCGTGAGGGGGACGAATGGAAGATGGCTTTTAACACCAGGGATGGGCACTATGAGTATCTGGTGATGCCCTTCGGGCTCTGTAATGCCCCAGCCGTTTTCCATAACTTTGTGAACGACATCTTCCGGGATATGCTCACCACCTCGGTCGTAGTCTATCTGGATGATATTCTCATCTACTCTTCTGATATTGACTCCCATCGGAGAGATGTTCGCAAAGTCTTCGACCTCTTACGGGCAAACTCCCTCTACGCCAAGTTGGAGAAGTGTGTGTTTGAGCAGGAGTCCTTGCCTTTCCTTGGTTATATCACCTCTGCCCAGGGTTTGGCTATGGATTCTGCCAAGCTACAGGCTGTGATGGACTGGCAGGAACCCCATTCACTTAAAGCGGTGCAGCGCTTTATGGGGTTCATTAACTACTATCGTCAGGTCATCCCACACTTCTCAACTTTGGTAGCTCCCTTGGTTGCCCTCACCAAGAAGGGAGCAAATCCCAAGTTGTGGTCAGAGGATGTCTCCAAGGCCTTCCTTTCGGTTAAGTCACACTTTGTTTAGCGCTCCCATTCTACATCGCCCCGATGTAGATAAGCCATTTATCATGGAGGTGGATGCCTCATCCGTTGGTGCTGGAGCAGTCCTTTTCCAAAAGGATGCTCAGGGTCGGAAGCATCCCTGCTTCTTCTTCTCTTAGACCTTCACACCGGCGGAGAGGAATTATTCCATCGGGGACAGGGAGTTGCTAGCCATGAAGTTGGCTTTTTCAGAATGGAGACATCTCTTGGAGGGAGCTCGCTTTCCCTTTAAGGTTTTCACTGACCACAAAAACTTGGTATATTTACAGTCGGCCCAGTGGCTGAATTCTCGCCAGGCTAGATGGTCCCTGTTCTTCTCCCGGTTTCATTTTACTCTTCACTTTCTCTCTGGGGAGAAGAACATTTGCGCCGATGCTCTCTCTCGCTCCGTAGTGTCATCAGAGGAGGAGGAGCCTCAGCTTATTGTCCCATCTGAGAGCCTGAGAACTGTAGCTCTGGTTTCGCTAGAGTCTGTGCCCCTGGGCAAGACTTTCATGCCAGCGAATTTGCGACTGGAGGTTCTCTCTTGGGCTCACTCGTCCAGAGTGGGTGGGCATTTTGGGACCAAAAGGATATCCGAGCTTTTGGTGAGAACTGTTGTGAACTCTGTTCTCGATCTCCCTCCTGTGGTCAGGAATGGTATTTCTGTGAGTTCTGTCCGTGGGTTCCCTCTGGTGGCTGAAAGTGGAGCTGCTGGACTGGAGGTGGCTCCCTCAGCTGCATCATTTAAGACTGGGCTGGTTCCTCTATTTAACTCTGCTCAGATCGTTACCTGATGCCAGTTGTCAATGTGTCTGTACTGGTTCAGATCTCTCTTGGATCTCCTGATGTCCTGTCTACTTCAGCAGAAGCTAAGTCCCTGTTAAGCTCATTTGTTGTTCATTTGTGTGCTGAATTTATTTGAGTACCTGCTAAGTTTTGTCCAGCTGGCTTTCATGATATTGTCTCGCTAGCTGGAAGCTCTGGGTTGCAGAGTGGCACCTACCGCGCCGTGAGTCGGCGCGGGGGGTTTCTTGCTCACTCTGCGTGGCTTTTGTAGTTTTTTGTGCTGACTGCAAAGATTCCTTTATCTATCTTCTGTCTATTTAGTAAGTCGGGCCTCCTTTGCTGAAACCTGTCTCATTCCTATGTTTGTGCCTTCCTCTTAACTCACAGTCAATATATGTGGGGGGCTGCTCTTTTCCTTTGTGGAATTTCTCTGAGGCAAGGTGAGGCTATATTTCTCTTTAGGGGTAGTTACCTCTCAGGCTGTAAAGAGTCGTCTAGGCAGAGTCAGGTACGATCCACGGCTAATTCTAGTGTGTTATAATAGATTAGGGCTGCGGTCAGCAGAGCTCCCACTTCCCAGAGCTCGCTCTATTTTGCAGTTTTGACTATCAGGTCATTCCCGGTGCTCCTAACCACCAGGTCCAGCCATAACAGTACAACTGGCCAAAAAGTGTTAATGCATCTCAATAGAGGGATAAGAAAAGTTCTGAGACCATTTTTTTTCTCTGCAGTGTGTTTAGTCTTTTTTTCCCCTAAACCTCTGGGTGGTTCAGGACTCAGGTGTAGATATGGACATTCAAGGTCTGTCCTCTTGTGTGGATAATCTCACTGCAAGGGTACAAGGCATTCAGGATTATATAGTTCAGAATCCTATGTTAGAGCCTAGAATCCCAATTCCTGATTTGTTTTCTGGGGATAGATCAAAGTTTCTGAATTTCAAGAATAATTGTAAACTGTTTCTTGCCCTGAAACCTCGCTCCTCTGGTGACCCTAGTCAGCAAGTAAAAATCATTATTTCCTTGTTGCGTGGAGACCCTCAAGACTGGGCATTCTCCCTTGCGCCAGGAGATCCTGCATTGCTTAATGTAGATGCGCTTTTTCTGGTGCTTGGATTGCTCTATGACGAACCAAATTCTGTGGATCAGGCAGAGAAAATCTTGCTGGCTCTATGTCAGGGTCAGGATGATGCTGAAGTGTATTGTCAGAAGTTTAGAAAGTGGTCTGTGCTTACTCAGTGGAATGAGTGTGCTCTGGCAGCGATTTTCAGAAAGGGTCTCTCTGAGGGCCTTAAGGATGTTATGGTGGGGTTCCCCACGCCTGCCGGTCTGAATGAATCAATGTCCTTGGCTATTCCGATCGATCGGCGTTTGCGGGAGCGGAAAGTTGTGCACCATATGGCGCTGTCCTCCGAGCAGAGGCCTGAGCCTATGCAATGTGATAGGACTTTGACCAGAACTGAACGGCAAGAGCACAGACGTCAGAATGGGCTGTGTTTTTACTGTGGTGACTCCACTCATGCTATCTCTGATTGTCCTAAGCGCACTAAGCGGTCCGCTAGGTCTGTCACCATTGGTACTATACAGCCTAAATTTCTTTTGTCCGTTACTTTGATTTGCTCCTTGTCATCCTACTCTGTTATGGCATTTGTGGATTCAGGCGCAGCCCTGAATTTGATGGACTTAGAGTATGCCAGGCGCTGTGGTTTTTTCTTGGAGCCCTTGCAGCATCCTATTCCATTAAGGGGAATTGATGCTACGCCTTTGGCCAAGAATAAGCCTCAGTACTGGACCCAGTTGACCATGTGCATGGCTCGTGCATGGCTCCTGCACATCGGGAAGATATTCGCTTTTTGGTGTTGCATAATTTGCATGATGTGGTCGTGTTGGGTTTGCCATGGCTACAGGTCCATAATCCAGTATTGGACTGGAAATCTATGTCTGTGTCCAGTTGGGGTTGTCAAGGGGCCCATGGTGATGTTCCAGCGTTGTCAATTTCTTCTTCCACTCCTTCTGAAGTACCTGAGTTTTTGTCGGATTACCAGGATGTATTTGATGAGCCCAAGCCCAGTGCCCTGCCTCCTCATAGGGATTGTGATTGTGCTATTAATTTGATTCCTGGTAGTAAGTTTCCTAAAGGCCGAGTTTTCAATTTATCTGTGCCAGAACACGCCGCTATGCGGAGCTATGTAAAGGAGTCCTTGGAGAAAGGGCATATTCGCCCGTCGTCGTCACCGTTGGGAGCAGGGTTCTTTTTTGTGGCCAAGAAGGATGGTTCTCTGAGACCTTGTATAGATTACCGCCTTCTTAATAAAATCACGGTCAAATTTCAGTACCCTTTGCCTCTATTGTCTGATTTGTTTGCTCGGATTAAGGGGGCTAGTTGGCTTACCAAGATAGATCTTCGAGGAGCGTATAATCTTGTGCGTATTAAGCGGGGCGATGAATGGAAAACCGCATTTAATATGCCCGAGGGCCATTTTGAGTATGGTGATGCCATTCGGGCTTTCTAATGAGCCATCTGTATTCCAGTCCTTTATGCATGACATCTTCCGAAAGTATCTGGATAGATTCATGATAGTATATTTGGATGATATTTTGGTCTTTTCAGATGATTGGGAGTCTCATGTGAAGCAGGTCAGAATGGTGTTCCAAGTCCTTCGTGCTAATTCCTTGTTTGTGAAGGGGTCTAAGTGTCTCTTCGGAGTTCAGAAGGTTTCCTTTTTGGGCTTCATTTTTTCCCCTTCTACTATCGAGATGGATCCAGTTAAAGTCCAGGCCATTTATGATTGGACTCAGCCTACATCTGTAAAGAGCCTTCAGAAATTCCTGGGCTTTGTGAATTTTTACCGTCGCTTTATCGCTAATATTTCTAGTGTTGTCAAACCACTGACTGATTTGACCAAGAAAGGTGCGGATGTGGTGAATTGGTCCTCTGCAGCCGTTGAGGCGTTTCAGGAGCTGAAACGTCGTTTTTCTTCGGCTCCTGTGTTGTGTCAGCCAGATGTTTCGCTCCCTTTTCAGGTCGAGGTTGATGCTTCTGAGATTGGAGCAGGGGCTGTTTTGTCTCAGAGAAGTTCTGATGGCTCTGTGATGAAGCCATGTGCTTTCTTTTCTAGAAAGTTTTCGCCTGCTGAGCATAATTATGATGTTGGCAATCGGGAGTTGTTGGCCATGAAGTGGGCATTCGAGGAGTGGCGCCATTGGCTTGAGGGCGCCAAGCATCGCGTGGTGGTCTTGACGGATCACAAGAATTTGACTTATCTCGAGTCTGCCAAGCGGTTGAACCCTAGACAGGCTCGATGGTCACTGTTTTTCTCCCGTTTCGATTTCGTGGTTTCATACCTTCCGGGTTCTAAGAATGTGAAGGCTGATGCCCTTTCAAGGAGTTTTGTGCCTGATTCTCCGGGAGTTTCTGAGCCGGCTGGTATTCTCAAGGAGGGGGTGATTTTGTCTGCCATCTCCCCTGATTTGCGGCAGGTTCTGCAGGAGTTTCAGGCGGATAGACCTGACCGCTGTCCTGCAGAGAGACTGTTTGTCCCTGATAGATGGACTAGTAGGGTTATCTCGGAGGTTCATTGTTCGGTGTTGGCTGGTCATCCTGGAATTTTTGGTACCAGAGATTTGGTGGCTAGGTCCTTTTGGTGGCCTTCCTTGTCCCGGGATGTGTGTGCTTTTGTGCAGTCCTGTGGGACTTGTGCTCGGGCGAAGCCCTGCTGTTCTCGTGCCAGTGGGTTACTTTTGCCCTTGCTGGTCCCGAAGAGGCCCTGGACGCATGTTTCCATGGATTTTATTTCAGATCTCCCTGTCTCTCAAAGGATGTCAGTCATCTGGGTGGTTTGTGATCGCTTCTCTAAAATGGTCCATTTGGTACCCTTGCCTAAGTTGCCTTCATCCTCTGATTTGGTTCCGTTGTTTTTCCAGCATGTGGTTCGTTTGCATGGCATTCCGGAGAACATTGTGTCGGACAGAGGTTCCCAGTTTGTTTCGAGGTTTTGGCGGTCCTTTTGTGCTAAGATGGGCATTGATTTGTCTTTTTCTTCTGCTTTCCATCCTCAGACAAATGGCCAAACTGAGCGAACCAATCAGACTTTGGAGACCTATCTGAGATGCTTTGTTTCTGCTGATCAGGATGATTGGGTGACCTTCTTGCCATTGGCTGAGTTCGCCCTTAATAATCGGGCCAGTTCGGCTACTTTGGTTTCACCTTTTTATTGTAATTCTGGTTTCCATCCTCGTTTCTCTTCAGGGCAGGTTGAGCCTTCGGACTGTCCTGGTGTGGATTCTGTGGTGGACAGGTTGCAGCAAATTTGGACTCATGTAGTGGACAATTTGACATTGTCACAGGAGAAGGCTCAACGTTTCACTAACCGCCGTCGCCGTGTTGGTCCTCGACTTCATGTTGGGGATCTGGTTTGGCTGTCATCTTGTTATGTTCCTATGAAGGTTTCTTCTCCTAAGTTTAAGCCTCGTTTTATTGGGCCTTATAAGATTTCTGAAATCCTCAATCCTGTGTCATTTCGTTTGGACCTTCCAGCTTCTTTTGCCATCCATAATGTGTTCCATAGGTCGTTGTTGCAGAGATATGTGGCGCCTATGGTTCCTTCCGTTGACCCTCCTGCTCCGGTGTTGGTCGAGGGAGAATTGGAGTATGTGGTGGAGAAGATTTTAGATTCTCGTATCTCGAGACGGAAACTTCAGTATCTGGTCAAATGGAAGGGCTATGGTCAGGAAGATAATTCCTGGGTTCTTGCCTCCGATGTCCATGCTGCCGATTTGGTTCGTGCCTTTCATTTGGCTCGTCCTAATCGGCCGGGGGGTTCTGGTGAGGGTTCGGTGACCCCTCCTCAAGGGGGGGTACTGTTGTGAACTCTGTTCTCGAACTCCCTCCTGTGGTCAGGAATGGTATTTCTGTGAGTTCTGTCCGTGGGTTCCCTCTGGTGGCTGAAAGTGGAGCTGCTGGTCTGGAGGTGGCTCCCTCAGCTGCATCGTTTAAGACTGGGCTGGTTCCTGTATTTAACTCTGCTCAGATTGTTACCTGGTGCCAGTTGTCAATGTGTCTGTACTGGTTCAGATCTCTCTTGGATCTCCTGATGTCCTGTCTACTTCAGCAGAAGCTAAGTCCCTGTTAAGCTCATTTGTTGTTCATTTGTGTGCTGAATTTACTTCTGAGTACCTGCTAAGTTTTGTCCAGCTGGCTTTCATGATATTGTCTCGCTAGCTGGAAGCTCTGGGTTGCAGAGTGGCACCTACCGCGCCGTGAGTCGGCGCGGGTTTTTTTTTGCTCACTCTGCGTGGCTTTTGTAGTTTTTTGTGCTGACCGCAAAGATTCCTTTATCTATCTTCTGTCTATTTAGTAAGTCGGGCCTCCTTTGCTGAAACCTGTCTCATTCCTATGTTTGTGCCTTCCTCTTAACTCACAGTCAATATATGTGGGGGGCTGCTCTTTTCCTTTGGGGAATTTCTCTGAGGCAAGGTGAGGCTATATTTTTCTTTAGGGGTAGTTACCTCTCAGGCTGTAAAGAGTCATCTAGGCAGAGTCAGGTACGATCCACGGCTAATTCTAGTGTGTGTGATAATAGATTAGGGCTGCGGTCAGCAGAGCTCCCACTTCCCAGAGCTCGCTCTATTTTGCAGTTTTGACTATCAGGTCATTCCCGGTGCTCCTAACCACCAGGTCCAGCCATAACAGAGAACGTACTGGTGGCTGCATATGGCCCGTGATGTCGGGGACTATATTCGGGCGTGCGTTTCCTGCGCCCAGAATCGGTCTCCTCGGCAACGGCCTGCTTGGTTGCTTTACCCCCTATCGGTGGCCGACAGGCCTTGGGAAATGGTTGGGATGGACTTCGTGGTGGGCTTACCCAAGTCGCGTAGCTGCACCATTATCTGGGTTGTCACCGATCATTTCTCTAAGATGGTGCACTTGGTGCCACTTCCACGTTTACCTTCTGCACGGGCCTTGGCGGCGTTATTCGTTAAGCACATTTTCCGTCTACATGGTATGCCTGATAAAATTGTCAGCGATTGGGGTCCCCAGTTCGCGTCTTAGTTTTGGAGAGAGCTCTGCCGCTTACTCAGCATAGAGTTGAACCTCTCCTCTGCATACCATCCCGAGACGAATGGGTTGGTAGAGAGGACCAACCAGACTCTGGTCACATACTTGCGACATTGTGTCTCTGCTAGGCAGGATGACTGGGCATCTTTGCTACACTGGGCGGAATTTGCCTTGAACAACACCGTAGCCGATTCCACTGGTCAGACTCCTTTTCTCCTTAATTATGGCCAGCAACCCCGTGTCCCTGTGCCCATGCCCGTGTCATCCACCGATTCTAGGGTGGAAGACTGGGTGGTGGAGGCTCGTGACATCTGTGACCGCACACAGGATGCCATCCAGGCCTCCAAGGAGAGAATGAGGGTTTCGGCTGATACACACTGGCGCCCCGCTCCGACGTTTGCTCCTGGTGACTTAGTATGGCTCTCCGCCCATAACATCAGGTGTTGTGAATTTGGTTTCTGGGCTCCCCCGGTGGTTTCTGGTGGTACTGCACTTGTGTGCTTCATCTCCTCTGTTCACCTGTTTTCCATCTGGATGTGGGAGTTTTCTATTTAGCCTTGCTCCTCAGTCATTTCTATGCCGGCCAACAATGTTACCAGAAGCCTTTCTGTTGCATGTTCCTGCTCCTAGACAACTATCAGCTAAGTTGGACTTGTTGTCCTAAGTTTGTTTTGCATTTTTGTTCCAGTTCTCTGTGATTGAATATTTCTGAGGCTGGAAGCTCTTGTGAGCTGAAATTGCCACTCTGGTGTCATGAGTTGATATTAGAGTCTTAAAGTAATTTCAGGATGGTATTTTGAAAGGGTTTTCAGCTGACCGTTAAGTTCCCTTTTCTGTCTTCCTACTATCTAGTAAGCGGACCTCAATTTGCTAAACCTATCTTCATACTTTGTATGTCAATTTCCTCTAAAATCACCGCCAATATATGTGGGGGCTACTGTCTGCCTTTTGGGGAAAATTTCTCTAGAGGTAAGCCAGGTCTGTATTTTCCTCTGCTAGGGTCAGTCAGTTCTCCGGCTGGCGCTGGGCGTCTAGGGATAAAACGTAGGCACGCTACCCGGCCACTGTTAGTTGTGCGGTAGGTTTAGCTCATGGTCAGCTCGAGTTCCCATCTTCCAAGAGCTAGTCCTTTTGTATGCTTTATTACGTTCTCTTGCCATTGAGAACCATGACAGTTTGGCCGGCAAAGAGTTAAAATAATTGGCAGAAGAAAGGAGTATTTGATTGAATAATCTCGCTATGAAGGTTCAAAGCTTACAGGATTTCGTTATTCATGCTCCTACATCTGAACCTAGAATTCCTTTACCTGAATTTTTCTCTGGGGATAGATCTCGCTTCCAGAATTTCAAACATAATTGTAAATTATTTTTGTCTCTGAGATCTCGCTCCGCTGGAGATCCTGCACAGCAGGTCAGGATTGTAATTTCCTTGCTCCGGGGCGACCCTCAGGATTGGGCATTTGCTTTGGCACCAGGGGATCCTGCGTTGCTCAATGTGGATGCGTTTTTCCTGGCTTTGGGGTTGCTTTATGAGGAACCTCATTTAGAAATTCAGGCTGAAAAAGCCTTAATGGCCCTGTCTCAAGGGCAAGATGAGGCTGAAATATACTGCCAAAAATTTCGTAAGTGGTCTGTGCTTACTCAGTGGAATGAGTGCGCCCTGGCGGCGAAATTCAGAGAGGGTCTCTCTGATGCCATTAAAGATGTTATGGTGGGGTTCCCTGTGCCTACAGGTCTGAATGAGTCCATGACAATGGCTATTCAGATTGATCGGCGTTTGCGGGAGCGCAAACCTGTGCACCATTTGGCGGTGTCTACTGAGAAGACGCCAGAGATTATGCAATGTGATAGAATTCTGTCCAGAAGCGAACGACAGAATTTTAGGCGAAAAAATGGGTTATGCTTCTATTGTGGTGATTCAACTCATGTTATATCAGCATGCTCTAAACGTACTAAGAAGGTTGATAAGTCTGTTTCAATTGGCACTTTACAGTCTAAGTTTATTCTATCTGTGACCCTGATTTGCTCTTTATCGTCTATTACCGCGGACGCCTATGTCGACTCTGGCGCCGCTTTGAGTCTTATGGATTGGTCCTTTGCCAAACGCTGTGGGTTTGATTTAGAGCCTCTGGAAGTTCCTATACCTCTGAAGGGTATTGACTCCACGCCATTGGCTAGTAACAAACCACAATACTGGACACAAGTAACTATGCGTATTAATCCGGATCACCAGGAGATTATTCGCTTCCTTGTGTTGTATAATCTACATGATGTGTTGGTGCTTGGATTGCCATGGCTGCAATCTCATAACCCAGTCCTCGACTGGAAAGCAATGTCTGTGTTAAGCTGGGGATGTCAGGGGACTCATGGGGACGTACCTTTGGTTTCCATTTCGTCATCTATTCCCTCTGAGATTCCGGAATTTTTATCTGATTATCGTGACGTTTTTGAGGAGCCTAAACTTGGTTCACTACCTCCGCACAGAGATTGCGATTGTACTATAGATCTGATTCCGGGCAGTAAGTTTCCAAAGGGTCGTTTATTTAATCTATCTGTGCCTGAACATGCTGCTATGCGGGAATATATTAAGGAGTCCTTGGAAAAGGGACATATTCGTCCTTCGTCATCTCCCTTAGGAGCCGGTTTTTTCTTTGTAGCTAAAAAAGATGGCTCTTTGAGGCCGTGTATTGATTATCGGCTTTTGAATAAAATCACGGTTAAATATCAGTATCCTTTGCCACTGCTTACTGATTTGTTTGCTCGAATAAAGGGGGCCAAGTGGTTCTCTAAGATTGATCTTCGTGGGGCGTATAATTTGGTGCGAATTAAGCAGGGGGATGAGTGGAAAACCGTATTTAATACGCCTGAGGGCCATTTTGAGTACTTAGTAATGCCTTTTGGTCTTTCAAATGCCCCTTCAGTCTTTCAGTCCTTTATGCATGACATTTTCCGTGATTATTTGGATAAATTTTTGATTGTGTATCTTGATGATATTTTGATTTTTTCGGATGACTGGGACTCTCATGTCCAACAGGTCAGGAGGGTTTTTCAGGTTTTGCGCTCTAATTCCTTGTGTGTAAAGGGTTCTAAGTGCGTTTTTGGGGTTCAAAAGATTTCGTTTTTGGGGTACATTTTTTCCCCCTCTTCCATTGAGATGGACCCTGTCAAGGTTCAGGCTATTTGTGATTGGACACAACCGTCTTCTCTTAAGAGTCTTCAGAAGTTTTTGGGCTTTGCTAATTTTTATCGTCGATTTATAACTGGTTTTTCTGATGTTGCTAAACCGTTGACTGATTTGACTAAGAAGGGTGCTGATGTTGCTGATTGGTCCCCTGCTGCTGTGGAGGCCTTTCGGGAGCTTAAGCGCCACTTTTCTTCCGCCCCTGTATTGCGTCAGCCTGATGTTACTCTTCCTTTTCAGGTTGAGGTTGATGCTTCAGAAATCGGAGCTGGGGCGGTTTTGTCGCAGAAAAGTTCCAACTGCTCCGTGATGAGACCTTGTGCGTTCTTTTCTCGTAAATTTTCGCCCGCTGAGCGAAATTATGATATTGGTAATCGGGAGCTCTTGGCTATGAAGTGGGCTTTTGAGGAGTGGCGTCATTGGCTTGAGGGGGCTAGACATCAGGTGGTGGTATTGACCGACCACAAGAATTTGATTTATCTTGAGTCTGCCAGGCGCCTGAATCCTAGACAGGCGCGCTGGTCGTTATTTTTCTCTCGGTTTAATTTTGTGGTTTCTTACCTACCAGGTTCTAAAAATGTGAAGGCGGATGCCCTTTCTAGGAGTTTTGAGCCTGATTCCCCTGGTAATTCTGAACCTACAGGTATCCTTAAGGATGGAGTGATATTATCTGCTGTTTCCCCAGACTTGCGACGGGTCTTGCAGGAGTTTCAGGCGAATAGACCTGATCGTTGCCCGCCTGGTAGAATGTTTGTTCCTGATGATTGGACCAGTAGAGTCATCTCGGAGGTCCATTCTTCTGCGTTAGCAGGTCATCCTGGAATCTTTGGTACCAGGGATTTGGTGGCTAGGTCCTTCTGGTGGCCTTCCCTGTCGCGAGATGTGCGAGGTTTTGTGCAGTCTTGTGATGTTTGTGCTCGGGCCAAGCCTTGTTGTTCTCGGGCTAGTGGATTGTTGTTATCCTTGCCTATTCCGAAGAGGCCTTGGACTCACATCTCCATGGATTTTATTTCTGATCTCCCTGTTTCTCAGAAGATGTCTGTCATCTGGGTGGTGTGTGACCGTTTCTCTAAGATGGTCCATTTGGTTCCCTTGCCCAAATTGCCTTCCTCATCCGAGCTGGTTCCTCTGTTTTTTCAAAATGTGGTGCGCTTGCATGGTATTCCGGAGAATATCGTTTCTGACAGGGGAACCCAATTCGTGTCTAGATTTTGGCGAGCGTTCTGTGCTAGGATGGGCATTGATTTGTCTTTTTCGTCTGCTTTCCATCCTCAGACTAATGGCCAGACCGAGCGAACTAATCAGACCTTGGAGACTTATTTGAGGTGTTTTGTGTCTGCGGATCAGGATGATTGGGTTGCTTTTTTGCCCTTGGCGGAGTTTGCCCTCAATAACCGGGCTAGTTCTGCCACCTTGGTTTCTCCTTTCTTCTGTAATTCGGGGTTTCATCCTCGTTTCTCTTCCGGTCAGGTGGAGTCTTCGGATTGTCCTGGAGTGGATGCTGTGGTGGAGAGGTTGCATCAGATTTGGGGGCATGTGGTGGACAATTTGAAGTTGTCCCAGGAGAAGACTCAGCATTTTGCCAACCGCCGTCGTCGTGTTGGTCCTCGTCTTTGTGTTGGGGACTTGGTGTGGTTATCTTCTCGTTTTGTCCCTATGAAGGTTTCTTCTCCTAAGTTTAAGCCTCGGTTCATCGGTCCGTACAAGATATTGGAGATTCTTAACCCTGTGTCCTTTCGTTTGGACCTCCCTGCATCTTTTTCTATTCATAATGTCTTCCATCGGTCATTGTTGCGCAGGTATGAGGTACCGGTTGTGCCTTCCGTGGAGCCTCCTGCTCCGGTGTTGGTTGAGGGTGAGTTGGAGTACGTTGTCGAGAAGATCTTGGACTCCCGTGTTTCCAGACGGAGACTTCAGTATCTGGTCAAGTGGAAGGGCTACGGTCAGGAGGATAACTCTTGGGTGACAGCCTCTGATGTTCATGCCTCCGATTTGGTCCGTGCCTTTCATAGGGCTCATCCTGATCGCCCTGGTGGTTCTGGTGAGGGTTCGGTGCCCCCTCCTTGAGGGGGGGGGTACTGTTGTGAATTTGGTTTCTGGGATCCCCCGGTGGTTTCTGGTGGTACTGCACTTGTGTGCTTCATCTCCTCTGTTCACCTGTTTTCCATCTGGATGTGGGAGTTTTCTATTTAGCCTTGCTCCTCAGTCATTTCTATGCCGGCCAACAATGTTA
Organism: Ranitomeya variabilis; assembly: GCF_051348905.1. Taxonomy (NCBI): domain Eukaryota; kingdom Metazoa; phylum Chordata; class Amphibia; order Anura; family Dendrobatidae; genus Ranitomeya; species Ranitomeya variabilis. The sequence goes on from NC_135233.1 coordinate 58,114,925, forward strand.
CCAGAAGCCTTTCTGTTGCATGTTCCTGCTCCTAGACAACTATCAGCTAAGTTGGACTTGTTGCCCTAAGTTTGTTTTGCATTTTTGTTCCAGTTCTCTGTGATTGAATATTTCTGAGGCTGGAAGCTCTTGTGAGCTGAAATTGCCACTCTGGTGTCATGAGTTGATATTAGAGTCTTAAAGTAATTTCAGGATGGTATTTTGAAAGGGTTTTCAGCTGACCGTTAAGTTCCCTTTTCTGTCTTCCTACTATCTAGTAAGCGGACCTCAATTTGCTAAACCTATCTTCATACTTCGTATGTCAATTTCCTCTAAAATCACCGCCAATATATGTGGGGGCTACTGTCTGCCTTTTGGGGAAAATTTCTCTAGAGGTAAGCCAGGTCTGTATTTTCCTCTGCTAGGGTCAGTCAGTTCTCCGGCTGGCACTGGGCGTCTAGGGATAAAACGTAGGCACGCTACCCGGCCACTGTTAGTTGTGCGGTAGGTTTAGCTCATGGTCAGCTCGAGTTCCCATCTTCCAAGAGCTAGTCCTTTTGTATGCTTTATTACGTTCTCTTGCCATTGAGAACCATGACAATCAGGCTGCCAGTTGAGTCCACTAAGTTTGCGCCTCGCTACATTGGCCCGTTCAAGGTTCTGGAACAGGTCAACCCTGTGGTCTACCATTTGGCTATTCCTCCACGCCTTGGTATCACCGATACTTTTCACGTTTCCCTCTTAAAGCCCGTTCATTTGTCCCGGTTTTCTGAGTCATCTGCCTGGACATCGGGTTCATCAACGGATGAGTTTGAGGTGAATGCTATCGTGGGGTGCAAGGTGGTACGTGGCAAGAAATATTATCTGGTGGACTGGAAAGGTCACGGTCCAGAGGATAGAACCTGGGAGCCTGTGGAGCACATTTGGGCTCCGCTGCTTATTGCAGCTTTTGAGCGTAGCAAGGCTCAAGGAGGGGGGCCCTAGGAGGGGGGTAATGTTAGGAATCGAGTTTCCTCTGCTGCACAGGGGGAATCTCGATCCGTGTCTGCTGCGGTCTCCCATTCTGCATCGGCCGCAGTGGAGCCTGCTCAGCGGAGACGTCGGTCCCAGCGTCTCACTGAGACTGATACTGTGCAAAGGGTTACTGCTGCCTCCCCAGGCTCTGCTATTGTACCCTGCACTGATCTGCGGTGAGCAGGCTTTTCTGGGACTAAGTCCTGCTTTGCACACACTGAGCATGCCCAGGGTAAGATCTCTCAGTGGAGATCAAGGGTCAGATGCTCAGGTACTGCAGCCACTTCCATTGGTCCTCCAGGAAGGCCCTGTACCTGATCAAGTTCTGTGGCAGCCTTCTATTGTTTTTTTCTTGGAAGGTCCTGAAGGTGCTGCAGCTATATAAGGTTCTCATGACCGCACGGCCATGCACTAGTATCTTCCTAAGTTAGATAAGTTATGTGCTTTGCGCCAGTGTGGTCATGTGTTCATATGTGTTCAGGGACCCGGCTGAAATAAGCCCCTAGAATGCTGGCACCTCCGGCGAGGAGTTTGTGTTTGGATGTATTCAGGGACCCGGCTGAAATAAGCCCCTAGAATGCTGGCACCTCCGGCGAGGAGTTTTGTGTGCGTGCATGACTACTGACTGCTCTCATTTGGGTAGTTAGCCTGTGCCTCTGTGAAAGTCTAACAGGGCACAGAGCTTTGCTTTCTCGGCCACTCTGTGAAGCTAACAGAGCTGGTTCATACCGCCATATTGTGCCGCCATTTACTTAGCAGCAGGTTCTTTCCTGCACGGTCGATCCCGGGTTGCGAATGCACCAGTCCCATCTAAAAATATATTCGGTGCATTCCGCCAACCCTAACACAACTAATGGTAGATATTTCAAGGAAAAGAATCAGGCAGTTGGATTTCAACATGTCCAATCCTTCATTTTTCAGAAGAGATAAGCTGCCACCAAATGAGTCTAGTAGCAGTGTCCTCTCCTATTTGCATATAGATATGAGTCTAGTGTTTCTAGCATGGTCCTTGGAAAATGCCTAAAATCCATAAACCTTCAAAAAACACATTTTAAAAAAGTAATTGATGGACATTTTACGATCAAATTATGCAGACCCCAATCAAATACCATTAGCCTCTTCATTACATTTGACGTATATGTACGTCAAAAGTCGTGTCCCCACCTTTGATGCAGGCTCGCATGCTGAGCTCACATTTTTCTGCGTACACGATGGTTGATTTAATCAGCCATCACTGTGCTCCGCCCACGGCATTTAACAAGCTCAGGCGGGGGGCGCGTCATTCCATGCTCCCATAGGCACGCCAGTGAGGTGATCATGGGGGGCTGATGGGTTGTTATAACAGCCAGAAGGGGTCTGCTGATATCCTGATAACCCATGAGCCAGTGGGTGGGGTTCATAGGAGATCGTGATTTTAGCTAGAAGCCCTGCAATGTATAGCAAAGGCAATCTGATGATAGTAGCATCAAGTCCTTTAAGGGAACTATTAAACACAGTGAAAAGTGAAAAAAAAAGTTTTTCAAAATATGAAATAAATAAAAAACAGAAGAGTCCAAATCACCCTCTTTTGTCCCATGAAAAATAAAACAATTATACAAAAAAAATACACATATTTGGTATTCAGAAATGTTCCATCTATCAAAAAATAAAACAAATTAATCCTATTGGTAAATGGCATAACAAAAAAAAAATAAAAACACCATAATTAGATTTTTAGGCCAACGCAACATTGCAAAAAAAAATGCAATAAGAGGCGATCAAAACATCATGTCTATTGTTTAACCCAAAATGGTATCAGTAAAAATGTCAGCTTAGGGTGCAAAAATAAGCCATCATATCCTAAAAAAGAAAACTTCTTTCAGAATTCTTTTCACCACTGAAAAAATAAACTATACATGTTTGGTATCTGTGTACTTGTACTGACCTGGAGAATTATACTGCCAGGTCAGTTTTACATGGTAAATAAAAAAATGCAGAAAGAAATTGTGAAATTTTACTTTTTTTGCAATTTCAACGCACTTGGATTTTTTTCCCTGCTTTCCAGTGCACTAAATGGTAAAATGAATAGTGTCATTCAAATGTTATTCAACTCATCCCAAAAGAAACAAACCGTCATATGGGTTATTGGATGAAAAAAAATAAAAAAACATATTGCTCTTGGAAGAAGGGGAGAAAAAACCCAAAAATGATAAAACAGAAAATTGGGGTTAAAGAGGTAGTGTGGGACTCACTTGAGTGAAATTGAATCCCAAGCAGCACTAATGCGTCATCTGTCAGCAAAAAAAAAACTTTTCTGACTTTTTTATTGTCTTCAGCACTAGTTTTAGTATTTTTTTCATCTTTTCACATCTACCCATAAATGAAAAGTATATACAGTATATATATTTATTTCATAATGTCATAATTTGATAGATATATTAGAATAAGATTTCACAGCAGTATAGTAGCTCTTTTTCTGTTCTATTGAAGGCCATCAGGGGAAGTACAGAGATCAGTGACATACCACTGTGCCATGCAAGTGTAGAAAAGTTCTATAAAAGAACAGAGCTTTGATAATAAAGAAGAATAATTGCATGGTAATTAAAAACATAGAACATGTCACAATTATTTTTATAATATAGATGAATATTTAATAATAAGGGCATGTTCACATGTGATGGAAAAAGTTATTGATAATCAGCAAAATCCTGGTTCTTGCATGGATTTCACCCTTTGAATTTCAATGGGTGAAATTCATAGTTAAAATACACTGAAAAAATGTTGATGCTACAGATCTGCAGCACAAGTCAATTTTCTAATGGAAGCAATTTTACAAGAATTGACATTTTTGAAATTTCATTCACTTTGCTGTTCCCATAATTTACTGTTGAATTTCCCTCCATAAATTGAGATGCACAATATGCGACATGAGCTTGCCCTAAAAATGTAAATAGTTTTTAATACAGGTGAATATTACTGCACACAAAGCAATGTGTCCATTAGGGGGTGAAGAAAAGTGAAGGATGACTGGTAGGCAGAGTAGGCAGCAATGAAGTGTGGCATTAAGAGGGAAGGATAATTTCTGGAAATAGTAACAATTGTTCAGCCCTCTTTTTCTATAGTATGTATTGGACTTTGTATTTGAATTGCAGATAGTGATCTTGGTGTTAGGGTACAAGCAGCTTTTTCTTTAATGGTGAAGCAATAGTACGATGAGCAAAAGAACTGCTCAAGTTAAAGGAAACCAGAAGGCTGATAACTGCTGAAACATGCTGCCCGACCCATGGAATGTCAGGCATGTAACGCTCCATAAAGCAAAACATTACCATTTAGACCTCAATCTCTAACATAATATCTTATGCTTTGCACTGAAGAGGGGCAGTCCCCCTAAACATGTGTCTGCAAATTGAGATTTTCTTTTGGCTTTAATACTACGTTATGTGGCAAGGCTTGTTAAAGGGTTGATATTGACTTTTAATATTGTTGTTTCCAACAGGTGGTTCTAGAGTTCCAGTCTTCTTCCTCATTGAAGAGACAATTTGCATATTTAATTTCCAGGATGAGTATTGCACAGTCTCTAAGTCTACAAGACTTCTCCCGCACATCCCCTCTACTCTGGAACTCTCTACCCCAACATATCAGACTCTCGCCTATCATGGAAACCCTCAAAAGGAACCTGAAGATCTACCTCTTCCAACAAGTCTACAACCTGCAGTAACTACCAAACTGCTGTATGGCCAGCTCTACCCCCATCTACTGTATCATCACCCATCCCTTGTAGATTGTGAGCCCTCCCGGGCAGGGTCCTCTCTCTATTAAGTGCCAGTCGTGACGTGTATTGTTTAAGATTACTGTACTTGTTTTTTTATTATGTATATCCCTCCTCACATGCAGGGGTAGCACTGCTGCAGCCAGGCATGTCCTCTGAAAGCCGGAGGAGTGACTGCTCCAGTAAGGAGGGAAAAAGGAGAGCAGGGCAGGCCAGACAGGTGCTGGTAGTGGGGGACTCAATTATTAGGGGAACAGATAGGGCAATCTGTCACAAAGACAGGGATCATCGGACGGTGTGCTGCCTACCTGGCGCTCGAGTCCGACACATCGCTGATCGGGTGGACAGATTACTGGGAGGGGCTGGTGAGGACCCAGCGGTCATGGTGCACATTGGCACAAATGACAAAGTTAGAGGTAGGTGGAAGGTCCTTAAAGATGATTTCAGGGAATTAGGCTGCAAGCTGAAAGCAAGGACCTCCAACGTGGTATTTTCCGAAATACTGCCTGTACCACGTGCCACGCCAGAGAGGCAACGGGAGATTAGGGAGGTTAATAAGTGGCTCAAGAATTGGTGTAGGAAGGAGGGGTTTGGGTTCCTGCAGAACTGGGCCGACTTCTCAGTTGGCTACAGGCTCTACGCTAGGGACGGGCTGCACCTCAATGGGGAAGGGGCAGCTGTGCTGGGGGAGAAAATGGTTAGAAGGTTGGAGGAGTGTTTAAACTAGGGATTGGGGGGGAGGGTATTCATTTTATAGGAGGGGAAGATAGTGCAGATAGAGACCTGGGCACAAATGAGGAAGTTGGGGGTGGCGGTGGCATGGGGGGTGGGGTTAGAACAGTTAGTAATTTAAGAAAGAATAGAGGTACAGAGAGTAACATCAAGTGCATGTATACTAATGCCAGAAGCCTCGCCAACAAAATGGATGAATTAGAACTAATGTTGTTGGAGCATAATTATGACATGGTGGGGATATCTGAGACGTGGCTGGATGAGAGCCATGACTGGGCTGTTAACTTGCAGGGCTATAGCCTGTTCAGAAATGACCGTACAGATAAGCGAGGGGGAGGGGTGTGTCTATATGTAAAATCTTCCTTAAAACCCATCCTGCGTGATAATATAGGTGAATTTAATGAAAATGTAGAGTCCCTGTGGGTGGAGATAAGGGGAGGGGGAAAAAATAATAAATTACTGATAGGGGTTTGTTATAAATCTCCAAAACTAATGGAAGCAATGGAGAATATCCTCGTAAAGCAAATAGATGAAGCTGCGACTCAAGGAGAAGTCATTATTATGGGGGACTTCAACTACCCTGAAATAGATTGGGGAACAGAAACCTGCAGTTCCAGCAAAGGTAATCGGTTTTTGACAACTATGAGAGACAATTACCTTTCACAACTGGTTCAGGACCCAACAAGGAGGGGGGCACTGCTAGACCTAATATTAACCAACAGGCCAGACCGCATATCAAACATAAGGGTTGGGGGTCACTTGGGGAATAGTGATCACAAAATAATAAGTTTTCATGTAACCTTTAATAAGATGGGTAGTAGGGGGGTGACAAGGACACTAAACTTCAGGAGGGCAAATTTCCAACGGATGAGAGAGGATCTTGGTGCAATTAACTGGGACGATATCCTGAGACACAAAAATACACAAAGAAAATGGGAGACGTTTATTAGCATCCTGGATAGAACCTGTGCACAGTATATACCGTATGGGAATAAACATACTAGAAATAGGAGGAAACCAATATGGCTAAATAGAGCTGTAAGGGGCGCAATAAGGGACAAAAAGAAAGCATTTAGAGAATTAAAGGAAGTAGGTAGTGAGGAGGCATTAAATAAATACAGAAAATTAAATAAATTCTGTAAAAAGCAAATCAAGGCAGCAAAGATTGAGACAGAGAGACTCATTGCCAGAGAGAGTAAAAATAATCCCAAAATATACTTTAACTATATAAATAGTAAGAAACTAAAAAATGACAGTGTTGGCCCCCTTAAAAATAGTCTGGGTGAAATGGTGGATGAGGATGAGGAAAAAGCCAATATGCTAAATGACTTTTTTTCATCAGTATTTACAAAAGAAAATCCCATGGCAGACAAAATGACTAGTGATAAAAATTCCCAATTAAATGTCACCTGCTTAACCCAGCAGGAAGTACAGCGGCGTCTAAAAATAACTAAAATTGACAAATCTCCGGGCCCGGATGGGATACACCCCCGAGTACTGCAGGAATTAAGTACAGTCATTGATAGACCATTATTTTTAATCTTTAAAGACTCCATAATAACAGGGTCTGTACCACAGGACTGGCGTATAGCAAATGTGGTGCCAATATTCAAAAAAGGGGCAAAAACTGAACTCGGTAATTATAGGCCAGTAAGCTTAACCTCTACTGTGGGTAAAATCCTGGAGGGCATTCTAAGGGATGCTATGCTGGAGTATCTGAAGAGGAATAACCTCATGACCCAGTATCAGCACGGGTTTACTAGGGACCGTTCATGTCAGACTAATTTGATCAGCTTCTATGAAGAGGTAAGTTCCGGACTGGACCAAGGGAACCCAGTGGACGTAGTATATATGGACTTTTCCAAAGCTTTTGATACGGTGCCACACAAAAGGTTGTTACATAAAATGAGAGTAATGGGGATAGGGGAAAATATGTGTAAGTGGGTTGAGAGCTGGCTCAGGGATAGGAAACAAAGGGTGGTTATTAATGGAGCACACTCGGACTGGGTCACGGTTAGCAGTGGGGTACCACAGGGGTCAGTATTGGGCCCTCTTCTTTTTAACATATTTATTAATGACCTTGTAGGGGGCATTCAGAGTAGAATTTCAATATTTGCAGATGACACTAAACTCTGCAGGGTAATCAATACAGGGGAGGACAATTTTATATTACAGGATGATTTATGTAAACTAGAAGCTTGGGCTGATAAATGGCAAATGAGCTTTAATGGGGATAAATGTAAGGTCATGCACTTGGGTAGAAGTAATAAGATGTATAACTATGTGCTTAATTCTAAAACTCTGGGCAAAACCGTCAATGAAAAAGACCTGGGTGTATGGGTGGATGACAAACTCATATTCAGTGGCCAGTGTCAGGCAGCTGCTACAAAGGCAAATAAAATAATGGGATGTATTAAAAGAGGCATAGATGCTCATGAGGAGAACATAATTTTACCTCTATACAAGTCACTAGTTCGACCACACTTAGAATACTGTGCACAGTTCTGGTCTCCGGTGTATAAGAAAGACATAGCTGAACTGGAGCGGGTGCAGAGAAGAGCGACCAAGGTTATTAGAGGACTGGGGGGTCTGCAATACCAAGATAGGTTATTACACTTGGGGCTATTTAGTTTGGAAAAACGAAGACTAAGGGGTGATCTTATTTTAATGTATAAATATATGAGGGGACAGTACAAAGACCTTTCTGATGATCTTTTTAATCATAGACCTGAGACAGGGACAAGGGGGCATCCTCTACGTCTGGAGGAAAGAAGGTTTAAGCATAATAACAGACGCGGATTCTTTACTGTAAGAGCAGTGAGACTATGGAACTCTCTGCCGTATGATGTTGTAATGAGTGATTCATTAATTAAATTTAAGAGGGGACTGGATACCTTTCTGGAAAAGTATAATGTTACAGGGTATATACACTAGATTCCTTGATAAGGCGTTGATCCAGGGAACTAGTCTGATTGCCGTATGTGGAGTCGGGAAGGAATTTTTTTTCCCCATGGTGGAGTTACTCTTTGCCACATGGGTTTTTTTTGCCTTCCCCTGGATCAACATGTTAGGGCATGTTAGGTTAGCCTATGGGTTGAACTAGATGGACTTACAGTCTTCCTTCAACCTTAATAACTATGTAACATGTAAAGTGCCATGGATTAAATGTCACTATAATAAATAATAATAATAAGCCTCCTAACCCTGCCATGTCAAGCATGTCAATCACTATAAGGAGAAACATTACCTCTTAGACCCTAGTCAGAGGCCTATCATACAGCCATATTAGATCTCATATTTTGCGTTGAAGAGAGGAAACAACCCCAAACACATGTCTGCAAATTGAGATTCTCGTTTGGCTTTTATCCTAAGTCATGTGGCCAAGGGTTGATATTGACTTTTAGTATTGCTGATTCCAATAGCTAGTGCTGAAGTTAAGTCTTTTTCCTCTCTAAAGAGACAATTTTCATATTTCTTGGTAACAGTGCAGAGTTTCAGACTCAAACATACATGGTTAAATCATACTGCCGGAGTCTCATACATGTTGCTTGTGGATCTGGAAAAATCAGCTGTCAAATTCCCTTTAAGGAGGAAAATATATAAAACAAAGGATTAAAAGGAAATGAATGTACATTCTGGTGCCTAAACGTAGGCACTAAAAGATTCAGTCAAGTCACTATATTTGCTTTGGAAGCTTTACTTAGAACCTCTGTCACCGATCCGGATAAAACTGATGGGCGTCATGATGGATCCTTACTATAATGGGGTATGATGGAAACAGCTTGTGTGTGGCATAATACCACCACTGTTAACTTCTGAGAATTTCACCATTGTTAGTTTCATTCTTACTTTTACTGCTTTTTTTAGTGATATGTTCTCTTCAAAATGGATACAATACTATGTTGTAAGATAAGCCAGTATTTATTTTATACCAAAAACTTGTATACTTGTCAGTGCAATAATATTGATCTTGTGCTCTACATAAAGGAAAACATCTTGCTCAGTGGAGTTACACAAGGATAGGGCAGGAGAATGTGGAAATGATATTTTGATGGCACACATGATCAAATGCTTAAAGACAACAGACCTGCTCTTTATGATTTAGTACAGATTAATAAGTGTATTCAAGAGCCCTTTATGACATTTTGAAATTGAGAAATCTTTTGGAGAGGACAGGAAGAGCTCAATTTTCTGATCTGTTCCTCATATTGTAATTTGAGATGCCAGACTATTATTCTCAAGGACAGGTCCTTGTGGACCACCTGAAGTTTTCTCACTCAGTTTTACTCCTGAAATAATATACAGTAGTCTGTTTCCAATTTGTCTTACTGTTATGAAAGTTAAGTTTGTCTTTTTCTCTTTTTGTGTCCTGATTGTAAGATGAAAGGGTTTCCTGCTTATTATTAGCATTATAGTAATATCAGTGAGAATAAAATTAATTATGATATGTAAAACCACTTTTCCTGGATTCTCACAATTTTACTAATTGAAGTGGGTCCCAGGATTTTTACAAAGCAAAAGAAACATGGAATGTATCAGGGATGCATATTGAGACAATCTTTAGAATCTCGAAATTAATAATTACATGCCATAAAATTATTACCAGTATAGCAGCCTGCAGCTGTGGAAACTTACCAAAAGCATCATAGAATAGCATTGGGTTGTAGGTCTCTACTAGAGATGGGGGATCTGATAAAATGTGAATTTACCGAATCATGCACATTTGAATGTAAGCAAAGTTATTCTATGCTACTTGAATGTTCCTAATTATTCTCTAGAGTTTCTACAGATCCTGAAGTACAATAAATGTAAGATATAAGAAGAGGATAAAAAACATACCTCACCGCTCACTCATGTCTACTGTCCCATCCCCCGTAACTCCGTCGCACCACATCTCCGGCCATGTGTTCACTCTAGACCATGGCTTTGGGCCACAAACAGGCCTCAGAGTTCACTTTGCATGTCTAGTGAACACCTGGGACTGCTTGAGCAGTTTTGACATTTCTTTACAGAGAACTTGGCAGCTGATTCATGCTCCCTGATCCACGGGAAGCACGTATCAAACATTGGCTGTATGAATTCAGAACATACCAGGCTGAGATCATGCAGCCATTGCCGTATACATGCTGCTCGTGGATCGGGCAGCATCGCCTGTCAGGTTTCTTTTAAGAAACTTTGAACCATTTTATTTCCAAGGAAGCATGTGGGTACATTGTGGCTTTTGACAAGGACTCCTTAACTTTGATTCTGGGATCATTTTTAAAACTTTAGTAGGGGCTATAGACAAAAATCACGCAAGAAATGTTCTCTTCCACTCTTTTACTTAAAAACTACATTTATCTGCATAAAATAGAACCCCAATAAAATAAAAAATTGACAATAAGACAAAAAATGAATCCAGTGGTGTATGACCAGGGTATAGGAGTATGAGAATGTCCAACTTTTATGTAGAAAAACACAATGTTATGGAAAAAAAGGTATATCCCACAAGGTATGTTATGGGAAAATATGGCTTTGGAAGTTATAAATACAAGAAAGCAAGAATACCTCTACATGTAAGCTTAAATACACAAGAACTGCCCCATAGACTATCATTTGTAAAGCTGGTGTCTGAATGAGCCCTAAGATAGCATTCACACGTTGAGTATTTTGGTGAGTTGTTTACATCAGGACCTGTCAGCCAAAACCAGGAGTGGAACAATCAGAGGAAGAATATAACGGAAACACGTGCACCTTTCCTTATATATGGTGAATTCTTGCCTGCTGAGAAAGAATTTCAATGTCCAAGATAAAAAATAGTGAGACTCCATTTTTTTTTAAATCTCTTATTACAGTTTTTATCCACAAGAATACAATTTGTTGTATGTATCTGATATATGAAAAAAAAGGTTCCTGATGTATCTGATGTATGGCTAAATAAATTATGCAAAAATTAGATTTTGAGGCCTCTGGTTAATGGTTGCTAAAAAGAGGCCCTAGATATTACACCAGCCAAAGAGGAATAACATCAATAAATACGATAAAATGTGCAAAATATCCAGAAACAAATAAAAATAGTAACACAATTCTGAGATAAAATCTGGTAAATTATCATTTATTAAGCCCTTAGTGACCGGGCCAAATTTATAAAATCTGACCAGTATCACTTTATAGGATAATAATTCTGAAACGCTTCAACATATCCCATTGATTTTTATATTTTTTTTGTGGCACATTATACTTTATGATGGTAAATTTATGTTGATATTTTCTTAATTATTAAAAATATCAAAAATATTTTTTTTTTTTAAATTAGCTTTTTTAAACTTTGAATGATTATTCCTTTAATCCAGATAGCCATACCACACAACAACATTAATAATTAACATTTCCCTCATGTCTGCTTTACGTCAGCACCCTTAGCATTTTAGAAGGTTTAAAAATGTGGCAGTCATTTTTCATTTTTTCAAGGAAATTTGTAAAGCATATTTTTTTTTTTTAGTTTAGGGACCTGTTAAGTTTTGAAGTAACTTTGGGGGGCCTATATATTGGAAACCCCCAAAAGTGATACCATTTCAAAAACAGCACCCCTTAACATATTCAAAATTGCTTTCAGGTAGTTTATTAACCCTTTAGGTGCTTTTCAGGAGTTAATGCAAAGTGACAAGACAGGGATGAAAAAGTTTATTTTTACCATCAAAATGTTGATAACTTCAGAATAGACCACTGTAGAAGGCAGACTCTAAGGCCATAACTTAGCCATGAATTGCCATGGCAAACATCAGGACCACATGTTCAAGATCTCAGGGTGCCTATGGCGTTAAAGATGGAGCCCCCACACTGTTAACCATCTAGATGCCATAGTCTTAATTGACAGCAGCATTTAAGGTGTTAAACGACTATGGTAAGTACCAACACTGATTGTGGCTGATGCAGCAAGTTGTCAGCTATAGTGTACAGCTGCCAGCTACTGGATTGTCACCTGTATGGGGATGCTATTCCCTTATATCTCAGGTCAGTAAAAAGATGTATTGGTAGTCACTAAGTGGTTAAAATAATTATTCTCATCTGAACTGTTCTAGATTTTTTACTTTTCTCAACATGGATCCTCTACAAGACCTTTGTAATAATTTCTGTTACACCTAGGCCTGCATCGATGAGAAGGGGGCATCCTCCGTGCCTTGTGGAAAGAAGGTTTATTCATTGTCAGAGTAGATGATTCTTTACTGTAAGAGCAGTGAGTCTATGGAACTCTCTGCCACATGATGTGGTAATGGTTGATTCAATACAAAAGTATAAGGAGGGCCTGAATACATTCCTTGATAAATATTACAAGTAATGGGCACTAGATTCTGTGCAGAGATGTTTATCCAAGGAAATAGTCTGATTGCCGAATGTGGAGTTTGGAAAGAATTTTGCCCCTAATGCAATTAACATCTTCCTCATGGGCTTCTTGCCTTTCTCTGGATCAATATGTTAGGTTATAGGTTGAACTTGATGGACTACTTTCAGTCACCAAAGTATGAGAATAATTATAATTTTTCTATTTCTTATCTCCGCTAGGGAATTGTAGGCCACTGTTTTGATACTTGAGGATCACAGTTAAATATTATAGCACTGAAGGAGAAATATATAACTGTAATAGTACTATTATTATTATATAACATGTTTATATTGTAGGACATAGAGTATGGACTTGCAATTCTCTGCTTCTGAAAAATGTAAAGAATATGGATACTTAAAATTGTAAAGTTTTAATGTTCTGGAGAATATAATTCTATCAACAAAGACTTGATAAAAAGGTTTTGAAATTTCTGAATCTACGCATGAATTACTGATAAAATGACATGTAATCTTCATCTAAGTCAAAACAAATCAAAGTTTCATTTAACAAAAAATATCAAAAACTTTATATAGATGTTAAGTAAAGGGATAGAATCATATCATACGATTATCCTTCTGAAGCAATCTTAAAGGTGATAAGCAGCTCTGATGTTATGATTTAAAATGATTTATAAATGTAAAATGATAGTGGTTAGCTTTAGTTAAGAAAATTACATAAAGTTGCAATCTCCAATTTTCATTGCTTCTTTCATTTTCAGACTTTTGATAGACAGTTTAAAGCCTGATCCAAGTTTCAGATTTTTGTCTCGTTAGTGTGTCTCTCCCTGTAATTTAGGCTGGATTTCAGGTCTAATGCAATAGAACTAATATAGAAGAGATACCCACGCTTATTCGTATAAAGCTGTTTCACAGCATCAAGTAGTAATGCCTACACGGGCTAGTAAGCCAAGACTGATTAAATAAACTGTAATAAATATTCTGGTGCAGTAGTATATTGACTATAATGGATTTGAGGTCTTTATGTGCCCGATGTGCTGTTGTCTTTAATTTCTTTCATGCACAGTTTTTATTCTCCATGTTTTCCTCTTTGTGATCTTTCCTCCTTATCTGTAGCCTGGTTCCTCACCCATCCATGAAATTGTTAATATTTTCACTCCTCTCCACATTGTGTAGATCCATGTACAACACTCCTTCCTGCTATCTCTAACACGGAAAGAAGGAAGGGGAGATAAATACTAAAAAATAAATCTGTTCCACAGTGTACGTTTACCTGCTTCATACTGAACAGGTCAAACCATCTGAGATACTGTATTAGGACTAAGAATATAAGAATTTTATAGCTTATAGAGGTGTTTATAAGATGAAGTTTCGATTTATATATTTATATATTGTAAGAAAGCAGGAGGTAATGTCTGTATTTGTAACATTAGGATACTGAGAGGGCTTTAATTTGACTGTATTTTTCATTCTAGATTTAGGAGCAACCAAAATAACCTGGGTGAAAAAAATCCAGCCAATGCAAATAGGCCTAATAACAGCAGCTGGGTTAGCTCAGCAGAATTAGAGTTGTGCCGGACTTGAGCAGAGTTGTGTTTATTTGGTGAACGCATTTAAACTGCTTGAGCTGCTACCGCCTGGAATTACGAGATTTGTGAAGCTGCAACATTTAGTTTGTTTCATTGTACATGAAGAAAGGACTGTTTATGTTATAATTTGAACAGGAGAAAAGCTGTTTTTGTTTTGGAGCTGTAAAGTTTTTGATGGACAATATACAGGGTGGTCCAAAAGTAGGTGGACCAAAACTAGGTGGACAGAAAATAATAACATTTATTTTGATTATATGTAAAATTATATTTACTAACACAAGCATAACATTGACAATTAAATTTTTTTCTGAACAATAATACAAAAGCCCTTAAATTTTATCAACACAGGTGCTCAAACTGTTTTCCATCAACATTGGCACAGCTCAAATGTTAAATGCATGTTCTCATTATACCAGTAAATACAATTATGTCTGTTAATATGGCTAGATAATTTGAAAGAAGCTTCATGACTCCACATAATGTTATCTAAAATTACTGGATTTTCTTCAATTTTGTTAAGCATAATCTCACTAAATTGCAGCCGAATGTCTGGATCATTCTAAAATAAACCATGAAATAGACGTGGACAATAAGCTTTCCACGCAATACATTTCAGGATTCGCATGATGGAAGCTCGTGAAATTCCCAATTCTAAAGAGACTCCTCTGGTGGACTTTTTTGGACTCTGAACAAATGCTTCAGCAACAAGTTGTTTATTATTTTCTGTACAGGCTGTTTTGGGTCGACCAGTTTTTGGAGCATTAAGGATTGAGCCAGTAGTATTGAATTTGTCACAAATGCGGTAAATGGTTTGTCTCTTTGGGGCTTGAGTACCAAATGTTTCAACCCAATTTGCTCTGTTTCAGCATTTTGAGATTTCCAATACTCTTTTAAAATCCATTTTCTTTGATCTGTATTTAAATTATTTGCCATTATCGGTTATCTGAATTATCTGAAAAGAAAATAGATTTGGGGGAGATTTATCTGAAAACTGGATCTGTGAAACTGACTCAGTTGCCCTTAGCAACCAATCAGATTCCACCCTTCATTTTCGAAAGAGTCTGTGAAGAATGAAAAGTGTAATCTGATTGATTGCTAAGGGCAACTGAGTCAGTTTCACTTTACACCATGTTTGATAAATCTCCCGCTTCATCATATTACACATACTGTCCACTTACTTTTGGACCACCCTGTATATAGTATTCTTTTTTTCAGTACTAATACAATCAGTATGTACTTAATGAGTAACCGGCATTTTAATTTTTATAACATATATTGATAGTACATATGAAAATAAAATACTTTGTAATATATCTTATCAGGGAAATCTGGTTATAACTCCACCAGGACTGATCATTAATTTTCAAAATTAAGAATTTCTGAATAAAGTTGTATTCAGTGAAGACAGATTTTTAAATGACTTAGATAAAATGTTATTAGTAGCAACTGCCCTTCTCTATTTGGTGAGAGAGGGGAGAAGGAGTAAGGATGGAGGAACTAAAAGTAGACATTCCACCTACTGCTCCATCCTTTGATCCTTTGATCTTTACTCATTTTGTGAATGATCAGTCAAGAAAGAGAAAGAAGCAGATTTCTCAGACAAAATATGTTACAAAATTTCGTATTTTTACTTGCACTGTTGATTTATGAAATAAAAATGATTGGGAAGAGCTTCCCGCAAAATGCCTTAAACTTACATCATGGTGATCATGCGGGCACAGGAGCAGTGCCCACACGATCGCCACTGGCAGCTCAGCTTACGTGAAAGTCGAGCGTCAGCTATCACTACCAGAGGTGGTGCCTGCACCACTACAGGCTATTTAACCCCTAAATGTCTTGATTGATATCAGTCACAACATTTAGAAAGCAGTGAGAAGGAGGGGGCTCCCTCTGCCTTCAGATCGGCGACTCAACGACCTCATAGCTAGGGTCCAATCATTGCAATGGCAACTCGAGGTCATCATAACAAACTATGGGTCAATCCGCTATGGCAAGCCTGTTAAACCATACTTTGCTCATGGTCTAAAAGGTTTCTGTCAGTGCAGCACTGACAAATATAAAGCATTGCAGTGCCCATGTATTGCAATGCATTATGCCAGTGATCAGAGTAATAAAAGTTACCCCCTTTCTGACCTCAAATGGGATAGTACATCCGAGGTCAGATCCCCTGCTTTTATGTGTGCTCCAACGGTGAGCCCACATCAAAGCCGCGACATGTCAGCTGTTTTGAACAGCTGACAGGTGCGTGCAATAGCGGCGAGTGGAATTGCAATCCACCCGCTGCTATTAACTAGTTAAATGCAATGACTAAGATCGTATTAGATCGAAACGCGTTTCATTAGCTCTTCTTGTTCACTGGTATGCATTCCTGTTTGCGCAAGGATTTATTAAGATGAAGACATTTTTAAATGGATAAATAAAAAACCACTAATTTTAAGGAGCTGGAACGTCACATTTTTTCTACCTTCTGTGCGTGCAATAGCGGTGAGTGGAATCGCAATCCACCTGCCGCTATTAACTAGTTAAATGTCCCTGTCAAAGGCTGACAGCGGCATTTAACTATCGCTTCCGGCCGCGCGGCCGGAAATGCGCTCATTGCCGACCCCGTCACATGTTTGGGGGTCAGTGATGCGTCGCCATAACAACCAGAGTTCTCCTTGAGACCTCCATGGTGGTTGATGCCGGCTTGCTGTGAGCGCCACCCTGTGATCAGAGTTCATAACAAGCCTGTAATTCTACTACATAGAGGCGATCTATGCTTCGTCTCTATGTAGAAGAGCCAATTGAGTTGTGCCAGCTTCTAGCCTCCCATGGAGGCTATTGAAGCATGGCAAAAGTAAAAAAAAAAAAATATATGAAATAAATAAAAAACAATATAAAAGTTTAAATCACCCACCTTTCGCCCCATTCAAAATAAAACAATAAACATAAAATCAAATGTACACATATTTGGTTTCGCCTCATTCAGAATCGCCCAATCTATCAATAAAAAAAGGATTAAACTGATCGCTAAATGGCGTAGCAATAAAAAAATCGAAACGCCCAAATTAAATTTTTTTGGTCACCGCGACATTGCATTAAAATGTAATAACAGGCGATCAAAGAACGTATCTGCACCAAAACGTTATCACTAAAAACGTCAGCTCAGTGCGCAAAAAATAAGCCCTCACCCGACCCCAGATCAAGGAAAACGGAGACGCTATGGTTATCGGAAAATGGCATTTTTTTTTCTTTAGCAAAGTTTGGATTTTTTTTCACCACTTAGATAAAAATAACCTAGATATATTTGGTGTCTATGAACTCGTAATGACATGGAGAATCATAATGGCAGGTCAGTTTTAGCATTTAGTGAACCTAGCAAAAACAGTCAAGCAAAAATCACGCATGGGATTGCACTTTTTTTGCAATTTCACCGCACTTGGAATTTTTTTCCCATTTTCTAGTACACGACATGGTAAAACCAATAATGTCGTTCGAAAGTACAACTCATCCCGCAAATAATAAGCCCTCACTTGGCCATATTGATGGAAAAATAAAATAGTTATGGCTCTAGGAAGGAGGGGAGCAAAAAACGAACACAGAAAAACGGAAAATCCCCGCAAAACAGTTTTAAAAAAATAATAAAAAAAAATTTATAAACATATTTTTGAAAAAAATGAAACCATGAATATGGATAACATTTGTAGAAATAGAAAAAAATCCAGCTTGTTGAATAAAATTCAGAAGTCTTTATTAGAAAATTAAAAATTAGCACCAGTATAGATGAGCAGAAAAAATGTGCAAATCTCGCATACACATTTCGGAAATTAATCCTTATTCATTGCATTGAATAGGTATATTTATAAAAAAACAAACAACAAAAATGTACATTTCTTATAGCCACGTACCGATTGACCCAACCTATAAAACGGTCACACAATCTAACCCCTTTAATCAACTCCTTAAAGACAATTAATCAAAACTGTAGCAAAAAACTGTGCTTTTTCATTATACCTCAAAAACAAGTGGAATAAAAAGCAATGAAAAGTCAAATGTAAATACAAATTATATATAGCTATACCCCCTAGCTTTGCATTGTCTGGAAATTTGATTAGTTTACCTTCAGTTCCCTTATCATTTATAAAAATTTTAAACAACACTGGGGTCGGGACAGAGCCTTGTGGTACACCACTTGAAACACTCTTCCAACTGGATATGCAATAATTTCTTACCACTCTTTGAGTACAGTCACTGAGCCAGCTATGAATCCATCTAACCGTAGCCTTGTCCTAAACTTGGTTATTTTTTCAGTAAGTATGGTATGAGATACTTTATCAACTGCTCTGCTAAAGTTGAGATATACTATATCTGCCACATTTTGCTGGTTCTCCCAGTCAGTGATTCTATCATAGAAGGAAAATAGATTAGTCTGGAATGACTTATTTGCTACTAACCCATGCCTGCTCTGGTTAATTACTGGTTAATTGTTCAAAGATCTTTCTTGGTATAGAAATAAGTTTCACTAGCCTGTAATTTCCTGGCTCCATCTTCTTTTCTTTTTTGAAGATAGGGAGAACATTTGCTCTTCTCCAATCTTGTGACACTTTCCCTG
The DNA here is from genome assembly GCF_051348905.1 of Ranitomeya variabilis. Taxonomy (NCBI): domain Eukaryota; kingdom Metazoa; phylum Chordata; class Amphibia; order Anura; family Dendrobatidae; genus Ranitomeya; species Ranitomeya variabilis. The sequence goes on from NC_135233.1 coordinate 58,133,898, forward strand.
TTATCCAAAATTTTTCAAAAATTGTGGCTAGTGGTCTGCAATTTCATCTGGTAACTCTTTCAGTACCCTAGGATGTAATTAATCTGGACCAGGAGATTTTAATACATTTAAATTAGCTAAGTATTCCCTCACCAGCTCTTTGTTTATAGATCGTGTAGATTCTTTTATTCCATCAATCCACCACAGGGGCAATTCCAGTGGGTCATGGCACCCACAAGCCATAGCAATAAACTCTGCATTATAACATGGTGTTTCTTACTTTCTGAGCTTTCCATTGTGCCTGAAAAATATTTCCCGATTACATGTATGGTAGTTTTGTGGTAAAAATCGAATTATTTTTTCTTCACTGCCAAGGTTGTAAAATTCTGTGACACACTTATTGTGTCAACATAGTCACTGCTAGTGTTGAGCGATACCGTCCGATACTTGAAAGTATCGGTATCGGAAAGTATCGGCCGATACCGGCAAAGTATCAGATCCAATCCGATACCGATACCCGATACCAATACAAGTCAATGGGACTCAAGTATCGGACGGTATCCCTGATGGTTCCCAGGGTCTGAAGGAGAGGAAACTCATTTTAAAATGCGCGCGTGTCCAGCCTCCCGTGACGTCACGGCTTGTGATTGGTCGCGTCGCCCATGTGACCGCGACGCGACCAATCACAAAGCCGGAACGTAATTTTAAAATACTGAATGCCTAGAAGGACCTGAAAATTACGTCACGGCTTGCTGTGATTGGTCGCGTCGCGGCCACATGGGCGGCACGCGACCAATCAGAAGCCGTGACGTCACAGAAGGAAGGAAAAGCGCGCATTTTAAGCAAAGAACGCTGCCGGTTCCCTCGGTGAGGTCCAGGCTGCGTCGGAGAGGTGAGTATAGCAATATTTTTTATTTTAATTCTTTATTTTACACATTAATGTTGTTTCGATACCGATACCCGATACCACAAAAGTATCGGATCTCGGTATCGGAATTCCGATACAGCAAATATCGGCCGATACCCGATACTTGCGGTATCGGAATGCTCAACACTAGTCACTGCACTCTGAGATTAATTTATTGGAGCATGTGGTTTGTAAAATTGGGTCACTAATGGAAGTGTTCTGCTGTTCTGGCACCTCAGGGGCTTTGCCAATGAGACATGGCACACTCAATCCATTTCAGCAAAATCTGAACTGAAATATAGCGCTTCTTCCCTTCTGTGCCTCAAAAGTACTTTTTGACCACATATGGTGTATTGGCGTACTCTGGAAAAATAGAGTAATACATTTCACCATTCATTTTCTCCTATTATCCCTTATGAAAATTTTAAAATAAAAATTTAGTGGAAAAAAATGAGAATTTTTCATTTACTTACCCTAATGTTGAGTACACATTTAGGTTACATGAGAGGTATGGTTTTCAAAATGGGGTCAATTGTGGGGGGTTTCCACTGTTTTGGCACATCAGGGGCTCTACAAAAGTGACATGGTGCATGCTATTGATTCCAACTAATTTTGCACTCCAAAAGTTTAACCTTTTTATGACCTAGGATGTATAGGTACGTCCAAGGTTGCCTTCCCCAGTTTGATGTGGACTTCAATGATGAGCCACAATTTTTCTGGCAATTTATCAGCTATGTGCCCCTAACAGCCACTGGTGGAATCGTGATTCACCTGCAGCTGTTAACATGTTAAATGCCACTGTCAATTTCTGTGTGTCACAAATCCAGCCCTTTGGCGCCCATGTCACATGACCACTAGTGATGAGCGAATATACTCGTTGCTTGGGTTTTCCCGAGCATGCTTGGGTGGTCTCCGAGTATTTGTAACTGCTCGGAGATTTAGTTTTTGTTGATTCAGCTGCTTGATTTATAGCTATTAGCAGGCTAAGTACATGTTGCCTGGTTGCTAGGGAATTCCCACATGTAACCAAGCTGTCTAGTAGTCGCAAATTATCTAGCTGCGGCAAGGAAAACTAATCTTCGAACACTAACAAATACTCGGAGAGTACCCGAGCGTGCTCTGGAAAACCCAAGCAACGAGTATATTCGCTCATCACTAATGACCCCACGTCGCTGATGGGTTGGCATGACATCTCGGGGTCTGCAGGAGATCCTTGTGGTTGTCATCGCTTAACTGCTTTGTGGCTGGCACTAATATCAGATGAGCTGAAGCCCTGCTATGTGTAGCACAAGCGATCAGAAGATCGCAGCTTCTAGTCTCCCATGGATACCATTGAAGCCAATAAAAAGTAAAAAAAATATTTAAAAATATCTACAAAAAATATAAAAGTTTAAGTCACATATTTGGTTTCGTCGCATTCAGAATCGCCCTATCTATCAATATATAAAAATTATTATTCCGCTCTGTAAACGGCACAAGGAGCAAAATGTTGTTGCAACATTGCATTAAAATGCAATAATGGGCAATCAAAAGATCATATCTACACCAAAATGGTGTCAATAAAAATGTCAGATCGACACACAAAAATTAAGCCATCATCCAGCCCCAGATCACGTGAACTGGAGACGCTACGGGTCTCAGAAAATGGCGAAATTTTTTTTTTACAAATTTTCCTTTTATTCACTATTTAAATAAAAAAAATGATATATGTTTGGTATTCGCAAACTCATAATGACCTGGATAATCATAACGGCAGGTCAATTTTAGCAATCAGTAAACATGATTAAAAAAAATTGTGGAATTGCACTTTTTATGCAATTTCACTGGGCTTTGAATTTTTTTCCCCATTTTCCAGTGCACAAAGTACAACTTGTCCCACAATAAACAAGCCTGAACATGGCAATATTGACAGAAAAATAAAAAAGTTATAGCTCTGGAAAGAAGGGGAGCAAAAAAACCAAAATTCAAAAACAGAAAAACTGCTCTGCTGTGTGTACGAACAGTAGTTTTCCACCACATATGTGGTATCGGCGTACTCAGGAAAAATTGCATAACAATTTGTAAGGTCCATTTTTTTCTGTTAACCTTGTGAAAAGGAAACAATTTGCAGCAAAACCAACATTTTTGCTGGAAAAATGTATTTTTTACTTTTCACAGTACAATGTTATAAAATCACCACACCTCTAGTTAAGTTCCTCGAGGAGTGTAGCTTCCAACATGATGTCACTTGTGGGGGTTTTCCACTGTTTAGGCACATCAAGGGCTCTGGAAAGGCAACTTAGCATCCACTACCTATTCCAGCCAATTTCGTACTCCAAAACTCAAATGTTGCTCCTTCCTGAAAATGTCTTTTTCATCTTCACGGTTCAACATTGTAAAATTCTGTGAAACAGATGTCGGTCAAGGTGCTAACCACACCTCTAGATAAGTTTCTTGTGGGGTGTGGTTTTCAAAATGGGGTTTACAGCCAATTTTGCGCTCCAAAATTCAAACTTTTTGAACGTGGTTTTGAAAATTTTCAGTGCAATTTTTAAAATGGTATCACATTTGGGTATTTTTTGTCCCCTCAAAGTCTCTTCAAATGTGCTGTGGTCCCTTGGAAATTGGTGATCAATTTTTAACCTTTCCAACATCTTTACAAAGAAAATTATGTTTAAAAAATTATGCTAATATTAAGTAGACATGTGGTAAATGTTATTTATTAACTATTTTGCGTGATATAACTATTTTGTTTAAGGGCATAAAAACTAAAATTGCTAAATTTTCTAAATGTTTGTCAAAATTCTGATATTTTCACAAATAAACACAAAAATATCTGCCTACTGTACATTTACCACTAACAACATAAAGTACAATGGGTCACATAAAAACAATCTCTGCATCACTGGGATATGTTGAAGCGTTCCATAGTTATTACAAGATAATGCGACACTCGTCAGAATTGTAAAATTTGGCCTGGTCAGGAAGATGAAAACAGGCTCGGGGATGAAGGGGTAAAGCTGCCAGGACCAAGATGGGTGGATACCTAGGTCCAGAGATGAGCTAGTCCTACTCATAGATTTCAATCATTGCCCTAATTTCTCTTGGTATTTAATGAATTAAGCATTACTCTATAATTTCTTATTTTGCCCGTATATATCCCCTTTGAATTGTAAAGTGCTGCAGAATATGTAGGCTCTAAATAAATAATATTATTATTTGTATTATTATTAATATTGCATTGAAGAATATGATGTCACTGTCACTTCTTTACTCTGTTATCTAGAACAATCCCATTTGATAATGCTGTGTAATATGTCATGATCTCCATGGCCAGAGAACATTGCATAAGCCTACATATGAACAAGCTCTTGGAAGATGGGAACTGTACTGACCATGAACTAAACCTACCGCACAACTAGAAGTAGCCAGGTAGCATGTCCTACTTTTTATCCCTATATGCCCAGCGCCGGCCGGAGAACTAAATAATGCTAGCAGAGGGAAATATAAGACCTGGCTCACCTCTAGAGAAATACCCAAAAAGGAGACAGAGGCCCCCCACATATATTGGCGGTGATTTTAGAAGAAATAACAAACGCAGCAGGAAAATAGTTTTAGCAAATTTGAGGTCCGCTTTCTAGATAGCAGAAGACAGAAAGAACACTTTCATGGTCAGCAGAAAACCCTAACAAAACACCATCCAGAAATTACTTTAGAACTCTGGCATTAACTCATAATACCAGAGTGGCAATTCCTGATCAACAAGAGCTTTCCAGACACAGTAACGAAACTGCAGCTGTGAACTGGAACCAAAAAACAAAAACAAACATGGACAAAAGTCCAACTTATCTAGTTGATGTCTGGGAGCAGGAACAAGCACAGAGAGGCTTCTGATAACATTGTTGACCGGCAAGCAACTAACAGAGAAGCCAGGTTATATAGCGACACCCAGATCTGATGAGAACAGGTGAACAGGGAAGATGATGACACAAGTTCAATTCCACCAGTAGCCACCGGGGGAGCCCAGAATCCAAATTCACAACAGTACCCCCCCCTCAAGGAGGGGGCACCGAACCCTCACCAGAACCACCAGGGCGATCAGGATGGGCCCTATGAAAGGCACGCACCAGATCGGAGGCATGAACATCAGATGCAGTGACCCAAGAATTATCCTCCTGGCCGTATCCCTTCCACTTGACCAGATACTGGAGTCTCCGTCTGGAAACACGGGAGTCTAGGATTTTCTCCACAACGTACTCCAACTCACCCTCAACCAACACCGGAGCAGGAGGCTCAACGGAAGGCACAACCGGTGCCTCATACCTGCGCAATAACGACCGATGAAAAACGTTATGAATAGAAAAGGATGCAGGGAGGTCTAAACGGAAGGAAACAGGGTTAAGAATCTCCAATATTTTATACGGACCGATGAACCGAGGCTTAAACTTAGGAGAAGAGACCCTCATAGGGACAAAACGAGAAGACAACCACACCAAATCTCCAACACAAAGCCGAGGACCAACACGACGGTGACGGTTGGCAAAAAGCTGAGTCTTCTCCTGGGACAACTTCAAATTGTCCATCACCTGCCCCCAGATATGATGCAATCTCTCCACCACAGCATCCACTCCAGGACAATCCGAGGATTCCACCTGACCGGAGGAAAATCGAGGATGGAACCCCGAATTACAGAAAAACGGGGACACCAAAGTGGCAGAGCTGGCCCGATTATTGAGGGCGAACTCCGCCAATGGCAAAAAAGCAACCCAATCATCCTGGTCAGCAGACACAAAACACCTCAGATATGTCTCCAGGGTCTGATTAGTCCGCACGGTCTGACCATTAGTCTGAGGGTGAAAAGCAGACGAAAAAGACAAATCTATGCCCATCCTAGCACAGAATGCCCGCCAAAATCTAGACACAAATTGGGTTCCTCTGTCAGAAACGATATTCTCAGGAATACCATGCAAACGAACAACATTTTGAAAAAACAGGGGAACCGACTCGGAAGAAGAAGGCAATTTGGGCAGGGGAACCAAATGGACCATCTTAGAAAAACGGTCACACACCACCCAGATGACAGACATCTTCTGGGAAACAGGCAGATCTGAAATAAAATCCATCGAGATGTGCGTCCAAGGCCTCTTAGGAATAGGCAAGGGCAACAATAATCCACTAGCCCGAGAACAACAAGACTTGGCCCGAGCACAAACGTCACAAGACTGCACAAAGCCTCGCACATCTCGTGACAGGGAAGGCCACCAGAAGGATCTTGCCACCAAATCCCTGGTACCAAAAATTCCAGGATGACCTGCCAATGCAGAAGAATGCACCTCAGAGATGACTCTGCTGGTCCAATCATCAGGAACAAACAGTCTATCAGGCGGACAACGATCCGGTCTATCCGCCTGAAACTCCTGCAAGGCCCGCCGCAGGTCTGGAGAAACGGCTGACAAAATAACTCCATCCTTAAGGATACCTGTGGGCTCAGAGTTGCCGGGTGAGTCAGGCTCAAAACTCCTAGAAAGGGCATCCGCCTTAACATTCTTAGAACCCGGTAGGTATGACACCACAAAATTAAACCGAGAAAAAAATAATGACCAGCGCGCCTGTCTAGGATTCAGGCGCCTGGCGGTCTCAAGATAAATCAAATTTTTGTGGTCAGTCAATACCACCACCTGATGTCTGGCCCCCTCAAGCCAATGGCGCCACTCCTCAAACGCCCACTTCATGGCCAAAAGCTCCCGATTCCCAACATCATAATTCCGCTCAGCGGGCGAAAATTTACGGGAAAAGAAGGCACAAGGCCTCATCACGGAGCAGTCAGAACTTTTCTGCGACAACACTGCCCCAGCTCCGATCTCAGAAGCGTCGACCTCCACCTGAAAAGGAAGAGCCACATCAGGCTGACGCAACACAGGGGCAGAAGAAAAACGGCGCTTAAGCTCCTGAAAGGCCTCCACAGCATCAGGGGACCAATTAGCAACATCAGCACCCTGTCTAGTCAAATCGGTCAATGGCTTAACGACATCCGAAAAACCAGCAATAAATCGACGATAAAAGTTGGCAAAGCCCAAAAATTTCTGAAGACTTTTAAGAGAAGAGGGCTGCGTCCAATCACAAATAGCTTGAACCTTGACAGGATCCATCTCAATGGAAGAGGGAGAAAAAATATATCCCAAAAAGGAAATTCTCTGAACCCCAAAAACGCACTTAGAACCCTTCACACACAAAGAATTAGACCGCAAAACCTGAAAAACCCTCCTGACTTGCTGGACATGAGAGTCCCAGTCATCCGAAAAAATCAGAATGTCATCCAGATACACTATCATAAATTTATCCAAATACTCGCGGAAAATATCATGCATAAAGGACTGGAAGACTGAAGGGGCATTAGAAAGACCAAAAGGCATCACCAAATACTCAAAGTGGCCCTCGGGCGTATTAAATGCGGTTTTCCACTCATCCCCCTGCCTGATCCGCACCAAATTATACGCCCCACGGAGATCAATCTTAGAGAACCACTTGGCCCCCTTTATGCGAGCAAACAAATCAGTCAGCAACGGCAATGGGTATTGATATTTAACCGTGATTTTATTCAAAAGCCGATAATCAATACATGGTCTCAAAGATCCGTCCTTTTTTGACACAAAGAAAAAACCGGCTCCTAAGGGAGATGACGATGGACGAATATGTCCCTTTTCCAAGGACTCCTTTATATATTCACGCATAGCAGCATGTTCAGGCACAGACAGGTTAAATAAACGACCCTTTGGGTATTTACTACCCGGGATTAAATCTATAGCACAATCGCACTCGCGGTGCGGAGGTAGTGAACCCAGCTTGGGTTCTTCAAAGACGTCACGATAATCAGACAGGAACTCAGGGATTTCAGAGGGAATAGATGATGAAATGGAAACCAAAGGTACATCCCCATGAGTCCCCTTACATCCCCAGCTCAACACAGACATAGCTCTCCAGTCAAGGACTGGGTTGTGAGACTGCAGCCATGGCAATCCTAGCACCAAATCATCATGTAGATTATACAGCACCAGAAAACGAATAATCTCCTGGTGATCCGGATTAATACGCATAGTTACTTGTGTCCAGTATTGTGGTTTATTATTAGCCAATGGGGTGGAGTCAATCCCCTTCAGAGGAATAAGAGTCTCCAAAGGCTCTAAATCATACCCACAACGATTGGCAAAGGACCAATCCATAAGACTCAAAGCGGCGCCAGAGTCGATATAGGCGTCCGTGGTAATAGATGACAAAGAGCAAATCAGGGTCACAGACAAAATAAATTTAGACTGTAAAGTGCCAATGGAAACAGATTTATCAAGCTTTTTAGTACGCTTAGAGCATGCTGATATAACATGAGTAGAATCCCCACAATAGAAACACAACCCATTTTTCCGTCTAAAATTCTGCCGCTCGCTTCTGGACAGAATTCTATCACACTGCATACTGTCTGGCGTCTTCTCAGTGGACACCGCCAGATGGTGCACTGGTTTGCGCTCCCGCAAACGTCTATCGATCTGAATAGCCATTGTCATGGACTCATTCAGACCCGCAGGCACAGGAAACCCCACCATAACATCCTTAATGGCATCAGAGAGACCCTCTCTGAAAGTAGCCGCCAGGGCACACTCATTCCACTGAGTAAGCACAGACCATTTACGGAATCTTTGGCAGTAAATTTCAGCTTCATCTTGCCCCTGAGATAGGGACATCAAAGTTTTTTCTGCCTGAAGTTCCAAATGAGGCTCCTCATAAAGCAACCCCAAGGCCAGAAAAAACGCATCCACATTGCGCAACGCAGGATCCCCTGGTGCCAATGAAAAAGCCCAGTCTTGAGGGTCGCCGCGGAGCAAGGAAATCACAATCCCAACCTGCTGTGCAGGGTCTCCGGCAGAACGAGATTTCAGGGACAAAAATAACTTGCAATTATTTCTAAAATTCTGAAAACCAGATCTATTCCCCGAGAAAAATTCCGGCAAAGGAATTCTCGGCTCAGATACCGGAGCATGAACAATAAAATCTTGCAAATTTTGTACTTTCGTGGTGAGATTATTCAAACCTGCAGTTACACTCTGAAGATCCATTATAAACAGGTGAACACAGAGCCATTCAAAGATTAGAAGGAGAGAGAAAAAAAAGAAAGACTGCAGCATAGACAGACTGGCAAGTGATCCAATTAAGAGCACAAAAAAAAAAAAAAAAACTCTCAGCAGACTTCTTATTTCTCTCCTTTCTCAGCCAAGGATTTTAACCCTTTAGTGGGCCGGTCAAACTGTCATGATCTCCATGGCCAGAGAACATTGCATAAGCCTACATATGAACAAGCTCTTGGAAGATGGGAACTGTACTGACCATGAACTAAACCTACCGCACAACTAGAAGTAGCCAGGTAGCATGTCCTACTTTTTATCCCTATATGCCCAGCGCCGGCCGGAGAACTAAATAATGCTAGCAGAGGGAAATATAAGACCTGGCTCACCTCTAGAGAAATACCCAAAAAGGAGACAGAGGCCCCCCACATATATTGGCGGTGATTTTAGAAGAAATAACAAACGCAGCAGGAAAATAGTTTTAGCAAATTTGAGGTCCGCTTTCTAGATAGCAGAAGACAGAAAGAACACTTTCATGGTCAGCAGAAAACCCTAACAAAACACCATCCAGAAATTACTTTAGAACTCTGGCATTAACTCATAATACCAGAGTGGCAATTCCTGATCAACAAGAGCTTTCCAGACACAGTAACGAAACTGCAGCTGTGAACTGGAACCAAAAAACAAAAACAAACATGGACAAAAGTCCAACTTATCTAGTTGATGTCTGGGAGCAGGAACAAGCACAGAGAGGCTTCTGATAACATTGTTGACCGGCAAGCAACTAACAGAGAAGCCAGGTTATATAGCGACACCCAGATCTGATGAGAACAGGTGAACAGGGAAGATGATGACACAAGTTCAATTCCACCAGTAGCCACCGGGGGAGCCCAGAATCCAAATTCACAACAGTAATAGTTAAAGTGGCTCCAAACCTGAGCTTCACTTTATATAGTGAAAGTAGTAATTACAGACAATCATTTCCGACCTTTTCACTCACAATAAATACAGTAGATATTTATGAGCTTGAGTGAAAAACTATTTCAGCATTACAGTTTCATTTGTTTAAGAATAATAGTACATTACCTATCCCCAGGAGGCTCTTAGTAATACCAAATTTTAAATGATAGTTGTCAGGAATTTACACATAATTAAAGGCAACATATAGTTTATAAAGCTTGTTTATTTTAATTTACTACTGTAAAATATTCTGTTTGTTAAATGTATAGGAAATGAGATATAAAGTATATTTGTCATATGTTTTAAAACTTAAATTGATAATGATTGGTCATTTATTTAAAAAATTGCTTTGGAAGACAGAATCTCGCTGGATGACAGTCGCACCCAGTCGCTAATATTTAAAAGGAACACAGACTGTTTTGAAACCTAAACCTCAAGACACCTCTATCTAGACCTCAGAGCTTAACCCCTTCACCCCCAAGGGTGGTTTGCACGTTAATGACCGGGCCAATTTTTACAATTCTGACCACTGTCCCTTTATGAGGCTATAACTCTGGAACGCTTTGACGGATCTTGGCGATTCTGACATTGTTTTCTCGTGACATATTGTACTTCATGATAGTGGTAAAATTTATTCGATATAACTTGCGTTTATTTGTGAAAAAAATGGAAATTTGGCGAAAATTTTGAAAATTTTGCAATTTTCCAACTTTGAATTTTTATGCCCTTAAATCACAGACATATGTCACGCAAAATACTTAATAAGTAACATTTCCCACATGTCTACTTTACATCAGTACAATTTTGGAACCAAAATTTTTTTTTGTGACGGAGTTATAAGGGTTAAAAGTTGACCAGCAATTTCTCATTTTTACAACACCATTTTTTTTTAGGGACCACATCTCATTTGAAGTCATTTTGAGGGGTCTATATGATAGAAAATACTCAAGTGTGACACCATTCTAAAAACTGCACCCCTCAAGGTGCTCAAAACCACATTCAAGAACTTTATTAACCCTTCAGGTGTTTCACAGGAATTTTTGGAATGTTTAAATAAAAATGAACATTTAACTTTTTTTCACACAAAATTTATTTCAGCTCCAATTTGTTTTATTTTACCAAGGGTAACAGGAGAAAATGGACCCCCAAAGTTGTTGTACAATTTGTCCTGAGTACGCTGATACCCCATATGTGGGGGTAAACCATTGTTTGGGCGCATGGCAGAGCTTGGAAGGGAAGGAGCGCCATTTGACTTTTCAATGCAAAATTGACTGGAATTGAGATGGGACGCCATGTTGCGTTTGGAGAGCCCCTGATGTGCCTAAACACTGAAACCCCCTACAAGTGACACCATTTTGGAAAGTAGACCCCCTAAGGAACTTATCTTGATGTGTGGTGAGCACTTTTACCCACCAAGTGCTTCACAGAAGTTTATAATGCAGAGCCGTAAAAATAAAAAATCATATTTTTTCACAAAAATGATCTTTTCGCCCCCAATTTTTTATTTTCCCAAGGGTAAGAGAAGAAATTGGACCCCAAAAAATGTTGTGCAATTTGTCCTGAGTACGCTGATACCCCATATGTGGGTGTAAACCATTGTTTGGGCACATGGCAGAGCTTGGAAGGGAAGGAGCGCCATTTGACTTTTCAATGCAAAATTGACTGGAATTGAGATGGGACGCCATGTTGCGTTTGGAGAGCCCCTGATGTGCCTAAACATTGAAACTCCCTACAAGTGACACCATTTTGGAAAGTAGACCCCCTAAGGAACTTATCTAGATGTGTGGTGAGCACTTTGACCCACCAAGTGCTTCACAGAAGTTTATAATGCAGAGCCGTAAAAATAAAAAATCATATTTTTTCACAAAAATGATCTTTTTGCCCCCAATTTTTTATTTTCCCAAGGGTAAGAGAAGAAATTGGACCCCAAAAAATGTTGTGCAATTTGTCCTGAGTACGATGATACCCCATATGTGGGTGTAAACCATTGTTTGGGCACATGGCAGAGCTTGGAAGGGAAGGAGCGCCATTTGACTTTTCAATGCAAAATTGACTGGAATTGAGATGGGACGCCATGTTGCGTTTGGAGAGCCCCTGATGTGCCTAAACATTGAAACTCCCTACAAGTGACACCATTTTGGAAAGTAGACCCCCTAAGGAACTTATCTAGATGTGTGGTGAGCACTTTGACCCACCAAGTGCTTCACAGAAGTTTATAATGCAGAGCCGTAAAAATAAAAAATCATATTTTTTCACAAAAATGATCTTTTTGCCCCCAATTTTTTATTTTCCCAAGGGTAAGAGAAGAAATTGGACCCCAAAAAATGTTGTGCAATTTGTCCTGAGTACGATGATACCCCATATGTGGGTGTAAACCATTGTTTGGGCGCATGGCAGAGCTTGGAAGGGAAGGAGCGACATTTGACTTTTCAATGCAAAATTGACTGGAATTGAGATGGGACGCCATGTTGCGTTTGGAGAGCCCCTGATGTGCCTAAACATTGAAACTCCCTACAAGTGACACCATTTTGGAAAGTAGACCCCCTAAGGAACTTATCTAGATGTGTGGTGAGCACTTTGACCCACCAAGTGCTTCACAGAAGTTTATAATGCAGAGCCGTAAAAATAAAAAATCATATTTTTTCACAAAAATGATCTTTTTGCCCCCAATTTTTTATTTTCCCAAGGGTAAGAGAAGAAATTGGACCCCAAAAAATGTTGTGCAATTTGTCCTGAGTACGATGATACCCCATATGTGGGTGTAAACCATTGTTTGGGCGCATGGCAGAGCTTGGAAGGGAAGGAGCGCCATTTGACTTTTCAATGCAAAATTGACTGGAATTGAGATGGGACGCCATGTTGCGTTTGGAGAGCCCCTGATGTGCCTAAACATTGAAACTCCCTACAAGTGACACCATTTTGGAAAGTAGACCCCCTAAGGAACTTATCTAGATGTGTGGTGAGCACTTTGAACCAACAAGTGCTTCACAGAAGTTTATAATGCAGAGCCGTAAAAATAAAAAATCATATTTTTTCACAAAAATGATCTTTTCGCCCCCAATTTTTTATTTTCCCAAGGGTAAGAGAAGAAATTGGACCCCAACAAATGTTGTGCAATTTGTCCTGAGTACGCTGATACCCCATATGTGGATGTAAACCATTGTTTGGGCGCATGGCAGAGCTTGGAAGGGAAGGAGCGCCATTTGACTTTTCAATGCAAAATTGACTGGAATTGAGATGGGACGCCATGTTGCGTTTGGAGAGCCCCTGATGTGCCTAAACATTGAAACTCCCTACAAGTGACACCATTTTGGAAAGTAGACCCCCTAAGAAACTTATCTAGATGTGTTTTGAGAGCTTTGAACCCCCAAGTGTTTCACTACAGATTATAACGCAGAGCCGTGAAAATAATTTTTTTTTTTTCTCAAAAATGATTTTTTAGCCCCCAGCTTTGTATTTTTACAAGGGTAACAGAATAAATTGGACCCCAAAATTTGTTTTCCAATTTGTCCTGAGTACGCTGATACCCAATATGTGGGGGGGAACCACTGTTTGGGCGCATGACAGAGCTCGGAAGGGAAGGAGCGCCATTTGGAATGCAGACTTAAATGGATTGGTCAGCAGCCATCACGTTGCATTTGCAGAGCCCCTGATGTACCCAAACAGTACAAACCCCCCACAAGTGACCCCATATTGGAAAATAGACCTCCCAAGGAACTTATCTAGATGTGTTTTGAGAACTTTGAACCCCCAAGTGTTTCACTAAAGTTTATAGCGCAAAGCCGTGAAAATAAAAATTCTTTTTTTTTTTTTCACAAAAATGATTTTTTAGCCCCCAGTTTTGTATTTTCACAAGGGTAACAGGATAAATTAGACCCCAAAAGTTGTTGTCCAATTTGTCCTGAGTACGCTGATACCCCATATGTGGGGGGGAACCACTGTTTGGGTGCATGACAGAGCTCGGAAGGGAAGGAGCGCCATTTGGAATGCAGCCTTAAATGGATTGGTCTGCAGGCGTCACGTTGCATTTGCAGAGCCCCTGATGTACCCAAACAGTACAAACCCCCCACAAGTGACCCCATATTGGAAACTAGACCTCCCAAGGAACTTATCTAGATGTGTTGTGAGAACTTTGAACCCCCAAGTGTTTCACTACAGTTTATAACGCAGAGCTGTGAAAATAAAACATCTTTTTTTTTCCCACAAAAATGATTTTTAGACCCCCAAATTTTTATTTTCCTAAGGATAACAAGAGAACTTGGACCCCAGAAGTTGTTGTTCAATTTGTCCCGAGTACGCTGATAACACATATGTTGGGGTAAACCCCTTTTTGGGCGCACGGGAGAGCTCGGAAGGGAAGGAGCACTGTTTTACTTTTTCAACGCAGAATTGGCTGGAATTGAGATTGGACGCCATGTCGCGCTTGGAGAGCTCCTGATGTGCCTGGACAGTGGAAACTCCCCAATTCTACCTGAAACCCTAATCCACACACACCCCTAACCCTAATCCCAATGGTAACCCTAACCACACCCCTAGCCCTGACACACCCATAATTCTAATCCCAACCCTAATCCAAACGTAAATGTAATCCAAACCCTAACCCTAACTTTAGCCCCAACCCTAACTTTAGCCCCAACCCTAACTTTACCTCCAACCCTAGCCCTAACCCTAACCCTAACCCTACCCCTAACCCTAAATGTGACTGAAATACGTGGCACTGAAATACGTGGCACTGAAATACGTGGCACTGAAACACGTGGCACTGAAATACGTGATACGTGGCACTGAAATACGTGGCACTGAAATACGTGGCACTGAAATACGTGGCACTGAAATACGTGGCACTATGACTGTCAGAAAATGTTCATTAAACGGTTAGGGGTGAGGTTAGGGGTAGAGTTAGGGTTAGGGTTTGGATCCCTTTATCACCTTGATGGTGGTGGGTGGCTTTTCAGTGTGTTTTCTGTTTTTTTTCGATAAAAATGCATGCGTTTTTAACGCAAACAAACGCATGTGCTTAAAAACACAAGAAAATACTGCAGGTTGTATTTCTGAAAATGAACGCATGCAGAAAAAAAATGCGTTTTCAATGTTAAATATAGGGAAAAAACGCATGCGTTTTTTTGTGCAAAAAACGCTGCAGACAAAAACGCAAGTGTGAAACCAGCGACGCTTTTTATAGCAAAAAAGTTTTTGCGTCTCCACATTTTGAGACCTATAATTTTTCCACATTTTGCTCCACAGAGTCATGTGAGGTCTTGTTTTTTGCGGGACGAGTTGACATTTTTATTGGTAACATTTTCGGACACGTGACCGTTTTTGATCGCTTTTTATTCCGATTTTTGTGAGGCAGAATGACCAAAAACCTGCTATTCATGAATTTCTTTTGGGAGAGGCGTTTATACCGTTCCGCGTTGGTAAAATTGATAAAGCAGTTTTATTCTTCGGGTCAGTATGATTACAGCGATATCTCATTTATATCATTTTTTTATGTTTTGGCGCTTTTATACGATAAAAACTATTTTATAGAAAAAATAATTATTTTGGTATCGCTTTATTCTCAGGACTATAACTTTTTATTTTTTTGCTGATGATGCTGTATGGCAGCTTGTTTTTTGCGGGACAAGATGACGTTTTCAGCGGTACCATGGATATTTATATCAGTCTTTTTGATCGCGTGTTATTCCACTTTTTGTTCGGCGGTATGGTAATAAAGCGTTGTTTTTTGCCTCGTTTTTTTTTTTTTTTCTTACGGTGTTTACTGAAGGGGTTAACTAGTGGGGCAGTTTTATAGGTTGGGTCGTTACGGACGCGGCGATACTAAATATGTGTACTTTTATTGTTTTGTTTTTTTTATTTAGATAAAGAAATGTATTTATGGGAATAATATATATTTTTTTTTTATTATTTATTTAGGAATTTTTTTCTTTTTTTTTTTACACATGTGGAAAAATTTTTTTTAAACTTTTTTACTTTGTCCCAGGGGGGGACATCACAGATCGCTGATCTGGCAGTGTGCACAGCACTCTGCCAGATCTGCGATCTGCTGTGCAGGGCTGCAGGCTTACCAGTGTCTGCACTGAGCAGACACTCGGTAAGCCACCTCCTTCCCTGCAGGACCCGGATGCCGCGGCCATCTTGGATCCGGGACCTGCAGCCAGGAAGGAGGTAGGAGACCCTCGCAGCAACGCGATCACATCACGTTGCTCCGGGGGTCTCAGGGAAGCCCGCAGGGAGCCCCCTCCCTGCGCGATGCTTCCCTATACCGCCGGTACACTGCGATCATGTTTGATCGCGGTGTGCCGGGGGTTAATGTGCCGGGGGCGGTCCATGACCGCTCCTGGCACATAGTGCCGGATGTCAGCTGCGATAGGCAGCTGACACCCGGCCGCGATCGGCCGTGCTCCCCCCGTGAGCGCAGCCGATCGCGTATGACGTACTATCCCGTCGGTGGTCATACGGGCCCACCCCACCTCGACGGGATAGTACGTCTGATGTCAGGAAGGGGTTAATAAATATAAGTAAAGAAAAATAATTAAAAAATATACTGATCTGAGTCTCTCCTTTTCTGCTATACAGCCCCACTCTGGCACTTTGGTTTTCATCGAGGCTATCTTCTATTTTCCAGAGCCTGATCAAAAACGATTACTAGAATGGAGCAGGACTGGCAGCATGACAGGTTAGGGCCAGTAGGGTATAATTTTATCTTCTAACGTCTTCCCTGCCCCTTACAATTCAGCAAAATGGATCCTTCTAGTGGATTTGCTGACAGAGAATCACACAAAATTCAATCTCAATTAATCCAAATTTTTTTAAAATTTGAGGCGACTCAAGTCAATTCACTCATCTCTGCATAAGGACTCATGATATAATTACCAAATATTGTGAAATATGTAAAAATGTGTATATGTTTGAAATATTTCAAACAATATTTCAAGCAATTTAAAGTCATTAGCCTTTGAAGGGAACCTGTCAGGTTGAACATGATATCTGATCTGCAGGCGGGATGTTATAGAGATGGAGGAGCTAAATCAGATTGATATACATTTTTGTGGGAAAAAGTTTCAGTATAAATTTTGTATTTATTTTTTATTTTATAATTTTTTATTTATTTGTTTTATCAATTGCATGTATTTGAGTGCAGTGTAGGGTCCTAATCTAGATTAGATTTTTCTCTATAAAAACATCATCTCACTGGCTTTATTTTTCTTCTTATGCAGAAAAATCAACTAAACTGTTGAGTGATTCTATTTGGTTCGGTTATCTTTAGATACTCTTCAGCTGATTTTTCATATCATTACTGTGAAGTCACAGTTTTATGTCCAGTGTTGGTGTCTAATTATTTCTTTTATGGCTGATTTAGGCCCAGGCTTGGATTATTGCTGCTGAGACTTGCTTGGTGTTTTTTCAATAGACAATATTTTTGTATTAATTATTGATTTTTGTAGAGTTATATATTTGAATAATATTGTGCTGATGACTAATTGTGTAAATGCGTTAACTATTTTTGTGATGTTATGGGGCAATAGGATTAGTATTGGTATCTAATCACAAACAAAATCATCTGTCCTTTATAATTAAATATTGCTAAACATCACCTAATTCATATTCTAAGTTATTCTCCTTGATTTTAATATCCCTTATTGTGCTTTGCGGTCTCTCTAGACCCGAGAGCATAATAAAAGTAATATACAAAAAATATAAAACAAACTTAGGGTACCGTCACACATTGAAATTTTCATCGCTGCGACGGCACGATCCGTGACGTCGCAGCGATCGTATGAATATCGCTCCAGCGTCGTAGACTGCGGTCACACGTTGCAATCACGGCGCTGGAGCGATGCCGAAGTCCCCGGGTAACCAGGGTAAACATCGGGTAACTAAGCGCAGGGCCGCGCTTAGTAACCCGATGTTTACCCTGGTTACCAGCGTAAACGTAAAAAAACAAACAGTACATACTCACCCGTCGGTGTCCTTCAGGTCCCTTGCCGTCTGCTTCCTGCTCTGAGTGCAGCCGTATAGTGAAAGCAGATCGCAGCACCGCTGTGATCTGCTCTCACTTTCCGGCCGGCACTCAGAGCAGGAAGCAGACGGCAAGGGACCTGAAGGACACCGACGGGTGAGCATGTATGGTTTGTTTTTTTACGTTTACGCTTGTAACCAGGGTAAACATCGGGTTACTAAGCGCGGCCCTGCGCTTAGTTACCCGATGTTTACCCTGGTTACAAGCGAAGACATCGCTGGATCGCTGTCACACACAACGATCCAGCGATGTCAGCGGGTGATCAAGCGACGAAAGAAAGTTCCATACGATCTGCTACGACGTACGATTCTCAGCAGGATCCCTGATCGCTGCTGCGTGTCAGACACTGCGATATCGTAACGATATCGCTAGAACGTCACGAATCGTAACGTCGTAGCGATGGAAATTTCAATGTGTGACGGTACCCTTATACTTCCTTCACCGCTCACCTCTCCGGTCCCTCCTCTGCTCACTGCCCACCCTCCCTTCAGTTCTTTTCTCCCATCGCAATCACATCTTAGATCTGTTCACTCTAAAGACCAGATGTCAGGCTTTTTGCCTGCAGTCTTAGCTTAAGCAAATTAGTGACTATTTTTTTGTATATTCAAGAAGAAATCTATTCCACTCCAATAAATTTCTATTACCTAGCTATTTAGGTGCTTTTACAGCAGCACTGGCGCCCCCTGCATGGGTCCCCTTCCCCCTGCAGGGATGCAGGCGAATTAAGTTACTTGTTCAAGCTCCCTTAGTGTCTGCATCTTCACAGGACCTGTGCACAGTATACGCTACCCTGCCTCTTAACAGGCCAGAGTGCACTGCTAAAAACGTCCCCAGTAAATAACTGGGAGGCATTTGATATATAAGGCATCCTTCCCTATTGGGAGGTGCCTTAGCAACTTTTGTCAATCAGTGTATATCCTTCTAGCTAGTTGTAAGGTCCCCATACCCATGCTCTCTGATCCTGTCCACTTTGCTTACCTGATCCTGTCCGCCCTGTCTGCACCTGTTCCAGTTAGTCCTGCTCAACCCATACCCATATCCATCTTGCCCGTTCCTAGTCCTGCTCCTGTTCCACCTTTACCTGCAACTCTGTACCTGCACCTGTGATCATGTACCTGTGATTTTCCTGTGCAACTGTACCTGTCCTGCCTGTGCCTGATTTGTCATCTTCCTACCATCTGTATCCCTCCTGTCTAACCAGTTCTTGTCCGGTCCTGCTTCCTTGTCCCTTTCAGGGTCAGCTGCCACGTCCTGGAATAGGACCTGGCATACATCTGTCCTAGTCCAAGTTCATCAGGGGCTCTAGCGAAGAGTCTGGTGTTTGCTTACGAATCATCTCCATGCTCCCCTGGTCCATAGCCAGTGGTTCCACAAAGACATGCATAACAGTTGTAAAGCGTTGTGTTCAGAATCTCAATACACAATAAATGCTTTCCATACCATTTACAATGATGGCTCTCATAGGTTCACTTCACCTGCCATGCTTACATATTCCCCTATCCCATGTAGCAGTGCATGATAAAAAACATGCTTTAAAGAGGATTGTTCACTTTAATAAACTCATTTTCACATGCCATATGAGGAAATCCTGAATTATTTGAGGTGGGCTCACTATTCTATTGGCCAGAGAAGATAGTAATTACAATTTTCATTACACAATGGCGTAACTTCAAGTTCATGGACCCCCAATGCAAAATCACCAATGGGGGCCCCAACTATTGCAAGTCTTTTCATATGAGCCTGATATTTTGGGCTCTTTAGACTCAAGGGCCCTGGTGTGATTGCAACCGCTGCACCTATTAAAGTTTTGCCCCTGGCATTACCCGCTCATGATAAACATGCAGAGAATCTATTGATGTGAATGTGCACCTTTTAATGCTTAGTTTGCCTTAAAGAGAACCTGACAGGTCCCCGATGCCCCCTAAAACACCAACAGTAGCATCTTCTTTATAAATTACTTGCCTAACAGTCCTTTTATTGTGTTTGACACAAACAAATCTTTAGAAAAAGTATTTCTAAAATCCGTTTATCATTAATATGGAAATGTATACTAGTTGATGGGGCGTTAGTTTCCCAGATTAGTTGTCCCTTATCATGCTCCTGTGGGAGTGACAACATGATTTTCAAGAGACAACATTGCAAGCTATCTGCAAATCTCACGCATCTGCACGGCTTCTTTCACTCACGTCATTAAGCCAGATTTTCCTCTTGTTCCTGCTGCATCCAGATGTTCTTCAGCTCCTCCATGGACATGAGGTGTTTTCTGCCCCTCCGGTGAAAAGCATTCAGCCTCTGAAGCTGGGAAGTGTACACCCGGCTTCAGAGGCGCAGTGACATGAGTGCAGGAAGTCGCCCATTCATGAGATTTGCAGAGAGCTGGCAATGATGCTGGTTATTGCAAATCATCTAATCATGCCCACAGGGGAGCAATAACATGCTGAGTGCAACGACTAATCTGGGGAACAAACGTCCCATCAACTAATCAAAGGTCCATTTGTATATGATATAAAGACTTGTGAAATACTTTTTTTGAGAAATGTTTATTTGACAACAAAAGAAATGGACTGTTAGGCAGGGAATTTAAACATGAACATACAACTGCTGGTGGTTTAGGGGTCATGGGGTACCTGTCAGATTCCTTTTAAGATGACACTGCAGGGAAATTGAATATGGAAAGTTAGGTTCTTCCACAAATTACAAATTATAGTGGGGCATCTCAGCATGTGGACGCTTTGTGATCTGTCCATAACTATTAAGTAAGGACAGTGTCACGAATCATTAAGGTATTCATGGCAGCTTTGGGTCGGCTGAAATTTAAATGTTGTTTTTTCCTTTTGGTCCAGCAAGAGTTAATGTCAGTCTCTTGCTGGCTCTTCTATTAGGCTGGTCAGCTGATGTTGGTTGGTAACCTTTCCCAACTCCCTTTAAATAGCCACATGACCCATCAGCTGAATGCCAGCTGTAGAGTTTTTGTTCTATACAGACCTGCAGACTGTTTACATTGCTCCTGTGGAGCATAGCAGCAGAGCCTAAGCTAAGTAGTTTTCCTTTTTTGTCTGTCTCATTTTTGTCTCTTCCCGTGTGTTACCATCTGCAGTGGTGAGGCTAGAGTCCTTGCCTGCCAGTGCACTAGCCAGGATACATAAAGGTGACAGGGCCTAGGGACATGATGACAGTGGGGGTAATGACCCACATAGTGCATTAGGGAATCGTAGGGACAGGCATAGGTTGGTGTCAGGAGGGGTCCCATTCCCCACTACCTATCCTTAGGGCCTTCCTCTCCCTTTTTGATCCTGTCGTATTTTTATGCTGTTTCGTCCACCAGACTTATTCGTGTCGGGGTGTGACATTATAATCGACCTGCACCATTTTACGGAGTTCCTATAGCTCAAGCTGTGGCTATTGTGCACCTAATTTAGACCTTCACTGATGAGATTACTGAGTTGCAGTCACAGGTGGTGCAGCAGTTTCAACAGATGTTTGAAGTCTTGGTCTCGGCTCATGACCTGCCTCAACCAAAACCCAAAAATGTCTCACTCCAACAGGTTCTCTGGAAGAATTTAAAATTATATGTAAATTATATTTCTGGCTCCACCCTTATTCATCAGGGAGTCTAATCGTGACAGACAGTCCTAGAACCAACAGAGAGCACCAAACCATAGCCCATATTCTAAATATTTTGTTAATGAAATTTCTATATCGGGCTACACTGTTGACTTTCAGAATAAAAGTTGTACATTTACTATTATCAGACATTAATTGGTAACAATCATTCTTATATGGTAATGTAATATGTGCTTTTAACCATGAGATAGGGATTCACTTTATTTTTCAAGTGCTCTTTTAAGGAATTTAACTACGCTCTATAACTTCATCATAAATTCGACCTGAGTATTTACAGTTCAAGAGTCGGTGGAAACACACTGCCCCAACTCACCTCTTAGGTCAGCATATCTGCTAAATGTTCCTTTACAAGTCTTAAGAGACTACTCCAGAGAAGCCCTGGGCATCTTCACTAAAATTGATATCACATAATGAAATGTTTAACCTTTATATTAAGGTGAAGGTCTGTTTATGTGATAACATCATTTCGAGTCTTTGATGTACAAAATGAGGAACAATAAATTCTCATTTGTAGTTAAAAGAGATCTTTAGAAAAAATATACAGCATAAATAAATTGTTTAATAATAGTTGTACAAAAACCACAAGAGAAATCATGTGTATTTCTAAAACAAAGAAGACGGAATGGCAACAAGTTTAAGGAATGTTCCAGCAGAATCTAGTGCAGGCTGTTATACTTATTAGAGGTGTAGCAGCTGAAATATATAATAGCATAGTATGGGCAAGACATGCAAATTGGGCAGCAACCAGTAATGCATATGAAAGAAGGATTTATAACTGCATGTTATGTCCGCTTAGGTACGTCTGTGTCCCTTGAAATGGTTGCTTTGAATTCCTCACTGGCAATGAGTCAAATTATGCATAGTCTTCAGAAAATCCAGCACTCAATAAAATCAACTTTTTCTAAACAGATTAAAATAGTTAAAGTGGCTTGCAAAAGTATGCATTTTCCGTGTTTTGATACCACTGTTTTACTTGAGAGTTTGCACCAGTTTATGTAAAGAACATGCCTACAACTGTGAGCATTTAGTTTTCCTTTCATTGTGAAGCAAACTACAAATAAGAAAAATAACTGAAAACTTCACTGTGCATAAGTATCCCACCCCGCCACATAAGTACTTTGCAGAGCCTCCTTTATGGCAATTACAGCTGCAGGTTGCTTTGGATAAATCTCTATGAGCTTTCCACATCTTGCCACTGGGATTTTAGCCTATTTATCAAGGCAAAACTGCTCCAACTACTTCAAGTTAGATAGTTTCCTCTATTGACAATTAATCTTCAATTTTGACAACAGATTCTCAATTGGATTAAGGTATGCACTTTGATTAGGCAACTCCAAAACATTTTCACGTTTCCCCTTAAACCACTCGAGTGTTGCTTTTGAAGTATGTTTTGGGTCATTTTCTTGTTGGAAGGTGAAACTCCGTCCTAGTCTCAAATCACTGACACACTAAAACAGGTTTTACTCAAGAATATCCCTGTATTTTGCTCCATCCATCTTTCCGTCAACTCAGACCATTTTCCTTGTCCCTGCTGTTGAAAAACATGCTCACAGCTGTTATGATCCGGTGACCTTGGAGCCGCATGAGAGACTTTCTCAGGAGTAGGTGGTACCTGTACTGACCGCAAACCCTAAACTAACACCACAACTAGAAGTAGCCGTGGGATGTACCTAACACGTCCTAGACACCTCGACACAGCCGGAGGACTAAATACCCCTATAGATGGAAATGGGAATTCTATCTTGCCTCAGAGCAGAACCCCAGAGGATAGGCAGCCCCCCACAAATATTGACTGTGAGTATAAGAGGAAAAACACACGCAGGCAGAAAAAACAGGATTTAGCAAAAGAGGCACTTCTAGCTAAACAGAAAAGTATAGGACAGAATTCTAAGCGGTCAGTATTAAAATCCTAAAAATATCCACAGCAGATAATACAAATATACTACATCTAACTAAAGACATAGAAGGTATATCTGCATCTCCTGAGAATCCAGCATGACTGAAAAATCCAAACAAAGTCTAAGCTGGACAAAAACACAATGAATTGCACTGAATTGCAAAGCACACTGAATGTGTGCACAGAGACAAAAAGCCAGACACTTATCTTAGCTGAATTGGCAGCAGGGCATGAGGAGCCAGAGAGTGATGCAATCCCTCCAAGTGCAATGGACAACTGGCTAAGACTCATGGATCCTGCACACCTAAATACCTAATAGAGCTGAAATCAGCAGAAACACCTGCCCAGGATTACAACCCCAAGACAACTGCACTACCACCAACAACCACCGGAGGGAGCCCAAGAGCAGAATTCACAACAGTACCCCCCCTTGAAGAGGGGTAACCGAACCCTCACCAGAGCCCCCAGGCCGATCAGGACAAGCCAGATGAAAGGCACGGACCAAATCAGCAGCATGGACATCAGAGGCAAAAACCCAAGAATTATCCTCCTGGCCATAACCCTTCCATTTGACAAGGTACTGAAGCCTCCGCCTCGAAAAGCGAGAATCCAAAATCTTCTCAACCACATACTCCAGCTCCCCATCAACCAACACAGGAGCAGGAGGATCAACCGAGGGAACAACGGGCACCACATATTTCCGTAATAAAGATCTATGGAAAACATTATGGATGGCAAAAGAGGCCGGAAGGGCCAAACGAAAGGACACAGGATTGATAATCTCAGAAATCCTATAAGGACCAATAAACCGAGGCTTAAACTTAGGGGAAGAAACCTTCATAGGAACATGACGGGAAGACAACCAGACCAAATCCCCAACCTGAAGTCGGGAACCAACACACCGACGACGGTTAGCAAAACGCTGAGCCTCCTCCTGAGACAACACCAAATTGTCCACCACATAAGCCCAAATCTGCTGCAACCTGTCAACCACAGAATCCACACCAGGACAATCAGAAGGTTCAACTTGCCCCGAAGAAAAACGAGGATGAAAACCAAAATTACAAAAGAAGGGCGCAACCAAGGTAGCCGAACTAGCCCGATTATTAAGGGCAAACTCGGCCAATGGCAAGAAAGCCACCCAATCATCCTGATCAGCAGACGCAAAGCATCTCAAATAAGTTTCCAAAGTCTGATTAGTTCGCTCGGTCTGGCCATTTGTCTGAGGATGAAATGCGGAAGAAAAAGACAAATCAATGCCCAGCCTAGCACAAAAGGCCCGCCAAAACCTAGAAACAAACTGGGAACCTCTGTCGGACACAATATTCTCCGGAATACCGTGCAAACGAACCACATGCTGAAAAAACAACGGAAGCAAATCAGAAGAGGAAGGCAATTTAGGCAAATGCACCAAATGAACCATCTTAGAAAACCGGTCACAAACCACCCAGATAACCGACATCCTCTGGGAAACCAGAAGATCTGAAATAAAATTCATAGAAATATGCATCCAGGGCCTCTCAGGGACCGGCAAAGGCAAAAGCAACCCACTAGCACGGGAACAACAAGGCTTGGCCCGCGCACAAGTCCCACACGACTGCACAAAAGAACGCACATCACGCGACAAAGGCCACCAAAAGGACCTACCAACCAAATCTCTGGTACCAAAAATACCAGGATGGCCAGCCAACACAGAACAATGAACCTCAGAAATCACTCTACTAGTCCATCTATCAGGAACAAACAGTTTCCCTACTGGACAGTGGTCAGGTTTGTCAGCATGAAATTCCTGCAGAACCCGTCGCAAATCAGGGGAAATGGCAGAAAGGACCACCCCTTCCTTCAGAATGCCGACCGGCTCCAATACCTCAGGAGAATCAGGCAAAAAACTCCTAGAGAGGGCATCAGCCTTAACATTCTTAGAACCCGGAAGATACGAGACCACGAAATCAAAACGGGAGAAAAACAGGGACCATCGAGCCTGTCTAGGATTCAGCCGTTTGGCAGATTCGAGGTAAATCAGATTTTTATGATCGGTCAAGACCACAATACGGTGCTTGGCTCCCTCAAGCCAATGTCGCCATTCCTCAAATGCCCACTTCATAGCCAACAACTCCCGATTGCCGACACCATAATTGCGTTCAGCAGGCGAAAACGTACGGGAAAAGAAGGCACACGGTTTCATCAAGGAACCATCAGAATTCCTCTGAGACAAAACGGCTCCTGCCCCAATCTCAGAAGCGTCAACCTCAGCCTGAAACGGAAGAGAAACATCTGGCTGACGCAACACCGGGGCAGAAGTAAATCGGCATTTAAGCTCCTGAAAGGCAGAGACAGCCACAGGGGACCAATTCATTACATCAGCGCCTTTCTTCGTCAAATCGGTCAGGGGTTTAACCACACTGGAGAAGTTAGCATTGAAACGGCGATAAAAATTAGCAAAGCCCAAAAATTTCTGAAGGCTCTTCACAGATGTGGGCTGAATCCAATCATGAATGGCCTGAACCTTAACCGGATCCATCTCTATAGATGAGGGAGAAAAAATGAAGCCCAAAAAAGAAACCTTCTGCACTCCAAAGAGACACTTAGACCCCTTCACAAACAAAGCATTATCACGAAGGATCTGAAATACCATCCTGACCTGTTTCACATGAGACTCCCAATCATCGGAAAAAATTAAGATGTCATCCAAATATACAATCATGAATTTATCAAGATAATTCCGGAAGATATCATGCATGAAGGACTGAAAAACAGATGGAGCATTAGAGAGCCCGAATGGCATCACAAGGTATTCAAAATGGCCTTCGGGCGTATTAAACGCAGTTTTCCATTCGTCACCCTGCTTAATACGAACAAGATTATATGCCCCCCGAAGGTCAATTTTAGTAAACCAACTAGCCCCCTTAATCCTGGCAAACAAATCAGAAAGCAAAGGTAAAGGGTATTGAAACTTGACCGTGATCTTATTCAAGAGGCGATAATCAATACAAGGTCTCAAGGAGCCATCCTTCTTAGCAACAAAAAAAAATCCCGCTCCCAACGGTGAAGAAGATGGCCGAATATGCCCCTTCTCCAAAGACTCCTTAACATAACTCCGCATGGTGGTATGTTCCGGCACAGACAGATTGAAAAGTCGGCCCTTAGGAAACTTACAGCCTGGAATCAAGTCAATAGCACAATCACAGTCCCTATGCGGTGGAATGGAACTGGACTTGGGCTCATCGAATACATCCTGAAAATCAGACAAAAACTCTGGAACTTCAGAAGAGGAGGAAGAGGAGATTGACATCACAGGAACGTCATTATGAACCCCCTGACAACCCCAACTAGTCACAGACATAAACTTCCAATCCAACACAGGATTATGTATCTGCAACCATGGAAAACCCAGCACAATAGCATCATGCAAATTATGCAACACCAGAAAGCGACAATTTTCCTGATGGGCTGGCGCCATGCACATGGTCACCTGTGTCCAAAACTGGGGTTTATTTTTAGCCAAAGGTGTAGCATCAATGCCCCTTAAAGGAATAGGGTTCTGCAAAGACTGCAAGGGGAAACCACAACGCCTGGCAAATTCAAAGTCCATTAAGTTCAGGGCAGCGCCTGAATCCACAAATGCCATGACAGAGAAAGATGACAATGAGCAAATCAGGGTCACAGACAGGAGAAACTTAGGCTGTACAGTACTAATGGTAACAGATCTAGCTACCCTCTTAATACGCTTAGGGGAATCAGAGATAGTATGAGCTGAATCACCACAGTAAAAACAGCCCATTCTGACGTCTGTATCCCCTCTGTTCCGCGCTAGTCAGAATCCTATCACATTGCATAGGCTCAGGACTCTGTTCAGAGGATGCTGCCATATAGTGCACCACTTTGCGCTCGCGCAGGCGCCGATCAATCTGAATGGCTAGAGACATAGATTCGCTCAGACCAACAGGCGTGGGGAACCCCACCATAACATCTTTAAGGGCTTCAGAAAGACCCTTTCTTAAAATTGCTGGCAGAGCGTCCTCATTCCATTTAGTGAGCACAGACAATTTTCTAAATTTCTGGCAGTATAATTCTGCCGCTTCCTGACCCTGGCACAGGGCCAACAAGGTTTTTTCCGCATGATCCACAGAGTTAGGTTCGTCATACAATAATCCGAGCGATTGAAAAAATGCATCTACATTAAGCAATGCCGGATCCCCTGACTCAAGGGAGAATGCCCAGTCCTGAGGGTCACCACGCAGCAGAGAAATAACTATTTTAACTTGCTGAGTGGGGTCACCAGAGGAACGGGGTTTCAGAGCAAAAAACAATGTGCAGTTATTTTTAAAGTTCAAAAACTTAGATCTATCCCCGTAAAACAAATCTGGAATAGGAATTCTAGGCTCTAAGGCTGCAGTCTGAACAAAATAATCTTGGATACTCTGAACTCTTGCAACAAGCTGATCCACACGAGAAAACATACCCTGAACATCCATGTCCATGCCTAAATCCACCCAGAGATTAAGAGGAAGGAAAAAGACAAAACAGACTAAAAAAAAAAAAAAAATGGCTCAGAACTCTTTTTCTTTTCCTTCTTTTGAGATGCATTCAACTCATTTTTGTTCAAAGTGGCGTCCGAATCCACAAACGCCATGACAGAAAATGACGACAATGAGCAGATCAAGGTCACAGATAACAGAAATTTAGGTTGTACAGTTCCGATGGTAACTGAACTAGCGATTCTCTTTGTACGCTTTGGGCAGACTGAAATGACATGAGAAGCATCGCCACAAAAAAACACAACCTATTCTGATGTCTGAATCCTTGTTGTTCTGTTCTAGACAGAATCCTATCACACTGCATAGGCTCAGACATCTGCTCTGAGGACAACGCCACAGCGCGCACAGTTCTGCGCTCCCGCAAGCGCCGATCAATCTGAATGGCCAGAGACATAGAATCACTCAGACCAACAAGTGTGGGAAACCCCACCATAACATCTTTAACAGATTCAGAAAGACCCTTTCTGAAAATTGCCGCCAAAGCATCCTCATTCCATTTAGTCAGCACAGACCATTTTCTAAATTTCTGGCAATATAATTTTGCCGCTTCTTGACCCTGAGACAGGGCCAACAAGGTCTACTCTGCTTGATCCACAGAATTTGGTTCATCATATAATAATCCTAGAGCCTGAAAAAAGGCATCTACATTATGCAAGGCCGAATTCCCCGATTCCAGGGAAAATGCCCAATCCTGAGGGTCGCCACGCAGCAGGGAGATGACAATTTTAACCTGCTGAATGGGATCACCAGAGGAACGAGGCTTCAGAGCAAAAAACAGTTTACAATTGTTTTTAAAACTCAAAAATTTGGACCTGTCCCCAAAAAACAAATCAGGAGTAGGAATCCTAGGCTCTAAAAGCGGAGTCTGAACAATATAATCAGAAATACCCTGTACCCTAGCAGCAAGCTGGTCTATACGAGAAACTAATCCCTGAACATCCATGCTAGCACAAGACTCCTCAGTCACCCAGAGGAAAAGAGGGAAGAAAAGACAAAGCAGGCTACAGAAAAAAAATGGCTCTTTCTTCCCTTCTTCTGAGATAAATTTAACTCATTGTTGGCCAGTTGTACTGTTATGATCCGGTGACCTTGGAGCCGCATGAGAGACTTTCTCAGGAGTAGGTGGTACCTGTACTGACCGCAAACCCTAAACTAACACCACAACTAGCAGTAGCCGTGGGATGTACCTAACACGTCCTAGACACCTCGACACAGCTGGAGGACTAAATACCCCTATAGATGGAAATGGGAATTCTATCTTGCCTCAGAGCAGAACCCCAGAGGATAGGCAGCCCCCCACAAATATTGACTGTGAGTATAAGAGGAAAAACACACGCAGGCAGAAAAAACAGGATTTAGCAAAAGAGGCACTTCTAGCTAAACAGAAAAGGATAGGACAGAATTCTAAGCGGTCAGTATTAAAATCCTAAAAATATCCACAGCAGATAATACAAATATACTACATCTAACTAAAGACATAGAAGGTATATCTGCATCTCCTGAGAATCCAGCATGACTGAAAAATCCAAACAAAGTCTAAGCTGGACAAAAACACAATGAATTGCACTGAATTGCAAAGCACACTGAATGTGTGCACAGAGACAAAAAGCCAGACACTTATCTTAGCTGAATTGGCAGCAGGGCATGAGGAGCCAGAGAGAGATGCAATCCCTCCAAGTACAATGGACAACTGGCAAAGACTCATGGATCCTGCACACCTAAATACCTAATAGAGCTGAAATCAGCAGAAACACCTGCCCAGGATTACAACCCCAAGGCAACTGCACTACCACCAACAACCACTGGAGGGAGCCCAAGAGCAGAATTCACAACACACAGCATGATGCTGCCACCACCATGTTTCACTGTGGGATGGTGTTCTAAGGGTAATTACAGTTGTGCTCAAAAGTTTACATACCAAGAGTCTGTTTGGATCCCAGAAACTCACTCAGCTTTTATGCATATACTGATTACAAGCAAACAGGTCACAGGTGAGGATGTAATCTTTAGTAGCCATTCAAACTAATTTGTGTCAACTTCTCTGCATGTTATCAGGCCAAAATCACCAGGGCATGTGAACTTTTGATCAGGGTCATTTGGATGTTTTGGGTTGTCATTATGGTTTAAAAAGAGAAAACACAGTACAAAGTGTACCATTTATATGGATACACCTGGGTGGGCCATTTATAAAGTTGCATTAAAAAATGGCCGACTTCAAAATGGCCACCATTGTCACCACACATTTTGAAAAGTTTTCCCCCTTCCATATACTAATGTGCCACAAACAGGAAGTTGAAATCACCAACCATTCCCATTTTATTTAGGTGTATCCACATACATGGCCCACCCAGGTGTATCCATATAAATAGCCCACCCTGTAGTTTGTCAATAAATGGCTTCACCCATCCACTAACCATGAGTGGAGAAAAAGTTTTGGTGTTATCATTCATATTCTCTGAAAAAAGGCCAAGAAAACAAAAGTTCTTTCGGGTTTATGTAAAGTTTTGAGCACAACTGTAGCGGTACCTTGGTGGACAAAAAGTTAAATTTTGGTCTCATCTGATCACAGAACCTTCCTCCATACATTTAAGGAATTTCCCACATGTGTTTTGTCAAACTGAAAATGAGCCTTAGAATTTTTGTGTGTAAGTAAAGGCTTTTTTCTGCCTATTTTTCCATAAAGGCCACCTCTATGGAGTGTATGACTTATTGTGGTGGTATGGACAGATACTCCAGTCTCTGCTTGGTTACTCTGCAGATAAAGTCTAGCAATATATATAGAGCAGGGTCTCTTAACCTTGAAACCTAAAGAAACTAAACCAATAAAAAATAACTTATTAATATATTAAGAGTATGACTCACAACAAAAACATTGCAGAAAAATACCAGTGTGTAGTTCAGATACAGCATCAGGCTAAAAAAAAAAGTCATAAATATTTTGTAGGGTGTATTTAGGATTAGCAATACCCTAATCCTCCCAGGTCATCACCCCATCGCACTACGGAGATTGGCACCCCAATATTTGGTGATCTCTGGTCGGGTGAGGGCTTATTTTTTGTGCACCGAGCTGATGTTTTTAATGGTACCATTTTGGTGCAGATATGATCTTTTAATCGTCCATTATTTAATTTTAATGCAATGTCGCGGTGACCAAAAAAACTTAATTCTGGCATTTTCACTTTTGTTCTCGCTATGCCATTTAGAAATCAGGTTAATCCTTTTTTTATTGATAGATTGGGCGATTCTGAACACGGCAATACCAAATATTTATATGTTTGTTTTTTTTATTGTTTTCCTTTGAACGCAGCGAAAGGGGGGTGATTTGAACTTTCATTTTTTATTTTTTTTATATATTTTTAAAAACTTTTTTTTACTTTTGGCATGCTTCAATAGTCTCCAGGAGCACTCTGGTTATCGTGCCAACCCATCGGTGACCCGCAATCACATGACGGGGGTCACCGTTGGGTGGATTTCCGGCGTGATTGCTGGAAATGCACGTTAAATGCCACTGTCAGCGCTTGACAGCAGCATTTGATGGGTTCACAGCCGTTGGAAGATCGCGATTCTTTCACGGCTGTTAGCAGCACATGTCAGCTGATCAGATCGCCATAGCCTGCACTAAACAGGGGGAGGCAACCAATGATGGATAGATCCGTCATTGGTCATAAGGGGTTAAAGAAAAATAAAAATAAATGACATTCCACCTCTCCTCTGAACTAGACATACCCCCTCCCCTCATAAAACACTTCCTCCACCCGCTCATAATGCAGCACCACTATCCAAGACAAAGTCAAAACAAAAGCATTAGTGGGAACATGATCATTTACTGATCTTTAACTGAATTTTGCCGACTTTGAGGAAAAATGCTCAGATGTCCGAACACGAATCCGAATGTGCTACGTTTGTGCCGAATTAGAGATTGGCGAACGTTTTCAGAACAAGTTCGCTCATCTCTAATCATGAGCACTGTGGGAAAGCTGAGGAGAGTGCTCTCTATACTGCTCAGGTTCTCCTCACAATGCAGTGCAGGAAATCGCGACCTGCGTATCACAACAAAACCCGGCCTTCAGTCCACCCCCTATCCCTCCACACTTGTGGTCATCTCAATGTACGCTCCACTTACCAATTGTTACTTCCCTCCACCTACTCTCCCAATACTCATCAACCCAGTGAAACCAGGCCACCGCATGTACCATGAACCATGAAGCTCTGCAACCGCAAGCCGCTGTCTTCTTTCTCCTCCGCAGTGCTGTTATCAGTGTCCAATACGCAGTGTCAAACCTGCAGCAACTCCGGATCATGGCCACATATCCTTACAGGACGGTGAAAGGTTTAAAATGCTGGGCTTGTTTAGCTTAGAAAAAAGACATCTCAGAGGAGATCTCATTTCTAAGTATGAATATACAGTATGTGTGGTCCTTACAAAGGACTCGCACATGACTTTTTTCTTCCAGATACCATACATAGGATCATGGGGCACTCATTGTGGGTGGAAGAAGGGTAATTCTGGCAGCTAACTAGGATAGGGTTCCATACAGTTAGAGCAGTCAGACTGTGGAAGTCCTACAACAAGTGGTAGTAATGGCATACAAACCACAATGATAACTTATCACTGTTGTTTGTCCTGGTGAAGATGTATCATCACCTCTAAACACATTGACAAAATAAACCGCATCCGTACCGCATCTGATCCCCTTGTATATTGGATTCTCGACAGCAAAGTTTTACTTCCACTTTCATCTCCAAGTTTGTTCAATCTATATAACTATGTAACTTATTTCTTACAATATTGTTCAATTAACAAATAATGTACTTGATCTATATATGTCAAGAAGCTTCTTTCATAGCTTATCCTGTTCATGTCAAGAATTTGTCTGCTTGCAATTGGTGATTTTGATTGTTTCACACCACTTACCTAAGACAAAAGGTATGAAGTAAAGTAACAAAAGCTCACAAGAACAGAAAAGAAGGCAAAATGGAGTATCTTAAGAACAACATTATGTTCATATTTTCACAATATCCTAATTTCTCTGAAATATAGTTAGTAAGATCACTGAAATGTATTGCGGTATGGGGAGGCGCTAGTTGCCTGCCAATTAGAGGCTGGCAGCGGGGATGCCTGATGTCACTGTGATGCGTTGCACTTCCCTGCACCTGCTATCCAGAAGTGAAGGAGGAAGAGGACTCTGTTCGCTAAATGAGGGAATGTAAAAAACTTTTTTTTGGTTTTGTTTTAATGTGTTGGAAAAAATATAAAAAGGTTTTTATATGATGGATGCAGGATTGGGGACATTATTACAGGATGGAAGCCAGAATGGGGGATATCGTTAAAGGATGAGATACATTGTTTACGAATGGTGGTACCGAATGGAGGACATTATTACAGGATGGGGGCCAGGATGGAAGACATTATAACAGAAAGGAGGACATTAATACAGGGTGGGGGATATTATTACAGGATGGTGGACATTATTGCACAATGGAGGCTAGGATGGGAGATGTTATTACAGAATATGAGACATTACTTCAGGATCGGTATTAAAGAAAGTGGTCAGGATGTAGGACATTATTGGAGAAATGGCCCAGGATGAGCAACATTATTACAGGATTTGAGCCAGGATGGGGACATTATTATAGGGTGGGGGACACTGTTGCAAATTACCAACCAGGATGGGGAACATTATAACAA
Organism: Ranitomeya variabilis; assembly: GCF_051348905.1. Classification (NCBI taxonomy): domain Eukaryota; kingdom Metazoa; phylum Chordata; class Amphibia; order Anura; family Dendrobatidae; genus Ranitomeya; species Ranitomeya variabilis. Next base: position 58,167,605 of record NC_135233.1, read on the forward strand.
GATATGGGTCAGGACGGAGGACTTTGTAAGAGGGGCCCATACATCTTACCAACATGCTGGTGTGGGCCCACATCGAAATTTTGCACATGTACTCATAGAGCTCTGGTTAAGCCACTGAATTTGGGGTTTTACTCTTTAGTATAGGCAAAGACATTACTATATTGTTTATAGTAAATAGTTATAAATGAGGATATATTTTCTAGAATGACAATGAATATGGCAAGAATTGCTACACCTTATATTATATGATCTCACACACTTATTTTTTAGTTTGCATGAAAAAAAAATTTTTTTCACATTACAAATAAGACAAACTGTAAACTCTGCAGTCAAATCAGCTCAGTGATGAACCCACAGTTAATTCTTATCTGGTAGAAATGCAGCTATAAATATCAAAGAATTCAAAACTTTGAATTGAACTCAATTGCAAAAATTCTCTTTGATTTCTAAGGAAAAAGTGGGAGACTGAACTTTCATGCTGGCTGAAACCTGTAAAAATCTATGATATTTCTCCATCAGAAGACTTATTTTTATTTAAGGTGCCATAAAATCTCTACATCTTTGATATATCATCTATACAGGATATACAGAAATAAAGTGTAGATCTAGATTGCCGCCTCAGGGAAGAGAAAAGTTATAAATAAGGTCAAACTGTTTAAAAAGAAGAAACATAATATTTCTTATTATTATTATTTACTTACTAAAGAAACAAAAAATAAACACATGAAAAATTTCCATTCTGTCTTTATTGTGCACTATTACTGCAGGTAGTACATATCTCAGTCTACTCATGTTTCAGACGAAAAATCATTATTTCAACCAGTTTAATTCTACACCTGGCCTACATCAGGGTACTTCCTTCTTATTCTATGATTAAGTAAATCTGTCATATAATTTAATAAGATTTCTGAACTAATATAACTGATTTCAAAAAACTTTTTTAGCAGTAATGATAATAACATCTAATTTAATTTAGTTTTCAGTTTCAATTAATAATGCATTAATGACAATCTATCAGAGCAGTTGTACATTTTCCCAGTGCAAATTTAGGCAGCTACCTTTTCTAAGTACTTATATTAAATATAGAGGAACGATATTTGCAATTAACAGTTGAGACAGTTGGTTTTGGGCTTTATTGTTGTATTCCATATGCTCAGCTGTTTTTATGCAGATTAAATAAATTATCTACTTTAAATATTTTATTTTATTTAAATGTGGGATTTTTTCCATTGATAATCACTACGTGTACATTTTTTTTTTTTTTAATTTAAATGCAACCTGTCACTAGATTCAGGCTGCCCAAACCATGTGCGATATTATTCGGTGACTGGCTGTGCATGTATATTTTACTAAATACAGCTGTGTGGAAAGGAAAAAGGGGAAAAATCCATGCTGCTGGTAGATGGTAATTAATTCAGGTACACACTAGGATAATGTGTGTCTTTTTAATTTCGACTTCACGTTTTGAAATACCATACTTCTTCTTTAGGACAAAATAAACCTATGACAAATGGCAGGTTACAGCCATATATACCAGTGCTTCTAACAAAATTAGAATATTATCAAAAAGTTAATCTATTTAAGTTCTTCAATACAAAACGTGAAACTCATATGTTATATAGAGTCATTACAAACAGAGTGATCTATTTCAAATGTTTATTTCTGTTAATGTTGATGATTGTGGCTTACAGCCAATAAAAACCCAAAAGTTATTATCTCAATAAATTAGAAGAATTAACAAAAAACACTTGCAAAGCCTACCTAAGAGTTTAAAAAGGTCCCTTAGTCAGTTTCAGTAGGCTCCACAATCATGTGGAAGACTGCTAATTTGACAGATATCCAGAAGGCAGTCAATGACACACTCCACAAGGAGGATAAGCCACAAAAGGTCATTGCTAAAGAAGCTGGCTGTTCACAGAGTGCTGTATCCAAGCATATTAATGGAAAGTTGAGTGTAAGGAAAATGTGTAGTAGAAAAAGGTGCACAAGCAACTGGGATAACCGCAGCCTTGAAAGGATTGTTAAGAAAAGGCCATTCAAAAATTTGGGGCAGATTCACAAAGAGTGGACTGCTGATGGAGTCATTCTTTCAAGAGCGACCCCACACAGATGTATCCAAGACATGGGCTTCAAGTGTCACATTCCTTGTGTCAAGCCACTCATGACCAATAGACAGCGCCAGAAGCATCTTAACTGGGCCAAGGAGAAAAAGAACTGGACTGTTGCTCAGTGGTCCAAGGTGTTGTTTTCAGATTAAAGTAAATTTAATTTGGAAATGAGTCCCAGAGTCTGGGGAAAGAGTGGAGAGGCCACAATCCAAACTTTTTGTGGTCTATTGTGAAGTTTCCACAATCAGTGATGGTTTGGGGAGCCATGTCATCTGCTGGTGTAGGTCCACTGTGTTTTATCAAGACCAAAGTCAGTGCAGCCGTCTGACCTTAACTCCATAGAGAATCTATGGGGTATTGTCAAGATGAAGATGAGAGACATCAGACCCAACAATGTAAATGAGCTGAAGGCTGCTATAAAAGAACCTGGGCTTCCATAACACCTCAGCAGTGCCACAGGCTGATCACCTCCATGCCACGCCGCATTGATGCAGTAATTGATGCAAAAGGAGCCCCGACCAAGTGTTGAGTGCATTTTCTGAACATACATTTCAGTAGACCAATATTTCCGATTTTAAAATAATTTTTTCAAGCTGGTGTTATAAAGTATTCTAATTTACTGAGATAATGACTTTTGTGTTGTCAATGGCTTTAAGCCATAATCATCAACATTAACAGAAATAAACACTTAAAATAGATCACTCTGTTTGTAATGACTATATAATACATGAGTTTCACTTTTTGTATTGAAAAACTTAATAAATTAACTGTTTGATGATATTCTAATTTTGTGAGAAGCACCTGTAGACTGGTGGGATTTTGAAAAAAAATGTTGTGCCAAAAAGTAACATGATGTGTCAAAGTTCATCTTAGGCATTTCGGTATTACAAAAAAAGATTAAAGATGAAATAATGGTAATAAAATGTAAAAAAAATGTATTAGGGTGAGTGACATGGTGTTGAAGGAGATTGAGTGAACCCAAGGAAATAAAGATACAGTAGATGGAGAGTCTGTTAGAGCCAGGCTTATTCAAATAAATTTGTAGTGATTAAAATTATTTGGATGTATTTATTCTCACATTAAAATATTAAAATGTGAAAATATAAAGGAAAGAGCTTGGGAGTGTGACATACTAGAAAGCAATCCATAAAAATCACTGCAGGCATAGGGTGGGAAAATAACAATTTGCTTTAAAAAAAAGTTCTTCCGCTGAACTCAAATGACTGAGCATTCAGGGAATACCCTACTGCTATAGTGAGCGGCTGAGTAAACCTGTGACGTCATGTGGGAAAAAAGTGAAATGGGCCTCCAGTGAAGATGTATCAGGGAAATAAGGAAGGAACCTGGTTGCTATTGTGCAGCAAGGCTCTGATTTCTGATGCATAAAAAATTGAAATACGCATATTGCCATATCTGTAAAAGTCTGATATATTAAAATTAAAAATTATTTAATCCAAGTTAAACGCTATAAAAAAATCTAAATGCTGAAGCAGCCAAGGGTGGTTTCACACTTGCGTTGAGGAGGGCTGCGGATGGCAGCTTACTTCCTCCTTTCTTCCTCTGTGTAGCTCTGCCCACGCTCCACCTACTGCCACATGCGTCCTGCGTTTCCCTGTGTACCTATCATTAACATTGGGTACGCAGGGGAATGCGTTGTATGCGGATGTGTCCGCATGCGCCGATTTGAGGTGTGCGGTGACCGCACGGAAACACAAAATTTTGTCACCGTAAACCTCAAATCGCCGCACGCAGACATATCCACATACAAGGCATGTCCCTGTGTATCCAATGTTAAAGATAAGTGCGTAGGGGAATGCAGGATGCATGCGGCATTAGGCAGAGCATGGGCGGAGCTACACAGAGGACGAAAGGAGGAAGTAAGCTGCCATCCGCAGCCCTCCTCAACGCAAGTGTGAAACTACCCTAATTTGTTCTGCTGCACCTCTCCCCACAATATTGATAACAATGTGTTGTTTGTACCCCAAATTGTTATCTATTCCAAAAAAGCTCAGCAAGCAAAAAACAACATACAGCTTTTCATACAGCTCCATTGGTGCCAAAATAAAAGGGTCATGAATCTCGGAAAATGATTGATGACATAAACCATTTATATTTGAAAGTTCAGACATTTTTAAATGCACTAAAATAAATGAAAAAAAAAACATTCTATCACCGTAATCAAACTGACCTAAGACATTTTTATTGTGCGTTGAATGTTGTAAAAATGCGTGTTTTTCAACATTAAAGATCACTTGGAATTTTTTTCTTTTTTTTTCATGAGCTGTTTTGTAGTTAAGTCAATGGAAAACTTAAAAAGTTATGACTCTTTGGCCTCATTTAGATGTCCGCTTTTCACATACAAGTGGAATATGTGGTTTTCACCGATAGCACTCACACCTCTGATAATTAATTTATGAGGCCATTCACTCACGGGTCTGTGATTTCAACCCATATCAAGCCTTCTGTGTAAAATCGCCCAGACATGTCAGAGTTTGATCTAACAGCTGGATCAATATCGGTAATGCAAGTCTATGGGTCTGTGATAAAGTAAGACCACACTCGGATATCATATGAGTGCGGTCAAATTTTCATGGACTGCCACATAAGAAAAAGTGGAGAAAATTTGTATTTTTGTCCATGTGCGAGACAAATGGGTGACACTCCGACCACATTCTGATCAAACTCTGATCAAAAAAATGTGAAAATGTTTCTTATTTTTTCTTGTATGTAAAGGAAGGGACATCTGCATGAGCCCTTAGATGAAGAGGGAAAAATAAAAATGAAAATTGTCTGTTTCATTATGTGGTTAAATTGTACAGTTTTTTTTTTAACCTGAATGTCTGGATTTTACTGAGGTTTAGCCATTATTTTGCAGCAATACTAGCAGTAGCAAAGGATTTTGTTGACCTCCCTGTTCAGCTCTATGGGGAAATTTGCAACACATCTGTAGTCAATCTGTTACTGTATATAAATATACATATATTCCTGTAAACACAAAAAAAAGCACAGTAAAACCAAAACCACTCTGTTGCAAAAAAATCACAGTGGACAGCAAGTGCTAGTAAAAAGATAGAAAAAACAGGGTATTTGGTTGATACGTTTTTTGCAAAAAATGTATATTAAGCCGCTGTACCAATCGCCAAGGTATACCCATATCACAGCAGTCCTAACTAATGAATGTAATCCCTATCTGATGTATTTAAAACCTGGTCATATGTACAATACCTGTATGAGCAGGATTCAGAAAAGGAATGTCCATGTGGACACGTTGGACAGAACGGCTCCTGTGCGCACAGCTCAAAAAAAGAGGGGTGGAGGCCTCCCCAGTCTTGTAGAAACAAGAAAACAATTATGTAGAACCAGAACACATGAGCTGCGCGCACAGTGAACAAGCCAGTAAAGACATGTTCACACCACCAAGAGACTTGAAAACACAAAAAAAAGCACAGTAAAACCAAAACCACTCTGTTGCAAAAAAATCACAGTGGACAGCAAGTGCTAGTAAAAAGATAGAAAAAACAGGGTATTTGGTTGATACGTTTTTTGCAAAAAATGTATATTAAGCCGCTGTACCAATCGCCAAGGTATACCCATATCACAGCAGTCCTAACTAATGAATGTAATCCCTATCTGATGTATTTAAAACCTGGTCATATGTACAATACCTGTATGAGCAGGATTCAGAAAAGGAATGTCCATGTGGACACGTTGGACAGAACGGCTCCTGTGCGCACAGCTCAAAAAAAGAGGGGTGGAGGCCTCCCCAGTCTTGTAGAAACAAGAAAACAATTATGTAGAACCAGAACACATGAGCTGCGCGCACAGTGAACAAGCCAGTAAAGACATGTTCACACCACCAAGAGACTTGAAAACACAAAAAAAAGCACAGTAAAACCAAAACCACTCTGTTGCAAAAAAATCACAGTGGACAGCAAGTGCTAGTAAAAAGATAGAAAAAACAGGGTATTTGGTTGATACGTTTTTTGCAAAAAATGTATATTAAGCCGCTGTACCAATCGCCAAGGTATACCCATATCACAGCAGTCCTAACTAATGAATGTAATCCCTATCTGATGTATTTAAAACCTGGTCATATGTACAATACCTGTATGAGCAGGATTCAGAAAAGGAATGTCCATGTGGACACGTTGGACAGAACGGCTCCTGTGCGCACAGCTCAAAAAAAGAGGGGTGGAGGCCTCCCCAGTCTTGTAGAAACAAGAAAACAATTATGTAGAACCAGAACACATGAGCTGCGCGCACAGTGAACAAGCCAGTAAAGACATGTTCACACCACCAAGAGACTTGAAAACACAAAAAAAAGCACAGTAAAACCAAAACCACTCTGTTGCAAAAAAATCACAGTGGACAGCAAGTGCTAGTAAAAAGATAGAAAAAACAGGGTATTTGGTTGATACGTTTTTTGCAAAAAATGTATATTAAGCCGCTGTACCAATCGCCAAGGTATACCCATATCACAGCAGTCCTAACTAATGAATGTAATCCCTATCTGATGTATTTAAAACCTGGTCATATGTACAATACCTGTATGAGCAGGATTCAGAAAAGGAATGTCCATGTGGACACGTTGGACAGAACGGCTCCTGTGCGCACAGCTCAAAAAAAGAGGGGTGGAGGCCTCCCCAGTCTTGTAGAAACAAGAAAACAATTATGTAGAACCAGAACACATGAGCTGCGCGCACAGTGAACAAGCCAGTAAAGACATGTTCACACCACCAAGAGACTTGAAAACACAAAAAAAAGCACAGTAAAACCAAAACCACTCTGTTGCAAAAAAATCACAGTGGACAGCAAGTGCTAGTAAAAAGATAGAAAAAACAGGGTATTTGGTTGATACGTTTTTTGCAAAAAATGTATATTAAGCCGCTGTACCAATCGCCAAGGTATACCCATATCACAGCAGTCCTAACTAATGAATGTAATCCCTATCTGATGTATTTAAAACCTGGTCATATGTACAATACCTGTATGAGCAGGATTCAGAAAAGGAATGTCCATGTGGACACGTTGGACAGAACGGCTCCTGTGCGCACAGCTCAAAAAAAGAGGGGTGGAGGCCTCCCCAGTCTTGTAGAAACAAGAAAACAATTATGTAGAACCAGAACACATGAGCTGCGCGCACAGTGAACAAGCCAGTAAAGACATGTTCACACCACCAAGAGACTTGAAAACACAAAAAAAAGCACAGTAAAACCAAAACCACTCTGTTGCAAAAAAATCACAGTGGACAGCAAGTGCTAGTAAAAAGATAGAAAAAACAGGGTATTTGGTTGATACGTTTTTTGCAAAAAATGTATATTAAGCCGCTGTACCAATCGCCAAGGTATACCCATATCACAGCAGTCCTAACTAATGAATGTAATCCCTATCTGATGTATTTAAAACCTGGTCATATGTACAATACCTGTATGAGCAGGATTCAGAAAAGGAATGTCCATGTGGACACGTTGGACAGAACGGCTCCTGTGCGCACAGCTCAAAAAAAGAGGGGTGGAGGCCTCCCCAGTCTTGTAGAAACAAGAAAACAATTATGTAGAACCAGAACACATGAGCTGCGCGCACAGTGAACAAGCCAGTAAAGACATGTTCACACCACCAAGAGACTTGAAAACACAAAAAAAAGCACAGTAAAACCAAAACCACTCTGTTGCAAAAAAATCACAGTGGACAGCAAGTGCTAGTAAAAAGATAGAAAAAACAGGGTATTTGGTTGATACGTTTTTTGCAAAAAATGTATATTAAGCCGCTGTACCAATCGCCAAGGTATACCCATATCACAGCAGTCCTAACTAATGAATGTAATCCCTATCTGATGTATTTAAAACCTGGTCATATGTACAATACCTGTATGAGCAGGATTCAGAAAAGGAATGTCCATGTGGACACGTTGGACAGAACGGCTCCTGTGCGCACAGCTCAAAAAAAGAGGGGTGGAGGCCTCCCCAGTCTTGTAGAAACAAGAAAACAATTATGTAGAACCAGAACACATGAGCTGCGCGCACAGTGAACAAGCCAGTAAAGACATGTTCACACCACCAAGAGACTTGAAAACACAAAAAAAAGCACAGTAAAACCAAAACCACTCTGTTGCAAAAAAATCACAGTGGACAGCAAGTGCTAGTAAAAAGATAGAAAAAACAGGGTATTTGGTTGATACGTTTTTTGCAAAAAATGTATATTAAGCCGCTGTACCAATCGCCAAGGTATACCCATATCACAGCAGTCCTAACTAATGAATGTAATCCCTATCTGATGTATTTAAAACCTGGTCATATGTACAATACCTGTATGAGCAGGATTCAGAAAAGGAATGTCCATGTGGACACGTTGGACAGAACGGCTCCTGTGCGCACAGCTCAAAAAAAGAGGGGTGGAGGCCTCCCCAGTCTTGTAGAAACAAGAAAACAATTATGTAGAACCAGAACACATGAGCTGCGCGCACAGTGAACAAGCCAGTAAAGACATGTTCACACCACCAAGAGACTTGAAAACACAAAAAAAAGCACAGTAAAACCAAAACCACTCTGTTGCAAAAAAATCACAGTGGACAGCAAGTGCTAGTAAAAAGATAGAAAAAACAGGGTATTTGGTTGATACGTTTTTTGCAAAAAATGTATATTAAGCCGCTGTACCAATCGCCAAGGTATACCCATATCACAGCAGTCCTAACTAATGAATGTAATCCCTATCTGATGTATTTAAAACCTGGTCATATGTACAATACCTGTATGAGCAGGATTCAGAAAAGGAATGTCCATGTGGACACGTTGGACAGAACGGCTCCTGTGCGCACAGCTCAAAAAAAGAGGGGTGGAGGCCTCCCCAGTCTTGTAGAAACAAGAAAACAATTATGTAGAACCAGAACACATGAGCTGCGCGCACAGTGAACAAGCCAGTAAAGACATGTTCACACCACCAAGAGACTTGAAAACACAAAAAAAAGCACAGTAAAACCAAAACCACTCTGTTGCAAAAAAATCACAGTGGACAGCAAGTGCTAGTAAAAAGATAGAAAAAACAGGGTATTTGGTTGATACGTTTTTTGCAAAAAATGTATATTAAGCCGCTGTACCAATCGCCAAGGTATACCCATATCACAGCAGTCCTAACTAATGAATGTAATCCCTATCTGATGTATTTAAAACCTGGTCATATGTACAATACCTGTATGAGCAGGATTCAGAAAAGGAATGTCCATGTGGACACGTTGGACAGAACGGCTCCTGTGCGCACAGCTCAAAAAAAGAGGGGTGGAGGCCTCCCCAGTCTTGTAGAAACAAGAAAACAATTATGTAGAACCAGAACACATGAGCTGCGCGCACAGTGAACAAGCCAGTAAAGACATGTTCACACCACCAAGAGACTTGAAAACACAAAAAAAAGCACAGTAAAACCAAAACCACTCTGTTGCAAAAAAATCACAGTGGACAGCAAGTGCTAGTAAAAAGATAGAAAAAACAGGGTATTTGGTTGATACGTTTTTTGCAAAAAATGTATATTAAGCCGCTGTACCAATCGCCAAGGTATACCCATATCACAGCAGTCCTAACTAATGAATGTAATCCCTATCTGATGTATTTAAAACCTGGTCATATGTACAATACCTGTATGAGCAGGATTCAGAAAAGGAATGTCCATGTGGACACGTTGGACAGAACGGCTCCTGTGCGCACAGCTCAAAAAAAGAGGGGTGGAGGCCTCCCCAGTCTTGTAGAAACAAGAAAACAATTATGTAGAACCAGAACACATGAGCTGCGCGCACAGTGAACAAGCCAGTAAAGACATGTTCACACCACCAAGAGACTTGAAAACACAAAAAAAAGCACAGTAAAACCAAAACCACTCTGTTGCAAAAAAATCACAGTGGACAGCAAGTGCTAGTAAAAAGATAGAAAAAACAGGGTATTTGGTTGATACGTTTTTTGCAAAAAATGTATATTAAGCCGCTGTACCAATCGCCAAGGTATACCCATATCACAGCAGTCCTAACTAATGAATGTAATCCCTATCTGATGTATTTAAAACCTGGTCATATGTACAATACCTGTATGAGCAGGATTCAGAAAAGGAATGTCCATGTGGACACGTTGGACAGAACGGCTCCTGTGCGCACAGCTCAAAAAAAGAGGGGTGGAGGCCTCCCCAGTCTTGTAGAAACAAGAAAACAATTATGTAGAACCAGAACACATGAGCTGCGCGCACAGTGAACAAGCCAGTAAAGACATGTTCACACCACCAAGAGACTTGAAAACACAAAAAAAAGCACAGTAAAACCAAAACCACTCTGTTGCAAAAAAATCACAGTGGACAGCAAGTGCTAGTAAAAAGATAGAAAAAACAGGGTATTTGGTTGATACGTTTTTTGCAAAAAATGTATATTAAGCCGCTGTACCAATCGCCAAGGTATACCCATATCACAGCAGTCCTAACTAATGAATGTAATCCCTATCTGATGTATTTAAAACCTGGTCATATGTACAATACCTGTATGAGCAGGATTCAGAAAAGGAATGTCCATGTGGACACGTTGGACAGAACGGCTCCTGTGCGCACAGCTCAAAAAAAGAGGGGTGGAGGCCTCCCCAGTCTTGTAGAAACAAGAAAACAATTATGTAGAACCAGAACACATGAGCTGCGCGCACAGTGAACAAGCCAGTAAAGACATGTTCACACCACCAAGAGACTTGAAAACACAAAAAAAAGCACAGTAAAACCAAAACCACTCTGTTGCAAAAAAATCACAGTGGACAGCAAGTGCTAGTAAAAAGATAGAAAAAACAGGGTATTTGGTTGATACGTTTTTTGCAAAAAATGTATATTAAGCCGCTGTACCAATCGCCAAGGTATACCCATATCACAGCAGTCCTAACTAATGAATGTAATCCCTATCTGATGTATTTAAAACCTGGTCATATGTACAATACCTGTATGAGCAGGATTCAGAAAAGGAATGTCCATGTGGACACGTTGGACAGAACGGCTCCTGTGCGCACAGCTCAAAAAAAGAGGGGTGGAGGCCTCCACAGTCTTGTAGAAACAAGAAAACAATTATGTAGAACCAGAACACATGAGCTGCGCGCACAGTGAACAAGCCAGTAAAGACATGGTTTTAAATACATCAGATAGGGATTACATTCATTAGTTAGGACTGCTGTGATATGGGTATACCTTGGCGATTGGTACAGCGGCTTAATATACATTTTTTGCAAAAAACGTATCAACCAAATACCCTGTTTTTTCTATCTTTTTACTAGCACTTGCTGTCCACTGTGATTTTTTTGCAACAGAGTGGTTTTGGTTTTACTGTGCTTTTTTTTGTGTTTTCAAGTCTCTTGGTGGTGTGAACATGTCTTTACTGGCTTGTTCACTGTGCGCGCAGCTCATGTGTTCTGGTTCTACATAATTGTTTTCTTGTTTCTACAAGACTGGGGAGGCCTCCACCCCTCTTTTTTTGAGCTGTGCGCACAGGAGCCGTTCTGTCCAACGTGTCCACATGGACATTCCTTTTCTGAATCCTGCTCATACAGGTATTGTACATATGACCAGGTTTTAAATACATCAGATAGGGATTACATTCATTAGTTAGGACTGCTGTGATATGGGTATACCTTGGCGATTGGTACAGCGGCTTAATATACATTTTTTGCAAAAAACGTATCAACCAAATACCCTGTTTTTTCTATCTTTTTACTAGCACTTGCTGTCCACTGTGATTTTTTTGCAACAGAGTGGTTTTGGTTTTACTGTGCTTTTTTTTGTGTTTTCAAGTCTCTTGGTGGTGTGAACATGTCTTTACTGGCTTGTTCACTGTGCGCGCAGCTCATGTGTTCTGGTTCTACATAATTGTTTTCTTGTTTCTACAAGACTGGGGAGGCCTCCACCCCTCTTTTTTTGAGCTGTGCGCACAGGAGCCGTTCTGTCCAACGTGTCCACATGGACATTCCTTTTCTGAATCCTGCTCATACAGGTATTGTACATATGACCAGGTTTTAAATACATCAGATAGGGATTACATTCATTAGTTAGGACTGCTGTGATATGGGTATACCTTGGCGATTGGTACAGCGGCTTAATATACATTTTTTGCAAAAAACGTATCAACCAAATACCCTGTTTTTTCTATCTTTTTACTAGCACTTGCTGTCCACTGTGATTTTTTTGCAACAGAGTGGTTTTGGTTTTACTGTGCTTTTTTTTGTGTTTTCAAGTCTCTTGGTGGTGTGAACATGTCTTTACTGGCTTGTTCACTGTGCGCGCAGCTCATGTGTTCTGGTTCTACATAATTGTTTTCTTGTTTCTACAAGACTGGGGAGGCCTCCACCCCTCTTTTTTTGAGCTGTGCGCACAGGAGCCGTTCTGTCCAACGTGTCCACATGGACATTCCTTTTCTGAATCCTGCTCATACAGGTATTGTACATATGACCAGGTTTTAAATACATCAGATAGGGATTACATTCATTAGTTAGGACTGCTGTGATATGGGTATACCTTGGCGATTGGTACAGCGGCTTAATATACATTTTTTGCAAAAAACGTATCAACCAAATACCCTGTTTTTTCTATCTTTTTACTAGCACTTGCTGTCCACTGTGATTTTTTTGCAACAGAGTGGTTTTGGTTTTACTGTGCTTTTTTTTGTGTTTTCAAGTCTCTTGGTGGTGTGAACATGTCTTTACTGGCTTGTTCACTGTGCGCGCAGCTCATGTGTTCTGGTTCTACATAATTGTTTTCTTGTTTCTACAAGACTGGGGAGGCCTCCACCCCTCTTTTTTTGAGCTGTGCGCACAGGAGCCGTTCTGTCCAACGTGTCCACATGGACATTCCTTTTCTGAATCCTGCTCATACAGGTATTGTACATATGACCAGGTTTTAAATACATCAGATAGGGATTACATTCATTAGTTAGGACTGCTGTGATATGGGTATACCTTGGCGATTGGTACAGCGGCTTAATATACATTTTTTGCAAAAAACGTATCAACCAAATACCCTGTTTTTTCTATCTTTTTACTAGCACTTGCTGTCCACTGTGATTTTTTTGCAACAGAGTGGTTTTGGTTTTACTGTGCTTTTTTTTGTGTTTTCAAGTCTCTTGGTGGTGTGAACATGTCTTTACTGGCTTGTTCACTGTGCGCGCAGCTCATGTGTTCTGGTTCTACATAATTGTTTTCTTGTTTCTACAAGACTGGGGAGGCCTCCACCCCTCTTTTTTTGAGCTGTGCGCACAGGAGCCGTTCTGTCCAACGTGTCCACATGGACATTCCTTTTCTGAATCCTGCTCATACAGGTATTGTACATATGACCAGGTTTTAAATACATCAGATAGGGATTACATTCATTAGTTAGGACTGCTGTGATATGGGTATACCTTGGCGATTGGTACAGCGGCTTAATATACATTTTTTGCAAAAAACGTATCAACCAAATACCCTGTTTTTTCTATCTTTTTACTAGCACTTGCTGTCCACTGTGATTTTTTTGCAACAGAGTGGTTTTGGTTTTACTGTGCTTTTTTTTGTGTTTTCAAGTCTCTTGGTGGTGTGAACATGTCTTTACTGGCTTGTTCACTGTGCGCGCAGCTCATGTGTTCTGGTTCTACATAATTGTTTTCTTGTTTCTACAAGACTGGGGAGGCCTCCACCCCTCTTTTTTTGAGCTGTGCGCACAGGAGCCGTTCTGTCCAACGTGTCCACATGGACATTCCTTTTCTGAATCCTGCTCATACAGGTATTGTACATATGACCAGGTTTTAAATACATCAGATAGGGATTACATTCATTAGTTAGGACTGCTGTGATATGGGTATACCTTGGCGATTGGTACAGCGGCTTAATATACATTTTTTGCAAAAAACGTATCAACCAAATACCCTGTTTTTTCTATCTTTTTACTAGCACTTGCTGTCCACTGTGATTTTTTTGCAACAGAGTGGTTTTGGTTTTACTGTGCTTTTTTTTGTGTTTTCAAGTCTCTTGGTGGTGTGAACATGTCTTTACTGGCTTGTTCACTGTGCGCGCAGCTCATGTGTTCTGGTTCTACATAATTGTTTTCTTGTTTCTACAAGACTGGGGAGGCCTCCACCCCTCTTTTTTTGAGCTGTGCGCACAGGAGCCGTTCTGTCCAACGTGTCCACATGGACATTCCTTTTCTGAATCCTGCTCATACAGGTATTGTACATATGACCAGGTTTTAAATACATCAGATAGGGATTACATTCATTAGTTAGGACTGCTGTGATATGGGTATACCTTGGCGATTGGTACAGCGGCTTAATATACATTTTTTGCAAAAAACGTATCAACCAAATACCCTGTTTTTTCTATCTTTTTACTAGCACTTGCTGTCCACTGTGATTTTTTTGCAACAGAGTGGTTTTGGTTTTACTGTGCTTTTTTTTGTGTTTTCAAGTCTCTTGGTGGTGTGAACATGTCTTTACTGGCTTGTTCACTGTGCGCGCAGCTCATGTGTTCTGGTTCTATATATTCCTGTGCAAAAAGTTTTGCAGGATATGGATTTTTCACTTTGATGCTGTTTTGCCGTATTTTGATCCAGAATTTCCATCTGAAATTGTGATTAGAAAATCTGTAAAAATTGTGCCATATCACCCACAATTGTAAGTTCAATGGGTCACTCCCACCAGCGTATACACCAGACGAATGCTATCCAATTTTTTTATCGGCTAGCACTTGGATCAATGTTAATCAGTAGGAGAACTACTTATCTGCAATTTTTTTTACTGACAAATTCACTTTAACCCCTTTACCCCCAAGGGTGGTTTGCACGTTAATAACCGGGCCAATTTTTACAATTTTGACCACTGTCCCTTTATGAGGTTATAACTCTGGAATGCTTCAACGGATCCTGATGATTCTGACAATGTTTTCTCGTGACATATTGTACTTCATGATAGTATTAACATTTCTTTGATATTACCTGCTTTTATTTGTGAAAAAAACAGAAATTTGGCAAAAATTTTGAAAATTTCGCAATTTTCCAGCTTTTAATTTTTATGCCCTTAAATCTCAGAGATATGTCACACAAAATACTTAATAAGTAACATTTCCCACATGTTTACTTTACATCAGCACAATTTTGGAACCCAAATTTTTTTTGTTACGGAGTTATAAGGGT
The DNA here is from genome assembly GCF_051348905.1 of Ranitomeya variabilis. Taxonomy (NCBI): domain Eukaryota; kingdom Metazoa; phylum Chordata; class Amphibia; order Anura; family Dendrobatidae; genus Ranitomeya; species Ranitomeya variabilis. The sequence goes on from NC_135233.1 coordinate 58,182,865, forward strand.
TAAAAGTTGACCAGCAATTTCTAATTTTTACAACACCTTTTTTTTTTAGGGCGAACAAAAAGAAAAAAACCAGCTTCCAAAAGATATCCAAATTTATTGAGAGTAAAATGCAAAGTCCAATGACATGGTTCACATGAAGGTGAGTAGCAGCAGGCTATGCGTTTCGAACAATAACATGTTCTTTCTCAACTATGTTCGTTTTCTTTTTGTTCGCTTTATTCTTCCACGTGATGACTACACAGTATCCGGGCTTCCCCACAACACATGCCTAGCAGGTGAGCTGGTTTTTCACCATTTTTTTAGGGAGTACTTCACATTTGAAGTAACTTTGAGGGGTCTATATGATAGAAAATACCCAAGTGTGACACCATTCTAAAAACTGCACCCCTCAAGGTGCTCAAAACCACATTCAAGAAGATTATTAACCCTTCAGGTGTTTCACAGGAATTTTTGGAATGTTTAAAAAAAATGAACATTTAATTATTTTTCACAAAAAATTTAATTCAGCTCCAATTTGTTTTATTTTGCCAAGGGTAACAGGAGAAATTGGACCCAAAAGTTGTTGTACAATTTGTCCTGAGTACGCTGATATCCCATATGTGGGAGTAAGCCATCGTTTGGGCACATGGAAGAGCTCGGAAGGGAAGGAGTGCCGTTTGGATGGCAGACAGATGGATTGGTCTGCAGGCGTCACGTTGCATTTGCAGAGCCCCTGATGTACCTAAACAGTAGAAATGCCCCATAAGTGTCCCCATATTGGAAACTAGACCCCCAAGGAACTTATCTAGATGTGTTGTGAGAACTTTGAACCCCCAAATGTTTCACTGCAGTTAATAACGCAGAGCAGTGATAATAAAAAATCCTTTTTTTTCCACAAAAATTATATTTTAGCCCCCAGTTTTGTATTTTCCCAAGGGTAAAAGGAGAAATTGGACCCCAAAAGTTATTGTCCAATGTGTCCTGAGTACGTTGATACCCCATATGTTGGGGTAAACCCCAGTTTGGGCACACGGGAGAGCTCGGAAGGGAAGGAGCACTGTTTTACTATTTTAACGCAGAATTGGCTGGAATTGAGATCGGACACCATGTCGAGTTTGGAGAGCTCCTGATGTGTCTTAACAGTGGAAACCCCCCAATTCTAACTGAAACCCTAATCCAAACCCCCCCCGCAACCCTAATCCCAATGGTAATCCTAACCACACCCCTAACCCTGACAGACCCCTAACCCTTATCCAACCCTAATCCCAACCGTAAATGTAATCCAAACCCTAACCCTAAATGTAGCCCTAACCCTAACCCTAGCCCTAACCCTAACCCTAGCCCCAACCCTAAACCTAGCCCCAACCCTAAGCCTAGCCCCAACCCTAACCCTAACCCTAGCCCCAACCCTAACTTTAGCCCCAACCCTAACCCTAACCCTAATGGGAAAATGGAAATAAATACATTTTTTAAATTTTATTATTTTTCCTAACTAAGGGGGTGATGAAGGGGGTTTGATTTACTTTTATAGCAGGTTTTTTAGCAGATTTTTATGATTGGCAGCTGTCACACACTAAAATATGCTTTTTATTGCAAAAAATAGTTTTTGCATCTCCACATTTTGAGAGCTATAATTTTTCCATATTTTGGTCCACAGAGTCATGTAAGGTCTTGTTTTTTGCAGGACGAGTTGACATTATTATTGGAACCATTTTTTTGACATTTTTTGATTGCTTTTTATTCCAATTTTTATGAGGCAGAATGACCAAAAAACAGCTATTCATGAATTTCTTTTGGGGGGCGTTAATACCGTTCTGCGTTTGGTAAAATTGATAAAGCAGTTTTATTCTTTGGGTCAGTACAATTACAGCAATACCTCATTGATATAATTTTTTTATGTTTTGGCCCTTTTATACGATAAAAGCTATTTTATATAAAAAATAATTATTTTTGCATCGCTTTATTCTGAGGACTATAACTTTTTAATTTTTTTGCTGATGATGCTGTATGGCAGCTCATTTTTTGCGGGAGAAGATGATGTTTTCAGCAGTACCATGGATATTTATATCCTTTTTTTGATCGCGTGTTATTCCACTTTTTGTTCTTCGGTATGATAGTAAAGCGTTGTTTTTTGTCTTTTTTTGTGATGTTGTTCACTGAAGGGGTTAACTAGTGGGATAATTTTATAGGTCGGGTTGTTTCGGATGCGGCAATACTAAATATGTGTACTTTTATTTATTTTTATTTAGATAAAGAAATGTATTTATTGGAACAATATTTTTTTTTTTCTTTATTTAGGAATTTTTTTTTTTTTACACATGTAAATATTTTTTTTTAACTTTTTTACATTGCCCCAGGGGGGACATCACACTATAGTGTCAGATCGCTGATTTGACACTTTGCACAGCACTGTGTCAGATCAACGATCTGACTGGCAGTGCTCCTGGCTTACCAGCACCTGCTCTGAGCAGGGGCTTGTAAGCCACCTACCTGTAGGACCCAGAAGCAGCCCTGCAGGCATTTTGGATCCAGGGCTTGCAGGGCGAAGGAGATAGGAGACCCTCGGAGCAATGCGATCACATTGCGTTGCTCCGAGGGTCTCAGGGAAGCACGCAGGGAGCCCCCTCCCTGCGCGATGCTTCCCTGTGCTGCCGGAATGCTGCGATCATCTTTGATCGCAGCGTTCCAGGGGTTAATATGCCAGGAGCGATCTGTGACTGCTCCCGGCACATAGTGCCGGATGTCAGCTGCGATAGTCAGCTGACACCCGGTGGCGATCGGCCGCGCTCCCTCTATGAGCGCTGCTGATCGCGCTGGACGTACTATTCCATCCATGGGAAGTAGGGCCCACCCCACATGGACGGAATAGTATGTCCAGTGGTAGAAAGGGGTTAAAATCGGATGCCAATCGACCATTCAAGTCTATGGGTGCGTGGAAAAATTGGAATGCACCCGAATGACATCTGAGTGCTGTCTGAGTTTCGCGGACTCACAGAATAGAGAAGATGGAGAAATTTGGTTTTCCATATTCTCCTCACAGCCTGCTCTGGTTCTCTCATCTGAAGGATTCAGATCATACTATGCTGACACATGGATCAATCTCTGATTGGAGTTTGATTGAAGTGTCATTAACATGATCGACCCTATTCTTTCGGCCAAAGTGTAATGCAATAAAGTAAAATGATAATTTATTTCTACCTTTCTACATTTATGTAATGATACCTTGTGTCCGCTTTTCCTTTGCTCCAATGAAAACACTGTGAAGCATGTTTATGAAAAAGTTTCCCTTATTTTAAAGTATTGGGAAAACCCTATTGAATACTGAGACTGCTGGAAAAGAAAAAAGTCATAAAACATCCAAAGAAAATGTTATGCTCTTAATTTTTTCCTTGCTGTAAGACAAAATATAGTGAGATGATGAAGGCTATATGTAGTAGGTATGAGCAACTTAGAACCAAAACCTTTATAGGTAGGAAATTTGCACTATTTCAGGGCCATTTTCGTCTCGAAAATGTTGTGCCATCTAGTTTGTATTCTAGTGCCTGGACATTAAAGCTCTGTGTTTGATTTTGCCTTCAAAAGCTGATGTTGAGGTTAGGCTGCTAGAGGGAAGAAAAGGACAAAGCTAATCAAAGCTTTCTCCCTGCTAGGGAATTGAACTCTCAGGTCATCCATCATAGCTCAGTGCATTGTCTAATGTGCTTGACTACATTCTTCTTTTAGGGCAGGTGGGCGAATGAGTCGAAGAGCATTCAAACATACCTGGTCTCAAAAGACACTTACAAATGTAAGAGAGAATTCCATATAATCGCATCACACTCTTATTCTACATTTTAATATGTCATTTATTAGCTTTAAATAGCTAATGTCGAACCTTTCATCTACCAGCTCTTGAGAGTTTTTATAATTAATGGAACAGGAAAGTTACTATTCGTTAAGCCACTGTTGCTTACGGCAATGTATTTTTGCATGCCATATTTATATTTTATTCACTAAGACATTTCAATTAGTCTTTTCTCCAGTCATACACACACTGTGGGCAAATAAATTACAATAGAGGAAAACTTCTATTTTCTTGTGCCCGTCGTACAGTTTGTGAAGGCAGTCTGGAAATTTTTTAGTACAGCATTGCCTGTCAGCCATAGTTTATGAAAAAGATATCCACAGATTCTCTCTTTATTTGCTTGCTTGTTTGATAGTTTTTTGGATCATACACCTTGATTTCTTCAACTTTATGAAAAGTAATAGATGAATTTCCACAATTCAACTATTAATAGTGTGTCCTGTTGTCGGGCCCACCAGCAATAAAGGGTAATCTGTGTAAGACGTATGCAGCAAGAGTTAGACTTCACTACAGCATTCCCACAGGGGAAATTAAATATTGCACTGCTCTCACATGTATGCGTAACACATTTACTTGTCGGGTCCTCCAGAGTGAAGGACATTTTGTTTAGCTGTTTCTACAATTTTTTTGCCAGGTAAACCTTTAGAAACATTAGGCAAAATTAGTGAGTAAAGTGACCCAGTAGTGATGTAACTTAGTCCATCTATACCATGCTTATACATGAATAAGCGAGGATGGGCTTGGTATAATTATTTTTGAAAAATAAATAATCTTGTCAATCAACATCTTTCTTCCAGTCCATGGTGCCAAAAGTCCTCGAGGGAGTGACTGAAAGAGTACCCACAAATAAGAAAATAAATTCAAGGTGAATTGAACTTGCTTTAAATCTTACCAATTTTTTTTTTTTTTTGTTATTCACTTTGTAAAAATTCAGCTAAATGGGGTTCTACATTTTGCTGACTTAATAATGGATAGAAAAGGGATGAAACATTTTTAAATAAATTATATCTCGTTTCTCACCTTGCCCACCACTCTGCTGTTTTCCATGTTACACATCTGTCCTAGGTCTGGGCTTTGCTCCCTTCATCCCAGTTGGCTAATCTCTCTTGTGCTCCACGTCGGGCTTTGCAAGTAGCCCAGCATGCAGGGTCACCATCATGGCATTACTGCCCTTTCTGCTTTATGGGGCCTGGTGAGCAGAAATACAGGGAGGGCCGGGACCCAGTCTGGGCCCCCCTTATTGTGCTTCTCCTCATCGGTCCCCAAGGTGTAATAAACTGCTGTGCGCCACGACTCACACCTCGGTGCTGGGAGTTTTCCCAGACCTTCATGGCCGACTAACATGAATGACTGCGCAGCTCCAGCTCCCTCTGCCTTCTCTGCTTGCTTTGGCCAGGGATGGTGTGTAAATAATGAAGTGAAGGAGGGGGACTGCAAATGATGAAAGGGGATGGAGAAGTGGGACTTCAAATGATGAATTGAGGAAGGGAGTGAGATTGCAATTGATGAAGTGAGTTGGAAGGGGGACTGCAAAGGATAAAGTGGGGGTGGGGGACTGCAAATGAAGTGAGGGGGCAGACTGCAAATGATGAAGTGAGGAGGCAGACTGCAAATGATGAAGTGAGGGGGGAGGACTGTAAATGATGAAGTGAGGGAGAGGGGGACAGCAAATGATGAAGTAAGGGGGACTTCAAAAAATGGGGTGGGGATGGGGGAAAGCAAATCATTGAGGTGGGGGTAGAAAGAGGAAATGATGATTTGGGTGGCTGTGGGGAGCTAATAATGACAGTAAATAATGAAGTGATTAGAGGGGGCTGCAAATGATGATGTGGGGTGGAGATGGGGGACTGAAAATGATGGAGTGAGGAAGGGAGGATGATTGCAATTGATGAAGTGAGTTGGGAGGGGGACTGTAAATGATAAAGTGAGGGGGGATGGGGACTGCAAATGAAGTGAGGGGGACTGAAAATGATGAAGTGAGGGGGACTGTAAATTATGAAGTGAGGGGGGACGTGGGACTGCAACTGAAGTTAGGGGGACTGCAAATGATTAAGTGAGGGAGGGGCTGCAAATGATGAAGTGAGGTGGAACTGCAAATGATGAAGTGAGGAGAGTGACAAAAGACTGTAAATGAGGAAGTGAGGGGGACTGCAAATGATGAAGTGAGGGAGGAAGGGCAACCATCACTGCAATAGAGGGTCCAATGGAATATGATTAGTACACAAGCATCGACTCTACTAATGAATAAGGGACATGGCTATCAGCGTCTCTTGCTGCATAAGGCATCTAGACAAAGGAAAACTATCACTCCCATACAATGGAAATATCGGCTTGACTGAGCGTTCCTGCAAGCGATGAATTGTGGGTGGGGAACTACAAATGATGAATTGAGGGTGGGGGATGGGAGACTGCAAAAGATGAATTGAGGGTGGGGGACTGCAAATTATGAGGGTGGGGAGAGCAAATGATGAATTGAAGACGGGGGTGGAGTGAGCAAATGATGAATTGAAGATTGGGTGAGGAGAGCAAATGATGATTTGGGTGGCTGTGGGAGGCAATAATGATGAATTTTGAGGGTGGTGGAGTAAATGATGATGTATTGAGACTAGTGTTGAGCGATACCTTCCGATATCGGAAAGTATCGGTATCGGAAAGTATCGTCCGATACCGGCAAAATATCGGATCTCGCCGATACCGATACCCGATACCAATGCAAGTCAATGGGACGAAAATATCGGAATTAAAATAAACCCTTTCTTTCCTTTTAGGTTCATTCTCCATGAAGGAAAACAACTAAGAATAATGTAGGATGTATTGGGGGAGGTGGCGGAGACATTAAAGGCATAGAGGTTTAGCCCAATCAAATAGAATAGCAGGAATTTTAATTTTTTTTTAAGACGTTCGGAGTTACAAAGATATTGACTATGTTAAGATTTTTTTTATTTTGTCAGATATTGATGTTTCACTACTTCCACGCCCTTCACCCTCTTTTTTACTTCTCCCACACTTTCTTCTTCATCATCATCAGCATCTTTGACATCAAGTTCTTCTTCACCTTATTCATCTTCTTCTTCATCTTCTACCTATAATTTTTTTTTGTTACATTGTTCATATTCTTTTTATTTAACTATTAGTCTTCTTCATATTCAACTTCTTCATCATATTCTTATTTGTGACAGGCATTCCCGTAGTTGTTATCTATAAAAGTTAGAAGATTACACCTTCCGTTCTGCCTGTCACAAAAGAGTTAGATTTGTCCGCGTTCAGTTTGGCCTGCAGCATCAGGCTTTATCCAGGGGCACCACTCGGAGGAACGGACTCACCCCCATACACTGCTTAGTCTTCTTCTGCTTATAATTTAGATAATAACTTTTGCTCTGATATTTAGTGTTATGCATAATGTTCTTCTGCTCTTTGTTCTGCAGCCTCTTGTTCTTCTGCTTCTCGGTCTCCCATGTCTTCGTCGTCTCCAGGGTCGTCGTCATCTCAGTGGTTGTCGTCTCTGGTGTCGTCGTCATCTTAGGGGTGGTCTTCCGGGTCATCGTCTTTAGGGTCTTGAACTTGGAAATGTAGCAGAAGGTACAAGAAGGCTGAGAAAATGCCGAGAAACAGCTGATGGAACTGGAACTCGGATGGCTACCCGAAGGTCCAAGAGCCAATGGAACTACCGAGGACCAGCTGACGTTACTGGAACCTGGTTACTAAGCAGGAGGTACCCGTGCCTGAAAGCACTACCAAGGACCACCTGACATTGGTGGAACTCGGATACCCAGAGGGAGGCACCTAAGCCAAAGGCTCTGCCCGGAACCAGCTGACGGTACTGGAACCAGGATGGGGAGCAGAAGGTGCAAGAGCAAAAGACACTGCCGAGAACCAGCTGACGGTACTGGAACCCGGATGGGTAGCCGAAGGTCCAAGAGCCAATGGAACTACCGAGGACCAGCTGACGTTACTGGAACCCGGTTACTAAGCAGGAGGTACCCGTGCCTGAAAGCAATACCCAGGACCACCTGACGTTGGTGGAACTCGGATACCCAGAAGGAGGCACCTAAGCCAAAGTCTCTACCCGGAACCAGTTGACGGTACTGGAACCAGGATGGGGACGTATTCAAGCTTGTCTTCTTAGAGCCCCAACTAGTGGGGTTGGAGCAAAGGGTCAGCAGTGGGAGCAGAGTGTAGGCCGAAGCCTGCACTGGAGGCATTTGGAGGTCTGTTGTGTCTGCGTGGCATTTGCAGGACACGATGCCAGCTACACAGCAGGGGATCAGCTGTCGTTGCTGAACCCCACTGACACATTGGCGGGTGTTTTTCTCTGTGCAGCCAGCACTTCTGGGCACCAACTGGCGGTGTTAGAGCCAAGGGACAGCAGGAGGAGAGGGAGCAGAGTGTAGGCCGAAGCCTGCACTGGCGGCAGCTTTGTGTCTGCGTGGTGTTTGCAGGACACATTTCCGGCTACACAGCAGGGGCACAGCTGGCGTTGCTGAACGCCACTGACTAGTGTTGAGCATTCCGATACTGCAAGTATCGGGTATCGGCCGATATTTGCTGTATCGGAATTTCCGATACCGAGATCCGATACTTTTGTGGTATCGGGTATCGGGTATCGCAACAACATTAATGTAATAATGTGTAAAAGAGAGAATTAAAATAAAAAATATTGCTATACTCACCTCTCCGACGCAGCCTGGACCTCAGCGAGGGAACCGGCAGCGTTGTTTGTTTAAATTTCGCGCTTTTACTTGGTTACGTGAAGTCCCGGCTTGTGATTGGTCAGGGCGGCCATGTTGCCGGGACGCGGACCAATCACAGCAAGCCGTGACGAAATTACATCACGGCTTGCTGTGATTGGTCCGCGTCCCGGCAACATGGCCGCCATTAACCAATCACAAGCCGTGTCGTCACGGGAGGCTGGACATGCGCGTATTTTAAAAAGCGCGCGTGTCCAGCCTCCAGTGACGTCCCGGCTTATGATTGGTCACGGCGCCATGTTGCCGGGACGCGGACCAATCACAGCAAGCCGTGATGAAATTACGTCACGGCTTGCTGTGATTGGTCCGCGTCCCGGCAACATGGCCGCCATTAACCAATCACAAGCCGTGACGTCACGGGAGGCTGGACATGCGCGTATTTTAAAAAGCGCGCGTGTCCAGCCTCCAGTGACGTCCCGGCTTATGATTGGTCCGCGTCCCGGCAACATGGCCGCCATTAACCAATCACAAGCCGTGACGTCACGGGAGGCTGGACATGCGCGTATTTTAAAAAGCGCGCGTGTCCAGCCTCCCGTGACGTCACGGCTTGTGATTGGTTAATGGCGGCCATGTTGCCGGGACGCGGACCAATCACAGCAAGCCGTGATGTAATTTCGTCACGGCTTGCTGTGATTGGTCCGCGTCCCGGCAACATGGCCGCCCTGACCAATCACAAGCCGGGACTTCACGTAACCAAGTAAAAGCGCAAATTTTAAACAAACAACGCTGCCGGTTCCCTCGCTGAGGTCCAGGCTGCGTCGGACAGGTGAGTATAGCAATATTTTTTATTTTAATTCTTTATTTTACACATTTATATGGATCCCAGGGTCTGAAGGAGAGTTTCCTCTCCTTCAGACCCTGGGAACCATCAGGAATACCGTCCAATACTTGACTTGTATTGGTATCGGGTATCGGTATCGGATTGGATCCGATACTTTGCCGGTATCGGCCGATACTTTCCGATACCGATACTTTCAAGTATCGGACGGTATCGCTCAACACTACCTCTGACACATTGGCGGGTGTTTTTCTCTGTGCAGCCAGCACTTCCGGGCACCAACTGGCGGTGTCAGAGCCCAGGGTCAGCAGGAGGAGCAGAGGGAGCAGAGTGTAGGCCGAAGCCTAATTGAACCAATTTTAAAGGTAACCTTTAACCCCCCCTCAGGTGTAACAAACTAGAAGAGCCACACCTTGGGCAGCAGTAATGCTGCACAAGTCAAAGGTTGCTCTTTTAATTTTGCTCCTTGCACACGCTGAAAGAAACACGTATAACATTTAGCCCCTTATACAGTCAAACTGTCTTGGAGGCGGGAGTTTCCTTCTTAATGAGACGCAGCACAGCTGTCAAAAATCCCACCTTGGTGCTGGGCGCAGCCTCCTGAGCGTCGTTATTTGCTGTACAGGAGTCTGCGCTGTCGTGTTATCCCTTGGCCTTGCGCTGTTAGTGCTGCCCGTCTTCTGACATCATTTAATGTCGGCCGGTGCGGTTCGCGATGCCCATGAATCCCAGCCCCGCAGTGTCTTCTCATTTATTCACACTGCGGGGCTGGGATTCATGGCCTTGCGCAGTACAGATGTTCGCCTGTCGTTTGGGTCCTTACACCTGCTTCAGACTGTGCGGCGTCAGCTGATCCCTTATCGCATGCCACGGCCATGAAGCCGCACAGTCTGAAGAAGGCGGAAGGAGATGAGGGACAGGCGAAGATATGCACCGCTCATGCCCATAAATCACACCCTCGCAGTCTAAATATATAAGACACCGAGGGGCGTTGTCGGGCAGGGCGGCCGCAGAGGCGCAGCCAGCCAAACAATGATGTCAGAAGAAGGGCTGTGCCACCAACGGGGTCACTGCGTGTTATTACAAAGGAAAGTCACACCTCAGGGACGTTTTAATGGTCTCGGGGGACACACTTTATATGTGTTGAGTTTGGCATGTGCAAGGAGAATAACTTAGTGAGCCACCTTGTACAAATGCAGCATTACTGCTGTACAAGGTGGCTGTTATACATACAAACGCCTGGGGGGGACAGGTTCCCTTCAATTTCAGTTCTTGTGTCTGCGTGGCATTTGCAGGACACGTTGACGGCTACACAGCAGGGGAACAGCTGGCGTTGCTGAACACCACTGACACATTGGCTGGTGTTTTTCTCTGTGCAGCCAGCACTTCCGGGCACCAACTGGTGGTGTTAGAGCCCAGGGTCAGCAGGAGGAGCAGAAGGAGCAGAGTGTAGGCCGAAGCCTGCACTGGAGGCAGTTTTGTGTCTGCGTCTCGTTTGCAGGACACGTTGCCGGCTACACAGCAGGGGAACAGCTGGCGTTGCTGAACCCCACTGACACATTGGCGGGTGTTTTTCTCTGTGCAGCCAGCAATTCCGGGCACCAACTGGCGGTGTTAGAGCCCAGGCTCTGCAGGAGGAGCAGAGTGTAGGCCGAAGCCTAATTGAACCAATTTTAAAGGTAACCTTTAACCCTCCTCAGGTGTAACAAACTAGAAGAGCCACAGCTTGGGCAGCAGTAATGCTGCACAAGTCAAAGGTTGCTCTTTTAAATTTTCTCCTTGCACACGCTGAAAGAAACACGTATAACATTTAGCCCCTTATACAGTCAAACTGTCTTGGAGGCGGGAGTTTCCTTCTTAATGAGACGCAGCACAGCTGTCAAAAATCCCACCTTGGTGCTGGGCGCAGCCTCCTGAGCGTCGTTATTTGCTGTACAGGAGTCTGCGCTGTCGTGTTAACCCTTGGCCTTGCGCTGTTAGCGCTGCCTGTCTTCTGACATCATTTAATTTTGGTCCAGTGCGGTTCGCGATGCCCATGAATCCCAGCCCCGCAGTGTCTTCTCATTTATTCACACTGCGGGGCTGGGATTCATGGCCTTGCGCAGTACATATGTTCACCTCTCGCTCGGGTCCTTACACATGCTTCAGACTGTGCGGCGTCAGTTGATCGCTTATCGCATGCCATGGCCATGAAGCCGCACAGTCTGAAGAAGGCGGAAGGAGATGAGGGACAGGCGAAGATATGCACCGCTCATGCCCGTCAATCACACCCTCGCAGTCAAAATAAATAAGACACCGAGGGGCGTTGTGTCGGGCAGGGCAGCCGCAGAGGCGCAGCCAGCCAAACAATGATGTCAGAAGAAGGGCTGCGCTACCAAGGGGATCGCTGCGTGTCATTACAAAGGAAAGTCACACCTCAGGGACGTTTTAATGGTCTCGGGGGACACATTTTAGACGTGTTGAGTTCGACGTGTGCAAGGAGAATAACTTAGTGAGCCACCTTGTACAAATGCAGCATTACTGCTGTACAAGGTGGCTGTTGTACATACAAACGCCCGGGGGGGGACAGGTTCCCTTCAATTTCAGTTCTTGTGTCTGCGTGGCATTTGCACGACACGTTGCTGGCTACACAGCAGGGGAACAGCTGGCGTTGCTGAACCCCACTGACACATTGGCTGGTGTTTTTCTCTGTGCAGCTAGCACTTCCAGGCGCCAACTGGCGGTGTTAGAGCCCAGGGACAGCAGGAGGAGAGGGAGCAGAGTGTAGGCCGAAGCATGCACTGGTGGCAGCTTTGTGTCTGCGTAGCGTTTGCAGGACACGTTGCCGGCTACACAGCAGTGGCACAGCTGGCGTTGCTGAACCCCACTGACACATTGGCGAGTGTTTTTCTCTGTGCAGCCAGCACTTCCGGGCGCCAACTGGCGGTGTTAGAGCCCAGGGTCAGCAGGAGGAGCAGAGGGAGCAGAGTGTAGGCTGAAGCCTGCACTGGAGGCAGTTTTAGGTCTGTTGTCTCTGCGTGGCATTTGCAGGACATGTTGCCGGCTACACAGCAGGGGAACAGCTGGCGTTGTTGAACCCCACTGACACATTGGCGAGGTGTTTGGCTCTGTGCAGCCAGCACTTCCGGGCGCCAACTGGTAGTGTTAGAGCCCGGGGTCAGCAGGAGTAGCAGAGTGTAGGCCGAAGCCTGCACTGGAGCAAGTTGAAAGGGAACCTTTAACCCCCATCCCAGGCGTTTGTTGCTGAAAGAGCCATCTTGTACAGCACTAATGATGCAAAAGTAAAAGGTGGCTCTTTTAATTATACTCCTTTCAAAGGCTGAACTAGACACTTATGAAATGTGTCCCCTCACACCGTTAAACTGTCCCGGAGGTGGGACTTTCCTTTGTAATGTGACGCAGCACAGCCGTCATTCCTACCCCCTTGGCGCTGTGCACCGCCTCCTCAGCGTTGTTTGATTCTGTCCCGGAGCCTGCGCTTTTCTGTTATCCCTTGTCAAGGCACACTTTGCGCTGCCCATCTTCTGACATCATTTGGTGTCAGGCTGGCTGCACCTGTGCGGCCGCGCTGGCCGAGATCCCGCCTCGCAGTGTCGTCTAATGTAATCCCACCATGGGCCTGGGATCCGTGGCCATGCGCAGTGCATATCCTCGCCTCTCACTCCCCTCCCTCTGGCTTCTTCAGACTGTGCGGTGTCATGGCCGTGGCATGCTATTAGGGATCAGCTGACGGCGCACAGTCTGAAGAAGGCGGAGGGAGATGAGTGACAGCCTGAGGTGAAGATATGCACTGCGCATGCCCATGGATCCCAGGCCCGCAGTGTGATTATATCAGAAGACACTGCGAGGTGGGATCTCGGCCAGCGCGGCTGCACAGGCGCAGCCAGCCTGACACCAAATGATGTCAGAAGATGGGCAGCGCTAAGTGTGCCTGGCCAAGGGATTAATGTCTTCAAAAGGAGATTTGTAGTTAAATTTCCGCGCTGCCGCTAAGATGAATTTCAGGAGAGTATAGTTGATTCACAGTGGTTTTATTCAACGCGTTTCAGGGGTCTCATGCCCCCTTCATCAGGAAATACCACACCAGGTGTGGTATTTCCTGATGAAGGGGGCATGAGACCCCTGAAACGCATTGAATAAAACCACTGTGAATCAACTATACTCTCCTGAAATTCATCTTAGCGGCAGCGCGGAAATTTAACTACAAATCTCCTTTTGAAGACATTAATTTCTCTGGTCGGTGAAGACCTGTGGATCTGCAGCAGCCGCTATCTACATGCTCTAATCTCATCCTAACCAAGTGAGCAAATTTGGTGTATATTCTCCTCTATGTAACGTGGATAAGACCCTATTGCGCTTTTTGTCTCCCCATTGTTTTGCAATAGTGGCCAAGGGATAACATAACAGCGCAGGCTCCGGGACAGAATCAAACAACGCTGAGGAGGCGGCGCACGGCGCCAAGGGGGTAGGAATGACGGCTGTGCTGCGTCACATTACAAAGGAAAGTCCCACCTCCGGGACGGTTAAACAGTGTGAGGAGACACATTTAATAAGTGTGTAGTTCAGCCTTTGAAAGGAGCATAATTAAAAGAGCCACCTTTTCCTTCTGCAGCATTGCTGCTGCACAAGGTGGCTCTTTCAGTAACAAACGCCTGGGGGGGTGGGCAGGTTCCCTTAAATTTTAGTTGTGCCAGCGTGGCGGTCGCATGACACGTTGCCGGATACACAGCAGGGGAGCAGAAGGCGTTACTGAACCCCACTAACACATTGGCAAGGTGTTTGGCTCTGTGCAAACAGCACTTCCGGGCAGCAACCAGCAGTGTTGGAGCCCAGCGACAGCAGGAGGAGCAGAATGTAGGCCGAAGCCTGCACTGGAGGCATGTAAATGTCTGTTAGCTTTGCCAGCGTGGCGGTCGCATGACACGTTGCCGGATACACAGCAGGGGAGCAGCTGACGTTACTGAACCCCAATAACAGAGGAGCGACTGTTGACTGTGCGGACAGCACTTCCAGGCACCAACTAGCAGTGTTGGAGCCCAGGGATAGCAGGAGGAGCAGATAGAAGGTATTGCAGCACACACAGCAGTGGAACAGCTGACGTTACTGAACCCCAATAACAGAGGAGCGACTGTTGACTGTGCGGACAGCACTTCCAGGCACCAACTAGCGGTGTTGGAGCCCAGGGACAGCAGGAGGAGCAGATAGAAGGTATTGCAGCACACACAGCAGTGGAACAGCTGACGTTACTGAACCCCAATAACAGAGGAGCGACTGTTGACTGTGCGGACAGCACTTCCAGGCACCAACTAGCGGTGTTGGAGCCCAGGGACAGCAGGAGGAGCAGATAGGAGGTATTGCAGCACACACAGCAGGGGAGCAGCTGACGTTACTGAACCCCAATAACAGAGGAGCGACTGTTGACTGTGCGGACAGCACTTCCAGGCACCAACTAGCGGTGTTGGAGCCCAGGGACAGCAGGAGGAGCAGATAGGAGGTATTGCAGCACACACAGCATGGGAGCAGCTGACGTTACTGAACCCCAATAACAGAGGAGCGACTGTTGACTGTGCGGACAGCACTTCCAGGCACCAACTAGCGGTGTTGGAGCCCAGGGACAGCAGGAGGAGCAGATAGGAGGTATTGCAGCACACACAGCAGGGGAGCAGCTGATGTTACTGAACCCCAATAACAGAGGATCGACTGTTGACTGTGCGGACAGCACTTCCAGGCACCAACTAGCGGTGTTGGAGCCCAGGGACAGCAGGAGGAGCAGATAGGAGGTATTGCAGCACACACAGCAGGGGAGCAGCTGACATTACTGAACCCCAATAACAGAAGAGCGACTGTTGACTGTGCGGAGAGCACTTCCAGGCCCCAACTAGCGGTGTTGGAGCCCCGGGACAGCAGGAGGAGCAGATAGGAGGTATTGCAGCACACACAGCAGGGGAGCAGCAGACGTTACTAAACCCCAATAACAGAGGAGCGACTGTTGACTGTGCGGACAGCACTTCCAGGCACCAACTAGCGGTGTTGGAGCCCAGGGACAGCAGGAGGAGCAGATAGGAGGTATTGTAGCACACACAGCAGGGGAGCAGCTGATGTTACTGAACCCCAATAACAGAGGAGCGACTGTTGACTGTGCGGACAGCACTTCCAGGCACCAACTAGCGGTGTTGGAGCCCAGGGACAGCAGGAGGAGCAGATAGGAGGTATTGCAGCACACACAGCAGGGGAGCAGCTGACATTACTGAACCCCAATAACAGAAGAGCGACTGTTGACTGTGCAGAGAGCACTTCCAGGCACCAACTAGCGGTGTTGGAGCCCCGGGACAGCAGGAGGAGCAGATAGGAGGTATTGCAGCACACACAGCAGGGGAGCAGCTGACGTTACTGAACCTGTTGTGACCCCAATGGCAGAGGGTCTCAAAAGTACATACCAAGTCTGCAAACACAAAAAAACAGCTCATAGGGCAGTGTTAACTGGGCTGACCATATATCTAATCCTAGCACCACAAATAGCAGCAGCCGGGGAACGTGCCTACGTTGGTTCTAGACGTCTCGCGCCAGCCAGAGAACTAACTAACCCTAGAAGGGAAAAGATAGACCTTTCTTGCCTCCAGAGGAAAGACCCCAAAAGTTGGATACAAGCCCCCAACAAATAATAACGGTGAGGTAAGGAGAAAAGACAAACGTAAGAATGAACTAGATATTTAGCAAAGAGAGGCCCACTGACTAATAGCAGAATATAGTAAGATGACTTATATGGTCAGCAAAAACCCTATCAAAATTTTCACGCTGGATATTCAAGAACCCCCGAACCGTCTAACGGCCCGGGGGGAGAACACCAGCCCCCTAGAGCTTCCAGCAAAATCAGGAATCACATTTAGTACAAGCTGGACAAAAAATAAGAGCAAAGCAAATAACCAAAAAACAAGGAAGCAGGACTTAGCTTAATTTTGCAAGATCCAAGACCAGCAGACAGGAGCAAACAGAAAGGAACTGATTACAACGATGCCAGGCACAGGACTGAGAAACCAGGAAGTTTATATAGCAACACCCCTGGACTAACGACCCAGGTGGGTGCCAAACTGAGGAAAGACAATCCCAGAGTCATATCACTAGTGACCACAAGAGGGAGCCAAAAAAGTCTAATTCACAACAGTACCCCCCCTTTAAGGAGGGGTCACCGAACCCTCACCAAGACCACCAGGGCGATCAGGATGAGCAGCGTGAAAGGCACGAACTAAATCGGCCGCATGCACATCAGAGGCAACCACCCAGGAATTATCCTCCTGACCATAGCCCTTCCACTTGACCAGATATTGAAGCCTCCGCCTGGAGAGACGAGAATCCAAGATCTTCTCCACCACGTACTCCAACTCGCCCTCAACCAACACCGGAGCAGGAGGCTCAACAGAAGGAACCACAGGTACAATGTACCGCCGCAACAAAGACCTATGGAACACGTTGTAAATGGCAAATGACACCGGAAGATCCAAGCGAAAGGACACAGGATTAAGGATTTCCAATATCTTGTAAGGACCGATGAAGCGAGGCTTAAATTTAGGAGAGGAGACCTTCATAGGAACAAATCGAGAAGACAGCCATACCAAATCCCCAACACGAAGTCGGGGACCCACACCGCGGCGGCGGTTGGCAAAACGCTGAGCCTTCTCCTGTGACAACTTCAAGTTGTCCACCACATGATTCCAGATCCGCTGCAACCTATCCACCACGGAATCTACCCCAGGACAGTCAGAAGGCTCCACATGTCCCGAGGAAAAACGAGGATGGAAACCAGAGTTGCAAAAAAATGGCGAAACCAAAGTAGCGGAACTAGCCCGATTATTAAGGGCAAACTCAGCCAACGGCAAGAAGGTCACCCAATCATCCTGATCTGCAGAAACAAAACACCTCAAATAAGCCTCCAGAGTCTGATTAGTTCGCTCCGTTTGTCCATTAGTCTGAGGATGAAAGGCAGACGAAAACGACAAATCAATGCCCATCTTAGCACAAAAGGATCGCCAGAACCTGGAAACAAACTGGGATCCTCTGTCAGACACAATATTCTCAGGAATGCCGTGTAAACGAACCACATTCTGAAAGAACAAAGGAACCAGATCGGAAGAGGAAGGCAGCTTAGGCAAAGATACCAAATGGACCATCTTGGAAAAGCGATCACATACCACCCAGATGACAGACATGCCCTGAGACACCGGTAGATCTGAAATGAAATCCATGGAAATGTGTGTCCAAGGCCTCTTCGGGACAGGCAAGGGCAAGAGCAACCCGCTGGCACGAGAACAGCAAGGCTTAGCTCGAGCACAAGTCCCACAGGACTGCACAAATGACCGCACATCCATTGACAAGGAAGGCCACCAAAAGGACCTAGCCACCAGATCTCTGGTGCCAAAAATTCCCGGATGCCCTGCCAACACCGAGGAATGAACCTCGGAAATGACTCTGCTGGTCCACTTATCAGGAACAAACAGTCTGTCAGGTGGACAAGAGTCAGGTCTACCAGCCTGAAATCTCTGCAACACACGTCGCAAATCCGGAGAAATGGCTGACAGGATAACTCCCTCTTTGAGAATACCAACTGGTTCTGCGACTCCAGGAGAGTCAGGCACAAAGCTCCTTGAAAGAGCATCAGCCTTCACATTCTTTGAACCTGGTAAATACGAGACCACAAAGTCAAAACGGGAGAAAAACAATGACCAGCGGGCCTGTCTAGGATTCAGGCGTTTAGCAGACTCGAGATACATCAGATTTTTGTGATCAGTCAAGACCACCACACGATGCTTAGCACCCTCGAGCCAATGACGCCACTCCTCAAATGCCCACTTCATGGCCAACAACTCCCGATTGCCAACATCATAATTCCGCTCAGCAGGCGAAAACTTCCTAGAGAAAAAAGCACATGGTCTCATTACAGAGCAACCAGGGCCTCTCTGCGACAAAACGGCCCCTGCCCCAATCTCAGAAGCATCCACTTCAACCTGAAAGGGAAGTGAGACATCAGGCTGTCACTAGGGTTGAGCGACTTTCATTTTTTTAAGATCGAGTAGGGTTTTGGGAAACCCGATTTTGTCCAGAGTCGAGTCGAGTGCAGTCGGCCGATTATCGCTAAAAGTCGGGGATCGACCGAAACACGAAACCCAATGCAAGTCAATGGGGAAGCATAGTCGGCAGTGAGTGGAGGCCAGGAAAACACCTACAGTGCCCATTTTAATGCCAAAAACATCCATTCTTGTTTCTGAAGCTTGCCAATCTTAATTAACTGTATAATAATAGTTGGGCATAGGGAATTGGGGGAAAGTTGTGGGGGGAGTAGGGCTGGCTCAAGTTTTTCGTGGGCCCAGGAAATGCGGACTACGTCACGGCGGTGTTGCAGGGAAAGGTAAGTATTTAAACGTTGCAAGTGCTGTGATCCTGAGCAAGCAGGGGGGGGCCCACTCGTTCGCATTGGCACTGGCACAGGGCCCCTCAAAGTACGGCGGTGTGTTTGCATGGCGGGGGCGCCTCCCACCAGCAGCGACACTTTTGCGTACTCTGAGGGGCCCTGTGCCAGTGACGTCACCAACGAGTATGCCCCCCCACCTGATGAAGGAACCTGCACTTTCATCTGCACCTTCCTCTTTGTCCTTGTGTAAGGTGGTATAACATGCGGGAAGGGGAACCTTACTTTCAGCAGGGTCAGATTCTGGCTGTGTAGAGTACAAGGGGAATGTAGTGGTCTAGGTCAATGTACCAGCAGACTCATTTAGCAGTGGCTGGGCAATGGGCAGGATGAGGAGGAAACAGATATAGGGCCAAAGAATAAAGTAGGCTAAATGCAGTTCAAAATTGGTAACAGGACTAAACAGGCGGCATTGCTTTGTTCAGTGGAGTAGCAAACCCAAGAGCAGCAGACACTGTTTCAAGGGCCTAACCACACTAGTAGGCCAAATGCAGTTTAATATCTGATAGTATAGGGCGAAAGCCAGAATGTGGAAGCTCAGCTTTGTTCAGTTGAGGACAACACCAGGGAGGGGCAGACACCTTTAGTAGGCCGGAAAAGCCTATTGCATTTTTTAAAATGGTAATTTGGAGCAGAAGGTTGAAGCTCAGCTTTATTTAGTTGAGGGCAACACCAGGGAGGGGCAGAAGCCGTTAGTAGGCCCTAACCACCATTTTTTTTTTAAAAAACCACTTAATGAGAGCCGGAAGGTTGAAGCTCAGCTTTATTTAGTTGAGGACAACACCAGGCAGGGGCACACAGACAGACACCTTTAGTAGGCCGGAAAAGCCTATTGCATTTTTTAAAATGGTAATTTGGAGCAGAAGGTTGAAGCTCAGCTTTATTTAGTTGAGGACAACACCAGGCAGGGGCACACAGACAGACACCTTTAGTAGGCCGGAAAAGCCTATTGCATTTTTTAAAATGGTAATTTGGAGCAGAAGGTTGAAGCTCAGCTTTATTTAGTTGAGGACAACACCAGGCAGGGGCACACAGACAGACACCTTTAGTAGGCCGGAAAAGCCTATTGCATTTTTTAAAATGGTAATTTGGAGCAGAAGGTTGAAGCTCAGCTTTATTTAGTTGAGGGCAACACCAGGGAGGGGCAGAAGCCGTTAGTAGGCCCTAACCACCATTTTTTTTTTTAAAAACCACTTAATGAGAGCCGGAAGGTTGAAGCTCAGCTTTATTTAGTTGAGGACAACACCAGGCAGGGGCACACAGACAGACACCTTTAGTAGGCCGGAAAAGCCTATTGCATTTTTTAAAATGGTAATTTGGAGCAGAAGGTTGAAGCTCAGCTTTATTTAGTTGAGGGCAACACCAGGGAGGGGCAGAAGCCGTTAGTAGGCCCTAACCACCATTTTTTTTTAAAAAAACCACTTAATGAGAGCCGGAAGGTTGAAGCTCAGCTTTATTTAGTTGAGGACAACACCAGGCAGGGGCACACAGACAGACACCTTTAGTAGGCCGGAAAAGCCTATTGCATTTTTTAAAATGGTAATTTGGAGCAGAAGGTTGAAGCTCAGCTTTATTTAGTTGAGGACAACACCAGGCAGGGGCACACAGACAGACACCTTTAGTAGGCCGGAAAAGCCTATTGCATTTTTTAAAATGGTAATTTGGAGCAGAAGGTTGAAGCTCAGCTTTATTTAGTTGAGGGCAACACCAGGGAGGGGCAGAAGCCGTTAGTAGGCCCTAACCACCATTTTTTTTTTTAAAAACCACTTAATGAGAGCCGGAAGGTTGAAGCTCAGCTTTATTTAGTTGAGGACAACACCAGGCAGGGGCACACAGACAGACACCTTTAGTAGGCCGGAAAAGCCTATTGCATTTTTTAAAATGGTAATTTGGAGCAGAAGGTTGAAGCTCAGCTTTATTTAGTTGAGGACAACACCAGGCAGGGGCACACAGACAGACACCTTTAGTAGGCCGGAAAAGCCTATTGCATTTTTTAAAATGGTAATTTGGAGCAGAAGGTTGAAGCTCAGCTTTATTTAGTTGAGGACAACACCAGGCAGGGGCACACAGACAGACACCTTTAGTAGGCCGGAAAAGCCTATTGCATTTTTTAAAATGGTAATTTGGAGCAGAAGGTTGAAGCTCAGCTTTATTTAGTTGAGGACAACACCAGGCAGGGGCACACAGACAGACACCTTTAGTAGGCCGGAAAAGCCTATTGCATTTTTTAAAATGGTAATTTGGAGCAGAAGGTTGAAGCTCAGCTTTATTTAGTTGAGGACAACACCAGGCAGGGGCACACAGACAGACACCTTTAGTAGGCCGGAAAAGCCTATTGCATTTTTTAAAATGGTAATTTGGAGCAGAAGGTTGAAGCTCAGCTTTATTTAGTTGAGGGCAACACCAGGGAGGGGCAGAAGCCGTTAGTAGGCCCTAACCAAAGTTGAAGGCCAAATGCAGTTTAATTTCTGATACTATAGGCCGAAAGCCAGAAGGTGGAAGCTCCGATTTAGACAGTGGAGGACAATTTGAATTAGGGACTGCAGACAGACTTAGTAGGCTGTCCTCTGTGGACCATGCATCCACCACATTAACCCATTGCGCCGTAATGGACACGTAATCTTCCGTGGCCATGCCTACAGGTCCATGCGTCTGTTGTCAGGTGCACCTTTGTACTCACAGATTGCCAGAGTGCATGGACAATGCGGTCTTCTACATGCTGGTGGAGGGTTGGGATGGCTTTTCTCGCAAAAGAAGTGTCGACTGGTTAGCTTGTAGCGTGGTACAGCGTAGTCCATCATGGCCTTATTAATAGTAAATAAAATATATAACTAGGCTCTATGAACTTTTAAATAGGTTCCAGGGGTACACGGGCAGCATTGGTGTGGTCAGTGGAGGAGTATTGCAAGTAGGGGCTGCAGACAGGCTATCAAAGGCCTAAAATAACAAACAGTAGGCAGTCATGGCAGTTTTACATCGGTTACATGGATACACAGGCAGGCACTCCAGGCAGCATTGTGGTCAGTGGAGGAGTATTGCAAGTAGGGGCCGCAGACAGGCTATCAAAGGCCTAAAATAACAAACAGTAGGCAGTCATGGCAGTTTTACATCGGTTACATGGATACACAGGCAGGCACTCCAGGCAGCATTGTGGTCAGTGGAGGAGTATTGCAAGTAGGGGCCGCAGACAGGCTATCAAAGGCCTAAAATAACAAACAGTAGGCAGTCATGGCAGTTTTACATCGGTTACATGGATACACAGGCAGGCACTCCAGGCAGCATTGTGGTCAGTGGAGGAGTATTGCAAGTAGGGGCCGCAGACAGGCTATCAAAGGCCTAAAATAACAAACAGTAGGCAGTCATGGCAGTTTTACATCGGTTACATGGATACACAGGCAGGCACTCCAGGCAGCATTGTGGTCAGTGGAGGAGTATTGCAAGTAGGGGCCGCAGACAGGCTATCAAAGGCCTAAAATAACAAACAGTAGGCAGTCATGGCAGTTTTACATCGGTTACATGGATACACAGGCAGGCACTCCAGGCAGCATTGTGGTCAGTGGAGGAGTATTGCAAGTAGGGGCCGCAGACAGGCTATCAAAGGCCTAAAATAACAAACAGTAGGCAGTCATGGCAGTTTTACATCGGTTACATGGATACACAGGCAGGCACTCCAGGCAGCATTGTGGTCAGTGGAGGAGTATTGCAAGTAGGGGCCGCAGACAGGCTATCAAAGGCCTAAAATAACAAACAGTAGGCAGTCATGGCAGTTTTACATCGGTTACATGGATACACAGGCAGGCACTCCAGGCAGCATTGTGGTCAGTGGAGGAGTATTGCAAGTAGGGGCCGCAGACAGGCTATCAAAGGCCTAAAATAACAAACAGTAGGCAGTCATGGCAGTTTTACATCGGTTACATGGATACACAGGCAGGCACTCCAGGCAGCATTGTGGTCAGTGGAGGAGTATTGCAAGTAGGGGCCGCAGACAGGCTATCAAAGGCCTAAAATAACAAACAGTAGGCAGTCATGGCAGTTTTACATCGGTTACATGGATACACAGGCAGGCACTCCAGGCAGCATTGTGGTCAGTGGAGGAGTATTGCAAGTAGGGGCCGCAGACAGGCTATCAAAGGCCTAAAATAACAAACAGTAGGCAGTCATGGCAGTTTTACATCGGTTACATGGATACACAGGCAGGCACTCCAGGCAGCATTGTGGTCAGTGGAGGAGTATTGCAAGTAGGGGCCACAGACAGGCTATCAAAGGCCTAAAATAACAAACAGTAGGCAGTCATGGCAGTTTTACATCGGTTACATGGATACACAGGCAGGCACTCCAGGCAGCATTGTGGTCAGTGGAGGAGTATTGCAAGTAGGGGCCGCAGACAGGCTATCAAAGGCCTAAAATAACAAACAGTAGGCAGTCATGGCAGTTTTACATCGGTTACATGGATACACAGGCAGGCACTCCAGGCAGCATTGTGGTCAGTGGAGGAGTATTGCAAGTAGGGGCCGCAGACAGGCTATCAAAGGCCTAAAATAACAAACAGTAGGCAGTCATGACAGTTTTACATCGGTTACATGGATACACAGGCAGGCACTCCAGGCAGCATTGTGGTCAGTGGAGGAGTATTGCAAGTAGGGGCCGCAGACAGGCTATCAAAGGCCTAAAATAACAAACAGTAGGCAGTCATGGCAGTTTTACATCGGTTACATGGATACACAGGCAGGCACTCCAGGCAGCATTGTGGTCAGTGGAGGAGTATTGCAAGTAGGGGCCGCAGACAGGCTATCAAAGGCCTAAAATAACAAACAGTAGGCAGTCATGGCAGTTTTACATCGGTTACATGGATACACAGGCAGGCACTCCAGGCAGCATTGTGGTCAGTGGAGGAGTATTGCAAGTAGGGGCCGCAGACAGGCTATCAAAGGCCTAAAATAACAAACAGTAGGCAGTCATGGCAGTTTTACATCGGTTACATGGATACACAGGCAGGCACTCCAGGCAGCATTGTGGTCAGTGGAGGAGTATTGCAAGTAGGGGCCGCAGACAGGCTATCAAAGGCCTAAAATAACAAACAGTAGGCAGTCATGGCAGTTTTACATCGGTTACATGGATACACAGGCAGGCACTCCAGGCAGCATTGTGGTCAGTGGAGGAGTATTGCAAGTAGGGGCCGCAGACAGGCTATCAAAGGCCTAAAATAACAAACAGTAGGCAGTCATGGCAGTTTTACATCGGTTACATGGATACACAGGCAGGCACTCCAGGCAGCATTGTGGTCAGTGGAGGAGTATTGCAAGTAGGGGCCGCAGACAGGCTATCAAAGGCCTAAAATAACAAACAGTAGGCAGTCATGGCAGTTTTACATCGGTTACATGGATACACAGGCAGGCACTCCAGGCAGCATTGTGGTCAGTGGAGGAGTATTGCAAGTAGGGGCCGCAGACAGGCTATCAAAGGCCTAAAATAACAAACAGTAGGCAGTCATGGCAGTTTTACATCGGTTACATGGATACACAGGCAGGCACTCCAGGCAGCATTGTGGTCAGTGGAGGAGTATTGCAAGTAGGGGCCGCAGACAGGCTATCAAAGGCCTAAAATAACAAACAGTAGGCAGTCATGGCAGTTTTACATCGGTTACATGGATACACAGGCAGGCACTCCAGGCAGCATTGTGGTCAGTGGAGGAGTATTGCAAGTAGGGGCCGCAGACAGGCTATCAAAGGCCTAAAATAACAAACAGTAGGCAGTCATGGCAGTTTTACATCGGTTACATGGATACACAGGCAGGCACTCCAGGCAGCATTGTGGTCAGTGGAGGAGTATTGCAAGTAGGGGCCGCAGACAGGCTATCAAAGGCCTAAAATAACAAACAGTAGGCAGTCATGGCAGTTTTACATCGGTTACATGGATACACAGGCAGGCACTCCAGGCAGCATTGTGGTCAGTGGAGGAGTATTGCAAGTAGGGGCCGCAGACAGGCTATCAAAGGCCTAAAATAACAAACAGTAGGCAGTCATGGCAGTTTTACATCGGTTACATGGATACACAGGCAGGCACTCCAGGCAGCATTGTGGTCAGTGGAGGAGTATTGCAAGTAGGGGCCGCAGACAGGCTATCAAAGGCCTAAAATAACAAACAGTAGGCAGTCATGGCAGTTTTACATCGGTTACATGGATACACAGGCAGGCACTCCAGGCAGCATTGTGGTCAGTGGAGGAGTATTGCAAGTAGGGGCCGCAGACAGGCTATCAAAGGCCTAAAATAACAAACAGTAGGCAGTCATGGCAGTTTTACATCGGTTACATGGATACACAGGCAGGCACTCCAGGCAGCATTGTGGTCAGTGGAGGAGTATTGCAAGTAGGGGCCGCAGACAGGCTATCAAAGGCCTAAAATAACAAACAGTAGGCAGTCATGGCAGTTTTACATCGGTTACATGGATACACAGGCAGGCACTCCAGGCAGCATTGTGGTCAGTGGAGGAGTATTGCAAGTAGGGGCCGCAGACAGGCTATCAAAGGCCTAAAATAACAAACAGTAGGCAGTCATGGCAGTTTTACATCGGTTACATGGATACACAGGCAGGCACTCCAGGCAGCATTGTGGTCAGTGGAGGAGTATTGCAAGTAGGGGCCGCAGACAGGCTATCAAAGGCCTAAAATAACAAACAGTAGGCAGTCATGGCAGTTTTACATCGGTTACATGGATACACAGGCAGGCACTCCAGGCAGCATTGTGGTCAGTGGAGGAGTATTGCAAGTAGGGGCCGCAGACAGGCTATCAAAGGCCTAAAATAACAAACAGTAGGCAGTCATGGCAGTTTTACATCGGTTACATGGATACACAGGCAGGCACTCCAGGCAGCATTGTGGTCAGTGGAGGAGTATTGCAAGTAGGGGCCGCAGACAGGCTATCAAAGGCCTAAAATAACAAACAGTAGGCAGTCATGGCAGTTTTACATCGGTTACATGGATACACAGGCAGGCACTCCAGGCAGCATTGTGGTCAGTGGAGGAGTATTGCAAGTAGGGGCCGCAGACAGGCTATCAAAGGCCTAAAATAACAAACAGTAGGCAGTCATGGCAGTTTTACATCGGTTACATGGATACACAGGCAGGCACTCCAGGCAGCATTGTGGTCAGTGGAGGAGTATTGCAAGTAGGGGCCGCAGACAGGCTATCAAAGGCCTAAAATAACAAACAGTAGGCAGTCATGGCAGTTTTACATCGGTTACATGGATACACAGGCAGGCACTCCAGGCAGCATTGTGGTCAG
This sequence comes from Ranitomeya variabilis, assembly GCF_051348905.1. Classification (NCBI taxonomy): domain Eukaryota; kingdom Metazoa; phylum Chordata; class Amphibia; order Anura; family Dendrobatidae; genus Ranitomeya; species Ranitomeya variabilis. The sequence continues at coordinate 58,208,955 of NC_135233.1, forward strand.
TGGAGGAGTATTGCAAGTAGGGGCCGCAGACAGGCTATCAAAGGCCTAAAATAACAAACAGTAGGCAGTCATGGCAGTTTTACATCGGTTACATGGATACACAGGCAGGCACTCCAGGCAGCATTGTGGTCAGTGGAGGAGTATTGCAAGTAGGGGCCGCAGACAGGCTATCAAAGGCCTAAAATAACAAACAGTAGGCAGTCATGGCAGTTTTACATCGGTTACATGGATACACAGGCAGGCACTCCAGGCAGCATTGTGGTCAGTGGAGGAGTATTGCAAGTAGGGGCCGCAGACAGGCTATCAAAGGCCTAAAATAACAAACAGTAGGCAGTCATGGCAGTTTTACATCGGTTACATGGATACACAGGCAGGCACTCCAGGCAGCATTGTGGTCAGTGGAGGAGTATTGCAAGTAGGGGCCGCAGACAGGCTATCAAAGGCCTAAAATAACAAACAGTAGGCAGTCATGGCAGTTTTACATCGGTTACATGGATACACAGGCAGGCACTCCAGGCAGCATTGTGGTCAGTGGAGGAGTATTGCAAGTAGGGGCCGCAGACAGGCTATCAAAGGCCTAAAATAACAAACAGTAGGCAGTCATGGCAGTTTTACATCGGTTACATGGATACACAGGCAGGCACTCCAGGCAGCATTGTGGTCAGTGGAGGAGTATTGCAAGTAGGGGCCGCAGACAGGCTATCAAAGGCCTAAAATAACAAACAGTAGGCAGTCATGGCAGTTTTACATCGGTTACATGGATACACAGGCAGGCACTCCAGGCAGCATTGTGGTCAGTGGAGGAGTATTGCAAGTAGGGGCCGCAGACAGGCTATCAAAGGCCTAAAATAACAAACAGTAGGCAGTCATGGCAGTTTTACATCGGTTACATGGATACACAGGCAGGCACTCCAGGCAGCATTGTGGTCAGTGGAGGAGTATTGCAAGTAGGGGCCGCAGACAGGCTATCAAAGGCCTAAAATAACAAACAGTAGGCAGTCATGGCAGTTTTACATCGGTTACATGGATACACAGGCAGGCACTCCAGGCAGCATTGTGGTCAGTGGAGGAGTATTGCAAGTAGGGGCCGCAGACAGGCTATCAAAGGCCTAAAATAACAAACAGTAGGCAGTCATGGCAGTTTTACATCGGTTACATGGATACACAGGCAGGCACTCCAGGCAGCATTGTGGTCAGTGGAGGAGTATTGCAAGTAGGGGCCGCAGACAGGCTATCAAAGGCCTAAAATAACAAACAGTAGGCAGTCATGGCAGTTTTACATCGGTTACATGGATACACAGGCAGGCACTCCAGGCAGCATTGTGGTCAGTGGAGGAGTATTGCAAGTAGGGGCCGCAGACAGGCTATCAAAGGCCTAAAATAACAAACAGTAGGCAGTCATGGCAGTTTTACATCGGTTACATGGATACACAGGCAGGCACTCCAGGCAGCATTGTGGTCAGTGGAGGAGTATTGCAAGTAGGGGCCGCAGACAGGCTATCAAAGGCCTAAAATAACAAACAGTAGGCAGTCATGGCAGTTTTACATCGGTTACATGGATACACAGGCAGGCACTCCAGGCAGCATTGTGGTCAGTGGAGGAGTATTGCAAGTAGGGGCCGCAGACAGGCTATCAAAGGCCTAAAATAACAAACAGTAGGCAGTCATGGCAGTTTTACATCGGTTACATGGATACACAGGCAGGCACTCCAGGCAGCATTGTGGTCAGTGGAGGAGTATTGCAAGTAGGGGCCGCAGACAGGCTATCAAAGGCCTAAAATAACAAACAGTAGGCAGTCATGGCAGTTTTACATCGGTTACATGGATACACAGGCAGGCACTCCAGGCAGCATTGTGGTCAGTGGAGGAGTATTGCAAGTAGGGGCCGCAGACAGGCTATCAAAGGCCTAAAATAACAAACAATAGGCTCATGGCAGTTTTACAGCGGTTACATGGATACACAGGCAGCTTGGTGGTGAGTGGAGGAGTATTTAAAGTAGGGACCGCAGACAGGCTTCGAAGGCCTAACACAATAAAATGGGCTGGCTGTAGGCACTTTAAAATTGGTTCCAGGGGTACACGGGCAGCAGTGGTCTGGTCAGTGGAGGCCTAGTGGAAGGAGGGACCGCAGACAGGCTTCGAAGGCCTAACACAATAAAATGGGCTGGCTGTAGGCACTTTAAAATTGGTTCCAGGGGTACACGGGCAGCAGTGGTCTGGTCAGTGGAGGCCTAGTGGAAGGAGGGACCGCAGACAGGCTTCGAAGGCCTAAAATAACAAACAATAGGCTCATGGCAGTTTTACAGCGGTTACATGGATACACGGGCAGGCAGCTTGGTGGTGAGTGGAGGAGTATTTAAAGTAGGGACCGCAGACAGGCTATCAAAGGCCTAACATAACAAACAATAGGCTCATGGCAGTTTTACAGCGGTTACATGGATACACGGGCAGGCAGCTTGGTGGTGAGTGGAGGAGTATTTAAAGTAGGGACCGCAGACAGGCTATCAAAGGCCTAACATAACAAACAATAGGCTCATGGCAGTTTTACAGCGGTTACATGGATACACGGGCAGGCAGCTTGGTGGTCAGTGGAGGAGTATTTAAAGTAGGGACCGCAGACAGGCTTCAAAGGCCTAACATAAGAAAATGGGCTGGCTGTAGGCACTTTATAATTGGTTCCAGGGGTACACGGGCAGCAGTGGTCTGGCCAGTGGAGGACTAGTGGAAGGAGGGACCGCAGACAGGCTTCAAAGGCCTAACATAAAAAAATGGGCTGGCTGTAGGCACTTTATAATTGGTTCCAGGGGTACACGGGCAGCAGTGGTCTGGTCAGTGGAGGACTAGTGGAAGGAGGGACCGCAGACAGGCTTCAAAGGCCTAACATAAAAAAATGGGCTGGCTGTAGGCACTTTATAATTGGTTCCAGGGGTACACGGGCAGCAGTGGTCTGGCCAGTGGAGGACTAGTGGAAGGAGGGACCGCAGACAGGCTTCAAAGGCCTAACATAAAAAAATGGGCTGGCTGTAGGCACTTTATAATTGGTTCCAGGGGTACACGGGCAGCAGTGGTCTGGCCAGTGGAGGACTAGTGGAAGGAGGGACCGCAGACAGGCTTCAAAGGCCTAACATAAGAAAATGGGCTGGCTGTAGGCACTTTATAATTGGTTCCAGGGGTACACGGGCAGCAGTGGTCTGGCCAGTGGAGGACTAGTGGAAGGAGGGACCGCAGACAGGCTTCAAAGGCCTAACATAAGAAAATGGGCTGGCTGTAGGCACTTTATAATTGGTTCCAGGGGTACACGGGCAGCAGTGGTCTGGTCAGTGGAGGACTAGTGGAAGGAGGGACCGCAGACAGGCTTCAAAGGCCTAAAATAACAAACAATAGGCTCATGGCAGTTTTACAGCGGTTACATGGATACACGGGCAGCTTGGTGGTGAGTGGAGGAGTAGTGCAAGGAGTGTCTGTCCCAGTACTCCCAAAATATAAATAGATGTTAATGTCTCGCAAAACAACCAAAACAAAAAAAAAGGTGGCATACTTAGGTACAGGGGTGGGCTCATCTGCTGAGTTTCTGACATAGTAATTTGGCAGTAACTATTTAATGGTGCCAATATAGGACACAGACACAGACTACTTTAAGTTGCATCATAGATGTCTACAAATTTGTATTGTCAGTGCCAGACATTGAATGATGTCAGCGAATAGACTAAAGATTGGTGGAGCTGTGCGACATAATTTTGCACGTGGTAGAGCACATTTTGAGCTGGGTACGGGGGAACTCTCTTGAGGCCGGCGGGACCGCCCCAGGGCCCCTCATGTTACAACGGTGTGTCTGACGTTGGGTGCGCACCACCACCGCCAGAGACACTACATTGTACTATGAGGGACCCAGTAGCAATGCCGTCAACCAAAAGCGAGCACACCCACCTCTTCAGACAAACAGCAGTCTCACGGGTGCTTGCGCCAAGTCGCGATACCACGGCCCCGTGTGGGGAGTTTTGCCATTTAGGGAGGTGTAAACATGTCGTATGCTGTACAATCAGCTGCAGCAAATTAGACATTAGAAAAGTAATTCACAGGCAAGAGCTTTTCATAGGAAAGCTAGGTGTCGGCCGGGCAAGGTGGGGCAAAAGATTTCGAAATCCAGTTGTGGTTCATTTTAATGAATGTTAGATCGTCAACATTTTGGGTAGCCAGACGAGTCCTTTTTTCGGTTAATATTGAACCTGCAGCACTGAATACTCTTTCTGATAGGACACTTGCTGCCGGGCAAGCAAGCTCCTGCAATGCATATTCTGCCAATTCTGGCCAGGTGTCTAATTTGGAGGCCCAGTAATCAAATGGGAATGACGGTTGAGGGAGAACATCGATAAGGGATGAAAAATAGTTAGTAACCATACTGGACAAATGTTGTCTCCTGTCACTTTCAATTGATGCAGCAGTACCTGTCCTGTCTGCGGTCATAGCAAAATCACTCCACAACCTGGTCAGAAAACCCCTCTGTCCAACGCCACTTCTGATGTGTGCACCCCTAACACTCCTAGTCTGCTGCCCCCTGGAGCTCGTGTGAGAACGATCACGTGCGCTGTGTGCTGGGAATGCCTGAAGCAAACGGTCAACAAGAGTTGATTGTTTGGTTGCTAATATTAGTTCCAAGTTCTCATGTGGCATAATATTTTGCAATTTGCCTTTATAGCGTGGATCAAGGAGGCAGGCCAACCAGTAATCGTCATCGTTCATCATTTTCGTAATGCGTGTGTCCCTTTTTAGGATACGTAAGGCATAATCCGCCATGTGGGCCAAAGTTCCAGTTGTCAAATCTCCGGTTGTGATTGGTTGAGGGGCAGTTGCAGGCAAATCTACGTCACTTGTGTCCCTCAAAAAACCAGAACCCGGCCGTGACACGCAACCAATTTCCTGTGCCCCCGGGAAAGGTTCGGCATTAAAAATATACTCATCCCCATCATCCTCCTCGTCCTCCACCTCCTCTTCGCCCGCTACCTCGTCCTGTACACTGCCCTGACCAGACAATGGCTGACTGTCATCAAGGCTTTCCTCTTCCTCTGGTGCAGACGCCTGCTCCTTTATGTGCGTCAAACTTTGCATCAGCAGACGCATTAGGGGGATGCTCATGCTTATTACGGCGTTGTCTGCACTAACCAGCCGTGTGCATTCCTCAAAACACTGAAGGACTTGACACATGTCTTGTATCTTAGACCACTGCACACCTGACAACTCCATGTCTGCCATCCTACTGCCTGCCCGTGTATCCTCCCACAAATAAATAACAGCACGCCTCTGTTCGCACAGTCTCTGAAGCATGTGCAGTGTTGAGTTCCACCTTGTTGCAACGTCTATGATTAGGCGATGCTGGGGAAGGTTCAAAGACCGCTGATAGGTCTGCATACGGCTGGCGTGTACAGGCGAACGTCGGATATGTGAGCAAAGTGCACGCACTTTGAGGAGCAGGTCGGAGAACCCAGGATAAGTTTTCAATAAGCACTGCACCACCAGGTTTAAGGTGTGAGCCAGGCAAGGAATGTGTTTCAGTTGGGAAAGGGAGATGGCAGCCATGAAATTCCTTCCGTTATCACTCACTACCTTGCCTGCCTCAAGATCTACTGTGCCCAGCCACGACTGCGTTTCTTGTTGCAAGAACTCGGACAGAACTTCCGCGGTGTGTCTGTTGTCGCCCAAGCACTTCATAGCCAATACAGCCTGCTGACGCTTGGCAGTAGCTGGCCCATAATGGGACAACTGGTGTGCAACAGTGTCATCTGCCAATGGAGTGGTTGGCAGACTGCGTTCTGTGGAAGAGCTGTAGCTTCTGCAGGAGGACGAGGAGGAGGAGGAGGAGGGGGTGCGAACGCCTACAGCCAACTGTTTCCTAGACCGTGGGCTAGGCACAACTGTCCCTAAATTGATGTCGCCTGTGGACCCTGCATCCACCACATTCACCCAGTGTGCCGTGATGGACACATAACGTCCCTGGCCATGCCTACTGGTCCATGCATCTGTAGTCAGGTGCACCTTTGTACTCACAGATTGCCTGAGTGCATGGACGATGCGGTTTAACATGCTGGTGCAGGGCTGGGATGGCTTTTCTGGAAAAAAAGTGTCGACTGGGTAGCTCGTATCGTGGTTCAGCGTACTCCATCAGGGCTTTGAAAGCTTCGCTTTCAACTAACCGGTAGGGCATCATCTCTAACGAGATTAGTCTAGCTATGTGGGCGTTAAAACCCTGTGTACGCGGATGCGAGGATAAGTACTTCCTTTTTCTAACCAGAGTCTCATGTAGGGTGAGCTGGACTGGAGAGCTGGAGATCGTGGAACTTTCGGGTGTGCCGGTGTACATGGCAGACTGAGAGACGGTTGGAGACGGTATTGTTTCCGCCGGTGCCCTAGATGCAATATTTCCTCCTACAAAACTGGTGGTTCCCTGACCCTGACTGCTTTTGGCTGGCAAAGAAACCTGCACAGATACTGCCGGTGGTGCGGAAAATGGTGGCCTTACAGTGACGGAAGGGATGTTGCGTTGCTGACTAGCTTCATTGGCCGAGGGTGCTACAACCTTAAGGGACGTTTGGTAGTTAGTCCAGGCTTGAAAATGCATGGTGGTTAAGTGTCTATGCATGCAACTAGTATTTAGACTTTTCAGATTCTGACCTCTGCTTAAGCTAGTTGAACATTTTTGACAGATGACTTTGCGCTGATCAGTTGGATGTTGTTTAAAAAAATGCCAGACTGCACTCTTCCTAGACTCGGATCCCTTTTCAGGGATTGCAGACTGAGCTTTAACCGGATGGCCACGCTGTCCTCCAACAGGTTTTGGCTTTGACACGCGTTTTGGGCCAGATACGGGCCCGGCAGATGGAACCTGTTGCGATGTTGATGCCTGCTGCGGCCCCTCCTCCACCTCCGCTTCTGAACTACTGCCGCCTGCACCCTGTTCCCCCAATGGCTGCCAATCGGGGTCAATAACTGGGTCATCTATTACCTCCTCTTCGAGCTCGTGTGCAACTTCGTCTGTGTCACTGTGTCGGTCGGTGGTATAGCGTTCGTGGCGGGGCAACATAGTCTCATCAGGGTCTGATTGTGGATCTGTACCCTGAGAGGGCAATGTGGTGGTCTGAGTCAAAGGAGCAGCATAGTACTCTGGCTGTGGCTGTGCATCAGTGCACTCCATGTCAGAATATACTTGTAATGGGCATGGCCTGTTAAATGTTTCACTTTCTAAGCCAGGGACGGTATGTGTAAAGAGCTCCATGGAGTGACCCGTTGTGTCGCCTGCTGCATCCTTCTCTCTTGTTGTAGTTTTTGCTGAGGAGGACAAGGAAGCGACTTGTCCCTGACCGTGAACATCCACAAGCGACGCGCTGCTTTTACATTTACCAGTTTCGGAAGAGGAGGCAAAAGAGCTAGAGGCTGAGTCTGCAATGTAAGCCAAAACTTGCTGTTGCTGCTCCGCCTTTAAAAGCGGTTTTCCTACTCCCAGAAAAGAGAGCGTTCGAGGCCTTGTGTAGCCTGACGACGAAACTGGCTCCACAGCTCCAGACTTAGGTGGAATATTTTTATCCCCACGACCACCTGATGCTCCACTACCACTACCATCATTACCAGCTGACAATGAACGCCCACGACGACCTCTTGCACCAGACTTCCTCATTGTTTTAAAATCTTAACCAAAGTAACTTTATTTGTTGCTGTCAAACAACTTACACGGTGAGCTATAACTTCAGTATGATTTCAATATCCCTTAACAGGTTGGTGAGACCACAAGGAAAATCAGGCACAATGTTACACACTCTGTTTTCTGTGGCACAAAATCACAGAGATGACACACACGCAGGACTGTCACTCAAGCACTAATGTCAATATTAATCTCCCACCTAATTTATTTATTTTTTTTTCTCAGGGAGACTTTAGAAACCAAATAATATTTAAAAAAAAAAAAAAAAAAAAGGCTTTCTATGGCCCACAATTAGAGAGAGAGAGGTGGCACACCCAGGAGTCAAGACTGGCGCACAAGCTGAAAGGGCAATATTACTCTCCCACTGTTTTTTTAAGTTTTTTTTTTATTTCAGGGAGACTTTAGAAACCAAATAATATAAAAAAAAACAAAAAAAAAATAGCCTTTCTATGGCCCACTGAATGAGAGAGAGAGGTGGCACACCCAGGAGTCAAGACTGGCACACAAGCTGAAAGGGCAATATTACTCTCCCACTGTTTTTTTAAGTTTTTTTTTTTATTTTCAGGGAGACTTTAGAAACCAAATAATATTAAAAAAACCAAAAAAATAAATAGGCTTTCTATGGCCCACTGAATGAGAGAGAGGTGGCACACCCAGGAGTCAAGACTGGCACACAAGCTGAAAGGGCAATATTACTCTCCCACTGTTTTTTTTTGTTTTTTTTTTTGTTTTTTTCAGGGAGACTTTAGAAACCAAATAATAAGAAAAAAAATAAATAAATAAATAGGCTTTCTATAGCCCACTGAATGAGAGATAGCACACACAGCAGTGGCACACAAGCCCTGACTGAGGCCAATATTTTTCTCCCACTGATTGATGTAGTGTTTTTGTGTTGAGGTAGATTTTAGAACACAAATCAAGGAAAAAAAAAAAAATGCTTTCTATGGCCCACTGAATGAGAGAGAGGTGGCACACCCAGGAGTCAAGACTGGCACACAAGCTGAAAGGGCAATATTACTCTCCCACTGTTTTTTTATGTATTTTTTGTTTTTTAAGGGAGACTTTAGAAACCCAATAATATTTAAAAAAAAAATAAATAGGCTTTCTATGGCCCACTGAATGAGAGGGAGAGAGGTGGCACACCCAGGAGTCAAGACTGGCACACAAGCTGAAAGGGCAATATTACTCTCCCACTGTTTTTTTATGTATTTTTTGTTTTTTAAGGGAGACTTTAGAAGCCCAATAATATTTAAAAAAATAAATAAATAGGCTTTCTATGGCCCACTGAATGAGAGGGAGAGAGGTGGCACACCCAGGAGTCAAGACTGGCACACAAGCTGAAAGGGCAATATTACTCTCCCACTGTTTTTTTATGTTTTTTTTTTTTTTTCAGGGAGACTTTAGAAACCAAATAATATTAAAAAAACCAAAAAAAAAAAATAGCCTTTCTATGGCCCACTGAATGAGAGAGAGAGGTGGCACACCCAGGAGTCAAGACTGGCACACAAGCTGAAAGGGCAATATTACTCTCCCACTGTTTTTTTAGGTTTTTTTTTTTTTTCAGGGAGACTTTAGAAACCAAATAATATTAAAAAAAAATAAAAAAAAAAATAGGCTTTCTATAGCCCACTGAATGAGAGATAGCACACACAGCAGTGGCACACAAGCCCTGACTGAGGCCAATATTTTTCTCCCACTGATTGATGTAGTGTTTTTGTGTTGAGGTAGAATTTAGAACACAAATCACGGAAAAAATAAATAGGCTTTCTATGGCCCACTCAGTGAGAGATGGCACACACAGGGATGGCACTGTAGCAGAAATGCCAATCTTAATCTCCCACAAAAAAAACAAAAAAAAAAACAGGGACTGTCCTACAATTACTATCTCCCTGCAGTAATCTAAGCCAGGTATGGAAGGCAGCAATAGGAGTGGACTGATGCACAAATTAAATAAAAAGTGTGGACAAACAAAAAAGATAGCTGTGCAGAAAGGAAGGAACAAGAGGATATGTGCTTTGAAAAAAGCAGTTGGTTTCCACAGTGGCGTACACACAGCAATACAGCTATCACGGAGCCTTCTAGGGCAGCCCAATGAGCTACAGCGCTGAGGGGAAAAAAAAAAAAATAGCTTCCACAGTCCCTGCACACCGAAGGTGGTGTTGGACAGTGGAAATCGCTGCAGCACAAGCGGTTTGGTGGTTAGTGGACCCTGCCTAACGCTCTCCCTGCTTCTGACGAAGCGGCAGCAACCTGTCCCTAAGCTCAGATCAGCAGCAGTAAGATGGCGGTCGGCGGGAACGCCCCTTTATAGCCCCTGTGACGCCGCAGACAGCAAGCCAATCACTGCAATGCCCTTCTCTAAGATGGTGGGGACCAGGATCTATGTCATCACGCTGCCCACACTCTGCGTTCACCTTCATTGGCTGAGAAATGGCGCTTTTCGCGTCATTGAAACGCGACTTTGGCGTGAAAGTCGCGTACCGCATGGCCGACAAGCACAGGGGTCGGATCGGGTTTCATGAGACGCCGACTTAGCCAAAAGTCGGCGACTTTTGAAAATGATCGACCCGTTTCGCTCAACCCTAGCTGTCACAAAACAGGCGCCGAAGTAAACGGGCGCTTCAACTCTTGAAAGGCTTCCATGGCTGCAGGAGCCCAGTTAGCAACATCAGAACCTTTCTTGGTCATATCCGTCAAAGGTTTAACAACGCTAGAAAAATTAGCGATAAAACGACGGTAGAAGTTAGCAAAACCCAAGAACTTCTGAAGACTCTTAACTGACGTGGGTTGAGTCCAATCATGAATAGCTCGGAACTTGACTGGGTCCATCTCCATGGCAGAAGGGGAAAAAATAAAACCAAAAAGGGAACCTTCTGTACTCCAAAGAGACACTTTGAGCCCTTAACAAACAAAGCATTCTCACGCAAAACCTGAAACACCATCCTGACCTGCTCTACATGCGAGTCCCAATCATCAGAAAAAAACAGAATATCATCCAGATAAACAATCATAAATTTATCCAGATACTTCTGGAAAATATCATGCATAAAGGACTGAAACACTGAAGGAGCATTAGAGAGCCCGAAAGGCATCACCAAGTACTCAAAATGACCTTCGGGCGTATTAAATGCAGTTTTCCATTCATCTCCTTGCTTAATGCGCACAAGGTTGTACGCACCACGAAGATCTATCTTGGTGAACCACTTGGCACCTTTAATCCGGGCAAACAAGTCTGACAACAGAGGCAAAGGATACTGAAATTTAACAGTGATTTTATTCAGAAGCCGATAGTCAATACAAGGTCTCAAAGATCCGTCCTTCTTGGCCACAAAAAAGAATCCCGCACCAAGAGGGGAAGAGGATGGACGGATATGCCCCTTCTCCAGAGATTCCTTGATATACGAACGCATTGCGGTATGCTCAGGTACAGACAGATTAAATAATCTTCCCTTAGGAAATTTACTACCTGGAATCAAATCTATAGCGCAGTCACAGTCCCTATGAGGAGGAAGAGCACTGGACCTGGACTCGCTGAATACATCCTGGTAATCAGACAAATACTCAGGAACTTCCGAAGGAGTAGAGGAAGCAATAGACACCGGCGGGGAATCACCATGAATTCCCTGACAGCCCCAACTTGACACAGACATTGCCTTCCAATCCAAAACTGGATTATGGGTCTGTAACCATGGCAGACCCAAAACGACCAAATCATGCATTTTATGCAGAACAAGAAAACAAATCACCTCCCGATGTTCAGGAGTCATGCACATGGTTACCTGTGTCCAAAACTGCGGTTTATTTTCCGCCAATGGCATAGCATCAATACCTCTAAGAGGGATAGGATTTACCAACGGCTCAAGAACAAAACCACAGCGCTTGGCAAACGACAGATCCATAAGACTCAGGGCAGCACCTGAATCCACAAACGCCATAACAGGGTAGGAGGACAATGAGCAAATTAAAGTCACAGACAAAATAAACTTAGGTTGCAAATTACCAATGGCGACAGGACTAACAACCCTAGTTAGGCGTTTAGAGCATGCTGATATAACATGTGTAGAATCACCACAGTAAAAACACAACCCATTCTGACATCTATGATTTTTCCGTTCATTTCTAGTCTGAATTCTACCACATTGCATTAAATCAGGTGTTTGTTCAGACAACACCACCAGAGGATTCGCGGCTTTGCGCTCCCGCAAACGCCGATCAATTTGAATAGCCAGCGCCATGGAATCATTCAGACCTGTAGGAATGGAGAAACCCACCATCACATTCTTAATGGCTTCAGAAAGGCCATTTCTGAAATTTGTGGCCAGAGCACACTCATTCCACTGAGTAAGCACGGACCATTTCCGAAATTTTTGGCAATACACTTCAGCTTCATCCTGACCCTGAGAAATAGCCAGCAAGGCTTTTTCTGCCTGAATTTCAAGATTGGGTTCCTCGTAAAGCAATCCGAGCGCCAGAAAAAACGCATCAATATTTGCCAATGCCGGATCTCCTGGCGCTAGTGAGAAGGCCCAATCCTGAGGGTTGCCCCGTAAGAAAGAGATAACAATTTTTACTTGCTGAGCTGAGTCTCCAGATGAACGGGGTCTCAGAGATAGAAACAATTTACAATTATTCCTGAAATTCCTAAACTCAAATCGGTCTCCAGAGAACAGTTCAGGAATAGGTATTTTAGGTTCAGACATTGGACTACTGGTAACAAAATCTTGTATGCCCTGCACACGAGCAGCAAGCTGATCCACACTTGTAATCAAAGTCTGGACATTCATGTCTGCAGCAAGCACAAGCCACTCAGAGGTAAAGGGGAGGAAAAAAGAGAGGAAAGAAAAAAAAACAAACTCAGACTTTCCTTTCTTGTAATCCCACTTCTGCAATGCATTAAACATTCAACCTTGGCCTGGCATACTGTTGTGACCCCAATGGCAGAGGGTCTCAAAAGTACATACCAAGTCTGCAAACACAAAAAAACAGCTCATAGGGCAGTGGTAACTGGGCTGACCATATATCTAATCCTAGCACCACAAATAGCAGCAGCCGGGGAACGTGCCTACGTTGGTTCTAGACGTCTCGCGCCAGCCGGAGAACTAACTAACCCTAGAAGGGAAAAGATAGACCTTTCTTGCCTCCAGAGAAAAGACCCCAAAAGTTGGATACAAGCCCCCAACAAATAATAACGGTGAGGTAAGGAGAAAAGACAAACGTAAGAATGAACTAGATATTTAGCAAAGAGAGGCCCACTGACTAATAGCAGAATATAGTAAGATGACTTATATGGTCAGCAAAAACCCTATCAAAATTTCCACGCTGGATATTCAAGAACCCCCGAACCGTCTAACGGCCCGGGGGGAGAACACCAGCCCCCTAGAGCTTCCAGCAAAATCAGGAATCACATTTAGTACAAGCTGGACAAAAAATAAGAGCAAAGCAAATAACCAAAAAACAAGGAAGCAGGACTTAGCTTAATTTTGCAAGATCCAAGACCAGCAGACAGGAGCAAACAGAAAGGAACTGATTACAACGATGCCAGGCACAGGACTGAGAAACCAGGAAGTTTATGTAGCAACACCCCTGGACTAACGACCCAGGTGGGTGCCAAACTGAGGAAAGACAATCCCAGAGTCATATCACTAGTGACCACAAGAGGGAGCCAAAAAAGTCTAATTCACAACATGAACCCCAATAACAGAGGAGCGACTGTTGACTGTGCGGACAGCACTTCCAGGCACCAACTAGCGGTGTTGGAGCCCAGGGACAGCAGGAGGAGCAGATAGGAGGTATTGTAGCACATACAGCAGGGGAGCAGCTGATGTTACTGAACCCCAATAACAGAGGAGCGACTGTTGACTGTGCGGACAGCACTTCCAGGCACCAACTAGCGGTGTTGGAGCCCAGGGACAGCAGGAGGAGCAGATAGGAGGTATTGCAGCACACACAGCAGGGGAGCAGCTGACGTTACTGAACCCCAATAACAGAGGAGCGACTGTTGACTGTGCAGACAGCACTTCCAGGCACCAACTAGCGGTGTTGGAGCCCAGGGACAGCAGGAGGAGCAGATAGGAGTTATTGCAGCACACACAGCAGGGGAGCAGCTGACGTTACTGAACCCCAATAACAGAGGAGCGACTGTTGACTGTGCAGACAGCACTTCCAGGCACCAACTAGCGGTGTTGGAGCCCAGGGACAGCAGGAGGAGCAGAGGAACACCGTTTAGGCCGAAGCCTGATTGGAGCAAGTCGAAAGGGAACCTTTAACCCCCCCAAAAGGCGTTTGTAGCTGAAAGAGCCAGCTTTTGCATCACAAAGGATGCCAAAGGAAAAGGTGGCTCTTTTCATTATGCTCCTTGCAAACACAGAACTAAACACTTATAAAATGTGTCCCTTGATACCGTGAGACCGTCCCGGAGGTGGGACTTTCCTTTGTAATGTGACGCAGCACAGCCAACATTTCTACCCCCTTGGTGCCATGCGCCGCCTCCTCAGCATTGTTTGATTCTGTCCCGGAGCCTGTGCTGTTATGTTATCCCTTGGCCAGGCGCACTTAGCGCTGCCCGTCTTCTGACATCATTTGGTGTCAGGCTGGCTGCGCCTGTGCGGCCGCGCTGGCCGAGATTCCGCCTCGCAGTGTCGTTTAATGTAATCCCACCGCGGGCCTGGGATCCATGGCCATGCACAGTGCATATCCTCGCCTCTCACTCCCCTCCCTCCGGCTTCTTCAGACTGTGCGGTGTCATGGCCGTGGCATGCTATTAGGGATCAGCTGATGGCGCACAGTCTGAAGAAGGCGGAGGGAGATGAGTGACAGCCTGAGGTGAAGATATGCACTGCGCATGCCCATGGATCCCAGGCCCGGACTGTGATTAAATCAGAAGACACTGCGAGGTGGGATCTCGGCCAGAGCGGCTGCACAGGCGCAGCCAGCCTGACACCAAATGATGTCAGAAGATGGGCACCGCAAAGTGTGCCTGGCCAAGGGATAACATAAGAGCGCTGGCTCCGGGACAGAATTAAACAACGCGGAGGAGGCGGCGCACGGTGCCAAGGGGGTAGGAATGACGGGTGTGCTGCGTCACATTACAAAGGAAAGTCCCACCTCCGGGATGGTTTTACGGTATCAGTGGACATACTTTAAAAGTGTTAAGTTCTGCGTGTGCAAGGAGCAAAACAAAAATAGTTACCTTTTCCTTGTGCAGCATTAGTGCTGCACAAGGTGGCTATTTCAGTAACAAACGCCTGGGGGGGGACAGGTTCCCTCACATTTCAGTTGTTGTGTCAGCGTGGCGGTCGCAGGACACATTGCCGGCTACACAGCTGGGGATCAGCTGACGTTACTGACACCCAATAACACTGGGTCGTATGTCTTGACTGTGCAGACGGCACTTCTGAGCCTCAACTGGCGGTGTTGGAGCCCAGGAATTACAGTTCAGGTGGTAGAAAGATGAACACAACAGGAGAATTGGATACTGTAGACAGTCGCCCAATTATTTAATCAGGAAGAGGAGTGGCAAATTCCTGCGAGATCCAGGCCTGGTTCATTTTCAGGAAAGTAAGCCGGTCAACGTTATCGGAGGATAGTCGCATGCGACAGTCTGTTAGTACACCACCTGCAGCACTAAAGACACGTTCCGATAATACACTAGCCGCAGGGCAAGCCAGCACCTCCAATGCATACTGGCTTAGCTCTGGCCATGTATCCAGCTTAGGGACCCAAAACTTGAAAGGGGAAGAGCCGTCTGGGAGTACAGCAAGAGGGCAAGACATGTAGTCTGTCACCATCTGACGGAACCGTTGCCTCCTGCTGACTGGAGCCGTCTGTGATGGTGTAGACATTTGTGGCGGGCACACAAAACTGTGCCACAGTTGGGCCATACTGCTCTTGCCTTGGGCAGAGGCACTGCTTCTGCTCCCTCTTTGAGCAGAGCCTCCTCCACTGCCTGGACGCACTGAGCTGCTTTGTAAAGCACTAGCAGCACTTCTCTCAGTTGGACTGGTGAAGATGATGGAATTCACAAGTGTGTCTTGGTACTCCCGCATTTTACGCTCCCGGTTCAATGGTGTGATGAGGCTTTGTACGTTGTCCTGGTAGCGAGGATCGAGGAGGGTGAACACCCAATAATCAGACATGTTGAGATTGTGGGCGATGCGGCGTTCGTTTCTCAGGCACTGCAGCATGTAATCAACCATGTGCTGCAGACTGCCAACTGGCCAAGAAACGCTGTCCCCTGCTTGAGGCGTGATCTCTGCCTGCTCGTCATCACCCCACCCTCGCTGTACACACTGACTACTGGACAATTGTGTAACTCCCTCCTCTGGACCGATGTCTTCCTCCTCCATTGACTCCTCCTCATCTTCCTCACAAAGTGTCCCCTGCCTACGCGTTTGTGAGGAACCACGTGGCGCTGACTGTCCAGAAGATGATGGAAATGGTGAATCCTCATCCTCCACCTCTTCCACAACATCATCCCTTATCGCTTGCAGTGATTTTTCAAGCAGGCAGATAAGGGGGACAGTCATGCTGACTAGTGCATCATCTGCACACGCCATCCGCGTGGAATAATCGAAGGGACACAAAACCTGTCAGACGTCCTTCAGTGGCCCACTCTGTGGTTGTGAAGTCTGAACAGCGCGGAGTGCGACTTCTTTGCGCCTGATGCAGCTGGTACTCCATTACTGCTTGATGCTGCTCACACAACCGCTCCAACATATGTAACGTGGAATTCCACCTGGTAGGTAGGTCACATATGATGCGATGTTCCGGAAGGCGGAATCGGCGCTGCAGAGCCGCAATGCGCGATTTTGCCGTGCTGGAACGCCGCAAGTGAGCACCCTCTAGGCGGACCTTGTGCAGCAGTGCATCAAGATCCGGATAGTCCCTCAAAAAACTCTGCATGACCAAGTTGAGCACATGTGCCAGACATGGGATGTGAGTGAGGTTGCCGAGGCCCAGAGCTGCCACCAGATTTCGGCCATTATCACACACTACCATGCCTGGCTGGAGATTCGCTGCCACAAACCACACATCGCTCTCCTGCTTGATGGCATTCCAGAGCTCCTGCGCTGTGTGGCTTCGATTCCCCAAAGAAATTAATTTCAAGATGGCCTGTTGACGTTTGGCCACGGCTGTGCTCATGTCGGTCGTAACAGGTAAACGTTCACGGGTCCATGTGGAGGTGGACTGTGACGGCTCCTGCAGCGATGATTCTGAGGAACTTGTGTAAGAGGAGGAGTCAATGCGTACAGACTGGATTCCTGCAATCCTTGGAGTGGGCAGGACACGTCCTGTGCCACTCGCACGATCTGTACCCGGCTCAACAACATTAACCCAATGGGCAGTGAGGGAAAGGTATCGCCCCTGTCCATGGTGACTGGTCCACGCATGGGTGGTAAGGTGGACCTTGCTACTGACGGCGTTCAGTAGCGCGTGTTTTATGTGTCCCTCCACATGCTTGCGCAGGGCAGGGACGGCTTGCCTGCTGAAATAAAAGCGGCTGGGCACATTGTACTGTGGGACTGCCAATGACATCAAGTCACGGAAGCTGTCAGTCTCCACCAGCCTGAATGACAGCATTTCCAGTGAGAAGTTTGGCAATGCCTGCAGTCAGAGCCTGTGCTCGTGGGTGGTTTGACGAGAAAGGCTGCCTTTTCTCCCATGCCTGTACTACCGATGGCTGTAGACTGGGCTGGGAGTGTGAGGATGACTGGGAACGTGGTGCTGCGGGTGGAATTACAGTGGGTCTCTGGACAACAGTGCCAGAAGTTCTTCCATGGCGATCCTGGGAGGAAGCCGAACCAGCTGTGTGTGAGCTGGAGGAAGAGGCAACATGAGCTGAAAAAGGTGGTAGCTGCCGCTGTTGGTTGGCCTAGGTCTTCAGTGTGTTTTTGTAACTCCGCTGCGTGCCTGGTCCGCACATGTTTCCACATGTTGGAGGTATTGAGGTTGCTGACATTTTTCCCTCTTTTGATTTTATGATGACACACCTTGCATTTGACATAGCAAATGCCATCTGCAACTGTGTCAAAAAAGGACCAGGCACTGCAAGTCTTGGGAGCGCCCTTTTTGGCTTTTGGAAGAGACATGCTCCTAACGGGTGCCAAAGTGGAGGCTACAGGATCTGCAGTCTTCCCCCTCCCTCTCCCTCTTTGGCCCGTTGGGGGAATCTCTTCCTCAGAGCTGCTCCCACCACCTTCCTGTCCCTCACGCCACGATGGGTCAAGGACCTCATCATCTACACTACCCTCTGCCACCAACTGCTCCTCCTGGGTAGTCTCAGCAGCACAGCACGCACCAGAAAGTGGCACCTGAGTGTCATCAGCGGATGCGTTCTGCGGTGTGGTGACCGGAGGCACTGGCCCACCTGCCTCTTCAGACTCAGAGAGAAAAAGCTGTTGTGCATCACTGCACACTGCCTCTTCTTCCATTTCTCCAATGCTGCTTGGCTGGCCCCCTGTTTCCAAGCCAAGAGATTCAGAGAACAGAAGTAGAGACGGCTCCTGTCCTGGGCTCTCTGTCTGCCTGGGCAATTTGGCAGGTGGTGAAGAGACAGATGGGTGCTCTCCAGTGCTCGGTGTCTGAGAGGATGTGGCACTAATTGAAGTCGATGCGTTAGCTGCCATCCATCCGACAACGGCTTCAATTTGGTCTTCACGCAGCAGCGGTGTACGGCGCTCTCCGACAAAGCTGCGCATGAAGGACTGTTCCCTGCTGAAACTGGGTGATGATGAGTCACCGATGCCCGCAGCAGACACAGAATCCCCACGTCCTCTCCCTGCTCCGCGCCCACGCCCACGTGCCTTACTCCCTGCCTTCTTCATCTTGGTTGACTGATAAAGATAAGCAGAAAAGTACTAACGGCTTAGTGTGCTTATTCCTGAACAGCTCCTAACAGGTATAAGAAACACTAATTTTCTAAAGTGTGGACTAGACTTTAATATGAGCTAATGTGGCCTACACAACTGTAAAGTGGTGTGTTTGGTGAACTTTATTATTTATTTATTTTTTGGGGGCTGAACTGACAACAGGGCGAGCTGCACTCACACGGAGACCGTGCAGACAGCCGTAAACGGCGCTGCAAGGCCCCAAAAACCTCCTCTACGTTATCCTATGTAGTGTTTTTCCACAATTTAGCTGGATACGGGTGGAAAGACACTAATAGGAATTATTTGAAAAAATGTGCATCAGGCTGCACTATTTGCAAAAAAGGACAAAGGAATGGATAGAACTGTATGAGTCAGTGAACCACCCTGAGCTGGATACAACCGGCTGTGGCTGCACACAGACTACAGGGCGAGCTGCACTCACACGGAGACCATGCAGACAGCCGTAAATGGCGCTGCAAGGCCCCCAAAACCTCCTCTACTTATCCTATGTTGTGTTTTTCCACAATTTAGCTGGATACGGGTGGAAAGCCACTAATAGGAATTATTTGAAAAAATGTGCAGCGGGCTGCACTATTTGCAAAAAAGGACAATGGAATGGATAGAACTGTATGAGTCAGTGAACCACCCTGAGCTGGATACAACCGGCTGTGGCTGCACACAGACTACAGAGTGGGCTGCACTCAAACACACACACACACACACACAGAGACCTTGCAGATCGCTGTGAAAACAGCGCTGCAAGGCAAATGCAAGGTGAACACACAGCGGTTGCTAAATTAGACTGGGAAAAGCACAAAGAAGCAAATCGCTATCTCAACTGGCCCTCAGTCAGAACACAGCATCCTATGCCTAACTGAATTCACAGCAGAGTGAGCCCAAAATGGCGCCAGCGACTTTTAAACTGCAGCATGGCATCATTTCAGCAGCCAATCACAGCCTTGCCAGTAGTTGCATGCCCACCATGCTGAACAGGATATGCCCACACTTGTAATCATTCCTCATTGGCTGAATTTGTGCTGTTTGAATTGAGAACTTCCGATTCCGGTATCCGATATGCGGCAAGTATCGGATCTCGGTATTGGAATTCCGAGACCGCAAATATCGGCCGATACCCGATACTTGCGGTATCGGAATGCTCAACACTAATTGAGACTGGGGAATGGGGAACAGTACATGATGATGAATTGAGGGTGGGGGACAACAAATGATGAAGTGAGGGGAGGGAGACTGCAAATGATGAAGTGAGGGAGACAGCAAATAATGAAGTGAGAGAAGGGGGACTGCAATTGATGTAGTGAGTTGGGAGGGGAGGTGGAAATGATAAAGTGAAGGGGACAGGGGACTGCAAATGAAGTGAGGGGGCAGACTGCAAATGATGAAGTGAGGGGGATGTTGACTGTAAATGATGAAGTGAGGGGGAGAGGGGGACTGCAAATGATGAAGTGAAGGGGACTGCAAATAATGAAGTGAGTGGAGGGGGACTGGAAATGATGAAGTGAGGGGTCTGCAATTGATGAAGTGAGTTGGGAGAGGGACTGCAAATGATAAAGTGATGGGGGGATGAGGACTTTCAAATGAAGTCAGGGGCAGACTGCAAATGATGAAGTGAGGAGAAAGACTGCAAATTATGTAGTGAGTGGGAGGGGGACTGTAAATGATGAACTTGAGGGGGAGACAGGGGATTTCACATGAGGAATTGAGGGGGAGACAGGGACTGCAATAAATCAAGTGATGGGGGTCTGCAAATAATGAAGCGAAGGGAGGGAGACTGCAAATGATGAAGTGGGTTGTGGACGGGGGACTGAAAATGATGAAGAGAGGAAGGGATGGGGACTGCAATTGATGAAGTGAGTTGGTAGGGGGACTGCAAATGATAAAGTGAAGGGGGATGGGGGACTGCAAATGAAGTAAGGGGGCAGACTGCAAATGATGAAGTGATGAGGCAGACTGCAAATGATGAAGTGAGAGGAATGGTGACTGTAAATGTTGAAGCGAGGGTGAGACGGGGACTGCAAATGATGATTTGAGGGGCAGAGGGGGAATGCAGTAGATGAAGTGATGGGAGGGGGACTGCAAATAATGAAGTGAGGGGTGGCGGGGGACTGCAAATGAGGAAGTGAGGGGGGACGGGGACTGCAAATGAAGTGAGGGGGGACTGCAAATGATTAAGTGAGAGGGTAATTGCAAATAAAGTGTGTAGGGTTATGGGAAACTGTAAATGATGAAGTGAGGGGGTGACTGCAAATGAAGTGAATGGGGACTCCAAATGATGAAGTGCAGAGGGTGACGGGAGACTGTAAATGATGAAGTGAGGGGGAGACAGGGCAACTATCACTGCAATGGAGGTGCTGATGGAGCACGATTTGTACACGAGCATCGACTCTACTAATGAATAAAGGACATGGATATCAGTGTCTCTTGCTGCAAAAGGCATCTAGACAAAGAAAAACTATCTCTTTTGACACCCCCATACAATTAAAATATCGGCTTGACTGAGCATTCCTGCAAATGATGAATTGAGGGTGGGGGATAAGGGACAGCAAATGATAAATGCTGTAAATTCTGGCCCAGACCCTGATACCTCATGCATGACACATGGCTGACTACTTCTGTGCCATTTGCAGATTTCTACTGTGGGTCAATTGATGCCACTTTTCATGGTGTCTGCCCCTAATTTTAGCTGTTTGAAAAGCTTTTAGTCACCCCTTAAGGTGTAGTGTATACATTTGGTTTGGCTTCCCATTGAATTTAATGAAGTTTGGGTATGTTCATTGAACTCTTTGGCAACCGTCTAAAAGTTCTAAGAATTGAACCAAACCAAATTTTGAAAGATTCACTCAGTGACTACCTTAACCTTTGTTTAGAGGATCCACCTACAGTAACAATGTGAGCCTAAAACACTCTGCACATGATGCGTCTTGACATCAGTGACCTTCTCGGCTCCAGAAGCCCTGTCACAGAGTGAAGGAGGAGGAAGGAGGAGGAAGACGACATTGAACAATGGAGCAGTAAATAAGAGGATGGAAGAAACTGGGCCCATGACCAGATGATTGACATCAGCTGCAGGATCCTTTCAATCATATACACACTGACTACTGGACAATTGTGTAACTCCCTCCTCTGGACCGATGTCTTCCTCCTCCATTGACTCCTCATCTTCCTCACAAAGTGTCCCCTGCCTACGCGTTTGTGAGGAACCACGTGGCGCTGACTGTCCAGAAGATGATGGAAATGGTGAATCCTCATCCTCCACCTCTTCCACAACATCATCCCTTATCGCTTGCAGTGATTTTTCAAGCAGGCAGATAAGGGGGACAGTCATGCTGACTAGTGCATCATCTGCACTCGCCATCCGCGTGGAATAATCGAAGGGACGCAAAACCTGTCAGACGTCCTTCAGTGGCCCACTCTGTGGTTGTGAAGTCTGAACGGCGCGGAGTGCGACTTCTTTGCGCCTGATGCAGCTGGTACTCCATTACTGCTTGCTGCTGCTCACACAACCGCTCCAACATATGTAACGTGGAATTCCACCTGGTAGGTAGGTCACATATGATGCGATGTTCCGGAAGGCGGAATCGGCGCTGCAGAGCTGCAATGCGCGATTTTGCCGTGCTGGAACGCCGCAAGTGAGCACACTCTAGGCGGACCTTGTGCAGCAGTGCATCAAGATCCGGATAGTCCCTCAAAAAACTCTGCATGACCAAGTTGAGCACATGTGCCAGACATGGGATGTGAGTGAGGTTGCCGAGGCCCAGAGCTGCCACCAGATTTCGGCCATTATCACACACTACCATGCCTGGCTGGAGATTCGCTGCCACAAACCACACATCGCTCTCCTGCTTGATGGCATTCCAGAGCTCCTGCGCTGTGTGGCTTCGATTCCCCAAAGAAATTAATTTCAAGATGGCCTGTTGACGTTTGGCCACGGCTGTGCTCATGTCGGTCGTAACAGGTAAACGTTCACGGGTCCATGTGGAGGTGGACTGTGACGGCTCCTGCAGCGATGATTCTGAGGAACTTGTGTAAGAGGAGGAGTCAATGCGTACAGACTGGATTCCTGCAATCCTTGGAGTGGGCAGGACACGTCCTGTGCCACTCGCACGATCTGTACCCGGCTCAACAACATTAACCCAATGGGCAGTGAGGGAAAGGTATCGCCCCTGTCCATGGTGACTGGTCCACGCATGGGTGGTAAGGTGGACCTTGCTACTGACGGCGTTCAGTAGCGTGTGTTTTATGTGTCCCTCCACATGCTTGTGCAGGGCAGGGACGGCTTGCCTGCTGAAATAAAAGCGGCTGGGCACATTGTACTGTGGGACTGCCAATGACATCAAGTCACGGAAGCTGTCAGTCTCCACCAGCCTGAATGACAGCATTTCCAGTGAGAAGTTTGGCAATGCCTGCAGTCAGAGCCTGTGCTCGTGGGTGGTTTGACGAGAAAGGCCGCCTTTTCTCCCATGCCTGTACTACCGATGGCTGTAGACTGGGCTGGGAGTGTGAGGATGACTGGGAACGTGGTGCTGCGGGTGGAATTACAGTGGGTCTCTGGACAACAGTGCCAGAAGTTCTTCCATGGCGATCCTGGGAGGAAGCCGAACCAGCTGTGTGTGAGCTGGAGGAAGAGGCAACATGAGCTGAAAAAGGTGGTAGCTGCCGCTGTTGGTTGGCCTAGGTCTTCAGTGTGTTTTTGTAACTCCGCTGCGTGCCTGGTCCGCACATGTTTCCACATGTTGGAGGTATTGAGGTTGCTGACATTTTTCCCTCTTTTGATTTTATGATGACACACCTTGCATTTGACATAGCAAATGCCATCTGCAACTGTGTCAAAAAAGGACCAGGCATTGCAAGTCTTGGGAGCGCCCTTTTTGGCTTTTGGAAGAGACATGCTCCTAACGGGTGCCAAAGTGGAGGCTACAGGATCTGCAGTCTTCCCCCTCCCTCTCCCTCTTTGGCCCGTTCGGGGAATCTCTTCCTCAGAGCTGCTCCCACCACCTTCCTGTCCCTCACGCCACGATGGGTCAAGGACCTCATCATCTACACTACCCTCTGCCACCAACTGCTCCTCCTGGGTAGTCTCAGCAGCACAGCACGCACCAGAAAGTGGCACCTGAGTGTCATCAGCGGATGCGTTCTGCGGTGTGGTGACCGGAGGCACTGGCCCACCTGCCTCTTCAGACTCAGAGAGAAAAAGCTGTTGTGCATCACTGCACACTGCCTCTTCTTCCATTTCTCCAATGCTGCTTGGCTGGCCCCCTGTTTCCAAGCCAAGAGATTCAGAGAACAGAAGTAGAGACGGCTCCTGTCCTGGGCTCTCTGTCTGCCTGGGCAATTTGGCAGGTGGTGAAGAGACAGATGGGTGCTCTCCAGTGCTCGGTGTCTGAGAGGATGTGGCACTAATTGAAGTCGATGCGTTAGCTGCCATCCATCCGACAACGGCTTCAATTTGGTCTTCACGCAGCAGCGGTGTACGGCGCTCTCCGACAAAGCTGCGCATGAAGGACTGTTCCCTGCTGAAACTGGGTGATGATGAGTCACCGATGCCCGCAGCAGACACAGAATCCCCACGTCCTCTCCCTGCTCCGCGCCCACGCCCGCGTGCCTTACTCCCTGCCTTCTTCATCTTGGTTGACTGATAAAGATAAGCAGAAAAGTACTAACGGCTTAGTGTGCTTATTCCTGAACAGCTCCTAACAGGTATAAGAAACACTAATTTTCTAAAGTGTGGACTAGACTTTAATATGAGCTAATGTGGCCTACACAACTGTAAAGTGGTGTGTTTGGTGAACTTTATTATTTATTTATTTTTTGGGGGCTGAACTGACAACAGGGCGAGCTGCACTCACACGGAGACCGTGCAGACAGCCGTAAACGGCGCTGCAAGGCCCCAAAAACCTCCTCTACGTTATCCTATGTAGTGTTTTTCCACAATTTAGCTGGATACGGGTGGAAAGACACTAATAGGAATTATTTGAAAAAATGTGCATCAGGCTGCACTATTTGCAAAAAAGGACAAAGGAATGGATAGAACTGTATGAGTCAGTGAACCACCCTGAGCTGGATACAACCGGCTGTGGCTGCACACAGACTACAGGGCGAGCTGCACTCACACGGAGACCATGCAGACAGCCGTAAATGGCGCTGCAAGGCCCCCCAAACCTCCTCTACTTATCCTATGTTGTGTTTTTCCACAATTTAGCTGGATATGGGTGGAAAGCCACTAATAGGAATTATTTGAAAAAATGTGCAGCGGGCTGCACTATTTGCAAAAAAGGACAATGGAATGGATAGAACTGTATGAGTCAGTGAACCACCCTGAGCTGGATACAACCGGCTATGGCTGCACACAGACTACAGAGTGGGCTGCACTCAAACACACACACACACACACAGAGACCTTGCAGATCGCTGTGAAAACAGCGCTGCAAGGCAAATGCAAGGTGAACACACAGCGGTTGCTAAATTAGACTGGGAAAAGCACAAAGAAGCAAATCGCTATCTCAACTGGCCCTCAGTCAGAACACAGCATCCTATGCCTAACTGAATTCACAGCAGAGTGAGCCCAAAATGGCGCCAGCGACTTTTAAACTGCAGCATGGCATCATTTCAGCAGCCAATCACAGCCTTGCCAGTAGTTGCATGCCCACCAGGCTGAACAGGATGTGCCCACACTTGTAATCATTCCTCATTGGCTGAATTCGTGCTGTTTGAATTGAGAACTTCCGATTCCGGTATCCGATATGCGGCAAGTATTGGATCTCGGTATTGGAATTCCGAGACCGCAAATATCGGCCGATACCCGATACTTGCGGTTTCGGAATGCTCAACACTAATTGAGACTGGGGAATGGGGAACAGTACATGATGATGAATTGAGGGTGGGGGACAACAAATGATGAAGTGAGGGGAGGGAGACTGCAAATGATGAAGTGAGGGAGACAGCAAATAATGAAGTGAGAGAAGGGGGACTGCAATTGATGAAGTGAGTTGGGAGGGGAGGTGGAAATGATAAAGTGAAGGGGACAGGGGACTGCAAATGAAGTGAGGGGGCAGACTGCAAATGATGAAGTGAAGGGGACTGCAAATAATGAAGTGAGTGGAGGGGGACTGGAAATGATGAAGTGAGGGGTCTGCAATTGATGAAGTGAGTTGGGAGAGGGACTGCAAATGATAAAGTGATGGGGGGATGAGGACTGCAAATGAAGTCAGGGGCAGACTGCAAATGATGAAGTGAGGAGAAAGACTGCAAATTATGTAGTGAGTGGGAGGGGGACTGTAAATGATGAACTTGAGGGGGAGACAGGGGATTTCACATGAGGAATTGAGGGGGAGACAGGGACTGCAATAAATCAAGTGATGGGGGTCTGCAAATAATGAAGCGAAGGGAGGGAGACTGCAAATGATGAAGTGGGTTGTGGACGGGGGACTGAAAATGATGAAGAGAGGAAGGGATGGGGACTGCAATTGATGAAGTGAGTTGGTAGGGGGACTGCAAATGATAAAGTGAAGGGGGATGGGGGACTGCAAATGAAGTGAGGGGGCAGACTGCAAATGATGAAGTGAGGAGGCAGACTGCAAATGATGAAGTGAGAGGAATGGTGACTGTAAATGTTGAAGCGAGGGTGAGACGGGGACTGCAAATGATGATTTGAGGGGCAGAGGGGGAATGCAGTAGATGAAGTGATGGGAGGGGGACTGCAAATAATGAAGTGAGGGGTGGCGGGGGACTGCAAATGAGGAAGTGAGGGGGGACGGGGACTGCAAATGAAGTGAGGGGGGACTGCAAATGATTAAGTGAGAGGGTAATTGCAAATGAAGTGTGTAGGGTTATGGGAAACTCTAAATGATGAAGTGAGGGGGTGACTGCAAATGAAGTGAATGGGGACTCCAAATGATGAAGTGCAGAGGGTGACGGGAGACTGTAAATGATGAAGTGAGGGGGAGACAGGGCAACTATCACTGCAATGGAGGTGCTGATGGAGCACGATTTGTACACGAGCATCGACTCTACTAATGAATAAAGGACATGGATATCAGTGTCTCTTGCTGCAAAAGGCATCTAGACAAAGAAAAACTATCTCTTTTGACACCCCCATACAATTAAAATATCGGCTTGACTGAGCATTCCTGCAAATGATGAATTGAGGGTGGGGGATAAGGGACAGCAAATGATAAATGCTGTAAATTCTGGCCCAGACCCTGATACCTCATGCATGACACATGGCTGACTACTTCTGTGCCATTTGCAGATTTCTACTGTGGGTCAATTGATGCCACTTTTCATGGTGTCTGCCCCTAATTTTAGCTGTTTGAAAAGCTTTTAGTCACCCCTTAAGGTGTAGTGTATACATTTGGTTTGGCTTCCCATTGAATTTAATGGAGTTTGGGTATGTTCATTGAACTTTTTGGCAACCGTCTAAAAGTTCTAAGAATTGAACCAAACCAAATTTTGAAAGATTCACTCAGTGACTACCTTAACCTTTGTTTAGAGGATCCACCTACAGTAACAATGTGAGCCTAAAACACTCTGCACATGATGCGTCTTGACATCAGTGACCTTCTCGGCTCCAGAAGCCCTGTCACAGAGTGAAGGAGGAGGAAGGAGGAGGAAAACGACATTGAACAATGGAGCAGTAAATAAGAGGATGGAAGAAACTGGGCCCATGACCAGATGATTGACATCAGCTGCAGGATCCTTTCAATCATATACACACTGACTACTGGACAATTGTGTAACTCCCTCCTCTGGACCGATGTCTTCCTCCTCCATTGACTCCTCCTCATCTTCCTCACAAAGTGTCCCCTGCCTACGCGTTTGTGAGGAACCACGTGGCGCTGACTGTCCAGAAGATGATGGAAATGGTGAATCCTCATCCTCCACCTCTTCCACAACATCATCCCTTATCGCTTGCAGTGATTTTTCAAGCAGGCAGATAAGGGGGACAGTCATGCTGACTAGTGCATCATCTGCACTCGCCATCCACGTGGAATAATCGAAGGGACGCAAAACCTGTCAGACGTCCTTCAGTGGCCCACTCTGTGGTTGTGAAGTCTGAACGGCACGGAGTGCGACTTCTTTGCGCCTGATGCAGCTGGTACTCCATTACTGCTTGCTGCTGCTCACACAACCGCTCCAACATATGTACATGGAATTCCACCTGGTAGGTAGGTGACATATGATGCGATGTTCCGGAAGGCGGAATCGGCGCTGCAGAGCCGCAATGCGCGATTTTGCCGTGCTGGAACGCCGCAAGTGAGCACACTCTAGGCGGACCTTGTGCAGCAGTGCATCAAGATCCGGATAGTCCCTCAAAAAACTCTGCATGACCAAGTTGAGCACATGTGCCAGACATGGGATGTGAGTGAGGTTGCCAAGGCCCAGAGCTGCCACCAGATTTCGGCCATTATCACACACTACCATGCCTGGCTGGAGATTCGCTGCCACAAACCACACATCGCTCTCCTGCTTGATGGCATTCCAGAGCTCCTGCGCTGTGTGGCTTCGATTCCCCAAAGAAATTAATTTCAAGATGGCCTGTTGACGTTTGGCCACGGCTGTGCTCATGTCGGTCGTAACAGGTAAACGTTCACGGGTCCATGTGGAGGTGGACTGTGACGGCTCCTGCAGCGATGATTCTGAGGAACTTGTGTAAGAGGAGGAGTCAATGCGTACAGACTGGATTCCTGCAATCCTTGGAGTGGGCAGGACACGTCCTGTGCCACTCGCACGATCTGTACCCGGCTCAACAACATTAACCCAATGGGCAGTGAGGGAAAGGTATCGCCCCTGTCCATGGTGACTGGTCCACGCATGGGTGGTAAGGTGGACCTTGCTACTGACGGCGTTCAGTAGCGCGTGTTTTATGTGTCCCTCCACATGCTTGTGCAGGGCAGGGACGGCTTGCCTGCTGAAATAAAAGCGGCTGGGCACATTGTACTGTGGGACTGCCAATGACATCAAGTCACGGAAGCTGTCAGTCTCCACCAGCCTGAATGACAGCATTTCCAGTGAGAAGTTTGGCAATGCCTGCAGTCAGAGCCTGTGCTCGTGGGTGGTTTGACGAGAAAGGCCACCTTTTCTCCCATGCCTGTACTACCGATGGCTGTAGACTGGGCTGGGAGTGTGAGGATGACTGGGAACGTGGTGCTGCGGGTGGAATTACAGTGGGTCTCTGGACAACAGTGCCAGAAGTTCTTCCATGGCGATCCTGGGAGGAAGCCGAACCAGCTGTGTGTGAGCTGGAGGAAGAGGCAACATGAGCTGAAAAAGGTGGTAGCTGCCGCTGTTGGTTGGCCTAGGTCTTCAGTGTGTTTTTGTAACTCCGCTGCGTGCCTGGTCCGCACATGTTTCCACATGTTGGAGGTATTGAGGTTGCTGACATTTTTCCCTCTTTTGATTTTATGATGACACACCTTGCATTTGACATAGCAAATGCCATCTGCAACTGTGTCAAAAAAGGACCAGGCACTGCAAGTCTTGGGAGCGCCCTTTTTGGCTTTTGGAAGAGACATGCTCCTAACGGGTGCCAAAGTGGAGGCTACAGGATCTGCAGTCTTCCCCCTCCCTCTCCCTCTTTGGCCCGTTCGGGGAATCTCTTCCTCAGAGCTGCTCCCACCACCTTCCTGTCCCTCACGCCACGATGGGTCAAGGACCTCATCATCTACACTACCCTCTGCCACCAACTGCTCCTCCTGGGTAGTCTCAGCAGCACAGCACGCACCAGAAAGTGGCACCTGAGTGTCATCAGCGGATGCGTTCTGCAGTTTGGTGACCGGAGGCACTGGCCCACCTGCCTCTTCAGACTCAGAGAGAAAAAGCTGTTGTGCATCACTGCACACTGCCTCTTCTTCCATTTCTCCAATGCTGCTTGGCTGGCCCCCTGTTTCCAAGCCAAGAGATTCAGAGAACAGAAGTAGAGACGGCTCCTGTCCTGGGCTCTCTGTCTGCCTGGGCAATTTGGCAGGTGGTGAAGAGACAGATGGGTGCTCTCCAGTGCTCGGTGTCTGAGAGGATGTGGCACTAATTGAAGTCGATGCGTTAGCTGCCATCCATCCGACAACAGCTTCAATTTGGTCTTCACGCAGCAGCGGTGTACGGCGCTCTCCGACAAAGCTGCGCATGAAGGACTGTTCCCTGCTGAAACTGGGTGATGATGAGTCACCGATGCCCGCAGCAGGCACAGAATCCCCAAGTCCTCTCCCTGCTCCGCGCCCACGCCCGCGTGCCTTACTCCCTGCCTTCTTCATCTTGGTTGACTGATAAAGATAAGCAGAAAAGTACTAACGGCTTAGTGTGCTTATTCCTGAACAGCTCCTAACAGGTATAAGAAACACTAATTTTCTAAAGTGTGGACTAGACTTTAATATGAGCTAATGTGGCCTACACAACTGTAAAGTGGTGTGTTTGGTGAACTTTATTATTTATTTATTTTTTGGGGGCTGCACTGACAACAGGGCGAGCTGCACTCACACGGAGACCGTGCAGACAGCCGTAAACGGCGCTGCAAGGCCCCAAAAACCTCCTCTACGTTATCCTATGTAGTGTTTTTCCACAATTTAGCTGGATACAGGTGGAAAGACACTAATAGGAATTATTTGAAAAAATGTGCATCAGGCTGCACTATTTGCAAAAAAGGACAAAGGAATGGATAGAACTGTATGAGTCAGTGAACCACCCTGAGCTGGATACCACCGGCTGTGGCTGCACACAGACTACAGGGCGAGCTGCACTCACACGGAGACCGTGCAGACAGCCGTAAATGGCGCTGCAAGGCCCCCAAAACCTCCTCTACTTATCCTATGTTGTGTTTTTCCACAATTTAGCTGGATACGGGTGGAAAGCCACTAATAGGAATTATTTGAAAAAATGTGCAGCGGGCTGCACTATTTGCAAAAAAGGACAATGGAATGGATAGAACTGTATGAGTCAGTGAACCACCCTGAGCTGGATACAACTGGCTATGGCTGCACACAGACTACAGAGTGGGCTGCACTCAAACACACACACACACACACAGAGACCTTGCAGATCGCTGTGAAAACAGCGCTGCAAGGCAAATGCAAGGTGAACACACAGCGGTTGCTAAATTAGACTGGGAAAAGCACAAAGAAGCAAATCGCTATCTCAACTGGCCCTCAGTCAGAACACAGCATCCTATGCCTAACTGAATTCACAGCAGAGTGAGCCCAAAATGGCGCCAGCGACTTTTAAACTGCAGCATGGCATCATTTCAGCAGCCAATCACAGCCTTGCCAGTAGTTGCATGCCTACCATGCTGAACAGGATGTGCCCACACTTGTAATCATTCCTCATTGGCTGAATTCGTGCTGTTTGAATTGAGAACTTCCGATTCCGGTATCCGATATGCGGCAAGTATCGGATCTCGGTATTGGAATTCCGAGACCGCAAATATCGGCCGATACCCGATACTTGCGGTATCGGAATGCTCAACACTAATTGAGACTGGGGAATGGGGAACAGTACATGATGATGAATTGAGGGTGGGGGACAACAAATGATGAAGTGAGGGGAGGGAGACTGCAAATGATGAAGTGAGGGAGACAGCAAATAATGAAGTGAGAGAAGGGGGACTGCAATTGATGTAGTGAGTTGGGAGGGGAAGTGGAAATGATAAAGTGAAGGGGACAGGGGACTGCAAATGAAGTGAGGGGGCAGACTGCAAATGATGAAGTGAGGGGGATGGTGACTGTAAATGATGAAGTGAGGGGGAGAGGGGGACTGCAAATGATGAAGTGAAGGGGACTGCAAATAATGAAGTGAGTGGAGGGGGACTGGAAATGATGAAGTGAGGGGTCTGCAATTGATGAAGTGAGTTGGGAGAGGGACTGCAAATGATAAAGTGATGGGGGGATGAGGACTGCAAATGAAGTCAGGGGCAGACTGCAAATGATGAAGTGAGGAGAAAGACTGCAAATTATGTAGTGAGTGGGAGGGGGACTGTAAATGATGAACTTGAGGGGGAGACAGGGGATTTCACATGAGGAATTGAGGGGGAGACAGGGACTGCAATAAATCAAGTGATGGGGGTCTGCAAATAATGAAGCGAAGGGAGGGAGACTGCAAATGATGAAGTGGGTTGGGGACGGGGGACTGAAAATGATGAAGAGAGGAAGGGATGGGGACTGCAATTGATGAAGTGAGTTGGTAGGGGGACTGCAAATGATAAAGTGAAGGGGGATGGGGGACTGCAAATGAAGTGAGGGGGCAGACTGCAAATGATGAAGTGAGGAGGTAGACTGCAAATGATGAAGTGAGAGGAATGGTGACTGTAAATGTTGAAGCGAGGGTGAGACGGGGACTGCAAATGATGATTTGAGGGGCAGAGGGGGAATGCAGTAGATGAAGTGATGGGAGGGGGACTGCAAATAATGAAGTGAGGGGTGGCGGGGGACTGCAAATGAGGAAGTGAGGGGGGACGGGGACTGCAAATGAAGTGAGGGGGGACTGCAAATGATTAAGTGAGAGGGTAATTGCAAATGAAGTGTGTAGGGTTATGGGAAACTGTAAATGATGAAGTGAGGGGGTGACTGCAAATGAAGTGAATGGGGACTCCAAATGATGAAGTGCAGAGGGTGACGGGAGACTGTAAATGATGAAGTGAGGGGGAGACAGGGCAGCTATCACTGCAATGGAGGTGCTGATGGAGCACGATTTGTACACGAGCATCGACTCTACTAATGAATAAAGGACATGGATATCAGTGTCTCTTGCTGCAAAAGGCATCTAGACAAAGAAAAACTATCTCTTTTGACACCCCCATACAATTAAAATATCGGCTTGACTGAGCATTCCTGCAAATGATGAATTGAGGGTGGGGGATAAGGGACAGCAAATGATAAATGCTGTAAATTCTGGCCCAGACCCTGATACCTCATGCATGACACATGGCTGACTACTTCTGTGCCATTTGCAGATTTCTACTGTGGGTCAATTGATGCCACTTTTCATGGTGTCTGCCCCTAATTTTAGCTGCTTGAAAAGCTTTTAGTCACCCCTTAAGGTGTAGTGTATACATTTGGTTTGGCTTCCCATTGAATTTAATGGAGTTTGGGTATGTTCATTGAACTCTTTGGCAACCGTCTAAAAGTTCTAAGAATTGAACCAAACCAAATTTTGAAAGATTCACTCAGTGACTACCTTAACCTTTGTTTAGAGGATCCACCTACAGTAACAATGTGAGCCTAAAACACTCTGCACATGATGCGTCTTGACATCAGTGACCTTCTCGGCTCCAGAAGCCCTGTCACAGAGTGAAGGAGGAGGAAGGAGGAGGAAGACGACATTGAACAATGGAGCAGTAAATAAGAGGATGGAAGAAACTGGGCCCATGACCAGATGATTGACATCAGCTGCAGGATCCTTTCAATCATATTTTTTTTTCTAAATTTGAGCGAAGTGTTGAATTTGAATTTTGGCACTACTTTTTCTTCTTCAGTCCTACCAAATATAGCGACAGCACTAGTGAATCCTTAATAATCACAAATCTCCAGTATAATTGTTTTGCTCTTCAATATTGTTCCATGGTGTGAGGCCTCATTGAAGAAGAAGAAGAGTCATCAACAACCTATGCAGGTGATGCTGCCACCATGTACTACATAATATACTCAACCAAATGCCTAAAATTTACCAAAATAGGACATGACAGAAAAAGAATATTGGGTAATTGCAAATAAAGTTGAATAATAAAAAAATGGAATAGTTTGAATTAAATGGATATTTTCATTTTAAGGTCGGAGTGCAATGCGAGAAACTCACATCAATACCTGGCACTGCTGTCGGCACTCGGGACCAGAGTGTTCAGCTGCATAGAATTATATGCAACTTCACGCTCACAAGTGTGACATCAGCCTAGCACAATATATTGATATATAATATAACATTTGGCAAACTGATCAAAAGTGACTTAATTATTGTATCTTTCTATCAGCCAGGGTCAATAAACTCGACCTCGACCTGTCGGCTGCCTTTGACACAGTGGACCATTCCCTATTATTACAGACGCTCTCATCCCTTGGCATCACAGACTTGGCCCTATCCTGGATCTCCTCATACCTAACAGACCGGACATTCAGCGTCTCCCACTCACACACCACCTCCTCACCTCGCCCCCTATCTGTCGGAGTCCCACAAGGTTCAGTCCTTGGGCCCCTGCTCTTCTCCATTTACACCTTTGGCCTGGGACAGCTCATAGAATCTCATGGCTTTCAGTATCACCTCTATGCTGATGACACACAGATCTACATCTCTGGACCAGATATCACTTCCCTACTAACCAGAATCCCTCAATGTCTGTCCACTATTTCATCCTTCTTCTCCGCTAGATTTCTCAAACTTAACATGGACAAAATAGAATTCATCATCTTTCCCCCATCTCACGCGACCCCCCCAACGAACCTATCCATTACAGTAAATGGCTGCCCACTCTCCCCAGTCCCACAAGCTCGCTGCCTCGGGGTAATCCTTGATGCTGATCTCTCCTTCAAACCACATATCCAAGCCCTTTCCACTTCCTGCCGACTTCAACTCAAAAATATTTCACGAATCCGTTCATTCCTCAACCAAGAATCTGCAAAAACCCTAGTCCATGCCCTCATCATCTCTCGCCTCGACTACTGCAACCTCCTGCTCTGTGGCCTCCCCTCGAACACTCTCGCACCCCTCCAATCTATTCTAAACTCTGCTGCCCGACTAATCCACCTGTCCCCCCTGCTATTCTCCAGCCTCTCCCCTCTGTCAATCCCTTCACTGGCTCCCCATTGCCCAGAGACTCCAGTACAAAACCCTAACGATGACATACAAAGCCATACACAACCTGTCTCCTCCATATATCTGGGACCTCGTCTCCCGGTACTTACCTACACGCAACCTCCGATCCTCACAAGATCTCCTTCTCTACTCCCCTCTTATCTCCTCTTCCCACAATCGTATACAAGATTTCTCTCACGTATCACCCCTACTCTGGAACCTTCTACCACAACACATCAGACTCTCGCCTACCATCAGAATCTTCAAAAAGAATCTGAAGACCCACCTCTTCCGACAAGCCTACAACCTGCAGTAACCACCGATCAACCAACCGCTGCACGATCAGCTCTATCCTCACCTACTGTATTCTCACCCATCCCTTGTAGATTGTGAGCCTTCGCGGGCAGGGTCCTCACTCCTCCTGTACCAGTTATGACTTGTATTGTTTAAGATTATTGTACTTGTTTTTATTATGTATACCCCTCCTCACTTGTAAAGCGCCATGGAATAAATGGCGCTATAACAATAAATAATAATAATAATAATAATAATAATAAACAGTGAAAATGATAAAACATTTACAATGGGACATATGCTACAATTCCTTCACCCAGTGATTTTCTACTGTATAAATAGTAAGCTATTATATAGGTAAAAGGCTAATTCTATAGAATATTCAGCCTTGACAAATCGGTATATTATGCCAACAATGAAGTAACACACCATTTTGTGCCCTCTCTGTCTCTAGCTAATAGGTAGTAGCTTTAGCAAATGTAATGGAAATTCTCAAGGATGCACATCCTGTACAATTTAGCATGTCATTCAGAATGTGGGCTGTTTGTAACAATAGATGTGTTTAAAAGCTTTCTACTATTAAATTGTGATAATAACATGACATCATTTTGCAGTGCTAATAATATACAATACATGGCTCAGAGTTGAGTGAATATCCAGGAATTTGATTTGAACAGATTTGCTCAATTCATCAAGAAA
This sequence comes from Ranitomeya variabilis, assembly GCF_051348905.1. NCBI lineage: Eukaryota > Metazoa > Chordata > Amphibia > Anura > Dendrobatidae > Ranitomeya > Ranitomeya variabilis. The sequence continues at coordinate 58,244,289 of NC_135233.1, forward strand.
ATTAGAATAAATTGGCCTGGAAGCGAGAAAAAAATATATTATACTCACCTCTCCTCAGCCCTTCCTGTAGCTGTCCTGTCGTTGGCTTGCTTCTGGCTGGATCTTTTATTCACTAGGCCCCATGTTATCACACAGGGCTATGTGCAAGTCATTGCAATGCATTGCGTCACATTTGGTTGTGTGTGGTTTGATGCATGTCATTGATATGATTGTGTTGGGCCTAGTGAGCCCTAGGCCTAGGATGGAAGATTGAAGACAGAAGGTACAGGAGTGGATTGGATGACCATTAAAGTCTGTAAAGGTACGAGGAGAGTCAAAGAGAAGTGTTTATAACATTTTTTTTAACCTGCTATGGATAACCTGGTGAGATATTCTTTCTAAGCTGCAGGTCACAATGACAACACAGACTGGAGATGTTGATGTGGCAGAACCGGAATAGCCAGGCAGCTCAGGGAACACTTGAAGTGGTTATCCATTCCAGTGTGACTGTAGACTTTTGAATCATCCTAGGGTACGCACTGTGTGCTGCGGGGATTCACCAGTTTTTTTAAACGGGACTGGAGGGTATGTATGAGTTATACATACTCCCGGCTAGTGCGTGTAGCTCTCTTTCCATACCCTTGTCTGGAGCGATGCCATTCCCTCTAGTCAACCTTGCCCATTGTTCTGCCATGTCACTGCTGTGCGGACTCACTCAAAACAAGTGTGCCAACTAACCGGGAGTATGTGTAACTCATATATACACTCCGGTCCCGATTCTGAGGCCACCAAATCCCCAAAGAACACAGTGCCTACGCTAAGGGGATTCATAAACCTGCAGTCACACAGAAAGACTGCAGACTTATTGATTTGGACTGGAAAATCACTATAAGAACAAGAGAGCTGGATATGCAGGATGCATGTGGATCAGAGCAGCTAGAAGTGGATTTAGAATTGCTAGTTCCACAAGACCCATTTGTGTAGATAGCACTTTGAATTAGCAGAGATGAGTAGGCAGGCAGGTACAGTAGAGATGCATGGGCAAGCAGACATCTTATAGCACAGCTGGATGTGCGATTAGTACTTTGAAGCAGCAGTGCTGAGTAAATAATCAGGCACCTTATTATGGAAGAACTTGACATAAGTTTACCAATCAGAAACAGCTGAGCTAAGCAGACCATCATGCAGCTGACTGTAGCAACCCCAAATTTTAAATGTGACTATACTACTAGAAAGAATGTGGTACTAGTGGTAGTACAGTGACCTGAGATGATGAGATCAGAGGAATATATTGTGTATTATAGTTATTTATCCCTTATAACCAGCCTTGCTAACGCTGACAGCTGAGAGTTGCAGCCCACAGCTGTCAGTTTTGCCTTGCTGGTTCTCAAAAATAAAGGGGAACTCAAGCCATTTTTTTTAAATTATTTAATTAGACCACAGGTGCCAGTTGATGTCTACTCCCATCAGCTGACATCTGCTCTCTCTGTTATTAGTGGCAGCAGGTGTAGACTGATAGGAGTAGTAGTCCCATTAGTCGACACCAGTGACTGGAGATAAATTTTTTACCTCCGGTCACACCTGCAGGTTCACACAGCTCTCTGACTGGTGGTAATGATTTTACCACTGATCAGAGGCAGTGTTTGTTGCACTGTCATGCACATGACAGCATGGCAAGCACTGGATGTTTGAGCCCCCCTTTCAAGTGAATATGGTCTGGGTTTGAGTACTGTTCTGGTACGCAAACCAAACTAATTTTTAACTGTTCGGCTGAAGATCCAGGGGTTCGCTCATCACTAGTAACAACACATCTCAAAAACATTGGGACGGAGCCCTGTCTACCATTGTATATCATCTCTTCTTATACACTCCCTGACAGAAGTTATGTCGCTTATCCATATTATGTAAATAAAAGCTTATAACCTGACGTTATATTCATCCATTGGTTATATAAATTATTCTTTTGAAAGCAGAAACCCTCTAAAATGTGGTTTAGGCTAAGAAAATTAATTGGCATCAATGCAGAAATATTGATAATTGATAAATTTGGCCACAGCTGCCTTTTATTAACATTTAACATAACAATTTAAACATCACCAAAAGGGGACGGTCCTCGAAGCCTCAAACCCTAACAGCCTCCATTTAAAATCCCAACTTGGCCCCAAGCCGAGTCTTACCTCTAGCCTCTAAGCACCAGCTCAGAGACACCAAAAACGACTCGACTGGCCAGTATCCACTATTAATAAACATGGGTCCCTTTTCATCCCTTCCGCAGGATAATTACATTCCCATCCACTTAGTTTACCCAGGTGGGAGTCCAGGACCTCTTGAGATCCCCTCCCCCCTCTGAGATGCCATTTAAAAGCACCACCAACTTTGAGGACCTCCCCCCATAACATGCTGCCACAACGAGATATTATATGAATTCTTAAATAAAATTGTCCCAACCTACAGACAGTGCCTCGATCTCTCCCTGTTCCCAAACCACCAAATAAGCATCCCTACAGCCACGTAACTAGTAAGGGAGGGTGGATGGGAGCTTGTTTCTCACTGCAAGGGGGTAGTTAAAATGGTTGCTCCACTAAGATGGCTCCCTTTTTTATAGTGATCCCCTTAGCCCCACCTCTGACCTCTCCTACCCCTTAGAGACCAATCCCAGCCCTATCTTATTCAAATCACTTAACCCATGCCTGGCCACTTTTTAATCCATCCTCAGCTCCTTGTATCACCCTCAACCCTGTCATGTCGTCCTCGCTTTAAAGGCCTGAGGCCGAGTACGGCCTCACTTCATTGGCTGTACATTAGGCACAATATTGGTGGTACCTGGTGATCAAAGGATGTGCTACATTAGGTTCATCTTGGCAGCAGTGGGCATAGAATTTGGGGAATTAATGGGTGCAATATTTTATTATATAAGTGATTTAAGGACACTCACATCTAAGGCACTGTACAGCTACTGTATCTTTGGTCTGCAATAATAAAATGAGGTGTCTTCTTTATTAAAGTTTAATCAGTTGGAAAAATCCTCTTGTTTTCAATTAATTCCACAGCAATATAAAAACCAATTAATTTCATTTTGCCATAATAAATGCTTTGTGGTCTATCAGTTTAAAAACAAATTGTTTGAGATGATTGTTTGTGCATATTAAAGATGAGCAGAGAGCTGATAAAATGTTAAAATTCCGCACAACTGCAATTAAAAAAACAGATGAATAAGTCAAAGCTCCGGTGATGAGTTATTTCTTTGACAATTAGAAAGAAATTATTTGCCTAAACAAATAGTGTGACAATTCTCTTCATTTACTTCACAAATAAGGTTAAATGCCTCCTGTTGTAAGCACCTCTTGTCCTTTTGCTAATGTAGATTAAGATGATAACTTTCCAAAATCTAGCGGTAATGCTGCAGCCTTAGCAGAAAGATCAAAATGAATGGCTTTAGCAAGGAAATTGAAACAGTGACATTATTAAAGCCATAGGGGCCGACCATTCTGGGCACCACAGGGAAATCCAGTTTTGCACAGTTGGTCCTTTGAAACACATATTTGACATAATGAGTGTGGTGGAATAAGTTTCTCACTGCTAAGAAATTTATTGCAAATTGAATCATTAATCTCCTTTATAATGCTGATGTTTATCATCTTGGTGTGTGTGCTGGTAATATTGCCCCTTAATTTGGAAGTTATGTAATTAAAACAAAATGATCACACATTAAGCTGAAGGGAAATTTCATGTAATGTGTTCATGTTATTTACTTAATGCACATTGCGTATTGAAATATATTAAAGCTTAAACTGAAAAGTCAATGAAATTGTTCTTCTTAGTTATTTATGCTGCTATTTAAAGATGAGCAGATTGCTTCCGACAATCCACGGTACAGGTCAATGCTCTCTGGTCGTAGACAGGAGCTATGGAAATATCCTGACCTCCCTGTCTCCCATGCTCGGTTTAAGATTATTCGGGCTGGTGAGACCTAACCTGTGTGCTGCACAGATGACATCATGTCTGGCCTGTGAATCAAACGCTGGGCCAGAGAAGCCAGAAGCTCTGGAAACACAAGCAACTCCTGTCCATGGCCAGAGAGCACTGATCTGGACCGTGGACTGGGGTTGTGCAAAGTGATCCGCTCACCTCTATTTCCCTGCTATTTCTAATCACCTTGATTTCCCTTGGACAACTCAATGTTTTCTTAAAAGCAAGCTTTACAATGTTGGAGGTTGATTCCAATTTCCTGTCATATATCTTACTAATATTTCCCAAGAAGTAAGTCTTCCAGAAAAGATGGAGGGATCCAGATTCCTTTAAAACCTCCGAATACTTCCAAAAGCCTTTTTGAGTTGGAAGATGGAACTAATTTTTTTTCAAAGATCTACTAATACATCATAAAGAACAAGTCTTCAAAAGCAAAAGGACAGTCTCAATTTCTCCCAGACTAGATGTTTTGTCCAAATATAAAAAATTCCAGAGTGGGTGTATTTAAATTTACCTTAGAATTTCAAATGCTTTTCAGAAAGTGGAAGGACAGCTCTGGTTTTCCTGTAAAACTGCCTAAAGCTTTCTAAAAAGTAAGTCATCCAAAGAGTGAAAATGAGTCTGACAAACAGTAAGTAGAAGTTGTGCATTGGATAATCAAACAATTATTTATCAAAGGATCACATGCTCAAGTCTTTTGGAACTAATAAATATTGAAATGAAAAGAAAAACAATATTTGTGATAAAAAATTGTTAGAATAATACCAGATTTACCAATAAAAATTGGTTTAACAACTTCACCCCAGGACCAATTTTCTGTTTTTGTGTTTCTGTCTTTCGCTCATCTTATTCCCAGAGCTATACGTTTTTTATGTTTCCGTCAGTAAAGCCATGTGAAGGCTTGTTTTTTGCGGGACAAGTTGTCCTTTTGAATGACCCTATTGGTTTTACCATATAGTGTACTGAAAAATGGGAAAAAATTAGTATGAGGCTAAGAAAAACTACAGCTTGCTTTGCAATAAACTAGCTCTCATACAGCTCTGTAACCAAAAAATTTAAAACCATCTTGGTCTCAGAACATGACAACCAAAAACAAAAAGATTATATTTTATAAAAAAAAAGTTGCTTTTTTTGTGAAAAATTAGTAAGGCAAAAAATTATTCTGCAAGTCGATCACTTTGAAAAATAAAAAACAATTCCAGATTTCTTGCTTTTTTGTTCATATATCCTAAAAACATAAATGCTGCAAAATTAATTGAAAAAATTTGCAATTACTCAAAAATTATACCAGTGAAAACTACTCCTCCTTCGGCAAAACTCATCCCTCCCTCACACAACTGTATACGTATAATTGCATCAGCTCCCTGAATAAAGATATAGGGGCCAATTTATCAAAGTCTTTACACCACAACACTGGCATAAAAGCTTTGAAATACTGTAAAATGTACTTTTGGCATTTTCATGCCACTTTGGATCAGCTCTTCTGAAATTGGTGAAACTGGGTAGGCTCCGGGGTGGGACGGAGGTGTGACAACACTCCCCATCAATTTCATCAAATGTGCCTGTGTTTTCTACACTAGAAATGTTGCTCACTGACTGGAGTAACATTTCTGGTGCAGCACAAGAAGGCGCACGCTACTTAGAAGAGCCGCCAAATTTATTAAGTGGTGTATTCCTCTTAATGAATTCGGCACTGTATGCTCTGTCAAGACTGGCATAACACAAACTCACGCTACGCTAGTCTTGATGAATTGGCCCATAATAGTGTTTAATAAAAACAAGACTCTAAATAGTTTTTTTTATTCTGCCTCTCAAAAAGTGTAATAAAAAGTGATCAAAATGTGGAACAAATCACTTACTTATTGGAAGCTGGCCATGTAAAATTATAATAATACTTAGTGATGGGGGGAATCTATTTGTGGGACTTCAGTCCAGTCAGTAGTCTTTGGCTCTTGGAAATGAGGCTTGCAAATCTCTTACCTTCTGGGATTCCCATTGCGACTTTTGATTAGCTGGGCTGGTGCAACATCATCATTGTGGTGTGACCCACTGATGACATGGCACCAACACAGCTAATCAAAACAGTGTCGGGGATATTTGCAAGTCTCCCTATCCCTACCAGTGGCCGGTGCCTAATGATTAGTCTGATGGACTGGAGTCTCGTGAATCAGTTTGACCATCTCTAATAACATTTCATCGCACACGCACACAACTTCAATAAAAAAAATGTTGGCTCTCACTGCTTGGCAGCACAATTTTTGTTTTCTTCAATGTATTTATTGTACAGCAGTATTAAAATGTAAGCAAAACTATCTAAATTTGATATCATCATAATCATACTGACCCACAGAATGAAATTAACACTTTATTGGCACAGGTATGAAATGTAAATCCTAAAAAAAAATAGATGATTTGCTGGTTACTTTTTTTTAATCTTTTTCTGTGAAATGATACCACCAGCTGAAAAAAATGTCATGCTGAAAAAATCAGGTCCCCATGGCTACATCAAAGGATAAAAAATAAAATGAGTATGTTTTGTCACAAAGACCCAATATAGGCCCATCCTCAAGAAATTAATTCATATCACCCTATCCATAATGACTCTACCAATAATCATGTCACAATATCCCATTAACCCATATGGAGAATGCTATAAAAAATATTCTCATAATTTCTGTTTTTACTAATTCACATCAAAAAGTGGACTGAAAGGTGATTGCAAAAAAAATGTCCAGCAAAAAAAACAACACTATAGCTTTAATAATTTGGCAGAAAAATAAATAAAAATGTAGATATGTTCTCAAGTGCAAAATAGCTGGACCTAGAAGAAGTTACATAGAGGTCTGAACGTAAGATATGGGTAATAGTTAGTGTTGAGCGATACCTTCCGATATCGGAAAGTATCGGTATCGGAAAGTATCGGCCGATACCGTCAAAGTATCGGATCTCGCCGATTCCGATACCCGATCCCAATGCAAGTCAATGGGACGAAAGTATCGGAATTAAAATAAACCCTTTCTTTCCTTGTAGGTTCATTCTACATGAAGGAAAACAACTAAGAATAATGTAGGATGTATTGGGGGAGGTGGCGGAGACATTAAAGGCATAGAGGTTTAGCCCAATCAAATAGAATAGCAGGAATTTTAATTTTTTTTAAAGACGTTCGGAGTTACAAAGATATTGACTATGTTAAGATTTTTTTTATTTTGTCAGATATTGATGTTTCACTACTTCCACGCCCTTCACCCTCTTTTTTACTTCTCCCACACTTTCTTCTTCATCATCATCAGCATCTTTGACATCAACTTCTTCTTCACCTTATTCATCTTCTTCATCTTCTACCTATAATTTTTTTTTTACATTGTTCATATTCTTTTTATTTAACTATTATTCTTCTTCATATTCAACTTCTTCATCATATTCTTATTTGTGACAGGCATTCCCGTAGTTGTTATCTATAAAAGTTTGAAGATTACACCTTCCGTTCTGCCTGTCACAAAAGAGTTACATTTGTCCGCGTTCAGTTTGGCCTGCAGCATCAGGCTTTATCCAGGGGCACCACGAGGAGGAACGGACTCACCCCCATACACTGCTTAGTCTTCTTCTGCTTATAATTTAGATAATATCTTTTGCTCTGATATTTAGTGTTATGCTTAATGTTCTTCTGCTCTTTGTTCTGCAGCCTCTTGTTCTTCTGCTTCTCGGTCTCCCATGTCGTCGTCGTCTCCAGGGTCGTCGTCTCCAGGGTCGTCGTCTCCGGGGTCGTCGTCATCGGGGTGGTCTTCAGGGTCATCGTCTCCAGGGTCGTCGTCATCTCAGTGGTTGTCGTCTCTGGTGTTGTCGTCATCTTAGGGGTGGTCTTCCGGGTCGTCGTCTTTAGGGTCTTGAACTTGGAAATGTAGCAGAAGGTACAAGAAGGCTGAGAAAATGCTGAGAAACAGCTGATGGAACTGGAACTCGGATGGCTACCCGAAGGTCCAAGAGCCAATGGAACTACCGAGGACCAGCTGATGTTACTGGAACCCGGTTACTAAGCAGGAGGTACCCGTGCCTGAAAGCACTACCAAGGACCACCTGACGTTGGTGGAACTCGGATACCCAGAGGGAGGCACCTAAGCCAAAGGCTCTGCCCGGAACCAGCTGACGGTACTGGAACCAGGATGGGGAGCAGAAGGTAAAAGAGCAAAAGACACTGCTGAGAACCAGCTGACGGTACTGGAACCCGGATGGGTAGCCGAAGGTCCAAGAGCCAATGGAACTACCGAGGACCAGCTGACGTTACTGGAACCCGGTTACTAAGCAGGAGGTACCCGTGCCTGAAAGCACTACCAAGGACCACCTGACGTTGGTGGAACTCGGATACCCAGAGGGAGGCACCTAAGCCAAAGGCTCTGCCCGGAACCAGCTGACGGTACTGGAACCAGGATGGGGAGCAGAAGGTAAAAGAGCAAAAGACACTGCCGAGAACCAGCTGACAGTACTGGAACCCGGATGGGTAGCCGAAGGTCCAAAAGCCAATGGAACTACCGAGGACCAGCTGACGTTACTGGAACCCGGTTACTAAGCAGGAGGTACCCGTGCCTGAAAGCACTACCAAGGACCACCTGACATTGGTGGAACTCGGATACCCAGAAGGAGGCAGCTAAGCCAAAGCCTCTGCCAGGAACCAGCTGACGGTGCTGCAACCAGGATGGGGACCTATTCAAGCTTGTCTTCCTAGAGCCCCAACTAGCGGTGTTGGAGCAAAGGGTCAGCAGGGGGAGCAGAGTGTAGGCCGAAGCCTGCACTGGAGGCATTTGTAGGTCTGTTGTGTCTGCATGGCGATTGCAGGACACGTTGCCGGCTACACAGCAGGGGAACAGCTGGCGGTGCTGAACCCCACTGACACATTGGCGGGTGTTTTTCTCTGTGCAGCCAGCACTTCGGGGCACCAACTGGTGCTGTTAGAGCCCAGGCTCTGCAGGGGGAGCAGAGTGTAGGCCAAAGCCTAATTGCACCAATTTTAAAGGTAACCTTTAACCCCCCCTCAGGTGTTACAAACTAGAAGAGCCACGCCTTATGCAGCAGTAGTGCTGCACAAGTCAAAGGTTGCTCTTTTAATTTTGTTCCTTGCACAAGCTGATTGAAACACGTACAACATTTTGGCCCTTATACAGTCAATCTGTCTTGGAGGCGTGAGTTACCTTCGTAATGAGACGCAGCACAGCTGGCAAAAATACCACCTTGGTGCTTGGCGCGGCCTCCTGACCATCACATTTTGCTGTACAGGAGTCTGCGTTGTTGCGTTATCCCTTAGCCATGCGCTGCCCGTCTTCTGACATCATTTCATGTCGGCTGGTGCGGTTCACGATGCCCATGAATCCCAGCCCCACAGTGTCTTTACAGTGTTTCACACTGCGGGGCTGGGATTCATGGCCTGGCGCAGTACATATGTTCGCCTCTCGCTCGTGTCCTTACACCTGCTACAGACTGTGCGGCGTCAGCTGATCCCTTATCGCATGCCACGGCCATGAAGCCGTACAGTCTGAAGAAGGCGGAAGGAGCTGAGTGACAGCCTGGCGAAGATATGCACTGCTCATGCCCGTCAATCACACCCTCGCAGTCAAAATAAATAAGACACCGAGGGGCGTTGTGTGGGGCAGGGCGGCCGCAGAGGCGCAGCCAGCCAAACAATGATGTCAGAAGAAGGGCTGCGCTACCAAGGGGGTCGCTGCGTGTCATTACAAAGGAAAGTTACACCTCAGGGACGTTTTAATGGTCTCGGGGGACACATTTTAGACGTGCTTCATTCCACGTGTGCAAGGAGAATAACTTAGTGAGCTACCTTGTACAAATGCAGCATTACTGCTGTACAAGGTGGCTGTTATACATACAAACGCCTGGGGGGGGACAGGTTCCCTTCAATTTCAGTTCTTGTGTCTGCGTGGCTTTTGCAGGACACGATGCCGGCTACACAGCAGGGGAACAGCTGGCGTTGCTGAACCCCACTGACACATTGGCGAGGTGTTTGGCTCTGTTCAGCTAGCAGTACCGGGCCCCAACTGGCGGTGTTAGAGCCCAGGGTCAGCAGGAGGAGTAGAGGGAGCAGAGTGTAGACCGAAGCGTGCACTGGAGGCAGCTTTGTGTCTGCGTGGCTTTTGCAGGACACGTTGCCAGCTACACAGCAGGGGAACAGCTGGCGGTGCTGAACCCCACTGACACATTGGCTGGTGTTTTGCTCTGTTCAGCTAGCAGTACCGGGCACCAACTGGCGGTGTTAGAGCCCAGGGTCAGCAGGAGGAGAGGGAGCAGAGTGTAGGCCGAAGCCTGCACTGGCGACAGCTTTGTGTCTGCGTGGCTGTTGCAGGACACGTTGCCGGCTACACAGCAGGGGAACAGCTGGCGGTGCTGAACCCCACTGACACATTGGCTGGTGTTTTGCTCTGTGCAGCTAGCACTTTTGGGTGCCAAATGGCGGTGTTAGAGCCCAGGGTCAGCAGGAAGAGCAGAGTGTAGGCCGAAGCCTGCACTGGAGCAAGTTGAAAGGGAACCTTTAACCCCCCCCCCAAGGCGTTTGTAGCTGAAGGAGCCATCTTGTACAGCACTAATGCTGAAAAAGGTAAACTTAGCTCTTTTAATTATGGTCCTTGCAAACGCTGAACTTGATACTTATGAAATGTGTCCCCTCACACCGTTAAACCGTCCGAAAGGTGGAACTTTCATTTGTCATGTGACGCAGCAAAGCCGTCATTCTTACCCCCTTGGCGCTGTGCGCCACCTCCTCAGCGTTGTTTGAATCTGTCCCGGAGCCTGCGCTGTTATGTTAGCCCTTGGCCATGCACACATTTTGCTCTGCCCGTCTTCTGACATCATTTGGTGTCAGGCTGGCTGCGCCTGTGTGGCTGCGCTGGCCAAGATCCCGCCTCGCTGTGTCATCTAATGTAATCACTCCGCGGACCTGTGATCCATGGGCATGAGCAGTGCATATCCCCGCCTCTCACTCCCCTCCCTACGGCTTCTTCAGACCGTGTGGCGTCACGGCCGTGACATGCTATTAGGGATCAGCTGACGGCGCATGGTCTGAATAAGGCGTAGGGAGATGAGTGAGAGGCGGAGGTTAAGATATGCACTGCACATGTCCATGGATCACAGGCCCGCAGTGGGATTAAATCAGAAGACACTACGAGGCGGGATCTCGTCCAGCGCGGCCGCACATGCGCAGCCAGCCTTACACCAAATAATGTCAGAAGACGGGTAGCGCTAAGTGTGCGTGGCCAAGGGCTAACATAACAGCGCAGGCTCCGGGACAGATTCAAACAATGCTGAGGAGGCGGCGCACGGCGCCAAGGGGGTAAGAATGACGGCTGTGCTGCGTCACATGACAAATGAAAGTTCCACCTACCGGACGGTTTAACGGTGTGAGGGGACACATTTCATAAGTGTTAGGTTCAGCATGTGCAAGGAGCACCACGAAAAGAGGCACTTTTTCCTTTTGCATCATTACTGCTGCACAAGGTGGCTCTTTCAGTAACAAACGCCGGGGGGGGTACAGGTTCCCTTAAATTTAAGTTGTTGTGCCTGCGTGGCGGTCGCATGACACGTTGCCGTATACACAGCAGGGGAGCAGCAGGCATTACTGAACCCCACTAAGACATTGGCGAGGTGTTTGGCTCTGTGCGGACAGCACTTCCGGACAACAACTAGCGGTGTTGGAGCCCAGGGACAGAAGGAGGAGGAGGTGGAGGAGAGAGGAGGGATTGCCACACACACAGCTGGGGAACAGCTGACGTTACTGAACCCCAATAACAGAGGAGCGACTGTTGACTGTGCGGACAGCACTTCCAGGCAACAACTAGCGGTGTTGGAGCCCAGGGACAGAAGGAGGAGGAGGTGGAGGAGAGAGGAGGGATTGCCACACACAAAGCTGGGGAACAGCTGACGTTACTGAACCCCAATAACAGAGGAGCGACTGTTGTCTGTGCGGACAGCACTTCCAGGCAACAACTAGCGGTGTTGGAGCCCAGGGACAGAAGGAGGAGGAGGTGGAGGAGAGAGGAGGGATTGCCACACACACAGCTGGGGAACAGCTGACGTTACTGAACCCCAATAACAGAGGAGCGACTGTTGACTGTGCGGACAGCACTTCCAGACAACAACTAGCGGTGTTGGAGCCCAGGGACAGCAGGAGGAGCAGAGGAACACAGTGTAAGCCGAAGCCTGATTGGAGAAAGTCGAAAGGGAACCTTTAACCCCCCCCAAGGCGTTTGTAGCTGAAAGAGCCAGCTTGTGCAGCACAAAGGATACAAAAGGAAAAAGTGGCTCTTTTCATTATGCTCCTTGCAAACACAGAACTAAACACTTATAAAATGTGTCCCCTGATACCGGGAGACCGTCCCGGAGGTGGGACTTTCCTTCGTAATATGACGCAGCACAGCCGTCATTCCTACCCCCTTGGCGCCGTGCCCCGGCTCCTCAGCGTTGTTTAATTCCATCCCGGAGCCTGCGCTGTTATGTTATCCCTTGGCCAGGCATACTTAGCGCTGCCCATCTTCTGACATCATTTGGTGTCAGTCTGGCTGCGCCTGTGCGGCCGCGCTGGCCGGGATCCCACCTCGCAGTGTCGTCTAATGTAATCCCACCGCGAGCCTGGGATCCGTGGCCAAGCGCAGTGCATATCCTCGCCTCTCACTCCCCTCCCTCCGGCTTCTTCAGACTGTGTGGTGTCACGGCCGTGGCATGCTATTAGGGATCAGCTGACGGCGCACAGTCTGAAGAAGGCGAAGGGAGATGAGTGAGAGGCGGAGGTGAAGATATGCACTGTGCATGCCCATGGATCCCAGGCCTGCAGTGTGATTAAATCAGAAGACACTGCGAGGCGGGATCTCGGCCAGCGCGGACGCACAGGCGCAGTCAGGTTGACACCAAATGATGTCAGAAGAGGGGCAGCGCTAAGTGTGCCTGGCCAAGGGATAACATAACAGCGCAGGCTTCGGGACAGAATCAAACAACGCTGAGTAGCCGGCGCACGGCGCCAAGGGGGTAGGAATGACGGATGTGCTGCGTCACATTACGCAGGAAAGTCCCACCTACGGGACGGTTTTACGGTATCAGTGGACACATTTTATAAGTGTTAAGTTCTGCGTGTGCAAGGAGCTAAACAAAAATAGCTACCTTTTCCTTGTGCAGCATTACTGCTGCACAAGGTGGCTCTTTCAGTAACAAACGCCTGGGGGGGGACAGTTTCCCTTACATTTCAGTTGTTGTGTCAGCATGGCGGTCGCAGGACACATTGCCGGCTACACAGCTGGGGATCAGCTGACGTTACTGACACCCAATAACAATGGGTCGTATGTTTTGACTGTGCAGACGGCACTTCTGAGCCTCAACTGGCGGTGTTGGAGCCCAGGAATTACAGTTCAGGTGGTAGAAAGATGAACACAACAGGAGACCTGGATACTGTAGACAGTCACCTAATTATTTAATCAGGAAGAGGAGTGGCAAATTCCTGTGAGATCCAGGCCTGGTTCAATTTCAGGAAAGTAAGCCGGTCAACGTTATCGGAGGATAGTCGCATGCGACGGTCAGTTAGTACACCACCTGCAGCACTAAAGACGTGTTCCAATAATACACTAGCCGCAGGGCAAGCCAGCACTCCAATGCATACTGGCTTAGCTCTGGCCATGTATCCTGCTTTGAGACCCAAATCTTGAAAGGGGAAGAGCCGTCTGGGAGTACAGCAAGAGGGCAAGACATGTAGTCTGTCACCATCTGACGGAACCATTGCCTCCTGCTGACTGGAGCCGTCTGTGATGGTGTAGACCTTTGTGGCGGGCACACAAAACTGTGCCACAGTTGGGCCATACTGCTCTTGCCTTGGGCAGAGGCACTGCTTCTGCTCCCTCTTTGTGCAGAGCCTCCTCCACTGCCTGGACGCACTGAGCTGCTTTGTAATGCACTAGCAGCACTTCTCTCAGTTGGACTGGAGAAGATGATGGAATTCACCAGTGTGTCTTGGTACTCCCGCATTTTTCGCTCCCGGTTCAACGGTGTGATGAGGCTTTCTACGTTGTCCCGGTAGCGAGGATCAAGGAGGATGAACACCCAATAACCAGACATGTTGAGAATGTGGGCAATGCGGCGGTCGTTTCTCAGGCACTGCAGCATGTAATCCACCATGTGCTGCAGACTGCCAACTGGCCAAGAAACGCTGTCCCCTGCTTGAGGCGTGATCTCTGCCCGCTCGTCATCACCCCACCCTCGCTGTACACACTGACTACTGGACAATTGTGTAACTCCCTCCTCTGGACAGATGTCTTCCTCCTCCATTGACTCCTCCTCATCCTCCTCACAAAGTGTCCCCTGCCTACGCGTTTGTGAGGAACCACGTGGCGCTGACTGTCCAGAAGATGATGGAAATGGTGAATCATCATCCTCCACCTCTTCCACAACATCATCCCTTAGCGCTTGCAGTGATTTTTCAAGCAGGCAGATAAGGGGGACAGTCATGCTGACTAGTGCTTCATCTTCACTCGCCATCAGCGTGGAATAATCGAAGGGACACAAAACCTGGCAGACGTCCTTCATAGTGGCCCACTCTGTGGTTGTGAAGTCTGAACGGCGCAGAGTGCAACTTCTTTGCACCTGATGCAGCTGGTACTCCATTACTGCTTGCTGCTGCTCACACAACTGCTCCAACATATGTAATGTGGAATTCCACCTGGTAGGTAGGTCACATATGATGCGATGTTCCGGAAGGCGGAATCGGCGCTGCAGAGCCGCAATGCGCGATTTTGCCGTGCTGGAACTCCGCAAGTGAGCACACTCTAGGCGGGCCTTGTGCAGCAGTGCATCAAGATCTGGATAGTCCCTCAAAAAACTGCACGACCAAATTGAGCACATGTGCCAGACATGGGATGTGAGTGAGGTTGCCGAGGCCCAGAGCTGCCACCAGATTTCGGCCATTATCACACACTACCATGCCTGGCTGGAGATTAGCTGCCACAAACCACACATCTCTCTCCTGCTTGATGGCATTCCAGAGCTCCTGCACTGTGTGGCTTCGATTCCCCAAAGAAATTAATTTCAAGATGGCCTGTTGACGTTTGGCCACGGCTGTGCTCATGTCAGTCGTAACAGGTAAATGTTCACGGGTCTATGTGGAGGTGGACTGTGACGGCTCCTGCAGCGACGATTCTGAGGAACTTGTGTAAGAGGAGGAGTCAATGCGTACAGACTGGATTCCTGCAATCCTGGGAGTGGGCAGGACACGTCCTGCGCCACTCGCACGATCTGTACCCGGCTCAACAACATTAACCCAATGGGCAGTGAGGGAAAGGTATCGCCCCTGTCCATGTTGACTGGTCCACGCATCGGTGGTGAGGTGGACCTTGCTACTGATGGCGTTCAGTAGCACATGTTTTATGTGTCCCTCCACATGCTTTTGCAGGGCAGGAACGGCTTGCCTGCTGAAATAAAAGCGGCTGGGCACATTGTACTGTGGGACTGCCAATGACATCAAGTCACGGAAGCTGTCAGTCTCCACCAGCCTGAATGACAGCATTTCCAGTGACAGAAGTTTGGCAATGCCTGCAGTCAGAGCCTGTGCTCGTGGGTGGTTTGCCGAGAAAGGCCGCCTTTTCTCCCATGCCTGTACTACCAATGGCTGTAGACTGGCCTGGGAGTGTGAGGATAACTGGGAACGTGGTGCTGCGGGTGGAATTATAGTGGGTCTCTGGACAACAGTGCCAGAGGTTCTTCCATGGCGATCCTGGGAGGAAGCCGATCCAGCTGCGTGTGAGCTGGAGGAAGAGGCAACACGAGCTGATGAGGTGGTAGCTGCCACTGTTGGTTGGCCTAGCTCTTCAGTGCGTTTCTCTAACTCCGCCGCGTGCCTGGTCCGCACATGTTTCCACATGTTGGAGGTATTGAGGTTGCTGACATTTCTCCCTCTTTTGACTTTGTGATGACACACCTTCAATTTGACATAGCAAATGTCATCTGCAACTGTGTGAAAAAAAGGACCAGGCACTGCAAGTCTTGGGAGCGCCCTTTTTGGCTGTTGGAAGAGACACGCTCCTAACGGGTGCCAAAGTGGAGGCTACAGGATTCGAAGTCTTCCCCCTCCCTCTCCCTCTTTGGCCCGTTCGGGGAATCTCTTCCTCAGAGCTGCTCCCACCACCTTCCTGTCCCTCATGCCACGATGGGTCAAGGACCTCATCATCTACACTACCCTCTGCCACCAACTGCTCCTCCTGGGTTGTCTCAGCAGCAGAGCATGCACCAGAAAGTGGCACCTGAATGTCATCAGCGGATGCGTTCTGCGGTGTGGTGTCCGGAGGCACTGGCCCACCCGCCTCTTCAGACTCAGAGAGAAAAAGCTGTTGGGCATCACTGCACACTACCTCTTCTTCCATTTCTCCAATGCTGCTTGGCTGGCCCCATGTTTCCAAGCCAAGAGATTCAGAGAACAGAAGTAGAGACGGCTCCTGTCCTGGGCTCTCTGTCTGCCTGGGCAATTTGGCAGGTGGTGAAGAGACAGATGGGTGCTCTCCAGTGCTCTGTGTCTGAGAGGATGTGGCACTAATTGAAGTCGATGCATTAGCTGCCATCCATCCGACAACGGCTTCAATTTGTTCTTCACACAGCAGCGGTGTATGGCGCTCTACGACAAAGCTGCGCATGAAGGACTGTTCCCTGGTGAAACTGGGTGCTGATTAGTCACCGGTGCCCGCAGCAGGCACAGAATCCCCACGTCCTCTCCCTGCTCCGCGCCCACACCCACGTGCCTTACTCCCTGCCTTCTTCATCTTGGTTGACTGATAAAGATAAGCAGAAAAGTACTAACGGCTTTGTGTGCTTATTCCTGAACAGCTCCTAACAGGTATAAGAAACAATAATTTTCTAAAGTATGGACTAGACTTTAATATCAGCTAATGTGGCCTACACAACTGTAAAGTGGTGTGTTTGGTGAACTTTATTATTTATTTATTTTTTGGGGGCTGAACTGACAATAGGGCGAGCTGCAGTCACACGGAGACCGTGCAGACAGCCGTAAACGGCGCTGCAAGGCCCCAAAAACCTCCTCTACATTATCCTATGTAGTGTTTTTCCACAATTTAGCTGGATACGGGTGGAAAGACACTAATAGTAATTTTTTGAAAAAATTTGCAGCAGCCTGCACTACTTAGAAAAAAGGAAATTGGATTTCAGGGTATGACGCAGTGATTTACCCTGAGCTGGATACAACCGGCTATGGCTGCACACAGACTACAGGGCGAGCTGCAGTCACACGGAGACCGTGCAGACAGCCGTAAACGGCGCTGCAAGGCCCCAAAAACCTCCTCTGCGTTATTCTATGTAGTGTTTTTCCTCAATTTAGCTGGATACAGGTGGAAAGACACTAATAGGAATTTTTTGAAAAAATGTGCAGCAGCCTGCACTACTTAGAAAAAAGGAAATTGGATTTCAGGGTATGACGCAGTGATTTACCATGAGCTGGATACAACTGGCTATGGCTGCACACAGACTACAGGGCGAGCTGCAGTCACACGGAGACCGTGCAGACAGCCGTAAACGGCGCTGCAAGGCCCCAAAGACCTCCTCTACGTTATCCTATGTAGTGTTTTTCCTCAATTTAGCTGGATACAGGTGGAAAGACACTAATAGGAATTTTTTGAAAAAATGTGCAGCAGCCTGCACTACTTAGAAAAAAGGAAATTGGATTTCAGGGTATGACGCAGTGATTTACCCTGAGCTGGATACAACCGGCTATGGCTGCACACAGACTACAGGGCGAGCTGCAGTCACACGGAGACCGTGCAGACAGCCGTAAACGGCGCTGCAAGGCCCCAAAAACCTCCTCTACGTTATCCTATGTAGTGTTTTTCCACAATTTAGCTGGATACGGGTGGAAAGACACTAATAGGAATTTTTTGAAAAAATGTGCAGCAGCCTGCACTACTTAGAAAAAAGAAAATTGGATTTCACGGTATGACGCAGTGATTTACCCTGAGCTGGATACAACCGACTATGGCTGCACACAGACTACAGGGCGAGCTGCAGTCACACGGAGACCGTGCAGACAGCCGTAAACGGCACTGCAAGGCCCCTAAAACCTCCTCTACATTATCCTATGTAGTGTTTTTCCACAATTTAGCTGGATACGGGTGGAAAGACACTAATAGGAATTGTTTGAAAAAATGTGCAAAAGCCTGCACTACTTAGAAAAAAGGAAATTGGATTTCACGGTATGACGCAGTGATTTACCCTGCGCTGGATACAACCGGCTATGGCTTCACACAGGCTACAGGGCGGGCTGCAGTCACATGGAGACGTGCAGACAGCCGTAAACGGCGCTGCAAGGCCCAAAAACACTCCTCTACATTATCCTATGTAGTGTTTTTCCACAATTTAGCTGTATACCGGTGGAAAGACACTAATAGGAATTGTTTGAAAAAATGTGCAGAAGCCTGCACTACTTAGAAAAAAGGAAATTGGATTTCACGGTATGACGCAGTGATTTACCCTGCACTACTTGAAAAAGA
Organism: Ranitomeya variabilis; assembly: GCF_051348905.1. Classification (NCBI taxonomy): domain Eukaryota; kingdom Metazoa; phylum Chordata; class Amphibia; order Anura; family Dendrobatidae; genus Ranitomeya; species Ranitomeya variabilis. The sequence continues at coordinate 58,262,759 of NC_135233.1, forward strand.
AAAAAAAAAATAGAACAGTATGAGGCAGTGAACCACCCTCCCTGAACTGAATACAACCAGCTATGGCCTATGGCTGCACACAGACTAGAGAGTGGGCTGCACACACACACACACACACACACACAGAGACTTTGCAGATCGCTGTGAAAACAGCGCTGCAAGGCAAAAGCAAGGTGATTAGTAGGTGAACACAGCGGTTGCTAAATTAGCCTTGGAAAAGAACAATAAAGCAAATCGCTATCTCAACTGGCCCTCAGTCAGCAAACAGCGTCCTGTCACTAACTGAATTCACAGCAGAGTGAGCGCAAAATGGCGCCAGCGACTTTTAAACTGCAGCATGACATCATTTCAGCAGCCAATCACAGCCTTGCCAGTAGTTTCATGCCCACCATGCTGAACAGGATGTGCCCACACTCAGAATCATTCCTCATTGGCTGAATTCGTGCAGTTTGAATCCTGGGAACTTCCAATTCCGGTATCCGATACGCGGCAAGTATCGGATTTCGGTATCGGAATTCCGATACCGCAAGTATCGGCCGATACCCGATACTTGCGGTATTGGAATGCTCAACACTAGTAATAGTTTATTTTTTAAATACATACATTTTTTATGTTAAACTGGGTAAAGAAGACGATACTGAATTAATGTTTAAACCATTCAAATCAATGGGGATACATGTAATTCTTAGACTGCTCAGGTTTTCCACAGTCAGGGACGTTGCATGTTAGTAGACATCCATTCTGATTCATTGAGCAGGTCCCAAGTGGAAAATCCCTTTCTATTATGTAATAACTAATCTATAGCTATATTCTCACAATATTTTTTGAAGTGAAGAAAATCCCATGGCTGCCACTAGGGTTGAGCGAAACGGATCGGTCATTTTCAAAAGTCGCCGACTTTTGGCAAAGTCGGGTTTTGTGAAACCCGACCCCAGCGTGGGATCGGCCAAATGGTCGGCGATCTTCACGCCAAAGTCGTGTTTTGTATGACGCTTTCCCCACCATTTTTTCAGCCAATGAAGGAGTGTGTGCAGCGTGATGACATGGGTTCCGGCTCGCTTTGTGCGGCGTCACAAGGGGTAAAACCGCCATCTTAACGTTTGGGATATAGCGATTCCCACAGTGAAACACAAATTTTGCAGGGACGGAGGGGAGAGAGAGAGAGAGAGAGAAAAAAAAATTGCATTGGGTTTCGTGTTTCGGTCGGCCCCCCGACTTTTCACAATAATCGGCCAATTTCACACGATCCGACTTTCGAGACAGTCGGGTTTCACGAAACCCGACTCGATCCTAAAAAAGCAAAAGTCGCTCAACCCTAGCTGCCACCATCACTTCATTACAACAGATAATGCTACACCTTCTGTGGATTTATATTCCTCTCTTACATAGATTGTGGAATATCTTTGGTCAAATAGATTATTTTCCTTTACAGTCGAGTCTTCCTCCACCTACGGCAGCTGCTTCATCTGTCAATCTCTTGAAGAAGTGGATCAAAGACAGACAGTATGTATTTAAAATTCCTTAAAAACAACTTAAATGCTGTATACTGTATGCTCTTTTCGATGCAATTAAAATTTGTATTCCTGTAAAGTGACTCTGTCATCAGAAAATTACTTAATGATTTATGTTGAACGTATTTTTAACCACTGCGGAAAGCAACCAAATTTTATTTTTGCGTTTTTTCTTTTTTCCTCTTCTTTTTAAATATCTCTACATTTATTTATTTACTAGATGGTGGCCCGATTCTAACGTATCGGGTATTCTAGAATATGTAGGTAGTATATAGCACAGGCCACGTACTATATTGCACAGTCATGTAGTATATAACACAACCGACGTAGTATATAACAGAGCCACGTAGTATATAACACAGTGCACATGGTATATAGCACAGCCACGTAGTATATACACAGCCACATAGTATATAACACAGCCACGTAGTGTATTGCACAGCCATGTAGTATATTGCACAGCCATGTAGTATATTGCACAGCCACATAGTATATTGCACAGCCACGTAGTATATTGCACCATCACGTAGTATATTGCACAGCCACATAGTATATAACACAGAGCACGTAGTATACTGCACAGCCACATAGTATATTGCACAATCACTTTGTATATTACACAGCCAAGTAGTATATTGCACAGCCAAGTAGTATATAACACAGAGCACGTAGTATATAGCAGTCATGTTGTATATTGCACAGTCACGTAGTATATTGCACAGCCAAGTAGTATATAACACAGAGACGTAGTATATAACACTGCGCATGGAGTGTATAACACAGGTTACGTAGTATAAAGCACAGCAATTTAGTATATTGCCCAGCTACATAGTGTATAGCACAGAGATGTAGTATGTAACACAGCCCACGTAGTATATAGCAATGTGGGCACTATATGCGTGGTAAAAAAAGAATTAAAATAAAAAATAAACATATACTAACCTTCTGAAGGCCCCTTGAAGTCCTGGCGCCTGTGTGTGGTGCATGCGGCAGCTTCTGGTCCCAGGGTTGCTATGCACTTAGGACCTGTGATGACGTCGCGGTCACATGATCGTGACGTCATGGCAGGTCCTTCTCGCATAGCATCCTTGGAACCGGAACCTGTCGCTTGCACTGCCGAGGACAGCGTGCCACTTCGGAAGGTGAGAATAACCATTTTTTTTATTATTATTATTATTTTTAACATTAGATCTTTTTACTATTGATGCTGTATTGGCAGCATCAATAGTAAAAAGTTGGTCACACAGGGTTAATAGCAGCGTTAACAGAGTGTGTTACCCGCGGCATAACGCGGTCTGTTAACGCTGCCATTAACCCTGTGTGAGCGCTGACTGGAGGGGAGTATGGACGGGACACTGAGTGCAGGGCAGTAAGCAGCGGCCATTTCGCTGCTGGACTGTGCCCGTCGCTGATTGGTCGTGGGCGTTTTGCCGGGACCAATCAGCGACTTGGATTTCCATGACAGACAGAGGCCGCGACCAATGAATATCCGTGACAGACAGACAGACGGAAGTGACCCTTAGACAATTATATATATATAGATTTGCAGCTGTAATTGTGCAGGAAAAATTACCTAGAAACATAATTCTCCAGGTCAGTATGGTTACAGTAATATATATATATATATATATATATATATATATATATATATATATATATATATATATATATACTACTTTATATACAAAATAATTATGCATGGTTTCATAATTTAAAAATAATCTTATCATGCTGCCTTTTTCTAAAAGTTCTAACTTTTGTATTTTTCCGTCAGTAGGGTTATGTGAAGGCTTATTTTTCTTCATGGAGAGCTATTATTTTTATTTAGAACATTTTGCATTAAATACCATGCTTTTGTGCATTTTTGTGAGAGGTGCAGCAACAAAAAACAGCTATCTTGACAATTAGATTTTTTCTCTTTATAATGTTTACGGTATGGATTGAACAATTTTATATTTTGTCAAACCATTCTTAAATAAGCTCAGAGATTCCAGATATATACTGTATATATACATATTTTTTGCCCATATTTATCTAGGGAAAATAGGGGTAATTCAAACTTTCTTTTTCAATTTTTAAAAACTTTTCTTTTTACTTTTCACTCCTTTTTTCAGTCCCCATACAGGGCTTAATCCTGTTTTTCTGTAGTATTGAAATATATACTAAAAATCATAGTGTCTTGTGACGTGCAGCTTACAGACTTCGCAGGACACTTGTCATGGTAATGGCACCAAATGAATGACTAGATTGCCAGATTGTGGTGATTAAATAAAACTGTCAATGGTTGATAGCGATATTTGATAGATTGATAGCAGTGAGCTGCGATAACACTTATTATTGCTGTTATAGGCTGTTAATGGCTAAGTAATATACCCACCATCTGCCCAGTGTGGAGCAGGCTCAGGAGCTGAGCCTGCTCCAAATACCCAGACATTCTCCATGACATACTAGTATTTCATGGGACATGGAGTTAAAAACAGATAGTGATTTTTTTATGCATAATTATCTATTAAAAAATATTTTAAGATCTCACTGACCAAATATCATTCTGTAATAGTCATCGCATTGACATGACCAACAGCATGTACATACAGATAACATAAAATTCAGAATAGTCACATCTCAACTACTACCTGTTCATTTAGTCAGAGGGTTACGGTAATTCAGTGTTTTCCAAACTCAAGCCCCAAACAGATCATGATTTCAAAACTTCCTTAGTATTTCACAAGTGATTGAATTGTTATCGAGGTTCTGTCACCTGTGCAATACTAAGGAAATCATGAAGACATGAGATGTTGGGGGCCATGAGGACTGGAGTGTGAGAACCAGTGCATTACATCCTCACTTTACTGTATTTCAATGTGGCTACTGCAAACATAATAAAGTCTCACTTGAGCATAAAGCAGTTTAAAATGAGAGAAAAATTCAATATCTGTTTTTAATTATTAAAAATTAAGAGGTATATATTTAGCCTAATATTTGTCTGTTTACTAGTATACATATAGAAGGCGCATCATACAAAGAATGTAGGTATTGGTGCTTATTACATCTGTACATGTTTATGTAAATCACTTCAATTTTCAATGGAGCAAAAATGTTCATTCATATTAATGCTTAAAGGGGTTGCCCTACCTGGAAAGTTTGGATATAAATGCCTCGGTTCACCTTTGTCTTTGTGGTAGAGCAAAGTCACACTCAAGCAGACTCTGACTGTCCATGTATTCCATTGAGGACCAGTAATTCGAATGATCATGTAAGACTGATGGCCAACAGTAGCTTCTATGTCCAATATCAGCCTTTTGTAAACGGGTCTCGGAAGTTCATAATTAGTTTCATATTTATTAAAATGATGATCATATTTTTTAAATTAACTATATAAATTGAAGATCTACAATTGTGCGTACAAATGCCCAATGTACAGTTAACTTAACTGGTGACTTCAATTTATGAGCTGCTGCAGTTTATTCTATTGTCCTCTTTCTATAGGAGTTTGATAGTCACATTTTTCTCAGTCTATATGAAAGGTATAAGGCCTTCCTGCTCCTGGGGTCCTGATGATATGCTCTTTGTCTATCCAAGTCACCTGTCTGACCACCACAAAACCATCTGGTCCTCTTCTCAACAACCTCTAACTTTATATACAAGACATGGAAATATGTGCACTATTCTTAATATTAACAAAATAAGAGCCTGACTCCAAATTTGGATGAAAACAGGATGTAATGCTTTGTTAAGGATATTGGTCATAAAATCAATTGATTAACGAACTGTATTAAAAATATGGTAAACAAATAAACCATTACAACATTAAACACACAAGCCATGGCCGAATCCTTAATCGACTTGAGCCGAACGTTCAGTCCATTTTCAAATAATCATAAAAACCTCAGCTAGACAGTTTGGTTTTACCTCCCTTCGACAAAGCACTGCACCAGAAATAAACAAAAAAAGTGGGTGGGGATGGGAAAGGACAGCCTTCAAATTTTCTTGACAGGAATGCACTGATGTCCTGGATACAGGTTTAAATATGAACATGAACAGCCCACCTTCCTGGGATGACACCAATCCTCTGAGCCAGATTTTGCTGGAAAAACCATCTCCAGGCATCCCAATTTTGCCCAGTAACCTGGTAAGTAGGGTTGAGTGACTTTTCATTTTTTGAGATCGAGTCGGGTTTCACGAAACCCGACTTTCTCAAAAGTCGGGTCGAGTGAAATCGGCCGATCTTATTGAAAAGTCGGGGTCGGGGATCGGCCAAAACATGAAACCCAATGCAATTCAATGGGGAAGCATACTTTTTTAATATTTGCTTCAGCGCGATAATGTTGAAAAGCCGGTAATTCAATTGCCAGCTTTTCATTTCTCCTGCCTAAACCCGACATGATATGAGACATGGTTTACATACAGTAAACCATTTCATATCCCCCTTTTTTTTGCATATTTCACACTACTAATGTTAGTAGTGTGTATGTGCAAAATTTTGGCGCTGTAGCTATTAAATTTAAGGGTTAAATCGCGGAAAAAATTGGCGTGGGCTCCCGCGCAATTTTCTCCGCCAGAGTGGTAAAGCCAGTGACTGAGGGCAGATATTAATAGCCAGGAGAGGGTCCATGGTTATTTGCCCCCAGCCACCCCAGAAAAGGCACATCTGGAAGATGCGCCAATTCTGGCACTTGGCCACTCTTTTCCCACTCCCATGTAGCGGTGGGATATGGGGTAATGAAGGGTTAATGCCACCTTGCTATTGTAAGGTGACATTAAGCCAGATTAATAATGGAGAGGCGTCAATTCTGACACCTATCCATTATTAATCCAATTGTATGAAAGGGTTAAAAAACACACACACACAGGATTAAAAAGTATTTTAATGAAATAAACACACAGGTTGTTTTAATATTTTATTGCTCTCTCAATCCACCTGAAGACCCTCGCTTGGAAAAATAATAAACCAACAATATACATACCCTCTGATGAACTGTCATGTCCCACGAGGTAAATCCATCTGAAGGGGTTATGGTTCATGAGGACATCCACCAGGGGGCGCATCACCGTGACTGAAGGTAACTATAGGTCATTGACCTACATTTCCTTAATTCCCTGGGGTTTACAGGCACGAGCACAGCTGAATTATAGCAGAGCTCCTGCCTGTAAAATATTTTAACCCCTTCAGATGGATTTACCTCGTGGGATGTGACAGTTCATCAGAGGGTATGTATATTGTTGGTTTATTATTTTTCCAAGCGAGGGTCTTCAGGTGGATTGAGAGAGCAATAAAATATTAAAACAACCTGTGTGTTTATTTCATTAAAATACTTTTTAATCATGTGTGTGTGTGTGTGTTTTAACCCTTTCATACAATTGGATTAATAATGGATAGGTGTCATAATTGACACCTCTCCATTATTAATCTGGCTTAATGTCACCTTACAATAGCAAGGTGGCATTAACCCTTCATTACCCCATATCCCACCACTACACGGGAGTGGGAAGAGAGTGGCCAAGTGCCAGAATAGGCGCATCTTCCAGATGTGCCTTTTCTGGGGTGGCTGGGGCAGATGTTTTTAGCCACAGGGGGGCCAATAACCATGGACCCTCTCCTGGCTATTAATATCTGCCCTCAGTCACTGGCTTTACCACTCTGGCGGAGAAAATTGCGCGGGAGCCCACGCCAATTTTTTCCGTGATTTAACCCTTAAATTTAATAGCTACAGTGCCGAAATTTTGCACATACACACTACTAACATTAGTATTGTGGAATATTCAAAAAAAAGGGGGGTATGACATGGTTTACTGTATGTAAACCATGTCTCATATCATGTCGGGTTTAGGCAGGAGAAATGAAAAGCCGGCAATTGAATTACCAGCTTTTCAACATTATCGCGCTGAAGTAAATATAAATATATATATATATATATATATATATATATATATATATGTGTCTCTCTATGACATATATATATATATAAAACGAAACCAGACTTTGGATTACAGATCGTGTACCGCTGACCCGATCCCAGAGTGGGATCGGGTCGGGTTTCACGAAACCCGACTTTGCTAAAAGTCGGCGACTTTTGAAAAGTGCCGATCTGTTTCGCTCAACCCTACTGGTAAGGTTTCCACTCTTCATAAACCCTTAATGAAACTCAAAGACATACAATGATTAGAAGCATAATAAGTAGAAAACTATACAGCCATACATAAGTCGAAAATTCCAATGAGCTTCATTGTCTAAATGAATGGGGACTTACATTCTCGTTAGCTTAAATGTCAGAAACCTAGTCGATGCTGAAACTCCTGCACCGAGTCAAGATCCCACAAAAGTAAAAAAGGACATCATCTGCATGGAAGACCAGATGTGAGACTGCAATGGCAGGACAGGTGAGCACAGTCGATTACATTTCATTGGTGCAACCTCTGCAGCTGCACAGGGGCCCTACAAGTTTATTGGGGACCATTTACATCTCCAAAGCAGGTGGCATTATGCAGTATGATGAGCTATTGGGCTGCAAAGTGCCCTTATACTGTTCTTACCCAGGGGCCCTGTTCTGTCTGTGTCTGCCAAAAATAATTTTTTTAACCTCTTTTTATCGGCGCTCTACAAATCAGCATAATGGTGGATGGCGAACATATTAATGAATATGCACAAAGAGAATAACCAAATAATTTGATTCAGGATTGCTGATATTTTTCTAAAATTCAAGACAATTTTAATTAGCTTTAAACCGATTTGCTCATCTTTAATTTCATTCTTTATAAATTTTGACTAATAATAACTGTATTGATCAACTGTATCAATATTTCTTTTAGGAAATAAAACTCTGGGCAATGGTGCACCAGTAAGAAATAGTCTAACCTATTTATTTAGATGATTGGAAAGTCCATAACATTTTTTTTTTAAGTAAAACATTGAGGACACACTTAAGCTTTTATTTCACTGCAATTCAATCCACATTGCAATATATATATATATATATATATATATACAGTTAGGTCCATATATATTTGGACAGAGACAACATTTTTCTAATTTTGGTTATGGACATTACCACAATAAATTTTAAACAAAACAATTCAGATGCAGTTGAAGTTCAGACTTTCAGCTTTCATTTGAGGGTATCCACATTAAAATTGGATGAAGGGTTTAGGAGTTTCAGCTACTTAACATGTGCCACCCTGTTTTTAAAGGGACCAAAAGTAATTGGACAAATGACTCCAAGGCTATTTCATGGACAGGTGTGGGCAATTCCTTCATTATGTCATTCTCAATTAAGCAGATAAAAGGCCTGGAGTTGATTTGAGGTGTGGTGCTTGCATTTGGAAGGTTTTGCTGTGAAGTAAACATGCAGTCAAAGGAGCTCTCCATGCAGGTGAAACAAGCCATCCTTAAGCTGCGGAAGCAGAAAAAACCCATCCGAGAAATTGCTACAATGTTAGGAGTGGCAAAATCTACAGTTTGGTACATCCTGAGAAAGAAAAAAAGCACTGGTGAACTCATCAATGCAAAAAGACCTGGGCGCCCATGGAAGACAACAGTGGTGGATGATCGCAGAATAATCTTCATGGTGAAGAGAAACCCCTTCACAACAGCCAACCAAGTGAACAACACTCTCCAGGAGGTCGGCGTATCAATATCCAAATCTGCCATAAAGAGAAGACTGCATGAGAGTAAATGCAGAGGGTTCACTGCACGGTGCAAGCCACTCATAGGCATCAAGAATAAAAAGGCTAGACTGGACTTTGCTAAAAAAAAACATCTAAAAAAGCCAGCACAGTTCTGGAATAACATTCTTTGGACAGATGAAACAAAGATCAACCTCTACCAGAATGATGGAAAGAGAAAAGTATGGCGAAGGCGTGGTACAGCTCATGATCCAAAGCATACCACATCATCTGTAAAACACGGCAGAGGCAGTGTGATGGCTTGGGCATGCATGGCTGCCAGTGGCACTGGGTCACTAGTGTTTATTGATGATGTGACACAGGACAGAAGCAGCCGAATGAATTCTGAGGTATTTAGAGACATACTGTGTGCTCAGATCCAGCCAAATGCAGCAAAACTGATTGGTCATCGTTTCATACTACAGATGGACAATGACCCAAAACATAAAGCCAAAGCAACCCAGGAGTTTATTAAAGCAAAGAAGTGGAATATTCTTGAATGGCCAAGTCAGTCACCTGATCTCAACCCAATTGAGCATGCATTTCACTTGTTAAAGACTAAACTTCAGACAGAAAGGCCCACAAACAAACAGCAACTGAAGACCACCTCAGTGAAGGCCTGGCAGAGCATCAAAAAGGAGGAAACACAGCGTCTGGTGATGTCCATGAGATTAAGACTTCAAGCAGTCATTGCCAACAAAGGGTTTTCAACCAAGTATTAAAAATGAACATTTCATTTAAAATTATTGAATCTGTCCAATTACTTTTGGTCCCTTTAAAAACAGGGTAGCACATGTTAAGTAGCTGAAACTCCTTAACCCTTCATCCAATTTTAATGTGGATACCCTCAAATGAAAGCTGAAAGTCTGAACTTCAACTGCATCTGAATTGTTTTGGTTAAAAGTCATTGTGGTAATGTCTATAACCAAAATTAGAAAAATGTTGTCTCTGTCCAAATATATATGGACCTAACTGTATACATATATATATATATATATATATATATATATATTTGTTTTCTTTACATTTTCCTAGCCAATACAGCATATCTAATCAATCATAGAGCACTCAGGTAACAGCTGGTTAGATTTATTTCTCTTTTGTTCACAACTTTTGCCCACGGTCATACTACACCATGCATAGCCTGCTCTCCTCTTGAATTTTGGTTCTTCTTTGTATAGGACCCTCTTCCAGTCAGCTGAGCATGTAATTAATGTGACCTTTTTAGATCATTACATATACTGTATTGAATTTCTTATCACGCACAGTGTTTTCATCTCTATGTTTACAAGATCGCGTGAGACAAATTCTAAAGTTGCACAACAAGTCACAAAAGATTGACAAGTGGAGGCCGATTTCACATTACAGAAACTAATACATACAGGCTTTAATGGACTGGAGGCTTTTGAAAAACGTATCATACATTCAAGCTTTTAAGTAGGTCTAGACATTTTATCAAATTACACCCTGAAGGGCCTATTCTTTTGATCGCTCTGAGATGCACATATTATGACGAGGACCGACTGTCTCTTTATACACATAGATGTATTACCACAGACCAGGACACTGGAGCTTAATGGATGTCAAAAACTGCAATTTGACAAATATTAACAATAAAGAACCTGACATATATTACTCAGGAAATGGAGAAATGATGAAGCAAATAGGTTTGTGATTATTATAATTTTTTAACCTGAAATTTTTTTTGTGGGGGGATTCTGCAGTACAATATCGTTATTTTACTGTACTTACATTTGTAAATGTTTTCAAGAATGTTATGCCACAAATACATAAACAATTAAATATTTTAATGTATATTAAATAAAGTATATTGTAGCTTGACTTATAATATCTCTGATATTTTGCAAATACTTATATTTGTAGCAATACTGTAGAAGCTTTGCCATGATGCCCCTTGAAGCCATAAAAAGGCCAAATAAAATTACAAATTCTTGGACTCACTTTGGCACTTACCTCTCCTGCCACTCCTCACCATGACATCCTGTCCTCCTCACATCTTCTGATCCCTGTTCCTCTTGCAGGGACTTCTGGTTATGATGTTGCCCTAGACAGTTCTACCCATGCGTGTGCATGATAATGGCGGATGTTGCGACATCATGAAACTGCGACCTTTCACGAGCTTGCTCACAACTCTCATCAAAGAAGGAAATTCTGGCCTAATGCGAGAAGCTTGCGTGGATCAGAAAATGCGACAGAGACCAGATGGGTTACGGTTAAAAATGTAAAAATGGAAGGGGCCGGATATGTGAGTGTTGAGCTGAGTATGTATATTTTTTAAATTTTTACATATTAGGCTTTTTATGGTCAGGCATCTGGAGAGACTCCAGAATATAATAAGTGACATTAAAATTGCAGAGAATAACTCCACGAATCAAATTTTCTGGGAAAAGCCATTTTAACAAGCAATTTCAAATTTTACTTGATCTACTTACCTATAGTTAGGACCATGTGCACTGGCTACAGTATTCATAATGGCAATGTTACTGTCATATTCTATACAAAAAGTTTTGCTATTGGGTTGTTGCAGTGTGCCAATTTTCAAATATCTGTAAATTTTAAAACTGCATGAATTTTTTTGTCTTGTTTTCCCTATGTTTAATAAGTTAATATATTTATTGAATGTAGTTCCTGTTACCACTCAAAATTAAATGAAGCTCAAGAAGTAAAACGAAAAGTTGGCATTAGATTCAAATAATAAAAATAACAAATCTGGGACATAATTTGCATGTTTTTGTCTTTTAATTCAGATAAACAAAAATATCTTCCCTTGTTATAGTATATGCAAACAGTCTCCATGTATCTATATTTATGGCATGTGCATATGAGACGTAGACTAATTTTACACTAGCATCGGATGAAGCACGACAAATTGCATCATTGCAATGTACCGACGCTAGCAGTGAAGGCACCGCACAACGGGGGCAGCGGATGCTGTTTTTCAACACATCCGCTGCCCCATTGTGAGGTGTGGGGAGGCGGAGTTCCGGCCGCGCATGCGCGGTCGGAAAAGACGGGAACGACGCACCAAAAAATGTTACAAGCAATGTTTTTTGGTGGTGACGGTCCGACGCAACACGATGCAACCGTCACACGACGGTTGCGACGTGTGGCAATGCGTCGCACTGCGTCGCTAATGCAAGTCAATGGAGAAAAAATGCATCCTTCAAGCACTTTTGCAGGATGCGTTTTTTTTACAAAACAACGCATAGCGACGTGCAGTGCACGACGCTAGTGTGAAAGTAGCCTTATTGGCTGCCAAAAATCTGCAGCAAAATCTGCAATGGCCAAAAACAGATGGAAGATCCAGTGTATATAACGTATACAAAATCATTAATGCCAGGGAACAGTTCTGAGGAATGCTGCCGTGAGCAACATAAAAAAGTAATTGCTAGAAAACATAGCCTAAAAATTAGCGTGGAACAGTAAGAAGATTTAAGGGGATGACTCCCCAACTACTACTTCCCTCTTAACGGACCTTCAGTTGTAGGACTTTCTCAATTTGTTTATAAGAAGAGATAGTCCAGTCAATCAAACCAGGTTGTTTCATTTGTGCCAGTTTTTGTCTTCTCTTTCTTCGTCAGTCCCTGGGAGCGCCTAGTCCTTTCTTGCTTATGATACATAGAGCATATAGTTCCATCGCAACATAGGCTGAAAAAACCTAGGTGCCTGGATTCACTTTCATACCTTTCTTAAATATCGGTAAGTCAGTAAGTCATGTCAGTAATGCCCCAATCCTGTGGTACCATCCCTGTTACAAGAGAGGCTAAGAAGATGAGATACATTGGTCTGTCAACTACTGAGCTCAAATCTCTCAATATCCATGGATGAATGCCATCTGGGAGGTGGATTTATCAATATTTATTTGCTCAGATGTATAAAAACTTCTTTTTGTGCTAAACTTTGATTTTTGCCTTGTTGAATGATTCCTTGAAAAGTTATTTCATTGGTGAACATGAATAAAAAGTGCCTGCTTAATATCTCAGCCTTTTCTTTGTCCTCTTTAATAATTTTGTTATTATTATCATCTTTTAAGGGGCCGATATTTAATATTGATTTATTTTTTACATTTCTTATTCAGATCTTTATTCACCTGAAATGCAATATCTGATATCTCAGTCTTCAAGATTTTGAATGCCTTTTCTTTTTGTCTTATTAAACTTTGTACTGTCTTATTTATTCAGAATGGTTTCTTTTTATTCCTGGGCATTTTAGTACCAGAGGGTATAATTTTTCTATAGTATTCTAGTAGTATATACTGAAATGCACCCTGTTAATGTTTGTGATCCCCAATTTTCATGTCATGGTCATAGTCTACATGATTAAGCACTTCCCTTTAATTTGTTGAAATCAGCTTTACTAAAGTTCCAGTTTTTTGCATTTCCCCTTTGAAATGTTTTATTGAATATTACATTAAAAATTGTCATATTATGGTCACTGCATCCCAAATTCTCCCTGACCTGTAGTTCTAAAATTGTATCTGGTCAATTTGACAGGATCAGAACCAGCAGATTACCTCATTTGGTTGGTTCCTCTATCAGCTGAGAGAGGTAATTGTCCTGAACTGTGGATAATAACTTGCAGCTTTTAGCACAACCAGAAGATTATATGTCCCATTGAATATCTGGATAGTTAAAAGCCCCTATAATAAGGACCCTATTATTATTTGCTGCCTTTTTAATTTGTTGCAGCATTTCATCCTCTACCTGTTTGGCTATATTAGGAGGATTTTAGAAAACTCCAATTAGCAGCTTTCCATTACTGTCATCCCCATATACATTAACCTACACTAACATTACATTTTCACAGCTCCCCCCAAATGTTGTCATTGGACACAGGTCTTAAGTTGGATTTAACAAAAATACACACCCCTCCACCATTTTTGTTTTTCCTGTCTTTTCTAAATGTTGCATAGCCCTATTCATCTGTCACCCAGTCATGGCTTTTTGTCAAGCCAGGTTTCGTAAAGCCCACCACATCATAATCTGTGGCTGAAATAAGAGTCCCCAATTCATTCATTTTCTTTGCAAGACTTCTTGCATTTGTCAGCAGACATTTAATACTATTATTATTATTATTTATTTATATGTCACCATTAATTCCATGGTGCTGTACATTAGACGGGATTACATCAAAATACAAATATCACTTACAGTAAGCAAAACTAAAAATGACAGACTGATACAGAGGGAAGAGGACCCTGCCCTTGCGGGCCTACATTCTACCGGATTGTGGGGAAGGAGACAGTAGGTCAGGGATGGCAGTAGCTCCGATGGTATTGAGGTGGACGTGTTGTCAGAGATGATTAGGGCATGCACAAGCATTTTGGTTGAGTGAGGGTTGAGGAAAGGATGGATTCTGGAAATATTTTTGAGCTGGAGGTGACAGGAGGTGGCAATAGCTTGGATGTGCGGTTTAAAGGACAGGGCAGAGTCAAGGGTTACTCCGAGGCAGCGAATTACCTGGACAGGGGAAAGTATGAATTCATTTATTGTAATATATAGATCAGGTAGGAAAGGTATGGGAGATGGAGGAAAGATAATTAGTTCAGATTTGTCCACATTGAGTTTGAGGAAGCGAGAGGAGAAGAAGGGGGATATGGCTGATAGACACTCTGGGATTCTGCAGAGCAGAAAGGTGACATCTGGGCCAGAGAGGTAGATCTGAGTGTCATCGGCATATAGATGGTACTAAAAGCCATGGGACTTTATGAGTTGTCCAAGGCCAAGGGTATAGATTGAGAAGGGGTCCTAGGACAATGCCTTGAGGGACACCAACAGAGAGAGGGCGAGATGAAGATGTAGTATGGGAGTAGGAAATGCTAAATATGCGGCTGGTAAGGTTTGAGGAGATCCAGGATGGGGCGAGGTCTTTAAAGGCACAGATGATTGGCCTCGGGGAGACCAAAACATCCAACACCGCGGAGACACCATCACGTGTTTCTCAACGCAGTGATCCAGAACACTGCCCCCATCCCTTATGGGAAATATGCAAACGCATGTAGGATAGCTGCGGAGACACCATCACATGTTTCTCAACGCAAGCAGTGAATAGCCAGACCTTTCCCCGGGAAGGAACAACCACGGGAAGGGCAGCATCCAATAAAGGAAAACATCCAATACAGGAAAACCACCTATGCCAAGCATGTATCCATCCACAGACAGCTGTTTCGGGGTGTTTGCCCCTCATCAGTGTGGAGTAGGAATCTGGCTATTAGGAGCAGTGCCTAGTAAAAGGCTGTAAAGGCACAGATGATTGGCCTCGGGGAGACCAAAACATCCAACACCGCGGAGACACCCTCACGTGTTTCTCAACGCAGTGATCCAGAACACTGCCCCCATCCCTTATGGGAAATATGCAAACGCATGTAGGATAGCTGCGGAGACACCATCACATGTTTCTCAATGCAAGCAGTGAATAGCCAGACCTTTCCCTGGGAAGGAACAACCACGGGAAGGGCAGCATCCAATATCCTACATGTGTTTGCATATTTCCCATAAGGGATGGGGGCAGTGTTCTGGATCACTGCGTTGAGAAACACGTGATGGTGTCTCCGCAGTGTTGGATGTTTTGGTCTCCCCGAGGCCAATCATCTGTGCCTTTACAGCCTTTTACTAGGCACTGCTCCTAATAGCCAGATTCCTACTCCACACTGATGAGGGGCAAACACCCCGAAACAGCTGTCTGTGGATGGATACCATGCTTGGCATAGGTGGTTTTCCTGTATTGGATGTTTTCCTTTATTGGATGCTGCCCTTCCCGTGGTTGTTCCTTCCCGGGGAAAGGTCTGGCTATTCACTGCTTGCATTGAGAAACATGTGATGGTGTCTCCGCAGCTATCCTACATGCGTTTGCATATTTCCCATAAGGGATGGGGGCAGTGTTCTGGATCACTGCGTTGAGAAACACGTGATGGTGTCTCCGCGGTGATGGATGTTTTGGTCTCCCCGAGGCCAATCATCTGTGCCTTTACAGCCTTTTACTAGGCACTGCTCCTAATAGCCAGATTCCTACTCCACACTGATGAGGGGCAAACACTCCGAAACAGCTGTCTGCGGATGGATACCATGCTTGGCATAGGTGGTTTTCCTGTATTGGATGTTTTCCTTTATTGGATGCTGCCCTTCCCGTGGTTGTTCCTTCCCGGGGAAAGGTCTGGCTATTCACTGCTTGCGTTGAGAAACATGTAATGGTGTCTCCGCAGCTATCCTACAGCGCGAGGTCTTTGACACCAAAGGAAGAGAGGATCTGTAGTAGGAGGCAGTGGTCAACTGTGTCGAAGGCAGTGGACAGGTCTAGAAGGAGGAGTATAGAGAATTGTCTGTTAGCTTTGGCTGTAAGTAAGTCGTTCATAAGTTTGGTCAGGGCAGTCTCAGTGGAATGGTGGGGACAAAAGCCAGATTGTAGGTTGCCAAAGAGAGAGTTAGATACAAGGTGAGAGGAAAGTTCAGTGTGGACATGCTGCTCAAGTAGTTTGGAAGCAAATGGGAGCAAAGATATGGGGTGGTAGATGTACATAGCACTCGGGTCAAGGGATGGCTTTTTGAGGATAGGTGTGATTGTGGCATGTTTGAAAGCAGAGGGGAAGTACCAGAAGTTAGTGATAGAATGAAGAGATGGGTTAGGGATGGGATTAGTGTAGTGGTGATTTTGGGGAGGAGGTGGGATGGGATGGGGTCAAGTGCACAAGTGGTGAGGTGTGATTTGGAGAGAAGATGAGCAAACTGTCCTTCAGTAATTTTGGAGAGGAAAGTTAGGGCATTGGTCTGGCATACAAAGGGGTTGTGGTGGTTGGACAACAAAGACTTACCTTGTTTGGTCTATCTTATTTTTGAAGTGCGTGGCAAAGTCCTAGGCAGAGATTAGGGAAGTCGGAGGGGGCAGTGGTGGGTGGAGATGGGAGTTAAAGGTATTGACCAACTGCTTGGGTTTGTGGGATAGGGAATATACAAGGGATGTAAAGTAGGCCTGTTTAGCAGAGGTGAGAGCTGATTTGAATGCGAGTGTTTTTTTTTGTTTGAGTGCAGTGAAATCATCATGCGAATGCATTTTCTTCCAATGCCGTTCTGTATTTCTGGATACTTGCCGAAGCTTTTTAGTGATGTTATTGTGCCAGGGTTGTCTATTGGTTCGTTGCACTCTGCTATGCATGGCAGGGGCAACCGAGTCGATGGCTGATGCCAGTGTGGCATTGTAGAAACTAGTGGCAGTGTCTTTGTCATGGAGTGAAGCTATGGAGGACAATGGCTGAATAGAGTCACAGAGAGTGTGCGAGGATCTAGGTGTGCGAGGTTTCTGCGGGGGTGTGCATGTTGTTGCACATGGGTGACAGGTGTGGAGGACAGTGATGAGAAAGTGAGTAGATGGTGGTCAGATAGAGGGAGTGGGGAGGTTGTGAAGGTAGATAGGGAGCAGAAATGGGTGAAGACCTGGTCTAATGTGTGTCCGTCTGTTAGCTAATTGTGCTGACTATAAGCAAATTTAATACTCCTACACACCTCCATACTTTCTTTTCATGTCTCAGCTCCACTAAATTCTCATGTACCCCATGTCTACTTTATCTATCCCCTTACTTGTACAACTACCCTCCTTCCTACTGGGAGATAAGAGATTTGCGAGCCTTCCATGTGGCTGCCAGGTATCACTAACCTGCATACTGGTCCTGAGTTCAGTGAATCTGCTCATCTCCACCCAGTAATAAAGCAGGACTGTAGCAGTCATACATCACCTGCAACAAAGGCCATGGTGTCACCCAGGGGCTGAAGCAGAAACCGGCACAAATGTTTCAGCCTGGATGTCTTTGATTGACTTGTCTATCTCTTTTTATGCACAAACTGGGAAAAAATAAAAACAATAAAGCTTTACTTTTCTATCCATGGATGACATATTACCTTTAAATCTTTAAAACTTGGAAAAGGAACAATGTCACCGATTCATCAAGGTATTTACACCAGAAAGTTGAGCAAAACTTGAAGTTGTCCAAAAATGTTGTGACTTTTTACGTTTTTATTAATTTAAAGAAAACTGACCGTCACATTCAAACACAAACCAGGTCTGAACAGATGCTTACATAGAGTCACCAACTCATCTATAATCAAATAAATAAAGCAGCACCCTGTAGCGCCATAGCATGCAAATATTAAATATCAAAATTGAATACATTACTGCACTAGAATATGAAAAATTGAGAATGCTTAGCGCATAAATTGGCCAATTCATGTGTACCTGGAAGCCACATTAAGGTAATTCTCGTTTCCAGGACCTAACATAATGCCAATCCTCTCTTAGACTAAAGTATTCTTCTGTATGGGAATCTAATGTGAATCCTATCTTGGACTTAAGTTTTTATGCCTGTCTTGGCCAGCTTGGACCGAGGGTGACTTACAAAAAGATCAAAATTTGCTCCTCTTTAGTGGCATAAATTACATCAGAAATATAAGCTGACCTCTGACTGAAGTAATAGTTTTGGTGGAGACGGACAGCAGTTGCAAGATGCACCAACCTTTTTTAGTATGGTGCACCTTTACTGCAGCAAGGGCATATTACTATAGAGATTCCTTCATTAAGACTGAAGGACCCAACATCATTATTAATGAATCGGTCACAATGTTTAGTCCAAAATGTGGAGGAAAAACATATATTTAGTTGTAATATCTAAATACATATTATGATATTGTAAATGCTCTTCAACTGTAGCTGCAAAAATGAAAAGTTATAATGCTGTTACATGTTTTAAAATGTAATCTAGTTTTCATATTTCTACTTTAGTCTAAATATACAGTGTCTGTCTGTCTAGCTTTATCTATCATGCTATGTCTGTATTGCTATCCAGTTATTTTAATATCTTTTTGTTCACCTTCATTTATACTGTAATGTTTTTGTAATGTTTTTCTATTGCATTTCAGAGATGTGACATTTGTTTCCATGACAACCATAGTAAAACACTGCTTTTATAGAGACATTACTGATCATCTTCATGCAGAGACTGAATTGTGTTCTGATTTTTGCAATAGTTCTGTGTATATATCATTTATCTTCTGTTGTTTTGGATGTTACTGGATATTACTGCATTTACCATAAGTCATCCATTTAAGTTACTAGAAACTTTGCAGAATTGAGATACTTATTTGGCTCTTATCCTAAGTCATATTGCAAGACTCGTTAAAGGGGTGATATTGACTTGTAGGATTGCTACTTCCAATAGGTGGCACTATAGAGTTCAAGTCCTCTTTTTCTCTGAAGAGGCAATTTGCATAGAGACTTAGGCAAGGATTCATATTTTGCCCTCTAATGTCCTTCTAACAAACCTCTTATTAGATCTCAGACTGTAAGGCCTACTCAGTAGAGCGGGAGCTCTCTCCTCTGTTCTCTCTAGATGCCCCATTAACAATACCCCATTCTACAGGTGGAGACAGATCAAAGAGGGCTCCTGTGCAAGGACAACATATGGGCCCTGGGAAGTCCAATATCTCATCATAATGCACAATTTCACCTGCCTCGCAGGTGGAAATGGACCCCGTTAACTCTTGGGGCCCTGTCCCCCTTAGTTGCCTGACAGATGCCCTTTAAACATTTGTTATAAGGTTCCTTTATTTATGTCTAATGCAATATAAAGGTGGTCACACAAATGAGATAGCAATCGGACATGCCGACTTCTCCCAGACACATGCAGCTTTAGCACAACCAAGGGTTCATCTATTTTCAATGGGGAGAGGACAGAAAAAAAACCACAAGACCTTTTTGACATTTGCTTATCTCCACTGAAAATAAACAGTTTTAATTTGCAATAAAAGTTTTATTGATACATTAGAATATAAATAAAAGAACGGCCAAAGTTTTCTAAAGATGAGAAGATCAGGCAAAATTCAAATTCGCCTGTTTGAGCAGGTTGTTATTTTGGAAATTCCATGTTCCTTATTATGCTTTGGTTCTTTCCATAACCTAGAGCTTAAATGTAATATATAAAAAGTAAAAACAAAATCTTTATACTCACCCTCCGCTCACTTCTTGATCCCATTTCTGATGGCCTTCTTGGAGTTTGCCCTTACTCATAACTTTTTATTTTCAAGAAGACCCTCTATCTACAGCTACAGAGAACAGCTATGGGGATACCTTTTGCCCCCTCATATGCTAACCTCTTCTTAGGACTTTTGGACTTGCTGCATCGATGATTGGCCAGTTGGCATGGGACCAAACAAGAGCTACATACGTTGGTTCAACAACTCAATGACAACAATATCAATGTGAAATTGACTTATCAATACAGTCAGATAGAGATACAATTTAAGGATACTCAAATTTTTAAGGGCACTAATGGAGTGCTACACACAGCGGTCCACAGGAAGGACACAGCAGTGAACTCTCTATTGCATGCCTCCTCTTCTCATCCACAGAGTTTGAAAAACAGTATTCCTACTGGACAATTCCTATGAACTAGACATATCTGCTCTGATCATTTTTCCTTCAATCTACAAAACAAGATTTAGCCCTGAGGTTTGAACAGAGAGGCTACTCAAAACACGTGGTAAAAAGAGGATGGAAGAGGGATCTAAAGAGTAGAAGAGAAGACTTTTAAAGGTAATGGTTTGGACTCCAGACCCTGGACAAATTCTGGCCGATTATTAAAAATGATTCTACTTCATCCAGATATACTAATATGAATCCCTCCATTACGTACAGCTGCATGAAGAATTTAAAAGACCTGTTGGTACATAGTTACTATACAGACTCAGACAAAGAATGAGCATTTGACTATAAAGGTCCTAAGTGAGATTTCTTCCCATGCGGTGACTGTGCAGCTTGTACAAATCTACAACGGAGCTCCTCTTTTATGGCTATCGATGAATGCAAACAATTCCACATCACACAACAAATCACCTGCAAAACGGAGGGAGTTATTTATTATGCCCTTTGCCTGTGTCGACTCATCTATATAGGCCAGATTGAGATATTAACCCCTTCCCGACCCATGACGCCACGTAGGCATCATGAAAACCCGTGCCAATCCGACCCATGACGCCTATGTGGCGTCATGGAATGATCGCGTCCCTGCAGATCGGGTGAAGGGGTTAACTCCTATTTTACCCAATCTGCAGGGAGAGGGGGAGTGGTACTTCAGCCCAGGGGGGGTGGCTTCACCCCCCCGTGGCTACGATCGCTCTGATTGGCTGTTAAAAGTGAAACTGCCAATCAGAGCGATTTGTAATATTTCACCTAAAAAACTGGTGAAATATTACAATCCAGCCATGGCCGATGCTGCAATATCATCGGCCATGGCTGGAAAACCTGAAGTGACCCCCCCCACCCCACCGATCGCCCCCCCAGTGCTCCGTTATGGGGTCCGGTCCCCTCCGTCCTGTGCTCCGCTCCCCCGTCCTCCTGCCCGCTCCCCCCCTGCTCCTATGTCACCCCCCCGTGCTCCGACGCCCCCCCGTGCCCCGATCTCCCCCCCCTTATACTTACCGAGGCTCCCGGTGTCAGTCCGTCTCCTCGCTGGGCGCCGCCATCTTCCAAAATGGCGGGCGCATGCTCAGTGCGCCTGCCGAATCTGCCGGCCGGCAGATTCATTACAAGTACATTTTGATCGCTGTGGTAGGTTCTATCACAGCGATCAAAATAAAAAAATAATAAATAACCCCCCCCCCTTTATCACCCCCATAGGTAGGGACAATAATAAAATAAAGAAAATATTTTTTTTTCTTTTTCCACTAGGGTTAGGGTTAGAATTAGGGTTAGAACTAGGGGTAGGGTTAGGGGTAGGGTTAGGGTTAGGGTTACGGGCGGCCGCGGATCCGCAGCGGATCGGCAGCGGATTGGCTGCGGATCCGCAGCGGATTGGCAGCGGATTGGCTGCGGATCCGCAGCGGATCCGCAGCGGATTGGCAGCGGATTGGCCGCGGATCCGCAGCGGATTGGCCGCGGATCCGCAGCGGATTGGCCGCTGCGAATTCGAAGCAGTTTTCCATCAGGTTTACAGTACCATGTACACCTAAGGAAGACCAAATCCGCTGTGCCCATGGTGCGGAAAATTCCGTGCAGAAACGCTGCGTTGTATTTTCCGCAGCATGTCAATTCTTTGTGTGGATTCCGCAGCGTTTTACACCTGTTCCTCAATAGGAATCCGCAGGTGAAATCCGCACAAAAAAACACTGGAAATCTGCTGTAAATCCGCAGGTAAAACGCAGTGCCTTTTACCTGCAGATTTTTCAAAAATCGTGCGGAAAAATCTCACACGAATCCGCAACGTGGGCACATAGGCTTAGGGTTAGGGTTGGAATTAGAGTTAGGGTTGGAATTAGGGCTAGGGTTTGAAATAGGGTTCAGATTAGGCTTGTGGTTAGGGTTACGGATAGGGTTAGGGGTGTGTTGGGGTTACAGTTGTGGTTAGGGTTGGGATTAGGGTTACGGTTGGGATTAGGGTTAGGATTAGGGTTGGAATTAGGGTTACGGGTGTGTTGCGGTTAGGGTTGTGGTTAGGGGTGTGTTGGGGTTAGGGTTGTGATTAGGGTTATGGCTACAGTTGGGATTAGGATTAGGGGTGTGTTGGGGTTAGTGTTGAAGTTAGAATTGAGGGTTTTCCACTGTTTAGGCACAACAGGGGTCTCCAAACGCAACATGGCGCCACCATTGATTCCAGCCAATCTTGCGTTCAAAAAGTCAAATGGTGCTCCCGCCCTTCCAAGCCCCGACGTGCGCTCAAACAGTGGTTTACCCCCACATTTGGGGTACCAGCGTACTCAGGACAAACTGGGCAACAACTGTTGGGGTCCAATTTCTCCTGTTACCCTTGCAAAAATAAAAAATTATTTGCTAAAACATAATTTTTGAGGAAAGAACAATTATTTTTATTTTCACGGCTCTGCGTTATAAACTTCTGTGAAGCACTTAGGGGTTGAAAGTGCTCACCAAACATCTAGATAAGTTCCTTCGGGGGTCTAGTTTCCAAAATGGGGTCACTTGTGGGGTGTTTCTACTGTTTAGGCACATCAGGGGCTCTGCAAATGCAATGTGACGCCCGCAGACCATTCCATCAAAGTCTGCATTTCAAATGTCACTACTTCCCTTCCGAGCCCTGACGTGTGCCCAAACAGTGGTTTACCCCCACATATGGGGTATCAGCGTACTCACAACAAACTGGGCAACAAATATTGGGGTCCAAATTCTCCTGTTACCCTTGTGAAAATAAAAAATTGCTTGCTAAAACATCTTTTTTGAGGAAAGAAAAATGATTTTTTATTTTCACGGCTCTGCGTTGTAAACTTCTGTGAAGCACTTGGGGGTTGAACGTGCTCACCACACATCTAGATAAGTTCCTTGGGGGGTCTAGTTTCCAAAATGGGGTCACTTGTGGGGGGTTTCTACTGTTTAGGCATATCAGGGGCTCTGCAAACGTAACATGATGCCCGCAGACCATTCCATCAAAGTCTGCATTCCAAGACGTCACTACTTCCCTTCCGAGCCCCGGCATGTGCCCAAACAGTGGTTTACCCCCACATATGGGGTATCAGCGTACTCAGGACAAACTGGGCAACAACTGTTGGGGTCCAATTTCTCCTGTTACCCTTGCAAAAATAAAAAATTATTTGCTAAAACATAATTTTTGAGGAAAGAACAATTATTTTTATTTTCACGGCTCTGCGTTATAAACTTCTGTGAAGCACTTAGGGGTTGAAAGTGCTCACCAAGCATCTAGATAAGTTCCTTCGGGGGTCTAGTTTCCAAAATGGGGTCACTTGTGGGGTGTTTCTACTGTTTAGGCACATCAGGGGCTCTGCAAATGCAATGTGACGCCCGCAGACCATTCCATCAAAGTCTGCATTTCAAATGTCACTACTTCCCTTCCGAGCCCTGACGTGTGCCCAAACAGTGGTTTACCCCCACATATGGGGTATCAGCGTACTCACAACAAACTGGGCAACAAATATTGGGGTCCAAATTCTCCTGTTACCCTTGTGAAAATAAAAAATTGCTTGCTAAAACATCTTTTTTGAGGAAAGAAAAATGATTTTTTATTTTCACGGCTCTGCGTTGTAAACTTCTGTGAAGCACTTGGGGGTTGAACGTGCTCACCACACATCTAGATAAGTTCCTTGGGGGGTCTAGTTTCCAAAATGGGGTCACTTGTGGGGGGTTTCTACTGTTTAGGCATATCAGGGGCTCTGCAAACGTAACATGATGCCCGCAGACCATTCCATCAAAGTCTGCATTCCAAGACGTCACTACTTCCCTTCCGAGCCCCGGCATGTGCCCAAACAGTGGTTTACCCCCACATATGGGGTATCAGCGTACTCAGGAGAAACTGGACAACAACTTTTGGGGTCCAATTTCTCCTGTTACTCTTGCAAAAATAAAAAAATTCTGGGCTAAAAAAATATTTTTGAGGAAAGGAAACATTTTTTATTTTCACGGCTCTGCGTTATTAACTTCTGTGAAGCACTTGGGGGTTCAAAGTGCTCACTACACATCTAGATAAGTTCATTTGGGGGTCTAGTTTCCAAAATGGAGTCAATTGTGGGGAGTTCCTACTGTTTAGGCACATCAGGGGCTCTGCAAACGCAACCTGACGCCCGCAGAGCATTCCATCAAAGTCTGCATTTCAAAACGTCACTACTTCCCTTCCGAACCCCGACGTGTGCCAAAACAGTGGTTTACCCCCACATATGGGGTATCAGCGTACTCAGGAGAAACTGGACAACAACTTTTGGGGTCCAATTTCTCCTGTTACCCTTGGGAAAATAAAAAATTGTGGGCTAAAAAATCATTTTTGAGAAAAGAAAAATTATTTTTTATTTTCATGGCTCTGCGTTATAAACTTCTGTGAAGCACTTGGGGGTTCAAAGTGCTCACCACACATCTAGATTAGTTCCTTGGGAGGTCTAGTTTCCAAAATGGGGTCACTTGTGTGGGAGCTCCAATGTTTAGGCACACAGGGGCTCTCCAAATGCGACATGGTGTCCGCTAATGATTGGAGCTAATTTTCCATTCAAAAAGCCAAATGGCGTGCCTTCCCTTCCGAGCCCTGCCGTGCGCCCAAACAGTGGTTTACCCCCACATATGGGGTATCATCGTACTCAGGACAAACTGGACAACAACATTTGGGGTCCAATTTCTCCTATTACCCTTGGGAAAATAAAAAATTCTGGGCTAAAAATCATTTTTGAGGAAAGAAAAATTATTTTTTTATTTTCACGGCTCTGCGTTATAAACTTCTGTGAAGCACCTGGGGGTTATAAGTGCTCACTATGCATCTAGATAAGTTCCTTGGGGGGTCTAGTTTCCAAAATGGGGTCACTTGTAGGGGAGCTCCAATGTTTAGGCACACAGGGGCTCTCCAAATGCGACATGGTGTCCGCTAACGATTGGAGCTAATTTTCCATTCAAAAAGTCAAATGGCACGCCTCCCCTTCCGAGCCTTGCCGTGCACCCAAACAGTGGTTTACCCCCACATATGAGGTATCGGCGTACTCAGGAGAAATTGCCCAACAAATTTTAGGATCCATTTTATCCTGTTGCCCATGTGAAAATGAAAGAATTGAGGCTAAAAGAAATTTTGTGTGAAAAAAAAGTACTTTTTCATTTTTGCGGATCAATTTGTGAAGCACCTGGGGGTTTAAAGTGCTCACTATGCCTCTAGATGAGTTCCTTGGGGGGTCTAGTTTCCAAAATGGGGTCACTTGTGGAGGAGCTCCAATGTTTAGGCACACAGGGGCTTTCCAAACGCGACATGGTGTCCGCTAACGATGGAGATAATTTTTCATTCAAAAAGTCAAATGGCGCTCCTTCCCTTCCGAGCCTTACCATGTGCCCAAACAGTGGTTTACCCCACATATGAGGTATCGGTGTACTCAGGAGAAATTGCCCAACAAATTTTAGGATCCATTTTATCCTGCTGCCCATGTGAAAATGAAAAAATTGAGGCTAAAATAATTTTTTTGTGAAAAAAAAGTACTTTTTCATTTTTACGGATCAATTTGTGAAGCACCTGGGGGTTTAAAGTGCTCACTATGCTTCTAGATAAGTTCCTTGGGGGGTCTAGTTTCCAAAATGGGGTCACTTGTGGGGGAGCTCCAATGTTTAGGCACACGGGGGCTCTCCAAACGCGACATGGTGTCCGCTAAAGATTGGAGCCAATTTTTCATTGAAAAAGTCAAATGGCGCTCCTTCCCTTCCGAGCCCTGCCGTGCGCCCAAACAGTGGTTTACCCCCACATATGAGGTATCAGCGTACTCAGGACAAATTGGACAACAACATCCGTGGTCCAGTTTCTCCTTTTACCCTTGGGAAAATAAAAAAATTGTTGCTAAAAAATCATTTTTGTGACTAAAAAGTTAAATGTTCATTTTTTACTTCCATGTTGCTTCTGCTGCTGTGAAACACCTGAAGGGTTAATAAACTTCTTGAATGTGGTTTTGAGCACCTTGAGGGGTGCAGTTTTTAGAATGGTGTCACTTTTGGGTATTTTCAGCCATATAGAACCCTCAAAATGACTTCAAATGTGAGGTGGTCCCTAAAAAAAATGGTTTTGTAAATTTTGTTGTAAAAATGAGAAATCACTGGTCAAATTTTAACCCTTATAACTTCCTAGCAAAAAAAAAAATGTGTTTCCAAAATTGTGCTGATGTAAAGTAGACATGTGGGAAACGTTATTTATTAACTATCTTGTGTCACATAACTCTCTGGTTTAACAGAATAAAAATTAAAAATGTGAAAATTGCGAAATTTTCAAAATTTTCGCCAAATTTCCGTTTTTTTCACAAATAAACTCAGAAATTATCGACCTAAATTTACCACTAACATGAAGCCCAATATGTCACGAAAAAACAATCTCAGAATCGCTAGGATCCGTTGAAGCGTTCCTGAGTTATTACCTCATAAAGGGACACTGGTCAGAATTGCAAAAAATGGCAAGGTCATTAAGGCCAAAATAGGCTGGGTCATGAAGGGGTTAAAAATGCACCCGATGTTCTAGATGATTCAACATTGAAACCCATTCCCAGGTACTTTAATGCTGCACAAGGCAGCAATGCAAATCTTCTCAAGGTCTTTGGTATACAGTAGACTAAGTCATCATAGACAAAAGAGGTGGGAATTGGAGATGGACTCCTGCACAACTGGAGTCACAATGGATCATGAAAATTGATTGCATTCGACCTATGGCACTCAATGAGGTTTTGAGTTTCGCAACAATTTTTTAATTCTATAAGAATTTTTGTACATAGGCTTTTGTATTAAGTGGTTATTATAACCTCTCTTTCATTGTAGGATCTCCCAGGATAATCTGTGCTCACTCCCAACAGGATATATTTAGCATGCATTAGTAATCTCACCCTGAAGATGGATTTTTCCAGACATATGAAACCCTTTTGCTAATTCACATCTAAATCTCACCTCATTCAAATTTTAATATTGTCTTATATATTCAATATAATTATATTTCCTGTAGCTTTCTAAAGTCCACGATAGTAAATATGATGCTTCTCTGAGCACTTTACATTATTTTATTGCTCTATGCGCATATAAACGTGAATATGAATATATATATATATATATATATATAGAGAGAGAGAGAGAGAGAGGAACAATATATGACATTTTTATTTATATTTTTATTATTTTTATACAGTCACAAATGCCTTTTTATATAGTAGTTAGATGGAGGCCCGGGAGGGTGGTAAAGTCACAATGGGGCAAGCTTTGTAGTTTTGAGAATCTCTCCCCATGTGCTCACCCATCTATCCACTCTCTCTTTCCCCATGTGCTGACTTCTCAGATCTGTGCTCTCTTCTTTGACCTGTCAACCCCATGTGCTATCCCCTTTGTCTGCTGTCTTTCTCATTTCTGTGCTGTGTTCTCCCCTCACGTGCTGTCCCGTTTGAGCTGTCTCCCCCCTGTGCTCTGTCTCTCTCACCCCTTTGCACTTTCTCTCTCCCCCATCTACTATCTTCTCCTCTCATGTCATCCCATCTTTGACCTGTGTACCCCATGTGCTCTCGTACATGGTCAGACACAGACAATTTTTAAAATGAACTTTCATTCGTGGGAAAACCCCTTTACTGTGACCGGCTTCCTCTGCCTGTAGACACACTGCAATCTGCCACTGGGATCAGCCAAATGATTCACTTCGCCTACGTGGAATTCACGCAGGCGCAGTAAATCAGACCGCCAACCATCTTTGTGCAAACAGATAGCGGCGGTCACATTAAAACTGTGCATGCGCTCTTCCTGTACAAAGATGGCGGCGGTCAGTGAATCATTCAACTGATCCCGGCAGCGGCGTGTTCGCAACGGTGTTCCGCTGGTGGTACCATGCAAGAGGCTGTGTGCGGCATATAGTGTGCGTGTGTGTGTTTGGTGCATACGGCATATGCAGTGTGTGTTTGTGTGTGTGTGGTGCGTATGGCTTATACAGTGTGTGTGTGTGTGTTTGTGGTGTGGCGGTGTTCCGCTGGTGGTACCATGCAAGAGGCTGGTACCACCAGCAGTTTCCATATTTAGATACTTCCGCCTCTTGGAATTCTGGGATCTGGACACATCTGGATGAACAAGATGTGAAGACATTACAAGGTAAGTATATATTAAGATTGGCTCTGCACAGGATTGTCACTTATATGTTTACTTTTTCTGCCTTATTGGCCTATCCAAGCACATATGGTATGTACTTTGTGTGAATCTTTTTGTGTTTTTTCCCGCCAATGAATTAAGTAATAAATCATTTTTAATTTTCTCAAATTAAAGTATCACGTGTAGTGTTGAGCATTCCGATACCGCAAGTATCGGGTATCGGCCGATACTTGCGGTATCGGAATTCCGATACCGGGATTCCGATACTTGCCGCGTATCGGATACCGGAATCGGAAGTTCCCAGATTCAAAATTCCGAAATTCAGCCAATGAGAATGATTCCAAGTGTGGGCACATCCTGTTTAGCATGGAGGGCATGAAACTACTGGCAAGGCTGTGATTGGCTGCTGAAATGATGTCATGATGCAGTTTAAAAGTCGCTGGCGCCATTTTGCGATCACTCTGCTGTGAATTCAGTTAGTGACAGGACGCTGTTTGCTGACTGAGGGACAGTTTAGAGATAGCGATTTGCTTCTTTGTGCTTTCCAAAGGCTAATTTAGCAACCGCTGTGTTCACCTACTATTCACCTTGCTTTTGCCTTGTAGCGCTGTTTTCACAGCGATCTGCAAGGTCTGTGTGTGTGTGTGTGAGTGCAGCCCACTCTCTTGTCTGAGTGCAGCCACATAGGCCATCCATAGCTGGTTGTATTCAGTTCAGGGAGGGTGGTTCATTGCCTCATACTGTTCTTTTTTTTTTTTTTTTTTTTTTTTTCAAGTAGTGTAGTCTGCTGCTAATTAATTTAAAAAAATCCTATTAGTGTCTTTCCACCCGTCTCCAGCTAATTTGTGGAAAAACACTACATAGGATAAAGTAGAGGAGGGTTTTTGGGCCTTGCAGCGCCGTTTACGGCTGTCTGCACGGTCTCCGTGTGACTGCAGCTCGCCCTGTAGTCTGTGAGCAGCCGTAGCCTGGTTGTCTCCAGCTCAGGGTTGTTCACTGCGTCATACCGCCAAATCAATTTTAATTTTTTTTCAAGTAGTGTAGTCTGCTGCTAATTAATTTAAAAAAATCCTATTAGTGTCTTTCCACACGTCTCCAGCTAATTTGTGGAAAAACACTACATAGGATAAAGTAGAGGAGGGTTTTTGGGCCTTGCAGCGCCGTTTACGGCTGTCTGCACGGTCTCCGTGTGACTGCAGCTCGCCCTGTAGTCTGTGAGCAGCCGTAGCCTGGTTGTCTCCAGCTCAGGGTTGTTCACTGCGTCATACCGCCAAATTAATTTTAATTTTTTTTCAAGTAGTGTAGTCTGCTGCTAATTAATTTAAAAAAATCCTATTAGTGTCTTTCCACCCGTCTCCAGCTAATTTGTGGAAAAACACTACATAGGATAAAGTAGAGGAGGGTTTTTGGGCCTTGCAGCGCCGTTTACGGCTGTCTGCACGGTCTCCGTGTGACTGCAGCTCGCCCTGTAGTCTGTGAGCAGCCGTAGCCTGGTTGTCTCCAGCTCAGGGTTGTTCACTGCGTCATACCGCCAAATCAATTTTAATTTTTTTTCAAGTAGTGTAGTCTGCTGCTAATTAATTTAAAAAAATCCTATTAGTGTCTTTCCACCCGTCTCCAGCTAATTTGTGGAAAAACACTACATAGGATAAAGTAGAGGAGGGTTTTTGGGCCTTGCAGCGCCGTTTACGGCTGTCTGCACGGTCTCCGTGTGACTGCAGCTCGCCCTGTAGTCTGTGAGCAGCCGTAGCCTGGTTGTCTCCAGCTCAGGGTTGTTCACTGCGTCATACCGCCAAATCAATTTTAATTTTTTTTCAAGTAGTGTAGTCTGCTGCTAATTAATTTAAAAAAATCCTATTAGTGTCTTTCCACCCGTCTCCAGCTAATTTGTGGAAAAACACTACATAGGATAAAGTAGAGGAGGGTTTTTGGGCCTTGCAGCGCCGTTTACGGCTGTCTGCACGGTCTCCGTGTGACTGCAGCTCGCCCTGTAGTCTGTGAGCAGCCATAGCCTGGTTGTCTCCAGCTCAGGGTTGTTCACTGCGTCATACCGCCAAATCAATTTTAATTTTTTTTCAAGTAGTGTAGTCTGCTGCTAATTAATTTAAAAAAATCCTATTAGTGTCTTTCCACCCGTCTCCAGCTAATTTGTGGAAAAACACTACATAGGATAACGTAGAGGAGGGTTTTTGGGCCTTGCAGCGCCGTTTACGTCTGTCTGCACGGTCTCCGTGTGACTGCAGCTCTATCTGTTGTCAGTTCAGCCCCCAAAAAAGAAATAAATAATAAAGTTCACCAAACACACCAGTTACACCACTTTACATTTCTGTAGGCCACATTAGCTCATATTAAAGTCTAGTCCACACTTTAGAAAATTAGTGTTTCTTATACCTGTTAGGAGGAGTTGCTCAGGAATAAGCACACAAATCCGTTAGTACTTTTCTGCTTATCTTTATCAGTCAACCAAGATGAAGAAGGCAGTGAGTAAGGCACGTGG
The DNA here is from genome assembly GCF_051348905.1 of Ranitomeya variabilis. Taxonomy (NCBI): domain Eukaryota; kingdom Metazoa; phylum Chordata; class Amphibia; order Anura; family Dendrobatidae; genus Ranitomeya; species Ranitomeya variabilis. Next base: position 58,294,004 of record NC_135233.1, read on the forward strand.
GCGTGGGCGTGGGCGCGGAGCAGGGATGGGACGTGGGGATTCTGTGCCTGCTGCGGGCACCGGTGACTCATCAGCACCCACTTTCACCAGGCAACAGTCGTTCATGCGCAGCTTTGTGTCAGAGCGCCGTACACCGCTGCTGCGTGAAGAACAAATTGAAGCCGTTGTTGGATGGATGGCAGCTAATGCATCAACTTCAATTAGTGCCACATCCTCTCAGACACAGAGCACTGGAGAGCAGCCATCTGTCTCTTCACCACCTGCCAAATTGCCCAGGCAGACAGAGAGCCCAGGACAGGAGCCGTCTCTACTTCTGTTCTCTGAATCTCTTGGCTTGGAAACAGGGGGCCAGCCAAGCAGCATTGGAGAAATGGAAGAAGAGGCAGGGTGCAGTGATGCCCAACAGCTTTTTCTGTCTTCCTCTGAAGAGGCGGGTGGGCCAGTGGCTCCGGTCACCACATCGCAGGCCGCATCAGCTGATGATGACACTCAGGTGCCACTTACTGGTGCGTGCTCTGCTGCTGAGACTACCCAGGAGGAGCAGTTGGGGGCAGAGGGTAGTGTAGATGATGAGGTCCTCGACCCATCTTGGCGTGAGGGACAGGAAGGTGGTGGGAGCAGCTCTGAGGAAGAGATTCCCCGTACGGCCCAAAGAGGGAGAGGGAGGGGGAAGACTGCGGATCCTGCAGCCTCCGCTTTGGCACCCGTTAGGAGCATGTCTCTTCCAAAAGCCAAAAAGGGCGCTCCCAAGACTTGCAGTGCCTGGTCCTTTTTTGACACAGTTGCAGATGACATTTGCTATGTCAGATGCAACGTGTGTCATCAAAAAGTCAAAAGAGGGAAAAATGTCAGCAACCTCAATACCTCCAACATGTGGAAACATGTGCGCAACAGGCACCCGGCGGAGTTAGAAAAACACACTGAAGAGGTAGGCCAACCAACAGCGGCAGCTACCACCTCTTCAGCTCGTGTTGCCTCTTCCTCTAGCTCACACGCAGCTGGTTCGGCTTCCTCCCAGGATCGCCGTGGAAGAACCTCTGGCCCTGTTGTCCAGAGACCCGCTGTAATTCCACCCGCAGCGCCACTTTCCCAGTCATCCACACACTCCCAGCCCAGTCTACAGCCATCGGTAGTACAGGCATGGGAGAAAAGGCGGCCTTTCTCGTCAAACCACCCACGAGCACAGGCTCTGACTGCAGGCATTGCCAAACTTCTGTCACTGGAAATGCTGTCATTCAGGCTGGTGGAGACTGACAGCTTCCGTGACTTGATGTCATTGGCAGTCCCACAGTACAATGTGCCCAGCCGCTTTTACTTCAGCAGGCAAGCCGTCCCTGCCCTGCACAAGCATGTGGAGGGACACATAAAACACGCGCTACTGAACGCCGTCAGTAGCAAGGTCCACCTCACCACCGATGCGTGGACCAGTCAACATGGACAGGGGTGATACCTTTCCCTCACTGCCCATTGGGTTAATGTTGTTGAGCCAGGTACAGACCGTGCGAGTGGCGCAGGACGTGTCCTGCCCACTCCAAGGATTGCAGGAATCCATTCTGTACGCATTGACTCCTACTCTTACACCAGTTCCTCAGAATCATCGCTGCAGGAGCCGTCACAGTCCACCTCCACATGGACCCGTGATGAACGTGTACCTGTTACGACCGACATGAGCACAGCCGTGGCCAAACGTCAACAGGCCGTGTTGAAATTAATTTTTTTGGGGAATCGTAGCCACACAGCGCAGGAGCTCTGGAATGCCATCAAGCAGGAGAGCGATGTGTGGTTTGTGCCAGCGAATCTCCAGCCAGGCATGGTAGTGTGTGATAATGGCCGAAATCTGGTGGCAGCTCTGGGCCTCGGCAACCTCACTCACATCCCATGTCTGGCACATGTGCTCAATTTGGTCGTGCAGAGCTTTTTGAGGGACTATCTGGATCTTGATGCACTGCTGCACAAGGTCCGCCTAGAGTGTGCTCACTTGCGGCGTTCCAGCACGGCAAAAGCGCGCATTGCGGCTCTGCAGCGCCGACACCGCCTGCCGGAACATCGCATCATATGTGACCTACCTACCAGGTGGAATTCCACGTTACATATGTTGGAGCGGTTGTGTGAGCAGCAGCAAGCTGTAATGGAGTACCAGCTGCTTCAGGCGCAAAGAAGTCGCAGTCAGCGCCGTACAGACTTCACAACCACAGAGTGGGCCACTATGAATGACGTCTGCCAGGTTTTGCGTCCCTTTGATTATTCCACGCGGATGGCGAGTGCAGATGATGCACTAGTCAGCATGACTGTCCCCCTTATCTGCCTGCTTGAAAAATCACTGCAAGCGCTAAGGGATGATGTTGTGGAAGAGGTGGAGGATGAGGATTCACCATTTCCATCATCTTCTGGACAGTCAGCGCCACGTGGTTCCTCACAAACGCGTAGGCAGGGGACAGTTTGTGAGGAGGATGAGGAGGAGTCAATGGAGGAGGAAGACGTCCGTCCAGAGGAGGGAGTTACCGAATTGTCCAGTACTCAGTGTGTACAGCGAGGGTGGGGTGATGACGAGCGGGCAGAGATCACGCCTCCAGCAGGGGACAGCGTTTCTTGGGCAGTTGGCAGTCTGCAGCACATGGTGGATTACATGCTGCAGTGCCTGAGAAACGACCGCCGCATCGCCCACATTCTCAACATGTCTGATTATTGGGTGTTCACCCTCCTCGATCCTCGCTACCGGGACAACATAGAAAGCCTCATCACACCGTTGAACCGGGAGCGAAAAATGCGGGAGTACCAAGACACACTGGTCAATTCCATCATCTTCTCCATTCCAACTGAGAGAAGTGCTGCTAGTGCATTACAAAGCAGCTCAGTGCGTCCAGGCAGTGGAGGAGGCTCTGCACAAAGAGGGAGCAGAAGCAGTGCCTCTGCCCAAGGCAAGACCAGTATGGCCCAACTGTGGCACAGTTTTCTGTGCCCCCCACAAAAGTCTACACCACCACAGACGGCTCCAGTCAGCAGGAGGCAACGGTTCCGTCAGATGGTGACAGACTACATGTCTTGCCCTCTTGCTGTACTCCCAGACGGCTCTTCCCCTTTCAAGTTTTGGGTCTCAAAGCTGGATACATGGCCAGAGCTAAGCCAGTATGCATTGGAGGTGCTGTCTTGCCCTGCGGCCAGTGTATTATCGGAACGTGTCTTTAGTGCTGCAGGTGGTGTACTAACTGACCGTCGCATGCGACTATCCTCCGATAACGTTGACCGGCTTACTTTCCTGAAAATGAACAAGGCCTGGATCTCGCAGGAATTTGCCACTCCTCCTCCTGATTAAATAATTAGGTCACTGTATACGTTATCCAGGTCTCCTGTTGTGTTCATCTTTCTACCACCTGAACTTAAATTCCTGTGCTCCAACACCGCCAGTTGAGGCTCAGAAGTGCCGTCTGCACAGTCAAAACATACGACCCAGTGTTATTGGGTTTCAGTAACGTCAGCTGATCCCCAGCTGTGTAGCCGGCAATGTGTCATGCGACCGCCACGCTGACACAACAACTGAAATGTAAGGGAATCTGTCCCCCCCCCCCCAAGGCGTTTGTTACTGAAAGAGCCACCTTGTGCAGCAGTAATGCTGCACAAGGAAAAGGTAGCTATTTTTGTTTAGCTCCTTGCACACGCAGAACTTAACACTTATAAAATGTGTCCACTGATACCGTAAAACCGTCCCGGAGGTGGGACTTTCCTTCGTAATGTGACGCAGCACAGCCGTCATTCCTACCCCCCCGGCGCCGCGCACCGGCTCCTCAGCGTTGTTTTATTCCGTCCCGGAGCCTGCGCTGTTATGTTATCCCATGGCCAGGCACACTTAGCGCTGCCCGTCTTCTGGCATCATTTGGTGTCAGGATGGCTGCGCCTGTGCGGCCGTGCTGGCAGAGAGCCCGCCTCGCAGTGTCTTCTGATTTAATCCCACTGGGGGCCTGGGATCCATGGACATGCGCAGTGCATATCTGAACCTCCACCTCTCACTCATTTCCCTATGGCTTCTTCAGACTGTTCGGTGTCAGCTGGTCCCTAATAGCATGCCACGGCCGTGACACCGCACAGTCTTAAGAAGCCGTAGGGAGGGGAGTGAGAGGCGAGGATATGCACTGCGCATGTCCATGGATCCCAGGCCCCCAGTGGGATTAAATCAGAAGACTCTTCGAGGCGGGCTCTCTGCCAGCGCGGCCGCACAGGCGCAGCCATCCTGACACCAAATGATGCCAGAAGACGGGCAGCGCTAAGTGTGCCTGGCCACGGGATAACATAACAGCGCAGGCTCCGGGACGGAATAAAACAACGCTGAGGAGCCGGTGCGCGGCGCCGGGGGGGTAGGAATGACGGCTGTGCTGCGTCACATTACGAAGGAAAGTCCCACCTCCGGGACGGTTTTACGGTTGCAGGGGACACATTTTATAAGTGTTTAGTTCTGTGTTTGCAAGGAGCATGATGAAAAGAGCCACCTTTTCCTTTTGCATCTTTTGTGCTGCACAAGCTGGCTCTTTCAGCTACAAACGCCTTGGGGGGGGGTTAAAGGTTCCCTTTCGACTTTCTCAGGCTTCGGCCTACATTGTGTTCCTCTGCTTTTCCACCTGTCCCTGGGCTCCAACACCGCCAGTTGCCGTCCAGAAGTGCTGTACGCACAGTCAACAGTCCCTCCTCTGTTATTGGGGTTCAGTAACGTCAGCTGTTCCCCTGCTGTGTGTGTGGCAATCCCTCCTACCTCCTCCAACCTCCTCCTCCTCCACCTGCCCCTGGGCTCCAACACCGCCAGTTGCCGTCCAGAAGTGCTGTACGCACAGTCAACAGTCCCTCCTCTGTTATTGGGGTTCAGTAACGTCAGCTGTTCCCCTGCTGTGTGTGTGGCAATCCCTCCTACCTCCTCCAACCTCCTCCTCCTCCACCTGCCCCTGGGCTCCAACACCGCCAGTTGCCGTCCAGAAGTGCTGTACGCACAGTCAACAGTCCCTCCTCTGTTATTGGGGTTCAGTAACGTCAGCTGTTCCCCTGCTGTGTGTGTGGCAATCCCTCCTACCTCCTCCAACCTCCTCCTCCTCCACCTGCCCCTGGGCTCCAACACCGCCAGTTGCCGTCCAGAAGTGCTGTACGCACAGTCAACAGTCCCTCCTCTGTTATTGGGGTTCAGTAACGTCAGCTGTTCCCCTGCTGTGTGTGTGGCAATCCCTCCTACCTCCTCCAACCTCCTCCAACCTCCTCCTCCTCCACCTGTCCCTGGGCTCCAACACCGCCAGTTGCCGTCCAGAAGTGCTGTACGCACAGTCAACAGTCCCTCCTCTGTTATTGGGGTTCAGTAACGTCAGCTGTTCCCCTGCTGTGTGTGTGGCAATCCCTCCTACCTCCTCATCCTCCACCTGTCCCTGGGCTCCAACACCGCCAGTTGCCGTCCAGAAGTGCTGTACGCACAGTCAACAGTCCCTCCTCTGTTATTGGGGTTCAGTAACGTCAGCTGTTCCCCTGCTGTGTGTGTGGCAATCCCTCCTACCTCCTCCAACCTCCTCCTCCCCCACCTGCCCCTGGGCTCCAACACCGCCAGTTGCCGTCCAGAAGTGCTGTACGCACAGTCAACAGTCCCTCCTCTGTTATTGGGGTTCAGTAACGTCAGCTGTTCCCCTGCTGTGTGTGTGGCAATCCCTCCTACCTCCTCCAACCTCCTCCTCCTCCACCTGCCCCTGGGCTCCAACACCGCCAGTTGCCGTCCAGAAGTGCTGTACGCACAGTCAACAGTCCCTCCTCTGTTATTGGGGTTCAGTAACGTCAGCTGTTCCCCTGCTGTGTGTGTGGCAATCCCTCCTACCTCCTCCAACCTCCTCCTCCTCCACCTGCCCCTGGGCTCCAACACCGCCAGTTGCCGTCCAGAAGTGCTGTACGCACAGTCAACAGTCCCTCCTCTGTTATTGGGGTTCAGTAACGTCAGCTGTTCCCCTGCTGTGTGTGTGGCAATCCTTCCTACCTCCTCCAACCTCCTCCTCCTCCACCTGCCCCTGGGCTCCAACACCGCCAGTTGCCGTCCAGAAGTGCTGTACGCACAGTCAACAGTCCCTCCTCTGTTATTGGGGTTCAGTAACGTCAGCTGTTCCCCTGCTGTGTGTGTGGCAATCCCTCCTACCTCCTCCAACCTCCTCCTCCTCCACCTGCCCCTGGGCTCCAACACCGCCAGTTGCCGTCCAGAAGTGCTGTACGCACAGTCAACAGTCCCTCCTCTGTTATTGGGGTTCAGTAACGTCAGCTGTTCCCCTGCTGTGTGTGTGGCAATCCCTCCTACCTCCTCCAACCTCCTCCAACCTCCTCCTCCTCCACCTGTCCCTGGGCTCCAACACCGCCAGTTGCCGTCCAGAAGTGCTGTACGCACAGAGCCAAACACCTCGCCAATGTGTTAGTGGGGTTCAGCACCGCCAGCTGTTCCCCTGCTGTGTATACGGCAACGTGTACTGCGACCGCCACGCAGGCACAACAAGTTAAATTTAAGGGAACCTGTCCCCCCCCCCCAGGCGTTTGTTACTGAAGGAGCCACCTTGTGCAGCAGTAATGATGCAAAGGGAAAAAGTGCCTCTTTTCGTGGTGCTCCTTGCAGATGCTGAACCTAACACTTATGAAATGTGTCCCCTCACAGCGTTCAACCGTCCGGTAGGTGGAACTTTCCTTTGTCATGTGACGCAGCACAGCCGTCATTTTTACCCCCTTGTCGCCGTGCGCCGCCTCCTCAGCGTTGTTTGAATCTGTCCCGGAGCCTGCGCTGTTAGGTTACCCCTTGGCCATGCACACATTTTGCGCTGCCCGTCTTCTGACATCATTTGCTGTCAGGCTGGCTGCGCCTGTGCGGGTGCGCTGTCCGAGATTCAGCCTCGCGGTGTTGTCTAATGTAATCCCACCGCGGGCCTGGGATCCGTGTCCATGCGCAGTGCATATCCTCGCCTCTCACTCCCCTCCCTACGGCTTCTAAAGACTGTTCGGTGTCAGCTGATCCCTAATAGCATGCCACGGCCGTGACACCGCACAGTCTTAAGAAGCCGTAGGGAGGGGAGTGAGAGGCGAGGATATGCACTGCGCATGGACACGGATCCCAGGCCCGCGGTGGGATTACATTAGACGACACCGCGAGGCTGAATCTCGGACAGCGCACCCGCACAGGCGCAGCCAGCCTGACAGCAAATGATGTCAGAAGACGGGCAGCGCAAAATGTGTGCATGGCCAAGGGGTAACCTAACAGCGCAGGCTCCGGGACAGATTCAAACAACGCTGAGGAGGCGGCGCACGGCGACAAGGGGGTAAAAATGACGGCTGTGCTGCGTCACATGACAAAGGAAAGTTCCACCTACCGGACGGTTGAACGCTGTGAGGGGACACATTTCATAAGTGTTAGGTTCAGCATCTGCAAGGACCATAATTAAAAGAGCTAAGTTTACCTTTTCCAGCATTAGTGCTGTACACGATGGCTCTTCCAGCTACAAACGCCTGGGGGGGGGGTTAAAGGTTTCCTTTCAACTTGCTCCAGTGCAGGCTTCGGCCTACACTCCGCTCCCCCTGCTCCTCCTGCTGACCCTGGGCTCTAACACCGCCAGTTGGGGCCCAGATGTGCTAGCTGCACAGAGAAAAACACCTCGCCAATGTGTCAGTGGGGTTCAGCACCGCCAGCTGTTCCCCTGCTGTGCAGCCGGCAACGTGTCCTGCAACAGCCACGCAGGCACAACAGACCCAAAGCTGCCGCCAGTGCAGGCTTCGGCCTACACTCTGCTCCCTCTCCTCCTCCTGCTGACCCCGGGCTCCAACACCGCCAGTTGGGGCCCGGTACTGCTAGCTGCACAGAGAAAAACACCTCGCCAATGTGTCAGTGGGGTTCAGCACCGCCAGCTGTTCCCCTGCTGTGCAGCCGGCATCGTGTCCTGCAAAAGCCACGCAGACACCAGAACTGAAATTGAAGGGAACCTGTCCCCCCTCCCCCAGGCGTTTGTACGTTTTTAAGGCCACCTTGTACAGCGGTAATGCTGCATGTGTGCAAGGTGGCTCATAAACGTATTCTCCTCGCACATGTGGAACGGAAAACACGTCTAAAATGTGTCCTCTGTGTGACCATTTAACCGTCCCGGTGGTGTGACTTTCCTTTGTAATGACACGCTGCAACCCCCTTGGTAGCGCTGCCCGTCTTCTGGCATCATTGTTTGGCTGCCTGCGCCTCTGCGGCCGCCCTGACCCACACAACGCCCCTCGGTGTCTTATTTCTTGGGACTGCGAGGGTGTGTTTGATGGGCATGAGCAGTGCATCAGTTCGCCTGTCCCTCATCTCCTTCCGCCTTCTTCAGACTGTGCGGCTTCATGGCCGTGGCATGCGATAAGGGATCAGCTGACGCCACATAGTCTGAAGCAGGTGTAAGAACCCAAGCGAGAGGCGAACATATGTACTGCGCCAGGCCATGAATCCCAGCCCCGCAGTGTTTTAACTATGTCAATACACTGCGGGGCTGTGATTCATGGGCATCGCGAACCGCACCAGCCAACATTAAATGAGGTCAGAAGATGGGCAGCGCTAACAGCGCTAGGCCAGGGGATAACACGACAGCGCAGACTCCTGTACAGCAAATAACAACGCTCAGGAGGCTGCACCCAGCACCAAGGTGGGATTCTTGACATCTGTGCTGCGTCTCATTACAAAGGGAACTCGCGCCTCCAACACAGTTTGACTGTATAAAGGGCTAAATGTTACACGTGTTCCATTCAGCATGTGCAAGGAGCCAAATTAAAAGAGCAACCTTTGACTTGTGCACCACTACTGCTGCATAAGCTGTGGCTCTTCTACTTTGTAACCCCTCAGGGGGGGTTAAAGGTTACCTTTGAAATTGGTTCGATTAGGCTTCGGCCTACACTCTGCTCCCCCTGCAGAGCCCGGGCTCCAACACCGCCAGTTGGGGCCCGGTACTGCTAGCTGCACAGAGAAAAACACCTCGCCAATGTGTCAGTGGGGTTCAGCACCGCCAGCTGTTCCCCTGCTGTGCAGCCGGCAACGTGTCCTGCAACAGCCACGCAGGCACAACAGACCCAAAGCTGCCGCCAGTGCAGGCTTCGGCCTACACTCTGCTCCCTCTCCTCCTCCTGCTGACCCCGGGCTCCAACACCGCCAGTTGGGGCCCGGTACTGCTAGCTGCACAGAGAAAAACACCTCGCCAATGTGTCAGTGGGGTTCAGCACCGCCAGCTGTTCCCCTGCTGTGCAGCCGGCAACGTGTCCTGCAACAGCCACGCAGGCACAACAGACCCAAAGCTGCCGCCAGTGCAGGCTTCGGCCTACACTCTGCTCCCTCTCCTCCTCCTGCTGACCCCGGGCTCCAACACCGCCAGTTGGGGCCCGGTACTGCTAGCTGCACAGAGAAAAACACCTCGCCAATGTGTCAGTGGGGTTCAGCACCGCCAGCTGTTCCCCTGCTGTGCAGCCGGCAACGTGTCCTGCAACAGCCACGCAGGCACAACAGACCCAAAGCTGCCGCCAGTGCAGGCTTCGGCCTACACTCTGCTCCCTCTCCTCCTCCTGCTGACCCTGGGCTCCAACACCGCCAGTTGGGGCCCGGTACTGCTAGTTGCACAGAGAAAAACACCTCGCCAATGTGTCAGTGGGGTTCAGCATCGCCAGCTGTTCCCCTGCTGTGCAGCCGGCATCGTGTCCTGCAAAAGCCACGCAGACACCAGAACTGAAATTGAAGGGAACCTGTCCCCCCTCCCCCAGGCGTTTGTACGTTTTTAAGGCCACCTTGTACAGCGGTAATGCTGCATGTGTGCAAGGTGGCTCATAAACGTATTCTCCTCGCACATGTGGAACGGAAAACACGTCTAAAATGTGTCCTCTGTGTGACCATTTAACCGTCCCGGTGGTGTGACTTTCCTTTGTAATGACACGCTGCAACCCCCTTGGTAGCGCTGCCCGTCTTCTGGCATCATTGTTTGGCTGCCTGCGCCTCTGCGGCCGCCCTGACCCACACAACGCCCCTCGGTGTCTTATTTCTTGGGACTGCGAGGGTGTGTTTGATGGGCATGAGCAGTGCATCAGTTCGCCTGTCCCTCATCTCCTTCCGCCTTCTTCAGACTGTGCGGCTTCATGGCCGTGGCATGCGATAAGGGATCAGCTGACGCCACATAGTCTGAAGCAGGTGTAAGAACCCAAGCGAGAGGCGAACATATGTACTGCGCCAGGCCATGAATCCCAGCCCCGCAGTGTTTTAACTATGTCAATACACTGCGGGGCTGTGATTCATGGGCATCGCGAACCGCACCAGCCAACATTAAATGAGGTCAGAAGATGGGCAGTGCTAACAGCGCTAGGCCAGGGGATAACACGACAGCGCAGACTCCTGTACAGCAAATAACAACGCTCAGGAGGCTGCACCCAGCACCAAGGTGGGATTCTTGACATCTGTGCTGCGTCTCATTACAAAGGGAACTCGCGCCTCCAACACAGTTTGACTGTATAAAGGGCTAAATGTTACACGTGTTCCATTCAGCGTGTGCAAGGAGCCAAATTAAAAGAGCAACCTTTGACTTGTGCACCACTACTGCTGCATAAGCTGTGGCTCTTCTACTTTGTAACCCCTGAGGGGGGGTTAAAGGTTACCTTTGAAATTGGTTCGATTAGGCTTCGGCCTACACTCTGCTCCCCCTGCAGAGCCCGGGCTCCAACACCGCCAGTTGGGGTCCGGTACTGCTAGCTGCACAGAGAAAAACACCTCGCCAATGTGTCAGTGGGGTTCAGCACCGCCAGCTGTTCCCCTGCTGTGCAGCCGGCAACGTGTCCTGCAACAGCCACGCAGGCACAACAGACCCAAAGCTGCCGCCAGTGCAGGCTTCGGCCTACACTCTGCTCCCTCTCCTCCTCCTGCTGACCCCGGGCTCCAACACCGCCAGTTGGGGCCCGGTACTGCTAGCTGCACAGAGAAAAACACCTCGCCAATGTGTCAGTGGGGTTCAGCACCACCAGCTGTTCCCCTGCTGTGCAGCCGGCATCGTGTCCTGCAAAAGCCACGCAGACACCAGAACTGAAATTGAAGGGAACCTGTCCCCCCTCCCCCAGGCGTTTGTACGTTTTTAAGGCCACCTTGTACAGCGGTAATGCTGCATGTGTGCAAGGTGGCTCATAAACGTATTCTCCTCGCACATGTGGAACGGAAAACACGTCTAAAATGTGTCCTCTGTGTGACCATTTAACCGTCCCGGTGGTGTGACTTTCCTTTGTAATGACACGCTGCAACCCCCTTGGTAGCGCTGCCCGTCTTCTGGCATCATTGTTTGGCTGCCTGCGCCTCTGCGGCCGCCCTGACCCACACAACGCCCCTCGGTGTCTTATTTCTTGGGACTGCGAGGGTGTGTTTGATGGGCATGAGCAGTGCATCAGTTCGCCTGTCCCTCATCTCCTTCCGCCTTCTTCAGACTGTGCGGCTTCATGGCCGTGGCATGCGATAAGGGATCAGCTGACGCCACATAGTCTGAAGCAGGTGTAAGAACCCAAGCGAGAGGCGAACATATGTACTGCGCCAGGCCATGAATCCCAGCCCCGCAGTGTTTTAACTATGTCAATACACTGCGGGGCTGTGATTCATGGGCATCGCGAACCGCACCAGCCAACATTAAATGAGGTCAGAAGATGGGCAGCGCTAACAGCGCTAGGCCAGGGGATAACACGACAGCGCAGACTCCTGTACAGCAAATAACAACGCTCAGGAGGCTGCACCCAGCACCAAGGTGGGATTCTTGACATCTGTGCTGCGTCTCATTACAAAGGGAACTCGCGCCTCCAACACAGTTTGACTGTATAAAGGGCTAAATGTTACACGTGTTCCATTCAGCGTGTGCAAGGAGCCAAATTAAAAGAGCAACCTTTGACTTGTGCACCACTACTGCTGCATAAGCTGTGGCTCTTCTACTTTGTAACCCCTGAGGGGGGGTTAAAGGTTACCTTTGAAATTGGTTCGATTAGGCTTCGGCCTACACTCTGCTCCCCCTGCAGAGCCCGGGCTCCAACACCGCCAGTTGGGGCCCGGTACTGCTAGCTGCACAGAGAAAAACACCTCGCCAATGTGTCAGTGGGGTTCAGCACCGCCAGCTGTTCCCCTGCTGTGCAGCCGGCAACGTGTCCTGCAACAGCCACGCAGGCACAACAGACCCAAAGCTGCCGCCAGTGCAGGCTTCGGCCTACACTCTGCTCCCTCTCCTCCTCCTGCTGACCCCGGGCTCCAACACCGCCAGTTGGGGCCCGGTACTGCTAGCTGCACAGAGAAAAACACCTCGCCAATGTGTCAGTGGGGTTCAGCACCGCCAGCTGTTCCCCTGCTGTGCAGCCGGCATCGTGTCCTGCAAAAGCCACGCAGACACTTGCTCTTGTACCTTCTGCTCCCCATCCTGGTTCCAGTACCGTCAGCTGGTTCCGGGCAGAGCCTTTGGCTTAGGTGCCTCCCTCTGGGTATCCGAGTTCCACCAACGTCAGGTGGTCCTTGGTAGTGCTTTCAGGCACGGGTACCTCCTGCTTAGTAACCGGGTTCCAGTAACGTCAGCTGGTCCTCGGTAGTTCCATTGGCTCTTGGACCTTCGGCTACCCATCCGGGTTCCAGCACCGTCAGCTGGTTCTCGGCACTGTCTTTTGCTCTTGTACCTTCTGCTCCCCATCCTGGTTCCAGTACCGTCAGCTGGTTCCGGGCAGAGCCTTTGGCTTAGGTGCCTCCCTCTGGGTATCCGAGTTCCACCAACATCAGGTGGTCCTTGGTAGTGCTTTCAGGCACGGGTACCTCCTGCTTAGTAACCGGGTTCCAGTAACGTCAGCTGGTCCTCGGTAGTTCCATTGGCTCTTGGACCTTTGGGTAGCCATCCGAGTTCCAGTTCCATCAGCTGGTTCTCGGCATTTTCTCAGCCTTCTTGTACCTTCTGCTACATTTCCAAGTTCAAGAGACTAAACACGATGACCCGGAAGAACACCCCTAAGATGACGACGACACCAGAGACGACAACCACCGTGATGACGACGACCCTGGAGACGATGACCCTGAAGACCACCGTGATGACGACGACCCCGGAGACGACGACCCTGAAGACCACCCCGATGACGATGACCCTGGAGACGACGACCCTGGAGACGACGACCCTGGAGACGACGACGACCTGGAAGACCGAGAAGCAGAAGAACAAGAGGCTGCAGAACAAAGAGCAGAAGAACATTAAGCATAACACTAAATATCAGAGCAAAAAATATTATCTAAATTATAAGCAGAAGAAGACTAAGCAGTGTATGGGGGTGAGTCCGTTCCTCCTCGTGGTGCCCCTGGATAAAGCCTGATGCTGCAGGCCAAACTGAACGCGGACAAATGTAACTGTTTTGTGACAGGCAGAACGGAAGGTGTAATCTTCAAACTTTTATAGATAACAACTACAGGAATGCCTGTCACAAATAAGAATATGATGAAGAAGTAGAATATGATGAAGATAATAGTAAAATAAAAAGAATATGAACAATGTAACCCAAAAAATAATAGGTAGAAGATGAAGAAGAAGATGAATAAGGTGAAGAAGTTGATGTCAAAGAAGCTGATGATGAGGATAATGAAGAAGAAAGCGTGGGAGAAGAAAAAAAGAAGGTGAAGGGCGTTGAAGTAGTGAAACATCAATATGTGGCATAAAAAAAAAAAAAAAATTAACATAGTCAAATTCTTTCTAACGCCGAACGTCATCCAAAAAAAAAAAAATCCTGCTATTCTATTACATTGGGCTAAACCTCTGTGCCTTTAATGTCTCCGCCACGTCCCCCAATACATCCTACATTATTCTTAGTTGTTTTCCTTCATGTAGAATGAACCTACAAGTGTATAAAGGGTTTATTTTAATTCCGATATTTTCGTCCCATTGACTTGCATTGGGATCGGGTATCGGTATCGGATTGGATCCGATATTTTGACGGTATCGGCCGATACTTTCCGATACCGATACTTTCCGATATCGGAAAGTATCGCTCAACACTAATCACGTGGTGTCTCTTCTATTGTACACTCTTTTATTCTAGTAGCTGGGACCACCTATAGACCCCCTTCCTGGTGTATACTTTTCAGACTTTTAACTCCATCTGTGGTATTAACTTTTAGCACTGTCACACCTACATATTTATGTTATTAATTTTTCTTCAGCATGCACTTTATTACATAATGTGATTTGGAGGTGGACCCACAATTAATTTATACCACTTTAGGTTTGGAATATATATGTAGTGATTTAAAGTATTTTTCACTTAAAACTTTATTTTTTATTTTTTTTTACTTTTTTCACATGTCTATGCCTAGTTTGCCTTCTGTTTGCCAAACAATGGCCTCTCTTAAAGCAGTCTAACTAAATACTAATCCATATGTTTAATGGATTTTTATCTTGCACACTGTCACTTTAAATTGATTTAGCTATCTTGCGATTTCCTTCCACTAAAACAACACAGTGGAACAGAGATTCATCTCTTGCAGGCACGTTCAATATTGCAATTTACTTATGCTCCCATTTTTTCCTTGAAACCTATACCCCCTCCTGTTTTAGTTGATGACTTTTCATACCTTCAGATATTTACATACAGATAGGGTGTACTATAATCCTACATATACCGCTAGGCTGATGGGTGCGTTTCCTTTTGTAAACTTGGTAAATGATTGCAGCCCTTTTGTCCGTTGCTATGTTGTACGTAATTACGGCCTCCACAACAATCATATCTCTCAAGTGGCCCCTTAGGAAAATTAATCTCCTACCCCTGCTCTATTTTGCATGGCGCTATGTTTTGTATACTGCTGTACCCGAGGGAAAAATGTGCATAGTGTGCCCATCTCTGTGGTTTTCCATCTGCAGATGTGTACCAGTGCACATATGTGTTACATGATCTATCACATGATCTTTCAAAGGGGATCATCTGATGTGTCACATGATACATCGGTTACCTGTGGGGGTCCCATGCCTTCTAAACTGCTCTGGGCCCTGGCTACTCTACTTCACCTCTGGTTGTGAGTTTTTTCCAATGTATATAGGGCTCTTAGCATGATGTCAATGGAGTTTAATATATTAATTCCATAATTCATAATGATTTGTACATTGTTAGTAAACATTTTGAGAAGTAATTGAGAAACTCAGACAAACAGATTTTCACTGCTGACATTCCTCTTAATAAAATACTTTTTTTTATGAATTGCCTAGTAAATATAAAGCATTTCATCTCTGTAGCCTGTGCTATAAAAGGACTTGTAAACTCTGAAAAGTCAGCAAATTCTGAGCAATGCTCTGAGGGAAGAACACCTACTTAAAATGTTTGTCGCAAATTGCCTCCGGCTATCTAACTTCTGTGGCTCTTCAATTTTTATTCAATTATAAAAAAATGTAGTAGTCCAAAGTAACGGAAATTCATTTTGTTTACATACTGTAACTTCTGTCCATTTATTTAGTGATATTTAATATATTTTACTGGCAGATAGAATGGGAATGCCATAAACTGCTGCCTAAGCTTTTCTTTCTCTTATGATACCGGAAACTACCACAGATTTTACAGCAATTTCAGTATTGTAAGATATAGTTCTTGTTATTGTTATTATTATTGTTATTATTTATATAAAAAAAATTTGATTGACAGATGTAAACTATAAATTTTGTAAAGTTTCCAAATTTTTTTTTTTTTAAATTTGGTCTAAATGGCCAATATATTCGATTCAGTCCAAATGAAATTTAGATCAAATAGAATTTGCCCTCGAAAGATGTATATTATGCTCTGGGTTTTCTCCAGACCACAACATTTAATAAACAATGTGTCAGAAAGCATTACAAATACGGTAATAAAAAAATATATGCTCTCCAATCCTTGGCCAACCCCTAACCATCTTGCTTCTCCAGCTCCCCGCCTTAAACTCCACTCACGTGGGATCGGCTTTTAGATTGGTATTTGGTCCGGATCTTCTGGCATTGATAAAGCCTCGCCTTTTTGATAAGGTGCATGACCTCCATGACCCATTTAGGTGCATCGCGCCTAACATTACAGAGAAAAGCCTAGTCAGAGTTGCATAGTCCAGAAAGAAGATTGATCCATAGACTTACTAAAGTGAGCAGAAGACTGTGAGAGGAGCTGCAGCAGTAGAACGAGTGATGGGCAGGTTTATGACAGGTAAGTAAAATCTTTTATTTGCTTATTATTTTTTTAACCCCTTAACGACCGCCGATACGCCTTTTAACGGCGGCCGCTAAGGGTACTTAAACCACAGCGCCGTTAATTAACGGCGCTGTGGAAAAAGTGAATAGCGCCCCCCAGAGTCGGATTTTCTCTGGGGTCTCGGTTGCCGAGGGTAGCCGAGACCCCAGAGAACATGATTCGGGGGGTTTTTACCGACCCCCGAGTTGCGATCGCCGGTAATTAACCGTTTACCGGCGGTCGCAACAAAAAAAAAAACCGCGATTTGCCTTTTAATTTCTCTGTCCTCCGATGTGATCGCACATCGGAGGACAGAGAAATAGAGTCCCCGATAGCCCCCGATAGCCCCCCAATACTCACCTATCTCCCCCGGTGCTCCTCGTGGCTCCCGATGGGCGCCGCCATCTTTTTTCCGGGAAAAAATGGCGGGCGCACGCGCAGTACGCCCGCCGCCCGGCACCCGGAAGATCTTTGGGGTCTCCCGGGGGTAGCCGAAACCCCAAAGAACATGATCGGGGTCGGTTTGCACCGACCCCTGTTTTGCGATCGCCAGTAATGAACAGTTTACCGGCGACCGCAAAAAAAAAAAAAAAAAAAACGATCTGTATTTCTCTGTCCTCTGATGTGATCGCACATCAGAGGACAGAGAAATAGGGGGATTCGGGGACCCTAACATACTCACCCAGTGTCCCTGGGTCCTCTTCTGTCTTCTCCTGCCGGCCGGCTTCTTCGTCGGGAAAGAAAATGGCGGGCGCATGCGCAGTGCGCCCGCCATCTGCTGCCATCTGCCGGCCGGCAGGAGAGACGAGTTGAGGCTAAAATTAGGGTAAGGGTTAGGGTTAGGGTTAGAGTTAGGGTTAGGGCTAGGGTTAGAGTTAGGGTTAGAGTTAGGGTTAGGGTTAGGGTTAGGGTTAGAGTTAGGGTTAGGGTTAGGGTTAGAGTTAGGGTTAGGGCTAGGGTTAGAGTTAGGGTTAGAGTTAGGGTTAGGGTTAGGGTTAGGGTTAGAGTTAGGGTTAGGGTTAGAGTTAGGGTTAGGGTTAGGGTTGGGGCTAGGGTTAGGGTTAGGGTTAGGCTACTTTCACACTAGCGTTTTTTGGCTTCCGTCGCAATGCGTAGTTGGAGAAAAAACGCATCCTGCAAAAGTGCTTGCAGGATGCGTTTTATCTCCATTGGCTTGCATTTGTGACGGATTGCCACATGTCGCATCCGTCGTGCGACGGATGCGTCGTGCTTTGGCGGACCATCGGCACAAAAAAAGCTACATGTAACTTTTTTGTGCGACGTGTCCGCCATTTCCGACCGCGCATGCGCGGCCGGAACTCCTCCCCCGCCTCCCCGCACCTCACAATGGGGCAGCGGATGCGTTGAAAAAACAGCATCCGCTGCACCCGTTGTGTGGCGCTTACAACGCTAGCGTCGGTACGTCGGCCCGACACACTGCGATGGGCCGAGTACGACGCTAGTGTGAAAGTAGCCTTAGGCTTCTTTCACACTTGCGTCGGTACAGGGCGGTCGCAATGCGTCGGCCCGACGTACCGACGCATGTTGTGAAAATTGTGCACAACGTGGGCAGCGGATGCAGTTTTTCAACGCATCCGCTGCCCAGTCTATGTCCTGGGGAGGAGGGGGCAGAGTTACGGCCACGCATGCGCGGAAATGGCGGACGCGACGTACAAAAAAAAGGTTACATTGAACTTTTTTTGTGACGACGGGGCTAAAGTTATGGTTAGGGTTGGGGCTAAAGTTAGGGTTAGAGTTGGGATTAGGGTTTGGATTATTAGGGTTGGGATTAGGGTTACGTTTGGGATTAGGGTTGGGATTAGGGTTACGTTTGGGATTAGGGTTAGGGGTGTGTTGGATTTAGGGTTTTGATTAGGGTTATGGTTAGGGTTGAGATTAGGGCTGTTTTGGGGTTAGGGTTGTGATTATCGTTAGGGTGGTGATTAGGATTATGGATCGGGTTAAGATTAGGGTTAGGGGTGTGTTGGAGTTAGGGTTGGAGTTATAATTTGGGGGTTTCCACTGTTTAGGTACATCAGGGGGTCTCCAAACACGACAGCCAATTTTGCGCTAAAAAAGTCAAATGGTGCTCCTTTCCTTCTGAGCTCTGCTGTGCGCCCAAACAGTGGTTTACCCCCACATATGGGGTATCAGCGTACTCGGGATAAATTGGACAACAACTTTTGGGGTCCAATTTCTCCTGTTACCCTTGTGAAAATAAAAACTTGGGGGCTAAAAATCTTTTTTGTGGGAAATATTTTTTTATTTTCACTACTCTGCATTATAAACTTCTGTGAAGCACTTGAGCATTCAAAGTTCTCACCACATATCTAGATAAGTTCCTTAGGGGGTCTAGTTTCCAAAATTTGGTCACTTGTGGGGGGTTTCTACTGTTTAGGTACATCAGGGGCTCTGCAAACGCAACATAACACCCACAGACAATTCTATCAAAGTCTGAATTCCAAAATGGCGCTCCTTCTCTTCCGAGCTCTGCCGTGTGCCAAAATAGTGGTTTACCCCCACATATGGGCTACCAGCATACTCAGGACAAATTGGAGAACAAATATTGGCATCCAATTTCTCTTGTTACGCTTGTGAAAATAAAAACTTGGGGGCTAAAAAATCTTTTTTGTGAAAAAAAAAATATTTTCTATTTTCACTACTCTGCATTATAAACTTCTGTGAAGCACTTGGGCATTCAAAGTTCTCACCACATATCTAGATTAGTTCCTTGGGGGGTCTAGTTTTCAAAATGGGGTCACTTGTGGGGGGTTTCTACTGTTCAGGTACATCAGTGGCTCTGCAAACGCAACATAACGCCCGCAGACCATTCTATCAAAGCCTGCATTTCAAAATGGCGCTCCTTCCCTTCCGAGCTCTGCCGTGCGCCTAAACAGTGGTTTACCCCCACACATGGGGTACCAGCATACTCAGGACAAATTGGACAACAACTTTTTGGGTCCAATTTCTCTTGTTACCCTTGTGAAAATAAAAATTTGGGGGCTAAAAAAATCTTTTTTGTGGGAAAAAAAATATTTTTTATTTTCACTACTCTGCATTATAAACTTCTGTGAAGCACTTGGGCATTCAAAGTTCTCACCACATATCTAGATAAGTTCCTTGGGGGGGTCTATTTTCCAAAATGGGGTCACTTGTTGGGGGTTTCTACTGTTTAGGTACATTAGGGGTCTGCAAACGCAACATAACGCCCGCAGACAATTCTATCAAAGTCTGCATTCCAAAATGGCGCTCCTTCCCTTCTGAGCTCTGCCGTGCGCCCAAACAGTGGTTTACCCCCACACATGGGGTACCAGCATACTCAGGACAAATTGGACAACAACTTTTGTGGTCCAATTTCTCTTGTTACCCTTGTGAAAATAAAAACTTGGGGGCTAAAAAATCTTTATTGTTAAAAAAAAATATTTTTTATTTTCACGACTCTGCATTATAAACTTCTGTGATGCACTTGGGCATTCAAAGTTCTCACTACACATCTAGATAAGTTCCATTGGGGGTCTAGTTTCCAAAATGGGGTCACTTTTGGGGGGTTTCTACTGTTTAGGCACATCAGGGGCTCTCCAAACGCGACATGGCGTCCGATCTCAATTCCAGTCAATTTTGCATTGAAAAGTCAAACGGTGCTCCTTCACTTCCAAGCTCTGCGGTGCGCCCAAACAGTGGTTTACCTCCACATATGGGGTATTGACGTACTCAGGAGAAATTGCACAACAACTTTTGTGGTCTAATTTCTCCTGTTACCCTTGTAAAAATAAAAATTTTGGGGCAAAAAGATCATTTTTGTAGAAAAAATGTGATTTTTTTATTTTCACGGCTCTACGTTATAAACTTCTGTGAAGCACTTGGGGGTTCAAAGTGCTCACCACACATCTAGATAAGTTCCTTAAGGGGTCTAGTTTCCAAAATGGTATCACTTGTGGGGGGTTTCCACTGTTTAGGCACATCAGGGGCTCTCCAAACGCGACATGGCGTCTGATCTCAATTTTAGCCAATTCTGCATTGAAACAGTCAAACGGTGCTCCTTCACTTCCAAGCTCTGCGGTGCGCCCAAACAGTGGTTTACCTCCACATATGGGGTATTGGCGTACTCAGGAAAAATTGCACAACAAAATTTGTGGTTAAATTTCTGTTTTTACACTTGTGAAAATTAAAAAAAATGGTTCTGAAGTAAAATGTTTGCAAAAAAAAGTTAAATGTTCATTTTTTTCTTCCACATTGTTTCAGTTCCTGTGAAGTACGTAAAGGGTTAATAAACTTCTTGAATGTGGTTTTGAGCAGCTTGAGGGGTGCAGTTTTTAGAATGGTGTCACACTTGGTTATTTTCTATCATATAGACCCCTCAAAATGACTTCAAAGGTGATGTGGTCCTTAAAAAAAACATGGTGTTGTAAAAATGAGAAATTGCTGGTCAACTTTTAACCCTTATAACTCCCTAACAAAAAAAAAATTGTTTCCAAAATTGTGCTGATGTAAAGTAGACATGTGGGAAATGTTATTTATTAACTATTTTTTGTGACATATCTCTCTGATTTAAGGGCATAAAAATACAAAGTTTGAAAATTGCTAAATTTTAAAAATTTTCGCCATATTTCCATTTTTTTCATAAATAATCGCAAGTAATATCGAAGAAATTTTACCACTAACTTGAAGTACAATATGTCACGAAAAAACAGTCTCAGAATCAGCGGGATCCGATAAAGCGTTCCAGAGTTATAACCTCTTAAAGTGACACTGGTCAGAATTGTAAAAATTGGCTCGGTCATTAAGTACCAAATTGGCTCTGTCACTAAGGCTACGTTCACATTTGCGGTGTGCGCCGCAGCGTCGGGCGCCGCAGCGTCGCCGCATGCGTCATGCGCCCCTATATTTAACATGGGGGCGCATGGACATGCGGTGCACTTGCGTTTTGCGCCGCATGCATCACTG
The DNA here is from genome assembly GCF_051348905.1 of Ranitomeya variabilis. Classification (NCBI taxonomy): domain Eukaryota; kingdom Metazoa; phylum Chordata; class Amphibia; order Anura; family Dendrobatidae; genus Ranitomeya; species Ranitomeya variabilis. The sequence continues at coordinate 58,315,148 of NC_135233.1, forward strand.
CGGCGCCCGCGTCCGGGCGCAGAGGACGCAGCAAGTTGCATTTTTGCTGCGTCCAAAATCAATAGAAAAAAGGACGCATGCGGCGCAAAACGCAGCGTTGTGCATGCGTTTTGCCGCGTTTTTGTTTGCGTTGTGCGTTGCGGCGCCGACGCTGCGGCGCACAACGCAAATGTGAACGTAGCCTAAGGGGTTAAATTATATATTTTCCCGCCCTCACAAAAACCCAGCAAATGCAAGATGGTTGCCCATTATTTTGCTCAATTTGTGCAAATTGAATTCTGAAAATTTTGGACTCTGGTGCATCTGAAATTTTCAGAAAATGTATAATAAATTTGGTTAGATACAAATTGATTTCCTCATCTCTAATTTGACCCATTTAGGACAGTCATTTTTAGAGCGTTAGAATCAGGCAATATTAATGTAGACCTGCACAGACTTTTACAACACAACAGTCAAGGGGACCTTTGTTTGATTCCCACTTTACACCCCAATCAGATTTAATAACAGGACAATTTTTTTTATCCAATTTTCACAAAAATTATCATTAGTATTACAGAAGCTCATTCTACCAATCCGCACTGGGGAACAGTAGCTTGAAGCAACACCACTTACAGTGGAGCAAAAAAGTATTTAGTCAGTCAGCAATAGTGCAAGTTTCACCACTTAAAAAGATGAGAGGCGTCTGTAATTTACATCATAGTTAGACCTCAACTATGGGAGACAAACTGAGAAATAAAAATCCAGAAAATCACATTGTCTGTTTTTTTTATCATTTTATTTGCATATTATGGTGGAAAATAAGTATTTGGTCAGAAACAAACAATCAAGATTTCTGGCTCTCACAGACCTGTAACTTCTTCTTTAAGAGTCTCCTCTTTCCTCCACTCATTACCTGTAGTAATAGCACCTGTTTAAACTTGTTATGGAGAAGACCAAAGAGCTGTCAAAGGACACCAGAAACAAAATTGTAGCCCTGCACCAGGCTGGGAAGACTGAATCTGCAATAGCCAACCAGCTTGGAGTGAAGAAATCAACAGTGGGAGCAATAATTAGAAAATGGAAGACATTCAAGACCACTGATAATCTCCCTCGATCTGGGGCTCCACGCAAAATCCCACCCCGTGGGGTCAGAATGATCACAAGAACGGTGAGCAAAAATCCCAGAACCACGCGGGGGGACCTAGTGAATGAACTGCAGAGAGGTGGGACCAATGTAACAAGGCCTACCATAAGTAACACACTACGCCACCATGGACTCAGATCCTGCAGTGCCAGTACATGTCTGGGCCCATCTGAAGTTTGCTAGAGAGCATTTGGATGATCCAGAGGAGTTTTGGGAGAATGTCCTATGGTCTGATGAAACCAAACTGGAACTGTTTGGTAGAAACACAACTTGTCGTGTTTGGAGGAAAAAGAATACTGAGTTGCATCCATCAAACACCATACCTACTGTAAAGCATGGTGGTGGAAACATCATGCTTTGGGGCTGTTTCTCTGCAAAGGGGCCAGGACGACTGATCCGGGTACATGAAAGAATGAATGGGGCCATGTATCGTGAGATTTTGAGTGCAAACCTCCTTCCATCAGCAAGGGCATTGAAGATGAAACGTGGCTGGGTCTTTCAACATGACAATGATCCAAAGCACACCGCCAGGGCAACGAAGGAGTGGCTTCGTAAGAAGCATTTCAAGGTCCTGGAGTGGCCTAGCCAGTCTCCAGATCTCAACCCTATAGAAAACATTTGGAGGGAGTTGAAAGTCCATGTTGCCAAGCGAAAAGCCAAAAACATCACTGCTCTAGAGGAGATCTGCATGGAGGAATGGGCCAACATACCAACAACAGTGTGTGGCAACCTTGTGAAGACTTACAGAAAATGTTTGACCTCTGTCATTGCCAACAAAGGATATATTATAAAGTATTGAGATGAAATTTTGTTTCTGACCAAATACTTATTTTCCACCATAATATGCAAATAAAATGATAAAAAAAACAGACAATGTGATTTTCTGGATTTTTTTTTCTCAGTTTGTCTCCCATAGTTGAGGTCTACCTATGATGTAAATTACAGATGCCTCTCATCTTTTTAAGTGGTGGAACTTGCACTATTGCTGAATGACTAAATACTTTTTTGCCCCACTGTATATATGTGTGGGGGGCTCCTACTAGATTATTACTATGTTTTATGCCAGTGTCTGTTCCCATGTGTAGATCTACATGCAGTGGCCTGTATCTTAACTTGCTACTAATTAGGCCGGCGTCACACTCAGTTTAAGACAATACGGTCCGTTTTTTTACGGCCGTAATACAGAGAAATGTTCCCAAAATAGTGGTCCGTATGTCATCCGTAGGCAGGGTGTGTCAGCGTATTTTGCGCATGGCATCCTCCGTATGTTATCCGTATGGCATCCGTACTGCGATATTTTCTCGCAGGCTTGCAAAACCGACATCTAATGGATTTATGTGCTCAAATGTTCGGTAAAACATATATACAGTATATATATATATATATATATGTCATTGAGACACATATATATATTCTGTATTTATATTTAATTCAGCGCGATATATGTGAAAAGCCGGTAAATCAATTGCCGGCTTCTCATTTCTCCTTCACAAACCTGAGATGATATGAGACATGGTTTACATACAGTAAACCATCTCATATCCCCTTTTTTTTTGCATATTCCACACTACTAATGTTAGTAGTGTGTATGTGCAAAATTTGGGTGCTGTAGCTGCTAAAATAAAGGGTTAAATCGCGGAAAAAATTGGCGTGGGCTCCCAAGCAATTTTCTCCGCCAGAGTGGTAAAACCAGTGACTGAGGGCAGATATTAATAGCCTAGAGAGGGTCCATGGTTATTGGCCCCCCTGGCTACAAACATCTGCCCCCAGCCACCCTAGAAAAGTCACATCTGGAAGATGCGCCTATTCTGGCACTTGGCCACTCTCTTCCCACTCCCGTATAGCGGTGGGATATGGGGTAATGAAGGGTTAATGTCACCTTGCTATTGTAAGGTGACATTAAGCCAGATTAATAATGGAATTATGTCACCTATCCATTATTAATCCAATTGTCTGAAAGGGTTAAAAAACACACACACACATTATTAAAAAGTATTTTAATGCAATAAACAAACAGGTTGTTTTAGTATTTTATTGCTCTCTCAATCCATCCGGAAGACCCTCGCTTGGCAAAATACACTATGTTCCAAATTATTATGCAAATTACATTTTTCTCAGATTTTCCTAAAAGGTCGGGGCAAATGACAGTCAGTCTCATAAAAGTCATCACCCGTTAGATTATACATTGAATTTTATTGAGAAACCTCCCAATGATAACAGTAAAATCTCCAAAATGAATAAAAACTCAAAATGCACTGTTCCAAATTATTATGCACAGTAGAATTTCTAAACATTTGATATGTTTTAAAGAACTGAAAATGCTCAATTGTGGAATTTGCAGCATTAGGAGGTCACATTCACTGAACAAAAAAGCTATTTAACTCCAAAACATCCTAACAGGCCAAGTTACATGTTAACATAGGAACCCTTCTTTGATATCACCTTCACAATTCTTGGATCCATTAAACTAAAATTTTTGGAGAGTTTCTGCTTGTATTTCTTTGCAAGAAGTCAGAATTGCCTCCCAGAGCTGCTGTTTTGGTGTGAACTGCCTCCCACCCTCATAGATCTTTTACTTGATGATACTCCAAAGGTTCTCTATAGGGTTGAGGTCAGGGGAAGATGGTGGCCACACCATGAGTTTATCTCCTTTTATGCCCATAGCAGCCAATGACTCAGAGGTTTTCTTTGCAGCTTCAGATGGTGCGTTGTCATGCATGAAGAAGATTTTGCTCCTGAAGGCACGTTTCTCCTTTTTATACCATGGAAGAAAGTTGTCAGTCAGAAACTTTATATACTTTGCAGAGGTCAATTTCATACCTTTAGGAACCTTAAAGGGCCCTACCAGCTGTTTCCTCATGATTCCGGCCCAAAACATTACTCCTCCACCTCCTTGCTGACGTCGCAGCCTTGTTGGGACATAGTGGCCATCCACTACTCCATCCATCTGGACCATCCACAGTTGATCGACACTCATCAGTAAACAAGACTGTTGGAAAATTAATCTTCATGTATGTCTGGGCCCACTACAACCGTTTCTGCTTGTGAAAACTGTTTAGCGGTGGCCGAATAGTAGGTTTATGCACCACAGCAAGCCTTTGAAGGATCCTACACCTTGAAGTTCGAGGGACTCCAGAGGCACCAGCAGCTTCAAATATCTGTTTGCTGGTTTGTAATGGCTTTTTAACAGCTGCTCTCTTAATCCGATTAACTTGACTCGCAAAAACCTTCCTCATTCTGCCTTTATCAGCACGAACACGTCTGTGCTCAGATTCAGCCACAAATCTCTTCACAGTATGATGATCACGCTTAAGTTTTTGGGAAATATCTATTGTTTTCATCCCTTGACCAAGGCATTGCACTATTTGATGCTTTTCAGGAAGAGAGAGATCCTTTTATTTTCCGATATTGCTTGAAACCTGTGACCTGCTTAATAATGTGGAACATCATTTTTAAGTAGTTTTCCTTTAATTAGAATCACCTGGAAAAATAATTATCACATGTGTTTCAGATTGATTTCAGTGATCCATTGAGCCCTGAGACACAATACCATCCACGAGTTTATTTGAAAAACAAAACAATTAAATCTTTACAACACTGAAATCCAATTTGCATACTAATTTGGAACACAGTGTAATAAACCAACAATATACATACCTTCGGATGAACTGTCAGGTCCCACGAAGTAAATCCATCTGAAGGGGTTAAATCATTTTACAGCCAGGAGCTGCGCTAAAGCACTGCTCGTGGCTGTAAAAACCCCAGGTGCTGAAAGGAAAGCTGGGTGATCTGTACTTACATTGAGTCGTGGTGAGGCGCCCTCTGCTGGATGAACTCATATGAACTCGAGCGTGGGAACTTTTCCAAGGCTGCAGTTCATGAGAACATCCACCAGAGGGCGCCTCACCGCAACTCAATGTAAGTACAGATCACCCAGCTTTCCTTTCAGCACCTAGGGTTTTTACAGCCACGAGCAGTGCTTTAGCGCAGCTCCTGGCTGTAAAATGATTTAACCCCTTCAGATGGATTTACTTCGTGGGACCTGACAGTTCATCAGACGGTATGTATATTGTTGGTTTATTATTTTGCCAAGCGAGGGTCTTCCGGATAGATTGAGAGAGCAATAAAATACTAAAACAACCTGTTTGTTTATATCATTAAAATACTTTGTAACAATGTGTGTGTGTGTTTCTTAACCCTTTCAGACAATTGGATTAATAATGGATAGGTGACATAATTCCATTATTAATCTGGCTTAATGTCACCTTACAATAGCAAGGTGACATTAACCCTTCATTACCCCATATCCCACCGCTACACGGGAGTGGGAAGAGAGTGGCCAAGTGCCAGAATAGGCGCATCTTCCAGATGTGCCTTTTCTGGGGTGGCTGGGGGCAGATGTTTGTAGCCAGGGGGGGCCAATAACCATGGACCCTCTCCTGGCTATTAATATCTGCCCTCAGTCACTGGCTTTACCACTCTGGCGGAGAAAATTGCGCGGGAGCCCACGCCAATTTTTTCTGCGATTTAACCCTTTATTTTACAAGCTACAGCGCCCAAATTTTGCACATACACACTACTAACATTAGTAGTGTGGAATATGGAAAAAAAAGGGGATATGAGATGGTTTACTGTCTGTAAACCATGTCTCATATCCTGTCGGGTTGGGGAAGGAGAAATGAAAAGCCGGCAATTGAATTACCGGCTTTTCACTAACACCGCTGCGTATTTCTCGCAAGTCACACTGCTGGTCTGTGTGGAATCCGTATTTTTCTCGCCCCCGTAGACTTTCATTGGCGTATTTTTTGCGCAATACGCTGACAAACGCAGCATGCTGCGATTTTGTACGGCCGTAGAAAGGCATATATTACGGATGCGTTATATACGGCTGATAGGACCTGACCCATTGGGAATAATTGGGCCGTTTGTTAGGCGTGTTTTACGGACATATTTTATGCGCTCTTACGTCCGTAAAACTCGCTCGTGTGACGGCAGCCTAAAAGGAAAGAAAACCAGCTACTTTATCTTGCAGTTGGTGGCTGACAATTATTTCCTATTATTATTTTATGCCCATTTTATAACTCAGACTATGTGAACACTGGTTGTAGTTACATTGCTTTTCTATCTTTAGGTCTTTAGGGCACAATGAAACTACATGTGATACCTAGAAAAAAGAACTAATGAAGTCTGAAGCTGTGTGATGGGTCCTCATATCCTCGTTTTAAGAGCTTACAAAATGTTTAGGGTTAAAATAATAGATTTTTACAACTTCATCTACAAATTGTTCTTACGTTTTCCTTATTCTGTGAGTATTTTTTGTTAATTGATTAATTTGGTTGCATTAAATTTTAACAACCCATGTACACTAAGGTTGGGTGATAGTTCATGTAGCTCTACTTTTTTTCATATTTATCTCTCAGATCCTGTGAGTGCACCTATGATATCAGACACAAAAATAATGTTCCTCCTGCAAATGCCATGCATAACATCTGTGCTGATTCGTGCCTCCACTGTTTCCGCTTTGGCCACTGGGCAGTAGCGAATCTTTATTGTGTGTGAAGCATGACAGCGCTAGTCCTATTTTGCCCCTTGGAATTCTTGTTAACCCCTTTCTGCCAGCTGACGGAATAGTACGTCAGCTGGCAGATCCCCTGCTTTGAGGTGGGCTCCGGCGGTGAGCCCACCTCAAAGCCGTGACATGTCAGCTGTTTTGAACAGCTGACATGTGCACGCAATGAGCGCGAGTGGAATCGCGATCCGCCCGTGCCCATTAACTAGTTAAATGCTGCCGTCAAACGCTGACAGCGGCATTTAACTAGCGCTCCCGGCCGCGCGGCCGGAAGTGCTCGCACCGCTGATCCCCGTCACATGATCGGGGGTCAGCGGTGCATTGCCATAACAACCAGAGGTCTCCTTGAGACCTCTATGGTTGTTGATGGCCGATTGCTTTGAGCGCCACCCTGTGGTCGGCGTTCAAAGCAACCCTGCATTTCTGCTACATAGAGGTGATCTGTGCTTCACCTCTATGTAGCAGAGGCGATCGTGTAGTGCATGCTTCTAGCCTCATATGGAGGCTATTGAAGCATGCCAAAATTTTTAAAAAAAGTGTTTAAAAATATATAAAAAAAAAAAAATATATAAAAGTTCAAATCACCCCCCTTTCGCCCCAATCAAAATAAAACAATAAAAAAAATCAAACATACACATATTTGGTATTGCCGCGTTCAGAATCGCCTGATCTATCAATAAAAACAAAGGATTAACCTGATTGCTAAATGGCGTAGCAAGAAAAAAAATCAAAACGCCAAAATTACGTTTTTTTGGTCGCCGCAACATTGCATTAAAATGTAATAACGGGCGATCAAAAAAACATATCTGCACCAAAATAGTACCATTAAAAACGCCAGCTTGGCATGCAAAAAATAAGCCCTCACCTGACCCAAGATGACGAAAATTGGAGACGCTACGGGTATTGGAAAATAGCGCAATTTTTTTTTTTTTTTAGCAAATTTTGGAATTTTTTTTCACTACTTAGATAAACAATAACATAGACATGTTAGGTGTCTATGAACTCGTAATGACCTGGAGAATCATAATGGCAGGGTAGTTTTAGCATTTGGTGAACCTAGCAAAAAAGCCAAACAAAAAACAAGTGTGAGATTGCACTTTTTTTGCAATTTCATCACACTTGGAATTTTTTTCCCGTTTTCTGTTACACATCATGGTAAAAACAATGGTATTGTTCAAAAGTACATCTCGTCCCACAAAAAATAAGCCCTCCCATGGCCATATTGACAGAAAAATAAAAAAGTTATGGCTCTGGGAATGAGGGGAGCGAAAATCTAAAACGAAAAAACGGAAAAAGCTCCGGGGGTGAAGGGGTTAATTTTGGTCTAGGTTTTGATTACTCCTTCCTGAGAGCCCTGGGTGGGACAGTCACTTATTTAAACCCCTGAAGCTCTGACTCCCAATGCCAGTCAATAGCATTGCTGTCCTGCTATATATTGCTGTGCTGTTCTCCTGTTTGTTTGTTCTGAGTATTCCAATTTTTTTTACCTTACCTTGACTTTTGACTGCCCATTAGCTTTATGATTTTGTCCCTGACATGATCTCTTGGCTTTGACCCTGCTTGGTGACTCTTCCTTCCTTTAGTTTGCTCCTCAGGATGGCATCCCTTTTCTGGAAACAATCCAGTGTACCCTGTTGTACGATCAGAAGGATTAATAGGTGAAGGTTGGGATTCCTCTGGAATCTGTCAACTGGAGTGGCATAAGCTAAGTCTCTTAAAGGTAGCCTTTTTTAACTTGTGGCCACTGACAAACATGACATCACTAAAATTAGCTTTGATCTGTTTAAGAGACAGTTTAAGCCCTTGAATTAAATTTTTTATACTCACTCCAGTATTTAAATAGTTAGAAGGAGAGAGGTGTCTCCTTCTGTAACCCCATAAGCATCTTGGGGTCTCACTGGGTTTTTATGGCATGTCTAAATATGGCCTCCATGGCTGCAAACTTAGTACACTTTTTACACCCTGCATTTTGTGACAAATGTTAGGAAAATCCCAGAATCCAGTGAATTTGAACAATGTGCATTTTGATTCTCACAAATCACAAAAAGTTTGTCCTTCACCATTTTACACATTGCAAAAGATTGCACCAGTCAGATAAGGCTCACATGAACTCAGATGAGGCTGTGTGAGCTTCCGAATAATGTCTTACAGCTATCACATCACAAGGTGTAATGCAGCCAATCAGAAGTCAGTATCATAGCCTGTATGAATACATCAAGCAGGGTAATTCAGAATAGTATGAGGACCTTACAGCTCAGAAATAGAGATAGTGAGAGAAAGCACTAAAACATTGGAAAAATACTCCAGACAGTAATGAGTTGTACCGTTGCAGCACTGAAGAAGATGAAAGGTAAGATAGGTGCCAGCAGTAGCAGTGCCAGACTCATTATGATTGATTAGTCATATAGTGCAACTGAAATCTGTCCTGTTGCCTTTGAATTGTTTTTTCCTTCATTCTTCACACCCTAGAAAGCAGCAGCAAGTCATCACAATATTTTGTATCAATTTCAGTCAGAGAAGATGTCACAAGCAACTTAACTGCATTTACATTTATTATGAAATAATTTTCATGGAAAAGCCACATATTCAACAGAGACTGTCCACCTCACAAAATGTGTGTTTCTAATCATATTTTTTGCATACCTTTTTTCATTGACCAAATTTTACACCTATACATAACCAATATAAAGTCCTGTTTCCGATGCTGAGTTTTTGGATGTGTAACTACTTAGCACCCTCATCACATCATCAGGGGTTCGATAGCCACACCACCCACTACAACCCTTAGGCAGCTCAGATGGTCACACTTCAAAGTCACCACTCATCATGGTGACCTTATGCTGTATTCCAGCACTTATTCTCAATTTTGGCAGCTTGATATCTGTACATACCTTCACGTACTATCTGATGTTTGTCACATACGTTATGCACCCGTGTTCTTGTGTTTTAGGCAGCTTACCCCGCATGATCCTGGGGCATTGTCACCAATTAATTCCCCATTCTGGCGGGCCACCACCCAGGCCTAAGCATGATGATCTTTTCGTTTTATCCGTTCATCAACACATTCACAGCCCGCTGTATCCCCACTATGAAACTCACCACTCACGGCTCACCAAATCAGGATTCACCAAGTCCGTCACCATTGTTGTTGTGTTTTGGTAAATCTACCAGTGATGTTTGGTTTTTTTGTGCCATATATTTCTAATGAGAATGCATTTGTAACCTTAATGTGCATCATGTTTTCTGCAATTTGCCTCTAAAAAATCTCTTTTGTTATTTTTGTATATGTATATTGCAGTGTTCAAAAATCCTGTCTGATGAAGGTCCTATGTTGGGACCGAAAACGTTCATGTTGAACTGGATGCACTGAATAAATCATGTTTTACTTCACCACAAAATTCTCCTGAGTGCCAAGTATATTATTGCCTACTTAGCATTTCTTGTTTGTCTTTTGTGGGAAGAAGGGTTACATATTGTTACAAAAAAAATGGGAAAAAAAAAATAATTTATATAGGCATTTAACTGTCCATGGCTGTTTTTGCACATCTATTTTAGTAGTCCAATTTGACAACTGTACAGGCCACACATATACTGTGGTCTTCTTCCACATTTTTCTTTCTACTTACTATTCCTAGCATTTCTTGTTCAGTTCTTTTTGGGAAGGGTGATAGAATTTTGCTAAAAAAAAAAGAATACATAAAAATATACACATATAACTGTACATGTCTGTTTTTTAATATCTGTTATATTAGCTCAATCAGCAGCATCACCACTACCTTCAGCCATTTGACCAACTAACAAGCAATTTGTCTGATCACAAAAGCCTTGAAGGAATTAATATTAAATAATTTATAAAGTTTAAAAAAATCATGAAAAATGCAGTGTGTTATTAAACAAGTTGATGGATACTTCCAGGCTACCATCATTTTCTATAGTGAGATCACTTTAACATTTTTAAAACTTTATGTTAAAGAACTTGAAAGGAATTAAATACAGTCTTAGAAAACCTAAGGATGTTATTCTTTTATTTTTCAGGCAACTGAAGATTTTGAAATATTGCAATTTATCGGGAATCAAATTGCTTCAAATCCAATTTTTTGAGAAAAATGTAATATATTTGAATTTCAAAAGATTTGCTAATCTGTTGATACAAATAAAAACATCACCTTGTTTTGCCCAAAAAACAGCCCTCACACAGCTCTGTCCAAGGAAAAATAAAACAATTATGGCTTTCAGAAAAAGACAAATGAAAACAAATGATTATAAAACTAATTAAATTGTTATGCTCACCAGGTGAGGTGGATCCCCAAAGCCCAATGTCCATTTGGGCACATGGACCATGGGCATTGGTGCAGCGGGGAAGTGAGGCAAGCGGGAGACAGGCAGAAGAAGTACGGAAGACCACAGGTACACAGAAGACTGGAAAGAGATAGTGGTATTGGAAGCTGCAGGCAGACAGGAGTCATCCTGGAGACTTCAGACAGGTATCAGAGGTAGTTAGGTAGCAGAGGTCCTGAAAACCACAGGTAGACAGGAGATGTCCTGGAGACCTCAGACAGGTAGCAGAAACACAAGTTTTAATACCAGGACACAGTTATGTGTTTTAGTGAACCTACAGTGCCTTATGAAAGTATTCAGCCCCCTGGAACTTTTCAACCTTTTCCCACATATCATGCTTCAAACATAAAGTTACCAAATGTAAATTTTTGGTGTAGAACCAACATCAAGTGGAACACAATTGTGAAGTTCAACGAAATTTATTGGTTATGTTAAATTTTTGTGGAAATTCAAAAACTGAAAAGTGGGGCGAGGAATATTATTTGGCCCCTTTAACGTAATACTTTCTTGCGCCACCTTTTGCTACGATTACAGCTGCAAGTTGCTTGGGGCATGTCTCTATCAGTTTTGTACATCGAGAGACTGAAATTCTTGCCCATTCTTCCTTGGCAAACAGCTTGAGCTCAGTGAGGTTTAATGGAGATCATTTGTGAACAGCAGTTTTCAGCTCTTTCTACAGACTTTCGATTGGATTGAGGTCTGGACTTTGACTTGGCCATTCTAACACTTGGATACGTTTATTTGTGAACCATTCCATTGTAGATTTTGCTTTATGTTTGGGATCGGTGTCTTGTTGGAAGACAAACCTCCATCCCAGTCTCAGGTCTTTTGCAGACTCCAATAGGTTTTCTTCAAGAATGGTCCTGTATTTGGCTCCATCCATCTTCCTATCAATTTTAACACTCTTTCCTGTCCCTGCTAAAGAAAAGCAGGCCAAAACTATGATGCTGCCACCGCCATGTTTGACAGTGGGGATGGTGTGTTTAGGGTGATGAGCTGCATTGCCTTTACGCCAAACATATCATTTGGCATTGCTGCCAAAAAGTTCGATTTTGGTTTCATCTGACCAGAGCACCTTCTTCCACATGTTTGGTGTGTCTCCCTGATGGTTTGTTGCAAGCTTTAAACAACATTTTTTATGGATATCTTTGAGAAATGGCTTTCTTCTTGCCACTCTTCCATAAAGGCCAGATTTGTGCAGTGTATGACTGATTGTTGTCCTATGGACAGAATGTCCCACCTCAGCTGTAGATCTCTGCAGTTCATCCAGAGTGATCATGGGCCTCTTGGCTGCATCTCTGATCAGTCTTCTCCTTGTTTGAGATGAAAGTTTGGAGGGACGGCCGGGTCGTGGTAGATTTGCAGCGGTATGATACTCCTTCCATTTCAATATGATCGCTTGCACAGTGCTCCTTGGGATGTTTAAAGTTTTGGAAATCATTTTGCATCTAAATCCGGCTTTAAACTTCTCCACAACAGTATCACGGACCTGCCTGTTGTGTTCCTTGTCCAGATAAATAAAAAAATAACGCCTCAAAATGTAGTGAAGATTAAATCTTACATTTTATTCTTCCTCCTGTGGCGACGTTTCGGTCCAGAGACCTTTTTCAAGCATTGTGTTCCTTGGTCTTCATGATGCTTTCTGGGCTTGAAACAGAACCATGAGACTATCACAGAGCAGGATTATATTTATCATCATTAGGCATTTAGGACAACTTTGGATCATTCAGAGATCCACAGTGAGCTCCTGGAGTGAGTTTGCTGCACTGAAAGTAAAGGGGCCGAATAATATTGCACGCCCCACTTTTCAGTTTTTGAATTTCCACAAAAATTTAAAGTAACCAGTAAATTTCGATCAACTTCACAATTGTGTCCACTTGTTGTTGATTCTTCACCAAAAATTTACATTTGCTATCTTTATGTTTGAAGCATGATATCTGTGAAAAGGTTGAAAAGTTCCAAGGGGCCGAATACTTTCGCAAGGCACTGTACGTATAGGCTTAGGCAGGTGATCATAAAGGAACATGACGGGCCATCTGTAAAGCCCGATTTGGAGCACAGAAGAGTTTAGCAGATGGAGTTGAGAGCCGCAAAGCCCAGATCCTTTCATAGAAATATAGAAAAATTGTATAAATTTGGCATTGCCTTAATTGTGCTAGCGTGCAGAACAAATTTGGCAACTCACTTATATGGTGAATAAATTAAAAACAAAATTTAAAGAACAAAACCTCAAAATTCCAAGGTTACTGTTATTTTGTATCTCTTTTTTCTTGGATGGGTCAATCAACATCTGATTAATAAGGATCCGACAATTGTCACCCCCAACGATCAACTGCTCACAGGCTCAGAGGCTGCTGGAAACAAGCAGTTACCACTTGTAATGATGAAATCCTAGTGTTTTGCAGCTGAAGACAAACCTGGATTTTCTACATCTGACAAACTCAGCCTTGCTACATGAGTACGAAGATGCATCATGCAAAGCAGTTTCACATCTTACTTACATCATTCTTGATTATATTGTACTTGCATAAAAAAGTACATAAAAACAACACAATAAAACTAGTAATTCCTGTGGAAGAAGATAAATGTATATAGTGAGATGGACAATATACCATAAATTATTACTATGGGCATATTACTATGTACTGTGGGAGCTGTTTTGGCTTTTTTAAGCAGACAAGTGGTAATGTGAAAAAATAGAAAAGGCTTGCGAGAGAGATTGCTTAAGGCGCATATAATAATGAAATATGTAAATGTTTTTCCTTTCTTCTAGTGTTCCCATTATTTTTATCAAACAAACTGTCAGCTTTTATCAGCCACATTATAGGTTTGGCATATTTGTCTAATCATAGCTGTAAAATACTATGTGGACACGAAATGCTAAACTATATATATTAATATATCAACATCCAACCGTAGCTTATTCTTCTTCATCCCTCTCTGACTGAGCGTCCATGTAATTAGCTCTACATGATATAATGCACAATACCAAACAAAGCGAGCAGAAGCAATCACAAAGAAAATGGGTTATGAGCAATCTATAAAGACACAACACAAATAAGGAGAAATGAACATAGGCGATGTCTGTATATGAGAAGCAGCTCACGACAAAATTGGGGATATCACTAATGGAACAAGCAGCGCTATCCAAGTGAAACCAAGGTTCCTGTGTAGCAAATAATAAAAGAAAGGAGGAAAAAACTAATTGACAATACAGTCACATCAATATTAGAAACATTAGGAAATACTTATTGACAGTGAGGGTGATCAATGAGTGGAACAGGCTGCCACAAGAGGTGGTGAGTTCTCCTACAATTGAACTCTTCAAACCGAGACTGGACAGACATCTGTCTGGGATGATTTAGTGAATCCTGCATTGAACAGGGGGCTGGACACGATGACCCTAGAGGTCCCTTCCAACTCTAACATTCTATGATTCTATGATTTTATGATTCAATAGGATTTTGTGATTTAATGATTTGTTGCAGCAGGTAAAGTCAAATTGTTGACCCTTTTTGGTTTTCAGGGACTAGAAGGGCATGAACCGTTAAATAGGGTTTCCTAGCCCAGGCTAATTTTTGTTAGGCATTGTTTCATGCCAAATCCTATACATACCGTAGTATTAGACTGGAGTCACACTAGCATTTTGTCATCTGGTGCGAGAGCATCGGATGCAATATGCTAATGACACTCGGCTCCAGCTCTGCTGCGAGCATGAGCTGACTGTCAGTGAATTGACATGAGAAAATAATTGCAGATGTGCACTGACCCATAGAGTAACACTGGTGTGAGGGCAAGCCGATTGTTTATCAGATTGCACTCGTCCGATTTATTGGCTCTTGTGAGCGAGCCCTTAAGCTTTGTTCATATGTTCATTATTTGGTAAGTATTTTACACAGTATTTGTAAGCCAAAACAAAGAAAGGGTGAAAAATGCCAAAGTGGTGATGTGTTTCTATTATAGTTGTGCTTTGATTGTTCCACTCCTGATGTTATCTTACAAATACTGATGCAAAATGCTGACAAATACTAAACGTGTAATTGTGGCCTTGGGTTTCCGCTCTACTTGATGGTTCAATCGATCATCACGTGACCGATCATGTACGATGTGCATTCTTGGGGTCATGAGCCAACAAGATTTTCTTTCTTCTTCACTCAATGAACGTCCATGTCCCTCTCCATGCACTGTTGACATCTGGCCGCTGACAGAGGTTATAACAGCTAATCGGTGGCAGCACCCGGCGTCGGACCATCACTGATCTGATATTGAAGGCCTACTCTACAAATAGGTCATCAATATCTATGTAGTGGAAAACTTCTGCAATAATTTTATCTATATTTAGATTTTTTTAATTTTTAGTTGGGTTTCTTGATTAAGGTACCACAGATGTAACCTACTTTAAACTCATTTATGTAATAACATGACATAAAGACAGGTGAAGTAAACTACACTGATTATCTTTTAACAATGGCCCTGGTGGTATTCTGCTCCATACACTGCATGTGGTTATATGGATGGGGGTGCCAGATGTGCCCTCCACTAATAGGGTATCAATGACCTATCTTATTGGCAAGTCATCTATATATTGGAAATGAATGCACTGGTTTCCTATTCTTCTATGGTTTGGGTCCTTATGTAAACTTTTGCTCTTATTATACAGTGTGCTTAATCTCTTGTACCCAGTAGGACGCCACCATGTCTGTATTGCACCCTTCTCCAGCATTCTAACAAACTGAATTACTGATTGGTGACTGCTGAATAATTTTAAAATTAACTTTAAACCCAATGTTTGTGCTACATAAATCATTGGGTGACTAGTAGTGTTGAGCATTCCGATACCGCAAGTATCGGGTATCGGCCGATATTTGCGGTATCGGAATTCCGATACCGAGTTCCGATATTTTTGCGATATCTGCAATCGGGATCGGAATGCATATTCATGTGTAAAATAAAGAATCAAAATAAAAAATAGGGATATACTCACCCTCTGACGCGCCCTGGTTGTAACCGCTGCAACCGGCAGCCTCCGTTCCTAAGAATGAGCGAGTGAAGGATCTGCAATGACGTCGCGGTCTTGTGATTGGTCACGTGAGTGGTCACATGAGCGGTCACGCGACCAATCACAAGCCGCCACGTCATCGAAGGTCCTTCACTCACTCATTCTTAGGAACGGAGGCTGCCGGTTAACACCGCTAGGTCCATGGTCCGCCGGAGGGGTGAGTATATCCATATTTTTTATTTTTATTCTTTATTTTTTACATGAATATGGATCCCAGGGCCTGAAGGAGAGTTTCCTCTCCTTCAGACCCTGGGAACCATCCAGGATAGCTTCCGATACTTGTGTCCCATTGACTTGTATTGGTATCGGGTATCGGTATCGGCAATATCCGATATTTTTCGGATATCGGCCGATACTATCCGATACCGATACTTTCAAGTATCGGAAGGTATCGCTCAACACTAGTGACTAGTCAAGATTTCCCTGGACTAATCTTCCTTTTCATCATGTAATCATGATCCCATGGGCGTTGATCACATGATTTGAAAGAATGTTATCACCACCAGCTTTTTGGAATTATCTGGCTGACCAAGATCTGTGTTAGTGCTCAATTCAAAAAATACAAAAAGTGTAAATTCAGCTACCCACTCCTGTGCTCATCTTTGGTCTGGGAGTGCTGCACAGAGTATGCACTGATCTCCCGTGTTAGGGATATGTATTCCAGGAAACTTCTATGTAGACCATCTGTGGTCTGGGTGTAGTACATGGAGTATGCACTGGTCTCCTGTGTTAGAGATAAATATCCCTTGAAACTTCTAGGTTAGACCATTTGTGGTCTAGACGTAGTGCATGGAGTATGCATTGGTCTCCTGTGTCAGATAATATATATATATATATATATATATATATATATATATATATATATATATATATATTCCAGTAAACTTCCAGTGTAGGCCATCTGTGATCTGGGTGTAGTGCATGGAGTATGCACTGATCTTCTGTGTTAGAGAGAAGTATTCCAGGAACCTTGCAGGGTAGACAGTCTGTAGTGTTGGTGTAATGCATGGAGTATGCACTGGTCTCCTGTGTTAGCGATAAATATTCCTGGAAACTTCCAGGGTAGACTGTCTGTGGTCTGAGTGTAGAGCATGGATTATGCACTGGTCTTCTGTGTTAGAGAGAAGTATTCCAGGAAACGTCCAGGGTAGACCATCTGTAGTCTGGGTGTAGTGCATGGAGTATGCACTGGTCTTCTGTGTTAAATATAAGTATTCCAGGAAACTTCCAGGGTAAACCTTTTGTGGTCAGGTTGTGGTGCACAGGGTATACAAATTCTCCATGGTCCAAAAAGGGATGTTCTCCAACACCAAAGGAAAATCATTAAGACTTAGCCTTTAATCATGTACTGTAGGATAAAAATATTGTCAGAATGCGTACATATTAAAAAAAAAACTTTAATGCTTTTCTGAGAATGGTTTTATCCAAAAATGACTGAAGGCTCAATTTTTACTATTTTCCTTTGTTGCTGGATAACAAGCTTGCATGATAAGAGGTAGGATTAGTATGGGGAAATCAATGCCCCACCCTGATTAGTCACGCAGTGATTCTCAGTGCAAGCACAGGGTTTACAATTCTTTTTGCATTTATTCCGCAGCCGCTATTCAGAAAAAAGGGACTTTTTACAATGCAGGAAAAGAGTGCAATATAGACATGGTGGCAGTTTAGGGGGGCTATGGCAGCTGATAAAATCCCTTTTAAAGCCATTTTTAGAAGGCTAAGTAAATCAAGTAGGCATACACCAGTGACTGTAAAGGTACCTTCACACTGATCGATATCGCTAGCGATCCGTGACGTTGCAGCGTCCTGGCTAGCGATATCGTTGAGTTTGACAGGCAGCAGCGATCAGGATCCTGCTGTGCCATCGTTGGTCAGAGCAGAAAGGCCAGAACTTTATTTCGTCGCTGGATCTCCCGTAGACATCGCTGAATCGGCGTGTGTGACGCCGATTCAGCGATGTCTTCACTGGTAACCAGGGTAAACATCGGGTTACTAAGCACAGGGCCGCGCTTAGTAACCCGATGTTTACCCTGGTTACCAACGAAAACGTAAAAAAAAACAAACACTACATACTTACATTCCGGTGTCTGTCCCCCGGCGCTGTGCTTCTCTGCACCGTGTAAGCGCCGGCCGGCCGGCCGGAAAGCAGAGCACAGCGGTGACGTCACTGCTGTGCTTTCCGGCTGGCGCTTACACAGTGCAGAGAAGCACAGCGCCGGGGGACAGACACCGGAATGTAAGTATGTAGTGTTTGTTATTTTTTATGTTTACGCTGGTAACCAGTATAAACATCGGGTTACTAAGCGCGGCCCTGCGCTTAGTAACCCGATGTTTACCCTGGTTACCCGGGGACTTCGCATAGTTGGTCGCTGGAGAGCTGTCTGTGTGACAGCTCTCCAGCGACCACACAGCGACGCTTCAGCGATCGGGATCGTTGTCTAGATCGCTGCAGCGTCGCTAAATGTGACGGTACCTTAAGAGTTAACAGATGGGAACCTTGCTGATAATGCAGGAATACCAATATTCTCAACTGTTTTTCCCGTATTTGATGAAAATAGTTATGCTGATTTCTTGCTAAGGTGTTAATAAGGTATTCTTTCATGTAGGTGGTATAACCTAGATTCATACATTTAATGCTATCTTTGGAGACCTTTTTATACAAACCACAAGAATTTAGTAGCAGAAGAAGAATTTAATATCACAAGAATTTATATCGTTCCGATCTTCCATTGCTCGTAAGTTGCCATTTTACATATTAAGCAAATTTTGTCAACTTCGGTTAAGGCAATGGTTTTTGTGTAATTTCTCTTTAATATGCATCTTGTGATCTGTTTTAGCACATTGCATAATCTCTGCACAGACATAGGAGAGGAGATACAGTATCTTCTGTATGTATATTAGACATTAGTGAGGGCAACTCTCACAATACAAATGAGTTGATTATGCAAGAAATGAGACATTTTATTAATATTAATACAACGGTATCCTTTAAGATAAATCATCTTCCATTAACTAGCACTGGGATGAAAGGACAGCTTGGTTTTGTGAATCTGTCTTTTGGAAGATTTTATCAGGAGGATTATTAAATAAGTTACTGTTTCTCATGCATAATCACCATGAATTACACCTTGTCAATTGTTCAAGAAATATTACGTGTTTTATACAAATATTGCATTGACCCTCATAATTCGTTCTAAAAAAATAATATCTTTTCAGACCCTCGTTACGTATTTTTTCGGGTAGAGAGAAATGTGCAATAAAGTAAAGGGTAAGAAACTGCCAAATATGCCATAAAAGTTCTAAACTAGATGATATAATTCTTTCCATTGAATATTAATTCAAATTTACAGCAAGGAGGTTTTACATTAACTTGTGAATTAGGCACCTAAATAATTGGTTTAGATTGAATTTTATGGGCCATGGTGACACAGTGTAGGACGGGTTTACTAGCCCTGCCGGAGAAAATGGTATTGCGTGCCGTGCCTATCCTCTATCTTTATAAAACATGTGCTTTTCTACTGTTAATTGCATTAATGGTTATAATGGTTGTCATTATTAAAGGCCTTCGTACAAATAGGACTAAAGCTGGCCTACCTCATTGATATTGGCGGGATTAGTCAACAGACTATTGTGTATGGGTGCTTTCTACTTTTCTCTGACAGATTGTGTTATGGTAGAGAAGGATCCAACATGTCAGATTTCCAATGGACAATCCGTTTGTTCTCCGAGAGATAAATCACCGATAAAGGAGTCTAGTAGCGGCTCTCTCAGAGCTAACACTGGATCGTTCCTGTCTATGGAGGACTCGGGAGAAATGGCTGTTGGCTGATGATCTTTTAGCTGAGAAATATGTAATATTTATGGAAAAATATTTAGAATTGAGAGTCAGTGGTTGATACCTTTTAATAGCTAAGTAAAAAGATGGTAACAAATTGCAAGCTTTCGAGACTACGTAGGTCTCTTCATGAGGCATAGACTAATACAAATTCGGAAAAATCTAATATTTATGGAGGGAGGCTAGGGAAAATATCAATCAGATCTCATGGAAATATATCCTAGTGCTAAGAAATAGTTAAAAAAGCTTCAAATGGGGTAAACTCTGTAATGCAAGAGTCTGAGCCCCCAGTACATTGTTAGACCAGTATGAGTATAATATGATGTTTCCTGTAGCGAGATCTTCACTTCTTGACTTCACGCTATTCTATGTGTTAATTCTGTGTGTGAAATTTTGTTGTAACCTTGGCCAGATCCGTGCCTTGAAACATTTCTGTCTCTGAGCTCCTTGGCCAGTTCCTTTGATCTCATGATTTTCATTTGGTCTGACATGTACTGTGCGCTGTGAGGTATTATATAGACAGGTGTGCGCCTTTCTAAATCAAGTTCTATCAGTTCAATTAAACACAGCTGGCCTCCAAAGGAGTAGAACCATCTCAAGGAGGATCACAAGGAAATGGACAGCATTTACATACGAGGGTCTGAGCAAAGGGTTGAATACTTATGACCATGGGATATTTCAGTTTTTCTTTATTAATACATTTGCAAAAATTACTACATTTCTGTTTTTTTCAGTCAAGATGGGGTGCAGAGCGTACATTAATGAGAAAAAAATGAACCTTTTTGAACTTACTGTTTTTGACGCTGAGTATTTACTCAGTATATAAAACACAGAGTCTTACAGCTCCAGCAAAATACATGGAATTTTCAATAATCTCACACCCGCTGTACTTTTTTTTTTTACACTGTTGAAACTGACTGTTTAAAATCCACAACATGTCAGTTTCTCTTGAGGCACACTGAATTTTATAAGAGGATTTTCTCCATAGAACTACATTACATGTGGAAAATCCAAAGATAAAAAACGCATATGAGGCCTTTGTCCATTTTCTCTGTAGAAACCACTAAAAATATAATCTGCCCATGATTGTGTCAATAAAGTTTTGTCAAAGCCAAATACTAGGATACAACGAACATAAAGCAGCTTTTATTTAGAACATGATGACATATCGACAGAAGACAAAAAACGCAGCCTCAAAAACTAGATAAAAACCTATCTAAAAAATGCAATAAAAATGGAATGAAAAAACGTAAGTAACCTAATTTATCTAATAGGCGCAGAAAACCTGTAACATTAAAAACTCACCAAATACTCATCATGGGAACATAGCCTTAAATAAATGGCATGTAGATGTCTACCGGCTGTATAGAGGACAGGTGAATACTCTTTTGCTACGTATCTGTTGAATGGGGCCTTACGTGTTGACCACAGTGCATGAATGAAAGGCGCACCAAGCCTAACACCTATACAATAGCTATACAAACATTATTACACCTATATAATGATTTTTATTTTATTATTAAGTAGAAAAGCGAAATCCTGCATATTTTACCTGCATTATTACTTTTATTTAAAATCAATTTCAATGTTCCAAGGACTAAAAATCATTCTAGCGCCAACTTCAAAGACCCTTCACATAATGTCAGTATTAATCCTTCACAATATGTGACTTTTCTCTATTAAATCTTTGTCATGTAATTTACCTCCTGAAGTTTAGCTTCCCACAACCGTCTCTACAGTTCATAGTATAATCGAGGATGATTCGCTTTGCCTGAGCTAATCCTCTGATTGCAATAACATTTTATCTCACGCTACAAAGCTTTCATATAGGAGAGATCTGAAAATATGATAGCAAAACACATAGAGCACAAGAAAGAGGAGTTCAGGAATCTGCAGCCCCCACCCCGTTCCCTAAAACAAATTTAAGGGTTATTTCAAATATGACATATGTGTCGAAATAAGTGAAATGCTTCAGACGAACATCAAATACCCATAACAATGTAGTTTGAGGTTTTTTTATTTAAAGCCTGAGGTTAAAATACAAGTTTGTAGAGAGAGGAGTAGAACAAGATCTATTGTTGAAAAAATAAAAATACTTTTTCCATGGTCAGGTTGCCATAGGTTAAACTGAGGCACAGAATCAGGGGCGGACATACCGCCGGTTCAACCGGTGCAGCCGCACCGGGGCCCAGAGCGGGGAGGGGGCCCGACCCGACGGACATGCACGGCACGTCGGCAATCGACAATTGTTGTGACTCGTGAGTCGTGACTGTGCTGCTGCACTGCAGCCTGCCTGCCGCTGCGACGCGTGGATCATCATTCCTGAATTTCCTGCTGTAATGAGCGCCGGGCCGGCGAGTGACATGACCGCTGGAGCAGCCTCAGAAGCTGCCGTGCCCGGCGCCCGCCACTGCCCGGAGTCTGCGGAGACCATGATCTGTCCACAGTCCGGGTCTGGGAGAAGGAGCCAGGAGCAGGAGGTGAGTATATTTACCTGTCCATGATCCACGCGCCGCTCCATCTTCCCGCCCCGTCTCTGCGCTCTGACTGTTCAGGTCAGAGGGCACGCGGTGACGCGGATGACGTATAGTGTGCGCGCCGCCCTCTGCCTGATCAGTCAGTGCGGAGAGACGGGACGGTGAGGACCAGCGGGCGGGCAGAGACGAGAGTCGAGCCGAGGTGAGTATGCATTTATATGTGGCGGCACAGGCGTTATATATGGACGGAGCAGCATCACTCAGCATCTATCTATGGGGCCCTGGGGGCCGGGCCCGGGGCCATAATGAATTGGAGCGGCACAGGCGTTATATATGGACGGAGCATCAGACACTCAGCATCTATCTATGTGGGCCATAATGAATTGGAGCATTTATTATATCTGGCGGCACAGCTTTATAGGGAGGGAGTCCATATAAAGCTGTGCCGCCACATATAATGCTCCATTACTCATTATGGCCCCATAGATGCTCCATATTATGGATGGAGCATCTATGTGGTAATAATGAATTGTATGGAGCATTATATGTGGCGGCACAGCATTATATGGAGCATCTGGGCCATAATGAATTGTATGGACTATGGAGCATTATATGTGGCGGCACAGCGTTATGTGGAGCATCTATGGGGCCATAATGAATTGTATGGAGCATTATATGTGGCGGCACAGGCACAGCGTTATATGGAGCATCTATGGGGCCATAATGAATTGTATGGAGCATTATATGTGGCGGCACAGGCACAGCGTTATATGGAGCATCTATGGGGCCATAATGAATTGTATGGAGCATTATATGTGGCGGCACAGGCACAGCGTTATATGGAGCATCTATGGGGCCATAATGAATTGTATGGAGCATTATATGTGGCGGCACAGCGTTATATGGAGCATCTATGGGGCCATAATGAATTGTATGGAGCATTATAAGTGGCGGCACAGGCACAGCGTTATATGGAGCATCTATGGGGCCATAATGAATTGTATGGAGCATTATATGTGGCGGCACAGCATTATATGGAGCATCTGGGCCATAATGAATTGTATGGACTATGGAGCATTATATGTGGCGGCACAGCGTTATATGGAGCATCTATGGGGCCATAATGAATTGTATGGAGCATTATATGTGGCGGCACAGCTTTATAGATGACTGCTTTGTGTTATATTCAGTTGTGTAATATTGAACGTGAATTTATTATTTAGATTTGATAGTTGTGTTCTAAACAGATAATAAATATTACAACCTATATGTTTACATAACTTTGTTGCAGTATGGGGGGGGGGCCCAGGAAAATTTCTTGCACAGGGGCCCTCTGCAGTCTGTGTCCGCCCCTGCACAGAATTGTAGAAAAACCCTGGTGATCACGCTTTGGATCTATGTGGAAGCTCTGTTTTTGTTATAAATAAAGGCCTCTGGGTTACCGTTGGTGGCAGCCAGAGGCTTAACTTCTCATTGTCCCCAATGTAAAATCTAAAATTGGGAAATAAACTTATCAATTGCTAATTATATTGGTGCTTACTCAATTGACATTAAGACTTCTTCAGGCACCAGAGATTGCAAGCACATAAAACCACTGCATCCTTTTTGTCACCTGCCAGGTGGCATAGGTGGGAAAGGAAGGATCAGAGGCAAAGTAAAGAACATTCCCTATATCTGAATAAAGTGGTTGATGTCAGAAATACTGAAAGCAGAGCTAAAGAAAAAAATACAGTCACTCATTAGACAGCCATAGCAGTATAGAAAATGTACTTCAGCTTAAAATTGCATTACCTGCTCTTTCTTCCCCCGACTTCTCTTGTAAGCTAATTTGTTCTACTTGGTGAAAACTTAAATTGAACCTGTCCACCTGATTTTGCTATGTAAAGTAATGACCTGGCTGTAACGGCGTTGTCATACAGATTAAATTGATACATTTGGTGAATAAATCTGCTTTGTAGTTCTACTGTTATCTCCATTTGAAGTTTTCAGTTAATTAGATTTCGGTGCACAGGGGCCAGACTGTGCACTGAGTCTTCTCCTCCCGGTCTGTGATTCCCCGGCCCCTCTGCCTGCCTCCATCCTTTGAATAACCTGCCTCCTCTGTTTGAAATCTCAGCAGTGACCTGTCATTCATAGACCGGAGGCAGGTGGAGGGGCCAAAGAAATTCAGACAGGGAGGAAGAGACCCAGTGCACAGTCAGGCCACTGTGCACCGAAATCTATTTATCAGAAAACTTCAAATGGTGATTACAGTGTAAGTACAAAGTGGATTCCTTCACAAAAGATATCCATTGAATCAATATTACATCATCATTACAGCCATGTATTTACCCTATATTACAAAATAGGGCTGACGTGATGGGTTCTCTGTAAAGTACTCTGAACCCATCAGATATTTCCATGCTTCATATGTTTTTCCATTGCATAAATGTTGTCTCATAGATAGAAAGAGAGAAAGTGGTAGAAAGTCAGAAACAAACTGCAGTAGCATTAACCTCCAACTTTTATTCTTTTTTTTCCTGTGTATTGTGTACTTGAGGGGACAACCAAATTCTTAGAGAATCACATAAATAGAGCTAATGGCCTAGGTGTATGACACTTCCATTAAATCAATATATTTCAAAGGAGGAAGAGGACGGAAGTAAATGTCATCAGATATGTAAATTTCAAACTTTATTAAGTATTATATAAAAAAGAAACAATTCTAAATATTTAAAAGTACCTAAAAAATGGAGAACACATGCAAGAAAACCGCACAAAAACAGCAATGCAGCACATTAAGGTATGTATATACACAATTCTTCTATATATGCATGGAATGCCTTTTCACTAATTTGTTATCCCTATTAAGCGCTGCACCACTACTGTGGAGGCATAATGGTTAAATATAAAAAGATAAAGTGCATAGTGCAATATATCCAGCTATTTGCCACCATATAGCCACCAAGCAACTGAAAGTGCATCTGCAGAATGAGGGAGCATCCACCTAATCAACAGTCTTTTGGCCCCATATACTGATAGTGTGTACACAAGAGTTAGACAGATTTTAACACAAAATAAATATAAAGTGACTGTGCTACATAACCTGTTTGTGCGGTCCTGAGCCCCAACGCGCGTTTCGCGTTTAGCTTCGTCCGGGGGAATGTATGCTGAGGTGTCAAATATGGTGCTTTTTATAGTAGTTGGCTAATCAGGCCATATTGGTATTCACAGTGTTGAAGCCGGCTACCGCGCCTGCGCAGGTTAGCGTCCTACATCACTTCCTCTCTCCCTGACTAAACATCAGGGGGAGGAGTCAGCGACGTCATGGACGCGTTGCCATAGCAGCGCGGCGACCCGTACAGCCACAGATTGTTATTGCTGTTGGAGCGAGTCAAGAAGATGTGAGGAGGGGACTCAGTAAGTAGAGGATATCTGTACCTCTTATGTGGCTCCTATATGGTGGTAGTACTCAGCCGCTTACTCATGCAGCTGCGCACGCGCAGCTCGGCGTCCCACGCCACCGCCACACCCCCTAGTCCGACGCGTCAGGACCGGGGGAGGAGTCAGCGGCGTAACAGACGCGTTGCCACAGCAACGCAGCAACATGATCCGCCGCAGGGAAACCCACCTTAAATAAGAATACCACAGAGAAAGGACTATTATGGGAGTAGATAAACTAGGTTACTGCATGGATACAGCATATATGGTACATGTGCTGTGAGATTAGGTGTGGTAAGTAGTGTATAATATAATAAGGTTTGTGCAAATCAAATAACACAGATTTGTGGTAAGTAAATAGGGAAAGATATCCCCAGAAGGCATGTAGTGAGTCTATGTGATACCTGTTATGGTTTCCAATGGCAAGGAAACATCAGAAGCATAGAATAAACGGACAAGCTCTCGGGTGATGGAAACTAGAGCTGACCGCGATGCTAAACCTACACACCACACTAGAAGTAGCCAGGGGGCATTCCTGCATTGTCTCTAGATGCCGCGCGCCAGCCGGAGAACTAACTACCCCTGGTAGAAGAAAACACAGTCCTGGCTTGCCTCCAGAGAATGTCCCCACAGGAGATAGCAGCCCCCCACATATAATAACGGTGAGAGCAGATGAAAAGACACACGTAGTATGAAAGCAGATTTAGCACAGAGAGGCCCGCTAACTAAATAGCAGAAAGATACAACAGAGGACTTCGCGGTCAGCTGCAAAACCCTTCAAAACACCATCCTGAAATTACCTTAACTCATGTGACAACTCATGCCACTGGAGTGGTAATTTCAGCCCAACAAGAGCTTCCAGCTGCAGAGATTCACATAAATGCAAACTGGACAAACATACAAGAATAGACTTAAGGACTAAAGTGTCCAACTTAGCTGAGCAGAAAACTGGGAGCAGGAACATGCAACAGAATCACTCTGGATACATTGATGGCCAGCATTAGAATGACTGAGGAGCAAGGCTAAATAGAATACTCCCACATCCTGATAGGAACAGGTGAACTGAAGGCAAAGCTTGCAGGACACCAGTACCACAAGAGACCACCGGGGGAGCCCACGAACCAAATCACAACAGTACCCCCCCCTTAAGGAGGGGGCACCGAACCCTCACAAGAACCGCCAGGGCGATCTGGATGAGCCCTATGAAAGGCACGGACCAAATCAGAAGCATGAACATCAGAAGCTGTAACCCAAGAATTATCCTCTTGACCGTAGCCCTTCCATTTCACCAGATATTGAAGTCTCCGTCTGGAAACACGGGAGTCCAAAATTTTCTCCACCACATACTCCAATTCACCCTCAACCAGCACAGGAGCAGGAGGCTCAACAGAAGGCACAAGTGGTACCTCATACCTCCGCAATAATGACCGATGGAAGACATTATGGATAGCAAAGGATGCTGGGAGGTCCAAGCGAAAAGACACAGGGTTAAGAATTTCCAAAATCTTATAAGGACCGATGAACCGAGGCTTAAACTTAGGAGTAGAGACCCTCATAGGGACAAAACGGGAGGACAACCACACCAAGTCCCCAACACGAAGACGAGGACCAACACGACGATGGCGATTAGCAAAACGTTGAGTCTTCTCCTGGGACAACTCCAAATTGTCCACCACCTGCCCCCAAATATGATGCAACCTATCCACCATGGTATCCACTCCAGGACAATCCGAAGACTCCACCTGACCAGATGAAAAACGAGGATGGAACCCTGAATTGCAAAAGAAAGGGGAGACCAAAGTGGCAGAACTGGCCCGATTATTAAGGGCAAACTCAGCCAACGGCAAAAAGGAGACCCAGTCATCCTGATCAGCAGACACGAAACACCTCAAATAAGTCTCCAAGGTCTGATTAGTACGTTCCGTCTGGCCATTTGTCTGGGGATGAAATGCAGACGAAAAAGACAAATCAATGCCCATCCTGGCACAAAACGCCCGCCAAAATCTGGACACAAACTGGGATCCCCTGTCGGAAACGATATTCTCCGGAATACCATGCAGCCGAACCACATTCTGAAAAAACAGGGGCACCAACTCAGATGAGGAAGGCAGCTTGGGCAAGGGCACCAAATGAACCATCTTAGAAAAGCGGTCACACACCACCCAAATGACGGACATCTTCTGAGAAACAGGGAGATCAGAAATAAAATCCATAGAGATGTGTGTCCAAGGCCTCTTAGGAACAGGCAAGGGCAACAACAACCCACTAGCCCGAGAACAACAAGGCTTGGCCCGAGCACAAACATCGCAAGACTGCACAAAAGTACGCACGTCCCGAGACAGGGAAGGCCACCAGAAGGACCTAGCCACCAAATCTCTGGTACCAAAAATTCCCGGATGACCTGCCAACGCAGAAGAATGAACCTCCGAGGTGACTCTATTGGTCCACTCATCCGGCACAAACAATCTACCAGGCGGACAACGATCAGGCCGATCCGCCTGAAACTCTTGTAAAGCACGTCGCAGGTCTGGGAAGACAGCAGACAATATCACCCCATCCTTAAGTATACCAGTAGGTTTAGAATCACCAGGGGAATCAGGTTCAAAACTCCTAGAAAGGGCATCCGCCTTCACATTCTTAGTACCTGGCAGATACGAAACCACAAAATTAAACCGGGAGAAAAACAACGACCAGCGCGCCTGTCTAGGATTCAGACGTCTGGCCGACTCAAGATAAATCAAATTTTTGTGATCCGTCAAGACCACCACCTGATGTTTAGCACCCTCAAGCCAATGACGCCACTCCTCGAATGCCCACTTCATCGCCAAAAGCTCCCGATTACCGACGTCATAATTTTGCTCGGCGGGCGAAAATTTTCGAGAAAAGAACGCACAAGATCTCATCACTGAACAATCTGAACTTTTCTGCGACAAAACCGCCCCCGCTCCGATCTCGGAAGCATCAACTTCCACCTGAAAAGGAAGAGAAACATCAGGCTGGCACAACACCGGAGCAGAAGAAAAACGGCGCTTAAGCTCCCGAAAGGCCTCCACAGCAGCAGGAGACCAATCTGCAACATCAGCACCCTTTTTAGTCAAATCAGTCAAAGGCCTGACAACGCTAGAAAAACCAGTTATGAATCGACGATAAAAGTTAGCAAAGCCCAAAAATTTCTGAAGGCCCTTAAGAGAAGTCGGTTGCGTCCAGTCACAAATAGCCCGAACCTTCACAGGATCCATCACAATAGAAGAGGGGGAAAAAATGTACCCCAAAAAAGAAATCTTCTGAACCCCAAAAACACACTTTGAACCTTTAACAAACAGAGAATTGGTCCGCAAAACCTGAAAAACCCTCCTAACTTGTTGAACATGAGATTCCCAGTCATCCGAAAAAATCAAGATATCGTCCAAATACACAATCATAAATTTGTCCAGATATTCACGGAAAATATTGTGCATAAAAGACTGAAAGACCGAAGGGGCATTTGACAGACCAAAAGGCATCACCAAATACTCAAAATGGCCCTCGGGCGTATTAAATGCGGTTTTCCACTCATCCCCCTGCTTAATTCGCACCAAATTATACGCACCGCGAAGATCAATCTTAGAGAACCACTTCGCCCCCTCAATGCGAGCAAATAAATCTGTCAGCAATGGCAAAGGATATTGATACTTGACTGTGATCTTATTCAAGAGTCTATAATCAATACAAGGTCTCAAAGAACCATCACTTTTAGCTACGAAAAAGAACCCCGCTCCAAGAGGAGACGAAGAAGGACGAATATGTCCCTTCTCCAAGGACTCCCTAATATACTCTCGCATGGCAGCATGTTCAGGTACAGACAGATTGAATAGACGACCCTTAGGAAATTTACTGCCAGGGATCAAATCTATGGCGCAATCGCAATCTCTGTGAGGAGGAAGAGAATTAAGAGTAGATTCCTCAAAAACCTCACGATAATCAGACAAAAACTCAGGAATTTCAGAGGGAATAGATGAAGCAATGGAGACCAAAGGTGTGTCCCCATGATTTCCCTGACATCCCCAGCTTAGTACAGACATTGTTTTCCAGTCAAGGACTGGGTTATGAGTTTGCAACCATGGCAATCCCAGCACCAACACATCATGTAGATTATACAGTACAAGGAAGCGAATCACCTCTTGATGGTCTGGAGTCATACGCATAGTCACTTGTGTCCAGTATTGTGGTTTATTACTAGCCAATGGTGTAGAATCAATACCCTTTAAAGGTATAGGAACTTCCAGAGGCTCTAGATCAAACCCACAGCGCCTGGCAAAGGACCAATCCATAAGACTCAAAGCGGCGCCAGAATCCACATACGCATCCGCAACAATAGAAGATAACGAACAAATTAGAGTTACAGACAAAATAAACTTGGACTGCAAAGTGCCAATAGCAGAGGATTTATCAACTTTCTTTGTTCGTTTAGAGCATGCTGATATAACATGAGTAGAATTTCCACAATAGAAGCACAAATGATTTTTGCGCCTGTAAATCTGTCGTTCGCTTCTGGACAGAAAGCTATCACATTGCATACTCTGTGGTGCCTCTTCAGAAGACACCGCCAACTGGTGCACAGGTTTGCGTTCCCGTAAACGCCGATCAATCTGAATTGCCATTGTCATGGACTCATTCAGACCAGTAGGCGCAGGAAACCCCACCATGATGTCTTTTACAGCATCAGAGAGACCTTCTCTGAAAATTGCCGCCAGAGCGCACTCATTCCACTGAGTAAGCACAGACCATTTTCAAAATTTTTGGCAATATATTTCGGCTTCATCTTGCCCCTGAGAGAGGGCTATTAGGGCTTTCTCAGCCTGAATCTCCAAATTTGGTTCCTCATAAAGCAACCCCAAAGCCAGAAAAAACGCATCCACATTGAGCAACGCAGGATCCCCTGGTGCCAATGAAAATGCCCAATTTTGGGGGTCACCCCGCAGTAAAGAAATAACAATTTTTACTTGCTGTGCAGGATCTCCAGCAGAATGAGATCTCAGCGAAAGAAACAATTTACAATTGTATTTAAAATTTAGAAAACAAGATCGATCTCCAGAAAAAAACTCCGGTACAGGAATTTTAGGTTCAGACCGAGGAGCATGTAACAAAAAATCTTGTATATTCTGAACTTTAGAGGCAAGATTATTCAAATTGGTAGCCAGACTCTGGGGATCCATATTTCAACAGATAAAGTCTGAGCCATTCAGGGGTTAAGAGGAGAGGAAAACAGGAGACTGCAATTAGAGCTGGAGTGCAACTTCAGAGGAAGAAAAAAAAAAAAAAAAAAAAAAAAAAAAAGGTTTCACACAGTTCCTTTTCTCTCCTGCTTCAGCCTATAGATTAAACATTTGGGCTGGCCATACTGTTATGGTTTCCAATGGCAAGGAAGCATCAGAAGCATAGAATAAACGGACAAGCTCTCGGGTGATGGAAACTAGAGCTGACCGCGATGCTAAACCTACACACCACACTAGAAGTAGCCAGGGGGCATTCCTGCATTGTCTCTAGATGCCGCGCGCCAGCCGGAGAACTAACTACCCCTGGTAGAAGAAAACACAGTCCTGGCTTGCCTCCAGAGAATGTCCCCACAGGAGATAGCAGCCCCCCACATATAATAACGGTGAGAGCAGATGAAAAGACACACGTAGTATGAAAGCAGATTTAGCACAGAGAGGCCCGCTAACTAAATAGCAGAAAGATACAACAGAGGACTTCACGGTCAGCTGCAAAACCCTTCAAAACACCATCCTGAAATTACCTTAACTCATGTGACAACTCATGCCACTGGAGTGGTAATTTCAGCCCAACAAGAGCTTCCAGCTGCAGAGATTCACATAAATGCAAACTGGACAAACATACAAGAATAGATTTAAGGACTAAAGTGTCCAACTTAGCTGAGCAGAAAACTGGGAGCAGGAACATGCAACAGAATCACTCTGGATACATTGATGGCCAGCATTAGAATGACTGAGGAGCAAGGTTAAATAGAATACTCCCACATCCTGATAGGAACAGGTGAACTGAAGGCAAAGCTTGCAGGACACCAGTACCACAAGAGACCACCGGGGGAGCCCACGAACCGAATCACAACAGATACCCTAAGTGTTCAAAAGAACACACAGAGCCTTAACCCATACTATTGAGGGGACAGCCTTCCCCTCCTACACAGAAAACTAGGTTCAAAATTCTTATTATCCATATATAAGCCCATAAGGGGCCATAATTCATCAGTGAATAAGTCAGTGTATATCACAATATTATAATAAAAATATTGTGAGTGAAGGACCCTCTCAGGTCAGTGACCCAAAATAAAGTCAGTGAATGACTGAATAGTGCCTAAATTCAGATTAATATACTGAATATTGTATGCATATTGATAAAAAATCAGTGCCCCTATAGTGAAGAGGAATATATTACTTCCAGTGACCTTTATGATAAATCTGTGACCCGCTCTTTATATATATAAAGGTCCAAGACCCATATGTTGTATGTTCCCAATATATAAAGCCTGAAATTTGGGAATCATGTACAACCATAACCCACCAATTAATAGGGCCAACTATACCCATTAAGCTAAAGCAAAAGCTCACTTTTGTGAATAAGGACCTATGGACAAGTAAATGGGTATATGTGTCTTCTGTTATATGGGCATAGCATGTAAATAACAGAACATTACATTGAAAATTATCCAATTTGTATTGAATCAATAAAGTGCAAATATATATACTGAGTCATACACACATTGTGATTTAACTAAATTATTCACTATTTGGATCCCATAGTGGGTATGGCTCACAATTTAAATAGAAGTCCAGTAAAGTCCATCACTCAAACATATCCATTTAGTTGTCCTTGTCCCATTTTTCTTAAATATTATTTGCTTTTTTCTTCTTCTTTTTTTTCCCTTTTTTCTTTGTTCTCTCTCTTTAAAGTTTTTCTCTCTAGGTTCCAAAGAGGTCCCCCTTCTGCCATCGACAAGACCCAGAAAAAGAACATCTCTCCAAGGGACAGCATGCAGCCCTCCAATCACCGCACTCCACACAGCCAGCCCAACCACCAACAGATGGTAAGTAGTACCTAAATAAAACTGAAACAGACACAGTTAAAACCCGTATATACAAATAAGCAAAATAAAACAAGACAGCAACATACATAGAGACAATTTTAAAATTAAAGAAAGGGGGCATAACTCAATTTCTCATTTAACCCTTTCGGGTGGATACAATCAATCTTTTTAATCCATCTGGTTTCTAACTGCGCTAAAATTTTTCTCCAATTTCCACCCCGCTGATCAATAAACACCTTATCAATCCCTGATACCCTCAACAAACTGGCATTGCAATTGTGAACTTGCTTGAAATGCCTTGGTATTGGCTTAAGCATTGATATGTCATCTTCCTCTTCAGCATTGGTGATATCTCTATAATGTTCTCTTACACGGATTTTTAGTGGTCTAGAAGTAAGGCCAACGTAAATCTTCTCACATGGACATGTGGCGTAGTATATAACACCCACCGTGTTACACGTTATATGTTGTGTAATGGTAAAATTTCTAGTGCCATCACTGGATTTAAACGTTGAAGCCTTTTGCATATTTGGGCAGGCTATGCAGTCCCTGCACGGGAAAAAACCCCATCTGGGTCCTCTTGAGCCAAACGCTTTGTTAGGTTCTTCACCAGGGTAATAACTGTGTACCAGCATATCTTTTAAATTTTGCGATCTTCTATATGTGATGGATGAGGTGTTACCTATATATTTTGTCAATACTTGATCCATCTTCAAGATTGCCCAGTATTTATTAAGGGCCTTTTTCATATCCATCCATTTCTCATTGTATGTGGATATGAACCTGGTCACGTTGTCCTGTTTATTAAATTTAGTTTTTGGCTGAAGAAGCTCCATACGGTTTTCCACCATTGCTCTCTTCCGGGCTCTCTTAATGCTTCTGTTTGAGTACCCCCGGTTTTTAAATCTCATTGCTAACTCATCAGCCTGCTTGTTGAATAGATGGTCATTTGAGCAAATTCTCTTAATCCGCAGGAACTGACCAGTTGGTATAGCCTTTACCACTTGGTGAGGATGGGATGAAGAGGCATGTAGGAGAGAATTTACAGCAGTCTCTTTACGAAATACATCTGTTTCCAATACATTTGATGGCCCCTTGAATATAAGGATGTCAAGAAATTCAATATTTTTCTGGCTGTACTTGCATGTTAGCCTTACGTTGATGTTGTTGTTGTTCAGGGTGCCTACAAAAGAGATAAGCTCTTGTTCAGTGCCATGCCAGATCATAAGAATATCATCTATAAATCTGGCCCAAAACAGAACCTTTTCAATGTCTGCCATAGGGTTGGTAAAGAAGATTCTCCTTTCCCATGCCCCAAAAAAAAGATTTGCATATGAGGGGGCAAAAGCCGCCCCCATAGCAGTGCCCTGCTTTTGTAGATATACAGTATTTTTAAAAATAAAGTAATTATGCTCAAGTGCAAATCTTAATAGGGACATGAGAAGGTCAATCAATTCTGTATCATAGTTAGACATTGTAAGGAACGTTTGTACTGCATGTATTCCATCTTTATGTTGGATCGAGGTATATAACGATTCCACGTCTAGTGTTACAAGCCACATGTCCTCTTCCATTGGAATCCCCTCAATTTTGCCCAGAACATCACCAGTATCTTTAATATGTGACGGTAAATTTTGAACAATGGGTTTCAGATGGTGGTCTAGGTACTTACATGTGACTTCACATAGACTTCCGTTCCCTGAGACGATTGGTCGTCCTGGTGGATTGGACAAACTCTTGTGTACTTTCGGTATGAAATATATACATGCAGTTCTTGGGTAGATGGGTATTAAATTGTCCCTTAGCTCTTTAGTTATTGTTCCTTCCTGATAGGCTTTGTCCAGTATGTTGTAGAGTTCACTCTGAAAAGCAGATGTTGGATTATACGTTAATCTCTTGTAGCAGGTAGTGTCCCTGAGTTGTCTAAAAGCCTCTTTTTCATATTGCTTTCGAGGCCATACGACAACGTTGCCCCCTTTATCTGAGGGTTTAATGACTATCTCCCTCATGTTCTTGAGTTCACGTAATGCTTTCCTTTGATTTTCAGACATATTGTCATTGGATATACCACCCGCAGTTTTCTCAAATTCTTCCGTAACCAATTTTACAAATATTTCAATGTTTGGGTAGATGTTTAGAGACGGGAATTTTTTTGGGGCTGGTGCTATAAACTTACTTCCTATTGATGGTTCATTCTGTTCTCCACTCAATTCTTCCAATATTTTTATAGTGTCCAGTTCCTCCGCACTCCATTCTTCACCTCTTTCTGATTTATCATGTAGTTTTTTGAGGACCAATTTTCGTGCAAATAAGTGCAAATCCTTTATGGCTATAAAGGAGTCAAAAGGGGAGGTAGGAGAAAAAGTTAGACCCAAACTTAAGACATCCACTTGAGCCTCAGATAGCTTAATTTCTGATAAATTGATTACCTGCAGTTTGGATGGGGGATTCTCATTTCTCTTGTCACCTTTCTTTTTATAATTATTCCCTTTCCTATTATAGTTGTTTTTCCTCAGGTTATAGGGACGGTATCTTGCTCCTATGTCTCCTTCTTCATCTCTTGATGACATAGATGAAAATGATGAGGATCTAGATCTCTGTTCTCTTGTTGTCCCCAGACGCCACCTGTACACGGTGCCACTTTTAAAATCATTTAAATCCCTTTGAAATTTCTTTGTTTTTATTTCTTTAACTTCTTTCTCCCAGATTTGAAATTGGGTGTCTATATCCTTATTCAACATATCCAATTCAGATGTTGTGAGGGATTCTGTCAGTTTTTTCTGTGTATTTTCAATGTCAAGATCAAATTTCTCTAAATTTTTCCTATTATTACCTATCAATAGTTCAATGAGTGATCTTGAACACTGATTACAGACCTCCTCCCACTTTCAGTTGCTTGGTGGCTATATGGTGGCAAATAGCTGGATATATTGCACTATGCACTTTATCTTTTTATATTTAACCATTATGCCTCCACAGTAGTGGTGCAGCGCTTAATAGGGATAACAAATTAGTGAAAAGGCATTCCATGCATATATAGAAGAATTGTGTATATACAGGCGCGGACTGGGCCGGGTTGCAAAGGGGCATGTGCCCCCCGGGCCGGTCACCAAGCAGCTGATTCGGGCTGCTGGTGGCCGGCGCTGTGTTCTCTGTGTCCTGACAGCGGCCTCACAGTGGAGCAGACACGCCCCCTGCCCCCTGTGTGCGGCCGGCTGCTGAGGAAGAGGGAACACTGCTGCATGTAACTGCTGGAGATCTGCATGTGGACGGCTCAGACATCAGTGAGTACCTTCAGCTCTGTGTGCGGAGAGGAGATGGACGCGGCTGCTCACCTCCCGATTAGTCCGGGGCCGGTCCCTATAGTATCAGTGGCCGCTCTGCTGATGCTCACAGATTTATTGCAGGAGACTGAACTTTCACCCTGTCAGTGCCAGGTCATCGGCTCCAGAGTTACCAGACTGCAGGAAAGTTCAGTCTCCTGCAATAAATCTCCCTATACTGAGAGTGAGCAGAGACTGTCTGCAGAATCCAGCACTGGAGTGATCACGCCTGAACCTGGTGACTGGACATCACATGCTATACACATGGCCCCGTATATATACAGTGCATGTATGTCCTGGGCCAGGTGCAGGATTGATCCATCCAGTGTATATAACATTGTGTACCTGTGCCTATAGTATACCCCTATCGGGCGTAACTACAGAGGTTGCAGCGGGGCCCAGAGTGCTAAGGGGCCCCTAAGCACGCTGAGCTACAAAATGGGCCGCCGGCCCTCTAAATCCTCTGCACAGGCCCTGGTGCGTGCTCTCTTGGTGAACGCGCTGACCAAGGCCGTGGCGGCCCACATGAGCACGGCCCTCGTTCTTGCTTGCGTACATGGCTGCAGCCTTTGTCAGTGAGGGAAAACAGGAGAGCGCACGCACCAGGGCCTGTGCAAAGGATTGAAAAGGCCGCCACCGCACGCAGAGATGCCTGAGCCTTACTGTGTCTGACCCTGGCCAGAACCAGTGTCAGAGAACAGTGCTCTCCTCACCAATCCCTGGCCTGCATCTGCTCCACATCCTCCGCACCTCCGATGCTGGCTGGACAGTGGACCCTCCTCATCCTCCCCTATCTCCGATGAGACCCAAGATGAAAACTTTTTTATGTATATGCAGCATTTGCAGTTTGACCTGTCTAATGTATATTGACTGTTGTATATGCAATATATAAGTGATACTGCGATTATATACCGCAGTAGCAGTATCACCTATATAATGTATGTACAGCAGTCTATATACATTATATAGGTGAAACTGCGGTACGTACATTATATAGGTGATACCACTGTGTGTAATATACTGCGACCGCTGTGTATAGCCCATATAGGTCAGCCGCAGTGTATATGTGTGTGTATGTATATATATATATATATATATATATATATATATATATATATATATATATACACACACATACACACACAGAGCGCCTGGCCTATATGGGCTATACATAGCGGTCGCAGTATATTACACACAGTGGTATCACCTATATAATGTACGTACCGCAGTCGCAGTTTCACCTATATAATGTGTGAGTGAGTGTGTGTGTCTATGTATGTATGTGTGTGTGCATGTATGTATGTGTGTGTGTGCATGTATGTATGTGTATATATATATGTGTGTGTGTGTCTATGTATGTGTGTGTGCATGTATGTGTGTATGTATGTGTATATATATGTGTGTGTATGTATATATATATATATATATAATATATATATGTGTGTGTGTGTCTATGTATGTATGTGTTTGTGTGTATATACATATATATATGTGTGTGTCTGTCTATGTGTGTATGTGTGTGTGTGTGTGTGTGTGTGTGTAATTATGCGTGTCTATGTTGTATATATATGTGTGTGTGTGTATATACCGTATATATATATATATATATATATATATATATATATATATATATATAATTATACACACCACTTATTTTTCGGATTATAAGAGGCTCCGGATTATAAGACGCACCCCAAATAATAAGAAAAAAATATTTTTTAATAAAATGGTGGTGCTTCTTATAATCCATGCGTCTTATTGCTTACTGGGAGTAGTGGGTGCAGTGAAGGGGGGTCTCAGGGTCGTTGCTGGAGGAGGCAGGAGTGGGGTGATGCTGCAGGCCAGGATGAGGGGGGCTCTGATGTGCGACGTGATGGTGTGGGGGGTCTTGTGCTGGTGCATGTCCGATGCTGCTGCCGGGTGTCTCTGGGTGCCTGGCGGTTGCTGGCCGGTGCTGCGGGTGTCTCCGGGGCCCAGCAGTGCTGCGTGGGTGTCCGGCGCTGCCATTTTGCGACAGGCCAGAGCCCCGGTAATTCCACGGTTCCCTGTGTGTGTGCAGTGGACTCCGAGAATATGGCCAAGAATATGGGCTAATAAAGAGTCCACTGCTTAAAGGGATTGTCTCCCACTAGGACAACCTCGTCTTAAACTGAATGTTCGGCCCCGATACATTAATAAAGCCTATACTCACCTGCCGTGCCGCGCCGTTCCCACAGTGGCTGTTATGTGGGGTTATGCCACATGTTGCCTGGAACCAATCAGTGCTGGTGTCACTGTCCCCGCCTTCAGAAAAACTGAACATGAAGAGGAAGTGCAGGATGAGCTGCTTGATCCCGGACGTCCTCTTCATGTTCAGTTTGTGCGAAGATTGAGACAGTGACACCAGCACTGATTGGTTCCGGGCATCACATGTCATAACACCACATCACAGCCACTGTGGGAACGGCGCAGCACAGGAGGTGAGTATAGGCTTTATTAATTTATCGGGGCCGAACATTTAGGGGTTGTCCTAGTAGTGGACAAGCCCTTAAATATTTGGTGCTGCTCGGTTATATATATATATATATATATATATATATATATATATATATATATATAGCTTGCGTGGTGTAAATCTAAGTATCTGTGTATATACACTGCACAGTACCACTCCTCCTGTCCTGTATATATACACTGCACAGTACCACTCCTCCTGTATATACACTGCACAGTACCCTCCACCTGTCCTGTATATATACACTGCACAGTACCCTCCACCTGTCCTGTATATATACACTGCACAGTACCATTCCTCCTGTCCTGTATATATACACTGCACAGTACCACTCCTCCTGTATATATACACTGCACAGTACCCTCCACCTGTCCTGTATATATACACTGCACAGTACCACTCCTCCTGTATATATATACACTGCACAGTACCCTCCACCTGTCCTGTATATATACACTGCACAGTACCATTCCTCCTGTCCTGTATATATACACTGCACAGTACCACTCCTCCTGTATATATACACTGCACAGTACCACTCCTCCTGTATATACACTGCACAGTACCACTCCACCTGTCCTGTATATATACACTGCACAGTACCATTCCTCCTGTCCTGTATATATACACTGCACAGTACCACTCCTCCTGTATATATACACTGCACAGTACCACTCCTCCTGTATATACACTGCACAGTACCCTCCACCTATCCTGTATATATACACTGCACAGTACCATTCCTCCTGTCCTGTATATATACACTGCACAGTACCACTCCTCCTGTATATATACACTGCACAGTACCACTCCTCCTGTATATACACTGCACAGTACCCTCCACCTGTCCTGTATATATACACTGCACAGTACCATTCCTCCTGTCCTGTATATATACACTGCACAGTACCACTCCTCCTGTATATATACACTGCACAGTACCACTCCTCCTGTATATATACACTGCACAGTACCACTCCTCCTGTATATACACTGCACAGTACCCTCCACCTGTCCTGTATATATACACTGCACAGTACCATTCCTCCTGCCAATCCTGTTCCTGTCCTGTTCTCGGATAGGCGACATTGGTCTTTGGGAGGGTTAATATTGGTTTATTATTTTCAGGAATACTATGGGAAAATAAAATATATATATATTGGAAAACACATTTAAATGGATTATACCAAGTAATCCCCTTTCCCGAGAACTTTGTAGTTGCTGGGGTCCGACCGCTGGGACCCCCATGATCTCGAGAACCGGCGCTCTAAAGAAGCGATCAATCGTGGGCACTGTGGCGACATTCACACATAGCTCTTCAAATAACGCCTTTAAGAGGAGCGTTGAAGGGCACAACACAGTATAGGAAAATCCACTGATCGGGTGTAGGGGGAGTGTTAAGGTACCGTCACACTCAGCGACGCTGCAGCGATATAGACAACGAGCCGATCGCTGCAGCGTCGCTGTTTAGGTCGCTGTAGAGACGTCAAACACAGCAACTCCAGAACGATGCAGGAGCGATCCTGTGACGTAGCGGTGACTCACTTATCGTTCTCACAGGTCGTTAGCTCCATGTAAAACATTGCTGGCATCGTTGCTTTTGATGTCAAACATGACGATACACGCCGACCTGACGACCAAATAAAGTTCTGGACTTCTAGCTCCGACCAGCGATATCACAGCGGGATCCAGATCGCTGCTGGGTGTCAAACACGACGAGATCGCTATCCAGGACGCTGCAACGTCACGGATCGTTGTCGTTCTCGTTGTAAAGTTGCTGAGTGTGAAGGTACCTTTATAGTCTGTGGGCTGGTGGGGTTTGTGTGGCATTGCTCCTTTTTTGTCCCAGTCCGGCCCTGGACAGCTCTGCAGGGAGGCTGCCATACTTTGTACTGGTTTTACTCCCTGCATATTGTGGGGCAGCTGAAGGGTTCAGGTAGCAGTGTCATCGCCCTGTGTTGTTTTGTAGCCCACATCCCCACACTGACTATATACAGTGGGCAACTAAGGGGTAGACAGCAGTTCCTTATGAATAGTAGGGTCAGTGGGTAAATGTGTCTACCTGTTTTACAATGGTATGGCCCAAATGTGAGCTGAGGTAAAACATTGCCAGAAGCTAAGAGGGACCAAGCTTTCTTCTCAATAGCCTCTGACATGTCCATACACAGGCACTAATGCCCTCACACTTCTGCCAGTATGTACTGCCGTGTGTGTGGCAGTAGTTTTTCTAATAGTCTTATCACACCTGTCTGCCTTACTTCCTTGAGGAGGGACGGGAACCAAAGTTGACGTGTTCTAATATTGAAATCCCATTTCCCAGCTCTGGAAATTCACCACTTACGGTTGGAGGATTGGCAGTGATTGCATGGTTTAGAGGAGCACACTTCCATTTATAAGGGGTTGTCCCCGTCAGGCTGGGTTTACTGGAGGGATACCCTCCGCGAGGCTGGAGGTTGTGGTGCGTATACAGAATGTAAACTTCACTCTTGCAAACCCAGCCTACAACTAATTATGTAATGGTGCATGTATTACTAATGCAGATGACGTTTGCGTGTGTCGCCATTTCTAATTCATCTATATATTTTACTATATTATACTGCTCTGTAGTAAGCTCCGTTCTGCGCCCATATGTCTGTAGTAAGCTCCGTTCTGCTCCCATATGTCTGTAGTAAGCTCCGTTCTGCTCCCATATCTCTGCAGTAAGCTCTGTTCTGCTCCTATATCTCTATAGGAAGCTCTGTTCTGCTCCAATATCTCTGTAGTAAGCTCGGTTCTGCTCCCATATCTCTGTAGTAAGCTCGGTTCTGCTCCCATATCTCTGTAGTAAGCTCGGTTCTGCTCCCATATCTATGCAGCAAGCTCAGTTCTGTTCCCATATCTCTGTACCAGCCTGTTTTTAAAGCCTGTTATGTCTGCTGCTTTAATGCAATGGCCAGAGGTAAGCAGGGAAAAGGAGGGCCACCGCAACTCGAGGGCCACTGCCTTGTGATTGCCCCCCAGGCTGAAAAGTGCCAGCCAGCCCCTGTGTATACATACCTTAATGTGCTGCATTGCTGTTTTTGTGCGGTTTTCTTGCATGTGTTCTCCATTTTTTAGGTACTTTTTAATATTTAGAATTGTTTCTTTTTTATATAATACTTAATAAAGTTTGAAATTTACATATCTGATGACATTTACTTCCGTCCTCTTCCTCCTTTGAAATATGCAAATTCTTAGAGAATTTTCCTAGGCAGATAAAGTGGTAAGGATAGTATTGTGAAAAAATCAGATAGACTGGGCGCTCTCATAAGTAGCATAGTATAGGTAGTGAAAACTAAGATGGAATAAAAAATGCTCACCTTGTGGTAGGGTTGGTTTTTACATTTGAGAAAGACGCCATTCTGGCATAGAAATACATTGGATAAAAAAACACTTTTTTATTTATTGGTTCAAGGATCTTCATTTTGGTTAGCACAGCCCAAAACCAAATAATCTTTTCCTTCAAGCATCCTGGTGGAGTTCAACCACCAGAAGCAGCTGTTATTGAGCTTTCATACAAGTTGTCTACATAACCTGCTCAGGTGAGCACATTACCATGATCTATTATATCTTTTTATAAAGATATCACCCTATGGTCTGGGGCACTGTGTTTCCCTACAGTTTTTATCTGCCTTTGTGAGCAATGTGCCAAAGCACAGCCGCTGCTCCAATCCGGAATGTCAGATAAGTCCGGAGAAA
The DNA here is from genome assembly GCF_051348905.1 of Ranitomeya variabilis. Lineage (NCBI taxonomy): Eukaryota > Metazoa > Chordata > Amphibia > Anura > Dendrobatidae > Ranitomeya > Ranitomeya variabilis. The sequence continues at coordinate 58,357,587 of NC_135233.1, forward strand.
AAGATACACATCGAGTAGAAAAAATTGGAGTCTCTGGCGCTGTTCACTGGATTTATTTCAGTATATTTAAAGCCAAAGGACGGTAGTTTAAAACATTAAAATTAGATTAAGATTGATTAAACAGTTGTGTTTTTATCTAGTAGTTGGATGCTCATCTGGTTCATCATGAAAAAATCAATACTTATTAATAGAGTTGATTAAAAATGTTTAAAAATGACACAGGTCCAGTAGCCACGTCAGTGTTATATTGCTTCTGGACTAGTACACTGAGAGCTTCCCGCTGCCTGTGGTATCCCCTTCTCCTCTTCTGATTAGTGAGCCACCGTGGCCGTGACATCAACCATGCATTATAACATAACATAATGATGTTGTGGAACCAACTAAGAAATAGCAAGATGTTGTTGATCTACCTGGTAAAACGATAGAATACTCAGCAAATTTTGAGTTTCCTTTATTGAAAGTCCACGTTACATAGAACACAAACTGGTTTTCGGCTCAGAACAGGAGCTTTCTTTAGGTGACAAAACAGAATTCATGCCAAGGGCTGTTTAAAAGGCCGTATTTTGGCAGTGAAAGCAGGTAAGATTATATACATTTTATTATAATATGCAAATTATGAAAAAAAACACTTGAAAACACATAAATATATTAGCTTGTAAACATAACTCAAAATTCGCTGTGTATTGTACCTTTATACCAAGTAGCACATTGACACCTTGCTGTCTCTTCTGTTAACGCTTCACCCATTATTTTCTATCTCCTGAGCAGCACCTAAAGATCTTCCTACTAATCAGAAGAGGCACGGAGGATTTTGCACATAACAGCAGTTTTGCAATCTTCTGGTTTTCGCTGCCATAGAATACCAACATGACAACTGAACCACGGTCCTATAAATCTTTTTGCTCAATTCAACTTATCAATAATCTTCCATTGCAAAAATTCTGGAAAATGGGCAGCATGCATGCTCAAATAATTACGGGCTGCATCCAGCAATTTCTCTTCCTGCTGGTTCCCGTAGGTCAAAAGAGACTACAAATTTAAAACAAGGGGGACTAGATAGGCATTAGAGCAGACACTGCTGGAAATCAGTTTTCCTCCTTTTTTACCATTCCAGGCCCTTTCAAAGTTAATTTATTTTCACTAGACTACCTGACATGATTAATATTTGGAGTCATGACAGCTCTGGTCCTGCTTTAATTTAAACATTGGTTTTACTTTTGGGTCAGTAAGGGTTAATGTCAGATTCCTTGCTGGCAGCTGCTTTGTTGCTGTTCAGCTGATATGGGTGGTGACCACTCCCACCATCATTTAAATAGTCACATGACACATCAGCTTACTGTTTGTAATAGAGTTTGTCTCTGAAGACCAGCGAGGAGTTTGGGGCTCTCTGATGCCAGCGGTGTAATCGCTGCTTCTGAGGAGTTCAGGGTCCTTTTTCTGTACTCTCTGCTATATGGAACTTGGCAGCAGAGTCTGGAGCTAAGTTTCAGATTCCCTTTCCATGTCTGTCTCATGCTTGTCATTATCCCCTGTGTTGATACCATCTGCAGTGGTGAGGTTAGCATTCTTGCCAGTCAGTGCACTAGCCAGGGTATTGTGAGGTGACAGCTAGGGACTACGCGATTGATGGTGCTGGGGGAAGGACCCACATAGGGCATTAGGGGAGCTTAGGGATAGACAAAAGTTGTTGTTCAGAGTTTCCACATCCCTCGCTCTCTACTGTTAGGGCCTTCCTCTCCCTTTTTCCATCCCACTGTTTGTGTGTTGTGTCGTCCCGAGCATGACACTGTCTCTTTAAAGTCTTGAAACACAACTGGAAGCAATTAACAAAAGTGAGGATGGGCTAGTAAAACATTACCTATATGAAACAATGTACAATGTATCCATATATTTATGATAGATAGAAAGACAGACAGATAGATAGATAGATAAATAGATAGATAGATAGATAGATAGATAGATAGATAGATAGATAGATAGAGTGACCTAACTTTACCAAAGATAATTTCTTTTGGTACCACTTTACTCTACAGTAACTATATGTATAGAACTGGTATTGAAAAATTCCTGGGAAAATATATAGTGATTATTTACACTTGGACATAGAAGAAAGCAGCAGTGTTAAAAATGATACATCAAGCTAAAGATTGTGTATCTCTAAGTTATCGACTGCTCTGTAAAGCCAAGGCATTCGGCACTGCATTAGCTTTGTTTCCAGGAGTAATGATATGGAATGTGTACCTAGCGTTCTAATTAAAACTTATGGTCATTCATCTATCTAATTGCTACAATGCCCTCCAGGAAAATTTCATCCCAGCTGTACCATTCTTCTTTTGCCTGACCAAGTTACTCTGAAAGCATGTGGATGTTAGCCAAGATGTGCAATGAATAATGTACTGACAATGATATCTTACCAGAAACATCATTATTGGATGAAAAACTGAAGAGGTCAGATAAAGGAGTACTACTTCTTACAGGTCTCGAATGCTAATTTGTGCTTTCTCTGACTGTATAGAAGATTTATTAAAGTGTAAACTCAGATTATCCGAAAGAGAAGAATATTTGTGCTGGGCCCAATGTATAAGTCTAGAAATCAAATCATCCATAATAACTGTAGTTCTCAATATAAAATATACTTTTACTTGTTATCTTACTTTCTCTTCATATTTATGTATTAGAACTGATTTTCTCATATATCAGTGCTGAGATTATTATTTGGTAAGTAAATCTAGTGAAATTTCTTAAATGGGAACATTATGATCGGACGATATGCCCATGTGCTTTTTTGTGAAGCCTATGAAGAAAAAATATGATTCTTGTACATCATACAAATATGCTAATATTGCAATTAATAATATGGAATAGTTTTGAAGCCCATTGCAAATTTAGCATTAGGGTCCTAAAACTTCCCATTATGCCAATAGCTATGGCAATGGGGGTGGAAGAGCATGTGATATTTGGGAGGGGGAATATTACAGATTTTACTCTACTAATGTAGCAGCAGCTAACATGGCAGCTTCCTCTGCTATTTTTAAAGTGTGTCCATTCCCATTAACTTTGCCGTCACGTTGACTTCTGCAACATCGGTATGACTTTCATTTGCAATCTCAACGGTCATGCAGCTGGCTCTCATTACTGGAACTTTCAACAGTCAGGGGAGTTACCCTTCAAAATTTGGGTTTTTCAATGGACAAATACTTTAACTTCTTTAAGAATACAGTAAAAATTACAAAGCTTAGTATATGGTCAGCCGCAATTTACTAAAAGGATGGTGTAAAGCAAAAGCATGTGCGTATTGGCTGCTGAAGATCCACGTGCCACCCACGCGACCTTCTCAGAGACGTGTACAGGATAGTTTGTGGATTAAGTCCACGCTGCCACAATAATACAGATTCGAATGTAATGGAAAACTCTGGTGGTTTATTTAATGCGTTTCAAGGTCTATCTGACCCCTTCATCAGGAAAATACCATGTCTTTGTGGTATTTTCCAGATGAAGGGGTCGGACAGACCTTGAAATGCGTTGAATAAACCACCAGAGTTTTTCATTACATTCGAATCTGTATTATTGTGGCAGCGTGGACTTAATCAACAATTTACTAAAAGTGAATCGCAAAAAAAATGGATTCTGGCAACTGCATTTTCCTGGTAAAATTTGGGTTTATTTGATTGTCCGCAAATTGCTCACTCATCTCCATTAGTTAGATAGAACAAATATAGATAATGGATAGAAATGAGCTGGGGATTTCTTGCAAGTCAGTGGAGGTAGGCAGGAGAAGAAGAAAGGAGGTGAGGAGCCAAAACTGACTGCAATCAACTCCTGAGAAATTCTGTTATTTCTTGGTCACATGGGACAAGCAGCTGCCCATCCACAAAAGGAGAAGAGATCAAAATTGAAGAGGAGTCAGTAAAGAGGCCAAAAGATGTGAAAATTATACTTTATACAGTTAAAGTAATTATATGAATTACTCAAGAGGGTTTTGCTTGTTTTTTCATTTCATGGGATAACATCTTTAAGAATATGTTCAGAAGCAATGGTATTTCTGATGTGGATTTTTCTACGCCCCAAATTAGCCTGATCTGATTTTTATTTCTGCAAGGCTGCAGTGCTAACCACTGAGCCACCATGCTGCCCCTTTCAATGAACCTGTGCCTCAGGCCTTCAGCTTGTCTTTTGAAGATAGTGTGATCCAAACAGTTTCCCCAGATTCTGAGGTACTGGCCCATGAGGATGCCTTTTTCATTGTTGCAGGATGGCGGCGCTTCCCATCTCAAGAGTAAGTTGGTAGAGACAGGCTTCCTGTATGTTTGTTTTCAAGGTGCCCCCCAAGCTCTCTCAAAAAGAATATCCAAAAAGGTAACCTATCCTGATTGACTTCAAATGTGAATTGTAAGCCTAAATTGTAGACATTCAAACTACACACAAAAGATGAAAACATAGATGTATCACCTGTCCAAATTATGAAAATAACATTAATATATGTTAGGGGTTGAGTTTCCCCCTCTGCACAGGGGGAATCTCGGACCATCTCTGCTGCGGTCTCCCATTCTTCTCCTGCCACAGTGGAGCCTGCTCAGCGGAGACATCGGTCCCAGCGTCTCGCTCAGGCTGACTCTGTACAAAGAGTTACTGCTGCTTCTCCTGCTTCTGCCATTGAAGCCAGTGTTGTGCAGTGGCGAGCAGACGCTTCTGGGACAAAGTCCTGCTTTTCTCGTTCTGAGCATGCCCAGGGTAAGATCTCTCAGTGGAGATCGAGGGTCACATGCTCAGATACTGCAGTCAAATCTATTGGTCCTTCTAGGAAGGTCCTGTAGGTGCGCAGGCTCTGTAGCAGCCTCTCATTGGTCTTCCTAGGAAGGTCCTGTATGTGCTGCAACTATTTAAGGCTTGCATGGCCGCACGGCCATGCACTAGTGTATTTCTAAAGTTATGTGCTTTGCGCCAGTGTGGTCATGTGAGTGTGTGTTCAGGGACCCGGCTGAAATAAGCCCCTAGAATGCTGGCACCTCTGGCGAGATTGTGTATGTATGTATTCAGGGACTTGGCTGAAATAAGCCCTTAGAATGCTGGCACCTCCGGCGAGGAGTTATGTGTGCATGCATGACCACTGACTGCTCTCATTTGGGTAGTTAGCCTGTGCCTCTGTGAAGTCAAACAGGACACAGAGCATTGCTGTGAAACTAACAGAGCTAGTTCATACCGCCATATAGTGCCACTGTTTACTAGCAGCAGGTTCCCCTGCACGGTGGACCCCGGGCTGCGAATGCATCTACTTCAATAAAACATTTATATTTACTCAGTGCGTTCCGCTAGCCCTAACAATATATTGTCACCACATTACTATATTTTCAACATATGGATGTGTCTCTTTACGAAAAACTATGGTCTCCTCCCACCAGCCCAGGAGCAAGTTAGGATACGAGGGGGTGCCAGGGCTCCCCATTGCTATGCCCCTGAGCTGCTGGAAATACTTCCTGTCAAAGAGAAAAAAAGAGAAAAAAAAATTACTGGTAAGGCAAAAACACATAACCTTCAGGACAAATTCATTGTGAGCCTTCATATGGGGGCCCTGTTTCCTAAGATATTAATCTACTACTTCCAAACACCTGTTGTGTGGGATCAACAAGACTAGGACCTCCACATATATGCTAGCTAACAGCATGTCCTGCTTCAAAGTGATCCCTTCAATCTTCCTCAAAGGTCATTAGTGTCACTAGTGTATGAATTCAAAGATAAATACAAAAGATCTTACATTTTATTGATATAAATACCAGTATTCTGGCAGATGCTGCATATTCTGGAAACAATGGGTCTCCCTTTGAGAGGCGCAAGACCTTTGTTGACCTTGCGGAGACTGTAAAATGTGGAAATTATAAGGCGTAAAGAAAAAATGAATTCATACTTGTTCTTATCTATTACACCTACGGAAAGTCCCACCAAAGTTTCTTTGTAAGTTCTTTTAAGTAAAGTGCTGTGGGGTCTAATGCAACAATTCGATAACAGTTACTATCGCTCCCAAAATCATGCAACACAATTGATGATAATTCATTGTTTACAACACAACCACATTCCCCCTTTTCAAAGGGCTTTATTGTTATATGATTTTTTATTCAAGTCTCAATAAATTCTGCATTTCAGTCTTGGCCAGATTAAATGACACATATTTTTTTTCTCTCATTCCAGTTTAGCATATGTGCAAAAACGCTAATATATAAGACGTCACTTTGGGCTCGGGTCATCTTTTTGCTTTTTTTCATCTTTCAGATTGGTAAATAGGCCTAATCCATGGTATTTGAGATTAATTTCCAGAAAATTAAATACAACTCTAACATCCTGTAGAAGAGATTCAGGAATACCATAATCTTGACAATGTTGTTTATTTTCCTATGTAAAGTGTTTGTGCCATCCGAGTTTCCTACTAAAAAGGTGGATATCTTTTACCCATTCAAATAAGTTGAAATCTGTCGTTGGAATGAACGAAAGTCCCTTTCTTCGAACATGAATCTCATCTATAGATAACAGTATGAGAGTTTTTTAAACTCTGTATTTCCAGTGTGTTGTTGGTATTCTGTTGGCTGAATTTTTTTCATAGTGGATGCGATTGTTCCAAAAAATACCTTCCCTTGTGTAAATTGTCTGTTGTTAAATCTAGTCTGTCCACTTCCCGTATTGTCTCTTTGTCTTCCTCTTGGAGTTTTTGCAGTGGTCTAGGTATCCGACACCTCAGTATCGGTTGAGGATATATCTGTCTCAGCATTTAGAGAGGTAGGTTTAATAGCAAGAAATCTTCTAACAAGCATCCTGAGAAATATACGGCAAATACGGCATTCTGCAGATTGGAAGAGTAAAAGCACATGATAATACCTCATTCACACATCAGTGTTTTTGAATCAGTATTTCATCAGTATTTGTATGCCAAACACAGGAGTGTCTCAAAAACACAGAACCGGTGTCAATCTTTAATTTATAGTTTTGATCTGTAAGTTTCACTCCTGGCTTTGGCATACAAACACTGATGCAAAAATACTGACTTATGGACGAGGCCTAAGATTGCAAGTTCTGGAACCTTCCCCAGTCAGAACTGTAGAAGCACCACAGAACAAGTACGAGCAATGTGTAAGAAGAAGATGATCGCACTGTTGAATTCTGAGCCCTGTTTGCACCTTGAGATAGAATGACAAAATGTGGTTATCGGGATATTTCCAGGTCACATCAGTGAAGCTTCCTTCTCCTTATCCCTATAGAAACGTGTAGGTTTTTGTCAATGTATGAAGACATCAACCATCTTAAATACTATAGCAATTCTCTAGGCAAAGATAATGTTTATTTCTTGATTAAAATTATTTATGAATTTATTTTTTACATTTTCTTTCTACCTTTTTTTCTATTCACTGAGAACCCCTTTATAGTCCTGGATAAACCATTTTAATTTTCTAGACTTGAAATGTTTTGCCTTCCATCCAGTTGCAATAAGTAAATAAAGTGTCTAAATGATGAATACCAGTTTTATGTAGGTTAATTTTTAGTTGCTTTGGATTAGTCCCCAAGTCCCCACTGTTAACATAAAGCTAGAAAAGAGAATGAATAATAACATTATACGGAGATCACGCTTTGTACCATGCACATTAAATACAGAAACCAGGCAGTTCTACACTGTTGCCAAACCTTTTATCTCCATAGGCTTCCATCTTTAGGCTTTTTATTTCTAATCCATTTATATTAGGTGTAGTTAAATAAGAGTAATTTATGAGTTCAGCTGCACTCTAACAAATATACAGCAATTAGTCTACATTAATACACATAGACTCCACACCTCCATCTCTATAACTTTCAAAAAAACATAAAATAAGCATTCAATTTCAGAAATATTGTAAGATGTTTTTGCGAGCTCAAAAAATGTATCGGTGAAAAAGAAGACTTACAGTATCACATTATACCCAAGCATAATGGACTATAACTGTGGGTTTTCTTTAAACTAATTTCAACATGTTAGAATGAGAAAGGGGTTAATGTCTTACGGTCTGCAAAATCTCCTAAAGTGTTGTAGTTCTTAGGAGAAGGAGTGTGTCTAGTTTTTATGCAGGTATATATTTTGCTTTAATGCAAAAGACACCTAAATGTATGCACAATACTCCCATATTCATGAAGACTATAAATAAATGAGCATTCCTGAACTCGTTGGAGAGTTTTGGAAATATGGAGATATGTTTCTTCTTTTCTGACTAGCTGTAAACTGAAATCCCAAAATATTTTAAGTTGGAGTTAGGACTGCTCTAACACAACTGCTTTTCTAGTAATGGACTAAGCAAACCCCTGTGTAGTCTGATTCTGCAGTGATTCTCACTTCCATATTTCCTCGAAAAATCTACCATTAGCAAAAATCAGGAGTGGATGAACGGCAATACCACTACAAGTTCAGATTCCTTGCAGTTTGCAATTATGGAGACATACAAATATGCATAGATACTTGACACTGATCTCTCCTTCAAGCTACATATGCAAGCCTTTTCCACCACTTCCTGCTAACTTCAACTCAAAAATATTTCATGGATCCGTACATTCCTCAACCAAGAACTTGCAAAAACCCTAGTTCATGCCCTCATTATCTCCCGCCTTGACTAGTGCAACCTCCTGCTCTGTGGCCTCCCCTCTAACGCTCTCGCACCCCTCCAATCTATTCCAAACTCTGCTACCTGACAAATCCACCTGTCCCCCCATTATTCCCCAGCCTCTCCCCTCTGTCAACCCCTGCACTGGCTACTCCAGTTCAAAACCCTAACCATGGCATACAAAGCCATCCACAACCTGTCTCCTCCATACATCTGTGACCTCGTCACCCGGTATTCACCTACACACAACCTCCAATCCTCACAAGATCTTCTTCTCTACTCCCCTCTTATCACTCCACTGGAGTGATCTGACAACTCATAACTTGCAAAAGACTTACCGGAGTGGTGCCGAGAACAGAAAAAGCCGGCAGCTGGTAAGTATAAGACAAGGTGCAGAGAACTTAGATTAGTAACATCACTCCAGTTGTAAAATATAAAAAATACTGTATTTCATGCATTGGTTTCCTAGGTCAAAATCTCAGGGCCTTAATTTACCTATGCAATGTTTGCAACTGCAAATATGGATAAGCTGAGTAAATTGGCTTAAGTGCTGTTCATATCTATATATCTGAGCTCTGTTCTAACACAACATAACATGACAAACGTCATGAACTGTCAGTGCTGCAAATGGTACTTGTCATGCGGCTCATTGTACTGTATTACTGCTGTCAATTATGAACTAAAGCCAGGAATTACAGTGGGGGAAATACGTATTTGATCGCTTGCTGATTTTGTAAGTTTGCCCACTGAAAAAGACATGAACAGTCTATAATTTTAAAGGTAGGTTAATTTTAACATTGAGAGATAGAATATCTAAAATAAAATCCAGAAAATCACATTGTATGTGAGTGCATATGAGTGCCAAGTTCTTCATAGATTTTATACTACGGATTTGGCTTTGGCTCCTACTTGTGCACCTGCTTTCAGAAGTGTCATGTTCTACTATTACATATGAACAAAGTGTAATTTTTTGGGAAAATTCACGTGGATAGAGCTTAAAGGGATTATCCCCAGAATAGGTCATCAATATTTGATTGGTTGCAGGTCCGAGGCATAGCACCTCCACTAATCAGCTACTACTATTATTTGTACTTTCTTAACCTTAGTATTGCTTGTTAACTAAATTATTGTTATTTGTATCAAGAAACATGAGATATAGCATTAAGATAATTATTATTTTTTGGCTTAGAGTCAGCATTTTTAGTCAATTGCTAAGAAGATGTCAATGTGATGACACAGCATCACCCCAGCCACTGGGGTGGGGGTGAATTATTCTTAATTATGCAAGACGTATTATTCCTTTGTTCAGTAGGTCCAGGGAAAGGAGACATTGTTTCATATGAGCCTGTACGTTGGCTTTTGTATGTTAATATGTGGAATGCGTCCTGATTACGTACTTTATCAGTTCCCTTGTGGTTTATTAGTCTGCAAACCTTGGAGGACAAATATGCAGGTTAATTGACAATTGAACAATGAGGGATTACCTCCCCCACACCTTCCCATAATCCTGTGGGAGAATGCCTTGAATGAGAGCTGTAAAATATAAAATGGGGCTGCTTTTGTTTCCAGAGAGACTCTGCAAAATATCAGCCGAGGGAACACGGCTTCAGCTGGTGGATGCCACCCTGACTGTAAAAAGTGGACACATGGACCAAATAATTTATGAAAATTGGATCCAGCACACTGTTGAAAAAGTCAATTTTTTCTTGTATGTAAAAAAATAAAATCTTTGGAGCCTTAACCTCAAGCCATCACTATTATCACAATATATGGGTTGCCAGCTTAGGACATACTTTCTTTATTAAGTTTCCATGAAAACAGGCTGATCAGAAGGTAAAATAGCTTCTCAACATGTGCAAAAGTAAGAGACCACAGTACTGTTCAAGATACAGTTGGATTTTGTGTTGCAATGAAGCAAAATACACATAGATCGTATACATGACACCTTGTAGAGCTTATGGGAAGGGTCTGTGAAAGTTAGATAGCTTTTCTAAAGTATTCTACAATTTAGGGGTTGGTCTTTTAAACACATTTCTCATTTATCCATATGATGGATCATAAATGTATGATGTCTGTGGGTGTGACCACCACTGGGACCCTTTCTTAGTATTGAAATTGTCATCATCCTTAATACTTGTTGATTTTGAGTTTGTCATTTGGCCGATTTCCAAAAATCAGTGTCTTAACTTCTTTTAAGAAATACTTCTCTGTCATTTTCAGCTTCTCTTCAAGGTCTTGCTCCTGTTATAACTCTTATGTAATTTCTTATATTGGATTCTGGTAGCAGTAGATGATTACTTAGTGAGATGACAGGTATAAAGCTGCTGGTGTCCGTTTGCAGAGATGAGAATTTTATTACTTCAATATACATAAAGATATAAAGTCATTTTTGTTCTATTGTAAGTAGATTAAATGACAAATGGCTCATGCAAATTAAATGCAAATGGTAAAATCAAAATCATAAAAGATAATTTGTCTCTCTGTCTATATGCGTCAAGAGTGGCATTTGACAAAAGGTACAAGGCTATTGAGAAACCCGTTAATGAGCTGGAGGATGAAGAAATTGAACCTGGTACCTACTGTGGTGACATGGACTTGTAGCAATGTCACTGAGGTGTATCCACTATCAGGAAGGATCATGCATGTATCCTAATTATTCAGAGTAGGAAATGTGCATAATCCCTGACAATCGGGTATGTTTCACAGCGGTGGTGCTCAGGTGCAATGTCATCAGAGCGAAAGTGAGTAAGGTAGACAATACTTTTATGTTTCCAAAGCCCTTATGCTTTGAAATTAGGGATTTGAGTGAAACACCACAGAAGAAATTAAAAAAAAAATTGCTCACTCACAAAACAAGGATCATTGATGTGCTGATACAGCCTTGTTGTGCGACATGCAGGAAAATTGTAAAAATCCACCAAAGAGGTCCTCAAAATAACATCTTTGTAGAAGATCCATTATTGCTAATCCACGTTGGATTTTTAATGGCTCTTCAATAAATATATCATTTTAAGACCCGATTTCTACATTTTTCCTACATGCAAACACCATGGAAGACCCGAAGGAGTCTGTCACTTTAATGAGACGGATGGAGTAATTTTGTGCTTTGTCTCACTTCTGTTCCAGCATTGTACAAATTTTTGAAACAGGCACAAAACTGTGGTTGGCCAAATATGAGTAGCACTCCACATTATTTAGCAGTGCCTACTTTTGTAGTTTCATAGACTCTTTAGGTGCTACAGGTTGACCAGGTCCTATTTATCAAGGAAGATGTGCTGCCAAGAACAATGATCTTTTAAACCAGCCAAAAGATCATTTTCACCTGAAGAACAAGTATTTTGCTCATTCAGCGAATGTCAGCATCCTGTAGCCCTGAAGGATTGTTAGGTTGCAAGCTTTCCGATAATCAGGCAACATAAATGCACCAGTATTTCTGAGGAAAGCACTGATGAGTGACGGACCACTGTATGCACACTAGAAAAGGAAGGCCTGTAAATCAATGAGGATGAGACTCATAAGTAGTGTTGAGCATTCCGATACCGCAAGTATCGGGTATCGGCCGATACTTGCGGGTATCGGAATTCCGATACCGAGATCCGATACTTTTGTGGTATCGGGTATCGGTATCGAAACAACATTAATGTAAAAATGTGTAAAAGAGAGAATTAAAATAAAAAATATTGCTATACTCACCTCTCCGACGCAGCCTGCACCTTTCCGAGGGAAGCGGCAGAGTTCTTTGTTTAAAATTCGCGCTTTTCTTTCCTTTACGTGAAGTCCCGGCTTGTGATTGGTTGCGTCACAGTCACATGGGCGACGCAACCAATCACAGCAAGCCGTGACGTAATTTCAGGTCCTTAAGGATTTTAAAATTACGTCCCGGCTTTGTGATTGGTTGCATCGCAGTCACATGGGCGACGCAACCAATCACAAGCCGTGACGTCACGGGAGGCTGGACACGCGCGCATTTTAAAATGCGCGCTTGTCCAGCCTCCCGTGATGTCCCGGCTTGTGATTGGTTGCATCGCGGTCAACCAATCACAAGCCGGGAGGCTGGACACGCGCGCATTTTAAAATGGCTTCCCGGCTTGTGATTGGTTGACAGCGACGCAACCAATCACAAGCCGGGACGTCACTGGAGGCTGGACTCGCGCGCATTTTAAAATGCGCGCGTGTCCAGCCTCCCGTGACGTCACGGCTTGTGATTGGTTGCGTCGCCCATGTGACTGCGACGCAACCAATCACAAAGCCGGGACGTAATTTTAAAATCCTTAAGGACCTGAAATTACGTCACGGCTTGCTGTGATTGGTTGCGTTGCGGTCACATGGGCGGCACGCGACCAATCACAAGCCGGGACTTCACGTAAGGAAAGAAAAGCGCAAATTTTAAGCAAACAACGCTGCCGGTTCCCTCGCTGAGGTCCAGGCTGCGTCGGAGAGGTGAGTATAGCAATATTTTTTATTTTAATTCTTTATTTTACACATTAATATGGTTCCCAGGGCCTGAAGGAGAGTTTCCTCTCCTTCAGACCCTGGGAACCATCAGGAATACCGTCCGATACATGAGTCCCATTGACTTGTATTGGTATCGGGTATCGGTATCGGATTGGATCCGATACTTTGCCGGTATCGGCCGATACTTTCCGATACCGATACTTTCAAGTATCGGACGGTATCGCTCAACACTACTCATAAGTTAGCGGTGATTTCTATCAATATTTACCAAACCTTGTACCAGAAAACTAGCAAAACGACAGTATTGTTTTGAGACGTACGCAGTCTCTGCTGATTTATATTTCATGGTCTTGTTTTAGCACACCAAAAATGGCAAACAACGCCTACAATGGTAATTTTATCTGGTGGAATAACGCCTCCCCAGCCATGGGCAGTGGCAGCTGGGTATCTGGTACCTTTACAGTGGTTATGTCTCACACAACCTTCCCAGGTGAGCACCTCTGATTGATATATTTATCTCCTTCATTGGGATTTAACCCTATATGTGCTGTTACGTCACCATTTTCCTTTCCTCTACTGAGGCAGGATCCTATAGCATGATGTAATTGGCTGATAAGCAAGCATATTTTGTCTTTAAAGTGTTGTAAAAACTTTTATGCTAAAAATGCCATAATTGGTTATTTGCTAACCAGAAATAATGCTTTTGCATGTTTTGAAACAAATAAGCCCCTTCATCAGGCAAGTTTATATAATTTTCACTTCGAGAATATGTTTGTGTTTTTTCGGCATAAAAGAATTTACATAGAGTTTTCTGGGGTTCTTTCATGTATTACTTCTCCTTTAATTTTTGAGATCAGACTAGTAGGAATTGATCATTGAGAAAAGGTATACATTACAATTGGAGCTGTAGAGAATCAGTGAGAGCGAGTAAATGACTTAAAAAAAAAACTTAAAAACTTATAAATATATCCTTTAGCCAACTCTTTAATTTTTGATAACCTGGCACCAACATGTAAAAGTTTGCTGTAAATTTACAAGCAGCAGCAGCAAAAGAATGTATATGTATTTCTTATGCAATAATAAAAGATCATTAAAAATGCATAAAAAATAAAGTATTTAATTAAATATTTTAATTACAGGTTTTTTTATATGAATTATTTAGAGAGGAAAGAGCAATAAGAAACAATATTATACATGAAACATATTCACACATAGCAGCTGGTATAAGATACTCGTCCAATAATTCATCCCATAGGTAGGAATGAAAACCAAAGAAACTCGCCTGGAAGTCGATCAGAAATTCTGGTAGCAGGTGGTCTTTTGTAAATATAAATAGACCCCAGGTTCGGCAAAGTTTTACAGCATGTGTACAACTGACAAGAAAACAGGTACATAAAAACATACAGTGCTTTCTATGAATCAAAAGTAAGATAATAAAAAGACAAATCTAGAAAAGAGATCAAGATAAATATTAAAAACAAATATTAGAAATAAGTTTTAGGAATTTAGCTTGTAGAAGGAAGAAAGAGAATATTGAAGCAAAACTAGTTGATGTAAAAACTCTTGTGCTGGTTCATTGCTTATTTTAAGTCATTTTCTTTTGCTTGTTTCTTTTTTTTCACTAGAGGATTTTGTAACAAATTTATAAAAAATAGAATGTAACATTTGATGAATTTGCATGACCATTTCAAAAAGCTTTAAAATATCACGTTATTCTGTGATAAAAAAAAAATAGATTTTGTACCGTACTGGGATACAGAGAAAACAACTGCCCAAAAATTTGGAAACATTTAAAAAAGTCTCAAATAATGAATTAGGCTTAAAACATTTGAATAACAATGCAACCAAGTAAACTTACTATATTAAAAGATGCAAATTGAAAGGAACTTGTCTCCATGGAAAATGCCATTTACCTTCAGATTTAGGATGAATCTACAGAGGAGAAGCATTACAATGCTGACTGCCTGCCTTAATGAAAGTGCAGATACTAGGAGAAAACTTATTTCCTGAGAGCTGCCGGCTTTTAGTCATGGGGATGTGGATGGAGTGGCTACAGTCAACACTCACAGCGCCCCTCACTATACAGGAAGGTGTGTCTGTAAGCACACTCCAGCTTTTTGATTGACAGCTCACTTCATTGATGCTCTTCTGAGCCAGCTGTCAATCAAAGATGACTTTGATACTTTTTTGGTCAAAATAGTGTTAACTAAGTACCCAATGCTATTTACATGTACTAATGCTATTTACTTACTGCAGAGTATATGCTGATTTTGCATTTTTTCTTGGGTTTTGTCTGTGAAATGGCCACAGTGTGAACGTGCTTTTACACATTGCATGTATACCAACTTATGGTCCGGCTCATTTCTTTTGTTTTGTCGTAGTTTCTTGTACTTTGTACAAACAGAGGTCTTGCCTCCCTTTTTGAGCTATTTATAATTTACATGTGGTCTGACAAGTGATTTCTAAAGTGCAAACAATATGTTGGGATCAGGGGAACCAAGGTACGTGGTTGCCAGCAGTCACTACTTTTCCAGGTGGACCATCCCTGCTCTGCACGAATATGTTGTGGACAAAATCAGGTGTGCACTGCGGAACGCTATCAGTATAAAGGTCCATATAACCACTGATACAAGGACCAGTAAGCACGAGCAGGGACTTTTTATCTGTCTAAGCACTCACTAGATAAATGTTGTGGTGACTGGGCCTGAGGCAGAAAACATTTTGGTGCATGTCCTACCACCGCCACAGAGCATTGCTGGATGTTTTTTGATCTTTCTCTGTCTATATTACATCCTCTCCCTACTCTGCTTCCTCCAACACCTCCTCATCCAGTCAGCGTAACACATGCATATTCAACTTTAGCACAGCCAGAGGGAGATGACAGCAGGCTATTCTGAAACTCATAAGTTTGTGGGAAAAATCCCACACCGCTCAGGAGCTGTGGATGGGGATCAAAGAACAGACAGATGAGTAGTTGGTGCCGCTGAACCTCAAGGTTGGTCCGATGCTGTGTGATAATGGACAAAATCTTGTAGCAGCTCTGGGCCTAGACACCTCGACACACATCCCTTGCCTGGCACATGCTGACTTTGGCAGTGCAGAGCTTCCTTAAAAATACAGATATGGCAGAGCTGCTGCTAAAAGTGTGGGCTGTCTGTGCGAGCTTTCGGCATTCTTACCTTGCTGCTGCTTGCCTGCCTGTGCTGCAGTTTCACTTCTGTCTTTCCACTAACCACCTCATATGTGATTATACCCACGTGGTGAAAATCCACTTGCACATGCTGGACAGACTGTGTGAGCAGCAGCAGCAGGCAATACTGGAGTTTCAGCTGCAGCACGCACAGGTATGTCACTCTGCAAAACAATGCCACTTCAAGACCAACAAGTGGGTCTTCATGCAGGACGTATGCTGTGTTGCACTGTTTCAAGTACTCCATGAACATTGCCAGTGTTGATGATATCATCATTAGCATTACTATTCCACTTCTATGCCTCCTAGAAATAAAAATCTTCAGTTGATGATGGATAAGTTGGTGGCACAGGAGGAAGAGGAGGACCAGAAACTATTCAGATCATTAGCAGGCTAGTTGTCCACACATGGCTTAGAGGATGGGTTCCTGTACCAACAGTGGCAAGGTACACAACTGTCCAGCCAGGGGACAGTTTTAGAGGAGGAGGAGGAGGAACAGCCATGTTCACAGCATGGTGGCACTCACAACAGCTCACGGGCATCACTGGAGCGTGGCTGAGGGGATACAAAGGATACAGACAATACAGAGGAACCAGATGATACATCTTCCACTGAGGACAGCTTGTCATTGCCTCTGGGCAGCCTGGCATACATGAGGCAATACATGCTGCTGTGCCTGCTTAACAATCCCTGTGTGTCTCAGATTCTTTCAAGTGCTGATTATAAGGTGGCCACCCTTCTTGATCCCCATATTAGCAGGAGGCAGCGTTTTGGTTATGCTTGCGATGCAGCCAGGGCCGGACTGGCCATAGGGCAGTTCTGGCAAATGCCAGAAGGGCCGATGGCAGTAGTGGGCCGCTTGAGTGTGCCGCTGTCGGCACTCTTCCCCCCGCTGTTGCGGCACACTCCCGGCCCCGCATTCAACTATACCGGCGTCATAGACGCCGGTACAGTTGAATGCAATGATGGAGGAGAGAGCGTCTGCTGACGCCCCCTCTCCCATCATTCCCCACTCTGCCTGCCGCTGACACTGCGGGTGCGCGATGACGTCATATCATCGCGCACCTGCAGTGTGACCGGGCGCCGGGCAGACTGCAGCTGCTGAGACCGGAGCCAGAGGAGAGCAGCACGGGGCACGAGGAGAGAGGTGAGTAGAGTGTTTGTTTGTTTTTTAACAAAGAGTGATGAGTGGATTGTGGAGCTATTGGGGGGGGGGGACTGCCTGCCTGCCTGCATTCCATTCTATGAGGGCTGCCTGCCTGCATTCCATTCTATGGGGGCTGCCTGCCTGCATTCCATTCTATGGGGGCTGCCTGCCTGCATTCCATTCTATGGGGGCTGCCTGCCTGCATTCCATTCTATGGGGGCTGCCTGCCTGCATTCCATTCTATGGGGGCTGCCTGCCTGCAGTACATTCTATGGGGGCTGCCTGCCTGCATTCCATTCTATGGGGGCTGCCTGCCTGCATTCCATTCTATGGGGGCTGCCTGCCTGCATTCCATTCTATGGGGGCTGCCTGCCTGCATTCCATTCTATGGGGGCTGCCTGCCTGCATTCCATTCTATGGGGGCTGCCTGCCTGCATTCCATTCTATGGGGGCTGCCTGCCTGCATTCCATTCTATGGGGGCTGCCTGCCTGCATTCCATTCTATGGGGGCTGCCTGCCTGCATTCCATTCTATGGGGGCTGCCTGCCTGCAGTACATTCTATGGGGGCTGCCTGCCTGCAGTACATTCTATGGGGGCTGCCTGCCTGCATTCCATTCTATGGGGGCTGCCTGCCTGCATTCCATTCTATGGGGGCTGCCTGCCTGCATTCCATTCTATGGGGGCTGCCTGCCTGCAGTACATTCTATGGGGGCTGCCTGCCTGCATTCCATTCTATGGGGGCTGCCTGCCTGCATTCCATTCTATGGGGGCTGCCTGCCTGCATTCCATTCTATGGGGGCTGCCTGCCTGCATTCCATTCTATGGGGGCTGCCTGCCTGCATTCCATTCTATGGGGGCTGCCTGCCTGCAGTACATTCTATGGGGGCTGCCTGCCTGCAGTACATTCTGTGGGGGCTGCCTGCATTACATTCTATGGGGGCTGTGCTGCATTATATTGTATGGTGGCTGCCTGCATTACATTCTATGGGGCTGGCTGCATTCCATTCCATGGGCATGTGCTGCATTATATTCTATGGGGCTGGCTGCATTCCATGGGCCTGTGCTGCATTATATTCTATGGGCCTGTGCTGCATTATATTCTATGGGGTTGGCTGCATTCCATTCTATTGGAGCTGTGCTGCATTATATTCTATGGGGCTGTGCTGCATTATATTCTATGGGGCTGTGCTGCATTATATTCTATGGGGCTGTGCTGCATTGCATTCTATGGGGCTGTGCTGCATTACATTCTATGGGGCTGTGCTGCATTATATTGTATGGTAGCTGCCTGCATTATATTCTATGGGGCTGGCTGCATTCCATTCCATGGGCATGTGCTGCATTATATTCTAGGGGGCTGGCTGCATTCCATTCTATGGGAGCTGTGCTGCATTATATTCTATGGGGCTGTGCTGCATTATATTCTACGGGGGCTGTGCTGCATTAAATTCTATGGGGCTGTGCTGCATTATATTCTATGGGGCTGGCTGCATTCCATTCCATGGGCCTGTACTGCATTATATTCTATGGGGCTGGCTGCATTCCATGGGCCTGTGCTGCATTACATTCTATGGGGCTGGCTGCATTCCATTCTATGGGCCTGTGCTGCATTATATTCTATGGGGCTGGCTGCATTCCATTCTATGGGAGCTGTGCTGCATTATATTCTATGGGGTTGTGCTGCATTATATTCTATGGGGCTGTGCTGCATTGCATTCTATGGGGGCTGTGCTGCATTAAATTCTATGGGGCTGGCTGCATTACATTCTATGGGGGCTGTGCTGTATTACATTCTATGGGGGCTGTGCTGCATTACATTCTATGGGGGCTGTGCTGTATTACATTCTATGGGGGCTGTGCTGTATTACATTCTATGGGGCTGTGCTGTATTATAGTCTATGGGGGCTGAGCTGTATTACATTCTATGGGGCTGTGCTGTATTACATTCTATGGGGTTCTGTGCTGTATTACATTCTATGGGGGCTGTGCTGTATTACATTCTATGGGACTGGGCTGCATTGCATTCTATGGGTGCTGTGCTGTATTACATTCTATGGGGCTGTGCTGTATTATAGTCTATGGGGGCTGAGCTGTATTACATTCTATGGGGCTGTGCTGTATTACATTCTATGGGGGTTGTGCTGTATTACATTCTATAGGGACTGTGCTGCATTACATTCTATGGGGACTGTGCTGCATTACATTCTATGGGGGCTGTGCTGCATTACATTCTATGGGGGGCTGTGCTGCATTATATTCTATGGGGGCTGTGCTGCATTACATTCTATGGGGGCTGTGCAGCATTACATTCTATGGGGGCTGGGCTGCATTACATTCTATGGGGACTGTGCTGTATTATAGTCTATGGGGGCTGTGCTGCATTACATTCTATGGGGGCTGAGCTGTATTATAGTCTATGGGGGCTGAGCTGTAATGTTGGATACAGCTGTAATTATATGTTATATAGTTGTGTTACACTCCCCTCACTTCTTGTAGCCTACAAGTGTACAAAGATATTATACAGTCACCATGCGACAAGTGGGCCTGTGTGACTTCAAATGCCAGGGCTGAATTTTAGTCCCAGTCCGGCCCTGGATGCAGCTCACTGTAGATTAATAGGTTAGACACTAAAATTCGCAACTGACTTTGCCGATTACTGTACAGACTAGATATCTTGACACTACAGTCTCTAGTGGTGTTTGTGAATACAGACATAACCCTAACCAAAGAATTATTAAATAGCAAATCTGACGGCTGTCGAGTTGCTTCACATTTCTCCTAAGAAAAGGACAGAGGAGAATGTGAATTAACTGCATGAGGAAAACAAAGGAAAGAACTCAGAGTGAGTAAAGTTAATAACTAAATACCAAACCAAGAATAAAGCCATTAGTCTTAACAAATATGCAGCCTACTTACTAAAGATCCTTAGCTCAAAGCTCATGTAACATCAGTACGATGTCAGAACATCTAAACAGAATATAAATCTGCATCCAAAAGATGATACATGGACAAAATGAAAATACCTGTGTTAAGCTAGACAGACTGCAGCCAGAAAATAGAACCCATTCCCCCATAGAAAAGGTGTGTCTCCTGTTCCGCGGCAAAAAGAGAAGTTGACCACAAAACAGAAACTCAAGGGATCAAATCCATGAGCATGACAGTTTCAACAACATAGTGAAAGAGTATGTGTCCACTTGTCTCCACCTACTGAGTCAAAGATCTCGCCCGTTTAACTTCTGGTACTCCAAATTGGACACATGGCCTGAGCTTGCCCTTTACATCTTGGAGGTGCTTTCCTCTCCCGAGGCAAGTGTATTGTTAGAAAGTGTGTTTAACATGGCATGAGGTGTGACCACACACATGCTCATCCAACTATCCACAGCCAACGTGGACAAGCTCACATTCATAAAATGAACCAGGTGTGGTTCCCACAGGATTTGTCAGTATATTTTGCAGACTAGAGAAGTATACCAGCAGCACCCAGCCATTGTTAGGCTCCACTACAGTTTGTTTGTTTCATTTTCCATTCACAATGTATTGAGGCCTCTCAAAATTAAAATATAAACAAAAACAAACAAAAAGAAAAATAAACTAGAGTTTTTTCAAAAGTACACCCATACAGTATTACTTTTTATGCCCACAACTCTTATAGATAAAGCAGTAGAGTATAATTATTTTTTAGGTACACCACTCATACAGACACAGCAGCAGAGTATAATTATATTTTAGGCACACAATTCGTACACAGACGGCTACAGAGTATAATTATTTTTAAGGCACACTACTGGTACACACACAGCTGATGAGTACACAGAGGCTTTTTGTGACAGTACTCCCACAGACAGGGTTGCTGAGTAGACACAAATGCTTTTTGTCACAGTACTTAGATAGCCAATAGTGCGGAGTACACAGAGAGGTCTTTTGGCACAGTACTCCTACATGAAGGGGTTCAGGGTAGACACATGTCCTTTTTGGCTCAGTACTCATACAGGCAGGGTAGACACAATGGCTTTTTGACATAGTACTCCCACAGGCAGAGGAGCAGAGTGCACAAAGAGGCTTAAAGGCACAGAACTCACACAGGCGAGAATGCAGAGTAGACACAAAGGTTTTTCGGCACAGAAGTCCCACAGGCAAGGGTGCAAAGTATATACAGAGGCTTTTTGGCAGAGTACTCCCACAAGCAGGCGTGCAAAGTACACACAAAGTCTTTTTGGCAGTACTCCCACAGACAGGGGTGCAGAGTATAGAAAGAGGATTAAAGGCACAGTACTCCCACATGCCATGGAGTAAAGTAGACACAGAAGTTTTTTGGCACAGTACTCCCACAGGCAGGGGTGCAGAGTACTCACACAGAGGTTTTTTTGCTGACTGCGCATGCACAAAACCTAACACTGTCCCTAATTCCAGCTGCATCCTGTCTCTCTGCTAATCAGAGGAGAATGGTGGTGGCACCCATGATCCGGCATTTACACAAGCTAGGTCACAAGGTGCGTCGGCCAGTCACAGCTTTCCAATACTTGGCATGGCTGTGATGGCTCCGGATGTGCCCACAATCTAAAATTTTGTTGATTGACTGAGCTGGCCCCTTTCAGCAAACTTTATTTGGCATCCGCACCTGAACAGTACACCGGACTTCTGGGAAAAAGTTTGTGTTCAGGCTATGATCCCCGAACTTTACAGTTTGGGATCGCTCATCCCCACTTATGTACACTTTTGCCTCAACTGATGATGCTTTTTTTTTTATAATACAGCTTTGCACACAACATATTTTTTTCTGTGTTTCTATGTCATATATTATCGCATACATTTAGTTGTATACATTGGAGCCTGTGTGCAGCTGGACAATTTCAAATTTCTCTCCTAATGTAATTTCCATGTGGGAATTTAGTCTTGGATGTACAAACGAAAAGATTTCCAACTCCCCCACCCTCCAACAAAGAAAAATAAAAACATTTGCATCACAATGTCAGATGATCAACTTGGCATAAGCTGCAGATGCAATATAGGTCAATGAAAATTAATAAGAATTAATGGACCATGTATTATTTCTAATGAAATCATTAGCCACTATAGTAGGAACTGTTTCTGAAAAGTGTTAAGGGCAAAAGCCAAACTCCATCTTATCTGCGTGGAAATTAGACATACAAAGAGATGGCAGTTGGAAGGTACATAATCATGGAGAATTGAGTAATATATGCCTGTAGACAGCCTATAAGCCATAATAAACCTTAGAAATATGAAATAACTTGTCAATAAGGAAAGAAACTGAAATGAGCGAAAAATGACAGAGAGGAGGAGGTGGCGTAAGAATTCTTATTGCATTCGTTTTTTTTTCTGCAATTATGAAATATTGCTTTTTTTCAAGTGTTCAGCTTATGATTAACCTGTTCTACTTTTACATATGTGTACACACCGGTTGCATGTGTACATTAGCAGCAAACATATAGAAACTTGGACCCTGCATGAGCTGAAGGACACATGCAGTGTCTAGTTTATATATAAACGCCATCATTTTCCTGGATAAATACACAGGTGCATGTTGCCATTTTCATTTTTTGAGAAAACCATATTGCAGATGCAGGAGGTGATTACGTTTTTGGGATCACATTGATATGGAAATTTGGTTTGGATAAATTTATCCCTGTGTGTGCTGCGGCTTCTCCCAATAAGACTGAGTATTTTGAGCGCTCATCAAGAATGGACTGTACACCGTTGTGACAGAACAACATTCCATCAATACTGATACTTTATTATACATACATAGTTTTATATTTTCATATAGAAAGGAGTGGTTAGGGGTTGTTAGGGGTGGTTAGTTAATTACCATATTGTCTAGCTCTTCTGTCATTGGTTATCTAAACATATATGGAATATTATGAGTAATGCACATATGGGTGCTGATTAAGCAACTAAAATGTAGCTCTGCATCTAGGACAAAGTTGAGATATCTGATCAGCACTTAATACATCTGGCGTTGTTCCGCTTTTGAGATGGAAAACCCCATACAATCTGTCTGGCTTATATCAGTTTATGCCAGCCATTTTAAGCCATTGATTATAATGTATATATTAGCTGTGAGTATATGAGTATATATGATTATAGAGGAGTATACATGCAAGTGAGATCTACATGATATATATATTTCTATCACAAGCCCCCCTTAGATATCACTTGCCCTAATCCTAGCCTCCTGTCCCAAAGCGCTGCAACTCTTTTGTGCTGTCGGTGAACTGAAGCAAGCCTAACACCTGAGCCCCACTCAGTACAGATTTTTCGCAAATGGGCGATCAGGAGATCTGTCCCTAATGGGGGTTCGTTGCAATCAGTCTCTTAGTCAATAGCATGTGTAGTGAGCGGTGGGTATTCTTTATCAGGTAGGTCATCTGTCCGGTCAGGCAGGGCATCCACAACATCATTCTGGCTTGGGTGTCATCTTCTGGTAGGGGAGCTTTCTTGCAATGCGATGAGTGGATCCAAGTGGGTCTTCCCTCCAGTTTCACAGAGGTTGGTGTCGTCAGCAGCACTTGAACAGGACCATCAAATATGGGATCGAGTGGTGTTCTCCTTACAAACTTTTTTCACCAACTCCCAGTCTCCTGGCTTCTAGGAGTGCATACCGGACATTGAATCTGGATCTGGCAATGAAGAAAAAAACTCGACAATGGATGTTAGCAAGTTTCTTGGTGAGTTCAATTACATAAGCAGACAAAGTATCATATTACATAGTCGGCTGCTGAGGGAAAGGATACCCCTAACCTGGGACTAGACCCAAACAAAATTTCATATGGTGACAGCTTTTCTGGGCCTCTGGGAGTGTGCCTAACACTGAGTAGTGTGATTGGGAGTGTGTAGGCCTAAGTCTGACCCTACTGCTGACCAGAGCTCTCGTGTGAGATTTGCTGTGAATGCGGGTCCCTGGTCACTCTCTATCACTTCTGGGACCCCATAGCTGCATATCTCGTCTCTGAGAGTAGCTTCTTTGCAGTAGTCTTTGCTGACTGGTTCCTCACTGGGAAAGATTCTGGCCATCCTGAGAACACGTCCACGACCACAAGGGCATATTCGAAACCTCCACTTGGCGGCATCTGGATGTGGTCTATCAGGATCCTCTGGAAGGGGTACAGAGGTCTGGCAATACGATGTGTGGGAACTTTCTCCATTCTTCCAGGGTTGTATTTGCTGCAGGTCAGACAGCTGCTAGTGAACTTGGCTGTTAGGGTGGAGATCCCTGGAGCGAACCAGTAAGCACCAATCAGATGATTCATCTGTGTCTATAATCTGTGTGTGGGCCCATGTGCCCACTGGACCACGATAGGGTACATGCTTTGAGGTAAACAGGGTTTGTAGTCCATTGAGTATACCCTTCCTTCTTCATGTGTTGCTCACTTCTGCATCCAGCATTCCTTCTTGTACTTTGGGGCTTGCTCTTGCAGCTTTTTTGAGCAGATCCCAGGATGTCATCTTGTCAGGTTTCCTGTCTTCAGCCGTCCTGTAGTAGCCATCCGGCTCTACGACCTCTCCCATTTCTCCATATTGTCTTCCTTTGACTGCTTCTTTTGGTTGCCATATCCGCCATGTTGTTGCTTCGTGCCTCTACTGTGTTTAGTTTTCCATGCGCTTTGACTTTTAGTACTGCCACCACTTTTGGAAGTTGAAGTGCGTTCAGCAGGTCCTTAATGGCTCCATAATGCTTCACGGTTGTTCTGCTTGCTGTGATGAAGTCCCTTGCAGCCCAGATGGGTCCAAAGTCGTGCTATGCCATGCGAGTACCTTGAATCGGTATACATTTTCGCAGTCTTGTCTTCTGCCATCTGGTAGGCCTTCGTCAGCGCTATCAGTTCTGCTTCCTTGGCTGACAGACTAGGCGGCAGACTTCTGGACCACAGGATCTCTTGATTGCTGGTCACTGCACATCCCGTGTGGAATCTTCCTTCATCATCTGCAAATCTGGAGCCATCCACATAGAGGATCAACTCTGGGTTGGTCAGTGGCTCTTCTGCCACCTTGGGTAGTCCTGCTGTTTCCTGTTACATGATGCTGAAGCAATCATGGTCATCCGTCCGGAGCAAATCCAGATCCCTGCAGAAGATATCATGCAGATTTTGATCAGACTTTTTATCTGAGGGTCCATATCTGTATCCCCCCTTGGGAGTGGGAGTAGAGTGGACGGGTTGAGGACTGTGCATCTGGAGTTGGTGACATTGTCGGGCAGGAGTAGAGAGCACAGGAGGCGAAGATGTCTGGTGGTGGAGAGATGTTTTGGCTGGGTTTGGTTGAGGATTGCTGAGTTGTCATGCGGAGCCAGGATTTCCAGTGGATGTCCAAGAATGATGTCAGCAGTCTTGTCCAGGAGGGCGTGTGCTGCAAATACTGCTCTCATGCAGGAGGGGGCTCCCCTTGGAACTGGATCCAGATGAGCTGAAAAGTAGCCTAGAGGTCTCTGTCTTCCCCCGTGAGTCTGTGTCAGGACTCCAGTAGCATGGCCTTCTTTCTCCATCAGGTAGAGACAGAATGGCTTCTCGTAGTCAGATAGGCCTAGTGCTGGCGCTGAGACTACAGAGCCTTTTAACTTCTTGAATGAGCTGAAGGCTGCATCTGTCAGGAGGAACGGGGTCACACTGATGTATTCACACAGAGGCTGCATTAGGACTGAAGCATCAGGGATCCAGGCTCTGCAGAACGAAACTAGACCAAGGAAGGCCTGTAGCACCTTTGGAGTTGTTGGAGGAACCATCTTCTCCACTGTGGTCTTCCGGTCATTTGTCAGGTGTTTCGTCTGGTGAGCAATACAGTGTCTCTGGAACGTAACTCGCTTCAGACACCACTGGACTTTGTTCTTTGAGATCTTGCAGTGCTGCTCCGCCAGGTAGAGTAGGAGATACAAAGAATGGGCTTTACACCTGTCAAAGTCAATTGCACAAAGGAGTAGATTGTCCATGTATTGTAGCAGGGTTACTTCTGCATGTTCTGTCACCCAGTTGGTGAGGACTGTGGACATTGCTCTGGTGAACTGTGAAGGGCTGTTCTGGGCCCACTGTGGCATCACTGTCCATGTGTGGTGTCCCCCCTGGTGCATTAAGGCAAACAGGAACTGGTCTTCGGGATGAAGGGGAACACTGGAGAAAACATTAGCCAGGTCGGTCACTGTGAACACTTTTGCTATGGCAGGCACATTTGAGAGCAGAGTGTACGGATTCGGCACAATTGGAGTTTCAAACACCGTGACGTCATTCACAGCTCTCAGGTCATGTACCATTCTGAACTTGGCTGGCTCTCCTTTTACAGTCTTTTTCTTGACGGGGAAAGCAGAGGATTGCAAGGCGATGTGCAAGGAACAATGATTCCTATTTCCAGGCAGACCTTCAGTTGGTCAGAGGCAGCTTGACTCTAGGCCTGGCCTGGGCCTTACAAGGGTACGGGGTACATGGCTTGAGTTACACCCGTACTGGAGCAACTTGAGGTTTTCCCATGTGCTGAGGTCCCTTAGACCATAGACTTTCTGATACTACATCCAGTACCTCCTTGGGTAGGCCTCATCGGTTGTTTAACGTTCTTGTAGGGCCACCAGCATGACTCTTCTTGGGTCAGGGATGAAGAAAGTGTCACTGTCCCATCTTCCTGGAACACTGAGGTTGCCTTCAACTTCTGCAGTAGGTCTGTCCCCAGTAGGTTGAGTGGGCAGGTCCTTGACACCACAAACTGGAACAGGATAGGGTGTCCTGGCTGAGTGCACACGCTCAGTGGCTTTGTAAGCTGAGAATGTCTGACTTGACCATCAATGCCCATGCAAGGCATAGAGGATTCTGATAGGCAGGTGGGATCAGCGAGTTCGACAGGTCTCATCACAGTTGCACCGGTGTGCAAAAGAAAAGATCTGACAACGCCATCCACTTTAAGGGCAATTTGAGTTATTGGTCTTGCAGATGAAGGTTTAC
This sequence comes from Ranitomeya variabilis, assembly GCF_051348905.1. Lineage (NCBI taxonomy): Eukaryota > Metazoa > Chordata > Amphibia > Anura > Dendrobatidae > Ranitomeya > Ranitomeya variabilis. The sequence continues at coordinate 58,384,927 of NC_135233.1, forward strand.
ATGTCAGGAGTGTAGTGTCTTGCGGACCTGGCTTGCTTGCCCCTGTCCTATGGATGGGGTACTTCACTGCTTTC